>NC_059135.1:32707928-35207928 GCF_020740605.2 Lemur catta | reverse complement strand
ACAACACAACCATCAAGAGGACTGGGTTGGAAATGAGGAAACTCCAGTTCTTCACTAGACCCTGTCATTAATTAATCATGTGACCTTGGGCAAGTCACTTCATTTTCTTCCTTAGTCTCTACCTGCTATCACAACAGAGAATGAGAAGAGATTGGAACATTGCATCTCTCTCTCTCTGAAATCTAGACCATTGAAGATATAATGGTCTAAAGAAAACATGAAAAACATAATTTTATATCATATAATCTTCACGACAGCCAAGGACACTTAAATGCTAACACAATTGTTGACCCAATCTTTGTTTCAAACACATGTATATTTAGTGTCATGTATGTAATTCATTACATATTTGCCTAGTGATTGTGAGCTTCGTGGGGACAGGAATATACTCTCTGAAGATCAGAGTTTTTGCACTATGGAAGAGCTCATACTTATTGCTTTATCGCTCACATCACCCCTTTTACGATAAGAACAAGAGCAGCACCCCATGAGGAACCCAGTTTATTTTCCATCATGTGGTGGAGTCACAGAAGAATTAGCCAGTATCTGCCATCATCGTATGATATCCAACCACATAGCTTTCTGCATTGTGTGAAATGTAATCAGGAATAAGATTACTATTCTTTTTCTTTCTCTTAGAAGTTTCAGTAAACACAAACCATGGTCCTGGGCAATTTTCTAAAGATACGGTCATGCCCTGCAAAAGAGAGCAGGGCAAATTCACACAGAGCATCAGAAGAGCAGGAGGAGAAAATACAAGGTGACTGAGGCAAAAAGAAAAAAACCCCTCCAAAATGCAAAAAAAGGGGGTGGGATAATATATTAAATTTACTCTCATTATAACATGAATTTAGAATGTCATAATTTGTTCCCCAAAATAAAAGTAATCATATTCTTTTAGCAGTTATCAGTTAGAGCCTGATACAAAACATGTAGCTTAAATGGTAAAGAAGATAGTCTTATCCTCCAATATCAGCATTATATCATATGTTAGTCTACTTGGGCTGCCATAACAAAGTACCACAGACCAGGTGGCTCAAGCAACAGCAATTTATTTTCTCGCAATTCTGGAGCCTGAAAGTCCAAGACTAAGGTGTCAGTAGCTTTGCTTTCTCCAGAGGCCTGTCTCCTTCGCTTGCAGACAGCTGCCTTCTTGTTGTGTCCTTGTATGGCCTTTTCTCCATGCAACAGCTCCTGGTATCTCTCCCTCTTATAAGGACACTGGTCCTTACTGGATTGGGGCCCCACCCTACTGACCTCATTTAACCTAGTTACCTCCTTAAAGGACCTGTCTCCAAACAGTCACATTGTAATTCAACATATGAATTTGCGGGGGGAGACTGGGGACACAATTCAGTCTGTAACATTAATTACGTGTAGAAAGAAAAGAGATCAAAAGATTAATGTAATATCTTAGATGCAATCAACTAATGAAAAGAGAAGCCTATGCCTAAGAAATTAAAAGGAGAAGGGAAATTAGAAATAAAAAATTATAAATATATAAAAGTTTTTACTCTGTCACATTTTGGAAATATTTGTAAGTTTGGAGGATTATGTGAAAATGTCAAGCAGCACTTATGCTTTTCTAAAGAAATTAAATAACTCACTCTTCTTTCTATTGCTTCCCCATTTTTTTTTAGCCATAATACCCACGTTCATGCTGTTTCTTTGTCCAAGATGTGCTTCTTCCCCATCTTTTCACGTTCATGTCCTACTCATGTTTCAAAGGGCTCAAAAGCTATGTAGTCCACAAAGCCTTTCTTGGTCTCTTCTCTGACCTTCTTTAGCAATGCCTCCATATTACATTTATAGTACTTTCATATAATGATAATATTCTATTGTGGTAAATTCTATAATTCCTTAGCTGCATCACACATCTAAATTATATATTCCTTTGATGGAAGGGTCCATGCTAATTCTCTATTCTTGTTTTTATAGATCAAATAAAGTTTGCATTCCATAATCTACTGTTGTGGAAATGGCAAAAAATATCTGGCAAACACCATACAAGTTAAATCATTCTAAAAACTGAAATTCTCTAAGAGGTTATCCCTGCATAGAAAATATTAATACTTGTCCAATGAATAGTACTTCAAAGTCAGAGGAAAGGACTTCTGATGCTGATCAAGGCTAAGCCTATTATAGGATATCTCTTCCACTGATTATACCTAAAAATCTTGGACAAAAATATAAAAAGCAACTACTTGCAGATTCTAAAAAGTAAATAATAACAAGTGCATGGGAGAAAAGTTAAAACTTGAAGAATGACCTGCAAGGGATAGTGAGATTCCTGAGGTTTTCTTTTTTTTTTTTTTTATCTTCTGGTTTAATGGGGTAACTGTGAAGCAGGCACAGACAGCAAAAACTCAAACTTAAGAACTGAGAAAATGACCATACCTGAGCCAGAAAGTGTGGGGCTAAGTTCATGTTTTCATTTTGTTTTTTGTTTTTTCTCTCTCTTTTTCCTTCTGCCTCTACCCCCAGGTTAACCCCACCCACAGAACTGTATTCCTATGGTGGAAGCAGCAGTGGTGCAGTTACCTAAAACACTAATCAAAAACCCATCTCTCTGGATAGAAGGACTAGGAAAAGAGGCCTCTGTTGTGCACAGAATGTAAGGAGAATCCAAGTATTTTTCTCTCTTTTCTCTTGCCACTTTGCCCCAAGTGTTGGCATGAAATTGTGTAATAGCATGGGGATATAAAACTCTGAGAGAACTCCATCATTTTGGCCAGAAAAAATATAGGCAAAGGTGCCTATGTAATATGGAAAGTGTAGGGAAAATCCTGATGAGGAAAGACCTGAAGACAGGACTCCCTAGTTCTCTGAATGAACAGATACAAGCTCTGGGCTCCCTACCCAAATTAGGCTTTGAACAATGACACAAGTCCAAGTCCCAGACTAACCCCTGAGTAATGCATGCTGAGGAGAAGATCCAGACAGCATAGCAAAGGCTTTCAAATCTGAACTGGCAATGAAACATCACCCACAGATGGAAAGACAGAAATTGTGGTCAAAACTGAATCGGGTCATTTAGCTGCTAAAGCAAAAATCAATCTTATCCAGAGGATTTTAACAGGATCCCAGAATCTCATATTCAAAATTTACAGAATAAAATCCAAATTTACTTTATATTCAAAGAACAGAATGTGGCTAATTCTCAAAGAATACAGATGTTGAGATTATCAGAAAAAAATCTTTAAAGCAGATGTTATAACCATTCTCCATGAGATAAAGGTAACCATTTTTGAAATACATCTTGAAATGGAGAGATGTTCTCAGCCAAAAAAAAGGGGGAGGGGAATAAAAAGAATTTTAGAACTGAAAAATGTAATATCTGAAATAAAAATTCCACTGTATGGGCTCAATAGCAAAAAGGAGATGAAAGAGGAAAGAGTCAGTGAACCCAAAGACAGATGAATATAAATGGTCCAATTTGTACAGCAAACGGGAAAAAAGATTGGGAAAAAAATGAACAGAGCCTCAGAGACCAGTGGAATAATAAATATTAAAATGTCTTAACTTCCCTGTCATCAGGGTGTCAGAAGGCAAGGAGAAAGAGATTGATGTGTAAAACATATTTGAAAAAATAATGGCTAAAACTTTCCCAAATACAGTAAAACACAGAAAACTCAGCAACGTTTAAAAAGTAGAAACTCAAAAAAACCCACACCCAGATACATCATAATAAAACTGCTGGGCTGGGTGGGGTGGCTCACACCTGTAATCCTAGCACTTTGGGAGACCGAGGCCAGAGGATTGCTTGAGCCCAGGAGTTTGAGACCACTGTGGGCATGAGTGAGACCTCTACCAAAAATCATAAAAACAACTTAGCCAGGCATGGTGGCATGTGATTTTGGTCCCAGCTGCTCAGGAGGCTGAAGAAGGAGGATAGCTTGAGCCCAGGAGTTTGAGGTTGCAGTGAGCTATGATGATACCACTGCACTCTACCCAGGGTAACAGTGTGAGACCCTGTCTCCAAAACAAACAAAC
Organism: Lemur catta; assembly: GCF_020740605.2. NCBI lineage: Eukaryota > Metazoa > Chordata > Mammalia > Primates > Lemuridae > Lemur > Lemur catta. The sequence goes on along the minus strand of NC_059135.1, from coordinate 35,203,935 downwards.
AGACAAACAAAAAAACTTCTAAAAATCAAAGATTCAAAAACAATAATTTTGAGAGCAGCCAGAGAAAAATGACAGATTATTTACAAATGACAATTATTCAAAAGGCTGAAGATTTCTCGTCAGAAATCACGAAGCCAGAAAAGAGTAGAACATTTTTAAAGTGCTAAAAGAAAAGAACTATCAACACGGACATCTATATCAACCAAAAATATCCTCAGGAATAAAGGTAACATAAAGAAATTCTCAGATGAAGGAAACTAAGAAAATTTGCCAACAGACCTGCTCTAAACAAATGCCAAAATTCTGCAGCCTGAAGGAAACTGATACCACAAAAAAACTTGAAATTTTAGAAATAAAGAAAGAATAATGAAATGGTAAGTATTGTGGTAAATATAATAGATTATTTCTCTCCTCTCTGATATATGTGTAAATGTTGAGACAAAAATCTTAACATTGTGAAGGGGGGTAGTTTCAATGTTTGCTGTATTAGTCAGAGAAACAGAGCCAGTAGGGTACATATATATTTAATTGAAGTGGTAAAATTACATACGTGTATTTTATTATGAAGAACTGGCTCACACGATTATGAAGGCTGAGAAATCACGATTATTGTCTGCAAGCTGGAGACCCAGGAAAACTGGTGGTGTAATTCAGTCCAAGTCCAGAGAGAGGCCTGAGAACCAGGGACCCAATGGTGTAAATCTCAGTCTGAGTGCCAGAAAGGAGATGAGACGGCCCAGCTCAAGCAGGCAGGAAGCACTAAAAGGAATATGTTTCTACTTCCTCCACTTTTGTTTTATTCAGCCTATCAACAAACAGGATGATGCTCACCCACACTGGGGAGGGTATCTACTTCACTGAATCCATCAATTCAATTCTAATCTCATTTAGAAACACCCTCATGGACACACCCAGAAATAATCCTTATTCTGGACATCCCATGGCCAGACAAATTGACACGTAAAAATTAACCATCACATATGCACACATAATACATATGACAACTTTAACATAATCAGGGGAGTGTAAAGGGACCCATATGGTTGCAAGGCTTCTACATTTTCATTGAAGTGGTAAAATAGTAACTCTAAGTAGATTGTGAAAATTTGTACTTAAAAATGTACAGTGAAAAGCCAATAGATAAATGAAAATGGAATACTAAAAATAGTGGATTATCCAAATAATCCAAAAGAATGAGAAATAGCGAATAGAAGAACAAAAAATCAGATGAGAAAACAAAAATAATAAAATTGTAGATCTAAAATCAACCATATCAATAACTACAACAAATGTAAATTGTCTAAACACACTAATCAAAGGAGAGAGTTTGTCAGATTAGATAAAAATACAAGATCCAACTATATACTTACTGTCCACAAGATACTCACTTTAAATATAATAGTATAGTTGTATTAAAAGTAAAATGATGGTAATGGATATATTATGCAAATACTAGGCAGAAGAAAGCTGGACTGTCTATAGTAATATCAGAAAAAGTAGACTTCAGAGCAAGAAAAATTATCAGGGATAAAGGGAGACATTACATAACGATAAAAGGGTCAATTCATCAAGAGGACATATAATAGTCTTAAATGTGTACGCATCTAACAACAGAACTCCAAAATAAATGAAGCTAAAACTGACAGAACTGAAAAGAAAACAAACAGAAAAACAGCAAGGATATCGAGACATGAACAACATTATCAAGCAACTCAACCTAACTAACATTTAAAAAGCCCTTTACCTAATACTAGCAGAATATATACTTTCTCAAGCACACATGGAACATTCACAAGTATAGATCATATTTATGCCATAAAATAAACCTTAAAAATTTTAAAAGCAATTGGAACCATACAATGTATGTTCTCTGAAATAACTGAAATAAATTAGAAATTAAAAAATAGTAACAGAAAGATACCCTAAAAGTCTCCAAATATTTGGAAATTAAACAATATATTTCTAAATAACCCATGGACCTATGAGGAAGTCTCGAGAAAAATTAGAAAATATTTTAAAAGAAATGAAAATTAAAATAAAGCATATCACAATTGGTGCTATGTAGCTAAAACAATATTTACTGGGTAATTTACAGCATTAAATCTATAGATTAGAAAAATCTAAAATCAATAAGCTAAGCTTGCTTCTTAAGAAATAAGAGAAAGAAAAGCAATTTATACCTAAAGCAAGCAGAAGAAAAGAAATAATAAATATCAGAGTAAAAATCAGTAATATTGAAAACAATAAAAAGAATGGAGAAAAACAATGCAACCAAAGGCTTGTTCCTAGATAGGATCAGCAAAATTTATCAAACTCTAGCCAGACTGATCAACTACAAAGAAAGAAGACACAAATTACCAACATCAGGAATGACAGAAGAGATTATCATTACAGGCCCTATAGACATTAAAAGGATGATAACGGAATACTTACAAACAACTCTATGCCCATAATTGGATAACTTAGATAAGATTAACCTATTTCTTGAAAGTTAGAAACTAACAAAACTCACGTAAGAAGAAATAGATAACCTGAATAGACCTATTACTATTTTAAAAATCAAATTCATAGATAAAACCTTTCAACAAAAAAAAATCCTGGCATAGATAATTTCTTTGGTCATTTCTACCAAACATTTAAGGGAGAAATATTTCTAATTCTGCATAATCTCTTCCAGAAAACAGGAAAGAAGTCTTTCCAATTCCTTTTATGAGGTTAGCATTATTCTGCTACCAAAACCATACAGACATTACAACAAAAGAAAGCACAGATCATGAACATAAATGCAAAAATCTTCAACAAAACATTAGCAAATTGAATCCAGAAATATATAAATAGTGAATAGATCATGACCAGGTGGAATTTGTTCTGGGAATGCAATGCTGGCTCAATATTCAAATATCAGTCAGTATAATTCATCATATTAACTGAATAAACATAAAAAACTATAAAATCAACTCAACAGATGCAGAAAAAGCATCTGATAAAATTTAACATCCATTAATGCTAAAACCCTCAACAAGGCAGGAATCAAAGGCAATGTCCTTCACATGGTAAAAAAGGCATACAAAAAACCTACAACTAATATCACACATGATAATAAAGGACTCTTTCCTTTATGTTTGGATAAAAGGCAATAATGTCTGATTCATCACCCTTGTTCAACATTATACTGGAAGCCCTTGTCAGTATAATAAGCCAAGAAATAGAAATAAAAGGCATATAGATTAGAAAGTAAAAAATTAAATTGTCACTAATTGCAGACAGCATGATTGTCTATATAGAATATCCCAATGAATCTACATAAAAGGTCCTAGAACTACAAATGAGTTTATCAAAGTTGCAAGGTAGAAAGTCAGTATTCAAAAATCAATTGCTTTCCTATTACTAGCAATAAACAATTGAATAAAATCTTTTAAGTACCATTTATAATAGTACACAAAAATAAAAAAATACTGAGTATAAATCTAACACCAAAACACTGATGAAAGAAATCAAAGGTGGCCTAAATAAACAGAAAAGTATACTGTGTTCATGGATTCGAAGTCTTATCAAGTTGTCAATTCTTCCTAAATTGATCTGTAGAGTCCATGCAGTCCCAGTCAAAATCCCAGGAAGATCTTTTGCAGATATTTAAAAAATGATTCTAAAACTTATATTGGGAGGTAACAACTAGACCAATCAATTTTGAAAAAGAATAAATATAAAGCTTCAATAATCAAGGCAATATTTGGTACTTATATCACGATAGACAAAAAGGTCAATGGAGCAGAATAGAGAATTCTGCAACAGACCCTCCTGCATATGGACAACTGATTTTCAACAAAGATGCAAAGGCACTTTGATAGAAAAAGGACAATATTTTCAACAAATTGTGCTAGAACAATTGGATATCCTCCTCCGCCCCCAATCCGTGTATGTGTGGGTGTGCATGTGTGTAGCTACACACAAACAGATGTTCTATAGCCAGCTAATAACTGTATTAAACTTATTTTTCCCCCAAACAGTCCCAATGTAACTTCTTTTTTATTCAAAGGCAGTACAATGTTTGTGACTTCAGCTTATATTTATTTTTAAAGATTAAGGCTTCCCTGAAAAACAGATTAATAAAATTTCAAAGTAGATAGTTTTCAATGTAGATAGAAAATACTAATTTTTAAATACACACACACACACACACACCCCAACAATTATTGTGGAAAGCTATATGCAACAAATAAATACTGGTTTAAATAGCTTCACTCTTTAGATGAATATAAATCCTGAATTCAAAATGAATAAGCACTGTATTTACTTGCTTGCTACTTCTCCACCATTATTCTGCATTTTTTTTTAACCAGAAAATGTTTTTCTCCACACAATCTTCCTCATACTTACTTTCTCCATCAAACATTCTTAAATTCACAAATGCTTTAAAACCAGTGGTTCCCAAATGGAAACTGATTTTTTATAGCACTCAGTGTTCCAAGTTTTGACAGTGTTTGTCTAGGGAGGATTGTTATTTAGAGCACGTTTGGGTTTTTGAAAAATACAGACTTCTAACAGCGATAATACATGTTCACAGCAGTCTGCACGGAAGGACATGCAATTTGAATATATGGCAGCAGTGCATTTCAGAGTTTTGATATTTTCCTCTTTATGCACACACATAAATTCATAAAAACAGACAAGGAGAGGTGTTATTCTTCTCAGTTATTGTGTGCTACTGAAATAACCCTATATATCTTTCCCCCCATAGAAATGAAATCTTACTTTTTTAAAAAAGCAGAGTTATATGAGATACAGGTTTGATCTACTTACCACACCGTTAAACAATCCTAATCCTTTACCTGTGAAAATGCTCAGATACAATCCAATTACATTTAATGTTATCACTAACCTTTGAAATTCTAATTAGCCAAGGACCTTTAGGTGTCAATAGCCCCAGAAGTTAATTATATTCTAACTTGCCCAAATTTTATAGATTCTTCCAGTTTTCCTAAATAATCAACTCCTCACTCAGCTGAGATAACATGTGAAAAGCACTTAGCACAGGATTAGGTTCTCAGTAAGTTCTCAATATTAGGTATTATCATTATCAGGCAAGGATCTCTCTGGGGAATGGAAGCAGGCACTATGCTAGTAAATAAGATACTTATCTGATACTTCAAAATGATATCAACTTAAACCTATTTAATGAAACCTCTCAGGGTAAGATTACCAGATGATACTGAGAAAAGAAACCAAAAATGAAAAATGTTTATATTATTTTCTTCTTAGTTGCTTCCATAACTTTTTGCTAACATTTCAACATTTTTACAAACGAATAGCAAAGATGTAGGGGTTATGACTCATTAACACCGTTTTCTACCTCTATCCCTCCTAAAATGTCTGTTGTTTTGAATAATAATCGCTGAAAGGTTTAGGATCTTATGAGCAGAAATATTCATCAATGGTTCTATTATTACTGAAGTAAGACTGAATCCAAAAGAAATAGCACATTTATTTGCTAGAAAATAAGATGTGATCTGGCCTCCAGTGATGGATATAATGGTTATAGATGTCCTGCTAAGTGGAACAGTGGTATATAAATTGCAAATCAAAAAACAATGAAGACATAAAAACAAAAACAAAAAACCCATAAAAACAAAACAAAACAAAAAAACAATAAAGACATAATCACCACTAAGGAGGACATAACCAGATATGTTCACAAGAGCTTAAGAAGAGCCAAAGCTCTTTTCTGAGAGGAAAAAAATAGCAACAACAATAACAAAAGAAGCTAAATTTTGACTACTCTTCAGGCTGAAGTTGATTGGTCCAGCGGGACTAAAGTGAAAGTAAATGTTGTACTTCTAAAATTTCAGAAATCTCCCACATATGTTGATCTCTAAGGTGTATTCTAATGCTAATCAACACAATCTGTCCGCACATGCCTCGTATTAAGCAATTCAACAAACTAGTTGCCATCCTGTGCTTGTTAAAAAGTACTTACAAATCTGCTATTTTAACAGTAAGCTAATTCACATATTTATCATCTATCTAGATTCTCTGATTTCTCCTTGGATTAATTTAGATTATTGGATCAGAGTATCCTGTAGTTAATTTTAGTTCCCCAAAGAAAATCTTTTCTAATCTTTTTCTCAAAATCATCAAAATAATTAAATTTAAGTTTAGTTCCCGAAAAATGTCTGCCTACATATGATTTACTTGGCTAACAAGTAAGAACTACATGACACAACTTTTCTTTTTTGCCTTAGTTACGAGAAAGCTTTGAACTTAATTCAAAGCCTAACTATAAGGATTAGCTTGTCTCATGTATCTAATAGTAATTATTCCTTTAATTTCCCATAGGTGACCTAATCAGATTTTATCTTTTTTATATTATAATCAAATTGCACATATTTCAAATCCTTGTAGAACAATTTGGAAAGTAATGCTAAAGAAATCCATATGTCCAGATAATTTATTAGAGAATAAATGTGTTCACCAGAGTTTTAATGTGTGTGGAATGATTTTCATAACTACCATATACAAAAATTTAAAGAATAATTAGTCTTCACATTTAGTGGTTAATTCTATTTTAAAAGTTTACATATCTCAACCATTTTTACTTTAAAAAGTACCATCATATGAATTACTTTTTCATAGTAAACTAACAACTAATCAAAATAGTCATGTAACAGAACTAACTGAATGTTTCCTGATAGTAAGAGATATCTGTGCAATTTTTAACATGATAAAACCCCAAGAAGACTGGCTTAGCGATAAAAGGCTCATGGTCACATGAACCTGGAAATAGCACAGTTGATGACTGTCCTCACACTGTGACAGGCTGAAGTCCTCGGTTTCTGGGAGGTGAGACCTGGAGGACAGGGTGAGGCTGGACAAGCCTCTAGTATTCTACCAGCCCAGTTTCCATGGGGTTTATCTACTAACCAGGAGATTCTAGGAATAGTCTAAAAAGACCCAAATGGCCCAGGAGCCAGAAATATATCTATACAATTAAGCCAGTCCTAGTCCCACACCGGGGACTAAGATAGAATTTGGAACACCATCCTACCCAGTTACCACCAACAACCCACTGCTGCACATGTCATTAACTTGTAATAACAAAACCCTGTATTTTATGGAAATGAAAATTTTGGACTTCACTTATAGCAGAGTTTTGCTCTATTCATTAAAACTTGATAAAAAATTAAGCAAATGTCATCTGGTTTGCTTGTTTATTACAGTCTCCAATACTCAACCATTATATTAACAGGGGAAAGAAGTGGTCATTCATAGTTAATTTAGCTGATTAATTAGGTAAGTATATGTTTTTCAATACTGTAAAAATTTGCTATCTAAAATTGTTAAAAGGTATGCAGATAAATCTAATAAAAATCATTTGGGAGGAAAATATTTTTCTTACATTATGATAATCCCATTATCAATGGAAAATGAGTCAGAAGGTAATCCAGCAATATTCCAAGCTCGAATTATCACAGCTTCTCCCAGGATACCCATAAGAGAATAATCATCTGAACAGGGGATATCTCTTCCTTTGCACAAATTTGTCCACTCCTTGGTTTGGTTCTTTAAAACATACACAGAAAAACATAGAAATGAGGTTACCAAAGGAATACTTTGTAACTCCTCAATTACACTTTATTCATTGAGTCAATAAACCATTGTGGAAACTCCACCTCAAAAATGATTTGTGTTTATCAGATTTTTTTCAAATAAAATTATAATTTAGGTCAGCTATATATACTCAACATATTCAATGCTGAGATAAAGTCTAGATTGATCACTTAATGAAGTCAGAATTTTGTATCTGGAAAAAAATAATTACCAATTGTTATTCTAAAGTAGTTAGGGACCACATCATGTTTTTTTTTTTTTTTTTTTTTTTTGAGGCAGAGTCTTGCTCTGTCACCCTGCCTAGAGTGCTGTGGTGTCACCCTAGCTCACAGCAACCTCAAACTCTGGGGCTCAAGCAGTCCTCCTGCCTCAGCCTCCTGAATAGCTGGGACTATAGGTATGCACCATCTGCCCGGCTAATTTTTTTTCTATATATTTTTAGTTGTCCAGCTAATTTCTTTCTATTTTTTTTAGTAGAGACGGGGTCTTGCTCTTGCTCAGGCTGGTCTTGAACTCCTGAGCTCAAATGATCCACCTGCCTCGGCCTCCCAGAGTGCTAGGATTATAGGCGTGAGCCACTGCGCCTGGCCTCCACCATGGTTTTTTTTTTACACATTTTCTTTATATTACAAATATCCAGCAAATATAATATTATAGTAGAAAAGAAAATCCACTTTGAACAAGCAGGGACACAGAAAACATTTTTGTGCCATATGAAAGGGACTATGGCAGGGCAATTTGGTGCCATCAAGGATCAGGGCACATATTGTAGTTTGTGATACCCTACCCGGGGCACAGTCTGCTCGGATGCCCAGGAACCAGGAGGGCACTTATGAGCCATATTCAGAAAGTCAATGTCCAAGTTGAGGTTACAGATGAAAGATTTTGGAAATAGTGAAAGACATGACTGGAGAGAAAATAAGTTAGGAACAGGTAAGGGGAAGGTGGTTATGCATGGTGTTGGGACCAGCCTTTGGGTTGATGAGGATGCTGTTTGTGCACAGGTGGTGCTGGCTGAGAAGGCATGGTGGGCACTGCCATCTCCCTCAGGTTCCTGCTGAGTAGGCTGGACCGACATTTCTTCAGGTTTGCACAGGAAAGACCATGACACTTTGAGGGGAATTGATGACTTTCACAACATTGATAAAACCAGTTAATATCATGTAGAATGCCCCTCAGTTGGGTCTGTATAATGTTCCCTCATGATTCAATTCAGGTTATGCACCTTTGGCAGGAATATCACAGAAATGGTACTGTGTTCTTGCCATTGCATCCCATCAGATGGTACACAATTTCAAATTGTTCATTTACTGATGATACCAATTTTTATCACCTGATTAAGGTGTTGTCTCCCAGGCTCTGTCTCATAATTATATGCTCTCATTGTGAGTATAGGTTCTTTGGATGGTGGGACACAACACAAAGACACTCAGATAGATGAAAGGCAGATCTCTTTGTCCTTTACAGCTCCAAAAGAGAGAAGGCTGCCACATAGGGCCACCCAGGGTGTTTTACCAGAGACAGAGTAGCATCAGGCTGGAGCTGTAAGAGCAGTTTATATGTGGTAAGTAAAATGGGGTTAGCTGGCCTTCATAGGCTTCGAGGGGATTGGGTATTTTGAATAATTCTGTGGGTATAAGGAAGAAGGGGCTGTCCCTGAGCGTTAGGTATCTGGGGGCCTCTGGAAGCTGCCTATTGTAACCTAGAAGTGTGAGATCCTAATAAATGAAATGGTTGGGGTGAGGGCTTAGCAAACTGCCCACAAAAGGGAATACTGAGTTTTTAGCCATGATTTAAAACAGTTAAGCCAGCAACTGTGAAATACTACATTATAGCTTTTCCACTGTGAAGTTGCTCTTTTTCCCTTTCCCTTTGCAATTAATAAGCTCTTTTGTGGGGAGATACTTTGAAACTATGAAAATGTCTTGGTTTTTGTCAAGCACTCATTTTTTTCCATTTATTAATTTATGTCATTATAGATTCATATTTTATTCATTGAGTTATAATGTTATTATCACTATTTATTGTACTGCTGAAATTGTCCAAAATTTGGCAGGTAGGAATATCTTTAAGCTAAATTCTGTTTCCTTTTGACATGGCCCGTCATTCTTTGGGCACTTCCTTATTCTTGTTCAAAAAAGATATTTCAGGCTCATCTTTTAGTGAAGTCCAAGATAACCAAGGATAATCTTCCTACCTTAAGGTCAGCTAATTAGCAACCTTAATACCATCTGCAAAGTCCTTTCACCATGTAACGTGACATATTCATAGGTATACTCTCTGAGATAAAGGTCATGGGGCCCAACTGCTGCCTAGCATAAGTACTTAATAAGTATCATCTGACTGTTTTGCTTTGTCTTATTTGGCTACTGGTATCAGGAACAGGAGGTGTGGCTGTGGAGGGAGGAGGGGCAGATAACATTTCCAGTTTGGATTCTGCACACAGTTCCTAGTAGCATGTTTTATTCTGTTTGTTTTCAGGCTGTCGGTTGGCCTGCAGACATTTTAGGGAGGTATGCAAGCTTTTTCGATCTGGCTTGATGCTGGAGTACACACTGCAGCCAACGATAGGTGGAAAAAGAGAAAATGGAAGCAATAATAGTTGCTGCAGAATGTTCTGTTTAGAGTTGACAGGTACAGTATGTCACCACAAATGAACTCTGGATTAGCAGTTTAAGTGGTCCAAATACACGTCTGTAGGGTGTAGCACCAGAGAATAACTGAAATGAACGTGAGGACTCTGAACAAGCATCTCAAAATACAAGCCGAGGGCTCCGGCTGGTAGTCAGGGGTTGACATAGATGGTTGAAGTGGAAAACGGGCCATTAAGGGTGTCGTCTTGCTGAAAATATCCACCACCACAGAAACAGTGTTGACTCTGATTATTGGCAGAGAAAAGGTCACTTAGAATGTTCAAATTAACTCAATTCCAGGGCTTGTATGTCCTTAACAGCATTGTAGGATTCTGTTTGGGGAACTGGCGTGGGCACTGCAGTTGATGTACTGTGGGCCAGTTACCCTGGGAGAATTGGAGTTTTCTATGTTTTATTTATAAAAAGCACCAGGAACTCCACAAAGGAGTTGATGAATAATTGACAACTACTGAGATTCAAGCTTGGAAGGAGGATTCAGCTATTTATTGAGGGCCCTTGATATCCAAAGACTTAAAATCCTTTGCTGTTAAAAGATGACCAAATGTCGTAAGGCCTCCATCTCAGTTTGGGTTTCCCAGAAGCAGACTCTGAGGTGAAGATTCACGTGACGTGATTTACTGAGGAACGGATGCCTGGAGAAGCAGGACAAGAAGGGAGTAGGAGCCAATAAAGGGTGAGGGTGCAACCTCAGTTCTGCAGTCAGTGGCTCCAGGTTGATCCCACAGGGAACCTCGGAGTGTAAGTTTCTCCTTGGAGCTGTTCCAACTGGAGGGGAGACTCATGCTCCCATCAGACATTCATTAAGGGCTGCCCAGGAGGGGAGTAAATTCCTGAGCACTTCCAGTCTCTACGCATTGGGTAAAGTGGGTTCTTAGGGAAGTCTGACTAAAAAAGCCACAGGTGCTGGTTCTTGGGCAAGAAGGCACCCGGAAGCGAGGAACAGCTCGGGGAAGAACCTGACATTGCCACCACAGCCCTTATGCTGAGAAGTGAATAAGAAACCTTTGATGGGGTATAAATTGCCTGCTGTCTTGACCTGAGAGAAACAGATAAAACAGTGGAGATGACAAAGTAGGACTGAGAGAATGAATTTACAGAAGGAACAGTAACATCAGAGACTTGTTAAAGAAAGTGAAAATCTAGGTTGATCTAGTGAAGCAAAGAAGGGATAAAACTGCCTTTAAGCCTACACAGAGATGAGATGGGATGGGATGAAGTGGCTACTTGAATCAAGGGTTCAGACAGTGAATGGAGGTTCACAGAAGGAACTCTGAACTTTGGTTGTGACTTGTGTCTAATTTGAATGTGTCTTTGGCTCTGTCAGTAAATTTCCAAGGTCTCAGTTCTGGAGTTCAAGGCGCCCCTGAAGCATTTGTGTGATGGTCTGACTGGCAGCCCCCCATTCTGGTAGGAGCAGGGTGTTGGTAGTAGAATCAGCAAGGTGCAGTCCCTTGCTTGGAATGAGTCTGTCAGAGAGGGTTGGGTTGGGAGGAACAGAACTGGGTAGAGCCAGCATACTTTTAGCATGGCACTGCAGAGCTAGACAGGAGCCTGTGCAGACGCCCAGGGAAATGCTCTGAACCAGCAGAGAAGGGAAAGAGTGGCTGCAGCTACTCTCATTGTTCCAAGTCAGTGTGGGAGAGTGGAAAGTGTGCTAAATTAGGATGCAGGTGGCCACAGGTCTCACTCCTGCTCTGTCATTAACCAGCTGTGTGGTTTTGAGCAATTCTCCTAAACTTTATAAGCTTCAGTTTCTGAAATTATGAAGCAAACAAATCTATCACTAAATAGCGTTATGTCAAATGTTAACTATTTGAGCTACAAGTTGTTAATTCCATAACTTTAGACAAGTCATCCAAAGACGAAAATGAACAAAGCTAAGAAGAATATGAGGTCATGCACCAGGACAAAGGCCACTAAAACACAAAGGACTAAAGACAGAAGCACCATCTATGTGAGGATTTTAAATGTTTGGTTAAAAAAACAACAATCAAATAAACCATAACAATGGCACCAAGGATCAACCCTGCTTAGGAGAAAGTCCAGAAATTAAGTGAGGCTCAGTTGAGACCATCTGCAAGCAGATGCTTGGTAAAACTAGAAAGCTCTACATAAAGGTGAATCGTCATGTACTATTTCTCTCCTTGTTTGACACCAAAAACTATTGCCAAATGTTCTGAATTTCTCCCTTCTCTTTATTCTCATTATCTTCTCCCCATTTTTTCTTTTAGGTTTTAAAATTTTTCTAAATCTTTCATCCTGCTTTGATAGAGCCACGTTGTGGGTTGGAGTCCAGTTCAATTTTTCTGAAGAGAGCTGAAAAGTATTCTGGGTCTCATTATGGATGGAACTGAGAAGTGGGAGAGAAAAGCAGGAAGAAGAATTAAGATTAACTCCTAGGATCAGGAGTTAGGCCAGGGAGAAGAAAGAGGCAGAAGGAGCAAAAGGGAACTCTGGATTTGTTTTCTAAGGAAAGAAGCCACTTACCAATAAATACGGTTTTAGGCAGGCTCACCTTTTGCTTCCTTGAAGTTCCGGTCTCTGAAGTGATTTGAAATGACTTACTGAGACTGATAGGGAGTAGTCGAGTAGGAACACACGCAGCCCTGATACCTTTATGCAGTACTTGTTTAGGAACTGAAATTTTATCATTATAGTCTACCATTTTCAGATTACATTTTAAAGTAGATCTTTCTTGTTTCTGAAACAATTAGATTTTAGAACAGTACTTTATATAACATCTTTTGGCTACCACGTTAATTTATAGAATAAGTAAGATGCACAATTAGAAATCATTTAAAATATTTTGTTTCTTATACTTACCAAAAAAATGAAACCAAAATAAAACAAAACCCTGAGGTTAATATTGGTTGTGATGAGAGGAAGGTCAGGAAGTGATGGAAGAGTTTCCCTTACCTGTCTATAGTTAGATGTAAAGGCTCCCAGGTAAGCGACAATTCCTGCGGAAACGAGGATATCCCCTGTCAGGTTGATGTACAGCTGCCCCAGCTCCAGGGCTGTCTGGCTCCATCGGGTTTTCTCACCTCCAAGGCCTCCAATCAACTGCTCAGCTCGTTCTAGTTTTTTGCTGCACAGGCCAACCTCAAATACAAAAGTAAGCTTTTATCAACATTTACAAATAGAATAACTTTAAAATTCTGCAAGATTTTACCCTCAGAGATAAATTATTTTTTAATTGTAAACTTCTGCCTGGAATTCTTTTTAATTATCTAAAAAATATGATGTATCTCACTATGATATTTTAGAAGTTTTTCATATAAATTATCTACTTTAATAAAATTTAGGAAATTTATAATGATTATTTAGCATATAATGCAAAGAATACCACTACTTAAGGAAATGACCTACGGTACAAGACGTTGAAAGTTAATTAAGTATTAAAGGACATTCTCCTGCAAATATGGATGTTTTCTCTCCATTTAAAATAATCTTGACACATTTTATTTTCGATATTCTACAAACACCTTCCTCTCATTTAACTTATGGTTGATTTAATGTTAAAAATGTTTAAAAGTTTCAATAATTTATGCTTATTTACAAAGCACAATTTTTAGGTTGTTAAATTGTGTCAACCTACTCAGACACTTGCAGTTAAGCTTAAATTAGCAAATCAATCAATAGCTGAGAGCATGCTTTGTGCATAAGACTGTCAACCAAATATGATTATACACAACTAAGCAACGTGATAAAAAAAAGGAGGATAATCATGAAGGTGGCAAGGTGGCAAACTTCGTGAGAAAAGCAATTTCAATTCATGTGACAGCAATATTCCAGCAGAATACCTGAATTATTTTGATTTAATTTTTAAGTATCTTAGCATCATAACTCTTGGAAGAAGATTCAATAAAGCTTATCTCGAGGTTCAAAAATAACTTATATGAAAAGAAAAATTCAATAATTAATGAAAGCAAAGGCATTTAGATTATTTTGGTCTAAGAATTTGGCTTATGATTTTTCCTAATGCTATTAATATTTATATTACATAAATGCTTTTAGATTAAAAGATATGAAATACTATATAAGTTTATCTAAAGATAGGTTTGAAAAGAGCAAAAGGTATGTAACTGCTAATTTTTTTTTTTTTTTTTTTTGAGACAAGGTCTGTCTCAAAAAGGTCTCAAGGTCTCTCTGTCGTCTAGGCTGGAGTGCAGTGGCACGATCACAGGTCACTACAACCTCCAACTCCCAGGCTCAAGGATCCTCCTGCCTCGGCCTCCACGTAGCTAGTACTACAAGTGCATGCCACTATGCCCAGCTAATTTTTTAATTTTTTTTAGAGATGGGATCACACTACTTTGCCCAGGCTGCTTTCAAATTCTTCAAGCAATCCTCCTGCCTTGGTCTCCCAAAATGTTGGGACTACAGGCATAAGCCACTGTGCCCGGCTGTAACTGGTAATATTTTTGATGTTTCCTAAATTAAATTTTTTTCTCTTTTAATTTTCCCTCTTTAAATAGCTTCTATTTTCCTAGTTTCTTTTCTCACCTATCCATCTTTCAACAGTGTTTATTATAAACCAAACTGGTCTTGGACTATGATAAAGTTGCCATAAGAAGCTACTAAGTAAAAATATTTTAGCTAAAATTTTCCCTCCAAAAGCAGATTTTTAGTACATATAAATACATGTTCATTTTACATTACCCTGTTTCCAACATTTTATTGTGAAAAATAAATAAAAATTTCAAACCTATAGCAGAATTGAAAAAAGTTTACAGTGAGCAATTGCACACCCACTTATTGGTTATATTACTTAAACTAAAACTGATCATTTGAAACTCGTGCCATAATAGGTCAGATTTTTAAAGATTAGGACAATGTCTTGTATTTGTACAAATATAGAATCCAGGATAGATCTTATAGAAAGAGGCAATCTAGTACCATAGAAAGAGTGCAGCAATTAGAGTCAGACTGCCTGAGTTCAGGTCTTAGACTTAATGCTTAGAAGCTGGGTTACCATGGACAAGTTGCTAAACTTTTCTGTGCTTTAGTTTCAGAATGATACAAAATGATTACCTTCTTCAAATGGTTGTTGTGAGAATAAAAGAGATAATATATAATGCTCTTAGAACAACAGGGCCTTGTATATAATAAGCTCTCAATAAATGGTTACTGTTATAAAATATTTTCACTTTTTTTCTGGAACATAATCAGACTTCAGTTAATTTTTTTTTCTTATTTTGTTTTCTGAGACAGGGTCTTGCTCTGTCACCCCAGATACAGTGGAGGGGCATCATCATAGTTCACTGCAGCCTCCAACTCCTGGGCTCTAGTTATCCTCCTGCCTCAGCCTTCCAAGTAGCTGGGATTACAAGTGTGCACCACCCCACTTGGTTAATTTTTTGTAGAGATGGGGTCTTATTCTTGTGCAGGGTGGTCTCAAACTCCTGACATCAAGCAATCCTCCCAAAGTGCTAGGAATACTGGCCTGAGCCACTGCGCCGGCCCAGCAGTTAATTTTTGGAAATGATATCATGAAATAAGTTAGAGCAATGTTTTTAGCCTTAAAAATATTTTAGTGGACACTGCATAGTTCTGGGTTTTGAGTTCTAATGTCAGCTCTGCCATTAACTATTATAGAACATAGGTCACTCAGCACGTTAGTTCTCAATTTCCTTATTTACAAGATGAAATATGATTTAAATAATCTAGCTCAATATTATAGTAATCTTAGGCATAGACTGGCGATTTTTTTCTTTTAGAAAGGGCCAGAAATATTTTAGGCTTTATGAGTCAAGAGGCAAAACTAAGAATATTATGTATTACGTAGGTACTTACATAGCCATTTAATATGTAATCATTTAAAAATGTCAAAACCATTATTAGCTTATAGGCCATACAAAAACAGGCAATAGGCAGATTTGGCCTGTGGGCCATAGTTTGCCAACCCCTGACCGTCAAGAAAACAGGACTGGTAAGTTACATGCTAGTATAAATGTCATTCTTATTTACAATAATTAAGAGTTTGCTTATCTTTGTCTATATCAGTACTTACCTGGTTTTCCAAGTCAGCCTTCTTTTGTTTGTTTAATTCAAGTGTGTCTTGAAGCTTGGCCAGTTTGTCCTGAACTTCTCGAAGGGCTTTCTGCTTCTTTCTAAGACCATCCATGGCAATTTTAAGCTCCCCTTCAGCTGCAGCCAGTTTTATCTTTTTGGGAGCTACTATTTTTGCCACTCTGCAAAAAGTAAAATTGGAAAATTAAATATCTATTTAACACTCTAATGCATTTTCTACCACTGAATTTACATTTCTAATATCCTTACTATGACTCAAAATACTTTATACAAAAATCTGTACTGATTTATGTATTACATATTTCATCTAAGAATCAGCCAAACTTGATCCCAGACATAAGAAATGACTATTAAAATAGATATCAAATATACATAATGTTTTCAAATAAATATATTTTTACCCAAATTAACATATAGCGAGTGTGAATTTTGGTGACTTCATAAAAGCAGACTAGGATATCTGTGTAGAATATCACAATGTTAGTAGAAACAAGCCCAATTGGCTAGAGCTTAATTTTGATGAGGAGAAAGTGAGGTATTTTATCTTTGTTGTTTTACTTTTTTAAAAAAACCCTAGAATACACTTTCAACGAAAACCAATTATCTTATACATATGTAGGCAGTAACAAAAGAGATTATACAGGAAAAAGTATGGATCTAAATTCTCTCCTTAGTATCTGGAAAATAGAGTCAGTCATGTTATCTTTCTAATTAAAGATAAAACATTAAATTTATCATTAACATAATAGATCATGGTCTGAAACATACATAGCATTACTGTATATGTATAATGATCCAAATTGGGTATGAGTTTAAAAGACATCCTGTAACAGTTGTTTTTTGAAAAAATAATAATTATTACTCTGTGCATGATATATCTGGTTCTCATACAATCCTCAATAAAGGCTCCTCATTCACAAGAATACATATTGTGGTGGTGGTTTTCAAAGTGTGGTCAAAGGACCCCTGGGGATCCTGAAGACATGTACCCCTTCAAGGAGTTCATCAGGTCCTCCCTTGATCTGTGAGAGGCTGGATTTTCTTTACGCACTTCAATCAAAACAACATATTGTAACAGGCTGAATGAGGAAGCACATTTGGGAGTCTAGTTGTCTTATATTAAATTATATATTAAAGAGATTTGAAAACATATAATAAAATACCACTCTTTTCATCATTGCTTTTTACTCTTTTTTTCTCCAGAAAAAAATGTGGATTTCTAAAACCTAAGTAATTTATACTAACATGTAATTTTTGTATTGCTATTTATTTTTTATTTTTTTATTTTTTGAGACAGAGTCTCGCTCTGTTGCCTGGGCTAGAGTGAGTGCCTTGGCGTCAGCCTAGCTCACAGCAACCTCAAACTCCTGGGCTTAAGCAATCCTCCTGCCTCAGCCTCTGGAGTAGCTGGGACTACAGGCATGTGCCACCATGCCCAGCTAATTTTTTCCATATATATTTTTAGTTAGCCAGATAATTTCTTTCTATTTTTAGTAGAGACAGGGTCTCACTCTTGCTCAGGCTGGTCTCGAACTCTTGACCTCAAACGATCCACCCACCTCGGCCTCCCAGAGTGCTAGGATTACAGGCGTGAGCCACCGCGCCCAGCCTGTATTGCTATTTTAAATGAATTAAAAAACATTTAAAAATTTCTCCATTTTAATTTCTAATATGGTAAATAAACAAAAGCCTTTTGGGTTTTTTAGTAATTTTTAAGAGTATAAAGAGTGCGCCAGGTGTGGTGGCTCATGCTTATAATCCCAGCACTTTGGGAGGCTGAGGCAGGAGGATCACTTGAAGCCAGGAGTTCAAGACGAGCCTGTTAAGACCTTACTATGCTGACATAGTATGACCATTCTCTACAAAAATTCGAAAAATTAGCCAGGCAGGGTGGCGTGTACTCATAACCCCGGCTACTCAGGAGGCTAAGGCAAGGGGATTTTTGAGCCCAGGAGTTTGAGGCTGCAGTGAGCTATGACTGGGCCACTGCACTCCAGCCTGGGCAACAGAGATAGAGAGACCTCATCTCTTAAAAAAATGAAACCAACCAAAAAGAAAAGGGTTCTTGAATCCAAAAAGTTTAAGAACCACTGTATTATACTATTTAATTGGTATAATCTCACCTCCAATAAATATGTAAACACAATGCAGAATCAGACATGATTTTCCAAGGAGCCTCTCACTTATATAGCTTTTCAGTTTCATACTAACTGACCAAATGTGAAAAGAAAACATACCAGTTAGGTTTCTTTCTATCAGGACTTACTTATCATATGAATCCATTGCTATGACCCATTTGCATAAACCTTCGGCTGCTGTAGAAGCATTTCTGATCTTTTCTGGAACAAAATCTGGATTTGGAATATAATTTTTTCTTATGATGTTCATATAAGCTGGAGGAATATTGTCCTTGTCATATTCATGGAGTGACTGTAGAAACCTAATGTCACCAAGAAGTCTCTTAGCTGGGCCCCAGAAATCCTCAATTTTTTTTCCTGAACCTGTTGGGTCAGGAATTTTGTCAGCTTTGATGCCTTTCAAGATACAGACAGCTTCCATGACGAGCTTGACACCAGCAGGGGGACTCTTCATGGATTTCACCACTGTAATATCCTTGAAATAACAACATGTTAATTATCTTAAAAAAGAGATATTTGTTTATGCATTAATTTTAATTGGTGTGTCAAAAAGTACAGAGAATTTTGTCCCAAAGGAAAAGTTAAAAACAAAAGAAGAATAATAGAAAGATAGCCAATGTGAGATACTTATGACCTGAAGTCTACTTCAGAAACACATAAAAAGAGATTTGAATATCACAAAGGAGAGTTTTGTAGCTTCTTAAAAATTATAAAATAGATATCCATTATAAACAAGAGAAAATACAGAGAAATTATACATATGAAGGTCTCCTATAATCCTACTATATATAGTTTACATAAACATTTCTGTCTATATTCTTCTATATTTTTTTCTGTGTGTAAACGCTACAAATCAGTGTATATGCTACATTTTAATCAATGGAATCACAGTATATGTAACATAACATGCTGTTTTAAAACCTGCTCTATTTCATTAACAATATATAGTGAACACCCTTCCATGCTAGTAAACATTTATATTATTTTTAATGGCTGCACAGTATTCGAATGTACAGATACATACCATAATTGTAATACTTTGTCTATGGGTTTTTTTCTCTATTTTCTACTATTACAATTACTATGTTGAATTAACAGCTTTATACCTTTTATTTTTAAAGCTTTTCACACCTACTGACAAACTGCTCTCTAGAAAGGCTGCCTGTTTCACTGGATACACCCTTAGCAGAACTGGTAGGCATTCTGGTAGGCAAAAGAAATCTTATTGTAATCTATATTTCTTTAAGTATAAGTAAAGTAGGATATATTTGCATATGCTTATTGACTATTGGTATTTCCTTTTTGTGAGTTACCTATTTATAACATTTAATATCCTATCTTAGAGCTAATTTTTTTCTTGATTTGTAAGAGTTTTTTACACAGAGGCGTATTAATCCTTTGTTTGCTATGTGTTTCAAATATTTTCTCCAGTGTTTCTAAAATTCTGTCCAGGGTGTTATGTCAAACAAAATGTGTTGATTTTTAGGTACTAAAATGTATTACTTTTAAAAAATGTTTTTTACTCATGAAAAATACAAAAGAGTATCCAGCACATATATATTACAAACAGTTTTGCTTAGCGAGTTTTTTTCCTTATTTCTCTCATGCCTAGGTAATCCTATGTGCTACTCCATTTCAAGATTATAAACATCTGACCTACACTTTCTACTATTTTATAATAATATAGCTATTTATATTTAAATTTCAGTCTGAAATCTATTTTGGAGTAAGGTGTGAAAAAAGGATCTTACACTCTTCTTTTCTATTACACCCAAAAATTTAGCCAAGATTTCCTGCACTATTTATTTTAAAAATCTACCTTTATCTTTCTAAATTGAAATATTCCCCTTTCTCATCTTAATGTTTAATATATGTCATCAAATCTAAGATATGCTATTATAAAATAAATCACTATAAAACACATTATTTTATGTATTCTTCCCACCAAACCCACAAACAAACATTGACACAATACTTTATCACATCTACTACAAATACACTGGATATAAGGAAAGGGGCCTCCTCTATCAAAATGAATGATGGACCTCCAAAATTAGCCACCTTGGGAAGTTGATTCCAATTACAAACGTGCCTAAATACGAAAAAGGTGCTCCTTAGAATCAAAACATACTTGGGTTTTATGCATCTGTCAGTTACTGTAGTGCAAAGTTGTGTAACGTTCTCAAAAAAACTGTCAATTTGGGGTAGGTTATAACATTGGGCAGCTTTCTTCCTTTTCAAAAGTGTCTTTTGTCATGTACATGCATTTCTTTTTCAGGTGAACTAGGGAATTCTTTTGCCAATTTTCAAATGACTTCAGTTTCATTAAATTTGGAGAGACAAACTAGACTGTAGCACACAATGCTAAGTACTCCCTTGAGCTATGATGACACGTCTTCTAGAAAGTGTATGGCTAAGCTCTTACCTGTGCAGTTAGAGTATCAAGTGCGGATAGTGCTGAGTCTAATATTGGCAAGGCCTCTGCCAGGTCAGCATCACATTCGTCTTTGATGGCTTTGGAAGCCATAGCTTGGTCATTTGCTATAGTTTCGTCAGCTTTCACTATTTTTTCAGTTTTGGCAACTTCGACAGACTCCCTCTCGATAATTACCATCATTTCATCCACCTCTTTGCTAGCAACTTTTAATTGAGGATGCAGTGCCTCCAACTCAGTTTGCATCATGGCTACTTGAGATGAAGCAGAATCTAGTTTATTCAAACCCACTTCGTACCTCTTTTTCATTTTCATTACTTCACTGAAAGCAAACAAACAAAGGTTGGTCATGAGGATCTGTATCCTACATTAAGGAAAAAAATTAACTGTTCTTGAGCTTTTCAGGCTTTTTTGAAGGCATAACTAGAAGGGTAGTATAAAATATTTTCACATAAAATAACAATTTGTAAAAAAAATAATTCTAGTACATTGGATTGTGCACAATTAAGACAGAATGTCAATCATTTTTGTGTTTTCAGTACCTATACATTATCTAGGAATGTAACAGAAATTCAAAACAATAAATACACTGGATATAAGGGAATGAGCCTCATGTATCAAAATGAATGATGGACCTCTAAAATTAGCCACCTTGGTAAGTTGATTCCAGTAACAGTATCATTCCTTAAAACCTTTTTATGATCACTTATTTTAAACAAACTTCAGAGCCCAAAATATATTATTTTGGATGTTGCCAAAGGTGAAAAATGATTTTAAGATGTATTACACATCTTGAAATAGGAATTTTATTATTAAGGCAAAAGTGACGAATAGGATAGATAATAAAGCTCAAGATCCTTTTCATTGCAAAATGATTATAAAGTAATAATAACTGATTAGAAATATTTTAGCATACTTAAAAATTTAGTATTTTAATGTACTTTAAAATTTTTATCTGCATTCATACATGCTTTCTACACAGAGAAAACTTTTCTTCCTTACAGTTTGTTTCATTTAAAAATACCTGATATACCATAACGTCCCAAAGTAAAAGATGATACACTTTAGAAATCTACTTCAAAAAATAGGCTGGAGTAGGTAACTAGCTTGAGCTGGAAAAGGTAACCAAGAGAACATTGAAAGGATTGTCACAGAAAAAAAAATTCAGATATGAGAGCATGCCACATTTTTGTGACATGTTGAATTCCTTCTGAGTGAGCAAAATATTTGACAGTAATGGGAACTGAGGGGACTTGACGTACAGTACGGTATTATCTGTGAGTTTGGCTTCAGTTGAAACCTTGTGCAGCAAGCACAGGAAAGGTCTAATTCCTGCCAGCCTAAGACAGCTTCAATACTGGGGCTCATCCCATGTGACACTTTGTTAGCTTAACCACTGATTTCCTGGCAGGGGACCTAAAAACTTGCTTCTAGCTTACCACCTGGCTATGAAGAGATCTGAAGGCTTTAGCTATTAAGGGAAAAATAATCACAGGGTAGGAATTCTAGTTGAGGTAAGGGAGAAATTTAAAAAAAAATTTTTTTTTAGGTTGCAAGAAATTCTGAAAGGAAATATTTATAGAGGAAAATTTGAAAGGCCAATAAGAATATTTGAAAATGCCTAAGAGACTATGATGATTTCAATCTATAAATTTGAATTTATAGCCTTATAACTGATAAACTGTAAGTTTTAATTCTTTCTATAAGTTTGGATCTCATTTTTATAACCTTTCTTTTTGTTAGGGTGGCCTTAAACATCGTGAGCACACAATCAAACAAAAGCCATGAGTGATACTCAAAATTTAATCAGAATCTCCAAGAGCTATTGGTCCTCTTAGTTAGAAAAATAATCGGGGAAAAAAAGCAAGATTCCATTAAGTTAAAAACCATAAGCTCTATATAGAAAGAAATTATCTTGAGAGCCAAAGAAATAATGAAATCTAGCCAAGTTATGTAAGAAGCCTTGGGTGGAGCTACAGATTTCATTAGGTAGATGGAAAAATTACTAATAGCATGATGCAAACACAGGGCTGTGGACCATGGTGACTAGGACAGTCTCGCTTAAGAGAGCATAGCAATGGTCAATATCAATATGAATGAGGAGTTTCATGCCTATATCCAGGTAGCACACTGCCCAATATAAGAAAAGGTGCTTGAAAATGCTTGAGATAGTGGGTTAGTCACCGCAAGATTCAGAATTATATACAAAAATCAAACTCAGTACTAACATTTTTATGTTATCTGTATACATTTGGTGTGTTAAGTATATTTTTAATATTGAAAAGAATTTGACCTGTTAAATTCATGGATCAGTCTTGAACTTCCAATGAAAATAAATCATGTAATTAAGAAATAGATTTAGATTTGTGTTTTTAAGTAAAAATCTCATTAATTTTATAGATAATATTCAAACATTTAGAAGAATTAAAGGCTCACCATATGGATAAGTTTAACTTTCTGGATTTATAAATTATTTAAGTACCTAGTAAAGTTTGATTTGTTAAATCAGACTGTAAAAGAAAAATATAAATACTGTATTAAAAATGTTGTTTAAATAAGGTTTTGAATGTAATCAACATTAATCAAAGACACTCTTAAAGGTGGCCACTAAAAGTTTCTAAACTTTTAACTTTCTAGCTTAATGTTAATATTTTTAAATTTTAAAATATATGTACTGAATTTTAATTTTTAGAACCAAAGAAATGTTTGAATAAATTTTTCTGCACATAAAAGTCACCCTTAAGAACATCAAAAAACTGACATTGACACTTTCTATAGCACATACGTTTATTGATGTTTTCAAATGAGAGTTTATTACAGAAGGAAAGTTTGTCATGTTTACTGAGTGGCTGTCCCTGGGATCTCAGCTGTTCAGTATCCAAAGAGAGGGTTTTAAAGAAAAATCACTCTCCAGTAGTGTCTCCTCAATATCACTATCAAAGTACCAAATAGCCCACAGCTCTGGAAGGCACACCTTCATTCTTCTAACAAATGTGATTATGCATTTACAATATGCTTAGCAATATATCTATACCAGAGGATTAGGCCCCTCCTTACACTCAAAATGTCTGTGGATTAAATCATTTAGATTCAGCAAAACTCATAGTATATTTATTTTTTTATTTTTTTGAGACAGGGTCTCCCTCTATCACCTGGGGCTAGAGTACAGCGGTGTGATCATATCTAGCTGCAATCTCAAATTCCCCAGCTCAAGGGATCCTCCTGCCTCAGCCTTCCAAGTAGCTGGGACCTCAGGCATGTACACCACTATGCCTGGCTTCATAGTATATTTATATGAAACAAATCTCTATTACATCATTGCTATCTCATTTTTGTACACACAGATATTTTTAAATCACCATAGCTTTCTTAAAAATGTAAAATTTCATTTTTACCTTCTTTTCTTTTCTAACAACAGTTTGAAGGTAGATATTAATTCGAGATAAGATGTAGGAGTCACATAATTGTATCTTTGAAGTTCAACATAGAAAGATGTTGATAAATTTATAGTAGAAGTGTGGAAGCTTTTACACATGTCGATACAGCCATCTCGTATTTCTTCTGACATTTCAATTTCTTCCAAGAATCGTGAGGCAACTGCCTGTAGTGCATCTTCAGGCCATGACTAAATTTAAAATAAACACTTTAGCACTTTATCAAGGTTACTAATATGAGTCTGTTACTACTGCATCCCTTTACAATGTATGAATATTGGAGATGGAGGAAACAGTATGAGGTATGGGGTGGGAGAGACACTTTCACAAGGAACTTCCCCCAAGTATTTGCATGCTTAGGGCAGGGAGCCAGTAGCCAGCGCATGTAACATTAACTCTTCATGGTTTGTTCTGGATTAGAGAAACGTTCATGAGTGTTGTACAAGCAAGGAAGGGGAAAGGAACTAAACTTAGGGAATGTCTATTTCTGTGTGCATTTTACCAGTATTATCTCATTTAATTCTCCTACCAATTCCCTAAGGTTCTGTAGACATCATTCCTAAAATAGCTTCCAAACCCTTTCCCTTCTTTCTATACCTACCACAACCATCCCAATTCAATCTCTGTTATCATCTGCCTGGAATATTCCAATAGTATCCTAACTGCTTGCATTCTCTACACAGCTGCCAGAGTGATCTCTCAAAATGTAAATTAGCTCATATCACACTCCCCAATTATAGCCCTTTAAAGACTTCCAGCATTCTTAAAATAAAATCGAAGCCAGCTTGCCAATCTCTGTCTGATTTGGCCCTTCCCACCTTTCTGACCTAAATTATCTCCTCCCCCCTGACACCCATTCCTGTGCTCTTGTCACCCCGATTTCTCCCACCCTCCCATTCATTCTGTCCATCCACTTGCCTTCACTAGTTGATTCTCTCTGCCCCGATCATCTAGGTATTGGCACTTTTTTGTCTTTCAGGTTTCCTCTTAAAGGTCACCTGTTCAGAAAGCCCCTCACTCCCTATATGCCACCCCATATGGTGGAATTATTTTTTGCTAATTTGTCTGCAGAAAATAAGCTCAAGGAGAGCAGAGGTCTTTTCCATTTCATTTGCTTCCTCATCTCCAGCTTTTAGAACAACACCTGCTACAAAGCAAGAAAGAGTTCAGTAAATATGCTTTGCATGAAATAATTTTACCAGGAAGTGGAGGTACAGAGAGGCTATGAAAATTTTCGAAGGTGATAAATGCTTGTGTGTTAGATCCCATGAGTTTCCTACTGTACATGTGGAGGGTGCATTGTGGCACACTGTTGATGCTAGAGGGAGAATTAAATTGCTTTTCACTCTGAGCCAGCTGCTCTCCCTTTGCTACTTCCCTTCCTCACCCTACCCCCCACCATCCATGCTCTGCCTTTGCCTGCACTTCTCTGTACTTCCTGATACTGAAGTTTACTACAAAAAATAACATTCTGGCTTTCTGCCTTTTGACTTCTGTTGGGTTTAGCGAATGGAAAGAGATGGAGGGTGGAAGAAGAGAGAGGGAGGGGGTATTTAGATCCTCCTTCTCTTTCTAGAAGTAGATGAGTTCAAGGTTTCTGGTTCCTGTTCCTGTGGGGAAGCCCTGCTTCCAAGGCTCTGAGCTCTCTCTGGGCTCCCGTGACACTCCTCCCTCCTCTGAGCTTTTACACCCAGGTACAGTAACACTTGCTGCTATTGCTCCACCACTTCCTGAGTGCTCCAACAGCCTCTCTTGGCTCCCTTAACCCTGTCTCCACCTCCACGAACAGTCCCTTTCTTACGCCTTCCTCAGTGAGGCATCAAGTGTCCTTTCTGTTTCCTGTCGGGACCCTGACCAATAGCCAAATTTATCCTAACACTTTCTATAATAATAACACATTTACTCTTAGTTAAATATTTTTCTATTATGATTTCATATAACTCCATAAAATACATCATGATTAATCAGAAAATTCTGCTAAACTACATTTTTGGAGGGAGTCTAAAAAATAAGTCACGATGATGATGAAGATTCAACATTTCTAGAAGTCTATCTAAAATATACATAGCAATACCTGAAACCAGTCAATGGTACAGCAGTTAACAAGAGCAGGGAACTTTCTAAGCCGATTCCGAAATCCATCTCCAATGGGACTCATGGCGAGGACCACATGCAGTTGGTTGCGGCAGCGGTCAATGAACATGTTGAAAAGAGCTATGGGGCTTCCATCTGTTTGCTTGGTTTTATCTCGTTGGCGATCTAACTGACGCATCTTTTCGCATATCTCTTGCTTCTCATCTAATGCGAAGAGATTTGGAATCTCTCCGGCATTTAGCAGATTGTTGACATCTTCAAGAAATGACTCTTTTTTAATCTGAGTATCTGTAAACAGGAAGACACCCTGCATGTCACCTTCAGCACATTTCCTTAAGATCACTTTTAAATCTTCATGCCACTCAGTGTTACCATATCCCTTGGAGATTTCAACCTGGAAAACTGAATAATCAGCCATGTGGGCAGCTAATCTGGTGACAGACTGCCTTCCACTCCCTCCCACCCCAACCAGGAGAGCATGGCTGCGGGGCTGCTTCAGGATCCTGGAAATTCTGCTGATGTGTTCTATGGCAAATCGAAATAGGACGAGGTTCATGGGTTTTTTGCTTATATTGTTGTATTCATCTAGGTGAGCTTCTACTATCACTCGAAGATTATCCACATCTGAGATTTCTCTGTAGTTGGTATCCTCCCTCTTGGGATCATGGAAATCACAAAACATTAAGCTGCGTAAATCATCTTCTTCCACCACTCCATCTTTATTAAAATCCAGATGTTGAAAAAGCTCATGAAAATCTTCATACATATAAGTTTTCAAAATTTCTTGAATGTAGTTGATAAGCCAACTTCTGTCTGCATTATCCAGAAGGCGATCATAATATACTCTAAGGACCTGGATAATAATTAAAAAGCAGCTTTAGGAACTGATTCTTCTTCTGATTTTTTTAAGTTTTATAATTTCTGTGATAATTTAGAGTAATATAAAAATACTCTTAGAACATTTCTATGGGTTTTATTAAAAGCATATCCAATAAGGATGGATTCGTAATGATGTTTACTTTAAATATGAATTTTGACTATATATATTTGGATTAATAAGCAATTACATTCAGTTATCAATAAATGAAAGGTAATCTGGGGCAGCTGAAGTAGACTGTAGAGATGCAAAGAGAATTAAGGCCTCCAGAAGGGAAGTGACTGCCTTTGCTGGTCACTTAGATGTGGATACCAGAGGTAGGTACTGGTATCCAGGGTTTCTTAACTCCTTTCCTGGGATATCTCCTTTTTCTAAGACAGATAATATGTTGAAAGTTATTGACAAATCAACATATATAATTTTTTTTTCAAAAAGCACATTTTCTAGAAGAGGAAATGTCTTGGGTAGAGGGGGAATTGTTTTGGATATTTGTTGATTACTTTTGTTGCAAGTCATTGCAGAGGGTAATCAACTAAAATGTTAATAAATCTCTGGTTATATGCACATGTTATGGGACTGCAATAAATAATCAGGTTTGCCACATACAACAATTATTTCCTCAAAGTGGTACTAGTGTCCCAGGGTTACAGTCTGTTTTGGACTGAATGTGTCCCTCCCCAAATTCTTATGTTGAAGCCCTAACCCTCAATGTGACTATATTTGGGAATAAGTCTTTTAAGGAGGTAATTAAGGTTAACTGAGGTCATAAGGGCCCCTGATTCAACAGGGCTAGTGTCGTTATAAGAAGAGAAAGAGACGTTAAAGTGCACACTCTCTTTCTCAATCTCTGTCTCTCTCTCTCTCTCCTTGAGGAAAGGCCATGTGAGGACACAGAGGGAAGGTGGCTTTCTGCAAGCCAGCAAAAGAGCCCTCACAAGAAACTAATACTGATCTTGGATTTCTGGTCTCCAGATTTGCGAGAAAATTAATTTCTGTTGTTAAGCCAATATTAGTCTGTAATATTTTGTTATGGCAGACTAATACACATGTGATGCAAGCAATGCATATTTTGTCAGCAGAACTTTGAGTCCTGCCTCTGCTCTGCCATTTTGGGCAAATCACTTAAACCATCTGCATCAGCTACTTCACCTATAAAATGGAAGTAGTACTACTTTGCAAATCTCATAGATCTATGGCAAAAATGAAATGACAGCATTTGTGAAAACACTACACAATTGAAATATATAACTATTACAAATTGCCCTAGCATCAGGTTAATGGTATTCAGGAATCATGATTTTAGTGTTTTCACTGTTGTCAAATTGATGATTTGGCACCATCATCCCTTTTTTCTTTGTGATGGTGGCTGCATAGGCAAATGGTTTTATTTAAGCCTCTCCCATATTTCAACCAGTTCAAAAGCTATTTCTCTATGAGAAAATCTAATTTCCCAATGTATGCCAGTAGTAATTTCCTTGTATTGAAGTACTAAAGACCTTGGACAATATTCCTAGGGGAGAAAGGAACTAAATTAAGAGGATCCCACATATCAGGATTAATGCCTAAGCATGAATTAAGTATATTTATTATCTGACTGGCAGTTTAGCAAGTACCTAAGGCAGTGTTTCTCAAAGATAGTCAACACACCTGCACTGGAATCACCTGAGGTACTTGTTAAAATGCAGATTCCAGGGCCCCACACTGGACCTGCTTACTTAAAAACTTTCAGGATGGTACCAGGGAATATCTCTTCCCCTCTTTTTTTCTTTTCCTTATATAAGGGACAAAAGTCATAGGTGTGCGGTTCAAAGAATTTTTGCATATTTATACACCCACGTGACTACTAACAAGGTCAAGATGTAGACCATTTCCAGCACCTCAGCAGGCTCCCTCATGCTCAGTCCTGTTGATACTCTGCTCTCCTTCCTCTCCAACAGGGAACCATTATTCTATCGCCACCTCTCACATTTTTAAAGGTTGACATGTAAAACTTTCTATTAAAAATCTAAATAGTTGCAAAGGATGTAATTTCTAGCATATTTATATTGTAATTTGTGCTTTAACTTTATTTACCTCAAAATATTGATCGTAGAATTTAAAAATTGAGATATAATTTACATACCATAAAATTCACTCTTTTAAAGTACAAAATTGGATGGTTTTTACAATATTCACAAAATTGTGCAACCATCACTACTACCTAATTTGTCATCATTCCAAAAAGAATCCTGGTATAATCCTAATAGCAGCGACTTCTCATTTCTTCCTCCCACCATCCTGTGGCAACCACTACTTTACTTACTGTCTCTATGGATTTGCTTATTCTGGACATTTCATATAAATGGAATTATATAAATATGTAACCTTTTGTGTCTGGATTTGTTCACTTAGCATAATGTTTTCTAGACTCATCTATGTTGTAGGATGTATCAGTATCTTTTAAGCACTGAATATAATTGCACTGTATGTAAATACCACATTTTGTTTGTCCACACATCAGTTGATAGATATTTGAGTTGTTTCCACTTTTGGGCTATTGTGAATAATTCTGCTAATAATATTCATGTATAAGTTTTTGTGTGAACATGTATCAATTTTGAGGGTATACAGCTAGGAGGAGAGTTGCTAGGTCATATGGTAACTCTATGTTTAACCTTTTGATGAACTACCAAATTGTTTTCCATACTGCATTCCCACCAGCTGTGTATGAGGGTTCTAATTCTTTCATATCTTCACCAATACTTGTTATTCATCTTTTTGATTACAGCCATCCTAGTGGATATGAGAGGTACTTCACTGCAGTTTTGATTTGTATTTCCCTAATGACTAATCATGTTGAACATCTGTTCATGTGCTTATTGGCCATTTGTACATTATCTTTGGAGAAATGTCTATTTAAATCCTTTGCCCACTTTTAAAACTTGGCTTGTCTTTTATTGTTGAGCTGTAACAGTTTTTTATGTATTCTAGATACTAGATACTCAGCAGATACATGATTTGCAAGTATTTTCTCCCATTCTATGGACTGTCTTTTCAATTTCTTGACAGTGTTTTTTAAAGCATGAAAATTTTTAGTGTTGATGAAATCTATTTATCTGTTTTTTTTAGGGGGGGGGGTTCTTTTTACAGAGTACCTATATTTAGTGAGCAAACCAGGTTATACATGCACTTAAGTTTGAGAGCCATGGAGAAGACAAAGGGAATGAGAAGTAGTAAGCCAGTTGTATACCTCAAAAGCCATTTAGTGAAATTACATTAGGTTTTCTAGTGTGGTAATGTGTTTGGAAAGGAAAAAGATAGCTAAAATAGTCTCTGACGTAAATTAGACCCTAAAGAAATCTTTTTTGAGTGAAATAAAGCACAAGTTAAGAGTGTTGAGTTTAATCACTTCATGTTTTTTGAATGTTGAGAATAACGTGCCAATCAATGTTCTTGGCACTGCAGATAAATTAGTGGGAAAAAAAGGGAAGAAATCTCTGCTCTCATGGAGCTTGCATGCTATCGGAGGGAGGGGGAAAATAAACATCACAAATGCATTACATAGCCTGTTAAAAGTCAATAAATGTTATGGGAAGAAGGAAAATAAAACAATATGAGAAAGACTGGAACTGCTAGGATGGGGGTGGAGTGTCAGGCTGTAGTATTAAATAGGGTGGTCAGTACAGGCCTCATTGAGAAGGAGAAATTTGATGGAAGGCATGGTGGGAGGTAGCCAGAGGATCAATACTTGGGGGCAAAGCATTCCAGGCAGCAAAAACAGCCAGGAGGCCTGCACTTCTGGTGAAGGACAGAAGAGGGGGTCAGAGATGGTGACAGCCTAAGGGGAACAGAGGAAGAGATACACAAACCAGGTCCTATGGGAACTGGACTTCTAGCCTGAATTCCTCTGGATGAAGTAGAGTGCTACTGCAAGGTTTTGAGCTGAGGACTTAAATTCATTATGTTTTATATACCTACATATAAATATGAAGTAGTCAACCTCATTAAATGCCCAAAGAGCTCAACAGCCATTGTCAAAATTCAATAATCTGACATCCAAAGCAGTATTGAATCTGAAAAATTCTAAAAAAGTAATTGTATATACCATAAATACACAACAACACATACCAACTACTCCCATGACTGGAAGAAAGCACTGGCATGTATAATCCCAAGTGACAGAGCATGTTAGGTAGTAAGCCTGCCTCCTTTCTCCCTTTATGTACTTGCTCATTCACCAATATTTATTGAGTGCTTTCTGTGTGCCAGGCACTAGGGAAAGCAGTGAAAAAATAAGGATGCTGCTCTCATAAAGCTTCTGTTGTAGCAAAGACAATAAATAAGCTAAAAATTTAGAAGAGGGAAAGTGATGTTCAGTGTTATAAAGAAGAACAATCAAGGGAAGTGATAGAGCTGAGGGGTGTAGGGATGGCCCAGTGCCAGCTTGTGTGATAAGAGCTATTTGAGCTAAGAGGTCAAGCCTTGTGGATAGTGGAGAAGTGCTCCAGGCAGAAGAAATATCAAGGGAAAAGCTCTTGAGGTGGAGGAAGCTAGATGCTTCCTAGAATAAGATTCTCCCATGACTAAATGCTGCCTTAGGCAATACATTCTGCTATGGTCTGAAGTTTATGTCTTCCTAAAATTTGTATGCTGAAATCCTCACCTCCACCCACAGTGATGGTATCAAAAGATATGGCCTTTGGGAGGTGATTAGGTTATAGGGGCAGAACCTTCACGAATGGAATTAGTGGCTTTATAAAGGAGGACAGAGAGCCACTTGCCCCTACCACCATGTAAGGACACAGTGAGAAGACACCACCCAAAAACCAGGAGACAAGCCCTCACTGCTTTAGCACCTTGATCTTGGACTTCCCCCTTTCCAGAACTGTGAGAAATAAATTTCTGTTGTTGATAAGGCTACCGAGTTTAAGGTACCTTGTTACAGCAGCCCTAGCAGACTGAGACACACTAGTTCAATGAATTCAGCATCATCTTCTCCTCTAGCTTCTCTCCCTCTCCAGCTTTCAGAATATTTCTATTACCCATGTGGCCCACCAAATGTAGTGCCTATGTCCATGTCCCAGAATAAGGGTCCCGCCAAGAAAATTAAGTAACCTACAATGGAGTGCTGTACAAACCTCCCATCATCTTTTCCAAAGAATCAATTTTAGAGACTTTGCTGTGGCCAAAATTTCTGAGTGGAGTGGATCTTCACTTGGACACATACACGAATGTGTGAGGATTCAGGAATTCAAATTGTGTATCTAAAAAGCCTAGAGAAACTGGATTTTGAAAAGACCTTTTAAAACCAGGTCTCTGTAGCACATAGTTTTCACATAGTGGCATATTCCATTTTCCAGGTTTCTTAACTACATTATTCAAATTAAAATAATTATATTATTTTTATGTTAAAATGGAAGCAAATGTTTTCTCCCACTTTTTCATATTCCTTGCCCATTTAAAAAATACTGAACTATTATTTTTCACGCATTATTTTTTATATTCTCTCTTTCTCTTTCTCCCCCCTCCCTCCACCGGCTTTTGTAAGAAAATGCTCATCCACATACCTATTCCCAAGAGCGCATAAATATGTTTTTATATAGTTTCTATGCTCTCAAACTATGAATTTGCAAGCTGGTTTGCTTTGTAATTCTTCTGGCATCTAGTAAGACTACAAATAAGTAATGTAAATAAGTATATTCACCTCTTATCAAAACATGTTAAAACGTGTTTCACCTCAAAATTATTTGAAGTCAAACCAACAAAGATCAAGTCACTTAAACGAGGTTGACTTAAAGTAATATCTACTTTGAAATAGCCTATAAATCAACAGAAATTCCTGAATATGGGAGATAAAGTGTTTTAAACATCACAAAATATCTTTGTGTTAAATATTTTAAAAAATTATCTTGATCATTGGCCTTTAATAATGCCAAATAGCTGAATACATTTCAGCAATATAAATTGCTGAATATTTCTATTTTTAAAATTTTTTTTAATTTTTTTTTTTGTAGAGGCAGGGTCTCATGTTGCTCAGACTGGCCTCAAACTCCTGGCCTCAAGTAATCTTCCCTTGGCCTCCCAAAGTTCTGGGATTATAAACATGAGCTACCACACCTGGCACTGAATATTTCTTTTTACCCAGTTGTTTCTTGTATAATCACATTTCAATAACATGGAAATTTACCTCATGAACCCAAAGACGTTTAATCACGTCTTTGGTTTCTGCTGTTTCTGGTCTTGACAAACAAACACCTTGAATGACACGGGAGAAATCACGGAGATTGAACAAGTAGTGAGATTTAGCTGGAGTAGGCAAGAGGTTCTTCATTGCTTCTTTATATAGGGTCATTGTGCCATTTACAATTTGTGTGGTCAAATCCAGAAATTCTTCTGGAAATTTATAGCTTAAAATTATTTTTTAAATGAAAAGAAAAGAAAAATGTTAGCAAATGTAGAATTATGATACATAAATGATATTTAGCATGGCCAACATAAAATTTTAATTTTGATTAAATCAACTTGAGTTATGAAATTACTATTCCTTGTTATAACAATAGTAGATTTTTACTTCTTTTAAAGCTACTTTCTATTCACCATTTTATGTTATGTCCAAAGGAACCTTGTGAACTAATCTGAGACAGTTTAATGAACTTAAAACTACTTGTAAAAGTAAACAAAAGAAATAGACAAGAAACTCAGATTATGTAATCGCAAATCCAGTATCCATTAGAGAAATGCTTCCCAGCCTCTTTCATTTCCTGGCATTCTCAATTGCATATAAATAGAACCCATAAAAAACATTGGTGAAACAGGGATTTTCAGAGAGAGAGAAGAAAGAAAATAAAAATACATTTAAAAAACTAAGGAAAAAAGAAAAAGGAAAGGGAGAGTAAAATAGTGAGCCAAGATAAAAAGGACAAAGCCTATGATTAGGTAAAAAGATCATAAGGATGCTCACGGGTGGGCGGAATCAACATTGTCAAAATGTCTGTACTACCCAAAGTGATCTACAGATTCAATGCAATCCCTATTAAAATACTAACATCAATTTTTGCAGATCTAGAAAAAATAATTTTATGCTTCATATGGAATCAGAAATGACCCTGTAGAGCAAAAGCAATCTTAAGCAAAAAGAACAAATTGGGAGGCATCAATTTACCAGACTTCAAGCTATACTACAAGGCTATAGTAACTAAAACAGCATGGTACTGGCACAAGAACAGAGACATAGACCAATGGAACAGAATTGAGAACCCAGATATAAAACCATCCTGGTACAGCCATCTAATCTTGACAAAGCGGACAAAAACATACACTGGGGAAAAGAATCCTTATTCAATAAATGGTGCTGGGAAAATTGGATAGCCACATGTAGAAGACTGAAACAGGATCCGCACCTCTCACCTCTCACAAAAATCAACTCATGGTGAATAACAGACTTAAACCTAAGGCATGAAACTATAAGAATTCTAGAAGAAAATGTTGCAAAAACTCTTATAGACATTGGTCTAGAAAAAGAATTTATCAAGAAGACCCCAAAGGCAATCACAGCAACAACAAAAATAAATAAATGGGACCTGATCAAATTAAAAAGCTTCTGTACAACCATGGAAACCATCACGAGAGCAAACAGACAACCTACAGAACAGGAGAAAATATTAGCATGCCACACATCCAATAAAGGGCTGATAACTAGAATCTATATAGAACTCAGGAAAATCAGCAAGAAAAAATCAAACAACCCCATTAAAAAGTGGGCCAAGGACATGAACAGAGACTTTTCAAAAGAAGACAGAATAATGGCCAACAAACATGAAAAAATGCTCAACATCTCTAATTATCAGGGAAATGCAAATCAAAACCACAATGAGATATCACTTAACTCCAGTGAGAATGGCTTTTATCAAAAAGTCCTAAAACAATAAATGTTGGCATGGATGCAGAGAGATAGGAATACTCATACACTGCTGGTTGGACTGCAAACTAGTACAACCTCTGTGGAAAGTAATATGGAGATACTTCAAAGACCTAAAAGTAGAACTACCATTTGAGCCATCAATCCCATTATTGGTCATCTACCCAAAGGAAAAAAAGATATTCTATAATAAAGACATCTGCATTCAAATGTTTATAGCGCACAATTCACAATTGCAAAGACATGGAAACAGCCCAAGTGCCCAACAATACGTGAGTGGACTAATAAAATGTGGTATATATGCCACGGAGTCCTACTCAGTCACAAAAAACAATGGTGATCTAGCACCTCTTGTATTATCCTGGAGAGAGCTGGAGCCCATTCTACTAAGTGAAGTATTACAAGAATGGAAAAACAAACACCACATGTACTCACCATCAAATTGGTATTAACTGTTCAACACTTATGTGCCCTTATGGCAGTAACATTCATTGGGTGTTGGGCAGATGGGAGGGGGGAAGAGGGGATGGTTATATTCCCACCTAATGGGTGTGGTGTGCACTGTCTAGAGGATGGACATGCTTAAAATACACTCTTTTTAAATTATCTCTTACTCAGCTATCTCCTCATTACTTTCAAGGAAGTTTAGAACTCTTATGCAACTTTCTTGGAGTTCATGAAATATGGTAATTAAGCTCTGATGCTTTTGTGTTGTGCTCCCATGCTGGGAGGTGGCAGGAACAGAGGGGAGCAATGTTATCTAGGAAGACTTTTGTGGAAATATTTGAGAAGCGCTAGTTATATTGATATGTTTCTAAAAGATTGTATAACTCTTACTGAAAAAACAAATAAACGTTAAATTACTTACCAGGTTTTTAAATGCCAGGTTAAGATTCTAGAGAAGATTGTAAACATGGATTTATCATTAAACTCATTGATTGTTATAATATTGAAATGTCGCATGTATCGAGGAGTTACTGGATTTCGACCACCACCTAAATATTAAAAAGCATAACTCTTAATAATGTTACTAGTACACACCAGAGTATTTTCTCCAATATTTTACAGTTTAAAATAACTTGAAAGATGGACAAATTCATGGCACACAAAGAAGTTAAGAGTAATGACTTCTTTGGACAACCCTGACATCAAAACTATTTTCCCCTCAAACTCAAGGTGTTTTTCTAGTTGAATTATCTGAATGAGTTCAACTAATTAGACATAATCTTGGGTCAGATCTGTGTTACTAAAGGAAATCAGATCAGATAGAATGCTCCATGGGCCATGTTCTCCAAGGTTCATAGTCCAAAGCAGCAAATGGTAAACATTCTCATTACAATACAATATTAATATGCAATATTATACAATATTAATATAACCCTGGTGAATCGAACTGACCAAACTTTAAAGTGCTTCCAATAGGCTGAAATTCAGCACAAACTTGGCATGTAGCCTAATTCTCCCCCAACATCATGAAATGAACTTCTCTTTTTTTTTTTTTTTTGCAAGCTGCTCAGTGGATTAGATGAAATGAACTTCTCTAAGACCAGACTGTGTAGCTCATGCAACCACTTCACTGGCTGCTTACATGTTTAAAAATTTGGGGATTTTTCCTAAAATAATGAAAGACTTTGAACTTATAAATTTCTCTTGGAAAATATAAAGGATCTTTAAGGACTAAATATTCTTTCATGAAGTAATGATTATATTTTCAAATATGAAGCTTTAATAACAGAATTTAACACATTTTGTAAAATTGTATCATCTTTAAAATATATAAACAAGTTGCATTTGCTTTTAAAAGGGATTTTATCATGAAATCTTTGATAAAGAAGTGATTTTGAAAGTGTATATTTAATATATATTTTGCATAAATATATAAGTTCATGTTTTATGTTTGTTTGAAGTCAGATAAATCTTTTACTTTTATCACTGAATTGTACCCTGCTGCTTCTGAAAACACACATGTGTGAAACCATAAAACTAGCAGCAATGAGTCTGTAGATCAAAACAGTTATGTATGTCTATGTATTTGTAAGTATATGATGAACACTGGTTTACCTGGGCAAGTTCAAGGAGATGGTGAAAAGGATGCAGAAGGAAGGGTGAGAGGTCATCTATCCGCTCTTAAGTTCAACCCTTCCTCCCAGAGAATATTCAGAAATGGTGTTATTTTTAGAAAGTGGAAATGGGGTCCAAGGGGAAAAGATACCTCATGCATTCAGCCTACTCTCTCTTCAGTGCCTGAAGAGGCAGCGAAAAGTGGACATGTGAGTACAAATAATTGGCTTGAGGTGGTTGGGGAGAGAGAAAGAGGAACTGTCTGAGACCCAGGAGCGATAGGGTCTTTTATTAAAAAAAAGGGGGGGGGCAGGTGGTTCAAAGTGGTCCAAGGAGTGTGCCAAGAGCAATTACTGACTCAGAGCAAATGTCTGCGTTACAGATCAGATAAAGGTTGGGGTTAGGAAGCAGATACCAGAGAGATTCCCTGAAGTGATATATGGAGAGGAGGAATTTTTTAAGAATAGAGTACCAGCTGGAGGTCAGGAGGAGAACAGTTAAAGATGCTTAGTTAGTTGCATCAAGCCATTTTAGACACCCCAGCTTAAAAAAAATTCTCTACATAGATTCCTTTGAGTTTATAGATTTCTCTTGGAAAATGTAAAGGGTCTTTAATGGTTAATTCTTTTGGCTACTTCCTACTTACATTCTTCTCGGCAGCCTGTCTAAATCCAGAGACTGGACAGAATGGGACATGCCTGGGGTAAAACAAAGATATCTCTGAAGCAGGGATATTCCATATAGTTGAAGCTTTAAGGAATGACACAGAGGAAAATGAGCTGCTCCCGGGGGGATCTGGGTTCTGAGAATGCATAAACAGGATATGGGGTGCAAAGTTTCAGAATGCGGGAGACAAAAAGAATTTGGAAGAGTGGGCAAATGGCCTAACCAAGGTCACTCGCTTCACAGAGTTGGCCATTGTGCTATACTCCCTTAGGTCACAGTGGATACCCATAGAAAACATATACACAGTACGTTGGAACTCAGAAGAGTTTTTTTCCAGTTATCTCTTTAGATATAGCCAGAGTGATTTTCCCATCTTAATAATCACAAACTCAGAAAATGTACCTGGAGGTCCCATTGCACACATGATCTGAATGTCCACTAGTTTAATCATAGAACAATCTTTTAGGTCATACCAATTCCAGTGATCTAACCACTGCCTGAGTAACTCAATGGGAGGTTGAGCCCCATATATCTCCCGAGCAGGCATATTGACATCATCTACAAAGACAACCTGAGAATGAAAAGAGAAGTATTAGAAAATATTAACATCTTAACATAGAGTCCCATTATGTAAACAGTCTTGAGACAAATACTTAGATTATCTTCTTGTAGAGTACATATGTGGAGAGCGATAGCTTCTTTTCCAAATAAGAATGCTATCCTTATCATCCATGCTTTTAGTAGTCCTATTACTCTAAAAATAGGGAGACATCATTATTAACCAAGGACTTACTAATCCTCTCATACAATTTGTTTCTCAATATACCTTGTCTTTTTTTCCTTGTACAACACTTCAACTCATTAAAATAGACGAGAAAGGTGTGATTAAGGTGAGAAGGGTATTCTTTGCAGAGGAACACAGATAAGTCAATTAATAGCTGGGTTGTTAAATGTCTACAAAATCAAGCAGCAAAGATTGCTGAGTAAAAATGTTAGTGGAAGAATTAGGAAGGTAGATAATTTCTCAGATGAATATTCTACTTTCAATTCAAAGGGCAACTGCTTGTTTCTAACATCAAATTGTCTAATGCACATACAAATATGACCACACTTTTAGGAAAACTTTTTAATCAAGATATATGATTAAGGGGGGGCATGGGCAATATATATAACCTGAACTTTTGTACCCCCATATTAAGCTGAAAAAAAAAAAGATATGTGATTAAAAAAAACTATACAAAAAGAAGTCAATCCCTAGGATATTTGGTTTCCTTGTTCTAACTGCAGCAATGTATGTCAACAGGGACAGGATTGTACCATGTGTACAGAAACAAAGACCCATTACCATTCTCTTGCCCAGAGGAGGACCAAAAACTCCTTTTCTTCTTTTGTCCAGTTTTGATATGATAATGTTTTGAGTTTGAGCTGCTGTAGTTTGTGCTGAGAAGTTAATTAGCAGAGGTTTGTATATTTCCTTATTGAGTTGATTTAAAAGAAAATTCTATATAACAGAAAATAATAAAATGAGCCATAGTTGGAATTATGTTTTGACATTTCAAAATAAACACTAAGCATCATTAGTGACTCAAATTTAACCTTAAGTGTCATAACAATGTAACACGAGATGGAATCTGTAGGAATAAGAGTTACCATGCCATGGAGTGTCTCTATCTCTCCAGGCCCGTAGAATCTTTGGTTTTCACAACAACCCATTCCTTCTTAACACGAAGTCACAAGGACTCAGAAGTTAGGAAATTCGCCTAAAGGTCTCAGAGATGGACAATAATTCAGACTGCCATTTGTCTCTCTCCAGATCAATGTTCTTTTTAATATACCTTATTGTCTTTCCACTTATGTACCAAGTTATCTTTCTGTAAGTTAGAAAGCTTAAATAATATAACTGTATTTTCAAAATGGAATTTAGTGGTAAGCAAGTGGAATTACAACGGTTCTTAGTCAAAGTGTAGTCAAGGTGTATGACAGGGACAAGTATATCAGAATTTCCTGAGGAGCAATTAAAAATAAGCTTGCCTCGCCCTTCCTTCCCCTTCTCTCCATCAACAGTCCCGGAGAGGGCACAATGCCTCCTCAACTGAGGGTCAATTCACTATAAAATCTTAAATAAATCACATTTTCTTAAGGAGTACCACTATCAAATGTACATATGGGTAGGGAAGGGCAAAAGGGGAGGTTTTTTTGCCTGTTTCAAACTTTACTTACATTAAGTGCTTCCAGCATTCAGCTTTATTGTGTATAAGATACTAGATTATTAACCCAAATATCAGGTGGTAAAATACCTCAAGCAAATCCCCTTTTCATGATGCCATTGTACACTAAACATTACCATAATTAAGCAAATAAAAATTTTGAAAACATGCTTTAAAATATTAACTTATCAAGGCAACACATATCTTCAAAAGGGCCTATGATGTTCCCAGTAATAACGACATTCAGCACACATGTAGGAGGACTGGAAGGTAGAACAAACAGAGAAAACAAAGAAGAAAAGAGGGTAAGGAGCTGATCTGAGATTTTGGAATTGGGGCAAAGCTTTACTCCTGCCACCAGCCCAGCAAGAGCTACCTTTTTAAATTTAAAATTATTTTATTTTTTATAAATGAATACATTCTAAAATGGAAGTTCTTTAAAACATTTGAGGAGATTGTGTTCATACCTGTGACTGCCAATTAGAATAGCAAAGAGTAGGAATGAGGCACTTTAGAATAAAAGTAAGAATATATTTTTCATGATTTTATGACTAAAATGTTTCTTATGACTGTACAATTAAAATGTACATGACAGATTATTGCAAGAGGGAGAATATTTTGAAAACATGCTATTCTGTTCATTTTTTAAAAATCCTCTATTCTGAGCAGCAACTATAATAATCTTATGACATGTCTGAGTAAAGCAAATTCATATAAATTTTCTGTATTATTGGCTTAAGACTCTCTAAAAAATTATTTCACTTTGCTTGCTTACATGGAATAAAATGTAAATATTTTTATTACAATGCATTTTTTTCAGCTATAATGAAATCATGTGGTACATAATCAGTAAAATTTTGTTGGATAGATGGATGGGCAGACTAAATGGAACAAGAATGAAAATAAATGCTCAACACATACATAAGTTATGGCATGAAAAGTTTGGCAGTGAGTATTGAGACCATTTAGAAGCAGAACTAAATCTAACTAAGAAACATAAACAGCTATAAAAATAAAATCCAAATGTAACTAATATTAAATACTACTAAAAGAGTGGACACATAGTATTAAAAGTAATTTGGTAATAATGAACTGAGATTTTAAAAAAATCTCAGTTTCACCAGAAGATAGTGAAAGGAATAGGACAAAAAGTAACAATATTCCACTCTTCTAGCTAACTGAATAGGGGAAGGAGGTCAATGATAAATACTATCATTCAAAATACTGATAATTTTAAAACTCTGAATTTAGAAAAAAAATTATAGACTTTTAGGAAAAAAACCTCTTTTTAAATAGATTTA
Organism: Lemur catta; assembly: GCF_020740605.2. NCBI lineage: Eukaryota > Metazoa > Chordata > Mammalia > Primates > Lemuridae > Lemur > Lemur catta. The sequence goes on along the minus strand of NC_059135.1, from coordinate 35,162,534 downwards.
AATAATACTACAAGAATTTTAAATAGCTCATATAGCCTTCCAAATCAATAGGAAGAACAAAATAAACATACCATCATAATAACAGATTAAAATTTTTAAGAGCATAAAAAACTAAACAGAAAATACAAATACACAAGTATGACTCATTTTGACAATTTATGTATCTGAGATCAATTTGCCTATGAAAAGAAAAAAAGGACTCAGATTAACATACACAAATACAAAATGCAACTACAAGCTGAGTCTAAGTGATCCAGAAATGCTTAAAGTAAAAAGAACAGGCAAAAATAGACCATGTCAATGAAAATTTAAAAAGCAAAAAGAGTAATGAAAGAGGACAATTAATACAGTATGTTTCTTATATGTAAAAATCAGACCATTATCAGAATGTTTCCCTAAATCCAGAAGTTTATAGTCATTGATATAAAAATTCTAAATAAGTACATTTTAATTTTTTAGCAGGATGCCTTAAAAATTATATAAATGAAATTTATGCTTTCATAAGCTATCATCAGGTAAGCTTTATTCTTCAGTTTAAATGAATTATCAATCTCATAATACTCCCACAGATAAAATTCCACTTGGTCTACTGAAAAATGAATATTATTTTATGTTAACATTTAGTGCTGTCAAAATTAAGTATATACTTATATAAAATACTTGTTTCTTTTTTCAATCCAATGATAAAATTGCATGTGTGAATTAAAAGCAATATAGTTATGTGAAAGGGAAAATACTCATGCCAATAGTGCTTACATTTAAGTGAGAAATAAACATAATGAATACTAAATATTGTATTGTTAATAATTATTTTACCTTAAACTGATTAACAATGTAAATTGTGGGAAATTATAGACTCCTTTCTCATCACAATCAAGATGTTAAACCTCACAATGGATTTGCTCTCAGCCAGTGTTTTCAGTAAATTTCTGTTTTGTAAAGTGTCATTATAACTCCTTATGTTTTTATATAATCTCTAACTAGAATACTACTTATTTTCTCATTGTTTATTTAAAATCTAAATATCTAGACATGCAATAATTTGAAGAGAAAAATTACTTTAAATATTAAATTTTCTACTTAATCTTTTCAATAAGATTTAATGTAAGTATACAGAAAAGTTTCATTAAGCATTTAATATGAATAAATTCTCAGTGAAATTACTTTATGGAAATGAAAGTTATATAGCATTGTCTCAAAATAATATTTTCTTTCCCCGAAGAACAAATTTTTGAGACTCCAGCCTTATATCTGTATTATTTACAACACAACCAACTCTTAATTAATTGGGGCAATGAAATGTCCCTGGAAGGGCATGATGGACCATAACCTTTCTGAGGAAAAACTTAACATTTATCAAAAAAATCAACAATTCTTCTTTCAGGAATCTGAGAATTATTCCTAAGCAAATAAACAGCAATAAGAACAAAGATTTAGCTACAAAAATGTTTACTGCAGTCTTAGTTTTAAAGCAAAATACTAGAAAAATTAGGGACTTGAATTAATTACCATAAAATTATAGAATTGAATACTATGATAACCTTAAAATCATCTTATAGAAGAATAATGAAATAGGAAAATATTTGCAATGTAAGTTTTTTTTTAAAAAAAGCAGATTACAATATTATGTTTCCAATTTTGTGAAAGTAATGTTTTCATGCCTAGACAGTTTATTGCCCTGAATTTGATGAGGGGACAAAAGGCTGTGTTTCCCTCCAACCACTGCCTTTCACTACGTCAAGTCTCCATTCCCCAACTCTCGGTGCTGTCTCAGGTAAAGCCTTCAGCTTTCCATATACTTTCAGTTATTTTTTTTAAATCCAGGCCAAATCAACACCTTGATTTAAACTCTCGGTGAAAACTTCTCCCTTTCCCTCCTCTTGGCTATTCCCTGATACCTACAAGCAGTTAGGGTATGATAAAGGTGTCATTTCAATCTGTTATGAAAGAGATTACTCAATAAATAGTTATTTAACTATATTCCCAAATATATTCCAGACGGATTAAATTTAAAAATAAAATCAACAAAGAACTAGAAACAGGTGCTGTCATTAATTGGAGGAATGTGAATTAACTGGGAACCTGCAGTGGAAGAGGGGCCACTGCTGCCCCCTTCGTTCTCCGCCACAGGTTGTCCAATGCTACTGAGACGTGGGGCACTGCTTATTACAGCAGCCAGCATTACTGTAATTAACACATGACGGTTATGATTCCAGAAATCATTAAGGAAAATCAGTCTTATTACTACACAGCAATCCTTCAGATGGAAAATAACTTAGAAAATGTTAACTAAAACACACTTTTCAAGGGACATGAAATTCTCATCCTGAACAAGCTATTTTTATTAAAATACCAAAATAAATGGGACAATAATTTAGTGATATAAAATGGCACCATATCTTCAATGAATCTTCTAAAATAAATAAGCAATAACTCAAAAATTCTCTGTGGTTCAAACATCAAAATACTTGAACATTGAGAAAATATTTGTCTTCTATTTTAAAAAATGACATTCTTAGGAATATTATATACATTTTAATACGAAAAGTTTCACAGTACTTACAATAATATAAACACTCTTTCCAGTTCCCGTTGGTCCTACAAATATTGAAGGCTTTTGATGAGTGGTCAACAATCCCATTAGTGCAGAGTATCGAATTGTGTCCAGAGTTGGTACAATGATTTCATTAAACAACATATCTTTAGGAATTGGAGGAGCTACTTCCAATTTCTTTATCCACCGTTCCCATTTTCCTACTCCCTGTTTATAAGAAACAACCAAATAGTGAATGTTATGTTATAAAAAACTTTTGAAAGGTCTGTACTCGTGGACCATTGTAGAAAAGATCAAGACCAACAAACCCTGATATTTATACACTTGTTTTATCCTTACAAACTGCAGTCCCCAACCCCCGGGGCCATGGACTGGTCCGTGGCCTATTAGGAACCACGCCACATAGCAGGAGGTAAGCTGCAGGTGAGCAAGTGAAGCTTTGTTTCTATAGCCGCTCCCCATCACTCACATCACTGTATAAGCTCTGCCTCCTATCAGGTCAGTGGTGGCATTAAATTCTCGTGGGAACACGAATCCTACTGTAATCAGTAGGGGTTTGACGCATGCGAGGGATCTAGGTTGTACACTCCTTATGAGACTCTAATGCCTGATGATCTGAGGTGGAGCTGAGGTGGCGATGCTTGCAGTGGGGAGCAGCTGCAAATACAGATTATCATTACCAGAGAGGTTTGACTGCACAATACATGTAATGCACTTGAATCATCCCATCCCCACTCCCGCCTGGTCCACGGAAAAATTGTCTTCCATGAAACCAATCCCTGGTGCCAAAAAGGTGGGGGACCACTGCTTTAAAACACAATTTGAAAGTTAAATTTTACGTGTAAATTAAAGAGAAACTAGGCTTTTACATGAATACACATGAAATGGCAATGCTGTGATATTTTTGGTGCCCTAAGACTATTTCTACCAACTCAATGATCAATTCCTGTGGCCAAATATTAGATTCTTTAATGGCACTGAGAAAACTGAACTAATCAATGGGTTAAAGAGTAAAGAATTTTATTCAACAAATGTTAAACATTATAGAATTTTCTTCTCCCTAGAAGATCAGCTGCATACTGCTTGACTTTTATAATGGTATTTATAACAGCTTATCATTTCAGGAAATATTTCTTTTTAAAAAATTATAGTAAAGAAACATGATATCAAATTTCCCCTCAACCATTTTTAAGTGTACAGTTCACTAGCGTTAACTATTATATAGTCACATGGCTGGGTAACAGATCTCCAGAACAGGCAGAATTTCTTAATAAAAGATTATTATTATTATGAATTAACAATATGCTGAATCTTTGCATTCAATTAGCTTGTAAAATAAAATTTTAATTTGCTATGACAGTGTTAATTATAAAAAATTCAAAAATATCACATTAACTGTCATTAGAAAAACACCACCACCCTCTCCATTCTTACAGAATAAAATCTAAACTCCTGTTCATTCAAAGCACAACAGAATTCAGAACCATCCTTCTTTCACAACCAGGCCTCACTGATGGACCTACTGGTTCCACACATGCCCTGGGCCCCCTGGGCCTTGATGAATGCCACTCCCTTGGCCTAGAATATTCCAAGACTGTGTTCTGAAGAGGTCATGAACTCACTGAGGGAATCACTATGCTTTGTTGATGTTTGTATCTTCAGGCACAAAGCTGTGCATTCAGTAGAGATTTTTTTTTTTTTTTGAGAGTGTTAAACTCACATCAGTCTGGAAAGTATATTACAAAAAACTATTTCTAGAACTGATGAAGAAAATAATGCCTTTCCCATATTCTTGATAATCTTTTCAAACGTGTATCTTTTGACACCATATAGGAAAGGAAGGACTAAGAATCAGAGAATCTGAAATGTACAGTCATTTAGAGATGGTGTGATCCTGGGACAATCACTTAAAATCTCTGAGCCCCATTCCCTCAATGGAAAAATTTATAAAATAATCCTATCCTTCCTACTTCATTGAGGTGTTGGAAAACAAAATAGAAACAATTGCAGAAAGCTTAATAAACTATAAAGTACTCTGAAAATGCAGGGCATAATTTAGTAATTTGAAATGAAATAAAATTAACAAAGGTAAAAAGATAATATCTATGTTGGGCAGGGTGAAGAATTCCTTCTGGGGTAAGCCTGACAATACATCTCATGAGCCATGAAAATTCGAAAATCAATAAAGTAAATGCCTCTTCTAGAAATTTACTATATGGAAATAATCAGTTATGTACATAATGACTTATATCCAAGAATATATTTACCAAAGCAGTACTTATAAAAGTGAAAAACTCAAAACAACAAAAACAGTCCAATTTCCAAGGGTAGGAAACTGAATAAATCATGGTCCAGCCATATGGTAGAGAGGCTTTAGAAAATAAGTTTAGTGAAGAAACATCAGTGAAATGGAAATGTGTTTTCTTTACTAAGTAAAATAGAAGGATATAAAACTGCCCATTGTGTATATGATGTGATCCGAATTTTACTTAAATCTGTATATATTTAAATAATATGTATTTCTAAACTTTGTCCTCAGTACAATACTTGTGGGAGTTGCTATACAAAAACGAAGAAGCAAACACCACCCAAGTTTTACTGTCTAATCCATTTGGGAAGTGCTGAATTAACATGAAAACAGCTGCATTCCTACAGGACTTCTTAGTGCCTGTGATACACCGACATGAACCATGAATCTCCTCAAAGTGTCCTTGAACAGTGTGTCCCTGGTGCTGGACTAGATGATGTAATCTGTGTTTCTATTTAATGAACGCAATTGTCCTATCAGGTATTGTTATTATCACATTTTATCGCTGGGAAAAACTATGTTTAGGGAAATCAACAAGCCCATGGCTATATAGGAAGAAAGTGACTTTACTCAAACCCAGATGTATCTGACTTCAAAGCCAGCACACCTTCCTCTACTCCATGCTGTCTCTCAAAGTAAACAGTGATGAAGCAGGTGGCCACACAGCCATTCCATGCTGTATGTTTAAGAGGGGATTCTGCCAGGTTGGTAGTTGAAAATCTGGCTTCCGAGCTCTTACCTCAGTGATAAACTGATAATCATAAATCGTTCCTTTTTCAGGAAATGGAACAGTTAGTGCCTTTGAGGACGTATGTTCAGTACCACTCTGTATTTTAAACCTATTTCGAGTTAGGTCTGAAATTGGACCTTCCATTAGATCTCGAAGAATCTTGTTAAATTTTAACCGATCATTATCTGTACAAGAAGCACCAATGGACCAGATCAATGAAAACAGAAAAATACCCTGAATTGGAGAGATGAGAAAATAAAGTGGAATTAAAGTGTAACTTTAATCTATCCTTGAAGTTTAAATAAAATCAGCCAGATTAATAATGTCTGAAAGGAATACATATGCTGATATTCACTAGTAGGTCATCTCAGGATTTTGTAATAATTAGGTTTTTTTAAAAATCAAATTGTATGTCTTATAAAATCTTACAGTCAATAACACAAAGCAAAGTATAAATTCTGGCCATAGGAAAACTTTAGAATGATTATTATAGTAAATCATATGATATTTTCAATACATGGCAGGAACTTGATATTAAAAGGAACATTGAAATAACTTTTTATTAAGCTATTAAGAAACACTTTAATAAAAGGCAAATAACATATATTTTAATTTAAATTTTGATATAGTGGCTTTACTTTAAAACACATTTATATTCTCTTATTTGTAATAATATCTGAGCACTAATTGTGTAAACTATTAATAGAATGGCAATTCTACAAACAAAAGACCTGAGCTTTCTTCTTACTAGACTCAAGGACAGGGAACAGCGTAGAAGACAAGACCTACCAATTAGATGAGAAAACCTGTTTGTTTGTTTTAAAATCAAATCTCTTTTTTAAGGACAAAGTCAACAGAGTCCTGACTATGCTCTAGACTCTACTTCAACCTGTTCTCATACTCCTAATTTATTCATAGACTGTTTCTCTCTAGAAATTACTTAACCCTAAATTTAAAATTAATTGATTTTATAACATATAAGCTATAGGAGTATCATACTGACCACATTAGAAGTGCTACTATGAGGAGTACAGTAATATTTGTGTTAAAAAAATCCAGTCTGTTAATATTTTTATTCCTATTTTAAAAATCTGTTTATAGACTACCTATATATTTTCTTGCTTTCCTTAATCTAAATATATATTTATACACATACACACACATATATATATAATTTATATCTCATGAAAAAAGAAAGAAAAATCAAGGGAAAAAAGCAATAAATTCTTACGATTTGGAGGGGAGATGAATGTCGTTGCTAAACTGGTCATTAACATTTTGGGGATGGATCATTTCTGAGGCTGGTCAAATGTCCTGAGATTTCACAAGCAGAACTGAAGTGGTCATTGGGCTCCACCCTAATCTCATGATACACCATGACTGCCAGTCGAGAAATTTCCCCACCAGCACTTGGTGTTTTGGGCCTGGCTTTTTGTTCTCTCCAGCTACCACCCATTTCCCAGTCTCCAATTTCAGGGGCAAATTGAATTTTGTTAATCAGGAAGCCTTGAGGAAAGCAAGTAATGTCTGTCTTTCTATTGCCAGATACAGAAGGCTATGGACCTTACCTCAAGCAAGGAATAAGTTTCTCGATCACTTCTCTTTCTTACTTTGATTTCATCAGTAAACTCATCCATAAAACAGTCTATTAGATTCATTAGGGACCGGACTAAGTTTGTATCTGAAGTAGGAGATAATTCCTGAAAAGTCAGGGAAAAAAGTCTATAAAGCAACTGAAATTAGGCACTAGTTAAAATAGCATCAGCTAATATTTATTAAACTCACTTCAATTCAACAGCCATAGTATCTACAAATAGGTACTAGTATTATAATTCTAGTTTTTTAGGTGAGAAAACTGGATGTCACATTTAGGTAGTGTGTACTCTTTAACCTCTTTTATACTGATTATCAAATTTAAAAAATTTACTGTTACATGTATAGTTAACCTAATCAAAGATATATAGATTCTATATTTTACTAATATTATAATCAAAACACAAAAGTCTTTCAGAGAAGGCCATTAATTTGCATATCTAAAATGCTTAATAAATCAAATCTATTTGAGAACATATTTCTAAGCCACAGCAGTGCTAATAGTAATCTCATTCCGATGAAATACGGTTCCAGGTCTTGGAGGCCACAAAACTGTTGCTGGAGTGCTATAATTGTCGTGCACTTTACTTTTTGGCATCTCACCATGAAAGTTTATAAAATAAATTAAATAATGTGTACATTATTTAACCAGGCACCATACAACAAGTTCTCAGTAAATGTTTCTCTTCTTCCCTCTAATGGTTGGCTCTCCTCCAACTATTAGATTCACACTGCTTCATGGCTAACACGTAAAAATTAACTCTCCAAAATTGACTCTCTGAAGATTAGAAGCGGCTGACTTCATATCCAGCCTCTGCCCCGGTACAAGCAAGCAGAAATGACAGCTGAGTTTCTGAGTAAGGATGGGATTAAAGTAAACTACAACACTAAACTACAGGTAGTTATTACTACAAATAAGGCAGATACTTATTACTATACAGTAAATAACAGGCATTCATAATTCCCTCAAGAGAAGATAAAAGGGCATATAGAATATTTTAGAAAGCTTACATTAAGTGTTTTGTGTTTTGCTACAGACAGGGTAAGTTCTAGTCACATGGAAAATTAATTTATTTGTAATATCTAAATTCTCTGACAATGCCAGGAAAAAAACAAACCCTGTAGTTTATTTTATTATGACCCTCAGTTCATACATGTTTAACTGTTTTTAAAATATGATTACTTCTTATCTACAACATATTTTGTAGTGCCAAGCTTCTTGAAAGAACAGTCTACACATGTGGTTCCCAAGCCCTGGGCTGCTTACTATTACCAGTCCGTGGCCTGTTAGGGACTTGGCTACAGAGCCCCGCCGCTCCCCGCTTCCCCATCCCCCCCCAACTTGTCCGTGGAAAAATTGTCTTCCCTAAAACTTAGGAATGGGGGGTGTGCAGCAGGAGGTGAGCAGGTGAGCTGCGGGCCAGCTAGCATGTTTACAGCCGCTCCCCATGGCTCACATCACTGCCTGAGCTCTGCCTTCCCACCCCTGCCTCAGAAAAATTGAAATTGTCTTCCATGAAACCTGTCCCCGGTGCCAAAAAGGTTGGAGACCATCTACACCCATTGTCTCAGTGTCTCCACATTCTGCAAACAGCAGTGCTTAAGTGCCCTTGTCTCTCCCCTCAAGTACTTTTGCCAGGGTTCCCCCATGATCTACTCAATTGCCAAATCCCTGGGATATATGTTAGCCCTTTCCAGCCTTCACCTGACCTCTTAGTAGTATCTCATAATACTGACTGTTTCCTTCTTAAAATGCTTTTCCCTCTTCCCTCTCTCTTGTCTAAATCACTGATACATCTGAGATTCTATCCTTTGATTTCCTCTTTTTTCCTCTGAATTTTTCATTTAGGTAATCTACATTAACATGGTTTTAAATTGCGTTTTCCAGATATGTATCTTGAGCCAAACTTCTGTCTCAAGCTCTTCTATTATAGATTCAACAGAAGGATAAGTATCATCCCTGTTTCCCCTACATTTGTTCCAGAGCCAAAGTCATTCTACAAGACCTTTGGTCAACATCTCTCAAAGCAGAAATTGAGCATACTTGCTCTGTAAGTTCCAGCTGGAGAGTTTAAGAGCCTCGCTAGTACTATACAAACTCCTGTTGTCACTTTTCTACCTCTGCTTTCTCCCTACCCCACCCCCGAGTGTGTATTGAAAGAAAGAAAAATGGATTTGCCTACTTTAGGACCTCTTTCCAATCCTTCTACCAGGTTCTGGCTTATTTTAGGAACTTTAGATAATAAAGAAAATTGTAAAAATGGAAATTATTTGAAATACAACAGGCCCATCAGAAATAATAAATAACATTTAACGTCTGGGTTTTGTTTTGTTTGTTTGTTTTTACCCAGATGTGGTTATGTAGGCCTTTGAGATTTTTTTTAAGAAAGAAAAGATTAGCACCAATAAAATTTTTCAGACTCTAAGATGTTTCATTTAAAATATTTTTAAAGAATAATTATGTGACTTAATGTCATTTTACTTTATTAATAATCAGAAAAAAAGTTTAGTCAAACTAGTTAAGAAATATTTTAAATATCTCTTAGTTGACAATAAAAACGTTAAAATTGATATATTTGGCTACTTTGAGTTTCCCAGGTTTTTTTAATCTTAAAACTTCCATTCCTCTTACCTTTGTATGCTTTCTAATAAATTCAACAGAAACAGGGACCATTCTGTCGAATAAGCCTATTATAAATTCCTTCTGAATAGCACCAATTGAAGCAGGTAACAGATTCACCCACGACAACATCAGTGGTCTCCAGCCTAACATGTGAGGCTCCATGTAAATCATACCACATCTGGAAACCTGGAAAAACAATAATTGTTTACCATCAAGGCAATGCCTATAAGAGAAATATGACTTGGCACATCTGTCTTTTACAACCTTCAAAAAAGTCTTGAAAAAAAGCTTAATTTTATATAATTTCATGATCTTAATTTTTGTGTATAACTTTACCAAATGATCCTAAGCAAACAGGAAAACATCCTAACTGTTAAATTTGTCAAAGTATGTTAACAGATACATCTATTCTTTGAGAATCACAGATCATTCTTAAAATCAATTCTACTAATATTTTTAATTTAAAGTCAAACCTGCTAATAGACACATATAAAACATTTCACAATTTATAAGAAGATGTCAAAATGGAGAACTTACAGTGGCAGGAGAAGCAACTTCCAAATCCATTGGTTCAAAAATAAGATTCATTTGTGGTGACATCTGAATAATCTCTCCACTCATCAGACATAGCTTTTTGTTGTCATCCAACACAGTATTCATGTTCTCAATCCATACTGCATCTACTGGTCCATCAAAAATTAGCCATTTCCTATCTGGAGTCTATTTTATACATACAGAGAATAAAGGGCAAAAACATAATGACAATGTAGGGAAACCATTCAATAGTATTATTTCAAAATTTAAAAACATAACTCCTAGAATTTATTTCACCATGGTAATACAAAGGCACCCTTTGAATAAAGTATATACTGTGTATGTGTGTGTGATATATATATATATATATATATATATATATATATCACTAAAGAAGTCTATGAATGCCATGGACAAGACAGAAATATAGTATCTTTCCTTAAGATTTAATCTTTTTCAATGTTTCTGAATTCAAATATATATAATATGTTTTAGAAAGTATTATAAATAAAAAAATATAATTAGTCAGGTACAGTGGTATGCATCTATAGTCCCAGCTACTCGAGAGGCTGAGGGAGAGGATTGCTTGAGCCCAGGAGTTTTAGTCCAGCCTGGGCAACATAGCAAGACCCCATCTCTTAAACAAATATATATACAAAATTGCTAGGGAAAACAGAATTTTCATTCACATTGTCTGATATATAGTAACATATTCATGCAGATTAATTACTCTTTTGTGCTAAGCCAAATATTTTCTTCTCCCCACTGAATGAACTCACACATATATACATACTGCTCTTAGACTGAACTATCTCATGATAGTATGGGACATTAAAATCAATATAAGATTCAGAGACTCACAATGATGTAATAAGAAAATATTTATACATTGTCCAGACTATAGTAAATGTTCAACAAATATGAAGTGGTCAGCTACTAGCCAGAGAGTGCCAAAATTGATTCTCCTTTCCAGATCGTTATAATTCAACCTTTTTATGTACAGCTGTTGCCTTGGTTTACCCTCAGCATATGTGAGTTCAAGTTTAAGTGGGGAAGGATTTGAATCCATCTCAATACATTCTCAGTCCCTGTGGCCAACTGCATCAACCTATGAGACAGTGGAACTGTCCCAGGCTCAAGCCATGTGACACCCCCACTCAGAGGCCAGTTCTGGCTGTGTGCAGGAAAGAAGCAAGGAAAAGTCATATCTCAGTGATCACCTCAAGATCATCTTTCTCTAGTGTTGTGGGCTTCTCGTGCTTGTTAACCATCACTTTGGGAAACACCGCCATATAATGGGGAGACCTTGGGCTTTGAGGTCTGAAGGACTTCACTTTTCATTTGGCTCTACTACTTATGAGCTGTGGACTTTGGGTGAACTACTTAACCTCCCTGAGACTCAGTATTTATAGGAAGTAGCTTTCTGAAAAATGTAATGTAAGCTATGTAACTGAGTATAAGATAGAGATAGCTCAGGATTATTTCTGTGTAAACAATGTGACTGCATACATTATCAAGAGACTTCCTAGGTTACTCTGGGCCAGAGAGCATCCACTGTGCCAAGAGAGGGCCTCAGAAGCCACATGAACAGATGCAGAACTCTTTTGGCATCATCTGTGCCTCATGATTACTTTTATCCTCAAAATTACTAATAAAGCTTGATTCTGGGCAAGAACTCTGTACCATAAGAGTCAATCCTTACATTACTCATTGCCCAACATCTTTCTGCCAATAAGAGCAGAGATGAGATTTCATGTTTTTTATGTTACTACGCTGATTCATGAGGCATGGTCTGCTGGGTCCTTAAGTGGGTAAAGACCACCAAATTTAGGATGCAGTCAAAATAAAGACACATTTATTTTTTAAAAATTTAAGAAACAAATGTCTCCAGCCTAAGCCCCTTTTCCTATACTACCAGCCTTAGCAAGCTGTCTCCCATTATCAGCACACTCTATGAAGAACCTGCTAAAATACGGCACCCAAGTTAACACTTGTTGGTCTGTGGATTTTTTTCATGAGAGTCGGCAACAGCCATCCAGCAGAATAAGCCAGGAGTAGGTAACTGCCTATTCTCCCATCCACAGCTGTCAGCAGACAGATGTGCCTTTCCTCTTCTGCTTTCCACAAAGCAGCCCATTCTCTTCCTAATACACTAAAGGTAACGTGTTAGAACTTTAAGACATCATTTTACAAAGGTATGTAATGTCTTCTCTAAACATTGGAGTCTATCTAAAATTAGTGGGTGTGACAATGGCAGCAGCCCAAAGAGCAAGCAAAGGAATTACATTACTAAGAGGCATCTCATTTAGATACTCTCTGTCCTGGATCACCGGGCTTGAAAGAAAAGAATCAGATATTCTTTGTCCTGTCTTTTTTTTTCCTACTACCCTCTCCTCTATGCACACCCAGGGCAAAGGCGCTTGCTAGCATGGTCTCTGGCATTTTTGTAGGTGTTGATAGTGCTCTTCACAGAAATACTGCCAGACTATCCAGTACTGTGTTTAAATAAATATCTTAAGCTGTAAAAATAATGGATTTGTTTGAAACAATTGAAAAAACAATTGAAAAAACAATTGAAAAAAATTAGAAGGAAATATCATAACCTTTTAAAATATACATGCAAAAGTGTTAGTACTTACTGTTGAAGAAGCAAATGTTCTAAAACTGACAGCAAGGACCCCATCAGACCACTCGTGGGACACTAAATCAAACTGTCCATACAGCTGACCCATGGTGACAGACTTAGGATTTAAAACAATTATTTGAACCTTGTTTTCTTCCATTAGCCCCTTAATGAAAAAAAATCATTTATTTATTTTGAAGAATACTGTCACTATTCATAGAAAACATAACTGTGTATATAGAAAATCCTAAGGAATCTACAAAGAAACTACCAGAAGTAAGGAGTGAATTTAACAAAGTTCCAGCATACAAGGTCAATATATAAAAATCAATTGTATTTTCTATATAATTCCAATGAAAAACTGAAAAATAACATTTTTAAAATACCATTTACAACAGTATTTAAAAGTTCACAAAATAATTAGGATGAAATTAGCAAATGTTATGCAAGATCTATAAATCTAAAGCTATAAAACAGGAGTTGGCAATTTTTTTTTGTAAAGGGCCAGATAGTAAATATAGGCTTTGCAGGTTTTATATGGTCTATTACATTTCCTTCTCTGTTTCTCTTTCTTTTTTAAACAAATTTTTAAAAATGTTAACACAACTTTAAGTTTATTGGCATTACAAAAATAGGCTCTGGGCTGAATGTGGCTGAATTTGGGCTATAATTTGCTGGCCCCTGCTACAAAACATTCTCTAAGAGGAAATGAAAAATCTAAATATAGAAAAATTTATACTTCTCATGGAGTGAAAAGTTAATATTGGTAAATTGTCAATTTCTAACAGAACCCTGAAAGGTAGTCAATGGCATTGTTGCAAGAAATGTTAACATCAGGCATAAGACTTTTTTTTTCAAGTTAATAGACTTTATTTTTTTAGAGTGGTTTCAGGTTTACAGAAAAATTGAGCAGAAAGTATAAAGATTCCTTCTACCGTCTAGCACAATTTCCCTTATTAACATCCTGCACTGGTGTGGTGCATTGTTATGATTGATGCTTCAGTACTGATACATTATTATTAACTGAAGTTTATAGTTTATATTAGAGTTCACTCTTTGTGTTGCACAGTTCGATGCATAATGTCATGTATCCACCATTATATCAATGCTATTATATAGAATCATTTCACTGTCCTAAAAATTCCTTGTGCTCCACCTATTTATAATCGTTTATTTTTTATATACAAGAACATAACAAGTTCAACTTTTCCCAACACTGGCTTCTAACTGCCACCCTTAGGGCTTGGGACACAAACTACTAAACTGAAGAAAAGATACGAGAAAAATAATCTTAAGCAGTAAAACAAGCTCAAGATCTTTGCTTCCCTCTCTGTGTCCAGGAAGAGAGGAACAATGTATCTTCTTAGATACAAAAGTATCAAAAGCTCTATCATCTTAATCAGGATAAAGTTGCTGTCATCAAAGAAAAGTTTTTATCCCAAATGCAATAAGCTATGGCTTGTCTGAGGTTGCTAAGGAAGCCTGCTCCTTTTACATAATCTCAATGTCACTCTTAGGATTCCCTGGTAATGAACCATTTTGACTTTACAAGTGAGTCAGAATACTTGCTCATACTTTCATCTTCTTTTACTCTTAGAGCAGCACCATGTTTGGTTCTTTTAGAGACTTATTTTTTTATAGCAAAAACAATTAGTCATATACCAATAAAACAACAAAACAAGAAAAACACAAACAAGCAAAACACAAGATAAGGAAGGCAGGAAGACAAGCAGGAAGTCAAGCAGGAAGTTTGTAAAAAATAGAAGAAAAAAGGGAAGGGAAGGGAAGAAAGAAAATAGCATGGACATATAAAAGCAAAAGAAATAGATCACAGAAATATGTAGCATATTAGTTTGTATGATGATATTATAAATATAAATGAATTTAAATTCCCCTTAGAAAAGATAAAGACCATTGATCTGTAGCAAAAAAAAATGACAAACTATTTATTTTCTATAAAAGGTAAATCATTCATGGACACAATTAAAGACAGGCAGATATATGTGCAGGGAGGAAGTAGGGGCAGCAATATTGAAATTAGACAAAGTAGATCCAAGGCAAATAATAGAACAAGTAAATAATTTTATCTTGGTTGAAGGGGAGAATCCACAATGAAGATATAATGATCACAAATCCTGTATAGGCTACAAACATTGAAATATGTGAAGTAAAAACTATTCAAAATATAAGGAGAGGTAAACAGAAATGCAATATTAGTTGGAGAATTTAAAACAGCCCCATCCCTTTAACATATCAAAGTAGACCAAAATGTGTGGTGTATAAGAATTTTGGGCCGGGCACGGTGGCTCACGCCTGTAATCCTAGCACTCTGGGAGGCCGAGGCAGGTGGATCGCTCGAGGTCAGGAGTTCAAGACCAGCCTGAGCAAGAGCGAGACCCTGTCTCTACTAAAAATAGAAAGAAATTATCTGGCCAACTAAAATATATACAGAAAAAATTAGGCAGGCATGGTGGCGCATGCCTGTAGTCCCAGCTACTCGGGAGGCTGAGGCAGTAGGATCGCTTAAGCCCAGGAGTTTGAGGTTGCTGTGAGTGAGCTAGGCTGACGCCACAGCACTCACTCTAGCCCGGGCAACAAAGTGAGACTCTGTCTCAAAAAAAAAAAAAAAAAAAAAAAGAATTTTGAATAACATCATTATATGTGTATGCACATATGTACACACACACATTCCAATTCAGTACCATTGGAAGCTAGTAACAAAGGTTTACATTACAAATCTAACTACCCAGAAAATAAATACTCTCCTAAAGTATTAAAGGAAAACTTTCAGACTTTTCTGTGTTTGCAAACATTTTTCTACAATGAACATGTATTACTTTTATAATTTAAAAAAATAAGAGAGAAAAACTTGAAAGGCAGATTCTTTTTATGGCATATACTTTATAGGCTGAACTTCTTATTCGCTTAATTTTATTTTTCTAATTTCATTTTCTCTTTGACTCATTTTTCTCATGATTTTAAGTTGCTACATTGAAAGTATCTTTCAAAATGACAGTACATTCTATCTTGCACAAAGCTGATTATAAATAAATTAATGCATTAATAACACACTTGCCTTTTCACATATATCATTTAGTGCTCCAGCTAAGACACGATATGCACTGGTTTTTCCTCCGAATGGTTCTCCAACAATCATAAAACCATGACGCACAATCATCATTTCATATATCTGAAGAATCTTCTCGGAAAAGAATGGAGTCATTTGCAAATTCATGGCGGCACAATTGTCTTTAATAGCTGCCAGCAAATCATTGTAATCTGGTTTTGGTAATTTCACCCCAGGAAACAAATCTGAGGTAATTCCCTGATGATAGATGATTTGGAGGATTTATATTTTATATATTTATATTGAATATACATACTTAACATTGATGGAAATAGAGACACTAAGTAATAATAATTCAACAGTGTTTTTAACAGCTTTATAGAGGTATGATTGACATATACAAAACTGCATGTTAAGGTATAAAATTTGATAAATGAAACCCTCACAACCCCCAAGATAATTAACATATCCATCATCCCCAAAAGTTTTCTTGTGACCATTTGTAATCCTCCTTCCCTCCTCTCCTGCTGCCTCCCCACTCCCATCCCCAAACGACCACTGATCTGTATTCAGTTACTATTTTTATTTGCATTGTCTAGAATTTAATATAAATGAAATTACATAGTATGTGTACTACTTTTTTTTTTGGCTTCTTACATTTGGTGTAAATATTTTGAGATTCATATATCACAGCATGTATCAATAGCTCATTCCTTTTTATTGCTAAGTAGTATTTCATTGTATCAAAGTGCTACAGTTTTTAAATTCATTCACCTATTAATGGACATTTTCATTGTTTCCAGTTTTGGGCTATTACAAATAAAGGATCTGCAAATATTTGTGTATAAGACTTTGTGTGAACAAATGCTTTCATGTCTCTTGGGTGAATCAATCTAAGTGCCCACTGATGGATAAATGGATAAAGAAAATGTGGTATATATACACAATGAAATATTATTTAGCTACAAAATGAATGAAATTCTGTCTTTTGCAGCAACTTAGATGAACCTGGAGGTCATTACGTTAAGTGAAATAAACCCAGCACAGAAAGAAAAATATTGCATGTTCTCATTCATATGTGAGAGCTGAAAAAATGGATCTCATGAAGTTAGAGAGTAGATTGGTAGTTACCAGAAGCTAGAAAGTATGCAGGAGGATGAAGAGAAGTTGATTAATGGGGACAAATATAAGGTTTGATAGAAGAAATAAGATCTAGTGTTTGATAGATCAGTAGGGTGACTATAGTTTATAATAATCTACTGCACATTTCAAAATAGCTAGAAGATAATTTGAATGTTTCTAGCATAAAGAAAAGACAAACCTTTAAGGTGATAGATATCCCAAGTACACTAATTTGATCTTTACAAATTATATGAACATATTATTACATAAACTGCAAAAACATGTATATTTATTATACATCAATAAAAGAAGACAAATGATAAAATAAAAAGTTGGAGGCCTAACACTATCTGATTTCAAGGCTTATTATAAAGACTGTGTCATATTGGAAAGGTAACAAATATATCAATGGAACAGAATAGGGAGACCAGAAATAGACCCACACATATATAAACAACTGATTCTCAACAAACATGCAGAGGAAATTCAGTGGAGAAAAGAGTCTTTTCAGCAAATTATGCTAGAAAAACTAGCCATGCTCAAAATAATTAACTTTAATCCATACATCAAACAAATACAAAAATTAGTTTGAAAGCATTTTAATGGATATATCATAGTGGGTTGAATAGTGTCCCCAAAAATTTCATGTCCACTCAGAGCCTCAGAATGTGACCTATGAGAAAATAGGGTCTTTGCAGATGTAATTATTCAAGATAATGTCATACTAGATTAGGGTGGACCCTAAATCCAGTGACCAGTGTCTGTTTAAGAGAACAGAGGAGGGCGATTTAGACACAGAGACACAAGGAAGAAGGCCGCATGATGATGGAGGCAGAGACTGGAATGAAGCAGTTATAAGCCAAGGATTTCAGGGATTTCAGGGAACCACCAAAAGCTAGGAAGAGGTAAGGAAGAACTCTTCCCCAGAGCCTTCAGAGGGAGCATAGACCTCCCAACACCTTGATTTCAGACTTAAACCTCGGGTTACGGGGAAGAGGAAAAGAATGACACCAAATGACATTACGGAAACTTTAAACTTTACTCTAATACTTCCTCTCTAATCTTAAAGTCATATCATTCTTTTAAAGAAATTAAGCTTATTTTTTTATTTCTTCAGTCATTAATTGGACAAACATTTACCAAGTGCTGTACCTGTACTATGCTAGGGATTCGGTGGTGTGTCAGAATAATTACTTTTCTTTTCAGAGCCTACATTCTAGTGGAATTTATAAGCAAACATTTTGTAACTTTTGTGTGCTCATTATATTCTGCAGCAGAAAAGGTACTATTTTAAAATCCCAAGTTGTTGAAAGTCATCCAAAGCAACAAAACTAGCTAAACACACTTTAAATTAAACATAGAATGATCTGTGTTTCCCTATTATACTGCCTCATTGTTTTCTATAGTGGAAGTTCCTTTAGGGAACTTTGCCAACTTGGACACTTGATAAATACATTATTATAAGAGTTTTGATACACTGGAATAATAAATGTTCTTACCTCAAAGAGTGGTAAATCATGGGATAAAAATTTTGGCAGATTTACATCAATGATAGATCTAAGCAGCAAAATTTCTTCATTTTCATTTGGATATTTCAGCTAAAAGAAAATACACTCATGATTATATCTGTATCTGCTAGCCATACCTCCCTTTCATGTCCACATACACAAAATCCATAGGCAATTTAAACAAATGCAAAAATGCCCTTATTTCTTTTCATTTTATTGGATTGTTGTTAATTTTAGAAACTGAAATTTATGGTTGTTGAATTTTTTTTTACTACCTTATAATAAAAACCTAGGTTGAACTAACTACCTTTTCACAGAAATGCTAGGCGAAGAGATATTAACCATGAATTCAATATAATTTGGGAGTTGTCATCACCTATATGTTGGATAGAGCTTGCTGATCCTTTGCATTCAAGACTAGTAGTGGGTTGATTAAAAATTATTGAAAGTGGGCAATCATTTTGAAAATGCATTTAAGTTTAAAACATATTCATTCATTTGCCCATATTTTGATGCCAAGGCCTTTTTTGTGAGTGTAGAGTTCTGCACCTTTTCTTTTTTTACGAAACAACATCAATAACGCATCATCTACTCTGTCCCATTATGTGTTTTGTTTTGTTTTGTTTTCAAAGGGGATAATGCTCTTCAAAGATACTTGTAAGACAATTTAAGTGTATCATGCTTATAAATTTTTAAGTTTCTTTTTTCAGTTTTGTACAACTTTTCTCATCCACATCTAATCTCAAAGTCAATGTTTTAGCATTTCATCTTTACTGAAGCTTTCTTAAACAATGAACTTAGTTTTCATAGAAACAAAATCCTTCTTTTTATGCTTATATATCATCAGTTTCCCCACCATGTAATTAAATGAAATAATAACAATAACACATCCAGCTGGCTTCAAAAATGTTCAAGAACAAGCAAACTGGCTCTAAGTAAGGAATACAATTCATCTGACAGAAGCCAAAAAAGGACAGAATAGGTGACGATGCTGGCTGTGCTCACCATGCCGCCGCCACGTGTTAGCGAGTTCCACAGAGAGAGGGGAGAGGCTGGTTAAGGCACTAAGTCAGTATAATAGAGGATGTTAAGAAAACTTACATTAGATTCTAAAACATGTGTGGTATAGCCAAAGTTTACTAAAAATCTGAGCCCTGAACTTGTTACTCATAACAGTGTGAACAAAAATCTAAATTCAGAATTCTTTCTCCTAGCTTTAATAATTTACTCAACATCTCATTCCAAAGTTTCTCCTCCCCCTGCATCTAAGTTTCCAGAACCCTCTCCCTTTTCTCTAGAATCTTTCTAACTAATAAATGCCATGTTCATACTTAACTGGCTTCAACTTCACAAAGTCTGTGAAGCCTGGCATTCAGATCCAGTCTCTGAATCTCCAGAACTCCCCAATGCAAGAGCTAGTCCTGTTCATTTGGATTTTGTCTTTGGATCAATCTAACTGCACATAAATTATGAAGTGTCAGAAGTCTCTTTTGCTATTTGAGAGGCTATTATTTTGAAGATAATGTCTAAATTGTCTCTTGAGATAATAGAAACAAACTTCAAAATATTCAGGCCAAAACATTCAACAATTCTAAATTAGCTTTTGACAAAGAATGATAGGACTCATTTGCAGGATTCATTTGCTACATAACTTTAATAGCTCAATTGCATAGTCAAGATTTCAGTGATGACATACACTAGGACAATGCATTATCTTTCCCATTATCTGACCACAATGTAATCCTGACAAGCCAAGTTAATACAAATTGTTGCTTCTAGTCATTTTTGTTTATTGCAAAAAACAATGACTTGAAGTTACGTTAGGCTAATGTGAAATAGAATATCATCACTATATATCAGAATTCTTGATAATGTTATTATAGAAGATAAAAATGCATGCCATTGTTCTTAATACTGTAGAATATATTTTAAAATCTATATCTTCTACAAATCATGAACGTGAAAATTTTGCAAACTCCAAGGTCACAGTTTGCATTTTGCTATTAACTGTAGCCTATCTTGTTTTCATAAAGAACTAACTAATATACAGTTATATTTCATGGCCCCACAAAATACTTTCAATGAAAAGTTAGCCAAATCTTAAAGTATTTGGGTTTTCATATATACAGTATGATTTAGACCATTTTGAATGCAAACATTATACTGCAAATCTATTACTGCTAGTTCACAGTCGGCTGTAATTGTTTAATTATATTAAGTGACAATATTCAGAAACTTTTGAATATATTTATTAATTATACTTATTTCCTTTAATGTTTCATATGTAATATAGACTGAAATCCTTGAAAATATTTCTCAGAATCCTTGGTAGTACCCAGTTTCATATTAAAAAGTTATAGAAGAGAGCTCAAATCACTAAGAATTACATGTATAATCATTCTGTAAAATCACCTAAAATCATTATAAAAACAAATCAACATGTGAAAAATAATACATTTTTAAGTACAATAATTGATTTTTTTTCCCGTCAGTTAATGAAACCAACCAGTTATTGCAACTCTGTGAAGACGTACAGACCTGAGATTTGTACATGGGAAATTTACAACTAAGCAATGATTGCGTTCTCTACCTTTAGATTCCCAGCAGCGGTCAGCACTGACTTCACAGCTCTCATTCCATAGTCATAGTGATGTTGAGATGACAACTGCTCCGAACACAAGCGATATGTAGCCACGATTTTTATGGACAGTGGCCGAGCAGTGACAAACCCACAGGAGTACAGGACTATTTCGGCAATCATGGTGTAGTCAGGCACCATCATTGCTACTGTCCGAAAGAGAGCCTATGGGTGTGTAGAAAAGGTACTTTTAAAAAGACCATCATAAAATGAGCCAAGCACAGAAGGATAAATAACATATGTTCTTCCTTACATGGGGAAGCTAAAAAAGTTGACCTCATAGAAGCAGAGAGTAGAATAGTGGTAACTAAAGGCTGAAAAGGGTGAGGGGTGGATAGGGAAATGTTGGTTAACAGATACAAAAGTACAGCTAGATAGGAGAAATAAGTTCTAGTGTTCTATAGTACTGTAGGGTGACTACAGTTAACAATAATTTATTCTATATTTTTAAAGAGCTAAAAGAGAAGATTTTGAATGTTCCCAACACAAAGAAATGATAAATGTTTGAGGTAACAGATATGCTAATTACTCTGATTTGATCATTATTCATTGTATACATGTATCAAAATCTCACTCTGTACCCATACATATATACAATTATGTGTCAATAAAAATAATTTAAAAGGCAAAAAATACATAAACAAGGAGATTTGGAAATGCAAAAGATAAAATAAAAATACCATCATAATGACAGCCTTGCTCTTTATTCCATAACATGCTATGACTTTATAGCTTTTCTGCAATAATGTTAAATTTTAATGTTCAAATCATATAGATAAAAAATAACTTAAAAATTGATTTCCTCTTATAGTTATATAATAAATATGTCATTAGATATTTGTCTAAAGTCTTTTTCATGTAAGTGTTAATTTTCAATTACGTTATACTCTTCCTAGGAAGCAACATGTTACAGGAGAAAGAACATCAGATTCTGCCAGGATGTTTAAAAGCCAGGTTTCTCATCTGGCCTGGTGAGTGCCCACTGTTGGGAGACAGGGCTTCAAGCAAGGATCTCCAGGGATCTACTTAATTGTATAATCTAGGGCTAATCAGGTAACCCCTAATAACAAGACCATGTTAAGTAAGTGGTATATTTTTAGAAATTCATAATCTTTTTGAGTCTTCAGTCAACATGTCAGTCTTTTAGCAAGCATAATAAACTGGAAATAATTCACAGATAATTATTATTAGAGATAAATCAATTTTCCAAATTATAAAGATAATTTTTTTCATGATATTTTAAATATTGTGGGACACACAAATGTATGTGATGGCAAGTAAATAGAAAAAAATAGACTTTAAAAGAATAAATAAGAAAATTTAGGTGTAGCATATTAGTAGATATCAGGACTCATTTCAATAGCTCACATATTAAAACATGACTTTCATATACTAAAGAGGAAAAACAACAATATTTCAGGGGTGGAAAAAAGCTCCCAAAATGAATGACAATCATATTCAGATAGTTTGTAAATACCTTCTGGGAATCAGTTGAATTACCAAAAACATGAAGTAGATAGAAAATAAGAACATCCTGCTTAAGTGATCTATTATAATTATTCTAAGTTGAGAACAAATAAAAAATTTACATCAAGTAGGATCCTTCCCATGTGTTACGTTAATTAGTAGTTAGAGGCCTTAGTACTGCTATTTTATCAACAGCAGTACTATTCTTTTTTCCATTCTTTTACCATTAAAGAATGGAAAAGATAAAATGTTTAAAAATTTAGGTTGAGCAAACAACTTGGAATAGAGATGCTTAAACAAGTGTTCTGACCACTGCACATATGAGGAAAAAAGAATGCAAGAGAATTGCTGCTATATGGGTGGTACCTCTTTTAAAGGGTAGGTTCTCAAAAACTACCTTTTCAATGAATAAAAGACAAAATGACTGAATTAATGAATCAGTCAGCCAACCAATGACTAGGCTAAGGTGATACAGTCTCTCTACAATAGTACAAACTGCTACTAGTTTAGGATCAACATCCATACTGTGTGTTGCAGGTTTCCTTCTAACAACCCTGGGTATTTCACAGATTCCTATTCACATTCTCTCAGTATTATTAGCAATACTTTGTGGAACACTATGAAACAGGCATATTGGTAACTTGAGAAACAAAAAACAGAGGAAAAGAAGTTTCAAGAGAGTATCAAGATGTTCTACTTAAGAGTCCTCCACCAAAGATTTAACATTGCTACTTACTTACCACAGTGAAAAGCATCCTGATCACAGTATGTTTCAGGCCTGATCCAGTGATTCTCAATCAGGGTGAGTGACATATTTATACAATATGGTTTGATTTTAGATATGTCAGAAATAATTTGTTAGTAATAGCAGTAAGTTTGAAGATAATTTAGTGCTTTGTAAAAACAATTAAATTGGATTCTAGCTTAACCAATGACATACATTCTTGAGTGTGAAAACAAAAAGGGTACATCTAGATTCAGGACTTGAATAAATGTCAGGATATGTAATCAGTGTGAGCATAACCCTTCACATATATCTCAGCAGAAATAAATAATTGAGAATAGTTGTTCTACTACTTCTGCCCCATTGATGGAAGAAGAAAGGTGGTATGTAAAGAAGAACGTATACTTCCTGGAGTATGCTTTCAAAGGACTCCATATTGGTGCAAAAAAAATTCAAGCAATAACTTCTTACCATTTCTTTCTAAGGAATTGGATATAGATTTCATGAATATTTTGATCTGCTCAGGAATCAGTTTGATTTTAGTTGAGTGAAATGGAGGATTAAGGATCTACTTTGCTTTTTTCCCTCAGTACTACTAGAGCATTTTATCCTATGTATCAGGTTATTAGCTTTGTGACATTAGGAGACCTAGGATATGCCTGTTTTACCATGACATCCAACACTTAACTATTCTGAGATGATCACTGTGTATTGATTCTTCAAAATAGTTTCAATTTAAAATACAGCTTCTCTAAAGTGGAAATGTGTTTAAGAAATTGCTCTATTATGCAAGTTTTGTCTAGATGTAACAGGATGTCAAAATGGGACTCTTTCTGCACAATATGATATAATATATATCAGTTATCAAACTGTATGTGATCTGCCCACTATGCAATATTTACAAACAAAATTAACTCCACCCTTGAACCTTCTCGTCTACCTGTAGATCACAACATACGTGAGAGAGTAAGGAAGGAGGGAGGATCTCTGAAAATATATCCTTTGAAGAAAGCTGCTGTTGTGTTGTGAGTCCCCACAACCCCCTTCACTACCCCCAAGATCAGTGAGAGCTTTGAAGGCATCCCACATTTGGGGAAATATGGATCAGTGCTAGGCTCATGTCTGAGAAAGCAAAAGTGGCCTGTGGCAGCAGGATTAATGCCCAGAGTTTGTTGGGACAACGGATACATGAGCTGTACATGATACAGAAAAGGGCCAAGCTGGAGCCATTTTAAGTCTTGCCCTAGATACCTCCTGACAGAGTGAGTGCTCTCTAACAGTGATGTTTACGTGGAATAAACCAGAGATCCAGGCAGAAAGAAGGGAATAACAACTGGAGACAGAGAATCCATAACCCAAGTCTTGGGAGGTACAAGTAAAGAGACCTAACAGAGGAGTACAGGAAGAACCCATAGACATGTACATGATAGGATTCAGCTATAAACCTCTGCCAGGTCCAGGAACTTCACCCAGAAAGTCATATCTGAACTGTATGTATATTCAGTGGTTCACTGCTAGTTTATAGGACAGGTATGAATTTATCAGGCAGGAAAGTGGTGGTTTAGCAAAACACTTGAGAGAGAAAACAGCATGTGGAAAGGCCTGGAATGTTCAGAGGCTAGTGAGGCCCAGTGCCACAGACATACAGGGAAATGGGGGGACAGATGCAGTTGGGTCCTAATGCCAAGGCTCTCATAGACTGTACTAAGAAATTTGAATTTTATTCTATAGGCAAAAAGGAGCCCAGCAGTTTTTTAAGGCTGGAAATTATATGATTGGATTTCTTTTGGTAGATAACACTGGTAGCACTGTAATGGGAAAATCATTATAGTGAATTTCAGCGGGAAAGAGACTGGTGATGAGTGAGCTGTTGCAATAAGACACACTGGAGAAGACAGAAGAGGGGTGGCCGTAAGGAGTGGCCATGGGACCAGACAGGTGCAGAAGGGATTATAGGACTTTTGTGAAATAGGATTCCTGGGCATTGGTGACTGACTGCACCAGGTGAAGAAGAGGGAGGTTTCAAGGATGATTCTGAAGATTGGTAATGATAATTTCTGGGCTCCATCAGATTTTTTTTTCTAGAAACATGTAACTCTTTCATTTCAGACTCGTTAGGTATTTCCACATACACTTGAAAACAGATGTTCTGTAGCAGCTCTAACAAAGAAGATTGCACAATAGGAGGAATAAAAAAAGCTATCAAAATTTGAGAACAGCTTTCAGTCTAATATAAACACAAAATACATTACCCCAAGAACCACCAGGTGAATATTTTACCACTGTTTCAACATGCACAGTAAATAAAACTGAAAAAGTCTGCATAGAGCATTAACGGATTCAACTAGTAATCATTACCAGCTTTTTATAAGCTACTCACAGATTTTGCCTTTCCTGCCTTTACAATTATTTATATATTCATATTGATTCTACTGAATAAAAGAATAACATAAGTTAATGAATAAAAGAACTTCTACCAAAAAAATTTTCCAGAAGAAAATCCCAATAAAAAGTTGCAAAATGCTTCTTAGATAAATGAGGATTTACCAGTTTTCATTTGCTAATCATGCCTTCCCTCACTAAGGTGAAGTACTAAAACAACTGATCTAACATAAATGAAATGGGATGGAAATGGAAAATACAAAATGGAAATACAAAAATACTTGGCAACAATTAGTCATATCAAAAGTCTTTTTGGTGGAAAAGAAAAATTGCTCATTTAGTCTGAGAACCTGTCACTCTAAGTGAAGTATATAGAAGGAGCATAAGATTTAGTTAGAAGACTTGGTTTTGGATTCACAATTACCACTGCACTATTCTTCAATATTATTTTCTATGCACATACCATAAACATGCAGTTCACCAGACAAGGACATAAAATTGCTAACAAAGATATGGGGGAAATGCCATATTTCACTAATAAGCAAAGAAGTTTTTTTTTTTTTTTTTAAGTGAAGGGCTGGTTAATTCAATTAAGAAAGCATTTTGGGTTTTTTTTGCCAAAAAACACAATTGGTGTGGGGTATCTATGAAAATTGAGAATTGACATGAGATGTAAATTGTTTCAACCTGTTTTAGAAGGCAATTTAGCAACACAGCTCTTGGTCCTATGATCCTACCTAAAGAAATCCTTTAAAATAGAAAAAGACCTTAAGTAAAAACTGTCCATTGTAATATTATTTATAATTCAGGAAAACTAAAAGCAACCTAAATGTCCAACAATATGATAAGTTTCAGTAAATTTATTTACAGTTTAAATTATGATTATAAAGATAGGGACATTCTCATGTTACGATATTAACTTGAAAAAAACCCACCCAGCATACACAACTATTTGATTCCAACACTGTAAAAAAAGGCATTTAAAATTGGGGAGACACAATATAATAAGCAGTAGAATGGGTAACTTCTTAGTTTGATATTTTCTAGTTTTTTATAATTAGCACTATTTTAAAAATATACATTGTGGATATTTATTTTCTAAAGATACTCAAAGCTTTAAAAATTAGTTTCTAAAATAACGTTCTAAAATTTTATAATTACTGAAAACAAATACTTTGCATAAAATTCCAGGACAGCGTATTCTTTCTTTTCATATATTAACTCTGTAAATGATGGAAAAGAAATAGACGATGATAATTACTCTCTCCATACCTTCAAGTTATCTGGCAGTTCTGACCTCCCGGCATACCCAGGGTTCATTGTTATGAAGACAGCACACGTGGGGTCAAGTTTTAGTTCAGTTCCTTCAAATACTAGTACGTCAGCACCTGCATTAATACCTGCAGGTAATCAGGAATGAAATGACTTAGCAATACCTCATGTAAATGTGACTTGGCACCATTCGCTACCTCTCATATTTCATTTATTTTTACATAACACAGACTAGTCCATTACCTCTTTGGATAGTAAGGATTTGTTGAGCAACCACAGAAAGTACTTCCAAATCAATTCTGTTAAACTCATCAAAGCAAGCCCAGGCTCCACAAGATAACAGTCCCTGCGAGAAAAGAGTAATGAAAATTTTCAACTTTATCTGATTGAATATTGTATTGAAATGTTGCATTTTCACATGATCTTTTCAAGGATTTAATATCCTATCAAGGAAATTGCTTATTCACCTTTATCTTTAAAGACAGCTTATTTTTTCATTACCAATTCATTATTCTGCAGGAATAAAGAATTTGATCAATTGGAACATTTTCCAATTGATTTTTTTCTACTTTCTGTATTTTTCTTATCATTTGGATCAATATATAATTTCAAAGCTTTTCTTATTTTTTATTTACAAGCTGATTTTATTTGCTTTTCCCATGTGGATGCTATAGAATGGGTTACGATAATCCTCTAAATAAGATGACTTCAGCTGCCAAAGAGACTTGTGATTTGGCTTTGTGATTTGAGCACCTTAGTAATTAACTAACATAGTTTAAGGCTCCAATTTGCAATCCTAACCCACAGCTGCCTCACAAATGTGTGCCATTTGGTCATAAGGAAAAACTGGAAAATCAAGCATGTGTAGCTTCATCTGAATTCATATTTGCTTTTTATTTTTTTGAGACAGAGTCTCCCTCTGTCACCTGGGCTAGAGTGCAGTGGCATCATCATAGCTCACTGCAACCTCAAACTTCCAAGCTCAAGGGATCTTCTTGCCTCAGTTCCTGAGTAGCTGGGACTACAGGCATGCACCACCACGCTTGGCTCAGATTCACTTTTTAAAAACATCAAAAAATTCAATAAATATTTATTGAACATACATTTTGTAATGTGTGTGTGTGTGTCTGTTTTTCATTGACTACAATGTATGTGCCAGGCATGATTCATGGCACTTTGTACATACCTCTTATACAAGCAAACTAAGGGTATACCATATGACTGTGGTCCCCAACTCCCCAGGCCAGATACCAGTACCAGTCCGTGGCCTGTTAGGAGCCTGGCTGCACAGCCACAGCAGGAGATGAGCGACAGCAACCTAGTGAAGCTTCGACTGTATTTACAGCCGCTCCCCATCGCTCACATCACCGCCTGAGCTACTCCTCCTGTGAGATCAGTGGTGGCATTAGATTCTGCATTATGGTGAGTTGTATGATTATTTCACTACATATTACAATGTAAATAAAGCGCACAATAAATGTGATAAGGCCGGGCGTAGTGGCTCACACTTGTAACCCTACCACTCAGGGAGGCCAAGGCGGGAGGATTGCTTGAGGACAGGAGCTCGAGACCAGCCTAAGCAAGAGTGAGACCCCATCTCTACTAAAAAAAAAAAAAGAAAGAAATTAGCCAGGCAACTGAAATAGAAAAAATCAGCCAGGCATGGTGGTGCCTATAGTCTCAGCTACTCAGGAGGCTGAGGCAGGAGGATAACTTGAGTCCAGAACTTTAAGGTTGCTGAGCTAGGCTGACGTCATGGCACTCTAACCCAGGCAACAGAGTGAGATTCTGTTTCAAAAAAAAAAAAAATGTAATGCCCTCGAATCATCCCAAAACCATTCCCCCAAGCCCCGTCCCTGGAAAAATTGTCTTCCAGGAAACCAGTCCCTGGTGCCAAAAAAGGGTGGGGACCACTGCCATACGAGATGTTAACTAATTAGCACAAAACCACACAGCTATTTACAGCTGACCTGGGATTTGTACATAGTTCATTCTTCTGAATGACCACTGATTAAACCGGAACTCTATGCATGTCAAAGAATAGTACATTTCCATTATTTAAAGAAGACGCAATCTATGACTTTGACTTCTAATGCATGATTAGAAACCAGAGTGAACAGAATGTTTAGGAAGTCACATATTCAACTGGCAATACAATATGTGAGGTTCTTAGTACTAAGAACTCTGTCTAATTTTGTACCCCCATTATTTGGCATTATCCTAACACAAAGAAGGTATTCATAATCAATAAATACTTATGCATAAGCAAATTTAATACTATTAAGTGTATGAATCTAAATAAAAGAACTAAGAATTCATTATGTAGATTCAAATATTGAGCAATATATCAAATATTTCCTTAGACATTTAGGAAAAGAATGGCTATTCAAATTATATGTAGAATCCTTTAGTTTTGCTATTTATTTCTTAAAATAATCATTATAACAAGGTTGTTAATCATTACAGAAGATGAATTAAAATGTTAATCGGTCATTCAAATGTGTTCTTGGTATTTTATTAATTATAATTTTGACCTTTTAAAATTCTTTTTCTAATTGTTTCAGCATCACAAATGCACAGTATAAACTCCAGATCTGTTATATAATGATCAGGCAGTATTTCAGTCAGGAACAGTTTACTGCATTCTATTTTGCTAGTTTGTTTATTTTTTAAAATGTTAACTTTTTCTGGAGAAAATTTGGAAAAAAAAAAACATTACAGAATCTTTAGAATATATTTTGAAAATTAAAGAAAACATAAAGAAATAAATAAGAAAGAATCTACAATCCCAAATGGATCATTTTGTGTTCACTAGTGTTATTTTAAGGAATAACAGGCTGTAGCAACAAGCTGCTAAAATGACCAGATGATCATAGGTTCATAGTTAGGGACTTGGCATCTTTAATTCCACATTTGGAATTCTGTAGACTCATCAGAGTGGGAATTTAACTCAGAATGAGAAAAAAACAAATGAAACACTGATTTGGTCTTTACAAATTCTTTTGTATGAATGTATTAAATTATCACATATACCCTAAAAATATATATGTTATGTATCAACAAAATAAATAAAACTTTAAAAAAGGAAAAACAATAAAACAAGGACAAGTTCACTGAAAAAGATTAACTAGAATGTGTTTATGAAAGTAAATTATGGAATCATAATAACTTGTTGATAATAAGATCTGCAGGTTAAAGAAGTCTTTAGAGTCCCACAACCTTTACATGATGTGGTGGTTCTCAAACTTTTATCTGCCTCAATGTATTTAAGGGACACTGCTCATTCCTATCAGTAATAATGATCCATTATAGAAGACAGTGGAGAGGGAGCTCCTTCCCAAACAGGCTTTTGTTATAACCTCCCTGTCCTTGAGAATTATTGAGATAGAGCTTCTATTTTTACTTTTACTTAAGCTACAGTAAATCTTTTATTTGAATTCAATAATGTTTCATTATAAATAGTCTTCCTTTCTGATAAGTTATCCTAATGTAAAAAAAGTGAGGAGTCAATTCAAACCTTAAAGAATTTTCCTAAAGCCAAATAATCTAACCCATCAGAGCAGTTGAAAACGACACATTGTTTGGCTACAGCTTTTGCCAAATCCTTGGTAGTTTCAGTCTTCCCGGTGCCAGCTGGACCCTCAGGTGCTCCTCCAAGGTGCAAGTGAAGGGCTCCAAATAAGGTTCTGAAATGCATTAAACAAACAATCTTTGTAGAATAATGTGATTTTTTTCCATGCACTAAGCAGAGGGAATGTTTACACTGAGAACTAAATTTACCATAATAATTTCTTCCTTCCCACTAATCTCTGAAAAATCTGATAGTCCATTACTTTGTTTATTATATTTTACTTCTGAATAGCTGTACATATGACAAATTCAAAACAAATTCACTTTTGAAATTCAGTGCTGACTTCTGGCCAACATGGAGAATTCAACTGACACTGAACCACCAATTCCCCTTCTATAAGCATAGAGAAATGTTACATAAAAGAAAACAAATAATAATTTAAAAATACATGGCCATTTTTGAAAGAATGAAAGGGAAATCACCAATGCAGAGGAGATGGAAAGCTGGAAAAGTAATTGGACACTAAAAGATTGTTTTGGGATCTGTATACAAACACAAGTGTATTTATGCTCAGATAGAAACAGAAAATAATCCCTCATAACTAAGCAAAGTGGTAGAGCTGGAATGGATCCACCCATGTAAATTCCAAAAGCCTTCAAAGGCAATCTTATCTCTGATTTGGAGGTAGAATTACTCCAGCAGTTTGCTGGAGAAAGAAAAAGAAAAGTCAACTAGGGAAGAGACAAGGAAGCTTACTCTTCATGCAGGGCCTAATGAAAAGCCTACATCATTTATGGGGAAAAGAGAGGTCCAAATTTCGATTATCAATGGGCACATTAACCAAACTGAGAAATTAACATTAACATTTTATCCTACACCAGAGAAAACTCTAGAGCCCTCCTCAGACATAAATATAAAACTGCTCCCCATGGACACCTCCTACAAACAAGAACAAGCAAGACTGCATGGGGAAATAACCCTTACTCAAATGAGCTCATTAGTTAAAACTCAAGAGAGAGAGAGAGAGATCAGAGTTTGGAGTCAGACTTGCTGTAGCAAAAGGGTCTTGGAATGTTATTATTATATACATGACATCCTGCCATCTTTGGTATCCTAGTAGTCTGTTAAAAGAAATTTTAAATAAAAAGCAATAGACACCAGAAAACTGTGAAAGAAGAAAAGAAGCCAGTTTTATAAAAGAGCCAGCCAACTTGAAATTCTAGCAATTAAAAATATAATTGTCAGACTTTTAAAACCTCAGTGAACAGGTTAAATAGCAGAATAAACATAAGAGAATTGGTAATTATGCACTGAAAATCACTGAAAGAGATACAGAAATTGAACATAAGAAAAATTAAGAGACACAAAGGAAGGAAGGAAGAAAATCATGAAGAAGCAAAATTTAAACAGCAATGGCTCAGAACTTCCCAGAATTGATGACATAAATTGAAAAAGGCCCAAGTAGAATAAATAAAAACTAATCCACATCTAGACCATTACAGTGAACATCAACAATAAAGAGAAAATTTTAAAAATTATAATAGAGATACGAAAATGACCTACAAAGGAATTAACAAACTTCTCGGCAATAGCAATAGATGGCCAGAAGAATAGTATATTTGAAGGACTGAGGAAATACTATTCATCTATAGTTCTATACCTAGCTAATCTATCATTTAATAATTGAGTAAAGACAAAAAAGAGGCATTTTTACACAAGACTGATAGAGCTCACTACTTATAGAGCCTCCCTGAAACGATTACTGAAATATCTTGCCTAGTAAGAAGAAAATTAAACCAGAAGTAGACAAAGCAAGAATAAATGATGAGTAGAGAAAAACGATAAAAATTTTTGGTAAACCTATATAAACATTAACAGTAAAAATACATAACACTATATTAAATAGGGCTCTTTCTATCTCAGAATTTTGACTAAAGCCTCAAGCTGAGAACAATAAATGTCAGATCATCTTATCTTATAGATAGTGAAATTGGATGGGCACTGCTTTGTCATCAGGGAATGCAAAAAGTAGGTAGGAAGATTGTAAATGACAGGCCAACTCTTTGGAAAGAGTTGGTAGTGTGCTGTGTTTTTCACCTCTTGCTGTACGTGGCAGAAAAAGCAGCAATTTTTCTCTCCCAAGCTAACTGAGAGACCTTTAGAGAATTACCCTGAAAGCCTGGCACACTATCTGCCCTGTGCAGTTCGTAGAACACAGGAAGTGAGACCTGATTCACAACCTGAAATATTTCAAGTCAAGAGGACACCTGGAGCTTCTCCTGATGGCAGAGCAGAAGAAAAGGGGACAGTAAGAGAGATGCACTCCTACTGCTGGCAAACAAATGTGTGTGTGTCATCATGCCAGATCTTTGAGTCATACTCCTTGTGCTGGAGGCCCAACTGGAATCAAAGAAAATCCCAAAGAGAGGGTCTGTGTGTGGTAAGCCTCAGACAGAGTCTGAAGCACCAGTGGCCAGCAGTCAGCCCCAGAAGGTGTTTTCCATAGGTGGGAGAATCCAGTCACTTGGCCTTTCAAAGAACTCACAGAAACATCCCTTGGAAGATCTGGCATATCTAGGTTTGTACCATTACCAGGACATCACTGAACAGCCAAGCACTAGTGGTCACACAAGATACCTGTCACATACAAACCTACCTTTTCTTTTCCTTCTCCTTTCCGTCATCAACCCCCAGTGGTGGGGGAACAAAAGATAAGCTATTGATGGATGAATGCGAGGATAAGGATTAAAAAAATTGAGCATATCTACCTTCCCAAATTCAGGCTCTGAGCCTGAGTCAGCCTTGAGCTGATGGAAAAGAAAAATTTTAAATAGGATGAGAGATATTAACTTTGATATTAGACCTAAGTGGATTTTTACTATCTGAAAAAATTAACATTATTTATTAATATTTTAAAGCGACCAGAAAAAGCTATGGATCTACCCTAGATTTCATCCAGGAAAGAGAAACATTTGATGGAGCAAGTTTAAAAGAACAGTGATAAATTGCTTTCTGCTTGCATCCTGAGACTGGTTTATTCAATGAACTAGTTAAAATGACTAATTTTTTGGAAAGAAATTAAAAGAAAAAGTGTAATTTAGTATTTAACAATAATTGGAATATGAGTGATAGGAATTTGAAGTTAAAGTAGTTAAAGCCCTTTTATTATTCAGAAATAGGATAGAGGTATTTATTAACTTTAGGTTTCATTAAGTGAAATAGACATTTTTAAAGTGTAAGATAACCTTTAAGGGAATGAAACAGAATCTCATATCATAGCCTGTGTCATATCCCATATCATATCCATATGATGAGATAAATGAACAAAGAAAATGTAACCACTTAATAAAAGATAGAACAAGAGGCAAAGAAAACAAAATAAAATTTAATATTTGGGGAGCATAAAGCACAAAACAAGATGATTTAAATAAGTCCAAATAGTTTAGTAGTCATGCTAAGTGTAAATGGATTAAACTCACCAGTCAAAGGATACAGAATACCTTTTCATTTTGATTTGGCTAAGTCCCCTCATCCTTCAATATTAGATTTCCTAATACAAGATCTCCATCTATATCTGATATTAATAAATTATTTAGCAGGAAATTCCTCCATCAACTTCCATTTCCATCTGGATTACATATACCTATAGCACCTAATGTTTACCTCTAATATTTCACTTGGTATACTGTCTTGTAATTGTTTTCTAACCTGCCTTTCCCATCTGAAATATATCTGACTACAGAGATTCTATCTTTTTTCTATCAAGAGTACTTCTAGAGTATGTGGTACATAGTAGCTAATTAACAGTGCTTCTTGAATTATTGAAATTTAAGAATTACTTTTTCTCACAGTTACATGGTGTGTACACACATGTATGTTGAATCTAAAGGGATTCCAACATTGTAAAATCTATAAAGGCTTCAGCTGGGTACAGGGTGAAGCCATAAGCAATAGCACTTAAAGATTATGTGTAAATTCTTCAAGTGAATGGGCCCACTGCCCCTGTGCCATGAAACTGGCATAATATAAAAGCAGATGCCAGTACTATTGCATTGTTATTGGCCTTAATCCTGAACCACTTGCCCTGATTCATTGCATGCTCCATAAATAATATTCCCATGAGGCCAATGAGGAAGACCCAGACATTAAACACTATCCTCTATTTGAAAGACATCATTATTTTAAATAAAACATGTGAACAGCCTTACTGTTTATAAAAAATTTACAATTCTAATCATTCTCTAGGAAGCAACATAATGTAAAACTGCCCTTCAGTTTATGGGTGTTCAATACATGTTATTAAATGCCGACTTCATGCCAGGAAATGTGTTGGTGCTAAGGATAGAGGAAAAAAATAGGCACAAGTTTTGTCCATGAAAAGACTACAATAAAGAATATTAAATATATAAAACATATTTTTAATCCATTATCATCAGTGCTAAGACAGAAGAAGACATCAGGTGTGATGGGAATCACAGAGGAGAGATTCTAAATGTAGCTAGGAATGTCAGAGAAGGCCACCCGTAAAAGATAAGATCCTGAAGGATTAAGAAGGAGTTAAGTCATATTTACTGGGGAACAAAAGGAAGGAGGAGAACTTGCCAGGAAAATGAGACAAGTGTGTGGAAAGGTACAGAGTGAAGAAGTAGAATGGTATGTATAAGAAAGAGCTTGGTGTTACTAGAGTGTAGAGTTCAATGGACAGATCATATTGATCCTCATACGCTATATTTGAACTTAACAAGTGGGAAGATACTTAAGCAGCTAGTAGGGTGGTGCTGTTAGAGCTAACCAGAAGAAAACAGCATTGGGTAGAATCTTTCTACCCTTCCTCTCATTTTGGCTATGTCAGCCATTTAAAGGGAACTTATGCTAAAACTTCCAATTTTTCTCTCTCCAGGATTGCACATAAGAGGTCAAATCCTGACATGAATGGGAGTCTGTTTAAGCAGTAGGTGATGTCACTGTGTGGCTCTCATTCTCCATATGCAACTGGATATTCCTTCTCTTGAATCCAGCTCTTCACCCATGTAGAGAGCATGTTTAGCTTTAGAGAGAAGGAAAGAATTAGTCATTTTAGGGCTAGGCTACATTCTTCAATCTAGATTGTATGCGAGAGCTTTGAATTGAGGATCAGAGACTTGCTCAGCCATTTATAAATTAAGACTTTATTTTCCATTACTTTAGCTCTTTGGGTCCTCTAGGGGGAAGAAAAATGTAGACTATATATCACTAACATCAGAAATCCCTATCTGATTTCTAAAGTAAAATCAGATCTTTGACAAAGGAGCAAAGGCAAATTCTATGGAGAAAGGACAATCTTTTCAACAAATGGTGTTGAAACAACTGGATATCCACATGCAAAAAAGTAAATCTAGACACAAAATTAATTCAAAGTGGATCATAAACTTAAATGTAAAACACAAATTATACAACTTGTAGAAGATAACATGGGAGAAAATCTAGGTGACTTTGGGTTTGATGATGACTTTTTAGATATAGTACCAAAAAGCATAATCCATGAAAGAAAAATTGAAAAATTGGACTTTATAAAGATAAAAAACTTCTCTATGAAGACATTATTAAGAGAACAAAAACACAAGCTATACACTGGGAGAAAATATTTGCAAAAATATATATCAGGCTGCACACAGTGGCTCATGCCTATAATCCCAACACTTTGGGAGGCCAAGGCAGGAGGATCACTTGAGGTCAGGAGTTTGAGACCAGACTGGGCAACATAGCAAGACCCCATCTCTACAAAAAGTAAAAAAAAAAAAAAAAAATTAGCCAGGAATGGTAACATGGTGGCTTGCACCTATAGTTCTAGCTACTTGGAAGGCTGAGGCAGGAGGCTTGCTTGAGCCCAGGAGTTCAAGGCTGCAATGAGCTATGATTATATCACTGCACTCTAGCCTGAGTGACAGAGCAAGACGCTACCTCTGAAAAAATAGTCAGATAAAGAACTTTTGTTCAAAATACACAAAGAACTCTTAGAATTCAACAATAGAAAAACAAAACAAAATGGACAAAATATCTGACAAACACCTCACCAAAGAAGACATTCACATGGAAATAAGCATATGAAAAGATGGTTAACATCATATGTCATTAGGGAATTGCAAAATAAAGCAAAAGCAAAATTAGATATCATTATACATCTATCAGAATGGCTAAAATCCAATACACTGACAACATCAAATGCTGGCAAGATGTGGAGCAACAGAAACTTTCATTAATTGCTGGTGGGAATGCAAATAACTTCCAAAGTACAGCCACTTTGGGAGACAATCTGGCAGTTTCTCAGAAAGCTTAGCACAGCCTTACCATATGATCTAGCAATCATGCTCCTGGGCATTTATCCAAATGGGTTGAAAACTTACGCCCACACAAAAACCTGCACACAAATATCCGTGGCAGCTTTACTCATAATCAACAAAAGTTGGAAGCAATCAAGATGTCCTTCAACAGGTAAATGGATAAACTGTGATACATCCATACAATAGAGTATTATCCAGTGATAAGAAGAAATGTGCTATCAAGCTATGAAAAGACACGGAGGAACCTCAAATGCATACTGCTAAGTGAAAGAAGATAGTCTCTGGATTCCAAGTACTATATGACATTCTGTTTTATCTATCTATCTATCTATCTATCTATCTATCTATCTATCTATCTAGACACACAAACATACATAGAAAAAGAGAGAAAGAGAGGAAAAGACACACACACACAAAAGATCACAGCGGTTGCCAGGGGTTCATGGAGAGGGGAGGAAGGATGAATGTGTGAAACACAGGGCATTTTGGGGCAGTGAAACTATTCTGTATGATACTGTAATGGTGGATGCATGACTTTACGCATTTGTCAAAACCCATAAGACAACATAACACAGTGGATCCTGATATAATTGTAGACTTTAGTTAACAAGAATGTATCAATATTGGTTTATCAATCATAACACATGTACCACACTAACATGAGATGTTAATAATAGGAGAAATGGCAGTGGGGGTGCAGTTTAAGAATTTCCTGTACTTTCTACATAATTTTTCTGTAAATCTAAAACTGCTCTTTAAAACATCTATCTTGTTTTAAAACAAGGAAGAGAATAAAAAGTAAAATAATTTTAAAAAGTTAATTCAATGAAGTCAGTGGGACTTTGTGTGTCTAGATGTAAAGAACTGAGAAAGAGTCAAGGACAAGCTGGGTATTTGTAGAGATGACTAGGTTGATGGCTAGTCACTGCCATATTCTCAGATGGGAATAAAGGAAGTTGAGCTAATTTAGGTGGTAAGTGGTAAATCTGCTTTTGGAAAAAATGTAAGTACCTATGAGATACCTAATGGTGATATCCAGTAGGCATGTGTACAGCAAAAGTTTATTGGAGAGACCTTGGCCAGAGGTGGCTATGAGGGTCTTCAGGATGTGGGTGACTAAAGCCTGAGAGCTGCTGGAAACATTTAGAAAACCATGAAGCATAAGACAAATCACCACATGAAAACAGAACTCTAGAAAATTCAGTGTGTCTAGGGAAGAAACAAGATGGTTCAAATGATCCAAAAGGAAGTCAGAGAGTTTCAGGAAGAAAAGAAGGAGTAACAGTGTCAAAAACAACAGTGATACTTGATAATACCTAGATCACTAGAGCTGAGAGGAAGAAGCCACCAGAGAAGAGAAAATGAAGATAAAGCTGAAAGGAAAATTAAGGGTCTAGGAAAAAGTAACACAGGATGAATTTACAGTATGGAAGATAAGTTGGTATTTTTAAAGAAATCAGTGGTGTAGGGCTGAATGAAAGCTATTTCCAACAGATCCTTAAACTAAAGGATTTACCTGTAACATCTATCAGTGAGTGGAGTAATAACCAGCCTAGGAGAATTACCCAGATATTCATACCCATATCGCAAACCAGCATTGATCATCTTTGTTTCCAAATGATTTTCCTAGGATAAATCAGATGAAATGAAGTAAGCTGCAGTCCCCAACCCCCGGGGCCACATCCCAGTACCCGTCCAGGGCCTGTTAGGAACTGGGCTGCTCATCATTGCCTGAGCTCTGCCCATGCCCCACCCCCCACTCATCTGTGGAAAAACTGTCTTCCACAAAATTTAGGAACTGGGCCACTCAGCAGGACGTGAGCAGCAGGCAAGAGAATGAAGCTTCATCTGTATTTACAGGCGCTACAGCCACTCCCCATTGCTGACATCACTGCCTGAGCTCCGCCTCCCCTCACCACCCGTCCTGGGAAAATTGTCTTCCATGAAACCGGTTCCTGGTGCCAAGAAGGTTGGGGACCACTGGTTTAAAAAATAAAATTTTAAATAATATGAAATCTCAAGCTCTTTAATAATTAATAATCATAATGTAGACAACATCTTTGAAATTCACTTTTCAGACATCATTTGATTCAGTAGAGGAATTCAGCATCTAATTTCCACAGATAAGTAAATGAAGTTACTAGCTTCAGTTATTCCCATAGAATATTTTAGCATTTATACCTTATCTCTTCTACATTTTTGATCATTCATTTGTTTTCACTACACAGTAGGTATTATTATTATCACCATTTTACAGAGGAGGAAACTGATGCTTACAGAAAATGAGTAACCTGGTCAAGGTTATATATTTGGTAAGGGGAGGATCTGACATTTGAAATGATGGTTCCACTGTCTGAGCTCCTAACCACTTAATACACTGCCCCTCAAACTATTTCACAGGATGCTGGTTCTGGCCTCTCCTCTCCCTCTGCCCCATACTCTCAAGACTTCCACAAAACCCTATGTGATGAAAATTTCTAAGTCTGTGTGTCCAGTCAGCAGCTGTCTCTGCCCACTCTCGACAGGCCCAGTCTTGTCCACTGTACTAACAATTCCTGATCCTCCCGCCTTCCCTGTCATGATCACCATCACCATCCACCTGGATGCCATGATGAAAACCTTCCTTCCAGACTATGTTTCTGGCTTCTTCCATCGATCAAGAGAAAGCGCTAATGACTACATCAGACTAAAAGAGTTTCATGTGTACATTCTTAGATGCATCAGGAATCTAAAAACATAATTATAAATTGACTAGTCCCAACATTTTGCAGATTCAGCAAGCATAATGACTCATTTAAAATGCGTAATTTTTGGTAATTATTCATAATTTTTGTGATCTATATGAGTATATATATTTATATATAATTATATATTTGGATATAGATATCAATATAGATGATGTAGATGTAGTTATTAGCAGCTTAATCTTCAATCTGGGGAAATGCTTATTTGTTTATAGTCAACCATTAGCAAAAGATCCCATATTAATGCTATTTCCCATGTAAGCAAGCAAGCACAAATTAAAATACACTGAGTTGAAATTGCAGTGCAATAACATTTAGTGATATCACTTACTTGCCAATAGTATCTAAGCTGACTTAGCCATTCGAAGTCAGAGTCATCACTAACTTTTTTTTTCACAAGTGCTGAGAGGACATCTCTAGCATGGACATCCAGTACCACAAGTGCTCCCAGAGTAACACGATTCTGCTTGGACAATTTGCCACGCACTAAAGTGACGATATCATCAATTTGTCTGTTACATTTTTCCAAGTATTGCTCAAGAGGCTGAAAGAAAAGAAAATAAGATATGATTTGCCAATGTGATCAGAATCATTATGAACAAAAACACTTTAAACAAGCATGTCTACAGACTGTTCTCTGCATTTTGATCATGATTTTCCATCTGACATAAGTTTAAAATAACCAGTTTTTCTTACTACAAAGATGTTAGGTGAACAGGCTCAATCTGGCCAGATATGGTGGATATATTAAATATGTGGTTTATGTCTACCCATTGTCCTTTCCTTTTCTATTTCTATCTCTTCTCTCTTCTCTGTGGCTCTGTTGGAGCTGTCAAGCATGTTGCCCAGTCACCATGACAACATGAAGGAGGGGATGTGTGACCCAACCAGATCCAGTCATAGCTCTTCCCTGGGACTGCTGTATAGACTGAGAGAACAAGTGCTTTTCACTAGGCTTGCAGGCCGTGAATATGCCAGTCTGAAACTACTGCAAGCCCTCATCTTCCCTACAGAATAAAGCCCGTCAAGGCCTCTTAGAGATGAGAGAGAAACAACGAAAAGAGAGACTACGGTAGCGATGAAGCCCCGAGATCCTGATTCTGACAACTCTTCTTTTGATCCTATGTGTCCTTCTAGTACTCTAGTGTAAGCTTTCTGAATAGGGTTTGTGCCACTTAATGTGAAGATACTAATAAACAAAACATTGAACATTTTAGTTTATAATGACCTAATGCCAGTTCTGAGTACTAGGCTTGCTTTGGAGTCTTTTTTCTAGTAGATAAATCTAATGAGTATGTTAAAAAAGAGAAGAGGGTTTATGATGAAAATCAAATTACAATCTACGAAAACCACTGTGCTTAAGTGAAGTGTCAATATACTCCAGCAGTCTGATGTGGCTGCTTTCTCTACTCTAAAAATATTTAATAAACATTGTACACCCAGGAGTTTATTTCACTCTGTTATGGCCATTGCCAAATGGTGGCAATGAAACTAAAATGAGGATTTACAAGAATGAGAAAAAGTTTAAAAGACAGAGCTGGGGCCTGCAAGTTGTTTGTCTAAGGGGCACTTTTCTTGTTCCTTGAAATATTCTATCTTTTTTAATTACTATTTTTAAGAAAGCCCTTTTTTCAAAGGTGCTTAAACACTATTTCATTTCCATCATTTACAGGCTTAATTTGCTATTAATTTGCTTCTTACATAGTGAAAAATGAACTTTTCTGTCCCACCTGTTTCATCACATAAGCTAGCAAGGAGGGAGATCCCAGGAGGCTACATATGCTCCAGTAGCCCACCTGAGTGCTGGAGAAATCGCTCTGTGCAGGGAGAGTGGTGAGTAGTAGCTTAAAAATAAAAAGATAAAATGGATTCTCTGGACTCACTGGGGGAAAAAGAAAAATGCACATGGGGAGAGATAGCCAAGGACCCAGCAGTCACGCCAGGGATTAACAGCTATTAGGGAAACCCCCATGCTCCTGTGCTCTGGTTTTCATGAAGAAAGACCCTTTCCTGAAAACCTTTGACTTCTTCCCCTACACCCTTATGCCTTCCTGTAGAGGAGAAGTAAGTGACCTGTTGGTAAGTTGGAGTGAATTAAGCATGTGTCACCCAACACCTTCCTCTTTGGGATCTGGCTGCCTACAAAGAACATGTGTTCCTCTCAAACTCCTGTTCAACAATACCTTAGAGTCAAAGACATATCAAATTCTATGTCAAAAATATATTTTAAAACCATGGTTTCAAACTAAAGATCTGTATTGCTAGGTTCCAGCTGACCCATCAATCAATTAAAAGTTGATTTGCTTGAAATCTTGTCTTGATTACATTGAATGCAATTTTGGTTTTTAATTAATAACAATCCAATTAGTAATATTAAATTCAAATATGAAATTATATTAGAATATTTAAATCTAAGCACCATTGAAAATAGTAATAATTTATTGTTTATTAAAAATCAATACATTAAAAATAGTCACAATAAGTCAACTGATGCCTTATCTATATAGGGTAGTTTTACTCAAGGCTTAAGAGAGGATTATATTACTTTATTCCCTCTTAATCTTTCTGAATTTCTTAGTTCTATTATTACTGTTTTTAAAGGCACAAAAATGTATATAATAAGATTTTGAGGTTCCAGTGCTCTTGACTTTTATATACTGTGAATAAACAGATGGTTTAAACATAAATTTGAGTAGTTATTTGTATAAGTTTTTCCTACATATTTGTTATATGCAATTTTTATTTTAAAAAATCTACAGTTTGTCTTGCAGTATAACATAGATTTTTTTCTAGTGAATTTTCATTATTTTATTTTTTAGAATAAGTATATTCTGGCAATGGTAACTATTGAAAAAACACTGAAAAAACTAAGGGCAATAAAAGCTTACCTCTAGCCCCATTGGAATAGCTGTTTGTACTTCTAATGTCCAAAAAATTTGGGATACACAGAGAACAGTCTGTCCAGGCCAATCCCGTACCCAGTGAATTCGCTCATTTTTTGTATAGGCCAAAATTGCAACTCCAATTACCTAATCGAAAAAGAAAATGCTAAAGATTAACAATTTCTTCAGCAAACTATACAATGAAGAGCTAAATTCTTAAACTAGATTAACTCATACTGCTCAACTTTTTAAAACATTCTTAACCAATTATGAAAGACTCACTTAACGCATGTGATTAGAGCTATTTAAATTCAAGTTTATTCATATGCCTGTGATCAAAACAAATATTACATAATATTTTATTTTACCAATACATTAAAAATTTGTGTGAGCCGCATTATATTAATAGCAAATACTCACTTGAACATTTTAGTCAAAGATATCCTATATATATTTGGATTGAACAAGCACAAGGAAATTCAAAAAATTCCAAAATGAGATCTATCAAATTCACAGATAATGATTTTCATTTAATTTAATCAGATCTCCACTTGGCCATATGCATGTATATATATGCACACTCAGGCAAACCACACAATCCATTTAAAGTTCCTCCTGTGATTCCAGACCTCATTCCCTCTGAATCCTGTAGTTTGATGCCCAAGGCAGTGATGAGAGAGACAGATGTATAATTCATTCATGGAGAGTTGAGAGCTGTCAAGTCAGGAAGTCTAATTTGTGTACTTTGCTACATATGTTTGGTGGACTGATATATCTACTTTTTCTACCAACCATCAGTGGGAAACACCATATTCTATTATATGCATCAACCAAAAATAGTAATGTCATCTGTGAGGTGGTAAGCACCTAATGTTTGAATTTCAGAAAAAATTGTCAAAATTAGATTTTTCTGAAAATATATCAGGATGGTTAAAACCTTTCTGGATTTCTATTCTCACTGGGATATTTACAGAACTGAAGAAAGATAAAGGGCAGAGTGTTGGCTATTGATAATAAAGACATTTTTGAAAGCAACAAGCAGCCACAGAAAGGGCAGGCAAAATGAACAACTGAGGGATGGAAGAGATAAAAAAAGAATAGAAAGGCACAACCAAGAAATGCCAAGAAGATGGAGTAAATTTGTGTTCTAGAAGCATGTTGTGGGGAGAACAAGAGGAAGACACTAAAATCTAAATCACACCAAGGGACATCTATAACAGTCATATGAGGAGAAATATGATTATATAAAGTTACACAATATCTTATGAAAAGTCTACTATTATATGAGTGTTTACCATATATATTATATATATGGCGTACACAGATATAATAATATATATGCAGTTGCCTTTCAAGCATGCAAATACATACAGCACAACACAGTAACACATATTAACATATCTTATTTGTAGTATTTTATATTGCTTTTGCTTGGCTATTTTACCAACACAAACTTACACATGAGCATTTTGAGAAGATATTTATTTCCTACACAATTTGTTACCACCATGTCTTAATGCTCTGAAATAGCAATCAAAATATTTTCTGTAAGTACTTTGACAAATAAAATTAAAAGAATAGTTGAAATAATATCAGATATGCCTAAAATAATGACTTGTCACTGTATACTACATCAATTAGCAAATCATATAACCCAATTAAATGCTGCTAAATAGTGTTCAAAGTGAAATTTATTTACATTGCTAATGGCCACATAAACAGTAATGCTATTTGTCAATACTTATCAAGGCCTGTGAAAACTCATCCTCTTTGGCCCAATGGTCCTACTCATGAAAAGTTTTTATAAGAAAATAAATAATTCAATCAAAGAAAGCAGCTATATGCATAAGTACATTCATTGTAATTTAATTCATAACAGAGAGAAAATGGGAAAATGGGAAACTGTCCAAAAGATTTTACATTTTCTAGAATATATTAACATTATGCAGGCAAGATTTAAACCATATTTAAGAAGAGAAAGAAACATTAAGACACAGGGTAACATTAAACACCCAAATTCCAACAAATTTTTCCAATAATGTGTGGGAGAAT
This sequence comes from Lemur catta, assembly GCF_020740605.2. NCBI lineage: Eukaryota > Metazoa > Chordata > Mammalia > Primates > Lemuridae > Lemur > Lemur catta. Next base: position 35,117,820 of record NC_059135.1, on the reverse strand, counting down.
CTGAAATATTAATTTAAAAATGAATTAATTAATTATGCTCCCTTCATGCTCCCCTGCTCAATCATGATTTTCATTCTTGATGAAGAACATAAATGGTAAGCCCACATTATAGTAACAAATGAATGTAACTGTTCAATCTTTATTTGTTGGCATGACTTGAAGTTCTCTATTAACAAAGATAATTACAAATGATTGAGCTGACAGTATGTTTTATGAGATGTGGAAAACATGAAGTTGCTATTAATTGCAAGAAGTATATGTGATTTTCTACTACTTTGGTATGTGTTTTGTATACTCACAGAACAAAAAGATTCATGTATGTCAAGGAGATTGATGTAAACCCGTAGAGAAATACTTCCAAGGTAAGACTAAAGACAGACTGTGTAGACCAGAGTGGATCTAAGTAATGATGAAAGAACTAGCATGTGGCCGCAAGAAATAGACAGATACATTACTAAAGTACATGTTATCTGTAGTATGGATGTCATTTTGTCCTACTTTTTAAGTAAGTCACTAAAAAATTACCATCATAGACCATCTTTTTGCCTTCAAGTTATCTATCACATTTGAATTGGTAATTCATGCCTCCATTTGTCTAAACGACAGTGCATTTGTCACTAATACTTGATCATTTCTTTTCTAAAAATAATAAATATAACTGATTACCTTGTGGATGGACTTAATCATAATTCTCTCTAACTCAACCAACCACTTTTCCACTTGACCTCTGGCTTTGGCTGTTGAAATGACCTCTGTGAGTTCCACAACCTCTCCTTCACTACTTTTCATGTGAGTAATTTCTAAAGTTTCTGTGAATTCCACCTTTGCAATTCCTTCAAAACATTTCTTCAAGTGAGGTTGCACCCTACCAGGAAAAAAGTTTTTAAGAGAATTAATGAAATTAAAACAATTCCTTAGGTGCCAGTGTTCTTTGTGCACCAATCTTCATTTAAAATTCATAAATGTATACTAAAAGTCAAGCCTGTGCTAGGTGCTGCTGGAGGTGAAGTGCTGAGCAAAAGACAAAACCCCCAAAACCAAAATGAAAGAAAAGATACAATCTCTGCCTACAAGGATTATATAGTCTAATGAGAAGTCAGCACTAACTGAATAATCACAAAACAATCTATAAAATTACAATTATAACAAGAGCTACCCATGAGGCTTTGTCTTCAACACAATGAATTAAAAGATGGTAAAAGTAACATAAGGAGCAAACCAGTCTTCACTAACAGATAAATACACTAATCTGAATAATCTTCAAATGCACAAAAGCAGTCATTTCAGCTGGGATTTTCAGAGACTGCCTGAAAATTGTGGACTAGGTTTAGTGCTTTAAGTACTTTACAGTTTACTAAATCAACTGCTTTGACAGTACCCAACTGTTAGTCTATTCAGTGTAATATAGATAGGACTGAATAAACCCCTCATTTTTGGCACATTCCCAATAACTAGTTGCATTCATCTTTCAAATGGGCAAAAAAAAGCAGAGTATTAAAAACTCAGATGGAAATCTGAGCCTAAATCTATCTTTTTGTCTGGATAACTTGTTTTCTACTTTGTAGGTACAAGATATAAAATTAACAAATTTGTTTAACAAATATCCATCAGATGCTCTTCTAAGGATTTGGTGAGTCAGCAGTGGGAAAAAACAGTCAAAACTCTCTACCATCATGGAGCATATATTCTGCTAGAGGAAACCAAGCAGTAAAGAAATAAGTGCATTAATTATAGAGCATGCCAGATGACAAGTATATAGAAGGAAAATAAGGCAGGGATGCTAAGTCCAGGAAGGTGGCTGCTGAGTGCTGGAGGGGCTGCCATTTTAAATATGGTGGTGAGGGAAGGCCTCCCTGAATGGCAGATGTTTGAGCAGGTTTCCACAAAGACCTATAGGAGATAAAGGAAGAAGGGCCTTTGAGTAAGGAACATCCTAGGCAAAGATGACAGTTCACTGAGTGGGGGAGGCTGCCCCTTTTATGTGGGAACTGCAAAAAGGCTGGTGAACTATAAGCAGAGGGAGCAAGAAAACTAGTAGGAGATGAACAGGAAGAATAATGGGGAGGTGATGTGGGAGCTGCTGCAAGCCACTGTGAGGGCACTGGCTTTTATTCTGAGTGTGCTGTAAAAGAGTCGTGTGCTCTGGAAAATCTACAAGAACATGTGATAAAATAAAAAATCCATTTGAGGTTCATCACATTTGGAAACAGTATCATTCAATGTATTATTTATGTTTTTAATTATTCAAAGTTGATTATTGGTAATATTTAAACTATTCTGAAAAAAGTATTATATAAACATAATTATATATTTATGTTCCACCTTGTTCTAAAAATTAAGTTTAAGCAGATAAATTTAGCCATGTATTATACATGTAAGTTACTTACCTAGTGGGATCTTTAGTCTCAGATAGTATCTCAAGAAGTTCATCATTTGACAAGAAAAAGAATCTGGGGAAGAAGAGCCGTTTCTTTTCCAAATATTCATTAAGTCCTTTAAGAATGAGTTCCAAAAGTTCATTTGATTTTTTCAGCCTTTCCAGCATTCTTTCAATAGTTACAACTGTCAGAACATGTTTATCCTAAAAATAAAAATAAAAACCCCTCAACTCAAAAATGTGATACAGTAACTTTATTTATATTCATATTCTATTTGAAATTGCATGTTTTTAATCAAAGGTTATGCAATTTTTTTTTTTTTTTGAAACAAGGTCTCACTCTGTCACCCAGGCTAGAGTGCAATGGCATCATCAATAGCTCACTGCAACCTCAAACTCCTGGGCTCAAACGATCCTCCTGCCTCAGCCTCTCGAGTAGCTGGGAGTACAAGTGCTTGCCAACACGCCTGGCTAATTTTTTGTTTCTGTTTTTAGTTGCCAAGCTAATTTTTTCTACCTTTAGTAGAGACAGGGTCTCACTCTTGCTCAAGCTGGTCTCAAACTCCTGACCTCAAACAATCCTTCTGCCCTGGCCTCCCAGAGTGCTAGGATTACAGGTGTGAGCCACCACGTCCAGCCAAAGGTTATGCAAATTTTAGAGGAATATTTATTTTTAAAAAGTAGTCTTGCATATGCTAATTCCACCTTGCCTCTTTAAGGATACAAAAGTCACTTTGACTTGATCCTTAGTGATGTTGTTCACAATTTCTAAGTTGAAAAGAATAAGAGACAAAAAATGAGGGAGAATGCCACCTCCCAAGGACAGTGGAAACAAACTAGTATAAGGTATGTTCTTTTTTCTTTTATTCTTTGAGGAAAAGTACTCTAAATAGTAAGTCATCATTACAATTATTATTTTGAATATTACTGTTATCAATAATAATAAAATAACATAATCCCTGTTTTATAGCTATGAAGAAAAAAGTAAGAGTTAAGGGAGTGGGGAAGGAGTTTTCAATGAAGATTTTATATAGTAAACAACTACACTTGGAACTATTTTATAACACTTCTTGCCGAAGCTCAAGATGTGCTCTTCCTGAACTTTCTAGTGACTAAGACTGTTCCACCTTTAAGGCATGGAATTCTGAACATTTTATCACATGAAATTGTCACTATGAGCTGTTTGCTTTAAAGTGATGCAAACACAATCAAATATTTTAAAGAGTTTTCTTTCATGCTATGGGATTCAAAATAAGAATTATAACCAAAAGTTGATCTTAAGAACTCATATTTTTAAAAAAGTATATGGAGTTTATTGATTTCTCAAAATAGCTATACAGTAACCACTGGGTTTATGAAAATCTTTAGAAATACATATTAAAATATAATCTGTTAATAAATACAGTTGAAATAAAATTCTTTTTGCTTTCTTTTTTCTTTAACATGTGGTTGATCTCATTCAGGCCTATTCTCGCTTTTACAGTTCCAAACTCAGTGTTCATCATCGACACCACTGACAAGGTAAGGAAAGTTCTTTACTAAATAACCTTAAAGATGTTAAAAAGAGGTGTTAAAACTCAATAGAGATTTCAGTCACCAAATAACAACCCTCATAAGAACTCAGTAGACATTTATTAATATAACAGAGCAGTTTAGAAAATTTATATGAAATTAAATCAAGAGAATATTGTTAAAAATTAAACATTACATTTCAAGACCATTAATAATTAAACTTATTTCCATTATTCAGCCACAACTGAGAGATCAACCAAAACAGTCAGTTGTAAATTGTTCCATATAAGAATTTTATTCTGTTGTAGAAGTCTCTAAAATATGTTTTTGTTGATGTACTTTGAAGATGGCTGAAAAGGAAAGATATAATTTTCTGCTTTGTTTTGAATTATAACAATGTAACTTGAAAACACAGCAATTTAATCAAAGAACAGAATAATTATCATTAATACCTGTTTTCTCAATAAAACAGGAATATATGAATCATGTATTAATAATATGATTAGATCTTTAAAGGTATATAATTTTAAAAGGCATTTTATTATACTTCCTAACAGTTTTATATTTCAACTAGACAATAAACACAAACACAAAGCACAACAAAGACTCAGGCCATAATTTAAATGTGCAATTCATCCAATGAAGGCTGCTACAGTAGTACTCTTGTACGCTTAAATCCAAAAACCAAAATGGTGTTCTTAGAGTGCCATCTTCTGGAAAAGTACGCCTTTCTTTGTTGAAAATTTTTAAAAAGCTGAATTGTGGCTAATAAATGTGAAAAACTCCTTTTACAAATAAACAATATTTGTTGTTCTTAAACAGATAATTTATTACAATGTTTCTGTTCTTAATCTCAGATTTGAAAGCTAAATATTCAGTTATTTAAACAATAGGTCATATTCCCTTCACTAAATACTATAGTTACCAAAACAACAACAAACAAACAATAACAACAAAAACCTCTGGGAACAGCATTCAAGTAAAATTTTTTGACTATTAAATTTCTGAGGTCAAACCTATTCAACCAGATTAGCTCAATGACTCTGAACCAAATAAACATAATAAATACTGAACCCGATTTTTTTAAAAAGGTCCTAAATTTGGACAGACCTCATTTCTATTCTACTCTCTGTTCCTTATTACCTATGTGACCTTGGATCATTTACTTAATCTGAGTCTTTTTTTATCTCTTATCTTTAAAATGGGGATGAGAGCCCTTCTCTTAAAGTTGGTATGAGCCCTAAATTACTAAATTAGCTAAGATATTTGAAGTGACTAATATGGTGCCTAAACACACATACACTACCCTTTTCACTACCAGCACCCATAATTGTCTCTTAGAGAGAGAGACACACACACACACACACACGCTCTGGGGAAAAGCGGAAAATGAAGCACTTATATTACTCCATCAGCTTTATGGAGTTAAAATGAACATTTTATAATCTGCCATCCTTCAAGGAAGATATTTATCATTGTAAAATAAAACTGACTTTAAACTCCTCTAAGCATTGCCATAAAATCCTGGGACAGAGTAGGCATTCCATGAATATTTGCTGAACAGCTGAATGAATGAGGATGAGTTAAGTCTGCAGACATACATGGGAACTCAAGGAAGGAACAACCCTCCATGTTGTACCAGGCTGGTACTTATTAGCTATGTTCTCAGGATTTAACAATAAGATGTTATAACAGGAAGCTACCTGAAATGTGAAATTTAGTATGACTTCCTTGACACTTTAATTACTCTTTGTCTCCTGAAGGGGAAGAAATGAATTATTAACTGTCATATTTTTGGGTTAATGGAACAGTTTTACAACTTTCATGTATCTTCTTTTGCTTCACAAGCATCCACCAATCTCATCAACTCAAATGACAATCTACTGGTTGATTTACATTTCTAAACAAAAAGACTGTCATATCAAGGGCTTGAAACGTTAATGTGAGTATATAGAGAGTGCTTTCTAATTACTGCTGCCATAAAGTTTCACAGAAAATACAGTTTCGTATACTTAGTGGAATTAAGCTCAAGCCTGTTCAGTAAATCTGTGGAAGCATAAATTTCCTAACCTGAAATCCCTGGACAACAGAAAACTGGTAAGATTCTCAGTAAACCTTTTGCTCTAAGAAAGGAAATGTGGGTTGACAGAGTGAAACTATAAGCCCCCTTGCAATTTTAAGATTCTTTGACCTCATCAAGAATAGAAATTCTTTCATTTAAGATCCAGGATATTTCCAGGATTAATCCAGATCTCAGGGCCCACTTACCTAAAATAGAATTTTCAGAGAAGTTTTTTCAGAATAAACTCAGAATCCTTAGAACTAGCAATAATTAATTTAGGGATCAATCTCAATTATTTGTTTACTCAGTCAACAGATATTTATTGAAGGCCAGCTACATCCACATATCAATCACTGTTCTCAGTTCTTGGGCAACAACAATGAACAAAACAAAGATCTCAGTCTCCATGGGGAAGGCAGACAATAAATAACAAACATAATTCATAAATCATATAGCAAGTCAGAAGATGATAGATGCTATACAAAAGAAAAGGGGGATAACAAGTGCCAAAAAAGGCAAAGGCAGGTAAATTTCCAATAAGTTTCTTAATGTGAGCCTCTTCACAAAGGTAATATTTGAGAAAAGACTTAAAGGAAGCAAGGTATTAGCTCTGCAGATATTTCGTGGTAGAGTATTCCAGGAAGAGGGTCCAGCCAGTGCAAAGGTCCTGGGGTACAGTGTGTTTGATATTTCTGGTTTTAAAAAGGAAGAAGAAGGAAGCCAGTGTGGCTGGAATAGAGTAAATAAAGTGAAAAGTTATGAAAACAGAGACATAAGGGTGGAGTGAGCAGATCAAGAACTTCCTGTTCAATGAAACCACTGATACGTCCCCACACAGAGGCATTTCTCCCTTGGATACTAAGATTAGTTAATCTAATTAAGATAATCTTTACTTGCTTTCAACTAGCAAAAATTGAGAAGCAAAATTGTTGTGAATATCTTATTTGATGAATTGGTGAGATGTGTCACTCCTATTTTCACACCTTAATTCTCAGAACCATGTATGTACTCTGCCCACAGGAGAAACCATATAGTTGGAGCTGGTGGAGAACAAATGCCATGTATATGCTAGAACTGTACCCCAGACTTACAAACTGTTCTCTTCCCTCAGATCCAGCAAATGAGTCTTCAATACGAGCTATTTCACTTTTTATAAGGTCAATGCTCATAGTCGGACCTGTAAATCTCATGAGTGTCAATCAACCACTTCATTTCCCTCGTAATATGAGTTCCTTAGCAGAAAAGAATGTTATGTGGAAACGGTGGCAATGAATAAGTCATTCAGTAAGTCAATGAATGACAATGTTAGCAGAAGCTTGGGGTGAAAAAGAAAAATCCATCTCATGCAGACAAATCATTGCCTGCTTCCATACCGAAAGAGGGCCAGTGTAGTATTTAATTCCCTCCAACTGACTGCCTGGTACCTCCAGGTATGGTGTTGTAACAGAAGCACTATGTTAATTTCTGCTGTTGGCAGCTTGAGCACCCAGCCGTGGTGGTGAAGGGTAGCCTGTGATGGTAAATCTTTCCATAATTTCCATCCCTGCCATCATTTCTTCATTTATAGCTAAAGTGACCATACATCCCAGTTTGACGAAGAGAGTTCTGGTTTATGCTTGCTTTCCTGTATTAATTACTAATTGTTTTAATTCTCAAATGTTCTCCAGTTTGGACAATGTATTACATGATTATTCTATTTCATATCTCACTGTGAGATGAGTGTTGGTTGACAGTCACAAAATAAGTCAACTTGTCAACCATATAATTAAATGCCTCTTTTTGCAGTGGTACCTTTCATTCAGCATTCACATGGAACACAAATATGTTCATATTTAAGTCTATACTATGATCTCTTACAGATCTCTTCCCCAGACTTCCTTGTTACCCATATTTCAAACTTGTTTCTAAGTCCTTGATTATGCATCAATACTCTTTGCTACTGACCATGATCAATGCATATCCACACTTCTGAGCAAACATTCTTTCCAAGCAAGGTTTAAAAAAAAAAGCTGACATACTCATTTAAGTTAAGCCCACTAGAAGGATTCCCTTCCTACTTTAAGGCCAATTCTAAGTGGGGCTGTAATTTCCACTTCTGGATGGTACAAGTATATTCTGCACAAACATCTATAAACCAATCTGTAGTTTCTTAAAAAACACATTTTCTACCATTTCAATCTTATTGAGATAGGCCATCACAGAAGCCAGGTTTTGGTCAAAACAAAGTAAGTAAATGGAACCACTCACAACTCCTTAACTAGCACATTGAAACAAGATCTCTGGTAAGCGTGCTAACCAACACATTTGACCACAACTAATTTAGGTTCTTTCCTCCCTAGACGAGCACCATGCAATACATTGCCTCTCATATTTCTGTAGACTTCTGCCAAGGCTTCTGGCAAGGGCAGCTCAGCAGAATTTGAGGGTCAGGGTACCCAGAGTCAATCAAATTTACCCAAATGTCCCCATTTCCAGTTCTCACCATGCCACTCTTTCCCAATGAGTAAACTACCTTTCACACAATGGGTCTGGAAAGGCTGTGAATTATATTACATTGAAATTTGGTAACTCATTGAATCAGATTCTGTAACTCATTTTTGACTATGTCAAACTTGTGTCTATGAGAAATAAAAGGCTCTTTGAGGACAATCACAGAAGCTCCTTAGTCCTCTGACCACATCCAGAGCAGAGAATTTTAAACTCTGGATTATGCCATTTTTTAAATTTCTGCAGGGCTTTTGAAAGAATCCAGCCCATCTCACATGCCTTGTATTTCAAATTCTTACCATATTGACCTATTCCAGCAGCTACTTCGTCCACCAAACACTTGCTGTAAAATAATAGTGTTCATTCTACAAGACTGAGAGCATAATTTAAGTTAGTGATTTTGCACTGCATGCCAGGCACTACCAGAGTCCTATTTTCAAATGATAACTACATCTTCAATACCCTAAAACCCAAGTGTGTCATATACAATCCTAGATCCATCCCATCCTTAAGGTTCTAGTATATTTATTCAAGTTCAGAGCATAATGCCTCTAGGTATATTAAGCAAAAAGGGATTTATCACAGGGAATGAAGTGATTACAAAATCACTGGAAGGCCTGGGGGAACACACTGCAGGATGGGCTTCCAGGAGAGACTCCTAAGACACTAGAAATGACCTTCCAGGGGTTATTACCTCTGCCCTAATCAAGACAAAAGGATACCACCACTGGAACTACTGAGTTCAAGAACCCACCATAGTGGCCTTGATGCTAGGGCCAGAGGGTGGGATCAGGAAGCCATCATCATCACTGTCTCCCAATACCCATAAAACTGGTAACCAGACATTGAAGTCTCATTAGAAAAAAAAAATTCACGTGTTTATTATCTTGCTTGATAGCAAAAATAGATAAAATGACAGCAAGATGGCTACTGTTTCACTTATGCATTCCAGATCCCAAATGAGTGCACCTAATTGACAAGATCTAATTCATTTCCAGAAATCTAGATGCCAGAGAGTCTGGGAGATGATGTTGTTTTGGCTTTTCAGTTCACTAGAAAGAGATGAGATGCTTGGTGCTAAATGATCACATTTACTATAGTAAAGGAAAAAAGAAAAATAAAGAATGATCCCAAGTTTCTGACCAGAACGAAACTGATGGGGTTAGACTAGAAGTGGAAAGTGTTTGAGGAGAAATTCAAGAATGCCTTCTTTTGCCTTGTGTGGAATACAAAAGAAGATTTAGGTAAGTCAAAAGCCAAGTTTGGGGATGAAATGCAGTATACATGAAGAGAGATTATCCACTTCTTTTCATCTCCATCTGGTGGGCAATTAGCCAGTTCTCATCCTCTGAATCTTAGGAAGGAGGTTCAAGAGAGTCCCTAGTAAAGTGGTCACATGCCTGAAAAGAAAGGAGGCTGACACCATTTTCCCCAGCTGAAGGTCTACTCAGTCACCATGTGTGCTGACCTGCCCCAGCGCTACCAGAGCAGGACGAGAACCCGGGAGAAGGAGGGGCAAAGACTATGTGTTCAAGGTTACTAAGAGGTACAGAAGATGGATCCCACCTTTCTGCAGATCCCAATTTTGTGCTATAGCAGGAAGATGAAATTAAAGGCTACAGATTTGTGAAATACTGCTACAGTATGGGGCAAAGAGAGACACACATCAGAAGCATGTGGCAAAAGCCACCATTGGAAGGTCAGTTTGAAGACGTAGCCAAATCTCCCAGAGTATGAAAAAACCTAGGGGAAATGTTCAGGATGTCGTCTCTCAGCAGCCAGAGCTGGGTTGGGGTCTTCACATACCCACACTGAGTCAATCTGTGCACATCACCTATCCACATTGGTGAAAAATCTAGACCAGTTGTGATGAGCAACAGTAAAGGCTCATTGCCTGGACATCATTGCCAGGAGGTTGTCCATCTTATGATAACTAACAGATAACAGCCCATTTTGCAGGATCAGTTACATCAGCAAATGCTCTTTTACTCTCACTGTTTCTCTCACTCCTCCTCATTCATCTGCCTGTCTCTCTCCCCAAAACATCCCTCCCTCCCTCCCTCCTCTTCACCTGTCCTTGTACCAACACCAGGTGATAAGTGCAGGTGGAAGAGAAATAGTGTGGGAGCACAGTCCTCATATCTCCCCACCCTGAAACCTCAGGTGTACTTGCATTGTGGGGAGGAGAAGAGTTCAGAGTGGAAAAAGAGATTGAAATTTTAAAACCGGTACAGCTATGTCTTCATAGGCAAAACTATCTGACTAACCAAAGTGACTGGAAAATTCTGGAATTAGACTGAAAGGTCAATAAGGGAGCCTCTCCCAACGAGAAAGGGGCTTTGCCCAGCATAGTTGGTAGCTGGTCCCAAAACATAAAATTATTTCATGTTTATACCTCAAGGAACCAAGACATCGCAATGAAGCCAATTATATTAACAATAGCATTTACATCCTATTTTTAACCTCTGAGGGCTTTCTCTTGGCAAGTTTACCTCTAAAAGAACCTTTATTAGGAACCCCTAACAATGAAAGTAATAACTTTTTGTACTAAGCAATTAATCCAGTGGCCTCTACTACATGGCTCATCACATTAGACTTCCTGAGAGAATATGGATTTATGTTTATTTTCAAAGCTTTAGCGACTATGAACAAAAGCTGCCCTGATACTAACATTGAGAAAGAGAAAATACAAATCAGTTGAAAAAGACAATCTTACAGCCAAGTAAATGAAGTGTCACCCCCCCCACTCCCCCCCACCCCCGCCACAAAAAAACCACACCTTCTTATTTAGGAATAAGGGCAAGTAATGGGATTTTTTTCTCTGTTTGTTTTTAATTCAGCAGTTTTACAGGATCAAAATCTGCCTCCTTTATTTACTTGGCCCAGCATAGCTGCCCCTTTTCAGGCATGGAAATAGCTACAAAATTCCTTAGCAATATGGGATTTTGAAGAACAATTTTGATCAAATATTTTAAAAAGGATTTTTTTGTTCTTTAAATCACACTAATTAAAAGAATACAAGCATCTACATTTTGCTTTTTTGGACAACCAAAAAATTCTACTTCATCCCTTTCTGGATGAAAATGTATATATGTTTTAAGGATTTTGCACTGTTGTAAGGAAACTGTATATGAAAAACCAAATTCATAAAATTAATTAGTGATGATTATGTTACAAACTAACAGGTTCTTTATATATGGAATTAGTTCCAGTGTGATTAATTTTACAAAAGTTTGGTTTATACAGAAATTCAAGTATTACATAAAATGAGGTAAACATTAAATAAATAAACCCTGGTCTATCTTTCTGAATATTTTCCTATCAAATCATATAGTTCTGCAGTCCCCAACCCGTGGGCCGTGGACGGTACGGGTCTGTGGCCTGTTAGGAACTGGGCTGCTCAGCAGGAAGGGAGCGGCAGGAGAGCAAGTGAAGCTTCATCTGTATTTACAGCCACCCCCCATTGCTCACATCACTGCTGCGCTCCGCCTCTTGCCAGATCAGCAGCAGCATTAGACTCTCATAGGAGCGCGAACCCTACTGTAAACTGCTCATGCAAGGGATCTAGGTTGCATGCTCCTTATGAGAATCGAATGCCTGATGATCTGAGGTGGAGCTGAGGAAGTGATGCTAGTTTTGGGGAGTGACTACAAATACAGATTATCATCAGCAGAGACGTTTGACTGCACAATGAATGTAGTGTGCTTGAATCATCCCCAAACCATCATCCCGTCTTCCTGGTCCATGGAAAAATTGTCTTCCATGAAACTGGTCCCTAAAGGCAAAAAGGTTGGGGACTGCTGATATAGTTGATGTCAATATAGTATTATCAGTATTTAGGACTATAGTGAGAACTCTGAAAGCTTAACTAATAAAGATATGTATATTTCTAGTTCAGGGTAGGAAAATTTTAAGATAATATTCACTCTATCTTACAGTATTGTATTTGATCAAAATACCAATGCATAAGTTTACACTCATTTAATGATATAATTTAATAACATACTTTTCTATTTTAATCTTACCTTCAATAACACATAAACTATGCTTCATAGATAGTAAATGTCTTCTGAACTGAACAAAAACCATACTTGTTTAAGTTTTATTGGTTTTTATTAAATTCCCTCCTTAAATTGTAAGTTCTCCACAGTGTTTGTGTACTTTTTTATTTTTTCATTGCATTTTGTTTATATTTATTGGACTCTTTAGGTCTATATATCTTTGTAACTCATCTTTATTTTAGGTTTCTACTAGGGAAACTTGTTGACTGAGTGGTTGGCATGCCGACATGTTTCCACCGCAGTGAATTTCAGTGGTGTTGCAGCCCATGACGAGAGGGCCATAGAATAGATGGAGACAGCAAGCACCTCATCCAGTGTCTTCCTACCAGAGCATCAGGTAAGAACCATTAATAGACTGAAGGTCATTAAACAAAGCAATTTTGACCTCAAGGAGTAATCAGGGCAAAATATCTATTTTTGCTTTTGACAGTTCTTGCTCCTGGCATTCTAAAATAATAGCTGAAAAAAGAATGTATGTGGGGAAAAGATAGATAATGGTTTATTGGAAATAATAATGGCTTATATGGATTTTTAAAAATAAAAATCATGTCACTTCAACCAAATAATCACAATTTTGGAGATTTTTACCTACCTGTGTGACACTTTTCATTAAATCTCTCCATGTTTTATCCACAGTTGTAAATCGTCTGCCTTCCTCAGGCATTTGAGACATAATGTCCGGAGAGCTGAAAATGGGCTCCAGATACAGCCACGTGGCTTGGACCTTGAGCCATTCATCTAGGATCTCCTGAAGCAGTAGGAGCTTGCCCTCCCATTCTCTGAGGAGCAAAACACAGACGTTCTTACTGACAGCAAAAAAGCAATGCTTCAGATGTAAAACTCAAAACCACAATTAGACTGTCAATATATAACGTTGTTATTCTAATTTCCATATTTCTACTTATCTAATTTCATTCAAAGATAAATCACTAGATTTGTTCTACAAAATCTGTTTTAAAATAATAACATAGTATTTATGCTAATATAAATACATGTGTTGAGCTATACCTATCTACAAATGGGCTGGTTTCTGTATATGTCATAATGATAAACCTTTCTGTGATCCAGTTCCATGGCTAGAGGGTACAAATTGATATAGGAGATTCTGGAGACAGTAAAGATATTCCCAATAAAGTTTACTCTGAGCTTCTGAGGAAAGGTAGTTACATCCAAGACTCCTTTCCTTTAACATTCTTTTTTTTCTTAATTTGGGCCCATAAAGGCTTTATTTCCAGAATAAAATACAGTTGACCCTTCAACAACACAAGTTTGAATCCACTTGTACACAGATTTTTTTCAAAAAAGTTATCCGAAATGTGCCTGCCTCTCTGCCTCCCCTTCCATATCCTCTACCTCTTCTGCCTCTGCCACACCTGTGACAGCAGGACCAAGCCCTCCTCTTCTTCCTCCTCCTCAGACTACTCAACATGAAGACGACAGGATAAAGACTTTTATGATTCACTCACACTTAATGAATAGTAAATATATTTTCTTTTCTTATGATTTTCTTCATAACATTTTATTTCTCTACTTGCTTTATTGTAAGAATACACTATATAATACATATTGTATATAAAGTATGTGTTAATTGATTGTTTATGTTATTGATAAACCTTCTGGTTAACAGTAGGCTATTAGTATTTAAGTTTTGGGGGAGTCAAAATTTATATGCATGTTTTTGACTGCATGGGGGTTCAGTGCTCCTAGCCCCTGCATTGTTCAAGAGTCAACTGTATTTCAATTTATAAGATATAACCAGCATTTAAAGAAAAATCTACATATTGCAAAATATGCCATTCATGAGGCATTCATGAGAAGGAGGCATATTTAACTTTACAATAGGTTATCATCAGTTCATTTCTAAATATGGAGAATATAAATAATGACTTAATTTCCTCAAGAATGTTATAATTACTCCATAAACTAACAACTCTGTGCATATTTATCATCACAACATCCTTACAAGGTAGGGTCCATTGGGATATCTATTTATCAATAGGGAGACTAAGGCACATAAAGGCAAGTGCCTGGTACAAGTTTAGCCAACTAATAAACAATAGAACTAAGATTTGAACCCAGACAGCTGTAACCACTCTGCTATCAGAGATAACATAGCCGTAAAGAAGAATGATTTCTTAACAGCAACAGAACTTAGAGGTGGGATAGCTTTATATGTATTTTAATGCATTACTAGTCATTTATAAGTAGTGATGTGCAATTTTAGATCTTGAAAACAAAGAAATGTTAATAAGAGCTCTACAAATCACCAGGCATTTTCAAATGCCTCTCTAAAATATATTTTTTTCAATGTTTATCACTGAATTTCTTTAACCTGTCTCCACAAGAAGACATGAATGCCTCTGCTTTCTTCTGGTGCTCTTCCCTCTTTCTCCATCTAATTCCTGTCTGATGCAGTAAATTTCCTACTTGCTAATGATACCATGCACACCATTTTTAGAGTAGTACAGAAATTATTCTCTTCATGTGCACAATGGAGCAAGCTGGCAGGAGGCAGAACAACCAAACACATAGAATGAGCTAAGGTCAGAGTGTGCCCAAGTTTATAATGTATCAATAACCAGAGGCAGACATTAACAAGCAGTCAGCTTTCCCTTGCCATGCAAATTCACCTTGAAGACAGTAGTAAGATTTAGATGTTCTCTGTTTTTTTTTTTTTAAGGTAAAATCAAAACTGCTTAATACAAATTATAAAAACTGAAAATACTGACAAACAGGTAAAGGTTTTAATTTAATTGGTTATGTACAATGCTTAAAGCTCCAGACTAAAGTTATACTTTTATTCTTTTTCACTTATGAGCTTTCCTTCATGCTTATGAGTAGAAATTATAATAGATGTTTAGGGATTATCTACAACAAACTAATTAGTATATTTTAAAAATGACATTATCTTCAGTTTTATAGTTTATACATTCTATAAACTATGCTCACAGATACAAAATTATTTTTGAGAGTCAACAAATAAGATCAGATTGTAGGCAATAAAAATGAATATCTGGATATTGATTGTTTACTGCCTTTGTTATGAATATAGACATTAACAAACCACTAAGATGATACCAAAGGATAAGTACTCTTCCCAAAGCAATGAAGGTTACCACTCCTTACAATAAACCTTTAAAAATATTAAGGATGAAATGCAGAATCAATTCTCAACAGAAATTTACATTAAATACAAGTGATTTTGGTAACAGTTTAAACAATGTCATATAAATATTTTACCTCATTTGTTTTTCATAAGGCTTAATGAAAGGAGATCCTCGCATAGTTTGTGTTTTAATAATATGATCATCCAACAACATCTGAATTTCATCAACTGATGACAAAATAAATGTCCCACTTTCTCTATAAGGAAGAATGACAAATTCCATTGCATCCCATTCATTAATCATCTTCTCCATGGCCTTTTCAAGAGAATATTCTTTGCTAGCTGCTTCACTAATACCTTCAAATCTGTCTAAATATGGTTCTAGATTCATGTCTAAAAAAGAGAAGACAGTGGAGTCATCTGCTGGCTCCAATGGGTAACCAACAACGGCAGACAAGGCCTCCCAGTGCCTGGGGCGCAAACCAGGATTACAGATCACTTGAATGAGAGGAATGTGCTGCTTGAAGTCTTCCACCTTTGCTCTTACTTTTTTTGTCACTGCCAATGCATTTGGAGAATCATGAAAAGTTTTCTCCAGCTTATATAGTCCTCTCCAGTAATTTCCAACATCTGTTTCTACTTGGTCTGGATTCACCTTGTGATATGGCCCTTCTGTCCATGCTCTGTATTTGTTGCTAAATTCAATGGCAGTTTCATAGAGACGAAGATAAGGGTTCAAACCATCTTGGATTTTTTTACGTTGAGGATATACTGATGGTAGCCAACCAAATGCCTCCTCTTCAGCATTAAACTGATCAATCTGAAAGGATAAGTATTAAATATATTAGTTATTTGGAAAGTGAATGACATTGAAATTTAAGTTTTTAAAAATATCTATTTAAATGTGACCCCCAAAACCTTCACTAAACCTTAAAGTTAAATTTCAATAATCAAGAAAAACTGAACAGTAACCTCTTTTTCCTATTTATTTTATTTATTTCTTTTAAACTGACAAAAATTGCATGTATTTATGGTGCACAACATGATGTTTTGAGATATGTAAACATTGTGCAATGGGTAAATCAAACTAATTAATATATGCATTACCTCACATACTTATTTTTTTGAAATAAGAACACTACAAAGCCTATTCTTTTAGCGATTTTCAAGTATACAATACATTGCTATTAGCTATCATCAATATATCCCCTGAATTTATTCCTCCTAGGTGAAATTTTTATCCTTTGACCAACATCTTCTTCAATCCCCACTATTCCCCACCCCCAGCCAGTGGTAGGCATCATTCTACTCTCTGCTCCCATAAGTATGACTTTTCAAAAGATTCCACTGAGATCATATAGGATTTGTCTTTCTGTGCCTGGCTTATTTCACTTAATAATGCCCTCCAGGTTCATTCATGTTGTCACAAATGACAGGATTACCTTTTTTTTTTTTCAAAGGCAGAATGGCATCCCTTTATTTCTTTTTGACTAGTTTTCAAAGAACAATATCTGGTCAAGTTACTTAAAATCATTAATATAAATTTACATAGATAAAGAAGTTTTTGCCCATACAGACATACCAAGGATACAGCATCCTTCATTCATTAACAAGAATTTAAGTACTTTTAATACACACAGCATTGTGTTAGGTACTGTGGAAAATAGAAACAAGGTTAATATTGCAAAGTACCAACTCCAAGGAGTTAGTAATCCAGCTCAGGAGAAAAGACATACATAAGTGGAAATTTAAATAGCAATTGTCCAAAAATAATAAAAGGCAATAGAAGAGATGTCTCACAACAGAAACTGTTTAATATAAAATGAATAGAATATACAATAAAATGCTAACACTCAGAGGTGGGAGATAGGGCTGAAATAATGCAGTTATAGAAGCTTCTGTAGAGAAGGTGCAACTGGAGCTCTGTTTTGAATATGAGGAGGATAAGAAGAGGCAAAGAAATCGTTAATTTCCTCTTATTTTAGTTGTGAAACATATGAGCATATGGGTAGTTCAGAGGAGAAATCTATAGAATTGTAAGTGAGCTAGATGTCTCAATTATGCAATTACTTAAAATTTCAGTGTCCTCCGTTTAAAAAAAACTACAGAGTTTATTTCTTTTTTCTCAATGCATGTTGACATATTGGTGATTATTATAAACCATTTAATTACCTGAACTGATAAGATATTAAAATCTTTCAATGTAAGAGAAATGGTAGAGCATCATAATATAATATGTTTTTGTATTCCTCCTTTTTATAAAAAATACAATTAAAAATTTTAAACATCTTATATGGCAAATGGTATGGCTTTCCTTCCTCCAGCTTCTTCTAATGAAAAAAACTGATTTCTGAAATAGCAGTACTGGGAAAAAGTGGCTTGGTGAGAGAAAACAATGGGCCTAATTTAAAAACACAGTCACCAAATCTAAGCTGGACTCTAGGAGGGTGCAACAACGAAACAGTAACCAGGTGCTATCATTCACCTGCTCTGCTCAAAAATATGGATTCCTAACTATCATAGTAGGACCATGATGCAAATGATTAGATGGTGCAAAGAAAAAATTGAAAAGCAGACTGAGATGTAACTCTGTCTTTAAAAAAAAAGATGAAGGCCACTGAAATATACCACTACCAACAGAAAACGGCAGTGTTGCTCCTTCTTGAAGCATGTCTACAAAATCTATTTGTGTCCTTTCTATTATTCTCTAATTAAATGTAATCAAACTGTTTTATTAGAATCTATTTCTTAAAGGTGAATACCCAATAGAAATTCAATGCTTTTTCATTTGAATTAATTCATCTTTTTAAGCATTTTTGAATTATACCTTGTCTGCTGCTAAATCCAACTTTCCATTCAGTGTTTGAGCCTTTTTTAGGTATCGCTGTACATCTTGAAGATCTCCACATGAATAAAATTCTTCTGCCTGTTTAGCATAACTCTCCAATTCCTCCACAAACCGTTCACACCGTAACTAATAAAAACAATATTTGTTGTTACTATTTTTAAAATTAAAACCCCCCAACATCAAGAAAAAATTTAAATATTTACAAGAGTTATCAGAATTATTATTTTTATACTTTGTCACTGGTAAGACACAAAGAGATGATCTGGAAGATGACTGAGATCTAAAATACGCAGAATTTTTAAAATTTAAAATTAATGGATTGAGATTCATCTAATTCATAGATTAGAAAAAGTTTACTCAGACTGTCTATATAAGAAGTTCTAACTAATAAAATGAATAAAAACATGTTAAACAATGGTATTTTTAGTATGATGAAGAATTTATCCTAGCAAATGATTCATAAGCATTTGAAAAGTCTCATAATAACCAAGTACGGCATTAAAAGAAAACTCAATTATTCTAAGGGCTGTAGAGGTATCTGTGACATTTTTACAAACAACTGGAAAAAACCTGAATTTCCTTAATTGTGCTCTTATACTCAGATATTATTTCAATTAGCAACACTAAAACAAGATATTCCAAGGTTACTTTTCTTGGCTCATGGGATCTCTTCACAAGAAATCAGTAAGGCAAATAAGTCCAGATTTAAAAGCTAAAAACTAGTGTTCCAACATAAAACAGGTGTGTGTGTGTGTGTGTGTGTGTGTGTGTGTGTGTGTGTGTGTGTTGTAGTGAGAAAGGCTTATTACAAAATTGTTATTGGTAAGGCATCCTAAGTTAAATGGCTCTAAAAATAGATCTTAATAAAATATTCAAAAGTCAAATCTAGGTTATTCAAAAGCAGATTTTCTATTTTATAGATTATCTAGGTTGATTTCCATCCTCTTTCTCTAGTGTCCTGGCAAATTTATTGCTCTGGCCTAGTAGGGGAAGGAAAATGAGAGGAAAAATTCATCAATATTATGTGTAGTTTGTGGAATAGTATACTTTATAACAAAGTATCAATAATTTTCAGCCACCTAGCAATTTTCTAAGAGTCTATTATATAGTAACTTAAGCATCTATCATTTACTATTTATGATGTTTTCTGCAGGTTTTTAAAAATTTTGAAATGTCCTGAATGTGAAACAGAAACTATAAACTACAGTGTAAAATGAAGATTTTTTTAAGTTTATGACTTATTTTCCCAACAACATATTCTGCCAATTAGCTCTATTTGCTATAGTACAGTAGAAAGAGAGTGAGGCTTGCTATCAAAGGACATCTCTACTGGCTGACCAAGAACAAATCTCTTAATCTTTGGGAACCTTAATTTTCCATCTGTAAAATGAGACTGAAAATACGAAGTCACTGATTCAGACAGCAGCTATGGAGTGCTCGTAGCATTCCTGTGTGTTGATCACTGTGCTAGGCAGTGAGATATAAATGGAGAAAAGGTAAACCTGAAACACCCTGCTCTCAAGGAGCTGATAGTCCAATGGGGAGACAGACCTGAAAATAGTAACATAATGATCAGGTAATCAGTTCAGTGGAAATGTATTAAAAATGCAAAGAAGCAGCAGCACCGAGGTCTACTGAGAGGGCTTCTGAGAAAGCAAATAGAATATGCTAGATAGACAAGCTCTGTGGGCAGGGGTGAGCTCCAGGGTAATCAGGATAATGTGCAGAAGAGGAGAGGTGCAGGAGAGCAGACACCTAGGAGCTGTCAGGAGCAAGGAGTGGGGAGAGGTAGGCAATGGGACTGGACAGGTAGATGGGCAAATCACAAACCATCTTATATATAAGACCAGTTAGTGAACATTAGAGTCATGATTCTGGGCACAGTGTTTAGGAGAGTTTGAGTGATTATGGAGTATGAAGGCATATTTCACTAAGCGAGCTTTGACATATTCAAACAACAAACTGAAAATAGTATTAATGCTATAAACTGTATCAGATAAGAATTATGTTTATTAATGGTCACCTGTAGGCAATATATTCCAATGTTTTCTTCCAATTGCCTTGAAAAATCAAGAAATGACCCCACTATGATCAATATACTACTCACTTCTTAGTCATCCAATAAGCATTATAAAAGATGCAATATGTGTACTATCTTCTACTAAGATTTATAGTATGAGAAAACTAAAATATGTGGCCTGTTAAATAAAGGAGTTGACATTGCCATGTGAAAAGTTAAAAGCTAAACATTTCCAGAAAATGAAAATAATTTAAAATATCCCATGATACCAACCTTCAGACCTTCTTGATATTGTTCTGTTTTCTCTTTAATGATTTTCCTGTGTTCTTCAAAAATTTCTTCCATTCTTCCATACCACTGGAAAACATTATTATTTAGCCTAATGTCTGCTGGAGAAAAGTTGGCGCACTCAATGAGGAAGGCGAGGCAGTTTTTGGAATCCACTAATCTCTGTTCCAGTTCAATCATATCAGTTACCTCCACTTTCTGAATGTAAGCCTGAGGGACAACAAAAATTACAGGTAGCGTTTTAATGAACAGCTCATGACATGAAACAGCTTATGGAAATATGATGCATAACTAGAAGTCAAGACTTCGGGTTCAAGATAAGGAACTGCAGCACAATTTACTTCTCATTCCTCCCAAATGTGTCTCTAAAATGGCAGGAAAAAAAAAATACTTAACAACACATAAAAAAGCAATGGAAAACCAGAGAGGAAGGCTGTGGGTTCCTGAAAGATAGGAAGCCAATACCATCTGAGTGATATCATTCATTCTTTCAGAATAACATTTTTGGGCACCTAATATGTGCTTGACACTGTGCCAGGTGCTGGCAATTCAGTGTGACAGAAAACAGACATGGGCTTTGCCCTCATGGGGTTTGTAGTCTAGTTGGGGAGGCAGTTATTAGTCAAATAACCACCAGAACAAATGTAAAACTGCAAACTGTCAACAGAGACAAGTGCTGCAAAGGAAAGGCACACTGCTTAGCGTACCATAAAAGTGGTTAGAGATGGAGGGTAGTTTCCCACAAACTCAAAGCAGAAGCATAATGAGGAGGAAATGAGGAAATGAGACAGGTGCAGAGGGTTGCAAGTAGAGGGAACATGGGCAGGGGCAAGAGAGAGCAAGGATAAGGGGCTGAGAGGCCAGCAAGGCTGCAGCAGAGTGGTAGGTCAGCAGACCGAAGGTTCTAAATTGAGGCCATAGCCCACAGGGCCTTGTTGAACCCAGCCAACATGACAAGACAATTAAAAGAAAAAAAGATGTATACATGTTCAAAGTTTGACACAAAACTATCATGCTTGCACAGAAAAAAAAAAACAACTGATGAAGTAATAAAGATTTCAGAGGGTAAGAGAGTCCAGAATGGACAGATACAAAATAAATGTACAAAATCAATAGTTTTCCTATACATCAGCAGTAACCAGATTTAGAAACTACACTAGGGAATATAACATTCTAATAGTTACAGAAACTAAAAAAATAACTATGAGCAAATTTAACCAGAAATGTGCTAAACCTATATGAAGAAAACTATAATAATAATACTTTATTGAAGGACATTTTGAAAATTCTGAATGAATACGGAAACATATGTTAAGATACAATATTGGAAAGATACAAATTCTCCATAAAATCAATGCAATTTCAATGGCATTTTTAAAAACTAAATTTGATATAAATTCTAAAATTCTCTGGAATGGTAAACACCTTAGAGTAACAAAGATGATCATGAAAAAGAAAAGTAATAGAGACCAGCCCTGAAAAATACTATATAGATGCAATAATTTAAACAATTCTTGTTCTGGCCCCGGAATAGACGATGGAGTAAAACAGAAAGAGTTCAGAAATAGGTCCAAGGAAATATGAAAATGGTACAGTTCAAATTAAGAGTGAAATGATAAATCATATTGGAGTAATTGGCTATTGATTTTGGAAAAAAGACCCCTAGTTATCTAGTAGGAGAAACAGAGGGAAGGTATATTGTTCAGTGAATAAAGTAATTTATAGCAGAGTAATTCTGTTCTGCACAAATAAATCTATGTGTGTGAATGGACACATATATAGGTGTGCATATGTGTGTACACATACAGGTACATATGCACGTGTATTTGTACACATATCCATATGGTTCTCTTAAGGCTCTTTTTAATATATATGTTAATTTATTTACATATTTTAACAATATAAATTTCTAAAAGAAACCTGCTACCCACGAAAAAATAAGAAAACTGGCAATTACTTGTAACCACCTATGTTCATCTTCCCATTCCTATACCCCAACTCCCTGACACTGAAATAAACGATTTTGATTTTTAAAAAATTTTAAAGCTCTTTTTAATCTCCCAATCTCCACCTCGCTCTGTTTCTCTCTCTCTTCATCTCTTTTTCTCTAGTGTTTTACATCCTTGCATACATGTAGAAAAAAACAAGTTTGGAACGGGAAGAATTCACACCAAACTATAAAAAATTGTTACATTAAAGAAAGGAATTATGGAAAAGGGAGAAATTTTACTCTTCATCCAATTCCATGTTGTTTAAATTTCAGTTTTATAAGTAAACAAAAAAAAAACTAGCACAATTCTCTAGAAATATTTCATTGATATGATATTATTCTAACTAGACTAAATGTTTTTCTGTTGCAAGTCCAAACAAATAGGATGTAAACCATGGTGGTTTCCACAAGTAACAAAATGTCCAACTGAAAATTAATTTCTTGTAATTTAATCAGCTTTCTATGTAGTCAAACAACTGTATTTTTATTTCCCCTACTACCTGACAATAAATCACTGAATAAATTCACCAGCCATTATGCCCTTAGGGGGATAATCTTTTTAAGATATAGAAATATTTGAAATACCAGGCAATGAATCCTATTTCCTTATTTTGTTAAAGATTGTTATGTACAGTAGAAATTCACAGTAAATAATCCCAAATTCCTAAATATTTTCAGTGATGGTGAGGAGAGTAAATAAGTAATACTCTTTATAACCAATATTCATTTTTCCAAAAGGGTTGTCCTTTTATGAAGAGGAATTCACAGTTTAAAAACTCTCCAACTACATTTATAATCATCCATTACCAAAGAATCACTTCATGTTCTACAACTAATACAAAATAGAAAATGCCCTAAAAAGATTATATATGGGCATGTGTGTATATTTTATACACATACGTATACACACATACACATTCACATACTACAGCCCCAATCCAAATACAAATACTTTAAAGAAAACAGAATTCTTTCAATTAGAGGCTAATATGTAAAAATTGATTCTAATGATTTTAACTAACTTTCATCTAAGTGAATAATTTAAAGAATATACATAATTATATTTCAATTCCTTTTATAATTTCCTGCCTATACAAAGTTTTGAATGATTTTATATGTTTTGCTGGGATCACAAATATTTTAAAATAAAAAATAAAAGGGTCCTATATTGGATTGGGGAATGCTACAAAATGAAAAAAAAAAGAATTCTGTAAAAGCTTAATGTTATATGAATGAAAAGAGAATAAAATGAGATGGTGATTAACTAGTTGTTTTGAATTATTTTATTTGCCATTAAGTAGACTTCAAACTCATAAGTAACATGAAAAACGATGAAAGTGAGACTTAAGATAATTGCCTTAATTATTCCAATAAATTATCTCTCCAGAATCTATGCTGGGTGGTCCTCTCACTCTGCCTTGCTTCGGTCAATGAGATGTTAGCTAGTGTGACACAGCAGAGACTCAATAAACACTTGTACAATTGGGCTTGCTTGTGTGTCTCTACCATGCCATAAGAACATACCCAGGTAAGCCTGTTGGATTTTGAGGTACAAGTGGAGCAGAGTCAAATTTCTAAAGAATAGTTAAACTAGTCAACCCAACTGAGATCTGGCTGACCCAACTGAATGAGTGATCCAACAGAGTGACCGCATTGAGACCAGAAGAACCATCAGGAGCATATAGCCTAAATTACCAAACTTCAGACTAATGAACTAAGTATTGTAAAAGTCATTTTTTAATCTCTATCTTAACTTTTGGACTGATTTGTTACTCTGTCTTATTGTGTCCATAATTAACTGTTACACATACAACTATAAAGAGTCCATAAACAATACCTTCATTTCCATTAATTCTGCTGTATTTGGAGGAGTGCTAAGAGCTTTTTCAGCTATCTTCTCAAATTCTTCACATAATCTGAAACACCAGGCAAAACCAATCTTACATATTTGCAATTAAATTTCATTCTATAATATATTCCTGTATATTTTTAAATGTTCCATTGCATGAAAAACGAAGTAAGATTATAAATTATCTGTATGACATCTAATGAATTAAAAGCAAATTTGTGTACATTTACTTACACATTCAATACACGTAATGATTACCTATTATATTTCCAACTATAATATTGACAGAGCTACAGAAATGAATTATAAGTAATAGTGGTCCTCAAGCAGCTCACGATCCAGTATGGGATGCAGGACTGTAAACAATCATTTCCAACCTAGGATTTTAAGGGCTCTAACAGAGATTTGGTGAAGATGGCACAGAAGAGATGATTAACTCTACCTGGAGGGAATGGTTTGAAAGGGGTATGTGTGTTCAGAAACATCTGGTAATATGCAAATATTTCCTACTGATTTGGCTTGTGGCCAACATAAATAATGAACTTACTTTGGGGTAGGAAAAAGGAGAGTTGCAGGAGTGAAGGAAGTCCATACAAAAAAATCTTCCATAAGGTGGGCTGTAAGGTGAAGGAGAGAGGAATAGCATGGCGATGACACTGGGTTGAAGCAGGGAGTTGGAAGATGAAAGAGGGTTTTGAATATGTTCGTAAACTTCAGAGGCAGAATCAGCAGAGAAGGAGAGGTTCAAACTGAGGGACACAGAGGGGACAACTGATGGAGCCAGGTCCAGAAGCAATGGAGGCAATAGGGCTGCACTCCCAGGCACAAGGAAACTTTGAGTGGAGTGACAGACTCCTGCCCTCTGAGGATGTGAAAAGCATCATGGAGAGGTGAGTTGAGCCATGCAAGGGCAAGAAGTTAAGGTCATTCATATCTAATGGCTCCTGTAATAGTCCTGATATGTCCTCTGTACATCCAGGGAGTCTGGTGAGAAGAAGTGGCATAATGAGAAGAAAATGGAAAAAAGTAGAACTGGCCTGAGCTCAGAGGGCATTAACGGGCAGGGAAAGTATCTGTGAAATTAAAAAAAAATATTTCACCCAGCATGAAAAGCTATAGTTAGAAGACATTTTCACTATTCTTTCAGTACTTTTTGAGGAAAAGATGCTTTAAGCTGAAAAGATGACTCTGGTTCCTAGATAAGTTACCCAAGCCTGATCCCCTTCCACATGGCCTTAGTCCCCAGCCTTTCCCCTCACCTCTCTTCCCTCTCAGTGTCTGTGAAAGCAACACAAACCACTCCTAGTTCTTGAAATACACCATGCCATTTTCACACCTCACTGCTTTCTAAGTAGCATATTCTGTACCTAAAATTTTTTCACCCACACTGTTCACCTGACAGACTCCACCTCATCCTTCAAAATGAAATTCACACATCACTTCCTCTTTGCAGCCTTCCCTGATTTTCCCCTCTCCCCCAAACCCCACTCTGGGAGAAAATTGATCATGCCCTTCTCTGTCTGACCTCTGTGGCTCAGTAAAGTACTTACTACACCCTATTGTAATGTACTGGTTTCTATGTCTACTTCCCCTTCTATATTGTAACTTCCTTCAGCAGTTTTATTCATGTTTAGAGCCTAAGGGCCTAGTCTTGTGCTTAACATATGGTAGGTAAATAAAGCTTGGAAAAAAATATTTTTACTGATCTATTTTTTCTCTGCTACCATAATCATAAAATGTATTCTGATTATTTGAGTATTTTCCCCCCCACATAACTCATACCAACAAAGAGGTTCCCAGAGCAACACTAGCATCAGTTGTTGGAAGACTAGTTATGCTAGTTATACTTCTCATTTTAAATAAATAGGTATTCTGCTTGACACATTAGTATTCTATGAATTTACTTAATATGGGTTGGTTTTCCTAAAAATCTCCAGGTTACTCAACTAATGAGTTTCTATATAGGATAGCAAGTTACCATGGCCTTCCAGAGTAATTATACTGAGATCAAGTTTCAAAGTTAGGACTCATGACAACTACTGTGTAAATCCACTTTGAAAACTCACATTTGTATTGATTACACAAATCTAATCTTCTAAAGTTAGATAACATCTACTTGACTTGCGCAAGAGAAATGTAAACACATTTTAATACCACCTTAACTCAGACAATTGGGGAGGCACATCTATGGTGAAAAAAAGTAATACTACTAATAACCACATCACCAAATGACACTTAAAGCCAAGTATTATTAGAAATAAGTTTTACATAATCTTTTGGATAATTTATGACACTAATCCATTACTTCCAATGAGTAACCGTTGATTCTATTTAACATCTCCTTCCAAAAAATAGAAATATAATCAGTATCACACAAATACCTTGTATTTATTTCCTGATGATCTCTGAACATTCTGGCTATAAGTTTCCCACAAATAATATCTGCTCGTTTCACCAAAGCTCTAATTAATTCCTCACAGTGCATTTCAAACATTCCTACACGAATAGTCTGCAATGGATTAAGTTTAATAAACATGAAAATAAATAAAAATGAATAAAAGATTCCCACAATTTTGCCATTATCATAATTTTAATTTTTTTGTGTGTGTAATCTAACAAGATTGAGTTTTTTTTTTTTTTTAAGAAAATATAATGCAGGAAGGGTTCTCTGAATACTCATTTGTATTTTACAACTATCTTCTCGGTAAATATTCTTGAAGAGTTTGTTATCTTGGAACCAATTCTATTTCAGGACAATAATGGACATAAAAACCTTGGAGAATTGAATAACCATATTGCTAAATCGATGATGTAGGTTTCAAATCTTATATTTGCTCTACACAAAAAACCATACATGTTCATGGTAGAAAATTTGGAAAACATAAAAAAGGACAAAAGAAGAAAATTTTAGATTACTAGTAGCCTACTAAACAGAGGTAACCACATTTGGGTGTAATTACTGTATTTTCCAAAGGGTTTATAAACACTAAGTTAAAAGAAATTAGGTTTTTGAAATTTGGGGCAGGGGGGAATTTTATAAAGTACTTAAAAATCAGAGTTGTGGTTCTAGAGTTTCAGCTACATGAGCACAAGAATCGTGTCTGTTGTTCCTAACTCCTTATACCCAAGGCTTACCACAATGCTTGGGACATGTCATAGGCTCAATAAATATTTTTCCCATTGATAGTAACAGTCTATTTCCTCACCATAGGTTCTAAAAATATATGCTAATAAAACTGGGAAAAGGTCATTAGGCACAGATAACAGCTGTACAAAACCAGAGTCATTTACCTTTCTAGATGTGTACTGTATTTCCTCTATTAGTTTTCGGTATTTGCGAATTTCATCTATTATTTTCTCATAATGCTGATTTTCTGCAAGGAAGTCATCAACATCTTGCTCAGCTTTTCTGGTAACTAAAAAATCATACTTGTCATAGAGTCTGCAGTGCTCAGTAGGTGCCATACTCTCTCTGATAATCACGTCCTTAATCTTTTCTTTGTGAGCATCTACAATTTCCTTCAGAATTATGGGTTTCAAGGTTGTTGGTTTAGACTTACTTTCCTAAACAAAGAGAGAAAAACAATATTAGTTACTTAAAATACCTTAGTTAAAGTAACCATATCATTTATCTTTGCAAAAATGCCAGTCTTACAATATTTTCTTTTTTGGTTCACAAGGTTGTTCTGATTTTCTAATCTGTAATCTATAGAAAGATATTCAGTGTAATTATAGCAGTATTTTAAAACTTAGATTTCATACAATTTTTTGTTTTCTTTAAGGCTACCTAGTTGTATTTTGTTTTTCTATATGGATGAAAGAACAGTCACTTGAAAATATATACAAAATAAGATACAGGATATAAAAACAGTAAAATATATTTTTTTAAGTTTTATTTTATTTTTAATTGATACATAATTATACACATTTATGGGGTACAATGTGATGTTTTGATACATGTTTACATTCTGTAATGATCAAATCAGGGTAACCACTAAATTTATTGCCTCAAACATTTATCATTTCTTTGTAGTAAAAACATTCAGAATCCTCTCTTCTAGCTATTTTGAAATATATAATACGTTACCATTAACTATAGACACCCTACTGTTGAACAGAACACCTGAACTTATTTCTCCCATCTAACTGTAACTTTGTACCCATTGACCAACCTCTCCCCATCTTCCCTTCCTCCCAACCTCTGGTAACCACTATTATACTCTCTACTTCTATGAGATCAACTTTTTCAGATTCAACATAAGAATGAGATCATACAGTATTTGTCTTTCTGTGTCTGGCTTATTTCATTTAACTTAATTACCTCCAGCTACATCCAGGTTTCTGCAAATGACAAGATTCATTCTTTTTTATGGCTAAATAATATTCAATTGTGTATATATACCAAATTTTCTTTATTTTCTTCACAGACACTTAGGCTGATTCCATATTTTGGCTATTATGAACAGTTCTACAATAAATGTATGAGTGCAGATGTCTCCTCAACATACTGATTTCATTTCCTTTGGATATATACCCAGTAGTGGGATTGCTAGATCATATGGTAGTCCTATTTTTAATTTTTTGAGGAACCTCCATCCTATTTTCTATATTGGCTGTACTAACTTACATTCCCACCAACAGTTTGCAAGTGTTCCCTTTTCTCCACATCCTCGCTAACATTTGTTATCTTTTGTCTTTTTGATAATAGCTATTCTAACTAGAATAAGGTGATATCTCATTGTGGTTTTTATTTGCATTTCCCTAATGATTAATGATGTTAATTATTATTTCATATACCTGTTGGCTATTTGTACATCTTCTTTTGAGAATTTTAAATAGGATTATTTGTGGTTTTGCTATTGAGTTGTTTGCGCTCCTTATACATTCTGGATAGTAACCTCTTATCAGATGCATAGTTTGCTACTAGTAATATTTTCTCCCATTCTGTAGGTTGTCTCTTCATTCTATTATTTCCTTTGCTATGCAGAAGTTTTTTAGTTTGATATATTTCCATTTGTCAACTTTTGCTTTTGTTGCCTGTGCTTTTGAGGATTTATACATATAAAAAAATCCTTATCCAGAATAATGTCATGAAGAGTTTCCCCTGTGTTTTCTTCTAGTACTTTCATAGTTTCAATTTAAGTCTTTAATACATTTTGAGTTGATTTTTGTGTATGGTGAGAGATAGGGGTGTAGTTTCATTCTTCTACAAGTGGCTATCCAATTTTCCTAGCACTATTACTGAAGAGACTATCTTTTCCCCATTATGTGCTCTTGGCACCTCTGTCAAACATCAGTTGGTGATAGATGCATGGATTTATTTCTAGGTCTCTATTCTGTTCCATTGTTCTATGTGTTTGTTTTTATCCCAGTACCATGTTGTTTTGGTTCCTACAGCTTTGTACTATATACTGAGATGTCAGGTAGTGTGATGCCTTCAGCTTTGTTCTTTTCACTCAAGAATGCTATGGTTTTTGAGGGTCTTTTGTGGTTCCATTTTAAGATTTTTAGATTTTTAGATTGAATTTTTAGATTTAGATTTGAATTTTGATCGTTTTCTACCTCTGAGATGAATGTCATTTTTTTAAATAGGGATTACATTAAATCTGTAGATCACTTTGGGTAGTATAAACATTTTAACAATATTAATTCTTCCAATTCATGAACATGGGAAAATCCACATTTTATTTGTTCAATCATATATATGCTAGCTGTATAAGATAGTACTCACACTGTCCATTATTAAAAGAAAGTACATTAATTCAATGTCATATCATAATACTCTTTAATCACAATACTTTTTCACCTTGAGAAGAAATCTCTCTAGAACAAAGAAAGATTGTTTACTCATTAATTGACCTTTGATCTTTGATTCTGTGAACAACAACTAGAGCAGACAAAAATCCTTAGTTCTAAAATTTGCATTCTGCTATCACAATTATAATAATGGTGGGGAAGAACGGACCAGACAACAATTTTAAATAAGCAAACAAATCTTAACAGCTTGTCTCCTTTTCTTTTCAAATAAGAGGACAAGCAAATGTGCCTACGTGATTTATTATCTGAACCAAGCTATTTATTAAAAATACATATGTTCCACCTGTCATCTAGAAGGGATTTTTAACTGTAACAAACAAAAATCATTGTCTGTAGTGAATATTCTATAGCATTCAAATTGATAGCATCAAATAATTCCTTAGAGAACTGGGTAATTTTCTCAGTTACCCAGGGGGGGCATTTGCCTGCTATGCCTCCGGTAGGCATTTCAGTGAATCCTACCACCTTTATCCATAGGCTTATTAGATGTTTGGTGTCATCTTTTCTGAAAGCAGAAATTTTAAGATAAAGCACTCTATATCAAGTACTATGTATAATGTGAAATTACTGGATCTCATGTGAAGCTCATTAATATTCATTGTAGAATGTTTCTTTTTTTTTCTTTTTTCTCCCCACTCCCCTAGAATGTTTCTTAAATTTATTAACAGTCTGTCTAATTTCTAAAGCCTATAGATCTTTCGAAATAGAATCGGATACCATGACTTCAGAACTACCTTAGAAGGTTTCATCTTGATATAGATTCTAATCAGTTCCTACCATGGGTTAAGAGAAATGATATTTTGTATGAGACATCTCAGGTGTTCTAAAGCCTATCAGATTAGATCATGATACAGTGACATGCTTGGACTCACAGCACATTAGCCCCTTGTGGGTTAGCCTCCCACGAAAAAAAAAAGTGTATCTTAATTCACTTTCAGTTTCTATCAAACGTTGTGATAAGAAACAGCTATATGACTACCACTTCTGCAGGTCCTGTCAAAGATCATTGAAACTATGTTCAATTATCTTACTCAAGATACCCTATGTATCACTTGTTTCCAAACCTGACTGATTGCCAGAATCATCTAGGGATACTTTACCAGCACTAATTTTTGAGTACTGACTCTATTGTTGTGAATCTGTATCTCTGTGGGCAAGAGGTGGTAGCAGTGGTCATCCCTGGAATTTGTTTTTTTCCCCATATTTATTTCAATGGATTTAGGGAGTACAAGTGTTTTTTGTTACATGGATGGATTGCGGAATGCTGAAGTCAGGGCTTTTAGTGTACCTGTCACCAGAATAGTGTACATTATACCTGATAGGTACTTTTTTTTATCCCTCGTACCCCTTCCAACCTCTCCTCTTCTTAGTTTCCAATGTCCATTACACCATTTTATGACCATATGTACCCACCATTTAGCTCCCACTTATAAGTGAGAACATGTGGAATTTGTATTTTTAAAATGTCACTAGGAGATGCTGACACATAGGTTTAGAACTTTTACCCATGCCTAATGCCCCCTGTAAGGCCTATCTCTCAAAATTTAATGCCAGTGTTAAAAGAAAAACTTAAGATAAATTAAATTTAACAGAGTTTAATTGACCAAAGAATGATTCAAGAATAGGGCAGTCCACAAACAAGAATAGGTTTAGAGTGACTCTAGCACTGTCGTGTGGTCAGAGAGGATTTATAGACAGAAAAAGAAAAATGATGTGCAGAAAACACAATTGAGGTACAGAAATAGCTGGATTGGTTATAGCTCAATATTTGCCTTATTTGAACATGGTTTGAACAGTTGGTCTCCTGTGAGTGGTTGAAATAGGTGGGCTGTGGTTGACTAAGACTCAGTTATTTGTTATAAGAGTAGGTTAGATCACATTTAGTTAGGTTATAGTTCACTATGTACAAAGAAACCTTTAGGCCGAACTTACAATATGTAAGGAGGCATCTTTAGGCTAAACTTAACACCAGAAAAAATATCACTCTTCACTTGAGAAGTCTAAATTAACTGTTTTAATTACAATTAAAATTTCCCATATTTTTATCTTTACTTTAGAAACCAGGAAGCTTGGGGCCATATTTTATAACCATAAAGTCACAGCAGCTGTATTCATTTGGATGATTATAATAGTTACTTTTCTCTACTTAGAACTTTATCTATTAATTCATATTTTATTAACTTGTTATATTTGTCTGTTTCATAAGTGACCTCAAATCATTCTTGAAAAAAGGCAGGCTATAAATAGAAAAGAATGCAAAAGATAAATTGGAACTACACAAAGGACAAAGTAAATAGTAAGTTTCTCAAGAGACTTCTCTTCATGGTAATATGAGGAATAGACATTTAGAAAACAACTACCTACTTCAAAACACATGAACATGCTGGAAAAAATGCTAAATTTATCTTTTATAATGTGTAGTGAAGGAAGCAAAAAATAAGAGAAAGCGTAAGGGGCCAAAATGAGAGAATTCATGAACTGAGAGAGGTTATTTTATACAGAAGTAAACAGCTGTCCTGGGGACTCTGCTGATCCCTGGTGGTCTAAGCTTTGCTTTAATGAGTCTCCAGTAAGGTGGTTGTTTGGGGTTGGAGGCATGGTGGCCGCTCAGGAAGAAAGCCTCAAACCTGAGCAATGTAGGAAGTCATAATTGACATCCCACATAAATTCAAGAATACTGAAAGGTGACACAATGTCAAAGTGAGGGTTCTGAAGAAACAAAACTGTAGAATGTTGAAAGGTGACAGAACCTTTGAATAGGGAAAACAAAGTAAGGGAAATGTCCTGTTTTTGCTTTGTTTCTCAGTGGGGAAAAAAAGATAGTTCCCTTAAGAATTTGTAACCACAAGCTTATTCTCATACAGTATTCTCAACACTGCAAATGTTGTCTGTGAAATCATTAAGCAAGAATTAAGCTTAAAATGGTCCTTGGTCTCAGAGGCACCTCTCAAAAGAATATGCAAATTCCAAAGGAACCAACTTAAACTAAGGCCTCAAAAACTTTCCTGCATAAACTTCTTACAGGTATAAGCATAATAAAGGAAAGTACCCAGAGAAATAAACCACCAGGACCAAGAGTCAACAAACAGCAGAATCAGATCAGCAAAGACCACAGATATTGGAATTGTTGGATACAGAATGTTAAAAATATTTTATGTGTGTAAAGATAAGTACAAGGTTAATGAATACATGACTAAGTACACAAGACTAAAAATGACCAGGCCTATTTGAAAAATAACTTAATGGAATTTCTGGACAATAGAAATAAAATAATAAAAAATTAGAAGCCCAATGAAAAAGACAATGTCCTATATATGGATAATTTCACAATTATAATGTTAAGTGAAAGAAGCAAATTACAGATTACTTATAAGATGACTCGACTTATACAAAGACATGGAAAAACTAAACAGAAATTATTTAGGAATATTCAGACATGTAGTAACTCTACTTTAAAAAATTATGAATAATACTCCAAAATGCAGGATAATGATTCTTTTGCTAAAGGGTGGAAGAACAGGGATGTGAACAGGAAGGAGCAATGGGGGAGAGCTTAAAGGTATTGGTAATATTCTATTACTCAAGATGAGCTGCACTTGTATGTTTATTGCAGCACTATTCACAATAGCAAAGACAGGGAATCAACCTAAATGTCCATCAACAGATGAAGGGACACAGAATATGTGGTGTATATACACAATGGAATACTATTCAGCCATAAAAAGAATAAAATCACGTCTTTTACAGCAACATGGATAAAACTGGAAGCCATTATTCTTCAGTGAAATAAGGCAGACACAGAAAGACAAATATTGCATGTTCTCACTTATAAGTGGGTGCTAAAAATGTGTACACATGGATATAGAAAGTGGATTTATAGACAACTGAGACTTGGAAGGGTGATGGAATGGGAGGGGAGTGGATAATGAGAAACTACTTAATGAGTACAATGTACATTATCTGGGTGATGGATACCCTAAAGCCCTGACTTGACCACTATGCAATCTATACATGTAATAAAATTATGTTTGCATTCCATAAATTACACATAAAAAAGTATGGGCTGTAGCTACACAGGTGTTAACTTTGTTACTATTTAAAACTTTATACACTAATCTCCTGTACTGTTTTGTATATATATGAAATATTTGTAAATTATTTGAAAAATAGAAAAAGAATAATAAAGCTACTGATTGACTTACAAACTTGACTTATTAAGTTATGGAATTTTCAGATATGCTCATTTCATATATCAGACTGCAATAACTACTAGATCTATGAGTTGAAAGTACAAAGGCAGGAGCTTACTATTTATGGAAAAAGGTGTATGAGGAGAGTAATGAATTAGAGGACACTTTTACAGAGCTGGAAGAGTATAATAGAGGTCTACATGATGGTATGAGTGCTACAGAAAATGTTATGAAAGCTACAGCAAACATTCATGGACTGCTTCAAATCCGATCACAACTTCAATTCCTTCCCCTCAGAAAGTTTTCAGCTAATGCAAATTGAAGACTAGACTAGGAAAGTAGATACCTATATTTTAAGAGAAGGTAATGGGAAATGGTATTTTTTTTTTAGCAAAACTTTCTTGTAAGCCAATGTTACTAGGTCATTTATATCCTGTGAAGCAGAAGATACCTGTCTATACCTTTCATAAGTTACTTGAAGTGAATATCATTACGCAAATTCAAGCAATCAGATTATCTTTACTTACCCACTTGGAATACAATTTTGTTTCAACTCTTGGCACAAAACTGACAGCTTTAATCATGACGTCATAAACATTTAGAAAGATATCTATGTAGTCATTAAAGTCAGGTTCAAACTTAATGGTGTCATTATCAAGAATCAGCCTCATGATGAAACCTGGATGTTCAAAAGCTCTAACAGAATCCTGCAAAAAAATAAAAAATTTTACATACATAAAAATATATATAATTTCATATATAGATATAGATATGAATTGTGATAGACTAAGCAGTGCACCAGTCCCAATTACAATAGAATACATGGGAACCCATGCATTGTCTAACGCCCTGAGACAGCTAAGCCATGGGGGAGCTCTACTAAAAAGAGCAAGAGTGATTCCAAGGTAGACTTGCTGGTATCCAATATCCATTGGGCCTACAGGTCAACTACAGGGTCAAGGTCCCAGAAAAACAAGGGTGTGTATAGCAGCAGGGTTCTACAATCATGCAAGAAAGAGCCCATGGAGAGATTCCGTTTCAAAGGCACTGCTCACACTGTAATAAGACCTCATTCCAGAGACAGAAAAGCCTACTCACAGTAACTTTCCCCAGCCATCATGACCCAAACTTTCCAATTATGTGAATTTTCATTTATTTTCACTAATCCTCACCTAAGGTGATAATCATATATTCTAAATATGCAGGTTGACCCTAACATTTTTAACACATAAGTGTAATAGGTCTAAAGATGTACTTTCTGCTCTCTCATTAATAAAGATATTTTATCATTTTCCTCTCTGAAAGAATTGAAAATAAATAAATAAGTAAATTAGTAAATGCACATTGGTGTAACGGAACTATACTTACTGGGGGTTGTGCAATTAAGTCTGTGAAATCCTGCATGGAGACTAAAGCAAGGTTCTGCAGCTGTAAATTCATAAGTGTAGCAGCACAGTTGAAAAAAGATTCCAATTTGGCACTGCTGTCACCAGTTGGCAATTGCTTTTTTTTATTACCTTGGTAATAAATATTCTGCACTTCTGGAAACCACCTTGAAAGAACAAAAGACTTTTAAAAGTCAATACTTTCAGTGAATTACTCCATTTACATTAAGCATTAACAGTAATTTCTGGACATCCAAAGGTCTTCGTAGAGAGGTACATTGCAAAATGACATTATCCACTCTCTGAAATATAAGTGCTAGAATATTTCACTTCTGGGAAAAGACATTTTTAATCTTAGCCAATAGAAAATGACTCAGCAAGGTGATGCTGTGAGAAAGATGTAAATCTAACTCTTGGAACTATGATTCCTGCACTTTTTGAAGAAATATGAGAACTAGCTTTATTGGATATTATGAGATACTCCTCTCCACTCTCTTAAATGTTCTCCAGGGAATGTATTCATTTGTGCTAAAACACAAATAACTGATTAAACCAAGGAGAGCTTGTACCATGTTCAACCCATTTGGTATTTAATGCTGTTTTGTTTCACAATGACTTGAAAATATGATATAAATCAATAAAATCTTATATTTTATTTTCCCATTTCCCTTAATGTGGTATCCTGAAAGAGTGTCTGGTCTAAAACAAAGTTTCAAATAAGTACATATCCTTGTAACAAAATAATAATAGTGAAATTTTATATATAGGTACATCATGATAAGCGAAGTTTTCAACTTACAAAACTACTACCCAACACTACAGAAATAAACAATATTGATATCTTCTTTTATAAGAGATAATGGATTTTTAAAATAAAGAGTCAATATCATTTCAGGAGTTGCTTGAATGTTCCAAGAGAGAAAATCTAAATTTTAAATATATTTAGTCAACCCTTCCACAAAGTATGTGTTGAGTGTCTACTACCTACTAAGAATAGTGTCACACAAGATATTAAAAAATGGCATCATCCTTTCTCTCATAATTATTAAGCAATATGTCATAGCAGGAAAAAACTGAAGTTAAAGGATAGAGATAGGGAAGGGAAAAGAGGAGATGTGTATATTCACACCTAATGGGTGCACTGCACACTGGGGGATGGACACACTTGAAGCTCTGACTTGGGTGGGGCAAAACATTTGTACTCCCATAATACACTGAAATAAACACACACACACACAAAAAAGGATACAAATATAATTTTCCATTTAAGTAATGGAGAAGGGTTTCATAATGAAGATGGTAATTTCACAATAGCCAAGATATGGAATCAACCTAAGTGCCTATCATTGGGTGAAGGGAAAAGGAAAATGTGGCATATATACATAATAGAATATTATTCAGCCATAAAAATGAATGTGATTTGCAACAACATGGACGGAACTGGAGGACAACATATTGAGTGAAATAAGCTAGGGATAGAAAAACAAATATTACATGTTGTCATTCATATGAGGAAGCTAAAAAAAATGACATCATAGAGGTAATCAGTAGAATGGTGGTTACCAGATGTTGGGAAGAGTGGGAGTCAGGGGGATGAAGAGAGATTGGTTAATGTTCTAGTGTTTGATAGCACAGTAAGGCCAACTAGAATTTATAGTATATTTCAAGATAGTTAGAAGAAAATATTTGGAATGTTCCCAATACAAAGAAATGATAAAATGTTTAAGGTGATTGCTATTCCAATTACCTTGATTTGATCACTACACATTGTATATGCATGCATCAAAATATCCCATAAATACATATACCCCATAAATATTTACAACTATTATATATCGATTTAAAAATTTGGTATGCAGGGCCCAGGGCTCAGAAAACAAAATCTTGAGACAGATGAAATCATGAAATTGTCAAGAGAGTATAAAGAGAGAAAACAAAGGTATGAGGAGCCCCACTCTTAGGGGATAGTAAGAAAAAATAGAGCCAGAAAAAGGGATATCAAAGAAATAGAGAAGCACAGGGCACAGAAAAACAGGTTTCCAGAAGCCTGAGTGATAAATCACGCTAACTGCTGAGTAGAAGTGGAAGATGAGATCTAAGAAAAGACATTTGGGTTTGGGTTAGATATCACAATTAATCATTTACTAATTGTTTCTCCACTATGAGCTGATGTTTTGCCTTTTAGTCATCATAAACACATTCTGACTAACGAAAGTATGGTCAGAGAGTTCGTTTCTTAGAATCAATCAGGAAGCATCAAGAAGAGATACAGCTAATCAATCTATATTTCTTAGCAAAAACTATTCAATAAAAGTTTGTACTCTACTTTGTACTTGACATGCATTTTATTAAAAAGTTTATAGTGCTAATGTATTCCTAGCGTGTAACCCAGAAGTTGTAGATCATGATAACTTAGTTGTACTCTGTCCTTAAGATGTCATTTTCTTCTCTGTAATTAATTACAGGGTTTCATTCTTCACCTCTACTCCATTTTTATGTTAACAAAATACTAATATGAAATAAAAGGTTAAAGTTTTTTCAAGTAGTATCAGATAAATAATTTAGTTCTAATATATTGGAGAAGAAAAAAAAGATAAAGGAAATATTTAATCTTAAATAATCAAGATACATTTCCAAGTAACTTTTATGCCAGAAGCTTAATGGCCTCTGTTATCTTAAATTTGATCAAATTTTAATGTCCTGTTTATAATAACTTAATGACTTGTGATAGAGACAATTTTCCTATATTGTTTCAGAGTATACTTCTGGCACCTACATCATGAATTATTATATGTGGCTATTCCATTCTGAAGAGCCAATCCAAGGAGATGTTTAATTGTCATTTGTTAAGTCTAACTTCCAATGAGATTGCAAATTCATTTAAACAATATACTTTCTCCACCTAATCATTCTTTAAACTCTTCTGCATGCCCCAACCAAACACAAATGAAAGGAGGCACAGCACCTTGCATATATTAATAGATGTCAAATATATATCTGGTGAATGACTAGTTGATGATTTTTCCTGCATGGTATCCAACACTCCTCTCAAGGCAGAGGCAGAAACTAGACATTTAGAAAAAAGTAACCATTCATCATGATCACTTTAGTTTGTGTACAATCTATGCTTTGTAAACATTATAGACCAAGGCAATTCAACACATTATATTTAACTCTCATATAGAAATGATTAAAATCTTATTAAAATGGGATTTTCTAAAAGCAGTTAAAATGTAGTACCCCACCATCACATTTTTAAACTTATGTTTTCCTACATGAAACTTCAAAACTTTACACTTTAAGTAGAGTCTCTTTGGCAGATTCCATGTGTCTCATGACAATGGTCTGAAAAGCTGACAGCTCTAATGCATCTTGGCGATTGTGAAATTCTTCAATATCAATTAAACGTAATTTTCTGCAAAAGATAAAATTGAACAGTAATTTAAGAATGAGGTTTGTTTGGTATTTAATATTTTTGCTAATTTGTTCCTTCTCAAACATATCATATTCCTAAGTTTTATCATTAAAAGTTGTGTTCCATAAAACTAAATATTCTAATGAACACTTGTTATTTTTTGTCTTTTTCTTAATGGCCATTCAGACTGGGGTAAGATGGTATCTCATTGTTGTTCTGATTTGCATTTCTCTGATGATTAGTGATGTTGAGTATTTTTTCACATACCTGTTGGCCATTTGTAGGTCTTCTTTTGAGAAATATCTATGTGAAAAGTTAAAAAATTTGAACACATTAGGTAGAGGGTGAAAAAATAGATAACAGAAACCGGGAAGGGTAAGTTGGGGGGAGAAGGGTGAAGAGAAGTGGGTTAAAGGTTATAAACATACAGTAAGATAAAAGGAATAAACTCAATGTTTGACAGCAGAATAGGATGACTAAAATTAACAAAAATGTATTGTACTTAGGTGATGGGCACCCTGAATACCCTGACTTGATCACTATGTATTATTTATATACATGTAACAAAATTTCTCAGGTACCCCATAAATTTTCACAAATAAAAAACTAAATATTCAAGAACAAAAGATATTCTAATTTAAAAAATAATTTATATAATTAAATTCAATAGGAACACAATATGATATGAAACTTCACTGTGAAGTAGAAGAAGGTTGCAATAACTGGAACTTGATGGATATTTTAGACTGGTTTGTGCTTTCAAACTATAACAATTTGAACAAGAAAAGAGGTGGGGGCTCTATGCTTACAGGATCCACTGCTCTGAAAACAAAAATTGTACCCTCTCTGAAAAGAAAGCAGCCCCAAATATCAGGGAGCCATGGGGTGGAGGAGTCTTACATCTAATTAAGACCCAGTATATCAAAGTCTTTTGAACCTGTCTGATCTTTTTAAAGAATACAGGGCCCTACTCAAATCATCAGCTTTCAGTACAATCCCTCTTTTGACTACAGTGCTCTGGGTCTCTGTTATATACATGGTTTACTCATCTAAGAATTTTCTCTGGCAGATTAACTAAAAAATGAAAGAACATTAGCATTAGTCATTGTATTATTAAAAAATCACATTTAATTTTTACTTAAAGACTAATATAAAATACTGGTTAGTAAACAAAACACATTTCAAATCTATTTCTTATTTTATTTTATTGTTTTATTTAGAGATAGGTTCTTGCTCTGTCACCCAGGCTGGAGTGCAGTGGTGCAATCATAGCTCACTGTAACCTCAAACTCCTGGGCTCAAGTGATCCTACTACCTTAGCCTTCCAAGTAGCTAGGATTACAGGCACGCACCCTCATGCCCAGCTGATTTTTTGTTTTTTATAGAGAAAGGGTCTCAGTATGTTGCCCGGGCTGGTCTTGAACTCCTGGCCTCAAGCAATCCTTCCACCTCAGGCTCCCAAAGTGCTGGGATTACAGGAATGAGCCACCATTTCTGGCCAAATCCATTTCTTTATCTTCTTTCACAAGCTAAAATTCATCTTTTAAGTTGTAATGCATGTAATGTACATGACATTGGTAATACATTAGGCACAAAGTAGATACAATCATTGCTACAGAACCTTTCACAATGTGTTATTCTGGACAGTGAGCAGGGTAACGTTTTAAATAAAATACTTTTAAATAAAATAAAATGTTTTATATAAAATACAGATGCATGTGGTGTGAAGCAGCACTGAATAAGAAATAGTTGCCAGGGCAGGAACTCTAGAATTACCTTTGCCACTGAGCCACCAGACCAATTGTCTTTAGTTCCTTAGTGTTTGATTTGAGATAAAATTCTAGGCACAGGCCACCATCTTTGATGTTTTGAGAATTGGGTTAGAGATGAAAGGCAACATTCACCATTTGCTTTATATACTTCTACATTGTTTATTTAAAGCCATGTTTGAATGTATACATTAAAATTATAATTAATGTTTTACTTTGCAGTTAAAATGGTAAAAGAATAATTAAGCTTTGATAAAATAACTTTCAATTCTCTTTTAAAAACCTCAGTAAAGTCAGAAATACTCACTTAAAATTACTGTGCCACAAATCTAGCACAGCCAGCATTGTGGGGTTCATTGCATTCAAGTGATCCCTCATATAACTGCTTGCAGCTAAAAAAGATTTCCTCCAAGGTTTTGGCAGAATTTCCATCCTGAAAAAAAAGAGAAAATATTTAGTTATCTTCTTTAAAAATTAAAAGAAAGTATTTCTATAGTAAATGTACTTTTTAAGTAATAATGATTTAATTTTAATAAAAATGTGAGTATTCATGGTAACAACAAAATATGCAATGTGTTAAAATATATAAAGATCATACTCTTTATGGTTTAGTCTCATTTCATTATAATAAATAATGATTATGAAATTAGATTTGCTTTTTTTTTTTTTTTTTTTTGAGACAGAGTCTCAGTCTGTTGCCCGGGCTAGAGTGAGTGCCGTGGCATCAGCCTAGCTCACAGCAACCTCAAACTCCTAGGCTCAAGTGATCCTTCTGCCTCAGCCTCCCGAGTAGCTGGGACTACAGGCATGCGCC
Organism: Lemur catta; assembly: GCF_020740605.2. Taxonomy (NCBI): domain Eukaryota; kingdom Metazoa; phylum Chordata; class Mammalia; order Primates; family Lemuridae; genus Lemur; species Lemur catta. The sequence continues at coordinate 35,075,830 of NC_059135.1, read as the reverse complement.
ACCATGCCCGGCTAATTTTTTTCTATATATATTTTTAGTTGGACAGATTATTTCTATTTTTTAGTAGAGATGGGGTCTCACTATTGCTCAGGCTGGTCTCGAACTCCTGACCTCGAGCGATCCACCTGCCTCGGCCTCCCAGACCAGAGTGCTAGGATTACAGGCGTGAGCCACTGCACCTGGCTTTTTTTTTTTTTTTTTTTTTTTTTTTTTTTTTTTTTGAGACAGAGTGTCACTTTGTTGCCCTGGCTAGAGTGAGTGCTGTGGCATCAGCCTAGCTCACAGCAACCTCAAACTCCTGGGCTTAAGCAATCCTACTGCCTCAGCCTCCCGAGTAGCTGAGACTACAGGCATGCGCCACCATGCCCGGCTAATTTTTTCTATATATATTTTTAGTTGTCGAGATAATTTCTTTCTATTTTTAGTAGAGACGAGGTCTCGCTCAGGCTGGTCTCAAACTCCTGACCTCAAGCGATCCACCTGCCTCGGCCTCCCAGAGGGCTAGAATTATAGGCGTGAGCCACCGCACCCGGCCTGCAATGCTTTTTGATAGCATTTTACCCATGGTAGAAATTCAAAATTGGAGTCAATCCTTTCAAATCCTGCCACTGTTTTACCAACTAACTTCATATAATATTCTAAATCAGTAGTCCCCAACCTTTTTGGCACCAGGGACTGGTTTCATGGAAGACCATTTTTCTGAGGGTGGGGAGGAGTGGGGAAGTGGAGCCCAGATGAAGCTTTGCTTGCTCACCTCCTGCTGTGCAGCCTCCACCCACCCCATTCCTAAGTTTCATGGAAGAGAATTTTCCCACAGACAGTGTGGGGCGGGGGGACAGTGGAACTCTGTGGCCCAGTCACTATCTGCAGCCTGGAGGTTGGGGACCGCACTTCTAAATACTTTGTTGTCATTTCAACAATGTTAACAGAATCTTCACCAGGAGTAGGTTCCATCTCAAGAAACTACTTTCTTTGTTCACTCATAAGCAACTCCTCATTTGTTCAAGTTTTATCATGAGATGGCAACAATTCATTCACATCTTCAGACTCCACTTGTAATTCTTGTTCTCTTGCTATTTCCACCAAATCTACAGTGACTTTTCCGCGCAAAGTCTTAAAGCTCGCGAAGTCATCCATGAGGGTTGGAATAAACTTCTTCCAAACTCCTGCTCATCTTGATATTTTGACCTCCTCCCATGATCATGAATGTTCTTAGTGGCATCTAGAATGGTGAATCCTTTCCAAAACATTTTCAATTTACTTTGCCCAGATCCATCAGAGGAATCACATTATCTATTGTAGCTATAGTCTTATAAAATGTATTTCTTAAATAATAAGACTCGAAAGTCAAAATTACTCTTTGATCCATGGGGGGGGCTGAAGAGATGTTTGTGTTAGCAGGCATAAAAACAACATCAATCTGCTTGTACATCTCCATCAGAACTCTTGGGTGTCCAGGTACATTGCCAATAAACAGTAGTATTTTGAAAGGAATCTTTTTTTCTAAGCAGTAGGTCTCAAAAACGGGCTTAAAACTTTCAGTAAACTATGCTATAAACAGATGTGCTGTCATCCATGCTTTGTTTTTCCATTTATAGAGTACAGAGTAGATTTAGCAAAATTCTTAAAGGCCCTAGGATTTTTGAAATGGTAAATGGGCATTGGCTTCAACTTAAAGTCATCAGCTGCATTTCCCTTATCAAGAGAATCAGCCTGATGTTTTTAGCTATGAAACCTGACATTGACTTTTCCTCTCTAGCTATGAAAGTCCTAGATGGCATCTTCTTCCAATATAAAGCTGTTTCATCTACACTGCAAATCTATTGTTTAGTGTAGCCACCTTCAACACTGATCTTACCTAGATCTTCTGGATAACCTGCTGTGGTTTATAAATCAGCACTTGCTGCTTCACCTTTATGGAAAAAGCTTATTTCCTTCAACTGCATGAATCAACTTCTGCTAGCTTCAAACTTTTCTTCTGAAGCTTCCTCATCTCTGTCAGCCTTCAAAGAATAGAGAATGCTATAACCTTGCTCTGGATTAGGCTTTGGCTTAAGAGAATGTTGTGGCTGGGCTGATCTTGCATCCTGACCACTAAAACTTTCTCCCTATCAGCAGTAAGGCTGTTTTGCTTTCTTATCATTTGTGGGTTCACTGCAGTAGCATGTTTAATTTATTTCAAGAACTTTTCCTTTGCATTCACAACTTGTCTAACTGTTTGGCTCAAGACGCCTAGCTTTTGGCCTATCTGGGCATTCAACGTGCCTTCCTCACTAAGCTTAATCATTTCTAGCTTTTGATTTAAAATGAGAGACATGCAATTCTTCCTTTCACTTGAACACTTAGAGGCGATTGTAAGGTTACTAATTTGCCTATTTTCAATATTGTTGTGTCTCAGGGAATAGGGATGCCTGAGGAGAGGGAAAGAAATAGGGGAACAGCCAGTTGGTAAAGGAGCCAGAACACACACATTTACTGATCAAGTTTGCTGTCTTATATGGGTGCGGTTTGTGGTGCCCAAAACAATTATAATAGCAACATCAAAAGTGCTACTATTATATTAATAATATGGTGATCGCCATAATAGATATAATAATGAAAATGTTTGAAATGTTGCAAGAATTACCAAAATGTGACACACAGACACGAAGTGAGCACATGCTGTTGAAAAAATGGTGCCAGTAGACTTGCTTGATCAGAGTTGCCTTCAATTTCTAAAAAATGGAACACCTGTGAAGTGCAATAAAGCAATGAAGTACGCCTGTATTTGAAATATATACATACAGATATATTCATATGTTTATATAAAAATTATAAACATATATATGAGAAAATATAATTAGTACATAACTATAAACATAGAAATGGTCACATAATCAATATCCTCAGAGAAACCTGATCACTTACTCAGCACGATGGGGTAGAAGTTCATCTGTCTTTTTATCATCTTCTTTTTCCCTAGGATCTTTTAAAACAAAATCAACTAAAAGAAAATGGAAAAGTTCTAATAAATAAATTTATATTAATTATAGCATATTTTCAAGTAATTACAAAACTCTATTAAAATTAATTATCAATTATGTAAATTATGTTAAAGTTGTTTAATAATGAGCAATGTATGCATTTAAGAATAGAAGAAAATTTTAAGATTTATGAAAAAATCTATCATGTCTGTGTCTTTGAAAATATATGTTCCCTTTCTTAACAATGTGTCCCTCTTCTTTCATTTGAAAAAGATAATTGCTTCTAATGTTACATTTTCCTTTATAGGTAATCCACCAAAAATGTTCTTGTTGAACTGAATGTCAACAATACAAAGTGGTAGTAGTTTTCTTTCACTGAGGAAAGGCATGTACAGTTGGCCCTCTGTATCCACACATTCTCCATCTGCAGATTCAACTAACCATGGATGGAAAATATTTAGAAAAAAAAAATAAAAAATAACAAAGAAAAAATAATAAAATAAATAAAAACAACAGAATATAACAACTATTTACATAGCATGTACATTGTATTCAGTAGTATAAGTAATCTAGAGATGATTTAAAGCAGATGAGAAGATGTGTGTATCTCTGGGAGATGGCGGCGGGTGGGTAGCTCTGGAATCAATTCTTGCAGACACCAAGCAATTGTGCTGGTTTGTTCTCTTTTAAATTGCATAAAGTGGAAAACAAAACACCACCACTAATAAGTGGGAGCTAATAGATGGGTACCCACGGGCACAAAATGATATAAGGGTCATGAGAAACCAAAAAGTGGAGAGGGCAGGAGGGTGGGTATGGGATAAAAATTTACCTATTGGGTACAATGAACATTATTCTGGTGATGGGCACACCAAAAGCCCTGACTTAAGCATTATACATATTCATGTAATAAAAACACTTGTACTCGCTTAATTAATATTTTGAAATTGAAAAGAATACAAATTTGAGCAGTGGTAATAATAATATTAACAGCAACACTAAAAAAATAAAAGCATAAACAATCTTGTTATAAAATCAGTACGGTAAGCTACCTCTGCTTCTGTCTTCTGTGGTCTTTATTCACAATTAATTCTAATTTTCCCACCTGTCTTTCGAGATGCTCTTTCTAAAATGAAACGATGTTATTATATAACTCCCTTACTTAAAATCCTTCAGTGACTCTCCTTTACCTTCAAATGCTCTAAAAAGGCATATAAGCCCTTCAGATTCTTCCCCTCCCCAAAATGCACCCTAAGCTTTGGCCATCAGAGCTGTTTGCAAGCTCAGAAGAGTCTTTCCTGCATGTCTGCCATCATTTATGCCATTAGGCCAAGCACGTTCCCTAGTATACTGTTCCTTATCCTTCAAGACTCAGTTCCGGCGCCTCCAGAGTCCTTCCTAACTAGTCAGAGATGACCTCTCCTCTCTTACAGTGTGTCTCCTGTCTCCCTCCTCATTGCACTTACTACTTTGCTTTATAATTTACCTCCCTTATTATACCATGAGCTCTTTGAGGGAAGGGATTTGGCTCTTTATTTTCTATTACCAGGATGCGCAATATGAGTCATAAGTTCAATGAATGTCCTCCTCCCAGCAGGTCCCAGAGCACTCCAGAGTACTGTGATATCTTCAAATTTAAACACAGCATCCATTATGCCAGGTTTACTATCACAACCAATTGGAGAACCTTTTTACAAAAGCTTACAAGTTTCAAGCCCCTGCCTCCAGGGATTTTAATTCAGGCGGGGCCAGAAATCAGTATTTTTAAAATGATTCTGATGATTAGTCAACCTAGGATCTATTGGTCTGTACCATGGGTCAACAAACTTTTTATACGAAGGATCAGACTGTAACTGTTTTCGACTTTGTGAGCCACAAAGGCTGTCACTGCTACTCAGCTCAGCTCTTGCAGCTCGAGAGCAGCCATAGACAATGTGCAAATGAGTGAGTACGGCTGTGTTCCAATAAAACATTATTTACAAAAACAGGCAGTGGGCATTTGTCTGTGAGCTATAGTTTGCCAACCTCTGGTCCACAGCAACAATTCTATAACACATCACATTCTAATTTATGACATTAGTAATATTAATGCTCATTATTAATGTTTAAACTTTTAGGTAATTATTCAAATATGTATATCCTCTCTCTCACGCCTGCACCAAAAGATCCTTAAAGGAAAAGAGCATCTCAAAGGGAGAGACTATCTCCTAAGTGCCTAATGCCTTGCATAAATTAGACACTCAGTAAATATTCTGAGGGGCTGAAATTGATGTTTTATGATTTTTTTCAGTGCTATCCTCTGTTGAAGGGATATATCCCTACAAATAGAAAGACAGTTTTTAATTTTTTGTAGTATTTCATTAGTGAAATTTGCCTAAGATCTTAAATAATGTAACAGCAGTGCAAGAAACAGTATAATTAATATAATAAGCAGTTTCAAGTATGGGTATTAACTTTTAGTACAAAAAATTTATTTTTAATGAGACATATATTCAAATTAGAAAGCAAAGAGTAATACCAATTTACCTATGGATTTCTTTACACTAAGAAGATAATCTTCTCTCATTTCATCAGATAATACACTTATGCTGTCAGTGAGGACTTTCAGATGTTGTGGAACTAAATTCAATACATGTTCTAGCCAAGAATCTTCCATTGGGGCTACATGGTCCGTATCAATTCCATGGTGAATATAATAGTAATACCTCTACCAAAAGGAGATAAGTAAATTGTAAATGGGTTTAGTACTCTACCAAAAGAAATATGTTTATCAAAAACAAAACTACTAAGCAAAATTCAAGTTTTAGGAGAACAAAGTATTTATAAATCATAAAAAAGTATTTTGTGCAATTCATGTAGGCATTATTTGGGATCTCAAATTTTAAAAATATATATTTCATGAAAATTAAAGCTCTTCTCTAAGTTCATAACTATACAGGAAAATATCAAGTTACATTATCAAATGTATAATGTACTTAACAGATTCCATGCTGAATTAAGAGTTTACTGTTTTATAAATTTTTAAAATGTAGTATGTTAAAATACTTTTTGTTCTTTGATAATCAGAGGGAGATCTTAAAAGCTGTAAGCAAATCAGTATCTTTATATATCCCAGAAATATTATAAAACAGGATTTAGGAAATTTCCAATTGGCCTATCAATATTCCATACTATAATTTTATAACTGCTATTATGTTAATATGCATGCAGAAAATAATCATTTTACAACAAGGTATTTTTCTATAATAATAGACATTTAACTTCAATATATTTCCATAAGTTTTTATATGTCACTTCTTAGAAATAAATTTAAACATCAAAATACTTTCAAATTAACATTGTTAAAGTCTTTGATATTTATATTTTTAAAATTTTTTATGTACTTGAAATACTGAAGAATTACTACTTCTAAAATAAGTTAATATGCTTTGTAAAATGTACATTATATAATTAAGATACTTTCTCATAATGAGGCTAGCTTTAACATGGGAAACAGACAGATTTGAGATTCTTTAATTGTGGTCTTATGTGGACAGGGGAGAGTGATTTCCTCCATTAAACCAAAAGAACAATTTTACATAACTCCGTATTTACTACTATGTCCACAGTTTCACAGAAGGGGAGCATAGAGTAATTTCAAAACTATCTTCAAGTATTTCCTTTATTTTCAATTAAACTGACAGAAGAAATAACTTATTACCAAGATGTCTTTCTCTATTGCAGAAGTGGTCGGTTTTGGAAATGCACTTTCATCAGTGATATCTGAGTCTAAACCAGCATCTTGTTGCCTGAGAAAATTATAAACACACTATTCAAAAACATATAAAGGGCAGTTAGAACTTAAAACAATGGATATAAAAACATCAGTATTGTTTTCTATTAAATCATAAGAAAAAATGAATTATTGAACATTTTATAAATAAGATACATATTTGTTTGGTGTAATATTCTTCCCAAAATATTATCTCATAGACAATTATATTGGAAGTGATTTGCAAGACCTAATTCAGAGGCCATACCCTTCTTGATGGCCTTTACTCATTCTTCCTTATGACTCAAAAACCAAGCTTTCTCTTCTTTGAACTTGTAAAGGAGTGTTCTTGCATTATTCCTAAAATATGTGTGATTATCTAATAAAATCAGTTTTAAAAAGATCACTGATAGAAAGTACTCTACATGCAGCTTTGTAGAAGACACAGACACATTCTTCAAAAGGCCACTTCTCAGATTTCTGGAGACATACAAGTTAGCAACAAGTGACATGGAAACTCTTAAGTTCCTATGTATTCATTATTGAGTATGTGTACATATAATACTAGAATATTTGTAACTATAAATCAATTCAAAATCCATGCCAGTCTGAGCCACATTTTGTGACTTGTTCTGGGACTACACTGTGCAGGAAGGCATAGTTCACATCTTCAGAAAAAATAAGTTGTCTGGGATAGCTTTAACGTCTTTATCATTGACTGTATTATGCTCTGGATCCCAGCTTCATCTGGGATGGATATAGGTCAGTGATACTATAGAATAAAATTCTCCTTCCCACTAATTGTCCAGTGAGGAGAGACTGGAGGTTTATCGAATATCTGTCTGAGTTACCATACCAAGGTAGGTACTCAGAATAGATCTTCTAACTTAATTTGTCTTTTATAAATTCAAGAATCCAACGTGTTGTAAACTTTACACTTATTCTTTTCAATGATATGGTCCAGAGAAAACAGTCAAGACTTTGGGTGGTGTCTCAGTTTAATGCAACACACAGTAGGTACTCAAAAAATATTTATTAAGTGAGGCAATGTGAGTATGGAAAAAGGCCTATCTTCCCATTGATTTGAGTGTTGATTTTAGACTATTTGTGTGATCCGAGAGCGCTTAAGCCAAGAAAGCAATCTAAGTGGACCAAGCTGGTAACATTCTAATAGCACCTGGCAAAAGAAAACTCAAAACCACTCTAGACAGGGTGCACATTCTCAGTCCAGCTGCACAGCATTCCCACAAATACCCTTCTTGCCATTTGTAAGCACTCAGTACACACTGTTCTCCCTTCAAGATGACCACCCAGCTAGTAAAGTGCCACACGGGGACAGTAGAACAGGGCTCTGTGGGTGAGTTACTTAACACAATGGGTCATGAAACTCCATTTGTCCCACAAATGGTATACACCCTGAAAGTCATAATGAAATGAAACTACCACAAAGCTGTGTGGAAACAAGACAAAGAGGAACTAGTGACTTGCATCTGCCTTGCCCTCCATGACGCATTCTAAAACTCAGCCCAGGCAAACCCAGGCCCTATGCACACTGCTAACCATTTCATCTCAATTCCCTTTCTACACAAGGAGACTCACACAGCAGAGAAGTCACTACATCACCTGAGCAGAAAAGATGAGGGGAAAAAAACTGCCCAAATCTTCCACCAGCCACCTTGGCTATAACCAGGACTCACAGAAATTCTACTTGCTCAGGCAACATCAAGTATTAACATTGGTACCTTTACAACTCATCATATTTAAAAGTGGGACATACTTAATAAACTCAATCTCTTTCATTCTTTGTACTCTGGCCTCATTCCAACAAGCCTTTGAACCATCCTTAGAGATGCATAGAATTCTTAAATTCTTAGATAAAATGGTCCCAGGGGCTCTAGCAAGTGTAACACAGATGGGTTAGCTTATGGAACTTACATAATGACATTAACAAGAGTACTTCTAAAGTTTTCTCGTTCTTTATGTGGAGATTTGCCCTTTGATTTGGAAGTAGATGGTCCAGCAGAAGTATCATCAACTTGGTCCTGAAATTTTCCTTTTTTCCCAAAGTGCTCCATGTATTCAGCTTGAATTTAAAAAAAAAGTCACAAATAATTCATCTAAAAAGTAAGCTAAAACATCTAAGTGCTTAGAATAAAATGCTAAATCACCTTTCAAAAAAATAGGTTCTCAAGTAATGCTAACTATAATTCATTTCTTTTTACTATCAGGAAGTTAAACTACTCTTGTTTTGTGTCATGATAAATAGAAACCTCTGAGTATTTCAAGAATATTCAATTAATTCATTTTATATTTTGATTAATATGCTAACAAAATTTTTAATTACTAATATATTTACAAAGAACCCTTTAAAAATGAACAAGATTAAATTATGACAAAAATAGAATATAAAACTATTTGAGAAAATTTAAAGAACCATGTTTTAAAAAGCTAATATTAAATGTAATCAATCTGATAAGCACTATATTTAATAAGTCAAAATATAAAAACATTAAAATGACTAACTTGGAAGTAACATTTGCCATTTATTAAAATCCCTGTTAGAAAAACCTTGTCTGTCTTTGATGCAGAGGCAAATTCTGACTTCAATAAATCAAAGTTTTATTTTAAACATCTCAATTCCTAAAATATCACCTCTTATGCTATTTACAATGGCCTGAAATAACAAAAACTGGAATCAATTATTTTATGAGGGAAAACATTTCTGAAAATTTTTCTAATTGACATTAAGTGTCACTTTGGTTTTATAATTACATCACTCTATAAACTAAATGTTATGTGGTGTTTTTCTCTAGAAATGTTCCTTAAATCTAACTTAGAATATTAAAGTTCTTACCATAGGACTGTTCATTTTTAACACTAAATTGTTCTGGAATCTCACCATCCTGCTTTACACTCAAATGAAACGATGGAGCTGCCTGCTGCCACTGGGGCTTTGAACTCACCTAAAATATGAAATTTAAATAGCATTAATAAACGATACCAGAAAAAAACTTTTTTCATGAAATGCATGAACATTTATAAACACAGACATTTTCTCAAACAGATCAGGACACCTGGAAAGAAAACACTCAATAGTAGATCTTTTTCAAGCCTGTGAATGGCCATGGTGTGCACCATTTGAGGGGTGTTATCAAAAGTCCTGCCGTTGGTTTAATGTGGGTGCCTGCACCCTAAAATTGGGGTGTTCACTCCAAAAAGTCTACTCATCCCCAGATACTGACAAGTGTCTTTAAGCCTTCTATTGAAATGAGAGGTGCTCTCTGCTTGTCTCCAATGCTAATGAGTTCCCTCTGCATTTCACCTCCAAAAGAAGGAGCTCCAAAAGGTCTTCCTGTTCTCATAGCTTTAAACTGCCCTAGATTGCTCTGGCAACCCACATATTTATTCCATCATTTAAGGCAGGGGTTACAAATGATTCTACATACACAATCTGGGCAGGTATCATAAAGAGACAAAAAGCTAGTGATGATAGATACCTGGCACTCAGATCCAGTGCTGGGAAACAATAGAGTGTGGTGGGGACTGTGGCAGACAAGAGAGCAGCACCTACATCTTCTAAAAAGGCAATGACTAATTAGCTCAAGCCAAGTATTGTAATACCAGGACACAGACCTACTGTTTCTGGAGACTACGGTTCTTCAATAAACCCAGACAAGTGGATTATAGAGTAAAATCTACATATTTTTTAACAGTGACAATTTAGTCTGTTTCTTCCTTTCAAATTCAAACCAATTTGATACCCCATGCCTGCACTGGCTTTTCCTTCTTCCTAGTTTTCTCTCCCCAATCCCTTACTCCTGTTTCCCAAATAAACTACCTGCATACAAGTCCTTGTTTCGGGTTCTTTTTGCAAGAAAAATAGGCTAAGTAAACTTCTATCAGTGCTCTTCTATCCTTCAGCCTGCCCTTTCATTCTTCACCTCTCATCTTGCTCCATCAAAGATTTAAGACTTCTGGGAGTGCTCTGAGTGAGGTATGCAGAAAGGGCGAAAATCAAGTCATCAGCTCACAAGAGACTGAGAGCCACCAGTGCTGGGTCACCCTTGATTTCAACCATAGAGATCACCTCTACAAGCATGGTCTGTAAGGAAAATCACTCTAGGTCTTAATCACTGCCAGAAAACTTCTATCCAAATGCAAAACTTAATACTGTATTCAAATGAAAATATTTTCTTTTTTAATCCAATGGATTATATTTTTAAACATCTCCTGAAAATACAATTTCCCTTAAAACATGTAAGACTCAAAAAATGCTAAAGAAAAATTACAAGGTATAGCCAAATATGAACATAAAACCAAGTTTAAATCAGCCAACAAAAGTATTTTAGATAATTATGTGATTCACTGACAGGAAAAGATTATTATTCATCTCAGCCACAGACATTCAATAAGTAAATTTAAATTAAGTTCACATTTCTAAATCTGTATGCTAACAAGACACAATAAACTAAGAGAAAATTTTATTTTTTTCAGTTTTAAAATTTTTAAATATCAAAAGAGAAAATAAAATGTCTATTTCATTTCAGATCTTTGTCTTTTAAACTAGAAAATTTAAGATAGATATTGCAGGGAAAACATCCTATGGCTCAATTCTACAGACATGGTGTGATAATGTGGCACTATCAATAAAAGTATATTTTCAATTAAAACATGTATTTTGAAATGCTCAAGATAATTAAAGAATGTTAATTCAAATTTCTAAGAAAAAATGTCCTTCATTTCAAATTATCAGGAATTTTCTCTGTATAAAACAACACAAGGCCAGGCACGGTGGCTCATGCCTATAATCCTAGCATTCTAGGAGGCCAAGGCAGGAGCATTGCTTGAGCTCAGGAGTTCTCTGAGACCAGCCTGAGCAAGAGCAAGACCCCATCTCCACTAAAAAGTAGAAAAATAAGCCAGGCCTCATGATGTGGACCTGTAGTCCCAGCTACTCCAGAGACTGAGGCAAGAGGACTGTTTGAACCCAGGAGTTTGAGGTTGCTGTGAGCTATACTGATGCCACTCCACTCCACTGGGGTGACACAGTAAGACCCCGTCTTAAAAAAAAAAAAGCAACACAAATTCAATTTTATATTAATATTAGGTCATACATATGAAATGTCTGATTTTGAATCAAAAGTTTATTTTATCCTCGAACAAGAAGCAATACAATTAATCAAGGTATGTGCCCAAACTATTGACACAGTTTTTCCATCTTAACCGTAGCTTGCTTATACCAGCTTTGAAGAAGTCTGGAGAACAAGTGGCGATGAAATCGTGAAAGGAGTTTTCCAGAGTTTGTCAAGAATTGAATATTTTTCCTTGCAAGAAGTCTTCCAAAGCCTGGAAGAAGTGGTAGTCAGTTGGTGCAAGGTCTGGTGAATATGGTGGATGAATATTCTCTTGAGAGAGTTCCCAAGTCCAGCTTCTGTAGTTTGAGCAGAGTTTTTTTGCGCCATGTGGCTTTGCAAGAGGATTGGTCTGTCTCTATTGACCAATCTCGGCTGCTTAATCATAAGCATCCTCATCATTTCATCCAACTGGTTGCCGTAGACATCTGCTGTAATCGACTGACCAGGTTTCATGAAGCTGTAGTAGATAATACAGCGCTGGACCACCAAACAGACACACTTGGGTTTTTTTTGATGAATATTCAGTTTTGGACTGTGTTTTGGCACTTCATCTTTATCCAACCATTGTGCCAAACACTTGAGATTATACAAAGAAATCCATTTTTCATCACGTGTAACAATATGGTGTAGAAATGGGTCACCTTTATGTGATGACAGCAAAGAAAGTCAAGTTTCAAGACGATTTCTCTTCTGACGCTCATTTAATTCATCTGGAACCCATCTATCCAGCTTCTTTACTTTTCCCATTTGTTTCAAATGGTCCAATATTATTGGAATAGCAACGCCAAACCTTGCTGCTAATTCACGTGTAGGTTGAGACAGATTTGCTTCCATTATAGCTTTCAGCTCATCATTATCCACCTTTGTCTCAGGTCGCCCACATGGGTCATTTTCAAGATTAAAATCACCAGAATGGAACTTCTCAAACCATACTGTATGTTCATTAGCCACATCCTTCCCAAACACTTTGTTGATATTTCAAGCTATCTTCACTGCATTGGTTCCATGACAGAACTCACATTCAAAAATAACATGAATTTTTTTCTTATCCATAGTTTCACAAAAGTTGCTCTAAAAAAAATTTGAAAGGTAATCACAAGCCAAAATGTGTGTTTAAAATAATGAGGATGTACCTTCACAATAATAATAATAATAAAAAAACCAGAGTGTCAAAGCAAAATGTCAGAGATATCAACTGTCAAACTTAGTACTTAACAAAACCGGACATTCCATACTTTATAACCTAATAGTTTGCTCTGAGCTTTTAATATATATTTTTTTAAAAATAATGCTTTGGATGAACCTTAAAGACTAAGTGAAATAAGCCAGACACAAAAGGACAAATACTATATGATTCTACTTATATGAGGTACCTAGCGTAGTCAAATACACAGAGACAAAAAGTAGAATAGTGGTTTGCCAGGGCTCAGGGAGGGAAAAATGGGGAGTTACTCTCTAACAAATACAGAGCTTCAGTTCTGGAAGATGAAAAGAGTTCTGGAGACTGACAGTAGTGATGTTGGCACAACAATGTGAATATACTAAATGCCACTGAACTGTATACTTAAAAAATGTTAAAATGATAAATTTTATGTTATGTATATTTTATCACAATTTTTAAAATAACAATATTTGCATTGAACCTCCCCTTAAATTTAACCTTCAGGAGTCACAAGAATGTAACTCAATGGCATTAAACTCTACATAATTACCAGTCAATCCTATTACAGTAAAAACTAACTTGTACAGCACTTTATCAACTGAAAATGTTCATTAACTGCCTCTTTCACAGGACAATGATAATTTATAGTCAAAATAATAAAAAAGGATGCTAAGATCTCAGAAATATTTTGTAGTACAGCAAAAGGCAAAAAATTCAATAAGAATACATAGGTAAATTACCAAAGACAACTGGGGCAAAGCTCTTGCTGGTGCCTTGGATTTTTCTCTGCTCGCTGATTTATCCTGCATGAAAAACATGAAAAAAACAAAACCGTTTACTCTGTTAATGCTAAAACTGATTCACTCAACCAAATTTTACACAGTGTATACTATAAAGTAAAGCATATATTATCCAACATGTTCAAAGATATACTCTACTACTTTTAAAACTCTCAACATTTGTCTTAGAATTGTTTTCTTTACAGCAAGAAAATAAAGGAAAATGCTACCCCACGATATTTTTCAGAAAGGTTTAAAAAGTATGCAAGGCTGGGTGTGGTGGCTCACACCTGCAATCTCAGTACTTTGAGAGGCCAAGGCAGGAGGCCAGGAGTCTGAGGTTGTGGTGAGTTATGATCATGCACTCTAGCCTGGGCAACAGAATGAGGCACTATTGTCTCAAAAAAAAAAAAAAAAAAAAAAAACACGACAGTATGCAAAGCCTTTTATCCATCACGTCTTCTGAGAATTTATCTGAACCTAGTTAGTGTCCAGGGCTTACTCAACTTTACCTCTCCTCTCTTATCACTAAAATATTTTTGTCCTTATTGACAGACCAGAATAGTCTACTTCCTAAGGTGAAAATGTATTCAGGTTGATGCATCCTCAAGTTGCCATAAATAACATTTGTATTTTTTAGCAGTAACTTTCAGAGAAAACTACTGCTATCTCCTTTGCAGTAGAGAATAATTCCATGGTAGGAGTTTCATCTAGGTAAAAGAAAACACTGTTGAGAATGACACTGATCTCTAAAGCAGGTAGTATGAGCTGTGCTTTGTGTTCTGCCTCTCAGCTCCAAATCTGCCCTTTTCATCCTACATTGGGATACCTGACAGCACCCTAAAACATTTTTTCCTTTGACAACTGGCATAATATTATCAAGGTGCTAAGGGGACACTGTCAGACAAAGGGGTGTTCTTCCTGGTTCCAGTGGTTTTTATCATTGCTCCCATAATGTGGCTGCCAGCAGTCAGCATCTTTGCGCATGGGCACTTTTCCAGCCGGTGCTGTGTGGCTAACACAGAGGCAGACGCCCTCAGTAAGTGTCACTGGCATCCTTGTAGGTAGTGTGAGAGTTGTCAGATTCAAAATGGGTCCCTTGTGTCAAACCCTGACAAAATGGAGCCAGGAAAGGCCATAGAGGGAGGCTCTTACACACAATTTGCCTGATAATAGAAACTACCAAAAGACAAGTAGTCACACAAGGACAGCTAGTGACTTATACATGGACACCTGCCTTACACACTGTCTCAAAAACCCAATCCAAAACTGCAAGGGCCTAACCATAACTCTAAGATCATAAATTCTACATAGCAACTACTGACACTCACCAATCAGAACTCTCCAGCCCTTCTAAGACACTACCAGCACCAATGAACTTTCAAAATAATTTGCATAACTTCCTCTTTCCCTAATAAGCCCCTAACCTATTTTTTTGTTCTCCAGACATACTGCAGGACACTCTGGTCTGTATATGTCCCCTGGATTGTAATCTTCCTTCTTGTACATTATTCCCCCAATAAAACCTTTTTATGTGGAGATTTGTCTTTCTATATTTTTATTTCAAGTTTCACTTATACCATAGGGAGAAACTTCCTTTCAAACTTTTAGCATCCCAGCCAGTGGTTTTCCCCTCCTAGCCCCAGCCTGTAGCACCTCAGTAAATGTCTTTGCCATCCAGTGGACCACAGCAACACCTTCTCCCTTGAGGTCTGCATCTAAGCTCTGAGGAAGGAATGGGTCTTGCAAATTTGTTCCTTGAGCACTCTCCCTTAGACCTAGAGAGAGGGGCTATTCCTTACATGGGCTATTCCTCTGTTCTTTAGAGCTGTGCTGTCCAAAATAGTATCCACCAGCCCCCTGGAGCTACTGAGCACTTGACATGTGGCTCCTCTGAAGTAAGACATATTTAACTGTAAAATATGTACTAGATTTTGAAGATGGTAGAAAACACAAAGAATATAAATTATCTTGCCAAAAATTTTAAAATTATATATTATAAAATAAAATATATATTATAAAATTATATAATTTTTAAATTATACAATATATAAAAATAATTTATAAATATTGATTAGAATATATTTTATATTGATTACATTATGTGTTCTGTATTGTTCTGAGATTACATGAATTAGGTCCTCTAATATTCTTAAAAACTGTGAGGTAAGCACTGTTGTACCACTTTTGTGCCTATTATATAGATAAGGAATGATATAGTCTCTGTCTCCACAAAGCACACAGTTCAGTTAATATTAAAAACTACTGGTTCTGTCTAGGACAGAATGTGGAGCAGAATAATCAAAGAAAGTTTCAAAAAGAAAAGGGATAGAAGCTACACCTTAAAGCATAGTTGGATCTCCACAGGGAAGGACAGCAAGGAGCTTACTGAAGACAGAAGCAGCATCAGGAATTGGGGACTAAATGACAATGGCAGGCTTGGAGGGGATGTTGGGGTGGACGGTGAGGAGTCTTGGCCCAGCTGAAGTTGAAGGTAATTCATCCTCTTATTCAGCAAGGCTTTACTGAGCTCCTACCATGTGCTGGGCTAAACTTAAGGCACTGAGTCTACAGTCATGGACAGTACTAAGTCCCTCCCTTGATGGAGTATACAATCTAGAGGAGGTATAGACAGACATTTCAGAATAGATGTGTCATATAATATCAGGAAGTAATACACGTGGTAGAGAAAAATAAAACAGGGTAAAGGGGCAGAGAGGAAAGGGTAGAAAAGTGCTAGATTAGATGGGGTGATGAGGGCCTCTCTGCAGAGGTTGTCTGAGTAGAAACCTGGAAAAAAAAAAAAGAGTGAGGAAGGAACTAGAGCCGGACAGATGGGTGCTGCTATATTGTGGAGGACGTGGGCTTCTGAGCTTGACTGAACAGGCTGGAAATAGAAAGCCACTAGTCTCCTCTCAGGGTTACCTTAAGTCTCAGTCTGCTGGGGAGAGTCCCAGTTTATACCTCCTGTCCAAGCATAATAAGTAGCACTTTCACTCTCAATGGCATCTCAGTTTGGGTGACAAATTATATTATTACCCTATTTATCAGGCAGGAACACACAAAAGGTTATTTCACAAATGGTCCTAGCAGCAGTAAACAAGATGCACAAGAAGTAGGGGACTAGAGTCAGCAGCGAAGCCAGTTTAGCAGCTTTTTAAAAATAACCCAGGGAACAGGACCCTGAATTTATAGAAAAATGCTAGTAACAGAAGGTGACCTTTACCTCCCTAAGACACAGCTCTGATCATACTGCTCCCTGTTCAGAAACATTTAAAAGCCCCCTACTGAAGTAGGTACAAGTCTTCATCCTGGTTTCCAAACCCCTCTTCAATATATTCCAAATTTAGCCAGGCACGGTGGTACACGCCTGTAGTCCCAGCTACTCAGGAGGCTAAGGCAGGAGGATGGCTTGAGCCCAGGAATTTGAGGTTGCTGTGAGCTACGATCATGCCACTACACTCTAGCTGGTGCAACAAAGTGAGAACCTATTTCAAAAAAAAAAAAAAAAATACTCCAAACTATTTTACTTTCCAGCCTCTCTTACAGTTACTCTGTATCCATATGACTCCTGCTTGCTAATGAAAAGTGAGCAGCAACAGGACGGGCAATTAAGAGCTGGTGCGCCTCCTCCACCCCTCTCTTTCCCTGCCCCTGCACCTGCAGAGGCCATGTGTTCCCACTGGCATAAGACGGAGGGCTACCTGACAACATCAGACCTCATGAGAGCAAGGGCAAATCTTTGATGGGGTGCCTCTGGGATTTGGGGGTTTGTTTGGTCAGCTAGTGTTAATTGCCCTGACTAGCAGAGCCACCAATATACTCCTCAATATCTCCCTATTAAAATCCAGCCCTTTCTTCAAGACTAGTATCAAAAATCTAGATTTCCTTTCTAACTCCAACTGCAGGTGACCTCCTTTGAATGTGCATAGCACTCCTTATTGTTTAAATTCTTTCTGGGATATAATGTGTGTGTGCTCCTACCTATCCCACTCTTATACCCCCTCACCTCACCTCCATCTACTAAATCAGTCTTTAGGGCTGGGTAAACTGACTTTAAAGTCATTTTAACTTTATCTTAGAAAATTACAAAATGGTTAACCATACCCTAAAAGAAAAAGTATAACCAGGAAAAAAAAAAAAAAAAGGAAAGAAAGAAAAGCAGGGGCGGGGCGGAGAGTGCAATAAGCTTCTAACAATACTTCCCAAAATACAGACGCCAGATTAGGGAAATGTTTCATACACATATAATGCCATACCCCAAATGGCTCTGATTTCTACAATTCCCAGTGGGCCACACAATGGGAAGGGGAACATGAGTACATTTTCAAGCTAATGGGTGCAATAGGTGTTCTCAGAGTTGAAGGCTTCGGTTTCAGGTGAATGAGGGTGTGACAATGGCCTGATAAGAATGATGTTATAAATAATAGACAGGAAAAGCTCTGGGATGTCTGGTCCAAGTGCCCTGGAATTTTCACACCAGGATACAGAGGCAATTCAAACATGGTCTGGATCCACTACAAATGTCTAAATCACCCTGTTTAACCCTAGCCTGCTACACAAATCTCCCCCCACACACACACCTGGCTTTTTAGGATCTCTGCATTGTCCATTCTGTTGCTGAGCTATTTCCCCCAGTCTCATGAGCACTGTGGATACAGAAGGGTGATGAGGGCCTTTAATGTTTCCGTACACTGCAGTGCAGATTATATATTTCATAGAATGTTTTAGAAATTGTGCTTCTTTGGCTAACTAAGATAAGCAGCCACACACATGCCAGAATATTATCTAGCTAATGGTGTCTCAACTCCTTTCACATCCTCCTGGCCTCATCTCTGATTCTAGATATGGCTGTAGTGGACAGTTCTGTGATGGTTTCAATTTACATAGGAATAGCAGTATTTCAATTCAAGAAAATGTCTTTTGTTTTCTGCTGTGGGGTTCCTCCAGTGTCACAGCATGGACCCACGCTGCCCACGCACATGACGCATGTGAGCAGCCAGAAGAAGGTGGGAGTTAACATTCCCGCGAACAATCTTCCACCAATGCAGGATGAGAGATGGTGCATAGTCTATGGCCATACAACCCTGAATGCACCTGATCTCATCTAATCTCGGAAGCCAAGCAGGGTTGGGCCCGGTTAGTACTTGGATGGGAGAGATGAGGGATAAATGCTACTCCTTGAGCTTCCTCAGGTGGTCAATTCAAGGAAGCATTCATTCTATGAGCCTGAAGGTCATGGCAGGATCACACCCAGGTGCCTACCATAACAACCACCTTGATAGCCCATGCTTATATTGGCTTCTCCTTCTTCCTAGTTTTACTCTCCCTAATCTCTTATTCCTGCTTTGCAAATAAACTACCTGCACATGAGTCTTTGTTTCAGGTTCCTCTTGCACAGAAAAATAGGCTAAGAAAACTTATGTCAGTGCTCTTCCATCTTTCCATCTTCCCTTCCATTCTTCAACTCTCATCTTACTCCATAAAGGATTTAAGACTTGTGGGAGTGCTTTCAGTGAGGGGTGCAGACAGGGTGAGAAATCAGGTCACCAGCTCCACAGAGGCTGGAAGCCACCAGTGCTGGGTCACCATTAGAAGCATGAAGATCTGTCATGAAAATCACTCTAGGTCTTCATTACTGCCAGGGAACTTTTATCCAGGTGTAAACTTTTATATTCAAATGAAATTTTTTAAATCTATGGATTATTTTTAAAAATATCTCTTAAAATATGATTTCTCTTAAAAGACATAAAACTCAAAGGATACGGAAGAAAAAATGCAAGATAAAATCAAATACGAGCACAGTGTAAGGTTTTAAATCAGCCAACAAAAGCATTTTAGACAATATGCCTTGCTGACCGGAAAGGATTATTTATCTCAGGCACTAAATATTTATTCAATAAGCAAATTTAAATTTAACATATCCAAAAAAGTAATAATTTTTTTCAGTTTTAAAATTTGTTAAATTTTTAAAGAGAAAATGTCTACTTCACTTTTTTTACTTATAAACTAGAAAACATTAATCTGTAGAACTAAAAAATATGTTATGATTCTATTTTGTAGAATTTGTGATAATCTTGGTATTATCAATGCAAATAGGTTCACAATTAAATCACATACTTTGAAATGTCCAAGATCATTCACTTAAACTTTTCATTCAAGTTTTTTTAAGCTTAAAGAATTTTTCATTTCAAAATATTAGGAATCATTTCTGCATGAAGCAATTCAAATGTCATTATATAGTTCATTCTGAGCTTTTAAAATGTTTCAAAACAAATAATGTTTGCATTGAAATACCACTTAAACTCAACTTCTATGAGTCACAAGAGTTTAAGTCAATGGCATTAAACTCAACATAATAACAGACAGCAAAGTTTATTACAATAAAAATCTAACTTGTACTCAAATAGTATGTACATACCAGGAATTAGGGCTTATAGTTACTTTATCAAGATAGTTTATTTTCCTAAGACATGTACCTCATAGAATTTCTCTATCAGAAAAGAATCAAATGGAGCACAGAATTTAAAATCAGAAATTCAGTAACTTATTTTCAACTTTGAAAGCCAGTAAATAACATTATTATAAAACAATAAGGTATAATGGTATGTTGGTACATTACCGTAGACAACTGTGGTAGAAATCTCACTGGTGTCTTGGATTTTTCTTTGCTGGTTGATTTATCCTGCATGAAAAATAAGAAAAAACAAAACTGTTTACTCTGTTAATGTTAAAATTGACTGGCTCAATCAAATTTTGCCATGTTTAGGACAAAGTACATATCATCCAAAATATTTTAAAACATACTCTACAGATGATATGATGTTGTATATAGAAAAATCTTAAGTAATTCACAAAAAAATTATTAGAAATAATGAATGAGTTCAGCAAGGTTGCATGATACAAGATCAATACATAAAAATCAATTGTATTTCTAGCCACTAACAATAAACAATACAGAATTAAAATTAAGAGACAAGTCCATTAACAATAGCATCAAATGGAATAAACTACTTCAGAATAAATTTAACAAGAGAAGTGAAAGACCTATACAATGAAAAATACAAAACATCATTGAAAGAAGTTAAAAATCTTAATAAATGAAAAGACAATCCATGTTCATGGATTGGAAGACTACTATTACTAAGATGCAATGCTCCCCCAAATAAGCTACAGATTTAACACAATCCCTTTCAAAATCCCAGCTACTTTTTTTTGTAGAAATTAACAAGTTGTTCATAAAATTCACATGAGACCCAGAAAAGCCAAACAAACTTGAAAAAAAAGAACAATTTGGCAGACTTTCACTTTCAGATTTCATAACTGACTACAAACCTACAGTAATAAAGACTGCATGGTACTAGCATGAGGATAAACATATAGATCAAAGGAATAGAATTAGGAGTTCAGAAATAAATCCATACATTTATGGGCAATTGTGCCCATAATTGGCAAGAGTGCCAAGATAATTCACTGGGGAATTGGTCATATCTTCTGAGTATCTGTCCAAATCTAATTAGTGTCCAAAGCTTACTTGGCCCTACTTCCCTTCTCCATGACTAAAACTTCATTTTTTACATAAATGGTGTAACACCATTTGATCCTTATATAAACTGCTGTTTTTTAAATATTAGGCTTTTGAAATTTATCCCCATTGATATACTTTTCTCACTGAGTTTCACAGATACGTAGTACTCTACTTTATCAATATAATGCAATTTATCCATTCCATTCTCTTGTGAATGAATATTTAGCTTATTTCCAATGTTTCTCTATTACAACAGATGTCTCAATGAATGTCTTTGGGCATTTTTTTAGTATACATGCACACAATTCTTGTCATGTAACTCAAACACACAGACATATATATAATATACATATATAACACATATATGTGCATCTGCTTTTGTCCCTTTATTTTGTTCCATTGGATCATCTATTTGTAAAAAATTTGGATCACATTGTCTAAATTACTATGATTCATAATAGATCTTGAAATGTATAGGGCAATTCCCTCCACCTTACTGTTTTAAAAATTATTATAAACAATCTTGACCTTATTTCTACCATGTGAATTTTAGGATCCACATTGCATGAAACTTTTTGGGACTTTGCCAGAAATACATTGAATTTCTAGAATAATTTGGAGGATATTGACATCATCATGATATTGACTCTTCTCTTTTATGAATACACTATACTTCTTTATTTAGATCCTAGCATACATTTTGTAATATTCTTCATAAAGGTGTTATATGTCTTCTCAGACTTATTCTTAGGTATAAAGATCTTAAACGGAAAATTCATCATAGGCTCTAAAAAACTGACTGAAAAACTTCTAATCTAACTAATTTATAAACAGGCAATAGTCTATAAAGGTTGCATCTATTTATAATAATGTCTGAGAGTTGGATGTGGTAGCACACACCTGTAATCCCAACTACTGGGGAGGCTGAGGCAGAAGGATCGCTTGAGCCAAGGAGTTCAAGATCAGCTTGGGCAACATAATGAGACCCTATCTCAAATAATAATAATAAATGTCTGTGATGGTTATGCTCTGTTTGCCTCAGATCAGATCTTCACCCTTTTCTTCCTGCTCTGTGTCTGAGAGGTTGAATTCTACATATAGGCATCATCTGGGTCCTCAGCTCTGTGCTACTCATGGGGATTAACCAAGGAGAGACACCGGTAGGAAATTGAAGAGCAAGAGGAAAGAGTTTAGGATATTTACTTCTTAGTACTCCTTGTTCCCTGTAGTTCTGATAGTGGCTGAATTCTTCCAGAGCTCAGCTTCTATCAGGAAGTTACCATTCCAAGCCTGTAGCACTCACCATGTTCTGAGAATAATGTCTAGTTTCATTGGCCCATCAGGCCTAGGCCTACTGTCCTACTGCTATTAATCCTTGAGTGTCTCATCATCCCTCATGGTTTCCTTAACCTTGCCCACACTTCTGCAAATGGTCTCTTTATAGATTTTCTTTAATTAAATTCTTTTGAGCATGCCATTTGTTTTCTACTGGGATCCTGGTTAATATAATTTTACATTACAAATTAAAATTACTAAAGAGTCTGGGTCTTCCTTAAATAGTCTGGCTTTGCCTTTAGTTCTTTGCTGATTTTTATCTACTTGTCTATTGGAAGGGAGGTTGTAAACCTCATATAACCCAAGTGTTAACCATTCTGATCAAATGATCAGAATCTATAAATATGTGGTTAAATCAACAATAATCTTATGACGCTGTCTGGTTAAATCAATAATAACCTTTCAAAATTTAATAGTGTTGATTTAAATGTAGTCATCACATCTTTGAGTCATGGTTGTTAAAGTTATATCATGATGTTGGCCTCACAGCCAACTCTTTTCACACTTACCCCTTTTTAAGCAATGATATTTTAAAAATATGATGAAGGAAATCAAGGAAAGAGTATCATATCATATAAACACAGAATTACTTGATTGTATAACTAGAAAAAGTACTGGGGTAGAGAAAGCCTGGCAGCTTTTTCCTCTTCTCTGTCCACAATCTGTGGTCAATCTGTGGGGAGCTTCCAGGTTTTTGGATATTTGTACCTTTAAACCTCTGAAAGTTCTTCAACTGAAACTCAAAATGCCTTATTTTAACTAATTTTTTAAATGAAATGAGCAATTGCTAAAGATTTATATTTCTTTTAAATACCTAACTTAAGAGAAAAGCCCAGACTGCTATTCCTAAAAAATGCCATGTCACTCTCAACCTTTCACTAACAAGATGAATATGTTAAAATCTCCTTCAGCAAATATAATTTTACCACCTGCTCACTTACTCAAACTGAATGAATATATATATGTAAATGTCACATAAAAACGGCTTTTCCAAAAGTTTAATCCATTCTGTTTGTTTCAGGTTAAAATATAAAAACTTTCTTCCTTTCAAAACGAAACTACACTCCATTAGCATAAATGAAAGTTTCAAGTTTTAAAATTACAAATCAACCACAACAGTGAAAGAGGGCCCTCTGCTGTTTAAAAATAGTATATAGAAAATGCAAATAATCCTAGATGGGCTGGCTAATGCCCATTCTTTCAAGATCCCACTGCCTCCTCAATAAAACACAACCTTTCTGGAGGGGGAAGGAGAGACCAGGGTAGTCATTTCCCAATATCACTTTTATAAAAATGAAGCAAAACTTAAAACTTAACTGCCAGTGCGTTTTTAGTGGATACTTTTTAGTTGTAGATGGGTTAAGTTAGGAAATTGTGAAATAATAGCTATTCAGAAATACCACTGTAACTGTGATAAGGGTGTCTTAAATTTCCACAACATAAGATATGGTTCAAGATCAGGCCAAAGATTAACTTGGGCATCAACCAAAGAAGTTGCTCAATATATATTGATGGCAATGATAACAAATGTTATTTCTTAAAAAAGAATAATATTACATAGAAAAAAATTACTAGTGAGGCCTATTAATTGCTCAGTTTTTTAGTACTTGTATCTGAATTCTTTCTATTTTTTGCTTGCTCATTTATTCTTCTACTACAAATTACTAATTATACTTTGGTATATGAATCAAAGTGTCTGTTTCTTAGTTCTCAATTTATTATACTTATTTCAACAAAAATGCTGAAGCCAAACTTTCTTGATATTTTAGGTACTAATCACTCATTTGATTAATTAATGAATTAGGGTCTTGACATGTGCTGCTAGTTATCTACAACCCAATGGATAGGGGAACTAAATCACCTTTTAGCATTGTTTCCACAGTAAATTCTAACACTACTAAAAAAAGTATTATGAAGCAATGAAAAAGAAAGAATTGTATTAGTTTAATATCAAAAAAAGAAGCTAAGTGAAATTTGCAGACTTAAAAACAACTGTTTTTCATCCAGGAGGTTTACAGGGTCCTTTTCATTTATTCATCACTATGTAGAAAGCTAGAGCTGTTTTCTAGCTAGCCAGAATAATGTCCAAGCTTAATACCCTCCCTATCCGTGTGACATTAAGAAGACTGACCAAAGTTCTACATTTCTTTCAGTTACAACTGCTCGTAAGTTCAATAAAGAAAAAGTTCTAAGAGAAAGAAAAAGTAGCTATTGCAACATGCACCTTTCATTGTATGCCATGAGGATATTTTCTTTAGAAGTGCCATTTGTCACTTACAAAACCCTTTCAAGTATAGTACAGTACATTATAGTTACGGTATTTTATCCCATTTGAACTTCACAACAACCTTAGAGAAGAAAAAAAGCTGTTCTGATTCCCCCCTCTGCCTAACAGGGGGAGAATGAAGGCTACGAAAGACTTAAGAGATTTGCCCAGTCACGTAGCTAGGAAGCGGCCCGGACGGCGGTCCTAGAGCCCGAACCCACCGCAGCTCCCCGTGGAGCCTCCTCTCGCCCCCGCGCCCCCACCACTAGCGGGCAGGGCCACCCGGGCTGTACTGTCCTCAGCTGGCGCACGGCTGGGCCGACAGGCCTGGTTGTTACGAAGGCAGTAAGGGCGAACCACCAGGAAGGGAACTGACGAGGGGACTCGCGGAAAGCGCGCAATAGCCCAGGACGCCAGTGGGGTGAAGGGAGCTGTTCACCGCGGGGTCACAGCTGGGGAGCCGGGAGGCGGGGGCTTCGGCTGCTCTAGAAAGGCCAGGGAAGCGTGGCGGCGGCGGGTCTGGTGAGGGGCCGCCCTCTCACCTGCTCGCTGCTCATGGCTGCGGGGACGTGCTGGCCGCGCCGAGCGGCTCCTGGATTGCTCGTGCCCGCGGCCCCCGGACCCCCTCGGACGAGAGACAGCAGAGAGGTCTCTGCTCCCTCAGCGTCCGCCGACCGGCGTCCCGGCCGCGCCGGTTGTTAAGCAGCGGGCCGGCGCAGCTCCGTTTCCGGCCATCTGTTGCTCCTGGTAACGGGGCCGACAGGGGCGCGCGTTCGCGCACGGGCGCCTCGGCGCCTCAGCTGCAGTGTGGCGGGGGCGCCAAGTGCGCCTTGAGCAGCTGAGGGCGGTGGGCGGCTTTCTTCCACACCCTTTAATCCCTGAAGTAGCTCGAACTGAGCTGAGCGCTTGAGAACTCTGCCTTAACCCCTCAATTAGCTCCATCTGTGTCTAAAAG
Organism: Lemur catta; assembly: GCF_020740605.2. Taxonomy (NCBI): domain Eukaryota; kingdom Metazoa; phylum Chordata; class Mammalia; order Primates; family Lemuridae; genus Lemur; species Lemur catta. The sequence continues at coordinate 35,049,956 of NC_059135.1, read as the reverse complement.
GTCTCAGAGAACTACTGGAGTTCCCTGAGATGGCAAATTTCAATGCCCGTGTGCGTGAGTGGCGTAACGTGAACAAGGCGTGCAAAGGCCAGCTCCAGTAAACACTTTCCTTTTATTATCCATGTGCTTCCAACGCCCCTTCTTCTACTGACTCTTCCCACACACTAGAAAGCTACCCCTTGGAAGAAGACCAGAAAAAGAACCTTCAAAAATTCATTGAAACCGACATTCACGGATGGTTTACCACAGGAAACCTGTGCTAAGCGCTGGGCATACAAACCTGAGCAAGACACGATCCCTTCGGCACAGGCTCGTGGGATGTTCAAGCAAGCACTTATAATGCGGTGGAGACCCTGCTGGGAATGGAAGTCATCCCGGACCCGAGAACAGAAAGCACCAACCATCTCATGGAAGGTGTGGGAGGAATGCAGAAGGTGAGATCTGAAACGGACATGGCCAGGCAAAGAAAGTTTCAGGCAGAGAGCAGATTATATACAAAGGCAGGAGACAAGGGAACATGACTGTTGGAAGAAGTGAAAATGGTTCTGAAACACTGATGAGTAGATTTAGGTGAAGGGGATTAGAGCAAGTCCAGATGAAGCTCAGGTGATAAGCATCCTGTATCTTAAGTGTCCCTATAAAAGGGCAGGAGTTTAGACATAAAGGACAGTTGAACTCCATTGAAAAGTTTTATGTTAAGAAATGACAGGATCCCATCCTAAAATTTATATTAAATCTCAAAGGGATCACAAATAGCCAAAACAATCTTGAAAAAAAAAAAACAAAGTTGGAGGATTCGCACTTCTTGATTTCAAAACTTACTACAAAACTACAATAAAACATTTTTTGTCAACAAATGATGCTGGGAAAACTAGATAACCACATGCAAAAAAAAAAAAAAAGAAGTCAGATCTTTACCTAACACCACATACAAAAATTAACTCAAAATGGATCAAAGACCTAAATGTAAGAGCTAAAACTATAAAACTCTTATAAGAAAACTTAGAAGAATAACTTCATGATATTAGAAGGCAAAAAGAAGGAGAAATGACAAGATCATGTTTGTACTTTAGGAAGATCACTGTGGCTTCAGTATGGTGGAGGGACAGGACTGGAGGTGAGAGCTAGACCTGTTAAGAGGCTATTACAAGAATTCAGTGAGAGATGAAGGTGGCCTCAACCGGGCTAATGACAATGGGAATGGAATGAAATGGACAGATTAAAGAGATATGTGGGAGATAGCTTCATTAAGATGAGGGCACTTAAATGGGAGTCATGGGTTGAGTATCATTTTACTGCTCTGGATACCTTACTGGATGGTAGTATCATTCACTGAGGTAGAGAAAAGAGGAAGATAAACAGGCTTTAAAGAGTAAGTGATGAGTCCAGCGTGGGAGGTGTTGACTGGAGATACCTAGAGGATGTGTAAGTGTATATGTGGCCTGTAGGTGTTGCACATATTGGTCAGATCAGAAGATCATTCTTGAGCTGAGGATGTGGATTTTACACTAACTAACATATAAATGACATCTGAATCCATGAGCATAGATGAAATGGTTCAGGGAGTGTGTAGAGCATGAATAGAAGGGAATCTAGTTTAAAAAAAATACAACGAATTAAAAACTGAATACTACCAATCTTTATGAGTTGTATAGAAGGGGACTCTGAAAAGAGAACTGAGAAAAAGTAGCCAGAGATAACAGGGAACTCAGAATATATCAAGGAAACCAAGAAAAACAATATTTCAAGAAGGAGAATATGGTTAACAGTGTCAAAAGCTTCTGAAGATAAGTGAGAATTTAAAAGTATCCATTGGCTAGAACAACAAGGAAGTCATGGGTGAACGTGGCAAAGGAGTTTCAGTACAATGCAGCTGGAGGATGTGGGGTCAGACTAGAGGCCGAACCGTGAAAGGAGGGAGACAGCTGGTATAGACAATCTTCAAAAAGTTTGAGTTACAAACAAGAGAAAGAGACTGGGGACTGAGTGGATTCATGGAGACAGGGGTGATATTTTCTTTTTTCAAACAGGAGAGTTGTGTTTGTGTTCAAATGCAAATGGAAAGGGAGAAGATGAAGATACAGAAAAAAGTAAAAGGAAATAGGATTAATTCCAGATGGAGAGACACCTTGTGAAAGGAAGGAGAAAGGACAAGTGGAGACTGTGGTGTTCAGAAGCTTGGTGGTATGTAGTTGGGGGCATTCCACCAAAGTGGATTTCATTTTCTCTGTGTTGTAGAAAGCAAAATCATCTGCTAAGAATAAGAGGAATGAGAGGAGGAAGGGGATGATCAGAAATTTGAGGAGAATGAAGAAATTTTGAAATAACTACCTGGCAGAAAAAGAGAGAGAACAGAAGTGATCAGAGAAATAGAGAAAAGCCCCGTTGAAGCTGAAGCCCCTGAATTAGTAGTGGCAACAAGCCACATAGTTTTGCGATGCTCTCCAAAGATCTGCAACAGGCCAGGCTTAGGTTCAAAGAAGACAAACACATGGCACATTTCCCAAGCTGGCATGACACGAAAACAGAGCAAGAGAATGGAGAATCTGATAAGAGTGAATGAAATTGAAATTAAAAAATCAAAGAACCTAAAATAATCAAGAGAAGAAGAAAGGGCTGTTAAATGGGGATAAAAGGAATGTTAAATAGGATGGGCAGGGGTCCCAGCAAGGGTGATAAAGTGGGAGAAACTGACTCTTAAAGCAGAAAGGATATGAATGAGGATATTGACACTGTGATCTCCAAAATGGAGCAATTCTAGGTGTTGAGAAGATCCTTCCCCAATGTGGCCATGGAAGTGGGTGACTACAGTGAAGGACTTTGCCATGGAGGATCAAGGAACTAAGTTGCTAAGGCCACGGCTGTTCCCATGGATTCTGAAGTAACAGAGTGGAAAGGAAAACCGTTAGCCAAATTCTTTCTTCAAGGAATGAAGAAGGAGGCAAGGAGAGAAGATGCTATGAGCCTAAAGTTAGTAAGAATTTGCACTAGAAAACCAAGAATAAATGTTGCAGATCCCATCTCCCAGAACTAGTCCCAGCAGTTCTGAAGTATTTAGAAGGAATTTAAGATTCTTGGAAGAAGTCCAAGGCCAACTGGATTGCTTCATGGCAGGTCATAGCCCACATGAGCAGGCCAGTAAGAGATAGATGGACTCACAGCAGCAGCACTAGACAGAGATGAGCCTGAAAAGTCAGCTGTCCACCTTCCACTCTTCCCCATCTACCAACTTTCCCTCTTCAATCCTCTGCTCTCTCACTGACCGTTCACCCCATTCTCAAAGGCCGTCATTGAAATATGCAAATATCAGGCTATTCTGACTTTCTCCATTGCCTCTTCTAGGCCTCCATTTGTAGCTCCCCTGGGATCCACTTCTCATTTGCAGAATCCTCTTTCTAAATTTATCTTTGGTAGGGCACCTTGCCGGAATTATGGAAGGAAAATAATTTTATAAAAATTGGCACAAACAATTCCTTTGTATTTGTCAGTTATCATGATCCCTGTCAAGCAAGAGAAATGTGGCTCCCAGGACTGAGTTCCCATAGTAATTCTCACAGTAATCAGTAATGTCACCAGTTAGACTGAGTATTGAGATGAGAAAAGTAAACAAAGTTATCCATGTCCTGGCTGTTTAAGTTAAGACCAGCTCAAAATCCTGACAAGAATCAACACGTTTCTCAAAATGTTCTGAATTAATTTTAGATTAAATGTTTTGGACCACTGGATCTCTCAAATTATATAAAGGAACTTTTATCAATCCTATTACTTGTGTCGTTGAATAATGCTCTTATGCACTTAGTACTTAATTTGGGTTGAGCTGTCTGTATGCTTTTGACTTACTCATCTGTAAATATGGAAGTCCATTCGAAGAGAAAGTATCTGAGAACAGAAACTGGTTCCTCCCTTTAACCAAACATGAAAGACCAAATGAAGAACAGAAATTCACTTGCAGGTATTTTGGTTCCCTGAATATCAACTTCAGTTGCATTCATGATCTTGTGTTTTCTCTCATGGTTTGGGTTTTTTTTTTTTCTTAAAATGACTTTATTAGATGTGAACCAAATGCTTGCTTGAGGATTTTATGCCCAAATTTGTGCTGATTCTAAGGGAATCTTTTATGAGAAGATTTTTTTATTTTCCTTTAAAATATATTGTGTAAGCTTGTGCAGCTGCTGAGTTCTGACTTTTTATGTTGTTATTTGTTACTACTTATTTTTTTTAACCTCCTACTTTTGAAACCACAGCATGTGTGGAAGGAAGCAAGGATTGCTGGTGTTTGTTATACATCATCCTTGGAGGCAGTGTGGCAGCTTTTTATTATTATAGGGCAAAATATAAAGTTGAGAAAATGGAGTGTGCAACCTAAAGCAGAGTCCAGAGCTGGTTTCTTTTTTTCTGCCCATGCTCTTCTCTCTTTGTGAACTGGTACTTCTCCTCACATCCTCATCTTGCTCAGTCAACAAATAGTTCTTGAACACCTGCTATAGGCCCAGGAGATACAAAGGAATAGCCAAGATCCAGCTTTTGTTCTAGTAAAGAGAAATGGAAAATTAGTAAGAAAAAAATAAATTTATGAATAAATAAATTATTTCAGTTGGTAAAAAGAGCAAAAAGAAAATCAAAAAGAGTAATTGGCGAGACTACTGCCACAGAGTATCTCTTCCAGGAACCATTTGAGCTGGCATCCAGATGACACAAAGGACCCAGCCATTCCAAGACTTCAGGAATGAGTTTCCCAGGAAGTGAGAGGAGCTAATTCTAAGGTCTGAATATGGGAATGAGCTTGACATGTTCAAGGGCCTGAAGAAGGCCAAGGACACAGTGAGGAAGGATCTTATTTTACTTACATGAGGAAACCATGAACTGAACCAGGGCCAGAGTGGAAGCGGGAAGGCCAAGTAGATGCCTATTGGAATAGGCCAGGGAAGTAGCCATGGTGGCTTAAACTAGAAGGAGGCAATGGAGATGGACAGAAGGGGACAAATCGGGGATATATTTTGGAGGAAAACCTGATAGAACTTTCTGGTGGACTGGATGTGAGGGACAGGTATCAGGTAAACTGACTCAGGTTTTTTTTGTCTGAGCCACTTAGTAGACAGAAGGGGGATGGCATGTTGAAAGGTGAAAGAAATTTAAAAATTCGGTTTTAAGCATCTTAAGTTTAAGATGCCTGTTAGACGTCCAAGTGAGATGTTGAGGAGACACGAAGCTGTACAATGCAGGATGTAGCTCTGGTCAGAGTATAGATTAGAAGTTCATCCACAGATAGATGGTCATTGAAGCCATAGGATTAGAAGAGATCATCAAGTGAAAAAGAGTAAATAGGAAAAAGAAAGGAAGGAAGACAGGAAGGAATGGAGGGAGGGAGGGAGGAAGAAAAGAAGATGGTTCAAGGACCAAGCCCTGGGACTCTTGTTTTCTCTTTCTGGATACTTGAAATTTAAAAATTACATATTTTGTCAACCCTTTAACAAAAAATTATGCAAGTACAAAGTTAGTTACAACAGATAACTTAGATATAAAAGACTACTACAAAATCTGGTTGACAATTCATGCATGTGGTATTTGTTTGCGAAAATCTTGAACTATATATGGACCAATTCCCATAAAAACAAATAACAATGTTGCTTTATTACTGCACATTGACCTACTAATCACAACCAGACCGGGAAAAATAAATAATTGCATTGGTTTCTTTGAACACTAGAGGGAGATATGTTCACCTGTAAATAGGAAAAGAGAAAGCTTTGTTTTTTTTCTGTAGAACTACTCTTACCACAGAATCATAGAATATTTTAAATTTTGACATTTTCACAATCATCAAGAAATATAGCCATGTATTAAGACTGGAACAAATTACATATGTTTGGAAAGTAACCTGACTTCTTTGTTAAACAAGGTTTTACGAAAAGGTTTTCATATATGCTAATAACATGCTATATTTTCACATAATATCTTAGTCATTTTTCTCTTGAACAATGTGAAGCAACAATATATAAATCAGCTAATTTTTATTTTAAGAAACATCAATTTTTCCTTCCTGGGGATTCTGGTAATAGGTTCGTTGTAAGCGAAAGTGTCAAAAACTTACCTCTCAACCTTATGTCTGTGGAGTTCAAGAATGTGCTATACTTCATCATGTTCCGTGTTTTCATGTGGCCTAAAGGTCACTGGCACAGAGTTCAATCTAGACTTTTTAATTGCCCAATAAAATGCCTTTCAATCTTGCTAAGTAATCTCATAGATATGTACTGTTTTCATGATTGCTTGGGGCAACTAGAAAACTTTCTCTTTATTTATTTTGGTAATCTTTCCAAAGAACATACTGAAAAATGTCCTTTTTTCATGATCAGAGGTTGAATGTGAGCCCCATACAACAATTCTTAGCCTAGCAAATACTTTATTTGACCTTGTAACTAATTTAATAAGGCCTCTTTTCTGTAACTTCAGCACTAAAGTGCTTCTGATAATTAAAGGGAAAAAAGGTCTTTTCTATCTCTAGGAGAGGAGTATGGTATAGGAAAAGGGGCTATTTTGTAGAATCAGAGCTGGTGTGAATCCAGACTGTCTCTACTGCTTGGTGAAGGTGAACAAGTTACTTTACATCTCTAAATTACCATTTTCTTTTCTCTAAATTGGAATCACAACCTTTTTGAATTGTAGGGACTAATTCAGATAATGTATGAAAAGCATCTAGCTTAGTTCCTACTACAAAGCAGGCATTCCAAGTTTCCTATGCCTTCTTCTTTCCGTCCATCTGAAATGCTTTATAAATTGACCCTATAAATCATATGTTCATAGATTATATGTTGTGAAGTATTTGTCAAGCGCTTGTGATAAGTACAGAATGTGACCTGAGCCACGTTTGCAAGGCAGACTTGCAAGAGTACAGAGTGTAGTCAGAGCTATATTGCCCTGTGCCCTACACACCTAGGCCAGATATAGGATCTCACAAAAGTCCTATGTGGTGCATGATCAACCACACCTAAAAGTTGGCTTGGGAGCAGGGAGAGCTGAAGGAAACTGAAAAGTCAGGCGGATTGTTGTCCCTGAAAAGAATAACTTCCCCTTTCCCTCCACAAATGTAAACTCCACCTCCCCATAAAGATCCACTTCACAGAAGACATTCCCAGCCTAACTGAATTCACCTTTCTAAACACCTGTAACATTAACATTTATCCAATTCAATCACCTAGCAATGCATGCTTTGCGTTCCTACGTAACCATTTCATTTACGTGTATCTCCCCAACCAGGTAGGTTCTTGAAAAGCAGGAATCATGTCCTGTTTTGTAATGTTTCAGTTTAGCACATTTCACAATTTCCACATGAAATAGACATTTCATACATATTCGAATGTATTTCTATATCAATTTTCCTTCAATTTATTTTGTCACCTGCAGGTTGATAATAGAACTCATCAAGGTTAATCATGTAGATAACAGTAGGAATCACTTTGCTGATGGCATGTGAAAATTACCTTTTTTCTTTAAGTTGTGGATTATTAAAAAGAAAGAGTCAAAAAGTATAACATATTAGGCTTCTATTTGTGCAGTTTTCCTTGGTGCCAGGCCATAGCTTTCACTGAGTATTTACTTTCAGCTGGAACAGATTACAGTTGCCATGATGTAATGGCCGTTACCTACAGATACAATGCCGCAAAGAGAGTATATGATAAACATTTCATCACCAGTAGGCCATTTTTTCTTTGAAAACCCCTCAGTTGAATCTTATTTTTGATGATAAAATGTTTGAATGACCATTTAACACCTGTAAACATAACTCCATTTTTACAATACTTAGAACTGAAACAGAAATAGAAGTTTTATTATTATTGCCAGAACTGTAGGATAAAAGGGTGCTAAAGCTGGAATTAAAATGTTCTTCAAGGTCATAAAAGATAAAGAATCACAGATGAAATAAATCACCTGTTCCCTAAGTGTCAAACCATAACACAGAAAAGTACTAATCCTAAATCCTTACTGCTTGTTGGCAGCTCTGTGACACACTTGCAGTGTGACTGCACTTTAGGGTGGGCCCACCTTTCCTGTAAGCAGCACCTAGGCAAGGTTCCATGATCTTCAAGAAGACAATACAGAAACATACTTTCAAATACTAACAATTATAATAAAGCAATATTATTTTCAAAATAAATGCATGCTAATATATATTCTTTAAAGAATACTCAGGTAATGGTTATAGATTTTTTAAAAAGATGCAGAAAAAAATATGAAAGTGGACTCCTTCTTTTCTGCTTTTAATCATTTATAAGTTTCTTAGCTGCTAAAATATATGCTTGATTGACTTTTTTTTCTGAATTCCACACCATTTTCTCCTTCCTTTCATACCCCAAATCCTCAAATGGGTGGTCATTACGTACTTAATCTGTTTCCTCACCTGATCTCTTTGGAAACCCTCTGTAATCTGACTTCTATTTCCACAGTCCATTGAAATAGCCTTAATATCACTAATGCCCTTGACCCACTTCTAATTTTTCTTAACTTCTATTCAGAATTTGATGTTGCTGTCACCTCCTTCTTAAAATTATCTCCTTCCTAGTCTTGGATGGTCTCCTAGCCTAATTCCCTTAGTTCTCTGACACTTCCTTTTCTGGCTCTTCTTCCATTCCTGTCCCTTCATTTGTACATCTTCCTTAAAGCCCCATGGATATGCCCCTCCCTCAGTTCTCACACCAAGGACTGATCTGTTCTCAAAGTTTCATTTATCACCTTGATGCTTAACCACTCCTGGGTCTGTGTTCTGTGCTATATTTTCTCTCACCTGAATGTGTCCTATTACCTACATGACTTTTCCTTCTAATTGCCCCAAACTATAGGTGTAGTTTGGACCTGTAGTACAAAACTATAGGTTCAAAACTGATCTCTCCCTAGTTTTTTATTTTACCTTCAGCCTCACCAGTCTTCTAAGCTCGATATTTTGGGTTCATCTTGATTTTCTCCCTGTCCTTCAAATCCAATTCTAGTCATTAGTTCCTGTTATTATTTTTTCATAGAAATGTCTTACAGATCATCCCTTTTTTCTAGTCCTAGGCCACTTTTTAAATTTAGGTTCTGAACACCTAGATAACTGTATGAGTCTTTTGTCATTTTTTTGTCCCCAGTCTATCCAATATATACATTTAAATGCAGAAAACACTAATATAATTTGTAATGACTCCATTTTGGGTTTGATGTCATCAAACTCGGGTATCTCAGAAGACCACTCATCAGTTTCTTCCTTCTTACCAATCCAGCCTTATCTCCCACAATGCTCTTCTCTATGTAGAACCTCTATATTGTCCATGATAGAACCTCTATTCAGATTGTGATCCTCCACATTTTGACTGTTTACTTTTCCTTTGTATCTTCTGTTGTCTAACATCATCACAACCCAAATCAAAGGCACTCAATCAATTAAGCATTTGCTCAAACATCGAACAGTGGTCTATTATTTTTTGAACAAAAATTCACATAATATGATTGTCTAGTTTATTAACCATTATAGTTTACATGGATGCTACTCTCTCTTCTTTTCCTTTTATTGTTTATTTTTTCCATTTTTACTTATTCTTTAAAGTTCCAGTTCAAAGAGCAACTGCTCTACAAAGTCTTCCCTGATCATCCCAAGCACTTGAGTCCCCCAAATGTACCTGGCATTGTTTTAAACATGTAATTGAATAGATGCAAAAAATCTTCCAATTGTTCTATATTTTGAAAAAGATTGACCTCAATGAAATTAATTGCCTTCACAGACCCAAAGGATATATGAATAAATTAACAGGGAGAGATGATATTTTTCTAGGTTAAGTCACTGCTATTATGAGTAGAAGCAATAAATAGAAATGAGCTCTCAGAGCTATCCTATTTTCAGTGGAACTAAGCAATAGCTTATTACTATAGCCCATGAAATAGTTATCAATATAATCTATATAATTACTTTTGTTTTTATAACTTTCTCTAATTATAAAAATAATGAGTTTATACTGTAATGGTGGATATATGTCAATACACATTTGTCAAAACCATAGAATGTACAACACAAAGCATAAACCTTAATGTAAACTATAGACTTGAGTTAATAATGTATCAATATTTGTTCATTGTTGTAACAACTGTATCATGCTAATATTAGTGTGGGGGAGATTGAAGAAGGATATGGGAACTCTCTGTACTTTCCACTCAATTTTTCTGTAAACTTAAAATAGCTCAAAAATAAGTATATTAAAAATAATAATGTTTATGGACTTTGGGTGATAATGATATGTCAATATAGGTTCATCAATTGTAACAAATTTGCCATTCTGTGGGGGATGTTTACAAGGAGGAAGCTATGTGTCTGCAGTTGGGGAGGGGCAGTATATATGGAAATCTCTGTACCTCCTGCTCAATTTTGTAAATCTAAAATCCCTTTAACAAAATAAAGTTCAATTAAAAAATTTTTAACCATTTTACAAACCTCCAAAAACCCATGTTTATTGTAGGTAATTTATAATATTATGTAAAAACATTATAAAAAAAGAAAATAAATTTTATCTTTAAGCCCACTGTATCCATCTATTACTGGATGATACCATCCCCATTGTTAATATGTAGCTTGTTTTTTCTATTTAATCATATAAGTATTTTTTCTGTCATTAAATATGCTCCTACAACAAAATTTTTAATAATTACATGGTATAAATCGCTTTATCTTGATGGAAAATTTCTAAGTTTTCCCTCAGTTTTAGCTTCTGCAGACTGAATAAACTCATTTCCTTTACTACTTCCAAAACCAGCATCATTATTTTCTTCTTGGTATTCATGTCTGAGTTCTTAATACCCCTTTCTCAGGATGCTTCAGAGTGAGTTATATATAATATTTCCTGACTTTCTATAATGTATAATAATCTTCACACAGAACTCTTCCAGTATTAGCATTTATTTTATGAACAAATTAGATTATTAACCAAGAGTAGTTAAGTATAAAGCAATATGCCTTGTGTTATACAGCACATTGATGATTAATAAGAACATATACTAAAGTATTCCAACAAATCTAAGATATTTTTCTAACTGATGCATAATTTCCATAACATATGATATGTTCCTGGATTTACTATTTGGGTTTATTTAAGCCAGACTCTTGGGGTTAGAGGCTGGTTAGAAGTAGCACCATATAGATTTTTTCTGTATTAGGGCATCATACAGTCTCTGAATTAATACAAATGGATTGAAGTGGTCCAAGTGGTGGGCCAAAAGTGCCCATTAGTTCTGGTTTATGTTGTTACTGAGAAGCCAGCAATTATTCTCAACATTGTTTACCTGTATGTAATGTGCCTTTTCTCTGCCTGCTTTTAATATTTTCTCTTTATCATTGACTTTTAGCAGTTTGTTTATAAGGTATTTTGATGTAGTTTTGTGTTTATCTTGCTTCATATTCATCAATATTCTTGGGTTACATTTTTTCATTTACTTTAGAAAATATTTGGCCAGTATTTCTTCAATGTATCTCTGCTCCAATCTATTCCCTCTCCTTCTGATAACCTAGTTCTATACATACATATATATATACACACACACACATATACATGTGCATATTTTGGCTGCACAATCGATATGTGTCACAGTTCACTGAGGCTCCATGCACTCTTTTTTTCCAGTCTTGCCTCTCTGTGCTTCAGTTTTGATAGTTCTGTGGCCTGTCTTCCAGTTTTTTCTTCTGAAGTATTAACCCTAACCTGTGATATTTTCTTTTTTCTTTTCTTTTTTTTTTTTTGAGACAGAGTCTCACTCTGTTGCCTGGGCTAGAGTGCTGTGGCGTCAGCCTAGCTCACAGCAACCTCAAACTCCTGGGCTCAAGTGATCCTCCTGCCTCAGCCTCCTGAGTAGCTGGGACTACAGGCATGTGCCACCATGCCCAGCTAATTGTATATCTTTTTAGTTGTCCAGCTAATTTGTTTCTATTTTTTTTTTTTTTAGTAGAGATGGGGGTCTCACTCATGCTCAGGCTAGTCTCAAACTCCTGAGCTCAAATGATCCACCCACCTCAGCCTCCCAGAGTGCTAGGATTACAGGCGTGAGCCACCTTGCCTGGCTGGTATTTTCATTTTACATGTTGTATTTTTCAGTTTTGGTCTTTCTATTTGATTCTTTTTTAAAGATTCCATTTCTCTGTTCTCCCAATATGTTCATGTTTTTCTTTAAATCTTTGAACATATTTATAATTGTGGTTCTAAATTCCTATCTAGTAATTTCATCATCACAGTTATTTCTTGTTCTATTTCTAAAGACTGATTTATCTTCCCCTACTGTACAATTGGGATTGGCATACTTGGCAATGAACACAACCCCACACTTGGCCCTTGGTCTGTGGGATGAGAGCTATCATAGTGGGGAAGGCCAAGTGGAAGCCTCTGGAATTTCTCCCATCTCCTGCCAAGAAGGTTTAGCAAAACCAGTATCACATCCTGGAATGGGGAGACAGTGTGGGGGGGCAGATGGCAGAAACTGGTGCCATCCATAAGAATCTAAAAGGGAAATACTTTTTGCCAAGGCTCACAGAAAAAGTTCCATTGAATTACAAGCTATGGTTTTCTGCCTTAGTACTTTGGACAAAAATGAAATGCATGAAGATTGAAAAGGGAGCAAATTGCAGCAAATGCTAAGACATAAAAAGAAAACATTATAAATAACTCTGTGTCCACATGTTTAAAAACTAAATGATTTAAAAAAACACTTTAGACAAATTAAGTTTAATAGAGTTTAATTGTGCAAAGAACGGTTCAAAAATCAGGCAATCCCCCCACCCCCAGCCTGCTCCAGAACCAGAATAGATTCCTAGAGACTCCAGAGCTCCCACATGGTCAGAGAGAATTTATGGACAGAAAAAGGAAAGTGACGTACATAAAATGGAAATGACGTACAGAAATAGCTGGACTGGTTACAGCTGAAACTCGGTGGTTGATACAGGAGTAGGTTATAGTCTCTTTACACATCTAGTTAGGTTACGGTTCCCAAGGTATGTAGAAACCTTTAGGCTGAACTTAAAACACATAAGAAGGCAGCTTTAGGCTAAATTTAATTTAAAAATTATATGGACAAATTCCTAGAAAATATAATTTACCAGAACAGACTCAAGAATAAATAGAAAATCTAAATGATCTTCTAATCATTTTGCAATTGAATCAATAATTAAAAAGACTTCTCAAAAGTAAAAACCAGCTCTGAAAGTTCTACTTGTGAATCCAATGAAACATTCAAGGAACATATAATTATAATCTTAAACAAACTCTTTCTGAGAATAGTAAAAGACAGAAATATCCCAAACTCAATAAGCCCATTTGAACCTCACTAATAAAATTAGACAATGCCTATATGAATAAGAAAAATTATAGGCCATTCTCACTATGTCAAAACCAAAGTATTAGTAGACCAAATCAAATAGTACAAATAGTATATAAAATATAAGTAGTTTATTTAAGAGTGAAAGACTTAAGATTTTAAATATATATTAATATAATTTATCTTATGGTATAATAAAAAACAGATTTGGTCTTTGTCCCAGATTACTGGCATAGAGCTCCTAAAACTCTTAGAATTTCCTAAGTGATAGAAGTGTCTTGTTATTTAATAAGACTCTTTCCTCTACACCAGAGTTCATGCTAATTTGACTCAAGGCAGGGCTCCTAGATAGCTTGGGAATGGGAGCTAATCTTTGGAAAGACAAAGCACAGAATTAGAGGGTTGGAACTTTCAACCTCACTCCCCCCACCTACCGATCCCACCCCCGCCCCACCTTTGGGGAGGGGAAGAAGCCTGGAGATTGAATCACCAGTGGCCAATGAATGATTTAGTCAATCATGCCTATGTAGTGAAACCTTGATAAAACACTCTTGTACAGGAGGTTCTGGAAGCATCCAAGTGGTTGAATGCATCAGTGTGCTGGGGTGGTGGCACACACAGAGCACATGGAAGCTCTCTGCTCCCCACCCCCCCTACACACATGCACTCAATATGTTGCCCTATGCACCTCTTCCATTTGGCTGTTTCAGAGTTGTATTCTTTATAACAAAACTATGGTCATAATTATAGAGCTTTCCTGAGTTCTATGAGTCATTCTAGTGAATTATTGAACTTGTGGGGAGGTCATGGGAGGCCTCGAATTTATGCACGGCCTCCAGATCTTGTGACTGGTGTCTGAAATGAGGGCAGTCTTGTGGGACTGAGCCCTTTACCTGTGGGGTTTGTGCTAATTCTGGGTCGTTAGTGTCAGAATGGAATAGAATTATAGGATACCCAGTTGATGTCAGAGAATCAGGGAATTGTTGGAAAGACTGATTAACAAATTAAAGAAGAAAAATCATATGATCATCTCAAAAAGCACAGTAAGAAAATAAGTGCAGATACTTTAGGGAAGAGCTTGCCAATCGGTTTGGCCAGATCCCATACCTGTGCACATGGTCGTACCACAAATGGGTTACAGGTAAACCAAGCCTGTGAGGAGCTTGTGAAAGCCAGAGCCCCTAAGGTAGTTGCTTCTCTAACTTCAGGCAGATTTATCCATTTTTCCTACTGCTGTGTATGAATATTATAATTTTCTACATGTGCTACCATATGAAAAATTACATATTTTTAAAAATAGAAGAGCTTTACTCAAAGAGGTGAACCCTTTAGTCCTATTGTTCCACCCCCTAATAATGGGTGGTGAAATCCATTGGTTTCATCTGAGTAGAGATTATTTAAATTTTTTAAAATTTGTAATTGCTAGGAATTTGCTCTTTTCTTCCCTCCATACCCTGAACCAATGTGACACAAGAACCATGGGTAAGAGTTTCCCTGATCATCACCTAAATGCACACTGGGGAAGGATACCAATTGGATATCAGATTGAGATGGGCAGTGCGGGGAGGGGATGGGTGTATGCCTACATGATGAGTGCGTTGCGCACCGTCTGGGGAATGGTCATGCTTGAAGGTGCTGACTTGGGGAGGTGGGGGGAGGGGGGATGGAGGTATGACTATATGGTGAGTGCCAGGCGCACTGTCTGGAGAATGGACACGCCTGAGGCTCTGACTCAGGGGGATGGGCGGGACACGGACAATGTATATAACCTGAGGTTTTGTACCCCCATGAAGAGCTGAAATAAAAAAAATAAAAAAAAAAAGAGTGCCCCAAATTTCCCTCAGTGGGACTGAATCAAGGCCAAGACAAAGGGAGTGGAATGTTAACAACCTATTTGACCATTTACATAATTATACTCTTCAATATAATTATTTTCAGTAATCACACTGATATTTTTATCTTCATTGGTCTGACTAGTTCAGAACCTAAGAAGGAAAGAACTTACTGACCTCTTAATAAGCTAATGTATATTAATGAGGGGTGATTCTGACTCAAACTCAATAGATGAGCCAAAATGGAGCCCAGGCTCCCCAATGGTTTGAAAACTTTTCACATATTGCAAATATTTTCATAAATGGCCCCCCTCTCCTGCTCCTATTCTCTCTAAATTGTCACTGAAAAATCTCCTTGAAACTCCTCCAATCTAAGTCACCTGCCCTCCTGTTTTCTGCTCTGTACTGACCTGCGGCCAAGTTCAGACAGGCCTCTTACAGCAAAGCTTTTTGCTCTTTTCTTGCCCCCTCCGCTGCCTTCTTGCACGTCCATTTGGAATCTTCCTTTCTTAAAGGATTTAACACATTAACTGCCATGTGTGTTGTATGTAACTGACACTAGTTTTGAGTCCAGGGCCTCTTGAAGCAACATCTGGGCAAAACCCTACAGTTGGTTAGTGAAAATCTTATTTGTTGATGTTCTCATTGTTATAATTAATATTGACAAATTAATTCTAAAAACATGGATTAAATGAATAGAAGTCAATAAATTTCGTTTTTCATTAAATTAGAAAGGATCATTTTGTTTTCAAAGTTTTCATTCCTTTTTTGTAATAAAACACCATGGCCCCAAGGAAAAACTTTTTTTCCAGTGTGGCAGTCAATGTGTTAAATAATGACTCTGCCCCATGAACTGAAGTCATGGTTGGTGAGTTTCCAGTCTCCATGTTTTGTTTTGTTTTTTTCTATTTTTCAATCCCCATTGGCCAGGAGCCACTTCTAGAAATCAACACATCATTACCTTCTCCTGAAACAGGCACCTTCCAGGTAACACCCACGCCGAACATACTTTGAGAGTTGCAGGCTCATTTCGATAGCATGGCATTGAGCAAGCTATTATCTTTCTATCCCCTTTGGAGCTATTTCTTCAGTGGCTCCCATCTGTGAAGGAAGTCTTCAATCTGTAGTCTGAAGGAGAGAATTTTCACTGGCCACATGTCTGCCAAGACTTGTCCCACTCTTTCTACCTTGCCACTCCTCCAACACACAAATACACACACACACACACTCTCTCTCTCTCTACCCCCACCTACAAGCACCCACTATAATTACTATTTTTACACTCACAGATACAAAATGCTATTATGTTAAGAGATGGTTAACATTTCCTTTTTGTCACAAAATCTCTGTAGGTTGCCTTTTTTACATTTTTAGTAATAATCTTACATAGAATGTACTTACATATGACATGATACCTAGCCAAAGATATCCAAAAGGTTTGTTCAAAAACATGTCTTGTTGGGTCAGCCTTTATTAAATCCTCCCCAGGAGCTGATAGTTTTGGGAACAAAATATTACTGGTAAAGAGAAGTATGTAAAGTTTCCAAAAGCAAAAGCGTATGTAACCAATGAAAGGATAAAATTTCATGGCCTGTACAGTAAAGCAGCTGTTAGATGATTTACTGGAAAATTCCTCCAAAACATAATAAGGCTGCCTACTACAAAGGAAATATTTTTCCTTCGAGTGTATAATATTCAAGTTCAATATGTTATGTACTCAAATTACTTCTCTATTAAAATCTGGGATTTTCACAATAACCTCCACCGTGGGGACTTGACTCTCGTTCCATCCCTCTGAAAAGCCAGGACCCCACTGGATGGTGTGAGATTCGTGATGTGAGTTCTAAACTCCAGAGACTCATTCCTTTCATGCAGCTTCCAGTATCAGTAACGGAGGCCAGGACTTCATTTCTCAGGCATACAAGCCACTCACGCTAAACTAGGCAAATCCGATAGCCTCTCACTTCCAATTAGAGAAATGATCTCACACCTGCCAGTGGGCATGGTTGATTTACAAGACAGGGAGGACACTTGCAAAGCAATACTTGCAGGGGTCAGAGAGGGAAAGACAGACTGTTTCTCCCTTATCTCTCTACACTGACAACCAGTGTGCCGAAAGACATCCTCAGATGCCGCAGTGCCTGAGTGTTTCAGTAAAGCCCTTCTGGAGCCCAGAGCAAGCGGTGAGAGAGCAAGGGCAACTCTGAGGTGTGCAGCACACAGCAGGGTCACTGCTCCACAGCACCGGACATCTGGGGGCACACAGGAATCCAACGGGCCAGAAAGCTCTTAATAGTCCCCATGCCAAGACTTCTCCATTTAAGCTTGTCCTTGACTCTGCCAGTCCACTAGGTCGTTTATTTATTAGGAGTTATCAGAAACCTCTAGGGAGGTTTCTTCATATTTTTTCTTTGCTTAGAGTAAGCCCTAAATAAATGTTCACCAAATTGAGGGTCAGTATTTGTCATTTCATGCCTCCAGTGGTATTACTGTCTTAGTTTTTGATTCTTAACAATTTGGGGAGGTATTTAGAATCCATTGCAGGCATGGATATTTGTATTAGATGGAATAAAAATAAAACTACAAACTCTCACATAACATTTTCTTTGTGCTTGTCATTATACTAAGGACTTTACAAAATTCATTTAACTTTAGCTATATGAAATAGTACTGTTTTTAATCCCTATTTTATAGATGAAGAGATTCAGACACAGAGAGGGAAACCATTGCTAACCTATAAATTCATCCTTGGAAAGGGAGAAGCAATGACAAGGGGTGGCTCTCTAAATTACTGCAAAATAGGAGGAATAAATTCTAGAGTTCTATACCACTATACAGTAACTCTAGTTAACCATGATATATTATATAGTTTCAGGTAGTTAGAAGGAGGATATTCAATGTTCCCAACACAAAGAAATAAATGTTTGAGATGATAGATATGCCAATTACCCTAATCTGACCACTATCATTATTAATATATGTATCAAAACCTCACTATGTATCCCATGAATACGTGCATTATGTGTCAATTAAAAAAAGAAAAAGAAACCTTTTGGACTCTATGTAATGTATGTACAAAAAAAACACCACCTGACTCAAATCAGGAGGAGGGCTCCACCTATACAAAGGTCACTTCTGCACTTATGAGGGGTAATGACTCCAGAGACTTTGACCTACGTAGGAAAAGGGAGAAATGGCGGTGAAAAGTCAGAGTGATTCAAGCTGAAGTCAAAGCATGTGGTGTTCCCTGCCACTTGCCTTCTTTATTATTTTGAACATTCCAACTAATTCCGACCCACCTATCCATCCCTCAGTGTGCCAGAGGCGTGGGCCAGGCCACTGCGGCAGAAGTCCTCTTCAGCAGACAGGTCTTGATCTGGTTGCTCATTAATGGTGAGGAGGCTGCTCCTAGCTTTGTTTGGATGGTCACACAGTGAGAGAGGACATTAGTTTCAATGTGTACATCTATTTGATTAAACCTCTAGGCTAAACGATCTTTTCTTAAGAAATGAACATGAATGAACTTTTCTTAAGAAATGAACGGTCAAATGACAACAGGAACATTGCTAGTAAAACATTTTGTTCCATAACTATGACAGATGAGTCAAAAGTTCACAGTGATTCTGACACGAACCCTTATTGTGGGAGAGGGAGGCAGGACTGGGCTATCTGAGAATCAGCTCCTGAGGCTCCTGAGAGTGAAGGTTTGAGTCCCTGTGTCAATGACTCAGCTCTGCTCTGCTCAGGGAAGATAAATTAGGTGCCACATGCTTTAGTCTTGGTGAAATAGGTTATTTTGGGAAAAATGTAGAAAGTAATTTTTTTTTGGTTTTGAATAGATTTTTCAGTTTTATTGAAATCTTACATGAACAAGAAATTGGAGGAGGCTTTGACGTTTAAGCCAAACAAATTTTGTAGGGCAGATTTCAAAAACATGTGAGGTTATAACAATTTAAAAACACAGTTAACCTACTTCTAGGAATGCAAAACATACAATCATAGGTTATTTCCAATACAAGAAAACAAATTAGTTTGCTTTAATTTCTTAAAACTACTAAGACAAAGCACTAGCTTGTATTTTTATTTACAGCATACTCCACGCTCCTATGTAATCTATCCCAAATACCCCCCCAAAAATGAAACTGTCCAAAACCAAATGTTCTGCAAAATCATGATTTAACAGTATGCCCAGCTTTTTTTGAACCTGAAACGATAAAAGCATTGTAACCCCCAGAATAAGGGAACTCTGCAAGCCCAGTAATGTCCACGAGCATTTATGAAAAGAGGAAAAAGAAAAAGACTTGAGTATATACACAATAGTAACTTCTTCAGCCCAGTACAAATGGCAGCAAATTGCTACTTAAAGATAACAGTTAAGCCAATTTTTTTGAAGAATGTAGATCTAGAGCCAATCATATCTTGCCAATATCATTTTCAGCTCTCGCTTGTCTGTTTCCACTGTTGCCCATAAGTATCCTGATGAAATTCCTGGTTGTCATTATTGTAACCATAGGTACCAGAATAATCACCACCTTGCTGAAGCGGCTGCTGAGTGATGGGTTGTGAACCCCAGTTCTGTCGGTTGTTGGTCTAACGATGCTTGGAATCAGGTTGGTTATACCCATCTGCCTTTCTTTTGCCTCCTACATTGCCCCCATAATTGCCCCGAGATCCATGGGAACCATGGCCTCTCTGCTGTTGTGCAGGACCCACTCTGCCACCCGTTGAGAGAGGAGTCATGACTGGCCATTACCCTTTCCAGGGAATGGCACAGGGATCAAGCTAAAAAAGAAAAACTGCTTGGGAACTTTGGAAAAAGTCTTTCCCACTAATAAAAGGGATCTCAACACAACTTAGCTCCTAAATTAACCCACCCTGCAACCCTAATTTTGGACTTTAGTTTGGAGAGATGATAAACTCCTTATTGTTTAAACACCATTGGATATAGTGAAAATTGCAGCCAAAATCATCCTAACTGGTCCTGAGTGGTAGGAACATGAATTTACTTTCAATTTCTGGAAGAGTGGTACAAGCCATAGACTGTCAACTCCTATATAAGCACAGAAAATAAGCGTTCATGATAAACTGTGTGTATTGAGGAAATTGCAGTTGAATTTGCTCATCTGTGAAATGGGAATAGCAGCAGTAAAAATTTCAGAGGTTTATGCTGATGATTTAGTATATGTAAAGCTCTCAAAATAGTCCCTGGCACATAAAGATACAATTTAATTGTCAAGTGTTGTTATTATAGAGGTGAAGAGGCAAGAAGGATTATTCTGGACTAAATTGGGGCTACCAACTAGGAATCAAGATACACTCACTTGCAAAGAGAAAGATTATGGCTGAGCCTGGTGGCCTGGCTGGCTAATAGCAAAGTAACATGGTGGAGACTGTAATTAGTTTCCCAAGACCTCTTCACCATCCTCATTCCCTCTGCGAGAGTACCTGGGTGATCTGGAGGTGACAGCAGCTCTCATCCAGGGTTTGTCTCCAGGGTTGATTTAGCTCACCTGGTGTGGTAGGCTGAATAATGCCTTCCATCCCCAAAGATGTCCACGTCCTAATCCTTGGACCCTGTGAAAATGTTAATTTACATGCATGGCAAAAATGACTTTGTAGATGTGATTACATTAGGGATTGTCAGATCAAGACATTATCCTGGATTCTCTAGAGGAGCCCAAGGTCCTCATAAAAAGTAGGAAGGAGTCACCAGTAGGAGATGTGATGATGGAAGAAAGAGGTTGGAAAGACGTGAGGAAGGAGCCACATGCCAAGGAATACAGGCAGACTCTGGAATCTAAAAAGGGTAAGGAAATATATTGTCCCCTAAGGCTCTAGAAGGAACACAGCCCTGCTAACAACAAATTGACTTTAAACTTCTTACCTCCAGAACTGTAACAGAATAGATCTGCATTATTTTACGCCACTAAATTTGTGGTAATTTGTTACACCAGCAACAGCAAACTAATACATAATATCTAGCTAACCAGGTGAGACATGCCCTCTACTTCCTTTGTTAGTTTGTATGTTTCTGCTGCAACTATCAGAAGCCTTCACTCATAATGGCTTAAACCCAGTTAAGGGATCTGTTATCTCACATAATAAAAACAGCATAACTGAGTCAGAGAGTTGCAGGTTGTTTAATTCAACAGCTCAATCACATCATCAAAGATCCAGATTTTTCCTAAACTCCTGCTCTACCATTTTTGAACACAAAGACTTATCTCTTAGTTGGTCTACTCATGGTCAAAAATGCTTCCTCCAGTTCCAAGTACTGTATCTTTACACACTAATATCCAAAAGTTGGAAGAGAAAACCACCTCTTTCATGTGCCATTTTTTAAGTACCAGGAATATTTCCCCAGAAGTCTAGACTTCTATACTTTGCCTCATGTGCCATTAGCAAGAATTAAATCATTCAGCCATTTCTAAACCAGTCACTGGGAGAGGCACGGAATCAAGATTCGAACCCCGCCCCCCCCTCCCCCCAACCAGGACAACTGAAGGGCTGGCCTCTCCTGAAGGACTTGGTGGCCTAATTCCCTGGTTGCGTTAGTAAGGAAGCAGAGGGGTGGAAGATGGCATGTGTAGCAGACAATGGTGTCTGTTCTACTCCCTCCTCAAGGTTCCTTTGGAGCAATGAACCTTACCAGAGAGAAAAACCTTCCAAGGTAGAAGAGGGCTATCCTTTAGAAGTATGCAAGGTCTATAATTCTCATTCTTTTTGCTTAAAATATTCTGACAAAGGAAGCACATTCATTTAATTCATATTTTTCCTTTATTTAGAATAAGCTTTAAATAAACATCTACAAAATCAAGGCTCAGTATTTGTCATTTCATGCCTCCAGTGGTATTACTGTCTTAGTGTTTGATTCTCAATGATTTGAGGGGGTATTTAGAATCCATTGGAGGCATGTATTTGGTGGAATAAAAATAAAGAGAAAACTACTAACTCTTATATAACATTTTCTTTGTGCTTGTCATTATACTAAGGACTTTACCAAATTCATTTAACCTTAGCTATATGCAATGGTACTGTTTTTAATCCCTATTTTATAGATGAAGAGATTCAGACACAGAGAGGGAAACCATCGCTAACCTATAAATTCATCCTTGGAAAGGGCGGAGCAATGACAAGGGGTGGCTCTCTAATCGTATCTTTGAAGGAAGTAAAAACAATTTAGAAAATATGTGCCTCATATGTTACATAAACTGCAGGAGGATTTTATGCTATACTTCAAAACAATTCTTTTTGATGTAAAATTAAACAACATAAGCAGCATTCTAACCTAAAAAGAGTCAAAGACAAAAACACAGGACAAAATGAAAAGTGTGTCTGTGGGAAAGAAACCAATAGAAAAAGGCAAACTTTGTAAGTTGTGGCCTAAAACTCATTAGCTAGAGGGAAAATGTGAGATTTCAAGGAGCTGATTTGGAATCGAGATCATTTGTCTTTCCCTAACTGCAGACCAACATCTTTAATGGTTTATAGAACTATTTTGACCTTTCTCTGAACTAACATCTTTCAAAAATATGTATGGAATATTGTGCCATAACCATTGAAGACATAAAGGTCTAGGTTATGTTTTGGCTATTGGGCTTTTCTAATCACTATTTATTCATTTTACTGCTATTGAGTTTAGACATAATAGAGCCAAATGATTTCATCATTCCTTACATACAGATAGAGATAGCAGTAAACTTCATTTTAAATTCATTGATTCCTTTCAGGAGAAATAATGATGCCTGAAAATGCTGGCTTTGTTATGTTTACGTTGGTTGGCACTGCAAGGGAGACTGAGATGTTTTTACATAATCTACTGAAGAGTAGGAACTTCTATACCACGTGAACAAAGATTATTTTTTAAAATTCCCTTTTCTGAATCCTATAGAGATGACAATGGTTTCAGTGAAGACAGTTATTTCAGGATAGGACATTGCAGATTATGTCGTACAAAGTAAACCAAAGAACACCTTCAAGAGCACAAAAACCTGAAACACACAAACGGAAATAAAAGGCTAATTTATGGTAAACTACAAAGCATGAAACACAAAAATTCCTAAAACAGAAACAATTTTTATCATGGCTGTATATTGTTTTAATAATGGCTTTATTTAAACAGATGAGATTTCTAGAAAGAAAAATAGAAAACATTGGTTATTTATCTGGATGATTCCAAATAGATATTTGCTATGACAGAAAGAAAAATAACAATGATCCAGATTGTCTTCTTTTCAGAACTTGGTATCCAAATTGTTGTTTTAACTATTTCCAAAAAGGAGTTAATTAAAATAGTTCACTGATAATTGTGAATGATTCTCCTTTGCATTTAATTTCCTCAGACTGATTTATTCTTGCCAACATTTCTGCACATGTGATTTCCTCTGAATATCTAGATTTTAATTTCGCATTTCTAGGACATGCTGAATCATTGCTGGTAGAGTTTTAATTAGTCTAATGCCTCTGGAAAAAAAATTTGGCAGAATATACAAAAGTTCTACAATGTTTGGGTAACTGATCCAGTGATTCTGCTTCTGGAAATTGTTTTCAGGAAATAACCCAAAATTTAGAAAATATATTTATGTTCAATGTTTGTTCATATGGTAATTATACTAGCTGAGATGAGAAATAATCTAAAAGCCTAGTAACGGCAAGATGGTTAAGTAAATTAGGATATATCCACTGAATGAGATGTTATTATCTCTAAAATTTATAACATAATGAGAAAAAGGTGAAATATAATGATATGTGCAGGGACAGACAGATGGCAGAATGCAAAATTGTACTTGATCTTACTTCAGCCATACGAAACAACACGAGTGCATCTTAGTGTCTCAATAAGATATCAAAACTGCATTTTGGTAGTGCAAAACCAAGCTAAACTAAATATTATATTATTTAGTCACATATATATGTACACTTGCATTTGTGTGTGTACATATGTTTGTGCATGATGAAACCAAGAAAAGGAATGGTGAGAAACACGATATGTGGGATAATAGTTACCTCTGTCAGGAAGACACGGGTCAGGAGGAATCACGAAAAACAAATAGGTAGATGACAGTTACTAATAACGTTCTACTTTTTCGGGCAGGTTGGTGGGTCTTCTGCTATTCGTGATGTCATCTAATGATGAATCAACAGAGTAAAAGATGGCCATGCATGGACCAATGATGACAGTGTGCCACAAACCAAGAATTATGACTCAGTCCATTTTCACCATTGTTAAATTATGAGATTATTAGTGACTTTTTTCCTTTTATACATTTCTATAATTTCCAAATTTCTATAATTAACATTACACTTTTAAAATACAAAAATAATAAACTGATCTACAAACCTTACAGATTTTTTAAAAAATTTAATAGATATGTTATACGTGGGTCTGAATGAGCTACACTTACCAAATTTAGGTCAGGCAGTTGAACCAAAAGCTAGAGTTTAATTAACACTAAGCTGCAAACAGTTAGTGGTTATATTACCTAGGCCTGAGTTTATTTTCTTAGTCCTGATGATTCAGATTCTTCTCTGAGTATCTGACCTCGCAGGGCCCTATCTGTAATAATCTCAAAGTGTTACATTTTCTTAAAATAATTACATCAGCTAATATTCATTTAATAGTTAATAAATGAATCAATTTTACCATGTGGCAGGTGCTGTGCTAACTGCTTTTTATCCATGGTGGCATTTAATGCTCACAGTAAACATATGACAGTTACTCACATTATCCAGATGAGGAAACTGAGGTGCAAAGATAGGTGCTTGCCCGACACACAACCAGTAAATAAGAGAGCTCAAAATTTGAGCTTAATATGATCAAACCTGCTGAGAACAACCAAAAAATCTTATCCCACAGTGATCTCAGTAAATACGTGTTTACCAAAGTGGAAGTGCAATAAGTTTGAGAGAGGAGCCAGGGTTTGGTTCCTAGAATCATGTGTGAGGGTAGATTCAGGGACATGGTTTCCCAGGCATGGATCAGGAGACAGAATTTGGAGAAGTACAGATCCCAAGGATGTTTAGAAGGTGGAATAGTATAGTGCTTTGAGCATTGGTTCCAAGGCCATAACTGCTTAGGTCTGTACCCTGGCTTCACCATCTTTTAGCTTTGTGATATGGAAAAGTTATTGGAGTTCCCTGTGTTTCATTCCCTATGATTGTGAAGTTGGGATAATACCAGTACTTACCTCACAGTGATTACTTATATTAAATGAGTTAATCTATGGAAAGCACGCAGAACAATGCTTGGCACGTAACACTAAGTGTTAGCTATTGTCATTCCAGTGTATATTTTCACAATTCTTGGTCCTTATTCTCTCTCTTTCTTCCCACTTTCCACCTCCCCTCCCCACCTCCAACCTCATAGTCATAGTTTGCTCTGAATTGTTTGGGAAAGGAAACAAGGTGTAAACAAATCTAGAATGGAAAATAACCTTTATAATATTATTAAATTCACTTCTATGATATAGGATAGAGACTCAAAAATGCATAAGCTGGTATTCTTTTGTAGTTGAAAGAATGTAATTCTAGAAATAGGAGATTTGCATTCAAGTCTTACCTCTGTCACCAACTATATAATCTTCTGGTAAGTCTCAACTCAGCCTCAGTCTTCTTATTTGACAGGTGGAAACGACAATGCCAGGATTGCCTCCTGAATGCTTTACTCTGGCATGCTTCCGCGGGTTTCTTCTTTCATTCTATGATCCACATTTACGTTAGTGAGTACTTGCTCTGTGCCAGACCCAGTGCTGGAGGCTAGACACGCGAAGTCTTTGCTATCTTGAGTAATTCATGGTGGAAGAACACACAATTGCAGCCTGGTGTGGGTGTGCACGTGCATGCACACGTGTGTGTACATGCACACAGGGATGGGGAAGGTGAAGCAGATATTCCAACTATAAATGACAATTTTCAAATTCTGGAAAATACACCAACCACAAACAGGGGAATAATAGCTGGCATCTATCTTGGCCACTCAGAAACAAGTCCCTTTCTTTTTTACTGAAACATATGCATGTTTCCATGGGACTTTCTACCTATAATTGTCCACATCTGAAATATTTGTTTTGCATTTGTTTTGGATCTTTTAAAATTCAAGAAACCTTTAATCCAGCTTCTCAGGACAGAACATTTGTTTTTGTTTGGCAGACATTTTCTCACTGTCCATGTTCAATTACTAAGTTAGATAAAAATAATGATATTATTACCCTTTCATGCTTATCCCTTGACATTTTCCACAAATAGAAACTTTATTCATTGGCTAAAATTCTCTTTAATACTATCAAATGTCAAAGGCAGGATTTGGTACACCAATCTCCTTGGAGAAAAGAATGTGGTTCTCTAATTCAGTTACAGATGGAAGTGAATTTGATAGCCCCAGACTACCTGCCAATAATATTAAATATTTTTGTAGCCACAAATAACCTGGCAACTCAGCATGTTAGTTTTTAGTCAGATCAGAATAAGGTCCACTTTCGGTCATACTAGTCATTCATTTGCACATTTCTTCAAATGCTCATTTAGTGCCCAACATGTACATGCCAATTAGCAGCAGAAAAGTCTGCCAAGTTGTGCCCAAGGCCATGCCTACAAGGTGTCAAACATTAAAGTACCCTCCAACCTCAGAAGGCTATGGCTTTGGCATCTAAATAAAAGAAGAGTACTCCAGACAAAAAAAATCTAAAACTTATTTTATAATCTATCATCAGGATATTTGGTACTGCTTAAACTGAGCCAAAAAATATCTTCAAATCTTGCTTCTCAAAATGTAATAAAGAGAAATATAAGTGGCCAATAAACAATGAAAAGATGTCTGGCCTCCTAGTGATAAAACAAATGAAAAATAAAATAAAACAAAATACTATGTTTCTCCTATGACATTGGTAATGACTTAAAAATTGATAATGACCAGTGCTGGCAAGGAAAGAGAAACAGGCACTCTCACTTGGCTGATGGGCTTTAAAATAGTACCATTTTTCCAGAATAAAGAGATAAACCAACATGTTATCAGTGGTTACTGCTAAATATAGGAATCTAAGTTGATGTTTAAATTTTCAAAAAATTTTTTGTTTTTCTGTATTTTCTATGTTGAATACATTTATCACTTTAATTAAATATAATGCAATCCTTTTAATAAGAAAAATTTATAAAATGTAATATGATGCTTCTTAAACTTCTATGAACTTCTAAATGCTATTAAAACAAAGAGATAATGGCATTCTTTTTGTTAAAATTTATATTCTACCAGTTTTTATCAATTTAATTCCAAATAATATAAAATGTAATATTTGTTGAAGACATTGTAAACACACAGGATTCTAGTGTCTCTTGTTAGACATTTTGTATAATACGTGAGGTGGTTATGCACTATTTCAGTGGACAGCTGAGATTTGCAAACTTGCACTCCTGTCCATGGGAAGCACATGGAAATAATAGGAATTGCTGACAGATGTAGGTACTTTTGTAGTTGAGTCCAAAATAACAGAGGTAGAAAGCAAACACTCTTTGGAACCCAGGGTGGCCTGCATTTAAGTCCTGCCTCTGCCCCTCATTGGCTGTTGCTCATCGGACTGAATGTGTCTCTCCCAATATTCATATGTTGAAGCCCCCAGTGTGATGGTTATTTGGAGGTGAGGCCTTTGGGGCATAATTGTTAGATCACAAGGGTGGGACCCTCATGAATGGGATTGGTGCCCTTATAAGATGAGACAGGAGAGAGATGCTCTCTCTCTACCATTTGAGGATACAGCAAGAAGGTAACTATCTGCAAATCAGAAATCAAATCTGCCAGCAGATTCAGCCTTGGACATTCAGCTTCCAGAACTGTGAGAAATAAATTTCTGTTGTTTAAGCTACCCGGTGTACGGTACTTAGTTATAGCAGTCTAAGCTAAGACTGCTATGTTATCTTGGCTAACTTACTTAACTCCAGTAAAACAGGGATAATGATAATATTTACCTCTGCCAGTTGTTATGAGATTTAAATGAGAAATGGAATAATAAGGGAAAATTTACATTGTACCTGACAAATAAGTACTCAATAAACTTTAGCTATTATCACCATCCGTAGGTTCATCACACATTTGGTACATTTGAAACCTGCTCAGTCCTATGTGGCTGCACCTAAGGAGGAGATGCCAAAGAGCAAGATTAGTCAACAACCTCATACATTCCTCAATGTTTCCCAGGGAATAGAAAGTGCAAGCCATGGAAAGGAATTGAATTTGCAAATACCCTTGCATTCCTACTCCATTTTCCTGTGTGTGTGTGTGTGTGTGTTTGCATTTGCTTCAATGGAATCTTTTTGTTTAAAAAAAAATGGAGAAGAAAACAGGTGCTGTCCACCATAGTTAATATTGCAAAGCCTTGGAGAGTAATATATTTACTGCTTTGTGACCCAGAGCCCAGAAGTGGTTTACACTTCAGGGGATCCACTTTGAATTGTATGATTCTTTTTTCTTCTTTACAGTCATTTCAATGTTACCAAACTTTTAAGTCCCTGGATGGATGAAAATCTGTGAGCAAACTGGCAAATGCTCCAGAAGCCCAGTGATGAGTTGTCTCAACACAAGGAATATCCTGAATTATTCAGTGAACTGGGCAAAGGGAACAATCACCACTTTATGTGGTAAAATAATTAA
This sequence comes from Lemur catta, assembly GCF_020740605.2. Classification (NCBI taxonomy): domain Eukaryota; kingdom Metazoa; phylum Chordata; class Mammalia; order Primates; family Lemuridae; genus Lemur; species Lemur catta. The sequence continues at coordinate 35,021,168 of NC_059135.1, read as the reverse complement.
CCAGCTAACAATGACCACTCATAAGAAAAATGTAGCAAAAGTTTACTTAAAAGGGGAAAATGTTAGTTAGTTCACTGTCACCGTCAAGTGAAATCAGTAATTGAAAACTCTAGCTCCATATTCCTAAAGTAAAACCTCTCAGCCCTGTGCAGGGCAGGGGGGAAAAAGTTGTTTACTTCCTGAAAAACACAAAAGTTCATTTTTCAGATCTTAAAAAGAGATATAATTTAGAAAAGGGATAACCACAAACAACACTTTCTGCTGAGAACAAAAACCAAAGCCAAAAAAAAAAAATATTTATGGACATTCCCAAGAAACCACTATGGCAAATCTCATTGGAACTTTAATTCGTGTGGAGGCTTTGAAATATCAGCACACAGCAGGAAATGAAAGGGCATTTGAAAAGTAAAGGGCAACTGCAGTTTTCCCTCTATCCATACCTCCAGAAATTGCAAAGAAAGTCCTTATTTTTAGTAAAATTGCTATCACATTTGTAAACGGCAGCCCTGGACATGTGTCCATAGCTCTGTGCCAACATCGCTGTATCGCTGTGGATCCAAACCCACCAGAACATTTTGTTTTTCAAAAGTAGTTTTGCCTTAAAATACATTCGCATGGAGAGTAGGGAATGAGAACTGTAGTGGATAATGAGAACTCAGGGCAGAGAACAAGAGAAATCTGCAAGAGGTCTCAAGGAGTATGCTATGAAGAAAAGTTCTTTTTTAGCTCCCAGTAAATTCCTCAGCAATTAGTGGTTTGTCTTGAAATGATAGCAGTTGCAAGAACTGTGGCCAGAGATTCATTGCTTGCCTACATCATGGGAATATCCCTGGCCTCTGAGAAAAATAAGCTGCATAAAGTTATTGTGGCATAAAATATGTTTTTCAAAGCTTTATGTGCTCCTCTTTCAATAATCTATGAAGCAAGCAAATGAACAATCAAAAAATAAGCAAAGAAAAAATTATCCTTAAGCAGGATTTCATAGATATTGCAAAGTAGAGGGGCACATTAATACTCTAAAGTATTGTTTCTGAACAAGGAAATGCATCTCAGTATGCCGAACTACCCTCCAACATGCAACTTAGACACTTGAAGAAGTAAAGTCTAAGATAAATAAGACAAAATAGCTTTCCTGGCTGCAAAGCACCTTTTGGTAACAAATTTCTTTACACATGTTTGAGATGATCTTGTAGCCATAAGAGATAATTGCTGAAGTTTCCCCGTCTCGTTTTCAGATGGTTGACTCATAAAACTTGCTGTTGTAACAACAGAGTTGAGACTATGTTTCCTGAGTGAGACTAGAGAATTATTTTTGGGAGAAATTAATCTAATTCACAGGCTTTTACTATAAATTCAAAGCAAATGTGAGCATTCCTTGTCTAGCGAATGGATTAAGGTTTTATTTATATTTGAAGGTCAGACATATTGCAAAAATTTTGACAACTCTATATAAATCTCATGTATAGTTAGGTTATTTCTATTTCTAACCTTTCTAAGAATAAATGTAGTCCGGCTGATTTGATTTAGTTGGCATTTCTTTGTTTAACTTTTCACAAGCACTTGACAGCTCACAAAAGTCACCTATTTGTGCAGTCACACAATGGGGATGGGGAGAGGTAATGGCAAGGTTGCAGAAAAGCACAAGAGATCATAAATTAGTTCTGTGGTCTTTTTTTGGAAAATATAATCAGCTATTGGTGCTATTTAAACTTGTTAAGCTTATATTAGTCATTTTCACTTTTGCATGAATATATGTTTCAGATCCTCTCTGAGAAGAGGTTTTCAGAACAGAGAGAGAACCTGAGTACAAAGTCTTAAAGGACTGGGAAAGGGGCATAAATAAAGGAAGGAAATGTGTTTCACCTATCACCACTCCTGCAGCTACCCATAAACATGTGAGCGCCCACCCTCATACCCATTTAAGTGATTGCTCCTCTCTGTCAATGGGAATGGGAAAAAGACTGAATTCCTTCCATTGTTCATCCAATCACTTCCCTCCATCCTATCTTACCTTTCTCCTTCTCCCAAACACTATCCTAATGAAGACTTAGCTTCAAAGCAAGTCAATAAGACTCTCTAATATGGAGATCTGAACTGTGGAAGGCATCTCAGCGCCTTGCCCAATTTCACTGCTCTGCCTGGAGCTTAGACAGTTGCCTCATTCAATCAGCTATGCAATGGCAACACCTACATTTGCATCTCCGTGGCTAGCCACACCTTTGGCTAGCCAAAAGTTTGAAAGGCTTTGTTCAATCCATGTAACCAAAAATGAGCATCACACTCAACAAAACCAAAGCTGATCTCATCTTCCCCTCAAATCTGTTCCTCCTTCAGTGTTCTCTGTGTTATTAATAGGCAACCATCAGGATGGTTGCTCAAAAGAAAAACCTGAAAATCATCCCTCATAAGTCCCCTATCTTACACATCCAAGTAATTAGAAAACTCTGTCAGTTCCACCTCTCAAATACTATTTGAATTCATCCCTTTCTCTCAACTTCCTCTGACACCACCATCCTCTTGTTAGGACAACTGAAATAATCCCCCTAAGTGGTGTCCCTGCCTTCAGACTTAACCCTTTCTATCCATCTCCCATACAGCACTCAAACAATGATCCTTCTCAAACACAAAATATGATTATGTCAAACTTCATCTTAAAGCTCTTTAATGGTACCCTGTGGCCTTAAGGTAAAAGCCAAGCTTGTTGACATGGTCGCTGCCCACCTCTCTCTGGAGACTTGTCCTTGGAATGAGCCAGGCATTTCCTGCCTCAGAGCCAGTGCTATTTCTTCTGCCTGGAGGTCTTCCAATGAGAGAGATCTTTACAAGATATTTTCAAACATTATAGATAAAGAATCATGGGAGTGGCCAGGGCACAGTGGCTCACGCCTATAATCCTAGCACTCTGGGAGGCTGAGGCGGGAGGATTGCTTGGGCTCAGGAGTTTTCAGACTAGCCTGAGCAAGAGTGGGACCTCGTCTCTGCAAAAAAATTAGCCAGGTGTAGTGGTGCGTGCCTGTAGTCCCAGCTACTTGGGAGGAGGAGGCAGGAGGATCTCTTGAGTCCAGGAGTTTGAGGTTGCAGTGAGCTATGATGATGTCACTGCACTCTAGCCAAGACAACAGAGAGAGAACTTATCTCAGAAAAAAAAAATCATGGAAGATTCATTTTATACCAATTTCTGTTCCACATATAGCAAATTGTATGTGAATACAGGCAATCTGTACAATACCTATTAGCATAGTGCAAATGGCTCGCTCACCGGAAATCACTTTAGTGAATTGTTCATGTCTTTCTCTTCTATTTTGCAAATACTTACTAATGCATTCTGTGATGCAACAATTATTGCAATATAGAGTATTCTACCCTAAAATTAATTGATTCCATAAGGCCAGGCACAGTGGCTCATTAATCCCAGCACATTAGGAGGCTGAGGCAGGAGGATTGTTCGAGGCCAGGAATTCAAGAGTAGCCTGAGCAACATAGTAAAACCCTATCTCTACTAAAACCTAAAAAAGTTAGCCAGGCATGGTAGCACATGCCTGTTGTCCCAGCTACTCAGGAGGCTGAGGTAGGAGGATCACTTGAGCCCAGGAGTTCAAAGTTACAGTGAGCTATGATCGTGCCATTGTACGTCAGCCTGAAAGACAAAGTGAGACCGTGCCTCAAAAAATAATAATAATAATAATTGACTTCATGATATATTTTCAGTTTTTTTTTTTAAGTTGAAAAACCATTTATTTCACTGGAAAGAAAAAAGTGATCCAACTCTATAGGTCTAGCCTTTGGCCCAAAAAAGAAGACCCAGAAGCAGTGAGACTCTCACCAAGGTCATCCCCAAATCCAACACCCACTGGAGGCAGGAAGCAGGGAGGAGGTAGCTCTGCCCCCACCACAGTTTCTGCACACAATGAGGCCTGCTGGGAGGACAGAACATGAATGGGAGGCTACAGAAGTATTGAAGGGTAGGAAGAACAGGAAAGTGGGCAGGAAAGGAAAGGAAAGGAAGAGAAGGTCTGAACTCAGTAAGGTAAATTAAGGTCCAGGGTTCCTGAGGGACTGAATGCACAGAGCCGAGAACGTCACGGAGATGGGGTACCATGAAGGGTGTATTCTCACACACAATCGCAGCTCGGAATTTCAGTCCACATACATCCCACCTTGAAACTCTGTGTTATCAAGGCCCCTGATGGCCTCCACTGCATCCTCTGCCCGCTCCATGTGTACGAAGGCATAATCTTTCACAGTGTCACATTCGATGACTGGACCATACTCCTCAAACTTGGCCCGAAGCTCCTTGTTGGTGTAGGTGGGACTGATGTTGCCCACATGCAACTTCGTTGAGGTTTTGCTCTTACTCTTGCTGGCTTCCACGTTGATGTTCACTCCATGAAGCTTGTAGCGGTGCAGGTTGCATATGGCATCCTCAGCTGCAGTTTTGTTTTCTATGTGCACAAAGCCGTAGTTCTTAATGTTGTCACATTCCAGCACCTTTCCATACTGCTCGAAGAGTGAGCAGATCTCCTGTTTTGTGGCCTCCCGAGGCAGGTTTCCAATGAATAGCTTCACCATCCTGACAAGAGCCCGCACGGAAATCAGCAGGGCCTCCTCGCGGCGCGGACGCTTCTGACAAAACACTAAAAATATATTTTCAGTTTTTAATCAAACATGAAAATTTAAATTTTAATCCAAACTTTTAAAAAGTGATACAGATTACAATCACTTTCTCCTAGTTTTTTAATTTCATGTTGGAAAATTTAATTCAAATTTGGTGTGATAGGAAGGACAAAAGCATTTGAAGTCAATGCTTGAACTTGAGCTCAAATTCCAGCTTATGGTAATTAGGTAACTTTGAAAAGTTACCCAATTTCTCTGAGACTCAGTTTTATCACCCACAACATGAGGACAATATTTGATTTCCAGGGTTGTTGGGCAGATGAAATGCAACAGCTTGAATAAAAGAGCCAAAGACAATTCCTTCTTCATAGCAGGCCCTTAGCAAACTTTATTTTTTCTCCTTTAATTTATACATTATGTAGTTCAGAATACAGACATACCCACAGGCAATATTTTTTATATAAACACACACATACCTCTATTTTATAAAAACACATATTGTAAAGAACTTCCAAAATTAAACCAACTACTTACAATATTGTGGGATTATTGTCATGTTTTTCAGGAGTACTGGAGCATAGCCAAAGTAATTAAATCTCTAGCAAGTTTAGTAATGAAAAAGGCCCCAGCCATTGGCCATTGTAATTATTCTATTTCTCGTAAGAAAGGAGACAGATTTATTTGTAGTATCTCATGCTTAATCATTAGTATTAAATGAATTAGGACCAGAACTAATCAAAGAAGCAAACAGCTGATTACTGCTGCTTTGTAAAAGAAAGAGGTAGTTGCTGTTCACACAGGTTAAAGCAGCCAAAAAGGCCTCTAAATAAATGGCCAAGCTTTTTTTCTCCTTTTAAACTTGTTTTCAATAGTCTTTAGTCTGTGATTACTTAAATATTCATTTATTTCAGAGGCCTTTTTGTGCAAATCCCAATTTAAAACCCAATCACGTTCTTATTAAATTGGGCTAACTACTTTCAGAGGAAGAAACAAACTTCAGTATTCTATCTATAAAATTTGACTTTGTATGACTACATAGGCAGTTAATTCAATTATAAAATTTAGTTATAAAATGATCCAAGTTGGAACCAGGGAAGATCATGAAGCCTCATAGATTTATTCATGATTATTGATTTACAGGTTAAAGAAGTGCTGTGATATGCATTAGAGGAAATGAAGAATCTGTTGTGTTTTATTTATTCAGTAATTTTATCTTATAATTTTCCCCACACACATTATGCACCATTTGTTTGTTAGTCAATATAACTAGAGTGATTGTACATTTACAAGTGTGTCTGTAGTTGGAGACCCAGTTGCATTTTACAATCTGGCTAGAAATATCAGTATAATTAGCACATATCTTTCCTTTGGCCTTTCAAAGGGGTATTACCATCACTAAATTTAAATTCCAGTGGTGAACCACAGAGGGTGGAATCCTTCGACTAATTATAAAATAATCCCTTTTTCACTTATTCTGAGAGTTGACCACAGCATAGGGTTGGTACAGGACCTAAACGTGAGAGATTATTCATTTGATTCTGACCACACTTGCATCCACCTCATCCACTGGAGACATTCGTAAATAGTGAGTTTAGTAATATATTTTAAGGGGAAGAACTTTTCAATAAGCTGGAAGATTGGTTTGTTTACTACGAGGAAAAACTTACATTTCCATATAGAAAGACAGAAGTGTGTGTGTGTGTGTGTGTGTGTGTGTGTGTGTGTGTGTGTACAGCTGTGAGGAAACTATATGGGAAAATGTTGGAATTTATTCTCACAGGAAAGCTTTGATAAATAAAGAAGTCAGAAGATATGAAAAGGCCTTTGCTTTCTGATGTGGACAATATTACAAAAGTGGTAAACTGATAGAGAGGAAGGAGTGGTGAGAGTGCAGTCTGCTGGTTCTGGAAGCCAGGGCATGGCTGAGCTAAGAGTCCCCAGCAGAAGGCCACAACAATGACTTTCTATCAAGAAAATATCTTCAAGATATTGAGGGCCCGTGAGAATAAGAGCATGTTGTATCAGAACCTACTGGTGATTTCTAATAAATATATGAAGCTTACAGTGCTATAAAAAGGGATACTGAAAATGATCTTACTTGAATCAGGAATTTAGGAGCCTACCCTTACCAGTCCCTCCTCCAATATAAGAACTGACTCTCACAAAATTACTTGAATTCTATTCCTGGATAAGCCAGATCTTCAGAAACTGTTGAACTACACATTGCTTTGGCACCTAGTGCCCTGTTTTCCAAGTAACTGCCCACAGATAATATCCAAAGAGATGGTTTAAGTATTAATAATTATGAAACACACTAGACACTGAGTTCCTCACTTGGGGATTGCCAGAGTAAAGCCTCCAAAGAATCCAGCAGTAGAAATGCATGTTTAACACTGTTGAATACAGTGTTCCCAGAACATAATTGGGCCCAGGGTGCTTTCTTTCTTTGCCGCATACCTTTGCCACATCATGAAGAATGTGAGTTTGGGAAACATGAATGATTATTTCAGTTAAGATGCTTTTAGTTGCTAATAACAGAAAACCAAAAAGAGAACGGATTAACCAAATAGGTCTTTATTTTTATCACATACTAAAAGAAGGAGATGACTGTTCCCATTGCTTCAGTGTCTACAGTGGGTCAAAAATGTCAGGGCCAGCATCTCCAGGATTCCTTTCCTTCATAGTTACAAGATGGTGGAAACCGTTCCCATCTAAGGTGATGGGGAGGTGTGGGGGTTTCAGCAGCATTTCTGGTTTCCATCAAGAAATCAAAGAGCCACCCAGCCGACTTCCAGTTCATCCTTAATTCCAAGTGAGCTGGAATAGCCTCTGTAGTGGAGGCAGTCAAGGGAGGAGGAGCTTGGCTATGGCTGGAGAGTTGGCCAACCTACATCGTCTTCAACAATCGTAGAAGTACCATTAGGGACTTGCATTGTGGTTTCATGCATTCAGCTTCCACCAAGAGATCCTGTTAGAACGAGTTATATGAAATCTACTGTTGTCTTTATGGTAACAGCATTCTGTTCATGAGGTTGTGATCCAAAGTAAAAGAATAGCTATAATAAGACCCATGTGAGAAACTCTTCTCAGGCTCAATGCTATCTTCCTTCTCCCTGCCATGCTCATTCCAAAAACAATGTTTACCCTCACACAGCCCTTTTCATTCTACCTTAGCCCTAGAAGCCACATTCCTGGTGTTGGACCATTCTCTACAGGTGCTGCAATATTTTCAACATGCAGTGGGGAACTGGGCAAGGTTCTCACTGCTCTAAGATCCAGAGATCAATCTCTTCTTGTTTCCCTCTGAGCCCTTTCCACTCTTTTTAAACTCTTATTTTTCCCAATAGATTTACATATTTGCAAATAAAAGTCCCAATAGAAAGTTTTGGGCTTTTTTTGCCCCATTTGGAGTGATACCATATACCTCCCCTCATGCAAAAACGCAGTCTTCTGATACAAAAGGGAAAAATACAGGCAGAAATTATAAACTACTATTACCAAGATTACTTGGCCCCACACTTTACACAATAAATTATTTAATCACAAATTAAAAAGTTTGGTATTTAATGTCTGTCCTGATAGTAATTTCTACCCATTTGACACTGTTCAAGGACTCTTATGTTCCTCACCTGTTGCCAAATTTTTACAATTCAAGCCAGACTTGCCTCCAGCCCCTTCCCTCTCAGCAGAAGATGGACTAGCTGCAATCTTAAAGGAGAAACTGATCAGCCCCTACTCATCTCTATTGTCATTTCCCTTCTTTTTCTTCACATTTGTCTGTGAAAAAATGTTTTTTCTTCTTCTAGCTGAGGCTAACCTATTTGTGCTTGTGATCTCACTTTCTCTGGCATTTTCTATCATCAATCATCAGCACCGACATGTACTTCAGTTGTGGCTTCCATGTGGACTCCTTCTTCCACTTTGCCTACAAACATTTTCAAGTTCTCCTCATTTTAAAATACTTTTTAGGCCGGGCGCGGTGGCTCACGCCTGTAATCCTAGCACTCTGGGAGGCCGAGGTGGGTAGATCGCTCAAGGTCAGGAGTTCGAGACCAGCCTGAGCAAGAGCGAGACCCCGTCTCTACTAAAAATAGAAAGAAATTATCTGGCCAACTAAAAATATATATATAGAAAAAAATTAGCCGGGCATGGTGGCACATGCCTGTAGTCCCAGCTACTCGGGAGGCTGAGGCAGTAGGATCACTTAAGCCCAGGAGTTTAGGTTGCTGTGAGCTAGGCTGACGCCATGGCACTCACTCTAGCCGGGCAACAGAGCGAGACTCTGTCTCAAAAAAAAAATAAATAAATAAAAAATAAAAAAAAATAAAAAAATAAAACACTTTTTAAACACTCTTCAAACTATGGTTATCCTCCCTCTTCACCCAGATTTCTTGGAAGAATGATTCAATTCTTTGGCTTCTACTTCCTATTTTCTTAAGCACTTGCAAACTTGCCATTCTAGTGAAATTGTTATATCCAACGACCATTTCTTAGACCTCTTCCTATTTGAAGTCAGCTTGTTAGATGATTGATTGATTGATTGAAACAGGGTCTCACTCTATTGCTAGGGCTTGAGTCCATTGGCATGATCATAGCTCATTGCAACCTCAAACTCCTGGGCTGAAAGGTATCCTTCTGCCTTATCCTCCCAAATAGCTGGGACTACAGGTACACGCTACCAAGCCTGCTAAGATTTTTAAAAATTTTTGTAGAGACGGGGTTCTTGCTATTGCCCAGGCTGGTCTCAAACTTCTGGGCTCAAGCGATCCTCCTGCCTCAGCCTCCCAAAGTGCTAGGATTACCGGCATGAGCCACCACACCTGGTCTAGACAGTCAATTTAGATGAGACTCATTTTTCCCTTATCTTATGAGATTGCACAGCCCTGTTTACTTCTGGCCTCTTCTCCCATCTTGATTATACTAGAGCTAGGAGAATCAGCTAAAATACCATTGCACTAATATAATTGGGGTTAACAAACTAAATGCCCCATTGGCCGTTTTTGAAAATTTGTATTGGAACACTCATTTGTTCCATGCTCCATCAGCAGAGCTGAGTAGCTGTGATAGAAACACAACGACAGAAATTGTCTAGCTTGCAAAGCCTGAAATATGTAACTGGCCCTTTATATAAAACGTTTGCTGACCTCTTTCTAGATGATATAGACAATCTAGATCTAGAAGAAAGATTGTGTACTACTAGGAATCAAGAGATGACTGTAAGATATATTAAGATATAAGATAGAAGTTAATGACTAATTGGAACGGGTGCAGTAAGCAAACAAAATTTTCAAAATGACACCTAGAGATTTCCAGTTCTGATGTGTGGGTGAATAGTGCTGTTAACTGAGGGAGGTAACACGAAGCCAGGAAGTTTGTGTGAGGAGGTAATACTGAAAGGGAGACTATGATCTTGATTTGACTTACAGCTATTTTACATTTGAAGGTATTTGTTAATGTATTGTATCCAAATAAAGATAATACATATAACCCCAGTACCCAGGAGTAAAATCTAAGCTAAACAGAAAAAATTGGGAATGCCTACATGTCAGAATAACAAAATAAAATATAAAACCAGAAAGAGAAGTGCTTATAATTTAAAAGTTCCAACACATACCAATTTCTCCTTCCTACAGATTTAGTTAAGTGTCAAATTCTGCACATCATTTCTCTCATCACACTTCATATCCCTTACATGGTGATTTCACCATGTACAGTTGACTTTCATTATTCACAGATTATTTGTGAATTCACCTACTTGTCAAAATTTGTAACTCCAAAATCAACACTCATGGTGCTTTTATGGTCATTTGTAGATAATATTCACTGTAGTAAAATACTGAGTCACCTGACACAACTTACTCTCAACTGAGGTTGAGTAAGGAGACACTCTGTCTTCTTGTTTCAGTTCTTTCATTGTAAAACAAATGTCCTTTTGTGGGCTATTTAGTGTTGTTATTATTATTTTTATACTTTTTGTTGGTGAGTTCATAGTTTAACACATTGACTGCCACACTAGAAAAAAATTTTTTTCCTTGGGGCCATGGTGTTTTATTACAAAAATAGAATAAAAACTTCAAGAACAATCCTTTCTAATTTAATGAAAACATTTTTTTTATTGTTTTCTGTGCATGAGTTATATGCAACTTGAAAAATAGTTCTTGCAGCTCCCAAGGTGAAGAGACATGAGTTACATATGCTTCACGAGGCCCTGGGCTCAAAGCTAGCATGAGTTAAATATTAACTCACATGGCAGTTAATGTGTTAAAATGGTCCTGAAGCATAGTACTGAAGTTCTGTGTAGTGTTCCTATGCTCCGTTAAGGCTAAGTGCCTCACAGAGAAAATACATGTGGTAAGCTTCATTCCGGCATAAGTTTTAGGGCTATTGGCCATGAGTTCAATGTTAATGAATCAGCAATATATATTGAAGTGTTATTAAACAGACATGCACATAAAACAAGGATTTGTATTTAATATTACCGGTTGACAAAAATGTTATGAACAGAGCGTTGCATGAAATAACCGTGTATTTCCCCTAGGTCCCAGGGCCTAGAAGTGATGCTTCAGTAGTCACTAATAGAGTGTGGGAACTTTATAGAACATAACTACCACGAATAATGTGAATAGGCTGAACCTTAGTTCATAACCAGATTATAAACTTCTTGAAAAATCCCTTATTCATCTCTGTGTAACATGTAGTGCACTGCCATTCATTGACATTTTCTAAATCTATCTTTTTTTTTTATTTCAGCATATTATCGGGGTACAAAAGTTTAGGTAATGTATATTGCCCATACCTCCCCACCCCCGAGTCAGAGCTTCAAGCATGTCCATTGCCCAGACAGTGAGCATCGTACTCATTATGTAGGTATACACCCATCCCCTCCCCGCCCCACATCTGCCCGACACCCAATTAGTGTTATTCCCAAATGTGTACTTAAGTGATGATCAGGGATCTCTTATTACCGGAGAACAGATCTATTTGTTTTCAAATTTATGTGGCCTTTCCCATAGATAAGATCTAATAAACATACCTGTATTGGAAAGGGAGTTCAAAGATGACCTAGGTCAAGGGCTAGAACATCCAGGAAAGCTTTTAAGAACAAACAGCAACTACAAATGTAAAAAAGTGCTTTTTAATTTTTAGCCAGAAGGATCAAGTTGACACAATAAAGTTTTTTTTTACTGGAATATTAATCATAATGTCTGTCCATATGCCGTAAGCAACATGACTATTTAATGAAAGTTAAGATGGCAGGGCAATTTTAATTATGCAAAATTTACAATTATTGTTCTTTAAAATACTTCTATAAAATTATAAATTGATAATAATCCCCTAAATTGGAAGTCAGATAATTTTAATACAATTTGAAATTAAAGTACAGTTGTTTATACAACAATGAATAAAGACAAGTTTCCAAGTCAGATATCAAACTTAAAATTCAAAAATAAACAGAAGAAATGTAAACAGTTGTATCAACATTTATAAATGTTGCCTAGAGCAAGGCTACTTAAAATATGGCCCATGAACAGTTTCTGATTTGTCTAAAATGAAGGAAAGAGCTTGTGCCAGAATAAAAATCAATCATGTCACCAATCACACTGGTTCAGCTGACTTTTTGTCATAACAAGACTTCCTTGATAAAGGAAACAGTATGTCGGTTTACAATCTGGCACAAGCACCTTATCTCATTACAGACGGGAGAATAGTTACTGCTTACTTCTTTTAAAGTGCCATTATAATTTCACTGCTCAGAGCTAGGTTAACTTTACTGTAGGGAAAATTATTAAAATGACAATTGTAATTTTATCTATACATCATATATTTTAAAATCTCATCTATCCAGGGATCCTACCCAAAAAGCAAATTAAATTTTATAAAATTGTCACAATTTAACATTTACCTTTAGATGTGTTTAAGTGTTACTGACATCTATCCACTCAGAGGAGCTCTTTAGATTCCTACTTCAGTGAGATATCTCAGCTGCTTTTGATGGCAATTTTTTTTTTTTAATCTTGGGAGAAGAAGAATAAGAATTGAGTCATTTGCTAATACATTCTCTTGAAAGATTGGTTTATTTCCACATTTCAATCAGTAAAAATACTTAAATTCACCTTTATGAAAAAACTGGATTTTTATACTCTTTGTGCAAACGCTAGTTGCTTTTTAATAATAAAACTTAATGTTAGGAAAAGAGGCATGGAAATTTACAACTCCATGTATTCTAAACTAAGGGGAAACATGTAAAATATTTTAAAATTCCTCAGAGAAAGAGAAAGTTGGTATAAAATGTATTTTTAAGAACTAGCTTATAATTCAAAATTCAAATAATTCTTGATTTTTATTTTTTGGTATGGCATGATTCCTTTACAAATTAAAAAAATATAATATGGTATTTTAGAAAAGTAATAATTTCCTTATTATCCAATGACTAAGTTCTACCTGCATTATCTTAACACTGAAGGTAAGTAAATGGACAATCAACAATTTAGAAATATCTCATCAGTTTTAGATATACAAGAGCTCAATTCAGTTTCCACAGCATCTAGTTTATTCGACCAACAAACTACTTCTTGAAGAATTTAAATGTATATTTGTATGTCATAAGAAGAGAGCTCCTTTGGCACCTGAGTTGAACACAACATACTACAGCCAAGAATCTCTACGAGAAAGCTGTCCAAAGACTATATTTTATCTGACTATACATATATACATACACCTATACATATACACATGTACATACACATACACACATAGAAATAACTTTTCATTAAAAAATGTTGAAGATGTTAAAGGAATTCACTAGTCAAATAAAGTGACCTGATAATCATTAAAAATAGTTTTATTATTAACGAATTTGGAGTCACGAAAATTTTGAGAAGTTAAAGGTTTCAAAGCACTGTACAATTCAAAGGGGAAACATCAGGTTGTTGTTTTTTGTCAAAGATAGTTTCTTTTGATACCGTAATATGGTCATAACATCACAGTTATCTTAACATGATAATATAACAGACTTTTTAATGATTACCAGGTGAAAACTCATCAAAGATTACCCCAAAAAGAGTAAATCTTCCCACCCCATTAGGAGTAAACATAGTCACTGGCCACTGATCAAATATTCTGCTCTCCCTAGACTCTTACTTGCATTCATCCCAGCAAAGGACCACACTGAGAGGCCACTCTGCAGATGGCCTTATGCTGAGCCCCTCACTCACTAGGAATTTTACCCAAGAACTTTAGAAGGACTTGATGTCATCATGTTTTATGATCACATCAACCTTGCTACTGCTAATTCTGGCATTGTATTATTAGTCCTATTGGGGCTGTGATTTTTTTAATGCACACTTTTAGAACTCTGAAAGACTGGTTTGTATTCTAAGATGTAAAAGACATCTAAAATTTAGTAAGCTGCCTGAGTCTGTCAACATTTTCTTTTATATTCAATTAACAAATATGTTTGACTGACTAAAACTAGAACACATTCAATTTTACCTAAGTACCTTCTATTTTAGAAATTCCAGAGGATGAAAAATCTCTACACTTCTATAGCATCTATTCTTCATCTCTTTCAGATCTTGCTAGATCTGACGTATGTTGAGAGTGGGCAAAAGGCATTTAAGTTAAAAAATGAAGCCATGCTACTCTTTTCTATGCTTCAAATTGTAAAGAGTATCCCTGATCAGGTTTCTAACTCCCTCTTTGCTCTGGTTAAAGGCCTCTTCATATGACAGATCATATATAATGGAAATCTTATGCTGTTTTGAAATATCTGTAATTGAAAAACATTTTCAATTGTAAAACATCTCTTGAGCATCTATAAAGTAGTATATAATTTGGCTTAAACTTGATACTGTTTTACTAAATATAATAAATTATGTCAACCAAGGTATGGTATAGGACTTATCTTAGAGAACCTATTAAATTCCAATATCTTCATTTTGTTCAGTTTATACCAACTATACTATAACCCAAACCACTTTTTTTCCTGATACGTAAAACATTTTGGGTAAGTTCACTTGAACTTGAATTCTTTCATTAACATGTGAACTCACATGTAGTATTTTATGTTTTGTCATATGTTTAAATATTTTCTTCTCTGCAGACCTTTCTCAGGATAGGAAATTATATTATACTGGCTACTAAATAATTTGGCATTAAAACACTTCCCTAACGTCTTCTATGCAAAAGTGCATTTATAATATAAACATGTCATATATGAAGCTACAAACCACAATCTCACACTGGAGTGGATATAAAATTTCAAATTCAGTCCAAATGAGTCAAAGAAAAAAGTGCTAACAGAGCAAATCTGAAACAAGTTCATGGGGATTGGGCAATGAGTCATCGAAGCGAAATCTTTTGGAAACCACGCTGCTATCCTCTGGGATATTCTCTTTGTCTTCTCGATCACCACAGGTTCCATTACAAGAGGATTTGGAAGTCTTGTCTTCAGAGGACCTTACTGTATGATCATGAATTTGAGAGGAACTGGAAGTTTCTTCAGGGTGAAACAAGTTTCCAAAGTCCCACTGCTGTAGCCAAGAATGAGAAAGGCAGATCTCTGCTGTTGGCCTTTTCCTTTGAAAGAAAGCACCAAAGGAAAATTGAGAACTAAAAATCAAGTTGAAAATGTCTTCAGTTTGATAGACTACAGACATATTTTTTAATTATTATGAAAAGAACATATATTCATAATTTATAATTAGAACAGAAGAGAATAATAATGATAATAGTAGCTAACATTTTTTAATGGAATGCTTAGTTATACACCAGGAACTCTTCTCTATGCTTCAAATATATTATCCAATAATCACAAGAAATCTAGGAAATGGATACTATTATTCTCCTCATTTAAAAGATATGGGAAACGTAGGATACCAAGAGGCTTGAATTTTGCCCCAAATCTCCTAACTTATAAATGGTACGGTCCAAGTGGGACCTTGACTCTATAGTCTGTGCTTTTAAACATTACACCATGTCATCTCCCATGAAGGTAAAAAGTAAAATTATTTTCTCTGTTTTCTCATTCCCCAGTCCCACCTCCCTCCAGATATTTTCTCTACGTATGTGTGCACACACACACACACACACGTACACATACACAGAGCTTCACATACTCCATGTATTTCTACAATTTGCTTTCTCCACCCACTCAACAATGCATTTCAAGCATCTTTCTTCATCAGTACAGAGTTAACACATTAACAGCTGTATTACTGAGTACTCTTCCATATGGATATGCCATATTTATTTAACTAGATCCCCAATGATGTTTCCAGCATTTTGGTATTACAAATAATGTAGCAATGAACATTGAGAAAATGTTTTTTTTTTTTGGAACTTTTCTGATTATTTCCATAGGATAAATTACTAGTAATGTTACTGAGTCTTTATATTTTAAAAGATTGTGGTTAACTGCCTTCCAAATGACTTCTAATACTCAAACCTACGAATATAAGATTATGAAAAAATAATACAAGTTTTCTCATAACACTTTCACGGTTTTATTTTTTTAGCTTAAATCTTTATTCCATCATAAATTTATATTTGTATAAGAAGCAGGATAAAAATAGCTTTATTTTTTCCAATAAACCTTTTCTAGGAAACATAACTTACATGGAAAGAATTTTTAGTGGACACAACACTAGTTTCTCTAGTCAGAAGTCTTGATTCTAGTCTGCCCCTGACTAGAAGACAACGGAAACTGCACTTAATTTTGAGATTTCCTTCACTGCAGAAAGAAATATTTGCCTTTCTTTCTAGGTAAATGACAGGTTTTTTTTCTTAAGAAACAAAACTGATGGACACATTTATAGCCATGACTCAAGCATTACAAAAGTGATCCATATAACAAAAACATTTGTATCCCTTTAATATTTTGAAATAAAGAAATTTTTAAAAAAGTAAAAATAAAAAAACTGACCAGTTCAAGTGAAAAATATGCTATAAATACAGCTAGTAAGTAAATGTTATAATATTGGTTGCTTCAACTATATCTGAAGACACAGAATAAGAAATGAAAGAAATCAAAGAAAGTTTAGACTTTGCATTTCCTCATCACCTCCATGTCTGATGCCTGCTCACATGTGAATTCATTTTATACATAAAAAAGTGTTTCTTATTCATGATTGCTGAAAATTACAAAAGCAAAGTACCTAGAATTTCTTTAATTCTGACATGCTGAAGATTCAATTTTTCATCGAGCTTATAGATGAGAATATAGTCAAAAAACTTGACTAACATATGTTAGCCTAACAGATACAATAAGTAAAATTTTTATTTTACAAATAAGTAAAATCATAAAATCTTTTGGATTTACAAACCCTTTGGAAAGAAATATATCTAATTTATATTCTCTATTATTCTTTTGTATTCTTAGCAATAACTGCTAAATCTTGAAAACAAAGGCTAGTTGTCAATGTTTACCCAATACTTTGAGCTTTTTAATTTTATTTTCTATTATGAAAGTTATATGGTCAAATATCACAATTTGGCTGGGTGCAGTGGCTCACGCCTGTAATCCTAACCCTCTGGGAGGCTGAGGCGGGAGGATCACTTGAGGTCAGTAGTTTAATACCAGCCTGAGCAAGAGCGAGACCTGTCTCTACTAAAAATAGAAAAATTAGCTGGGCGTGTCCCTGTAGTCCTAGCTACTCAGGAGGCTGAGGAAGGAGGATAGCTTGAGCCCAGGAGTTTGAGCTTGCAGTGAGCTATGATGACGCCACTGCTCTCCAGCTGGGACAACAGAGTGAGACTCTGTATCAAAAAAAAAAAAAAAAAAAAAAAATCACAATTTTTCAAAAGGAGGGGAAACACCTACCTATATTCAAAACTCCAAATTTAACCAATCGCCATTATCATTTGGATATGTTTCTGTAGTCTTGTTTTTATGTTTAGTTTTTTTATGATGAAAAAAAATAACATGTTCATTATAGAAATTTTAGAATCTAGGTAAAAAAAATTTTAAGAAAATAAAAATTGCTTATAAACAGAAACAACTACAGAATTATTATTATTTCTATTAAATAACCATTCATGTCCAAAATACAGCCAGTGAGAGTTTGTTTGGACTTGTAATAAGCCAATAAAATAGTTAAGAAACCTATGAGTTTTTTTTTTCAAACAGATAATAAAACTGAGTCCTGTAGGAGATAAAGCAAGAGATAAAAGACAGAAAAAGTAAGAAAGTCAGGACTGCAGCCCAAGGGACTATATCATTGCTTCTACATTACGTGTAGCCAGGCCATTTTAAAGTAAATAGTACTGATCTTTGGTAAAGAAAAGGTGAGCTTTTCCTTTTCTTGTCTTGAAATTGACAATGAGTAAGAGTCCTAAACCATGGTTTCAACTCCCTCTCTTAGGAGGCTGTCAAAGGGCATTCAATCCTTCAAATCTGACAATCTATAATTGGTACATGTTACATGACTGTAATTATTTAACTACATTTATAATAAAATCTGTCTCATAATCAGCCATGTGTACTGCAAACTTTCTATTTCTAATTATTTTAGAGAATTTCAGGGATTAGCAGTGGGTTGAGAGAGAAATAACCCAAATCTTTTCTTCACTCCAAAATCTCCTGTTGTATATTTTATATTTGAAGTTATGTAGTTGTTAATGATCTTTCATACCACCTCTCTCCCTAATTTACCTGAAAGGAACATACTTCTAATAATTTTACACTATATTAGACATAGCTTTCTTAATAGACAAATATTATTTACTTTGTAATAGTATTTAAACAAACCAAGTTATTACTTACTCTGGATTTTTTACTAAAAGACTCTGGATAAAGTCTGTGGCCAGCTGTGAAACTGATGAAAAAGTTTCTTCTGAATAGTCTACATTAACTTGAGAAATATTGAGGTATGTTTCTTGATTATCTTCTCCCACAAATGGTGATGTATGAGTTAACAACATATACGCTATTATACCAATATTCCTGAAAAACAAATAAGGGAGAAGAGAGGAACTTAAAATGTGTATTAATTTTAAATATAAAGAGTTGACTCTACATATCCCTGTCCTCAAAACTGGTACAGTTCAACTACAGACTTAAACACTTAAACTGCTTTTCAAAGTTCCTATAATGTTATTAAAACTAAAATAATTGTGTTATCTCAAAGTTTGCCTCACAGAAAGAGAATACAAGGGAATGAATGTGCGCAACATGTAACATTAATACAATGTATTTAATGCATATCATTATATGTGCAGTCTCCCCTTCACATAGACACCTTTTGCCAAGTATACAAAGCTGCTGCAGCATTTCCTCAATAGTGTTCAATGACATTGTAATGATCTGTGACGGGTTCTGTGCAAATAGGGGTTGCAAGTTTGGCAAAGCACAAAGTTGGGCAAGCAAGTTTTTTTGCTGCAAAATTTTTCAAATTTGTAAATATGTTAATGACAAGTTTGACACCCAAAAGCCAGAAAAAGACAACATGGTATATGTTTTGCAAACTTACTTTGCCATAGAATCTTTTTTCCTGGGCAAACCCATAAGCAGTTAGTTCCACGGAACACAGAGAGTAGGCCTAAACTCTTCCACTTAGCCCATGCAGTCAGTTCCCTCTGTGGTCCCAACTGAAGCTCCAGTATCTGTTCTGGTCCTACTCCCTATCATATTCTCTCTGTGCTAGCCACAAAACTCACAATTCTCTAGAGATGTAACCTCATAAAACTAAACTCTTGGGTGGACTTGACCTCATTTTTTTGCTTAGTTCTTCTACACCTATATCAGATGTCTCCCATTGTGAGGTGGAACCTGGCAATGCACTATCTGTTGCTTCTTTCGTGCTTATTAAGCATTTCACCTTTACTACAGAATATGTAGCACTGTACTGCAATTATTTTGGTCTCTTACTCAACTGAGTTTTCATCACAGAAAGAGATATTCATATTTATTTCTGCACCTTTGGCTCAGAACCTAAGTGTTACTTAAAAAGAATGGACAGGTAAGTATTTTCCTGTAACATAATAATGATACTCAAAATCTTTTGAATAAAAACTTATTATTTACAGTTGGAATCAAAGAACTCCAGAATATATATTACCCAACTTTTGATAAAGACATTTATAGGTAACTAACAAAATCTTACCACATATCTGTTGCTGTGGTAATGGGATCATAGTTCAGGATTTCTGGAGCTGAAGGAGAAAATAAAATTCAAATTCAGTACTGACAAATTTCAAAACATGAAAATTACTTTATATTAAATTACAACTGGATATAATTTTGGAAAGCCTAATGATGTAAGATCAACAGAAACTGAGCACAGTATTAATTATCCTGTGATTAGACACTTAAACATCACTAACATTGAGCAAATTATATGATCAGATGTCTCAAAAACACAGATAATTCTTGGAGTAACTGGTAGCTATGTAGATTTTTAAAACCCAACTCATTAAGAATAATCTCAGAAAAAATTTTCTAAAGAAGTAAAATGTTAGAAGCTAAACTCTTTTAAAAATTTTAGTTTAAATTACTGTTAAGAATTAATTTGCATTATTTTATTAGACTGATTTGTTTTTTTGGGGGGTAAATAGGATCCTGTGCACTTGCAATGAAATTATGAACAAATTATGATTCTTGGAAGTGTTAGATTCTAAGTAGATTAAATATTCCTCTGAAGCTATCAAAAACCTAATTTCCTAAGAAATTAATTTTCTGCTATCTCTTCCCCCTTGTCAAAAAAGGGTACAAAATAATTCTCTGTACTTTCCAAACATTACCATATATTTCAAATTAGACAGTCTAAACTAAGATTTATGATTGAAAAACAGCATTCTTGTTTCACAATATGGCTTCATAATTTCTCCAAAGAAAAATTGTTTCCATTTTTCTCCTGTTCTCTAACTTCCCTCTTACCCATTTCTTTTTTCCTTATCTACAAAGCCTTTACACACAAACATTAAACTTCTACACTTACACATTCAATGTCCTGTGAATTGCTGTAAATGTTTCAATACTGCTACATTCACTACAGTTCACTTAAATGTGTCATAACCAAGTTTCAATGCATTAAAATACTTGAACTAATTTAATCCTGGAATTACATGCTCTAAGATATATAGTTTTTTAGAGGTATCATTTACTTAATAAATTTCAAAATGGTATAGAAAATAGATGGAAATTCTTACCTAAGTATTCTGGTGTTCCCATGATTTCCCGAAGTTCACATGCATTCCCTACTTTTCGAGACATTCCAAAATCTACAATTTTTACGTCCCCAAGAGGGCATATGCTGCTCAATAATATATTCTGTGGCTGAATAAAGCACAACAAAAAAGTGATAAGTAATACACAAATAAAAGGACACTAGTCTCAAAATGGAGGAAAATTATATTGCTTAGCTGTTACACATTTCATTGAGTCATTCATCAAACATCTACTGATTTACTATTTACAAGGAGCTATCATTCAGTGATGCAAAAAGCCAAAAAACACACTCAAAAAGTGGTCTAGGTTTGGAGAAAAAAGAAGTCAGATAGATACATAGATTATGAGATATAGATTACTCAATAATAAAGACAAGACTACCTAATTCTACCCATAAGAAATTCAAAAGGCTTTTCCGTAGAGATGATGTCTTAGCTGAGTCTTAAAGGATAAGTAGGAGTATGCTGGTTAGAAACGTACTCTGAGAAATAGCACAAAAGAAGGCATGAAGGAATGAACATGCATATGTTTCCAGAAACAGAAAATGGTTCAGTACAGTGTGATGGTTCTGGGTGTGACTGTTCCCAGGTTTTAGCTTAGACAGTAAGATGCATGGTACACCTCATCCACTGTCTCCTAGAACCATGCGACTATGCTTTACTATTGCAGTCCTAAGGCCCATTATGAAGTTCTGTGCTGCTGCCATAACCCATACACCTGCCAAGGTCCTGCTCCTAAAGTCTGTGCAAAGAATCATAATAGTCTCTTTTTTATGTTTGTTTATTTTCTGAGACAGTCTTGCTCTGTTGCCCCTGCTAGGGTACAGTGGTATGTCATCGGAGCTCACAGCAACCTCAAACTCCTGGGCTCAAGCGATCCTCCTGCCTCAGCCTCCCGAGCAGCTGGAACTACGGACGTGTGCCACCATGCCCAGCTAATTTTTTCTATTTTATAGAAATCGAAAATAGAGCGGGGTCTCACTCTTGCTCAGGCTGGTCTTGAATTCCTGAGCCTCCTAGAGTGCTAGGACTGCAGGTGTGAGCCACCACAACTGGCCTGTAATGGTCTCTTTACTTTGGGAAAATCTTACGCTTGTTTATTTTTAAAGCACAGAGACCACTACAGAAGAAAAGGTAAGAGAAAAAAGCCTGGTTTATATACCATCCTGATTTCAATTGCTGTGTTATGCTATGTAATGCATTTGGCTTGTCTTTAGCAGGAAAAAGACCCAAGGAACCCGGTAGGAGCATGATTTTTCTTGGCATTTACTTTGTTGTTTCTTTTCCCATATCTTGTCAGTAGGGGAGATGGTAGAAATGTTAGGTGGTAAATACTGCTTCCCATAGCAGGGCCCAGTACAGAAGTACAGATTTTTTTTTTTCTTTTGTAAAAAGGGTAAGAGGATTTGGAAATTATTAATAGGAGAGAGGCCTGGACTATAGGTAGAGATTTTGGATTTATTATTATGATGACAATGGTAGTGGAAGCCAAAGGATCATTCAGGGAGGAGACTGCATAGAAAGAGAAGAGTCCAATGTTTAAAAAATAAGAGACACATTGATTTAAATTTTATGGTCCTTGGGGTGGCTGTGAAGGAAGGATAAGGAGAAAAGGTGATAATATGAGAGGCTGAGGTTTCAGGAATTGGGTAGGGAGCCTGAATGGTCTGGAAGGAGGCAAAAGACTGAAAGCTTCAAGACAAAGATGAATGAGGATAACGGGAGCAAAGGAATGAGGATTAGTGTGAGCTGATCTTCAGTAATGGAGATTATAACTGAGTATTTCAGAGGTAGATAGCTTTATAAAATAAGAAGGTCCAGAATGTGGCTGTAACAGTGGGATGGAGTGGAATGATTATAGGATTAGGACATACGGAATGATGAATTTTAAAAGCCCAGCAATTAATGTGAGCTGTTCATACATGTAGCCTTCTCCTGTCTGCCAACACAAAATGAAAGCCATGTAGCAAATAGGTAAGCAAAAGCATAGCCAGTGCAGTTGTTTCTTGTCAATACCAGTTGCAGTTGTGCATTCCAAGAGCAGAGAAAGAACACAGATGTTATGTCAATTTAAATCACATGGCACGTTACCTTTAAATCAAGGTGGACAATGTTATTCTGATGTAGATAATAAACTCCTTCAAGTATTTGTTTAATAAGTCTGATAACATCGTTTTCAGAAAGCATTTCAGCCAATTCAGGTAAACACAGGTTGAAAATTTCTCCACCTGCAGCACTAAAATAAAATTCAAAGAACAGAAGCTTGAAAAATAATTCACCTAAAAATGAAAACTTTTAAATACTGTATACCTGTTAAGTAAAAGACACATAGCATCGATACACGTGCACACACATACACATACACACTTAAAGACAGGGCAGGGAGGGAAGAGTATTTAAAGAAGAAAATAAATGATAAGAGTATTTCAAATTCTGGGTACTAATACTTGCATATTTAATAAATAAAATAGAATTGCTTCATGATCCAATAATGTTGTAGGCTGCCCTAACTGCAATAAAAATAACAAAAATAATAGCTAATGCTTGGAGCTCTGCTCTATGCCTATATATATATAAATATCATCTATTTTGATCCTGACAGAACAGGGTAGGTGGTTATTACTCCCACTTTACAGATGAAGAAACAAGCACAATTAGGTTAAGCAACTTGCAAAAAGTCACGTAGTAAACAGGGGGCAGAATATGAATCTGCATAATATGAGTAAGAACCAACACTCCTGGCCCATATCCTGTACTGTAGCTTCATGTAGAATACTTGGGGCCAGAACCCAAATGTGTGTGTGAGTATGTGTTAAAAGAACTCAAATATATATAAGTATATAATATTTTATATATTTAAAGTATTATATATAAAATATTTTAAAGAATTGAAATCTAAATTAATACTAAAAAGGGCATTATAATAGAGTATATATATATAATACTACTTTTCTGGAAGGTAGTATTAGGTTTATTTATAAATTGTGGGGAAAATTTGAGATAGTTGAGTCATCTCAACTCCACTCTCTATGAGGCTAATATAAAAAGGATCAAATGATTTTAATTTAAATCCTAAATCTGCTATTTACCAGCAATATAACTTAAGGTCAGTCACTTATTTGGGCTTCCCCATCTGAAAAACAGAGAAATCACTAAAATCAATAGTTTTTT
Organism: Lemur catta; assembly: GCF_020740605.2. Classification (NCBI taxonomy): domain Eukaryota; kingdom Metazoa; phylum Chordata; class Mammalia; order Primates; family Lemuridae; genus Lemur; species Lemur catta. Next base: position 34,997,219 of record NC_059135.1, on the reverse strand, counting down.
TTGAGGATTTAATCTAAGTAAGATAAAACTGGTCAGTCAGAACATCATACACAAAAACTAGGTAGTTATTCATAAATTTATAAGGTATGTTCGGGAATACTCAGTTAAAGTATATTCTATGTGATAAAATAGGCATTCATTCATACTAGAAAATACTATTACTGTATTTGTATTTCTTTGGTTCACTGCTATATCCACAAAATCAAGAACAATGTCTGGCATGTACTGTAGTAGGTATTCAGTATGTGTTTGTTGAATGAATAAATGATGGAATAGGTAGTTACTCTTCAGAGGTGTGGAAAATGGGATTCAGAAGTCTCAGTGACTGCCAAGAGGAAGAAATATGTCATAAGTATTAAAAGCTATGAGAAGAAAAACTAATGGTAGTCTCAAATTTGAGTCCCAAGTTGAAAGTCACAAGGACTGACACTCCACACTGCAGATGTAACTTGCAATCAAGCCATCTGTACACAGTGGGCCAGACAGAAGCCACGGGGATTTGCTACTTTTATACTTTGTTTATGACACTGCAGGAAAAACTCTTGTTGGACCGCTGGTAAGGAATACATGTGCAAGCCTCAGTCACATATATGTCACTTCAATCCTACTCCATCCACCAAAACTCCCCGTAAATTCATGAAAAATTAACTTTAATATCTGCTTCAAGGAATCATGGTAAAGACAATTCGAGTATTGAAAAGTTTAGTTGCTATTAAATTTATAGTAGTGAACTCCAAACTAAGGTATAGGAAGACAATTTTAGAAATTAACATTATTGTTTTAATCTAAAAAAGAAATAAATTAATCTTCATGAAGAGTTAATATACAAACTGTCCAGTGGTCGCTAATGGTCTGCATGTCAGCATTCACTTGTCACACCCTTTCTCAAGGTCTCCTGAGAGCAGAGTGGGAACCACGGCACAGGCTGACGGTGACATTCTCACTCCTTCCCTTTCTGGTTACGTTATTTAGTTTTAACTAAACAAATCCTCTCAAAACAGAAAGTGATCTAAACATATTTCTGAAAAGACACTCAGGATATTATTACTTAATAATATTATATTAAGTAATAATACCAATATACTATTTGCAATCATAAGCAAATAAGAAAATGAAGAGATGACACTAGATTCTCCTAGAATAAGTTCTCTGTTAGGCAATTTACAAGATATGAATACTGATAATCCAGTACTATCTTATAAAAAATCAGACCAAACAATTTAAAATTACAAAAAAACTGTGTAAAATAAGGATTTACATATTTATATCCACTATTAAGATGTAAAAAAAAAATAGAAAGATCTGAATTCTTCATATATACCAGCAACATAAATTTAGGTAAGAAACTCATTTTTAGTCTGGGCGCAGTGGCTCACGCCTGTAATCCTAGCACTCTGGGAGCTGAGGCAGTAGGACTGCTTGAGCTCAGGAGTTCAACACCAACCTGAACAAAAGTAAGAACCCATCTGTACTTAAAAAAAAAAAAATAGAAAAATTACCCAGGCGTCATGGCGGCATGCACCTATAGTCCCAGGAGGACTGGTTCAGCCCGAGAGTCTGAAGTTGCAGTGAGCTATTATGACACCACTGCACTCTACCCAGGACAACACAGTGAGACTCTTCCTCAAAAAAAAAAAAAAAAAAAAACAAACAAAGCAAAAAAACAAAACAAAAAACCTCATTTTTGAATGCTTTCTGATGATTTATGTCCCAATATTTTATATTACATTCACTAAAGTTAAGTTAATAACCAGAACACACCACCAATTCTAAAATTCAAAACAAAATACAAGGAAACAAAGTGAGAAAGTGTGGAAAGTACTTCTCGGTATCTGGGAAATAAGAGACAGGACAGCAGGGTGAGTATAGGGGTTCCTAACTAAAATCAAGACTGCCTGGGTTTCATTCTAGCTGTCACTAACTGGCTATGTAAACCTGGATAAATGTGCTTCTGTTTCTTCTACTATAATATGTGAATAATAATAGCTCCTAATTCATTGGTATAAGAATTAAATAAGATAAAGTACTGAGCACAATAGATGTTATAAGGATCAAAACAGATCATCTCAATAAATCTTTATCACAGTGTCTGACACATGGTAAATATTCAATGAATATTAGCTATTATTATAATGAGCCAACAAATATTCACTGTAAATCTGGCCAAAATCTCACCTTTCTGAATTTTGGGGCTTCTTGTTAAACTCTGATTTAAAAGGAAATTTTTAAAGTCTTAGCTAAGTTACAACTCATTTTTAGAAACACCATATTGTACATATAAAAATGCACACTATGTATTCTTAAGAGAAGACAGAAGGTTGCATAGAGTATGTCCAGTAAATCACAATTTTGTTTCTAAAAGCACATATGCATAGACCAAAAAATAATAATTTTAAAACACAGGAATATACATATACCTTAAAGTAACCATAGTTTACATGTGATTTCTATTTTTTATATCATCTAAATTTAACAGAATGAGTAGGTATTACTTTTATAACCAAAAAAATTATCCTTAGTGTTTTTTGCTTGTTTTAATAACAAGATCAAACAAACTGCTATGCCTGTCAACCAATCGCATTGTTTCTTCCTTTTAGTTTGACAAGCTAACCAATGGTAAGGACTGCCATTTTTCATACAAAAGAGGAAATAGGTGGAGCTATGGAAAACAGAAAATTAGGAACACTTAAGAGGAGGAAAATGATAGATACATAAGAAGCAGATTGCAGAAGTTAGCAGAAATTGGAAACAGAAACAGAGGCAGTGAGTAGCAGACAAGCAGAACCTTTGTTTAAAAAGCCACCCAGAGCAGTGACTACAAAAAAGAAAAAATATCTCTACAGTCAAAAAAGCCACCTATATCTTTATCATTGCTCTGGAAGATACATTCAGGCTCTACTCTTTTTTTTTCCATAAGAAGAGTTTGCCCGCTTCTAGGATACCAACCAACATAAATTTGTTGGAGTGTTTGCATTCATTTGTTTATGCATTTGTACGTGTGTTTTGTGTGACTGTATGGGTTATCCTGTCATGTAAACCTACATGCTGTATATTATCTAGATCTACATCTGTCTTTTACAGCTTTCTGAAGCACAGTTTAAAAATTAGTAAGGAAGTAGAAATTATCTTTTAGAAAGACTCCCATAACATAATAAAAATAAAATTAATATAAAAGATTGAAATCAGAATATTTTCCTATCCAAAGTGATGAATTTCCATGGGTACCAGAGAGCCAAAGTTTTCAGTAAAACAAAATAATATCTAAATTATCCGTAAAATACAAATCTAGTCATATAGCTTTGAAAAGTCATGGTAAAGATTTTTAAAATAAGTATTTATTTCTAGTGATCAAAATGAGCCAGAAATGAATAAATATGGTTACCTATAAATGTTAGTGGAAACATAGTAGAAAAAAAATAGGAATGAGAGCAAGATTTTGTAGTATAGTGTATACATTTTTATATACCTTTGAGTTTTGAATCATGCAAATCTTTTTTTACAATTTCAAAATAATAAAAAGGATTAAAAAAAATCAATTCCTAACATTAAATATAAACATAAACAAATGCATCTAACTATATAACTCCGACTACATACCCTTAATGGGCTACATTCTGAGTACAAAAATAATAGCAAAACAAACGTTGAACTTTACTAAGTTGTCTGCCACAGGTAGTGGTATTAGTATTGTTATACTAAAACTAGTTTGTATGCATTGTTTGAGAAAGCAAATGAGTAAGTATTGTTGAGGACCAGGGTTTTCACTGTTAGAGAAGGGAGATACAAATATAGAATATGAAATGAAGAATCTTGAAGTCATGGACTTGAATTGGAGCAATGAGAATAAATTCATGATTTCCTAACACTATCTTTAGAAAAGGCCTAGAAGTAATGATACCCCATTAAAAATAAGCATGTCCAACACCTGTGTCTTGGTTTCTAAATCCCATTCCCCACTAAAAAGAACCAGAACTTCCTAAAGAGATGGCTGATTACAGGTCTGGGCCAGGAAGATACAAGATGAACCTGGAAATCTTGGTGTGCATAAAGCAGGAAAGTTCTCAAAACACTAATGAGATCATATCAAAAGGACATAGGAAATAGCTTCAAAGGGTACCACTGATAAATTTGGGACAATTTGAGCATGAAAAAAATAGTGGCAGAAACTGATTATAACCCACTAATTAAAACATAATGGGTTATTTTAAATTAACATTATTTGTTAGTTTAATTAACAAAACCATGAATAGTGATATCAAAAGAGGGGAAGGGAAGGAAGCACTTCTTTATAGGAGAATCTGGCTTAATAAATTTAGAAGCAATAATAGAATTAGAAATCACCATTTTCTGACATCCATTATAATAACAAATTCAAGCAAGTATAGCAATGGTTACTGAAATCACTGGATCAAAAGTTGTTAAAAAAGAAAACACAAAGATTAATAATCACGACACAGATTATTTATGATTACAAAGGGAAAATATTCCTTTACAATGGGGAGAGCTGGGAAACTAAATCTTAACTATGTCCAAATTTAACAAAACCAATAATGTTGGTTATTGCTGATGTTATTGCTACCTGATGTGATACAATAAATAAACATCATCACCCTCACTGTCCTCCTACCAAAAATGTTTAACCTAAATCTAATCATGCAGAAACAATCAGATGAATTCAAAATGTAGGATATTTCATGTGACACCTGGTATAGATTTCCCAAAAAATGTCAATGTTATTAAAAATAATCCAAAATGACTAAAGAGGTTTAACAACCAAATATATATGTGAATTTTGATTGGATTTTGCATTATAAAATATAGGTCTATAGGACATTTTTGGTACAATCATAGAAATTTAAATATGGGCTATATATTAGATGATATTACAGTATTGAATTAATGTTAACTTTTCTAAGGTTTGATGCTGGTGTTGGCTATATAGAAGAATGTCCTTATTCTTTGGAATACTTTAGCATGGAAAGGAGAAGCATCATGGTATCTATAAATTTCAAATACTTCAGTAAATGTGACAAAGTGAAGAGTATAAGGGTGCTAATAGTATTATTGTTTCAATCTTTCTGTAGATTTGAAATTTTGTAAAATAAAAAAGGTAGAGAAGAAAAAATGAATATGTAGGATGGTTTGAGGAAGGAATTGAATTACTAACAGTTATTAAAGATTCCACCATTTTATTTTCACCATATAAAATTATGCCACCTTATTAAAACAACTAAACCTGTCTGACCAAATTTTTACCTTCATCTGAGACTATGGAACGCGACAATGCCATCCCAAAAGTGGCAGGCAAGTAAATAAGTCAAAGTCCAAGCAATAAATTTTAGTAGGTCTTAGCTGCTCTGGTAAGAACTATATTAATCTACACAAATATTTGCTGAGTGCTTGCTACATTTCAGTGAGACGTACAGAGATCAGCAACAGTTGTGCCAGTTTACTGGGTAGGGTACCTGGCCAACTTTTCAGTGTATGAACAAGGTCCATCCATAAAATGTCTCAAAACTATCTGATGTATTTTGTTGCTGTTTAGGAAAAAACCCCAAAATATATTATGAAAGTAGTCAATGTTCTTATGTATATTCACCGTCTAAACCTAGTATTCCATTACTGTTTTTGAAAAATGTTAGCTACTTTTCACATACTTCAAACATGCAGATGTCATGCAAGTAAATAATTTTTTAAAAGTCAGCTGAAGAATCTTCTGACAAAAATAATCACAAAATGTATGAAAAATGAAATTATATTGGTAGTATCCTAGCCTTTTTTACAATTCTAATTTATTTTGAAGGTGCTGTTAAATATGCCTTAATATGATATCTTGGTGTTCTGGGATATTTGAACACTATTCACTTTTAAACTACTTGTCAGTTTAACATTTTACAAAATCAGCACTTTTATTTACAAGTTAATTCCAGGCAATCTATTTCCTGGCACAAAAACATTGATTTTTGTTTTTATAAATATATAAACAAACCTCTTCATCCTTAAAATAACTGAATACTAATATAAGGCTAATATACTTTTAAATTCAAAAAGGCAATGAAGTGGGTTAACTGCTAAAATGAGTTACTATAGTTATCAATACATTTTTTACTAAAATAAATACTTAACTCTTCAGTGTACTATAAAATAGATTTACTTTATTAAAAACTATCAGAACCTAAAGGATACTAAAAATTAATTTAGTTGATCTCTTCCGATTGTTGCAAATGTTCAAACACACATTTTACATACTTGTAATAAATGTGTCAGATAATCATGCAACTGAAGCACTACTTAAGAGTGACGTGTCAATATACTGGTTAATAAACCACAGTTACCTTAACCATCCTCTACCTCTGCCACCTGGTGAGTTGTAGAATATTTGGGTGTTTTCAATTTTCCACTGATTTGTGGCAAAGGATATGTTTTCTTATTGCTATAATTCCTAACATAGTGTTTTGCACATTCCATACATAGAATTTTGCACGTCACACGTACATTTATGCAGTTTACATTTCTATTCTCCTTGGGTTATTTTCTTAGAGGTGTTTTTCAAATAGATGGACAAAATATATATATGATTTCACTTCTATTTGCCCATCAGATTGTTCTCCAGAAAAATTCAATTAGCCATTAACAAAATAAAAGTATATTTATTTCACCACATTCCCCAAACATTGTGTTGTCATTTGTTTATTTTATGCTGTTAATTAGTTTTTGTGTGAGGATGTACATTTAGCCTTGTAAAAATATTTCAATATAAACTATGTCCCTGTTATATTTTGTCAACAGGAATCTTTATAAGTTCTTGTCATACTTTTATCATTCTTACTCTTGACATTTCAAGTCACCTTATCATGCCAATTAAAATTGGTATCACAAATTTACTTAAATTTATTAAAGTGTATACTTACTATTCCAATATCAAAATGATTTCACTTGTATTTTCATAGACTTCATGAAGATTAATAACTCGGGGACAAGACTTTGCCAATTCAAGCACAGCAATCTCATGTAAAATCTCTGTTCGACAATCCTGTCCTCTTCTTCTCTTTTTGAGAAATTTTGCAGCATATTCTTGGCCAGTAGATTTTGATATACATTGTCTAACCACAGCAAATTTTCCTCTGGGGGGAAAGTTGAAGACAATCAATTTTAACTTTTCCATAGAGAACAATATTGGTATACTACAGGTACTGTTACACATTCAAGTTAAAGTCAATTTTTTCAAATATTCATGCCATTAGGAATTCATCTTCATTCTCTAAAATGAATCAAATATCATACACACTTTTATAAAGTTTACAGTGCTATCACTTAAAAATGTAAATGGTGAACTGTAATAACAGAGTAAGAAAGAATTAAATTTATTCTTTACTATTAATATGATACAGTATCATTGCAGGGAAGTAATCTCATTTACATACCAACTCTATGCCATATTCTTGATATAAATTATTTTGTTCAAGTATCACAACAATCCTACATAGTAAACGCTGTCCTGTTTTGCAGACCACAGAGAAGATGTATAACTTGGTCAAGGAAAAGATTTAAACTTAGGTCTGTTTCCAAAGCTGTGCCTTTCATAGGGCATCACATTAACTCTCTAATCAAAATAGCTTTTCTTCGAAACTAACATGAATACAAAAATGAGTATTCGACATTTAATTTTATTAGTGTAAAAATTTTGACCCTCAACATGATTTTAACAAGTTTTGAAACTTTTTAATCACAATTTGTCAGTTGTTTTACTAGTATACCACTTAGAAACACTCAGTAGTCTATGAAGTCTGTAATATGCCTAAAGTAAATGTGTCCTATGGAAAGCATTGAAAGACATGATCAACTAAGAAAATTAATGGTCATCAACAGCTATGTATAAATATACTCCTTAATGCCATATTTATCATTTTAGAAATAAATATATTTTTAGCTTTCTCCAATAGCAGTACTCAGCACCTCAGCCAAAATTTTACAAGACATCAAAAATTAGGGTTTCTAGTGGAATGTGTGTATTTTAAGTCTACAGTTGCCCAAAATTTACTTTTATAAAGGCCTAAAGCTATTCTGAGTCAGACTATTTTGAGAAATAAAAACTATTCTATTGACTGCCTACCTAGAAAAATGTACACGTGTCCTTAAATGTGTTACACATAATGCCAGATCTCAAAGCCTAACCATAAACCTTCTAAGCCTGAGTCTAGGGGATCCAAAATTAAGGACGTCTATCCTAAGGTTCAAATTACTCTCTAGTTTCTGGTACTAACAAATTAGGTATAAATCAAGGATCTTCACAGAGTAACCTTTGTTCCACAACTCCTCTCACCCAAATTCCCCTCATAATATACTTCTAACACAGCCCATTAGGTTCTCAGTAGGGAAAACAAAACTTGATTGTTTAGGTATGGGGCGGGGGGTGGGGTGGGGAAGGGGTGAATAAATTGCTTGACTATATTTTTACTTGTTATTCCCAAGGGCCAAGATGATGAAGGGTCTACACCTTATTTCTCAAATTTCCTAAATATTGGTGCCAATAAAAAAGTACTGGAAACCCAGATATAATCTGACTCTTCTATATTGTACATTAACTAAACAAATTTGTGTGTACAAACCTTAATTCTTTGGAAGCAGTTTTAAGATTTGAGAATGTTTAATTTCAAGTATAAAATATTTTCTCACTGGTGTTTTATAAATTTTATACTGGATAAACTGAGTCACAGTAAGACTAAATAACTCATGAAAGGTCATAGATGGAATTGGCGTGCCAAGAATTAAACTGCAGAATGTGAGTTCCTAACTTTCTGTCCTAATCACTACAAAGCAATTCTTCCTTTTAAAATAGTTTTTTTTTTTTAAAGAAGTGCAACTCACTCACTTCTGCCAATTCTTACCAAGATTTAGAAGCAAAAATTTGCCTAAAACAGAAAGGAAATTTTGGATTTTACAAAGAAATTCACCCTGTAAAATTTAGGAAAACAAACTAGTTAGCCAAGAAAATTGTGCATCTGAAAAAAAACATAGTTTATCAATTGTGACAATTTGGTTCTGCTATAATTTTATTATATCTATAAGCCAGAATTCTCTCAGAAACAAAGAGCAAAATTAAATAATAACAGTTTTTATCTAATTGTTTCACGTTATCACCAGGAGGCTTTCTTAAACAAGTATAGTATTCATTAATCCAGGGCAAAGGTGACCAAATGACATTGGTAATCATTGTTTGTCAATGTTTACCATCAACTAAAAGCTATAGGAGGGCAGGGACCATGTCTGTCCCAACTACTACAGTAATTATAAAATCTACACTTTGCTAACTAACACCCTAAGAGGAACTGAAATATCTGTTGAATGAATGCCGTAATTATGTACTTTGCTATTTTGCATCCTGTACTTAAAGCATTTGTATTTTTTAACATTTGAGATTCCAATAAAATTTTTATGTATTTATATATATATTCATTCATATACTGTGAAATAAGGTAAATATTTTTACCATAATTATCAGACGACTTAGGAAAAACACAGTATTTGTTTTCCATTTTAAAATGTTCGTTGTACTTTAGAACTATCAAAAATAATCTTCAATATGTAATGTTCCTGTACCAAATTTAATAGAAACATTTAAGAAAACTTAAAGCCCTTAAAAATAACAATGAAGTCATACCCTAGATAGGCAAGGCTGACTGGATTTCCTAGCAGCAAAAAGGTCCAGGAGTTACCCTTCTGCATTCTAGAATACACAATAAAATGTGAAAGGAGTGGGGAGGGTAAGCCACAAAGGAAGCTGACGTTTATTTCTGAATCTGCCTCACCCTTCTAACCACAAGAAGTCCTATGAAACTCTGCCTCAGTTGGGGGAGGGGTGGAAAAAACATACCCAACATTTTAAAAAACAGGAACAATGCAAGTTTTTGTAGAATAGTCAAAAATGAACTGTTAGCTTTTACATATTTTCCTGAAGTTTGCTAAAGGAAAATAAATTCTTAAACATTAACACCTCAAAATTAATAAAAAATCGTTGATTTAGAAAGGTAACTTTGTAGTTCACAACATGCTAGAATTATAGGTTCATAAACTTCAAAATGTGTAATCCTCAAGAGAAACAAGATTGTGATCCTAATTTCCATTTCACAAAAGTATAGGATATTAAAATTGGTAATATTGAAAGAACTTTCAGTAAGTTCTTGGCAGATGAAAAGTCATAATTTCTAATTTATCAAGGTCTATTGATTACATATATCAATATTTACCATGTGACTTATTAGCCCATATCAATTTGAAGAAAGATATTACTTAGGTCTCTTTCAATAAAGATACTAGAAAATGGGATATTAGTAATCTGAATTTGTTTAAATCAAATTCTATCATGAGTTTTTGATCTAAAACTTTAAAAAGTATACCTGATTCAACTTTATGATTGTTGCTTATGATGGCACCTTATTTATAAAATAATTTAGAATTATTAATATTGTTCTCCTGAAAGTTTAAATTCTGCAAAACACTCAAAAAATGTAAGACTTATATTTAAAGTGGTAGTACTAAATGGTCTGATGACATCAGGTCACTCCTTGGCCTTAAGGAATTTACACCTTGGTTAAGCCAAAGCAGAATTTGTGTACGATTTTACTTATAGAACATTCATTCTTAGGCCTGGCTCGGTGGCTTACGCCTGTAATCCTAGCATTCTGGGAGGCTGAGGCAGGCAGATGGTTTGAGCTCAGGAGTTCGAGACCAGCCTGAGTAAGAGTGAGACCCCGTCTCTACTAAAAATAGAAAGAAATTATCTGGCCAACTAAAAATATATATAGAAAAAATTAGCTGAGCATGGTGGCACACGCCTGTAGTCCCAGCTACCTGGGAGGCTGAGGCAGGAGGATAGTGAGCCCGGGAGTTTGAGGTTACTGTGAGCTAGGCTGACGCCAATGGCACTCTAGCCTGGGCAACAGAGTGAGACTCTGTCTCAACAACAAAAAAAAGAACATTCATTCTTTACGACACAGAATTATACTATCAAATATGAGTTCATTCTTTTTAATTCAGGAATGGAAAGAGGGAGAATTTCCCTATTTCCTTTTTCAGCCCAGCATATCCTATGAATTTTAAAAAATATTTTATCTAACAAAAATTTACATGGCACTGTACTAAACACTTTACAAATATTAACTAACTTAATCTTTGTAACAATCATGTAAGATAGATACAATTATCTTCATCCCCACCACTTTTCGATGAGGAAACTACGACACTAAGAGGTACAGTAATTTAACTGAGATCACACAGCTAGTAAATGGTGTAGCCCAGACTTGGACTCCACAGTCTACTACGCTAAGCTGCCTCTTCCCATGAACAGACTCAAATAAGAACCAAGACCTTCTATCAGGCACTCTGAAGCTAAGTGGGAGTGTAAGTTCATTAAACCCTCCACAGATATGATTTTCAAGTCAGTTAAGACTAGATTCTAGAGAACAGCAACAAAGATGATAACTTCCTTCTTAATTACTGTTAAATAATGATTCAAAGTGAGTTTAATAGAACTACAGAAACAGAAATCCAAATTTGAATTTAAACAGCATACACATCAGAAAGTTTCCTTACCTTCCTAGCTCTTTAGATGTAAGTGTATAGTAATTATTAAAGTTTTCCATTTTCATTGGAGTTTGAGGAGTTGTAGTTATCAAGCCTGAAATACTTCGGCAATCAAATCTTCTTCTCGACATGTTAGATGACTTCCAGATATGCTTCTTTAGTCACTTATTTTTACCTATTTGAAAAAAGGGAAGAAAGAATATATCACAAATGTAATTTTAAAAAGATGTTATCTCAGGCAGAATGCGCAAAACATTATAAAGCTCCAAATATAGCTATAAGCTACAACTTAAAAAAAAAAAGAAGATTTAAAGAACACATTGTATCCACAAGAAGAAAAAAATAAAAAGCATATACATAAACTAGTATCATCTCTACAGCATTTGAACAAAGTTACTGATTACATTTCAGAGTAAAATTACTGTAAAAATTCTCCCAAATTCTTTAAAAAATAGTTGTGATAAATTCTAATGCAAGCCATCACTTAGTTTTATTGGAAAACTTTCATTATTTAAAGTTGTGACTTTCACATAACTGGGTAATTTAACAAGGTAATGATTCATTTTAAATTTAATTTCACACAGCCAAAGAAATTTGGTGGTGAATGCACATATTGTGAATTATATTATTGACATGTGAACAACTACAAGAAATAGAACTTGTTCCATGGATTGGCTGCGTTTCAATACTAAATTCAGAAACTCTCATAGGTCTTAGAACCTCTCTTTTGGCAGAATCTAGCACACAGCCTGCTATGTATGAAGAGCTCAATAATTTTTTTGGATATGTGATTGACCATACATAAGGCCTTATTCTGGAGTTCTAAGCTATATCTGAAACTCATATTTATCTGCAACTTTGTGGTATTTACATGCATTCAGTTTTAACATCAAAACTACTTTCAATAATAATCACAGCCTATATATTTCAAGACACTTTTGACTTATTGCTATGCCTACCTAAGACAAGATCAAGTATTATTCTTCTAGCACCCTCCTATAATAACCCCTAGGTGTTTATTCCTTCTCTACAATTTTTTCCCCTCCCTGTATTTCCTACTTAACATCTACTGCTTGTTATCTTCCTAGGTTCAAATATTCTATTTAGCAAATAAGTGGTGTGACTAGAGTTCAATGTTTTCAGTTTCTATATTTTTTCTTCTTGGTTTTTTTCTCATGTCAGTAAAATTGTTTTCTCTACATCCTTTGATCTTTAGGGAAACAAAGCTCTAACCAGGGCCTGAGGGTAGCAGTATAGCACTCTGAAAATAACACTTGGACTGAAACACACTTGGGTCTGAATTCTGTTTATCCATCATACCAGCTATGAGACCTTAATTAAATTAAACTTTACTACTGTTATGCTGAATTGTGTCCTCTCCCAAATTCATATGTTGAAATTCTAACCCCCAGTTCCCTCAGAATGTGACTGCCTTTGGAGATAGGGCCTTTAAAGATGTAATTAAGTCAAAGATGAGGTCATTAAGGTAGGCCCGAATCCAATATGACTGGTATCCTCATACGAAGAACAGATTAGGGTACAGACACACACTGAGGAAAGAGCATGCGAAGACACGGGGAGAAGACAGCCATCTACAAGCCAAGGAGAGAGCCTCAGGAGAAACCAACCCTTGCAGATACCTTAATCTCAGATTTCTAGCTTCCAGAATTGTGAGAAAATAAATTCCTGTTAAACCACCTAGTCTGTGGCAATACAGCTTTTTTTTTTAATTAATTATTTAAAATGTTTGGGAAAGGATACAAATACCATAGAAAACACTTGGTCTTCCAAATCTTATTGGTTGGCCATATTTTGTTTAAATTAAAAATAAATAAAACATAAACATGGTCCCTTCTTTCCATTCCCAGTTTATGCTCCCACTAGCACTAGATGGGAGGGTTTATTACTACCTTGACAACAATTGACCCATTCAGACTTTTAATTTGGCTATTCTAAGTGTGATGAAGGTGAAGTGGAATTTTATTGTGATTTACTTTGCATTTCCCAGTCCTTCGGTTCTGCTACCTCTAAGCATGGATGATGACAGAATCACTTTTTCAGAGCTCTATTGATTTAAAAATTAAAATAGGCTGAACTCATGTAGAATGACACGATGAATGATTATATTATATATAATAATTCTGGGAGTAAAATATAAATGAAATAGAAAAAAAGCCTGGAGAACTATGGCAAAATGTTAACCAGTGGTTATTTTGAGTGGTGAGATTATGAGCAGTATTTATAATTTCCTGTGTTTAAGTTACCTATACTAAGAAGGTACTAATTTAATAATCAACAAAAACGTACACCTTTGTGTAAAAAAGATGGCTGTGATTTCTCCACAAAACCTAAAATATTATTAGTTATTCCACTAATTTAATTAATTCTTCCTTTACAGAAAAAAAGAAAGATGGTTGTGAATTTGTAACTAGACCTTAAATGCAGAAACTCACACATTTGCAACAGTAAAAGGTATCTATTTACAGGGTAAGAGTTTAGTCAGCCTGAAGTTTAAGGGCCATTATGGCTCAGGTTTTTTAAGGCTTTAACATTTTCTCTCCACTCATATATTCACTATCCAAATCATAGGTCAGTTTTTATGCAGAGATCATATAAGCATTTAGGGTAAATTCTAAGTATGAATTAATGTCTTTTTTAATATTGTATAGAAATATTCTGAATTAAATTATAGTTATAATTCTATATAACAATTTATAACCTTAACATATACTTTTATCATTAGTATCACTTGTAAAAAACAGATTCATCCTGCAACCCCTCTAAAAATAATACAAAATGTGATATCTAAAGACACTAAATTAAATCTAAATTAAGTTTGGCAGTGCCTATTATTAATATTTAGTTATATTAGGAAGAAAAAGGGCTTAGATTTTTTTAAAAAAGGAAATTGAAATGAATAATCAACTTGCTTAATAGTATTTCCTAATGTTGGACATTGCCTTGTGTTTGATTTTTTTACCCTAACAAATTCTATTACACTCACATGTCATTATAATGGATGAATATGCCCAGGGTAATTGCATGACTGTAGATGTAGCTGAGAACAGCGTAGATGAAAACACTGTTTGGCAAACAGCAGTTTTTAAAATATATGTTACTACAAAAATCATTTTGGAATTGTGATACATTTAACTCTGGTTCTGAATATATTGGAATAAAAGACTTAGAAAAAGAAAGAATACATTTCTGAAAATTGAACCCTAAGCTCATCTGCTTATTGCTATTATATACCTATCACACAAACAGCTTTAGACACCCATACAGCATTTCTTAAGTTCATTTCCTTCCATTTGCTGCAATTGACCCAGTTGTTAGAGACTAGATATTTTTCCATTTCCTCTTCTTTGGCCAGTTTTGCATATAGTAGAACATGAATGTCACCTTTGCCCACCAAACCCTCCACAAAAATCTGATGGCCCTTCTTACAAAGTACATGAAAGTTAACAGCCAGCTCTCTGTCTCTCCTTCTTGCATCTTCTTAAATTCCCCACCAAAGTCTCTTCAACTCCAACAAACAATCCCCAGACCTTTCCTTGTCTTCTACCATAATTCATGGACCTATAACTGATTCTAAATTACCAATGTCTCACTCCATTTGAAATCTATTTCATAACATTCTATCAGTTCTAAACAGGGTAGTCACAAACTCTGGAAACACAGATAAAATTATTTTATCATATATTGTAATGTAATGCCAACGGCCCATTTATTTTGTATTTACCACTCTTTCCAAATGATGCGGCCACTTGTTTTTATGTACATATTTACTGCAGTTAAAAACATCACTATTTTTAGACCTACCAAAAATCCGAAATTCAGATACATGTCCTATCAAGGATTGGTAAATCTAGATTTTTATGAAGTAAATTTGAAAGGCAATGGAAAGCAGAGTAAGCCAGAGATTGTTGAGAAGCAACTCTTCTTTTCTACATATGCATTTACTGCTAACAAGTTTTCTCTAGGAAACAGGGATTAGAGATTTATTTACCTACCATCCAGCAAAAGTAAAGGAAGAACTTTCTGCAGGTGTGGCAGAAGGATCCATTTTTCATTAGTCATTGATTAGAAGTAAAGGCATTGGTATAGGGATGGGGATTATGACTTTCAATTTTAAGGAAGAGATTATGTTCCTTATTTGTATTCTACTAACAGAATATTAGTTTTGTTTTTAGTTTGTTTTTTAAATATTGAACAGAAAGTACAATTCATGAGTTTACTCCTCTGAAAATCTCAATAGAAGTCAGCTAACTGACTTTAATCCAACCAGTCTAGTATACACTATCCAAGGCCTGAAGTGCCAGGCAACAACTCTAGGCCTGATTCTGTGCCAAGACTGTAATGCCTGTCTCTTACCACCTTCAGAAAAAGAATCAAACCCAATAATTGTGAACCAACATAAGAAGACGCTGAAAAATGGAAATACAGCAGGCCAACAAACACATGGTGCTTATCATTCATCAGATGGAAAATTAGGTTTCTGTTGTAAAATAAATTATTGTTTACTTAATAGCACCACTCAAAGTACTGTTTATTCAGTAACTATTACAGTGTAAAATGGAATCTGTTCCTTAAAGGATTAAAGAGGAAATTACCATCTCACTGTTTAATATTTTCAATGTTTAAAGTATAACTACGCCCTCTTTTGGAGTAGTTGCAAAGGGTCTGGGATGAGCCAAAATATGTTCCATATAAATATTAAAAACAACTGACTAATTTACATGTTTAAAATGGCACTTAAGGCCAGGCACAGTGGCTCATGCCTGTAATCCCAGCACATTGGGAGGCTGAAGCAGGAGGATCACTGAGGCCAGGAGTTCAATACCAGCCTAAGCAACAGCATAAGAGGTCGTCTCTAGAAAAAATAAAAAAATTAGGCAGGCATAGTGGCCTGCACCTGTTGTCCCAGCTACTTGAGAGGCTGAGGCAGGAGAACTGTCTGAGCCCCGGAGTCCGAGGCTGCAGTGAGCTGTGATCATGCCACTGTACTCCAGCCTGAGCCACAGAGTGAGACCCTGTCTTTAAAAATAAACAAACAAAATGGCACTGAAGTTTGAGATTAAATGTTACGGAAAAAAGATAACCAAAGAAAAAACTTTTAATAAAGCATGCCTTGAAAATTGTAACATCAATCACAATATATTTAGATAAAAATATGTGCCTGTAGCTTAATTTTAAGAACACTTCTTAATTGAAATGTTCAATGAGATTTTTTGATAACAGTCTATCATAGAACATAAACTATACTTAAAAATAAAATCACAGAATTTTGTCATCAATGTTATGGAAAGTAAAAGCAACTGAATACAACTGACGTTTCCCCATGTGTAAAGGTAGTATATAAATGACTGTTAATGTTTCTGACAAAATAAATGCCCACAGAGTACAAAAGAACTTCTTAAAAAAAAACAAAACATAAAACAATCAATATCCTTCAAAAGTAGCAAGTCTAGAAGTACTATTCTTACCTGCCAATTTTACATACAGGAAATATGCACTACAATATACTATATACAAAATTTTAAGACAATTTAAGAATTAAGTGAAAGTGTTAGTAATTGATTTCCTTAATTTCTGGGTTTTAAATCGAGTCTCTAAGATTAAAACAGGTAAATTTTGATAAGGAAATTCTCCCATATAATTATCAAACAGCTTCAAAACAAAGCTTTTAAAATGTTTAAATGTTCACTTAACACCAGTAAAACACTGTCAGTGCAAGCTTAAAAATAAAATTATTTGACTAGAAACATCTACTATAAAATGCCTGTATCTTCTTAAATTTTGTTATTCATATGCTGACACAGTGATCACTTAGTCAAGTCTCCACTAAAAACTGATTCTGTCTTAACTAAATTGTAATTCACTATTCCACGATCCCAAGAAGCACTGCAACCATTCTATTCACACACACAAAAGAATAGTCTTCAAATGATACAGAAATTTTACTTTTACAACTTAAAACATGTTGCCATGTAAGCAAATATATTTTGCTTCAGTTTTAAATCCATATTTTAGAAAAATGATCTAAAATGTATAATGAATATCTCAAAAATAAAGAAGCTATTAATAACAACTACAATTATTATAATACTGGAAATTTTTTTTTTCAATTGAGCATCTGCTCAGAGAAGGAGGACTGTTGGTCTAAAAGAAAGGTCTAAAACTTTTTGCACTGTTTCTATGGACCAAATACACAATCCTATGGCTATATGGTTTAATATTTAAAAAGCAAACATTTCAGAACTTGTTGAAAACTACTTCTGGACAGTTCACCATAAAACTATAAAACAGTGTATCAGTGAGAAAGTAGGTTTATTATATTTTCCTTCAATAAAACTGTGCTTCGGCGTTCAAAATGCAGGTTTCATACGCTGCCACTTAACCGGTCATTCCTATAGACTATGCTGTCTCAAGCGCACACATTCTCCTAGACTTGAAACTTAAAGGGGCCAGACCATACCAAACATCCCTGCAAGGTTCAGCGTATCATCAGTACCACAGATGTAAACATTACTTCGGCAAAACAATCAGGGAATGTGACACACAACCCTAATGTGTTTAAATATTACTGAAATATGACCAGTATTGTGGTTGGATTTTAAAAATGTATTTTTTCTTTTCTTTTCCAATCTGCAAACTGATGTCAGAGTGCCTCTAGTCCAGGCGGATAGTTAGAACTAATACCAGCTACCAGCTGCCATAAAGTCTCTTTCAACTTTGTCTCTACTTACCCCTCTCAGAGGGATAAGAGACAAATGAAGCGTTCTTCCCTACAGTGAAACAAAGAGCCTGGGTAAACGTCAAAATCCTGTAGCCGTACAGTTTGAGGATGGGTCGTGTACACTAAGTGGCTTATAAGGCATCAAAATAGAATCAGATCGCTGAAAATCACTGAAACAGCTGCAACTCGCCTGTTCTCTGCTCACTGATTTTTAAAAAAACTGTTCACAAACAGTAACTGAAAATGCTCCCATTAGATGAGCACAAACTTTCTCTGGACCAAAGGCAGCTGTGAGCACGACGTGTCCATGAGTCCAGATGTGAACGCGTCCTGGGCCCGCGCCACAGCGGGGAACTCCGGAGACAGACGAGGGACCCATGTGGCCGCGACGTGGAAGGGGCCCCGCGTGGCGCGACCCGCGGAGAGCCGGGCCGGAGGCCGACGGCGCGCACGCAGACACACAGACGCGCCCCCCGGGTGCGAAGGGCGGCAGCAGGACCACCGGCCACCCCCGCGCCCAACCCGTGGGAACCGGGAAGCAGCACTGCAGCCGGAATGTGGACAGGAGCCGGGAGCAGTCGGGCCACCTGAGGCGCGGCAGAGTCCGGCCCACCTCCGCCAGGCGTGGGGTCCAAGGGAGCCCGCACCCGGCCGCACCGCCTGGACCCCTCCTCGGGACCCCTCCTCCCCACGTCCGGGGCTCTGCACCGAGGATAAAGGGAGTGGGTTCTGGCGCAGCCCGGAGCCCACCCGCCAATCCCGGCAGGACCGCGGACACGCGAGGCGCAGGGCACTGACCGCTCCGGCCGCTGCAGGTTCTCTCGGGGCTGCCCCCTGAGAGGGGGCTCCGGTCCCGCCCCACGCCGGTGGCCGCGACAGGACTCGTTCTCTAGCTCTAGGCGGGAGAGGCGCCGGGTAGCTCCGGGTGTGGCAAGACCCACTTTTACTTTTCCGGACAAGCGCCGACAGTTGTGACCTGGCCCCCAGCGAGGTGACTCCCGGTTACGGTAGTAGCGAAGACGACCGAAGCTTACAGTTGAGGTTTGAAAACTGCAGCCGCGACTGGGGGCAGTGTCGTTCGCTAGATCCCACCCCCTGGGTCGGGGAAGCCAATCAGAACCCGCGTGGAGGGTGGGTCTGTCACGGGGCGGGAGGGCGGGGTGCCGGCCGCGGCGCGTGCTGCGGGGCGGGGCCCAGCGGCGAGAGGGCGTGGCCCGGGGCAGGTGGGGCGCTCGGGCCGCTGCCGCGAGGGACGCGTGAGGCGGCGCTGCCGAGGCTGCGGGCGGGACTGGCGGTGTACCCGGGTGCGCTCGTTCCCACCTTCAGAGTGGTCAGTCCACGAGGTGTGAACATGCGGAGACTGGAGAGAGGGAAGAACCAAAATTGGTTTCTGTGCCTGACAAAGACCTGTTTTCTGAATCTTCCCGGTCACCTTCCCTGTGACCTGAACCTACCCAGCAAGTGGAGAGCCCAGTTCGCTGCAACTTGGCAGAGGTTCCTCGGAGTATCAGCATCACTTGGGGATTTATGGAACCTGGACCCCTCTGCTACAGTCCGCTTTAGGAAATGGTGTCCTTCTGAGGCGTTGACTGAAGGCAAGGGAGGGAGAGTCAGAATAGGATGAATTTCCGATTTTGCATATATGGTGCTAAGGAAAAAGATGAAGGTCTGCAACTTGCTCAGGATCTGTTGCCCCTTGAAGACAATGAAAAATTTCAATGCTCTGTGCGAGGCACTATTGTTTCACGTATATAATCCTAGATTACCTATACATACATATATAGAATTGTGTGTGTGCATATATATATATACTCATATATAAAATCCAGGATTGGTTGCAGAATATATTTACAATAATTGTAGAAAACTATTGGAAAAGATACTGGAAGTAGAATTGGCGTATTGCTTTCAAAAGACTTTAACAGAGGAAGTTTCTTGTTCTATCCCACTAAGCCAAGCAAATTTCCATCAGGCTGGCTGTTTTCTCTTCCACTGAATTTTTTCCCAAGGTAAATGCATAGACTGCATCGTAGCCATTTAACAAAGTGTGTTTGTCATTACTTACGCTGATGCCTCCTCCCAGTTTAGTGTGTCTATCCCTTAAGCCTTGTCAGGTGGAGAATATTGCTTCCTTCTAGCTAATGTCTTGTTGCTAACAATTGCTAACTTCTAGAGAAGCCTAAAGTTAGGATGGAAGTAAAAAACACTGTATGCTGAAATTGACTTTTTAGGTGTCTAAGAATCCATAAGCCAATGAGGCTGTTCTTGTCTTTTCTTTCATGAACATAGGTGCTGCACCCAGAGGTCTCAGCACCAGCACTGGAACCAGTAACCTCTTGGGGTCACAGGATTACATCATTGAGGTGGTTTTGGGGGGATGTGTGTGTATTTAACTCTGGACCTCCTTAATTTCAATATTTGATCAATCACCAGTTTTTAGCAATCTTTTCACACTCAATCTGTCTTTCCCTCTGTCATTAATCCAGTCCCACATCACTTCACACCTAGACACAGACTTTTCTTTCTCCATCACCACTTTAGACAAGTCCTCTTGGTCACGCTCCCTCTGCTCTAACCAACCAGCCCCCTAGGGATCTTTTCATGTCTTGCATTTTCCTGCTTCTGCCTTGGCTCCAGCTTTTCACCATCCTCTTCATTGGCACCTGTTTGTTAATTTCCAACTTTAAGAAGATTATTCTCTCCATAGATCACAACTCTTTACTGATTTCTACGTTCTACTCCCAGTCCAATCAGTTCTTTGCCCTGTGTTCCTTGGCCCAGGGCTTATACTTGTTCCATGTGTTTCTTTTATGACCCTAAACAGGTTGTTAACCCTTGTGCCTAGTGTCAGACTCATCAACTAGGATTTATCACACTATCCCAAGGACATTCAACTATAATTCCTTGGTCTCAGGCACGATGGTTCAAGTAACAAGGAATTCCTGGTGTTGAGGAGGAAACTGTACCACCTGTGGCCCTGTGGGAAAAGTCAGGAGTCAACACATCCTGCCATTCCACCTTATTAGCCTAAACTCATTCCTAATCATGTCAAAGGTATATGTTCTTACTCTCATTCCCTTGAGGAGGAAATCCCTGTGTGACCTGATGATCATTTTGTGGTCATTGCTTCTGACTACACAGTTCATTAAGCTGACAGTCCTTGAATGCTACATACTGACCAGGGATAGTGATTGTTACAGGCTGAATTTGGTCCTCCCCCAATACATATGTTGAATCCCTAACCCCCAGTGCCTTGGAGCATGACAGTATTTGGAGATAGGGCCTTTAAAGGGGTAATTAAGGTAGAATGAGATAATATGGGTTGGCCCTGATCCAACATGACTAGTGTCCTGATAAGAAGAGGAGTTTGGGATATGGACAACACAGACTAAGGGACAACCATGTGAGGACACAGCAAGAAAGTGGCTATCTGCAAAGCAAGCAGAGAGGCCTCAGAAGAAACTAAACCTGCTGAAACTTTGATCTAGGACTTGTAGCCTGCAACTGTGGCACAGTCGATTTCTGCTGTTTAAGCCACCCACTCTGTGGTGTTTGTTATAGTAGCCTGAGAAAACTACTGCAGCGGTCCTCCCTGATCACTGCAGGTTAGTCATCACACCCTGAGTAGGGCTGGCCATCCTCCTTTGTCACTCCAAGTGAATCACCACACGTGACCAGGGTTGGTGATCCTTTCTGATCATGCCACAATATCCACTATATTCTGTCCAGGGAAGGTGACCTTCCCCAAACCAAGTCAGTCACCAGATACTGACCACATACTGAACAGAGAAGTTAATTCTCCCTGATCTCATGTTTACTCCCTATGGACACAGAGAAGGAGGGTAGAATTTTACACACAGAAGAAGGCCCCAAACTCAAAACTCCTGCCACTGACACACCCTCCTTCTGAAGAAAGCCTTACCAGTTATTTTTTCTGTCAAGATCGTACAGTTCAATCCATGTCAAAAGAGCAAAACAAGCAGTATTCTCGCCCTACAACTGAGTAAACCAGAAACCTGTGGTCAGGCTAAAGGTAGCCAGGCACAAATAAAGCTAACAGCTTTGAGGACATGGCTCAAATCTGCACCCAACAGGGGGACTCATATTGAATGGAGACAGGTTCCTCCAAACAGATCTCTGGAGGTGGGAGTGCTGGGTGTACTCAGATGGAGATGTCACAGTGTGTTTATCCATGGTGCCACCGCACATGCCAGTTCTGGAAGCACTGAGAACCAGAAAGACTCTAGGAGCCCTTACATCCCCTGGCTCTCTTGAAGCAAATCCTGTCAGCAAAAGTAATTGGGACAAGTCTTTCCTGATGAGAGTAATGACTCAGACTGGTACAAGTGTCTTCCTCAAAGGGTGACACAGTTTTCTCCGAAACACCCATGATTGACGAGGGCCAGTGTGTCAATCCACCCACCAACGACAGTTTATAGAGCATAACCCTTGAAAACTGTCCAAAAGAAATACCATACATATTTGTAATTTGAAATGTTCTGGTAGCTACATTTTAAAAATTAAGAACAGATAAAATTAATTTTAACAATATATTGCATTTAACCCAATATATTCCAAACATTGTCACTTCAACATATAATAAATATGAAAATGATTGAGATATTTTACTTCCTTTTTATATTGTCTTAAGTCTGGTATGTATTTTATACTTGTAGCACATCCCAACGCAGATGCCAAATTTTCATCGGAAACACTTGATCTGTATTTAGATTTCACAAAATTTGCCCTTGAAAAGCAGATTCATATCCCTAAGTTGTTTGGAACATATTAAAAGTTTTTTGACAACTAAATACAGTATCAGTTTCTTAAATTTAATTAAAATTTAAGATTCAGTCACACTAGCCACATTTCAAGTGTTTCATAGCCACACGCAGTTGGTGGCTACTGTATTGGGTAGCACAGTTCTAAAGGGCCGGAGAAGTACCTTCTAATTGTGTTTAAGCTTCAAATTGTTTAATGTAGAACTAGAAACAACATAGGTTTCCAATAAATCATAGCATCAGAGCAGTTTCAAACTTCAAAATCCTTAAGGTTCAGTAACCCATCCCTTGTTTTTGAAAGGAAAAAACCTAGAAAGAGAAGTTAAGGGACTTGAAAAAGATCACACACCTGAACTAGTGGGTGCATATCTGAACAATAATTTAGGTATACTGATTCTTAATCCTGAGATATTTTTACCTGCTTACACAACAAACATACTTCAGGGGAAAAATGCTTTTTAAATTTGCTTGAATGATCACTTAAATGATATGGGCAAGAGAAAGAAAACCTGTATCCTAATTGCATTTTCACAACCTGATAAAAGTATGCCCTACAATATTTAAGGTATCTCCTTGCACTGTGGTTTGAAGTCTAGGTGATTTAATCTGTCAGTCCTTCTTACGTCAACCTGTCACCGCTTCCTCTGCTTGGATCCTGCCCGCCCCCAGAGCATCCGGCCACATTCTTCTGTCTGCAGCTGTCCTGTTCCAGCTGTCTACCACACTTTGTTTAAGGTTGCGCTTCAGAGAATCCTCTATATTTGCAAACCAAAATACTCAGTAGAAACTGAAGTGTGTGGCATCATCAGACAGACCTGCATTCAAGTCCCAGCTCTGCCCATTCCTCACTGTGTGACTGGGCGATCCTTGGTTTTCTCACCCATATTATGGGGATGAGAAATCTGCCTCTGTGAGATTTAAATGTGATAGTGGGACCGAAGCACAGTGCCCGTCAGGAGTAAACCCTTGGTTTGTACAAGCTGCTGTTATTTACCAGTGTTGTTATTTACCAGGCTCCCCGAGAGAAGCACTGCATATGTCTGGCTCACTACTGCCCCTGTGACCAGCAAAACGCTTGAGACATTGTAGGTCCCACATAACTATTTGTCAAATGACTTTAAAAGATACTTTTGATTGCCCTCAAATCTTATGATTGATGCTAGGAGGGATCATTGGGAAAAAATATGGCGAAGTTCCTGGTGAGGCAAGGGAGGGGGCAGGAGACTGCTTTCCCTTTCAGGATCTGCTTGTCGGAGGCACCTGGGTTCAAAATGAAGCTCAAAGGTCAACAAGTGGTGAAGTCCAGGGGGCTGTGTGAGATAAGAAATTAGTCACTAGTGTTTAAAGGGAAGTAGATATTGAGTGGAGCAAAGAAATAAACGTAGGGTTTTAAATGGTCATTTATTTGATTTGAGTAAATAATGCCTACTAGCTCTGCCCAGCAAATCTCCTCCCTTTTCACTTTGCTAAGAAACTTCCTCTATCTACTGCGTGTACCCTGAATCATGACCTGGTGTCATGTTCTCCAGAGCACAGGGAAGGTAAGACATAGTATTCACTGCATGAGTCTTCCCACAACAGGCAGTAACAAGTGTAGATACGGCAGCACTAACATTTAACCTCTACCAACTCCCTTGCTAGGACTGATCTTTGCCTCAGTTGGTTTCAAGTGACAGCATGAGCATTGAGAAGGCCAATCTACTCCACTAGTTGAACCCTTTCATGGCATAAAAGTTTAGGTAATGTGGGAAATGGTGCTGTTACTGATTATCACAGTATCCCTGACATTGTGAATATTCAAAGCATTCTTGAGTCTTTTTAGTAGTTAGCCTTTGCTTTGGATTTATAGAGCAGCATTTCATAGCTTCATTTTAACAGAAAAAGAAATAAGTTCAGAGCTGTTCTGAAACCCTTTAAAGGTCGCAGTTTACGACAGAGTGATTCTGTAATTTATTAGCTGTGAGACCCTAAGCAGGTTAGAAAATCTCTGTGCCTCTGTTTTTTTCACCTGTAAAACGGTGATGAGAATATACCTGCCCGGTAGTGTACATAGTAACACCAGCTCATAAATAATGAGCCTGGTACTGTTCTAGATGTGCTGCTTGTGTTGATTTATCTAATCCTCATATAGTCCTGTGAGTTAAAGTGCTATATTTTCCTCCTTTAAAAATAAGAAAACTAAGGGACAGTTATTTGATTTGAGTAAATAATGCCTTGCTCACAGTAACCCAAGCAGTAACTAGTAGAGCCAGGATTCTAGTCCATCCTCTACTACTCAGTCTTGTACTGTGGATGTTTAATACTATAGCTGCTAACAAAGGAGCACACGTTCTTCGATATTTAATTCATCTAGTTCCTGGAGTCCTTGCTCTTTTCAGCCTTTTGTTTCCTCTCATATCTACCATCCCAGAGTTCCTTTATTATTAAAATAACTTTACAAGTACATAAAAAATGCAAGAGGAGGCAGTTAGAATGATCCATGTGGCAATGGCTCAGAATTTAGACACATCTGATATGAACTCATATTTAGCTTAATAGGGATACAGATGTTTACATATAGAAATATTTGTAGATATGTATGTATACATGGTTTGGTATATACACATTTCTCTCCTCGCTCTGTCAGCTGAGAGTGCCTAAAAGAAATGACATTCCAGAAGCAACAAGCATACCTAGTCAGGTCTTGGTTTCTAATAACCATTCTCCAATAAAAGGAACCAAAACTCCTTGGGGCAATGGCTGATTCTATGACTGGGGTGGAAATATACAAATAGGCTTGAACCATCTTGTAGTCCCCAAAAGAAGGAAGTGCAAGCAAACACACACCACCACACAATAATGGGGGTATGGCAAAGGGAAGGGACCCAGGAGCTAACTGAAAGAGCTCACAATGGCCAAAGCTGGGACAATTTGAACAACACGATAAAGTAAGCAGTATTGGATTATAACCCAAAGTATAAAATAAATATCCATGAGTTCATACTGATATAAATAAATGATTGAACAAATAAAGGAATGAATAGACAAATCTTCAATGCAGAAGAATTATGAATAATTTATAGAAACTCCACCCTCAAGTTGGTGGAGCATAACTTCTCACTCCTTAAGTATGGCCACCCTTAGTGACCCTGCAGTGGCCCCAACCTTTTTGGCACCAGGGACTGGTTTCATGGAAGACAATTTTTCCATGGGCCTGGGGTGGGGTTGTGGGGTGTTGTGGGTGGCAGGGGTATGGTGTGGAGCTCAGGTGTTGATGCACAGCCCATTTCCTAACAGTCCACGGACCAGTACCTGGCCGCAGCCCAGGGGTTGGAGACCTCAGTAAAGAGTACAGTATGGGTGGGGCACAGTGGCTCATGCCTGTAATCCTAGCACTCTGGGAGGCCGAGGCGGGCAGATCGTTTTAGCTCAGGAGTTGGAGACAAGCCTGAGCAAGAGCGAGACCTCGTCTCTACTAAAAAAAGAGAAAGAAATTAGCTAGAAGACTAAAAAATATATATAAAAAAATAAGCCTGGCATGGTGGTGCATACCTGTAGTCCCAGCTACTCGGGAGGCTGAGGCAGAAGGATTGCTTGAGCCCAGGAGTTCGAGGTTGCTGTGAGCTGGGCTGAGGCCACGGCACTCTAGCCCCAGCAATGGAGTAAGATTCTGTCTCAAAAAAAAAAAAAAAAGAGTGCAGTATGGAAAAGGAGGGAAAAAAAGCAACTTTAGAGAGGAGAAAGCTGTCAAAAAGTACCTCAAGCAAAATAATCAAGGTTAACATCAACAGTCCTAAGTCATGTTGATAGTGTGTACCTTTACTATAATGTGATGAAAATGATGACTTTGACTTTGTGGTCTTCTTCCCAAAAACTCATGCAACCATGAGAAAAACATCAGACGAATCCTCATTGAGGTACATTATATAAAATACCTGACTTGTACTCCTCAAAACTGTCAAGGCCACCAAAACCAAGGGAAGTCTGAGAAATGGTCACAGCCAAGAGGAACCTAAGTAGATGTGATGACTAAATGTAGTGTAGGATCCTGGGTGGGGTCCTGGAACAGGAAAATGACATTAGGCAAAAACTAAGGAAACCTGAATGAAGTATGGACTTTAGTTAGTAATGTGTTAATATTAGTTCATCAGTTATGACAAATCTGCCCTACTGATGTAAGATACTAAACTGGTTGTAGGATATGCAGCAACTCTGTACAATCTTTGCAATTATTTTATAAATGTAAAACTGTTCTAAAATAAAAGGTTTTGTTTAAAAAATAATGCATCTGCCTTAGCCAGGCATGGTGGTGTGCACCTGTAGTCCCAGCTACTCAGGAGGCTGAGGCAGGAGGATTGCTTGAGCCCAGGAGTTTGAGGTTGCTGTGAGCTATGATGATGCCACTGCAGTCTAGCGCTGGCAACAGAGTGAGACCCTGTCTCAAAAAACAATGAGTCTGCCATTGCTTAAAATACCTAAATACACAGAACCATAGAATCAGAAATTAGAGCTAGAAATAACCTTTGAGATCAAAGGAGAGAACAAAGCTCAATAAAATAACCAAAATACGGTCCTGCTATTATATTTGCAGTCTATTCAAAACACTGTTGTATTATTAATTTGAGGTAGGTTCAATCCTGCCAACCTCTGAACAAAATTTCCAAGTCTTGGATAAAAGTATGTGTGAGAGGAATATGGAAAGAGATCCACAAAATTGTGTTTCAATATAATATTTATGATCTAATTTTAATCACAAAGTGAATCTTTCATGTAGCAGTTCTTAAACTATGGTAAGGACACCCCAAGACATTTTCAGGGAGTCTCCAACATCAAAATTATTTTCATAATAATACTAAAATGATATTTACCTTTTTCACTCTTAGTCTCTCACAAGTGTATGATGGAGTTTTCCAGAGATTACAGAATATGTGATATTACAACAGATTATCACAGAAGCGTGTATGACAATCCAACTGCTTTCTGAAGGAGATGGCAAAAATGTAAAACAATGCTACCCTTATCACTATTTTGTTTGCTTTGGATAACATAGCTATTTTTCATAAAATATATTATTTATGTTAACATGTAATTATTATTTTAAATAAATTAATAAATATTTTTAAAATTTCTCTTTTAATTTCTAATATATTAAGTGTTGACCGTAGTTCCATGTTACCATACTTACCATCTACCCTGTGTAGATATAACCTACATCAACAAAAACTGTTTCAGGTAAGTATTTTTTTACTTTGTTTTTTTTTTATTTGTTTTTTTGTTTTGTTTTATTTTGTTTTTTGAGACAGGATCTGACTCTGTCACCGGGCTAGAGTGCAGTAGTGTCATGATAGCGCACTGCAACCTCAAACTCCTGGGCTCCAGTGATCCTCCTGCCTCAGCCTCCCAGTCGCTGGGACTACAGGCAGGCGCCATGACCCCTAGCTAATTTTTCTATTTTTTGTAGAGACAGGGTCTCGCTCTTGCTCAAGCTGGTCTCAAACTCCTGGCCTCAAGCAGTCCTCCTGCCTCAGCCTCCCAAAGTGCTAGGATTATAGGTGTGAGCCACGGTGCCTGGCCAGAGGTCCTTAGTAATTTTTAAGTGTGAAAATTTCAGAACCAAACAGATTGAGAACTACTGTTCAAATCACAGTGATTAGTCTGTTCCTTCAGGACTGGGACATTTGTTACTCTTTGGTTACTGTGTATCTTAATCCCTTCAATATTTAGAGAATTTCTTACTTTTTGAGTGTATGGTAGCAAAAGTGACAAATACATCCCCTGCAGCTTGGGAGGAGCAGTTACCTTAGGTTCCATCAACCACACTGGCTTACACACTTACACCTTTGACTCTGGAGCAAGTGAAGCTGGGCCATGAACATCTCTGAGATGGAAGGAGGAGTAGCAGAGAGATCAGGCCCTGAAAGCAGCAGTCGTAGTGGCACCTCTTGTGTCTACTGCTAGTGGTGTCCACAGCACAAGCTGTGGTGTGGAATCCTGTGTTTGGGCGGTAGTGGTGTCTTCACCTGAATAATCCACGGATGTGGCTTTGAATGTTGTTCCTAGTTACCTTGTCCTGATCTTGGTTCTCCAGCCTGGGTCTCCTTTCTATGAGTTACTCAATATCCTTTAAATACATTCTTCTTCAGCTTCAGTCATCCAGAGATGCTTAACTGCTTGCGATTAAGAACTCCGATCCTATGAAATATTGGTTTCTCAGTTAAATTCTGTAGTTATATATTTTGACCTCTTCTATGCCGATCAGCCTTTCTGAAATTCTGCAAATAAGCTATGGTTAATTAAAAGAAAAAAGCAAAATAAACCCATTTTTTGCTTTATCTGCCACAGAAAACAAACAACTAGGACAGGGTGCAGTGGCTTATGCCTGTAATCCCAGCACTTTGGGAGGCTGAGGAGTGGAAGATCACTGAGGCCAGCATGGTGGCACGTACCTGTAGTGCCAGCTACTTGGGATGCTGAAGCAGGAGGATCCCTTGAGCCAGGAGTTAGAGGTCATAGTGAGCTATGATCACACCACTGCACTCCAGCCTATGTGACAGAATGAGACCCTTTCTCTAAAAAAGAGAGGAAAAAACAAAACAAAACAAAACAAACAACTGAGCAAATAAATTAAAACGTTTAGCTTTTTGAAAGAAGAAAAAAAAAAGATGTTGGCATTCTACTCTGGTTATAAACTTTTACCTAGACTTTGGAATTGTAATCCAACTTTCAACAAGCAAAGTGTAAGATTTTCATTGTGTTACTTCCCAGTTATGTAATTTCTATAAAACAGGCAAGAGCTCTGAAGAAAATGCCTGGTGATGCTATGCCATGTGCTTAGTTCATTATAAATTATTTCAAGTACCTCCAGCCATTCGGAGCCAATCAAAACAGAAATGTTCTAACGCATTTGAGAGTATCTTGTTTTATAAAGTGCTTAAGAGAGGCATGAAAAGCACACTAGATTTCAAATGTACCAAATTATCCAGAAAGGATTTTGGAACTGGTTCCTATTAGGTGACTTTTTGTTATTATTTAATGTGGTGTATAAAATATAATGCTTCTCTGTTTGAGCTGCTAGGGCCTGGAATGGTTCTGACTTCTACAATTTGCAAGTAAATTTTAAGTATTTCTATTCTAGTTACTTTATTGCCAGACATCAAAAATGAAAAGTGTGCAGGCCAGTTAGGCCCTTCAGATCTTCCCATTTTATGCTAACTCAAATTATTAGGGGTTTAACTAAATTTTGACTAGAAAAAGCAACTTCTTTATACAACTGAAATAGTACCATTAAGGCTTCTTTGAATTGGTGTCTTGAAATAATTTAAGGAAAACATGCAAAGAAAGTAACCCATTGCTTTTTCCTCTCATGCTCTTTGATTACTGGATTTGAGTTTAGGGCTCCCTGGATGCGGTCCAATATTTCCACAGTTAACTTCACAGAAGAAAGGCTTGTGTGTAGTAAGTCAAGAGAAAAGCATAAATCAGTACATTTCACCTTGACAACAGGTTGAGAAATTGAAAAACAGGCACATGTAATGACCAATGTTAACCTATTTCTTGCAAGCCTAAATTAGGGAGGTATCTTTTTAAATATGAGATTTTTGAGCACCTTACAGATGATTATCTTCTTGTACTTGAGAGAAGTTGCATAGGCATAAAATCACTCGTCTTTATTTCTTCCTGTCTCTCACCCAGGGTATTTGTCTTTTTTCTCTTCCTGCTAAGCACAGGAAATTACAGAAATAAAGGTTTGATCAGTTCCCATTACTTCAGTGAGCTTTGTTCAGTTTAACCTAGGCCGACCAGCACATTTATATTTGCCCAAATAAATTACATAAGTTAACAGAGTAGGCTAGTTTTGTATAGTATTTAATTATCTCTTAATCATCCAGCCCTTGCATTCTTCTCCCTGTTAAGCCCATCTCTAAGAAGGTTGCTGTTTCAGAGTAAAAATAGGCAATACCTTTGAGACACTTTCCATTACTCATCGACCTAGAAAAATCCCCTTCTGGTAGCTCAGTCAAGAGCAAGTCTGAAAGCTTCGAGGCCAGCATGCATGCTGAATGTGGCACAGGATATATTAATATTAATAGCACCTGAAGTCTGTACAACATTTTAGTCATAGAGCTTTCACATGCAATGTTATATCTGAGCCTCAACAATCCTGAGACGTTAAGGAAGGCTAGCATTATCCCATTTTACACACGAGAAAAGAGATTGTGAAAGTGATTTGTCCATAGGAGGTCAGGGCTCAGTCTAGAGCTGAAGACTGTAGACCCTTTTGGGCTACCCCTAACAAAGAAGACTCTCCAGAGAGCAAAAGTATCTGACTGCTTTCTCTTCCTTCCCACCCCCACCCCTTTTCCAAAACATTAGAGGAGGCCCTACCATGCAGCAGCTGTGGACAACGTGGAAGAAAGGAAACATGATTTGCCTGGAGGACCCAAAGTCCAGATGGCAAACCAGGCCGCCGCACGCTGTCTTACCTGCAGCTGTCTGCACCCCCAGAGGCCCCTGATATCGCCCCAGACTTGCTGTTCACATCTCCCCCAGCTGGCTGGGCCACACTCCCTCCCTGCTGCTACCTGTATTGCCTTCGGGGGTTTCGGGTGGGGATTTAAGAAAATCAAGATTGATTTACCACCTGAAGTAATAAGATTTAGCACAGAACTAAGAATGGCAAACCAAGAGCCAAAGTTAGAGGAAAATACTTAAGAGAAAGGAATGTACCTGTTGTTTTTAAAAGTTGACATATCTGTAGTAAGACTACACAAATAAGAGTACAAAGAATTAATGTTTTATAGAGAAATGACACACAGGAATGTTCTATATAATGCATTGGCAATATTTTTTATGCTCAATACAATGTTTATATCATTTTAATTCTTTTAATTCTGGGAACACAACCTTGAATCGTTATTCCCATTTCTCAAATGAGGAAACTGAGGCTCAGATAGTATGAGTGACCTGTTTAAGGCCATACAGCTAATGAGTGAAGACAAAATTTGAACTGAAACTACAAATGCCATATCTTTTTCAGTATACTGCACTACAATCTAAGTTACGGGTTACCTGGTTTAATTTCTTATTTCCCATTATGTCCCATCTCCAGAACTTCTTATACAAATGAGTTTGTATTACTAAGCCTCTTATCTGGCTGTCTAACTTCTAAGGAACAGGAAGTAGGCCAAAACTCTTCTGAGAAGCAGAATAGATGTTACAACATTCATATGTGGGAAGATTCTCCTTGGCAGTAATTCTGCATTTATGTATACCCTATAATTATTTTGGATGTTTACGGGACTGCAATGATAGGATACTACAAGAGCTTTCCCTCTGATCTCCCAATGACTGGTGCTCTTCCAACCTCAATTCTCATCTTAAATGTTACATCCACTGAGAGGCTTTCTCTGTCCATCGCTGCACCCTGTTCTTTATAGCACTTTTTATAACAATTAGTAATTATGGATTTATTTGTTTATTGCCTGTCCTCCCCATGATGTTGGAAACTCCTCAAAGGCAGGAACCATGGCTGCTTTATTCAGCAGTGTTTCCCCAGCCTTCATCATGGTGCCTGGCACAAAGTAGCAACTCAATAAATGTTGTTTGGATGGATGGAAGGATGGACAGATGGATGGATGGACCTGGGGGAACAGGTGGTTTGGTCATTTGATCTAGGGAAGGCTAGATTACTTTTCTGGGCCAGGGGAAGTCAATTACCCTTTCCCTACAAAGAGACCTGAGATTTGGTGGCCGCCCAAAGATGATTCACAGGAACTATGAGGCCAGTCTAGTGGGGCAGAAGGGGAAAGGGAAGTAACATCTACTCAGCACTTAACAAGTACAAAGCAATGTGCCAGATATATGTTAACTTATTTAACATAAAAAGCACTACATGAGAAAGTAATTCTATTTTACAAGTGAAAAAAGTGAGACTTAGGTGGGTGAGGCTGCCGGAAGTCACACAACAAATAAGTGGCAGAGCCAGGATACGGAGCTAGATTTGTTATACTTCAAAGACCATGTTTTTTTTTTTTTTTAATAAAGCAAATTCACTGTATTTAAAAATTTTCTTTTTATTGACCCATAACTTACATACAAGTGCTAATATGTTAAGTATATAGTGGATAATAACTAAATATGTGTATACCCTGGTAACTACCACCTGGGTCAAGAAATAGGACATATTTAGCTTCTCTGAGGTTCCCCTGAATTTTTTCCCCACCCAATATCCCCATAGCAACCACTGTTTTGACTTCTGTCATCATAGGCTCCTGTTGCCTACCTCTAAACCACACATTATAGTGTCCTATAGAATGCCCTCTTTTGTGTGGGGCTTTTTGTCTTTGAGACTCATCTATGCCATTGCTTGCAGCAGCAGTTGATCTTTCTCATCACCAAGTTATATTCCAATGAATTAATACAATCACTATTTGTTCTACTGTTGACAGACATTTGCATTGTCTCCAGTCTTATTAATAAAGTGCTGTGAAAGTTCTCGACCGTGTCTTTGGTGGACAGAAGCACTCATTTCTATTGAGTACACACTCAGAAGTGAAATTGCTGGTCACAGCTCTACAAATGTTTGGCTTTAGTCAATGCTACCAGTTTTTCAAAGTGGTTACATCAACCTATACTCGTGCCGGTAATGCAGAGAATTCCCATCCCTCCATATCCTTGACCAGTGTGGCTATCATCAGGCCTTTTGATTTTAGTCACTCTGGTGGAGGTAGGCCATGCTTTTATAAACTATTTGGTGCCTTAGAATGGGTTACAAGCCCTCAGAAAAGGAAAGACAAAGAGTTTGCTTCTAGTTTGTGGATGAATCTGGTGTGATATTACTCCCACGTCTCTAGTATCTCAGGAAAATGAGGCTCACATGTCTGGCCACCTAGTAGGTGAAGTGGAGCCTCCCCAAATATTAGAGACAGACTCCAACAATTGGCTCACAAATGCGATTCAGGCAAATGGACCCATTGAGAGAGAAATGGGTTAGAGCCGAGGGAAGGACTTTCCCCTCTCTGGTCAGAGCCGCAGAGATGTGCAGCAGAGGGGTGAATAAAGCCTCTTCACCGTCAGTCCATGTTTGAACAGAACTATTTTTAGGTTAGTAAGGAAGTGCCTACCTCTTGCAGGTGGTCAGATATCACACAAATGCCATACTATAGTCATATTTTGAACACTTTCCGTGTGCCAGACTTACTACCATATGCTTTATAGAATGCAATAGTTAGGACTGCAGGTTTTAAATAACAGAATACAACCTGATTATTAATAAAAAATAGCTTACTTAAAGGACAGCTCTTTATTCTGAGCTTATCCTTCTCTTTGAGTGTTGTAGTTTATTCTTTCTTGTGCAATAATGAGGAATGGCTGATACTTGCTAATTTTTATTGGTCAATGTTCCTTTTAACCATATGTAAAGTCTGTAACACTAGGCCATAATTCTGTCCCCACCAACCAAAGTTTTTCTTTTGAGGTGGATGTGGGGCTGAATTTCACTGCTGCATGACAACCAGGTGAGAAAGCCACTGTTTCACACCATTCTCTAAAACGCGGGCACTTTGCGCACTTCCGTCCTTTTATCCAAGAATAGCCCTCAGGTTCTTGTCAACATCCCGTCTATTACGAATGTTAGGTGAGCTTGTGTACTTGGTTTCCCAGCATATTGCTAACTTAAGACAGCAAAATAGAGAATAGGAAGCAAAATGGAGTTTTAGCCAACCAGAAAGGAAGATTAGAAAGGTATTCATGGTAAAGCATAGTCTGGAACATTTAATTTAGGGATAAAAACAGTGGAACATCCATCAGTATAACAATTATAGCATAATATTATATTTGTTGTCCATAAGGGTGACCTAAGTCATCAACAAATACATTTTGTCCAATATATCCTATTTAAGACCGTAGAAATTTATATATCTTTTAAAAGATTCCCACAAGAATGATTAAAATTTTTAGGTTTTCGCACTTAGGGAGTTTTAATAAATTGTAAACTCTTTTATGTGGAATAATTTAGTTCTTGAGAATGGAAGGTAAATAGAACTAAGAATGTAAAAGAGAAATAAATGTATTTATCCACTACTTGGCAAACAATGTCATGTGTAGCTTGAATGATGAATTTAGTTGAGTACTCAGTGTGAGATTGTTTCTTTAGATTTTTGCACACCCATCTACACAATGAGTTAACTATTCCAGAACCGTGCTAGGCACGGCATTATAGTAGCTGGTTTCCAAGTCTCTGGCACTTTCCTTATTTCATTAGGCAGATTCTGTCACTGAGGTATTTTCCTGTAACCTATAATTCTCCATTTGCTCTTAATATGAAATATCAGATTTACCATCTATAACACAATTATATTACTTAGAATAAAAACATTGATTCCATCTTCCATACCAAGCAAATATTCTTCCTATTGCTCGATATTTATGTAGTTGCCTGTGCTCATTTTTATAGTTGCTATTTAGTTATGGTTAAAGACTGGCCTCTGGTTACCCCGTAAATAAAGAATCATCAGTGAATTGATTTGGGGGGCTTTGTTACATGATCTGCTTTTAGGGCTCACTTTTCTCCATAAACTCAGCTTTTAATTTTTAACATATTTTATTTTTTTGAATAGCTTTAGACTTATAGAAAAATTGAGAAAATAGTAGAGAGAGTTTCCATATCCTTCCCACCCGGTTTCCCATTAACATGTTACATTAGTATGGTGTATTTGTTATAATTAATAAATGATATTGATATATTATTATTAACTGAAGTCCATACTTTATTCAGATTTCCTTAGTATTTACCTAATGTCCTTTTTCTGTTCCAGGATCCTATCCAGGTACCATATTACATTTTATCATCATGTCTCATTAGGCTCTTCTTGGCTGTGACCATTTCTCAGACTTTTCTTGGTGTTGATGACTTTGACAGTTTTGACAAGCACTAGTTAGGAATTTTGTAGAATGCCTCTCGATTGGAATTTGTTAGATGTTTTTCTCGTGGCTAGATTGGGATTATGTGTTTTGGGAAGTAGGACCACAGAGGTAAATGTCATTTTTTTATCACACTGTACAAGGGTACACACACTATCTGCATGATTTATAACCATTGATATTGAACTTGATCACCTGGCCGAGGAGGTATTTGTCAGGTTTTTTCACTATAAAGTTACTTTTCTCCCCTTTCCCCCTTTTCTTTGCTGTACTTTTTTGAAAGATGTCCCTGTGGGCCACCCACATTTAAGGGTGGAGTATCTACATAAATTATTTGGAGTCCTTCTGCACAGGAGGTCTATCTCTTCATTTATTAATTATTCAATTATTTATTTATCAGTGTGGACTTACGTTTATTTTATATGTTTTGTTATAATTTGATACTACTTTCTTTACTTTCTAGCATGCACTACAAGATGCACCAGACTCATCTTGTATTTTTCCTGGAATCAGTCATTTCTCCAAGGAGGAGGGCTAATTTTTGAAATATGATTTTGTGTCTTAACTAAGGGCCTTAGCTAAGGACAGGTCAGAGTCAGCTAGGAAACATTCACTGTGTACTTGTACAACTCTTACCACACCTAAACTGTGTGGCAGGGCAGAAAAGATATGCACATACACTCCAACCACAACACGGTTGGCATTCCTGCTTGGTTCCAAGATTCAGACAGCCTGTTATCTTCATTCCTCCTTAAACATTGTTATGAGTGATATAACAGACAGGCTAATTGCAGATGAGAGAAAACAAACCCAAACATTTTAGCTCCAAATCATCGGTAGTATTATGTGAGAAGAGACTCTGATGATATAGGCATTGCTTTGCAAACCAATGTATACACACCCCCGGGTACACAGCAGACAGCCAAGGAACAGGCAAAATCAAAGTGGTATCTTCCTGGATCATCAGATAACTGTAATATTTGAGGGGAGGGGGCAGTTGTTATTAAAGCTAAAGATGAAAAAATCCTATTTGCAAACTGAAACCAACTTTGATATGTAAAAAATTTACTTAAAAATAAATAAAACATACAAATAATTTAGTATCGGTAGAGCTGGCTTCAAGCTTCATCTCCATATCTGCAGGATCCTCAATCATTATTGGTAATTTGATGCAACATTTAAGAAATGCTGATAAGATTTTCTAATCTAAACTGGAGTACTAGTAAATTAGCACTAATTGGTGAATAGCTCTTTAGCCAACATTAAAAATGGCTTGTTTTGTTTTTTATGGGAAGTCAATCATTCAAGACTAAAATTGGCCCTAAGAAGAATGCACAGCTCCTCCCCAGTCTCCCTCCCTCCCAAAGGAGAAATGCCGTTCTGCACAGGACAGGCTCAGAAATCCAAACTTACATTTTCTCTTTTGAGATTTTATCACTTGAGATTTCTTTTAGATCTCCAGGCCATGGAAGGTAAAGGGAGCTGCCCAACCTTAAGCAAGTCTGATCATCTTATTCTGGGGCCCTCCCATTTTTCTGGACCCATCAGAGTGACCTGCACTGTTTCCATTCGGGGCTTTGCTGACCTGAGAAGACCTGGAGTGGGCGATCTGGACCAGTGCCACTTTAAGTATTAGAAAATACATTATCTAACTTCTTTTTATGGGCTGGCTTTCTCTTCTGGAACTTGCCTTTCCCTTAAAGTAAGATATGGGGGGTCAAGCTGTGAGTATGGGTTTAGGAAGAAACAGGCACTGGAAACCTCTTGGCGTCTCTTGGTCCATTTGAACTGCTGTAACAGAACATCAGAGACTGGATAGTTTATAAACAACAGAAATTTATTTCTCATAGTTCCACAGGCTGGGAAGTCCAAGATGAAAGCTCTGGAAGATTCAGGGTCTGGTAAGGGTCAGCTTCCTGGTCCATAGATGGCCATCTTCTCACTTTGCGCTCACATGGCAGAAGGGACAAAGGAGATCACTGAGGTCTCTTTCCTAAGGGCACTAATCCCATTCATGAGAGTTCCACCTTCATGACCTAATCACCTCTCAAAGGCTCCCACCTCTAAACACTATCACATTGGGGATTAGTTTTTTAACATATGAATTTTGGGTGAACACAAACATTCAGTCTAATCCATTTGCTCTCTTTAGACCTGTCTCTCCTTATTCTGCAAAAGATATCCTTCATATGGTTTAACCCAGTTCTAAAGAGATGGCATTGGACATGGGGACAAGCCTTGCAGTAATAACAAGTAAGTCTTTACTTAGTTGGGAAGTCAGGAATTTAATTTGGGGGTGGGGACAAGGTCAGAGACAGGTATGTGTTGGCAATGTTATGACAAGGTTCAAGAATTTGGACCTGGGGTCCATTTTCCAATGCCAGCTGAACACCAACCTGCATAGGAATTGTTATACTATCCAAGTATTTTGTGTAGCAAGAGGTGGTATCTTATAACATCATTATAAATTGTCAAAGAAACAGCTTTGAAAAATTGCTAGCTTTTCTTCTCTAAATGAAAAAACCAGTGACTAAACAACTTTTGGAAGGATCTATCCATATGAGGGTTTTTAAATAATTGGACAAATAAAGTGTGTAAAACCCATGTGTCAATGTAAACATTATATCTTTATCAGATATTCTCATTTCAATTTATTCTGTGATTCCAAAGTTTACTTTGGTTGACAAATGAAATACTAGTGAAGTATCTATTTAGAAAGGAAAAAAGTTATTAATGGGTAATTTTAGAATAAGTGAAGAAAGAAACTATGAAGAGAAAATCTTCATTCCTTGATGAAGAGGTTAAAGGCTTTCTGGTCTAAGGATGAAATGAAAAACAGCATGA
Source organism: Lemur catta (assembly GCF_020740605.2). Classification (NCBI taxonomy): domain Eukaryota; kingdom Metazoa; phylum Chordata; class Mammalia; order Primates; family Lemuridae; genus Lemur; species Lemur catta. Next base: position 34,958,372 of record NC_059135.1, on the reverse strand, counting down.
AAGACTTCCCAAGATGGTAGATGGTGGGAATTATTATTCATTATTAAACATTCACTAATTAAGTGGGTTTCAAATTTATACTAAAAGAAATAATGAAGGATGATAAATTTATCATAATAAAAGTACTTTGAGGACAAAGGATATAGAGGAAACATTGTGACACAAAAACCAGGAAGTTGGTGCCATGAATGCAGAATCTTGCTCTTCCCCTATATAACAATGCCACACTTAAATCAGTGACGGAAGATGAATCTTCTGCTTTAATTGCTCTCATGTGATATATGAAGTTCATTTCTAATCTAAAATAGAGACTAAACAGTTTAATGCCACATTTGTTTAATGAAATCTTGACAGGAATCATCTTAATTCAAACGATTAACATGAGTAAGTTTTCAAAAAGATAGTGGTATAAACACAGATCATTTTCAAGAACATCCTTTAGTGACTGACTGCCCTTGTAGTATGTACTTGTCATTTTCCTTTCCCCATCTCGTCTTCTTAACTGCCATATCTTAATAACATTTTTTTATTTGGTCACTTTATACCACCAGTCAATCAAGTATAAAAGATTATGTTATTGATTAAATCAAGGGTTCCAAACTGGCGACCTGCAAGACAAATTCAACCTTTAGACATGTTTGGTTTAATCCATTCAGTACTAAAAAGATCTGCAAATATCACACAAAAAATGTGGATTTATGGTTTTCTCTTGATAAATCAGAAGACCTTTCAATACTGAACCTGAATTTCAAGTGGCTAGGATCTGCTGGAGCAAAATATTAGAATGTTCTCTTTAGGTTAGCCCCACCATTCTCTGTTGTTTATATCCAGCATTAAATACCCACCTGGTCCCTATAGGCATGTGAATATGAGACCCCCAGACTCAACTGGTGTGGGTGGTAGTGGAGGTAGTAGTGGTGTGTATGTATGTATATGAAGTAAGCATTCAACCAAGATGGTTTAACAAATAGTCTCAACCCATGTGAGTTAAGAGATGATTTGTGCTAATTCATCCCTTTACCATTCGTGGCCCATCAAATAGTGAAATATTCTTTAGGGATAAACAAAATAGATTCCAAATAAAATAAACAAATAATAAATAAATAAAATATATAAAATAAGAAGATACAAAAATAAACAAAATAATTATTATTAATACCATAAAAAGAGAACCTCCTATTTTCATAAAGCTGCAAACTAATCCCATGAGATATTATCTGTACTTTTGTTCTCCTCCCTCCTGTTTTGCTTCCCAAAAGTCTGACAGAAAAGTCATAATCTATTTTTTTAAAGAAGATTTATTTTGGATTAAGTGATTTCATGATGCAACATGGTTTTAAACAAAAATAGAGATCAGTATGAAAATAAAACAAATTGTACACATTAAAATATCTTCCCCTCAAAGCATTTCAGAATCATAAAAAATACAACAAAAGAGTCAGGGGTGCAGGTGAGGGTGAGGATAAGAATACAGACATCTCAGAAAATAAACAACTAGTCCCAGTTGAGAGTCTTAGGCTCTATATAATACCTCCCACAAACCATTTCTAAGATGTCAACGATCTGCATTATTTGCTTTGGAAAAAAAAAAGAAATTTAAATATAAGGTGAAATGAGAGCTATATAATATTGATGCTAGTAACAAGTATCCCTCATTATTATTCTCTACTGAAAGCCACATAAATATGAAGCTTAAATCAACTCAAAAAGAGAATCATCACTATTAACTGTGATACATGGTGTAGCAGACATGAGTGGGGTTGGTGAAGAGAAATGAAAAGGCTTAAAAAAATACACCACCTGTACTCTACTGAAATCTTAGAAATAAATATTTTTTTTTACAGAGCCTGAATATTAAAAAGTAAGCATTATTATAAAATTAGATTAATACTTCCAGTAAGAGACGAGAGAGATGCATGTATTTTTATTCATTTATTTTGGAATGCCTGCATCCCTATTATAAAAACATGTAATCTTAAGCACTTTCCAACATATTAACAGCCCCAAATTTTACTTATGCTATTATATAAAGAAAAATAGGTTGTAATTACATCTTTTAGAGCATTAGGGTCCAAAAAGAACATTCAGTTCCGTGTTAATTCCTGGCTAATCCTCCCCAAGGTATTTCTTGAACATTATCCTTTTCTTTTCTTTCTTTTTTTTTTTTTTTACAGAAGGTGATAGTAACCAGAAGTTTGTTTACTGATGGTTCCTTACCTGCATCGATAATAGCTGATTCAGTTTGAATCATACAACGTGCCTATCAACACTCCTCAGGGTTGTAATATCTCAAAAGTTGGCTAGAAAGATATCACCTCCCCAAGGCCACTAGACATAAAAATCACATATATAAATTTGATTCTCCTGTGTTCCTCAGAAACCACACAACTAGGGCTGTCCTATTCTGCTGAGCTGTTCGATTACAAAAGCCAAATCAACTACCTTGCAGATAAAATCTAAGCAAATGTATTTTCTGTCTTGACTAACTTCCTAAATTGGAAACACTGATTCGGTCTCCATTTGCAACCCTCACTTTTAGGGTTTTCCCTTCTAGATTAACAGAGAATATTTAAATTACCATTAGAAACCATGAAAATGTCTCCAAAGCTATTCTAATGTCAAAGAATGTCTGCTCAAAACCAAATTAAGTATAATGAAATAAAAGCACCCTTTCTTTTATTTCATACACCATGTTCAGTAATAGTAACACTAATACTTAAGTTAAAAAATTCACAACATAATTTAATGCTAAATTGTTGAATCTCCTGATTAAGCTATGGTTAGCTTTAATACTCTGAGGCTAAATTCCTTTTTGCAATACAGAAAATGTTAACCTAGTGAAGTTATAAAATGAGGGCATTTCCCACCAAGTAGATTATCAAACAGTGCCTTGGTTAGGCAACACAGCATTCTTCTTCTCAGTCAGAAACCAAATTGAAGGATGTTTCTACCCCCACCATGCCCTAAGATGATCCTTCCACCCTTGTTCTCACTTTCCCTCTGCTACACTCCTGTCTTAACCATCATTTTGCTCCTTCTGGGCCACATGGCCATGACATGGGCAGCACACACTCATGGTATCCTTTGTGCCAGCTCCTTGGAATGCAGTTGCCACGCCGAATCTTGACAGTTGGTCAATAATTAGCATTACATTCTTGGGGGTGGCACAGCTGCTGGGCTCCTCTTTCCTACTTTTTATTTTTATCACCCTTTCAGTGGGCAGCAGTTGGCCTTAAGCCACAATTCAGATAGCTTTATTGACTCTGGTATTCCTTTGCTTCCATGCTAGACAAACAAATTTATCTGGAAAACACAATTGAACTAGAAAGGAAGTAAGTTTTGCAAAATTGGAATCTAAAAGTGACATTATTATTAATTTCAACTCAAGTCTCATGGAAGTAAGATGGCTAACATCTAGAGTGTTGTCCCTCATCAACTAAATCAGCCCATACAATGGAGCACGAGGCTCTGAAGCTCAGACTCAGTTTGGAAATTAGACCACATTCTTCCTATGCATGTTTTTATTATGCAGGGTTGCAGATACCTTTTAATGATGACATAGCATCATTTCACCTCCCTCTGAATAAGGTTAACTTGAACAGACTCCCAGACTCTTCATTACACGAGAGACAAGTGGTCAAGTCATAAATAAAATTTGTGCAGAAAGATATTAAAAAATCATTTGGATGAATGTGAGGAAGACACGGAGGAAGAACCTGTAGTGGTTCCTTCATGGATATCATTGGAACTCAGCTATCAGGGTTTACTGGATCCATCATTACTAAAAATTAAAAAATAAAATAAGGCTTTTGATTATTGCTTTTTCCATTATCTTACTTCCAAATATTTGAGAAAACTATACCATATAAATCCATCAAAAGCAACCAAATTTTGCCCCCTCTTTTCAATTTCTCATGACAAGTATTACAATGCAAATATTAGGTCTATGGGGAGTTTTTTCCATGAATAGACTAATTTCTTCATGGATTTTTCAGGTGTTACATTTTAAGTGTGTTTGTTTAAGAAAGAGAGTTTGAGTAGATGAAGCATCCTGCAAAAGTCACTGAAAATGGAATATACTGTTACAAACATTACTATCCACATTTCTTGAGATGAAACACAGAATTGTGACTATAGAGTACTGAAACTGATCCCACAAGCCATCCATGAAAATCAGCCTCAACCCAGATGGGCCTTGATACTTGTACCCTACAAAGTATGTGAGGATCAAAACAGAGAATGTACCTGAAAGCACTTTGAAACTCTAAAGCACTGTGCAAACATATTATACCATTACTGTCATTCATTTGAACGCATTTTTACCATTTCTGATTGTTATGCAGGTGAAATTGATTTTCCTTATTATAGAATTTCTACTAAATTATAAATATTATACAACATATGCTAGAAAATTGTGACCATACTTCTTGGACCCGGATCCACTCAATTTGTGCATGAGAAAAAAGTTTTGACCCCAGAAGTTGTTTGGGCTTAGGGACTAGGATTTTTCACACTGAAAACTGAAGGTACACTGTGGTACAGATGAAGGGAAACTGAGGGAAACTACCAGACTTAATTCTGGAATTTCCTTGATAATTTGAAGACCCTTAAGTTGCTCCTTCACAGTTCAGCTTCCCACCTGCACACTTTAAACCCTTCTGGGCATCAACGCTTGACCAGTATTGATACATTATTACATGCCATTAGTTACCAACACAAACAGCACTTATGTGATTTTTTTTTTTTAGCTACACTATTTCTCTTATGTGAAGTCATCACTGAATCTCCAAGATAAAATAAGTTGTTCTATCTTCATTCCTTGATTGTAGAACTTGCCCAATTTTATTAAAAAATACTTTTTTAAACCTTGGTGTCTACTCTACTAGACTGTGATCTTCTCGAGGGCAGATTTAGTTAGAATCTTGTAGCTCCATCATCAAACACAGTGACTAGCACAGAGTGAGTGCCAATACAGTGCCTGTTCTCTCATCTAAGAGATGTTCTGCATACATATATGATGTATTGTGGCTGTCTTTTATAGTATAAGGAGCATCACTTATGAATTTCTTAAAAAAAAAGACCATAAATCCTAGTTATCTGGGTTCATAGTCCAGAAGAAAATATTTACGGATATTTCTAATGGTAGAGTATATTAAAATCTAATTTATTCTGTGGAAATGTTATTTAATATTTTATATAGTTAGCACTAGCTGTTTTTTATTTTAGTAATAAAGAATAATAGATAGGTTATTACGGTGTTATGATATGCTAGGTATATCTTTGATAACTCCCAATTCTGAGAACAGTATCAACTAGACAATTATACCAAGAATGTCTGCATATATTAAAGTGAACTGTTATTTGGGAAGAAGTTGGATGCCTTAACAAAGAAATGTATTTGTTAGGAATAAAGAGATATATTTTATTTCAAATATTTTTTACCTAATAATATGGAATGGTAACAAAGTATATCAAACCAAAATGAAAGCAAACATGGTCTATGAATGTATTTTTGAAAGAAATGCAATCGTCTATATCTGCTGCTTAGAGGATGCCAGCTCTAAAACATCTCATATACCATCAAAAATGTGATTAAAAAAAGTGTTATTACTTTTCCTTATAATGAAAAAATACAAACAAGTGAAAACAGTTTGCAAAATTAAATATATACTTGTATTCATGATCAATAAGTACAAACTGACATTTCCAGTTAAATTTTTTTTTCTTTTCCCTTTTTTCTGGTCCAATTATTGTATACAGATAAATCTTCCTTTCTTGTGTCCAGATTTCTATTATATATTTTCTAATATAACCTTTTCTCAGAACATCTCCCCACATTGCAGTACCTGCTTCTAGTGCAGGAATGCAACATGAGTGCTATTCCTTTTGAGGCTTCCAATAGTAAACACAGCTTAACCAACAGGAGAGCAATCAGTTCTCATGAAACACCTATGAAAACTATGCATATAACCTCTATAAAATACAAGACTGCCAACATCCCATAACAGGAATTCCATGGCTGCTTACAAATGTAAGTCTCAAAGAAATATTTGGGGAATGCCTGTAAACCCATAGGCTGGCAAACCAAATGTTAATCCAACGCTTTTATCATCCTCAATTTAACTTCACTCTATTGAATGTCTGATTATTTATGGCCATAAGTCAAGAAATAAACAATGATGTGGAGTAATCCCAAAAGCAATTAAGATGAAGGACACCCTCTCATAAAAATTAAGAAGAAATAAGATGAATGATATCATGCAGTTTTGGAGTTACCATAGAAAAACTGTTTCTTAATAAGAAAATTATGCATCAGTGAAAATGCAGGCTTAGAAATATAGTACTGAGAGTTTCAATTCGTGATGTCTTCATTGATGAGGGAAAATGGAATTCTTATTACTAAAGAGAGCTGATCTTTTCAGTGTTGCTGATGGCTCCTTAACTGAGCTTAGTGTTTAATGATGCTGTACAAATAAAAAGCAGTGGGGGAAATACGAAATATCTGTATTAAATGCCATCCTATAAAGTATTTGATGGATGGAAGAGAATCTAATGCATTTTAAATAAATGCATATCATACTATCACATATAGTGAGTCTTAAAAAATTATTACTCAGATGCACAGTCCTTGTAGTGGTAGACACGGCACTGTGAAGGAAGTCTGATTTAGAAGCTATTTTCTATTGTACTTGTCAAGTGATGGAGTTGCTGTTAGTCATATAGTAATGTCCCTTCAACTTTGGTACATTCAGTGCAAAATATTTTGGGGATTTTGTTTTAACCTTTATAAAAATAAAAGGCCCTTTTGTTCCCTTGAGAGTGCTTAAATGGATGCATACTAGCATGATGCCCGAGTAAGCATGGAACATGACAATGGAACAGGTGATACATACAGCATGATAGGTAGGTTCTTATATACATCTTAAAGAACATAAATATAATGAACCTATAAAAAATAAACAGAACTCACTGTGTACTTTTTCCTGATATGCTGTGATTAATTGCTAGTTATTTTAAAATTGTTTTCATGCATTATAAAGCATAAAATCTGTCATTAGTAATTCATTGAATAACGGTTTGTCTTCAGCCATAATTACACACATACCACTTGCATATACATTGTCACAGACCACCTTATTGCAAATCTTTAAAGTTACCTCATATTGACTTGGTTTCATTTTCACTCATGTCCCATGAAAGCTGAAACCTATGGTGCACACCATGCAGGCACTCATAAGCAAGAAACGAATATTCTGTTATAACTTAGGGCTTAAATGAATATACTTTCAGGAAATATATTTGTTTTTATTATATTATTTAACTTGCACTAATTTGGAGATTGGGCCAAGTGCTGCCAGTTTGGCTTGAACCACATTCAAGAGTAAGTTTCAAGATTCTCCTGAGTCCCTAGAAATTACCATGGAGCTGATCATATACAGGTTCATCTCTGTCTTGGAACATAACAAATGGAAAAAGTTTGGCAGTCAAGAACTGTTGATTGAAAGACTATTGGGTTGTTCCCTGGGCATCAAGCTCACCCAATCCTTCCAAGAGGACTCATCACCAGTCCCCCAAATGTGACAGAGCACGTGTTCCTGGAAAATAACAGCACTCAGCGTTACCCTAAAGGAAGCAAACTCTTGAAACTTCCAGTGTTCAGTCATTCTTCCAGAAGGCAGCATCTGAAATTGCCTGTCCACAAAGGGCTGGGCATTGTGCTTCCAGTTCATTCAAGTCCAAAGGTACTGGTCTCCTCAACTGCTGTCAAGAGTTTTTCATAAAGCATGGAAAAGGATGGGTATGGGGGCAGATCCAGACGGTTAAAACAAGTATGAGCTCTGCAAACAGAAGAAGCAACACATAGTTTAGGACAGGTCAAGTGAAATGAGAATGAGAATGTGTGTGTGTGTGTGTGTGTGTGTGTGTGTGTGTGTGTGTGTATATATATCTTTCATATTCAAATTTACTTGTTACCAATTTTCATATTACTTTAGAAAAACCTTTGAAAACATTTTAACTTTAAAAATTCAAAAGTTAATTTCTCTAAGGGAAAGAGTATATTTAAAAAACATTTTCACAACCACTTAAAAGCTATATTACATATAAATTAGTTTGTTGAGTTGTCTAAGAATTACAAGGACAAGTTTGGTTTTTTGTTTCTCTTTCGGTTTAGATTTTTTTAGGACATGGCTATAAAGCCTTGCAAAGTAGTTCATTTTCAGAGCTGGAAATTTGCCTGCATGTCTCTCAGATAATCTGCAGTTTTGCATTTTTTCATTTTCTTGGGCAAGGAAGAGCACCCAGTGTCTCTGAAGACCTGTCTCATGGCCTAGAGTCTTGGGAAATTCCCTGGCTGGACTTTTCTGTGTAAGTCAGTAGACCATTGTTACTTCTTTGAATCCTGTGCTATAGTCTGTTTTCTCCCCATTCACAATGCAAAAAAAGTTCCATTTAAATCATTACAGTAAGTATTCTTTTTTAGAAATACCTCTCCTTTTGCCAAGATAGGAAAAAAAATGTTTTCCTGTTATGTGCACCTGACTCACAATAAAAAATAGACAGTCTCCAAATAGTACATCTTATCAGGAAGCAAATCTGCACTTTTGACACGGAATAGGAGGCATTCCACTCTGAATGTACAACAGCCTGTTTATAGGACCTAAATACCTTTGACTTAAAAAATTCTTCTGAATGAGTATGAAATTGCAGGAGCTATAATTATTAGCAGGCTATTTCTACAAAGTCACATGTTTAAATTTTATTCCTATAAATTACTTTTCCCTTATGAAATAATATAATTAATATTCCTAGATGCAGTATAGCATAGAGGGAAGATCAGAAGCTTGGAGTTACACAGATTTGGGTTTGAATTCCAGCTCTACCAACAAGGAGTAGTGAGGATTTGGAGTTATTAAAATGCTGAGTCTCAATTTTCTTACCTGTAAAAGGAAGGGAATAATATAATTTATCTCAGAAGGATGTGAAAATTAAACAAAATAACAGAAACATGCTTAACAGAATACTTGGCTCATAATGTTTGATCAATTAATAATAGATGTATTATTGGCTATATCTCATTATCATCAAAAAGATTTACTCTAATTGCCATCAATAAATTGTCAAAAGTAGTAATAGTCCAAGAAAACTAAGAGATAGTAAAGAGATAATCAGTCAGGTATGTGGCCACATGGCTTATTAGAAATAGGAACATGAAGGAGATCTGTTATAAGAATACAGGTTGGGTATCCCTTAAATACTTTGGGACCAGAAATGTTACAGATTTTGGATTTTTTCAATTTTTTTGAATATTTGCATATATATAAAACGATATATCTTGGAGATGGGATGCAAGTCTAAACACAAAATTCATTTGTTTCCTATATACCTTATACATATAGCCTGAAGGTAATTTTATACAATATTTTAAATAATTTTGTGCACAAAACAAAGTTTTGACTACACTTTGACTGTGACCCTGTCACACAAAATTTTCCACTTGTGGCGTCATGTTTACACTCAAAAGACTTTGGAGCGTTTTGTATTTAGGATTTTTGGATTAGGGATGATCAACCTGTACCAGTTTTACAACATAGAGATAGTATTCACTCAGAATTTCCCACTCTTGTTACTACAAATTCTGGGATATACTGGTGGAAATCATTTAATCTTTTCAGGCAGATACTTTTTTTTGATACAATAAACATTCCAGAACTGCACTTAATATATTTCTTCTTACACCTCCTTATACTGGACTCCAAACGTGAGCCTCAAGGAAAAGATTTTAATTTTTCAAAAATTCAACTAGCATACTAAAATTGAGTCCCAGGAATGGTTTAAAATTCATCTTGTATGAAACACTGGAATAAAAATATTAAATGAAGATTCTATCTCTGTTCTAGGAGGAGAGGAAGAAGCAGAGAAACTAAATATGTTTTGAATATAATTATATATTAGACTTGTGTGTTAGACACATAACATTCATTAACCCATTAGACTCAAAGACGGAAGCACATTATCATTTTTAAATTTTTATTTCTTTGGTTACCAATAAAAGCAACTTTCCTCAAGTCTGCTCTTATTTGTAGCATTTCCTGTTCTGTGATTTGCGAGTTCCTCTCCCTTGCCTGTTTATCTTTTCTTTTTAATATTTTTATTGTGATAAAATACACGTAACATAAAATTTATCATTTAAACCATTTTTAAGTGCACAGTTCTGTGGCATTAAACACATGTACATTATTCTGCAACCATCACCACTGTCCATCTCCAGAATGTTTTCATCTTGCAAAACTGAAACTCCATAACCATTAGATAGTAACTCCCATTTCCCCTTCTCCCCTGCCTCTGGAAACCACCACTCTACTTTCTGTCTTTATGAATTTGACTATTCTTGGTACCTCATATAAATGGAATCTCAAAATATTTGTCCTTTGTGACTGGCTTATTTCACTTAGCATAGTGTTTTGGAATCTCAAAATATTTGTCCTTTGTGACTGGCTTATTTCACTTAGCATAGTGTTTTTAAGATTCATGCTGTAGCATGGTTCAGAATTTCTCTCTATTTTAAGGCCGAATAATATTCCATTGCATGTGTATACCACATTGTTTATCCATTCATCCACTAATGGACACGGATTGTTTCCACATTTTGGCTACTGTGAATAATGCTGCCATGAACGTAGGTGTACAAATATCTGTTTAAGTCCCTGCTTCCAATTATTTTGGGGATATACCCAGAAGTTGAACTGCTGGATCATATGGTAATTCTATTTTTAATACTTTAAGGAGCAACTATATTGTTTTCATAGTGGCTACAACATTTTACATTCCCACCGACAGTGCACAAGTGTTCCAATTCTCCATATACTTGCCAACACCTATTTTGTTGTTGTTGTTTTCTTAATAATAGCCATCCTAATGAGTGTTAAGTCCACTTATCTTTTAAAGCCTTCGGATTTCTTATGGATCATATAAATGATACAAAATAAAGGAAGTCTCTCACCAAGGCTGGATTTGAAGAAGCAAACTATCATAAATTCTACAACCGCAAGGAATGAATTCTGCCAACAACGTAAGGGGGCTTGGAAGCAGATCCTTCCCTAGTTGACCCTTCAGATGAGAATGCAGCCCAGTCAACACCTTGATTTCAGTCTTGTGAGACAATGAGCAGAAAACCTAGCTAAACTGCCTGGGGCTAAGCTCCCTAATGGAAACAGTGAGATAATGAATATGTGTTGTTTTAAGGTGCTAAATTTGTGGTAGTTTGTTTTGCAGCAATAGAAAACTAGTAACAGGTCTCAAGACAATGAAACAGTACATCCAAGAAAAGGTGGCAAATGTGACGTTAGGTGTGACATAGCAGAATCATCTGTCAAGGGCAGGTGGTGAAGCAAAGCTGGGAGTAGGCAGCAGTCTTTTCATTCTTCCTGCGTTCTGAGTAGAGAAACAGGAAGTCTGCACGCCTTTCTGCAGTTTCTGTAGTATCTTTGCAGATACTATCGTACCTTATCCAGTAAATCCACAAGCCTGAGTACTCTTTTCAGTTATCAACACAAGGGGAAGAACCTTTTTTGCTACTCTTCAGTTGTAAGACATACTCATCATCACTGATCCATAATCTAAGGCTATCATTGCCTTACATATGGTTGTGTGACATATGGTTACCATAATACAGCTTTCTTCTTCAATAAACTAAACAGCTCCTCTGGAAAATATTTCATTAGGATTGAGAAAGCATATATTGGGGAAACTGTGAAAAAAGATTAAATGGTTTTTCCAAGGTCAAAGCTGAGTCAGTGGCCAAATCCAGAACAGTACCTCAACCTCGGGTCTCCCTGGGGAAGTCCAACATTAAACTGAAAGCAGGGAGACAAAAGCTCACTGGAACTACTCTTTTACTTTTGGAGCCTGTGTGTTAATTTCATCTCACCCCTGACAAGGAACGGCTAGACCTCAACATCCTACCAGATTGCATACATTTTGAGGACTGGGATTGGCAAAGTAAAGCTTCAGATATTTTTAAACGAGTAACTCAATTAGAATACGCAGTAGCTCTGGGGGAAAACGGCTAAGATTGGGTCAGTCCAGAAAATCCTGGGAGATACCAGGGGATTTTCAAGTGACCAAACCATCTAGCTCAATCTCAGACTTAACAGAAAGCAGAGATACTCAAAGGAGTACTTTGAAGTGCCCCAGAATCACCCCAGGAGCTTATGTACAATGGAGATTTTTGGTTGCACTCTGTGAGATTCTAATTCCGAAGGTCTGAGGGGCCTGGGGATCTGCATTTTAACAATCACTCCGAGTGAGTCTGATGCAGGTGGTCTCCACTACTGGAGAGGCATCAAGTGGCTCAGAAATAAGAGATCTGTATTGGGTATTTGCACCAGTGTTCTGTGTGCTTGCAAAAATTTCAAAACTCCTTATAAACAAGACAGCATTGCTAATAAGGAAATTGAGGAATAGTGTGGTTAAATAAATTGCCCAATATTTACCACCAACTTGCTGTATGAGCCAAGAACAGAAATAGAAAAAAAGCAAAGCAAAACACAATCCTCTGAGGCTTTTCACACCCCCACCCCCGCCCCATTCCATGTCCTAAGAAAACTCTAGCAGAAAATAACAGGAGGGCCCTGGGACTGTGTTGATATTGGCAGCAAAAGCACATCCAGCTATTCAGTCTCAATAAAAGAACATTTTTCAAATCTTTCAAGGCCAGCCACACTAAAGCTATAATGAGTTTACCTCATTTTAATCTATGCAGCCAGAACCACTCAAGGCGAGCAGGTCTGAACCCATCTTTGGGAAATCAAGCTGGCACCAATATTAAGAAGATTTAAAAATTCTCCAGACATCTGGTCTGACTTAATAGATCTCTTGGTGCTTTCTGGATTCTTCAAATGTTAACCAAGAGGTCATATGCTTACCCTTTTTTCTTTCCTATAGATAGACAGGTCAATTATCCAAATCCAGTGAGCCAAAAGTATCACAATTATGTCTATATTTCCATAGATTGGTTCATTCACTAATGTATTTCTCTCTGTGTGTGTCAATGTTCTTACTTATTCATTTATTCCCCATTTTTCCAGAAGACATTTTTGGTACCTTGTAAGAACCCAAAATATATGACAAAGAAGAGATTACCATCAAAATTTTAAAATAAGAGAGAGAGAGAGGGAGGAGAAAACCATGGTTCACATTTTATCTAATAGATGTAGTCCTAGAAATAAAATGTCTGTGCATCAAATAAATCCTTTTTATTTTCGCATTGTAACTTAGAAAGTGTTAATACTCTCTTATTTTTAATTGGCAATGGTGCCTCACCCTGCAGATTTCAGCTTTCTTACTCCTATACCTACCATTTCATCAAGTAATTAATAAATCAAAAAAAAAAACAAACACTTAAAAGCACTCTGGAGAATTCCTAAGGAATTTTGAAACATATTACTCTTCCCTGTCAAGATTTCTTTGGAAATGTGAGTATTCCTGATCTAATTTACCTGCCAAGTCCAAATTCTGCCTCTCTGAAAGTGTGTCCACAGGCTTCCCCCAAAGGAACGGGGTGCACATGCAGTGCTAGTTGTCAGTCCCTGCTGGAGGAAGAAGCAGGGAGGGCCAGGAGCTGGACTGTGGAACAGGCAAAGCTGGACTTCCTTTGTGCATCGACAGAGATTCTGGTGCTTCCTCTTCTTCCTCCCCTTCTTCTCTGGCTTTCCAAGGCCCCCTAACCCAGGGCCCAACAGGTATTCATGCAGAACCTAAGCCCTTTCACCTGCAGAACTTCTTTTATTATTTTGCTCCTTGAATATCCCATATTTTGAAAGCCTGTTGTTCCCATACAAAGTACTAAGGTGAATAAGACTGAACATTTACTGAGCACGTACTGCATGCCAGGCATTGAGCTGTCCTCTGGTAGATCAGTCTGGTCTCTCTGGCAGCAAACTACACAGGCAAATGGACCCTCTAAATGTTGTGCAGCCCTGTGCTCTGTACAGTTCAGCCTTGAACAACATCAGTTTGAACTACAAAGGTCCACTTATACCTGAATTTTTTTCAGTAAATATATTTGGAAAATTTTTTGGAGATTGCAACAATTTGAAAAAACTTGCAGATGAATCACAACCCCTCAGACAGCAAGACCAATCCTCCTCTTCCTCCTCCTCCTCAGCCTGCTAACGTGAAGACAACAAGGAAGAAGACCTGCATGATGATCCACTGCCACATAATGAATAGTAAACATATTTTCTCTTCCTTAATTTTCTTAATGTTTTCTTTTCTCTAGCCTACTCAATTGTAAGAATACAGTATATAATACATAGGCCATATAAAATACGTGTTTTGTGTAAGGTTTCTGGTCAACAGTAGGTTGTTAGAAACTAAGTTTTGGGGGAGTCAAAAGTTATATGCCCCTAACCCCCACATTGTTCCAGGGGACACTCTACTAGGGGATCTGCCTGGGGTGAGTGGGCACTAAAATCCAGTCTTACTTTGGCTCTGCTCGCAAAACTGTGAGCCCTAGCCCAGGGATGCATTCTCCAGAAGACCAGGAGACACCTTTGCTTAATCAATCCCAAAGATTCCTATGGAGAACTAGTGGCCCTGCATACAAACAATCGTAACACAATGAGTTACAATCTGCTCAGCAGAGTCAGGGAAGGCTTTGCAGAAGACACCATTTGTCTGAAGGCTTGAAGGATTTGTAGGTGTGCAGGCTTTTTCTGGATCAACAAGAAGAAGAAGGATGTTTCCAGAAGAAGCCTCGGAAGCATGAGAAAGCATTCTACATCATCAGGAAACCTGAGAAGGGCAATTGCGCAAGTGACAGGAGCCAAGGCTGGACCTGAGGCCAGATGGCAGGCAGGGCCACATCAGGAAGCAAGGTGTGTTCACGCAAAGATCTTTTCTATTTATCTCATGGATGAAAGGGAGCTAGTGACTGGGTGTGCAGAATGGGATGGCAGAGGTGCCATTAACAAGGCAGGGAATATAAGAAATGTGTAGGGAATAGATGATGAACTCAGCATGAAAAATCCAATTTTACCAATCCCACAAGAGTGATAAAATTCAATTAAAGGAATCCAATGATAATTTTGTTAGCCCAGGTAACTTTATTAATAAAATTAAAGGTGTAGCTTCTGTTAGGATTTTAAAAATATTCATAACTGCTCAAATATCCTCATTAATATTTTCTTAGACCATGAGGTTTAGAGCAGGAATTCCTGCTAAGACTAGATCACAAATATTTGTGTTACCTATGGTGGCACGGCACAACCTCTGACCCTCACCAAGTGTTCAATAAATGTGAACTCATGGAAAGGAATTCTGTGGTACTTACTACCCCAACTATTATTTTGTGATATGCCACTTGGGGCCAATGATACTGGTTATATGTTCATGTAAATATCCATTACTTCCCTCCCTTAAACATATTTAAGGCCCACATGGACAGAGATCAATTTACTAAATATATCTCCTGCAAGGTTTTGCACATAGTAAATGCATGATGAGTTATCTATAGACTGGCTAGAAGAATTAGGTCTATTAACTAATTAATGCCTTATTCCAAAGTCTCATTAGGTTACCTTGTTCAAAATGCACCTGGATCTATAAATACAATGTGGAATGTTACTGTATGGGAATTCCTGTATCTGGGTATAACTAGCAGAAGAAACTCTTCCAACTATGCACTCTGAGAAAGTGACTTCTTCACTTGTGGATGCCTCTGGAGAAAGATGCAGAGTACATACTTTTTAAATGTAAGAATTTAAACTCAATAGAAGAGATTCCATTAAGAACAGTTCCAGGGATAGAGACTCTTGGAAGTCCACATAGACTATAAATACCCTGGGTGAATGTGGCATATTTCTCAAGCACCTAAAGATTGTAAAATACCAGACTAGACTTGAAGGCTAGATATCAGGAACAATAGTAATAAAGGCTAAATTTATTGAATTATGTGTTAGGTCTTATTTTAAGCACTTTGCCTATGCTATCTTATTTAATCTTTAAGACAACTTCGTACTGTAAATACTAGTATTTATCCCAACTTTTCAGATACATTTTGGAAGATCTTGTCTAGGGTGTTCCAAAGCCATCACTCAAGTTTAAGAATTCACTAAAAACAATATTCCTCGAGTACCTACTATGTGCCAGGTACTGGGCTCAGAGCTAGGAGCAAAGCCATGTTTAACTCAAACAAGTTCCTTATCCTCACAAGGTTATATTCTGGAGGGGGAGACAGATAATCAACAAGCAAACCAACAAGTAAACATGATGACTGAATTGAGGTAAGTCCGATTAAGGAAATAAAGTGTGTCAGAGTGACAGATGCCCGGGGGCAGAAGCCTAGTGGGCCTTTCTGAGGAAATCTGGTCTAAGCTGAGTCCTTGGGAAAGATAAAGAGTCAACCATGTGAACAACCAGCAGAAAAGAGTTCCAGGCAACAAGTCCCTAAGTCTTGAGGCAGAATTGAGTTTGGCATATTTGGGGAACAGCTAGAAGGAAGCCAGTGACTGCCAAGAGTCAGGGGAGAGTGTGCATGTTGAAGTAGGAGTGAGAGGCCAGACCAGGGCCACCACCCCGAAGTCCTTGGGAAGGAGTTTGTATTTTATTCTATGCCATTGGAGGGTGTAAGCAAGGGAGGGAGGTGACCCTGACATGTCAGCAGATCCCAGCGGTTGCTGAGTGCAGCATGAATGAATGACAGCGAGTACAGAGGAGAAACAGCAGGGTGTTTAGCCAGCAGGCTGTGACTATAGTCAGGGTGAGTGGGGATGGTGTTGTAGACGAGGCTGGTAGAAAGAGATGAACCCAAACTAGTTTTTGCTCTTGAGGCCAAGGAGCGGGGATAAGCATTCTTTAACAGTTACAATATCTGTCACCCACAAATACACATTTTAAAATATGACCTGTGAAACAGTTCTCAAAGACCATTAGCCAGTTTGACTTGGACGATCCTATCCTCTGTTGCCAGCAGCAACTAAACCTCCTTTCATTCCATTAAATAGTCACAAACTCTTTCAATAGTTTGATTTTTTACATTAAGTACTGAAGCTACAATCTTACATACAATCTGTTTTTATATTTACTCACCTCTCAAAGTAAAGACGAATCCAAAAGCTATATCACATTTAAAGCACTTTAATATAGTGATATTAGGAGTAATCTCTGGTATATTTTTGCAAGTACATGCTGATTCAATGGTAAAATAAAGTGGGAAGGCAGAGGGGCAAGGAGTTGAAGAGGACCTTGTATCGGAGATTAAACCATGGAGCAGACTGTTGTGTGAGAATCTGCTGCCAATTCCGCCCAAAGGAAAAGCCACCTCAGCTGAGCAGCAGGTGGCGGGGAACCGGGGAGACCAAGGAGGAATGCCTCAAAGAAAACTAGAAAAGAGGTGGCACCAGAGGGTCCTTACTTCTTCTGACTTTTTTTTTAAATTGAGGAAAGTGAGATTATATTTCAGAACACACAGTTATTTTCCTATGGACTAGCTGATAATTCACTTCGAGAGTAGACAATGCTCTTTGTACCAGAGGAGGAAAAACTGAATTATTGATGATATTGTAGAGTAATATTTAATGACATGGAAAGATGTTCATGATTAGTAATGTATGATAAACAAAAAGCAGGTTTTAAACAGTATATGTAGGGTGACTGTATTTTTGCCTTTAAATTTGTGTACATATCTGAAGAAACAAGTGAAACCATCTAGTCCAAAATGTTAACAGAGCTTATCTTAGCAGTGGAATTTTGATTGATATATGCATATATTTTAATATATATTTAGTATATTTTAACATATACATATGTTTCTTGGTACTCTTTGTAAAAAGTTTTTTTTTATATAAGAATAAAAAGCAGAGTTTTTAAAAATGAAAAAAAGGTTGCCATATCTTTAAGAAAAAATAATTTTATGTTTTAAAGTTCTATTCCATTGGAAAAACTAAGGCACCTATTTCATAATTAACTCTTACATTTTATGTCTTAATTTGAGTTAGCATTTCATTCATAGTCATTTTCAAAAGTGAACATTTTCCCTTTGGTGAAAACCAACACTCACCCCCTGCGGCTGCAGCTCTCCAACCCTGTCCCATCACCCTGCTTGGGAAGGAGCTTGGGGTGAACACGGGAACTCTATACCACAAAGGGAGAGAGCACTGCCCTGCATTTTCCAGGCTGGCATGTTAGCAGACTACTTTTTGGACTGTTTAAGAGCAACTGCCATAAAATGAATTTACTCCCTTTTCATAAAGTCCATCAAAGCACCAGGGCTAGGAAGCCTTCTACCGAAATGCAAAATACAGAGCTGACCACCCACTGCGATGCAGAGAAAGCACAGTCATGTGTTCCGGCATTAAGTCTCCACAGAGGGAGACACGCTTCTGCTTCCATCATTACTTATCATCTGGTCTCTAGTTACTTTATTACCACAAGAGAGAAAAAAGATCCATGCGACTCAACTTGTACTGGCTTCCGAGACAGCCACATATACTTCAATACACTTCTTGGCTCACATTGTGAGCAGCGCTCTCCATCACTACCGCAAAGCCAGAGTAGGAAACCTGAGAAAAGAATGAGACCCACAGCAGCCTGCGTGGAAGGCTGAGAAGCCCTCCATCATCCCTGTCTGGAAGGACTAAGATGCTGCCTCTCATCACGCCGGTTGCCAGGACTGCCGGACCTCACTGCCCCTTCCGACCCTCCAGCTACAACCTCCCATGCCGAACACGAGATGATGCCGCACTTCTCAGAGGATTAATTTTTTAAGTAGGAAGGACATCCATCCATTTTTTTTCTCTCCAGTGCGTATAATGTCACATTTTCAATGTTAAACATCGTCATACTAACAGGAAAAAGAAATACATTGGGGTTGAACTTGAGACCCAGCAGCAATTCAGTTGTGCAACTGATACCTATTAAAAAATAGCAGGAAAATAGCTTCAGTGTATCTATTCTGATAATAGGAGAACTGGGCTGGGCTTGATAAAATAAAAACAATCCTTTTAGACGAGAACCAGTCTTACAGATCTTTTTACCTCTAGCTAATGGCCCACATTTTATAAAGGTGATGACAGTGCTGTTAGTGAAGAGACTGCTCCTCATAAAACTATACTGTCTTACACTGTTCTTCTTTTTATTTTTTCTCTCCAAACATATTTTATTTTTGTGGAGCACATTTTAATAGTTTTAGTAGTATGGTGACTTACAGAGGATTCAGGATAAAGGGTTAAAAAAAGAACAAAGAAAATCTATTCCTCAAGGACTGTCACACACATTATCTCACAATTGTCACAAATATTCTTTGAGCATAGCATTGTTATTCCTGCTTTGTAGAGATGGATCTAGGGTCTTGCTTAGGATCATATAACTAGCGTGTCATAGGGCTTAGATCTGTGCTCATGCCTCTTAGCGAGGTCATAAAATTTGACAGCAACTCTGAAGTAGAACAGGCAAATATAGCTCTTTCCTCTCATCAAAATGTTAAAGCTTGTTAAAGAGATGGTATGAAAATAGGCTGCTTGCTCGATATACTTTGTACCAACTTTATTTGTGCTATTTTATAATCTGGGTAAAACTAGGAATGTGTAAGCAGCCTTAGGGCATAATGAAGAGAGGAAGAAAGGACAATGCCTGTTGCCCAACCGTGTGTATGCAACAGTAATGAAGAACACCACCATTTACAATGAGTCAGCACATGAGCTTCCTGGAGCGTCCAGGGGGAAGTAGAAATGCAAACCCAGGCTGACCCCCAAGATTCTTCAGCAACCCTTTGGTGTTAATTCTTATTCAACCAAACCTAATAGACTACCCTTCTTGGCCCTTTACAGGTGAGAAAAATGAGGCCCAGAGATCAGGTGATCTTCAAGGTCCCAGAGTTAGCTGGTGGCAGAGGTGGGACTAGAACCCAGTCTCACAACTCCCAACCCTGTGCTCTTTCCAATATGCTAACAGCTGATATGTACCACAGATGATGGTGCCAGAAATCACAATGGCGGCCACCACTGACTGGATGCTTGCTCATGACTAGAGACAGTGTTAAGTGTTTTACATGATGATTTCAGTTAATCCTCAGAATTACCAATCTGCAAAGTACCTGAGGAAACAGAGGCTCAGAAAGATCAAGCAACCTCACTAAGACCCTGCCACTGGTAAGGGAGCTGGCATTAAGCCTAGTCTCTTTGAAGCCAAAGCTTCAGGTCTATACCAAATTACCTCTCTCTGCCCTCCAGGTCTGGTGAAAATTACAATGATTAAATATGAACAGCTGATATATCTGCTTATTGTTACAGTTTGTTCCATATACTTTAGTGGCTTTACAGAAAGAGATTTCAAAAGAAGGTTACACAATTAATCTGCCCTTTCCTGCTTCTTTGACGCTAATTCTTAAGAGTTTTTCAGAAGTGTGAAGCCTAAATCTTCTCAGTCTAAATCTGCTTTTGAGATACAAATATGTGTCAAAGGGAAGAAAACACCATTATCCAAGCATAAATAAAATAAACTAGCTCTTAAATAGTGAAATTTGGAACACGAAGTGTGCCGGGTGACATTAGGTGTTCGGATGTGGCGCCTTTGTTCACGGCTTGTGAAGCCTGTGAGGTAGCTGGCGAGGCCCAGGCAAGCCCTTGAGCTCGCCCTAGTCACTGCTCTCAGCACCCCTTTTCTTAATCTGTTGATGCTAAGAATATAATTCTTAATAACTTGCAATTGTTAAGAAGAAAGCCTTGAAAACAGACTTCTCATAGTTGCTCGTACTGAAAGGACCAGGATGACATCTTGGGGTACCCAATATCACTTGGGTGTCTTATATCACCTTACATCAGTAATATAACAGGTTTCTCAAAATCATCTGTACTTCAAGAAACTTAGGCTGGTATCCTGGGGTATCTAATATCATTTAAGCTCTCCAGACTACAGTTTTACTATTAGTAAAATTAGAGGCAATCTGAGGTCCTTTTTACTTCAAAAATTCTATAGTATCACTGCTGACTGGATAAAGGCATTCTAAGGTGATTTTTTCTCCATTCCTCTTCTGTTCATCTGCTCCCTTCTTTTGTATCTCCATTCAACCTCAAACACCTTTTTCTTCACAAATACTACCTTACCGGTCTCAGGCTTTTATTAGTAGCAACAGCAAAGCAATTTGTTTGCACTTCAGGGAAATGTATGATATAATTATGAATGAGAATGCAGTGCAGAGAGCATTAATGTGGAATTAAGACATATATGATACAGGCTAAAGAGGTATAGAGCATATTCACTTGATTTAATATTCTTTGGAAACCACAATGGTGATTTTTAATGAAGGGATTCTCAATAGTAAAACTAGAGTTTCTGGAAACATCTAGATTAGAGCCACAGTCATAAGAAGCCACAAGCATGATGACCAATAAATGCTTTGCTTTTGCTGTGTTTTCTATTTTAAGATATGGATGTATGTATTTTAAGTGTGACCAGAGAGATCTTTCTTTCCCTTTTATTTAGAAAGACAATTGGACAGAAATTCATTCTAAAAGTTTTTTCCATTCTCCCAATTTTTTAACATAAAACAGTAACTAATCAATATATAGATGAAGTAAGGTCTCCCCCAAACACCACAGTGACAGTGCAGAAATGTTTTCTATTTTACCTGGGAAGAGCAGTGATTTTCCCCCACTTCTCCACACAGAATCTTCTTGGGCCGTTACTCCCTCGGAGAGAAGCAAATCCTTCATAGGGAATGCTGGATGTGCCTGTAACAAACTAGCAACCCAAAAACAGAACGAGAAGGTGAAGCCAGAGACCAGCAGCCAGGAAATGCATTGCATCATTCACGTGCAGAGCCCCTGAGGAAGAGCTGGTGGGAAAGTTTGGAAGACGAAACTTTACAGGGATGCAGTAACCATAACACAAGAATTCTGATAAACAGCCAGAGAAGAATACTAAGAAAGGGCAGCACATCATACAGGGAAAGGTGATGTGCAGGGTTTGTAGCAGACCAGCTCAGAAGCTGCACCCAGGCATATTTCCCAGTATAGATGAACAAAGTGGGTGTATATCAATTAACCTGAGTCTACTTAGCATATTCCCTCATCAGCTCAGGGTGAATTAAAAAAATAGAATTTCTAGGCTTGCAAATTTGAGGTCCAGTCCAGACCCTTAATCCAAAGGAGCTAAGACCCAGTCTACTGGTAAGGCTCTGCCTGAGTGTCCAAGAGACTTCTTCATGTCTGATATTTCTTTAGCTGCAACCAACCAGCAATTGCCCTGGATGACCATAAACACCACAAAAAAATAACAAGTTAGTTTTCCCAGTGTTCTTAAGTGTCATTGCTTTCTCAAGGTTGTACAAAGTTAAATGAAGGAAAACAAAGGATCTTTAACAAGGTACTGGGACCCTTCTTAATGGATTGAAGGTCATCTCTTTCTGCTAGAAATGCTGGCCTACACTTTGGGTAACCCTGCGTGCTTCTTGCTAAAGGGACCGAACTATTCTGAAGGCAGGTGTCATTACTGGGATTTTTGAACTGCACTTGGCACTTCCTCACAACTCTTATGACTTGGCTGGTCATATTCTGCATAGTGATGGAGTCACATAATCGTGTAATCAGAAGAGTCTAGAAATGGTGTACCCCATATTTCCAGATAAACATGGCATGTATTTATGGAGAATACTTAGCAATTATTAAAAATATACACTTCCAACAATAATTACATTAACACATTAAATAGATTAATTAATGGCATCTTACCTGTAACAACCTTAGTCGTTGTTCATTGTTGAATCTTTCCACTGCAGCCCAGAACCACCGAATTACAATATGATTGTCATGGTATCCTATGAAACCAATCAAGAAGGCCCATTTTACTTTGACTCTTCTATCTTAAGCCACTAAGATACACGTGAAAAGACCTCCCAGACATAAATCATCATCTTGGATTCTACAAAGGTTGTCTGTGATTAAGACTAGGGAATAGCATAGTAAATATGATCATGAGTGTCAAAAGTTAAACAAAAATAAAACTAAATGAAACCAAGATATGTCTGTTTTCATTTAGACGTCACTAAACGAAACTAGAAGAGAAGAATAACAAATGAGTTATTTTAACCATATCATTTCTGTAAAATATAATTGCTGTTACTGGAAATGCTTAGCTTTTTTTGTCATTTACATAAGAAACAATTTTTGAGTATCATCACTACGCCAAACACGGTACTAAGCTTTGGGGTACAACAGCAAAGAAAACAGGCCCTACCAGGTCTTTTGGTAGAGGAGAGACACATTAATCAAATAATTTATATAAGCTCTTTTAAAAGCTGCATATGATATTAATATTTTAAAATATAATTATTCAATACTTTAACATTGATTTATTAATAAAAAGGAAAAGTGACCTTTAATTCCTCCAACCAAGAAATCCTAAATTGGCCAGGCGCGGTGGCTCACGCCTGTAATTCTAGCACTCTGGGAGGCAGAGGCGGGTGGATCGCTCAAGGTCAGGAGTTCAAGACCAGTCTGAGCGAGACCCCGTCTCTACTAAAAATAGAAAGAAATTATCTGGCCAACTAAAAATATATATACAAAAAATTAGCCGGGCATGGTGGCGCATGCCTGTAGTCCCAGCTACTCGGGAGGCTGAGGCAGGAAGATCGCTTGAGCCCAGGAGTTTGAGGTTGCTGTGAGCTGGGCTGATGCCACGGCACTCACTCTAGCCTGGGTAACAAAGTGAGACTCTGTCTCAAAAAAAAAAAAAAAAAAGAAATCCTAAATAATCATCAACCAAATTTTACTTTTTCTCCATACTTTAGTAGAATTTAATAAAATGTCAAAAATTTTATCTCACACTGGGTTAAGGCAGTGGTTGTAGATTCCAAAACCTTTATTAAGTTCAGAGAGAAGGCTGATAAGGATTAAGATTATAATTAGTGATTCAAACCAGTTAATAGACATGTTTAATGTACATAAAAGCTACTTTCTGATTCATCAGTCCAAAATAGAAGATGGGTAGAAATTATTTTAATCTGAATTTTCCCTCATGTTTCAGTAATTATAGAATTTGGGGGGAATCTCACCTAATTGTTTACCATTTCATCAGGGACGAATAGTCCCCTTCGGAGAAGAAAACGATCCAAGTAAAGAGTAAACAAAACTGGATTGGACATGGTAACACTTAGGGTCCATGTCCAGCCTTTGGTAAAGACCAGCTATTCATTAGTTTTCTTAACTATAAAATAAGGGGCTCTTTGTAGCTTTAAAGTTTTCTGACCTTACGAATCAGGCATTTTTTTGCTTCTTTTTTGCTGTTTGTGCCAACCTTTTGGAAGAGGAAGAGTGAATGTGTCCCACCATATTCTCTAGCGGCAGCTGCTGTATGAACATATGGCAAGTGGCAACACAGCACTTCTTCATTCAGTGCCAACTAGCTGGGTTAGCACACATGGCAGCTGAAGATCTCACCCTTTTCCTGCCTCCCTCAAGTATTTCATTTGATAAGATTTACAATAACCATAGAAATAGGTCCTTGATTAGTCAGATCTAGTGAATAAAACTTTATACTGTGTAAATACAAAAATGGCTGACTCCACTAACTGCATTGTTCTTAGAATCTCCCGGAGGTAAGACATGAGCTAATAGTATCTATGGTAAAATGTGAGTTCTGTAGCATGTCAGAGAAATTGTGTTCTCTTCAGTAAAAATAGTTTGGTTAGCAAGGTTATAATAACCAAAGCCATATATGGATTATACATGGGGATGACTAGAAAAGACTTATTTCAGCAATTGGACTCCAGAAGTAGCAGCAATGAAAATCTGCAATTATAGACAGGCTTTCAGAGAAAATGGGCCAGCGAAGCCAGCCCATGGCAGTAGGGATGAGCTGGAAGAATTGGGAATGGCAGAACCAAAAGCAGTTTAGCAAATGTTAAGGCATTTTTTACACCAAACTTTCAAAACTGTCTTTTTTTAAAAATAAAAATCTGTTTCAACTTACAGATAACTGAAGAACTGTTCAGCTCCCAATTTATTCTGCTAAGTGATTAATTCAGTGATGTTAAGTTTGTATTTTTCATTATCCAAGTTCAGAACTACTGCTAATCTCTTACATTTTGAATTAAAAAACAAGACCCAAATCAGAAAATAATCAGTATTTGTCATGAATTTCTGAAGTCTATCACTGCAATAAATTCCAGAAAATGTATTCCTTCTTTGCTTAAAATTATTGAATAAAACTTAACGCTGGATTAACTATCAGGTCCAAGGCAAAGTGCATTGATTTAACAATCAAATTTCAATGCCTTTGGTCCCAGTTACTAATTGATAATTTGTATTGATCTACAGAAATGGCACTTCTAAAGCTTCCCATTTGGTGAAGTGTCAGACAGTACAGTTTTCAACTTATAACAGTTTACTTTTCAGCTGAACTTAATGCTTGAATTTAGAAGGGCTTCTCCAATAAACTTGTTGAATTTTGGGAACTGGGTCTTATTCCATTCAGGTGTTTCAAGGGTGAATTACAGCTGGTAAGTAGTTCAAAGAACTGTAGAAAAACTGTGCTGATTAGGAAGCTTGAAGGGTGTGCCTCTTTAGGTTTTAGAATGAAAATAGAACAGGTGGAGTCTGACCAGCTGGATGCTAGCTCCAAGATGCTGCACTGACAACACCATAAAGTAATTAATTAGTGTTCTTATGGTCACATTTCCTCACCAACCATTATGACATCCTTTGATGGTGTGTAAACAGTTCTTCCCCCATCTGACAGATGAGGTAAGTAGGAAAAGAAGGGAATGTACCTTGCCCAAGGTCTCCAAGGAGACTGCATTAGACCTATGATTACAGTGCAAGTGCGTTTGTCTGTCCTGTATTCAGACAGCTGAACCAGGTCTTCCTTTAATTGGAAACTTAAAATCCAGCCACCTATAAATCAAATTTTACCTCCTCTATATTCTGTGTTGTTTCTCCAGTCACTTAGGTCTATTTCAGCTGTGCCTGCAATGACCAGTTCTAGTTCTCTTGCATCAAAGACAGATACCAGCCTGGCATCCACCACCTATGGAATAAAAAGAGTACAAAGCATGGCTCAAAAACCTAGAGAAATATCATCTATAATTAAGCCTCATCAGAAAAGGTGGGTCTAGAGTTTTGGGAATAATATGCATGTACCTTGTGTAGGCACTTGAAAAACTGTAACACTCTCTACAAATGTAAGGTTTTCCTTTTCTTTTTTTTTAGTATAAGGTTGATGAGATTTGCCTCAACAGAATTTTTGTTTTAGAATTGACCACTGATTAATCTGGTTGTTTTTTTTCTTCTTTTGAAAAAGACCTTGTCATCCTACTGAAAAAGTCACATGTAACACATGTAACGACTCATCTGGCCCTCAAGTATAATCATTTCACACATCAAGCATGAGTAAGATACATGCCTTGGATATTATTAGTGGTCATTAAATCATCAAATGCTACTTGAATTCAGGTCATGATTATTATCTCAGTGATCTCTTGTAACAAGTACATTAAGCTTTTCTTGGTGCTCTTGAAACATATGGGAAAAAATATTGGACTTTTTAAATTGAAAGAGCAACAGTAAACACAGCAGAAGAGAAAATGGAAATAATCTACGCGTGTCATGTACAGGAAGATGGACCGGACCATGGCATCACTGCTCTCAGGCTGCGAAACCCCACTACCGCTGACTGCCTTTACCTCATAGAAGCCGCGCACTAAGCTCTCTGTTTGTTGTACAACACCCCTCTCAATCCTCCACTTCACCATCCTCTCAATGTACTCCTTCTTGTTCTTCTCCGTGACCGGGATATTGGCACCCCCTGGCTTTAATTCTCGTTCGGTAATCTGAGATATAAAAACACACGGAATGACCATAAAGCAATACTCTTGATGTTATAAGAACACTGCTACCAATGAGCTGCAATCAGCCAGCTACCTGTCCCAGCCCTGCCACAGGTGCATCCCACAAGCAGGTGGCGTGACCCCCCCCACACGTGGAGCACCACACCCCGTAATGGTCAGCAAAAACCAGGCATTAAGCTGATGTTTGAAAGCTCTAGTGTTAAAAAAATTAATGCCGGTGCTAAAGTTTTAAATCCGGACTAACAAAATATGCCTTTTAAAATGCATATGAATTGGCTCCAGATACTAGCCTGCTGCTCTTTGAATATTTCAAAAATTCCTCTAAGGTTAAGAATCAACTATATCTAGAGAGCCAATATTCAAGGAAAGATTTTCTTTAAGGAAACAGAATTACACTCAAGTGAATGTTAAATTGAGAACTTCTTTTTTAAAACATATGAAATTCAGAACACCAGCCAAATATAAACACCTAAAGAAGAATATTACTTATAAACTAGTATATAATTTCTGAAATCTTTTCACCTGCTCTTCTACCAACATTGAAAAAAAAACCCAACATGTTCTCTGTTTTCATGCCTTCCCCAAAATATGATCTATGTTCCCTCAGCTTCAAAACAATCAATTTCAGTTCTTAAGTCTGAATGAGAGCCAAATATAAATTCCAATTAAATAATTTAATAGCATAGACTTTTAAAAACTATTCTATACAAGGCATATTCTCATATCTTTTGTGGATATTTTAGTTGGAAATAAGAAGAGTGTTTACAACACAAATGGTTATCACAATCTGTACATTAGAGCACCTTAATCTGCAGTTGGCATTAGAATTATCTTTGTAAGTGAGATTACTGTAACTGTGTGGGATCCTGGGTTGAAATCACCTAACAAGGCACAAATAAATAATCATCTGATCTTTGCCATGGAATTAACTCTTCACCAACCAACAGCCTTCAATTACCACACTCAGGCACCAGGTGTGCACATTCACAGACCTGCCCAAAAACTTCTTCGTTCACAGTGAACGTGAGGTCTAGGATGTCATGGATATCATTGTCTTTCATCCACTGCAGGCTCTGGTGGAATTCTTCATCAAGGTATTCTAGATCACTCAGGTCACACAGACTAAGATGACAAACAGATGGAAACAAATATGTAGGTATGGCTATTAGCAAAACCCCAGAGTCATGAGGAAAGGAACTTACAATTAAAGATAAGAACAAGATCAACTAAATGGGCAGTGATTTCTTGAATGTTCTTAATTAAGTTTAATAACTAAACCAAATAATTCAGAAATTTGGTATCAAGTTAGGAAACCGTGGGTATATAAAATGCCTTAGGGGTCACTCAGCCTGGCCCTTCCTTTACAGACACAGACTGGAGGTGTAGAGTGGCTGCTGTCCGCACGGTCATCCACAGTGAATGCCAGATCGGGGACTGGCAGTCGGGCTGATGACTTGGATCCAGTACTCTTTTTGGCTATATGATACTACCTTAAAATACTGCTCTCCTGATTTGAAATTCTTTATCTATTTCTATACTATATTTTCACCGTTAACCTTGTTTTTTGTTTAAAGACTAGATTCTAAAAAAATAAAAAGGCAGATTCTATGATTCATGTTCACATATATCCCCTCTTTCTTCATGGTTCTTATTCTTTCTGTGATTCTGAAAACCGTAAGCCATAGAAACTCTCTTTATCACAGAGAGAGGATCCACATGAGGTGGAGTTACCATTATATGGCCCTGTTGTAAGGTGATAGCAATGGATTTGCTACAGTTGTTTTGAAATTCCCCACCCCCAGCCCAATTTCAAGGGTCATTTTGTTTGGTTCAGTCTAAACATTTATTAGGCACCAAGTATGTGCTAGACAACAGCTCCTTGATGAACAGTAGCTGCTCTCAGGAGCTAATGGGCTACTTGCAGAGACAAACACACAAATAGATAAGTTAATAGGAGTTGATAAGTGATAACATATAGTAGGTAATGCTTAAAATTCATGCACTTTTTAAAATTAATGTCATACTTCAATTAAAAAAAGATAAGGTAGGTACAGGGTATTGTGGGAGCAAACATGAGAGACATTTGCTTTTACTTAGAGATTCAGGAAAAGACTTTTGGAGCAGATGATGCCTACATTAAATCTTGCAGGAACTTTCTAGGGTAAAAAAACTTGCAAGATGTTTAACAGCTAGAGAGGTAAAAACGAATAAATAAAGGAGGAGAAGGGGAAAAAGAGAAAAAGGAGGAGAGAATAACATGAACAAAATATAAGGCATAGAGAGTACAGAATACTCCAAGCATATCAGCTACTACAGAGTTCACCACAAGACAAATTCTAGAGAACAAGGCTAGAAAGGTAGCTGGGAGCAGGCCCTGAGTATCACTCTAAGGAGCATAGTGATTCTGAACTACTGAAAGATTTTAAGATAGGGCATGGCACGGTCAGAGGTGAGATGTGACTTATAAATAGCTCCTCTGAAAGTTGCAGTATCAAGGATTATTTCAAATGGGGAGGGGGTATGGTTATCATCAGAGGGTAGAGACTAATTAATAGACCATTATTGTTATCTGGCCAAAATAAGATAAGGGTTCTAATTAGGGCAGGGCCATCAAGTGTAAATGGTGAATCTGAGAATTAGTTAGAAGACAAACATGGTTTTATTGTGGGGGGTATAAAGAAGAATATCTAAAATAGGAGTGGTACATGAACTCATGTCACAAGCCAACTCTGATTAATTGCCAGTCTTGAGCACTCTAAGTTGAAAAGATTTCTGAGGCCACAGCGAGTTCAGTGGCAACATGTACTAGCAATGACTTGTGAACTACACCATGGCAACGGAATCAGAGGTGGGGAAGAGTAGAACAGGTACGGCATATTTGTCATCCCTGTCTAAGGGTGACTTCCAATTACTGACCACAGTGACCCAAGAGTAGTGACACCATTAACTGCCACTGTGCACACGGGAGAAGGTACATTTTTAGGTCAGGGAAAATTGATGAGTTTACTTTTAACCGTGTTGATTTAGAGGTCCCTGTGAGATGTCCAAGTAGAAATATCTGATGGACTGTTGAGCATGTGAGACTACACACTTCAAGCAAGATTAAGACTGAGGGAACAGATTTGGGAGTCAGCAGGAGATGGGACAGGTGAAGAAATTTCCCCATGAGAGCACATCAAGTGAGAAAAGCAGGGGACCAATCATTGAAACTTCAGGAACACCAAGGTTTAAGGGCAAGTCAGAGGAAAGGCCCACAAAGGAGACAAAAAAGTAAAAGGAGAAGCAGGACAGTACAGTGATGCCAGTGGAGGAAAAACTCAAGAATAAACGAGAGTGAGGGTGGGGGTGGGTTGTCCACAGTGTCAAAAGCAGCAGAATGGTCCAATAAGATAAGAACTAAAAAGTATTCTTTAAAAGCCTCCATAGGTTACTGGTGGGAAAGAAGTCAGGCTCAAGTGTGTTGAGGATGTGAATTTGAGGTAAGTGTAGACAATCAGTACAGACTACTCTTCCAGGAGGCCTAAAGAAGATGAGAATTAAAGCAATGAAACACAAAGATGCAAAGTGAGCCAGGAAGAACCAGAGAGGCAGAAAGTGGCCTCTCTTGCCCATGGCTACAGTTGCAAAGACAATGAAAGGAGGAAGGCAAAAGTCTTTCTACTGACCGCCCTAAGGGCCCACAAGAAATATTTTGTTTTCTTTCATCTGAGGTCTATGACTTCCATTTTACAGAAAGCAGATACGAGGCCTTGGTCTGGGAATGAGCTGGACAGAACCAAGCTACAATTCATTGCTTTCTCACTGTAAGTTTTAGCTACTACCCCACAGACAGCTGCCTTATGTTCAGCCTTGTAAATGACTACTGATTATATGACAGCAACAGTTAACTCTACATTTTACAATACTTGCAGTCTTTCATCGTGATAACAATGAAGAAAAAGTTCTTTAATGCTAAATTTTCATCTGCCATCCTAAATTACTGTTTTGCATACAGGGAGATCTTTAGAAAAGCATGTCACTGTCCACCTGACAAACAGAAAATAAAACAAAAACAAAAGAAAGGAGAATGAAAATTTGAACCAAGAGTAAGCAGTTGGAAGTCTGCATAAAGCCAAATATAAAATGCATCTTATAAAGGATGGAGGCTGTGAGTCACCAAGAACAACCCACAACTATTCTATTAATAATCGGCATTAATACCACAGGAATTCCAGGGCTGTGTCTGAAGCACAATTGTTTTGAAAAAAACATGTGTTGCAACAAATGAGAGTAAGTTATTCAGAGTAGACCAAAACAAAGACTTTAGGACCTAGACAGGAATAAAGGGTCAGAAGTAGGAAAACACACTCTTTGCAATTGTTTTAGTTTCAGAAATCTAAACAACTATTACATTTAATAACAACAGACTTGAGATAGTGAACAGATAAACAATGACTATGACATCTAATTTATTTTCAATAAAGTAAATGCTGCATTTTTACATGCTAATTACACAAGCAATAAATACACTTACATTCTCAGAAGAGCCTTATAAAAGGGCCGTGTGAAGAAGGCATCCAACAAATACTGGTGTATTAGTGCAAGACCAAGGATCCTACCACTGAACCGGAACCTGCAAAGGAAAAGCATGAGATAGTTTACACTTCATGGAGCAGTTTCTAAATGGTTTTATTTGCCTTCCAGCTCTAATCATCTAAATTTGCCCAAGATTAATTGCCTACTAGGTCCGTGAGAGTTTGTGTGCACTGTGGGCTGGGTCTTCATTAGGATAATTCATACTGTTGAAGAAATCTGTTTCACCCTGATACTCAGAGGCACTGCTCTACCGTCACCCCATGTCCATGATGTCCACCGTGTAGCAGCCCACATTGCCAATGTGAACCTCTCAAACCACTTCTAAGAGATATTGACAGAATGAGATCGCTGGTGTTGGGGAAAATGCTGTCCCCTTCTAGCATGTGTGCATGAATATTAGCAGGATTTCTCAAATACAAACTCAGTAGCAATTCCCTTCTTAGGAAAAGCCCACTCTCAGATTAGGAAAGTTCCTACCCCTATTCTTGTTCAAACTCTATTGCTGATGATAATTTTCACCAAGAATTATGCTGATGGACATTTGGGGGAGTTTCCTTCTGGGACATTCTGTTCTCTAAAATCTCAAGGCTCAATTCTATTCTGAATCACTTTGGAAACTTTATTAAATATATTTGTTATGACTGGATTTACTGCCTTTCAAAAGTACTCAAGTTTCTAGCTGTTTGAAAGTCTGATGCCTTCCAAAAGTATAAATCCACACTGAGATTCATACTTTAAGTTTGCAATTTTAGTGTTAGGCAGCCGTTTTAGGATTAATGCCCAGCATGTTGTTTCTCTTTATTTCCACTTATGTTAGCACAACTGTGTAATAGCCACAGTTAGGAGGACTCTAAATTGTAGTTAAACGGAAGTTAATCTGAAGAATGAGTCCTAAAAGTCAACACCCTCCACCCACCAATATTAATCTCATGACTCAAAGAAGCTTTTTCCATGAGCCCTACTCATGTTCCTTCTTTGTTACTATCAGTGAAAATGAACAGGAACAAGCTAATAGGAGCTATACAAATATTTAAAGTCTATAAATGCAGGGATTTTAAAAAGATGTAAGGACGTTTGGAAAGAGTGCAATTTGATATTTTCAGAATAAATAATCCCCAGATGGGAATCCTAAATCAGTTTTCCTTGAAGATTTCGTGTGAGAACTTAGGAAAAAGGCAACCCCTGGTTACAAATTTCAAATGGCTAATGCGGTGAGTAGCCACTGCTTGTGACTCCCCTCTCCTGCCCTTCTACTGTTGTTCCTCTGGGTCACCCCACCTGACCCGACTGCCACTGAAACATCATCATTGCCTCAGCCAGATGTCCAGCTGCTGCACACCCCACCCCGTGCCAGCCACTTCCCCATAGGCTGCTCTAGAAGCCGCCCAGCCTCAGGCCAGGCTCTTTTTGTCTCTTCACCCCAGCTCACAGAAGCCCAAAGCTGCAGAGAGGAATTTAGGGGTCTCACCAAGAACCTAACATTATCTGTAACTTTCTTTTAATGGGAAAAACTTTTGAAGGTTTTTTCCAATTCACTTAAATTGATCTTATAGAACACAATCTATTTGTAGCTTGCAGACTGCCTGAGTATTTAAATTCAACCTTAAAAACAAGAGTCAAATGAGGTATTTCACTGGAAACACGATTTTGTCCCAAAGGAAAAAAACTGTTAAAAGACCTGTGGATTCCTATTAAAAAAAAACCAAACTAATATCGCAGAATATCAACTGAAGAAAAGTGTTGGGGAAAAAGTACTTACCATTCATGGTGATTGTCTACAAAAGCAGACATGGGACTTATTTGTACTGTGTATGTGTCATTGGCTGAATACTCAAATAAGCCATAATATGGGTTAAAGAGTTCTCTGGATACCAGGAAGAAAAACTCTCTGGAAGGTCCACTGTAATCCAGCCTATAAAAAAAATGCACAAAAAGAATCATCAGTCACTTTTATTTCTAGATATTGGGTACATTTTCTCCAGAGCTCACCTTCCTATAGAATGCTCATTACAAGTCTAACTGTCCACACACTAGAGCTGTCCAAAACAAATTGAATGATCACAGTTCCTGATCTCATCATATCTTGACACAGAATAGCAAAATAGACATTTATGTGGAGCATATCCACAACTAGGCTACATATCAGATAATGCATAAAATAGGAAGTATGCCAATAATTTGATTGTACAAATACATACAAAAAGGCAAATCTTTTAAATGTTGGGAGCAAGGTCACAAGGAAAGGGAATACAAGAGGGAAGCTTAATTTAAAGCAGGGCAAAACCAGAGGGAATCAGCTACGTACACTTATAGGACATAGAGTCCTTGTGGATGGGAGAAGAAAGAAATGTCTGTAAACCGGAGAGAGGATGTTACAGATACAAGGCCCCCCAGGGGGATCAGAGACCAAAAATGGAATGATAGGGTGCAAGTAAAAACTTTAAATTACAAAACACCAAGGAAAATTACAAACAAGAAAAATGAGGGTGCCTAAAGCTTCCTAAAGAAGGTATTTAGAGAAGAGGCTGAAACTCTACCACCTGAACTGCAGTATAAATTCTACTTTACTTATGAGGACATCAGGGTCAAAGTGAAGTATAAGAAAATATTGCGTTAGGTTCGAGGAATGACAAGTGGCCAAGAATTCTGAGAGCAAAAAATGCAGTAGAGTTTGCAATAAAGCTAAATTTATAATGCTAATTTTATAACTAAAAATATAAAGTACATCTACCCTATGGTAAAATGTATACACATGGCTGCAAAGATAGGGAGGCACACTGTAGGGGGAATGAAAGCAACTGAGAGATTGGAGTAATAGAATTTTAGAAGATTTTTATTGTTGTTCATTCTATTTTTTTTTCTCTTTTTGAATTCTTCTATGGGCATTATTGCATTTTTTTAAATGAAAAAGAAATCTGAGTCTTGTCCAGTGATGGGATTGTGGGATGGAGAAAAGGATCCTATTAGAGGCAAAAGAAGGAGTTGAGATACTAGTAATAAAAATGACTTTTATATCTTATTTGAGAGTTTAATAGAATTTACATCGAACAGACTTCAAGTATTCACATACTACTTCCCAATTTTTATCATATATGAATATATATGTATTATTATTTACATCATATTTTTCATTATATCAACTTTAAATTTATTTGCTTTTTCAACGTGACTCTGTCTTACACAATATTTATGAAGTTTTGATGTGCTGGCTCTATTTTTCCAATACACATTAAAACATATACGTAAAATAAAAGTAGACCTTCGTGGCAGCTAAGATAGTTTCTCCAGTGGTATCAGTATACTCCTACCCACACTGCACTGACAGGAAAGCTATGTGTGAAGAAAAATGCAAACAGCAGACTTTCCGGGTCAAAGAGGCCCTAGCAGACAGGACAGATAGGCCCTCTGGGGCAGCTGAATATAACGGCTAACAGATAGTCCCCAGGATTGGTGGGACTACCCTCAGGTTGCCCTGAGGACTCCCAGAGCAGTCCTCTGGCTGCCTTCCTGGTGCAGAGATGCACAGACTAGCTACCCCTCCTCGAGCGGGACAAGGCGGCCTCCTGTGGCTTCCTCTCACTGACCGACTTCTGGTCTCTGATGCCACCAAGAACAGGCAGAAGACTTCTTTCACTTGAACGTTCCTCACATACTCAGAGGCTTGCTTTCGACAAATATTTGTGTGCCAGTTATGTTTTGGGTACTAATCTAGATCTTAACTATATAAAACTTTTTGAAAAGTCATTTTGTATAGGAACTCTAAGTTTAGCAGTTCCTGTATCTCTGCCCCCTTCTGCCCTGTCCCACTCCTGAGCGTCACTGCTTCCTTCAACCTTCTCTCAGGGCAGGGGTGGGAATTCCCTCGTCACCCTGGTGGCATTTAAGACTGATGGCCACACTCGAGGTGTAGTCTTGTCAGCACAGAGCTTAGAAAGTCCTGGACACTTTTCCCCACTAAAGCAGGTTGAGATTGCCCTGTTTTGGGGGGTAGTCACTTTGTTGACTCATAATGAGTCAGTCATCAGCTAAAGCCCCAAATCTTTCTCTGCTTTAACCCAGGACTCCCCCAGCCTGTCTGCATGTAGCTGTATCTTTTAAAAACCTATTAAATTTCACTTTGTGAGACTGGATCCCCTGTGGCTTTCCAGAAAGAGAGAATGCCAGTGGTCCAAGCCATCGTATTAACAGCAGTCATTTTGTCCAATCTCCTCCTTTTACAGAGGAGAAGACTAAGGCTGAAGGAGATCCCTGACTTGCATCAGATGAAAGCTGCTGTGGGAAAACCAGGCCCTGAGGCCTTGGCGCAGGGTCCAGACCCCAAGTGTGATGCTTGTAACTCCTCACAGCCTCCCCTTTAAGTAAATTTTAAATGTTCCTCAAGACCAAAAACGTACTGCTTATACAGCAGGAGCCAGCAAACTACACCCTGTGGGCCAAATCTTCCCCACCCTCTGGTTTTGTAAATAAAGTGTTATTGGAACACAACTGTGCCCATTTATGTCTTGTCTGTGGCTGCTTTCCCGCTATAAGGGAAGAGTTGAGTAGGTACTCCAGAGAATACATGACTGGCAAAGCCTAGAATACTTACAGTCTGGCCCTTTACAGAAAAATTTTGCCAGCCCCTGTTACAGAAGAAAGCAAGCAGGAAGAAACTGCTACTTTATTAAAATATCTAGTTTACTATAAATCCTCTTCTTTAGTGACGATTTCCTCAAGGAAATATAAAATCGCTACAATATCCTAGCGTGTATGCAACCTCAAGGAGTGGTCACAACTACCAAGTGTGAGACACCCAGTAAGCTCTGGTCTGCCACAGTCACTGGTCTGTGGGGCTTTCAGACACACTGAAGGCACGCGATAGATCTGGGCCACATACAGCTGAAGCATGAGGCAAATACTTCACAAGTCAGTTTTCTTACGAAGAGACAACTAGTAGAAGTAAAATGGGATTTTACCTGCTTACAGTTAAACTGTGGTATTCAATTAGAAATAGCAGGTTTTCTTTAAGCTTTACCTCCGGGAGTTTTACCAGAGTGTACTATGATTATCTGTTCATGTGTCTGCCTCCCCTATATACACATGCTCAACTGTAACCACATTGAGGACAGGGGCCATGTCTTACTCATTTTTGTATCCCAAGTGCCTAGTCTGATACACAGTGGGGCTCAATTTATATTGCTGAATCAATGAGTGGAACTCTCTGACAGTCTCTACAGGAAATCAACACTATTGACATTATGATTTGGCATCTAGTATGGTGAATAAATTTGCACAAGTTTGTCTTTGAGTGGACATTGATTCAATGACATGAACGGATTATGCCAATCCCTAAAAGACAACTCAATTTGAAAGCATTGTCAGAAATCACACAAGTATTAATAAATTATGCTTACAAAGTTTGGTGTATAATATCTTCCAATATGGTAAAGTTTGTTAAAACAACCAAGCTGAACTCATTAACTGATTCCTTTTTTTTAATGATAATAGCTGAATCTGGCTGAAGATAAAATGAATGTTCCCTGAGGAGTTAAAACTAAAAAGTAAAACTCATTTTCCCAAGAGAAAACAAAGCTAATAGTTCCTCTAGCAGGAAATGTGTCTTCCACTGGTCAGGTTTTGATCGGCTGTTTTTTAACTCTAGAGGCACTGGCAGAATCACTCCAAAGCTGAGACAGTCTTTAAACTTTGCTATGATTATAATCCAAAATTTAGAACTTCCTGAGAGTGGGTTGTAGATTACAATTTATATATGTCTACTAATTCAATAAAACATGTCACAGCAGAGTACATCATGCATGTGCTTCCTGTAATGTTTTAGCAACCTCTTCATGTAAATAGTTAATATGACTCATATCACAGGGATCATTTGTTACATTCTTGTTTTGCCAGTTAGGTTGGTTCCACAGCTAAGAGCTTGGCACGGAAATATAGAAACTGTGGACAACGGGTGTGTAGCCACACAACAGCTGCATCTGAGGGCAATTCTGAATAAGCACAGATGTCTGTAGGGTGGCCATGTAGCTTGGAGCCCCAAGTGCTGACAAAACATTTTAAACATCATCACGTTGCTAGGCTGGCACACCACCCAAGTTGTTAGTGGCACCCAGTATTTGTTCAAATAATTCACTTTATTTTCCTGTTCTCTATTTTCAACTAAGAAGTACTGAAAACAAAATAGTCCAACAGAGGTAGACTGTAACATGAAAGAAGATCATGGCCTTGGGAGGTCACGCCATCATTTCCTACAAGTTTGTTCGGGCACACATGGCCTGTGTACCTTCTGATTCACTCTTGGATATTTATAGCAGCAAGGCATTAGTTCTTGAGCCACTTAAGAAGGCCTGGAAGGTGAGTAAGGCATTTTGATGTGATAAACAAAGTTTTACCTGGTGATCCCAAACCAAAGCCTAGACACGGAAGCGCCTTTCCTTAGCAAGACTTAGGTCTATTTAGGTTATCCTGTAAATGTCTCTTCTTGGAAAAAAAGATGCAGCACCATAAAGTTTAACTTGAAGTTTTACAGATTTCTGAGAAATGAATGAACAAGCTCAGGAACCCACACTGATGAGGATCTGACCAGTCATATATAAGAACTGTTGGTTATTTTATAAGCAGGCACTAAAGAAAACTGTTTAGGATGTCATCCTCCCTAACTGCTTTCATTGGCCTGTCTCAGGAGAGAGATTAGAGAAAGAGCTCAACAGAAAGATATCACAGAAAGTTCTTACACCCCCAAACTAAAACTGCACTCATCTCCTCCCTCGTGTGGCTTCGCAAGGCAGATAATTGAGGTCATGTTGATGGCTCCTCACACATAATGAACTCATTCTTTCTTAAAGGAAGATGCCTTTTACGGGGTTGGCATGGAGGAAAAAGAGGTGGAGCAATCACAGGATAAACATCCTCTCTTTATCCAGCCCATTATTTCTGTACTGTTTTGGGTACTAAGAAGTTAATGGCCCCATGCCTTATCAGAACACAATAGTCTAATTTAGCTGACTTCTGACATCACATACGCTTTGGTTGATAGGACTTTTAATTCAAAAGAAAATAATATGCAGGAGAATATGTAGCATAACAATAAAGGTGGAGATTATATAGAACAGTATGCTAGAGACTATGTAGTATTTTACTGGCCTCGTCCCTATAGAAGCAACTTCTAGGCAATTGTGTGCAATTTCTCACAACATTCAGTCGAGATGACTCAGTTTCTAGCCACTCCACCACTGCTGACATCCCCTCCCTGAAATTTTGCCAGGGTAGATAACCAAATTAAAATGGGTAGAAATTTTAATGACTAGAACAAAACCCCCAGCTCTAACAAATTTATATCACTAATCACAAGATAGTGCTTAGTAACAATCTACTTTTTCAAGAAAGCCAAAGCACACACAAAATATTATTTTAAGGAGAAATAATAGTTCATTGTCAACTAATGTATTTGCATTAATAGGCTCTAGGATTATTTTTGTATTTTTAAGTTAAATATAGACATCCCTAGTATTCCGGGATGAGTTCTATCTCACATGGAATTTGTAGCCATCCTGCAAATTTTTGACTATAAATGTTTCCATCATTTCTCTGGAATCAACTCTTCTAGTTCTGGAACAATCTACATATCATGCATGTTTCAAGCCTATGCAAAGAAACAGCTTAAAGTAAAGCTTAAGTCTCTCTGTGAATCTGCTAATTCACACCTTTTTGGAGGGCAGGTAGATAGATGTATTATTCTTAAAAATAAATCCCTTTTTCTTTGTGCCTTAGCTAATCTACTATAAATAAAGACTCTGATCATGACAGGTAGAAAATAGAATCATCTAGGTGGTATCAATAAGAATTGCCAAGTATTATTCCCTCATAGATAAAACATGAAAAATGCAAAATAATACTCTAGATATACAAAAGCCCCTACTACTTTGGGCTTTCCACAGAATTAACTCTATCCACATAATTATTACTCAACTGACCTCAAGTACAAACGGAGGTACATACAGACCAAAATTTACTCTCATGGCAGTCACTCACCACACAACAAGGAAGTAAGAAAAGCCATTCAGGGAAACATTTCCTAAATCTCCCCAAATCCTGACTATATGTTTTCTTTTAATAAAATTTTTATTTTAGAATAGTTTTGATTTACAGACAAGTTGTAAAGACAGTACAGAGAGTTCTTGTATACCCCCCACACAATTTCCCTCTTATTAACATTTTACATTAGCAGTACATTTGTAATAATTAATAAACCAATACTGATACATTATTATTAACTAAAATCCATACTTCACCCAGATTTCCTTAGTTTACCTAATGTCTCCTTTCTGTTTTCATGATCCTATCTAGGAAATCACATGACATCGAATTGTCATGTCTCCTCTTGGCTGTGACAGTTTCTCAGACTCCTCTAGTTTTTGATGACCTTGACAGTTTTAGGGAGTATTGTTAAGGTGTGTTGTACAATGTCTCTCAATTGGGATTTGTCTGATGTTTTTCTCAGGGTTGGACTGGGGTTATGGGTTTAGGAGGAAGACCACAGAGGTAAAGTGCCATTTTCATCACATGATCTCAAGGGTACATATTACCAACATGACTTAGTTGTTATTAATGTTAACCTTGGTCACCTGACTGAGATAGTGTCTGTCACATTTCTCCACTGTAAAGTTACTTCTTTTCCCCCTTTTCCATACTGTACTATTTGGAACAAAGTCACCATGCACAACACACACTTAAGGAGTAGGGAGTTATGCTAAATTATTTGGAAATATTGTGCATAGGAGATTTTTCTATTCTCTTCCATTTGTTTATTTATTCAATCATGTAGTTATATCCGTATGGATATTTATTTTATAGTTTGGGTTATAATCCAGTACTATTTCATTTATTTCGTTGCTCAAATTATTTCAGCTTTGGCCATTAGGAACTCTTTCAGTTGGCTCCTGTGTCCCTTTAATGTATCCCCATGACTATGGGCTTTTTGATGACTTTCTTACTGGCAGGTATTATAAGATGCTTCAAGGCTCCATCTTGTATATTTCCTCCCCAGGTCCTAGAATCAGCCATTTCTAAAAAAATATCCTAGGTTCTTTTTATTGAAGGATAATATTGGAAACGAAGATCTGGGCACCAGACATACATGTTTTTAAATACCTATAACTAGACATAGACATGAAGAACTTGCAAAATGATACATTTTAAGGGTGTTAAAACTGGTGAAGGGAAAGTAACAGAAAACTTCCAGCTCCATTTTTATAGTTTAATGGAAAAATTGGGGTAGCTTTCACTTTGGGTATTTACTATGATCCAGAAAGAAATGTTATGATCTTTCATTTTCAGGTGATAGAGTCAATGTGTTTGAGGAGGTGGCAAAGGCTAAAAGAGTTCCTTACTTTTATGTTGTTGTCAGGCTTCTATTTTTTCAACAAGAGTAGTATCTTAGTCTTTCAAAAACAATATATATATTCTCTGTGCCTCAGTAGCAAAATAAAGTCTATATCTAATAAACTATAAGTATGATATTGATTTGATAAAGCCATGAGTCCAGAAATCCACTTCAATAAGGCATATGTACAGGGAACAGATTAAGAGATTGGCCCTGATAAACGGAGTTCACACCTCAAAACATCCTCTCCCTTGTTTTCCCTCTGAGGTCATAGGAAGGAGACAGGTGGTGGAGGCAGGAATCATTTGGACATCAGTGGCAATCAAATACAGAGGTATCAAGCCCCACTCAGCCCGAGCGTCCTCCTATAGGAACTGATGTCATCAGTCCAAATCACGGGGAAACCACTTTAAGATGATCAAGCATGTTAAGTATCTGTTCTACTCAAACTTCAGTATCAGCGCTTCCAAAGACTCTTCCCTGCATCTCTGAGATCTCAACAAATTGTGATCCAACAACAAAGAGAGGCAGCTGGAGTTCTGGGGGAAGAAAAGTATTCTCATCCAAACTAGACTGATTATGTAAGGAAATACCTGGAATCCTATGCATACCTGTGATTAGGCTGACAACATTTGCCTTCATTTTCAATTGTGCCTCTGCATCTTTAAACTAACTAACACAGGCTAGAAGTTCGCTTGTGCACATCAGCAATGAAAGGCTCAAATCTCAGGCAAGCTTTTGTCCAAACTTCATCATGTCATAGTGTGTTCCCATATAATACTTTACTTTCATCTAGGCATAGTTGGGAGATTATATGTGACAAAAGCAGAAGTTATCAGTCACTAGCTGGAATGGTATAAAGGTCCAGGGGTAGGTAAAAAATTC
The DNA here is from genome assembly GCF_020740605.2 of Lemur catta. Lineage (NCBI taxonomy): Eukaryota > Metazoa > Chordata > Mammalia > Primates > Lemuridae > Lemur > Lemur catta. Next base: position 34,916,691 of record NC_059135.1, on the reverse strand, counting down.
AGATACACTAGAGTTCATAAGTTTTGCTTACATCCCAGTGCTGGTCCAGGAGTACTGAATGAAAGACAAAGGCCCTGGTTCAAACCCTGATTTTCCTATTTCCTAGCTCCATCAGCACAGGCAAGTTACTGTACACGCTGGTGTCTGTTTCATCAGCTGTATACTGAATACTGATTTGGATATCACTACTATGATTCCATCATCTAATGTACTTTATTCCTGGGCATACTGAGAGGGGTACCCTTAAAATGATCCAAATCAGCAGCGTCAAGGAGAACGCAAGCAGAGTTCAGACAATTAATTTTATGGTATTTTTAAAATTCCGTCTAGTGGCTGCTGGGTTATAAGTAAGGCGCTGGGACCCAAACCCAGAACTAGAATGAGTAAAGAGGAAGAGGTCCAGGAAGGATGAGAACTGCCATGTTCTAAGTGATGTAAAACAACTGTTGTGTCTATTCGGGTGCAACAGACACTGTGTAGGAGTCTTCACCCCTCAATTTCCTAACCCTTATCTGTCTGAGCACACTCATGGATGAGTCATAGAAGGCCGAACATGTTTGCTTACAGTAGGTAGCTGTATTGGTAGGTGTGCTGCCCTCCCAAGGGAAGAGAAAATCTGAAGGCGGAGAAATAAGGACCGCTGTTACTACAGCGGGGAATTCCTAGAGGAACAGCAGGAACAGTTCGTGTTTCTGAAATTGAACTTATTTAATAGGTGAAACACGTTCTACTTAGCACTCCAGGGCAGAAAACAAAATCGTAGATGTTAAAATGCAATTTCTCATTTTTCCTCCCAAACCCCACTTTTTCCCTTTAAGAGAAAGAGAGCTGCAGGGAGAAGAAACCAAACCAGACTTCTGCTCTCAAAAATGACCTATAGCTACAAGTTTTTACCAAAGAATTTCTATGTCAAATGATTTAAAAACCAGAGGAAGCCTTAAAAAAAAAAGCCAAAGGTTTAAGTGTATGAGAACAGCGTTTCCTGCCACAAGGATTTCCTGTTTTAGGCAACCACAGCGATGTGGAGAAACATCCGCCCCGTGGCCACAGCTGAGCACTTCTCTGTTCTACTTACCCTTCCTCCCCAACAAAGGTGACATATAGCTTGTTTCTCTGCAGATCTTTTCTGGAGTAGCCCATAATCTGATTAAAAGCATCTTCTAGTAAGTGATCTCTTCGAATAATCAACCTGTCCATAAAGAGACAATGTGAAAAATACAGATTATTTCCTGATCCTTACTTTCTAGAATTTCACATTTGCCATTTGATTTCCATTTACCACAAATAACTAGGTGAGAAGCAGCAGAGTTACTTAATATCACTCCTGTCTGCAATAAAGTGCACATTTCTCTTAACTCTTAATAGCATCAGCAAAAGTTACATTAAGAAAATCATTGGTAAATAGAGCACCCCACCTATAACCTGTAAAAACAACTGCAGAATCCTTTCCAAATGGTCAAATCAATTTATCCAAGAAGAAAAATGATCATAAAACCACACACATGCACACATATACAACTTTTGTTTAGTAAAGCAAGAACATGAGGTAATAATGTTTTAAGTTTCGATGTACCTACTCTAGACAAGGAATTCAATTACCAAGTGCCCAGAGAGATGATTTTGAGAACAAGGAGAAAAAAAAAAAAAAGTTCCCAGTGGCTTCCAAAGCAGAGGAATTTATAATTGTGCTTAATTTTTAAAATTAATTTAATTTTTTAAATTAAGTGAATCTTGAGATTCCCTAAGGGATGGATACAAATGAATGATGCTTGTGTCTGGTTAATCTACTTGTGATGATGATAATTAAAGTCATCCTTCCACAGATATCAATGTTCCCTTAATATCAATGGCAATGAGCAGGGAATGATAAGGATGCCAGTGCATGACAGCTGGATCATCCAGACCTTCAAAAGTCAAGTGCGAGTGAAGTAAAGCTCAGAGAGGTATGGTGTTTGGGGCAGGCTGATGTTTTGACAGTGATGAAGGTGGAATTTAACTGACCAAGCCCTTTGACCCCACGTGCACCGGGTAGTGAGCCATGGGGCTGTTGTTGGGCTGGCCCCTGGACCCTCTCTCTGGGTCACAGTGGTGCATCAGCGGAGATCTTGCCTCCTTTGTCCTCTCTTAGTGGCAGAATGATCTCCAGTGGGACATGGAACGGGGTAAGGGTGGGGAGAAAACAAGGATGTTACCTTAACTAGGGAGTGAAAACAATTCTAGGGCGAACAATTCAGCTGCCCCATTTAAAGGGAGGTAGATGAAGAAGGGCAGAAATGACATTCATGACATATTCTGTTGTGAAGTTTGTTTCAAAGAATCAAATAGAGCCAAGCACTATTCCTACACTCAGGTCAGCTCATAAGACAGTAACTTGCAATATAGGACATTGTGATAGTTTTATATCTAATTAATATACTATATGCCAACAAAGAGCTGCTTTTCGGAAGAAAAAAATAAATCAGCTCTTTATTCTGCATGTATTTTTACATGGAAAGTGGCACTGTCTTCACTGCTTTCAAATCTTAGGCTTAAATGGTGCTTAATTCCAGAATGATGTTTTAGATGACACTAGCCTAAAACAAAGGCTAGTCATCCCAAGTCACAATCAATTTCTTACATTCCCAACCTCATCCCATCCTTTCACCACCTATAAGTCATATGGTTGGTATCACTTTGACTTACTTTAATTTCCCTGGGCCTTGTCCATATCCTTTAGTCTCTAACTTCCTGTAAAAGTTCCTTAGTTTGGCTTCAAAATCTCGCTTGTAAGGGGCTGGAGCCCTGGCATTGGCACGCTGAGTACCTATGGAAAACACAAAGAGGACAATCTGGATTTGTGCACTGTCCTAATGTTTATCACATCACCATGAAAAAATACTATCACAGGTAACAAGGAAAGGAGGCAATACTTTTAGCTTCTGCATTTTTCATCTCTCCAAGTTGAAGGATGTAACAAACCTTAACCAAGGTCTTAAGAGATATCTTCTTTGTGGCATTTTGGTTGAGAATAAAAATCCTGTTTGAATAGTTACAATGGTGCCCATGTGTTTCTCAAATATGTTCCCCTTTTCAGTCCAAACTAAGATGAGTCAAACAGAATTACTCATGTCTAATGGTAACTGTTCAGGATGGAATGTCTTTGCTTGCTGCTGAATGTTATCATGGCAATTAGACAGGAAGTTACAATGTGCAAGTATGTACTACATAAGGTGAGAATAGTGAGTTTTTATCATTTACTCTAAATTCCTCACCAAAAACCCCCCATAAAACTCCTTCAGATACACATTATCACAAAGAATGATTTTAGACACACAATTACGTGTATTTCATATTGCATGGTAAAATAATCTTAATATAATAACTGAATTCAGACATATTGCCAAAGGCACATACCTCCTGGTTGTATAAAAAGTAAGTAATACTAATATTTATTACATTCTTAATATGTGTCAAGTACTATGAATATCTATAGATTATCTAAATATATTTTATATGTCATTCGATGGTAAACATCATCAACAAAATGTAAAAGTAACATAGTTTGTACTTGTTTCCATAGAAAAATCTGGCTTTGTGTTACAAGGTGACTAAGCAACAAGGCGGGATATAAAACTGATGATGAATATGAGAATCAGACACGGAGCCATGACAAAAACACTGCATATTTCCATTAAATATTTCCAACCTCAATGAAAGAAACCAGAAAGCAAAAATTGTGAAGGCTGGTTTATCACATACTATGCAAGTTCATTAAAAGTTTCTTGAGCAAATGAATCAACTAAATGGTTATTATTCGTCACTAACACTGTGTTAGGTTCAGCAGCAGAAGCCCTAAATGAACAAGGCAGGGTTGCTGGAGTAGATACCTTAGGTGGAGAGACAGAAATAAAACATCAACAATTATAGAATAATTAAGTCCTACACTAGATGGTATACAGACTAGAGTGCCAAGGGAACACAATTATCGCCCTGGGGCTGCACCTAGCCGTATAGATCTATTTTGTTTGCCCTACAATCTTTTTGGAAGAGTTTAATTGCCAACATCTGAAAATTAGGAGATTTCAAGTAAAAAAAAATCCCGACTTCTGCCTTGAAAATTATTTGGGAAGTCTTGCAATAATAAGCTTGCATTTCCTTGGAAATACAGCGGGTAGCTGCAGCCACTCTGTTAGATGAGGCACATGCTTGCCACTCAGCCATAGCCACTCTGTGACACCGGCCGCCTGGCCCCCCTCAGTATTTGCATTTGAGATCAGTGTTTTAGAAAAGTAATAGCAATGTCACAGAAAAGGAATGAGTATAAGCAGAGAACAAAATGGAAAAGAACTTAGGGAGGAGGCTTATTGGAACCAAACCTTGTAAACAGAAGAGAATCTGTATTTTATACTGGGCACAGCAGCAAAGCTGGAATAAGCATTGCATGTGTGTTCAGAAGACACTGAGGGGACCCTGGTAACCTAAAGGGGAGGCGGATGGCTGGGGAGTAAATGGGAAATTTAATCAATCAGAAGGTTTGGAACCAAATTATGAGAGGAATTTTAAAAATCTAGCAGAGTAGTTTGGGTATGATGCAGCCAACGATGGGAAGCCTTTATAGGTTCTTGAGCAAGGGTATGACATCCAAGTGCTGTTTTATTTAAGAAATTATTTTCAGAGTTTGTTGAGTGAATTAAAGGTGGCAACAGAAAAGAGCTCCAGTTAGGAGTTGCTGCGGCAATCGAGGCCTGAGGGGATAGGCCCAGACTGGAGTGGGTGACTCAGAGAAACACTTACAACGTGAAATAAGCATGGGGAACAGAGCAGATAAGTACGGAAGAGGAATGGGAAGTGTTGATAACAAATATAAAGATTTTTGTAATAACAACAACAGCTATCATTTGTTAAATGCCTGCTATACATTAGGAACAATGCGCTCTGCATAGGGGATCTTGAGAAATCCTCACAAGTCGCTGCAGCAGGTATCATTATAACCATCATCATCACTTTGCAACTTGTTTTCCTTAACAAAGATGCAGTTTCCTGCCGAAGTCACATGCCAGTGACAGTGGGTTTGGGATTTGAGCCAGACCTGTTAGATGCTATAAGTAGTTGGAAAATGATGCTGGCGGACGGGGCATGTGAAGTTTTATACACATTGAGTTGGAGATGGCAGCTAGCCCGGTGGATACACTCTAGCAGCACTTGAAAATACAGTACTTGAGTTGGGGTGAGAGATTAGGGCCACACGCGTGGATTAAATGAGTGAATGTGTGTATGGCACTTGCGCAGTGCCTGTTGCTTAAGAAGACCCATATCAGTGTTAGCTCTTGTTATCTGCATAGAGGTGAATACTGAAGACATGGGGAAATGGGCTTTTAGGAAGGAATTTGTACAAAATTTGTATAATAATCTGTCTAGAGATCTGTTTGCATAGTTATGAATCTTTTACCCAAAGAGCTAAGAGTTATGTTATAAAGAAAACAAATAAACTTGACCTTAAAAGGTATGGGAAGCAGAAGGGACTCCTAGGCAGTTGTTCTCAATCCTGACCGCACCATAGAATCACTTAGGAAGCTTTAAAAAACCCTAATGTTCAGGCCACACCCAAGGTCCACTGCATCAGAATCTGTAAGGCTGGGACTCGGGCATGAGTGTTTTATACAGTTCTCCAGATGATTCCAATGTGCAGCCATGGTGGAGAACCACTATTCCCTTACAGAAAGGTCAAATATAACCAACACAACATGTGAACAACACCCAGGCATTAACACAGGGCAATTGCTTCCTGTGTATTTGAAAGGTATCGTTTGTAACATGAAGCAACATGAGCTCCATGAGCACAGGCTACTTTCCTAGTTGGACGAGGAACATGACAGTGCAGTACAAGTCCACTCAGAGGTGGCACAATAAAGTTACCAGTGCTCCAGTCTGAGAAACTGCAGACTGGTAAACCCAGACAGTGCAGTGACTCAGCCTTCCTGAGCACAATCATTGATAGGGAAGAGGAAAATGAAGAACAAAAGACTGAATGAATATCTTCAAGAGTCAAAAGAAACATGATTCTTTAAGAGTTGATTACCTTAAAAAACAGCACATACAGTATACTATTGCTGTATAATTTGAGATGCTTAAAAGGATATGGGAAATGCCACAATGCATTCCATCAATATCAGTACAAACACAGTAAAAATTAGCTCTGACTCCATTTACACCCTAGGGAAAGGAATTTAATTACACAGACTCTGGAGACAGCAACTGTTAAATGCAAAAATTCTTTTGCTAGTAGTTCTATTATGAAAAAAAAACATTTATATATTACTTCATCTTTTTAAAATTACAGTAAATTTTGCTGTTGGGCTTTGTCAAATTCTTAATACAAGTCAGGTATAAGTGCCAAGAAATTCCAGGGCAGGAACGATGTTACTTCCACTTTGGAAATAAAAAAGTTCTTGGAAGATTGAGCTAACAGAATTGTACGGGAGCCACAAGTTCAAGTGAAGTTCTAGGATACAATACTTTTATAGAGAGAGTAATTTTACGGTCTTTACAGTCCTAAAAAAGAAAATCAGATATAAAAATCAATGTCACATCTAGTAAGTGACCAAATGAAGGGTTGACTTTATGAATAGTCAGCAGTATGCTAATTATTTGTGGGAAAAATTTCAGTTGCAGGCAGATATTAAAGGTTTTCTTTCTTTGTCATTGCTAGGCAGACCTAAAGAACTTCAATATAGTGTTGTCCCATTTTCATATACTATTACAAAATTGAATAATCATATACAAACTAAAGAATTCCGCCTGACTAAATTATTTCAGATGACACTAGAAGCATCTTGGCATCAAACTCCTGAGCAGTCTGAGTCTTTTTCGATGCTGGGTATGCAGCCTGGAACCCAGATTGCTCTGATGCTGGCACTCGCTCTGTGTTAGACAGGGCTTGGAGCTTAGCCTAATCCAGCATGGCTCCAGGCCTCTGTCCTGGGATGGCTCAGAAGCCCACTTCTTTCCTGGTTCACTTTCAAAACATCTCTATGACGTTAAAAAAATCCCCTATTAGTAAATGAGAACAAAACATTGAACATTATAATAATTTCTGGAAGGCTCTATCTTCTGGAACACAGCTCAACACTGGAACTTAAGAAGAAAACATCTCCAAAATAGCTGGCACAAAGCACAAGCACTGAAGTCCATGCATGTTTACTTCATTCTCTAAGAGTAGTGAAAGGCCCTCGGGTCAGTGTTTGAGCTTGCTGATGCTCATGTGCATATCATTTATGGAAAACACCAAGTGATGCTCTGATTTCTCAGACCTTGGGAAAGGTATTGGCAAAGAAGTAACTTACTAAAAGAGGAAAGCTGAAGGGTCTGCTAATGGCAGGCATCCTCTGACAGCACTGAGGGTGAGGACATGGGAGACTAACAGCAGCAACAAATAAAACCTCTATACTGTAATAGGGACAGTATGTGAGGCTTTCCTTCAGTCTCTGGAATTACAACTTTACCCGCCCAGGGAGCGTCCTTCACTTGTGCTATTTGGTTCCCAGATCATCTTTGTAGTGCTGAACCAAGGGAAGGGGTAGAATACTTTTTAAAAAAAAACAGGTATAAAGCTACTTCAGGGACTGTAGGAAAGATGGGGGAAAGGGGAATGAGAGAAAGAGAGAAATAGGGAGGAAGAGAGAGGGAGAGAGGAAAGGAGGGAGAGAGAAGGGGAGGAGAGAAGAGAGAATGTGAAAAGAGTTGGAGATGAGATAAACAGATGCTAAGACTTCACAGGAAGAGAGAGAAGAAAAGATCCTTAAGGAGTCCACCGTGTGTTGGGAGAAATAATTCCCTCTCACAGCCCATCCCCTCAAGACAACCTTCAGCAAAGACCCACAAGGGTCTTCTATGTTCTCTGAGTGTATTTTACTTCTGTTGAGTGTGACTTCATGCTGGTGCTAGCTTCCAGGAAGTCCAGTTCTAGTCAAGTAACAACAGCTCTGCATCATAATTCCTCAGCACAATGACCTCCAAACCATGAGATATCCTCAATGTGCTGTGTATAGCAAAGAAAGGAGAAATATAATGCACTTACAAAAGAGTTTCAGCAAATAGTGGGTTAAACAAATTCTCATGCAATTAAAGTCATGAAGTTAAAGCTTTGGTTAACCTGGAAAATTCACATAAGAGAGCACATCTCCAATAATATTAGACAAATTAGGTGTCATTGCATTTAAATTCCTAGAAATGTGCAGCTTAAATAAACTGCTGGGTCCCCTATTTGGCGTAATAAACCATATGGTGTTTGGAAAGATCTTTTCCTTCTGGCATCGCTGAGGTTGGGATTGGTATTATAACGGTCCTAGAAAAACAAACCTTCACATTCCACAATTTTGACAAATTTTAGGTGAGCACTCAAACAGCTGCAAAAAGCGGTGAGTCAAAGTTTCCAAAGCCCCCTTCTCTCTGTATTTGAAAAGACATGTAAATGTGTTTGGAATGAGGAAAAGTGTGGAAAGTTTACCAGGTTCCTAGGCATTCTGAAGGAAGATCATTAAAATTTATTGTTGTAATTTTCATGATGTTATTCTCACACCACTAAGAGGGGTGAAATTCTAGCCACAAGAAGGAGGATCAGATCACTTTTAAAAGTCTGTTTGAAATGGGGCTTTCACAAAACCTTCAGGAATACTGGTAGAAGGAGAAGCTATTTTATACAAAGAAATGGAAGATTCCTCCACAGGGGAAATGAGGTTAGCTAGTCCTGCCCTTGGCTCATGTAGATCTAGTTACAGTTACTTCCACTGATATCAGGCCGTACATCCCAATTTCAAGATCAAACAAAGCCCACTGAAACAGAGTAGGCCAAAAATATGGAGATGATTCTTCCTGAAAATTAAAACCACCACAAACACTGCTAGCAATTTAGATATATTTGGGTTACACATGTCTTTGGAAAATGTTTAACTCTAAATCTAAGTTTCCAGAATGCATTTTTTTATTGCCACCGAGGATTACTCATGTGCATTTGCGATGCTAAATGAAGAAGTGCATTTAGTCAATATTTAGAACGCTCATATAGTCTCCAAGTATGTTCAGCCATCTTCAAGAACATGCCTTTGCAAGGCTCCAAAGAGACAGAATCTGGTGATCTCCCTTTCCCTGGGGAGGGTGGGCCACAGAAAAGGCCTGGAAAGAAGAGTCTAGACTGGCAAGAGCAATCATCCACATGGCTCCATTTCCTTAACCATAAACATCAGGTAAAGGGACAATCCATTTTAAACTTCAGCATAGGTTTTACGAAGATAAAGACCAGTCAGGATGATTAAATGTCTAAGCAGCCAGCTCTGCAAATCAGGAAGAAATTGATTCAATTATTCCAATTATTAATGGTTCAAATAAGGACAAACCATGCTTCTTGGAATCAAATTTCCAGAAAGAAAGAAAATGGGATAAATTAATGTTTATTAGCTACTCATTATGTCCCAGGCACCAGGCAAGGTGTTCTCTCAAAAATAACCATGAGAAATGGGGTGATTATTACTATGCCCATTTTACAGAAAAAGAAATTCAGGTTCAGGGAAAGAGGTAAATTGCCCAAAGTCCCACAGTTGCAAAATGATGGAGGCCAGCTGGGAATTCTATCCATTTCCCCCTACACCTTTAAACTTACCTGTAGTGTCATACACTTATTTCCTCCCAGCCTGTGTCATCAAAATAGTTGTCCCTACTTTGTTCCAAAGCTGGCTGTGCTGCTGCCTCCACTGTCCAGCCTTCCCATAGGCCTGTGCCATGTTTGTCACATTCCACCAACCACTCTCCTTCCTCCCACATCCGTGATCTCTGCACATGCATGCCCAGCCTTCCACACCTAAAATCCCTTTCTTCCCTCTTCTTCCTCTAACTTCTGTCCTATTTTGCTTTCTTTTCACCTCCATACTTTGTGAAAAGAACATTCACCACTCCTGGATTCTACTTTACATCCTGGATCCTTCTGTAACTGGTCACAATCCAGTGGATGACCTATCACTTCATAGAACCCCTTTGGCAAAGACAATTTATAACTTCATGATAGTCACACCTAATGGCCTGTTTTCACACTCATCCTTTCTGAACCCCTTGAGCATCTGGCCCTGTTAACCACTACTCCTTGAAAGCTGGCTCTCCCTAAAAGACTCCCTGATGCTATTCCAATATCCATTGGCTCTTTCTTTCACGTGCTCCTCTGCCTCAGACCATCCCTTAAATATTGGGGTTGCTCATGGCACCAACCCTCTATTTTCTCATCTTTTCGCTGACTTGTCCTCCCTAGTTCCTCTACGCTACACTCTGGGTTTAAACTGCCACAAGTACACTGATTTCCTAGCTGTCAACCTCTCCTGAGCTCCATGACTATCTTTTCCAGTTGTTTTTGGGTATCTCTAATTGATGGCTCAAAGATTTAATGCCAAACACGTCCAAAATCAAACTTATTTAATCTCTCCCCTTCAGTCTAAATCTTTTCTGTTTCTGGTGGATGGTGCTACCATCTGCCTGGTGGTTTAGGTGGTGAAGACTTTCAAATTTGCCTTGACTCTTCCCTACCTCGACTTAGAGTGCTGATGTCTCTGCATCCCACAACACATCCCTTCAGTTAATTCCGTTGTCTCCCTCTCCACTGCCACTGTCTAGTCCAGCCTTGTACCATGTCACCTGGGCTAACACAATAGCCTCCCAAACAGTTTCTCTCACTTTGGTCTCTCATCTTCTAATCCATCCTCCCTACTGCCAACAAACTGATCTTTGAAAAACAGGGTATTACTGGTATTCCTGTTTATAAATTTTCTTTGGCTTCATACAGACTACAAAGTAAGGCTTCAAAGACAAACCAGCACTAGCCTACATTTCCAAACTGAGCTCTGAGAACTTCTTTTCATATGTCTCTGTTAATTCCCCTAAACTGCTTTCATGTTTCTGAGGCATAGCTTCTGCTACCCCTTTGACTAGAATGTCCTCTTTCTTTGGTCCACCTGGTAAACTCCTAGTCATCATCCTTCGAGGCTCCACTTCATACCTGTTATCTTCACCTTGACCCAAACACCCACCCCCAGCACTGAAGGAATAGTTGTTCCCACATCTGTGCTCCCATACATTTCTTCACTATAGGACTAACTACAGAGCTTTACAGAGTCATTTGCTGACTCACTGCCCCGCCATGAATTCTTCAAAGGCAGAAACTGTATCATTCATATTTGTAGTCCCAGGATCTAATTCAGTGCTTGGATCATAGTTGGATGCTCAATAAATCTGTGTTGAATGAACAAATTAATAGACCATTTCCTGTTTGCAGTACTCAATTAGGCTACAGCTTCATTATCACAGCAATATGGGGAAACACATGTTATATATCAAAGAATGTAATAGAAGCTTTTTATGACACATGTGGAGTTTGGACCTCTACTTGAAATAGTTTTAAATTCTAATAGCTGTTAAAGTGTGAACAATACATTGCCTATATAATAACGATAAATATAGCTGATGTTCTGTCAACATTATGACTATCTTCCTTAAAAAAAAACTCATTTGCTAAGCTGCATTTTCTATCATTCACCCATTCACTCCTTCATTCACATCTACCTCTTTCAAAAAAAGCTTAAACTTACATGGTTTAGTTTATCTATTAACATGTTCTATCTACCCATCCATCTCTGTTCTTCCTATTTAATGCAATTAGTGAATACTGTAGGGAAAAATATCCAAGTCCATTAAACTGAATAATTTAAATTCTATTGTATTTCTTGAAGAGTAGAGACTTTACTTTTATTGCATATCAAATTGGTCTCTTCACTAGAACTTTTTAAAGCCAAAAGCAACATAGTAGTTTGTGCCCTAATATTTTCCAAGATACATTAGGCACTACATAACACAATGAAACATAAATTCTCCATTTGAGTATGTCATACTACTAATATTTATGCTCCTATTCATCATCTCTCTGTGAAAGTGAATCCCCATGGAAACAAGCCACACTTAAGAGAAAGGAAATGCCGCATACGAACCTGTGCTAACACTAAAGGTGTATCCAAAGTGTTCCCTTCCTGTGCTTCATGAAGGACAGAACGTGTGACTTGAGGGCTCACTCCTTAGAGAATTCACTGCAAGCAGCAGGTAGACTCACCTGGCGAGTTCTGAGGAGACGACACGGGGGAGCCACGTGGGGACTGACAGTAGCTGGGGTGGAGTAAGGCATGTGGAGGCACATATGACATTATCTCTTCTTCAAATAAACTGGGGAAAGACAGGAAACAAAATGGGCACTTCAGCCAAAGAAGTGTGGAAAAGCCTAAAGCCTGAACGTGTAAAGCAGTTGATCTCTCACCCTGACCCATTCCATCAAGATCAAGTTCACTTCCCGAAGGGAGCACCTGTCCCCTCCCCCTTGCAGGTAATCCTTGGGGCAAAAGAGCTGGCTGCTGTAGCTTTTGTGAAACCTGTGGTTATTTGCCTATTTTTCTGCCAACTTCAGAGAACACGATTTCTATTTTACCATTCTAATATGTGAGTTTGAATGTACATGTTTGTTTAAAAATTGTACCTGGGTTTTTAGATTTGGAAATAAGATTCAAACACAATAGAAAATGTTTATCGAGAACCCATAATACAAACACAAAGTATGTTCTGCATCTTCATTCCAAGAAATAAGCAACAGGGTCTTAACCTTCAAAGAGCCTGGGATTTAATTGGATAATTAAAAACAAAATAAAACAAAATACTTCCTAACTGCTTCCAAAATACTTACAACTGCTAAATAATGAGCACCCGTGTTTACCCTGGCTACTGTTTTTCAAATGTGAGGATTTTGATATTAGATTATTTGTCATTTTTCTCTTCCATATTGAAACTTTTGTTTCTAATACTGTCCTAAAAAAAAGATGGTAACCAGAGACCTGAGTTCTTGGACTCCTAGACTCTTCATTAAATATTATGAGAAAAAAAACAACAACTGATTTGAGTATTAAGCTCAAATATATAACCATTTGGCAAAATAGAATTAAGATAACCATAAAAGTAAGAGGACTCATTTTTTTAATCAAGAGGTAGAAGTAGGTTTCTTTTTCTTCAAACGTGGCCAAACCTAGAAACCTGTTACTTGTTTTTGGAAAAACATTCAGTAGAAGTGGCAACAGTTCAATCTCATAGAGATTTAAGGAAAGGACTCCTAAGGGTTCTAGCACTGGTTCTAAACAGAACTAATTTTGCCCCCACCTTCCAGGGGACATTTGGAAATGTCTGAGGACATTTTTGGTTGTTGTAACTGGGGGAGGGAGTGCTATTGGCGTCTAGTGGGTAGAGGTCAGGATGCTGCTAAACATCCTGCAATGCACAGGGTAGCTCTCTGCAAAAAAAAGACCTACCCAGCCCACAATGTCAACATTACTGAGGCTGAGAAACCCTGGGTTATAGCAGTGCAATAACAACACCTGCAATAGGCCACTGTAGCCAAAGCATTTGTATGTGATAGTTTTTCAAACCACCATTTTACTTCTGAACTGTAAGTCAGAAGACATGGAAACAGAAGCAGTAAGTACTCTCATCTGCAATACCCAATTAAGCCCTGAAACAGTCAGTCCTCTTTTTGAATAAATCAATAGCCAGTGGAATAAGGTGAATTTTAAATTAATTGCCAAGAAAAAGTCTCACTTGCTACTGCAAGGATCTAGAAACTTAAATTAGGTAAAGGGTAGGAATTAGCCTCAGACATCTACACCTGTGGCCTTGTGATGACATTTCTTCTTTCCTATAAATATAACCAATACTCAGAAATTTTTCATATCAAGAGAGAAATTTTTCATTTGAAAAGTTTAATACATAAAAGAGAATATGAAAATTCTCAATACATATCCTCCAGGAAGAAATGTTAACACTATTATTTTTACTTCAAATACACACACATACTTATAGATCTGTATATATCTATATATAGATGTATATATCTGTGTGCATATGTGTGCATGTGTGTATACTAAGTTCCTTTTGTTCTCCTCTATCATGATTTAAAGGTATTCTTCCTTTCACAGTTTTCTATTTTGCAACATATATGTATAGATAAGTAATACATGGTTTTGTCTTATGCATTATTTAAAAATTACATAAATGCTATGTAAGTATATAGCATTCTTGAGATTTTTCTTTCACTCAACAATATAGTTCTGATATGTACGTGAATACATAAGGATCTAGTTTATTCCTTTTACCTGCTATATAGTTGGCCATTCTATAAACATATTGGTTTATTTATCTATCCCTCTTTTGACAAATATTTACTTTTTTCCCAACTGTGTGCTTCTATCAATAATGGTGCAATGAGCACCCTATATATGTCACCTTGTGTACATGTGAAAGGGTTTCTTAGTGTAAATATGGTATATCCCTAAAAGTAGAGTTGCTCAGTCATAATGCATAAACCTTTTCAACTGTACAGAATAGTGTTAATTTGCACTCAAAAGAGGTTGTAGAAACTGCAATCCAATCCCACCAAGCCCAAACATAATATAAGAGTTTCTATGTCTCATTTGGTATTATCAGACCTTTTAATTTTTACAAATCTAATATGTGAAATGATATCTCATTATTTCAAATTGTATTTTATAATTAATAGCATCTTTCCATGAGTTTATTAGCTATTCATACTTCAATTTCTATGAAATGCCTTTTCATATCCTTTACGGATTTTTCTATTGGGTTCTCTTCTTTTAAATTAAAAGCATTCTTTATATACTCATAACCTCTTTGTTTTTTATGTGTTGTGAATATATTCTTCCAGTTTATCTTTCTTCATGCCTTTATTTTATTTATTTATTTTTTTGAGACAGAGTCTTACTCTGTTGCCTGGGCTAGAGTGCCATGGCATCAGCCTAGCTCACAGCAACCTCAAACTCCTGGGCTCAAGCAATCCTCCTGCCTCAGCCTCCCGAGTAGCTGGGACTACAGGCATGCGCCACCACACCCAGCTAATTTTTTCTATATATTTCTAGTTGTCCAGCTAATGTCTTTCTATTTTTAGTAGAGACGGGGTCTTGCTCTTGCTCAGGCTGGTCTTGAACTCCTGAGCTCAAATGATCTGTCCACCTTGGCCTCCCAGATGCTAGGATTACAGGTGTGAGCCTTTATATGTGGCATTTTCATTATAAAAATTTTAAAATTTTTATGTAGTCAAATTTATCAATCATTTCCTATATGAGCTCTGATAGAGGTATATTTTTTTACATGAGTTAGTGAAAGAATACATTAAATAGAATAATCAATAGCAAATTCAATAAGGGCATTTAAAGGTCTCCCTATTGGAAAATAATTTTATATGGGTTTATTTTTAACTGAATAACATCCTCCTAGACCTATACTATCTCTACATTGCAGCTTCCTGACAATCAAGTTCATCTGTATCAGGAGTGACTTTCCTTTTTAAGAAATAGACAAAACATAAAAACAATCACAAAGTCTTCCACTATGTATGCAACAAGGACACTGCTGAGTTTATAATCACTGATTCATATCACTCAAACTCCAAAGTAAAATAAAAAATAAAGAACTGAGGATATGACCCCAATTTTTCAATAATCATTAAATATTATTTCTTAAGCATGTATATGCAACACCTTGTATCATTTGTACTTTCATTAAAATAATAAACACATTTGATCACCTGAATGAAATAAAAGTCTAGAATTAACCATATGTATTCATTATAGAACTATTACATGTAAGTGAATTTCTCACACTTCTTCAATGGCCCATTAGCTTCAGAGAACTCGCTTATTTTCTCAAACAGGGGGAAATGTAGCCTTGATCTTTATATAATACATGAATGAGTTTTCAAATTCTAAATACTTTGAATTCAACCACATAACACACAGAAACTATGCCAACTGTCGTGTTTATTTTACTACAAATATTCTAAGCTATGGTGTAATAAAATATTTAAGGCTATAGCATCTAAAGATTATTTAACTAAGGACAGGTGAATGATAATCATGACTTCTATTTTTACTAATTTCAAAAGCAGAATTCTTAGTTTAAATGAAAAAGCTTTAGTTTTCTAGAATGAAGCAAAAGAGTCATAACCAAGCCAGAATTTTATAACAAAATTCTGTAACTTAACTATTTTATCACCAACCAAACTATCACAGAAACATCATATCCTAATAGTAATTGACTAATAGTCTTCCTGACCCCTTAGCATACTACATGCTACTTTCAGAACTAGCTCAATATACCATAGACTGGGAAATGAGTCCCTTCCACCTCCCGCTCAATAGGTCCTGTTCAGAGTCAAGTGAAGTGAAGTATCTATGGAAAGTGATTTCATCCTTTTGAATTATGGTTCAATTACACAGTAAAGAAACAAGTGGCAACAATCAAGTGGGCAGTCAGAAATATAGCAACAAATATGGCAATGATCAGGTGGAGAATTGGATGGACATGGTCAGGGTCAAGATCACCATGAATGCCACAAAATGGTTGTCAGCACCCAGGGGTAGACAAAGCATTGCCGCAGTGGCTCGGCATGGCATTCCCTTTCATTCTAATTCTACACAGGTTGTAGAGGTGGGTGTCCCAACCACTAAGTGAAGCAAAGCTTTATTTTACTCTGGTTTGCCTTCATTTGAGGGACAATATCAAAAATGAGAAAGTCTTTTGAAAACTTGCCAGTTTCACTTCTAAACTACTCTAAAACCAAAGCTGATGTAACCGTCAGGAAAGAAAATACAACAGGTCAGTTTTATGAAGGTCTATCAAGTTGGCAGTAAGTACCAGGGACCAAATTTCAACTTTCTGCTTTGATTTCCCAAACCTAAACTCTCAAAACCATAAGGTAAATAAATAAATGTCTTAGCTCAGCTAAAGGGGACAAAGCACATTTTAAGAAAAAAACTTGAAAGAGAATATAAGTATGTATAGCCTCTCTTCTACAGTGAAGGAGTAAACTGTGTGTATGCCTTATTCAGATACCCTACTGCTCTGTTCTGTGAGGGGGACGTTTTATTCATTAGTCTCTAAGACCTTTCCCTTCTCCAGTACCACCTCCTTTACCAGCAGGGTAAAAACAAAATTAAATAGATCTCAGTGCTAACAAATGCAATCTGAAACACATTATCACTCAATCAGCATCTAACTCTTCAACATCAGTATTTCTATAATATGTCTCCTTTAAGGATAAAGGAGACATATTTTAGGTGACCATTATCAGCATATTATTTGCTAAAATGCTCCATAATATCTGATGACAGCAGACTTTCTGCTTCAAGAGCTAGTGTTACGTACCTCAGCAACATAACAAGGTCTGCATCACTTGAAAGGCGCACCAATCCTGGGGTCCCTTCAGTTCGGATAAATTGGATCTTCTCCCTATTTAAGCAAAGAAACAGCTCAAGATACATGTGGCAAACTTTTGGGACATAACTCAGTGGGGTAAAGCACATTTTTTTATGATGATCACAACACTTTTTGCTACCCATTATGGGGCAGCTACTATGTATGTGATACCCTAGGAATACATATCCAAGACAGACATGCTGTTTGCCTTCAAGGGTACCTTGTGAACATCAACATCTTCCAGTTCTAATTAACAATGGGAAAAAAAATTTTTTCTATTGCTTTAATCATTTTGCTGCCCAAGTACTACTATAGGTAGTATACCGTCCAACCAGTAAAACTCAGTCTCTGCTTTGAGTCAAAGCTGACTGGGGGGCCTGGATCTAAGTAACAGTCTTAGGCCGATCCCCTGCTATTCCAAAAACAGATCGTGTCGGGATAGTTATCTATTTTCCTGAGGGTATACCCCTTTAAGTTATGAGTGATGAGCTCATTCCTAATTGGAAATAGATAATATCTATGCATTACATATTCAATGTGAAAGCATATGGCTTTTTTTAAATGAGGGAAAACCTGAAATACTTTTAGTTACTCCAGTTGGTGAAATAGATTGTGTGTATTCCTGTGCAAATGTATATATATATATACACATCAAACACAACCATGTGAGTTATTTCTATCATTATTTTATTATGTGATAACATCAGTTTTTTCTTTTTGTTTGGTAAGTCATCTGCATGTTACTATTCCCAATTTGTTATATGATTACGGTTTTCATAAAATTTTTCCTAGTTGGTTTCCCTTGTTTACATCATGCCATTTCAAAGCACACCATATTAATTTTTATAAGAGGAGGCAAAAATAAAAACATAAACTATGGTACTAAAACCATTACATTTGGTTAGAACATAGAGGCCAATACAGACATACAATTTTACTCTGAGTGCTAAGGCCAATATCTCTGACTACCATGTTATGAAATAAAATATCAATCACTGATATGTAAGTATTAATTTACAGTTAGTTCTTATCTACAAAGCATCTTGTTTTTCTATCTGATATTTTCACAAAGCCCCACTGTATTTTCTATTTCAAAATTCCAAACTCTCTTATTAAGATTACTTAGAGACTTGGAGGCAATGAGGTAATAGGCAAGCTTTAATGCTCAGAAGAAAAATTCCCTAATGCTTAGAAAAGTCAGTTGCCTTTCCCTTCACCACACAGCTCACAACTCATGATAAACAGATTTCAGTTCTTGGTTTCTTCTGGCTAGATGCCTTCTACATAATATGTTAGTATATGAAGCACCTATTCTTTAATATTTACCACATTTTCCTTTTTGTCTTTTATTGCCAGTAGCTAACTACTATTAAAAAAAAAGACTATTAAATAAGTGGTGGACACGTGTGTAAAGAAATTGCTAAGAAGTCCAGCCTCTCTGCTTAAAGTTATTTCAGCTTGAAGGCTTGAACCAGACAGAACATCATCTCTCAAGTGTTGAAATCGTATGCCTGAAGCACGTGATGGAAACCAAGGCCCATTATCTGGTACACAGTTTTTTGATAAAAGATATAAACATTGGTTGAAAAAAGCTAAATTAGAAAAAAGTTACCTTGGAGAAAAATGGACAATAACTTAACCAAAGAAGTACGCTCATAAGGGTTGGTAACAATATGCTTTGATCTTAAAGAATCAAAAGCTAGCTCTAACAAATACGCAGTTTATCTCCTTAGTCTATCATCACAATGAATCCAGGCAAACAGAACAAAACCGAAGAACAAACTGGCTAAGCACTCTCCTCTACTTCCTCAGCTGGAGCTACACAGAGCAGGCTGAGTGATGGTGAAGATATCACGCTCCAGATTGTGGCCTGTAGGTTTCCTGTGAATAAGAAAAACATCATAGCTTCCTGAGTCACAAGGATGACAGGGTGAGGAAAGGAAAGGGGGAAGGCATCAGAGGACACATGCCAATTGGGAAACTGTTCATCACTTTCCAGATATTAAACTACCAGGCAGTGAAGGCAACTGGTCTGATTTTTCAGGTGACAACATACCAGAGGCAGGCTGGGACTAGTTTTCTACTAGGCCAACTGATTTATCACAATGACAAGCTATGGGTCATATGCTTCCAGGAACCAGACACTGGAATATGTCATCTGAGGTACAGCACACCACTAAGTACTTTCTTAAACTGATATTGATTTATTCTTTTGGCAAACACTTTCTGAGTACCTACTATGTGCCACGCATGGTACCACACACTGGGAATCCAATAGGAAGTAAGACAAAGTCCTTTTGGAGGAGTTAATGGTGCAGTGGAAGAGAGAAAGGCAATGAGCAATTCTAATATTAATATTATTTGAAAATATTTAAATTCTTCAGTTCACTTAACGGAACTCTGTCTAGGCCTTATACCTGCACCAGGCCTAGATAGTCCTTTACAAAGTCCTTTCATGTAGAAACAAAGAAGATATTAGTTTACTGACAAGAGAGCAGACCAAGGCTGAGGAAGAGAGAGAAGTCAGTAGACATCCTCGGATATGTCACCAACCTTTTCTAAGAAAAAAAGGAACAGCTTCTTGGTTATCAGATATTTGCCCACTGTTCTATAGACCAGTGTTTCTCAAACTGGTGTCCTTGTTTACTAGAAATCTGTAGAAATCAGCTAGAGTTCTGCAAGAATACTTAAATTTTGTGTTTTCACTTTGATGATCAAAGCAGCCAAAATGATACAAGCATATTTTGGATAATATAAATGACATTTATGACTGAATATTTCCATGTGACTTTGGGTCCTACGTCTGTATTTACAAGGTGGTTGTTGCCAAGGGATCAGAGATGAACTTTTAAAATGTTGGTGAGTAGGCCTGGCTGCCCTGAGGTCGGCAAGAGCTTGATGTGATAACAATATGACAACAACGGTCCCTGTCTGCCACTCATGCACAATTCTCTTACCAATTAAAAAGATAAACTTTTCTGTTATAGTATTAATTTGCATCATGAAAATGATCAAGTGAGGCTAGGTAATGTATATATAAATTGCCATAGGCTAATAAGAAAAGAAAAGAGATGGATTTAAAAGTAAATTATGCATTTATGCTAAATAATGCATAAAGATGTCCTGGCTTATTCTAAGAACAAAGCTTTGCAATAGTTTGCAAACTGAAAAGTAGTGGTAGAATCCACTCATCCTAGGGCACATTCAATGCTATGCCTTTTTTTGTATTGCATTTGAAGATACACTATTAAATAAACTGGCAATGAAATCAGTAGATAAAAATAAGCTTTTTGTTAAGAAGAAAAAATGACTGTAATAATGTCAATTATTATATCTGTACACATGACAGACCATTAGATGCAAAATCAAAAGAGTCAAGTCAAAAAGCACAAATATATCTTTCCACTGACAAAGGCCTCAACATTGGCGATTGGGCTTCTGAAAAGCAAAATTTTCTCACATCGATGGCATCAATTCAAATGGTATTAAATTTTTTCATTTTTATTTAATTTGTATATCACTTGGTTTTATAGTTTATAAAAGCTTTAAGCATAAGAAGTTTATACATACTTTGTACACATTTAAGTTTATTTAAAATAAAAGTGGTTAAAGTCAACATAATAGGTATGTAATATTTCTTTTCCTTTTAGAATGGAAAATAACAGATGTGACTCCTACAAATTCCCATGAGTCCACTCAGTGTTTTGAATAAACAAAACAAGTTTGAGAAATGTTGTTAAAGATACATCTGAACTTGAATAGAGGAATGTTTGAAATTTTTAATATATTTATGCTAGTTTATTTTATTAATTTATAGAGTTACAAGAAATCTGTGGCAGTCTTCTAATTTCTTTCCTTACTTCCACCTCCTTAATAAAGAAATTCTATTGAATCTTAGTGGTTTATAATGAAGATTAAGGTTAGACTCAAATAACATATATTATCATTTGACCCTCTCTGCATGGGTATGTTTCCTTCTCTGTGCCCTTTAGAGTACATTCCAGAACTTTCACCATTGCACCTTCTCCCCTGGCCAGTGAGATATAACTTAAATTTCTTTTGAAACATGAATTTCTTGAGGGCAAAAGCCCTTCCTCCTTTATCTATGTGTTCTCAGAGTACCAAGCAGCGTGCTGTGGGCACAATGAGTGCTTAGTAAAATACAAACCGGGCACACGATCAATTAAGGCCAAAATAACAGATTTGGCTCCTGACAATTTCTCTAAGAATACAATCAATGTTTGGAATAAACAATCTTGTTATCTTTTTTTTTGTGGTGGCAGAGAAATAAAAAGAGAATTAGAAAGCTGATAACAGATTATTTGCAGAATCCACTGGAGGGAGGTGCAAAGGACAGGTAAAGAGGCAACCTCTTAACATGGAAACTCACAACTATTAAAACAAGATGCTACACTGTACAGTGACAACCTCAGGAAGAAGTCTCCAGCTATTGCTGCCTCTCAGACTCTGAGGACATTTATGCCTTTGCAACCACTTCCTCCAGGGCACAGAATCACCCCAGAAGAGCAACTCTAGCAGAAGATCATTTGAGGACAATGAACAGCCTCAAGACTGAATTCCCACAGAAAACATTCTCACTGAAACCACTCAACATTTTGGTGAAGTTAAAGAAAGGCACGTGTTCAGAAACAACCCGAAGCAGCAATACTCTCAACCGCAGAACTCTAGATTACAGACTGCACATCCGGGTCCTGTAGACCCTGTTCAGCAGCACATTCACAAATACATTGTTTTTAAAAACTATCTTCAGGCAGTTCTAGAGAAGTACCCTTGACTTCCATAACAGTATAATGTCAAGAAAGGAAAATCAGCACTCACCATTCACACTCTATTACAGTCATAGGGCACTGTTTGACTTGACACATAGAACCAAGCAGGAGAAAGTTTAACTTTTCTTTTGATCTCCCCTTATATAGGTTAGATTTGGAAATTTAAGTCCATTACAGGCATGTGATTCTTATGGCCATGTAAAAGTGAAATGAATTAGCAACATGATTAGGGGCAAAATTTGCCATAAATGGATATAAATTATCTCCATGGTAAGAACTTAGAGACCTAGCGAACTCTCTTTTCTTGTTTCTTCTTCTTAAAATAAGTATAATTATAGAACGTAAATGAAATGCTCAGCCTGGAGTCTGCTATATGGTAAGCACTCAATAATTTTAAAATATTGAGTATATTATTAGATAGGCCCCATAATTATTTATTCCTTTTTCAACAGACAGTATGATCTATTGAAAAGAGAGCCAAACTAGATTTCTGGTGACCCACTCCTTTTTCTGCTACTGTTGCTGGCAAGTTGTTCTAAATCAACTTGTCAACAACATATTATTAACACAGAAGGGACGCTTATTTTTGTTTGCTTTGTAAGAAATGCTTCTGTTTCACTAATAACTAGGCAGTTTGTTTAAATACATGTTAAAAATAAAATTTCATTAAAAACCATTTTGTGCTATCATAAATAATTCATTGCTCTTTATGATTTTAGGGATGGATTTATTATTCTTTTGGGTTTGGGGAAGGCATTGGGACTGGATTCAATACTGATATTTTGCTTTGGTCCACAGAGAGTCCATATCTAACGAGCTACTGATGAGGGATGATATTTTACTGAACTGTCTTCTTGATAAATGGAACAGAATACAGCAAAAATCAACAGTGAAACACATATACCTAAAACATGGTTATTCCTTGCATGATAAAATGGTTTTGAAAACCATGATTGAACCATTTATTAGCAAGAAAACACAATATTTTGGAGAAATATCCAATGGATGAATATATATATATATTTTTTTTTTATTTCAGCTCATCATGGGGGTACATAAGTTCAGGTTATATACAATGTCCATGTCCTGCCATCCCCCCGAGTCAGAGCCTCAAGCGTGTCCATTCACCAGACAGTTCACCTGGCACTCACCATGCAGTCATACCTCCATCCCCTCCCCCCACCCCCCACCTCCCCGAGTCTGCACCCTCAAGCATGACCATTCCCCAGACGGTGCGCAACGCACTCATCGTGTAGACATACACCCATCCCCTCCCCCCACCCCCCATCTCAATCTGATATCTAATTGGTACCCTTCTCCAATGTGTATTTAGGTGATGGTCAGGGAAACCAATTTTCTGGTGAGTACATGTGATGCTTGTTTATCCATTCTTTGGATACATCACTTAATATAATGGGTTCCAACTTTCTCCAGGAGAACCAAAGAGATGTCGGATCACCGTTATTTCTTATAGCTGAGTAATACTCCATGGTATACATATACCAAAGTTTACTAATCCATTCGTGGATTGATGGGCATTTGGGTTGTTTCCACATCTTTGCAATTATGAATTGTGCTGCTATAAACATTCGGGTACAGGTGTCTTTGTTGTAGAATGACTTTTGTTCTTCTGGGTAGATGCCCAATAATGGGATTGCTGGATTGAATGGTAGGTCTATCTGAATTTGTTTAAGGTATCTCCATAATGTTTTCCACAGGGGTTGCACTAGTTTGCAGTCCCACCAGCAGTGTATGAGTGTTCCTGTCTCTCCGCATCCACGCCAATATGTGTTGTTTTGGGACTTTTTGATACATGCCATTCTCACTGGTGTTAAGTGATATCTCATTGTGGTTTTGATTTGCATTTCCCTGATGATTAGGGACATTGAGCATTTTTTCATATATTTGTTGGCCATTCTTATATCTTCTTTTGAAAAATTTCTATTCATGTCCTTTGCCCATTTTTTGATAGGGTTGTTTGATTTTTTCTTGCTGATTTTCCTGAGTTCTAAATAGATTCTTGTTATCAGATCTTTATCTGATGTGTAGCATGCGAAAATTTTTTCCCATTCTGTAGGCTGTCTGTTTATTTTCGCAACTGTTTCTTTGGCTGTGCAGAAGCTTTTTAACTTAATCAGGTCCCATTCGTTTATTTTTGTTGTTGCTGTGATTGCCTTAGGGGTTTTCTTCATAAATTCTTTGCCTAGACCAATGTCTGTAAGAGTCTTTCCTACATTTTCTTCTAGAATTCTAATAGTTTCTCCCCTAAGGTTTAGGTCTGTTAGCCACCTTGATTTGATTTTTGTGAGAGGTGAAAGCTGTGGGTCCTGTTTTAGTCTTCTACATGTGGCTATCCAGTTTTCCCAGCACCATTTATTAAATAAGGATTCTTTTCCCCAAAGTATGTTTTTGCCTGCTTTGCCAAAGATTAGATGGCTACATGAGGATGGTTTTATGTTTGGATTTTCTGTTCTGTTCCATTGGTCTGTGTCCCTGCACTTGTGCCAATACCAAGCAGTTTTAATAATCACAGCTTTGTAGTATAGTTTGAAGTCTGGTAAATTAATACCTCCCATTTTGTTTTTGTTGCTTAAAATTGCTTTTGCTAAACGGGGATGAATATATTTATAAGTTGGGGAATCTTTCAAAGTTATAGTAGGGAACTACATTTATGGCAAAACACTTTAACAAATACATGGATTTGATACTTTAAAAAGAATCTCAACTAATTTTGGCTATTAGAGCTCTTGCTTTGGGCCTTTTTTTTTTTTTTTTTGAGACAGAGTCTCGCTCTGTTGCCTGGGCTAGAGTGCTGTGGCGTCAGCCCAGCTCACAGCAACCTCAAACTCCTGGGCTCAAGCAATCCTCCTGCCTCAGCCTCCTGAGTAGCTGGGACTACAGACACGTGCCACCATGCCCGGCTAAATTTTTCTATATATATTTTAGTTGTCCAGCTAATTTCTTTCTATTTTTAGTAGAGATGGGAGTCTCGCTCTTGCTCAGGCTGGTCTCAAACTCCCGACCTCAAGCGATCCTCCCACCTCGGCCTCCCAGAGTGCTAGGATTACAGGCATGAGCCACCATGCCCGGCCTGGGCCTTTTTAACTTTCGGTGTTTGTTCAGTTGTTTTAAAGTTAATAGTTATGAGATTCCATGAATGGAAAATGTGAAAATTAGACACATACATGATGAATATGTCAAAAACCTATATAAATCTATAAATTAGCACATCTACTCAAATAAAATGAGGAACAATTATTTCTTTTGCAGAAGTCATAGAATAGTTGACAGGTTCTAAGAATCTGTGTTCCCTTCTGTTCTAAAGAACAAAATCGAAAACTCTCATTAGACCAACAGGATAATTAGCTTCTTGGGAAGATCTTTTAATGTACCTTTGGATGGCTTCTGAAATGGTATCTCAATGACATTGGCCTGCTATTTTGGCCCTCAGTAATTTCTGCTGAACCTTGGGCCAGAAGGCTCAGTCCTCTGTCTAGCCATAGAATAGTCAAGGCTGACTTCCTTGCCTATGTGTAAAAGATTTTAGAGTAAAGTTCCCTGTGGAAACAGTGTGAGAATAACACTAAAAAGCCCTTTACACAGAACTTAAATCATGGAATCAAAGGACACTAGTTGCATTTTAATTATATCCACAGAATCACATGGTTCCATTTATATGAGTATCAATCTCAGGGACAATGATTTACAGAATTACAGCAAGTTTAGGAGCAAATTACTTTAAACTGAGTCATCGTGATACAATAAAGGAGTAAAGGGCAGACTACTAATACAAAATTAACTTAAGTTTATTGTATGCTCATTTTGCTTACACAGTACCAAGTGCTTTACATAATCTCATTTAATCTTCAAAAGGACTCTGCAAGTTAGAAATTCCTATCCCCATTTTACAGATGAGGATAACAACTTGGAGGTTGTTAGATGTCTCATTCAGTCACCTGGTGAGTAAACTGCAGAGCCAGAATTCAAACCTAGGTCTCTCTGACCCAAACCTGAACTCTTAAGATCTGTACTCAACTATTTTCTAAGAGCTATTACTGCTGACCTCCCAGTGAGAGACAGAGCCTTCTATTTTAGGACTTCCCACTGACCGTTACTGTGGTGTTGATAAATTATTGTAATCAAGTGTCTTAAAGGATTCAGTTATTATCCCTATGTACATGGTCCACAGGAAAATAATAGTCCCAGTCTAAATTTTCTGTTATTAATTTGGTACAGCAAAGGTCAGAAGCTTGCCATGTTGGTCCAGACATCTGAGTGAGCAGTAAACAAATTAGAAGAGGACTAAGGGAGAGAGCTAGGCAAGTCTTAACAGGAAAACACACGAGGATTAGCAGAAGCAAATTCATGCTATTTTGACCAAGTAATTCAGATGTTAACTGAGATTAACATTTCCAGTCTAATATTAAATGTAGGAAAATTCATTTGCCACAAAGTTGGATAACAAATAGGTTAGAAATTTTGAACTCTGGGGTTTGTTTTATGTAAGCCAACTTTTGACACTTTAACTTTTTATTTCATAAAATCCTGTATTGTTTGATAATTTAAAAATGGGCAATTATTTTTAAAATAAAAGAATTAAAAGTAAAATTAAAGTATAACAAAACTCCAGGGCTCTTAAAATAGGATGATGGAAAGAAACAGAAGATCCAAGTCTGCATTTGCTTCTGGTCTCGTGAATCCTGAGACACATATTGACTTGCCTTTTGTGGCCCACAATTTCTTGACTTCCAAGTTATTGATTTACTAATAACAATAGTAATTACTGTTAAATGTGGAAAACATGGAATGGTCTGATTTACCCAGAATGAAAAAAGCATCACAGATCATGTCCTCATGGCCAGGGAATTGATATGAGAAGCACCTAAGAAGATATCAGCCTGGTGCCCAAAGTGATAACTGCTGATGTGTGGGGAAAGCTGGGCTAGTCAGGAACAGATTAACTGGCTGGACGTGATAACCACGTAAGTGGGGAAATTCTCAACTCTTAACTCAGGTTTACAGCCTTTCTCATCATACATGTTGTACAAACACCAATACTAAAAATTTCATTGAATTTATATGTGTTATATTCATCTATAAAATATTCTTAACGGGTTGTTTTTAATAAGTATATTTATATTTGAATCAAATATTAGAATATTTTATTTCAGCTTTTATTTTAATGTCACTACATACAAGCATCTTAGTATGATCACCATCTTTCAATGAGAACCAGTAATGGGATAAAATAATCCAATGGGGACAGTACCCATTTGACAGATTTGGATTTTTCCAACCAGGGAAATAAATCTCTTTTGAGATTAAAAACAAAATAAAAAAGAGGGCAACAACTTGGTACCATTCAAATTCACATGACAGATGAAGTTATAGGGAGCAGCGATTTAAATGCAGCAGTTGAAAGTGAAAGCCACATGCCATTGCACAGACAACCGCAGCCGTTCTATAGGAAAAGATACACAAGTGGAGTCCCAAAAAAGAGAAAGCTGTATATGGACACAAACTAAATAAACTGCTTGCTATCCTCTGGCTTATGAGGAATCACAAGCAAAACAGGAGAAGCACAAAGTAAAGAGGTGTATCTGCTTGAATCTTCCAAGGGCTACCACTTATTTCCTCATTATAGTGAGGGAAAAATAAGAAGGAATATTTCTTCTTCATCATGGCTGTGCCATGGATGAAGAAGAACACACATGGAGCTATGTTGGTACTGGGAACTCTTGCTCCAGGTATGAATATAAGGCCCACGGTTACCTTTGGCACATAGATTACCCAGCGGCTCTGTATCATGCATAAATCTGTTACCAAAAATACCACTGAAATAAGAGATTAAAGAACCTCAGCTGCTTCACCGTCCCTGTGTTTGTGGGAATGCTCTTTACAATGCAGTTTTTAACTAAATGAAACAGAATGTTCTCTTAGATATACAAACTTCCCCTTTATAATGTTATGATAAGCAAAATGCTTAACTACCAAAAAGTTTTAAAAAAATGAAAGTACAGTATGACACATACTCTGCGTAAGAGAAATGGCATTATCTTATTGATTTAAGGTCCTGCTTTTTTCTACTTGCCATAACTGCATCTGCTTCCCATGGTCAAATTCTGTAAAGAGTTTTTAAAAAGTGTAAATAGATGGAAATATATTTCAAAGCCTATCAAATAATTTCTTAATGATAGATTACCACATGAGATCTATGTTAGAAGATTGCACTTAACTGAGGACACTGTCACTAAAAACCAGAAATCTTCAACAGTCTTTAGATTAGAGAATTTTAAGACTAAAAAGCAGAAAGAAAACAAAAACAAAACTAGAAGCTACCAACTGGGGCCTGCAGCTTTTCCCTCTGTTAGGATCTGTTAAGGTTTTGTCAAGTCATTAAAAAATAATGATAGATGCCCTGTTCATGTAGATTAAATCATCTAATGGTAGAGATTTAAAGATATATTAATTGCTTTAAGTAATAATGTGGAGTGCAGAGAAAAAGTAAAAAAAATTCTTGAGTTTCCTCTTTCTTGTTCTTTTTTGTGGGGGATGGGGTACATTAGGAGGAACAGACATTGACTATAAGTATATGTGTATGTGTGTGTGTGTGAGTGAGATGGCTGTAAGTGGCTGAAGAGAGAGAAAATAGAGTTCTCCTTACTTTGTGATTAGCAAAAGAATAGGAATTTATTTTGTTTGCCTGTTTGTCTGTCTTGCTTTGAGGTCTAGAATCTCCAAAATCTCTAATTAGACCACTGAGGAGTTCATTCTGCAATTTTATTAACTAAAACTTCTTACATAAGATTCCCTAGGGGACCATGGATTACTGAGTGGATGCCATAATAAACAAACATACAAAATACTCACTTGTATAATTTTTATAATTTTTGTGTGATTGAGAACAGAATGCTTATGTTGGGGAAAGCACTAACACTTGAGTTAGATGTTAACCATGTGAAACCAGGATTTCTGTACAAGCAATGTTTGTAGTGTCATACTTGAAATTTTGTATACCTTTAGCCTTTAAAAACTTTAGAAGGTAATGAAAACTTTAAAGACATGACATTGAGAATATCATAAGAATATTTGGTAATTTGTTTTCAAATCATCAACTATATGTATTAATATATAGGTGCATTTACATTTGCTATATGCAAAGTGCTATTCTAGATATTTGAGCAGTAAGGAAAAATAATGATGAGTTGGATAAGATCCCTATTTGCAAGGATCTTATAAAATAATTGGAAAATAAAGCATAAGGACTTGAAAAGTCAAATTATAGCACAAAAGTCAAATAGTTACAAAAGTACAAAGGACAATTTGATTATATAATTAATCATCACATTAGTGTCTAGGCCAGAGGTTATTACACCTGGCCATGCCATCAGAATCATATGGAGAGGTTTTTAAAAACTAAAGGTTGGAGTCTACCCCAGATATCTCTTTTTTAAAAATTTTTTTTATTTCAGCATATTATGGGGGTACAAAAGTTTAGGTTATGTATATTGCCCTTGTCCCCTCCCCCCCAATCAGAGCTTCAAGCATGTCCATATCCTAGACAGTGTGCATCACACTCAATATGTATGTATACATCCATCCCCTCCCTACCCCACATCTGCCCAACACCTGATTAATGTTATTCCTAAATGTGCTCTTAGGTGATGATCAGCGAAACCAATTTGATGGTGAGTACATGTGGTGCTTATTTTTCCATTCTTGGGATACTTCACTTAGTAGAATGGGTTCCAGCTCTATCCAGGAAAATACAAGAGGTGCTATATCGCCATTGTTTCTTATAGCTGAGTAGTACTCCATGGTATACATATACCACATTTTATTAATCCACTCATGTACTGATGGGCACTTGGGTTGTTTCCACATCTTTGCAACTGCGAATTGTGCTGCTATAAACATTCGAGTGCAGGTGTCTTTTTTATAGAATGTCTTTTGTTCTTTTGGGTAGATGCCCAATAATGGGATTGCTGGAGCAAATGATAGGTCTACTTGTATCTGTTTAAGGTATCTCCATATTGCTTTCCACAGAGGTTGCACTAGTTTGCAGTCCCACCAGCAGTGTATGAGTGTTCCCATCTCTCTGTAGCCACACCAACATTTATTGTTTTGGGACTTTTTGATAAAGGCCATTCTCACTGGAGATAAGTGATATCTCATTGTGGTTCTGATTTGCATTTCCCTGATGATTAGGGATGTTGAGTATTTTTTCATATGTTTGTTGGCCATACTTCTGTCTTCTTTTGAAAAATTTTTGTTCATGTCCTTTGCCCACTTTTTGATAGGGTTGCTTGATTTTTTTCTTGCTGATTTTCCTGAGTTCTAAATAGATTCTAGTTATCAGTCCTTTATTGGATGTGTAGCACACAAAAATTTTTTCCCATTCTGTAGGTTGTCTGTTTGCTCTCGTGACAGTTTCTTTGGCTATGCAGGAACTTTTTAATTTAATCAGGTCCCATTTATTTATTTTTGTTGTTGCTGTGATTGCCTTTGGGGTCTTCTTCATAAATTCTTTGCCTAGGCCAATGTCTATAAGAGTTTTTCCCACATTTTTTTCTAGAATTCTAATAGTTTCACACCTTAGGTTTAAGTCTGTTATCCACCGTGATTTGATTTTTGTAAGAGGTGCAAAGTGCGGGTCTTGTTTCAGTCTTCTACATGTGGCTATCCAGTTTTTCCAGCACCATTTATTGAATAAGGAATCTTTTCCCCAGTGTATGTTTTTGTCTGTTTTGTCAAAGATTAGATAGCTATATGAGGATGGTTTTATATCTGGATTCTCAGTTCTGTTCCACTGGTCTATGTCTCTGTTCTTGTGCCAATACCAAGCTGATTTAATAACCACAGCCTTGTAGTATAGTGTGAAGTCTGGTAAATTAATACCTCCCATTTTGCTCTTATTGCCTAAAATTGCTTTTGCTAAACAGGGTCTTCTCTGGTTCCATACAAAGCGTAAAATTATTTTTTCTATATCTGTGAAAAATGATGTTGGTAATTTAATAGGGATTGCATTGAATCTGTAGATCACTTTGGGTAGTATAGACATTTTAACAATGTTGATTCTTCCAATCCATGAGCATTACCCCAGATCTCTTGAATTAAATTTCTGGGAAGGGTGTGGGTGGATAGGGAGTCTAAATTGAGAAGGGAAAGAAGTTGGAGGAGGTGAGATTTGGCATTTTGTATTTTATAAAGTTCCCCAGGTGATCCTGATGAAAACAGTTTGGCATAATAAAGTGGATCAGTATTTGAGTGTCACTGCTGTGGGCCAGGATGGTACCATTGTGCAAATATACTTCTACCAGTAAAGGTGACATACAGACGAACTGGGCTTTGGGTTAAGTAAGATTTTCAGCAGAAACTCTCCTTTTTCCAGCCCCGCTGATGCCTAGCACAGTGAGATCAGGAACTAGTAGGCTAGATCGTGAGAGTGAGAATCCACAGTGGAGTTCAAAGATTTCAACGAGGGGGAGCTTGCACTGGGTTTTAAAGGAAAAATCTTTCTTGTCAAACTGAGAAGAGAAAAGCTTGCCAGGGAAGAGGAACAGCATGTATTCAGGAAAGTAAAACTGGGCTTGAAGCATGACGCATTGAAGAGTTGTTTAGAAGAGAGGGTTCATGCAGGGGAATGCTAGACTGTAGAGAGGATCGGATTCCCTACTCAGGTTCCACTCTGTTTTTATTATGGAAAAATGTGAATATCAAGTCTAGGATTGTACAAATCTCAATCCAATAAACTCTGTTACTTTTGTTTACTCAAGCTACACTCACAAAGTTAATGTCTTATTAATATTATTTTCATTATAATTTGCACATCTAGGATGCACTCTTGGCTTAAAATTTTGTTTCTTTTTACATATTTCTTATTTAAAGAAGGTTTTAGGTTGTTTGGTTGATCTTATTCAACTCATATTTAATAAAGAAAAGCCAGGACTACAATGACCTGTCGTTGATGACATAAACTATTTGTGCACAAGATGTCTTTATAAAGAATGCCAGAAAGAAAGAATTTTCAAGACAATTATCAGTGTTACTAAGATTTACTGGTTGGGCTTATACAACTTGAACCAAATACCAATATTATGGTTACCTGAGTGAGTGATTCCTGGTAAGATCAGGTTGACGCTCCTGTAGAATTTCAAAGATATTGGGTTGACGCAGAAATGCAACAATCTTGTCATTGTAAGCTGAAAAAATCAGAAGATAATTTTTTGAAAATCTGTTATTATTTTTGTGCATAGAAATCTAAACTTTTTAAAATTTGTTTTTCTGGTTAATATACCTTATACTTAAAGTCCTAGTTTAGACATGCACTGTTACTACCACTACAGATGATTACATTCCAATTTGTGTCTAACCTGCTATATGGTGATTGCACTTAGATCTGTCAGGTGTGGCTTACTTAACCATTCTTATTAAACTGATTTGATATGCCATATTTATTACCAAATGGCAAAATGAGATCACCAACAAGGTTCTAGATCTTGATAGTTTTAAGCTTACCAAAATCAACCTCACAGAAATTACAACAGTCATAAACAGAAAACCACCTTCTGATTAAATATCAGTCAGCCTATGAGGTAAAGAGGCAGAACGAGGCAGAACAAGAGTTGACAAAATGCAACAGTTGTCATCAACGGCTATGACCAAAATGCAGGGAACAAACCATTCTCAAACTCTATGTGGAAATAAATGTCATGAAGCCACAAATAGCTCTTTACCAAACCAACTATACCAACAGCTACAACACAATCATCATTGTCACCTATGTATAAAACATGTTAAGTAGACTGTTAGACTTTGACCCTAGATTTCTTCTTATCCAGTGGTTGTCAAACTTATTTAGTCTACATTGCATTTCATGATAAAGGTTTTCTTTTTTTTAAGAAAAAAATTTTAAAGCAAAAACAGATAAATGGAGAGCTACTGTTAACTGAAGATGGAGCAGGGAGCCTGTATGGCCTCCCACCTGTCTGGCTCCACTGCTCTACTTCAATCTCATCATTTTAATAACAATTCGAGTTGTTTTTTTAGGCCTATATGCCCATATTCATTTACTTTTATTTTGCTATTTTGGAGGCTCTAGCTGTCTTCTATTTGTCACAAAAAAACCTTAAGAATGTGCTGTCATTGCTTGTTTATTTTGTGAGGCTACTACAGATTCATGCACCATTTAAATTCTGTTTCAAGCCTTAAATATATACTAAGTATATATTTGTCCAAATGCTTAACTGATAATATTGAATAATATATTGCCTTAAGAAATTATTTTCCCTTAACTTGAATAATATGATACCTTTATTCAGGAAAGGTAGAGTAGTATTAGAAAAATCTCATCCTCTAGAAGTTTATAAGACAGAAGCCCTTTGAGACTCAAGTCTCTAAGATGTTATAAATTTCATAAGGATAATGCAACAACTTCTCAACACAGGGTAACAAATAGCAGGCTGACAACAGGGAAGTATCAGCACAGTATGCATAGTATACACCATAGCATGAAAGCACAGATAAAAATATTTGGAAAGGGATGACATACCCACTGGAACCATGTCCTGGTACTGTGGCCTACTGACTGTATTGAACGTGCTGGATGGCCTGGGAAGAACTGGTGGTCCTGCATGTCGAGAATCCTCTCCTACCTGCAAACATAAGCATCATTTATGTTCTGCACCAAGAACCTGAGTTTTCTCTATCAGCATTTCCAACCAAGTTGTTCCAAATACTTCATGAGCATGGTGAAGTACCACCTGAACAGAACAGATAATAGCTCTGGAGCTGAAGCAGGGTTCTCCATTCTCAAAAACCTTGCTTCAGTGGCTGGACGGGTGAAGGGTTGAGGCATCCACATCCCTAATGGGGGTTGGGGCAGTGAGTATTTACCAAGTGGCACAGAAGTAGTTCAATATGCTTATAGTTATTAAGACTTTAGCAGCTAAACACCAGACCTCTTGCTCAGAAATAACTTCTACACTGACAGAACACAGTCTGCGACAATACAATCAATAGGAGGAACTGAGTGCTACAAGATGTATTGAGGCGGTGTCAGGATATTCCTTCTTTGGCCAACGCAGGCCCGGGAATTCCCTGGCTCAGCAGAGGAGGGGCTGAAGAGCAGCAATCTTTGTGTGGGGTTCCAAGTCAACGTGTTACCTCCTTAGGAGCAATTTTACATGCCTATTAGAGCATCCAGCACAACAGCTCTTTCTGGTTTGAGCCTCCCACACCACGGAGCTAATAGGAGCAGGTGTGGAGGAGCTAAATAGGGTTGCCCTAAACTGAATTATTTATTGTACCTAGTATAGATTTAGAAACTCATACACACAGGTAGATAACCAAAAATGCCCATTAATATTCTCACTGGAAAACTTAACATTGCTTTAGCTTCTGTTTTAGCATTTCCCCCCATATTACAGAAATCTTTTAAAACAATAGTAGGAGTAGAAGAGAAGCATAAAAGAATGAGAAAACAAAAGGCAAAATAACAGACTGTACTGGATTTATACACTGGTACTTTTAAAATAGAGCTTCTACTCCCACTTACAGCCATTTTATCATATTGCATCAGTTAGGTGTTTGCTAAGGATTTTTCTAAAGACTCTAATGCTACAAATATCCTCCCCACCCTCCACTGCTTGCGTGTCCTTCAAGAATGCAGCTCACTCATTCTTCAAAGTGTCATTCAAATAACCCCTCCTCCACAAAGCCTTCCCTTCCCCTCAAGCTGGAGTTAAATGCAACCTCCTCTGAGCCCCCATAGCTCAGAGTGGTGTATATTTCTAAAGCAGTTGCCACTGTGAACACTTCATATCATTTGTCAGTTATACCTCAATAAGGCTGGAAAGAAAGAAAAAAAAAAAAGTCATGATTATCTAAAAAAGTTACTAAAGTATACTTTTCCAACTACTCCAAAAACTGTTTATAAAACATTTTTCACTCATTTTTAATCATTTGTTATATGGCTCCACATTTTCTCTTCTTATTAAGAACACAGGAAATGTGTTACTTGTTTGTATCCCTCACACCAAGCACTATGTATCTACATGAGAGTAGGTGTTTGGTAAATGCTAATTTGTTTGATGGATGAGATACCAATACTTCTACTGGCTGGAATATTTGCTGAATGAGTATAAGATGGGGGCTGGAAAGACCCATGTAAGTCTCACCCTATTTCTCGAGTTATTGGCTTAGAGGAATGAAGTCAGCCACTTTCTGGGGAGATTCAATCATTAACTACACATTGTTTGCCAGACAACTTATAATCATTTCAACACACCAAAATATACTGTCCCTCCTGTCAGTATGTCGCCACATATCACCATTTCCCAGGGAAGTCAAAGGTCTTCTCCATGAGACCTCACTCCCTTGAAGCCAGACCCTCAGGCAGTGGGCAATCCATCTGATGGGTGGCGCTTCAGGATATGCATGCTTCCGCAGATGGGTCCGAAAGGACATTCCCCTCGGGGGTTTCACAACGCTGTGGCTCAGTGCTGAGTCTATGTGGAGTTCTCTCTCCTCCACTGATCAGTTTCCATCAACAGGAGGAGAGGTCTTAATGTACCCCTTAGGGTTCCTCTCCCACAACAGGCTACTACCAGAACATGAAAATAATTCAAGTTCTACAGTTGAAGGAAAATGCAAGTATAGCTATCAGTCTCATGCATGTTTTCCCAGGAAAATAGTCGTGACCTGATTGAACAGTCAGCTTCATATTGTGAAGTCAGGATAAAACAAATGGCTAAAGTTCACTAGCCATGTGATATAGTCAGATAGGGACCTAATTATGCTAAAGATTACACATGAGGTCCAAAGGTCTGTTTAGCTTTTAAGATGAACGCTGTTAGCATCATCCAGTTCACCACCAGTGGTTTACATGACAGCAAGCTAAAGATTTATTAGCTACTCATAAAACATAAATATTTTCGTGCATACCTCATCCTGCAATAGATTTATATATCATTTTTATATGAGCTTCTCATGTATATTCTTCTATATTTGCACTTATGACCAGCAAACACACACTACATTAGACCAAGCACGTAAATCATGAGGGGAAATTCCAAGAGTGGAATTCTGATGAATCAAATCCAGTTATTTATTGCATTCATAATTTTTTTCTTATAATAGAGGCTACAAAAATATTTGACCTACAATATAATATTGAAAATATGATATGCACATGGACATAGAAAAGGCATGCAGGAAATAATTCTATTTGTCTAAGGGAATTTTTGGAAACAATGTACATCAAGTGATGATATACACTCAAACCACAGACCAATATTAAGGCGAAGAAAACTTGACCTAAAACATTCCTTTTATTTATTTAAGCTGCTAAAGGAAGAAGTGAAACAAGAGATTTGTTTTGGGGGCTAGGATATTAGAGGGCCCCCATGTGGTTACCATGGGCCACTGCAAACTGGCCAAGTAGAGCACAGCAATTTTCAGACATTCTTAGTTCAGCCCATTTTCTCCAGGCACTTAGAGTGCATAAACCAACTCTCTCAGCTGTATCTTAATTTTAAAGAATACTAGGGAGGATTCCACAACTCCATAGCCTTGGACAAAAATTTTAATGTAATCCAGAAAAACTCAATTAAGAAATTCTTCCCTATATTTAACCAAATTTTCACCCTCTAAAAGTTACATTCATTTCTCCATAGCTGGGTGTGCAAAAGGGCTTATGATCTTCTCTTAAGTATTTTATAAACAGTACATTGTCAATCCCTTCCCACTTTCCTCGGAGTTAAAAAAAAAAATCTTTAATATCTTCAGTCTTTCCTCATATGCCCTACCTTTTAAATTTGCAATTTAGGCTGTTTGTATTTCCAGAGAAGCCCTGTCAACATTCCAAAGCTTTTCAGCCTCCAAATGACAGCTAAATCAAACTTGGGAAAAAAAAGAAAAGAAAAGAAATAATACAAACCCAACCCGATTCCACAAACCACCACATCCTAGTGGCTTCTACCATCAGTCCCTAAAACAGGAGACTCACCTCACCCGCGCTGTGGCTGCGTTGCCTCGTCAGGTGCTGCCGATGAACCAGCGCGCTGGTGGGTCTGCTGCTCTGGAGAGGCAGCCGGGGGTCGATGAAGGTGGTGGTGCGGGAGTTGTGGTCGACAAAGAATGCCTAGGACACAATCCACTGAATCAATTGTCAATACATGCCACCTATGTGTCTTAGTGGACCTGTAACAATACACAGTCAGGACAAGATCCCCTGCCGGGTCATGATCTTAGCTGCGTCTTCTCACAATTTCCAATCTTTGGGGGCAACTTCTCTGTGCCCTCTTAGGACAGACCAAAATAGATTAGATCCAGAATGAAGAAAGCAGGAAGGAATGTTACTCCTGGTTTTAGAAGTACTCTAAAGAGATCGTCATCAAAGATATGATCTGAGAAGGAAGCCATAACAATGGACATTTGGGCTTCTCTTAACTGATGCTATTGAAGCTCTTATTGTCACACATGGTTATTACAAAGGTCTTATCCCCTGAAACTTCAAACATCATTGACTTTTCTGTCTCTTTTCCTTCTCCTTTGCAGTCAGCCACCAAGTCCTTCCCATTTTCTCACTGTAGTGTCCTTTATTTGTCCCCTCCCATCCTGAATACCACCCTACTATTAATATTTCAGGGCTTAATCTTATGCACATAAGGACTAGTAGTTTCTCAGTTGTTCCACATCTCTGTCATCTTTACTCATTTAACTAGCCCCTTACTACAAGAATATTCTTTCTAACAACTTTGATTACATCACCACTTCAATCCAAAGCCTCTAATGGCTACTCACTGTCTACAGAAAAAATATCCCAACTCTTTGGTCAGTTTTTCATCACTCTTTAGAAGTCTTCCTACTGGTCTTTCCAGTTTAGTCACCCATTACACACCCATCCAAACTCATCACATACTGACTATAACTTTGGGCAAGTCACTTAAGTTCTCTAAGCTATAGATTTCTTATAAAAACAGGTCTCCCTCATTCATGATAAACATTTCTCCCCTGTAACGTATTAGGAGGATGGAAACCATGTCTATCACGTTTACTGCAGAATCCCTGGTGACATGAAATCATGAATGAGCATAAACCATTTACCTCAGTGTTGCAGTGAAGATCAAATACAATGTAGAAAAGCATTTTTTTTTTGTTTGCTTGTTTAATTCTAAAACTACACAAGCGCTACTTATCATTATCATTAGGGGCCAAATGTAAGTTTTCAAAATAAAATTCACTTAAGGTAATAATGAAACCCATTATCTCAAGGACAACTAGAAATTTTAAGTTGTCCATGATCAGATAAAGTAAATTAGGTCATCAAAGATAAAAGAGACTATTAGGAGAGCCAGGAGAATCAGTACCTATAAATCAAGTGTCCAGGCACATGATGTATGACAAATAACCTAAGCAAAAAAGAAATGACTCTTCAAACCGATGGAGCTCAGATAACAAATTATTTTAAAGACTAGGGATGAATACCTCTAGGCAAATCCCAGAGGCAGATGGTATATTTATGCCTATTAAAAAAAAATCATCTTCCCATTATGGAACAAAATGTTTCTGCATGTACCTAATCAGGAAATGACCCAAAATAATTTATAGGTAGGTCCCAGATAGAAAAAAATTTTGTACCTTTATAAAGAAATAACTTTAAAATTAAGCAATGGATGCACTAGAAAACAAAGCAGAAAAATGGACAAAACAGGAATCTTTCCCAGTCCCTTCTCTTAATATTCAATTTCCAGGTACAAAGACTGGAATAACTGGAGGTTTTGTGTGAGATTTTGTCATCAGCCTCACAAATCCTGGATAATGCTCTCTCTTCCACAACCTGTCAGATGAAACATCTTTCTTCTCAGATCTTATAAAAAGTACATCAGTGATAAAACCTACCCAGACCTGGTCCCGTTTCACTGGGGCTTCTAATACACTTGTCCATTCATTTCTGCTACTATTCAAAATGTCATAAAATAAGAATTAAATTATTTTTACAAATGGACATGGTTAATATCTATTTTTAAATAACCCCATATCCTCTTTATGTTGATTAAGATTAACAAGCTTTTATTACTAATATAAATAATATAAAACTTGTTGATTAAGGGAAAAATACAAAGAGTACTAAAATAGAATTGCCTATTTTACTCTACCTAATTTCTTAGGAATGTTTTGAAGGGATGGGTGGCCATTAGAGGTACAATGATGCACTTGTAATTATAAGGACAAATGGGTGTCTACATCTAGGTCAATTGTGACCTGCATGTAGTATCACAGCCTAATGTGATATTAAGAGACTTGTCCAAAATCCATTCTCTAAACAATTATACTGCAAATGCCTTGAGGGTAGGGACTCTTTCTTACTCTGTTATCCCCAATAGCTTTTAGGGCTGTGCCTGGGAGAGAGAGGGTGCTCAGTAAATAACAAATTGCTAAAAACTCTAATATGCAGATTCCTGACCAAAATACAAGGAGACAACTCATAATTAACTAATCAAGTATTAAAAATCATGGTCTTTTACTTAAGTACAGAAATACTTAAAGATTAGGAAAAAATAAATGAGGAGTTTGTGTGTGTGTTTGTGTGTTAGATAAAAGGAGGGAAGCTAAAGACCATAAAACTACACACAGGAAAGAAGGTTTTAAAAATCTCATTGTAGACATGAATAAAGTACCAGGTTAAAACTTGAGAAGTAGGAGACAAAATGATGATGAAATATTTGGGATCTAGAAAAAGACAAGCCTGGTTCTGAGCTCTAGCTCTGCCATTTACTAGTGATAAAACCTCCAGCAAACTGCTTAAAACTTTTAAAGCTTCAGTTTTTGTTCTTTTAAATGAGAATAATGGCATCTACACTAAAGGAAGGCTAAATGAGATGGTTCATATACATGTGCCTGTGACATCTCAGTGCCTGTGACATCTCAAATGTAAGTTACTATTATTGTCGCTAATAATAATTTTCCTTTCTAAAACATTTTCCTAAGGATCACAATGTTTCTTGCTACAGCCCATACACAAGGCCACAAGGCTAAAAAAAAATAGAGAACCAGTGAAAACTGTGCTTCCTAGGCTCCTTGTAGATATGTGTGACCAAGACTCAGCTCTGGCCAATAAGATGTAAAACATGGCACTCTGGGAAATCTCCTTGCAAGGGACAGGTGATCTCTCCTTCTGTCTTCATCTATCCTGCTATCTGAAACAAGGATGTAATAGCTGGAGCTCCAGCAGCCATGCTGAGCCATGGAGATGAAGGATGGCTAAGCAAAAAGTTGTAAGGAGCCAGGGGCTCTTGCAACTTGATGAACCATCTGATAAACCCTAGACTGCCTACCTCTGGACTTCTTTACGTGAGAAAAGACAATCTTGTGGGTTAAACTTTGTATAGGCTTTCCATCACAATTCAGCCAAACCAAATCCTAACTGGTAACACTGAACTCTCCAAACCGCAGAGGAAATGAGATCTCTCCAAAATTGAAGCCAGAAACCACCATTATACATAAAGATGTTCATTATTTGATAATAACAATATCTCATTATCATTCCCCTTTAATACAGTTGAGTGACAATTCCCAGTTGGGAACTTTAGAGCTGAGATTTGAACCCGTATTTCAGTCTGACTCCAAAGCCCAATGAGTAATACCTCTTTCTCTACCTCTCTTCTTTTCATACATCTCTTCTTTTTTTTCCATTCTGCTTTCTGCCTACTATCTTTTCCTTTTTATGTTTTTCCCACTCTCCTCACACCTCATATCATACTTGATTTTAGAAAAGCATTTAAGTATGTATGGAAGTAGGCTGACAATAACAGCCACTCACAGTGCTTAGCCTCTCTACTGTTTCAACACTGAAAAGGCTGCTACTGATCCCAGCAACACACTCCACATACTCTGCACAATTATCATTGCTAAGCTCATCGCTAACCTGTGGGAAGCATGGCCACGGGTGGGGAATAGGTGCTATTTGTATCCCACAGGGGCTCCATTTCAGAGTCAGATGGAATGTGTATATTGTTTACACATGCTTTTTAAGTCTGCCAAGTACTCGGGGGGAAAAGTTCTCAATTAAGACCCCCATCAAAGCCACATAGCTAGAGCACTAACAGAAGACAGCATTTCTAAGAAGCAATTCCTTGGCATGCATTTTGGCTCTGCTGCAGGTCCACTGTGTGACCTTGGACAGGTTTCCTTAGAGCTTTGCTTTATCCATGTAAAAGGGATTTCTCAGGTCACAGATGAATTGTGAAAAGTATATTCTACTTTAAAAGGAAGAGGAGAGGACAGTACAAATTCCAGGCTTGTCATTTCTATTTGTGACACACATTATCAATTATGTCAGGAAAGTGGATCGCTTTCCCACAGGAAATGCTAACTAGTTCAAGCCAGCAATGAAGTTGACCTAGTACTTTTTTTAAAATTAGGTCACTTTTATGTCACAATTTTTGAACAGCCTGCAATTATTTATGAAAGTATATAACATATATTAATAAATATTGTCTAGATAGAGTATGTTGAGAACGCAGACTATGTGAAAAAAGCAATGGCATGAAAAAATAGATTCTTTTCATTTTAGCCACTAGCAAAGCAAATTTTGAACAATATTGATTCCCTACTGTTAAGTTTCACTAAGGAAATTCACTCAAGCTTTACAGTGCTGGGCCAACTAAGACTAACAACTCAAAAACTGAAAGGAATGCAAATACACAAACTCAAATCTCATTTTAAGAACTGCTACCCTTTCACTGCTTCAGGGCATAGTCAGAGTCAGGAAATATGGGCTGGTTGGAGCCAAGTGGTATTTCAGTGAGGCCAAACAAAATACATTTCTTTCTTTACACAATTCTTTCTTTCTTTCTTTTTTTTTTTTAACTTCTATTATTTTAAGAAAAGAAAAAGTCATCAGTATTTGTGAAGAAATACCAACCTCAGGCTCAACAAATCTAAGTTAAAGAAGTTTGAAATTGTTTCCAGTTAATATTTTGCCAAACCAGGAATACATATTAAACAAAATAAAACAAAAAATACTTGTAACTATGCTACAGAAAGACAGAATATCAAATCTTCTATCTTTTTTTCTCTAAAGAGCTATAGAAACAATGAAAGTATAATAATTGGCAAGTCAGAAGCACTGCATATTGTATCTGTTCTAAATTCTCATTTCTCAGCCCTACAAAGTCTTAGAAATGCTCAAAAAAGGTTAATTATAATTTACTTTAATTTGTATAAAGACTATATTTACTCACCCATTCTCTTCTTTCCAAAATACAAATTTCTTCTCAGCTCCTGGCCCCTTCCCTCAATATTTCTCCAATTATAAAAGAATAAACATGCTATTACTTTCTCTACATTGTTTCTTAAGACAGACTTTGTCACAAACAGTAGAGATGAAAAGGGCTGAATGATACAGTTTATTCTAAGTAAAAAATAGTCATGCTAACTTGGTTCTTTTGAAGCAGCGAGTAGTCCCATGACCAAGACAGTCATGACCTCTATATCGGTCACAAAAAAGGTTAATGAAGATTATTTTGTTAAACTGCTATGATTACAGCTCTACAGCTGCTAGGAAAGAAAAGAGGGATCCATGGTACTTGGGCTAGAGTTATGGAAACAGCTGGCTAGTAGATGTGGATAAGTACAATACAAGTACATACCTTAGATGTAAAGTGTTAGCTAAGGGAGTGATTTTTATGTGTTGGGAGTGGCAGCATTTAGGTGTTAGACACGCAAGCGGGGAGCCAGCGTGGTATACTAGAGATGGCCTGGACCAGGTCGTGAGAGCTGATTGTGAAATTTTCAGGAATTCCATGAGCTGGTTGATATGATGCTGATAGCACATAATTGGCCATGGTGGGAGAATTTATACTATGGAAATTGGCAAATACTACAAATCAGCCCTCCTCCCCATCTCACCTGGAGAGCTGATCATTAAACATTTGCCAGCACATCACTGTGGAAGACTGGGAATAGATTTATCCAAATCAATACATATGAGGTGGAGTAGAAGGGCATTACCATGAAATTTAATAACAGTAAATACATTTATACTGTAAAAATATTTAAAAATACTTATGAATATTTTTAAAAGATCCAATGCAGGTCATGAAGACAATCATTTAAAAAGAAAAGGCAAAGGCCATCTCCATACTTGGGCAATTCTTTCAAGATTCCATGAGTCTAGCATTTTACTCAGAAATATATCCATGAAACCAATCTCTGCTCTATTCTCTCATTCAAAAAAGTATACAGTCCAGGAAAGATACTTTACTTTTGCCATTTGCCTTCTATGTATACTTATTTGTGGGTTATTTCCTAATCTAACATCTTTACCCCTTTAGGCAAGAGACTGTAAAAAAATGTGCTATCTATAAATTCAGGGTTTAATCATCTCCATCTGGATTACTGCATAACTTGAGGTAATTAAACCAGGTAACTACCACAAAGAGGTATTAGTTGTTTCAAAGCAATTAAAGAGATGTGTCACAAAAGTATCAAATGTAATGGTCAAATAGACAACATATT
This sequence comes from Lemur catta, assembly GCF_020740605.2. Lineage (NCBI taxonomy): Eukaryota > Metazoa > Chordata > Mammalia > Primates > Lemuridae > Lemur > Lemur catta. Next base: position 34,873,066 of record NC_059135.1, on the reverse strand, counting down.
TTTTCAAAATTCATTACTTATCCTGCTAGGAGACTTTCACTTGAGAACTCCAAATATTAAGTTGCATTTTACTCACTGAGCTAAATAGAACTTGACCCATAAAAAGTGGCCACCAGTTTCATGTAGGATTGAAACCAGGGTCTGGGTCACCAGTGGGACAACTTCTGCAGCCACACAGGCCATTGGGGTCTGGCAAAATGAGAATTCTCAAGAAGGCTCAGCCTGTGGGAACTTCCACCATACAAATATTTGTTCTGTTCTAAAATCTGTCCTCACAACCGTAAATGCTATCTTCTGTGGTTGTAAAGTTTGGCATTTGGACCATTCTGATACTTAAACCACCAATCTGATACCCAAAGTCACAAACCCCCAGAGTTACAAAGCTTGGATGTAGAAATGGATGTTGATTTAGCTGGGAGATATTGTAGCACATGATTTTTGCAGGGAAAAACACAAGAAACTGTGGGAAAGATATTTCACTTTAAATATGAAGATGGCTACCATTTTACATTTTTATTTTTCAAAAACCCATGAAGTTTATGATATATCCCTTACAATGTTTAAAGTTTCTTAGTATTTCAATTTAAGCCCAAGCAGAATAATCTGGGAAAAACACCCTGTGTTAATATTGTTTGAGACTATAAAGCAAAGAAGCAGAGGGAAAAAAAATTCACATTTAACATTTGAAAGGAAAGTAAATTTGTTTTTTTTTTTTTACTTTTAACACTTTTCCTAAAAAATAAATCAAATAAGCCCATTATGTATACTTGAGAAATAACCAACTTCATAGTATTCTTCTCATTATCCATGTCATTTTAAAGTGAAATTCTCTCTGTTATGCTTAACTCTCTGCAATGTAGCTTCCATTAATTTCATTCCATTGAAATGGGTCTCTTGAAATTCACCCATTATTTCTTCACAGGAACCAGGCATATCCACCTGGTGCTTTCCCATCTCAGTGCTTTCACTGTGGATGTTTTCCCTCTGTATCCTATGTTCACTGTTTCTTTTTATCAACATCCTATCCATCATTCAAGGCTCAGCTCAAATACTACCTTTACTGTGAAAACTTTCCAGCTATTCCATGCCAGAAATAAGTCATTCTACACTGGACCTTTGAATAATATACTCCAATGCTAAGGCACACATTCTTTTATAATCCAAAGAAGAAGCATTCATAGTAAAATAGCAATGTCTACAGGAGGGGGGTTTAGTGGCCTCACACAGGAAATTCATGATTTTCCACAAATGTGTAGGTTTGATTTCAGTTCCAGTTCTAAGTTACTTGGCTTCCAAGGATGTTTTGAAAGCCCTACTTTCACAACTATGGCTGATGAAGAACGCAACCATCCAGTTAGAAATTCACTGATTCAGCAAGAGAACTAATTTACCAGAGATACTACAGTAACAGAACATTCACTGCAGAGAAACAGACAACATTCTGTGTTGTTATACAGGTGTAAGGCAGAAGCAAACATCCCATATCAGTCTACCCTGCAGTGGTCAAGAACAGCACGGACAATGACGAATAACAAAACCAAATCCTACTATGAAAAAGCCATTCTGTTGGACCACCATGGTGAAGGGACACAGCAGTTCCTTAAGAAAAGGAATAGGACACTGACTTTAATCCTATAGTACATCCTTTATAAGTCATCATGCATTTCCCATGAGAGTAAGGATTCATCCATTAACAAATCTGTATCATTTTCATGAAATCCCAAATTGATGAAACTCTTTAGTTACTGTTCTGTACAGATTCTTTCTTCTACCTCTAAATTTCAGTGAAATGTGGATAATAATGATATCTACCTCATAAATTGCCACAAGGCTCCCATAGTATCCTGCAAAACTCTCATCATAATTGCTGGAAGATACCCATCCACCCTCATCACAGGATAAGAGCACAGACATTGGAGATGGACTGCCTGGGTTCAAATCCAATTCTATCACTTACTAATTGTGGAACATTAATCAATTTACTTAATCATGCTATGCCTCAGTTTCCTCTTCTATATGGATAAAAATAGCACCTGTCTCAAGGCTGCTGTGAGCATGAAATGAACTGATTAAGTGCTACAACAGTGTCTGGCACATAGTGCTATACACTACACAATGCTACATTAAGTGGCATTATTACTGTTGGCACAATGGCACACACATAGTAGACATTCAGAAGTGTGTTGATGACTAGATAAGCGAAAACACAAAAGGAAGATGTACTTGAGAAGATGGAGCCAAATTTCACAGGCCTGAAGAGCTCAGTTTGAGAACATTCCTTTTAAGAATCATTTCCTTTCATGTAGATGAGGATATGGACATCGTGTTCCATGTCTATTCTAGAAATCAGTCATCACTGTGGGAAAATAACTTCGTAATATTTAATAGTTTTTGATGTTAGAAAAAAGTTTTCTCCCTTTGAATGTTCTGGAAGCAAAGCATTCATTTTAAAAAGTGGTCTAGCTGGGCACAATGGTATACACTTGTGATCCCAACTAGTGGGGAGGCTGAGGCAGGAGGATCACCTGAACCGAGGAGTTCTGGGCTATAGTGTGCTATGCTGATGGGGTGTCTACACTAAGTTCAGCATCAGTATGGTGACCTCCTAGGAGCGGGGACCACCAGCTTGTCTAAGAAGAGATGAACCAGCCAAGGTGAAAATGGCATAAGACAAAACTCCTGTGTTGGTCAGTGGTGGGATCATGCCTGTGAACAGCTACTGCATTCCAGCCTGGGCAAGATAGTGAGACCCAGTCTCTTTAAAAAAATAAATAAAATATGAAATAAAATGAAAATAAAATAGGGTTAAAATTCCTGGGCCAGAAGAAAACCTATTGGCTACCTATTTATAAGACAGCAATTAGGATTCCTAACGTGCTGCCCAAAGCAGCACAGCCAAGTACAGACCTAACACCAGCCTCCTCAAATGTTCCTTTAAGTTATTTTAACTCACTGGGAGCCAATCACCTGGAAAGGAACATACACAGGGGAATCAGAAGGCGATAAACCTGCTTTAGTTAAGGTGTCCAGCTTAGCTAAAAATCTTATTAAAGTCTTAATGCACAACAGAGGGCAATCAGGCTAAAGTGATAAGCTTTGGGGTTTGTCTGATAATGCTTCTCATCCACAAGGCAGAGATCCTTCAAGTTTTTCATGTGGAATAGCATTCTAAGGCAAAACCAGCAGCAGACTGAGGTCCGCTATCTACCAGCCTATAATCAGAGTTCTGTACAATGCCAACTTTAAGCTGTAACCCCAAATCAGTCAAAAATCCCCAGGGAATAAGACGTTTTGGACAGTCATGCTATGGACATAGTTGAGATACTGTTTCCCCTGTTTAACCATCAAAACTGTTACGAAAACTATGAGACTGAAATTGTTCTTAAGAATACATTACAACTCTTCTTAAATAGTATCATAAATGTAATTTAATCTTTTCTCAAGGTCAGGGGTTATTAATAAAAACCTCTCTCCTGAAGTATGCCTGGCAGTTATGATTGGCAGGGACTGCCCCCTAACTTAAGTTAAATCCCTACACAGAGCAGAAATATATATAACATTATCTCAGCTTGGGTTTTCCCAGGACCCATGGTTCTCTAACGAACATAGCTCCTTTAAAATTTTGTCTGAGTTGAGAACAGAGATGAATTCTTGGTGTGCTACTGCTCTTTTATACCCAGGTGTAATACCACCAGTATTTTCCACAGTCCTTACTTGGACCATCTATGCCCTTCCATTTAGTGCAATGTTTACAGACATCATGCTCTCACGCTGTTAAGTCAAACTCAGCACCAGAAATGCCACATCCTCCCCTGGTGTCCCTACTTCCAGCTTCTAGGTGTCCTGGAAAGGCTTCTCTGTCATGGCCACCTGACTCTGAGTCAATACCATTTTACCTGTGTTCCAGGGACATAATCACAAATCCATTTTCCTTCATATCTTTTAAACTTCATGTTTGCCACTTCTAATCTTCTCTGGGCTAGGAATTAGAGTTTTATTAAAAATACTTGCAGAAATCAAGTTAATAGTTTCAATGAGAGTTCGAGGGCTCCTCCCATGCACTAAAAAATACACGCACTTTGTAAAAACTATTTCCACCGCTTATAGGTTCTCAGATAATATTGCTAGAAGCTAAGTTCAGGATGAGTAAGAGGCTACTGTGGTATTATTGCTAGAGGGAACTTTGGGGGTAAAATGGCATTTACTGAGTACTTCACATGTTCCATTTGCCTTGAATGCTCTTCCGCTGAATACTCCTCACTTTGTTCAGGTATCTGCTCACCTATGGCCTTATCTGTGGCCTTCCCCAACCACCCTATGTAAAATGACATTCTTCATTCCTATCTTTCTCTAGACCCCATTCCCTGCTTTATTTTAGCTCTTGACATACTGTGTGCTGTATTTATTTGTCTATTGCCTCTTTCCATGACAATGGCAGGTCTATGACACAGTTGGCATATGTGTTTTGTATAGATGCTCTGTTGAACAAATTACCAAAAGATTATTAAATACTTTAAATATCATGTCATTTTAATCTTCCTAAACCTTCAAGTCACATATTCTGAGACTTTTTATAGACGGAGAAACTGAGGTTAGTTGCTCAATACTTGGAGAGTGTAATGTCCTGGCTAAGAGCGTGGCCCCTGGAACCAGAACGCCTGGCTTACAGCATGGCTCAGCCACTGGCTGTCTCTGTGATGCTCGGCAAGTCCCTGAATCATTCTGGACCTGGGTCTCCTTATCTGTAAATGGCAACAATAATAGTCCTGCTTTATCAACTTGTGCTAAGAACCTTCTATGTATAAAGAGCTTAAACAGTTCACAGCTCATAGGAGGTGCTACATCAGAGTTAAATAAATAAAAATAAAATCTTTGCTGAGGAACACTTTATAATAAGTACTAACTTTCTCATTCTGAACTCTTACTCATTTAACAACTTCCTGATTATAACCAGGCTTTCTGGTTCATCCGTCTATGGAGGAAGTGCAGATGTGGCTATTCTGGCCCATGTGACACAGTTATGTATTTCTCATCATCAATTATTCAATCAGCGAGTCCTGTTTCATGTGCTCACAAAATCAGGGTTTTGAACCAATAAGACTGAGGCCCAAACCTGGATAGTGTCACAAAGACACACCTCCTGCAGCTGCTTGCTTGGTGACATCCTACAGCCACTCTCTCCAAACAACGCTACACCTTTTTATTCTAGTATCTACAAAATAAGCTGTATAACTAGGGAGAAGGATGTGTTATTACTTAAGGAATCCTCTCTCTAATCAGTGGAAAATAGTGAGAGATGACAGGAAGGAGAAAATCCAGGGAAAAGTGAGTGTTTCACAAACTTCACACCCCTCTACTCCACAGGCTACTGCAGAATAGCGCCGCAGTCATAAACAGCCTGCCTGTCTAGGTTTCACCTGAACCAGGAGATGGAATGTTTCACCTCACAAAGAGCCTTCACCATCACTTGAAGGGTAAGGACACGTGCCAACACCACAGGCAGCCCACAGTCATTCAACAGCTCCCTACGGCAGCAACCCTGTGTTACCTTGCCCTGATGATCGTGTTTCATTTCCCAGCCCCTTGGCAGCTCTAGCTGTTTGTTCGCAAACATGTTGAGGAATCCCACAAGGTCCCGGTTATGCTGGTAGCGTTCAAAGTGGTGGGTGTCCCGCCGGACTTTGGTGATCATGTGCTTCAAACACGTGTTGTTTGTAAACATGCGGTAGGCACTCTGGAGACGAGAATGGAGAACCAACGTTAACCTGCTTGTGACATGCAAAAGAACCATGAATGTTACACATGGGTATAGCAAGGCTTCCAGTAAGTATATAAAACACACATATAGGCTTTGAAAGAACACTAGACCCACATGTGGAAACAGCAGACAGAGAAAAATATCTTGAATAAAATAAAATACAAAAACTACAGAGGTCAAGCAGTCTCCACAGTTGGAGTCTAGGTTTCTAAAGAAGAGTGCTGTGGAGTCTCCTTCCACAAACGACATTAGGTCCTAAAGTGGCTTTTGGGCAAAACAACACACAGTCAGAATTACAGCATGTCGGGGGTGAATATGCCACCTTACAGGGAGCCCCAACACAGACAAGTTTCACCGCAGCATTGGACTAGATCATTGGCTCTTCGAGTGAAGTCCAGATGACTCAGCTGGCGTACATTCAGGGGTCGAGTTGTATGGAAGAGCACCTGCCATGACTCAGCTGGTGTACAGTTAAGGGTCGAGTCGTATGGAAGAGCACCTGCCATGACTCAGCTGGCATACATTCAGGGGTCGAGTTGTATGGAAGAGCACCTGCCATGACTCAGCTGGTGTACATCTAGGGGTCGAGTTGTATGGAAGAGCATCTGCCATGACTCAGCTGGCGTACATTCAGGGGTCGAGTCATATGGAAGAGCACCTGCCATATATTTCAGCATCAGAAGGACATGCAATGGGATGAGCTGCTGTCAGTGATAGTCACGCTCAGCTGAAGCCACAGTAGACTGAGGTTTTCATCTCACCCTCCTCAGAGGCATAAGTTCAGTGAATAGAAAAGCAAGAAGAGCTTCCTGAACTGTATATCTCACTATTTTCTCTTTCTCTCTTTTTTCCTGTGTATATATGGCTGAATATATATGACTGAAATGCAAGTTTAATAAAAGTGCACTATACTGACACACAGAAGAGTGATTGCTTTGTCAAAAACCTTATAGTCTTCATGTCTAAGATACTTAAAGAAGATTCCAAAAATTGATTATAAGCCATGGTTGTCCACACATGAGTCAGCCAACAGAAAGATATTCATTGCATAATACTCTGTGCCAAGCAGTAGAAAGGGAGTAACTGTATGGGAGCTATTTCCTTGAATCATCAGGAGGAATATGATATCATGAAATTGACCAGGCTATGAATGATCTATCCTAGAATTTTGTTCTTCTCAGATTGATTCAAAGGGCTTTGGATTCCTCTTATTTTTAGTATCTCAGGGACGCTAGCCTGAGTCTGGAGGCCTTTGAGCTTTATTTCATGGGTTCTGTTATTTATTTCTAAGACAGTCCAAGGAAAACCCCAAAGACAACAAAGTCCCTGGAAATCATTTCATTGTAATAAACATTTACTATCTTTGCTATGCCCAGTACTATTAGCTATTAGGGCTAAAAGATGAATGAGTATGAGGACAGTCAACATTGCTCCTGTCTTTCCAGGGTCCCTCAGGACATGCTATGTCCTAGGCAAAGCATTTATTGCCAGTGTGTGTCCCTAGAGCTTTCTTCCTTTTGGCACGGCAATGTTTGAAATGGAGGCTGCTTCCGGCCTGGCTCTCTGCGTCCCTGAGTAACTGCAGGGATCAGAGAACCCTGACAACTTGACTTGAAATGAAAAATAAACCTTTGTTAGCTTAAGCCACTGAGATTTGTTGGTTGCAGTTACTGAAGTATAACCTAAACTACCCTGATAGATTTGCCATCATTAAATACTTGTTCCCTATCAAAACAAATGGACAGACGGAAGGAAGGAAGGAGAGAGAAAGGGAAAGAGGGAGAGAAGAAAGAAGACCACACTGAACCATTATCAAATCTTAGTTCCTTAGTACACCTGAGTATAAGATACTCTGGGGTCGTATTTCAACCTGACAGTCCCAAGGAGTGGAGGTTCTGAGCAGTTGTGCGGTTGACAGCACAGGGTACTGCCGATGCAGGCAGGTCTATGCAGGGGCTCCAGGCAATTAGAGAGGATTAGAAAAAGTGATACCATGAAAGCAGAGAAGGGGACTAATAAAAGAAGTTGTAGGTTGTCAGAGAGAACCTAATTTACCTAACTAATAGTTTGGCCTGTGGCTGTCTCTGCTTTGGAATTTTTACACATTGACTGCCATGTGAGTTGTATTTAACTCAGGCTAGTTTTGACCCTGGGGCCTCGTGAAGCAGTTGGTCAGCGAAAATCTTGTTGATGTTCTTATTGTTACAATTAATATTGATAATTTAAGTCCAAAAACATGGATTGCATTACATATATCTCACGCACAGAAAACAATAAAAAATAACAAATTAGAAAGGATCTTTTGTTTTAATAGAACGCTGTGGCCCCAATGGAAAAGAGTTTTTTCTAGTATGGCAGTTGATGTGTTAAACACAATCAGAAGGCATCTGTTTTCTGCATTTGGCCCAGTGTTGCTGGTACACTTTCACATAAGCCATTGCAAGTTAGAGGCCTGAGACCGCACTGGTTTACGTGCCAATCGCAATGAGCTTTCAAGTCTTACTCCCTGGTAAGTTTCTTTGTGAGCAAATTATTGTGAGGGTAATTCTGTCGGATAAATCATTACATTAGCTGTTGTTCTAAATAGGTATACCTCTTGGTCCCCTTCACTTCTCCCCCCTCCTACTAAAATAAGGAATCTAGATGTGGCCTACTTACTTATCTAGAGCACCAGAAATGCTCCTCACTTCCTCACTTCGCTAAAGAACCAGAGCTTCATTATGGCAAGAAGTAGTGGCAATTAGGTTAAAGAACCCATCCCAGCCCCAGGCTTGAAGTAATTCTCTGGGGTTGAACAGCTCTTTAAGCATAGAAATCTTAAGGCTGAAGTTATAATTAATTATGTCCTTTCATCTTCCTCTTCGCCACTCAATGAGACATGTAATACAGTGCCAAGTTAGACTGATCTTTGTAAAAAGCATCTACCAAAGTAACTTCAGTGCAAGAAAGATTTCTCTCATTAGTAGCCAGCAAACAACCCTTAGACCCACAGCCTTTCCAAGTCTGAATAATGTGTATTTGACTGTTAGGATCTATATAAAACACTTAAGGCAAATAGGATTATTCCTCTAGACTGCTATGTTTCTATAAGGAAACTATTTTTGAATAAGCATGTATGTTTATGCAAAATTGTGTGTGTATAGTGTGTGTTATGTATATACATACATATATTTTTTTAATTTTTTTATTTCAGCATATTACGGGTGTACAAATATTTAGATTATATAATTGCCTTTGCCCCACCCAAGGCAGAGCTCCATCCCCCAGATGGGGCACACTATGGACTACACCCATTAGGTGTGTATATACCGATCCACTCCTCCCCCTAACTTGCCCAACAGCCGATGAATGTTATTACTATATGTGCACTTAAGTGTTGGTCAGTTAATACCAATTTGATGGTGAGTACATGTGGTGCTTGTTTTTCCATTCTTGTGATATCTCACTTAGTAGAATGTGCTTCAGCTCTATCCAGGATAATACAAGAGGTGCTAGATCACCATTGTTTTTTGTGGCTGAGTAGAACTCCATGGTATACATATACCACATTTTATTAATCCACTCATGTATTGATGGGCACTTGGGTTGTTTCCACAACTTTGCAATTATGAATTGTGCTGCTTATAAATAGTTCAGAAAGGATATAAAGGATATTTATATTCCAGTTCACACAGAACAACAGTGAGCATTTTAGTCATAGCTCTGTCACTCATGGACAGAGACAAAAAAAGTCATTTAATCTCTGTCTGCTTCAATTTGTGCAACTATAAAATGGGAAAATTATAACTCCCTAGCTTTCTTTATAGGTGTGTGAGATTCAACTCCAATGAAACAAAGGATGTAAAGTGCTTTAAAGAGGTAAAAATCACCATAGAAATATAGGGTATAAGTAAGTAAAAAAACACATAAGGGATTATACCTATCATGCCTATCTTATAACAGATAAATGACAGCAGTAAAATTGTTTTCTACTTTTAGTCTTTGAAATTCTTGGACCAAAATCCACTTTCTATTAACTGAAAAAGAGTCTCATAACTTTTGCTAACAATCCGCTAAGCCCTGTGCTAAACCTGGAGGATTCTAAGATGAGCAAGGCCTGATCACTCAAAAGGATGAAGAAGGGGAATTCTAGGGGGGGTGAGTGGGAGGAAGAGGTTCACTAGAGGCAGACAGCAGAGTTGGAAAAATAAAGGCCACAAAGTACTGAAAAATACTGACACACACTGATAGAACCAGCAGAACTAAGAATGGGAGTGGTCCGAAGAGTCAAGAAACATGAAACAGACGAGATTACGTTGAAAGAGTTTAGTCTTCATGGAAGCTGATGTTGACAAAGCTGTGGGTTAAGAGAAAAGAGGCACCTTTATTCTCCCTCCTAGGGTTTAGTGGTTCTAACTAGGCGAGGATTCTTTTCTGTTGGTTTGTCTTATAGACAAAGATAACAGTAAATGGATGATTTTTTACCTGAAGTGAAAGTTGATTAGGGAAGAGCAAATGGTACCTACTTCATAACACAGTCTCACGATAATGTACAGAATGATTTCACCTGGGAAGCTGCTGCACGTGGACTCACAGAAGTTACGGGGAATTGGCAATTGTTAACAGACAAAGCCCCTTTAAATGATCCCTAAAGGACAAAAAGTTTTGTTTTCCTTTGACATAATTTTAAATTTTCCTAATATAGTTTTTGAAATTTTTAATTATTATGGGTACATAATAGCTGTATATCTTTATAGGGTACGTGTGATGTTTTGATACAGGCATACAATGTGAATTAATCAAATCAGGATAATTAGAGTATTCGTCACCTCAAGCATTTAACATTTCTTTGTGTTGGGAACATTCCAGTGCCACTCTTTTAGTTATTTTAAAGTATACCCTAACATTGTGGTTTATAGTCACTTTGTTGTGCTATCAAATATTGTCCATTCTACCTAATTATCTAACTATATTTTTGCTCCCATTAATCACCTCCACTTTATCCCCCCATTCTCATTACCCTTCCCTGCCTCTAGTAACCATCATTCTACTCTCTGCCTCCATGAGATCAATTGTTTTTAATATTTAGCTCCCATATATGAGTGACAGCATGCAAGATTTGTCTTTTTTGTGCTTGGCTTATTTCACTTAACATAATGTTGTCTAGCTGCAAATGGCAGGATTTCATTCTTTTTTTTGGCTATACAATATTAAATTGTGTATATGTATCACAATTTCTTTATCTGTTCATCTGCTGATGAACACTTAGGTTGACTGCATATCTTGGTTATTGTGAACAGCGCTGCAACAAACATGGGAGTGCAGGTATCTTTTCAATATACTGAATTCCCCTTCTCTGGATATATACTCAGTAGTGGGACTGCTGGGTCATATTCTATACTATTCTCCAGAATTGTTATACTAATTTACATTCCCACCAGCAGTGTACAAGGGTTCTCCTTTCTCCACATCCTTGCCAGCATTCATTTTTGACTGTCTTTTTGATAAAAAGCCATTTTAACTGGGATGAGATATCTCATTGCAGTTTTGATTTGCATTTCTCTGATGACTAATGAATGATGTTGAGCTTTTTTTTCATGCCTCTTGGCCATTTGTATGTCTTCTTTTGAGAAATGTCTATTCAGATCCTTCGCCCATTTTTTAATCAGATTATTTGCTTTTGTCCTATTGAGTTGTTGGAGCTCCTTATAGATTCTAGTTATTAATCTCTTGTCAGATGGGTAGTTTGCAAATGTTTTTCTCCCCATTATTTGGGCTGTCTCTTCATTTTCTTGATTGCTTCTTTTGCTGTGCAGAAGATTTTTAGCTTCATGTGATCCCATTTGTCCAGTTTTGCTTTGGTTGCCTGTGCTTTGGGGGTGTTACTCAAGAAGTCCGTGCCCACACAGACCTCCTTAAGTGTTTTCCCAATGTTTCTTTTAATAGTTTAATAATTTCAGGCCTTAGGTTTAAGTCTTTAATCCATTTTGATTTGATTTTTGTACATGGTGAGAAATAAGGGTCTGGTTTCATTCTTCTGCATACGGATATTCAGTTTTCCAAGCACCATTTATTGAAGAGACTGTCCTTTCCCTACTGTATGTTCTTGGCACCTTTGTTGAAGATAAGTTCACTACAGATGTGAGGATTTATTTCTGGATTCTCTATTCTGTTTCATTGGTCTATGTGTCTGTTTTTAATGCCAGTACTATGCTATGTTGGTTACTGCAGCTCTGTAGTATAATTTGAAGTCAGGTAATATGATTCTTCCAGTTTTGTTCTTTTTGCTCAGGATAGCTTTGGCTATTCTGGGTCTTCTGTGGTTCCATATAAATTTTAGGATTATTTTTTCTATTTCTGTGAAGAATGTCATTGGTAATTTAATGGGGACTGCATTAAATCTGTAGATTGCTTTGGGTAGTATGGACATTTTAACAATATTCATTCTTCCAATACATAAGCATGGAATATCTTTCCATTTTTCTGTGTGTTCTCTTCAATTTTTTTCATCAATGTTTTATAGTTTTCATTATAGAGATCTTTCACTTCTTTGGTTAAGTTTATTCCTAGGTATTTTATTTTATTTGTAGCTATTGTAAATGGGATTACTTTCTTGGTTTCTTTTTCAGGTTGTTTACTGTTGACATTAAAAATGCTACTAATTTTTGTATGTTGATTTTGTATCCTACAACTTTACTGAAATTGTTTATCAGTTATAACAGTTTCTGGGTAGTCTTTAGGTTTCTCTAGATATAAGATCATATCTCACTTGGTAAGTGGGCTGCAAAAAATTAAACAATAAAATAAAAAATAAGATCATATCATCTGCAAACAGGATAATTTGACTTCTTCCTTACCAGTTTGGATGCCCTTTATTTCTTTCTCTTGTCTGACTACTCTAGCTAGAACTTCCAGTACCATGTTAAATAATAGTGGTGAAAGTGGGCACATTGTCTTATTCCAGATCTTAGAGGAAAGGCTTTCAGTTTTTCCCCATTCATTATGATACTAGCTGTTGGTTTGTCATATATGGTTTTTATAGTGTTGAGGTAAGTTCCTTCTGTACACAGTTTTTTGACAGTTTTTATCATGAAGAGATGTTGAATTCTATCAAATGCTTTTTCAGCATCAACTAAAATGATCATATGGTTTTAGTCCTTTATTCTGTTGATATCATGTATCACACTGATTGATTTGTGTATATTGAATCACCCTTGCATCCCTGGGATGAATCCCACTTGATCATGATGAATAATCTTTTTAATGTGTTGTTGAATTCAGTTTGCAAAATTTTCTTTTTAGTTATTCCTTCTCTATTCCATTACTCCCTTTCCCAATTTCCCTGTCATTCCTCATCTTCTTAGTAAGAAATAAATACTCACTGGTTGAGTGAGTGAAAAACTGAGTTTCTTCAGTGGAATTTTGTAATTTAACTTTTTTTTGTTATTTAACACTTTAAATATTTTTAAAAATTTGGTTTTTTATTTGTTTTATTTTGTATTTAATTATTATTTTTATTTCTTTCTAGCTCAAATGTATTTTGTTTGGTAAGTAAGATTTTAGAAGTGAAAAATATTGAGAGGAGTTGAGGGGTATGTTACTGCCAGTTGGCAGCAGAATAAGAAAATTATATACAAACTTTCACAATGAAAATAATAAGCAACCCTTTTTTTTTCAGGTTTTTCTTTAGTATTGTGGTGACCAAATGTTCTAGGATTACCTGGCCAAGTCCTGATTTCACCTAATTTTATTCTTTTCAACAACACAGTTAAGTATATTACTGATCAATAAGATCTGTCTTTCATATTTCATAAATCATTCACCAAGAATAGGCATGCTGAATGCAGATTTGGAAAACTGCATCACTGAATCTATAGTGAACATCTCTCATATTCACAAGGAAGCAGATTTTAGCAGTTGTACACATGATTCACTAAGCAAAATTTATTATAAACAAAATCAAGAAACATTGTTTCCATAAGATATCTGATGGGATATGGAAATAGTTCTGTCTTACACAGTCTGTCTCCATATTTTTAATTATATAGTATTTTACATTGTTTCCATCTAGCCAAAGAATAAAATGGAGGGAAATTTTAACTTATTAACAAAACTAACTATAAATGAAAAATACATCTAGTTTGAAATAGAGAAATTCCTGATTTTTAAGAATATACCTATGAATTTTGGGACAATATTTTTCTTCATTAAGTACTAAGAAATTTAAATGATGGAATTAAAGTATTTTTAGAGCTCATTAAAAGCCACAGTAATAGTTATTTGGAATGTATGTTGGAAAATTATTCAGTTGAATTAAATGAAATATATTTATATATGACATTAATTGGACAAATACAAGCACACCAACTATAAAAGACATGGCACGAATAACTAAATTTTGAGCTAACAGGAGAAGTAGTTTATTAGTACAATTTTGAAAGAAATCTGATCAGAACCAGAAGAGGGCAGTAGAATAATTCTTAAAGCAACCACAACGCAAAAAAGAAAAAAAGAAAAAGAAAAAAAAAAACCAAAATTTTATTTCTCAAGTTTTCCTTTAGAGTTATGACAACCATATATCTATTTATTTTTTTCTTTTCAATAAAGAACATTAGATTTTATGGCTACATATAATCTGTTTTTCATGACTATCTTTCAACATAAACTGATAGCGTCAAATCATAAAAAAAGAAAATGAGGAAAACTTCTAAATATATTCCTTTTGCATATTGAACATTTTCAAAAATAGAAACAGGGAATCTACTGAAACAGCTATAGATCATAAATAATTCAAGGAAAAAACCTAGACAATAAATCTTAAAATAGAGTGATGGAATAAAAGTTTGTTTTGTAACATTTTCTGCTAATGTAGGAAAAAAGAAGAAATTCCAGCAAGTAATGCTCTTTATAAAAAATTGTCTTAGTTATCTCCATTAATTCATACCTTGATACCTTCAGCTAGAAAATCCAGCTGCTTTAATGTCTGCCATACATAAGTCAGGGAAATAAGACTTCCTAAACCCACAGAATTTAAATCTTACAGAAATGTGTAGATGCACAGCATGGATCACCTTTTTAGCCAGTATGAAGGCAGGTCAGGTAAGAGGAAGAAAAACATTAAACTACTTTAAAAACAATATTTTGAAATCAAGATGGGCTGTCCAGCAAAAGAAATTCTAAAATCATGCCCAACTAAAGAAAAAGAAAACATGACAACAATATGAAAACAAAATAAGTAAAAAAACCCTGCAAGCTGGTTTTTAACAGTATTTTCACACTGTTAAAACAAGTTAGTTGTCAAAAGTCCTGATGAGTTATAGCTGTAACAAAGGCAGTGAGCTCATTTAATGCAACATTTCTTTGGAGTTGCCAAATTACAAGCCACAGACCAATTGCATCAGAATCACTTAAGGGGCCTAAAACAAAGAGAAATAAAAACAGACTCCTGGGACCCACTCCAGATGTATTGAAGCAGAATCTCTAAGGTTTGGAAACCAAGAATATGCATTTATTTTTAAAAGTCTACCAAGTTTAAAAACTGCAGCTTTATACCATAACTCAATGACGATTAATCCAGCCTCTACTTGAAACACTGCAGTGATGTGCAACTTGCATAAAAGAAGGCAGCCCATATAGAGAAGCAGAGCTTCATGTTTAGTGATGTCACTGGTAGCTTTAAATTGGCCATTGATGGAGTATTAACACTATAGAAATCAGGAAATGCAAAACAAGGGCTTGATTTCTTGTTTTGGGGGCTGTCTAGACTAGGGGTGGGAAACCTATGGTGTTTGTAAACAAAGTTTCATTGGAGCACAGCGAAGCCCATTTGTGTACAGGTTTGTCCTTGTCCTGAAAGCCTAAAATATTTATTCTCTGGCCCTTTACAAAAAAGTTTGCTTTATTTTTCTCAACTTCAAGTCTAGACGTTAAGAAATTAATGGAGAAAATAAAATGCTAAAAATGCAGAGGAAGCTTAAATTGTGCTGTTACATTGTGAACAGCACACACACACAAAATGAAGATATGTAAGTCCAGTATTCAAAAACAATTATTTAGCTTATCAAAGAAGGTATTGACCTCACTGAGAAAGGAGTGTGAAGCTCCAACATGTCTCCCTTGTTTCACTGTTGTTTTACTCATTAACCCAAACAAAAATAGTCCTGTTGCAACTACACTTGTTCATCAACTACCACTGTAGGTTGGCTACTGACATAAGAGTTCAGCAAAAAAGTCAACAAAAGCATTCAGTGTCTATTTTATTTTTATTTGTAAATTTATGCTATGTATCCTTTGTATCAGTAAATTTTATAATGAATATATACATGTGAAATATGTATATTTATGTACATATATGTGTACATATGCATATGTGTATATGAATTAATATATATATCACATGTACACACACACAAATACACATGCACACTGTTTTCCCAGAAAGCTGGTGGTTAAACATTTATCAGAAAATCCATGAACGTTACCATCCAATTAGTTGCTCCTTCTTGAAGATCTTTTTTCTCTTATCTCTACACTCCGATCTATTAGCAAAAATATCAGCTCTCTCCCCCAATATATCCCATATTCATCCACTTGTCACCATTTCTACTGCATGAATCCAAGCCACTTCCATGTCTCACTGCAGGGCCTTTTCCCTTCTTTCCCTGATGCCAATCTTGCCTTCTAAAACCCATTTTCCACCTAGCAGCCAGAAAGAACTTTCAAAAATCTAGATTATTCCCATATAGGGAACTCTTTTAGAAGAAAACCCATTTAGAACAAAGCCCGAACACCTTGCCAGATGATACAAGCCCTACATTCTGCAGCCCTGCTCACTTCTCTGACTTCATTATGTACCACATCAACCTCATTCCTGCCCTCGAGCCTCTGCGTGTCAAAGAAGCTTGGCAAAAGGGGTTCCATTCCCAGACCTTTACCTTACCAGCTTCTTGGCATTTTACAACAGATTGAATGTGGCTCCCTTGGACAGGCCTTCCCATCCACCCTGCTAAAACAGTGCCTCCTCCACGTCGTCCCCATGTCCTTTGCCCCAGTGTATTGTTTCAGTTGCCTCATGACGCACTGCACTATCTGAATTATCTTTTTCATTCACTCGTCTGTTATCTATTAATATATTCCTCTCAGTCTTGTTTACCACTCTATCCCCAGAGTCTAGAATGCAAGGAAAATCACAGCCATTTAGTAAGTACTGGTTGAATGAATGCATGAACAAATGAACAAAAAACAAAAGGAAGCTTGTGCACGATACCTTCTGTGTTACAGTGACAATTCTAAATGCTAGCCCATTCTTCCTTGTATGAAAGTCTGCCACCTCATAGAATTGTCCCATGTACAAGTTTAGAGGTTTGTGTAATCTGCCTTCTGTCTACCGTTCCAGGCTTAATTCTGACTTTCACTGGTGGTCTATGCTCTCAGCACACCAGCAATACCACACCGCTGTACAGTACTAATAATCCAGTTTTAGTACTTCTGCAGTCATTATCAAGATAGGCTGTAGCTTCATAATCTCTTGTTTTGCAAATGCTGCTCCTTCTACCTGGGGTGCTCTTGCCCATCTTGTTTCCAGGGTGAGCCCCTATTCGGCCTTTAAAACCCATCTCAAATGCAAACCTATCTATGGCTCCTTCCATGTGTCTTCCCTTGTAACTCTGGTCATAGCATTATAGTGTGTTTTGAGTCTGGGATGCCAGGGCCGAC
The DNA here is from genome assembly GCF_020740605.2 of Lemur catta. NCBI lineage: Eukaryota > Metazoa > Chordata > Mammalia > Primates > Lemuridae > Lemur > Lemur catta. The sequence continues at coordinate 34,855,614 of NC_059135.1, read as the reverse complement.
AGTTGCTGTCATCTTTATATCTCTAGGACTTAGCCCAGTGCCTAATGCATAACAGAGAATCAACAAGCTGTTGCTAATTGAATGCACCGTAAGTCTAACCCCTCTTGCATGATCTATGAGGACAGCTAGCATGTTATTAATTGCTCACCCTCCTCCCAAGTCTGCTCTGTTCCAAATTAAACCTGTAAACCAGGAGATAATAAGGAGTAAAGGCAAACAGATGCTTATACTTATAAAGCAAAGCTAATGAAGTAAGGAAGAAATGTATTAAGTCAATAAATATGTACATACTAATGACCTCACCAATAATTCCTAGTGATATGACTGTGCTGACTTCTATTTTTCCCTGTGGTCTACTCTACTTTTCCTAAGCTGTATAATCCATCTCACTGAAGTCAGTATGTTCTCCTTCTATTCCTTTAACAAGTCCCTAATTCTAACTTCCCTATTACTATTAACTATGTATTGTTAGTCATTGTTTATGTATTATTAACTTCTAAACTGAAGAAGAGTCACCTTCTTCAGTTTCTATTCTGTCTATTTACCCAACAAATTTTGCCAACTCTCTGCCTGTGATTCCTCTCCTGCTAGATCCTTCTTCTCCATTTCCTTATTTCCACATCCAGGCTCCTATCAACACATACCATGATGAATGGGTTATGTCCAGCTGGACTTCTACGGCCAGTGTTTCCCTCATTCTAAATCACTCCATGTGCAGCTAAGGCTTCCTCTAATTAATACCTTCTGCAAGCCACTCCCTCAGCCCTCAGAGACCTATGGAGTAACCATCCTGTTACAGTCTGAATGTCTGTGTCCCCCAAATTCATATGTTGAAACCTAATCACTAATATTATGATATTAGGAGGTGGGGTAGGAGGTGACCTTAGAGGTGATTAGGAATTAGTACCCTTATTAAAGAGGCCTGAAAGAGACCCCTCACCTCTTCCACCATGTGAGGACCCGAGGAGAATATGGCCAAGGAAACAGACCCTCACCAGACACCAAATCTGCTGGTGCCTTGGTCTTGGTCTTCCCAGACTCCAGACCTGTAATAAATAAATTTCTGCTGTTTATAAACCACCCAGTTTATGGTACTTTGTTATAGCAGCTCCATGGACTTAGTTTGTTTGGACTAAAACACACAGTGCTCATCACAGAGCTTGGGACACACTAAGTGCTCAGGAAATATTTGCCATTATCATTCTTACTATTATTATACAAATGAGGATAGTTTTCTTTGGCCCATTGTTTTTTCCATCATATTCTTTCAGAATTGCTACTCACAGGGTTAGAATGCAGCACGGTGAAGAACTCTGGGCTGATGAGGAACTTCACGGGGGGAGACTGTAACAGCAACGTGAGCCTGGATCTGGAGGTAGAGTGAGGCAGGACGTTCTCCCGTCGGAAATCTAGACAGGACAGACCACCAAGCCTTTCAGGGAAAACTTTCTATGAGTTGGAAACTGTCTATTCACTTCAGTCTATACTTCAAAAGGACCAAAGGATATCTATATCATTTGCTATCATTTTAATGCCCCCAATACTTTTTCTTTGCTGTAAATTCATACATAAAGCCCAACTGTTCTTAATCACACTGCGATGGAATTGGAAAATATTTCTAGTCACTGTTAACATTTTAATGCATTCTTTGATTTTTTTAAATGATTAGATTCTTTTCCCACTGTCCCATAGATCCAGAGATTAAAGTAATTTATATTCTATTCAGTTTTGTGATTCTTTTCATAGTACTAAAATAAAATATCAAAGATCAGAAGTTGTTTCTGGTGAATTCTGCTTTTTGAGTTGGATTACCAGGTCTTACTGAAGATCAAAAGTTCTTTAAAAGAAAAGCCTAATTGCTTGGGAATCCTTACTTATTTCTTTTCTACTTTCATGAGATTACAAACAAAGCCCAAGGCTCTTACCTGCACTGGCTTGGTGAAAGTCAGCTTCTTCCCCTCCCCCATCAAGAGTATTGGTGTTTTCCTCTGGCCTCTCATTGGTCATGGTTCTGCGGATACTCTGATATCTAAAATCAAGAGCCTAGAGTTACATTCCAGCAGCATCTAAAAGGCAGGACTCAACTGCTCCCCTAGAGCCCGGAACTTTTCACTATCTTCTCAGTCTCAATTGCTTCCTCCCCACATCCCTATTGCCTGACCTGGATGGGCCATCTGTTGTTTAAATAAATTACATTGCATTAAATTTCTTCTATCCATTGTTTGTGGGACATCTTCCTGACAAATTAATAACACTACAAACATTTTATGGCCCCTAATCAACAAAAGCTAAATTCCTATATTGTTAAAAGAAAAAAACCCACTTTATGTTCCGTAGCAATTAATTCTTGAAAAAGAACAACTGATTTAAAAAGATTAGGTTGATAATAAAGATGCACCACAAATGAAGATTCTAGAAATTAGAAAAGATATTAGGCTTCAAATTATAAATGTGTATGTTCTGCTTTGCTAAAAATTAATGCCTTCGGTGACTATAGGGATTATCATTATTTATGTCCTCTTTTGTTTCCAGACAAGGTGTGTATGTGTGTGGGTATTATATTTTTTAACCAAGAGAAGTTTAATGAAGTCTACGAATCAAAAGAGGTAAAGGCCGACCCCTTAATGACAGGACATGCAAAGATGAAAGAGACAACCGTGTCTTCTACTTTGCACCATGTTAAAATTAGCCCAACCACAAAATAGAACAATAACAGCAAAATGCCCATCCTCACCGCCGGTTCAGCTGCTCCATCTGCTGTATGGAGTTAGATCTCTGCAGCACCTGTGGGGCTGGGGGAGCTGTTGGCCGTTGCCACGTCGTGGTTCTGTTCACATGATCCACGTAGAAGATTCTACCATGGCTGTCAATGCGTGCCTCCCAGTCTAAACAGCAGTAAGGCATGGAGAGGGATTAGGAGGAGGAGCTGAGGTTATTACTGCGCTTCATAAGTTCAACATGTGTTTTCTCCCTCTGACATGCTATTATCTGGGACTAATAACATAATATGCCTCACTGCATACTCTGGCACTGCTCTCCTGTCCACTCCCAAATCTGGTGACCTGTCATTAAACCTATCCTGTGTGTATAATACTAATCCCTAAAAATCTTTCAATGTAGAGAATCTTTCCAAAGTTGCCCATAGTGCTCACCCTTCAGATAGGAGCACCAGCATTTTAGAAATACATGAAGTTGGTTTCATAATACTTCAGATATTCACATCAAAATTGGCATTGATGCTTATTTTCACCAAAAATTGATTTTTTCTAGGTTACATGAAAGACTCATAGCTGGAAACTTCCACATGCATAATTAAACACAACTGTAGTAAATTTAGTCTTCAGAAGAAAAGTAGCTAATTAGTGCTAGTCTAGTGATCAAACAGTATCATTATCTACAAATTTCCTTTAGCACTTTCCCAAAGACAAATACATTTTCAGAACAAAGGCAATTTCTTGCCTCCAACTGCAAATAAATGTAATGTTTCAAAAGATTATTTAATTTAATTTAATTTTAAGCAATCATATTAAGTGTGTTAAATCTTTGTAAACACATGTATAAGTGCATGTTCAGTACAAACAGAAAGCATACTGGTCTTCAGAGCCAGACATCCCACCCCCGTGACTCTCTAATAGGCCATTCCCGTATTAAAATCCACAGAGTGTGAGCTGATCTTTTCAAAAGGCAAAATTTTGAAACTTACTGCAGTTAGGAAGGGTAATTTACACAGGAAACATGAAAACAGCAGGAATCTATTCTTTAACCAGGAAAGCTCTTTATACATTTATATTGCTGTGTATGTAATTTTTTTAAATTGATAAGCAACTTTCTCCTGAGCAGTTCAATGATCTCAAAACTCTCCACGTGATCACATGGCATATCAACAGACACCGCAGGTCTAATCCTGGAGACGAGGAGGAAGGCATATTTTCTCCTGACCACCTATGGCATTTGCTCTGGAAATGAACAGAGCTTCAAGCCGTCCAATAAAATTCTTTGGATTGGAAAGACCTGCATGGTAGAGCCCAGCTGGCATCAGACCATCACTGAGTGTAGCCACCTCAGCTGGGAGCGGAAAGTTTATCTTCTGTTGCTCTCAGCACATTGTAATTTATGACAAATGGTAAGAGAAATAAAAATTGGGCTGAAGAACATGGACAACAGATAATTCAATGCCACTCCTTCTCCAAGGTAACAGAGACTCACAATGAACCAGCCTGCCAAATCTGAATTCTTTGGGCACAGCTACAGTCCCATCAGTTGGGCATTTCCAAAAGACCTCATGCTCAGGCTGTGATACACTGACGAACAGGAAGTACATTAAAGCATCTTCAGGAACTATTTTCCCAAACCCTTTGATCTATTCCATTGTTTGCTCTGCTCCCTGCATGCTCTCCCATCTCAAAGATCTTGAAAACCAGTTACTCCCATCTCATTCCTTTCGCATTAAAGCCAGGATAATGCAAGCACATGTGTGTCAAATCAAGTGCATATGAAAACAAATGGCCATTCCTTCCTCCAAGAATGTTTACAGTAGTTCCCAATTTAAAAAATGTAGAATAGGTAAATTAGCAATTAAAAAAAAGAACAGATACCAACTAAAGGAAGTAGAGAAAGTAGATGCTGCCAAGCTCCCAAGATTACGTTATTACTAAATTTGGCTCTAAGTTTTCTGGCAGTTAAGGCAGAAAAGAAAACACATTGTTGCATACTTTCCATTTTCTGACCAAAAAAAAAAGTAAAAAAAAAAAAAAAAGTCTTCAAAGATGGAGCTTTTTCCTGTAAGTAACTAAATAAGAATTTCCCAAGTGAGATGTGTATTTGGTCTGTTTGAGGGCTATATGGATAGCAAAATAGGAAGGTCAAGGGGAAGATTGCCAAATAAATATATTCACCACTGTGCCTTGTATGTTATAAATGAACAAAATGATTTAAAATGACATAAAGCCATACAAAAAGAATGAGTCTCATATTCACCTTCCACAAAGGCCAGGAATGATCTTAATTTGAAGTTCAATAAAGACATTTCTATGCGCAACAGGGAGAACAAAAAAATCAAGGACCAAAAAACTTGCTTTCTAAGAACATAGGATGTTGAATGCACATTAAGACTATCCTTATCAAATATCACATCTTCAAACTGATGTGGTTACTTTACTGTCCATAAAAAGAAATTCTATATTGCTGATTTCAAGTGGATGCTTGGCACTGGGTCAGGAACAACTGTTATGGTATTGGCTTCTTCATGAACTACTTATCCACTCCTACCTGAGCGGTCAACACACTTCCATCCAGGCAAAGGCAGTAGAGGTGCCTGCGGGAAGGGCAGTCCTCCGTCTTACCTAACAAAGTTACTTTGAGGATACAATTGCTCTAACATCTTATATGTCTTTATATTGGGCTAGGTTTTCTTTCTTTCCTTCCTTCCTTCCTTCCTTCCTGCCTTCCTGCCTTCCCTGCCTTCCTGCCTTCCTTTCCTTTCCCTCCCTCCCTCCCTCCCTCCCTCCCTTCCTTCCTTCCTTCCTTCCTTCCTTCCTTCCTTCCTTCCTTCCTTCCTTCCTTCCTTCCGAGTCTTACTTTGTCCCCCGGGGTGGAGTGCAGTGGCATCATCATAGCTCTCTGCAACCTCAAACTCTTGGGTTCAAGTGATCCTTCTGCCTCAGCTTCTCGAGTAGCTGGGACTAAGGTGCATGCCACTACACCCAGTTAATTTTTCTATTTTTTGTAAAGACAGGGTCTCACTCTTGCTCAGTCTGGTCTCGAATTCCTGGCCTCAAGTAATCGTCCTGCCTTGGCTTCCCAGAGTGCTAGGCTTACAGGTGTGAGCCACTGTGCCCAACCTTGGTTTGTTCTTGACACAAAAAAGCATATGAGAACTCATTTCACAGCATTAAAGTTTCTTTCATTTAGACAGTGCTAAAATCAGATAGAGTTAGAAGACTGGAATCTTAACATGTACTTCCTTATCTTTCCACATTGTAAAACAGGGTATATAATCAGGGCGCAGTGAGACTGAGAGCAATGTTTTGGGGTGTGTGTATGTGTATATGTGTGCAGAAGGCCTGGTCTCTGGCCATGGCTTGTCACACCTTTGCTATATGACCTTCAAAAAGTCACTACACCTCTACGGATCACAGTTTTGAAAAATTAAAGAAAAGAATCAAACAGCTGCTAAGGTCCCTTCTAGTTCTGATATTCTGTGAATCTATACAGTGGTGCCCATTTTATTACATTACGTTCAGCAAGGATCAAGCAACATTTTGGCAATATCTCATGTCTCAGTTAAAATTTCCAAACTAAACTCTAATTAATTATGCCTTACAGGGCCAGGAGCTTTGGCCCAGAGGGAAGGGGCTCTGGAAACATCTGCCAATCCTAGTTTGGCCACGGCAACTCCAATATTATCTATTGTATTCCACATAATATTTCATTTGCATAAAGAGCTTCATGGCAATAATAAAGTTTGAAAACTACTACCTAGAGAAATGTTTCTCAAGGCAGGTGGGACTCTGACAACGTGTGCAGAATCACCTTGAGGATCAATAAAAATGCATATTCCTAGGACACACCCCAGGCCTTCAGAATCACACCATCTGAAACTAGGACTCAGTTATCTACATTTTTAACAACCTTCCCAGGTGATTCCTAAACACACTAAAATTTGAGATATACTCAATAAATTAGTAAGAACTTAAAACACCAGCTAATTTGCTGGACAAACCCATGGAGCAAATGCTAGATTTCTCAGAGATCATGAAGTGTGGGCTCACAAGAAGCTAAACGTCAGCCTCAACACCCCAAACTGGACTCTGAGACGCTCTAAAATTTAAATAAAACTAGGCCCCTTAAGTGGCTGGACAGTAAGGGGAAGTCAGAGAGTTAGAAAGCGTGTGAAACTACTCCATACAGTCGCTGTCACAGCACTGGTCCCCTAGGCAGGGCACAGAAGCGGGTAGAACAGGCAAGGATTTAGACATTTTCCATTTTTAGAATCAATATGTGCGAGGGAGGCAGGCAGGGTGTCCCCGTGACCCTCCAGTCATCTCATCACTCCTTTCCCATGCCCTTGGTCTCCACTGGATCACCCCCTGGTGAGGAGACAGGAACACACCTCAGTGAAGGCTGAGACTGGGAAGAAGGTCAAAAACAGAATGAATCACACATCAGGGGAAGCCAGCATTGGACTGTCCATGTGAGTCAAGGGACAGAGTGGACTGAGTGGGGGTTGATCTGGTTATCACTGGATTTAGTAAAATCCAGTATCTGAATGTTGCAAAGTAAATTTACAAATTCACTGTTAAAAATTATCATAACCACAGGTATCTTCGTCAAAATGTTAAGATGATAAAGTTATAATGAACTCAAGGTACCTTCAAGGAGAATTACAAGCTTTGTGATAGATGACAGATGGCAATGTTCAAAAGATTATTTTTTTCTTATTTTTAACACTCAAGGAAGTATGATTCCATTTGTACAAAGTACAAAGGTATGTTAAACTTAACCATGATTTTGGGAGTCAGGATAGTAGTCAGCCCCCATCTGGAGTGGGGGCTAGTGACTAGAAGTTCCCCTTAGGGGGCCTAAAGAGAACTTCTGGGGGCTACTGACATGGTGCTGACTGCACAGGTGTGTCCAGTGGAGAGCAATCAACAGGCCAAACGTGCTCTTTCTGCTATATTTTATTTGAACAAAAAGTTTTAAAAAATCAAGTAGTTGCATATTTTGCATCTTAATCTTCAATTTTTAGGTAAGTAGCTTTTTAGATTAAAAGTATCACTTATTTTCCTCAAAACTAAATTTTAAGCTCTAAAGAATAAGAGCCCCTAACCCTAGACATAGTAGAAACTCTAAGTTTAGAATATACTTGTCAGATTCACTGTGAACTTTTAGGCCTTCATTTTAAAGGATGTTTTAATAATGAAAGTATACAACCACAAAAAAAAAATGATAAATGTTTCCTTATAGTTTTCCAGACCTACCCATCTGAATCCATCATATTAAGTAATAGCCTAGTCCTAACTACACAGCAATGTCCTGTGATCCTATCAGAGTCCACTAATCCAGACTATTCAGCCTAAATCTATTCCAGTGCCTAGAAAAACTACCTTTTTGGGGAAAAAACACATCCACTTATGCAGCAAGTCCACATTGTCTCCAGTGCAGCAATCACAATTACATTGGGGTCAGTAAGAGAAAAAGAAAACAGTTTTTCAGAAGGGACTGGGCTGGCCATTCTGTTTTCACTCATCTTACTGCTCAAAAGACCAAGATCAGTCATGCTGATAATGTTCCAAGCGGCGTCAGCCCTGAACTACCTCTAGCTGCCAGCACCGTCAGTGACCCCAGAATGAGAAGATACAGCAAGTTCTTAAGGCACTCTGTGCATATTCAAATCTATGCTACTTCCCTTGGAAGGCTTTCAGCAGTGTCATGCCGCCTCCAAGACCTGGCACTTTCTTATTGTCTATGAGTTGTTAGAGTATTCTCAACTAGTGGTTGGAGTTAAATGGCCCACAAGGTTGCCGTGCACTGTTAATGACCCAAGGCAAGAGTTAAGATTTTAAGAACCAACTGGTAAATCACCAGCACCACTAAAGCAGTCTTAGTAGTAGGTCCAAGATCACTGATCCTGAGACAGGAGGTGTAAGACTGGAAAAAGCAAACAAACAAGGAAAACCCTGTCACCCATCTATGACCATATAAATCCCCAAATATGCAAGATGCTCTACAGAGAGTTCAAACAGACATTCAGAAACTAAGTTATTACATGGACATGTAGACTACCACGTGATCAGCTTCAGGACTGAAGCCGCAGAACAAGGGACACCCTGGATCCCTGTAACTCAGTTTTCAAACCTCCAGAGAGAAGCTCAAGTTTGCTGGACGGTTTCTTCACTATCCATTTGTACACAAGTATTTTATAAGGTGAAAATAAGCTAAAACAACAACAACAACAATAGTAATGATAAGGAAAAAGAAAAAAAAGAATCAAGAATGGGGCCACTGAAGCCCAAAGTACAATGCTGAGACACAGCAAATTGACCTGGGCCACACAATTTAGGCTCTCAGTCACCACAACCACTCCTCCTGTAGGGGAGGGGCCTCTTGTGTAAACCTATCCCTGAAGAAGAGAAAGCTGGGCACTTTCTGAGCCTTCCTGGGTCTGACCTCAAAGCAGTACAATATAATGAAGTTTCAGTGAAACCCCCAAATCCTCTGATTTAAGGCATTGCTGATGCCCAATAAATATCACAATATAAGCCACCTTCTGCCTTGACCCAAACTTTCAGAATTTACATTCATCTACCCACATAATAGTCCCTTCCCGTCTAATCTTAGATCAGATCTTAGATCAGAATGCCGGATAGAAAAGAGGAAATATTTGAGACTGTTTCAACTTTTACTACTGTGGGATCTTAAATAAGTAACTTAATATATCTGGGCTTCAGTTTCTTCACCTATAAAAGGAAACAGATTAGCTGACTTTGATCCATCAATCTACAAATTACAGATAAGACCTGTTTGACCTACCTTGCAAAATTACTAGACGAAGAATTATTGGAAAATAAAGGAAAGTATGTAAAAGTGCTTTGTAAAATACTATACCAATTTGAGTGATTATAACTAATAGTGTTTCAAAAGCACAACTCTTAGCCTTAAAATAATTCACCCAGGTTATTTAAGAGATGGACCAATCTGCACACACCAATCAGACTCTCCTTCGCTGAGCCTCAGAAGGCACCAAGACGCCACTGAAGACAGTTGCTGCAGCTGTAAGCCGGAGGCATGGCCAAGGTGGTAGCAGAGTTGCCCAGTTAGGAGAGGAAATCAGGAACCTGGCTGGGGTGGGGACAGACTACTAGCAGTCAAGTGGTTAAACAGATGGTCAAAAGGATAAGAGACACATGTGGGAATAGAGCTGAAAGGTATCAGGTATGCTCAGACCATAATCTATAACCTACCCATGATCATATGAATCCTCAAATTTGCAAGTGGCTTGGTCCTACAACATGAATGCACATGTGTGTGTGTATGTGTGTATATGTGTGTGTGTGTATGTCCATTTAACTCATTTTTAAAGGGAGACATCTTCAGTTCTGAGTTTTTAAAATATAAAAATTCTGGTTATAGTTTATAAAAAATATTATTGAGTATTAAATAAATTAGTACAGAGATGTGTTTCTCAGGCGGATACTGTTATAACTTTAGATGGACAATTCTTGGTTGTATCAGACTGTTCCACTATTGCAGGATGTCTGGCATCCCTTCCCCCACCCACTAAATGCCAAAAGCACCCTTCCCTTCAAACATTGTTAGAATGAAAGACGCTCCCATAAACTCCAAATGTCCCCATGAGGTAGCACCCCCACCAATACTGAAAACCTCTGAATAAGAGGGAACATGTCCTAAGAATTTTCCTCCTGTTTGTCAGTTACTCATTAAATACAATATACCACTAAATGGCTTTTACTTTGGATACATCAACTTATTAAAATGAACTGCCAATTGTTTGTAAGAAGAAAAATTCTTAAGATGTATTCTATGTAATGCAAATATCAGTGTTTAAATAATACATTGAGATATCACAAATAGTGGTCATAATTTCAGCAGGAAAGTACCTGCCTTTATTAAATACAATCTAAAGACCAAAACTATGTCCAGAAAAATTAGAGGAAGATGCCAGTTATCAATGCACTCATGCAATGCTATGCCTCCTATCCAGCCTCCTGAGACTCTAATTACTGTTAATCCTTATATACCTCAAAACAAAGTTCTCCCAGAACTCTCTCCTGGTGTTCCTAATTCATTTTGCTCCAGTTATATCTAAGTGTCTTCTGGGAATATTTTTATTTTCTTACTGTAATCTTGTCTACAAGGGTAAACAAGAAGAAAGTCTTCTTCCCTCTACCCCTGCCCTTTGCCTACTTAAAATGACACACGGTTAATTAATCTCTTGGTCCATTTTTCAAAAACTGCATAAATTATTTGTTTCCTATGAGTAATGGCCTTCAGTTATCCAAATGTATGAATGAGGGAAAGATCTGTACCCAACAGAATTTCAGAACAATTAAGCCAATATTTTGGCAAACTCTGCATAGTACCGTTCAGCTCTTTTGTCAATACTCACCAAAACTAAGCACCCTTTAGGTGCATACCCTCTTTTCTTTATGTTCCACAATTTTTAAAACGCAGAAGGTCAAAGGCATCAGCCTCTTGCCAAGAACACACATAAGAGGTAAGTAGAGACGGTGAGCGAGAAGGGAGAGAAAAGAAGCAAGAGGGTGTACCTTCCAGTGTTTTCTGAAAAGCAGTATTTATGGGCCTTTATAATTAGTCAACAAAATGCATTGCTCTCACAGAGGAACATTACTTAAAGGGACTCCAGAAATTTAGAGTTTGAACTCCATCCAGATACTGACTGGCCATGGGTATCACTCATACCTTTGAATACAAGTTGTGCCACTATATCCCCATATCCCTAATCCTCAACCACCTCTCCTTTAAGTGCTAAGTATTTTCTGAAAGTGAAAGAAACGAAACGTCTTTCAAATCCCCAGATAACTGCCCTGTCCCAAATAAGCAGTAGACTAATTTCTGAGATTAATAACACTTCTCTGCATATCACTAAGACAAAAATCAGACCCTTGTGTATAATGATTTAAAATGATGTAAGTGAACAAAGAGGCAGAATATTACACAGAGTGAGGTTTTACTAAGAGATTGTACCACTTTGTCTACTAACTGAAAGAAAATTCATGAATAGGCATACTTTTTAAAAATTCTATTAAGCACCCAATTTTCTAAAATATCTGGGTCTGTTCCCATAATTGCAATATTTACTCCATGGGCAGTACAGCACTGGCAGCTGCACTTTGTTTCAGCAGAATAGTGCCAAAGAGGAGTCATGGGCTTAGCACTTCCCAGACGACACCCGCTACGTGCAGTGGCAGGCCCCATATTCCTTCCTTTCAAAGACTCGTGTATCTGTCTTTTCAGATTCTTGCAATGGTTCTGCCTGTCAACCTTGCCACTTTGATTAAGGTGGGAGGGGGGCCCTTTAGTGAACAGGTCCTCACTTGGTGGGAGAGCCTCGTCCACCCTCTGGTACCGGCTAACATCTTGGCGCACTGAAGGTAGTGACCGCAATGGCTGGTGGCCGTTGGCTTGAGAACCTAGGATTAAAGGTAGAAAGTTACCCACATATTGTTTTCTTTATTTTAAAAAAACCTAACATAAATCCTGAGGCCAATCTCTTCCCTCGGTTTAGTCTAATTTCCCACGTGAGGACCTAGAAACAAAAGAAGAGAATGACTAGCAAGTGAATACTTAGAAGAGGGCTTCCTCGAGAAAGTCCTCTGTTCACATCCCTCCCCCTTCCGCCTCTCCCCATCCCCATCCCTCACCCACCCTGGCTCCTGCCCTGGTCATGCATTCACACTTTAGGGTCACATAGTGGCCACAAGATAATGAAGGAAACAAAAAAAAAAAAAAAGGAGGAAGAAGAAAAGAAGGGGATACTTTAAATAGAAAAATAAATTACAAAAGAAGAAAATCATAACTATCTCTGAGTCTATGAAGTTACCCTTTGACTTTTTATTGCATCTACAATGAGACAGTTTAAAGGAATCATTCTAGAGAACAATATTCAATAGATACAATACCAATTTTAGTGTAAGTCTGCATCCTCAGACACTAAAACAGATTATTCTTCAAGCCAGAATGTATCATCTAACTTAGTTGACATTTCTTATACTGTAGAAGACAAAAACATTGCCTTTGATTCAAAGCACATATTAACATCTGCTTTGAAGTTTTATAAAGGAGAGACTTAAGGTGTCCCTGCTAAGTTCTGAAGATCACACTCATGTTGAAGCTGTCAGCCTGTTTGGTTTTTTATCTACAAACCCAAGTCCCACTAGAGATTCATTATTTAAGTTTGAAGACTTGTTTGACAGGCCTCTTATTTCAGCAATAGAAGATCCATTTTTAAAAAAGGGCACTGCACTGGACTCAAGCCTAGCTGTATGCAAATCACGTGAGCTTCTTCCTAGCTATGGGATGGGTTAAGTCCTCAGTCTCCCCACTCTGAAATGGCAGACCTGGTCTATCGAAGGGGCTTCAGGTGCCCCTACATGTGTTGCCTGTTTCCTTCTCTTCTTGGCCCTGTTTTCAATCTTGCCTCTCTTCCCCTTCCTACTCCCTTTGGCTAACTACTGAACCCAAGGTTGGGAATTCAGGTGACATGCAACCTGCAGCACCATTTGCATTGAGGGGAAAACGACAGAGCTTCTCTTCAGCAGCTACGGGAGAGGCAAGAGCCCCGCTGTCTCCCTACCCTACCTCCAGTAGCGCCCTCCTCCTGGGCAGTGGCCCCTTCACAGGCGCCTCGGGCACCCGCGGTGGCATCGGCATCGCCGTCGCCCTCTTCCTGGCGCTGGCTCTCAGCAGCAGCGGCGGCGGCTCCCTCCAGGCTCCCTCTCCGCTGCCAGACCTCCCCCAGCTCCTCCTGCTCAGGTAAAGCGGCTGATTCCGCCCCCGGCCCCTCCTCCTCCCCACTGGGCACCTGCACCACAGGCAGAGAACCCGGGGTGCATATGGAGTCCTGCGACCCTTCGGCGGGGCTGCCGCCGGCGGGCTCTGCTGCGCAGGCTCCGTCTTCCTCCTCCTGAGAAGAAAAGGCTGGGGTTTCGGGGAACCGTGCGCTCTCCTGGGACGAGCACCGCGTCTCCACCGAGGACAGCTGCGTGGTCACGCTCTCGTTGCAGGAGCTGTCGGCGCCCTCCAGGTCACTCTCTCCCTCGGGCCTGGTGCTGGCTTCGCTCACGCTCTCTGTCCTGGCAGGGTCACTGGGTTCTGTCTCAGAGGACACCTGGGAAGGCTCGGACCCCTGGTCCAGGGACTCAGTCTCACTGATGGCCCTGCGGCTTCCTCCTGACGTGTCGGAAGTCCCCGTGTCTGCCCCACTTGTGGGCTGATCCACCTCCTGAGAGCCACACAGTTCGGTGCTGCCCTGGTCCCCACTGGGTTGAGACTCAGGGCCGCCTTCACCTTCATCTGGGGCTGGGCCTGAGGGTAAGGAGCTGTCTGTAATCTCTGGAAGATTTTCCGGCTTGTCCTGGAGGGAAGCAGCTTCATGTGTGGAGGCGTCCTCATTCTCAATGGGGTTGTCTTCTGGCTTTGTCTGAGATGTCAGGCTCGCATCGTCAGTTCTGGATGCCCTGCTAAACATGATCAGCCCTCCTTCCTCCTCCAAGGAAGACGGGTAACCCAGGTCTTGCTGGAACTCGTGGTCTTCTTCATCTGAGTCGATGTGAAGCATTGCGTTGAGTCTTGTGTCTGTGGGAAAACTACTCCTCAGTTTGGGAGAGGCTCCCATGGACCTCTCAGAGCAGGTCGCTGCCCCCGGCCTGGAATGGCCGTTGTGTTCAATAGCATCTAAGTAATCATTGAGTGAATCCTGACGTCCTCTGGGAGGTGACGTCCTTGAAGAAGTAGAATTTAAATCCTCTGTGTCTATTTCCAGAGTGGAGCTAGTCCTCAATGAATGCTTGGGGGTCCCGTCAGCAGTACTTTCCTCAGAAACTGGCCCGTTAGCACAAACTGGGCCGTCGTGATGGCTGCCTGGCATGTCCTCGTCATCAGAAGGGCTTCCTAGGTCCCCATTCACAGTACTGACTCCAAGAATGGTGCCAACGGCTTCTGGAGAAGCATCTGAATGAGAAATCAGCATTTATAAAAATGAACTAGAAATAATGAATGAACTTTTTACCTATTTCTTTGCCACCAATCAGTTCAAAGAATTCAGTCATCCTGTTGAGGCTTCCTTACAGCACTACAACTTGCAAGATTCACCACTCACTACCATGAGGTAGGTATGTTAGTACCACTGGAAATTCTCCAGCCCAGTTTCAAAATGCAGGCATAAACCTAAGAGATGGTTTTTGGTAAAAAGGCTTTTCTATCTGCTTAGAAAACTTCAGCAAGTAATCATTTGACAGCTATTTTATTTTTAGAACAGGACACAAATTCAATTCTATTTAAAAGTAAACTTACAACTGAGTAAGATTTAACAAGTTTTTCCTACAGCCATGCCTTCATACAGATGTCTCACCTTCGTGAACAGAAGACGTAACCTCCACCTTAAACTGGAGGTACCCACTCACATGGTCAGCTGGGAGCCTTCTGCCAAGGTTGTAGCTGAGCATTTGATCACTGCAAGAGGAGAAACGGTTCTTTCATCCTTAGTACACTCGAGTCAGCCTTCGCCTTCTTCCTGCAGGCCACACCCCCAGTCCTGCATACCTCTCTTAAAACCTTCAGACTCACGAATAAAGAAAATAAAAGGCTCAAGGCACATTATAGTCCACTGTAATATTATTCATTCTTAAAAATGAACACTTATAAACCCAGGGATAAAAGGAAATCTTGTTGTAAGGAAAATCATTACTAAAAGCAGAAAAAGCAATGCAGTATATGATATTTTTTAAGGACATCTGATTTGCTCTCTCATTGCTAAGGGGGACCAGGGAAAGAGCATTTTGAAGGTCATCTAGGAGCTGCAAAAGGCCTCAAGCTATAGGTGCTTTTTGACTCAAGTGTAAAAGTAGCAAGGGTCTGGTCACTTAGGCTTTAGCAAACAGGAAGCTGGTTCTAAAACAACACTCACAGATAAGGATTATCACCTGACAGCATGGCACAGAGGGCGCAGTGCTATATTCTGAAGGACAGGAGCTGGGAGTTAGGAGAGAGCAGCACAAGAACGGGCCACATGTATGAAGACAGCAGCCCCAGCTGTGTGAGGGGGATTGGGCTGCTGAACGCTCCTTCTTCACCTGCAGAGTAAGGGAGCTGGTGCTGCCGCTGCACTGTCAGGGAGCCTGGCCTCCCACTAATCCTGTGAGCGATCCTGATGCCATGGTTTGGAGAAGCTACATGTGCCACTGTGGTGGGGTCATGTCTCGCACCTGGCAGTGGGCTGGAGGGGACCACAGCTGGGCCTGCCCAGTTTTGCTCTGCCTTGGCCCCAAGGCTTGGGGTGACAGCCCCGAGGATGTAACTGTCAATCTGGTTCAAGTCCATGTCTATTTATCAAAGTCTAATGCAATTAGTTCATTTCCTTGTACGAAAGCAACTTTTATTCTGAATCAAATGGCATAATTAAGGAAACTAATCAAAGGGATAGTACCAAATCACTCCATCTCTGTTCTCACACTGCCCTCTAATGGCTATTTCAGAAGGAAAATAATGCTTCTATCTAGCATTTCCATCACTGTACACTTTATCGCTTCTAGCCAGCTATTAATTATTAATTTGCTTAACTATTTTTTTTGTTCCCTATTTCCTCAGTATGACTTCTTTACTTGACTCACAACTTACAAAAATCTCACAAAAAGAAAAAGGACATCAATCACATTTTAAGATTCTGTCAATGAATAAATTTTAGTTGCCTAAATGAATATGTATGTCTAGAAGCTTTACTATAATACTTTCCTGGAGTCTAGGTCCTGTTTTAAATGACTCCAAAACAAGATTGGTTTTGTTTTTCAGTAATAACAAATTCCTCAGGTGGGATTAATCAGGATAAGATAGGCATCAACCTGACACTAGAATTCTGCTCTAGAGAGAGGGTTTTATAACAAGATTTCAACATACTCAAAAACAATCAAATACCATGAAATTTGATGCTGAAATGCTAATGGTAGGTACATCTTGGAAAAGATAAAGATACCAAAAAAAAGGTACATAATTAAAGCAAAGTACTTTTTCTCCAGTACACTTCAATGAGTCTAAGGGCACTTTTGTTGTGTAATTTTTTACTGAAGTAAAATATACATATATAATTTACCATCTTTACCATCTTTAAGTGTACAGATCAGTGGTAATAAATACATTCATATTCTTTTTTTTTTTTTAACCTACCTTTCCCTGCTCCCCACCCCTTTCCAGACTCTGCTACTAACCACCAATCTACTCTTAATTTTCATTCACTTTTTTTAGCTCCCACATATAAGAAGATGTGATATTTGTCTTTCTGTGCCTGGCTTATTTCACTCAGCATAACGGCCTCCAGTTCCATCCATGTTGTTACAAATAACAGGATTTCATTCTTTTTTATGGCCTAATAGTGTTCTATTGTGTATATACACCACATTCTCTTTATCCATTCCTCCACTGACAGACATTTAGGTTGATGTCATGTCATGGCTATTGTGAATGGTGCTGCAATACACATGGTAGTGCAGACATCTCTTTGATAGTATTGACTCCCTTTCTTTTACATATATACCAGGAGTGGAATTGCTGGATCATATGGAAGTTTTTCTATTTTTAGTTTTTTGAGGAACTTTCACACTGTCCATTTACATCCCCAGTGAGCGACAGTGTGTGAGGGTTCCCCTTTCTCCCCATCCTCGCTAGCATCTGTTATTGCTTGTCTTTTTGATACAAGCCATTTTAAATGGGGTGAGATGATATCACACTGTGGTTTTGGTTTGGGGGCGTTTTTACTTTTAAAAGAATTATATTACCACTTCTTACCAGTAAGGGATGTCCTAGGACTACCACGTATCATTTCACTTGTTTCCATACAAACTGATCTCAGCTAGATCCCTAAAGGTAAGGGCTGATTACCCGATGGCTTGTCGCTCCAGCAGCCTCTGGACTGGAATGGTTAGTTTTCCCAGGAAACGCTTGATGATAGGACGGCTCTTGGCAAATTTGTCTTTAATTTCAATTTCTAAGACATCAGTAAGAAGTGCAAAAAAGGAATATTTCTGAAAACACAAACAGACACCATGTTGGTTCAAAAAGAAGATAAATATGGTATTATATCATTTTATTAGTATAAGCAATGGTATTTCTCAAACTCTAATGACATACAGAGTCCATAGCGCTAGAAATTTCTGCAGCCACTGTGAATCTTTTAGTCACTCAGCTTCACTGGCATTCACAATGATTACAAAGCAACAGTCAAGAATCTGTGTGATAAAAGAAGCCCTTTTGGTCAATCATGCGGCCCTTCCTAGTTTAACAATTTTAGGAGATGTTATCAAATATTAAGTTATGCACAATACAATTTTAGTACTCACTACACTGATTGTATCTTAATTATTTGATCTGTAATATCTTGTTATAGAATGGTTTAGAATTAACTTGTATTTGATTAACAATAACTTTAATTCCTATTCTTATGGAATTTGAAGTTGTGAAATATAGTTTTAAAATACTCTTCTACTTAGCAGTTAAAGTAGGAATATCTACAGAATACTGTGGTTTCCCTGATAAATATTTTTAAAAAACAATATTTAAGTGAAATTATTGCTGAAGTTTAAAAGGCACATAGGGTCTCTTCTGGTACAGAAAAAGCATAAAGTTAAGGTAGCCTATGTTGTTTTCATTTAGGAATGACATTGTAGAAAATTAGACTGGACATTTATAAGGATATAAAATAAATATAAAGACGTTTACTCACTTGCAAAGACCTTTACATGTATTATCTTCATTTTATTTTTACAAAGATAAAATTTTCTTTTTAAAGATGAGAATCTCAGGATAAGTAAATGATGGAGCCAGGAATCTAACTAAATCATTTCTCTGCTTCCTTGGCAGTATCCAAGCAACTACAGTGATGTGAATAGTGCTAGCCAGCTTTACACTACGTGCCCCTAAGTTTATCTAGTCTTCACCAAGTTCTTCAAAGGGCCAGGCAATTTGGCCGTCTGCTTAAAGGGAAAATGCACTCGCTTAGAATAAAAAAGCTGAGTTTAAGCCTCACTGCTGCCTCTGAATAGCCAGTCACATAAATATGTAAGCGTCCATTTCTTTTCTTTTTCTTTCTTTCTTTCTTTCTTTCTTTCTTTCTTTTTTTTTTTTTTTTGAGACAGAGTCTTGCTCTGTTGCCCTGGGTAGAGCGCAGTTGGCATCACTATAGCTCACTGCAACCTCCAACTCCTAGGTTCAGTGATCCTCCTGCCTCAGCCTCCTGAGTAGCTGGGACTACAGGTGTGTGTCATGACACCCAGCTAATTTTTTCTATTTTTATTAATAGTAGAGAGGGGGTCTTGCTCTTTCTTAGGCTGGTTTTTTTTTTCTTTTTTGTTTCAGCATATTATAGGGGTACAAATGTTTAGTTTATGTGTATTGCCCTTGCCCCACTGAGTCAGAACTTCAAGTGTGTCCATCTCTAGACATGCACATTGCACCCCATTAGGTGTGTATATACCCATCCCCTCACCCCCCTCTAATCCTCCCACCTCGGCCTCCCAGAGTCCTAGCTTTACAGGTATGAGCCACCACAACCGGCCAAGCTTCAATTTCTTTTTCTTTTTCTTTTTTTTTTTTTGAGACAGAGTCTTGCTCTGTCACCCTGGCCAGAGTGCCGTGGCATCAGCCTAGCTCACAGCAACCTCAAACTCCTGGGCTCAAGCAATCCTTCTGCCTCAGCCTCCTGAGTAGCTAGGACTACAGGCATGTGCCACCATGCCCGGCTAGTTTTTTTTTTCTATATATATTTTAGGTGTCCATATAACTTCTTTCTATTTTTAGTAGAGACAGGGTCTTGCTCTTGCTCAGGCTGGTCTCGAACTCCTGACCTCAAGCAATCCACCCACCTTGGCATCCCAGAGTGCTAGGATTACAGGCGTGAGCCACCGTGCCTGGCCCAAGCTTCAATTTCTTAATCATCAAAATGGAGAGATGATAATCTTATCCCATATACCTACCTCCCTTTCAGGCTTGCACTAGTGACATGGTCAAGAACTTTGTAAATATAAAATGTTATGAAAATAAAGTTACTGCTTCTTTGATTATCGTATCCTTTATGTGCCTTCTAGAGCTCATATTGAGATATATTTTATGTCCTCTAGATTTGAAATGTGTTAAATTAAGTGGTAAACCTTTAAGAGTTATTTACCATGATGAGATCATAAGTAGTTTTTAAAACCAGTGTAAGAATACAAGCAATATTCATTTATACATCTCCATAACCACAGGAACTGCCCAGAAGAGACACCTTGCTATACTGGTAAGTCTCAAATTATCATACCTTTTCCCCAGCTGGTTTTAGATCCCCTGAAATATCTCTCTCTGATTAAATATTTCTACAACATTGTTAGAACATATTGTTCTCATTAAATATTTAAGGTATGATCTAATTTACTGTTTAACTCCTACGCCAGTAAACATTCTAACACCAGTACGTGAAACATGCCTTGGATCCCTGAGAAATGTCAACAGAGCTCATACTTTGCTCAATTGATGAGAAAAGATGTCCCTTCATTCATCTTTTGATTTTCCATAGTTCTAATGAGAAAACCCTTTGCTTGTTGATTTCACTGATATGGTGCCCTAAGGTGACTAGTAGCATAATGTCGCTGTGAGGAAGTCTAAGTACCATCAACACAATCTGGATTCACTCAGGATGACGAGTCCTGGAATGGCTCACCTAATTAACGGAAATCTAGAAATTCATAAAACCTTTCCCAAAGCCCATAGAGAGAGAAATTGCTTTAGTTTGTACTGAATATATGCTAGAACAAAACATCAAACTTTTAAATAAAAACAGGATCAGTGTTACCGACTTTTCCTCTTGCCTCAGGCTCTATGATGGTTCTGCAAGGCAATGTTGCTCATCTTATCCTTATTTAAAATTTTGATATTTTGTTCATCATGAAATTTTTGCATTAATTTTGATTATTTAAAAAATATTGCATTAATATATTTATTTTGATTAGTGAGTCTTTTGGTCCTTAAATTGTGCCCCTGAGGTAAGCGCCTCATTTTGTCTCACCCTAGACCTAGCTCTGGAGAGATGGGAATAGCTCACTCTCATTGTACCCTTTTTCGAACAGAACCCCTGGACACCTCAGCTATCTTGCCACACCCATAAAGAGCTAAAGGTTGCACACAGTCCTGAGGAAAGAGAGAAACTTGGTGGACTTCCTAAGTATCAAGTAGAAGACCCCTGAAAATCATCTTACCTCTCGGTGCCAAATTGGATTAGTGGTGTTACTGATGATAGTAGACCTCCTCTCCTGCCCGTGGTGGGCACAGGTGGGAAAACTGCTCTTCTTCCCTGGCTGAATGGACATCTTGAGATAAGGGTCAGGATTGAAGAACATCCCTTTCTTTAGCCCAACTGCCCTAAGATCTTTAAAGAAAGAGAAAGAGAAGGAGGGAGGGACAAGAGACAGCAGGAAGGAAGGAGGGGAAAGGCGACAGAAGGAGGAAGGAAGGACCCATATATCCTGATTAAAACAAGCAGCTCAAAGACAATTTGTTCTTAAATAAACACACAGTAAGCTCTAAACAGAAACTATTTAGTAAAACAACAGCAAAGTTATTTATGCTGTGATTGCTTAGATAAATGAAGACCAGTGGGTTAGGGCAGTAATTCCAGCAGAGGGGTCTGCTAACAGGCTTCAAAAATGAAGCCAAACCTTTACCACCTCACACCCTTCAACTGGCTTTCCCTGGAAACCATTTTGATTCCAATATACACACCTTCACCACCTTTTTCCTAGAGCAATGATATGGTTTGGCAAGCAGAATTTCAATGTCTTCAGAGAGATCCTTAGTAAACAGTTTACTGAAAAACATGTTCCTTCATGAGAGAAAAATGAATCTTTTATACCTATCTATGTAGAAATGAGTATGAACTAAGTTTAACTGGAGATGAAACATCAGAGAACACATCCATTTGTACCAAATTAAAGTGTCATATATATTCTAGAAATGTGATGAATGTTAAGGGAAAAAAGTAGATTAGAAATATTTTGAAAATGTGAATGCTACCTGCTATTGTAAATAGCTGGTAAAGTAACTTAAATAATTGATGAATGTCCTATAACTCACTTTAGATTCACAAGTTGTTTCACACCATATGAGCTGCTAAAAGTCCTCGCTAAAGTCCGTTTAGTGTGAAGACTGATATTTTTTTTAAATGGTCAGGCTAAGGAGATACAAAAATGTCAGGAAATAAAGCTGGCATGCTAGGACTTCAATGCCTTTCTAAGAATATCAGTTTGAATAAGGTAGGCCTGGGAGCCAAGTAATCTTGAAAAATGCTGGATGATCGGACCTGGGAGGTCCTGAACACTCGGTTCACATACACATTCTGCACATGGCCCCTGAACCTCCAAAGACCTTAGGATAACCCAGCTCAGCTGCAGAACAGACCTTATACAGTGAACCTAAATTATAGGAGGTCACCAGGGCCATCCCATGCAAACCCATTCCTGAAACAGGTCTTTCTTAGGACAGAATTGGCCTGAGATTGCCCACAGAACCATATTCTCTAGGGAATGCTCCCTGGAGGAAGCTCACCAACAGCCCACAAGAACTCGTGGCCTAGATACACGTGAGGAAAACCCAGAAATGTCTAATGACACAAAACTGGAAGTAAATATTTAATATTTATTAATATGTCAGCAAATATTTAAAAATTCAACCAAGAAGATCTTATGTTATGAAACACTGAATGACACGTAGTAAGATCTTTGATCAGAAAACCGACAGGAGAAAGAAAAAACAGGAGCTAGACAGGCACTTCAGAGAAGCTGCTGTGGTCTCATTAGCCTCACAGTCCCCATTCCTGACACTTCATAAGCTACACAGTCATTATTAAATGTGGCATTTGCATTTTACTGTCAATTTAGTAACGCTATGTGTTTTTATTTAGCATACAGACACTTTGACAATAAAATGCAATTCACATAATTATTTTCTTGCCTTTCTCGATTATGCTCCCTCGAACTCAGAGACAGAAGAATGAAATTCTTTAGATATTAAATCTACTCTAAAACAAGGGATTTCTTTGTGGTAAATGAGGAGTAATATGGATAGGAATGGCTGCCACAAAGTCTGAAAGAGCTAAATCATTCACAAAAAATAATCCTTTGCCCAAAAATCATTCCACCAGAAGATTAAGTCACTGTGATGAAAGATGTCACTGTGAGATAACCATGATACCAAACTTTTCCACAATGGGGCATTATACAAACAAATATTCATTAATAAATACAATAAACTACCAACAATTTGCAATCTGATTATTCAGTTTCCTTTATCCATATCATTTCTGCTCTTCTCTCTTTTATATATTTTATTGTTCATAAATATTCATACCACATATTAGGCCAAAGAAGGGCTCAAAGTCACAAAGGTATGACATGGTAAATATTCTAGTTAAAGCCTAAGTTGGAGGAGGTTTAAAATATTAATCAAAACATAATTTTTATTTTATCTGTAAAATTCAATTATTTGTGTCCCTACTTATCCACAGATAAGAGTAGACATTTGTAGGTAGCCATTCTACAATGCCTATATGCTCTCAGATAAATATTATCACCCACTGTCAATATGTAATAACCAGATTAATTTTTTAGAATTAACATTATAGAACTGGTTTCATCTCCTAGCCATTTCTGTACACTATCTGCAACTGGCTGACTGTATGGTAAGTAATAAAACAGATGTTAGGCAGCTAACCTCCATGTGAATAGAGGTGAGATGTTGGAAGAAGCATTTGACTGTGCCCCAAAGCTTATCTTCTACTTTTCAGGAAAATGCCCTAGGATTTTTGGCTTCCAGATGGTCATTCTCCTATACTGAGTTAAAAACATCCTCTGTAGACTCAAAACCAGTATGTGAGTACAGTATTTGGAAGGATACAGATCACTTGAAAGCATAGAGCAATAATCCTAAACTAAGAAACCCATGGCATGGTCTTCCTATAAATTTCCTGAGCTTTGGGGTTGGCTAACTGTTCCCTACCTATCACCAGGGATTTCAGTACCTGCAGTCCCCTCAGTCCTGTGAAGGTCTAAAGCACAGGTGGGTAGCCAAAATGTTTTTGGGAAACACTGATAAGGGGAGTAGGGTTGTAGTACCACAGGCAGTGGTATTTTAAGTGCCCTTCTAAAAACCTAGATATTTTTCAAACCCTGAAGGTTCCAAACAAAATATATTTATTGGCTAAATTTAAACCATAAGTCACTAGTTTATAACCTCTGAGATTCACCAAGGAACCAAAGCAAAAAAGGATTTCATATGAAGCAAACTCCTGTGGCAGGAGAAGGAACATGCAAAGACAAAGACACTCAGAAGGCCATGGACAGCAGTGAACTGATAGCACACTTTCATCACACGTGGTAATCATGCATTGCGGAATTGTCTCTTTCAAGATCAGGTCTCCTAACTCTCACTCCTGAGAACATCTATTTTCACTCACAACATACTTTTGCAGTCAAGAACAATGGATCTAATTTAAATTTCAGAAGCACTGCATCTACAGAAAAATGAAAACAAAACATCTTACAGTGACAGACATCTGCTAGACTTTATTTGTATGTATTGTATTACAGTGGTCTGTTTTAAATGCCCATTTCAAATACTGATTTTCTTAGAGTGTACTTGACTTTCTGACTACCAATTCATTTTTTAAAATCAGTGACTTTCAAATTTTTTTGACAGTGACCTACGTATGGAATACATTTTACATTGCAACCCAGTACACATATACACAGTCATACTTATTTTTGTGTATGTAAATTTTCAGTTGGCATAAACTGCTGCTTAACCAAAAATATCTCCCTTTGGTGGTAAACTCTGATATTATTCTATTAATAAAAAGATATTCTATTCTATTAATAGATAGATATATAAATATAATACATAAGATATTCTATTAATAAAAAGATATTCTATTCTATTAATAGACAGATATATAAATATAATATAAAAGATATTCTATTAATAAAAAGATATTCTATTCTTTTTTTTTAATTATTGGTTTCAACTAAATCAAACTTACAAACTATAAATGAGTCCCAACTCATAACCTGAAAAGTAGTGTTTTAATTAACACATAAGCAATATGAATATTTTACTAACCATAAAACAAGCAAACACATTGGCTTTTCCACTTTCCAATTTTTATGTGTATTTCTCCACAGAAAAAGAAGTATACCTTTGTCTATTTCCCACTAGTCTTCAAATTTTTCCTTCCTCTAGCTGAGGTAAGCATAAATTGTTTTCAATAATCAAAGCTCCTCAGTGGGACTAGCTTATGTTATATTACAGTTTTTTTTAAAGGAACTATACGTAGTTACATAGTATTTTTAAATCACCAGAAAACTTGGCAGAAGAAATAATTTCTGAATTTATATTAATGATCTAATTTTATCATAGTAAGAGATATACTTGGCTTTCCAGAAGTATAACAAAAAAACTAGTTCACATATCATATATTAAAATCTGTAGAAAGAAATGACTAGTCATACCTTTGAAATTACATGCTTTCAAACTGGATGCCACATTTAAAGACATTCTTACCTGACAATGTAAAGCTAACCAGTTTCCGAGAATGCAGATTCCCTGAAGCACCTCCTTCCGTGCCTTCTGCCCCCATCTGACGAGATAAAACACATCTCTTTCTAGGGAACCACACATATATGTCCAAATACAATGAAATACAACTTTTTGTATCAAACATGTATTGTATCATATGTCTTTTCATTTCCAAACCTTGGTACAGAGACACAAACACAGATTCTCAGAGGCAAAAGAAAGGGTCATACTTAAATTTAATCTTTACCCAAAATAAAAAAAATAAGCTTTGAAATTCCCTATGAATATGAATGAATTTACTTTTCCCCCTTAATAAGAATATAGTTGATATGTAGTAAGTGTACTTATATTACTATTACTGTATTAAACATTCTCTTTGGTTAAAAACCAAACATTAAATTCCATCAGATTGGGGAATAAACAAACTGATTTCTATCAGACTCATCCATATATACAGGATTATTCTCTCTTGTCAGATATTTCTGTACCCAGGTGGGTGTCCCAGCTCCTTTGTAGGCTTCTGTTCTACTGGGTCACAGGTACATGGCACATGCTATTATAATTAGCAATAATAAGAAGTTGCAGTGCTATTATACTGATAACTTTTTCCTAAAAGCTTTTGAGTAAAGTATATCTCATGTGAAGCCAGTAATTTATAGATCACATAGCAAATTTAGACCTTTCTTTCAATTTATATACAATTAGTATATAAATTATATATAAATTCCTAACCTTAGGAAGAAAAACCTTCATGATACCCTGAAAAAGAAGTCCACATTCTTGTAAGAGACAGAATTGAAGGCAGAATATATTCTGCATAGCCGGGAAATAGAAACCACATTTTAATTCTAAAATTTAGATTATTTAGATTAAACCTTTCTGACAAAAGATTTTTTTCCTTGATCAAACTTTAGTCAGGCTCTTTTTGAGCCCTGTGCTCACCTAGGCCTGACCCTGGACTTCCATCTCCATCCTTGTAGAGCTTAGTTTTGGAAAAACCCTGCTAAGTCAGTTTAGAGAGAATCTCCACCCTCGATATGGGATCACCCTCGATATCAGACCAAATTCTTCATCCCCTTGCATCCCCTGGGTGATGTCTGATCACTTTGGCCTGCCTTCAGCAAGATTCTGTGAGGTCAGTTTAGCAAGAATCATCCTACCCTCCTAGTAATTTTTCATCCACCGATCCTCCCCAACCCTGCTCCTGGGCTATAAATCCCCACTTTCCTTTGTTATATTTGGAATTGAGCCAGTTCTATATTGAGAACTCTCTTCCCCTATTGCAATAGTTACTGATTAAATTCTGCTTTTACAGCTCTAACTATTGTCCAGTTCTGGTTTTCTCTTATACTTCCTCCATCTTATCTTAGCAGCCTCCCTATACTCCTGGTAAAAATCACACACTCCCAGGGGATTAAAAACCATCACTAATCTAACTAAGCAAAGTCGAGAAATTTCATTCTGATTTTCAATTTCTACTGCCTTTGCTGTGATTCCTGTACCTTAGTCAAGACTATTTTGTGTGGCACTTAACTGTCTCCTGATTGTTTCACATGTCATCTGCAATATACCAGGGTATCATCCAGGGATCTTTATTTCCTTCCACCCAGAGAACCAACTCCTTGATGATCACAGAGTTGGCTCTCAACAAATATGTGTGCTTTACTATATTATACTCCTCTGACTCATCATTCCCAATTAACTGGGGCAGAGGCAGTGGCAAACTGGCCAGATGACTGATTGCTGCGACTATCTCAGCCTGCTTTCACCACGTGTGACCCCAGACTATAGTGAGATGGTGCAGGCGAACAACAACTGAGACACGCACTCAGCAACCTGCCCCTTCTCTGTACCTGGGCACAGGAAGATCCCTAAGAAACCATGGCTCCACCTCAAATGGACCACACTGCCCAGTAAGATGTGCCAGCCACAAAACATGACATCTCTGCCTACTATGGATAATTGTACTGAGTTAAATGAGACTAAAAAGGTTCATAACCTACCTTCATTTAAAATCTACTCAAAATATTAAAAGAAATTATGAGAAACAAAAGGCAATGTCCTCTAATTCTCATTTTTCAAATATAATTCACCATCTGACAAAAGGCTAACCTGAAACACTTCTCAAAGAATTCACAGAAAAACAATGTCCTGCACAGCAACTCTGGCAAAATGCTCATCTGAAAGAATACTAAAAAAAAATTCAACTTTATCATTCATTACAATAAAGCCAGGAAAGACCAGGCATTACCATTAGATACAGGGACATTAGTGATAATACAGACATCTGCACTCAATGTTTAGAGAGAGGTTTTTAAATAAACTCACTCCATAGATTCAGTCCAGGAAAAACCCAAAGCAACAATGTCAACCGAGTATTGAAACAATACATGGTAGTGAGTGATGGCAGCTTTAATCTGTCCCTGAAGCCAAAGGATTTCCTGTTCCAAGTGTCTGAGACACATACCGCTGTGTACTCTGATGAATGACAATGACGTCAAAATACAAATGACAGAGAAGTCACAATTTTTTTGTTCTTGATTCACTGCAAAAGGATATGTGAGAAAGGAGACCACATAATTAGGATAGAAACTCATTTCCTTCTCTGTGGAGTTTCTCAATTACTTCTTCCAGGTCTGCTCTTTGCAGCTGGTCATGGTATAATTGTACTACGTGGGCTTTGGGAATATCAGTGTTGTCAATCAGTCACAATAGCTAAACACTTGTCATATTCCTAGGTGGCCATCATGCTATTATAGAAATACAGTGCTAACCCTAAAATGAGGCGCCCATGTGACAAAGCCTTTTCATTTTGGATATAGATCAAACTGTCTCAAATTTGGTCAGAAATCAATTAACCTCCAACCCCATTAGTCAGTCTTTGAACCAAAATATGCTATTCTGATTGCCAGTGTTGTCTCTATGAAGCTTTTAAGGTGCCCTAAAGCCTGTCTGAAGCAAATTAATTATCTCCAAACTATCCACAGGCTTTGACAGAGTGATCTCAATGCAAAATCAATGAAATGAAATCAATGTTCACCAGACTGTAAACTCCCACTGCCTTCAATGATATCTGGATACTGAAATTGTTCAAGTCTAAAAAAGTCTGAATCCAGAAAATGCTTACTCGTGTTTGGAAGCTATTGTCTAATTTCACATACAATGAACTTTTCAAAGGATTTATTATAAACAGCCCCACTCTTCTAGTTTTGTAGCGTTTCCTTTTAGAATATTAACTAGAACAAAGTCTGTTCCAGAGCATACTTTGTGATGTGGCAGATCTTATAATCAACAATTGTTATTCTCTTTGTGATCTCTAAAGTCTTATATAGTAAATATGGGCTAATCTTTTATATTCTATACTATGTTTACTACAATGAGAGCTCAAATATAATTCTAACATGAGCAGAGCACCTACATGTTGAGGATTTTGCACATACTGTTCCCTCTGCCTGAAATGCTCTTCCTCCCCCTTTTACCTATGTAACTTCTATTCATCCCTAAGACCATCCTTCTGACACGCCTTCTTCAGGGAAGCCTTCCAGGACTTTCCTGATCAGGACAAAACTTACTACATAGTACACACTCTCCTAGCTCCATTTCACTCCCCCTCATGCAATTATCACCCAAACAAATATAATTTGATTGATGTCTCTCTCCCCCACCAGACCAATGAGATCAATGACTGTGTTTTTCTCATCATTTTATCTGTAGTGGTGGCACAATGTCTGGCACTTAGCAGGCATCTAATGAATAACTGTTTGAATGAATAAATAAAAGGGAAGACTGCTTGATACAGAGGCACAGGTGCCATCAGAGGCAGGAGAGGGTGAGTCTGGACAATTTCAAAATGCCATCTGCAGAGACTGCTCTCTGAATTTCAACCTGACCACTTAGCATTTCCAAAACTGCAAGCATCTACAAATGTGTGTCTACACACCCACACACACAATGTTGTGAAGATTGCTACAGGAGTCAATGTTTTTTTACTATGTTTTCATGATCTCATTTTTATTAATGACTAATAAAAACTGCAATGACTTACATATCTGAGACTCTAAGAATCTCCCCAAACCACCTGATTCCAACCACCTATGTACAATGGAGCCACATATTGTGAGACTGTTAGATTCTGAAGTTGGTCTATTGAGTAAAAAAAAAAAAAATCACAAAACTGTGAAAAGTTAGGAAAGTGCCATGTTGAAAATGGACATGCTTTCTTTCAAAAGTCCAACACAACCAGTTTCGTCCAAAAGCAAATTAGATATCTGTTTCTCCAGTTGAGGGCCTGATAAAGAAACTGCTTTCCACTGAGTGGCCATGTTTTGCAAAAAATATGCATGGTATCTTTAGGCACTGGACCCCAGCTCAGCACTGAGAAGGATCCGGTGCTAAGGCTTCCTGAGCAAAAAGTGCATTGTAACTCCCACCTCACACCCTCTTTGGGGCAAGAGCTCCTTGAGTTAACTGGCAGGTAGAATCACCCACTACTTGAATAGTTTAAATTCACATAAGATACAACACTTCCACTTCCTACCAACCGGTCGGTTGCCCAGACTAAGTTTAAAACCTTCCATGATGGGGCACTCACTCCTTGGCTTTAGGAGTGGGTTCCCTGAAGAGTTGACTCTACCCAGAACTGTTATAAATCAAATTGTATTTTTCCACAGATTTGTATCAGGGATTCAGGTATGCCAGCCCTGTAAGTTATTTCCTTTTCTAAAACAGCACCCATGCTGTTATGTGTTTCCTTTTTCATTGTTTCTCATGACCCTGTCAGGGCTGCAGAGACAAAAATAGAAATCAAGTCCCAGCACGGGTCCCACGAGGAAGCCGGCAATGGCGGGCACTCACCATCACAGCTGGGTTCTTCACAGTGATGCAGGGGGTCGTGGCTCGCAGGGCTCCACTAATGCCGTGGTAGTATTTAAAACAGATTTTTATCTCCGCTGCAAAGCAATTGGAGAAAAACAATAATTTAAACTCTGAAACCAGGCAGTTAGGAATCAGCTGAAGAAATCCACCATATCACCTCTCAGGCAATCCTACTCATGAGTCTTTGAATGGCCCCTTTTTTTCTAATCAGAGATCATACCAATTCCTGTTTGGTTTTATATCCTTCTCTGAAACTTTCTAACACCACAAACGTATCAGAAAATGATGCACAAAAACAACATGCCAAAATAGAAATAGTGTAGTGATAAGAATAAGCCCAGCTAACATTTACTGAGGTGCTCCACAGAGTGCCAGACATAGCGTTATGCCTCACATTCGCATTGTTATTGAATCTTCGCATCAACCTTGCTAGGCAGAAAGTCCTGTCCTCACATTACAGATGAGATGTTGAGGTTTGCTATAGGTCAAAGAGACAGGGAATGACAAACTTGGGACTCAAACCCAATCTGTCCAATTCCAAAGCCTTCCTTTATAACCTCTACAATATATTATAGACAGATTGCAGTTGTTAATGGAAATAGAGAAAAAGCAGTCTAACAAGTATGGAAAAATACAGGAGTAGATTCTCTAGGGATAGGGTCTGGAAATCTCTATTATTTTAATTTTCCAAGTCACTTAAATATATCCAGTAGGCAGGGATCAAATCTAGGAATAATTGACTGAGATATATATGTACACACACATATATATCATATATCCCATATATATGTGAGAGATATATATATCATAGCATGTGAAAATCCATATATTTCATAACTTGTTCTGATAATTTTAGCTTGATAGAAAGCAATATAAATGCCAATTATGGTTTTTGGAAAGTAACTAAAATTTCAAAGAACATGAAGCCAAAGTGTGTCAAAGATAAACCCACAGTCTCCAGAATTCCTCTGCATACAGAGCATCTGAGTCACTGAAGTGTCACCGAGAGATGCAGTTTTCCCAAGGCTTGTTCTATATAGGCAATCCTGGTGACAGGCAGGCCCCTGAGGCAGAGTCCTAGGCTACAGGAGGGAGCTCCCCTCTCAGCTGAGTCACCTGGATTATTAAAGTGGGGCTGCTCGATGTATTTCCCCATGGAAGTTAATCTTCCCCTGACTTTCCTGATTGCACCAAATGGCCTCCTTCAGAGTATCTGGTTTCCTTATTTTAAGAGGAGGATATAATAACTACAGAAAAATCCTCCTCCAGGAGTTTATATCATTATGCTCTTCCTATCAAGGACTAAATACTAAATCTCAAAAAGAGGTCTGTTGTGGGGTGAAATATTGAGTCCTTCTATTATGTACGTTAATCACTACCCAATAATTGGCAATTTAATTAGTATCATCAGCCAAAAGATTTTTACTATGTACCCACCACAATACATGGCCAGCACTGTGGGAGACAGTGCAAGGGAATCAGGAAAGGTTTCTGGTCTAGCAGGTGTTTCATGGCGTAGCTGCTGAGACAATCACAGGTATGACAAAATCCAGGAGACAAACACCAAAAAGGAAGAGCACCAGGTGGAAGAGAACAGAGACCAAGGAGTGAGTGAGGACACAGTGGAGTCAGAAAGGCATCATGGAACAAACAGGTCTTGTGGATGAGAAAAACAGGGTTGGGGAGAGTTAGGTGTAAAAAGGAAGACAATCAGGGAAGCAGGAATGGGCACCCTGGAGTTCAGGAACAGTAAGATGACCTAGGCAGGAATCCTAGCTTGACTATCACTTTGCCTCCCTAAGAACACTTCTGCAAATGGCTTTCCTGAACACTAATACAGGTCTTTGGTTATTTCTGAAATATTAATAGTAATAGCTGGCTACATATGAGAGAACCTTACTCTCCCACTTGCATTCTTCCAAGACCAATAACATGAATTCTGCAAAAACAAACCTAAGTAGCATGCACAAGGACTATCAAAGCAGAACAAAGCTTTGGTGACATGCATGAGGATTGAATTCTGTGGGCACTAGCTCATTAGTATCACACTCTAAATGCCAGGGAACCAGCAGTCCATGACTCTGCCTGCAGCAGTGTCTCATAGATCAAATCAATGGCTAGTGAGTGAGCAGTCATTTTTCAATAAAGAGAAGTGCTTTTTTTTTTTTTTTTTCCTGAGACAGAGTCTCGCTCTGTTGCCCGGGCTAGAGTGAGTGCCGTGGCGTCAGCCTACCTCACAGCAACCTCAAACTCCTGGGCTTAAGCGATCCTACTGCCTCAGCCTCCCGAGTAGCTGGGACTACAGGCATGCGCCACCATGCCCGGCTAATTTTTTCTATATGTATTTTTAGTTGGCCAGATAATTTCTTTCTATTTTTAGTAGAGATGGGGTCTCGCTCTTGCTCAGGCTGGTCTCAAACTCCTGACCTTGAGCGATCCCCCCACCTCGGCCTCCCAGAGTGCTAGGATTACAGGCGTGAGCCACCGCGCCTGGCCTAGGAGTGCATTTTTATAAGACATCTTCCCCTAACTCCCTCTCAAGTTGGGATGCCATCTGTTCTTTTATAAGGTTTTAGTAGTTAGCTAGGTAACAGGCTGAGACCAAAAAAAAAAAAGAGACTGCTTATTTTTATTTGGAGGATGTCGATAACCAGGCCAGCTTTGCCACCTGACCCATTTTGGGTGTTATTTTATTCCTTGATATAACAAAAATCTCCAACCCAGACAACAAAATAGAATCCCTGAAACTATACAATCAATTTATTCTAAATTGCACAGAAAGAGATTTTGTGAGCATTACTACCCAAAATGCTACAGAGCTGTGCTGCAGAAGTGGAAAGCCGAGGGGATTTACACAGATCCCCCACTACAAAACCACACAGAGAGAAAAATAGTCCTGGGCAGACCTGGGAGTTGTTTGTGCCTGGATGGAAAACTAGCTGGCTCCTTCACCAGGACATCAGTGAAGATGCCTGCCCCTTAAAACACAGGGATGTTCCATTCTGAGTGGGAGTTTTCATATACCAAAATTATTTAGTGTTTTAGGAGGTCATGCAAGATTTAAAAAAAAAAAGTGTAAGGGATTTTGTTTACAAAATCCCCTGTGAGTAAGGGAGAGAGCTGCATTGATTAATGTACGTGGACATCTGGGTTATTGGAAGAGGTAGCTGAGCAGAATATGTGGAAGGGGAGAAGAGGGGAGTTGGTGCCCAGGTGCCTGTGCTTCTGTCGCAGCTACAGTGGTAACCTCTAACTGCAAGAGGAAATAAAAGCTATTTCTGAGAAATAGATACAAGGGCAGGTAGAAGCAAGCACAGGCCTGGTGACTGAGCATCTGGTTAGGGAGGAGTCCAGTTCCCAACCAGGG
Organism: Lemur catta; assembly: GCF_020740605.2. Taxonomy (NCBI): domain Eukaryota; kingdom Metazoa; phylum Chordata; class Mammalia; order Primates; family Lemuridae; genus Lemur; species Lemur catta. The sequence continues at coordinate 34,822,025 of NC_059135.1, read as the reverse complement.
GAGATGGAGGATACAGACCAACGAGCAATGAATGATCCCATCTACCCTAAATGGTTTTCCCATAGCCCGATGTGGCAGGCAACATCCCAAATTATAAATATGTGTGTGTGTGTGTGTGTGTGTGTGTGTGTGTGTGTGTGTGTGTGTATGTGTATATCTCCATTCCTTTGGGCTGTAAAAAAAACAAGAGCATTTTTAATCCATTTATAAAAAGCACGCTGCCTCAGGAGAAGGGTAAGACCTTCCATGTTAATCTATAAGGATCCACTGTCAGCTGAGCCTCAGGAGGAAGAGAGCACAGCCTGAGTGGCATCTTCTCCTCTCTGCGGTCCCTTCAGAACAGCTGAAGCCAGTCACAGATCATGGAAATATACTGGCCCCTTTCAATAATCCTCAGGATTAACTTTAGATTTACAAAAATAAAGATTTGATATCCTCTACTTAAATGCTCACAGAACACAGAAGCCCCTTTATTTTCAATCTTTTTAATCTACTAACTTTCCTAAGCACAATTGAAGACATCCCAGGGCAACAGCAGGCCCGCTCCATCCCCACCACAGAAGGGTGGTGTGGGGTGATCATTTACGAGCTGTCACTGTGAACTTATTGCAGGGGCAACTGGGGAGGCAGAAGGGACTTTAAACACTGTTTAGGAACTTAAACATGTTCTTAAATAAAGGCGTTTCTGCAACTGTGTGATTTTGACATTGCATTTTAAAGCAACTGCTCTATCACCTGTTTAAAAGAAAAATATATTCTTGGGTTTGTATATGAATATTTCCAGAGACATAACTTGATACTGGTAACAGTGGTTACCTTCAGGGTGGCTTGAGGCTGGGGAGACATTGACTTCCACTTTTTGTATCTTTTTAATATTATACTATTTTCATATATTACCTATTCAAAATTATTTTTTAAAAGCAATCTCAATTGAGATTAACCTTAGGCATTTATGTAAGGTTACATTTCAAACCCTCTCTGAAAAAAGGTTCTTCAGACCACTCCCTGCAAGAAATGGTTTGGCCTCAAAGACTGGGCTCTCATCCATCACCTTAAATAGAGACAAGATTCACTTAGGCAGTAGTTAACAGCTTGTTTCTATTTAGAAAGTCTGGATTTTTCCCAAGTTTCTAGAAGTTGAATATTTTGAACCATAAAGATAGATAGAATATACATGTCCTTCTTCCTTTAATCATCTCTATTTCACTTAAATAGTAGAATAAAAAAATCAAGCTAATTGCAATTTATTCTAAAACATGATTTTAACCATTGCCCTGTGTGTTTTTATTAAACTCTTAATATTATGGTTCCTATTCACAGTTCTTTTATTCAGAGGACACAAATGGTGAAAAAGTAAAACACACTTTAATCCTCATGCTTTTGAGGAAATTTGCCCACTTTCCCAGTGACATGCTCACTTTGCATTTATATGTGACTACAAGTTGTCTTATCTTTAACAAGGGCCAGTGGAGCCTGAAATAGCCAGGCTTTCCTCCGCCAAGTTAGAAAAACAATCATGAAAATGAAAGAATCAGCATAGATGTGGCAGAAACCTAACAGGACTAGAGAACTAACTGAACCCAGAGCATCAGGTATAAGGATGGAGAATGAAAAGCACCAAATCTCCATCTAAGGGGCAAAAAGACCCTTCTGATGTTGGTGGGAAGGGTCCTTGGGAATGGTGAAGGTTAGAGTAGGGCATCTGATAGTAAAAATAAAAGACTGAGGACATCCCGTCTTCCCAAAATAAAAAGCCATTCACAACACATGTATTTTGGCAAGGCACCAACGTGAGCGCCACTCAGAGATGAGACTCTGTCTCCTACTTGCCATTTGCACCTCTAATACTGTTTCCTAATCCTGGATCTACCAGGGCTGAGACAGGAAAATATGTGAAATCACTATATAATTTATATAAATATCAATGTTTTGCTGTTATCCTTAATGGTCACAAAGCAATTCAGTGCACAGTAATGCAGAACCAGGTTTACTATTTCTAAGCTCACTAATTGATCTAAGATTTAGTGAGTACCTAGAACAGGTACAAAGTTGGCACTCAATAAATATTTCACGATAGGTGAAAGTGGAGATGGATGGATAGATGGATGGATAGAAGGAATGAAGGAAGAACAAAAAGCAGTTATGAATGAATGAATGACCATGATTTATGAAAGACTACATAGAATAAAATAGACATCCTGACATGCCAAGACAACTTTTGAAACCTCTTCAATTTTAAAACTCAAGAATGCATACTGCAAAGATGACCCATTCAGATTCTCTGCGCATACGCTCACTTGAGGAATAGCAGAAAATCTCATGACAAGTAAGTACAGATAAAGCAGATCCTTCTCTCGAATGCCTAGGAAGGTCATCTAGCTACAATTAAACCTATCTTTGTCCTTTGCATCCATTCAGGTAGGCCCTATGATAATATAAGTCTGGGCCAGCTGCTTCTTCTGAGGATTTACAGACAAAGCAAAACCATTGTTTCCAAGGTTAGAGGTGGAAAATGTTTTAGCAGCTGTCTAACCTTCCCCTCCTCCAATTTTTTTTTTTAAAGTTCCACATCATCAGCTCCAGCGACTCAAGCAAAATTTCATGATGCTATGAAGTCTCGTTAAGAATGCTCTAGCCAGACACTGGGTTTTTTAAAAACATGGGCTATGCTTCTATGCACTGATACAAACACCACTTTTTTTTTTAAACTTTGCAAGCGTAAGGATATATGTTGGGGGGGGCACATTCTGATTAAGGAAGATAGAGGTATTCTACAGCAGAATCTTTCTGAAATTCCTATTAACTGTCCTGAACTTAGACTACTTACCTCAGTCCTTAAAAAATACATTACTGAATAGTTCCGGTTTTATAATGACACTACACAATACTCCCAATTTTATGTGTGAAGAATTAAGATGGAAATGCTAAATTAAAGGAGAAAAGAAAAAGAAAAAAACTACTGTTTTCTTCATTCCCAATTCCTAGCTTCAATGTCAAGCCCATTTCTATTAAATACTAGAGTGAGATGCAGAGAAAACATTTAGCAAGACAGAGATATTTACCATTGCCTAATCAGCCAGGACATTATGAATCTCTAACACTTTTAGGGGGAGAAGGAAAATCAATCAGAGCAAATGGGATACTTTGTAAATGGGTTTTTTCTCACATAATTTTCCAAATTACAGCAGCATGTGGTACTGACTTCTTCCCAGGTGTTCACATGAGCCCCATAATATAAATCTGCACACTCTATCAACTGGCTATAATTACTAGCAACCTTGAGCATTTTGAAGCGAACAGGCAGGTGGTTTTGCCTTTTCCCCTGAAGTTTGGTTGGAAATATTTCTCAGCTAGATTAGCTTCTAAAACCTCTAGATCTTTCCGAAGGAAAAATCACATTGAAAGTAAAACCAGCTATTTCTCATTCCATTTTCCCACATTCTTTCATCAACTGTTTTCCTCATTACAGCTGGGTCAATCTTGGGACGTAATGAAAAGTAGATATAGGTAAGAAAAACAAATCACCCATAATTCCACCTCCTAGAAACAACTCTAATTCATATGTTGGCAAATTTCTTTCCAAATTGTTTCCTGTATGCTATGCTATTAGCTGGGAGTCTGCTCTATATAACTGCTCTCCCCCAGCTGGCTTTTTGTTATAGCACAAGCATTTTCCCTTAAAAACTATATTTAATTTAAGGTTTAAAGAGAGAATCTAGCCAGAAAATTGGACTATGAAAAGAAGACATTCCTTAGGGGACAGAAGCAAGATTAGAGAAAGTTCTAGAATGCTGGCCTACCATTAAGGATAGTGGAAGAAATTATCTCATGCCTTTAATGGCAATTCAAAGTAATATACATTAATCTTTTTAAATAACTTTTTATATTATAGAAATTTTATATGATTGCAGATATGCTTGCAGCAGGTTTCCATTTAATCAAACCTTTTATTTTAAGGTTTAATAAGTACAGTTCTTAAGTATCAGTATACACATATTCTCTCTTTTATTAAATCTTTTACATGTAGGAATCTTAATGCTCACACAGAGCTCAACAACACAGAAAAATTTAAAGAGCCCATTTTTTCTACATTAAAGAAAAATAAATTCTTTAAACACAGAAGTTAACCTGGACCACCTAGTAAATCATTTATTCATTTATTCATCTATTCCATACAAATGTACTGAGTATTTACTATGTTTTCAATAATATTAGTGGCATATGTAAATAACCAAAAATAAAAATAAAATAAAAAGGGATGAGATATTTCTGTGAAGCAAGTACTACATACGAGCATTTGAATTTAAAAATAGATATAATACTGAACTAATTGGGCAATGGTTGAGTTATCTGCAGCCAATTTCTGATTCTTAGTAAGTTGACCTCTAGAGCAGTGTGCCTAGACTACCTTCATCAACACTTGTAAAGACTTAAACCCCAATGCAAAGTTATTCTGTTGCTGGCAAAAATGATAATGAAGTATTCTAGCAAGAGCAAGACCCTGTCTCTACTAAAAATAGAAAAATTATCTGGGCATGGTGGTCCACACCTGTAGTCCCAGCTACTGGGAAGGCTGAGGCAAGAGGACGGCTTCAGCCCAGGTGTTTAAGGTTGCAGTGAGCTATGGTGACGCCTCTGCACTCTAGCCAGGGCAATAGAGCGAGACTCTGTCCCTCACAATGCTGAAAAAAAAAAAAAAAGTATTCTAAAGGCAAATAAAATTCTTAAATTAACCAAAATCTTGACTTATTCTTTCTGCTTCCTGAAATTAATATAATTCAATATTAATTATAAATGTAAATAAAGGGTATATACAAATGTACAAAGTATTAAAATAACTATACATTCATAAGGTATATGTAAATATGTATGTACTGTATATATTTATGTATATATACATTTTTGCATATGTACATGTATATATTTATGTGTATATATGCAAATGTGTGTATATATACAGTCACATGTATATACATGTATGTATTTTTATATATGTAAGATATGCATGTGCACACACACACACGCACACACACATAGAGTCGTCCCTCAGTATCCATTGGGGATTTGTTCCAGGAACCCCTGTGGATACCAATATCCATGGATATTCAAAGTCCTTTATATAAAATGGAGTAGTATTTGCAAATAACCTATGCATATCCTCCAGCATACTTTCAATCATCTCTACGTTACTTAGATACCTGATACAATGTAAATGCTACAAGAATACTTATTATATTATATTGTTTAGAAAATAATTCTTTTAAAAAAGGTCTGTACATGTTCAATAGAGATGCAACCATCCTTTTTTAATTTTTTGAGTATTTTTGATCCATGGTTGGTTGTGGGAGCCATGGATACAGAGGGCCAACTGTATATTTACACACACAGACTTTTTTCAAAATATATGAACAACGTCTAATGAGCATTTTCTAAAACAATATATTTTCCAACATTGGGCTAAATGGCATAAATATGTAAATCCAAACCCAAAACTTTTAAAATAACATTCAAAAAGATCCACAGATTTCTGCATATTAGGCAGTGTTTAATAGTAAGCTCTATTTCAGACTCAGTTACTTACGTTCCATGAAATAGGGCCCAGGCTCAATTCTCCATACAATTTGCCCTTTTTGTGTTCCGGTCACACCCCTGTTTTTAGAATCCCAGAAGTTGGCTGGAGAATTCTCATCTGAAAAAACCAAAGAAACACTTTTCAGCTTAATTATAACCTGTCTTTCCTTGGCTAAAAGACTAACACAAGCTCTAAAATAAATAGGAAAAAGACAGGGGAGAAGATAGTAATGAACACCCCCAGCCCAGTGTCACCCTGAGTTTCCACACTTGCATTCTTACAAAATAAGGGGGAGGCGTGGAAAGAAGATGGTACTTCTGGGCTTGGCCGGGGTGGTCAATGTTGCCAAAAGACAAAACTGCAAAGAAAAAGGGTACAACTGCTGCAGCTTTAGCAATGAGCTGATTTATAAGAAAGGGGTTGGGGTAACCTCCCATCTGTAAAATCCTTTATAAAAAGCAAAGGAAGAGCAAACCTGGGAGAATGTAACAGAACTAAAGATGAGATGAACAAAAGGGGCATTAAGCTATGAAACTGAGTTAAGATACAGCACAGCTTTGCCAGGAACAGTATTTAGGGAACACAAACCAAGTCATCACATTCGCTAGGACAGTCTTTTACAAAAGGCCAAAGGCAGTAGACCTTGAGACAAGATGAGAAATGGAAAAAGAGAGTGTTTAGGCTTTTGTGTGGAAGGAGGATAGAAGGGACAGTGACTCCCCACCCCCAAACAAACCTGAAAGCTGCATTTTCCAAGCTTTCTGATCTCATGGTACAAAGAAAATGGTCATGTTTGTAGGGTGCACTAGAGTAAACAGAAGCCATGTGTACAACTTAAGATGACAGACAGGGATCCTCTGCTCTGGCCTCCTCGGGCTCTGCCCCACCCCCCTGAAGACTGAAGGATGCATTCACATACTACACCTTGCTCACATCACACTAGTTTGAAGCTCTGTCCTAGGGGCCTAGAATAGGAAACAAAACTAGAAAACATGAAAAGGAGACCACTCAGACTTTTATAGGAACATTAAAAAGTATTAACATATAGTGACACTGGCTCTTGAAGTCAAATGTACCGCATTTGTTTCCTCAAATCCCTTTCCTAGGAGGAAAGATTAATACACCTTAACTGAGAGTTGGAATACTGCAGACAGGGCGAAGTAAGAGATATACCAAAAAAGGAAAGATGGAGAAAAGGTCCCATGTCCGAAAGAAGAGTCCTGAGAGGAAAAACTTTTCTTCTTTTGAGTATGAAAGAAACAGAAAGTGGGTCGAAGTGAGGGGTCAGAGAGATTTCTGTCTGTGGTTGTCCTTGGGGCCCACAATATGGGCCCCATATGGTTTCATCATATTGAAAAGCCAAATAACTTTGGGAGGAATGGTCCTTCAATTCCATTTGCATTTAGCACATTGTAAGTCAGAGGGTTCTTTATTGAGAAAGGTCAGGAAACAGCCACTGTTCTTTATAAAAACGCAAAGATAGAACTCACACATGGCATCACCTCCTAGACAAACAATATAAGCAAACAACTCTAGTCCATCATAGAAATATATCCAAGACACTGGTATTTAGAAAGCACTCAGGTAATTGCTTAAAACTGAATTTAAAAGATGTCACGTGTCTCCTCAGGGCAGACTATGCTTGCTGCCTAATGATTGAGCTTCTTCCTTACCAACCAATCACCAATGTTGTTCAAGGCAACAATGTGCCCCGTTAAAGATGCCTCTCCAGAATCCCTTGCAGCTAAGGGTGGCATGTAGTTTAGTTCTGGCCAGAGAGATGTAAGTGGAAGGCTCCTGGGTGGGACCCCAAGGAAAATTGTTATTTTCCTAGCAACAAAAGGACAGACTTGGCATCCTTTTGCTCTCCCCCTGCCCCTATTCTTGGATGACAGCCACATGCTAAAGACACCAAGAAGCTAGAAGCAATCAGGATGATTCATTGAACCACCTGCCTCCAGGCTTCTTGCTACCCAGGGAAAAAATCAATTCCTATTTGGTTAAACCACTGTGGTTGTGTTTTTGTTACCTACAGCTGAACACAATTCTTAAACAGTATACCCACCATTCTAAAAACTGCTCAATGATTTAGATTCATCATTCCTGACTCCATCTGGAATCCCTGAGTTTGCATCACTGCTCTGGGTTACACGACAAGAGTAGCTGCTTTGCCTTCTGAAAGATACTTTAATGGGCAGAGCTAGAGCTGCTTGGATGGGGAGAGGGACTCCCATATTTTCACAAATAAATTTATTTATTGGTCACCTGGAAGGCACAGAAGGCTGGACCCTGAAGGGAACAGAACACAGGAATAGGGAGTAGAAGGTATTCAAACCTATTCAAAATGCATTTTTAAAAAAGTAGCTATGCATATGGGAAATTTACTAAAAATATCGTTGTCACAGTTTCCTCTTGAGGCCTCAGGAAAGACACAGCAGTATCAAATCTGGCTTTAAGGAGCAAGCACTAGGATCACTATGATAAAAGCAATAGTAAGAAAAAAGCTGCACTTGTTCATGTGACCTTGCTGTAAGAGTGTTTGCACTTCTGATATTACTAAACTTTTTGTCTTGAAGCAATCAATTAACCCAAACTAAGTATACACTTCTGACACAACAACTTTGGGAAGATGGGACTCTTCAGGAACAGAAATGAATGGAAGGGTGGTGATGGGATGAGGAGAATTATTGTAAGGGGTCTGAGCCCTGGACGGAGAGCAAGCCTGAGGCTTGACACAACCCTTGACACAACCCTCCCTAGAAGGGAGCTTGGCATCTCTTGTTCCAAGAGGGTCACTAATATCTCTTTCTTTGCAAATCACTTTCACTCCAGGTAGAAATACTGCATTACCTGAGTATTCTTGCTTAGTCTCAGAAGTAGGAAATAAGAGAGAAGTGTTCTGTGCTTCCTTCCCAGACTCTTTACCAAGAAATAGGCCTAGAATTAAGCATCCAGTTCACCCACCAACTCATGTTGGTTGGGATAAACTATGTATCCCTGACTTCATTCCCCTAGTTGATTCATAGGCCATGTGGAAAAATCTATTTGGTTAAATTTATGATACTTAAAAAAATAAAGGCTTGCCCTTTGACACCAAATGTCTAAAAGGTACTGTATTTAGGTTCATATAGAACACAAATGTTCCATATATGATGAGAAATTGGTCCGAATTTGGATGAACAGGACAAGAGCAGAAGCTTGCTTGATGGGCCTGTTCTGATTAAAGCCAAGCACGTGCTTGTCAAATAGGAGATAACCAAGACGATTAGTATTCTGCTTATGCTAGATTGAAATGTTTCATTCATGAGATTATATTTCTGGCAATTTGTTATCCTTGGCCGATACTAACACTTTTGCCATCGAGTGGTAGCTACTCTTGATTGCAAATATAAAGTCTCTAGACTTTATATAACCAGTTTAGGGGCACAGAGTTCCCTGAAATGACCACCACAAGCCCTATCACTACTGCCACTCCTACCCCAGCTGGCAGGACCTGGCACGTCCTAGGAAGGCCCCAATGACTCACTCCTTTGCTTTGTTCCAAGAAGATCAATTTTAATTGGTCCTTCAGATTAAATTTTTTTTTCTTTAGGTAGGTTCACACCTTTGTCTAGGTTGCAGTCAATTTTAGTCTAGCCTAAGAATACTTTTACAGTGATAGCATTTCTCTGCTCAGATCTATTTTTCATGGATTTTCAAAGACAAAATATTTTTTTCCTGGATTGTACGAACTGTTCTTTTTTACCCTCGTTTAACACCTATATTTGGTGATTCAGTCTTTAAAAAATGCCCCCATTCCCCAGTAAGAACAATCACTGAATATAAAATGGTTTACCAAAGAAAGGATTCTAAATCCCCTAAAGTGTCATATAGAAGTAATTATAAATCTATTTCTTACTTTAACTGACTACAGGTTCTGAAAGATCACAGCAATGCCACCAGTCTTTAAAACCAACCATCCCTTGTTCCATTTATACTTGGCTTCTTCCCCTCCCAGTTTCTCCCAACAACTATTCCAAATCTGTTCCCTATCTTCACATCCCTTACCTAATTTCCATCCTCTTACTTGGAGCAGGCTACTGTGCACCCTGCAGCATCCAAAGCAGGGAGGACATGAGGTCTGCTCTCCCTTGGTTTCTGTATCCATACCTACTACTTGTCCTCTTGCTTAGGCTTCTACCCCCACTTTACAACGGTGCCTTTGACCCAATTCCCTCCATCAGTCACTTCCTCCCACCTTCACCTTTAACCTCTCTGTTAGGGATGCTCCCCTCAACCTAGAAACATGTCCACTTCCATGAGGCCTACTCTACCGGTTTTGGCTTTGCTCTTTGACCATTACCTTCCAAGCCCCCTTTCCCATCCTCATTCATATTTCCCCTCCCAGTAGTATCAGAGCATCTGTTTTTCAGTTACGGGAGAGTCTAAATTATAGGAGTGTACATTCTAGATACTTAGGTAATTTCCTAGCTAGAACATAATTACAAAGAAAAAACATTGGAGATGTTTAATACATACACCTAAATACCTTCTTTAAATCTAATTTTGTTTGTTAGGGTTTATATAAAGCTTGTCCCTTCATGTCTCATATGTCTTCTTTGTTCTCTTACAAGTTGAGCTGGCTGCAGTTTCTCTAAATAGAAAAGCAAAACATGTACATGCACAACACACACACATATGCACACACACAGCTCTAAAACCCTTCTAATATAATTTTCATACCCATCTGTTTGTAAATATTGTGGGAACACAATTAAGAAAACTTTTGAAAATCTTTACACTTGCCTTATTTTAGCAATCCATGCTGCTTTTCCAAAGTTCTTCAATTAAGTTTTGTTTCTTATGATAATTACTCTTTAGGGATACTCCAATTAATCTGGTTATTATTAATAATACTGGAATTACTTCTGTTTAGTCTGCTTCTTCAAGGGGGAAACAAATAAAGCATTTGGACTCAGGAAATAAAGGAGTAGAGACAGAAGATTATAACACACAACCCTCTTCCAATAACTATATAGTGGCTCGGAGAATTTTTGCAGGGCTTGTTAATGGAGTGAGAAACAGGCCCCCTTTCCTTAATTAAAATAACAAGATTTTTAGGAGGAACACCTAGTGATCTTAAACAAAATCTCTATATAAGCAGACTTACCAACATCTGCACATTCATGGCCACAAATCACTTGTTATCTTCTCTTTTAGCAAACTGATCCTCCAGTTAGAAGTTGATTCCCCAACTCCACTGCCCACAGTGAAATCTCCCAGGTGGGGTGGGAGAGTGGGGGGTGTTTTTTAAAATGCTAATTCCTGTGCTGCTTTTCCAGAGATTTTCATCCAGCAGGTTTGAGTCTGGGCCCGCCAATCCGAATTTAGCAAGCATCCCAACCAGATGATTGCAGGTACAAGGACCACACTTTGAACAATTCTGCTCCATGGGAGCAATTCTGCTTCCAGGGAAATGGAGCAATCCCAGCAATGTTGTGAACCATGTACATGTCTTTGATTGTTGCCCCAGTCACTTGTTAGCATGTTCACTACTACATTCCTTCATTCCTTCATTAGATAGGCATTTATTGAGCCTCCTAGGAAGATCATGAGCACCCACTTCCTACCACAGGAGTTGACAGTGTAGTGGGAGGAGACTGGCACACAGATAAAAGGCAATGCAAAAAGTGCTGATAGAGGTGTGCACACTTGTTAAAGGAAGACAGAGGAGAAATGATTAGTGCTTACTGTGACTGTGTTTGATTAATATGGTTCTGGAGCTGTTGAGTCTGAAGTGTCTTTGGGAGATGGCTACTGAGATATCCTCCGGGAGATCTACAAATCACAACCAGTTATAAAGTTTTCCCATCCATTCCCTAGACATATATTTTTACCTTCTAGGGCTCATATTTTTGGTTCTATGAATGGTCATCAGAAACACCAAACAAGTGGCCACATTTAAAGTGAATTAGTGGTAAATTACTGCTGTTGCCTGCACCCCAGAACATTATCCTTTTTTCCCTTGGAAAAGTGGATTAATTATATTAACCTACAATGTGATAGTAAAAAGTAATTTTTTAAAAAACTAAATTAATTCTTTTTAAATGCCACAAAAAGCCAAAATAATGGAAACATAAGGAGTTTTAATTTTTTCCCAAATTCTTCCTTCCCTGTAACATTTCACACAGAGATGGGTGTGAAAATTATTTTTAAAAGTTTAATGTTTTCCCGTACATGATTTTTGGATTTCCAAAATATGTCCTGTGAATAGGCTTTTAAGACAATAAGAGAATATATAGGAGACATGACCAGATATATTCAAATATATATTGGATTTGGAAACATTTCGATGTCTATATTAATAGCTCCAAAACCTCCATACAGTACTACAGACAAAATTGAAACAAACAAACAAAATATTCAAATCCCTCACTTTCCTACCAATAAACCCAGGGGAGTGGAAAATAGATGAGAAATTCTGTGAGAAAGATAGCATATGACAGATGTGCCAGAGAGGTGAAAACAGTGCTTACAAACGTTATTTTGCTTTAAAGTAATTCTATCTCCTCTCTACATTTTCTAAAAAAAAAAGGGGGGGGGGATAAACATCTAAATTCATTTTCATTTACCTGTTGGATACAAATTGAAAATAACTATGTCCTGAGATTAGATCATAAAGGTGCCTGCCTGACTTTGTTCTGGGTACACTCGGGAATTAGATGCCATGTCTGAGATTTGGGGTTTGGATAGCAATACTAAATAAACTACAATTCAAATCAAAATCATCATTACAGACCTGGGCACGTTCAGAGGCTCTGCTTGACTGTTAAAACGGTACAAATTTATCAGCACGTACTAGGCAGGTTACAGGAATCCCACTGCAATGTTCAGATTAAAGTTCTGACAATGACTTTGAGATCTGAACTAAGGGGAGGGGCGAGTCTTCAGCACTGAATGTACTAAACGGGGCACCGATTTTATTAACTGATGCGAGAATTTACTAACAAACTTCCTCATGAATTTGAAAACTTAGCATTAGTTTTTAACCCAATCTCTCTAGATGCCCAATTCTTTACATTAAAGCCCTCTCTGGAAGGAAAAAGAGTGTAAGTTTCAGACATTATTCAGAGATTACAATCATGGCCACCGGCTGAGAGGTGCACCCACCGGAGACTCTGGCTTTGGAGCTGCTTGAATGGCTATTTTCTTATACACACAACAAAGATGTGCTGAGAATAAAGTGCCAGCGACTGGAGACAAGGACACCGGCACAGTACCGGGCAGATAACACAACACAGGCTGAGAAGAACCGATGGCAAGACTGCAAGCTCTGGCCTCGGAGATATTTCCGCACCGGAAGGGCCGGGATCGCTGCCTGTGAGGGAACCACACGGCTGCCCCGGAAGGGAATGCTGGCAGGGTGGAGAGGTGCAGGGCGCATGCGCCGAATTCAACGCCACACACCACCCAGTTTGAGAGAGAGATTTTATTGGTCTCCTCCACAGGAGGCCATCCACAGGGGGTGGGGACCTGGAGAATGTGAAGTATTCCACCCAGGGTGAAGTGTAGCCAAGTCCTAGCCACACCCTCGGGGGCCACCTGAACACTCACACCTCCACACGTGCCGGGCAGAGGCAGGAGGTTCCGCTAAGCAACTTCCTACCTAAAAACACCTCATCCTACACTATTTGACAAGGTCGGACATCACTGACAGCCCAGTGAGAAGAAACATGTGGACATATTTGAATAAATCCCTCTCAAGGGTTTCAGTCATGGCCCAGAATACCAGATCAAGAGGAGCGGAGATGGCTTCTAAAGGAACCAATTTCAAACACAGGTAACGTGACACATTGAAACACGTCTCTCTTCTGTTCAGTGGCTCCCTATCTCTTTCAGAGTAAAATTCAGTTTTTATGACACTTTACAGTGCCCGCAGGACAAGGCCCCCTACTCCCCTTCCAATTACAGCTCTGACTTCATCCTTCCCTACCTTCTCCCCCTCCCTCCTCACTCTACTCTTGCTACACTGACTTCCTTATGTCCTCAAAGCTGTTGTCAGGATTCTGCCCCAGGGCCTTTGTCCTGGCTATTCCGTTTGTCTGGAACTTTCCCCCAGATGTCCTTATGGCTCAATCACTGCCTTCAATTTTTTGAACAAAGCCTTCTCACCAAGGACTGCTCTGACTGCATCATTTAAAAATGCAACTCCTCCTCCAGCATTCCTGGACTTACTCTGCTCAATTTCTTTGTCATGATCTTTCTCGCTTTTTAACCTACCACATAATCTACTTATACATCTCATATATTGTCTGTCTTCCTCTCTAGAATGTAAACTCCCAGAGGTCAAGGAATTTTGTTTATTCTGTTCACTGATGTATCTCAAATGCCTAGAACAATACCTGGCACATAGTAGGTGCTCAGATTTGGTTGAAATAAAGGTATCTTTATATCTTCTTTTAATTATATGATATTAATCAAATATTAGTATTATATTGTTTAGATATACAAAAGAGAAATAAAATTCTCACCAAGGAATGTATAAAGCCTTTTTGAAGAGATCTCCATCTCTTTCAGAATAGAGAAAAACAAGGACAATACTGCAAAATCTATGGGAAGCTTTATTAGGGCTAATTCCACAAGATCATTTTAAACTCTTAATCTTTATACCAAGAATTTCCAATTAACATTCACACTTAATTCAACCACACTGCTGAGGTGACATTCAACTTTGTTTGTATCTTACAGTGGTTCATATAGATGCATAAAAAAGATAAAATGGCTTGCCTTAGATCACACAACATGTTCCTTCTTGACAAGAACTTTCTTTCAGAGCATTTCTAAATTAAGATTTTTTTTTCCCTAACTGAATGTTTTACTACATAGGATTTATGAGAACTCAAATTCTTTAATAATACTTCAAATGGAAAAATGACTAAAGGCTTACTTACATTAAACAAGAAACCTCTATTTTATTTGGCTATTGTAAAAATGTATAATAAATCTCATTGTGAAACAGAATAAGTCATTTGCAACAGTTGTATCCAATTTCAGAATAAAAATCATAGCAGGAACTAAGTGTTCTTAGTAAAATTTGAGGCTTAAAGATTTCCAAAGTCTCTTTCAAATACACATTGCTGTCAGTACACAAATTTCCCCATCATACTTTACCTGACTATTTTCCTCTGGAAATTATGCTTTTATAATGAGAATGTAAACCCAAGCTCTTTTAAAGGGTCAGGTATGGCCAGCATTTGGTAGCTTGGTAAACACCTTAGCACAAGATCTAATATTAGGCCCTTCAAGAATATTCCATGACAATGACAGTAAAATGTCACAATCCTATTCCCTGTACCAAGGCTGAAAGGGTAGAAAAAGACTTACTGCTGCTAAATAACTTTCATGAGAAAAAGCAGAGTAAATGATTATTTCCAAAAGTCCATAATTTGGGGCAAGAGATAATAGGCAAAAGAAAGTTGAAAAGAACAGTTTAAGCCTCAAAATCAAAGGAAAAGAGCAATTACAGAAAAGACAGAAAAAAAAGAAATTTATGAAAATTAATTCAACAAGTATTTATTGAGCATCTGCTATCCTCCAGGCAATATTCTTACAGACAGGGATTTGGGCAGGAATAAAAGAGGCAACATCCCTGTCCTCATGGAGATTTTGGTCTGGTGGGGAAAGTGATTGATAAGCAGATACACAAACATATGATGTAATGTCAGGTAGTGACAACATGACTTAAAGATGGACAGCCAGGGCGTGGGATGGAGAAAGATTGGTAGGAGAATACAATTTTACATAGGTTGGTCAGGGAAACATTTGAATGGGAACCTGAATGAACCAGGGAGTTAACCATATGGAGATTTGGGGAAAAGGCACAAAACAAAAACCTGAAAGAGGAACCAGCCTACCATGTTCTAGGGAACATCAAAGTGAAGCAGATAGAGCAGCGTGAATGAGACAGAGAGTGGGAGATGATGAGATCAGAGAGAGGGGCAGGGGCCAGCTTGCAGACCATAGTAATATTATAAAAAATACTCTCTAGAGCTTACTATGTGCCAAGCACTGTTCTTAGTGTTTTACCTTTATTAACTCATTTAAACTTCTAACAACCCTTTGAGGTAGAAACAAACTACTACCTATCAGATTTTTAACAATGAGGAAAGTAAGGCACAGAAAGGTTAAGAAATTTGTCTAAGACCACAAAGCTAGTACAGTAGTCCTCCCTTATCCACAGTTTCACTTTCTGCAGTTTCAGTTATCCATGGTCAGCCTCAGTCCAAACATTAAATGAAAAATTCCGAAACTAAATAATTCAAAAGTTTTAAATTGTGCACTGCTCTGAGTAGTGATGAAATCTCAGCCGACCTGCTCCATCCTGCCTGGATGTGAATCATCTCTTTGTCCACCATCTTCACACTGTCCATGTTGCACAACCACTAAAGTCACTTAGTAGATCTACTACCAGGGTATCTCAACATGTGGGCATTTTATTATCTTATATCATCACAAGAAGGGTGAGTACAGTACAATAAGAAATTTTGAGACACAGAGAGAAAGAGAACACATTCACAAAAATGTTATTATAATGTAGTTATAATTGTTCTGTTTTATTAGTTATTGTTAATCTCTTACTGTGCCTAATTTATAAAGTAAAGTTTATCACAGGGATGTATGTATAGGAAAAAACAGTGTATATGGGACTCGGTAGTATCCGTGGTTTCAGGCATCCACTGGGAGGTCCTGGAACATATCCCCATAGATAAGGGGAGACTGCTACATGTGCAGAGTGAACCCAGGGTGTTGCTCCAGAGTCCATGCTCCAAAGCACTATACCACACTATTTATCCAGATCACACTGTGAGGATGATGGAAAGTCACTGGAGGATTTAAAATAGGGAAGTGACATGATCTTCACTAAAAAAAAAAATTCTGGCTGCTGTGTACAGAGCAGACTTAGAAGGGCAAGAGAGGCTGGCTCACAATGCTTCATGTCCAGGCCAGGCAACAAGCATTGCAGCCTTAACCTGGACATGACCCTCCTCCCATCTCCATCCTTCCTGTGTAGAAAGCGCTACGGCAGATATAAATACCCACCTTTAGCGCAAAAGGCTGTGAACCAATCTCAGACACTTCGGTTCAGTGACCCTGGGGGTGACTCATCCAGCTCTAAGCCCTCAAACCACCATCCTGTAATTTCACTCTCTGAGCCCACCATGCTCTTCCCTCTCTCTTTATTCAAAAAACTCCTGGAAGTCCAGCTTTCTCAGAGTCAACCTTAATCAGTCAAAATATAAAGCCTGATTCTCTATCACTTAGTAAACTCAGTAAAACACTTAATGTAACATATTAATTCTATCATTGGTGTTTAGTCCACATGGACCCATTGTTTACCAACAGAAGTATGTTTTCTGTTTTTAGGTATATATCACTCATTACAGATGCAATGAGAATACTACACTGTTTGATACTGATGTCACCAGGCTGTGGCTGCTAGGTGACAGCAGACCTGAGTTTAAATTCCATTTCTCCCATTTACTGGATTTATGACCTTGGGCAAGTCTTAAAACTGCATAGACTCCATTTCCTTAATCTATAAAATGATAATAATAGCACCTAGCTCAGAAAGCTGTGAGAAGCACAAGAGTATAGTATGTGAACCTAACATATACTAGGAGCTAAACGTGTGAGTTTTAAAAATCTACTTCTTCCTTCTTTCAAAGGGAGCTGTTTTTATTTTAATACTCAAAAGCACAGTTCTTTGACCTCATTTCCTTAGCTTTTACTTTTACATTTTATTTTATTCTAATTTCTCATAAATATACATAACTTAAAACAAAAGTATATTTATTTATGGTTTTTAAACACTGCTTTCTTAATCAATAGTTGCCAAAAGACCAGGCAGCAAAGGCGAAGTCCTTATTGTACAGTAATCATAAACTATGTCACTGAGAGCATAGCACGGTGTCTTACACATAGTATTGCAGAATTGCCCAGTTCTTGGACGGAAGGTCACTCAAAGCTTAAAATTCTGCCAGTTAGCTTTAAACCTTGCTTGATGAAGAACCAGGTGGAAGTACCCTCATCTCTCTACACAGTGAAACCAGGACCTTGACTCCAGTGTTCAACTTGAGAATCTCTATCTCAACACTATGTGTATAAAAAGTTATTCTTTAGGATCACTGATATGACAATGGAAAGATAATGGGGTTTGATTACATGTTCTCTTTTCTTTCCTCTATTTCCATGCATACACTAAATTCTCACTCAAAGATAATCCCTTTTAATACTAAGTGAAGTTCAAAAGCAAACAGGAAGTTACTTTTACGTTGCAACTAAAGCTGAATATTCAGAGAAATATACAATCGTTATAAAACAATGTTCAGCTAAAAAAAGCATCCTTTGGTTAGGAGTAAATCATTGCTTTGACCTTAATGAGCTCATACAATATGGATCAAGAACTGTTAGAGCTAACTTTATTTAAAGGTTACTCTTACTGAACTGAACCAAATACTTGTTGGAGCTAACCTGAATTCAGCCTGAAAATATTAGTTGCAAGCAGGTGGGAGCAATATTTCTGCAACATTCATTGCTACTGATCCTAAAGAATAATTTTGCAGAAGTAGGTGCTCCCTGTGGGTCCCTCCCAAAAACTGCTTTATCAGAACATGGATGACCTTTCCAGAGATTAGACTGCTCACCTGAATCTTTACTAAATCATCAATTTACTTGTCACTAAACTGAGCTCAGTGAAGATGCTACTGGCATTCTAGCGGATAATTCTTTGTGAGGGTCTATCTGGCGCATGGCACGAACATTACTATTCCTGTCTCTCGGGCACTACAGGCCAGTTGCACATTATATGGCAATAAAAAATAACATTGCCAACCCCTTGAGAACCACTGATTGGCATTTTATAGCCAAAAAGTAAAAATTTGCATTGGACAAAACTAATTTGCATCGGATTAAGATAGAATTGAAATTTTGCCCTGGATTCATTCCAGTTTTTAAACAATTAAAGCAGATTTTTCTGCTTGCAAATTTTAGAAGATCTATAGAAAACTGGGTCAGATTGCCACAGTTACCACAAGGAAATATCTAAAAATGATGGTTGTATTCTCAAGTTAAAGTTTTGTTGTAAGATTATTAAATCAACAGTCTCTGGAATAGGAATGTCTATGAATATTTGTCCACATAAACTTTACCTTAAAAATAAATCTGTTTTAACATCTCGTTTTCTGAGAAAAGAGCTCAAAAATTCATCAAAAAACATTATTATTCCAGAGACAGATAACCTGTCATGAAATCTATTTAGATTCAATATAATGTCATTTGCAAAAGCATGCTTGTAGGTAGAACCTGTACTTAACATCACAGTAAAGTCATCCATTTAAAGTCAGTGGGACCCTGGAAATTCCCAGTGAAGGGACTGCATATTTATTTGTAAAAGTTTTACATACTTTGATCCCAGCACTGATCTATACCGAGTTGTCTAAATGTGATAAACATTCTGGAAAGTTTGTTCATAATTGTCCCTAACCACGCTGAAAGGAGAACACATTTAAGAACTTTTCAAAGTGAATGGCAGAGAAGACTAGAAATCCCAAACACTCGGACAAGGAAATCAGGTGAGAACAGAATTCATTCCACAGAACTTCCCGATATCTTACCTTATATAATCCCAACGAGTTTCTCTCTGCCTTTGCCAGCGTGGAATCCATCATTTCAAATCAGATTCAGGAAGTAGCAAGAAGAAATAGGGTTCATTCTCCTTAAAATCATACACCCGGCCTACCCACTTAGCAATTTCATTCATAGGGGCGGCCAGAACTGAAGCCAAGGCGGGGCTGGAGTTCTAAGGTGGCTTTGAAAGCTCCGCAGGTCCACTTCACTGATGGTCCTGCTTCTCTTCCTCTTCCCCAAAAGTTCTAGAAAGGAAATTCTGGGTGGGATTCAAGCAGGCCTCCACCGGGAGACTCCTGTCCAGCTAAGAATGACAATGAGAGCTGCTCTCGCCTTTCACCAGAACTTACCACTGTGCAGGCATCCTGAGTGAAAAAACATACTGTATTATGTCCCTTCAGCTGAGGCCGTTGTGGCCACACCCCTGTAAAGGGTACAGGATGCAATCGCCCCATCCTCCCCTCAGCTTCCTTCCTTTACTTTTCCATGGGAGAATTCCAAAGAATGAGTTATGTGTATACACACACACACACTCACAGAGTGGGCTGATGTCAAACAAGCTGACTGCTATCACAGAGAGGGGAGCTTGCTGTTTGGTCTACTCAGAATAGAGTGGCCACCACCGGGGAACTCCAACGTAACCATTAATTAGACATGGCATTCATCTAGGTTACTGAAAGAGGCTTATAGGATCTTAACCAAGCCACAGTGGAATTTGTGGGCTTGTGATTTCCAACTATAAAAAAGGACTAAAACCTTTTCAGAGTTTTATATAGTTTTAATGAAAATCCAAAAATGTGCTTATCAATCCAGAAGTTATTTTTAGACCTAACTTTTAAGGCAAAAATAGATATGATCATCAACCTAGCTAGTGTTTTTGTCTTACGGTGGAAAGAGCTGAGGTGGGGAATCCCCAGTTCAGATCCATTGTCCTTTAATGGAGAAAGGGGCTTCCTGGAGCTGTTAGCCCACCTGTGTCAGCCACTGCAATTATTAAGTCCTGAATGGATGCAATTAAAGGCTGCAAGACCATCTCTTTCTAGCAAACCTCCAGGAAAGCAAGATGAAATGTCCTCATTTGTCAGGTGTATTTTCTGTGAAGCGAGGAAGACCAGACTTAAGCTCCACACTACATAGTTTGCCCTGAAGCTTCGAGGGGCCACAGAGCTTTGGGCTGGTTCTGGAATTGGACGAGTGAGTACAGCAAGTCTGGCACTGTAGATGTAGTCCCTGACACACAGTGGATGATTTACTAATAGTCTCTGATGAGTGCCACTGTGCTCTAAGGAAGAGGTCAGTAGTGTCATTAGGCCCATATTACAGACGAGAAAACAGAGGCTCACAGAGAGGAAGTGATAAAAGCCAGGATTTGAGGTCAGAGCTGAATGGTACCCAAACCGAAGCTCTTTTGCAATACTCTGCCTCCCTCAAATAACACTCCTGACAACGCCAGCAACCGCACTCATTCACAGGTAGCCAATGGGCCCACAGTGGCCTCACCATTAGGAGATTAAGAAAAATAAATCTAGAAAGGACAAATTCATTTCCTCTTATGCATATCAAAGGTGGCTACAGCCTGTGAACAACAAACAGACTTCTCAACAATGTAGGCATCTCTCTTTTTATCCCCATTCAAGGATAGTGCATAACCTTGAACTCTCGACTACTTTCTAGGCATGGACCAATATACTCTCCTCCAGGTAGAAGAAAGGCTCCCCCACTCTGTTCCTGGTGCAGCTCTTACTGCCACTCACTCCTCAGTATCTGGACCCTGCCTGATGCTCCTACCACCCTGGTCCTCCAAGCCATGATTCTTTGCCTTCCAAATACTGTAACATTGGCCAGACGCTTAGCTGCACTCTAGATTCTGGACTGCCCAAAGGTTATCAATATCCCCATGTGACAAACAGGCTATGTTCCTATATAGAGGAAACCTCTTTTCCCCCAGCACAAGCTACTGCCATAATGGAATTAGGTTTCCCAGCTAACCAAGAAAGAAACTTAAAGTGCAGGCCAAGGGAAGTTAGATGAATGCTGGAGCCTCAATTTCAGGCCACCACACACACATCCTCTTTCACAGGGATGGTATTTTTTTAAGCACAGGTAGTTCAGCCGGCACCTCTTCAATCATAGTAATGTAGAAGGTACGGCCAGAGGATCACAGTGTAAGACCTCAAAGTTCACATACACTATTCCTTTCTCTAATCCACACCTCTTTGTGGGGAAAAGTCCCAGCAAAATCAACAGCAACAAATAAAATGGGGAAGCACATGAATAACAACTTCATATCCATATGACACCTTCGTGTTTTCACTTACTATGATACCATATGGCCCTAGCCACTGGGAGACAGTGGGGGAAAACAAAAACAGACATAACCCCTGCCCTTGCAGGGTTTATATTTTAGAGAGGGAGAAAGAAACATTAAATAACAAACATATAATGAGTTCTTTAATTACACTTATGATACATGATGCAAAGGAAAAAGAGAAGATCCTAAGGGTTCGGATGAGCTGCTGACATGACCTGGTCCGAAATAAGAGAACCCTCACTCAAGGAATTGGTGTATGAACCAAGCTATGAAGGAAGACTAGGACTTGGGTAGCGAGGAGAGAGGAGAGGAATGAGAGATGATTCCAGATAGAAGGGCTGTGCAGAAGTTCTATGGTGGGAAGCAACACAGTGCTGTCAAGAATTGAAGGAAGAACAGTGTGTGACCAGAGCACACAGGGTTAAGGGAGAGATGAGGCTGGTGAAGGAGAACAGCACCTAGAAATTCTAGGCATCGGTGCACAGGGAGAGAAAGGGAAGCTTAAGAATAAGAGAATGGAAACTGTCCCTTCTCCCATCTCCATCAGATCTTCTGAAAGTCCAGTTGATTATCACAGTTCTCAACATTCAGAGCTATTGATCTAGCAAGAATGCCCACGGGTAGAACTGTGATTTGCAGATGCTAAATGGATTAATCATAGAAAATTAAAGACATCACTTCACTAAAGTAGCTCCCAAAGCTTGCAGAATATTTATGGAGAGTGAAGCGAGGAAGAGCGAAAACACTGTCCTTAGATTACAATACAAATTGACAATGGAAAAATTCAGCAGTGTCTCCTCCATCTATCTTTATGGTGGCACCAAAAACACAAACCAGAATCAAGGTTAGCACGTCAGGAAGGAACATGCCTTTTCCTGAAAAGCTCGTTATGAATTTCCTTTGTGTTTATGCATTTGCATGCCTCTGAGGCTGACATCACTCGTATACATTATTGAAGCCTCGCAGCATGTGTCTGCCTATCTGCTGCAATTTTTATTGGATGCTTTTTCTTCTGACCTTGTGTCCATAAAGCAGCCAGATGAATGCTCATCTGAGCTTCACTCTTTTGTTTTCAGATTCCCAATATCTTCCAACTGGGAATACACAGCAGTTTGTGTACAAATCAGAAAGCTTTTTGAAAATACATACACAAGTGAGATAGCTGCTAAATCTAAACCCAACTTGATACATACATACCAAATATGTTTTTTAAAAATTTAGCTTAGAAAGTGGTAGGCAAGCAAATTCACTAAAAATAATAATGGCTATTATCTATTAAGACCTTATTACATGACAGGCACTGTAAGTGTGTACACACACTCATTTAATCCTCAGAGCAACCTTCTGAGACATACAATCCCCAAGTCACAAATTTTAAAAAGTGGGGGACAGAGAGATTGTATAACTTACTCACACAAGATCACATAGCTAGAAGCTAGCTAGAATTTAAATCTATGGTCTGCATGACGTCAGAGCTCACCCCCACTTCTGCCACTGTTCTACAGCTTCCCCCAACAGTAACTAACTACCATTCACCAAGTGCCAAGAACTGTGCTCGGTATTTCAGAATCGTTCACTGATAGAATTCTCACAGTAATTCTGAGAGTTGTCATTATCCCCAAAATGAGGAAACTGAGCTTGGAGAATTCTATAATAGCAACCTGATCAAGGGCACACAATGGCAAGGCTAAAAGGTACAGACGGAGATTTTCCTGCACAATTTCATGATAGCACCATTTGTGTGGTTCTCTGAGTTTAGTAAAAGTAATGGGCATGTTACTTTCTTAAGGTTTTGCAGTTTTATCTGAGAAATTACCAATATGCTTTGGAAAAGAAGAAAGTCCCCAAAGGACTGATTTTCTCATCTTAGGTGGACATAGAAATTCCTTTATCAATGTCCATTCAAGCCAAAATATCAGCACTGTGATCCATTATTTTCATAAACAACAACAAAAATGACCCTCGCTTTTCTATGTCTAACAGATCAACACCCCCAAACTGATGTAATGTGCCAAAAACTCTGAAAGGTATGCACAAATAAGAATAAATGAGGTTCTTTCCTTTCGGTTATTTCCACAGCAGAATTAAAGACCCAGTTATAATGGTGTCTGCTTTACCTGATTGGCATACATCTTGGGGCTCTCAGATATATTTTTCCTTATGGGCGAATTTCACATTAACATCTAAGCCATATTTTTCCTTAACGATGATCTTTGTATTAACCCCATATTAATGTAAAGACAGGTGTTTTTAAGTGAAATATTAAGGGGGTTATATACAACCCTACTTCCCTCATTCAATTTATAACTTGTTTAACTGCTCGGTTAATGGGTTCTGCAGCTAGGCTATTTTTTATTCCAAGTAAAATTATATGATTGTAAACCAGGGAGGATTGATTTGAGAATAGATTTTAGGCATGTAAAAATCTTCAATTAAGATGAAACCAGTAGAGAAGGATGTGAAATTATTTTATTTGTGTATGTATGCTCTTTGTTTCTGTCTGTAAAATGGAAACACTACCTTTTTCCAATAATGCTTTCTATATGGCCGAGAGAGCAACAGTGAACCCAATAATATATCCTGGAGATGCTTGGCTGAAAGCAAATATTTAGAGACTCCAGTATATTCACATTAGTGACCAGTTTCAAAATTGGCATTTATAATTTACCACCATACTATATGACACAGAACCAATCATATTACACAGATCCCCAAACCCTGAAAGAGTAGTTCTCAAATTTTATTGTGTATTAGAATCACCTGAGACGTATGCTTAAAATTCAGACTTCACAGAGCAAGCCACAGAAATTCTGATTCAGTAGGTGTAGAATGAGTCTTAGGTGGCTGCATTTTTAAACAATTACCCCAGCTAATTCTGATATAGGTGGTCCTTGAATCAGGCTTTAAGAGACAATTGTCTAGGGTCTCAAAATCTAATAGATCATATACTAATGTACATGTGTTTGTGAATATCACATTTGATTTTACATATTCATTTTATTAGAAAACTCAAAAAGAGACATGCATCTTTGTACCTGTACAGTGTCTTTAACCCTAACAATTCTCATGATGATTTTATGCTCAATTCACTTTCAAAAGAAGAAAAAGGAGCATGGTAAAAGGACAAGCAAGTACAAGAAAAATGAAGACGGGAAGGGGCACTAACATGAGAAAAAAGTCTTAGTCTCTACTTAAGTCAAGAACAGAGCGCCTCAAATATGGGCCATGGGTCAGCACTGGTCCAGGAACTGGCTATTAATAATCTAAGTCCAGAAACTGAGCATAAGCCTTAGAAACTTTTATAGAAATTTGTCAGAGTAATTTTATGTCTATTCAATCTACTAATAATATTTTGGGCTTATATTTTGTAGATCTTATATTTTATTCCATTTCATTTTTTCTAATAGTTCATTTTTATTCTATCTTACAAAAGACCCATATATCCATGATGGGTTTAAATGACCACAGGCAACCTGAGAAGCAGTGGTGGACTCTAGGTAGAAGAATCCAGCCTTTGTGGTCAGTGCAGTCAGCCTCCTAACCCAGGATTTGGATACAAAAATGGCATTCTATGATAGCATCTCAAAAGGTTAAGGGGCCAGAAGGAATTTACTGAATGAACATCTGAATGCACATCCTCAGCTTCTCATAATTACTCATTCTGAATCTGTCAGCAATGAACCAATTTTTTTTGTGCGTGAATCTACCAACTTTTTAAGCTGATGCCACCTTTTAGGAATAATGCTTTCATAACATTTCTCAAAAGTTTACTTTCAACAGTATAAAGCAATTCTTTTTCACTTATTATAAATGCATTTCTTTCAACTTTCAAAGAGACTCTCAAGTTTTAATATTTGAGTATTCAGTGATGAACATTATCACTGTATCTACACCCTATCTGTGTAGTTTTGCAGACATGGCACTATTTTTTCAGGCTGTTCTCAAAAAGCAGGTCTTTTACCTGCTTTGCTCATCTTAGTGTTGCATCTCTGTCAGCTATCTAATGATTTGTTTTTTATTTTTGGCAAGGACAACAGTGATAAGAAGCACAAAGCATCAATAAATTATTCCAGTCATAAATACACGGGACAAATCTCATTTTGCAGTTTTCCTGCCTCCTTTGAATAATAATTCTCTCCCTATTGAAGACTTGCATTCTAGACAGTATTAATGTCAAATGATAGACATATTCTTTACATTTCCTGCTTGCCAGTCAGTATACCCCTTGGTGGTCCCCTGCAGTTTCTACTTTTGCTGTATAAGTGTTGCCAAGAATAACTTTTCCCTTTCCAAGTTAAACATGGTGTTTATAAAAGGGTAGGATGGAGAACCTGGAAGTATTCATCTGTACATACAATGGGTAAAGTCACAATAATAGCAACCACTTTCCTAGTTGCCAAGATCTCTGGCCAGGAAGAATGAAAAATGAGAATTTTCCTGCCATACATAATTGTGTCTCCTTTTAAAAAGAGTATAAAGTCAACTTTGAAGTATCCAAATTTGTTCTGTGATGCTTAAAAGTTATAAGTTAAGGTACATACAAAATTCGTTCATTATATTTTCTTAACATCTTTTTAAAAATCCAATTTAAGACATTTCTCATTTAATCAGTTAGTTATATTACTAAGAACTCTTTGACAGCTTGTAGGCAGGCCAGGATAGCCCTGGTTCTGCCGTCGAAATGGAGACCAATTAGCTATGTGATGTTGACCAAATGATTAAACTTCCTATGCTTTAGTTTCCTCATCTGTAAAATGGAGACAAGAACAAGGCATAGTCAGTACAATTTGGAGAGGACTGCAAAGCTACATACAGTAAGCAGCACAGTGCCTGGTACAGAGGATATGCGCATTGTCAGTAAACTCTCAGTTATTGGTGGTGATATTATTCTTGATAGGGAAGACTCTAAATCACTGAAATAAAACCTGGAGAAGTTTTCTAAATTTTCTCACCGTGACAAGTACTTACACTAAGTAGTTAAGTGATAATCTGCCAGGAAGGCAGCTGGCTAGATGAACTGACCTCTGGAGTCACCCACATCCAGGTTATCCAACATGATGAAACTATGCGAAAATTCAGTACTTTTATTATAATTCAAGTAACATCTTTGGAGAAAAAGAATTGCCTGTCTTCAATTAGCTAAAGGAATTATAATTATGATGCTAATTTCCTTTAGTGTACTACATACATTTGTTTCAGCAATCATTTTGGGAAAGGTTAAGTGGAGAAAATAAAACTAAAATCATGGGACATCTTTGTAAAAGTAGATGGCGTTCATCCAAAATGCCTTTCCTGGAACAAACTGTAACAACTTGCTTCACTCCTGCCCTTCCCTACCAAGCTATATTTAAGGGTCTGGAAGCATTTCCATTATAAACTGCTATCATCAGGATTTGTCATTTTACTTTCTAACCTGTTTCAGAGTTTATATATAAACATCTCAATCAAACTTAAAAAAAAAAAAAAGCTATTGTTCTGTAAATTTAAAAACTTCCTCCCGTAAAGGATAAGAGTACAAGGGGGGAAAAAACAGAAGCACCAAAAATGTAATGATTACACATGGAAAAACAAAATTATCTACCATGGTTTAATAAGCAAAATAAGGTGCATGTTCCAGAAATATGTGCCACCAAAGATTATATAAATTTAGTGGTGATTATGTCATAATTCAAAATAATCATGACAAGAAGCTAAATAAATGTCCAAAAATCAATTAAAAGGAAAATTATGGTACAGGTTTATTATAGGGTATTAAGTCACTATCACATGATATTCCCAAATAATTGTTAATAACATGGAAAATGTTCATGAAACAATAAATGGAAAAACATACTGTAAAATCGTATGCACAATATGAACCTGAGTTTAAATATATTATTATATAAACACAAATAAAGTTACAAAGGAGGTATGCCAAAATGTTCATAGTAATTACTGTTTGTCAAGAAAACTTAAGGTCCTTATATTTTTCCAAGTGGTGTACAATGAGCTTGCATTACTTTAATAAGCAGAAAAGAAAGGCTTCAACCTGGCCAAGTGTCCAGAGAAATATAGAAACAGTAACACACGTTCAAAAAAAAAAAGTTTGGCCTCTCTCTTACCTTATCACATCCTCTGTGTTTCCCTTGCAAATCTATTTTTAATCATCAACTATTTTGACATTTGAAAAACTGTGGATTTATGAAGTACTCATTCAAAAGTTTTCATTTATCAAGCAGTTTTACAAAAAAAAAAGTGGCACTGTAGCTAACCACATAGTATTATCAACACTCACGTCTCAAGATTCTAAACTACACAAGTATCACCCATCAGAAGGGCACCTCTCCAGGACAAAACACAGATTCAGGATACTTCTCTAAACTTTGCCTCAAACATCATATGTATGAAGCACTTTATAACTTACTGGTCTCCAAATTTACATATTTAGGAGCAACTATTTAAATAAAAATTTTAAGAGATATTACAAATGGAAGACACACAAACCCACATCTAAATAATATCATTATACTGAGAAGTAAAAAAGAAGAATCTAACAACAAAACAAATTAAAATAGTTTTTCATTCCTTAGGGTAAACAAAACAGAAAGAGTTGCAAATTCTATAAACAACTATTGTTTGAGGATCCTAAAATTTAATAACCGGGCCAGGGAAGTTATAATAACATTAATCCCTAAATTAAATGGAAACCAGGTTGGTTGAAGCTATCCATTAGTTAGTGCCAAGGAGAAGTAGCTTGAACTTTTAGTGATAAAACAATGAGTAAATTCTTAGAATCCTGAAGAGAGAAAGAGGAACTAAGGAGCCACAGCTGATGAGGAGCCATGCTGTTTTCACAAAAATTTTGGGAAATAAATGTGGAAGGAATAAAAGAATTAGAAAATTCACAATTTTTCAATGCATAAGAAAATAACATATTTGAAAATATCAAATGAAAAATTGAATAGAAACATTATAATGAGGACATGAGGCTGCACAACCTGAACCTACTTATCAATTGGGACAGCCAGTCATGAAGTATGTCATGTGTCTTTCGATGCAACGCAATGTGAAGTACACAGCCATCAAGGAGGCATCGTTGGGGGAAAAGATGAACTTGATCCCATGCAAGACCTTTTTGTTACCTCCAATTTGTAAGAAATATGGAGGATAGTAGAATAAGTTAAAAGATACTACCAGGGACATGAAAAAAAAAAACCAAAACCAACCAAACAAAAAAACAACCAGATCCAGAATGTGGGACATTCTCTGGGATAGCTGTTAAGAGTTGTCAATGCCACTGAGAAAAATAAAAGGGAAAGATCATAGAGAAAGAAGCCAGATAAAAAAATATATACTCCATATAATTTGGAGGGGTTTTACAGTTCAAAAATAGGCAAAATTAATCTATAGTTTCAGAAGTTAACTCTTAGGGGGACTGTGATTGGAAGGGAGGGTAAGGAGGACTTTTGGGTACTGAGAATGTTCTACATCTTGATCTGGGTGGTGTTTACATGGGTGTGTACATATGTAAAAATTCATCACACTGCACACTTAAGATTTAGGCACCTTAAGGACTTTCCTAAATATGTGCAATTTTTCAATAAAAACAATAAAAAAGGCATAATTAATCTATGGTGTTAGAAGTCAGTACAATGGCTGCCTTTAAGAATGGATATGATTGGGAGAGGCAAGAGATATAAATTTATCATTACTTTACTTCTCTGTGTATATGTTATTCTCCAGTAAAAAAAGGGGGGGGGAGGAGGAGGTCTTGCTCTGTATTAAAAATGATATAATAAATAAATATAACTGGATTTTGCTTAAAGAAAACCAACTGATTTTTGAAAAATGGTGAAATTTTAATACTAGATATTCTTGTGCTTGGACTAAGTATAATAAAGGCATTGCATTTATATAAGGAAATGTGCCTACTAGAGGTTTATAGTGGTGAAACAGTTGCCATGTGTGGACACTGAAGTCTCTGCTCAATTCACTTAGTGGACAGATAACAAATGGACAGAGATTTACTTAAATATGCTGAACCAGTTAAGTCTCCCAGCCTTTGCTGATGGGCTCTGGGTGTGTGATGGATCACCCCTTCAACACTCTAGCAGTTCACACTCTGCCTTGGCTTTTACTTCCTGCTTGCACTCAGCCTCAAGGCCAGGCTGAGAAGAAAAATCAGGACTTTTTCAGGTCTTTCCTGGCCATGCACACAGCCCTGCATATGCATCTGGCTTTCCCACTTCCCAGGAATATATTTGAGCTTTTCAAAGCCTCCCCTCAACATCTCTTTCTCTATGCTGTCCTTTTCTGTTTTTTGGAATCACAACCTCAGGCAGTTGTAACGTTAAACAATTGCCACCAATTGTTTTTGATAAATGTTCTGAGAATAGGGCTGATTGCACTGAATAAGCTGTGAGCCAGGTTAAAAAGAGATTCTGTGAATGGGGCTTTTCCAGAGAGCTGCCAGACTTGCCAAGTAGTGACAATTCTCTAGGGATGAGGCTTTTGGGGGAGCTCCAAACACATTCTGCCCCTATTAGTGGCCAGTAAGGTGTTGTTTTTCATAGCTATCATGGTCACTAAGCTATTGGTTTTCAAAACTATTGTGAAGTTGGGGAGAGGGGGATGAAATAAGGCAAGTTAAAACATCACAAAGCCAAATCCTGTTGTACTTGTAAACTAAAAATAAAATCCTAAGTCCTCCAACTGACCAAGCAGAACCTCCCCTTGGCCAAGGGGACCCCAGAGAAACCAGTTCCGGGATATGACAGGACGGAAGGTCAGACATGCCTCAGTATGCCCCCTCCATTTAGAGTTTAGACACAAATGAGCAGCGTTAATGGTAAAATAGAAAACATAAGATTGACAAGACAGACTCTTTGTGGCAATAAGATACCAAAGGGCCATGCAAGGCACGGGTTGAGCCTTGCCTTGCAATTCATAAAATCTAGTTAAACACGTCCTATTTTTTGCTGCCACAGCCTTATCTTAACTTATTAAGTATTCCTTCCTACTAATGCCAAATTTTTAGACAAAGCTTAGCACTCTCAACCATTTGCCAACTAAAGATTCCCTATACCCATCCAAGACCAGTGAGCCCCCACTTTGAGATGTCCCGCTATCTCAAAGACCTTCCATGTATTTATGATTTATGATTTTACCTGCCATTCATGTCTCCCTGAAACATACAAAACCAAACTGCCTCAGGTGCACTTTCTCAGGACCTCTTGAAATTGTGTCTCCCTGGGCCACAATCACTCATATTAGGCTCAGAATAAACCTCTCTAAATTATTTTACAGAGTTTGATTTTCTTCATTAATAGCTCATTGAGATTCAACCTGTTTCTTTAATAAATGCTCTACTTGTACTTGAAAGCTTTTAGTTGATTTCTAGAGTTCTGAAAAAGTTGATTTTTGCAACTTCATCCAGTATTCTCATTGCTTTTTAGAGGAGCACATTTTTGCAGGTCCTTACTCTACCATTCCAGATGACTTCTCAGAGTCAGTCCTTGAAGAAGATTAGAGCAAGAGTTTTCCTACTGAGCTTCTCAGTTCTACCAGCTGCCATTTACAATAAGCACAGTTGCTTAAAGCATGATATTCAGAAAGTCAGAAGTCCTTTCTAGACACTGTTCTGTGACCACACACTTCACTCATAACCCCACATGGTCATCATGTCACTGATTCTAAGGATCAGTTCAGCCCAAAGTCATCCCTCCTACTGGAAAAACAATTAAGTACAACATGCCCTACTAACCATGTGGGCTGTAACAGCAGTTTCTATGAAGGTTGTATCTTCATTTCATAACACTTTGGTGCCTTAGTTGTTAATAAGTTGTAAATCAGTATAGAAAAATAAAGTCAAATCAGTGTCCATATAAAATATTCACTAAAAATGAACCAACAATGAAATTTTCAAGCAGGCCACTGATTTTGTCATAGTGTCAGGGATTTTAAAGAAGCAGGTTCCAGTCTATTAATAGCCAGAAAATGTTCCTTATATCATAATAAATAAAATCAGAGGAGAAGTTCTGGGAAGTCAGGAAGCTGACACTTACCTCCTACCAGGAGGGCAAGAGTTTCCCAGAAACCAGAGCCAGCTGAGGCTGGACGAGTCATTAGTAAGGCAATATCCCTATTATAAGGCTCTCTGTGGACCATGATTTGGAAGTTTAGTGTGATATAAAGATGTGGCTTTTCTAAATTGCCAGGAGTATAGCATTTAATGCAGGGCATGGCTGACATTAATTCATTTAACTAGTTCAAACTGAAATAAAATTGAATATAATATTAAACAAGACAAAACTAATGTCCCTTAGAAGTTAAGATCAGAGAGAGGTAAATGGATAAGCCACAACATTCCCTTTTATGGCTAGGAGCAAATTTGCTTTATAACCTTAAATAAGTCCTTCTTAACCTCAAGTACTTGGATCCTTAAAGGTGGACTTTTGAGGACCTTGAGATCCCTAAAATAATAAGGCAAATTTTGTGTGTATGTATGTATTTTATTATATATATATGCTTTTTCTTTTAGAGACAAGGTCTCTTGCTCTGTCACTCAGGCTGGAGTGCAGTGGCGCAACCATAGCTCACTGTAACCCTAGAACTCCTGGGCTCAAGTGAGCCTCCCACCTCGGCCTCCTGAATAGCTAGGACTACAGGTGTGCACCACCGTACCTGGCTAATATTTAAATTTTTTGTAGAGACGGGGTCTCACTATGTTGCCCAGGCTGGTCTTGAACTTCTGGCCTCAAATAATTCTGCCACCTCAGCCTTCCAAAGGGTGGGGATAACAGGCATGAGCCACTGCTACTGGCCTATATATATTTTTTGAGACAGGGTCTGCTATAGCTCCCAGGTTGGCCTTGAACTCCTAGACTCATGCAATCCTTCTGCCTCAGCCTCCTGAGTAGCTGGGGTTACAGGTGTGAGCCACCACGCCCATCTTATTTTATTTTTCTGAGGAGAAGACCCCATAGTCTTCATCACATTCTCAAAGGTTTAATTATATGTGCCATAAGACTAACTGTATCACAAATCAAATCCAATAGCATAGTAAAAGGATTATACACCAGGCTAAGTGAGATTTATCCCAGGAATGCTAGGGTGGTTTAATAAACAAAATATTAATCAGAGTAATATACCACATTAATAGATTCAAGGAGGAAAAAAAACCACATGATCATCTCAATTGATACAGAAAAAGTATTTGAAACAATCTAAAACCCTTACAATAGAAACACTTCACGAACTAGATACAGAAGGGAACTTCTTCAACCTGAAAAAGGAGAAAAGCCTAGAGAACACCAATATTAAAGGCGGAAGAAGAGACAGCAAAGAACAAAGCAGAAATAAACGCAGACTGGCAACCAGGGCATAATGGTCTTAGGCAAACCGAAAGGATATACCTTTTCAAGATGGAAAAAGTGACATCAACAGCATCAAATCCTGCCAAGATTAAAGAGGAGAAAGCCTCACAGCATTTTGCAATGACGAGATGCCAGTGGCCTCAGTGGGGCAGTGAGAGTGAAAGGTTGGAGTTGGAAGCTAGGCTGAGGTAGGTTGAGGAGTAAAATGGACGGTGAACATTTCAACCAAGGAAACTACATCATTCAACAGTGACCTTTTATATTGTCTATACACATGATTCATTTCAAATCTCTAAAGCGAACATGGAAACCGTATTCTCATTTATTTCATGGCAAAAGGTTAAACAGTTTAGAATACTGGTTAAATATATTCCCTGTGTTCAAATCCTGTTTCTATCACTTGTGTGATTTGGCGCAAATAATTTAACACCTCTGTGTGCCATATTACTCATGTGTAAGATGGCAATGGAAATTGTACAGCTTCAACAGGTTATTGAGGATTAGATAAAGTAATGCATGCAAAGCATGTAGCTTAGGGTCTGCTCACTCATTCAGATATTACTATATTTCATAATTCTTCTATCTGTGCAAAACCAAAAAGAAATTAAATCTGGATCTACCCAATGAAGTTCTGATTGTTTAACGTAACAATCTCATTCAGGACTGCTCATTAAACTTACTCATTCACTTGACAATAAACATTCATCGAACCCTTTCCATGGGCCAAATATGTCCTGGAACCAGGGGACGAAAAAAAATGATTAAGGTTTGGTCTCAGCTCTCATAGGACAGGGGAGGCAATAGCTACAAAAAAAAAAAAAAAACCACAAGGCAGCAAATAAAATAATAGAAGTGTGAAGAGAGAATTGTGGGGGAAGCAAATAGGAGAACACAAGTTCATGAGTATTTAAGTATTTACACAATGAAATGATGAAAACAACATTTGTAATACTCCTCCCGAGTATTTTGCACAGTCTTTCATTACAATGTCCTGAACTAAGGTTAAAAAAACAAAAACACTAAGCTCCAATTGATTCATTTCTTTTGCATGCTTTATAAAACATTAATCACTTCTCCTAAATACTTATATTTAATCTATTTTATTCTTCTCTGTAATTCTCAATCTTCATGAAACTAACAATATATCTCCTGATTCACCTGTCTGACAGTTTCTTTTCTTAATCCCATATGCAATAAATCACAATGTAATCTAATAAAAATAATAAAGTCTTCTCTGTCTTACAAACACCAGCTCATTTATTCAATCAGAATATGAAAGCTCTAGTTACTTAATGAAAATTGTTCAATAAACTACTGAAAATGGGAATATTAAAGCAAATCTTTTATGATCTTACTAGAGAGAAATTAATTTTTCATCCTGCAAAACTTCTTCCTAAGATCCTCTCCATTAATATCCATATAATCTGATACAATTATAAAAAAGAGCACTCTGCTCACCTAGGTAGGACTCTAGAGACCTGGGATGCAGGTCTTAGAGAATCACTTTTGTGATCTGCAGCTAGTCCTTTAACTTCTCTGGAACTTGAGTAGATGAGGACTGAAAATACCTGTTCAGGCCAGTTAAGGTTGTTGAAAAGAACATCCAAGGAAATTTTTACCAAAGCTGCTTTTCAAACTGTCAAGTACAACACAAATGGCAAATAATTTATTGGAATATAATATAACTTACCTAGGTTAAAATAACTGCTGTAGTAAACAAGTTTTGTTTTCTTAATGACTTATTTCAAATTAATCCAAAAGAAACTAACCTGATTGGAAGCCTATATATAAATATCTATTAGGTATGTTTCATTTCATGTAAAAATGCCTTATTTAACGTGGAAAATGTTAGAACAGTGCAGAGCTGTGTATCCTGAACTTCATCCTACTAATATACACAAATGTGCCACTTTCACCCCCAACCTCGAAACTTCTTAGAAAGGAGAAACTTAGGCTGTAACTTTATGAAGAAATGGATTGAGGAGAGGTAGAATAACCAATTTATTCAACAATTATTTACTGAGTACCTACTTTGTGCCGGGGACAATTCTAAGCCTTTGAGATACGTAAGTAAACCAAACAAACAAAAAACCTCTTGCCCTCATGGAGCTTACATTCTAGCAGGAAACAGAAGGGGGAGCAAGACAAAAAACAAGGAACATATTAAGGTTAATTATATAGCATATTGGAAGGTGATAAGTGTTTGGGAAAAGAGGGAGAGCAGGGTAAGGACCTCAAGAATAGGGAAGCAGAGGAAGGGGACATTTGAGCAAAGAATTGCACGAAGTCTGGGAGTTGGTCTTACATCTCAGACAAAGAAAAAGACCAGTGCAAAGGCCCCAACACAAGAGCTTGCCAGACATGCTTGAGGAGCAGCAAGGAGACAGAAGGAACAGAGACATTAACAGCACCGTAAAGAAACAGACCACCTGTCTAAAATAGCTTTTCACTGTAGCTATGTGCATAGTTTTGATTTGCCTCAGTTGATAAACTGGGGAGTCCAGCACTGCAAATTAGGAAAAGGTAGGAAAAATCTCCTCGGCCTTCTGTGCTCTGGGTCTCTTCAAGCAAAATGAAGGCCTCGAGGCCAAGACCATCTCTTTCCTCAACAGTGTTTTCTGGATGTGACTAATGAATGGATCCCTTATATGAAGGGGAAAAAAATGTTTGACATGATCCCTACTGTAGGTAAGTTATTTTTGTTATGGTATCATTAAATACACACAAATGCATAGCTAAATGCTATCATGCTAAGCAAATTTTTGAAACAAAAAATTTATGCATTAACTACAGACAAAACTAGAAAACAAAATTCTGATTAACAACATTTACTTACTAGAGGTTATTTTGAGTTCATCATGAGAATAATACATGATGCTGGGTGATGACTCAATTTTCTCATTTTTCTCTATTAAAGCTATTATCAAATCTTTGTTTTCAGCCCTCTCGACAGAAACAGATTATTTACATATTAAATCTATCTCTTTTATCTTTTCTCATAAGCTCAGACAATTAAAGCAGTTATTAGTTGGTTATTGCAATATAATAAGCACAAATGCTATAAACTGATGTTCTCAATCAGAATATGTTTAAATAATCTGGGAGGGGTGCTATGATCTGAATGTTTGTGCCTCCTAAAATCCATACGTTGAAATCAAATCCCCAATGAGATGTATTAAGAGGTGGGGCCTTTAGGAAAGGGTGATGCCCTCACAAATGGGACTAGTGTCCTTATAAAAGAGGACTGAGGGAGCTTGTTCATCCCTTTCGCCCTTCCACTCTTCCACCATGTAAGTACACAGAGAAGGCACCACTTATAGGGAACAGACCCTCACCAGACACCAAATCTGCTAGTGCCTTGGTCTTGCACTTCCCAGCCTCCAGAACTATGAGCAATAAATTTCTGTTATTTATAAATTATCCAGTCTAAGGTGTTTTGATACAGCAGTCTAAATAGACTAAGATAGGCAGATTATCTCTGAAAGAAAAACACAAAGCTTAAAACTTCTTGTAAAAAACATGCCCCTGAAAATATGCATATATACATCCAGGGATCAGAATCTTGTGGCCCTATTTCAGCATGAAGTCAACAGTAGAGACGAGACCACTGAGGTCTGTGCAGAGTGTGATATAGGTAAGAAAATAACATGCCAAAATAGAGCATCTGTCTTCCATGCTGTGACTTTGGCAATATTATTCAGCAACTTCCTTATTTCACTGAAGAGTAGCAGCAGTAGACAAGTTTTATCAAATTCAAAGCCCTCATTCACCTCGACTAAATTAAATAAGTCTTATAAGCACTGACCTGTTAATAAACATTCCTTAATATAATTTTGTAGGTATAATTGTAAAAAGTCATTTTTTAGAGATTGGTTTTTGCTTTTTAATGGCTTTCTTTAGGTATATAGATTTAACACTTTATATAATGCTTACTATCTGCCATGCATTGTTTAAAGTGTTTTATACCTACAAATTCATTGAATCCAAACAATCCTATGAGTTAGATGCCATTATTATTACCATGTTACAGATGGGGAAACTGAGGCATAGAGAGGTTATATAACATGCCCATGGGTACACAACTAGTTAATAGCAGAGCCAGGGTTCAATCCAGATATCTGTTTTCAGAGTATATGTATTTAACTGCTACACTATCCTACTCTGTATTTACTTGTGAAACTTCAACATACATGTATTAATATTTCCTTTTTCCTTAATCCTATAAATGCTTTTCAATATATAAGAATGGAAATCTATGAAAATGAAATAAGGAGTAAATTTTTCTAGGTACCAAAAGCAAAATATTGTGGCTGTTTTACAGAAGGGAAAAATGTTAGAATTACTGGATGTGTCTACTTCTCAGACACAAGAGTCACTGGCCCCCAAAGCTGTTTTTTTGTTTTTTTGTTTTATTACATAGGTTAACTTTTGCTGCCAGGGAAGACTAGAGCTGAGAGCATGGCTACTGCCATTATGAGGAACACCCTGTGAAAAACTGAGCAGAAACATAAACCTCTCTACAGGATAACTTTTATAAGCAATAGGAAATCTATAGCTCCTAGAGTCTGAAGCATAAACATACTGGTAAATAATAAACTGTGAATGAAATGCAATGTGTTGTAGATTTGTCACTTTATGGACCATTCAGGCCAAATTTTTCACCCACAGCTGGTTTCTCTCTCCATGTGGCACAGCCACCTCACACCACTTACTGAAGAATATTTCATGCATGAAATTAACTGTCATATTGCAGAACTGTCTGTGGCAGGCAAATGGATATGCTACCAAGAAGTCCTACAGAGAGATATTTCCTTAATGCAGCATTTCCTAAAGTGCACTTTGAGAAATGCTGGCGCTTTTAGAAGTTACCAGGAAAAAAGGGCTCCTGGTCAAATAAGAATGTAGGCCAGGCGTGGTGGCTCACACCTATAACCCTAACACTCTGGGAGGCCAAGGCGAGAGGATCACTTGAGGTCAGGTATTTGAGACCAGCTTAAGCACAAGCAAGACTGTGTCTCTACAAAAATTAGAAAAATTAGCCAGGCATGGTGGCACATGCCTGTAGTCCCAACTACTCAGAAGGCTGAGGCAAGAGGATCGCTTGAGCCCAGGAGTTTAGGGTTGCAGTGAGTGCTGATGATGCCACTGCACTCTAGCCAGGGCAACAGAGCAGACTCTGTTTCAAAAAAAAATGTAGGATGTAGTGGACACTATACTCCCCTCTTAGAAGTTCACAATGTGCATTAGCAAATATAAAAGCTCCAGGAGCCTTGTGGTTTCTATGGCATCCTAAACTGATTTGACTGGAGAACCCTTTATAACAGAACATCTACAAACAGCCTGGGGAATGCAGATGGAAACATTGTGACTTGAATTTCCCACTTTTCCGGATCCGCCTCCTGGCTCTGCAAGTGGCTTTATCTTGCCAGGCACCCAGAGTTGGTCAGAATAATAAAGGCAGACTAAGTTGACTAAGACAGAGGTAACTCTGAAAGGACCTAATTCTTGGCACCTTTTGACATTCTAGGAAAACTACAGAGACAGCCAATTTATCATCATAAGTTTGCTTGGTAACAAGAAATCAGAAGTAGGGGAGTGAATTCAGATGTTTAAAGATTTATGGCTGATAGTGTCTGAGTCAGGTACATTTGGGACCACACAGACCCCTCCTTGGATCAGCATATCCTCTCCCTGAACTGTGATTGGATGGACACTACCAAGGGCTACACTGCAGGCTAAGTTTCCATAGCCACCCAAGACCCCTTCTGATTTTTGATGACCTAATCTTTAGATACTTCAAAACCTTAGGTCTGCTACAGTCAGGATTTGGAATAATAGCCTTTATTCAGTACTTCCTCCATGGCAGATACTGCATGAAGTACTGATACTGATATGCTCAGATAGTATATTCATCATCTCTTACAATTTTCCCAACAAATCCATGAGGTAGACCCTGTTACAATACCCATTTTATTCATGAAGTACCTGAGGCTCAGAGAAGTCATGTAGCTTGCCCAAAGTCACAGAAAATTTTGAGGCTGACTTAAAATCTGAACCCAGGCCATTCATTCTGTGCAGTCCCCACTCTCCACCAGCTGTTTTACTGATTCAAAGACCTGAGAACATTTCGAGTTCTCTAAGGCTATTTGGAATGATCAATATGTCAACTTTACAGTCTAATTCTCAGAGGGAATTGGCTTTACATTCTTGCCAGCACCGCTGGTACTCCCCAAAATTATCACATATCATGACTTCACAGCAGCCACTGATCACCTCGGAAACTGAGCAGCAAAAGTGGCTGCATGGAATACTAAACACACCAGGGGGCCCAGGGTAGCTTATCAGTCTTTCCTATGCCTTTCCTTTTTCATCTGTAAAACAGAAATTGCACTTGCACTCAGCTCATAATGTGGTAGAGAAAGTACCATGAATGCACTTTTAGTCTCCATGGGGAAATAATGCCATCTACAACCTTGTTATTTTTTATTAACGTAACACTTTCACACTTAATGCCTATCGAAGCCAATGCATTCATGGATCTAGAAACAAATATATTCTCTACAAAATCTGTCACCCTAAGAAACAAGATACTTGGAGATTAGTAGATTACGACCTCACAACAGGCAAGAAATGTTGTTTTTATTTGTGATAAGAATGGGCTAAGTACTTAGACAAAAGAGGATTTTCTGATTTGAACTTTGCTTATTGTCTAGGAAATTCTACATTATGATAGCTCAATATCTTTATTAATCTTACACTGTCTTACACTCATTGGCATTGGTTATCTTCTTCCATTTGTCCCACCCCAAACCCCTATACGCTCTGCTCTCTGCCCTGGGAAACTGACTTGGATGGACTATAGCACTAAGATCCTTTGCCCTCAAGTTTGCAATTGGTTTCATCAACTGAGAGCACTAGCAAGAGAGAGAAAGGAGGAAGATATTTAAACTCCCAGTCCTAAATATATAGCCCCTCCACAGGTTATACAGCTCCTACCAAGCAGCCCCCTCCACACTGCTCTCTGTTACCCAGATTCTAGTAACTGCTCCTTCCTCTAGTGTCTTCAGACCCAGGAGTGGTGATGGTAGCTGCCCCACTGTTACTGGCCACACTACAATGTATCATGCCCTGCAATTTCCCTATGCTCTTTCCATATCCTTGTAAATAGTTCCTGTATTAAAGGCTCTTGAAATTACCTAAATTGAGACAGCCATCGGCATCCTGCAGGGACCCTAACTAATGAGTGCATTCAATCAAGAACCTCCTTGTAACATTTTTTGTACTAAATTGATATTGTTCTCATTATGTTATTTAACTCTCAAGAATGTATATTTTAGATTATAGGATCTCACATTTGGGACCCAAAGGTTTGCCAAGTGTAACCTGGAGTTTTTCCACTTTTCAAAGTTTAGTTCTTCTACATTTTTTTCCTCTCATGCTGTGCTTAATTCTTTGGGACCAGATTAAGGAGATATGATTTCTAGTCCCAGATATTAATTAGTTTCTTTGTGCTGCCATCATAAAGTACCACGAACTGAGTGGCTTAAAACAACAAAAACTTACTCTCTTGCAGTTTTGGAGGCTAGAATTCTGAAATCAAAGTGTTAGCAAGCCATACTCCTTCTGAAGGCTTAGGAAAGAATCTCTCCTTGCCTATTCCTAGTTTCTGATGGTTGCTGGCAACCTTTGATATTCCTTGGCTTATAGCTGTATCACTTCCATCTCTGCCTCTGTCTTCACATGGCCTTTTCTGAGTCCTGTCTATCCTCTCCTCTTCTTTTTAGGGACAACAGTCATTGGATTTAGGGCTCTCTTTAATCCAGTACGACCTTATCTTTACTAAATATATATGCGAAGACCCCATTTCCAGTCTGAGGGTTTGGGTACAGATGACTTTTGAGGAGACACTACTGAAATCACTATAAATATGTAAATCTGCACAAATTATTTTCCTTTTTAGATTCAGTATCTTTATCTGTAAAATAAATTATATTAAAACTAATAACAGAATAAAATAAAATTGAGCAATATTATTTTCCATCTTTTGCCCATGCCAGACATTGCTGATTATACAACTCTTTCCAGAATGAAGCTTCAGTCATTCTAGACATAGCACTCTAGTTTCTTCTATTCAACTCAGATAGGCGCACAAGATAAAATCTATTTTCTTTGCCAGGGCTGTGTAATCTCTAGGGACCCTTCTAGTCCTTTGATTTTAAGATTTGTTCTCATTAATTAAAATGCTATGTACAGAAGTTTAAGGAAGGGTGTCATATAAAAATTTATTTTTAAATAGCAAATGTTTAAGTCAAGGACTTAGGAGAGAAGATTTGTTTGTTAGTGTTTTGTCAGCAAAGTAACACAACATATTCCATCTTCTAAAACGTCAAAATACTAGTTTATAAATCTCAGAAGTAGGAGAAGGTAACAAAAAAGCATGAATCATTTCCATTAACAAAATATAAAATACAAAAATGCCAGAAATATGATCTCAGAAATATACTGCTGGAAAACATAAAAGAAATACAAAAGCAATAGAAATCAACACTGAAACAACAGTTAGCAAATAAATGGAGAAAAGGAAGACATGAAAACACCAATGTTCACATATAAAACTTTTTCATATCTAGAAAATGATGCCCTGAAAACAATGATAAAAGAGTGAAGACAGAGCAGAATTTGCTTTTTATTTCTTTTACTACCCAATGTATAAGATAAATAAATTATTTCAAAGGAAACTAAAATCTCCCATTTTAGAATGAAATACTTCCTCCATCTCTTTACCTGAACTTGGGGCTGATATTGTAGTTTTAGCAAGTCAATAAACCACCTCTAGTTCACGGTAAGTTCCGACCACCTAGGGGCAGATACAGGAGCCAGAAAGACAAATGATCCATCCAATATCCTGGCTCAGTTCATCTCACGACCACTAATACTGAATATGTACATTGGGCCTTAGAGCAGTAGTTCTCAAAGGCTTCCCTGGACTGGCAGCATCAACATCACCAGGGAACTCGTTAGAAATACTATTTCTTGAGCTTCACCCCAGACCTACTGCATCAGAAACCCTAAGGGTGGGAAACAGAATGTGTGTTTTAACAAGCCTTTCAGGAGATTCCAGTGTACATAAAGTCTGATAATCACTGCTTTACAGCTTTCTAAGCACTCCTTACATCTCTAAACTCATTTAACCCTCACAACAGCATCAAAGGAATTGGCAAAGAGACTATAATCATAATCCTAATTGAATATTACATGCCAGGCACTGTGCTAGGCAATTTTTATACATCTCATTTAAATCTCTCTGATAAGTGTGATTCTATATGTACTTGAAGGAGAGCTCACTCTGGTCCCTAGAGTGAGTCAGACTGTCACAGGTGTCAACTCATGCCATCCTTTTATCCTGCAGGTCTGTTCTGGAAGGATGACATCACTCAGGATGTGAGGACAACAAAAATGGAGCACATCAACCCCCAAGATCTATGTTTGAGGGATGAGAAGGCAGTTTTTCCCACTAAAACCACTGGGATGAGGTATGCGAGGCCTGTAGTTGGTCCACGCTGTCTGGCAGACAGACAGAGGAGGGAAGGAATGGGTATTAAAACTGCAGGTAGGAGCTGCCAGCAGCACTATGAGGAGAATAACTCAGAGGTCCTGTCTGGTGTCAGCAAGGAACAATTCTGAGATCCATTAGTGATTCTGCAAAGGGAAGGGAGGCGGGTTTTAGCAAACCTAGGCCCTGTTTGTCATCCTTGTCTCTTCTAGGGGCAAGCAAGAGGAGAAACTCCGGTTCCTGTTCCCCAAGGTGAGACTTCATGTCCTCTCAAGAATTGTGGATCCCTCACTTTGTATCCCATCACTTCCCTCTGGGGTTCTCCCACCCTTTTCTGCCTCCTTCAGAATTGTCCTTCTAAAGAAAAGTATTTATCTGCTAGTTCTCCTCCCCATTGGATCAAGAGTTACACTATGGGATGTTAATTTCCTCATACATTCAGGGTTTTCATGCACAGGAATGACTGAGCAGATTCCCATGGGTGTCTAATACTGTGGTAGCACAGAAGAAAGACCCAAACCAAAAACAAGAGACATGCAGTGCATGTGCGGCAGGTGATGTCAGATTATGCCTGCATGCAGCTGGTGGCTGCAGCAGTGGCTAGAGTTGAATGGTAGCCCACGAAAATTCAAGATGGAGCCATAAGTGATGTCTGATATACCTTAAAAAGGTAGATGAAAAATTACTTCCAAATCTTCTGAAAAGCATCAAGGAGCAAGCAAGAGAGTGAGGAGTAACTGGCATAGGTCAAGGTCTAGGAGAGGAACAGAATCCAGAGATGATAAACCCAATGTTTGAAGTTACACTGGACTGGGGAAATTTTCCATTCTTAACAAGCGGAAAAAAGACTGATTTTGACAGCCCGTGGAGCTAGACAGTAGATGTCACAGTCCAGGACCTGTGAAAGGAAGAGTTCTAGTAAACTTCTCCCTGTTTTGGCCTGGGGCCAAGAAGCAAACTCCAGGAATAAGGACAAAATGGAAGTAAATCAACCCTTGCTCAGACTGCAGCATG
Source organism: Lemur catta (assembly GCF_020740605.2). Lineage (NCBI taxonomy): Eukaryota > Metazoa > Chordata > Mammalia > Primates > Lemuridae > Lemur > Lemur catta. The sequence goes on along the minus strand of NC_059135.1, from coordinate 34,778,556 downwards.
GCCTTGAAATTGGATTAAGGTTATATCTGATTGCTAGTGCTTTTAGGCACCTGCAGATGTAAATGAGAATTCTCTAAGACCTTAAATTATCTCGACAAATAATTTTTCAAATACTATGCTCTGCCCAATAGGTACCAGAATCAGACCCACAGTGATTCCTATGGTTCCAGTACAAAACAACTGTGCTTACTACATTCAAGCATATAAAATGCAAACTATAGTTTTTGACAGGAAACTAGAAACCACAGAAAGCAGTATAGAAGATTTTTTAAAGAACCAAATACGTGAAAATACATGAGGCAACTTAAAGGAAAAATAGAAAAATTCACTTGTATGGTTGGATATATTAACACCTCTCTTTCAGTAATTAATAAATGAAGCAGGCAGAAGACCAGTAAGTCTATAGATGACCTGAACAGAACTATCAATCAACTTGATCTAATTGACATTTAAATACACCATCCAGCTGGGCATGGTGACTCATGCCTGTAATCCCAACACTTTGGGAGGCAGAGGAGGGAGGATTGCTTGAAGCCAGGAGTTCAAGACCAACCTAGGCAACACAGCAAGATCCCCATCTCTATAAAACAATAGAACTACAGGTGACACATGTGTGTAGTCATAGCTACTCTGGAGGCTGAGGCAGGAGGATCACCTGAGTCCAGGAATTTGAGATTACAGTGAGGTATGCCCATGGCAATTTAGCCTGGGTGACAGAGGGAGACCCTGTCTCTAAATAATAGATAAATAAAATATACCATCCAACAACAGCAAAATACACATTCTTCTCAAACTCACATAGAACTTTTGCCAAAACAGATCACCATAAAACACACCTTTACAAATTTAAAAGAATAGAAATCATACAAAGTATATTCTCAGATCACAATGGAATTAAATTAAAAGAGAATAGCAGAAAGATAGCTGGAAAATCTAATGTCTTTAAAATAACACTTTTTTTTTTTTTTTTTTGAGACAGAGTCTCACTCTGTTGCCCAGGCTAGAGTGCTGGGGCGTTAGCCTAGCTCACAGCAACCTCAAACTCCTGGGCTCAAGCAATCCTCCTGCCTCAGCCTCCCAAGTAGCTGGGACTACAGGCATGTGCCACCATGCCCGGCTAATTTTTTTTTTCTATATATTTTTAGTTGTGCAGCCAATTTCTTTCTATTTTCAGTAGACATGGGGGTCTTGCTCTTGCTCAGGCTGGTCTCGAACTCCTGAGCTCAAACAATCCACCCACCTCAGCTTCCCAGAGTGCTAGGATTATAGGCGTGAGCCACCGCGCCCAGCCTAAAATAACACCTTCTAAATAACCCAGAGGTAAAAGAAGAAGTTTCAAGAGAAATTTTAAAACAAAGCACTTTAAACAAAAATGAAAATATAACTTATCACAATTTGTGGGATGCAGTGAGAGCAGTGCTTTAAGGGAAAGTTACAGTGATGAGTATATTTATTAGAAAATAAGAATAATCTAAAATCAATAAACTAAGTTTACACTTTAGAAAACTAATGAAAGAAGAGCAATTTAAGCCTAAAGCAAGGAGAAGAAAATGAATAATAAAAATTAGGGTATAAACCAATAAAATTGAAAACAGGAAAATAATAAAGAAAAATCCACAAAACTCTAAAGCTGGTTCTTTAAAAAGAAAAGGAATCAAATAGATATTCTAAAACTTAAAAATACAAGAACAAAAAAAATTTTTTTTGAGACAGGGTTTTCCTCTGTTGCTGGGCTAGAGTTCAGTGCCATCATAGCTCACCACAGCCTCCAACTTCCGGGCTCATGTGATCCTCCCAGGCAGGCTACAATGCACCACCACGCCTGGCTAATTTTTTTTTTTTTTTTTTAGAGGAAGGGGAGACCCACTATGTTGTCCAGGTTGGTTTCAATCTCCTAGCCTCAAAGAATCCTCCCACCTCAGCCTCCCAAAGCACTAGGACTTCAACACATGCATTTTTAGGGGGAAACAAACATTCAGACCATAGTAGACTATGATATTATACTACATATAAAAATTAACTCAAAATGGATCAAAGACTTAAACATAAGAGTAAAACTATAAAACTCTTAGAAGAAAACATAGGGCAAAAGATTTATGACAAGTATTCTTAAACATTTCTGGTTGTAACATATAAGATTGTTTCAATCTTCTAAAGAATAATTTCTAAATGTTCAACACAAGCTATGAAAGTATCCCTGTTGTTTCTCCTTTTAGAGAAATATCCCCCAAACCTGTGCCCTTAGGTACCTACCTCCAAGTCAAGTATGGTGCCATGCACTTCACAAACATGAGTTCATTTCTTTCTCCAGTCCCACAGGAGTTATGGTGCCCACTTGACGTAACTTGCCCAAGTTCAAGCAGCTAGTAGGTAACAAAGGTGGGATTCAAACACAAACCTATTTGAATATGAATGTTATTGTTCTTTCTAAACCACAGAGTCTCTCCCTAAGTAGGACTGACAGATGCTTGGATCCACAGGCCTAACCAGTTTTCAAGAGAATACTTCAAATTATAAGCAAATATTAGCACATCTTTGAACAAACAATTCAATAGCTTTTCACTGCCATATGTACTGACATTTTCTGGGAAAGAGAATACTGCACTAGATGCTGCCAGGCTCAGTTTTCAGCAAGGAAAGGGTCCTCTGAAGTTAAACAAACTCCTGGAGAAGGTCCTAACATAGTAGGTACTCAACAACTATATCATATATCATTGAATTATAAGAGTAATTAATAACTGAGTACCCCCTAAAATAATACAATAGGCTAGAATCTGAAAGCATGGAGAATTTGTCTTATAAGAAATTAACTGCTTCCCTTTCTTAGGCCAGTTTCACAGGAGCTTCTTCATAGATCTAAGAATCAAATCTCAAATTTTCAACAATTTTTCCAATCACACAGTGAATAGAGTTTGGTGCCTCTGTATCCTTCACTATGGGATTCTTGAGTCCTTTCCAAAAGAGATAGCCTAATTATAACTGCCAACATTGCAGAGAAATTGCATCACTCCTGTACATACATCAGCCAGGAAATGGGACAGACAGAGGAAGGATTTTCATGTTGAGGGAAGGAGAGTAGAGTATATGACTAATGCCTGCATACCTCTGGAAAAGATATAGCATTTTCACTCTTGAGTGAAAAGATAAGCCTGTGTATTGTATTAAAATCAAGCCCTTTGACTAAAACAGGATAGCCTAGAAATAGTTCAGAAGCATGGGATGCTTGGAACTTGAAAATGTGCTTTCAACGAGGTTATTTTTATAAACCAAATATGCACAGGAAATTTTATTATTCTACTCCTATTCCATAGCCTAAAGATCTGTATTGTCCTAGCACAAAGACTTTCTTGGACTGAATCCCAGTCATAGTTGGTTTACTTAAAAATCATGAAAATCTTACTAAATATCATCTTGTTCCAGATAGAATCTTCCTATAAAGATGTCTTTCATTCACCTCCACTCCTTTCCCAAGACCAAATGGTGACTCTTTAGCACTCTCTCTGAGCCACTAACCTACATTCTCATAGAATGTAAACTACAAAGTTTAAAACAATTTCCATTTCTTATATTCAACTTATGTCTACTTCAAACACAAATTTTCAATTTCCACACAACCTAAAAAGTTACACAACTTCCCATCTGTGATCTATGCCTGTGGTCCCCAACCTCAGAGGTGGGGGACTGGTACAGCAGGAGGTGAGCTGCGGGCGGGTGGGCAGTAGGCTATCAAGAGAAGCTTCCTCTGTATTTACAGCCACTCCCCATCACCTGCATCACAGCATAAGCTCCCCCTCGGTCAGATCAGCGGGGGCATTAGATTCTCACAGGAGCGTGAACCCTACTGTAAACTGCGCATGCGAGGAATCTAGGTTGCGCGCTCCTTATGAGAATGTAATGTCTGATGATCGGAGGTGGAGCTGAGGCGGAGATGGTAACACTGGGGAGTGACTGCAAATACAGATTGTCATGAGCAGAGAGGTTTGACTGCACAATAAATGTAATACGCTTGAATCATCCCAAAGCCATCCCCCACCCCTCCCATCCCCCCTCCCTCTGTTCCAGGGAAAAACTGTCTGAGAAACCAGTCCCTGGTGCCAAAAAGGTTGGGAACCACTGACATATGCCCTAATCATTCAGCAGACTTGTAATTCCTATTACTTGAGAAATTTTTAATGTATTTCATTTCATGCTTAATAATGAGCTTTCAGAAATTGATACTTCATCTCTGGAGGGATATATAGCAGTATACCTCAAATTAAATATGCACACTCTTTGTCTCAGCAGTTTCACGCCTAGAAATTAAAGTTTTTTATAAATAATGATACAAATGTTCAAAAATGTGAATGTAGGAATGTTTACTGCAACACTATCTGTAATGTCAAATTTTAGAACCAATCCAAAGGACCATTAATAAGATAATGGTTAAATAAACCATGGTACAAACATTTTAGGAAGTACTATGAAGAAGTTAAAAACAATGAATAGGAGATGGATGGATGTCCAAGACATGTTGCAAAGTGGAAACAAATGCAATTTACAGAAGAATGCGTATAGCATGATACATTTTTTGTTTAAAAGTATATTTCTGCATGTATACGTGTGTGTATATTATTATATATAATCCATTATTACCACTTCTTTCCTTTGGTGGAGAAAGAGGAACAATTATTATCATTTGAAATTTTACAAAAAAATACAATACTCTAGTAGCAATTTTTATACACAGTTTTTTAAAAAAACTGTATGTCTAAAAATGTGCATCAATTGCTCCTCTTACCAAATATTTCAAAATATCAAGATCAGGTTAACAGTATACAGTCTCAGATGTTTTAAAATGAACATTTAAAAAGCTTCCATTTGTAAACTTAGAGAAAATTTTTTACTAATGGGAATATTTTCTTCACTAATATGATTTCCAAGGGAAAATAAAATTCCCCGGATAAATTGAAACACTGAATCAAGGGATGGCCTACTGTTTACAGGGTCATCAAATGGAGAGAGTACCAGCAATAACTAGGCATCAAAAGAAGAAAAACGTGCTGTAATACACTTAGGTTACTAAAGGAAAAAAGAAATGACAAGCTTTAGGCTCAGAAATTCAATAATCATTGCAGCTATATAGTTCCTGGCCCTTTAAGAGACTTTGGGTTTAGCTTTTGGGGGGATGGTTTGCGAGAAGTATACTTTTTATTTTTAGTCAAAGAAACTTTGAAACTGTTATCCAACATGGGAAGCCAAGTGAGAGACTTTAGCCATAAATATTGTATACGGTGCACCTCCACACTGTGGGTGACTTCGGCTACCTTTTCTTCGCTTATTCAGTGCCCCTGAGAGACATTATGCTTCATAATGTCTCTCTGTCATTCATTTAACAGTTTTTTTCAGAGTGAGTAATAAGGCATAGTGAATGATCTATTTTTCATAGTATCTAATACAAATTTCCAGAGTGTACCTTTGACAATAACTCTGAAAGACAGCAAACAAAATTTCTATGACCAACAACCTAATTTGTGAGGCCAAATGTGTAGCTGTAAAGGAAACTTAAATATTTGTAAACCAAATAAAGTAACAATTAATCAACAAATAAATCTCCTTCCCTTGGGGATTTTATTATTCCGTGGCTCTCCCCATCAAAGACCAATTTTAACTGTGCCGGTCAGGAGAGAGAACAACACCCAGCTAAATGCTGTATTTTGATATTTTATTTGAAAGTTGATGTTATGTGCAACAAAGTGTTTAATAGATACCTGTTAAGGAACACGGCCATATTAATACAGCAACAGATCATTAAGTGTTTCTGCTTTTCACATATACTTGGGTATACACAGAGACTATTAAAGAATTCCAGGGAAAGGTAGACTCTGTCATTAAAAATTCATTTCCTCATATGAAAGAGATTCAGTAAGTGCAAATCTTCAGATCTTCAAGATGCCATAATTTTTAAAATGTCCTTTTAAAGAGACATTTATACTATGCAGCACATTTCTGCAAAATGTGACTTGATTACAAAGTCCTCAGCAACTTGCATGATTTATTTTAGGAGACTGAGTCACTTCCCTAAAGTTTTACAGCTATCTCTTGTCAGTGAAAAAAAATTCTAAAGCTTAAAAGCTCTCAAGGAAATGAACCAAAACATTCTGGAAAATTCATTCTCTACAGGAAAGATAAGATAACCACCGCTCTAAGACCAGTCAGCCTAAGGAAATACACAGGGAAGAAGGACAACATGCAACAGGGCCTCAGATCTTTTGAAGGAAATTTAAAAAAATAAAATATAGGAACATGCTTGTCTCCCAGCTTAAGATACATAGCAGACTGTAAGCCAGACATTTTTCCAAGTTTTCGTTCAGGCTGTGTATCAGGCAGGTTGCCATGCTTCAGCATCACACTGTCAACCTTTTCTACGGCATCCAGGCTCTCTTTTGAAATTATGTCACATTGGTGTGTTTTAGGCCTCACATTCACCTGAGAGCAACGCCTGAGTAATATACAGTGGAACCACTTACTAGCTATGGCTGGCTAACCATGTTATGCTGGATTTTTATTAGATGCAATTAAGTGCCAGGGAAAAGTCTTCTGTTTGAATCTGTATAACAAAGAGCTTTCTTGCCATTGGATTGTCTGGAGCATACTGTATACACTTGGTTTTTTTCATCATTGTGGACAGGTGAGGAAAAACATGACACTGGAATTGGAGACTGGGTATGAGTCCCATTCTGTGAACTTTAATAGTTAAAAAACATAATTCTCCCTATGACCCTCCCTGTGAACATATACTTACTTGCTTCTTTGTGCTACGTCTGCCAGGATTATGTAAGAATGGAGAGATTCTGCAAAATCCCTTCCTAGATCTTTTAGTAGAAGAAAATTATGTTCTCATTTCCCAAAACCCAGTAAGTCTGTCCTGACCAGCCAGGAAGGTTCAGAGGGTCTTCTAATGCCTCCCTTAGTCAAAGGTGTGTAACTTGAGAATTAATGACACTTTTTTTTATTGTGGCAAAAATACTCACATTAAACCCCAAAGGGATTTTCGCTCCTGCGATTTTCATTTTATCATCTTGGAAATTGTCTTCTGTCCTTTGGCATATTTCTGTATTCAGATACCTCCTGATTTTCTAGGTCACCAGCTCTGGTGCTCTCATTCCCGAAATTCTTCCATTTCAAGCCCTCTGATCCAATTTTTCTCTACCAATCACCCCAAGTCATCAATGTCCTCCTTATCCTGCTAGATTCCTTGATTTACTCTTATAATCTTCCTCTTGGTAATAGCTCTAACTCCACCTTCTTTCTCCCCCTCCACTGTACTCCCATGGCAAAGCCCAACAGTGATTAAACTAGCTACTAGTTAGACCATACCTGCAGCCCAGCTATTAGAAAAACACAACAAAACCAAACACAAGAATGCTCACTGGTCTTACTTTAGACTCATGACCACAAATCTTGCATGTGACTCAATACTGCCAGGCAACCTTGCTACACTGATCTAATTTATGTGCTCTCTCACTTCCCCAGGTGACGACTTCACATGTCTACCTCTCTCCTCTACCTCCCCACCACCTTCAAATACATAAAAAAACAGGAGCAAAGAGATCTATCTTTTCATTGCCAGATCTACCACTCACCTGCTCTACATCTCTACTTTCCCTTTTGCTATTCTGGATGAATAGTCTTTGCTCCTGTCCAAGTCCAAGCCCCTGACTTGGGCTCTAAATTCCATCTGCTCACATCTTCTCAAGGCTTTATCTCCTGCAATTATCCCCTCCCGTATATCCTCAATGTCATATGGACAATGTCTCCTAGATCGTATCCATTAAACCTGCAAACACACAAGATGCCTTCCCTTTTTCCAAATGCTCCACTAGACAGACACCCTAATTGCTTTAACCCCATGCACGGCAAACTTGAGGGAATTGTCTACAGCCAAAATAGCCACTTCCTCACCTCACACTTTCTCCCCAACCCACTTCATTCCACCTTCTACCTCCAGTAATCCTGTCAAGACACGAATGGTCTCCCTTAACGTATTGCCAAGCCCAATGGTCACATCTTTTTTCTTATGTTGCTCGAACTGCTTCTACTTGATTACCCCCTAATTTCTTCTGGTAGCTTCCAGGACAGGTTATTCTCATGGTTTTCTTGCTCAACTACTCTTTCCCAGTCTTCTATGGTCCTCCCTCTGCTCAACCTCCACCCAGGATCCCCTTCTCTTCTCGACGTACACACTCTCCCAAGGTAACCTCCTCCAGCTCCGTCTACCTGCCAATGATTTCCACACTCCAGACTCATGGACCCAACTTCCTCCTTCTCACCATGTCCACCAGGATGGTTAACACACATGTCAAAGTTGACAGGGCCAAAACCATTCTTGACTGTCTCTCTTCCTCCTCCTTCCCTGCAATTACTCTTCCTCAATTACAATTGAGCTACTTTGGCCAAAAGTCAAGGAACCAACCCCCATTCTTCTGTTTCCCACACCACTCTGAGTCACGAGGAGTTTCTGTTGATTCCATCTTCAGTAATACCTTGTACACTTTCTACTTCTGTCACCGTTTCTGCTATTAGCCCAGTATATGCTGGTATTCCCTCTCATCTGTGCTGCTGCAAGACTGACCTATAATCCCTTCTCCACCAGCAACCAGAGAGATCTTCTAAATAGTCAAATTTTATTACCCTCCTATTTAAAATCCTTCCCAGTCTCCACTGTACTTGGAATAAAACCCAAACTCCTTACACTGGCTTACAAAATTCTCCATGGTCCGACCTTGCCTATTTTCTCTGACCCCATCCTGTCTTATTTCCCCTCCCCTCTGTGCTCCAGAGGCACTGGCCCATTATCCATTCCTAAAACCTGCCAAGCTCGTTCTGCTCAGGGCCTATGCTAGAACTGTTCATTCTCTCTGCCTAGAAAGCTCCTCCCTCAGATGGTGGTGAGGCTTGTTCCTTGTCATTCAGCTTAAACATCACTTTTCAAAGAGGTCTTTCCTGACCCCCAATCTAAAGTCTACCAAATCATTCCTATCACATTATCCTGTTTTTTATTACCTGCACTGTATTTACTTGAAATATTATCTAATATTTTTCTTGGTTATTTGTTTATTCTCTGCCTTTCCCCTCTAGAACATAAGCTCCAAAGTAGGGAGCCGCTCTGTTTTCTTTCCTGCTGTACCCCAGGATCTAGAACTATGTCTAGCACTAAGTGCAAACTCAATAAATATTTGATAATGAATGCTTATATCAAAGCTTAGTCAAAGAATGTGAGCTTTCTGGTTAAAAAAAAAAGTTCCCTGTTTGCAAAATGAAAACAATATACTTGTGCTTATGTGACAGATAATACTATCAACGCACTGTCAGAGACATTTGCTTAATTGTACCAGTAACCTTTTTTTAGAAGGTCTTCGTGATCCTTCCTTTCCCCAACACAGAGAGAAAGGTGCTAAATAAATGAACCACATCAGGTCAAACAGGCAGTGGCAGTGCTAGGACTAAAACCTAAATGGCTAGACTCCCTGCTCAGTGCTCTTCCTACCAAGCCTAAGTTAACAAATGAAAATGATACACTGAACTGGACCCTTCCAGCCATCATGTGCCCTGTGTGTGTGCTGAACTTACAAGATTACACTGAAGTTATTTGTTCACATGCCTCTTCTCCCACAGGCTATATGTTCCTATAAAACAAAGTTGATGTTTTATTTATCTGTAGATTCCCAGTGCCTGGCACATTGTAGGCGCTTAAATGCTTATTGAATTTAACCAAATACTCAACATCAGAGCCAAATCTTTCTCTCAATGCAAAACATATGGGTTATTCTATCTCAAGACTAAAGACTTCACTCTGAATACATAAAATCTTTAATGATTTTTTTTAAAGCCTTAAGTTTCACATCATCTAGCACCTTCTGAGTCTTTCACTGACAACTTATGGGCTACAAGATGCAGGTGGTTAAAAGAGCACTAGGCAGCTCTCCAAATCAGTACTTCAACTCACTTCCTACTTCTTGATGTGGTCAAAGGGGCATGTAGGAAATCTCAGATTTATTCAATCTGAAGTCACAGGCTAGTGACATATGCTGTATTTTTTTTTTTTTTTGCATGCTCTGAATGTGAAGGAAAAAAAAAACAATTAGTTACAATTGTGTAGTGGAAAGAACACTGAATGAGGTATCAAGAATCACAAGTTACAATCCTAGTGATGACTCCAAACAACTGTGTGATTACGTGTAGATTTCTGTCTTTCAGCTTCCTCATCACTATAAGGGTGATGCTCATCCTTAGGGTCCCTCTCAGCTCTAAAATCTGTTATTCTCTAAGCAATCATGATATTTACGACATTGTCCCCAGCATCTTCTTCTCTCTGGTCTCTAAACCCAAAATGGCTAGATAGAGAAGTGTCATAATTAGGTTTGGGTGCGGTAGATATAGTCAAATATAAGTGAATGAATGAATGAATAGATAAATGGGAGATGTTCTATACCCCTCCACTGGACTTTCTCTCAAGATGCAGAACAGAAGCAAAATTTTTATAAACAGCAAATTCTAAGTCCCACAACACAACAGTTTCAAAATACTTTAGAACAAAAGGAAATACCCACTCCCCTTAGCACCCAGTATTTATTACCATATGTTAACACAAGAAGACTACAGAGTCTTATGGAGAGATTAGAATCCAGGGAATGCTGGACTCATTTGAACTGAGCTAATCAATGAATCAGGTCTTTCTCTTAATCACACTATTTTATTCCCCCACCCCCCAGGGGCCTACCTAGCTCACAACATATTGGCCACTGAAATGCTACCAATAATGACAAAAAGAACATGCAGGAGAACACGATCAGTGCTGTGCTGGAGCCTATCGTTAACTGTTTCAGGAATTTTGCAAGCTAGATTTTAGATGGTTGGTAGCTTGAAATTGGCCATGATAGAAGTATTTATACCATGGAAATCTACAAACATTACAAACCAGGGTTTTTGTTTTGTTTTGTTTGAAGGACAGAGCCAGTTTACCCACATACAACTGAACACAGTGCTCAGCTAGAAAGACTGGCAAAAACCGACAGTGCAACACCAACAGAGAAGGAAGAGAAGATTCCTAAATCAAGAAACCTGAGTTCTAGTTCTGATACTCCCACTAATTAGCCATGAAAACTAAAGCAAGTTTCTGGACCTCTGTTTTATTGACTAAAGTGTAAGAGAAGTTAAAACAAGTGAGCTCAAAGATTCCTTTAGGATCTAAAACTTAGGATTTTATAGTTCTCTGTCTGGATCATACCTACCCTGACTGGTGAGGTCTTTACAAGAAATGCTCCAAGAAACAAAAACTGGGTAGCACCAAGGCATTGATCAATCTTCTCACCATTTGCTAGACCGTGGTTTGGCACAGTTCAGTTTTATGCGTTTAGCCAACCAACCATGCTCAAACCTGGCCACAGTTTTAAGTTCCCAGGATCTCTTAATTTTTGAGTTGCATCAAAGAAAGTTTCAGAAAGCCTTCAGCCGACTCAAGGGTTTGCTTTAGACAGGGTAGAGGCCTACAGTGGATTTCTGGCCATATTTGTCAAGTATGTGCTACTTCTAAATCCTGCTGCAGTGGTGGGTTTCCATAATGAGCCCTCTAGGCATGAGGGCAGGAATAAAAAGTGCCATGCCACCAGAAGACTTTTAAAGAGCGTATGACTTCACACCAGAGTTCCAGCCTTGATCCTGAACCACCATCCTCCTTACACAGTTAAGTCCCTTGAAGGAAGAGACTGTGTTACCCACAAAACTTGGCACAAGAATCATGAAAGATTTGCTAAATTCAATTCCCTTGTTTGGTAGAGTCTGGAGTTTATTAGCCTGAGATTGGTACGTGGGCAATAAATAACATGTAGCTAAATGTTTCTCCCAGAGCAACAAAGAACTGCTCAAAATAACCGCATGTGACAAGCCAGCGCAGATTCATCCTATCATGCGGGACGGCAGTGTCATCGTGCAAGGTTTGATCATGAGAAGATGGAACTGCTGCTCCTGCTCTGCCAAGTGTTCCCACTTCTGGATGCAAGGATTTGCAAATACCGTCATTGTTCCATGCTCATGGGCTTCAAAAGAAAAATGCATGTAACATATCTGAGGGTGAAGCATTTCATTAGTAAATGGCAACAGTGCAGTTGGACATAAATCCTAAAAGTGATGAGAAGTATAATATTTGTCAGTGTGCTGGCAGCCAGATTTTTAAAAATTCAGTCACAGAGAACAGACCCTAAAAATAGACAAAAGTAGTTTAAACTCAGAATGGATTCTAGAAAATGATCATAATTTCCTAATCTAATGCACAGAAATAGATCTTTAAGAGATTATGGCAAAAAAGGAGGGGGGTGGCTAAATTATTTAGGTCAATCTGCTATTTCTAATTAGATCAGTACCTAAATCACTGAAAACAATTTTTAAAGCTCCCTAGGAATACAGGGAGTATATTTCCACAAAGTTTTGGAAATCCAGTCCAGGACTAAAAGCATTCTCTAACTCAACAAGATTCTGAATTTAAAGACTAGAAGAAGATTTTAGGTATACCGTATCACAGGATTCAATTGTATGTCAAATGGAAATGCAGTGTACAGGACACTGAATCTCCATTCTCCTTTTAAAATACACATTGATTCTACAGATTTTATTAAATTTGTATTAGGTACCAGGCACGAGTGACCCCAAAATGATTAAGACATGGCCAGTGTGTAAACTCATGAAGTCCACGGTATATAGCGGAAGGCTAACACACCCACAAATAGTAATGACATAGTGTGCTGAGAGCCGTGATGACAACAGCCCACCCAGATAAATGCAGACTCGGAGCTCCAAATGCCACACTGCAGGCAGCAGCTCAGCTGGAGGCAGCAGCATCTTTTCATTAAGGGCCAGGTTCCATGGTGAATTCACACGGTGCTCCTCCTTTTTAGTGGCTGCTACCACTTCTAAAGGTAACAATTCTTTTTTGGTCAGGAGAAGTAAAAAAAAAAAAAAATCACACACACACACACAGAGCAGTTAAAGTTTAAAAAAAGCAATGCTGGTTCAATACAAAGGCCTTGTGCAAGGAGGATGGCCCTCAGTGTGACTGGGAGTGGCAAAGCCCAGACATCTAAGGGCACCATCCGTAAAAGGAGACACACCAGAAGCTGCCCAGGCTCAGAAGAGAGCGGTGCTGGGCATCGCTGAAGCAGAAAGAGAGAGAAGGGCCAGTGAAGCCTCAAAGTTCAGGAGGCGGCATTATCAATTTTAAATTTGGAACCACTTCCATTAATATTACACAGGAAGATTATGTTATTCTGTTTAAGAATTATTATTTAATTATGCTACCAGTATTTCAGCAAAATCCTATTGCACTAATAGTCTGCTAGGGCTGCCATAATAAAGTGCCACAATGTGGGTAGCTTCAACAATACAAATCTACTGTCTTACAGTCCTGGAGGCTGGAAGTCCAAAATCAAGATGTTGGCAGAGCTGTTTTCTTCCAATAGCTGTGAGGGAGACGCCGTTCTAGGCCTCTCTCTTTGACATGTAGATGACTGTCTTCATGTCACATGGTGTTTCCCCTTTTCATAAGGACAACAGTCATATTGAATTAAGGCCCACCCTAATGACTTCATTTTAACTTGCTTACCCCTATAAAGACCCAATCTTGAAATAAGGCCACATTCTGGGGTACTGGGGTTGGGACTTCAACATAAGAACTTTGGGAGGACATAATTCAACCCATAAACACCTGGATTATATAAGGCACAGTCCCTGACCACAAAGAGTTTATAATCCAGTTGTGAGGTCAGGACTTAGCCACATGTAACTGAATTATAAACTCTCTGTTTTGGCCGGTAGAGCAGAGGTTTCTGAACTTCACTCATCCAGTCCCCTTCACAGTTAGTTACTGCAGACTCTCAGTACCAATATTTACTTGATGCTTTAAAATCTTTACTCTTTTTACTTACACAAGTTGATCTCAGCTCCTTAATGGAAAACTATTATTCTTGCTAAAACCAGGAGACATCTTTAAAAATAAACACATTACTATTGAATTTTAAAATATTGTCCATGAATCATGTGAAATCCTTTCACCTTATTTTAACACAGCACTAAAAGCTGGAACACTGGAAAGTGCCCTTTGAATCAGGAAATTAGGAGACAATTTTGGTTCAAATTCTATTTCCTTCTATCTGATCCTGGGTAAGCAACTTACCCTGTTTAACTTCCTCCTCTAGTTTCCACCATCAGGTGTCATAGTTAATCAGTTGTCTGGATAGTTGTCATAAGAATTATATGAAATCATTGTATTAGGAGAACTCTCTAAATATAAAAGCACTATAAAAATATTACCCATAGATAAAGTGGGGAGGCAGACCAAAAACATTGCCCCTCACTCCTGCCTTCTTCCCCACTGTCTAATTTGGAGCTCTCCCTGTGTTCTTTGAGGTTTCCCACAGTTACACAGCCGCCCACACCAGCCCCCACTTCCCCGAGCCTGGCGGGCCACTGCTGGTCTCTATAGGAACACCGAAGCTGCTCCTAGTGACAGGTGACCTCATTTCCCTCTCCCTGAGCTTCATCCCTCAAGGACTGAGGCAGGTACCACCTTCGGTGTTTGTCACCAAACGATCGCTAACTACTATGCGGCTCACCTCCACGCTCAGCTGTATCCCACCAATAAAAGGTCATCAAAAAGCACGGAGAGGACAGTCCCCTTTCCTTCTTTGCTGCTTTTGAGTGAAATTCTTTGCTTTTCCATAAATAGTTCAGAACCTGATGCCACGTGAATATTTCTTCAAAAGCAGTTCTCTCCGGGGGACTGAGCACAGCTGTCAGTCAGCTTGACTTAGAAGCACCAAACCAGACAAAGGCAACCTTTTCAAACCCAGCAGCACCATTTCGTATCCTCCTTTACCCGGCCACGGTCAGCTCAGTCTCACCTCTGAATCTACCATTGGAACCCTGCCTGCCTTCCATTCCTGTAACATCTCAATTTCCAACTGGAAAAACCAAGCCAAACAAACCTCAACGTGTTTTAGCATCTTCCCTTCAAACTCCAGAGACAATGTTTAACCTCACACTTTCCAATACACATTTTGAAATTGGGTATTTAGTGAACTATAACATTGAACAAGCAGGTCTCACAGGATACCACTTAAAGCGACTTTATTCTTGTATCCTGCTGCTTGTTCTAACCTGCTCCATGGGACAGGTTCTTTGCTCATCACTGGATGAAATAGCAGCTCTCTGGACTTTTTTGGTCACTCTGAAATAATAAAAAGACCCGAGTCACATCAAGTTACAAAAGTGTTTGTTTCTGTAAAGAAAATTCCAGTCCAGTGTAACCGTCAAAACCTCAAACTTCAGTTAAAATGAAATTTTCTCTCTCTTACCCAGGCCTGCTTCAAGCAGAAAGGCTTTAGAAAGAAAGAGAAGAGCAGCTGGTTTCTCTATTTCCTGCCAGTTTCAAACTCTCTCGGGGTAATGGCAGAGTGGAGGAAAAAGAGGTTAGGAAGCAGAGAAGGTCTGATTGAGCTGGTACTGCCACAATCCGGTGCCAGCATTCTATGAGTGAGAGGATCACTCTTTCTCTCCAGGAGGACTTCCTGAGTCCTGGAGAGAAATCCCATTTCTGGAGATTCACACCTGCAATTTCCTTGATGTGGTCACTTACAGCCTCCTGCCCCAGATCATGGGCCTACAGGCGCACCCTCTTTCTGCCAGGGTCTTCGATCTGGCCTCTGGGTGGCCCCTGGGTAACATCAGCTCCTCCAGGTACTCCTCTGGAGCAGAAGAGTGACTATGTCCTCACACCAGCTCTGTTGTGGGCAGACCCCCTGCAGACCTGGTCCACAAGAAATATGCATTCTCCTTCCAACAACTCAGCGCAGGTTGTAGTCAGTGCAATTCTCCGCACTCTGAGGTCTAGCCACGGCCTGTCACCTTCAGAGTCCCTGGTATGGGTCAGACACCAGTCCACTGTGTCTCTCACAATGCAGAGGACACTCGTGAGGCTCTTGGAACCATTCCCTTGATGCCCCTCTCATGTGACTTGAGATGAAGGGAAGTAGCCCTGCTTCCCTCCAGTATGTGTGTTTTTGATAGAGAGACTGGGTTCCCAGAACATTGACAATGACCCCCAAAGAAATCCTCCATCAAATCAATAACTCCTCTTTTACCTGGTAGCAGTTAAGGATCATGAGAGTGATCCTGGACCACCTCCTTCCCAAGTCCTATCTGAGTGGTCAAGCATCTCACGTGGTTGTCACCTTTCCCCTTAGGGACTCAGCTGAAACTGACCCAGGACAAGTTCTACTTTAACATCCTTGCACATTAATGATGCTATTAATCCTTGAAGTACAATTTTCCTCACCACATTTTCCTACATATTGTGCTTCATGTCTTTTTAACTCAACAAATAATTTATCCAAAAGTAATGGGCTATATTAGGCAGTATAAAAAATAAAAATAGAAAAATACAATCTATGACTTGTATAAACATACAGTTTAATCACCATCATCATCATCGTCATCAGGGTTGATATTTCTTACACTCTTATTAAACCAAATCCTGTTTCAAGCACATTAGTGTATGCAGAAAAATCCTACTGAGGATTTTATTTTTTCCTGTGAGATTGATATTGTTATCAGAAAGGGGTAAGCAACTTGCCTAGTGTCACACAGGAAGTGGCAAAGCAGAGATTCCATCATAGTTCTACCCGACGTCAGAGCATGAGCACTTGACCACTGGCCTCTACTACATAAATTGGGAGGTTATAACAAAGGATAATGGACAGAGCACGACCTTCAAATTCAGGAGAATTTCAACTCTTCCTGTCCTAACCAAAAAACTTCGGAGAGTTAATTAACTTCTTGGTTTATTTCTTTGGTCATAAAATGGAGATGTTAATAACTGCCTAAGGTAGATATCTATCCCTCCCCATTCTCCGCAGTGTGGCTCCTGTAACACTAACCCCACCCCCAGCTCCAGGTGGGCCCCAGTTGGCACAGAGGACAATCTGCATATGCCATTCTCTTGGCCACAGGAAAGGGCTAGGCTTATTTTTTTGTTTGTTTGTTTGTTTTTTAAGTCACAAACAAATCCTAACTGATAAACTACCCCATAAGGTCATTTTATTGACAAAATAAAGTAAGATATATAAAGTATTTAGCTTAATGCCTGGCACAAATAAGCTTTTTTTTTTTTACTAAATGTTTGTCAGTGATATGGAACATAATGGGCTGGAGGATGTCAGACTGAGGAGAGGACCTAGGAGGCTAATAACAAACCCCTAATCAAAGTGAAAATCAAAAGGACGGTGCCAGGAAACACTGCTAACTTAAAAGTCATGTCCCTTAGTAGCAGACTGGATGTGCAGGTTAAAAGTGGGGTAGGAGTCAAAATCTTGGGCAAAGTTTCAAGCCTGAGAGACTGAAAAATAGCCTTTCCACTAACAAAAGTAGGGAAATGAGGAAGAACTGGTTTGCCATGTCAGTCAGTTTGTTTTGAACAAACTGAGTTTAAGACTGAGTAGGGCATTCAGAGAGAAATGATCTTGGGAGCTTTTTTCTTGGGACAGAAGTTGGGATTAGACAGTAGTGTGCTGGGAAACTGGCTCTAGGGGGGAGAGCCCCGATCTGTCGTGTAAATGCTCTCACCACCGCTGACTTCATGCTACCGGCATGACGGCTCTGAACGCAGAGCTGTGCTTTCAGTGCGTGATATGCAGAACTGGCTCCCATAAGCCAGGAAGAGACGGCTCCAGGCACCCTTGGAGAGAGACGAAGCTTTCCACTGGCTAAAGACTGGGAGTGAATGAAATGAGACAAGGAGAGCAGTACTGAAGGACATCTACAATAAACATAAGTAAAGAATATTTAGTGGGTAAGGAAAGAAAGAAGTTTCTGTAGAGAGAAAAAGAACGACTAGCCAAAAAACTGGGAGATCCAGGACAGTATCATAACCAATGAAGAAACGAGCCTCAGAAAGAGGGGGCAGAAAACAGTATCAAAGCTGCGGGGGAGGGGAGGGCTGAAGATTAACAAAAGCGCCAGTTTTACGAGTTATGGCTGACAGGAAAGTGTGTGTTTTTGGTAAATAGTAAGGATAGAGGGGTTTTAGTTGTAACCTCTTATACAAATAAGAACTTTTTACATATGTAATTTATTTCTTCATATCTTTTTCTTAAAAGAAATATTGAGGCCAGGCGTGGTGGCTCACGCCTGTAATCCCAGCACTCTGGGAAGTCAAGGGGGGAAGAAGGCTTAAAGTCAGGAGTTCAAGACCAGCCTGAGCAAGGACAAGACCCCATCTCTATAAAAAATAGAAAAAAATTAGCCTGGTGTAGTGGTGCACACCTGTAGCCCCAGCTACTCAGGAGGCTGAGACAGGAGGGTGGCTTGAGACCAGTAGCTTGAGGTTGCAATGAGCTATGATGATACCACTGCACTCTAGCCTGGGTGACAGAGTGAGACTCCATCAGAAAGAAGAAAAGAAAAGAGAAGAGAAGAGAAGAGAAGAGAAGAGAAGAGAAGAGAAGAGAAGAGAAGAGAAGAGAACAGAGAAGAGAAGAGAAGAGAAGAGAAGAGAAGAGAAGAGAAGAGAAGAGAAAAAAGAAAAGAAAAGAAAAGAAAAAAGAAAAGAAAAGAAAAGAAAAAGGAAAAGAAAGTGAATTTTGTTGACATATTTCAGCTCATGGACACTTTTGGGTATTGGTCACACGTACCTTTAGAAAACAATAAATTACATCAGTTACAGTTTAGAGAAGGAATACGTTTAAATTTTTACAGCAGAGAAATTTTTGCACTATATACAATCATATTAGAGATCTCTCCTATGCCTACGGCTCATATAATCAAGCACTCAGCCCTGTGGATTTAAAATCCCAAGGAAGGGTGCTGCACTAAAAAGGAAACATATACGCTAACAGAAGAAAAAGTATTTCTGTGTATCCAATAATAAAAGTCACCTGAAAAACTGTCACAGCTTTACAAAAAACAACAAGTATTGGGGGGATATTTTAAACAGTGTTATGAAAACTAGTTTAAAAACCCCAATTTATTACTTAAATCTCTATAAGCCTCCATTAAAGAAATGAATCATTATATCCCACTGAATCTTCTAAGATGAAATAACGTTCAGGGGAGGCCCAGCAAATGGCCATTTAACACATTTCAGTGTAACCACACAAGCTCGCTGGGTACAAAAGGAGAGATTGAGAAGGAGAACAATCTAAGTAGCGTGGGAACCATGCCAAAGCCGGAGCGTACGCCCCGAGAGGGAATGTGAAATACGCAGTTATTCCAAGCATCCCGCTAGACTGAGGGGAATTCTAGTTTTATTGATAAGGGTGTTTTTGTTGTTGCTGTCATCATTTTTTTTTTCTTATAAAAACAGCCCCTAAGCACAAGCCAACTTCTTCTCAGGCACTCAATTTAAGACAGCCGTCTGTTCCAGTGCTGGAAGAAAAACTTGCTGTGTTGGATTCAATGCTAAGTCACACTGCCTTTCTAAGGGGTTATCAAGGGTAATTTTGGCTATACTAAAAAATCACCAGCAGGAAATGACTTTAGCATCTAACACCCTTTAAGAAGCAATTCCACTGTGAAGGAAATTCCTATTAGATACTGTATTTTTTCCCACTATTTTACTGAACAAACATGGGCACATTACTTAATCCATCTGGGCCCTCAATTTCTCATTTGCAAAATGGGGCCAGTACAGTAAATGATCAATAATTGTCTTTCTAAATCTAAAGCCTCTATGACTGAAAGATTTAAAATACACTTTGACAGACAAATGCTATATTTTAATGATTCCAAATGACAAAAAATACAGTACTTCACTACCAGTATTTAACTTCCTTATATAAGTAATATGGTTTCCTCATATTTGAGTAAAATTTATTTAAAATGTATCATTCTGGAGGTTCCAAACATAGTGTCACATAATACTAATTTGCTGCTTAACAGTATTGATGTACTTATAAAGAATTTCACAAGTAATAATTCTAACTTTATTTTTTATTTTTTTAGAGACACGGTCTCGTTATGTTGCCTAAGCTGGACTCAAACTTCTGGGCTCAAGAGATCCTCTTGCCAAAGCCTTCTAAGTAGCTTGAACTACAGGCGAATAATCCTAGTTTTTAAAAAGAAATTTTATTAGTTTCATAGCACTCCATTCAGGCAAATGAATCACATGATGGACCAGAAAACTCTGAGTTACCTAACATACGCTGACCTGTAACCTTGCTCAAATCAGCAGTTACAGCAGGTCACGTGCATAGCACAGTTCACCTTGTTTATAGACTTGAAATGTCTCAGAAATGACAGGTTTTGGCAGTTAAAGTGAAAAGAGAAAAAAGTAGCTGTCACAGAGCCCAAAACTAAGAATTTAACCTCCTCCAGATGTTTGCTGAATTCTTAAAGCTTTCCTTTTCACAAGGAATGTTTTATCATATCGAAAATATACCACAGACTTACACTTAAAGGAAAAAAATCAATTATATCTGGATGCCTTAAAAAGATATATGATAAATATTTAGAATCCTATGAGTTAAATTAATGTAGATTCCCAGTTGGAAATTTCAGTTTTTTTCTTCTTTAGGTGAGTCATTCAATAACATATTTGCTTCTAATATTATAATTTAGTGCTATAACTACAGTCTTCAAAAACGCAGCTACCCATGTACACACAATTACAAATATTATCTTGTTCCACCTTCCCTGAAGTTTTATGAGGTTGATATTATTCCCATTTTGTACACAAAGACACTGATGCTCAGAATGGTTCAATATCTCTTCCAAGCACCAACTAAGTAGCAGGGCCAGAATTTGAATCCAGGTCTGTCCCACACCCCGCCTCCAAAACCATCCTCACAGCCACTCTATTATATGATGCTGAGGACAACTAATCCACTGGACCTACCCAGTTCAAGCTTTGTAATTAAGGCATTAGTGTGGCTCTGGTAATGATTTTATGAACTGCAGTAGATTGAGGAAATGTGATCATTCATAGTATTTGACTGTTGTTTTATAAATTTTGATGCAGGAAGAGAAAAATCAGGCTTTATCAATGAGCATACATTAGGAGTTTTGCAATTCATAATTTAAATAAAATCAGCACAAAAAATAAAACTATAAAAACTTGGAAGAATCCCTTAATGTGACCATTAAATCTGAGTTACAACACTCTGGTCTCCACAACTTAAAACAAACTGAAAATCTGAGTTGCTCTATATAGTTTCTATAAAGTCCACATGAACTGCACACTATTGTGAAGCAAGTCTGTATTTATTCCACAATTCAACATCAGCCAGACTGTGGGAAACTGACAGAAAAAAATATAATGACTCTGACAGTTACCTTGGCTCTATGATAACTCAAAGATTGCCAGCATAAGGCTGGTTTAAGGCCTTAACTTTATAAATGATGATAAAAATAGACAGTGCAAAATGAAATAGAGAATACATGAAAGCCCATTAAGGGAAAAATCCACTGTAGAAAATGAAGAGAAGATTCTGGACATACCTGTCACCTTTTATCATAACCTGCATTAACAAGGAAAAAATATGATATTTGGTAGTTTGGTAAATCAACAAGGCTCTGAAGTTAAATTTTAAAGTTCTGGCTGAGCATGGTAGTTCATCCCTGTAATCCCAGCGCTGTGGGAGGCTGAAGTGGGAGGATGCTTGAGCCCAGGAGTTTAAGCTATATTGCACCACTGTACTCCAGCCTGGGTGATGGAGTGTGACCCTGTGTCAAACAATCAATCAACTGATAAGTAAATAAATAAAATGTAAATTTTTCCTATGTGCTTCCGTTTATTTTATAATGCAAGTTTTGCTGTGTGTATGTGTTTTATACAAAAATCAAGCACAGTGTACTCTAGTACTGCTGATTCAGGCAAGTCAGTTATTTTTTTCATCTTTAAATTATTTACTTATCTGATAGATTGTTTTAGGCCACTGTTTTGTGGAGGTTTTTTACACAGGTTTGTTTGTTATAACTGAAACAATTCTTGTCTATGTTAAAAAACACAATAACAATAACGACTAATATGGAAGAAGGGGTTTAAAATAGGGTGGAATTAAATGTTGTCAACAACAAAAGAGAAGAAGGAGAGGGAAGTGATTGGAATAGAAAGATCCTAAGATTCTTGCACACTTTGAGGCACTTAAAGACACTGATTCATTATATGTTAACTCAATTATACATGTCAAAATTTAAAGGATAACCATTAACAGACTAGAACTAGAATGTTTAACTTCTAAGCAAACAGACTTAGGAAGAATGTGGGAGGTGGGGAGTAGAGATAACTCTTCATTTCAATGGAGGGCATAAAAATAGGGGGAAAAGAACTAAGAGAAAGCAAGATATATAGAAAATAAATAAGATGTAAAAATAAGTCCAAACATATAAAAATTGACAGGAGATATAAAAACATTAAGTGTACCAGTTTTTAAAAGATGCCCACTCACATTGGATTAAAAAATCACAAAGCTTTAGATAATTTACAGCAGATAAATTTGAAGCAGGCCAAAGAATGGCTGAAAGTGAATTGATGGCAAAAGATACACCAAGCAAAAACTAACCAAAATTGACATAGCAACTGATTAACAGACCAAACAGACTTCAAGAAAGACATCAAGATAAAATTATGGCATTGTAAATACACTTTCTCTACAGGTGTGCCCACTATTGAGTCCTTAGGAAAGTATGAAAAGCTAATTATAACAAACACTATAAAATTTGTGTCATAAGCAACTCTTTTGTGGGATAGTAATGAGTGTAATCAGAACAAAGAGCTTCTAAACCTCATGCAATGCTAGCTTAACTCCACCAAAAAATATTTACAATTATTTAACATTTACTACTTATGGCTATTTAAGCCTCCTTTAAGGAAACGGTAATGTTTTTAGAATAACTTGGTAAAAAATAAAAATCTTTGCAAACTATGGACAGAAGAATGCCTGTTTCAAACATACTAAATATACTAAAGCCTCTTTGGATATGCCAACCTACAAGACTTTCAAAAACCTACCTAATGTCCTGGAAGTCCTTCATAACCATTTGGAACATATGGACTACTTTGTGACCTAAATCTTCGACATACATATTATAATAAGGAAAATCCATGATGGTCTGAGACACCAATGCTATGCTGTGAATTCAGATTGCAGCATGAATGAAAAACTGCTGTTTTTCAGCCATAATCATCAGGCACTGTCCTTGGTACTGCCCTGGGTGGGTTGCTCATTCCGTCTCCGGACACCTTGCAAAGTATATCCCAAAGTATAATACTTTCTAACCCCCACTATCTATTCTTACAATGACCATGAAAAGATGTCTTAGGCTTTGAAATGGACTAGAGGACCAGACCTGTTGATAGCAAGACATAGCTACTATGGTAGAGACACTGACTGCTCCCTGAATAGCCAAGGGCTTCTCCACATTTCCCAGCCCCCTTGCATTTAGGCAGAATCATGCTAACAATGCTGAACAATGGGCTCTGAGCAGAAATAAAGTGTGTCACTTTCATGCCAAAGCATTTAAGAGCTGGTATAAGAGTCTCTAGCTCTCTCTTCCCCTGACACTTGCCCAAGGAGGCCAGGTGTTCCAGATAGTATAATGACAAGATGGTTGAGCCTTTAATAATCCAATATGGCAAAAACAAAGAAGGCGATGAACCTGAGTCCCTAAGTGACAGTATGAATCAAGACCCCGGCCAACCCACGCTGGCTTCAGAATTAGTTAATGATTGCAGCAAAATCTGACATACCCTGACTAATACAAATCGTTGACAAAAATTTAGAGTTAAGTCATTCCAAAAAACAATTTCATGTTCAAAGCTAAGAGTATTTACAAATTTTAAAGATATGACCTAAAACAACTTTTATTTGGCAGCAATCATGTATAAATATCAAAAGACATTAAAAACAGGCACTCTTAGCTGTATCTGATAGCTATTCTGGAAATGAAATACCTACTACATTAATTCTTTGTTCCATTTGATTGAATTTCAGATGAAATTGTAGATTTCCCATCACCTTGGAGAGCATGTTGATTTAGAATTTACATAATATTCAAATTAAAATACTGTATTATTTAACATTCCTATTTTAAGTGTTTATATTAATAATTTCTGGAGCTCTGTTTCAAAGAAAGGGATTTTATTTTCTGTAAGCAGAAGGGGCCCTGTGTTTTCTTTAATCTGGAACTCCCTTTTTGTGGATTCATTCAGTGGGTAAGTTTGTGCTGCAGCTTCAGACCACCAGAACAATGATTGATTATTATTAAGAGTGGCCAAAATAATAATGATCATTCACAGTCATCACCTTACAATGAGCATTTTATACACGTTATGTCATTTAAATTTCATGATATTGGAAGTTTTCTTAGTCATTTTTTTAAAGATGAAGAAACTTGAGGTTTTAAAAGATGAAATAATTTGCCCAAGATCATTCAGCTAGTCATTCATTGACTTTATTAGTGTGTTTGACTCTAGAACCTGTGCTCTCAACCACTGATAACTCCAGAGCTTCTCAAAGTACTTGTGATGGTCCCAGGTAGTTCATAGACAAAAGTTATTTCTTAACAGATAGTGCATGTTATTATAGAACGAAATATACCTAACATAATAAACACTACACCTAACACAGTAAACATATTACTCAGCACATGGTCAGGGTAAATAGCTAGTTTGTTCTGTTTTAATCAGTTGGGTTATTTCACTTAACATAATGTCCTTCAGGTTCATCTGTGTTGTCGCAAATGATAGGATTGCCTTCTTTTTTGTGGATGAATAGTATTCCATTGTGTATACATACCGTTTTCTTTACCCATTCATCCATCGATGGACACTTAGGTAGATTCCATACCTTGGTTATTATGAATAATACTGCAATAGACATACAAGTGCAAATACTGCTTCTACATACTGATTTCATTCCCTTTGGACATATATACCCAGGAGTGGGGGGAGGGGATGGGGGTATACCTACATGATGAGTGTGATGCGCACTGTCTGGGGAATGGACAAGCTTGAAGATTCCTTTTAAAATATTACTGCTCACTGAAAATGTACTTGGTCACCCAAGAGCTCTGATGGAGAGGTACAAGGAGATTCTTCATGCCTGCTAACACAACATCCATTCTGGTGCCCATGGATCAAGGAGTTACTTTGACTTTCAAGTCTTATTATTTAAAACATACATGTTGTAAGGCTATAGCTACCATAGACAGTGATTCCCCTGATGGATGTAGGCAAAGTAAATTGAAAACCTTCTGGAAAGGATTCATCATTCTAGATGCCATTAAGAACATTCATGATCCATGAGAGATTAAAATATCACTATTAACAGGAGTTTCGAAGAAGTTGATTCTAACCCTCATGGATAACTTGAAAGAGTTCAAGACTTCAGTAAAGGAAGTAACTGCAGATGTAGTGGAAATAACAAGAGAACTAGAAGCAGAAATGGAGCTTGAAATATGACTGAATTGTTCCAAGCTCATGATAAATTTGAACAGATAAGGAGTTGCTTCTTATGGATGAGTAAAAAAAGTAGTTTCTTGAGACGGAAACTACTCCTGGTGAAGTTGCCACGAACATTGTTGAAATGACAATGAAAGATTTAGAATATTCTATAAATTTAGTTGAGAAAGCTACAGTAGTATTTGAGAAGACTGACTACAATTTTGAAAAAAGTTTTACTGTGGGTAAAATGCTACCAAATAGCATCCCATGCTACAGAGAAATCTTTCATGAAAGGAAGAGTCAGTTGATGCAGCAAACTTCATTGTTGCCTTATTTTAAGAAATTGCCACAGCCACCCTAACGTTTAGCACCCACTACCCTTGTCAGTCAGCAGCCATCAGCACTGAGGCAAGGCCTTCCACCAGCAAAAAGATGAAAACTCTCTGAAGACTCGGTCATTAGCATTTTTAACAATAAGGCACTTTTAAGTAAAGGTATGTACACTGATTTTTTTAGACATAATGCTATTGTACACTTAATAGACTACAATATAGTGTAAATATAGCTTTTATAAGCACTGGGAAACCAAAAAATTCATGTGACTCGCTTTATTGCCTTATTTTGTTTTATTGTGGTGGTCTGGAACCAAAACCGCAATTACTCCAAGGTATGCCGGTGCTGTTTACCATAATGGTTGCACTAATCTACATTCTCACCAACAGTGAGCAAGGGTTCCCTTTTCTCCAAATCCTCCCCAACAGATATTAAGACTGACAGTCAAAACACAGTTGTTCTGTCATGTCATTCATTTTTGAAGATACAATCCATGTATGGACACTGAGAGGTATACTTAAAGTGTGGTCTAGACAAACACCAATAAATTATTTGTTACTGATCTGACAATATAAGAAGCTTGAGCCAGAATATGAAATACTCACATTAAGAAACTCATTATTTAGTTTAGGTGAATTTTTTTTTCATAGCAAGATTTTCTCAATGAAGAAAGCAGTACATTGATTTATATTCTGGAGAAAGCACCTTAGCCAGTCACAGCTCAGTAACAAACAGTTTGCAGACCAACACTTTGAGTAGCACTGGTGTACAGCACAGCACATACTTTTAAATCTCCATAACACAAATTTTCCTAGTTCTGTTAGGTACCTGAAGTTGCCTACAAGTGAGAAGGGGCAAATTAAGCCTCTTGAAGTGTTTGTTTTTCTTTTCAATAGCCAGAATAATAAGCACAAGTTCCAAGGTTAAGGGGAATTAGATAGTGAGCCTGAAACAAATTTAATATGTTCTGTCTCCTCTTTAAACTGTTTCTATTTGATTTTTCATGGAAAGCTGTTTGTGTTGGGTGTCCTAAGTGTTTTTGCCAAGATAAGCATTTGGTTCTTTTTATTTGATGCACTCAGGAGGAGGCAATGAATAGCACTGTTAAATTTGTGAGGAGTCAATTCTAATTTTGGAGGCCAACAATAAATTATAAAGCTAATGATTTCTGAAAACCATCTGCAAGCCATTAATTGTAATTTGAAGATTCTGAGCTATAGCTACATTGTGATCCTATGATCATCTCTAGAAATCTCAGAGTGTACATATGAAGCTTTCTGGAGGGAGAAAATATAATTAGCATATGTTTTGAGAACTGTGTTCACACCCAAGGTCTCCTCAAATGGTGTTTTGATATTTTCGACTTTTTTCTTTGTATTTCCAATAAGACCTATTTACTGCCTAAAATGCCTAAAGAAAGGTTTGTTTTTCCAATCCAG
The DNA here is from genome assembly GCF_020740605.2 of Lemur catta. Taxonomy (NCBI): domain Eukaryota; kingdom Metazoa; phylum Chordata; class Mammalia; order Primates; family Lemuridae; genus Lemur; species Lemur catta. The sequence continues at coordinate 34,751,319 of NC_059135.1, read as the reverse complement.
GAGGATATATTTTCCCTCCAGATTAGCAGTGCTAAAAGTCATCTGAAGTGAGCTGTACAGTTCAAAACATGATTCACAATTAGCCAAACAAACACAAAACTCACACTTCTAGAGGGGAAGAAAACATGAGCCAAGAGAAACAAAATCAAATGCAGAGTGTGCCAATAAGCCACACCTCGTCAGCCCGATGTTCCACTAAATTCCTTCTCCTTTGGGACTTATTTCTATAGAGACCGTCTTTCTGTTCCATAAATAATACTAGAAGTTGCTAGGAAACAGTCTGGCTTCTCAGGACACAACTGAAGGAGAGAGGCTGCTTCCTACCAAGAGGTATAGAAATCTGAAGCTATTTCTGACATAGGTGCATTGTTATGAAACCTAGATTCTCAGCACCTCTATTTCACAGAGCCCTGGAGAGAATTTATTATGCATATTCCTGTTTTGTCACAATAGCTTTAAAGTCATGACTTAATTTGGACCCCCAAAATCTTTTCCAGTCCTAGCCTGGTGTTTCCTGTTTCCTCTTTTCTTTCAACTTCTCTCTGAATGTAACACCTCACCTATTTTCTTTTTTTTTTTTGGAGACAGAGTCTCACTCTGTTGCCCAGGCTAAAGTGCCATAGCGTCGGCCTAGCTCACAGCAACCTCAAACTCCTGGGCTCAAGCGATCCTCCTGCCTCAGCCTCCCGAGTAGCTGGGACTACAGGCATGCACCACCATGCCTGGCTAATTTTTTCTGTATATTTTTAGTTGTCCAGCTAATTTCTTTCTATTTTTAGTAGAGATGGGGGTCTCTCTCTTGCTCAGGCTGGTCTCGAACTCCTGACCTCGAGTGATCCTCCCACCTCAGCCTCCCAGAGTAGTAAGATTACAGGTGTGAGCCACTGCACCCAGCCCATCTCACCTATTTTCATTTAATAGTGACCAAAAAAAAAAAAAAAATGTTTTGCCTACGTTCAGGTTGCTAACTACTGATGTGAAAGATTCTTCCCATCACATTATTAGTCCTATTAAACCTCTGAAAATTCCACATGGCTTGGAGTTACAGTTTTCAAAATTTTTATTTCAAATTATCATTACTTCTATAAAAAACAACCTAGTGGTTTTTGCCTGCATTAAAACTCAGAATTATAACACAGAATCCTCAATGTCCAGTGTAATATCAAAAATTGCTAGATACACACACACACACACACACACACACACACACACACAAAGAAAAATAGAAAAATGACACCCATGGTCAAGGAAAAAAAAAGGCAGTCAAAAGAAAATGACTCTGAATGGCCAGATGTTGAAATTGCATGACAGAAACTTTATAGCAGCTATATTCAATTCAAAAAATCAAACAAAAATATGATCTGAATGAGTTAACACAGTGAATCGCATAAGAGAAACAAAAACTATAAAAAGAGAAAGAAATGCAAATTCTAGAAATAACAAGTGAAATAACTAAAATTTGAAAATCCACTGGATGAGATTAACAGTAGAATAAAAACAAAAAAAGGAAAAAGTTAATGAATTTGAAGTGAGATCTCTTAGCTCCCAACCTAAATAAGATTCAGAGGAATTATTAAATTTGCATATCAAAGAGAAAACAGATTGAAGGAAAATGAACCAGCGCCTCGGGGCCTTGTAGAACAACATGAATGATGTAACATATGTTCAACTGGAGTCTCAGAAAAAGAAGAAAAAAGTAAAAATAAATAGAAAAAACATTTAAAGAAAAAATAGCCAAAATTTGTCCAAAATTCATCAAAAACATTAACTTATAAGGCTCAAGGAATCCCAACTAAGATAAATGAACAAGTAGAAAGAGAAAAGTTATATGAAGTCCAAAAGGATGAAATTACATAAAAACAAAAAGGGTTCCCTCTAAAGTCCCATCAAAACTGTAAGACTGTTTTATGAACATAATACAAATAAATTTTTTAATCACGTATCTTCCTCAATTTGAATAAATATTTAAACACACCTGGGAGAAATGCTGAACTATGAAGACTTTTTGTTGCCATAGAGAAAAATAGATAATTCATTGGATTTTTTTGCCATTTTAGATTTCTTATTATCCAGCATGATATATCACTAAGTGTTATATAAGTACCATTTTTTTAATTTTAGTCAATATAAAATTTTCTATCCCAGAGAAAAATAAATTTCAGTGGGTTTAACATTTTAAAAAAATTTCAGGAAGGATGTTGTTATACTTTGCCTCAAGCCAGAGTTTCTCAACAATAGCACTATTGCCATTTGGGGCCAGATGATTCTTTGTTGTGGGAGGCTGTCCTGTACATTATAGGATGTTTAGCAGCATCCCTGGCCTTGCATCCCCCCACCCAGTTGTGACACCAAAAATGTCTCCACATATTGCCAAATGTCCCCTAGGTGGCAAAATGGCAAAATGGCTAAGAAGCACTGGCATAAACAGATAGGTCTTTTCCCCCCTAATTTATTTCATTAAGAAAAAATGATGCTTGGTTTACAACACACATTGAAAGGAACAATATCTTCCTAGTAAAATGGCTGATGTTAAATTTTAAACGAATTTCCATCATTCAATGAAAAAGTTCTCCAACTTTGGAGAATGTTAGATTTTATTACTGGGTTGGATTTAGATTTTCTTTATGTTTAATAGGTAGGTTCTGATTTTTATTTTCAAATAAAGTGGACTATACTTTCTGAGATGCTTCATTCATCATTCACTCACCTATGAATAACAGATGCAAATTAGCTAAACAGAGCTCAGATAGTTTTCATTAAAACAAATAACTATTTCTAAGTCATTTGTCAGAAGAACATAACACTTTCATTCCCTAATTGATCACGGACACATTCATGGAATTCTGAAATAAAAAGATACCTTAGACAGCAAGCAAATTGTTATCAGTTATTTAAATCTAGACGTCTCTTTCATCAGTTTAAAAATGTTAGTAAATGTTAATAGACGCTTTCCAAAATGGGACTATTGATTGAGGGCAATGTGAAGTTTTAAAAAGAAAATACTGTAACTTCTGCAGTTTCTGGCATTACATTAGGTAGAGATGTAACCATAAAATTCATATACGCAAAGGTATTGCTGCTTCTCCTTCTCCCAAAGAAGAAAGAAAATTCCCAGAATCTGCTGTGTGTATTTGTGTGTGTGAATTTTTTTCCAGGAGGAAATACAGAATGTTATAATGTCAGAGGAGAAATGTATGCTCTGAGTCACATGCAAGTCCATCTCATTTGACTCACCTATGTGATAAAGTCCAATCCAATCACTGGGATCCACCTCCTCTTTAATATCCCAGAAGATAATGAGGTTCTGGGCTTGCCCCAGCGTGTACTCGTACATGCTGGCAGTTAGGCTGGAACGGCTCTCCGAAGTCACCAGATCCGTGTCGCTGTTGGCTCGCTGCAGGGTCATGTTCTCTGGCATAGAGCTCTGGGCAGCCAGGCTCTGGAGGTTCTCTGGGCTCAGTGTGTACCGCATCTGGGGATTTCGACGCCGCACAAAAAGCAGATGCTCCCGGGCTGAGCTAGCCATCCCGTCTGCCGCGCTGAGGTTGGCGTACTACAAACCTGCAAGAGACAAACAAGCATAAAACACCAGTGCATTGCTACAACACAAAGAATTAGATTTAAGCTTCCCACATATAAATCCTTGAAGAGTGTTTACTAAAGCCTGACCATGCGATAATCTTCTGCTATCAAAATAAAAGCTATTATCTTACAGTCAACTGATGATGTCAGAAGCAACTTCTATAGACTGAGGTCACACGACAGCAAAGGCTATCACTCACCTGTGGCCCTTGATTTCACTTGGCACAGCTGGCTCCTAGCAACTAAAGAGGAGGGGATTTCTCTGCCATCCCTCTTAGGTCTATCTTTTCCCAAATACCCCATGTTCAGAAATGGCATCCTCTTCTTTCCCATCCCACACACATATTTATTTCCTGCTACAATTAAATTTTAAAAGAGCAAGATAGAAAATTCTGACACAAGCTAAATACAGTTGAAATAAACCACTGAGTACAAATATACCATTGAGCCTGCTCAATCTCCTTAGCATAAGAATGTAAAGTCTTTTTTAGGAGCTTGTTCAAATGTCACCTCTTCACTTAAATACAGCGGCCATAACACTTAAAACTGCAGTACGCCAGCATTCCCCATCCCTCCTTTCTTGTTTCTTTCTCTCTATAGCAATTTTTATGATCTGAGGTACTACATAGTTTACTTCCTTATTTGGTTGTTGTCTACTTTCCCCAATAAGAATGTAAGTTTCACAAAGCAGGGATTTGCATCTGTTTTGTTCACTATTTTATCCCCCATGTCCACACAGTGCTTGGTACACAGCAAGTGTCGATAAATGTTTGTTAACTGAACAGATGAAGGAACGGTGAGCAGCTTTCTCCTACATACTCCTTGGCATAACTCATATCTCTACTCCCTCTTCTGAGCCCACCCCTTGCCATCCTGACTTTCTGGCTGGTCCACACCATGTGCACCATCTGGATCATAAAAAGCTATTTCCTTCGGCTCCCACTTGGCCTGCATCTAAAGGAACAGGGCCTTCCCTGATGGAACTTAGATACAGCCCCCTGCTGGCTCACCGACTCTGGTTCTAAAATACTGCCAGATGCTGAGAGAGACTCTTCCCAAGACCTGTGTACTTTAACATAGTACATTTGAAGTTCTATCTGCCAGCGCCTTTCCTGTTTGCCCATGAGTTTACACTACCTCACCCACACCCCACTGGCTTTACACAGAATAAATCTGATTCTCCTCTGCCAGAACTATCAAATCCACTAATGCATTTCTGGAGTTAACATTTATTCTGCACTCTTAGTATGCACTGGCATCTTCAATATATTATGTTTCACTTCAAGACAAAGCCTATGGGGTCCTGAGAAGTCAGCAGGAGCTTCCATTTAAAAAAAAAAACTGACTAACCTTGGGTGCAATATATACATTATAATATTAATAACAACCTTAGATATTCAGTCTGAGAGGAGAGGAAGGGAAGGGACGGTTCCCTAACTTCTCCCATTCCCTCATCCAGTTCACAAACCCAGTGGGTGAAGAGGACATGCTTCTGAATAAATAAATGTATTTATTCATGTAATTTCTACCATAAGGCTTATCTCATACTGTTAGCACTATCTCTTGAATTAAAATAACTTGGACTGGTGGACAAGATATCCTATGTGAAAAGGACAGAAATAACAACAAACAGATATGCTGCTTTACCCAGCTTAATAGTATTAAGTCTCAAATCCCTCTTCATAAATTTAGCACTTCTTTTCCGTATGAAGTCTATGGTAACTGACATCATAACATCACCCATAACTGTTAGACAATCTCTAACCCAGGAAGCCTAAAATACAGGTTCTATTAATAATCTGATGATTTCATGAAATCTCATTTTAGTGGATCTCAACCAGCCATTACTTCTTTATAAACTCAGTGAGTCAAGTACCACACCAGTTTCAGCAATAACTATAAATAATTAACTCCTAACACATCATAGTCAAATGGAAAACGCAGGCTGTATATAACTAAACTACTTCCCTGAATGAAACAAGTAGCCTAGAACCTTTGTAACCTAAAACCGCAACAGAAGAACTACTGACAAAGAAAAAGTGAAAAAACACAGATGTACAAGCAAACAGTAGTTTTAAAATGACATCTATTTACACAGAGAGAGAGGTTAGCATAGTGGATCAGAGAATAAGCTCCCAAGCTCAATGTCTGGATTTCGATCATCTCTCTACTTTTAATTCATTCTATGATCTGAGGCAATTTATTTTAACTTTCTGTGCCTCTGTTTTCCTAGTTGTCAAGGAGGAAGACAATAACAGCTGCCTCACAGGATTTGGGAGAGTACTAAATAAATTAGTATAGATAAAGCACTTAAAACAGTATGGCATATAAGAAGCGCTTGATTAAGTTTAGCTGTTAATATTACTATGTGACTGCATTCTACTTTAATTATATCAAGGAGAGCTAGTTTTAACACTTCCATGATTCCCACCCTCACCCCACCCCCACTTAGTGGGATAGCAGCCTAATGTAATAGAAGGTCAAAAACTTAGTACATAATATATTTATTTTCAGTGGAAAAATAAAAAGAGCTAGAAATGTGTAAATTTGCTTGTTTAAACCCCGCAAAAATGTATGAAGCATCTACTACATGTCTAGCATAATGCTATACAGAGTATGCTAAACAGTAAAAATTAAGAGATTTTTTTTTCTAATTCTTTCTTTTCTTTTTCTAAGGAATGTAACATGACACTTATCCTCTGGGAATTTGGACTTTTGTGGGACAAGACCAAATGTTCACATATGAAAGAATCCCATCTGGTATCAACAGCACATCATAATCATGTACGATCTGTCCTAACAAATACATTGTGGACACAATAAATGTTGTGAGACAACAGGAAGTGATTACAATATTATATTATTTATAAAGCATTTAACATTTCCAAAGCACTTTCACACCCCTTACCTCAAGTGAGACTCCAGAATATTGCAAATTCAGTTTGAGAGATATCATCATTATCTCTGTTTTCAGGCAAGGAAACTGAGGATTTGTGAGGCAAAAGGGTGGCTGAAAAGGAAAGAAAACCCTTGCTGGCAGAAATTATATTTGAGGTGAGCCTTAAAGAATTAAAAGAAGAAGTGTATAAAGAGCATTCTAACTGGAATCACATCACAGATACGGGGAAGCTACCAAGGAAGAGGATATGGGAGAGAAGGAAAAAAAACACAGGAGCTCCTCAGAACCTTTAAAGATGATGAGAATCCTGCAAATAAACCAAGAGGAAGCCCCTGGAGGGGACAGGTTGCCACAGCGCCCACTGACACAGTGAGCCCCAACGTGACACCGGAGACTCTGAACCTCCATGGGTTGAGGCCGCCCAACACTACTGAGCTGGTAAGTCAAAAGTAAAGTAAGTAAAAATCAAGTTGGAACAGAAGAGAGAGAAACACATACAAGACAGAGAGAGGGGAGTGAGGGGGGAGAACTAGAGAGTGAGAGAGAGAGAGAGAAAGAGAGAGAGAGAGAACTTGAAAGTCAAGGAAGAAGAGACCCCAAGTACAGTGTCCAATGCTGCAGCTGAAGGCTGAGGAATCATCACTACATTTGAAAACAGGAAGAAACTAGTGGCCTTAGGGAAAACAGTTTCCATGGAGTGGTAAAAGTGGTAAAAGTGTCAGATTGTTGAAGTTTGAGGAAGAAGGCTGGGAAGACAAAAGGGGGTAAAGGGTTCAGACTCTTCCCAAAAAGGCTGAACAGTAAAGGGGAGGAGGCACGTGGAGAGAGAGGACCATGTGGGTTGAGACAGGGCTGGGCTTGTTTGTTTTTTTGTTTTGTTTTGTTTTTCAGATGCGAGAGATTTTGCATGTTTATAAAACTAGCATAGGAACTAAGAACTCAGGAAATATTTGTTGAACGAATGAAAACTAAGAGAAAACGGCCAGTAAAGAGAAGAGAATGAAAATGTGGGAAAGAGAGGAGATATGTGACGGAGCAAGATTACTAAGGAAGAACAGAAGTTTGAATACACAGGACAGGTGGAGGATTAGCGTAAACCAGCACCGTCCAGCTGAAATATAACGCAACCCACAGATGTGATTTTCTTGTCACCACATTAAGAAAACATAAAAGAAAGCAGGTAGAAATTTTAATCATATATTTTATTTAACTCAATACATCCAAATATTGTTTCAACATTAACACAAGTAATAATTGAGGCATTTTGCTTTTTTTTTTTTTTTTGGTGCTACAAATCCATTGTGTATTTTATACTTAAAGCACGTTTCAATTTAACCACATCTCAAATGCTCAACAGCCACAGGTGGCAGGTGGCTGCTGGCTCCCAGGCTGGGCAGTATAGATCTAAACCATTGAAGTGCCCCAGCTTCCGAACAGCTTGCTGCCTTTTCAACTCCATCCTATCAGAAAGGCCCTCAAGGGAGCTAAGAGGAAAACGTCACTGAACAATTATGTGTGAATAACCAAGAATTCCTTAAGCCTTCCAAGGGTTCTTTCATTGTATTTTAGCACGAAGATGCTTTTTGAGCCAAATACGATTATTCTCTAAAAGGAATAATCATATAATCCTGTTATATGAAGATATCCAGTCCAGGGTGAAGAGTTTTCTGGGAATAGACTTGAGGATGAGGAGACTGACAAGTCCCAGAAACTCTTTTGTCTCTTTTAGCCTCTTTTCTTCTACTTGAATCTGTAAAGTCTTCAAAAGCAGAACAGTGTTCCACTGGTGCTTGTGTGTCAGGGAAGAAGTGGGGAAAGGATGGAGGTTATCTGTATATGTCTTTAACCAACACTCATATATGGCACTTACTCCTTCTAAGTGATTTAAAAATATATACAGGTCACTTGTAAGTACTGTGTTCATAAATTAATAACTGTATATACTTAAACTTCACCTTGCCTCAATATATTTATCTACTAAAATGGAGGTAACCTTAATGTACCATGCAATATTGTTGTTAGGATTAGAAATACTGCAGGTGAAAGAGTTCAACACAAAGTAGCTATTGTTATTTTAGTAGGCAAATAATATAATTACTGAATGAATCGATGCATTATTTAGTTTAGGGTAGCTAGCTATGCCTCAGTGACTAGGGAGAAAAACACTAGCATTTGCAAGAAAGTAACAAAAATCAAATGCTGAAGACCAACTTTACACATTAAAAATCACTAACAGTAACCTGAGAGTTTCTGCAGGGCTGATGACAACCGGAAGAAAACAGAGGTGGGAAACCAACAAGAAGCTGATGAGTTAGGGCACCCGGCACTGAGTGCAGAAGAACGGATTTTAGTGACATGAAAAAGAAATATCAATCAGAAATATTTCTAAGAAAGAACCCAAATGCTTGATGACAGATTAAATACAGGGGATAAAAGTGAGGGAGAAATTAGGACTAAATTTCTAAGTGACAATGGAATCCCAGAAACATTGACAGGGCTGAGAAAATATCATTTTGAATAAATTTGAAGTAAATACAATATATCCAAGTAAATACATCCCAAAGACACTTGTGAGGGTAGGCCTTAGTTGCTTCTTATCATGAGGCCAGGGATAAAACAAATATTCAAATTAAATTTTCTGCTTAATAATAGCTGTAGTATTAACCAAAATTGACTATGCCCATGGTAACTCTAACAGGCTTAGCTGGGGGTTTAAAAATCTCTTTCTGATGTTTTACTTCATATGACTTAGGTCAACTGGAAAAGAAATAAAATCGATGATTTTATTTGGATTACAATGAGCAACTATTTCCAAACATGCTTTGGAAGGCTTCATTTTTCTCTTACAGGAAACATTATGTATTTTTTGGAGTTCATGTTTCCATAGTAAATGAGAACAAATACTATGTAAAAATTAAGTTACAAAGTTGCATACAAATGAAAAAAAAATCAAAGCACTCTAAATTTTCCCATTAAAATTTTAGTTTATTACTACTTTATTCAATTCGGTGTTCTATTATGGGGAAATGAGTGCTACTCAAGCAACAGGGAATGGCTGCGGCTCGCTTTCTCCTATTGAAACTCCAGAATTCTTGATTTGTGTTTTGGTTTCATGCCTATGCCTTCTGCAATAAAAAAGACAGATTTTCTTCAAAAATTATCCATGTTCTTCTATAAAGCTTTAGAAAATAAAGCTCATGGTATGCGAAAATAATTAGTACTCACTATATTTATTAAACGGAAAGCTGGTCCTTCAAAGCTCCTTAGATAATCCCTCCCTCCCATGGTGAGTTAATGCTGCAGCTATTTGTCCCATTCACAATGGAAACAATTTAACATTATGGACCACTCCTTTAAAAAAAAAAAAACCCTCCTTCTTCTGATAATGATTAGGTCTGCACTATAATGCTCTCTCAGATAAAGACATCTGCTTTAAACAACAACCAAAACCAAAATCACTTTTCTTCCAAAGGTCAAGAGAGACTTAATTACTAAGCAAATTGCAAAACACCATAGTACACAACTTCATTTCCAAAGCCAGCAGATTTTGTTCAGAAGATACAGACAGCAGCAGATGATAAATACACTAAGTAAGTGTTTTTATTTAAAATATTTTTCCTAATGAATCTAGAGGTGAATGTCAACTTACTAAACCTCACCTGAAGGGCAAGTACTGAAAAACATTAATTGTCAGAGGATTTTTATAAAATAAGAAATGCATCCTAGGACTCTAACTTCCTAGACTGAACATAAATATATAAGACCAATAATAATAAGAAACATACTTGTTTACCCTTCAAATTCCCCCAAAATACAACTTATATCACAGTGCTTCAAACTCAGTGTTTTTCACTATATAAATGAGGAAAAGAGGCAAAAAGACTAATTTATAGTCAAGAGACACTAAAGAAAACATAACTGGCCTGCTATAAATATAGCTGTGAGAAATCTAGGAAGAGAAAGCATTTCTACCAAGGCCAGTTGGCATCTGAGACAAACAAAGCCATTACCAAAGTCTCCACGAAAGATCCCTCCCCAGTGGATTTGCCCTGTGTCTACTAAAAGAAAGCATTTATAGAGTCATTACTCAGTGCTCATCAAAGATAATCACAACTCAGTGCTTAGCTTACTCAGCAAGAATGTGCTAGCAAAATGATTAAGACCAGAAAAAGTCCTTCTATACAACCTGTTGGGATATGAGAATTTGACAGAGATCCTGGAGGGGCTGGCACTGTCTCTCACTTTCTCTTCCTACGAAGAAAGTATCAGAAAATGCAATTTCTCCTCCAGGCTGCCACCCTTTAGGAAAAACCTATTCCCCCTGCAATTTTACCAAATAATATGTTATGAGCCACAACATAAAAATAGCCCACCTGTAAATTTGGAAATGGGATGTACACAAATAGAAATAATTTTAAGTTCCAAAACTTGTTAATTTTAAAGACTGAGCTTTCAACAGTGCTTTCAAGATGTTGATTTAACTTTTAAATCACTAAATATACAACTAGATTAAAAAGAAAAAATAAGATTTAAGTCTTTTCAGTTCTTTGAACTCACTGAAGTTTTTAATTCAATTATTTAAATGTTTTTTTACAGATATGAATAGGTAATTCACAAAAGAAAAAAATTAAATCATCAATAATTATATATCAAAAAAATCAAAACAAAATGAGATATAATTTTTTGTCCATTAAAATGTCAATTTTTAAAAATAACAGCAATCGAGTAAAAGTACAGTAAGATAGAAACTCATATGCTGCTGAGAGGGCATCCTGGAGCCTTAGATATTCTCACACCCTCACAGTGCTCTGTTCCCAGGGCTCCAGCCTGGGCAAAGAAGCAGAGATGTTGGCAAAGATTTATGAAAAGATGTTCATCACAACAGTATTCAAAATTGAGAACAAGTTGAAAACAAAATAAATTTCCAACAATGGAGGAATAGTTACAATTATAGTATATCTACATTATAGACTATTATGAAGCTATGAAAAAGAGATTTTTAACATTTGACATAGAAACTTGTTCACCATGACATAATGGTAAGTATAATCAAATACTGTTACCTACCACAATATAATTAAATTATGTTCACAACATATATAAAAAGAGGACACTTTTTCAGTAGTTATAGATAGTGGCATTACAAATAGTTTTCTTTTCTTAATGATACTCTTTCTAAAATTTTCTAAAAATAATATATATAATCAGAAAAAAATGTTATCAAAAATACATCTTTTTTTTTTTTGAAACAAAGCCTCACTCTGTCACCCCAGCTAGAGTGCAGTGGCGTTATCATAGCTCACTGCAACCTCAAATTCTTATGCTCAAGCAATCCTCCTGCCTTAGCCTCCCAAGTAGCTGGGACTACAGGCATGTGCCAACACACCAGCTAATTTTTAGTAGAGACTAAAAATAGAAAAAGGGTCTTGGTGTTACTCAGGCTGGTCTCGAACTCCTGAGCTCAAGCAATCCTCCTGCCTCAGTCCCCCGAAGTGCTAGGATTATAGGCGTGAGCCACCCTATACATCTTTGATATGAAAGGATGGTTCTTACTATTTATTGCAATAAATGGTTATCCTTGAGGACTCATTAGTTGCAATAAACAGAAACCTCCCTCTGATAAACTAAAACAGAAAAAGAATTTACTAGAAAGATACTGGGTAGCTCATAGAATCAAAACAACAGGAAAAAGAATGAGCCAAAGATGCTCTTGCATAACAGTAGCTACCAGGATCGATCCACCTAAACCTCTGTCCTCTCTACATGATGTTTGTTGCTCAGGAATGACTCCTGGGAGAGAAAATCCTACAGGCCTATGGAGAACAGGAGAAGGCATGCAGATGGATGATTCTACCAAAACTAAAGACAGCTGGGAGAAGTGATTCTTTAGAATGAATTAAGTTAATAAAAAGGAAGGAAGTTACTAGATGAACAGAAAATGAATGCTGGATAAAAATAAAGGAAAAAGAAAAAAAGCACTAACAAAATACCAATTCAAAAATTACAGATCCTTAAATATGTAAAGAGGGAAGAATATAGGACAGCAAACAAGGAAAGAACAAAGGCAAAATCTGTTACTCGCTTATCTTAGTTAAGGAAAGAGTGTGGTAAGTCCTTACTGGAATAATACTCATTAGCATAGGTATCAATTTTTTTAAACATTCATCTATACTTTTAAAGTGCTATTAAATTAAGAAGAGCAAAACTTCATTTCAAGGATCATTTTTAACTGTCAGGCCAGATTAGGAAAATGGAAACCAAAACTTCATATGTTTTCACTACCTTTTTAAAATTCCAACCTATGTTTCAATAAACACATATGAAGTTTCCTGGTATATCCAGGTATCAAAAAAAGAAAAGAAAAAAGAAAATCTCTTTGCTTTTATACCAACCACTTTTGGTGGTTTGCTCTCCTATTAACAAATATTGATGGATTGTGTGGGAAAAATAGAATCAATTCATCTTAGATTCATCCCTTTGAAAAGATATTAATCTTTTACCCCCTATACATCCTTGGGGCAGGGGAAGACGTCTTTCTCGTGGAATACATTCCAAAACTTTATTTATAGCTAAAGTTGCAGATAATTACCAACTCTTGGTAAATGAAATTCAAATATTTAAGAATTCTGCATTACTTTGTGGTGGCTGGAGTCCATTACATGGGAAATTCTTTCCTGAAAAGCAAACCACAAAATATAAGCTCCTAGTTACTGATTGTCAAAAGCTGCTAGAAAAGAAGACCAACTGTATTTAAATACAATTGTTTATTCCATAAAACACCAGAGGTCATAATGATAAACACCAGTAATTCTAGCATATACTCTGTACCCCACATAACATATTTTTTAAACCCTAATTAATGCTTCTCTTTCCATTCCCACTGCCACAAAAGCACTAAGCCAAGTTCACATCATTTTATATCTAGACCATCACTTCTTAACAGGCCTCTCTGGTCCTTCTATTTCCCCCAGCCAATCCATCTACTCTCTTCCTACAGCACCTTTTCAGTGACAACCCTTCCAATCAAGTAAATAACATAATTAAAGGGCCATGATGGATTCGAACAAAGGAGCAGGGGTGGGACCAAGTTTCGGGAGTGTGAGCAGGGCAGGCTTCTCAGAGGTAGTGACACTTACACTAATTAAGCTGAGAACTGAAGTTAGCAAGTTGGTGCAAAATCCAGGTGAGAGATGAGGATGGCATGGATATAAGCAGTGGCTCTGTGGGTCAGGGTGGAGAGCAGAGGGTGGTTTTTTGAGTGTATTTCTTTATAGTTCCTTGAATAAACCCAAAGTTCCATGCAGACTTTCTCCTTGCAAACTTATCTATTCTGTTACCCTTGGAAATGCTTAGTATGTCCAGCATTACCCATGTCATTCTCTGCACCAACTCCACCTTCAAGACCTAAGGACCACTCTCTTCTTGAAGAACACCCAGCCAGAAGCCAACATTCCAACTACTGAATTCCAGTGGCCTTTTTTATATCATTCGTATCACCTGTACTTCACAATGCCTCATGTTCTCATTATGCAGATTCATGTCTTCTTTTGTCAGATGATAAGCTCTTTGAGGATAAATTACTGTTTCTCTTACACCAGTGGTGTTTATTTTCAAATGAATGAAGGGATGAACTTAACTGCTACTGGAGAGAAAATAATAATGCAAAAGAATGAGACAACAGTATGAATAAATGTTGACTTTTCTTTAGAATTAGCCACATCAATTCGCCATCAAATTGGCACTAACTGATCAACACCAAGGTGCTCACACAGTAGTAATATTCTCCAGGGATTAGGGGGGTTGGGGGTGGGTAAACTCACAACTAATGGACGCAGTGAGCGTTGTAGGGGGGAAAAGGCACACCTCAAATCATGGTTTGGGTGTGGCAAAGTCATAACATGTAACCAAAATGTTTGTACCCCCATAATATCCTGAAATAAATAAATTAAAAAAAAGAATTAGACACATCAGACATCTAAAAAGGATTTCTTTGAGTACAGTGCCTACTGTGTGCTAAAAAGTGTAAGATAAGGCCCTTGCTATAGCATAGAAAAAAAGAAAAATCAATCTACATGAAAGAAATAGAAAGCAATTACCCTCTATACCATAAGGTGAAAGTACAAAAGGCAGTAGGAGCTCTTTCTAGGGAATGATCAGCACAGACTGAAGTAGTTAAGAAAAGCCTAAGAGAAAACTTGAGCTGGACCTTGACAGATACAAAGAAGCCATGGAAATATGACATGCATTCTGGGCCAAAGGAAGAATCCAACTAAAAAGTAAAAATAGACAGGAATTAGTGTTCACTGTCTTCATTCTGGTCCAAGCCACTATTATCTCTCCTATAAATGAATCAATTGCCTCCTTCCCCACTTCCCTACTTGATTTCTTATTGTCTATTCTCAATACAGTGGCCAGAGTGCTCCTGTTCAAATGTACATCAGGCCATGTTGGTCTCTACCCAAAATCCTCCAGTAACCCCCATCTCACTCAGAGAAAAAGTCAAAACCCTTACAGCAGCCCACACGTCCCACATGATTTGGCCCCTGGTCCTCTCTGACCCCATCTTCCACTACTGCCACTCATGTCACACCACTCCAGTCCACTGCTGCTCCTAGAATGTTCCAGCCACACTCTTCCACGGGGCCTTAGTATCTGCTATTCCCTCTTCTTTTCTCTTCAATATCCACACAGCTCATGTTATTACCTGCTTCATGTTTTTACCAAACAGTACCCTCTCAGTGGGACCTTCCCTGACCACCCTGTGATAAATTTAAACTACTCCAATACTACCTACCCCCCTCCTTGCTTTACTTTTCCTCCATAGCACTTTTCATACTCTAATTACAGTATAACTTATTAGTCTTTTTATTGTGTCTCTCCCCACTAGAACGTATGCTTCATGAAGAGTCAGAAAGGACAGACAGAAGTCACTTCTAATACTGGAACTACTTGGTTTTCTCAGTAAAGCACCTAGAACAATGTCCCATTCAATTAAATAATCAATTACTGTTTTAACCTTACAAAAGATTTACACCACAGTAAGGTTTTTAATTAAAGCGGTTTCACTGGTAGAATGCAATGGTTGTGAGCAGATGTTGCAAACACACAGGTTAAATTTCAAAGTCTGGGATTACCAACTAATGCTTACCATTGCTACAGAAGTGAACAAAAGATGCATTAAAGCACAAAAAGAGCGGGGAGAACACCTGCCTGATTTTTCATGCAGATAAAAATTATCCAATGTCTACTAAGTATACGGCACTAGTCTAGCTCCAAGGATACAACAAATGAAACAAACTCCATTCTCAAGGAACTTACAATCTTAAGACTTGAAAAAGAGTGAATTTAACATAATAATTAATAAATTACCCAATTCATGAGATTCCCAATAGTGCAGAGAATCATCTGGAAGAACCAAAAAATTAACTGAACATGCAGCATGTGAATAAGGAAACAGTTCTGTTCAGTATCATGATGTTGCTTATTGACACTAAGTTTAATTTTAAGTCAAGTATTAGGATAAAAAATATTTGAAGACTTTTCCTAATGGACTACAGAGCACTATGGTTTTCAAATATATTTTGACAGAGAGATCCTTTTTATCTAAGTATTCATTGCCCAGCTCCGCTCTACTAAGGGGCTGAAGATGAAAGAAAAAATCACAAAGCAATGAACTGAAGACTTTAAAAATTAGTTTCTATTCAACCATTTCTCCCACACAATGATAGAGTTGATCCCTGTCAGTATCATCTCTGTTAGTCACTTTGCTGAATGTTAGATGTTCCAACAATAAAATGACTGCAAAGAGAAATCACTTGAACTAGTAAAGGATTCAGGAATTCATAAAAGTCAATAATGTGATTTTTAAGAACTACTTGAATCACATGCAAAACCACTGAATAATAAGGATCTGACAAAGTTAGAACAACTGACAACTGAAGGAGAAAAAAATCAAGAATAATTTTAATACCATAGGACTGTGATGGGAAAGCCAAGAGAGTTCTATTGAAGTAGTTTTTTGCAATATGACTTTCTTTATGATTGTGGTGAGAAACTCAAATGTCATATTGTGCTATTATGCAATTCTCTTGAAAAAAATTAATTTCCCTACTCTCTAAAACACTTCATTTGATCTTTGTTCCTTCTAATAATTAGGAAATATTTGTGATTATAACCTAAATTTGGTCATATGATAAAATGATTCTCATCATTTGAACTTTTATTGGTCAAGATCAAACCCCTTTCCCCCCTATTTACTAAGAAATTTGGTTTCCCAAAGTAAATGGATTCATTTTAAGAGCCCTGCTTTTCTGGTAGCTCCTATCTATCCTCTGCATCCATGCTCTGCCCCCATGTTATCTCCAAACTACCTGTGATGGAGTTATTAATCCTAGATTTGATTTCCAGATGACAGCGCTAAGCTAGTGGGTAAAACCGCTGAGACCCACTCTGAGGTCTTTAAAGTCTGATTCTATGCTCATGTGCCAAGGCTCTTTGTGGCTTCTGTAGGCCCCAGGGTTACTAAAGCTACATCCTGTGGTATCAAGGTGTACCCATAAAATTTGGGCAGGAAGATGTAATCAACTATTTACAGGTTTTACATTCAGGGAGTTAAACATAAGAGCCAAGCAGCCCCCTACAGCCAAAGCGGAGCTCCTGAGCTGCTGATTTGCTCTGCTGCGTCTCCACACTTTCTCACTTTCATTTTTGGTCCATCCAATGCAAGCTTTGCAGACACAAAGAAAGCAATTATTTAGTTATTTGTTGTGAGCCACAGGTTTATTTTAAGTCAACTTTATAAGGCCATAATGTTGTTGAGAAGTGGCAATTTCCCTCTCTCGAGACAGTCTCCGTGGATCCCTACAATTCGATGTGCAAGCATAATTAAAGGGCCCAAAGGAGTGGCTCTGCTCATAGGACCCCTCTCAGAGTAGGAACTCAATAAAAATCACATCCTTTTTGCTTTTCCCCTCTCACCTACCCATTTATGAAAAAAATAATGAATACCTATTTGCATGGCTGCTTGAATCAAAGTAAACCAAGCACGTGAATGTTTGTATGTAGAAATCCTGCAATAAGCCAAGAAGTGAAGTTCTGCCTCCCTTATTAGTGTTGGGGTGAGTTTCCATGGCACTTGGGTATGTGTCAAAAGGAAGACAACAGTGGCCTCTTAGCCTAAAGTTACAGGGAAGAAAGAGGAAATTGGTGGTGCCAAGTCTGGGAACTTTGCTGGCCTAAAGTCCCAGCTTCCTTCCACCCCAATGCACTGATGCACACACCAATCCTTAGAACTCACTGAGGGTGCTCCAGCTGCCTTCTGAACTATATGCTGTAGGTTCTTACACAAAGCAACTTAGCCTTCTCCACTCCTTCCTTTCCCACTAGTTTCACCAGATGTCAAGTGCAGTATGAGAACTTACAGATGAAACAAGGTTTGAAGTCTGATGGAATGATATCTATAGAATAATCCTTATAAAATAATGATAGAGCTATTTTAATTGGGTTATATATCAGATAAAGTACATGACTAGAAGTAAAATTGCCAATTTCTAAAGATGCTGGAAAATTCCATTTGTTTAATGAGTCAAATTATTTTAACTCATTAAATTTGTAGAAATTGGATTCCTGCTCTCAAATTCAATATACTACAAGAGGTTGCATTTTAATTAATAGATTAAAATCTATTCAAAGAAATAAATTCATTTAGTTTATAAATAAAATTATTTATTTTTGCATAGAATGCTGCCCTATTAAAATTAGAACATACCATGTAAGCAAATTAATCCACTTATATAAGAAAGAAGAGATAGGCTTCACTCTTCTTTAAGAAGACAGACTCTAATGACTGAAAGGCTTTGGGTTCTGTATTGAGAAATCAGTAATGACTATTTCTTTTGTATCATAGGGGTCTCAGACTGGGATGATACTAAAATCTGTCAATTACTCCTACAGAAGGCTCTGAAAGAATGCAGTCAACTAAATTAGTTTTAAGCATATGTATTAGGTCATTAAATATGAAACGTCTGATTTTGAATCAAAAGTATATTATAACTCAAACAAGAAGAAGTACAATTAATCAAACTATGCGCCTAAACTATCAACACAGTTTTGCCTTCTTCACGGTAGCTTGTTTATACCAGCAGCAAAGAAGCCTGGAGAGTGAGTGGCGATGAAATTGCCAAAGGCATTTTCCACAGCTGGTTGAGAATTGAATATTTTTCCTTGCAAGAAGTGCCCCAAAGCCTGGAAGAAGTAGTCAGTTGGTGCAAGTTCTGGTGAATACAGTGGATGACAAAGAGATTCCAAGTCCAGCCTCTGTAGTTTGAGCAGCATTATTTATGTGACATGTAGTCAAGGATTGGCTTGTTTCTATTGACCAATCTCAGCTGGTTAATCACAAGCATCCTCATCACTTCATCCAATTGGTTGCAGTAGACATCCGCTGTCATTGCTTGACCAGGTTTCATGAAGTTGTAGTGGATAATACCAGCACTGGACCACCAAACAGACACCATTAGCTTTTTTGGACAAATATTTGGTTTTGGATTGTGTTTTGGCACTTCATCTGTATCAAATCATTGTGCCAAACATTTGCAATTGTCAAAAAGGAATCCATTTTTCACCACATGTAACAATATGATGTAGAAATGGTTCACCCTTATGTCAGTAACAGCAAAGAAAGGCAAGCTTTGAGAAGATTTCTCTTCTGACGCTCATTGAATTCAGGCAGAACCCATCTATCCAGCTTCTTTACCTTGCCCATTTGTTTCAAATGGTCCAACATTGTTGGAATAGTAACATCAAACCTTGCTGCCAATTCACGTGTAGGTTGAGAAGGATCCACTACAGCTTTCAGCTCATAATTATCCACCTTGGTCTCAGGTCGCCCACGTGGCTCATTTTCAAGAGTAAAATCACCACAATGGAACTTCTCAGACCATCAACGTACTGTGCATTCATTAGCCACATCCTTCCCAAACACTTAAATTGATATTTTGGGCTGTCTGCACAGCATTGGTTCCACAACAGAACTCATATTCGAAAATTAACACAAATTTTTTACTTATCCATGGTTTCACAAAATTGCTCTAAAAAAAAGTTTGAAAGATAATCACAAGCCAAATGGTGTGTTTGAAAGACTGAGGATGTACCTTCACAATAAAAATAAAACAAGAAGTGTCAAAGTGAAATCTCAGAGATATCAAGTGTCAAATTTAGTACCTAAGGAAATAGGACATTTCACACTTAATAACCTAATACCAAAGTTTGAGTAGAAAATGAACTGCCCCAGGGGCTTCAACACCAGCCAAGACTAAACCCAGGGTGGGAGGATGCAGTGGAACAGCAGCTCTGGGAGGTTTTTACATCAAGCTAATATTCAGGAAGAAAAGAGCACTCTAATCAGGATCCACACTTATGATCTAAGAGAAAAATTCTGTTTGGCAAAAAATTCCTGATTATTAATGACACTTGTTGATTTTAAACACCGCTTAAAAATATCATCTGTCTTAATTTTCAGTGATAGCTTATAGTTAGTTACTTTAACAGAGTTCTATTTTTACATAAATTATACTACAGAAAAGTCATGTTTCAATCAGGAAATTCAGGCAAACTAGGGTGGGCACTGCAGTTTAGAGCACATGGAAAGTTCCTGAACCCTACCTAATGACAGCACACCTAGAGTTCTGGAGCAGTTTGAGGGCAGGGAAGAAATATAGCCTTGGAAGTCGAAACTTCAAAAACAAAATTGTTACATGGTGCTTCTTGAAGAGCCCCATCTAAGACTGCCTCACATTCAGAAAGCACGAAGCCAAGTTAAAACTTGCCAACCTAATTTTATCATAAAATAATAAGAGTTGGGGGACAGAAAAAAAAAATTCTTTCATGGGTTTTTTTTTCTTGATTATGTAAATAACACATGCCCACTATAAAATTTCAAAAAAGATGAGAAAAGATAAAGAAGAAAATAAACATCCTCTGTAAGGCCAATACCCACAGATGACAGCCCCACAGCATTTTGGTCTATAAATACACGTTTAGCTATTTTGATGTAAAGATAAGATGAGATCATACTACAGACAAAAACCATTTTGTAGCTTGCTTTTTTCCACACAATATGCAATGCGAGCATTCATATTATAGTATGAATTACTAGCCACTTAACGTCATCCTTTTCATCTTTTTAATAGTCTTTAACATTCCATTATATGATGTACCATAATTTACTTAAATAATTCCCTCAAGATGATCACTTAGATTATTGCTATAAACCATACCATAAACACACCCTGACACATTGATTATTGCACACTGGCCTGATTATTTCCTTAGGATAAATTCTTAGAAGTGGATCAGTGGATGCTACACTATTGATGAGCGTTACCAGAATGCCTTTTGAAAAGGAGGCATGACAAACATTCCGCATATCTGAAATACAAAGAAGGAGGCTATTTTCTTCCTGATACCTTCACCAACACTGAATGCTATCCATCTTTGGAAGCAGTGTAGTGGATAAAAGAACAGGTTCTAGAACTAGATTCTATGGCTGGGTTCAAATTCCAGGTCTGCCATGGCCTACCTCTTTGACAGCTGGGAGGCTGTTCAACTTTTCAGCAGATTTCTTTAAAATAGATACTGTATCATTGTACCTACCTGAAAGGGTTATTATTAGAATTAAATGAGTTAATAAAAATACTTGACACATGATAAGCACTCAGTAAATATGTGTTCTTATTATATCAGCTAGTATCCACCTAAAAGGTTAAAAACCTCATGGTTTGGTTTAATCTGTACTCATTGATTCTTACTGGTATTAACCATGGATGCTTTAATTTAATTTTTATTAACTATTTTCATTTCCTAGGTCTATTTTTTTTAAGTAGTCAGTCATATTATTTACAAATAATAATGATTTCTGTATCTTCCTAATTTATTTTTCTGAGATAATTGCATTGGTTAGAACTTCTAAAAACAAAGGTGAGTAATAGCAGTGGTCATAAATAGCTTTATTTCATTCATTCATGACTTTATGATAACAAAAACATTTTTAAATATTCCAAGCTTCAAAATTATAAAATATTATATTTTAGACAACTTTTCTATATCTTTTTCTTATAAAGTGCCCTTTAATACACCATATTGTTTCTAAACTGTGGCCTTCTCTTTTGAAAAAAAATTCTCAATATCTTAAATTAAAATAATCTTTATTAACTAAATTAAGCATACATTTTTAATGAAGATCATAGTAACTTTTAACACTGGGAATATGAAGGATAAAATAAACATTTTTATTACTCAAATTAATGTGCAAAGTTAAAGAAATTCAAAAGACAATAGTTTGTTCAATAATCTAAAAATCAATTTGTTGTTAAATAAATATATAATATAAATAATAGAAAAAATATTTAGAACACCATTTGCAGTCAGAAGTATTGAGCCAGAGCAGGGCACAGTGGCTCCTGCCTGTAATCCCTGCACTTTGGGAGGCTGAGGTGCAAGAATCGCTTGAGGCTAGGAGTTAGAGACCAGCGTGGGCAACACCGTGAGACCTCATCTCTACAAAAAGCTTAAAAATTAGCTGGGCATAGTGGTGCACACCTGTAGTCCGCAGCTACTAGGGAAGCTGAGGCAGGAGGATCCTCTTGAGCCCAAGAGTTCGAGGTTATAGTGAGCTATGATCACACCACTGCATTTCAGCCTGAATGACAGAACGAGACCCTATCTCTGAAAAAAATATATTAAATATATATATTGATCCCTTTAACTTTAAAGGCCTACATTTTCATCTGGTATTTTTGACTCCTTGTATTTTCACCTAAAAACAGCACATAAATTTCAAAAGAAAGATTCCACTTCTCACAATTCACACCCCAAACTCCCATACCCCGAGAAGGAGCAAGAAATCTTTCTAGACATAAAATTCTTCAGTACAAATCATGCCCCTAATTGTTAATCCACAAAATGAGGCATACTGAAGTCATAAAACATTCAAGCTTTTTTAAACAACAGAATGGATACTGTACCAAAACTCTACAAATATTCTGGAAGATCTTTCTCAAGCCTTAACAAAATACATGATTGCCTAAAGGTTATAAATCTAGAAGCAAAATTGTAAAGCAGAATAAAAACATATTTACCGATCATGTTAAATGATTTGGACCCTATGCTATGAGCTTTATATACATAATTTCCTATCACCAATTTTTACCTTATCCCACAAGGAAAATATTGCCACCCCACTGGCTTCACCTTACCCTTGTTACACAGTCTTCTGAAAGCACTTTCTATCTACAGATTGCAAATGGCTCCTTGTGAGTCACAAGTGACTGTCTGTCCTTTGAAGGTTGGAGTTAGAAGCTTCAGGGCTTCAGGTTCTGCGGATGTGGTTTGAGCTTGGATTGGTGAAAGATTGACTACTCAGAGATCACTGCAATCAGCAAATGAGAGTAACCATATACCAGCCTGTGACGATAAGGGACAAGGTACAATGATACTCAAGTATGACCAGGTGGTCTTCCTGCTTACTATGCTCACGGGACACTCTCCTCTGAATAAGAGTGAGCTTGGCCAAGAAACTCTGGCTTTACTTTTCTACGGAACGTCCAATAAGGGAAATTTATCAGGCAAAACATATCAATTCAACACAACTAGCCCACAGAGCAACTATATTAGTATAATTATATTAGCAATTATGTTAGTATAATAGTATAGCACCTTTCAATAAAAGGTGCTGCAAATTTAAGCAACCCAGTTTTGTTGTGGTTGCTGTTGTTCATTAATATTAATACACCAACACATTTACCACCTGTGTGGACTATTCATTTGGAAGAACGAAAAGATTATCAAATAATAAATTTATTGGTTCATATTAATATACATCTATGCGTGGTATTCATATTCCTACACCAAGTTCCAAACAAAGAAGGGATATCCAAATTAAGCCTAAGACATAGAAAGTATCTGTAAAAGCATCAATAGTGCCTAATGAATAGATATGGTATGAAATCAAGATATGAAATTCAAAATGTTGACTTGCTGACATGTTTTGGAGAAACACAAGCTACAGCAGTCTCTGCTCTGATGTCATAAAGCTTTGATCATGTAAAGTATCAATTATTTATTATTACTTTACTTTCACAAAGAATTTTTTAACTATTGGCCGGGTGCAGTGGCTCACGCCTGTAATCCTAACCCTCTGGGAGGCCGAGGAGGGTGGATAGCTCGAGGTCAGGAGTTCAAGACCAGCCAGAGCGAGACCCTGTCTCTACTAAAAATAGAAATAAAAATTATCTGGACAACTAAAAATATATATAGAAAAAATTAGCTGGGCATGGTGGTGCATGCCTGTAGTCCCAGCTACCCAGGAGGCTGAGGCAGTAGGACCGCTTAAGCCCAGGAGTTTGAGGTTGCTGTGAGCTAGGCTGACGCCAGGGCACTCACTCTAGCCTGGGCAACAAAGTGAGATTGTCTCAAAAAAAAAAAAGAATTTTTGAACTATTAATAAAAGGGACCTCAGAGAGAATGTAGTCTAATCCATTCACTTCTGAATAACACCAACTGACTTTCTTAGTGCCCTATGACTTTTTCCAAAGTCGCACAGTTAGTAAGTAATGGACTGGAATTAACTACATGCCCCACTATATGCTATTTTCACCTGTTACCTATATTCCATGCAAAGTCATCTTACAGAGCTGTTCAATATATTAGCATATGAAAGATCTTTTAAAAGATTTTCTTTTCAAAATATTACACTTTTTAAGAATGTGTGAGTTTCTCAACTATCTACTCACAGAATAATACTTTCTACAAACTGGGTCACAGAATCCAGAAATAATATAAATTGATTATCTCAACCTATTCACGGTATTGTCTTATTCCTGACTTCTACTAACTGTGATCTTATGTAAGTCACTTAACCATATTCATCTTTGATTTTCTCACCTAAAAAAATGAAGGAGTAGCACCATATCTCCTAGATATCTCCTGGCTCTACAAAGTTTAAAAGTCTTATTTGCTCATAAATCAGTATAACCACGTCTCCCACTTCTGTTCTCCTTTCCCTCAGAGCAAACTCAAACCCACCTCCACTACAAAAGCTGAAAAGGCCAAATACAGACACATTCTACGCTTAGGAAATATGCCAAAATATGCCACAGTGTGTATCATAAAAGCACCATGGTATCTGATCCAAAGAAAGAATCAAAAGGGACAGACAGTAAGCCACAATTCCTACAAGCCATCATAGTCTCATACACTAGAACTCTTTCTCTTTCCTGTGTCCTTCATCAGTTCTATTATATACTCTACCTGAGTTCCCCACGCTCTGACAATGAAAGGTCTTATAATGCTGGGAGTCTCTAGCTTTAACTGTTTCTCACACACACACACCCCCCCCAAAGGACGAAAATCTGTGACTTGGCATTACTAGGTACTGAGGCAAATCATGTAAGGCTCTAAAAAGCTCCAGATGGAAAACTATGAAATCTGATGACAAAGATGACAAGTGTAAACACACTGCCCTAATAACCATATATTCAGATGACTGATTAACTGCTAGTTGTCCATTAAGCATTTATTGTATGTCCAGTACCATGTTAGGTACTGGAGGATATCCAAAAAAAGGAACATTTTTTTTTTCCTACAGCCCTTTTTAAAGCATAAAAAAGGAATAATTTGATCTATATTCTCTAGTAGTTCTCTAGTAGTCCAGTTGGGGAGAACAACATTTAAAAAAAAAAAACAGCACAGGGCTATACATATAATTAAAAGTTAAATTTTGCACATAAGTGATAGAGGAGTTTAGAGGACAGGAGAGCCAGTTCAGATCAGATCAGACAGGGAAGGCATCTTTGAGGTAGTCACACTGAGCTGACTCTTAAAGCCTGAGAAGACTTAGCTGAAGAGAGACGGAAGATGTTCCAGACTAGGAGGAAAGCAGGAGTGGGACCAGAAACTCAAGTGAGCCTTGGCGTTAGGAGAAAACAGTTAAGAACAAAAGAGTACCGATTAGAGTATTAGAATATAAAGGAGGGTATCAGAGAGTGGTAAAAAACTAGTGTGTATAAGCATAATAAGGCCAGAATAAAAGAATCTAGAAAACCAAGAAGAGGAGTCAGACTTGATACGTTAGGAAACAGAGAACCACTAACAGTTTTTGCCACAGGGAAGGGTAGAACTAAGAGTTTTTAGGAAATATCAAGTGAGGATTTTGATCGAAGGTAACAGAGTAAAGTTCAACTCCACTTTCCTCCTAAGCCAATCAAAAAGAAAAAGAACTCAAAAAAGGGAGGACTCAACATTTAACCTTACAAGGAGACAATCTCATCTACAAATCATGAGGAATAATTTCAAATACAGGAAAAATGGTACCAAATTGAATGGGATACAAAAAAAAAACAGACTAAAACTTACACAGGGACATAGTTATCCCCCCAAAATAAGAGTGATGACCCTGGAGGCTGGTTGAAAGAGTAGGGCCTGGGTCCACAGGCCCACCCTTCAGGCCCTTCCCTGGCAAAGAGCCCAGAGTGAGCCAGAACCAAAGCTGCAAAAAATGCACTATCTTTCTTGGAGTCTGGGTGAGGAAGTGGGAAACACAAAGTAATTGCAATAAAGGCCTGCCATTCAAGGGGGTTCACAGAGCACCGTAAGGCCCTGGTGTGTAGCCTGATCATATCAATAAAGAGATTCCTAAGCAGAGACATGCCTCATGCACAGCATCAAATTAATTAGATAAGAAGATATTCAGAGATAAAATACCTGAACAAATGCTGATGTTGGCCCAACTCACATCTCCACCTCTTCCTCTTTATAGACTTGAGTAAACTGTTGGCACAGATAAATGGCCTTCATTTAAAGACAAGTAATAACAAAAAGAAAGCATACAAGAATAAATGCACAGACTGAAAGAAAGGAAGGAAGAAAGAGAGGGAGAGAGGAAGGCAGGCAGGCAGGCAAAAAGCAACAGAGATAAAAACACGTCAGAAGAATTTACATCAGGAAACAAAAGAAAATTCTATTACTCAAACCATGAATAAAAGGAATAGTTAAAAAAACACACAATAAGATACTACTGCACACCCATAACGAAGGCTAAAATTTAAAAAACAGACAATGTCGAGTGTTTGCAAGGATATGGCACTCTCATACACTGATATTCAGAATATAAAATGGTGCAAACACTTTGGAAGAGAGTTTTCTTAAAAAGTTAAGCATATCACGCCATTTGGCTATCTGCCCTTAATTATTTATTCAAGAGAAATGAAAACACATATCCACACAAAGACTTATACAGAAATGTTCACCTTTATTTGTAATAACCCCAAACTGGAAACAACCCAAACATCCATAAATAAGTGAACACCCTACTAGACCTTTTCTGTACCCTTACATACATCTACACAGACCTTTAGAAACAGGTAGGATGCTTCCTCTTTGTAACATAAATTGAATTACATTAAAGAAAGGTAAAAAGTTATGATAAAAACCTAGATTGTTATTCTTGATGAAATGATTATATTTAGAATTGAAAACATATTGACAAGCAGTCTACCCTAAAACAAATTTTTGGAAAAAACAGGGAGAGGGGAAAATGGAAAAGGGAAAAAATACGAATTGGAAATGACATGCACAATAAATTGGCCCCAAGAAACAATAAAATTAAAGAGACCTGACTTTTTCATAGACTTTGGATTTCTACTCAACCCATCATATTTTTCTTCAGTGAGAAATCTATTATATGATTGAGACAACAATAACATTTCTGGATCCATTAATGGTACTTTCCAGATGGCCAGTTCCTGGTTATGCTTTAATCAGGTCTTAGCTGGATAGAATCTTAAAACTTAATATAATCCTCCTTCCCAGAAACATAAGCAAAACAGGCACCTTTTTTATTAATAGGTCTTCCTTTAAGGTCATTTATTTACAAAACAAGTGGTTTTGAATTTTTTAGTTAATGATAAACTTGTAAATTGCTTCAGAGGAAGCAATTCCCAACCACCACCACTGATCCTCCCTCAAAAAAAAAAAAAAGAATTAATCTCATCATGCTTAACAATTCTGAGTAATCCCAGACATAAATCAGGTCAAGACAACTGTACTTTTTTCATCTGAATAACAAAACTAGAAACTAAAATGTAAGGGAGTGGCCTAGAAGATGAAACGAAGGGGTACAAATGCCAGATGAGGGAAACCAGGTCTCAGCTGTTCTGTGCCCTGTTCCAGGGAGACTCCAAAACAAGAAAGAAGTAACCTCCGCTCACACGCGCAGTGAAAGAAACTGCAAATTCTCCCATTCCTCGATGGTACTATGCCAGGGCTTCTGAGTCCTGGTAGAAGTTTAACTTGGAAGTTCTGTAGTCACTAAGTAGCAATTAGTTATGAGTATGTGTAATAACCCAGTGCTGTCTCCTCTAATGGTCACTAGTGATAACACCAATAGCCCTGTGGGTGTAGAAGAGATGTCTCATCTCTTTCACATGGAATTAGAAGAAAAGAAAAGCAGCAGTAATTATTGCAACAGGTGTTTGTGTTAGCAATTGTAATTGCTGCATGGGTTACTACTGAGTGAGGGATAAGTTCTCTAAAAAATAAGAGAACAACCTAGAGAGTGGAATGTTTGGAAATTGATGGAAACAGATTCAAAGTAGATTCATCACTAAAGCCACCACCATCCTCTACCCTGCAAAAAAGAAAACAAAAATTCCAACTGCAAAGGAGGAGTTTTAATAGAAATGAAAATTCAAAACTAAGACAAAGCTGGGCTTCTTCAGAATACTAATGTAGACCGGCCTCAGTTTGCATTATGACTATAACAGTAGTAATAAATGCAGAGAGAGAGCTAATTTTTTTATCATTGCTTTAAACTTGCTTATTAATATTCCATTTTATATTATAAAGTGAAACAACTTCCAAGGAGATTAACTGAACTATCTGATCTCTTTGTTCTTTGAATTGTGTTAGACAAAATAGTTCTTTGCTGCAGTCTGCCTCACAGTGAGACTTTCTACATTTTTATACTGCTACAACCAGCCAGCAGCCTGTCCAGTGATCCTCCCTCCCCTGCAAATCCACTGGGGCAACTGAAATCAACCAGCAACATGTATTATCTGGGCTTCATTTTGATGCAGGAAACACAAATCCAACTGTGCTAAAAACTTCATAGAAAGGAACTGAAAGTAAATACTTACTCTATTTTGGGGCTACATTCCCATCCTCCCTTCTCCACCTATGAAGACTCAGGTCCTTTTATTTTATTTTTAAATCCATCTTTCCATTTTTAAGCTTTTCCTTTATTTTTTTTTTTTTTCTGGAAGTGCTTTAACCAATACTGCTAAAGGAGGATACATTAAAATTGCCACCCACTTTGGGGGCCATTATCGTCTCAACTGCTTTCAATTTCATTTTGGATCTTTCAACATGAAACATTAGGAAAATGGCACCTACGAAAGCATATGCTGCCACTTTATCATCAGCTGTTATTGCTTCATTTTAAATCCCATTTTTGGGCCTTTAAACATACCCCAGAATTCCCATCTGAAAAATTACATCTGTTATACAGGAGGGAAGAAAATTCATGTAGAACCAGGACCCATTAGTAATGCTGGGAGTTAGAACTATAAGCTAAATATCATCAGTATTTTTGTTTTGTTCTGTTTTACTAACCATGAAGATTCCACCAAAACTAAAGCAGACACTGTTTCCTTTAGAGATATCAAATGGCAGGTTTTTGGTGACTAAGCTCAGACATTCAATCCTCTTTCCACTACACAACTAATGAATGATCAAGAAAGGGAAAAAGTCAAAGGAAAACCTGAAGCATAATTCCCAGGATTTTACAAATAAGAGGCAAAAACTTAGCCTATAATCATCCCATTGGCCATCCTCAAACCCGTAAGAATTCAGGGAAGGTAAAAGGTTAGCACTTTGATAATTTTTTACGTATATGTTAGGAAAGAGAATGATAAACCTCCGGGTAGGATGAGACGACATACTTGTAAAACATTTACTTAAAGAAGGGGACAATAATGCCCTTACTTGCCTATTATCCTAACAACTGTCCTGGAGAGCTGGGGATCTGCATGCACCTCTATAGAGAATGAACAACTCAAAGCACAGCTTTAAGAGTAAATGTGTTTTATCTCTAACAAATTAAAGTACTTGGCAATAATTTTTAGAGCAGATGGACTGGAATACTTTGGGACATGCTAAGGGGCTGATTTGCTATTGCTTTTTAGAACCTCAAGTTATAAAATAAGATTTTGGCTAATCTAGTCTTCTTCCAAATTCAGCAGTGTTTATTAAAGGCAGCAGACATTGCTTTAACTTTCTTATCTAGATTAATCTGTAAGGCAGTAGTTAGCTTTAATTAGGAATTCAAATTCAAATAATTAAAATAATGCTAGATTCCGTGTTCTTAATTCTCCAAAGTAAGAAGAATGGATTTAAAAATAGCCGTGTGTCTAGGACAATTTGGGCCCAGCCTACATCATAATTTTTAGTGTGCTCTTCAGGTAAATTTGCCATTTCTTCTACTGCTTGTGTAAGCCTAATCTTACTTTAGGGAAACTGCCTTCGCTTTTACTTTGTCTATGATTAAGACTGGTACAAGTTCAAACAAATTCATGTTTCCTAACTGTGCCAGGCAAATCCTTGGCCATTCTGGTTGACCACTGATCTAAAAGGACATTAAATGAAAATGAAGCTTCACAGTTTCTTGTTTTTTTATTACTTTAGCCTTGTATAATTCCACTGGATATACAATGAAATCATTACTTTTTCTTTAGCTCTTTTCTTAGATTAATCATCTGGACAAAATTTATTGAACATCTGCTATGCACAGTCCTTCAAATAAATTATTTTCTCAGTCTGTCCAAATATACAGCTATAAATCTTTGTTCAGATCCAATCCCATAATCTCTTAATTGTCTCTCTAACACAGTAGCTTGTAAGAATATTTTTTATAAACTACAAAATTATTCTAATGGATAAGAATTCTCTTCACCACACATTTATATCAGAAGAATCCAATGATCAAGTACAAATAACCCTCCCCACTCCATCCATGAGGTTGATAGCAGGGGAAACAGTGCTACCCAAATCTAGGAATACTTGATTCCAGAGAATTGGATAAAAAGTTGGAAAGTGAGAGATCCCTTTAAGTGGTGTGCTGAAGCTGGCTTCTCAATCTCCAGAGACCTGGTTATGATTTTGGTCAGCTGGAAAGACTGCAAAGAGTCATCCCCAGTAGAGTTACTGAATGGACAGAAAAACATGTAAAAGAATAAGGTGAACTGGAAATGGGCGCTGGGCCCGGAAGTTGATACCTGGAAAGCTAGGTAGGCACAAGGAGCTATTAACATTCTGTAACAAGAGTGATAAAGACGTATTTTAAGAATATCTTTGAAATTTTGCTCAACTCCTTGTTTTTCTGATCCTAACTTCTTTCTGATCTCTGATAACTCCAGGCCCCTCAGTTTTCAGACTTACTGGACTAGAACTCTTACTGACACCAAGCCTGCTGGCATGTGACCTGGTGACCCCAAGCCTCCTGCTAGGATACAAGTACCAGTTGATGCCAGCTCTGCCTCGTAAAGCTCTTGGTTAGGGGTTCCCCAAAAAATACTGTAGGATAAATTTCAGCTTAGCCTTTATCTTCAGTAAATTGAAAATTATTATAATTTAAACAAAGGGGGTTCTCATCTTCAACATTTGGAAAAACTACCCATATGCATTCATTAAGCCATTCACTTGGCACTCCAAATATCTCTTCCCATAGAAAAATCACTTCCTCTTTACCTTTGCACCTTGTAAGTATTTCTACCACTACTACCATCCTTGATATTATTACTAGCATTTACTGTATCGGGAATCAAACTGCCTGGGATAGGGAGGGAAGAGGAGGAAGAGGAGCTGCTATTTATTGAGAGCTTTCTCTGGGACTTTCTGCAGATCCTATTTAATCCTCACTGTAATCCTGTGAGATAGGAAGACACAGAGGCTCAAGTCAATACTTTTGTGATTGCACTTACTATGCTTCATTCTAATTTGGGTTTCAGGTCTGATTCCCTTCCTAAGCTCTAAGGGCCCCATATGCAGGAAACGGCTTCTACGTATTTCTATAATCCTAGCCTGCTATATGCCCATGAGGGTATTCAATGGAAAATTATTGAATAGAAGCAATGTTAGGAATGGTAATTAATTTTCTACATTAAATTTTTTAACATTAACTTAAATAATAATACTGGGTCTTGACCATACAAATTATTACAACATAAAAACAGGAAAAGGGAAGCTTTTCTCCCCATTTCTTAGCAAAACCCCCCAGTGCTACCTTTATCCCACCTCCTAATTCCCCTTCTTACTAAATAAATATGCTTCCTTAGACTTTCCCTAACGCCTCCTCCAACCCAGACTCCCTAAGTGTTCATCATACAAAATTACATTCTCTTCTCTTGCTAAGCATGTCCTTACAAAATAGCAAATAACAACATCCAATAGTCATCAACATACAAATAACTAGTAAGCCCTTTATTCTCCCAGTTGTTTCTTTAGAGGCAATGTTTAGGTTAATTAAATTAATTTAAATGACTCTTTCATTGGTAGAGCCTCAAATTGTATGACGCATGTACAGTGCTCTCAACACCCACCCACCCCAGGTTGAAAGGAGATTGGGGAGGGGGTGCAAATCTGAGGTATGTCAACCTTGACTGGAATTCTGATTTTGAAAGCAAAACTTCTCTAACTTTACTTGTTAAAATGCAGCCTCTGATTAAGTAGGAGGGGGCGGGGCCTGAGAATCTGCCTTTCTGACAAACTCCCAAGTGGTGGCGACACTGCCATCTGCAGACCACACATTAAGCAGCAGGGCTCTAAACTACTCCACTTCTCCCTGCTTGTTAATCTCTCCACTTCCAAAGCAACAGGTTATTTAAATGTATGAAGATGTAAGGTCCTTTTTCAAAGTAACTCTAGAGTCATTAAGATCTGTAACGTGGGAATTGGACTGGGGAGGAGGAAGCAAAGGGAAGGATATAAACATGTATGGGTTGCCCAAGCCAAGCCTGCAGGTGTTTTTCAAATAAGAGTTGCAGAAAGCCTGAGTTATTGGTGTTTTTCCTACATTTATCTGTCTCATCCTCTTAGACAGCATTTAGGTTGCAAAGTATCTTTTAGCAGACTAGTAACAGCTCAGCTCACTTGCACTACAATGGATCCTAATGGAAGAAGCAATGATTCTTTTTAAAGGGAAGGGGAGTGATACTTCACATCAGAGCCAGGTGGGAAGAAGAAATACAAAGAACTGTTTTATTTTCTATTGCAGGTCATTGAGTCTGTGTGTGTATGTGTTTGTAAATAAGACCAGCTGGGGAAATTGTGAGAACGAAGAATAATATAAAGGAAATTGCTCTGCCAGTTTGTTTTTTAATGTTAAAGGATACTTTAACACACTGCCACACTAGAAAAAAAAAATTTTTCCCTGGGGCCATGGTGTTTTATTGAGAAAATAGAATAAAAACTTAAAAAACAAAACAGTCCTTTCTAGGCCAGGCGCGGTGGCTCACGCCTGTAATCCTAGCCCTCTCAGAGGCTGAGGCAGGTGGATCGCTCGAGGTCAGGAGTTCGAGACCAGCCTGAGTGAGACCCGTCTCTACTAAAAATAGAAAGAAATTATCTGGACAACTAAAAATATATATAGAAGAAATTAGCCGGGCATGGTGGCGCATGCCTGCAGTCCCAGCTACCCGGGAGGCTGAGGCAGTAGGATTGCTTAAGCCCAGGAGTCTGAGGTTGCTGTGAGCTAGGCTGATGCCACGACACTCACTCTAGCCCGGGCAACACAGCGAGACTCTGTCTCAAAAAAAAAAAAACAGTCCTAATTTAATGAAAAATTTGTTATTTTTTATCGTTTTCTGTGTATGAGTTATATTGCAACTCACAGCGATAGAATCAGTTTTTACACTGTATGCCACTTGAGTTGTATGTGACTCACAACATACTTATTGAATTTGTTTCAGAGAATTGAGTCTTCATTTGCTTCCTGACGTCCCAGGCTCAAAACTAGAATGAATTAAATACAACTCACATGGCAATTAATGTGTTAAATAAAAGAGCACACTATGGGTGCCAGAATGCAGAGACAACTATGCAGAACAAACTAGAAGGTACAGAAACAGAAGCACATTTCCGTTAAAAACTGAGAACTTAATAAAGGTGTTATATCAAAAGTGGGGAGAACTGTCTAATCACTTTGGGGAGGGGCTCATGATCTTATTCCAATACCAGACTGATGAGAAGGGAAATGTACTTTGGGGACACAGCCATATGTTTTAGAAGTTAAAGGAATGCAGGTCAACAAAGCCAAATTCAGGGCAGTGGTTACCAGGGGCAGGAGGAGGGAAATGCGACTAGAGAGGAATATCCAAGGCGTTCAGGAGGACAAGTGGTAGTTTATTCCTTAATTTGCATAGTGGACTCACAGATGCTCATTATCTCATTCTTTATATAGAAAGAATATTTCATAGCATATTTTAAAAATAAAAAACAAGCAATGGGACTACAGATGTACTAAAAATAAAATTAAGCATTTTTATAATCTTGAGATAGAGAAGACTATTTACATGTGACATTAAATAGTCATAACATAAAAATTTTAAATGTGAGTGGCAAAAAATGTCATTTGGTAAAAAATGAAAAGTTGAGGGAATATTTATAACATGACAAAAGATTAATATCCTAAATATACAAATAATCTTTATGAGATAATACAAAAAAATCATCCATTAAGTATTTAAACAAAAAGTATGAAGAGAAAAAATAAAACTGTTATCTCTGGGGGGGACTAATTGAGGCTCAAAAAAGTAAAAAATAATTTATATGGATAACTTTTGTAAGAGAAATAGACTTTTCCTTACAATGACTCTAAAAGTAATTCAAGTTCACCTTACATGAATTTTTAGAAGAAAATCTAGATAATTATCAGAAAAATCCTAGTTAATACCCTTTCTTTTTAAAAATTCTTACTCTATGAAAATTATATATAATATATTAATACATATTCACTATAAAAGGATGACCAGAAAAGACTAAGGTTACAGAAGAAAATTCACATAAGCAAAAGAACAAAAAAATTTATATTCCACCTTATAACACAGACAAGTCAAATGATGCCAGGCAAAACAACAACAAAAAAAACTTACTATACCTCTAGTATGCTATTTATTCATCTGGACGAGCAACAGTTACAAGTAACTAACTTCTAATTCATAAAATTAATATGAGATTCCCAGACTTCATTCTCACTAAGACTGTTAGAAGATTATGAATACAGGAAAACATTAGCTTTCTTCTAAGGATCTCAGGTTTTTAAAAACATATTGTATTTATTGAACTCACCTGGGGACACAAGCAAGCTTAACCACTAAGAGTATCCAATTTTGAGTTTCCCAATAAAACATATTAAGTAAATAAATGGGTTACATCAAGGCTGATTTGTTAACACTGCTAAATTTAGGGATATTTTGCAAATGCATAAGGATTGGTCTTAAATAGTATTGCTTTATGCTTATGCAGCACTTTGTGGATGCTAAACATTATCTTTTCTGCTTATCTTCATCTCTTGCTTTCATATTGAAGTTGTGTTTTTAAGTTTTTATTTTCAAAAAATGGCTGATGATTCTTGGTTGCTCATTCAATTGTTTAATTGGGATATTTAAGCTAATCATCAAGACTGATGGAAATAATTTTACTTTAGAAGATTAAGATGGAAGAAGCACTTATTCTACCATAACCAATACATATAAAGTCAAAGTAATTTAGACTATTAGCACATGACCAAAGGAATAGAATAGAGAGTAGAGAAACAGATCCGTGAATACATGGAAGCTTTATATATAAACGTCTTGTCCATTAAGAAACAACATCTTTAAAAAGTCGCTACAGGTCACAGACATTTATAATAGCCACCTGATTAGTATCCTGAATATATAAAGAATGTATAAACTCAATTAAGAAGAAAAAGTGGCAAAATACATGAGTAAGCAATTTACAGAATATGAAACCTAAATAGCCAATAAACAGATTATAAAGATAAAACCACAATAAGATATTATTTCACATCCATCAAATTGGCAAAAAAATTAAACAGTCTGACAATACCAAAGGTAAACAAGGATAAGGGGCAGGGGGATTAATATCGACATGGGTGGTAGTATCTCATAAATGCAAAAAAGTGCACACCTTACAATTCAGCAATTTCATTCCTAGGTATATCCTAAGAAAATAATAACAAATTTTTATTTTTAAAATCCCTAGCAGGATTATATGTAATAGGAAGGAAGGAAGGAAGAAAGGAAAGAAGGAAGGAGGGAAGGAGGGAAGGAGGGAAGGAGGGAGGGAGGGAGGGAGAAAGGAAGGAAGGGCGGGCCACTATAGAAGAATGCATATATTCTGGCATTCTCAAACTTTAGAGAATGCTATTGTGAGAATGAGTGAACCAGAGTTACCCATAATCAACATATGTAGAGGGCAAAAAAAGTCTTAGACAAATGTATACTATATATTGTATTATAAAATTGCATGAAATTAAAAACATGCAAGATAATATCTCATTGTTTGGGACCTGAACAGAGGTCTACAGTTGCATGGAAATAAGAAAAGGCAATTTAAGAACAGTGGATCCACCTACAGGAGGAAGGTAATGTTTTATTTTTTAAGGTGGTAGATAAAAATATGGGTGTTTCTTATATTTTATACTTTTCGTATGTCTTAAATATTTCATAAGAAAATTTTAAAACTTTGTCCTGGTGAATTGGTAACCACATTTCCTTAATAGGTAATTGATAGCAATGATTGTGATCAGAAGTTGTATTCAAGTCATATTCATTCTGAAATTTATGAAAACCCACATTTTTCAAAAATTAAGCTGGAATTAATGTTATAGCTCAAAAAGAACCATTTGAGTGCACAGAATAATATCTTGCTTTCTAAATCAGTGGCCTCCAAAGTGGGGTACACTGGGCTACAAGAAGAAGGTATTGGAACTTATGTTTTTTTTCATAAAATCTCTTTAATTTCTAGGTTTCATTTGTTATATAATTACATAGCAGACACAAGTATAAATTAATTTATATAATGTATACCTGCACAGTAGTATTCTATGTCATTTATAAGCAAATTTTTACCAATCAGGGTGCAAAATCAAGAAAGTTTAGAAACCACTGTTTCAGATGATCATTAATTAACTTTATAAACCGCCCATCCATGTAACCTACACTCAGACTCTGGAGGTTAAAAATAGAGATTTTAGAGGAGGACTGAATTTCTAAGGGAGAATTTATTAGTGAAAAATATCTTGAACCAGATGACTAAAACTGTAGTCAGAAAACAGCCTGTCTGCCTGCCAACTTTTCATAGACCAAATTTTACATCAGGCTTTAAGACATAGGTGGATATTAATGCCAGCCAGTTGCTGCACCAGGTCTGGCTTTGTTAGTGTTGAATGCTTTGCTTAAAAAAGAAAGGAAAAGAAAAAGAAATAAATCATTTGAAACATCCACGTGAGAACAGGACACAATCTAGGAAACTGAATGCCACGCTTTAACATAAGTGCTATATTAACATTCTCCAACTGCTTCCAGCTATTGATATTCATTTTGGAACAAGCGAGACATATATAGAAAATGGCACATCACCAGAAAACGTGGGTGAGGGTGTGGGGTTTTGCCTAATACAATGCAGCTAGAATTTTTCTAGAACCAAGTTCAGGAGCCAGGAAAGAAAATCTGTTTCACAAACCCTTTAGATTAGAGTGTAATCCTCCAATAAGATGAACTATATGAAATCGAGTGCCATCATCTTACTATAAATAACTATTCCAAGATGCTGTATTTTAAAATAAACTCCTCCCCTTGCCCTTCCAGCTAGTGATCTTGGTTACAGCCAATTACATTAATAATAAACAAGGTACAGTTTCGTGAAATGTTTAATAAAGTGTCATAAATACACTCGTGGTGAAAATAAGTTTTTAAATATACCTTTTGGTAAAAATGAGATGACTATTTATTCACAAGTACCATTGATCAATTTAACAATGAGCAGACCATGTAAGAAAGTGCACATCAGCCAGCTACCAGAATGGCTTGCATTTTGGCAGAAGTAGAAATAGAAGTGGGTGGATACTACAAATATCATTGAGTCATAAATTGAGGGAAATTAATATATTTATTAGGATAGTGTGCATTTTACTCCAGTAATAATAATGTTCTCATAGCAGGCAAAAGAAAGGCTTCTCAAAGAATCCTTCACAAACATTCATTTAGATACCAGCTCAGAAAAATCTCACTAATACCAATTTATACAGACATCTATTTTGTGACTTGTTGTAAGGGAGTTACATATCTCTATAAAAGGTGCAAAGCTTATACAGAAAGCTGTCATTTCATATCTGATAATGGAAACAATTCCCACTCTGTCTCCATTCCTATCTATTTTTTTAGGATTGACTCCTACAAGGTACAGTATGGGATGTAATAGGTCATCCCAGGATAGATAAGTTTTTGATAAAAGCGTTTGTTGGGATTTCTAATGTCTTCCCTCAAGTGCATGAGACGAAGCAAAGGAATCACTCTAACATCCATACCCTTAAGGCCGAAGCTCATTTGTTAGAATAAGTTCAATATAGAAAACATGCTATATATCATGCTCTCACACCCTATCCTCAACCCTTTGGGCCCAGGGAGAGAGTGTTATCACAGATGGGACTCCACAACTTGCAAATTTCTCAAACACACAACAGTGGCTTGGTCCACGGTCCCACAGGCTCTACCTCCCAGAGACCATCAAAGCCCTTTTCTCAATGGTTTTCTCTGAGATGCTCAGAAGACACCCCCCATACACACCGCCCCCACACATAACACCGCCCCCGACCCACCTTGTTCTGTACCCTTGATACAGCTGAACAGCTCCCCCTTCAGGCCAGGGGCAGAAATGAGGAAGCATCCAGGTTGGGCAGTTCCCAAGTCTACTCACCTTTTGTGCTAGAATTATTTCAGTTGCAAATAATGGGAGGGGAGAGGAAGTGAAGGGAGAGGAAGAGAGGGGAGGGGAGGGAGGGAAGTGAAGAGAAAAAGGAAAAGACACT
Source organism: Lemur catta (assembly GCF_020740605.2). NCBI lineage: Eukaryota > Metazoa > Chordata > Mammalia > Primates > Lemuridae > Lemur > Lemur catta. The sequence continues at coordinate 34,712,698 of NC_059135.1, read as the reverse complement.
CACATAACTGAAAAATCGAGGGGTGGGTCTCATATCTTCAGACATAGCTGGGTCCAGGAGATAGCATCAGAACTTGATCTCTTTTTCTCGGTTCCTAACCTCTGCTTTTCCCGTATGATACCCATTTTCTAGCAGAGGCTCACCTTAGTAGTGGCATGATGTCTGCCAGCAGCTCCAGGTTTACATCTTCCTAGCTTGAAGTTCAGTGAAAAGAGAGCATCTCTGTCTAAAGAACTGTAATAAAATTTCCAGAGTAAAAACTCATCAGCTCTAATTGGCCTCCTGTGGGTTATCTGCCCTTCACAAACCCATCACTGTGGTCTGAGAGGTGCAAGGACTTCTCTCATTGGCCTAGCCAGGGCCATGTGGCCACCCCTGGCTCTAGGAGGAAGGGAGGTTTCAAAAGGCCAACTGAGCACTGCTACAGAAGAGCATTCAGGCAAACCATAGCCAGTCTCGGGACTCTCCTTGTCTGCCCACGTCTTCAAATCCCCTCACACATTTTCCCAACCTAGGCCCCTTTGTGCCTCACCATGTCTGTCTAGCACAAGACCTCTCAGTACGTTTCTCTGATACAGGAAAAACCCATTTGGTGTAGTGACCCTAGAGTCAAACAGCCGGGGTTCTAATTCTGGCTCTATCACTTTAGCAAACTGCACAATCTCACTGTGCCTCAGTTGCCCCATTCAAAAAAAAAGGCAGGTGACATCTACCATTAAGTTTTTGGGACAAATAAATGATTCACGCAAAATGCTTAAAACAATGCCTTAAAACAATTTTCATAAAAAGTTATCTCTCAATAAATGTTAGGTATTAATAATAATTGGTTAACAGTTCACTAGCACTATCTCATTTCTGTTATATCTGAGACTTCTCATAAATGCAATTTATAAAAAGCTATCACTTATATATTAATAGCATAAGCACAGGGCATACATATCTGGAGAGTGTTTTTTAAGACATTTCCTAATTTATATTCTCACCATCAGCATACGAAGGTGCCTGTTTCAACCACATCCTTACCAAGCTGGGTGTTATTTTATAATCCTTCTCACAGAGTCATTATGAAAAAATTCAGTAAACAACTATCAAGTAGATATTTTTTTAATCCACAAGACACTAAACACCTAAAAATCTAAAATCACAACAGTTTATTTATATTTATACAAAGTTTTCACTGATTTCATATTGTATCTATCATCTAATCTGGTTATAGATAAACTCAAAACAGAAGGGAGTAGAGCTTAAAATTTGGGGTACATAGAACAGAATTCTGAACTGTAAAAGATTGAGTTTTTTCTCCTAAAAGAAAAGCAAAAAATCTAGACAGAAATAACATCACCTCCTCAACTCGTTAAAAACAAAAGCTAAATGAATACATACAAAGGAAAAAATTAGCCATATTTAATATTATAATGAACATTTTTTTCAGCATCTAATGAGAATGTTGGTCTACTCAATTCATCAAATTAATGCCGTTAAAAAAGAAATCAAACTCAATCTAAATTTCTTCATTAAAGTTAGAAATTAGTAGACCGTTTGTATGAAATTTTATATGCTTTTAAAATAAAGAAAACACTTCTTCCAGGCAGTTCTCAGCTTTCAAGTGTTTCAGGAGGAAAATTCTAAATGGGATGCAGAAAGCATTTACCCTCAAAATCCCTTCAAATGTCACAAGGGATTTCATTTTCAGTAGTGCAATAATTTAATACAAAGTCTGTGTTATTAATTGATTTCCCTTTAATTCTTTTCAAATGCTTATTGTCCAAAAATCTGAATGAATGCTTCACACTTCCTAAAACTGACAAGAACGTTGCAAGAAGTTGGCACCTGATGGCTTGGAAGGGAAGAGGGTACAAAGACCACCCCTGTCTGCCAGGAGCTGAAGCACCTCACAGAGTATCCTGGTCCCACTCGTGGAACAAGCCTCTAATGAGATTTAGATACTGGCTTTTGAGGCACAGAAACAACAGGGAATTAAAATGGAGAAATGAGAGTGTCAGGAGGGGCTTCGGGCCTAAAGGAGACTTGCCGTAGGCTCTGAACAGCAGGATTGACACAGGCAGAATGGAGAGGAAAAGACGTCCCATCCGAGTCCCTGTTCAACTAACTCACAGCGGTTCTTGTGACAATGACCACATTTCCATGGGCATGTCTCCTGGCTGCTGGTAAGTGATGTCATTACCGTCCCTACTGTCCAGTAATGTAAAAAGCAGATTTTATATTGCCCGGTAGCTCTGCAGTTACTGCTGTTTGACTATATAGTTCTTTAAAGTAAGTGAACGTTCTATTGCTTATCCCCAACAAACCAAATGGATAAAAAGGTATGTTAAGGAGGATTAATTGTTTATATTATCACTATTCATTTTATGGTAACTTTGCTCTCAACAATTACTTTTTACCTAATCCCCATGAATATTTTCAGAAAGAACAGTATCAGAAAAAAATAGGTCAAAAGAGTCAGAACTTACCAGAAGAAGCAACTCAGCCCTACAATTGAGGACACCAAGACTCTAGAAAGCTGCCTTCATCTCCTTTCTCAGTCCATGGGAAATTCCGTGCTGGTGTGTACCCCCACATGGAAACTCTTTCATGCATCTGTAAGAACAGGCAGCAGCCAAGGCTAAGGCAAAGATGACCTCTACATTGTGGTACGGAGAAGTGGGGCCATCTTACACCAAACTTGATGATTTTATCAGGTTTCATTCCAAGAGAAGAAAGGGGTCAAGCAGCACCCCACTGAGTGAAAAGCAACATAGCCCATGTCAAGGCCAAAGAGAAGGGTACATAACTGAGAACTGGCCACGACAGAGTAGAGCATGCATGTACTCATTCCACTAGGACATTATTACTTAAGTGCAAAGTCACTCCCTCCTTTTCCTATGGAATGGATAAAGCAGCAATGGTGCAGAAAACTGACTACTGTGAGCACAAAACATTTGGAAGAAGGAGGAGGTGAACCCAGGGCATTTCACATCACTTCTAGCTCTATCCAGTCATATGTCTTCCTCCTCTCTCCCAAAAGGATATTTCTTATCTAAAATCCCCAAAGTACCTGCAGCCCTTGGCACAATATTCATTGCTCCATCGTAGACATACAAACCACAAGGAGTAAGAACGTATGCTTGCCAGAAAGGATGCAAGCTCGTTCACTGCCAAGGTCCTGAGGCTTTCATCCCTAAGGTGTTCTCGGTCTTCTGAACAGGAAGTGCTACTGACATTTGGGTGGAGCATTCTTCTGTCCAAGTATGTCTCCAGTATTGCAGACAATGCACATTAAATTCTAGTACCCTCTCCTGTCACAATCAAAATTGCCTCCACATGCTTCCCAGACTGCCTCTGGGAATCACTGGGTCACTGAGCCACAGCTTTTCAGACTGCTCCACTGGCTGAGTCTCCATCCAATTCTGAACCAAGCACATTACCCTGTGTTAACACAGGACTCAGTATGTCCAAGGACAAACTTAGGATCTCTCTCCTCTCCCTCCACCAGCAACCTCTCCAGACTTTCCTATTTCTATAAGTAGAACTCTGACTCCTCCTCCCAGGCCCGTATCTTCCTTTCCATCCTGCCCTGCTTTCCTGTTCCCACCGCCATCCTCTTGCCTGAAGAACTCTTACCTGGTCTCTAACCCAGTCTTCCTACTTCAGAGCCTCATGAAACCTTAATCAGGGCTCTAATTGTACATTATCTATGCTTTGAAATACTTCAAGGACTATGGGGACTGCCCACAAAATTAAATAGCATTTGAGACCTTTTATAACATGACCCCAAATGTCTTTCCTGCCACACACCATCACTCCCCGCAAAATACCTGTTCTCCAACCTGCGTATTCTTCCCCATCCAGGCTCCCATCTCAGCCACACACTTACTCCATCTGTCCCAGTAAAAGAGAGGTCTGACTGAAATGTCTATCTTTCCACACTGCTAGTAAAATCATATCAGTTTGGGGGGTCGCGTTAGCTTTGCCAGTTTCCTCAACATAAGATTTCTTTCTCCTTTCATCTGCCCTCCCACACAGTGAAAAAATGTTGGCCTGGGGTTGTTCATCCTGCGGTTAAAGCCCTGATTTCTGTCTGGGGATCCCCGGCCCCCATTCTCCAGTACTGGTTTTCCAGTATTTTTACTGACAATAGGAAAATCACTTTACATGGGATCCCAGACACATTCACACATATACGAGGGCTGTCCGGAAAGTATCCAGCCATTGTTAATGTAATGAGAACATATTACATGGCTGGATACTTTCCAGATAGCCCTTGTATGACTGACACAATGTTCACCCTAACTATGAGCTATTTACTCAGTTACTTCATATTCTATTTAAATTAATTATTTTCATGCTAGTCGTTACCCATTAAATTGATTTTCTGGTCCACTAATTGGTCATAAGTCATAGTTTGAAAATCCTTGAATGAAAGAGTAATGCATAGAAGGAATGGGTCCATCAGAACTGGGAGAGTCCCCACCACGGCCCCTGCCAAAAGGCCTGAGGGTGGAGCGGAGGATCCCAGCCTCAGGCAGGCAGCACCTTCCATCCCCTGGCCACAGTGAAGGGTCCTAGGATGTGCACAGGGAATGAGTCAACAAGACGACAGTGTTCGGGCAGAATTCAGCCCTGCTCTTGTCTTCAGGGACCAGAAAAGCACTGAATAGGGAGGATGGGAAGCTGGATCCGCTGCAGCAGCAGAGCTGAAAGGTGAGAGACCCTGTCTTGGCAACACTTGCTGATGCCTGCACTGCACCACACAAAATCTAGTTTTATCCCTGAAACGTCAGTGACGAGAGCAAAAACTATTCTCTTGTTGCTTAAACAGGTTTGAGGCCCCTCACGACCACAGAGTCCTACCCGCACCATCCTTTCTATTGTCTGCCAGCTACTTAAGCAAAACATCCAAGCCTCACTCCTGTTTCCCTCCGTGCTTAGCGCGGCTGGGTCACCGTACACTATGCATGTGCACATACACACACGGTATTGTACTAAGTACTGGTGCTCAAGAAATATTTTTGACATGAATTTGAGAATAAATATTTTAATTGGAAGGAAATAAAGGATTTAATTTTAGCCCTTTGCAGTCTCTTTAGTCATCACCTTATCACTTGTAGTCAGTAGACACTGAGAAGCTTTCATTAGCGAGTTTCAAGGAGGTTTTGGATTCACAATTAAACTCTTCTGTGAAAACCCATCCCTGCTTTCAGGATTACTTAAGCACTAGTGGCATATGGTAAAGCAGATGTTTGGCAGCAAATGTTTTTTAAAAGATCTTTTGAAGACCACAAACTTGTTTCTCCTTCTAAAATTAGGTGGAACAACACAATTTTAGCTTGGCCTCCCTGACCCTTTCAAGCACATATTAATTTCACCCTATTTAGAAGCCATCGGCTTATTAGGTGCTGCCAAAAGAGGTGCAGTTATGCTTGTTCTGTTCTAGCCCCAAGTAAGCTTCACAGCTGCTATTTGTGCCCAGAGCATAAAAGCTTTGGAAAAATAAGCCCGTGTGTGCCCTGCCACACTGCAATATGGTGGACTCACTCACAGCGGAAACCAGTGCAGACCATCTCCCAAGAGATCTCACGGGTGGTGCTCGTTCTGTTAACGGACCATGGTTCAAGCCCCCAGGTTTGCAAGTTCAAAAACCTGTTTGTGGCATCCCACCAAGCTGGGTGTGTTTTCAAAGGTCAGCTTTCATAAAACAAGCCTACAAACCAATACAGAAAATCAAAATGCCAATTAGTTTAACTGACAATAAAAAATGACTGTCACAGGAATTAGAAAGCTTACAGTTCATCTGATCACTACATCTTCTCCTATAGCTAAGCCACGTGGCAGTCAAATCATAATCATAAGACTGCTCTGGTGGACACTGAAGTCAAATAAAAAGAAATTTAAATGCCCTTACGAAATGCACCTCAGACGGCTTAAGACACTTTGTTCCTATAAAAATTTACATTGGATCCCAGACACATTCACACATATACGAGGGCTGTCCAGAAAGTATCCAGCCATTGTTAATATAATGAGAACATATTACATGGCTGTATACTTTCGGGACATCCCTTGTATAACTGACACAATGTTCACCCTTACTATGAGCTACTGACCACCACTAAATTGAACACCACTCCCTCCTCATGGAGACAGCTAGTTGCATAATGACCAAGTTCTCTCTTTTTCTTTTTTCTTTTTCTTTTTTTTGAGAGGGAGTCTCTCTCTGTTCTGTTGCCCTGGAGTGCAAGTGGCTCAATCTAGCTCACTGTAACCTCAAACTCCTGGGCTCAAGGGATCCTCCTCCTGCCTCAGCCTCCCCAGCTCCCAAGTAGCTGGAACTACAGGTGCAGCATGCCACCACACCCAGCTAGTGTTTTTTAATTCTTTTGTAGAGAGGGGGTTTCACTATGTTGCTCAGGCTGGTCTGGAACTCCTGGTCTCAAGTAGTGTTACCACTCGACATCCCAAAGTGCTGGGAGTACAGGCATGAGCCACCACACCCAGCTAAGTTCCCTCTTTTTCTATGTGCCTTCTTACCACCTTCTTCTCTTCAGGATGAGCTACATAATTGGCAGGGCTCAATTCAAAATAAAAATGTGAGGTTCCTTGCTCAAAAGTGCCATTAAAGGTACTAAAATATAAACATTTTCCTTTCTTCAGTATCTCTCTTTCAACTTCTCATGGTGTTTTTTATTTGCCATTTAATATCATGCTCCCTTGAGCACAGGGATACTCACAGGGCCTGTACAGCCCCTCATAGGCACCCAGGGGTCTTATCTCATGACTTGGCATAAGTGTGCAGCCCATCAGCTGTGGGGTCCCCCTCTCACCAGCTACTGGACTAACAGTGTCCAGGCCAGAGGTGTTGAGCCCAAGCCAGGCATCTCCCGTTGAAAATGGGTGTGCCATTCAACCCACAGTGGACAGGGGACTGCAAGGGATTATGACCTCTGCACTGGAACGCACTCGGTACTGGATCAGGAGTGGAGGAGAGGCTCCCCGCCACTGAGTTGCCTGCTGAAAGCATCATGGCACTGTCAGCCTGGAGTAGGGATGGCCACCACCAAGTTCACTCCAGGACACCACAAGGTGTGCATATTGGACCCCGATCCTCCCAGCACCCAGACTCCCACTGAGGACAAAGGGTAACACCAGTTGCTTGATGGTTGGGGCAGGGGCAGAAGGCAGCCAGGAAGGACAAAGGTACCAGAGGGCAAAGGAGCAGGCTGCCAAGCATCCTTCCTGGGGAGGCAAGGAGGTGGCAGGAGGCAGAGCTCCAAGCTCCTGACACATGCTCCATGGTCCCACTGGACTTCACTTACAAAATCACAAATTCAAACATAAAATTATTAAGAATTTCAAGATAGCAACCACAGAACACCGAACTCCAAAGTACAGAGCCCTTCTGAATGGGGTGTCCCATGTGACTCACTGGCCACACAGAAAGTCAGCTTTGCTTTGCTTGTTTTTTAATTCTCGGTGTCCCTGGATGTGCTACAGCTCTAACATGCAAATGTAGTCCAGTTCTGCCTACAGCTACAACTTGATTGCTTACCTCAAGAGAATTAAGACGTCTCTTTAATGAACAAATTATTTTTCAGACTGATATTTTAAAGACTAGGCAACGTGCACAATGTGTGTTGATTTCATAACTGAACTAAAAAAAAAGCACTCTTATTTACCTTTTTTCCAAGCCTGACTACAGCCCCCAAATACTCACAACATAGACAACTAGCCAAGCATAGCAATAACACTGGGTTGAAACATGCTTTAAAAATGCATTTATCGGCTGGGCGCAGTGGCTCACGCCTGTAATCCTAGCACTCTGGGAGTAGCCAGTGAGGATCATTTGAGCTCAGGAGTTCGAGACCAGCCTGAGCAAGAGCGAGACCCCTGTCTCTACTAAAAATAGAAAGAAATCAGCTGGACAGCTAAAAATATATAGAAAAAATTAGCCAGGCATGATGGCACATGCCTGTAGTCCCAGGTACTCAGGAGGCTGAGGCAGGAGGATCGCTTAAGCCCAGGAGTTTGAGGTTGCTGTGAGCTAGGCTGATGCCACGGCACTCTAGCCTGGGCAACAGAGTGAGACTCTGTCTCAAAAAAAAAAAAAAAAAGAATGCATTTATCTCTAATAATTTATTTACTCAATGGATATTTAATAAATCTTGTATGCCCACATGCCAGGCATTATGTTAAGCTCTATGTTACAAAACTCAAGAATTATACAATCCCTTGAAGAATTGACATTGAAGTGGAAAAGACAAACATGAAAGCTATGTGTGCTATATATATGTGCTATATAATCATTTGCCATGGAAGCACAAAAGAAGGACATCCAACCCAGCTGGGTGAGGTGGGAAGAAGGTTTTCCAGACCCTTTCCATTAAGTAGCAGAAACAATTTTCTGAAGAAAACTAAGAGCACCTTGGAGTTACACATTCCTTTTCCTATAAACTTTCAGAATCCAGTATGTGAGAACACACCACCACCTATAAAGTATGACATAGTCTTGCCAAAAAAATCAGTCCCGAATTTGTTCATGCCTTTAGTCCTAACTACTAATTTACAAGTAATACAGGGGACAGAAAAACATATTAACATAACCACAAGGGACACATTCAGCAAAATCCAGACTGGGAGAAATTCTATTATAATAGGACAAATAACTTGATTTCTTTAAAAATTAAATTATAAGAAAAAAATTGATTGAAGAGCACTTATTAAATTAAAAGAGACTTAAAAGATATATCAACCAATTGCAAAATGTCGGCCTTGTGTGAAAGGTTTTTAAATCTTTATAGGGAGAAAACATTATGACATTTAAGACACCAAGATATTTAATGAAATTAAGGAATTTGCCATTTTTCACATGTGATGATAGCATTTTAGTTATGGTTAAAGAAACAAGACAGCATAATGGGTAAGGGTCCAAGCTTTGGGATCAAGTTTCCTGGTTTCAAATATCTCTTCTGAGACCAGACAACAAAAATTTGGATAAGTTCCAATGGCTTCATGTCCTCTCTCTAAAATGGGGAGCCGTAATGGCTGCTGCTTCATGACGTTGTTGATGGATTATGAGATATAACATAGAAAATTGGTTAGTACAGGGCCTGGTTCACAGTAAGCATCTATTCAATGTATATTACCATTGAGGTGATGAGGAATGTTTTTAAAATCTTGCTGTTAGTTTCACTCAGTTCAGTTACTCTAATATCTGAACTATGTTAGGTTATTCCTCTTACATCTACCCTGTAAACTTGTTACATGATCAAAATTCAGTTTTTTCTTTAAAATTTCTGTTTATAATGACTTCATCACAATCTCCCTCAAATTGCTTATACCAGCTTGGTTCTGAAGGCTGCCTAGCACACCCTGAAGCCTACAGGACAGCACTCAATGGGAGCTCCCCATTCACTCTGTGGTCCTTCCTCACACAATAGCCCTATTCTGCTCCCACCCTCCCAGCTGCCAAATTCATAAATCCCCATTTTTGTCCTTTACTGTCCTGTGGACTTGAATAGTACCATCCATGAATCAAGGAATCTCCAGAAAAGGGTTCTGGTTCATCTCCTAGGCTAAGTCTCTTTGAGTAAGATCTCATTCAGTTCATACATTCACCCCATCATTCAGCCTTGCAGGATCCAGGCACTGCCCTCCTCAACCCTGGGGAGGGGCAAGTTCATACTTCTTTCACTCCACATGCCAAATCACAGAGGGCTTTGAATATACAAGCAAAAGTTACAACTGCATCTTGAAAACTATGGGAGTGATCGAGGGCTTCAAGCATGAAAGTTATAAAGTCAACATGGTAGACAATCCTCTGGCTGTACTTTGGGTGGGCAGCAAGACTGGAAACTGTGAGAGGTTCTATTGCAGGATTCTAGGTCCAAAGAAAAGCAAGTCTGACTCAACCCAGCTTGGAGACTAGGGGGTGGGAGGGCAAGGAGAAGATGACAGAGTTATTAGTTATTACAAACGAAGAACCAACAGGGCTTGGCAAGTGATTGGGTATGATTACTGAGATGAGGAAGAATCCAGAACAACTTTCAGTTTTCTGAACAGTGTGGTCACAGAAGAAAAAAAACGGTTGAAGAATAGAAAATGTAAGAAAATGATGAGTTCCATTTGGGGCATGTTGAGTGTGAGGTATCTATCTGTGAAGTACTGAAGTGGAGGTCTCCAGAAGGGTGTGGCTCAGAGAAACTGAGGTGGGAGCACAGCACACAGTTGAAACCAAGAAAAAACGATCGGGTCAAGGACAAAACAGGGGAGAAAACATTGCTTTGGTCTATTTGTGCTATGATAACAAAATATCTGAGACTTGGTAATTTATAAAAAGCAGAAAATTATTTCTTCCAGTTCTGGAGGCTAGAAGTCCAAGATCAACACACCGGCAGGTTTGGTGTTTGGTGGTGGCACAATCTCTCTGCTTCCAAGATGGCACCTCACTGCTGTAGCCTCAGATGGCAGAAGCCAGGGAAGGGCAAGAGAGCAAAACGGGCCTAAGCCAGTTCCCTCCAGCCCTTTCATAGACACTTAATCAGCTCCTAAAGGCCCCACCACTTAGTAACATGACACTGGCAATTAAGTTTCAACACATGAATTCTGGAGGACATTCAGACCATAGCAAACATCAACATGTAACAAAGGGACTGAGGAAGATGTGTTTGGGAAAATGACAGGGAAGGAAATAATAGCCAGAGAGATGATAATATGGAAAATAAAGAGATGACATCACCATAAAAGCCAAGGTTCAAAAAACTAACTTTTTAGAAAATAAAAATGAGTTTTAAGAAGAAAACTGTGATCAAATGTGTGAGGGAGAAAAATACTTGGAAAAATGAAGAAGTCAAAATAGTAAGAAGAGGCCGGGCGCGGTGGCTCACGCCTATAATCCCAGCCCTCTGGGAGGCCGAGGCGGGTGGATCACTCAAGGTCAGGAGTTCGAGACCAGCCTGAGCGAGACCCCGTCTCTACTAAAAATAGAAATAAAAATTATCTGGACAACTAAAAATATATATAGAAAAAATTAGCCGGGCACGGTGGTGCATGCCTGTAGTCCCAGCTATTCGGGAGGCTGAGGCAGTAGGATCGCTTAAGCCCAGGCGTCTGAGGTTGCTGTGAGCTAGGCTGATGCCACGGCACTCACTCTAGCCTGGGCAACAAAGTGAGACTCTGTCTCAAAAAAAAAAAAAAAAAAAACAAAAAACAAAAAACAAAATAGTAAGAAGAGTAAAAAGTGGAAAACCTCAAAACACAGGAAGATAATCCCTGAATCAATTCAGAATTAGCTATCTTTCATCATACCACACTATTCCAAATTCTTTTAAGTTTTTTTTATTTCAGACTCTTACAGATACCAATATAACACCTATAGTTTCCCTACATGTATGTATCACACAGAAGTAGTATGGGAAACATGGCAACTCTTGTGGATTTTGAAATGGGCCAGGTGATAGTCTAGATTTGGGTTGTGGCTACATGGAGCATTTCTGCCATCCCTGCGATCCTTCACCTCTTTTGAGGGCAGAGTCCAACCAAGACCTCAGTTTCTGCAGCCTTTTGTTATTAAAAAGGAAGGAAGGAAAGAAGGAAGCTGGCTAGGTAGGTTGGCAAACAGAAGGGCAAAGAACAATTCAAAAAGTGAGAAGATCCTCTGGAAGCTCTAGCAGGAGCCCTCACATGGGAGCACAACATTTCTGTTTGCAAACTCAGTGGCATATTTGTTGCTCTCCAGAGCCTTCCCACTGAGTGGCTTGCATGTTTCCTAACTTTAACACTGGCCAGAGGGACTGAGCAGTTAGACAAAGTTTCTCATTATGTCAGGGTACAGTGAGGGTGGCCAAGCTTCACATGCTCATATGCTACAGATGCAACCCCTCTGGGCTCAGAGAAAAACCATGATTCTGGAAACCCCTGAAGCCCGTGCATTCTGCCAACATTACACACATGAGTGATCCTAACAGAAAAAATAAGTAGCAACACTGTGCACCCTCTCACGGTCCAGGGTGTGGGTGGCAGCTCTCCCCTGGAGGGGACAGAAATGGGAAGAAGACACATGACATGAAGCATCCTTAATTATTACTGCAAACTCTGCCTTATTTTTAGAGAGGTTTAATGAATGGAATGATATTTTAACTTGGTAACAAAGACTGGGACCCAGCCTCCAAGGGAACTATTAAACAAAAATAGAATCCTCGGTGTCCACCTCTTATCCCTGTGATTCCAAATATAAGCTCAGAGAATTTTAAGCAGCTTCACCTCTATTCACTAACATTAGGAAAGTAGGGCTAATATTAACTTCTCGAACAAGGATTTAAATAAATTGCTATTATTGCCGATGGGGTCCCATGAAAGAGGAGCAATGATCACTACATCAACAATCTCTTGATGACAATATGCAGGCTAGCTCATGACAAAAGGCACCCTGTTTATTGCCAAAAAAATTTAACCCTATTCAGACCTTGCTTACTAATGTTCCAATACGTTGAGGTTGAGACCTTACCCCTGAATGGAACCACATCCCACTCACCAGGGAAAGAAGTTGGCCCATTTGGTCACAGCACCAGCAGAAGGGGTCTCCAGATAACTGCCTTACATCACATCCCACACCAAGTAATGCTCAGTCAGAGAATCTGGCTTTGACATTCATGGTCTTCTAAGAGAGGGATCAAAGACTGGATGAATTTAATCATCTCAAAACTGTAGTAGTATTGGCCATAAATGCATGGCTCAAATACATCAATATTGTTATAAAACTTCCACATAAAAACAGCAATTCTATTAGATCAATGAATTTACTAGGCAGTATTCCTAAGGGCACAGTATCAATGACATCAATCCAGAATGTACCAGCTTTAACAGGAGTCCTTAGGTCTTTCAGGACATTCTTAAATTAGCTGGCTAGAGAATATGAGCAAACCTTAGTTAAAACAGTAACAATAATAAGGCATAACCCTAGAACTACAAATTAACCATTGAGATAGCCCCAAAGACCATGTTTTTGAAACTCCATTTACTTCCTTCTTAAAATGACAAACTGTATGTGCATATTCTAAGACTGGGAAGTATTCAATAAGGATATCATGACCACATTGAGCAACAGGTCTACATGCATGTAAGTCAGCTTGCTCTTATTCACCAAAGAGAATGGGAATCTCTTATGATCCCATTTCTTAAGGGTGTATTATAGGGAACAGGATCAAATCTTTCCTATATGCAAAACAATACAATACTCACTTCCCCTCTTACAATAAAAAACTAGTAAGAATTAAGACATGTCAGATTATAATCCCAACAATTATTTCCACCCACCATAAATAGCTCTTTTAAAGGGGATCAAGAATAGAAAAAAAGTCTCAAAGCACAGACACAAAACAGTGACTCTATTTTTTCCGTATCTTTCTGAATTGACTAACTGAATAACAATGAGCTTTATTCCCCTTACAATAAGCAGGGAAAATTATTAAAGAGATGTTATAGAAGGAGAAGTAATGGCATCAGGAATTGTTCATTCCACTATACGTTGTTAAAATAATAAAAAACACATTTCAAAACAACATATACAGTAAGATCCTAACTGTAGCATGAAGAATACACAAACACACACACTCTCACATGTACACACCCCACATACCTTCATTCATAAAACCCTAGGGGAGAAAGGAATAAAATTAATTTTTCCAAAATGTTAGCTCTAAATGGTTGAATTCCTAATAAATTTGTTTCTTTTTACTTTACGGGATTTTCTTATTTTTCACAATGACCATGACTTTTACAACCAAAATAGCATCTAACCTCATGAATGATATTGTGGAAATTAAGTGAGATGATACTGGAGTACCGCACAAAACTCAGTGCCTACACCTAGTAAGAATTTGATAAACATTAACTTAAAAATTCCATGCATAAAAATGCAAACACACAGAAATAAGTTAAAAAGCATGGGGTAAAAATATTATCTACACAGACTACATTTTCTCAAAACCTGTATAGTGACAAAAATAAATTTAAGAGATTTGGGAGTAATGCAAATAGAGTTAGTTTTATTCCCATAATCTTAAATTCCATTTTTTAACGTATACTTATACAGGAAGATCATCTCCAGAAACACGAAATTTACAGAGGCAGTGAGTCCCTGGCATTGTTTTGCTTTGTTAATCAGAAGACAGTATAAGGTCATAAATTAGTAGGCTTATAGAAGGGTATACCGAACATACTTTTTAAAACGGTGCTTTGTTTTTATGCTGTGCTAGAAATTGTGAGAAGGTTTTTCAAGGACTGAAAGAGAGAGATAAAACCACCCTATCATAACAAAGCTATCATTTTCCATAACAAAGTACTTCTTTCCTTCTTAGGTCCTCAAAGCTATTTATTCCAAAAGACACTGTTATAATTCAGTGCTGTGTTGGAGGGACACAGCTAAATTCAACAGGGACTAATGAGTGACAAGAAGAAAGATCAAAAGAACCCACATCACAGTTCCACCATGTAATGAAGGTCCCACAGGGTTAACATACTCACTCTAAATTCTTTCCTTCAAACCATTAAACTAAAAAATTCCAAAGGCAAACAGCCCTGAGTGTGTAGGAGCAGACCACGAGCCTGTGTCCGATGCTTACCCCTCACATACTCAAGTCTGCCACTACCGGTTTAAGTCCAGGACAGCCCATCCACTGGGCCCCAGCCTTGGGAAGTAGGTCTTGTTACTGAGGAAATAACCCGAAGAGACACTCTGGGGAGATGACACAGCAACAGGTAAAAAGAACAGGCACGCTCTGCCCCCTACTTTCTTCTGTTCAGCAGATGATACTCTAACCTTCGTTATTCTATCTGAGGCTCTTCTGCAGAGGAGACTACAAAGAGGGAAGAGCCGGTAAGCAAGGGGAATCGCAGTAACTGAGGATCAGGGTGGCCAAGGGACTGGGACAAGTCTACATGGGAGGAGGACAAATTTCAAAGCCAAAGCTGTGTGATTCCACATGGGAGCTCTTTCTTCCATAATGCGCAGTGTCCACACCACTCTTCACTATGACCACAGCAAGGCAAGAGAAGATGTCAGCAGCTCTCCTCCACACTCAGCCCCTACCGGAGATGCCCAACCGTCCAAAAAAAGGGACAGAGGTGCCTGGCATACTCCACTCACCCTGGACTGGGTGTGAACATTTAGAAAATGTTCTAAAACTAAATTATAATGACGCTTGTACAACTCAGGGAATTTACTAAAAATCACTGAATCACATAGTCAAAATGCATGAATTTTATGTTATATAAATTAGACCTCAATAAAGCTGTAAGAAAAAAATGTGCAGTGCATAGACCATTTAAAAACAAGGTTTATTCCATTCCTACTATACCCCACAAACTTAAAATATAATGGAATGTTAACACTTAAAAATTTTAAAAAAGAGAAATCTAAGCCTTCTGAATGATTAACCAAGAGCGTTATGTCCCTAAGCGAAGGAAACCAACCACACTCAATCAAAAGTAATTTTTCAAGATGTTATCAGATAGTTGATGTAACTTAAAATAGTAAAGGTACCATTTGCAATAGTTGCAATTACAAACTCTTCAGTATTATAATTGTCTATATACTTGTATAATAATTAAACAAAACAAATTTGCCCCCAAGTGTATGACTGGCTTCTAAGGTAAAGATAATAATTACAAGGAACAAATGCACTGTAATTTCAGATTAGCTCTTCGAAGACTTCATTTAAATTGAATATAATACCAACAGAACTAAAAGAAACAATTTCATGAAGATTTTTTTCAAATAAGTGGTTTATATCTCTGCATCTGTGTGAAAATTTAAAATTTCAAGCCTAAAATAAAATCCTAACTTTAAAATAGTATATACCACACATTTAGTACTTAAAATAAAAATCCACAATCGCTTAGGAAAACTGGCATAGTCAAAAATGTCGCAAGATAAATAGAGAAAAGCAAATATTCATGTTTAAAAGTAACATTCCTCAGTACAAAACTTGCAGATTATCACAGAATACTCCAGGGACAAAGGGTGCACCATAGTCAGCAAGCCTGAGTGTCCCTTTGTGACCCAACAGGCATCATATAAGCTGGACCGTCTTCCCAGATCATGGGTTCCCAGGATGCAGGGCCACTAGACAGAGTTATGGTGACTTCCTACCCCTTACCAAAAATCCCCAGTGTGAGTTACTCTCACAAACCTCCCTGGGTTAAAAATGTCCAGTGCCATGTGGAAAGGCCAAAACTGCAAGCAACTCATGGAAAACTAAGTAGGAAAAAAAATTATATAGTCCATAAAGTATCAGCCTGTTGAAGACTAAATTATCAAAATGAAATTATTAAAATCTCTAGCAAATTCATCCTCAGTCAGAGGACAAAGGACTGGGGACAAAGGAGATGGGGGTGGAACCCAGATGAAATATGTTTCTTTCTCACGTGCTAACTCAAGACTGTCAGTCACTGTTATTACCAAAGCATTCTCTTTCCTGAGCTTAAAATAAAATTTGGGGGAAAAACTGCACTCAAAAGAGTGCAATTCAGTAACAGCAGGTAAGTGTTGTCACAGCTTATGCTGTCCTCATCATCTTCAATCTTGCAACACATACCTTTGAAGCAGCCCAAGAAACTGCCACTTTAATAAAAATTTCATAAACAAAATTCAATAGACTCATTTTGACAAAAATGAAAAAAGCTTTTCAACTTTGTGATGCTAGAGAGCAGAGATGTAACTTTAACAAAGAGCTTGACTATTAAAAAAAAACAGACAAAATCCCTGCTGTAAAGTTCGTATATGAAGGAATAGAAAAGAGATGGCTGATTAAAACATGCACATTCAGGAAATTTCACAAGAATCTCCCTGAATGTTTCTAACAAGATCAAAATTAGACGACATAATAAACACAAATTCAGATACATCTTTGCCACTGACAGAAATACTTTCTTTTTAACCATTGAGTCTCTGGGCATCTGAATTGTGAATATGATTATTTTTCAAAGAATAAAATCAGGATGTCAGTATATTAGGTATTATCCATCTCATTCTCTCTCTTTCTCTTTTTTTTAAGAGACAGGGTATCTTATTATGTTGCCCAGGCTGGAGTACAGTGGCATGATCATAGCTCACTGCAGCCTTCAATTCCTGGACTCAAGTGATCCACCCACCTCAGCTCCCAAGTAGCTGGGACTACAAAGGTGTGCCACCACATCTGGCTTTGAAAAGTATTTGGTTTTTTAAAAAAGCAGTATGATATACTCTTCATAGTAAACAAGTTCAAGAACAGCATAAGTAGACTGAATCACCAAAAAGTAACTAAAAGTGACCAACTTTGAAAAGTTTTTTTAAAAAGTACGTGCTTCTCTTGTTTGTCAAGGGCCTAACAGCCCATAATTTAAGCTAGAGAGGGGGAAATATTCCCAGGTGCCTTGAATGCTTTTCAAAAAGCAAACGTGGGCTAGGGGTGAGTGAGATTGCAATCTGATTTATACAACCATCAACAATAGCTCCTAAATTTTATGGGAGGAGGGAAAAGAAACCTATTTATTACCATTGGGAATTGGCTTCCCAATATAAGCATTTACTGAGTGACTGTTCAGTGCTTATGTGCACAGTACTGGACAACAAAGACAAGTTGCTCACAGTCCAAGAGAGAAGTAGATATATTACAACTCAACTGTGAGCATGAACTGAACTGGAAACACAGAAGTGGGCATGACTAACCCCCTCCAGGGATTCAGTAATGTCTCACCTTTGAGTTCAGTCTTAAAGAATGAGTAGGAATTAGCCAGGTAAGGAGAGGCATTCCAGGAAAAAGGAATCCCAAGCATAAAGGCATGAGCAGGACTTGTTCAGGAAAATGGTTCTATGTTGCCAAGTGGGCAGCAATAGGAGCTGAAGCTGGACAGAGCTGGCATCCAAATCACAAAGCAGCAGTACGCACCAAGCTGACAAGCTGGCAGTGAGGGGCCACTGCACAGGAGTTTCCTGCCATGAAGTGACATGACAAGATTTTCATGTTAGGAAGAGCATTCTAGGAGCAACGTGAAGGATGATAGTGGGAGGAGAAAACATGAAGGCAAATCCAATGACCCTAAATGACAGGGAGGGTGGTACAGATTCAAGAGATACTTTTAAGAGGTAGAATTTCCAGAACTCAGTATTCTATTAGATGTGGGAAGGCAGAAGGGACACGAGAGGGTGATTACAGAAGGGACAAGCTTAGGAAGATTCTCAGATTTCTCGGGCCAACTGGGTAGATGGTATTGCCATTTACAAAAACAAAGCACACACATAAGGCTTCCCAACTGAGGGGAGGGCAGCTGAGTTCAAGGTACTTTTAGAAGCTCAAGATGTCAGATACACAACTGAATACATGAAATCCAAAAGTTAAGATTACTACAACTTCCCAGGACATTTTCTGTATGCAGAACCTTCTTTAGGTGACTGTTAAGTCAATTCATGTTTATTGACTTGAAAGATATTTATTGCATGCTTCCCAGATGCATTGAGCATTTGATGAGGCTTCTGCACACAGTGTAAATGACTACAAACTTAGAGTCATGAAACTCAGATGACAAATCTTGGCTTTGCACCCACTCTGTGATCTCCAACAATTACTTACTCTGTTCCTCTGTAAAATGCAGATTACTTCTTCCACCTCGCACTGCTGGGAGTGTTAAATAAGATAATTTCATAGAAAGGCATAGCATGATACCAGGCACATCATAGATGATCAGTAAAAGTTGGTAAAATGCAACATACATCATTCTTTATGCTCAGAAAGCTTGTGAGCTGGTGGGGAAGATGAGATATGTAACAAAAATACTATAAAATACCATGAACGGTAATGGATGCCTCCATGAACATAGAAGGAATGAAGAGTAGTCAGAGAGAGACTATCAATAGACAAGACTTAGGGAAGAACTTGCATATAATCTGGGCCTGAAGAATGGGTGAGACTGAGACATGCCGAGACAGAGACAAAAGGGCATCCCGGATGGTGGGGAAAGGCAGGAGAATATAAGCACAGGCTTCTGGTCAGAGAGCCTGCCTGACACTCACTACCTTGTGACTTTGCACAAAATAAGGAACCCAAGTTAGAAAAATAGCAACTATCTTTCAGTCACCATTAGGATTTTATGAGACAACATAAGATTCTTAGCACAGGGCACGTGGCAGCTGGCATATTTAGCAGAAATATAGAGACGGAAAATTGGGGAAGGTCAATGTGACTACAGTGTACAGTCCATGATGCTGAGTAGTGGGCAGAAAGAGACTGTAGAGGTTAAAAAGAAAAAGAAGATTTTGGATTTTATTTTATAGTTAAGAGATGCCACTGAATATTTTAGAGCAGGAAAAGAAGATGCATGTCCTTTATCTTGTCAAAGATCAGATTTTTAAATTCATAATATAAAGAACCGTAATCATAAAATGATCTACTTCCCACCCATGTATGACCACACATGAGTTTTCAATAACTATTTAGAAAGGTTGAAAATATGAATTCCCTGCTTAAAAGAAACTAACTGAAATTCTTTTAACACATGCTTGTACATATTTCTTTAACTTTAACTTTGTGTGTGTGTGTGTGTGTGTGTACTGTACCACTTAGAAAATATAAAGCTCTTGGGCCATGGTGGCCTCAGAGATTAGTACATTATTTGAAACATTAAGACTCAGAGAATATTTATCGATGTTTTTCATAATATTTTCTTTTTATTAGTAACAACTGCAGTATACTAATGCTGATATAAGAAACACTGATAATTTCTTCTACATATAGAATACATATATTTATTATGCACACATACATATATAGTAATTCTCATGTGTTTATATTCTGTCAGGATGACTAATCTCAAGCACTTTTTATAATTATCACACATATAGTTCATATTCTTTTTACAGCATGTTTTCATCCAAATCTAAAGCCCTTTCTCACTCTTCATTTGCCACCGAACTCCCACTAGAAGTAAAAATAACCAAATTTCCAATTCAGATATACATAGCACTTTTTTCCCAAGGAGCTTATGTTGCTTTATAATTAGTCTCAAATTTGTTAAATCCTTGTGAGATAGTAGGTATGAAATACTATATAACCTCACTGGCCTGTTAAAAAAAAGGTAAATATTCTTCCTAAAAGTTCACCCCAGAAGAATGATGGCCCTGGGGAGGCCAGGGTACTCAAATGTTAACCTGTTTTTTTCCACCCATCTATTCTATATCACAGCAGTTAACTGTATCAATAATTCATTCTTCCAAACATTTACTGAGTACCTACTATTTGCCAGACATTCTGAAGGCTAGGGGGAAGGGGAGTAAAAGGTAAGTCTTGGTATCCGCCTTGAAGGAATTCTCAGTTAAGTGCGGGAGACAGGCCCATTTCCAGTTGATAGTGCAGACCAACATAAGACTTTTTAGGAGCCCAAAGGTGGGAGAAATGTGGATACAACATTAAAAAGTATATCAAATTTTATTCCCAAATCCTAATTCTAGGATGTATAGTTCCCCAAAAGTGTACATGCTGAAATCTACTTAAGATTTTGTAAAGTAACTTGAATTTCCTGGCTTCTTTTCTGCTGAACTTTGGTTTGTATCACCTTGATTCCTAAAGCAAACAAATTCTTTCACGCAGGAAAGAAATTCAGGCTGTGACATTTGACTGGAACTCTATAGCTTACTAGTAAACATTTATGAGTAAATATCAAGTTTGCATTCAAATACTGTAATTCTTAAGCTATTCATCCTTGTATCTCAGGGTCCAGCTCAATATCTGGCAGAGTAGATGGGAGATGAATGATTATTGACTTAACTGAATGAATTATAGACCAGTATTAGGCAATGATAACGTAAAAACAAACTGGGAAGGTAAAAGCATCTTGGACTTCAAGAATTAATATCACTCTTAATAATTGAAAGTTGTATAAATCTTAGAAACTGGGAGTCTTTTTCCACTTAGTCTAGCATAAATGCTTTTTCATTTAATTAAAATTTTTCAGCATGTGTCATTTTGAAAGCTATGTAAATATCTTATTGCATGAATACACCATAATTTTTCTAACCACTTCCATTAATTGGAAATAGCCCAAATATCTTTGTTTTCCCATTTTATGAATAAAGTTATGGTGAATATCTTTGTGAATAAAGATCTGTAAGGGTTTCTAACTACTTTTTCTTAGGATAGGAACCATAAATGAAAATAAGAAGGTCATGTATTTAAATGTTTTTGATGTATTGACAAACTGCTTTTAAAAGAAAAACCTTAAATACATTGCGGCTGCAGAAAAGTACTTGCTGGATCTTTGTCAGCATTAAACATTTTCAATTTTTAAATCAATGCTAGTTTGATAAACTTAAACATATCTTGATAATGTAAATAATTTACATTATAAATATAAATAATGCCCATTGCATCTAAGTTTCAAAGTAAGGGGACCCTGTAAAGACTTAAGAATACATAACAAAATAAGCTATTAATATTTAGATCAGGGCTTAACTTGGAAAATGATGCTGAGATTATTTTTAGAACCTACAGACAGCTTCAGACACATTTTATCCTTACTACTAACCTTCTCAAAGGAAAACTTAGGGTCCCCCACTCTGTAAATTTTCATATTCAATGAAATTCCGGGGCTTACTTCTCACTCTTAGGCTCAACAACATATAAAACACATGCATTTTTTAAGAGACAAAAATTAATTGAAAAAGTACTTCCTATACACTAAACATTAATGTTTACCAAACCCCCAACCTCTTAAAAACTCAAGTTCTTCCAGAAAGTTCTTTTTCTCAAGTGTTTTATTTATTTTAACTTCATTGCTCCAAATAACTCTGGGTTAAGGATTATGTTGCACAACCTTTCAGAGAGGCCTGTTACAACATACTTCCCTTGTGTATTACATTTCTACTCTTTTCTATGGGCATATGACAGCAGATGGAATAATGAGTCTTGGATTCCATTTTACTTCAAATTCTACCACATATTTTGTTCCAATCTCAAGCATCCCCCAAAATTTTCCTCCCTGGGTAGAAGAAAAGATAAAAGATGATGTAAAACCTTTGCTCATAATTAAAATTCTCGAATAAATGATGCTACCTCTATGACTCCATGTAGTAAGAATCAAATGAGATAATACAGGTGAAAGCTCTCTAAACCAGCAGTCCCCAACCTTTTTGGCACCAGGGACCAGTTTCATGGAAGACAATTTTTCCACGGAAGGTGGGTGGGGGGAGAGCAAGGCAGAACAGGTACCAGTCCGCGGCCTGGGGACATTCTGGACCGCAGCTCTAAACAACTCTAGAACTTCAAGTTTTTTGACTAAGATCCAACACTTTGAATATCAATTTAAGCAAAGCTCAACTCCCCATCCCATGACGAGAAGACAAGGTAGGCATTAGCAGTACATTGGTCTTCATCATATTTACAAACATATACATACATAAAATCTTCCACCATTAAAAAATGTGAGCAGTTCAAATAATTTGCACAGCAACAATTCCCATTGCTAGAAAAAAAGACTGAATGCTAATAAATTGTTGCCACTAAAGGAGTGAATGGCAGACTTTTAGTTTTCACACAACAGTAATATTCCAAACAAATATTTTGCAGTCACTGACTTTTTATTTTGTCGATGATTTTTTAAAACTAGCATAATTAACACCATTTTACCATTCAATTCCTTAAGTTGAATAATCTAACCTTTAATAAACAGTCCATTGAGTTTTTCTAAACCCATAAAAACATTGTCTCAGAATAGCATTTGAAAATGACTTACCTAGACTACAATGAATTTTAAGGACAACCACAATCCCACCACATCTCCGTTTCTTGTCTACATTCCCCTGCTACTTCTCCCTTTTGTCCTCCACCACATCTCTGTCAGCAAGGTCAGTCACCTATCCAGGATTCAACTCTTCAGAAAACAAGGTCAAGACAGGCTTGGTTGGAAGGACAGAAAGCCCACACATGGAGGTCAAGTTTCCAATAGCAAGGACATCCTTATTTTCCTGCCTTAACAGGCCGGGTTTAATCATTTCCAAGAACAAAGATTTTTCTCTTTGGGATGTAATAGGTAGAGAGGCATAAAGGACAAAGACAAAATGAGTATAAATAACAATATAATGAAACCACCTACTTCATCCTTGTTCAGAAGGTGCTTCTTTTCAGAAATTGAAGTAATAATAACAGAATTTTCATGTAATAAAAAGTAATCGAGTAGTAATGGCAGAAGCACATTTTATCTGTCTCTTATGAAAACCCTAAAATGTCAGAATGACTTTTTTAAACTGTAAGTTACAAAAAGCAGCTAATATTTCAAAAAACTGTTTTTTTGCTGTGAAACTCTCCTTTTAAATGTTGCATAGTATTAAAGAGACAGCTGGAAGAGATGCCACAATTACAGAAATTGACCAAGAAAAAAAATTTTTTTTAGGAACAAACTACCAGTTCTCAAATTAGAACCAACAGCCTAAGTTCTCCATGTGTTTTTCATTTATATTTATGAGAGCACAGTTTCTCCTGCTTTAGGTTTTTTAAAAAATTCTTTTACAACGTAAAAGACTCTCAATAGCTAGGCCCATTAAGTACTATCTAGATCAAAACATTAAATGACTTAGGCTTACTTGTAATTAAATGTAAGAGAAAAATAATATCTTCTAGTTTGAAAATATGAATGTTTACACTTCTCTGGAGCATTCAACAGAGTTTGTTGTGTAATTTTCCAAAGTGAGAAACAGGAGCAGTATATAACATTTTACTAAGCTTTCAGCTACCATACATTCCCAAGAAGGAACCAAGACGAAGGATGAAGCCCAAATCACATTCTCTTCTAAGTCAGTCCCCCAAGCCAGGCAAGTGATTTAGATAACACACAAACTTAAACACTCAAGTCACATTGAGTTAGACGTTCTTCAGTAGGAAAACCTTGGCTTTCCTTGAGTCTAGTTCACATAGTTTTATTCTTTAAATGCTTTCAAAATAATGCTGGTACTTTTACGAAAAACTTGTCAGAAAATATAATATTCTCATTTTGCTGTGAACATTCAGTCTCAATGATCAATAATAATCACAATGGTTTTTTATTAATATAATGTATTCTTATTTGTCTTCATTTAATCAACTTTGACAGTTTGGAGTTTTCTTTGTTTATGTGCTTGTTTTGTTTGTTTGTTGGTTTCCAAAGTAATTGAAATGTATATTATCCTATAATGGATATTAGAAGTGAAAATCCAAATTAGGAAATTACTGTGGAGTTTCCTTCTCTCAGAGAGAAAATATGCTACAGGTACAAAGTCAAATAAGAAAATACTATCAAAATCATAGAACTGAGGGCCCCTAAATGATACAAAAAAATTCAAATTTCATATAATACAAGAGGAAAATGGAAACCAGAGTGCATCCTGGAACAGCTGACTATATTACACATAACCAGACCCCAATGGTGTTGGTAAAGGTATTTCCCTTCTCTCCCTTCTACTTCTGGATAAATCCCTCCCTTCTACTACTGCTCAGATCCCATGACTGTCTTCCTTCTCTCATTCAACAGTTATGTGCCAGGCATTGTTCTAAGGAACAATGGTGAACGAAAGTAGCGATGGTCCTGCCTGATAGAGCTTATGTGCTCTTCACCCAGCCTTGATCCTCCAACACTGACAGACGGTGGAGGCCAAAAACGGGGCAATATTCTCACACAGGCCCACCCCTAACATTTGCAAAGTTCAGGGCAAGCATACAAATGGAGGCCCACATCCATATATTTGAAGGCTATAAGTTGAGCTAATGAATATATTCTAATCTTCTAACTTGATCTTCATAATGGCCTGCAAGGCCAAGTTTAACTTGAGAATTTCAGCCAGAATGCAGAGGTGCTGGAGGTGCCAGGTACCCTTCTCTTTCCACCCCAGCTGTGTCCAACACCACAAGGGGCCTGACCTCTACATACTCATGGGCACCTGACCCAGCTCACCAACCTCCATACACACTTCTGTAAGGGTGTACACACTGGCTTCCCCATGTGCCCCAGAACCCCCCCCCCACAAAGAGGCCCAAGCAAGCCCTAGAAGCAGGCTTGGGACTTTAGGACAGGGAAATCCTATACCCAGAGTACTATGAGGTGTTCTAGAAAGCAAGGTACAGGCTCCAGGTAAATACATTCCCTTGGTCCTTTGGACTCCTTGCCCTGCGTGGAAGGGCAAGATGGAAGAGAGCCAGAGGAAGGGAAGGGCCCCTTGCCCACATCTAAGGGCAGTGATGCATTCATGAAGTACAGAGGTAGATTAGATTTTTCAGTATCGGTAAAGAACAGCATTGAGGGGGAGGGGGAGAAGAGGAGCCAGGGACAAGGGAAAAAACACACTATCCTGAAGCCACCAAGAAGTGATCCCTTCCACCACTGCCACCCCTATGTTCCTCCCATCCAGCAGGCCAACAGTAGCAAAGGGAAGGGAAAAGGGAGAGGCCCAATACTCTGCTGTTACACCCTGCTGTGTTACCCCACTCGCTGCTAGAGCAGAGTGCACAGCCCAAAAGAACAGGGAGGAAAGAGAGGAAATAAGAAGAAAAATGGAAGGGAACTGATATTTATTAACTCTGCTCAAGGCCAGTTCTGCCCATCTCAGAGGGACAGAAACACAAACACAAAAATTTCAAACATAAGCAATAGCATTTTAAAAGCTGTTTATTAAATTATACCAAAAAAAACCCCATAAAACATTTTTTAAGTAAAGTACTTTTCCCACCACAGGCTTTGCAGTGCTCTTTGTGAGACTTCTACTGCAGAGCTGCCAACCCAGGGACTCCCACTGCCAAATCAATCACAGATGCTTCTAACCTGGGAGCGTCCCCTACTTACTTTATTAAAAAATGGCAGAGGCCATGGGATCACTGACCCAACCCCAGTCATAGAGATGTTACCCAACCCCAGTCATAGAGATGCAGTACATTCTCCCGGGCTCACCCGCGGGAAGTTTCTACATGACTAAGGCCCCACTCCATCCCTCCAAGCCAGAGATGCCAGGCAGGGAGGCTGCCTCATATGCTCATCACAGTAGTTAACTCTCCTTCCTCTGCCTCTATTTATCCACCAAGTAAATGCTATGGGCTCTAGGGAAATGCTTACAGGTCCACTGCTTACAGTTCAACAGACCTCTACATTAGGTTACATTTTGTATTATATTATACTTCCATCTATATCATATTAATAATACCCTTCTTCTTCCTCCACACCAGCCCTCACCCTCACAAGAATTCAAGATCCTTCTCTTTTTTTTTTTTCCTGACATATCTCTCTTATTTGATTTGAATTGTTTCTTTGTGAGTTCTTTGGCGACAGAGTATACGATCAAACCTTATATATCATGTGCTGAAAAGTGGGGAAGGAGTTTTTAAACATGCCTGCCATGGTCTGGAAGTGTGCTTTTTGCACAGGTTATCTCATTTACTCTTCACAAGACTTTACCAACCATTATTACTATCTGCATTTTTAGGCTGAAAAAAATCTGAGTACAGAGAGATTAAGCAAGTTACTCAAGAACAAAGCTAGAAAATCTCTGACACACACAACTCTACCTACATCTGTAAAACTACAGAGTTACTCTCTTCCCACTACAGTAGTTCCCTGCTTGCACGAATGTTGTACATAAGGTTCTCCTTCCCACTCCCAACCCTTTTTCTGACACATGCTTGTCTCACACACACACACACATTACTTTATAGACCAATGGTCCCCAAACTTCAGTCATTCAGGTACCACCTTCACAATTTCTGACACATTCAGATTTCACATATAATACATATAAATATTATTTAATTAATGTTTATTTAAATCAATTGGCTACTTTAAAAGATAAATTTATAGTACTATCATAAATAGAAAACCAATATCCTTTATCAAAATTAAAACAACTGCATAACTATTATAATTTTTAAAAATATTTATCTGCACACTAAGAGTAGCTCACATTCTGCCAGTATTTGGTACTGGCACGTGGATCATATTTTGAGAAACATTGCTACAAGCCAAGCTCACTTATGACCCCAGGTATAAAAAATATTAAAAATAATATTAGAAAACCTATTACAGAAAGTATTTTAAAGAACAATATATCATGAAAAGCAGGTTTTATCCCATAAATAAGAGGAATATCGGAATAGCTTCTGGAATTTTTATTCCAGAAATAAATGGAATATTGGAATAAAAGAATAGCTTAACACTGGGAAATAAATTTACATGCATATATTAAATATATATACAAATAAACAGAGACACATAGGCTACAAAACAAATTAAAACCATTATCTTTTTTAAGTTAAGTAATATCCAACTTATAGATAGAAAAATAGGCGTAGATGTATTATAAATTGCAACCAAGATCTTAGAACTGATACATTTAGAGCCATGGTTCTCAACCAGGGATGAATTTGTCCCCAGGAGACATCTGGCAACGTGTGGGGATATGTGTGATGGTCATGACTGGGGTGGCTGCTACTGGCATCCACTGGGTAGAGGCCAGGGATGCTGTTAAAAAATCCTACAATAAACACACAGGAGAGGTACCCCCAACAAATAATTACCCAGTCCAAAATGTTGATGGTGACAAGGTTGAAAAACCCTGATTTAGAGGAAATGGAACAGCTAACTCCAAATCTGATTCCAAGTCCAAGGCTTTTTTCATTATATCACACCACATGTTTAACGCTGAATTAAAACATTATTTCTGTGGAAAAATGCATTTTGAATTCAAATAACCAACTCTAAAACTTACCTAAACATTATACCTAACTTCACAGTCATGATTAGGAGACAGAACAGCTCACTCTACAAAGAATGTTCTTCCCCCAGTGGAATGACTTTCCCATGAGTAAGGAAAGTTAATGTACGCCTTCCACCACCAAGCCATGGTCAGATGGTCTAGGAGCAGTCCACCAAGGCATTTGTTCAGCTAATTTTCTCCTGTGACATTAACATTTCCCTTTGACTCCAGTATGATCTGGAAACCTGGGTTTTAAACTGTCCTGGAAATTTCATAATAGGCTAGTGTGTTTTAAATACTGTTTGCTTATGCCATTTATGCA
This sequence comes from Lemur catta, assembly GCF_020740605.2. Classification (NCBI taxonomy): domain Eukaryota; kingdom Metazoa; phylum Chordata; class Mammalia; order Primates; family Lemuridae; genus Lemur; species Lemur catta. Next base: position 34,684,646 of record NC_059135.1, on the reverse strand, counting down.
ATTTATGTATTGGGGGAAAGAAGCTGAACTGCTTTAAACAAACAGATACTTGTGTCCCTCTGCAGCTCTCTCTATAAGAGTTCTTCTTTCTGAAAAATGGAAGGAGACATAACTACATTATTTTTCTTCAGCTAACTTTCTTGACCTACTTTTTCCAACCTGTTTTCTACTCCTTTACCATGCCTGCAGAGGGGAGAAAGGAACAGTTAATAAACCATCTGTGTCAAATAGAGAAGCCTTTATCCATCAATCTCTGTGTATGCTCAGGACAAACAAGCTAAATATTGCCACCCTTCCCTGTGCTGCAGCTAAAATACAAATTATAAAACCAAACCACTAAACATTTTCAAGATCACAATTTAAGAGCCGTCAAAAGAAAGCTACTGGATTCTTGCTGCAGCTGATGGGTAGGAAATGTTTGACTTTCAAAGTTCACGGATTATAAAAAGCATCAGTGTGTGCGGAGAGCTTTGTGTAGGATGAGTAGGTGGGGCTATAATAAGAAAGAACAGTATTTTGGTTCTTTCGCAGATTTAATTCCTTCATCCAGTCTCCCACTAATATCTGTGGGGATATGCAAATCACCCCAGATTGGGCCTCCCCAACCTTCCTCCTCTGTCTCTTTCCCCATCATCCCCTCATCTCCTCAAGACACTTTAGCAGGGAATGAGCAGACTCATTCCCTTCTTCCATTCCTCCTCCATTTTCCCCATCCCTGAAGAGAACGCCATTATTTCCTTCAGGACTTCTTTTTAAGAATATTTTCATCTTAAGCTTTCAAATAACCATAATTATTACTCTGTAGAAAATCTTTCTCACAAACTAAGGACAAAAATAAGGCATTACATGTTTAAATAAGCTTCCAGTTCAAATGCAGGAAAATAAAAATGGTTTAATAGGATCATGGAATTTTCTTTCTTTTTCTTTTTTTTTTCTTTACCAGTTTATTACAAAGGATATTTTAAAGGATACAAATAAACAGCCAAGTGAAGTCTGGAAGGGTCCCGAGCACGGGGGCTTCTGTCCCTGTGGAGTTCAGGTGTGCCACCCTCCTGCCAAGTGAACGAGTTTTGGTTCACCTTCCTGTAAGCCACCATGTGTTCACCTTCTAGAAGCTCTCCAAACTCAGTGCTTTTGAGTTTATGGAGGCTTCATTATGTAGGCATGATTGATTAAATCACTAGCCACTGGTGATCAGATTAACCTTTAACCCCTCTCCCCTCTTCAGAGGTCAGGGGTAGAGCTGCAATCCCAGCCCTCTAATCATACCTTGGTCTTTCTGGTGACTAGCCACCCTCCCCCAACCCCCCACTCATGAAGCTATCTAGGAGCTGCCAGCCACGAGTCAATCATTACCACATAAAAAGACATCACTTTGGAGATTCCAAGGATTTTAGGAGTTATATGCCAGAAACAGGAACAAAGACCAAATCTGTATTTTACAATGTCACAGTTCCCCCCATCCCCGTCTTCGAACCCAGATCCCTTACATCAAAGGGACATACAACTCAATATACACTGGCACATTCAATCATTAATAATTAGTCCAGTCCATCATATTGTATGAATATCTCCCAGGGTGAGGCCACTTAGGTTTGCAGGCTTCCTTTCAATCTGGTCAGGTTTGAAAAGCAGGAATGGCCTCAGCAGACAGACAGCTTCCCCCTTTCTGGCACCTGTTATAATTGATCTAAGAGACAACACAATCTCTTGCTCTGAGCCTCTTTTGAGGTGTTAATGTAATATTGTATTTCCCTTAATTCATAACCCAATTATTCATTTCTTTACCCTCAGCTACTATTCCTCCTTCTCTTCATTAATCTAAATTTTTCCACCTTTGGAAGGGACAATAGAATTGGCCGTTGTGCCGGTCTAGATTACAGGCAGCAATACAAGTACCTCCCTCCCCAGTGCACTTCCATTCTGATGGGCTAAGATCACATAGCCGTCTTTACCACACAGTTGCATTCACTCTTAGCCCCAGTTTTGCCAGATAGGGTGAAGGTACAACCCAGCCCCATCAGGTCGTTAGGAATTCTGCACTTGTAGTTGCAGCCCTGGTCCTAGGACCAAGGGAAAAAAAGTTGAGATGATGTGGGGAAGAAAGAAAAAAGAAAGTATAATCATTATACTAGGGTACTCCTCCCTTGGCAAGAATTGCATAGTCATATCAGCATCCTCCCCTATCCCCTCTTCCCCAGATCAACAACACAAACAGAGGAAAACCTAGTGGGGACACCCCTTTAGTCCTACTCACGTTGAGTGTGAGCACACACTTGTGAAGGCATGTAAGCCAGCCCTTTATGCTTTTATCTCTGCATTGTGAGATTTTCTTTTAAAAGATTTCCTTAAATGTTATATTTCATAATTTAAAAAAAAAAAAACCCTCCCGTCCTCAACAATAAAGACACTGGTTTTTTTAAAGTAGGGTTTTAACAGTTATTTTCCACAAATATGACGATTATTATATTACTTTTTTACTTTGCTATTTATTTTTTTATGGTGTGATCAAAAGCTCAGAAGAGCTTAGGATAAGCAGTTCCAAATATTGTGCAGCACTGTGGTTTTAATTAGTAGTAGGAAACTCATTTAACGGTGACTTATTTTTCCCCTCAGAATGATAACCACGAGCAATTAGTAATGATGACTATGAGGACTTCTCCCCTATTCTCTTGAAAAATCTCTAAAACTCAGACTTTGTAATCCAATTGATGATGATATAGGTACAGTAAATAAGTTATTTTGGAATTATAAAATATTAAACTCCCAAATGTGAAATTACAACCACTAAAAATGAAATTAAAGAAGATTTTCAAAACATCAATCAATATTTCCATTTATTTTCTAGAATCATTAAAGTAGAAACAGACTTTAAATTAAGATTGAGTGCTGTATTGCACGCTGCAGAAATACAAATTAATTCCACAACGTAGCCTCAAGCCTACTTCACTGATACCTTCATTTCATTCATCCAAAAAAATGCGTGAGTGCCTACCGTATGCCAGACACAATAGTAGGGGTTGCAAATTCCGAGGTGAACAAAGCAGAGAGGGCCAGCATAGAGCTTACAGTCTGGTATTAAATAAGTAAGCACATAAATGAGTATATAATTACAAATTACGATAGATGTGACTGAAGGACCCAATTGTACTAGAATATAATATTCCTGAACAAGGAAGACAGATAAAGGCAACACCAGAGTATTGCAAGGTTAGTGTAGCATGAGAAAATTGTGATCCGAAGGGCAAAGCGGCAAGAGGCAGCAAGTGATAGAACAAGGAGGCTTCCAGAGAGACCAGAGGGGGGAGTAAGGCCGGAGGAGGGTGGGCGGAGGGGTGAAGAAGCAGCATCCGTTCAGAGCAGGCCCTGTAAGTCCGGAACTTGGCACCCTTGGTAATGGGAGTTATGATGTCAGGAGTGGGGCAACCTGACAGATTCCCTTTCAGATGGTGTCCCTCACCGAGACCTGCTCACTGCACGTTCCGTGGAGCAGGAAAGGTCTCAACACATTACTCTGCGCCAGAGGTGACAAAAGCCAAGGCCCGCAGGGGCCAAGCAGGTGAGGAGAATTAACGAAGACATGTGTACACACACACTGTGTGAGAGGCGCGGGCTGTGGAGACCTGGAAAACAGGCAGGGCACAACTTTCACTCCATTCACCCACTATAGGGCCACACGGGGCCAAACAGAAACGACTTTTAAAAGAGAAGCTAGAAATCTGGATCTCTTTTCATGCGAAACATTCCATTTTTTTAAGACTATATGGGGCAAATAAACCAAGTTTGAGGCCCACTGCTTTGCAACTTTCCTTTAATATTTTGTCAGTTATCTATATACAAAAGATTTTGCTCCCTAACCCTTCAACTGGTTTTAGTTTTTAATATACCATTAACACAATATTTCAGGCCAAGATGCCAAAAAATTATAGGAGAATCCATTCCACTATTCTTGTCCTTTATTCTTTAAGCCTAAAAATTTCATATGTATTTTAGAAATGGATAACATGGAAGATATAATAGCACATTTACAAAATATCCTATATTTTGTATGTAAATGTCATTGTCTTTAAACATAAATCTACCACAGTGGTGGCGATGGTGGTGGTGGTGATTTCGCCTTTTACAGCAATCCACGTAGTGAGTATTCAATAAGCATTTACTATACTACATATTCAGCCTAATGCTAAGTTCCTGTCCTCAAAGAGCCTATGTTCTTGTTGGTGAGAAAATAATCTCATAAATAATTAGCAGACAATGCAAAACAGTATATAATTAAACTTTTAACTATGCAGAACAAATGAATACAGTAAGGAGCCACAAGATTTTTTTTTTTTTTTGAGACAGAGTGTCGCTTTGTTGCCCTGGCTAGAGTGAGTGTCGTGGCGTCAGCCTAGCTCACAGCAACCTCACACTCCTAGGCTTAAGCAATTCTACTGCCTCAGCCTCCCGAGTAGCTGAGACTACAAGCATGCGCCACCATGCCCGGCTATTTTTTTTTTCCTATATATATTTTAGTTGGCAGATAATTTCTATCTATTTTTAGTAGAGATGGGGTCTCGTTCTTGCTCAGGCTGGTCTCGAACTCCTGACCTCGAGCGATCCACCTGCCTCGGCCTCCCAGAGTGCTAGGATTACAGGCGTGAGCCACTCACCCGGCCCAGGAGCCAAAAGATTTTGAGAGGCCTGCTGTAACTGGGAAGGATTTGGACAGGCATAGAAGAGGGGAAAGAATAAATCCTATGGGGAGAGACAGAGTGGGTAAAAGGCATCTTCCACACCAGTGCTACTCAAAGAGTGGTCCACGGACCAGTGTCCATTGGCAAATGGTTTCCTACCAGTCTGTGAAGTAAGTACAGAAATAAAGAATAAGTAGGTAGAAACTTTTCTAGCACTTGTACACTGCTCTGACATCTAAGCTCATGGTCCATGGACTTGGCTTGTTGAACAAGTCATAGACCAGTTAGGACACAGGTAGCACAAGCTGCACGCCAGTCATGGGCAGCAGGACCACGTTACAACATACAATACTTTCAGGTTAGTTGTCACCTATAACTCAAAAGGGTGTAAAATCCAGAAATTGTTTATTTCTTCAAGGCAAGTTCTTTACTATGAAATTGTTGAAATTGGTTACTAAGAAAGGATGGAAGGTTAATTCTGAAAATAATAGTTTCATTTTTGATAAAAGTTTAAAATGAATAACCTGAGCCTGCTGAAATTTGCCTCAAAAATGTCTTCTTCCATTCCTGTCAACGTCCCCTCTGCAAGACTGGTTTCTCTGCCAAAAGTGCTATTAAAACAAAACCTAAAACATTTTCAGATAGACATTATGCCTTTCAGTAGCATTATCATCAGTCCAGCCTGGATTAGATATGTTAACAAGCAGAAAGCAAGCTCATTTGTAGCATTAAAAACTTTAAATACTGACATAGGCAGTACATATTCAAAGTGTTCATATAAACATATAATACAGGGAATCACCACTTCAAACTTTATAGTTTAGTTATAATTGCAGGTCAACAAAGTTATGAATGTAATAATTCTCTATATTAATTGCCTATACACACACTTTCAAGGGACATGTATACAATTTTTGTAATTTTTTCTTTTTTCTTATGCTATGTTATTATTTATTGAAATATAATTTTGTCTTGAATTTAATAATAAAACATCTGAGCTTATATTTTGCATGTTTGGCTCTTATTTTGTTTTTCTGCTCATTCACAGTATCAGTCCACAATGTATTGGGAATTAAAATTCAAAAAAAAGAAAAACTAGTCCAATATTCTGAAAAATATTGATCTATCCCAAACTTCTAGAGCACCTTCCAGTTATGTAACCTTTCCCTAGGGCCTTATTTTCCAAAATTCGGGGTGTGTTGCTTAGTAATAGACTAGGCATTAAATTACATTGACTCAGACAGTAAGAAAGTCACTGCAAGCTGAGCTGTTCAGAAGAGGTCTGGGTCTTTTAGTTAGCATCAGTTAAATTACGTACAGGCTATATATCCCATTCCCCACAGGCTTGCTACCAAGCTCTGTATCCCATTACTCACAGGATGTTACAGTGAAATAAAATCACAGATTAAACTCAGCCAAAGGTACATTTATTATCCAGCAGGCATTAAACCTAGTTTATAGCTCAAGGAAGTCCCAATTTCTTCCTGCTACCACCTAACACGAAAGACTCACTTCCAGAGAAACACCAGTGTCCTGATGGCAGGACCAGCCAGTGTCCCGGGGTCATTGCAACAGTGGGAACTTGGGCTTCCCACAGCTCATTCGTATGAGGTGGCACTCATTTCATAAACGAAAAATTATTCCTAATATCCCTCAGCCTAATTAAATCCCTCTGAGGTAGGTTTCTAAAACAATATTTTAAGTTCTAACTATTCAATACTGAAGGTGTTAATTCCTTATCAGAGTACTTGAAATAACTAACCACCTCTAAGGAGAAAATTAGGTAAGGACCACACCGTCTACACAAATCGCTTTCAAACTAAATTATCACACATACAACATAAGAATTTTATTCCAATAGTTCTATTGAAATAAAGTCTCTGTTTAATGATAGGATGCCCTAAATAAATCTTCAACACTTGCTAATCTTCCATCTTAACGAAGAGCAGAAATTTGGCTTAGAGCATTTGGCAAGGATCAGTATTCAACTAGAAGTAAGCGAACATTGTTTTGTTTCCACTGTAAAGACTGCTACAGTTACCTTCTCTTAATCATGTAATAATGGTACAGAGTTACCTTTTAAAATACATTTCCTTAAGTTAAATAAAAAATGAGTAAATGGAATGAAAATATTAGGTAACCAATAGTAGAGGCAGCATTCATACATGGCAAAAACTTGTGAAAATTGTTCTGTTAAGTTACGGACACTTACAACCACCTCCAATCCCGTCTCCCTGGAGTTTCCAGGATATAGCAGCTCACTAGTAATTGCAGATGGCAGCTATAGCTAAAAAGGCCTGAGACTCATAATTTCCCATAATTCTACCTCAAAGCATCACCCAGGTAAACCCCATGGGATAACCTCTCCACACTGCAACCTTTCTCCCTTTAACATCCCTTAGAGAACAGTTTATAATTCAGATGACATTTACTGTTTGTGTTAATCAAATCTTAGCAATATAAAATAGGAAGAGGAGAAAGAAAGCTTTTATACATACCTGAGATAAAACAAAGACAGACTAAAATCCACTGTACTAACACAGCTATGGAATTGTAGACTTTTTTTTCTTTTCTCTGTTTTCCAATTCTTGTAATATTGTTATAGGTCTCTTATAATCCAACAATGTGATAAGAAAAAATAAAATTGAAAACAAAAAAAATTATGTGAAGTCATCTGAGTCTAACATGATGGGAAATGGGATGCCTGAAACCAAATTTATAAGATAGGAGCTAAGTAATGATGGCTCACCTTACAGAAGGTGCATCATCTTAAAGAACTCCTTTAGAGAGTTCCCATACTCAGAGGCTCCACAGGATCCTTCATTTCTTGGTGCCATACCCCACCCTCCCCCAGTAATTTAAAACATAGCCTTAGCTCAGAGACTGCTGCTTTCTTGTCCACCTGGGTCTCCTCTCTGTATTTCTGCCTCTTCCAAGAAGCCCTCTCTGACTCCTCACCTGTCTTTCCACCCATGGCATCAGCATCTGTCTCCACCATGTGCTGCACCTTGTGCTATTTCTCTGTGTCCCTAGTGTCATGCCCAGAGTTTAGCACACAGAGGGGAGTTCAGTGGATGTCTGCCTTAGGACTGTTATCATTTCAACGTACAACTATTTTCCAGATAATACATTTAATATTAATAATAGCTACCATGTGTGTAAGTGCTTTACATACATAATTTCAGTTCATATCACCTTCAGCCTTCTGAAATATTTATCACAATCCCCATGCTACACGTGCGGAAACAAGGTGGGAAGAAGCTAGACAGCATGTCCAATCTCAAACCCTTGGAAGGTGGTGGAGTCAGGATTCAAACTCTCCACCTCGAGTGAAAACTGACTTCCCTCTGCCACCCCGTTCCACTTTCACAGATTCACTGCTCATTTTGCATGAGCAGACATGCAAATCCACTGTCATTAATTTCTCCCACAACTGCACATCACTCAGCAACTGCACCAAAAAAAAAAAAATCAAAATAAACAGAGAACAACATTGGCAGCTTGCTTTAGCTATATTAGAATGATAATCAGTCTATGTTCTGAAGAAACTTTGTACACTTTTTTATTTCTTGAAAACACACAAGTTTAAAATTTCATAACAAACTCTGCTTAAACAAAAGCAATACTTAATACTGGGAAACATTTTGGTTTTAACTCCTGAGATCAATCCAGTCCACGTCTGATGGCAAAAAGGCAAAAGCTTCCCAGAAACACTTAGTCAGAGAAAGATAAATGCAGATTCATGGACTGCAGGTATTTTTGACATTTCCCTTGTTGCTAGGGGTCACAGAAGTAATTAGATTTAAGTGGAAAATTAATGTTTATGCCAATAAAATAAGTGTGATGGGAAGTATGTGAATTAGGTATATTTATTTTTATGCTTCTCTTTATTTTCCAAATTTCTTACAAGTGAAGATACTACTTTTTATAATTAGGGTGGAAAATGTTATAAAGTTAAAAAAACAACCAAGGACTTCCTTTCACCAGTAAGCTATAGCACATTCTCAAGCCTAAACTGAACTTGTACATAACAAGTGTAATATTACCTGGAATTTACTTTAAAAGACCACAGCAGAGCAATATGAATCATATGTGTTAATTTTAATCTTGACCCTAATTAAGACTTCACACTCAAGGAGTCGTCAACTGACATTGACTCAAAAGAACCACATTCCTGAAGGTAGCAATGTGATCTTTCTCTCTAACTAACCTTGTGGTTTTGATCATAGGTGCTGTAGATGTTATAGACAAGTTTCATCAGTGAAATTAGTGGTGTTTTAAGATGCATAGACTGACCCTTTCCGTTAATGTGGTACAGAAATCTAGTGACTAAATGCAATGCAGTATCATGGATTTGATTCTAGAACTTAAAAAGAATATTAGTGGGGAAAAATCTGGAGTTTAGTAAGTAGTAATGTACTAATGTTGATTTCTTAGTTTTGACAAATATACCATGATACAGTAGAGGGTTAACAATAGGGAAACCAGGTAAGAGTACATGAAAACTCTGTATTATCTCTGCAATTTTTCTGTAAATCTCCAACTATTACCACCCCCCCCCCAAAATCTGGCAAGAATGGTAGACTGTGCCATTAAGACTGGCATCTCAGGCTTGATTCTTAAACACCCTACCTATAGTCTGTGTTCCAATGGATTCCTGTCTACCTGGCCCAAATCACTTTAACCCATTTTAACGCAGCCACAGCAAATAAATGACATAAATACTTACCTAAAGAGAACCCAAAAGGACAGACAGTTGGGGATCCACAGAGCTTACACAACAGGTCGTATATTTGTTTTGTACATTTCTTGCTAATAAACATATTTATGTGCAATGGAATGAAGTCTGCAAACTGCTTTCATTGTAATCTGGTAAAAAGGTTACTCCTAACTATTGGAGGTTAGAAATGTTTACTAAAGCAAGAGAACTTAAGAGTTGTGAATAACCAAAATGGCTTAGATCAGTTTGTAACACACAATAGTCAGTACAGCTTTTCAACTGCAGCTTTTAATGACTAACATGTATCAACGTCCCCAGGATTAAGAAGGATACCGAACATGAAGAAAGGTAGGTCAGAGGGGATTTAATATAGTTAAGAGCAATGTTCAGTTCACATACAAGGAAAAACAACAGTAATAATTCACCATGTGTAAGACATAAAATTATAAGGTCAGAAAAAAGACACCGTGAACACAAGGAAACTAGCTGAAACAGTATAGAGTGGGCATATACAGGAGAAAGTATGTGCTTAGAGCCAGAGAACAAGGCCTACCAAAACCCAGCGGCCTTGTGGCATATGAAAACAGATCAGGAGAAAAGTATTATTTCCCCTTCATGGCAATCTAATGTAGTAGATACTATCATTTCGTTTTACATATGAGGAATCAAAGCTCTGGTGTAGATGAAGTATTAACAAGTGGCCCAAGCTCTGATAGGTAGAAAGTGGTGACACTAGTTACAAAAAGGTTTCCTCCCAATAACATTTTACAAACTTTTATATGAATATTGACAAATCACTTTAATCCATTTTAACCCAGCCACTGCAAATGAATCACATAAAGACTTGCCAAACTTGGGAGCTCACACTCAGGGTCTGAAGGAATGCTGAGGGCACTGCAAACCACAAGAAAACCTTCCTAGAGGGCCAAATTACCCTATGTTGAATAATTTAAAACAGTATTATTTCTTTTTTTTACTTTTTAGAGACAGGGTCTCGCTCTGTCATCCAGGCCAGAGTGCAGTGGTAGACCATAGCTCACAGCAGCCTCAAACTCCTGGGATCAACTGATCCTCCAGTCTCAGCCTTCATAGAAGCTAGGACAACAGGTGTGCACCACCACCATGCCCAGCTATTTTTTTTTTCTTTTTTTAGAGATGGGGTCTCGCTCTGTTGCCCAGACTGATCTAAAACTCCTGGCCTCAAGTGTTCCTCCCCCTTGGCCTCCCAAGCATTTTAGGATGAGCCACCATACCCATCCTAAAACTGTATTTTTATGTTAAAACAAAAGATATATTACAAAACAGAATACTACGTCTGCATGGGTTTTTAAAATAATGCATTTCATAGAAACTTCAAGCTTGCACCAGCATACTTTGAAACATATCCAAGCCCCTCGGGGTTTATGGTCCTCCCCTGGAAATAGTTCTGTGAAAATTTTTAAGAAATATATCAAGTGAATTAAATTTTATAAGCAGTCATGTAAATTAATATTTTTAAAAAGCTCACACACTTAAAGACTATCAGTTTTCCATTGTTTAGTGTTTCCACATTTTAAAAATATAATGATAAGGATTTCTTGATTTTTTTATATATAAAGCCCAGAAAAGATTGAGTGACTTGCTTTCCTCTAAAAGCTTCATTTTCCTCTTCTAGAAAAGGCGTCCCATAGCAGTGACTCAGAAGATGATAATGGAGGTGATGGTGATTATAATGGCAGTGGTATCTTTCACTCGTGTTCCTCTATGTACCAGGAGATCATTTGGGCCATTAATTAATATGCCAAATTCTTCCCTCAATAAACATGATCTAGACTTTTAAATAGATCTCTTTAAATAATTCAATTACATAAATGTGTGGTATTACCAAGCAATTAACTAAATATTAGGTTAACATTGGTGCCTACGTTACTGGAAATTGACTAATTAGTGAAAAACAGAATCAAATGTATTATTTTTAATTACATAAATTAAATTACAAAAAAGCAACATTACCACTATCCTGTTCTCCACACGGGAGATAGAACATAGCCTCTCCCATTTAAAAACTGTGTTGCCTGAAGCAACCAAACACTAATAGATTGTCAAAGTCAGTGCTGAGAGTCAGGGGCAGAAACACCAGGACTTGAATCTTGGTATCCTGGCATTATAATCCCAGGCTCCACCAACCAGAACACGATGCTCTTTAAAAAGCAAAACAAAACAAAAAAAGAAGGCTTTTCTATTGTGCACATCCAAGGCATTGTCAGCACATCACTGTTTCATTGTTCTGCCCATTCTTCATGGGAGCAGTCACAATTATGTGGTCATGCCTGGTTCTTTTCCTAATGCTAACAAAAGCAAGAGGAGCTAGAATTCCATAACCCTTTAACTTTCTGAAGAACTCCAAATTCATGATTTAAATGTTTCATTTAAAGGCTTGGGTAAAAATGAATGAGAGCAGTCAGGTACCTGGCAGTTCTGTAGCTTCCTCTGAACTGTGAAATGCCCGAAACATTAGTAAAATGCCCCCAAAAACTGTCAAATGAGACTTCACTTATCTGTGCAGGGAACTGCGGTTATCCAGAACATGGAGAGTGGTTTGACTAATGAGAGCAATTCTGGCCATGACACTCCAATCATTTTCTCAGAAACAGAAATTGAATGAGGTTGAGGATTATAACCACATGTAGAAGCTATGCCATATGGAATCGATGTTCCTGCACATAATTAATCTGTAACATTTGAGACAAAAGAATGTTCTGGTGCTGTCAGAGCAAAACTATTCTATTAATACTTAGTACTCAAAGAACTATTGGCTTTTGTGGATTCCCCCATGTGACGCCAGCAGTGATCAAGAGTGATACTTTGGAAGGGGAATCTGATAACATTATCCAAAAGAAAAAATATATGTTGCCTTCTTCCTTCACACTTTGGTGAGTGACTCAATTTTGTCTGACAACAGGAACTCATATAAATCATTATAAATAGATTTAGAAGGCATTATATTATTATTAAAAGAGAGTCAAGGTGGATTCTGGCCGTTCTGACACTAACTCTCTTTGTGATCTTGGGCAGGTCACAACCCATCTGGACCTTATTTCGTTATCTGTCAAATAGGAATAATATCCACCATGCCAGGCTCAAAATGCTGTAAGAATTTTTTAATGCATAAATATTAATGACTGTTATGAATATATGGCCCAGCTACAACCATGCAGATGACTAACACTATACTAGTAGATGACAATTTAGAAAGTGCCTCATTGACCATGAAGAGCAATAATGTCTGGCCACCTAGTGCACTCACACTAGAACTGTCACATGAGAAACAACCATCTCTTCTTTTCTTTATTATATCAACTACTCTAACTAATGCAGTTATTCAGACCTAAAGCAGAGGTCACAGATGAATGCAGGCAAACCAAATCCCCCCCACATATCTGTTTTGTTTGGCCCTAACGATGTTGGCCTACGCAGTATTTGTATATTTGTTTAATTTTTACTTAGCTGTCAACATTTAAAAATTAGAAGATTTCATATAAAAATCCAAGATTCTTTAGGAAAAAAATATCAGAAGACCTAGCAACAATGAATTCTTATTTACAAATGGCAACACTTGGCTAAAACTGAATAGACTTGTGCCTTTTAGAGGGGACATGTGCTTACCCGGTTCCCCAAAACCTCCACTCTTTCACTCTTACTCTGCTTTATTTATTCAGTTTTTCTGTTCAAAGCAAGCCCTAGTATTTGACTTTATAACCTTCTTAAATAAACTTGTGGACATTTAAAATTCTTGGGATTCATATAATGTTATGAAGTTCAGGCCTGGACAGCAAAAGACTAAAATACAGTCATCCCTTGGTATATACCAGGATTGACTCCAGCACCTCCTGGGTATACCCAAATCCTCACATACTCAATCCCGCAGTCAGCCCTGCAGAACCCTCATATAGGAAAAGTCAGCCCTTCATATATACTGGTTTCCCATCCCTCCAATATTGCATTTGCATCAGCATTTGGTCGAAAAAATCTGCGCATAAGTGGACTAGTGCAGTTCAAACCTGTGTTGTTCAAAGGTCAACTGTAGTTAATTGCTACCAAACTCCCCTCCGTGAAGTTCTGCCTATTAACTACATTATGCCTAACAGGTAACCATCCCTTCAGAGTCTAGACCACCATATCCTTTTTCACCTGAATTACAACAGTAGCCTAACTGACCTCCGGGCCTTCCATCTTGCCCACCTATTATTTCAATAGCATTAAAGCCAGTGCCACCTTTCTAAATTGCAAGCTTAATTCCCTCTTTTCTAATGGTTTCACATTTACCTTTGGAAAAATTCTCAACTCCTTAACATGGTTTAGGGAAGCTTTCTAATAATTTACTTTAAAATATAGTAAGACAGGAATATAGAGAGATATGTAGATATTTATAAACAAGGGACACTAAATGGTTCAAGTTCCCTAATCAGGAATTCACTCCAGTTAGTATTGCAAAGACCCTATTCAGGTGTCCACCCTCCACACATTCCTATGCCAAATCCTGACTGTTCTATGGGAGGGAAATAAACTTCTATCTTCTTTGAGTCATTGTAATTTGTAGCCTCCTTGTTGCAGCACCTTAAATTATGCCCTAACACTACATTCAGTGTTTTTCAGTTCCTTAAATACACCACACTCCCTCTTCCCATGAGTTCTTTGCACATGTTCTTCCCTCTGCCTAGATAGAACCCTCCCACCTCCTAACCTTCATCTGGCCAACTCATACTTTACTTCAGTTCTCACTTACTCTGAGAGATTATCCCTAATCTTTAGGCCGGGTTCCATTCCCCTTCATATGTATTCCAATAGCAGAACTTCTCTCTGACTTTCAGCTACCATTTTATGTACCAGTGGTCCACTAATTAGTATAAGGGATGCCAGAAACAATTTTTCACTAGTGAAATGAGTGATCAAGCTAAAGATAGCCCAAGTTACAGAATGACCTTTAAAAGCAGAGCTGCGTATCCATCGACACTGACTTGTCAACCAATTAGAGACTATGTCAAGAGAAGAAATGAATTTGTCTTGTTTGAGCCACTGTCATTTGGAGTGACTTTATTACAGCAGCTTAGCTTGTACCTTAACAAATGCATTTACCATAGTAAATGTTTTTCAGGACTGTGAAGAGACCATGCCCTCTCTCACCTTTGAGTCTTTGCACATGCTGTTCCCTATGCCTGGCATACTCTACCACCTCCTAATGTTACCCTACCCAATGGAACCTCCAGATTGTTACTTAAAGATCATCTTCTTAGATCCTTCCTAATCATGAAAGTCCATTAGATCCCCATCGTGTACTGCAATAGAAAACCCTGTACCCCTCTCATCATTACATCAACATATTTCACTGCCCTTACTATTTTAATAGTCTCTTTCCTTAGAAGCACTAAAAGCTCCTTAAAGGAAGAGGCCATGTCTCACGTGTTTACTGCTGTTTTGGCAGCATCTAGCAATGAGCCCTGCACACAAAGTCATCTAACGTTACGGTCACCCAGGGCACATTGCTCCATCTTGGCCACAATGACATCTGAAGAGATCTTTTCAATGACCTTGCTGTAATCTAGATTTATCTCTATATTTTATTTTAAATATAGTAATACCAACAAGGAGAAGGAGAACAAAGGAGAGAAAAAGAGGAGAGGAAGGAGGAGGAACAGAGTAGTTTGGCATAATTTGGCATGGTTTAATGAACCCTCCTGTCTAGGTTTTTCCCAAAAATGTCTTATTAAGAAAATACATTCAAAAACTTTTGAGGAAGAAGTTGAGGAAAGTCACATAACATATAGCTTCTTGAGCTATAATATTTTTCAAGCCCATAGCATGTAATTTTTCTGGTGTGTAGACCAACTGGGTGCCCCCTTACTATCTTTGCCTTAAATAGGACTCCAACTGCATATTAGCCATGTTTCTTTTAAGACCAGGACAGATGCTTAGCTACTATGTTTTAATTCTTCCTAGCAGCCAGGGATTGGCCAGCTGGTCTTTTGGTGAACTTATAAATTGTAATGCTATGAAAATGCTCAAACTGTAGTCACTTTAACCCTTGTAAAGAAACTTTATAAAAGATCCCTACATTTGTAGGGAATTAACAACCAATTACCTCAATCTACTTCCAATGTGAAATTTCTAGCATATTAATGTCTGTCGTTCATGTGGCCATTCTAGAGCCCCTTCCATAATAAGATGCAACCTCAACCACCACAGACGAAACTTGTCCTTCAAATTCTTTTGAATCACAGCAGCCAAGAGACTACTCATCTTTTTTTTTTCCCAACCTTGAATCTCTCACTTTTTTTCCATTCTCCTGCTTTACCCTTCAATTTTCAGGCTGCAGGATGGAAGGGCTTCTATTCCTTAATCTCAGCAAAATCATATGTATCCTTGGTCCATGACACCAGAAAAGGAATATATAGGTGTAATTTCATTCTTGATTTTCCATTAGCAATGTGTTTAATAAGGCAAGAAGCTCTGTTACTGTCACCTTAAACTAGGCTGACTTTTTTTCTGGCTCGACTTACCTCACTATAAAACAGTTATGAGGTCAATGCTAGCTTCCAGAATTTAATTAAGTGCCTAAAATGAAAGCTTTACAATTGCTTCCATTTTGTTCTGCATCAAAAACAAGAAACCAAATTTTGTCTGGGACTAAAATATAATACTACCCTTGTGAAAAATAATTACTGTACATAATTTATATCCTCATTGCCATGAACTCTCTGACCTAGTGCATCTGTTACTTTGATACTGTGTTCATGAGCTATCCACTGGGCTGAGGATTTGATTTGTTTCTCTATTGCTGCTCCCTGATTTACTGTTGCACACTATTCCCAGAATTCTGATTTCATATGCTTTTACTGATAACATGTGTCTACGAAGAAGTTCCAACTTTGTGTCCTAAATTAAACGAGATCAGACAATTTGAAAGTAGTATGTATAAACTTTATCATCCTTTACAATCAACTATTTATAGTCCTATTTTGCAGATACATTTCCTGACCACAGGAAAGCTTCAGTCTGACTGTAAATGAGTCTTTGGTGTGTGTCAGGACCTCCTGTCCAAGTGCAGTAAAAAATCTTTGCTTTGTTCTTAAATTATGCAGCTCTTCCCTGCTACATGCACTAAACTGCTCATATGTCAGCATTAATAATATTAGTAGCAACATACTCTGAGATCTACAATTCAGTGAGTGTGGAACTCCAGGGAAGAATTTGTTATTTTTCTCCTCTTTAAATAATAGATACCTAAGGACCATGGAAGAGTCTTTTCTGCCTTAAAAATGAGAACAGGAGTTGAAATAATACTTAAATCTTCTTCTATTCTCTTAATGCCTCACTCCATCTCCCATAAATACCAGAAGAGAGTCTGCATATTCTGGTGAATGTAGGCCAGCTGCTGTGACGCAGGAGGGAGATTTGGGGCTTTGAGATATAAATTTTTCAAAGAGCTAAAAGTAGCTCTCAAGAACCTCCTTAACACAACCGCCTGCCACAGCCTCAGACAGCATTTGCATTCTCAATCTCTACAAGATGGTGCTCATTTTGCCTATTCCAAGAGGCTTCACCTGCAAGGTGAAGACAGGTGGGTTAACTAGAATGGGCAGGGCAGGGCAAACCATCTCACTACAAGCTTGAGATAGCAAAATCAAATCTATTGCAATTGCCACATAGTTTCCCACATCTAAAAGGAGAAATTTTGGAAACCAAATGCTAAACTAACAAAGTGACAAACTCCCCAACTAATGTATGTCCCCTTACAATCTATGCCAATTTGCACAACAAAATGACTAGGAAGAAAACAAATTGTCAATATAACACAACAACAACAAAAACACTCTCCAACTGCTAAAAAAGCTAGTCCCTAAAAAGTCATATTTAAAGCTTCATCAGTTTCATTTCTCACAACACCGCCACAAGAGAGAAAATAGATTTGCCAGTTTGTGAAAATCAGTGCTGCTTTCAGAATGCTGGCAAAGACTCCAACTGAAGGAACACAAAATCAAGATCGGTGCTAAACTAGATGTGGGCTGGTCCTTGCCACCACTGTGAGAAATACAGACTGTTTGCCATACTAGTTTTGTTATTTCTTAAGCGCTGATTCCAACATAATCCACAGGAAAGGACAAAATTCCAAATATATCATTTGGAAATTTATTACTACACCACATCAAAGTCTACACGCCACAGTTATAGTGGTGATATTGGTGTAGTACTTTGCATGATACACACTGAAAGATAAAAGAGATTTGCTAAAGGCAAATCATTAAGGCAATTTAATTATAAGCCAAAAACATACTGTACTTAGAGCCAATAAGTGAGAATGCTACATCAAAATCCCCTATCCCCTTACCATATGCCTTTCTAGGTCTAACATCTGTAACACAGCCAACCCTAAATATATACATAATAGTCTGGCTATTCTTCCCCCTCCCCTCTTCTTACCTACCCCTAATCACTACAGCCACTTTGGAAATGTAGAGATGTTATGAGCTCACAGTAGCAGAAATAAAGTTAGAGAAAAGAGAAACAGTTTAGAAGGGGAAACCTCAAGGACAAACTGCCATAAATTCTTTTATGTTGTCCCTTCACTTTTGTGCAGAATGTTTGAAATTGCTCATTTCATTATAATACACTGCCTCAGATGTCACCAATTAGAGATCTGCGTTAGCAAGTATTACTTTTTAAAAAGTCTAATTACCTCCAGGGGAATCACTAGACTATGAAGAATATAATCAGATTGCTTTCCACTCTAACACCTATCAAACAACTACAGAGAGGGGGAAATGGCTTAATTTAGGAGCACTTTAGAACAATCTGGAAAGGTAATGTGGACCCTTAGGACCCACATGGCATTCTATATAGCTTTTGCTCAAGGTTTTGGACAATAAATAACCATTTTTGTAAATGGCCAAGGGTGAATACGGAGGACACACAGAATAAATTGATGATTAATAGATGTCCTGGGCCAGTAACCCAATCTGAGAACTCAAAAAATGCATAGGGCCCTCTGGCTTTGTCCAGTTCTGAGTTCATTCATTTTCTTGGTATACCTAAGTGCATGGTTTGCCACTCTGACCGGTGACAGCTGTGACAGCATTCTGCATAAGGGACTCCTGTAGGGGCCCCAGGACCACATGAGAGCCCTGAACTAGAAAGGTCAGAAATGTCTGTGGGCACTTGCTTTCCAGAGTATGTGTCTAAAGCCCACCAATCTTAAAGTTGGCATGCTCAGCCTCACAAAATCCTACAGCCTACGTATCTCTGCTCCCATCAACTTCCAAAATTCTTGTATTGACAAGCAGGAGGAGAAGCAATTAAAAAAAAAAAACAAAACTTTTTTTCTTAACCAGTAGAGTCTGCCATTTTGTTCCTAGATCCCCTCCCAGGATTCACCTTCAACTTGAAGGAAAAAAAGAGATTATACATCTCAAAAGTTACATGGCAAATGATCTTCAGGAGGCATATAGTCCCAGTTTCTGGACTAGGGGCTGAGATCTACAGGGTCAGCTAGCCCCATCATTAACCCGCCAAATAGGCACTGTGCTACACGAATAAACTGAGCGTCAGCACGCCACATTAGGCGGCCACGCCAACTCATCTGACCTTTGATGGCTGCATCAGTGGTGGTGCTGAGTGGAAGACAGCAGACATGGTAACCGAACAAGTCCAGCATGTCCCAAGTTTACTAGGGACACACATCACCCCCATCTAGCATCTTGGTTACCGAACTTCAAATACGGAGGCCAGGAAAGGGAGAATCAGTAAAAGCAAAGGAGAGGGCACAAACCAATTCCATTCTGTTCAATTTTGTCTAAAGTCATTCCCATGCTAGGAAGGAAGAAAACTATTCTTATTATTCCTCCCTCCATATCACAGGCCTCCTGCTCTTAGAAAAGACCAATTCAGTTCCATGTAAGATGAATCAGCTTTGCTGGAAGAATCTGAACACCTAAACACTACCATAGGGTTTCCAGGAAAATGTGCTCCTAGATATAAATAAAAATCTGATGAAGCAATATTGGAAAAACCTATTCGGAATCTGAGAATGGGCTGTGTATGTATGGGAACAGGGTGGGAGGTGGGCATATGGAAAGGCTCTGGATGGAAGGCAATGGATCCGAGAGGAATTGAAACATCCACTCTAGAGACCAGCTAGCTAGGTTCAAAAGGTTTATAATTCAATGGAAGCTGATGATCAGCTGAGGATCAGGAGGTGGCAGAGGCCTCGGCCTGCTAAGCAGACCAGACAGGGCACAGATGATAGGAATTTTGAAAAGACTTCTCAGAAAATCAGGGACAATATGAACTGGAGCAGAGAATAGGCCAGGCTGAGGTGTTGCTGAACGGCACTCGGTGGAAAGACTAAGGAGTCTAACAGAGACACTCAGGAATTTCAATTGTTTCTCTACCTTATAGAGATCAGTCCCCTGTAACCTCCTCACCCCCTTCCACAAAGCAATTTGGCCTGTGTGTATCCAACTTTTTGTGATAAAGACAAACAAGAAAGGTGATAAAGGATCCAGTGGTTTTCAAATTTTAGAGTATCTATGAACACTAAGAACGTTCGTTTAAAATTAAGAATGTCAGGTCCTACTCCAAGAGATTCTGGTAGAGGCAGATTCTGATACAGGCAGTTCTGGACCACACTTTACCAATCATTGAACAA
Source organism: Lemur catta (assembly GCF_020740605.2). NCBI lineage: Eukaryota > Metazoa > Chordata > Mammalia > Primates > Lemuridae > Lemur > Lemur catta. Next base: position 34,664,569 of record NC_059135.1, on the reverse strand, counting down.
CTATGAGGGCAGTAAAAAGGGTAATTTGCTAGCTAGCACAACAGCCCAGATTCATTCTGATGTCATAAAAGGTATCCCATGCACTCAGCAATCCTCAGAGAAGTTTCGGCAAAGGAGTTCTTCAGAACTGTCCCACGTTACATTTATAGGAGATTTATGTTGCCAACTTGGATTAATCTTGTATCAGGGTAGCCACCTTGGAGTCTGGTTAGTCACAGACTTAGCCAGTACCCCTCCATGCCCAGCCTTGATTATTTAAGAAAAAGTGACTTGTTCTGTTGAAACTTTTCAGTTTTTGTTTTTTTGAAACAGACTCTTGCTCTGTCGCCAGGGCTAGAGTGCCATGGGGTCAGCCTAGCTCACAGCAACCTCAAACTCCTGGGCTCAAGGGATCCTCCTGCCTCAGCCTCCCTAGTAGCTGAGACCAGGTGCACACACCATGCCCAGCTAATTTTTTCTATTTTTTAGTAGAGATGGGGTCTTGCTGCTGCTCAGGCTGGTCTCAAACTCCTGACCTCAAGCAATCCTCCTGCCTTTGGGCTCCCCAAGTGCTAGGATTACAGGCGTGAGCCATCATTACAGGCCAACTTTTCAGTTTTTAAAACTACTTTGGTCTCATGAGCCAAAGTGTTCTGAGACTTTTGCTTTTGCTCATATAGGTTTTTCTCCTGGGTACCTTCATTTTTATAAGAAGGACAACTCTGGTGATGAGACAGAGAACAAAGGTCAGCTTGCAGGTTGCTCATCAAAACTTACCAGAGATAAAAGCTTAGCACTCACCTGGAAACTAGACATCCCTGCTACACCAAATCAATGCACCACCACAGCAATTGCCTTGGAGCTGAAGTACTCTTTGAAGGTGGGAAAAATAAGAGTTTTTTAAATATCCCTGAACAAAAAAACCAAGTTGTTCCAACAGAGAGAAGTGGTAGTCTGAAAAGGAAGACTCTATTCAACTTTTTTAGTCCTGTAAGTAAGGAACTATTGCCCCAAAGGTGTGACTAGTGGCAGAAATCCAGAAGTACCCTAGTGTCTTAAGCTAAGACTAAAGATGGATTGGTGGAGAAACTCAACACTCCTAAGTTCCTGTCTGAGAAGCTCAGCCCCTGTAGGACTTCAGGCAAATCACTTAACTACTGAGACTCTTTTTACAAATGTGTAAAATATCCCCTCCCATGCCTCCTCACAGGAGGTGGTAAGGCTTAAGTGACAGAAACCACATGAGAGCTTTCTATAAAATGTTAGTCAATAAAAAAAATACTTTTATCACCATGATTGCTATTCCTTTAAGACCTTTAAAAATTGAAAGAACAAGTAGTTGCTCTATCCATTAATGAACTACTTGTCAATCTTTAAGTGACTCCTCTAAAGAAATCTGCTAATGTCAACGAAATTGAGCAGAATTTAGTAATCAAGTAAGAAAGGAGGTGTATTTGTGCCTAAGAAATCTAAATTTCAAACACCATTTTCTTTTATCATAGATTTTTCTAACACAAATTACAGAAATCACTATGAAGAAGTATAATATTTTTAATCACTACACTTTCTCCATAGAATAATCACACAAAGAAATGACTGTCTAGAAATAAATGTCTATTTACATGACAGATAATGTGATTATCAGGAAGTAGAAAGAAAAAAAAAACCCCAAAACTTCTAAATTTAACGTATTGCCAAGAGATTGAACATGAAACCATCCTCAATTTACCCGTGTGAAACCACCCTTTATAAAATTAATAAAGGGTCACAAGGTCAGAACTGCAGTAGGGGCCTGAACTTGGCAAAAGTTTAAAAAAATAACCAGCCATTGGACCCTAGTTTGCCTTCTTGTAATTGCTTACTGCTTAGGAATCACATATCTTTGACTAGCATAAGATTTGTGACTTCTCTAATCGCTTTTATAGATAACATCACTATTGTAAAACCTAATACTGGTCTTTGAAGATATCTTCCAGACTCTACTACATTCAGGGAGACCAACTGACGCTAACTGGACCCGTGGCTGTACAGGGGAACGGACTCAACAGGTCCCGCTACCCTCTACCCACAAAATGTCCCAGCACAAGAAGACAATTTCCACTTCCCAACCCTGTGAGTTCATCCCCAGCCAATCAGTAGACATAATTCCTAGCCCTTTGTCTAGGGAAAGCCCAAACTGCCTTTAAAAATTTCAGCTCCAAAATTCTCAGGGAGACAGACTTGGGAAATTTCTCCCGTCTACTTGCTCAGCCCTGTGATATTCAACTCTTTCTCCACTGCAACCCCTTCTGTCTCAGTCTACTGGCTTCCTTTTCAGCAGCAGACAATATAACCCAGTTGGGTGGCAACAGGCGCTGTTCCATCCATCAGTACCTTTACACTAAAAACTCTCTTATCAACCTCCTCCAACCCAGCCTGCACTAACCAACCACCCAAAGAGCCAATGCTCTTCATTTCCTCCATAACATGCTGAGTGATGCCCACTGGACCTCCTGGGAGCTGCCCTGAGGCTGCCTGTGCACCTCTGTTCCCACCAGTGGAGTTATCCGCCCTCAAAGCCAACTGAGTTTGTTCCCAAACCTGTTTATGCCAGTTCTACTTGTTACCGTAATCACATAATTTAATTATATAATGTGATTAATATTATGTAATTTAATTGTATAACTTAATAATATGTAAACCACAGAGATTTGACAGCAAAAGAAAGGGTGACTGTATCTAGGAAACCAAGTTAGATAGAACTTTAGAAGATTTGGTAAAGCCAAGTAACTAAAAATATGTCTGTCAAAATAAGAATGGCTAAAGGATTAGGGGAAATCTTAAAATTCTAAAAGCAGTCTTATCTCAGATTGCTTCACACAAGTCGTTGGGTACTTTTTCTAATGAAGAAATTGCATTGAAAAGCATGGAGAAAACATAATAGCTTCTGCAAGAAAGCACCCATAAACAACTCAAATGAGCAGATGCAGACTCAAAGACAAGACCTCAATCCATATGAAAAGATTGGTGAGTATGCATAAAGAATATTTTAATTACCTTTTTATGACTCCCTGCTTTAACTCCCTGGTTATATTTAAAGATCCCTATAATAAAATATCCAAAGATTTTGTGCTTTCATTCCAAAACTACAAGTCCCAGAAGCCAGGGGAAGACCATCTCTCTTAAAAACAAACTCCTTCAAATCCCAGAGGATCTTTTCAGAAAACATTCAACATCATCAATAGTAAGCAAGAACTGCCAAAAGGAATAACAGCAGAAAAAAAGAGATTTTATTTCTATATTTGGTAAATATATAAAGAAATAGCAGGCCAAATTAAAAAGAAACTGAATGAAACATAAAGAGCATAAATCAAAGGGAAGCATGGTAAACAAGAAACAAGAAAAATGCATAGAATTAAAATCACATTGGACATAAGGAAAGGCAAACCTGACACGCTGAAAAACCAGAATGTGACACGAAAAGCAAATGTTAAGAAAATTACGCAGCAGTTAAAGCCTGTGTTTTGAAAAGATTCCTACTGACACAGGATACAATTTTTTAGGTAATTTTATTTATATTTTTACAAAAAGTAACATAAGCACATGGTATAACATTCAAGGCAACAAGTGGGTAAGCAGTGAAGTCAGTCTCAGCCGGGCGCAGTGGCTCACGCCTGTAATCCTAGCACTCTGGGAGGCTGAGGTGGGCGGATCATTTGAGCTCAGGGGTTCGAGACCAGCCTGAGCAAGAGCGAGACCCCGTCTCTACTAAAAATAGAAAGAAATGATCTGGACAGCTAAAATTATATATATAGAAAGAAATTAGCTGGGCATGGTGGCACATGCCTGTAGTCTCAGCTACACGGGAGGCTGAGGCAGGAGGATCGCTTAAGCCCAGGAGTTTGAGGTTGCTGTGAGCTAGGCTGATGCCACAGCACTCTAGCCCGGGCAACAAAGTGAGACTCCGTCTCAAAAAAAAAAAAAAAAAAAATGAAAAGAAAAGTCAGTCTCCCTTAGACCCATTCCCTTCCCCGAAAGCAACCACTGTTAATGTCCTCTGCTTCCTTCCAGGAACAGTCTATGCATACAAGCATATGAGTATGAAAATAATATACTAGGCTACAAAGATGTTATTTGTATATAAATATATCTAAGTCTAGATCTAGATAGATACACAGAAAGAGAAAGAGACATATATCTATATAAAATCAGGCCTAAAAACTAAAAGATATCTCACACACACACACATACACACAGAGGGGGAAAAAGGTTTGTAGGTTGTAAGTTTGTCAAATATTAGCAGTTGCTATCACTGGGAGGTGGAATTTTATTTTTTCTTTATACCTTTCCATATTTTCCAGATTCTATGTAGTAATCTAATATTGCTAGAGTCAGAAAATATTTCAGACATTAATAGGCAAGTTAAATACAAATTTATAAGTGAAGAGTGTTATATATTTAGATTTCATCCCAAGCCATATTTGCACAGTATGATATAGGAATGCAAAAAATAATAGTGCCACTTCTCAAACAGCAAGTCAAATCAGAGGTCTCTACAGAGCATTTATATTAAATACAAAGCTGACCAGATGACAGGTCTAATCTGTTGCTGCAATTCACATCTTCCTGTTGCCACGCCCTTCTTAAAAACTGGCGTATCACATGTACAATGTGGTAACCTGTGTAGGGATACAAAGTAAAAAACAGGGGGGAACAGCAAAGGAAAAGGGACCCCACAGGGTCTCACACCTCATACCTTGCTTTGCCCAAGTCCAGACCTTGCATCTCAGCCAGGGAGGCTTTGGAACCTGGTTAGTTGTCACATTCAGAACAGATCCTCTCTCATGGGCAATCTCACCTCAGTGTAACTCATAAGATCTACATGTATGGGTAGGTGTGTGCATCCACATACATACAAGAAATGCCAATATATTAATTTATAGGGAAAACTCTACTTCCTGGACACACGTCACATGTTAATTGAATAACAGACAGAACTACAGAAGAAACCTGCAATTTCTGCCTATTCAAATCCATTTCCATTTATTCTGATTATAAAATTTTACTTCTGGGAACCACTCAACCCCCATCATGAGAACTTAGGTTAGAGACCTGGGTGGTCCCACATCCCATGGACTGGCCAGTTCCAGGGCTGAAACTCCCCCAGTAATCAGTGGGATTGCTAAACTGTGGGGACAGAAGCTGGGACATCCAGAAGGCCACCTCAAGGAGACAGCATTGCCTGCAAATGAAGCCCAACACGTGAGCAGAATGAATAGATGAAGAGAGACGTTGTCTGACAACATCGCTTAACATCAGAGTCAAGCCATGCCCGAGTCGAGAGCACCCCTGGAACTTTTCATTCATGAGAGGCAATGAATGCCTCTTTTTACTCCAACGTAGGTTTCTATCTCTTGCAAACAAAAAGAAGTCCTGATTAATATATGAGAGTTTTGATAGGTAAAATGGAATTGGACGAAGGAGAGTTTATAATATGATTTGAATATTTAATCAGCACTAAAGTAGCTTAATGCATCTGTATCTGCATCAGCACAGGCCAGGGCTCATCCTTCGGTATTCTTCTCTGGTTTGACATCTGACGGATCCCACTTTGTCATTGACACACTCTCTCTTAAACCATGCTCATACATTCAATCAGTTCCGGCAGGCCTGTAGTCACTCTGTCTCTGCTCCATTACACAGCGACTTTAAAATGTAACTCTCAGAGGGCAATCAGGTTTCCCTTGTTCCCAAGTTCTTAAAGGGATGCATCACTGGATCCCAAGTACTGAGAGTAATGAAAAACCACTTTAATAGATTATTAAATTCTATGGTGCCCAAGAGAACTCATAACTCCTCCAAATTAAAGGCAGTGAATTTCTTCTAGTGAAATCTAGCATCAAAAAATCATTTACGGTAGCAAAATGACATACTCAATAGTTTCCAAGTATCAGGATATATCATTGGTGATATTTTCAACTAAGGGGAACACAAAGCTCTTATACTGTGATCAAGGTGGGTTCTTTAAACCCACATTATTTCGAGTACAAAGAATTGTTTATGCTCACTGCTATAAGAAATTCACAGGACTAGACAAAAGTGCACCTTTGCAAGTTTAGCTCCTATTACAGCTAACTTTTATGCAAATAAAGGCTTCTTCCTTTTAGGCACAAATCCTGTTTGGGTTAGATTCTTTGAGGGCCTCCCCCCAGCAATGCTTCCCAGATCCTTTTCCTAATTAACCCATCGCACAGAGAGAAGAAAGCAGTTGTTTTCTCCTCAAACTGTTATCATCGTCTGTTTACATGTCTCCCCCACTAGACTTAGCTCTTTGGATGACTTGATGACTGACTAGTCTAGCACAGTGTCTGGCAGATACTCTATAAACATTAGTTGCCTAGACTTAATTAACTACACTTGTCAGAATTTTACCAGAATATCTGGTTTGTGGCCTTTACATCACTTTGGTTTCAAGCATCAAGGATAATAGTGGGGAGGAGTCTTAAAAATTTGGTGTCTGTTTTCTCCAATAACAAAGTGTCTAGAAATAGTTTCTTGTGCACAAATGTTCAATTTTTGTGAAATGTATCCTGCAACCCTGACCACAACTATCTCCATCAGGGGGTGGTGCCTGACCTAAAGGTGTCTGCTCTAGACTGGACATGAGAAAGACCACTGGCCTTCAAGGTGGCTAGGCATGAGAGCGTGACCCCAGGAGCAATAAAGTATACTGAATAGCGATTAAGCAACTCAACAAGAACCTTTTCCAGTGTATTTGAATACAACTCATACAGAGAGAGCTGACATATAGTAGAAGGACAGAAAAAAAAAGAGAAAGTAAAAATTGTAACTCTAAAGCCGGGGAAGCCAAGAATAAGCAAAAGCTATGAGGACATCGGGGAGAAGAAAGTATATAAGACTACAGAGAAAGAGAGCAGAAGGAAAAGACACAGCAAAAAGCTGAGACAGGTATCAGGAAAGTACTATAACTGCTGTTTTATAGTCTGAAATTTCCTTTGCAATACAGCATGAAGAGGCCACAATCAAAAGGCCACATTAAGAGACAGCTACTCTTAATATAAGTTTTCAGCCATCTTTAGCTCTAATAAAGAGCTGGGGTTATCAGTGATCAGAACAGATATTAGAAATTGGCTTTTATTGTTGAAATTTGAGGTGTTCAAGACTTGTGAATTGGCTCGAAATACTGCAGGGACACTCCACCATTCCATGAAGGGGTATAACCTAGCACGCTCAAAAGAGCTGGACTCAGGAAGGGGACCCCAGGCCGGATTCTGCACTCGGGCACAATTTATTTGGAAGATTCTGGTTGTTCAATGCCAGCTGTAAGTTTAACTAAGTCCTGCTTCTACAATATTGTCATATTTGCTTCAAATGAATCTCTTAAGCAATGCAAGGAACAGCTAAAAGGGCAGAGACATAGACTATCAAACTTACAAAACAGGTTGTAGGTATATTTTGTCCTCTTACAAATAAACAGTTGCTTTCCTATCTGGGGATGGGGGCATTGGCAAGAAACCTAGAGTCCTCACTGACCTCTAACTACTGGGGTATATTAGTTGAGGGTATAGACTCAGGTGCCACTACACAGAAACCAAGAAGTAAAGTGGCTTGAACAAGAGCAATATTTAGGTTAACATGTAGAGGTAAGCGATCCAGGCAGAAAAGCCTTCCACCCCTATTTCTAGATGGCTGATTCAGGAAGTCCCACTATCTCCCAGTCAGCAGGAAGGAGGAAAGAGAAATGGCTAGATTTCTCCCATTGGCTAGATTTGATCACATGACCATGCCCCACTTAAAGGGCAGCAAGGAAACTCATCTCCACACCAGTAACTGAGGGGCAATTGAGTGGAATTATACTGCAATACATCATTCGGGGTCTTCTTCCCTGTGCAGCTCCCATCACCTGAGGGAAGTTAATGGTCTGTTCTTCACAGCATGGATGATTTTAATATAGGAATGCAACTTACTGCTTAAATAACACCAATAAGAAATCCACTATGAAGTCTTACATAATACAGATGTTTACAAAAAAGAGAAATGGCACAAAAAATAGTCAAGGCTCTGAAAGATAATTAGATAACTATTCTATTAAGCAAAAGCTGGATGATCTGAAGATAAACCACATCCTTGCTCCTAGCTTTCTTCAATTACCTTAATGAAAATTCCCGAGTAACATGGGAAAAGTAGCTGCCCCTGCTCTACTCTGAAAAGCCCCACACAGGTCATTGTAATAAGTAAAGCCACCGATTAAAGATAAGGTAAAATTTCTGTCAGTCTTCCAAACTGTTACCTTGTTAGGGCTGCCATAACACACACCACAGACTGGGTGACTTAAACCACAGAAATGTATCACCCCATTCTGGAGGCTAAAGTCCATGATCAAGGTGTGAACAGGGTTGGTTCCTTCCCAGGGCTGCGAGGGAAGAATCTACGCAGGCATCTCACTTTGGCTTACAGACGACAGTCTTCACCCTACCTGTCTTCACATTGCCATCCCTCTAGATGTGTCTCTGTCCAAATTTCTGCTTTTTACAAACACACCAGTTATAGGGCCCACCCTCCTGACCACATTTAACTTGATTACCTCTTTAAAGATCCTATCTCCAAATAAGGTCACATTCTGAGGTATTGGGGGTTAGGACTTTAACACATGAATTTTGTTATTTAAAATTCAACCCATCACACAAACTTAGAAGCCCTTTAAATCTCAGACCACAGAGTATATACTCACTACGGTAGTTGTTACATCTTTTTAAAAGTCTTCTTTTTGGAAAATATAACAGATACATAAAATGCTGAAGACATAAATCTACAGGGAAAACAAATAATTATAAAGTGAACACCTGTGTAACTGCCATCCAGGTGAACAAAGCATTGTCAGCAGCCTGGAGCCCCGTGTGCCGCTTCCTGACTACACCCTCCCTCTCCCAGGAGGTCTCACCATCCTCACTTTTAAGAAAATGACTTATTTCCTTTCCTTCACAGTTTTACCACTTTTAAATTAACCCCAAACAATATAGTTTGTTTTTTTTGGTTTTTGTTTGTTTTGTTTTGAGACAGAGTCTTGCTCTGTTGCCCAAGCTAGAGTGCCGTGGCATCAGCCTAGCTCACAGCAACCTCAAACTCCTGGGCTCAAGCAATCCCCCTGCCTTAGCCTCCCGAGTAGCTGGGACTACAGGCATGTGCCACCATGCCTGGCTAATTTTTCCTATATATATTTTTAGTTATCCAGATAATTTCTTTCTATTTTTACTAGAGATGAGGTCTTGCTCTTGCTCAGGCTGTTCTCAAACTCCTGAGCTCAAACAATCCTCCCGCCTCGGCCTCCCAGAGTGCTAGGATTACAGTCACGAGCCACCGCACCTGGCCTATAGTTTGGTTTTTGCCTATTTTTGAACTACATGTGAGTGGAATTATATTGCAATATAGGATTTAGGGTCTTCTTTCACTCAAGATGTTTATAAGATTCATCCATGTATTTACATTTTTAAATGATTTCAAAAAATATTCTTTTAATCTAAGTCAAATTTAGCTAGTCAAAACTACATTTTCTGATACTTATCAGTCTCATTCTTTATTAACATCCCCACATGTCTACATCAAAGTCATATCTGCACATAGAAACTACTCTGACTAAAACTTACTTATATAGTTAATATCTAACAAAAAGTACTTTTTGTTTAAATCTTCTATGTAGACACATTATAACACAAGCCATTTTCTTCGGCATTGCCTCCACATTTTCCCAGAAAAACAAATGATGCTCATAGCAAAGTATGTTTATCAATCAATCTGATATCTTTCAGGCAATGCTATCATATTCAAAGGTGAACTGGCCCATGGGCCCTTTCTCCTGAGATGTGTGAATGGCAAGGTACAGGTGAAACAGGGCAAGATTCAGTGGTTTGAGGAGATAGGAATTTGTCAGGGTCTCGCTGGCAGGTTTCACTGATGAGCACAGACCCTTCAAGCAAAGATGACAATGTAACCTGCCCAGCTACACTGACCTCAGAGGTTTGTTCAATTCTTGCTGGGTTTTCAACAGTCAGAGAAGATCTGCTCCTTGGTCAATTCAATTTGAGATTTGCTGAGTATTCTCACCTTGCCTACCCAGGCTACGATCTGACACTAGTTTGCTTAGCTCATCCACTGGTTAGGCCATATGGTGGTAGACTAACTGACTTGGGTGACCAGTTTTATTTTCTGATCCCAACTTAATACAAGTTGTAACAGTGATGTGACTCCCCTACAAAGTGAATCACAGTTGGGAAGTTGTTTTCTCTGTCAGCCGAGATGCATCTCTAGGAAATAGAAATGAGCTAAGTAAAAAAAAAAAAAAAAAAAGGAATTAAGAAATTACCATAGACATGAAATTTTCATTGAAAGTTCTTTAAGAAAACAGCTTTTCCTTTTAAAATTACTACAAATTTTTAGTGTCTATAAATGTTATCAGGAATAAAGGGAACGTCACCCTTATTTCTAACACTCAGAGATAACCACTGTTAACATTTTGGCATATATCCTTTTAGACTTTTCTTTTTTATTTATAAATACATAAATATTAACAGATACAAAAATGAGAACATGATGTAAATACTATGTTGTGACTACTTTTATTGCCTTTAAACTATATTGGAGACACCATCTTGTGCCAATAATTTTTTCTTTACAGCATCATTTTAATGGCAAAATAGAATTCCATTATAAGAATGTGCCATAATTTATTAGGCATATATTTAAATAATCTCTTTCAGGAACATGTATATTTGATCAATAAGAACATCCAATTCTTATCTTCTGCCTTGGTAATTTGTTACAGCGTAAGACCAAATACAGTCAACAATACCAGATGGTAAAAGAACCTTAGTTACACTCAAGACGATTAATGACTAAAAATAATTTCTAATCAGATCAATAAATATGTTAAATATTTCATGCCTTATTGCTGACATGTATGCAAGACAGTGCTAAACATTCAAACTTCCAATTAGGATGAAATCCAAGTGTTTGCCTTTTTGTCCAGTAAAAATTCCATTGTCTCCAAGGACAACTAGGAAATTAAATGAGATCCAAATGTTCCTCTCATCTCCATCACAACACACCAGGTAAACAGCTCCTTAGGCTGAATAAGTTAAAAAGGAGCCAAAAAAAATACGATACCCAGGGACCAAAAAAGTAAAAGTCTCACAATGCAAACAGCTAAGAGATACACCCACCTCATTTTATTAGAAAGAAACACAATAACTCTGATAGCCAAGGACGGGGGCAGGATAAAGTGAAGAGAAATAGTAATGAGATACTACTTTTCACAAACATTTGTATGAGACCTTAAAAGACCAAAAAATTTCAAGCTATTGTTAAAAAGTGACAGACTGTAGAAAACATACCTATTTTGAATCACTCCACGCTAGGAAGTAGAAAGACCAATATTCCTAGACACAACCTAGCAGAATTTGGCTTATGTTTACTGCTAAAAGTCTAATCCAAATGATAATTCAAAACACACAAATGCCTGGATTTAATATGCTTACTTATATATGCATAATTTCCCCACACACATACCACATAAAGATTTACAGTTTCAAGTCACCTAAATACAGTGTCTGATAACTTTGTTTAAATGGTGAACATGATTATTTGAGCTTAAATGTACAAGAATGACTCCCTGATTTGGAAGACAATCAATGTGTATTGAAAATTACACTAAATTTTGAGAAAACAATAATATTTGGTCATGCATTCTTTTCATTAGCCTCTGCAATCTGTCTTCAGGATCCAAATCTTGCCTCAAGCTCTCCTCTCCAAGGTCATCAGCTGACTTCCTTCATACCATATGCAATACTTCTAACTCTGATTTTCTTTTCCTGGCATTTCTGATTGCTGAATGTCATTCTTTCTTAACATTCTCTACTCCCCAGCTTTCAAGACAATACACCATCCTGAATCACTTTCACCTTTCACTTCCTATCTCAATTAATGCAAACATTACCCAGAGCCTCATATGAGCTGGCCACATTACTAGGTCCTACAGATAAAGACAGAACAAGGCATGGCCTGTCCTTGAGAAGAGAGAATACAGGAAACTAATATTTCTGCCCAAACTGATCAGAATTATAAGGCATGGCCAAGTTCACATGAGATTTCCAGGGAGAGAGATTTAAGTAGTAAATCAAACTTGAAGATTTATGGTCAAAGAAGGCTTCTTGGAGGACATAGCACTGACCAATCAGGTTTGTGTCAGAAGATGTTTATATTCTGCAAATGAAGTAACCCTCAGGCCCTCGGCTGCTTGAAAATCCTCCTAAATTTTCTCTAGGCAGCTTTCTGGCCCATGTTCTTGACAACAATTTCTTACTTTCTCCATTCTCCTCAAAATCTCCAGGCAAACTCTATCTGTCTCATTCACAGACGACCTAACCTCCAACTTCAGATACAGTCCATTAGCAGAGAAGTCCTACTACCAAAAGATAAAATACAGAGTGCAGAGGATGGTACAAAACAGTTCTTCTATTGTTACCTAAATCACTAGCTTAACTCCTAATGTAACACTTTGTGAGGCCAAAGGAAGTCCCTCCTCTCTGCCTCTTCCCTGCGGTTCCTTATGAGTCGTAACTCCTCCACCTGAGCCCCAGGCTCCCTCGCATCTTCCTCTACTGCTGGCCAAGAGTCTCCACCATTTGGTTCCATTGGATTTTCCCTGAGTGGAAAAACTAAAGCCAGAATGGCAGTGAGGAGGTGAATTCTTCTTCTTCAGAGAATCAGGAGAATGGAGCGTCCAGATCCAGCTTCATAATGTCTCTAGCATAAATGAAGTCTCTAGCAAAACAAGTCCTTCTCAGCATAACCTTAGAACTCAAAAAGTCTCCAAATCTCCATCCCACCTTACCAAAACTATTTCTATTACCTAGCCTGGCTAAGAGGCCCAGAAGGGAGATGATTGTGCCTCAAGTCCCAGAAAGGTTGAGTGGATAGGGCCAAAGGGAAGAAAATCCCATCCTTTCTCATGGGCTTTTGTGTTGTACTATAACTGCTTTCTAGCAATCAAGTTTAAATAAACAAGAAGCTAATAATTACTTCTTCCAGTCACAAGACAGCATTTCACATGTAATCGTTCACCAGAAACATCATTTTGTTCAAATTTTGCCCAACAGTATGTATTACATGCAATAATTCTACACCTAGAAGAGGTTTTGGAACTTAGTTAATCCAAGTTGCAACAAAAGTCAAAAACTTAAAACTATAACTTCCCTATAATCTGAAGGTACTGGGACTCTTTCAAGTTCATTCATTTATCCATCAAATACACATGAAGTGCAAGATACTATACCTACTGTGCCAGGTCCCTGGGCACACAGTGGAGAATAAAACAGATATGCCACTGCTTAGAGACTACTGAGGAGATAAATAATAAACAAGTAAACAAGCTGAGTATTACAAATAGTACTAAGTGTTTGCATTACACTCTTCAACAAAATTATACTTCTAGGCACTTATCCCACTGCCGGCAGGCTCCTTAGCAGGATGAAGCAGTAACCAAGAAAACATGGTAGAAAACTGCAGCAAATTACTGGTTTAGGAGACATGCACAATTAAACTCTGATTTGCAAAACCACTGTCTTTGGAGAAGTCTTCAGGCTGAAGCCTCACTAGACCAGCGTGGGCTTCTCATAGGGCTTTATATTCAATCAAATTGATGCCCCACATACTACATAAGTTTTTAACCTAAAACACCATTAGCTCGTGCCTTCAATAATATCCAATCCACACAAGCCTCAAAACATATTTATATGATAGTGTCATTTCCACATAACCAATAAAACTCTTCAGTCAGTAAACTTGACATCTCACTCAAACAAAATGATCTGGCCCAGAGCGGCAGGGAAGCTAAGAGGTTGTCTGACAGGGAGAGTGTCTCCCAAACACCTAAGATGGGGGCAGAGGGATTTTTTTTTTAAAGGATTTCTGAATAACAATGGCAAAAAATAAGCAGCTTGTGATTTATGCTCATTGGCACATCATCTTCTCATTGATGTTTTCACAGTCCTGGAAACTTGACAAATGGCTCAACGATCTATTAAAAATGGAAGAAACATCTGCCAACTAAAGCTCATTTGAAGCCCTGAGACTTTAATCAAAGAACCAAGGAGATGGTCAAATAGGAGAATTTCCTCCATCTATCCAAGCATGTGCCCCACCTCCCAGAATCTGGGCTTCGCACACAAAGGAACAAACTATTCCCTCATGCTGCTTTCTAAGGCAGCTGAGAACTGCCCCCTTAAGTCACTAGTTCTTTTCTTACACTAATTCCACTTTAACTTCCACCAGCTTCACTTCCCAGCATGCAATGGAACTGGGGCCCTTTGATCCATAAATATTAGGTGGATCACTGGAAAAGTTTAGTCTTGAGGAATCATGAGCAGTAGGCTCTACAGGGTGCAAAATTATTGGCTTGGAAATTACTCGTAGTGTTTTCACGCCATCCAGAAATAAATTATCACTCTCATAAAAAGATAATCAGGAAGAGAGACCAGAAAATCCCTGCTTTGGACAACAGATCCACAACCAATAAAGACCAGGATAAAGCCAAGTTGGCTCCAGGTTATGCACAGCACTCTGCCCTCTAGTTTAAAAGGCCAAAAAGTAAAACTTATGAAGTCACCCAGAATAAGGACCCTAAGAATAAAGATATATATGGCCTACATTAGGGATGAACAGATTTCCCTCATGTAAGACTAAATAAAGAAGAAAAGCATGGTCTTTTCTATTTGGGCTGCTATAGCAAAATACCATAAACCTGTATTATAAACAAGAGAACTGGCTTATAAACAAGAGAAATTTGTTTCTCACAGTTCTGGTGGCTGGGAAGTAGAAGATCAAGGTGTAGACAGATTGGTGTCTTGTGAGGGCCCCTCTCTTATTCATAGAAGGTACCTTCTTCCTGTGTCCTAATACGGTGGAAGGTACAAGGTAGCTCTATGGGGGCCTCTTTTATAAGGGCACAAATCCTATTCATGAGGGCTCTACCCTCATGACCTCATCACCTCCCAAAGATTCCACCTCCTAATACCATCACACTGGGGGTTAGGTTTCAACCCATAGCACATGGGTCATATCAAAACATCTTACTGTACAAAAAACACAACTTATATATAAAATTTTACTTTATGATGCATACACTTCAGATAATGGCAAAAGAAGAGATGATTCAATAAAAGTGCAGTAGCTATGATTAACTACTTCCAAAGAAAAGTTGTAGACCCCATAAAAATAAACTCCAAAAGAATTAAAGAGTTAAGTATTTTGTAAAAAGAAATCATCATGTCATCTACTTTGAGCATTTTGCTTAAATTGCATTAGTGGTTTTCCATTGCTCTTACAACAAAAGACCTACAAGTCCCTATATGGTCTGGCTTCAGAATTTCTCTCCAGCCCTATTGTGACGCAATCCAGCTTCATCTTGATCTCTGTGCTTCAGCAACAGTGACCTCTGCCAGGCCTAAATTGCCCTCCTCCACCACCTCCTTATGGTGTTCCAAATACAATCTTCCTTCAGGGTTTAATTCAAGGTCACTTGTGCAGGAAAGCTCCCCCAGACCTCCCCACACAGGTCAGTTACCCTCATTAGACATTTTTTATATTACTATTTACCTCTCCTTCATAACACTTAACACAGTGTTAATTTTATTTGTGCTATTTTAAAAGAAATTAAGACCTATTTCCTTTTTTTCCAGCTTTACTGAAGTATAACTGACAAATAAAAATTATATATATTTAAGATGCACAAGATGACGTTTTGATATAAGTATATATGGTGAAATGATTACCATAATTAAACCAATTAACGTGTCCATCAACTCACATGACTTTCTTTTTTTGTGGTGAGAATACTTAAGATCTACTCTCTTAGCAAATTTCAAGTATACCATATATTAACTACAGTCACCATGCTACACATTAGGACTTCAGAACTTATTCATCTTATAACTGCAAGTTTGTACCTTTTAACCAACATCTCCCCATTTTCCCCACCACTGACCCCTGGTAACTACCCTTCTACCCTCTGTTTCTATGAGTTGACTTTTTTAGATTCCATTTATAAGTGAGATCATGCAGTATTTGTCTTAGTGTCAGGCTTACTTCACTTAGCATAATGTCTTCATTGAGATCTATTTTCTACTAGACTGAAGCTCCAAAAGGGTAAGGATTATTCCTTTTTGTCTAAGAGACATTCGACGAATACCTGTAGACTTAAAGCATGTGAATGAAGAACTGAACTAAAACACAGAAGATCCTATAATCTTACAGTAGAGATAGACACCCAAAGCATAACACAGAGGCAGAAACCATAAAGGAAAAAACTGCTTAATCTGACTACCAAAAACCGAAAATCTCTTTCAAAAACAATATGAACAGGACAGACGTGGTGGTTTATGCCTGTAATCCTAGCACTTTGGGAGGCCAAGGGAGGGAGGATCGCTTGAGGCCAGGAGTTTGAGGTTGTAGTGAACAATGATGAAGCCACTGCACTCTAGCCTGGGCAACAGAGTAAAATCCTGTCTCAAAAACAACAACAACAACAAAAAAAAAAAAAACAGAAAAAGAAATTATGAGCAAACTTAAAAGGCAAATTGAAAACTGGAGAAAACATTTGCAATATCCCTGATTAATATCTGATAGCCTTAAAAAATAAAGAGCTTTTTATAAATCAATAACCCCCTAAAATGTTCAAAAACCATAGTCTCAGAATAATATAGTTTTCTAAGCATAAAAAAGTTCAATACTATTAGAAAACAAAGAAAACGTTTATATAAAAATGATTTTTTCCTATCAAATTGAGAATTTAAAAAAATTATTATGTCTCAATGTTAAAAGGAGCAAGCACCAAATAAATTTGTAGAACTTCCCTGGAAGGCAACTTTGACCCAGCAATGCCTCTTCCAGGAACTCAGCCCAAAGAAAAAAAATATTACCTAGAGAGTTATTAATAAATAATGAAAGACTGAAAATACTAAAAATATCTAACAATAGAGGAAACAAATTTTAGAACATACATAAAATAAAATGCCATTAAAATTATGTTAGGAAAGAATACTCAATGACATGGGAAAATATTACTAATATAATAAGTGGAAAAAATCAGATTCCAAACCAGTATAATTTTGATTTCCTTATGAAAACATGTATATAGGGAAATAAAAAGAAGACTAGAAAGATGTACTAAAATGTCAACATCAGTTCTCATTAGGTAGAGAGTTTGGTGATTTTTATTTTCTTTGTTTCATTTCACATTTTCCAGAATGAACATTTCTGTATTGTAATCAGAATCAAGGAGTTTGAGGTTGCAGTGAACTATGATGATGCCACTGCACTCTAGCCTGGGCAAAAGAGTGAGACCCTGTTTCAAAAAATAATAACAAAAAATTAATAACACCTAACACTATTATAAAATGTGCGTAAGGTGTGCCAAGCACTATACTAAGCACTTTAGATATATTACCTCATTTAATCCTGTGAGATACATACTAATCCTATGAAGTAGGTACCTGTCATTATCCCCATTTTAAAGATAAACAAATGTAATTTAACCAAAATGAAAAATATTCTTCATCTGGTAATTTTCTTATTAATAAATCTGATAAAAGTTATTTTTCTAACATTTTTCTAAACAGCAACCACTTAAAGATAAAAACAATCAAGGCATTACATCCACATCTAAAATCAGAGCCTCCATACTCAGACGTGGGCTATGGGTTCAGATTCGGAGAGCGAGGAAAGAGATGGGAGAGAGGAGAGGAACCACGTTAGGGACTGAGTGCCACACCCCCCAGTTTCCTGATGTCAGCAGAGTTCTGAATTTGGAGAGCCTCACATCCAACTCCACACCCTTTATAATTATAGATAAAAATGTTCTTTCCAGGGAGATTATATGACATGAGCATGCTTCTTGAAACCAAGTGTTGCATTTGACAGCCTCCTTCATGAAAAACAATTCCACATACTGCAAGTGTTTGAACAGGATTCATTCACCAAAGCTCTTTTCACTACACATTATTGTTTTAAACGCACACTCTCTTTTTCTTGATTCTGACTGACACGTTGGCATATTCTGTGTGTAAGATGGAATATGCTTAGCGTTCTGGGTGTGTAATCCCTGTTGGCTATGATCCAGCAGATGAATCTGTCAGGTTCAAAGCACTACGCCTCTGAAGGCCAGTGTCTGCTGTGGTGGCAGTAACAGAAGATGATGCTTACCTGGCAAAGAATCACTTGGAAATACATTTGACAGGCAAAACTATCAGAAGCTACTTCAGTCCCTACTCAGTTTAGCTGGGGCAGGCATGAAAAAAATGGTAAGAAATTATTTAATATACCAAATGTATACAGTAATGTACATTCACCATTCAATGGCACCTGCTCTATGCTGGGCAATATACTAGGGTCTTAATACATTATCTCATTACAGTCTGACAACAACCCAGGGAGATATAAATTAACCCCATTTTTACAATTATGGAACTCAAAAATCAGAGATTTAATAACTGCTACTAGGTCACAAAACTAATAAGCAGGAGAGTTGGGATTCAAACTACATCAGCTAATTCCAACTCCAATGCTCTTCTCACCACACCATACTGCTGCCCTCTGCCAGTGCCTCCCACCCACAGTTCCCACTGGACCCTCCCACCTGAGCGAGCCCTAAGATGTACCTGTAGTCTGTCATCACCTTAAAGCAATTTCTTCATCAGCACATATGCCAGCCCATCAGAGTCACACCTGACCCGTCCGCCCCTCAGAAATATCTAGAGACATCTTCTACGATGGTAGGAGGCTCAATTTCAATTCCTTCATCACCCCAGGTATAAGTAAGACATCTAGAAAGCTGGGAAATCCTGGTTTATACCAAGCTGCTGTCAACATTATGGAAGCTAACGCTGGGCTAATGTGAGGTACCAACGTCAAGCGTGCAACTGATTACTACTCATAGGGTTATGCAACAACCCGACAGTGTCATGGAACGAAAGAGCCCATCCTGCTGTGCTTAGGGGCCCCAACAGAGTTAGGATGCAACAGCAGCCCCACAGCCACAGCTAAAGCCGTCCTTCCTAGAGTTTTCCCTTTGCGATGAAGTACAGTATAACTTCAACAATTTGACCACCTGTTATTGCAGTACAAAGAATATATAAAGCGGGAAAAGAAAGGAAAAGCTCTGAGCACTCTAGCCTATGACTAATAAAATGACTACTAAAATCACTTTTTGAAAATAATATTCTTGGTATTTGGAGACCTCTCCTTAAATATTCTCGGAAGGAGCTGTGTGGGAAGGTCAGTATCTTACAACTGTATTGAGCCAACAGTTTAAAACAAATATCTGAAATCCTTTTACTCTAAAAGGATTTTCCTAAATATGCTATTTAGTATCTGCAAGTACTTCACAAGATGAGTCGTAACCTCTCAACCAGTTAACTTGTGGAGAGGGACGGTCTCACTGAAGTGATTTCCAGTGCTTCTTAAACCTAACTTGTACACAAACCACCTGGAGACACTGTCAACATGCAGATTCTGATTCAATAGGGCTGAAGCAGGGCCTCAGATTCTGCATTTCTCACAACCACCCAGGTGATGCTGCTGCTGCTGACATTGACCCTAAATTTAGCAGCAAAACTCTCAACCGCTGTTTCTTAAGTGAGATCCTCATCCGTCCATGTTCCCCATCCCTGCCCCAGGGAATCGAGTTTGAAGACATTCCTTATTGTATGTTCATTTTTTGGATAATCTAAAAAATATATATTTTTTCCAGTTCAGTGACAAATCTTCTCTTTCACAGAAATAATTGACAGACATTTCCAGAAAATTAGTTTCTTAAGTCAGCTTTTCTCAAAATGGACTCTGCAGACAATTTCTTGGTGGATCCACAAGAATAATTTTCCTATAGGAGATATCCACACAGTGACTTCTGATCAGAGGTTTGTCTTACCCAGCAGCACAGCCAACACCCAGCTGCAGGAGAAGTGACGTCTGGGGATGGGCTAAGGTTAGGACAAGAGGTAGACTCTGAAAACCACAGAGCTTGACGTCCTGCCCTGCTAACGTCTGAGATGGATTACTGAGTAAGTAGTCTGTGAGAACTCAGGGACAATAAAAGGAGGTATTCAGTAGAAAACAGCATGGTTTCACTAGGAGTAAGTTATGCCAACACTTTATTTCCTTTTTGACAAGGTTATGAGAATGGCAGGTTATGACAATGCTTTAGACAGCATATCTAGATTTCAGCAAGGCACTGAGTCTCTTAAAACATTATTGCAGCCAAGAATTGAGAAATGCAGCCTAAGTAATAATGTGCTGAATACATTCACAGGTGGTTCAACAGAATATCCAAAGACTATTTGATGGAATAAATCTCAGTCTAGTAAGAGATTCCTTACAGTTCTTTCCTTCCTCACCTCTAACCTTCTCAACCTCCAAAGAAATTAGAAATACCACAAGTGATACATACTGAACATGAAATTCTTACATATGCTTTAAAGGTATAAAGAAGTAAAGAAGTCAAGTCACTTATATTAGAACTTTACAAAAGAGATTCAATTATGTATACTTTACAGCACCGACTCCTGATTAGACCCCAGTATTTAAAATTTAATGATATTTTCCCTGTATTAGTTATTTAAACTATTTTCAATGACAATTTCAGTGGTTAATGCTTAAGAGGCTGGAAATATAAAAGGGAGATAAAGTGGATACATAGAAGCAATTGAGGTTTTTCCACATAAAATTTGGGAAAGCTAGTGGAAAATAAGTACCAGTAAACCCAGGTCTTATCTCTGCATTTCCAAAGTGTCTGGGAGGAGAGAGGGGCAAGTGGAAATATTAATACATGTAAGAAGGGCTGTCCCAAAGATTTACTTCCATCTTAAGTATCCATCCACAGAGGGTACCAAGAGGCAGCACTTAGGAGTTTTAGGAGTTTAGGAGTTTTTATACTGATTTATAAATCAGAAAAAGACCAGCTTTGAGAAACACACCAAAAACTTACCTTTTGATACGCTTATATTCTTCAGTAACTAAGAGTCATGCACACATCACTGAAACTACAGGAAAGGAGAACTTTCCATCAAACAATTGATGATAGAAGAAAATTAATTTAATTGCCTGAAATGTCTAAGCTACTTTTATTTACTTTATTATAAAATAAATGGACTCCAATACTTTATTGGAGTCACATAAAAAATATATTTTCCAGAAAGCAAAAAAGTGTTCCAAACTATAGCTGTCATGTGTAAAGAACACAGGAGCTGTCTTGAAAGGTCACCCACTGGTTAAGGGCACCAATTGACAACATGTGCATTTAAAAGTACAATATTGACAATCGATCATAACACATTAAAAAATCCATGAATCCCAGGAAAGAGGCAAGATGGTAGACTAGAAGCAGCCCCATGTGCTGCTCTCAAGGAGAAAACCGAAAGTTGCAGGTGTCCGCCTGTGGATGGGCCTTCCGGGAGACAGCATTGTGACACATCAGAGAAGTAACAGGGGACACTCAGAGCAAAGGAGAAGGTGACAGGGTGATCCACTTGGCAAGACTGGAAGGTACCGGGGGAAGGCATCAACACATGGGAAAGGACAGGAGGAGAGAACCACAGGGCTCCACACTCCCCCAATGGACCCTGCAGCCCAAGCTGTGAGGGGACCCGCTACCACCACTGCAGACCTTTGGACCGGTCAGGGAGCTGCTTGGAGTCTGTGTAGCAACACCGCACTAGGAGTGGGCACAGCAGGGACCCAGTGACCTCTGTTCCCAGTTTGCTGCAGCTGACAAAATTCTGAGCTCTCAGGTCCAGAATGCCAGGTCTGAACAGGGCTGGGCTTTGCTGCAGCCACTTCCACATCTCCCCAGCTGGAACAGGGAGGGAGCAGGGAGAGCAGATCCTCTCATGCACCTATGACTGCGAGCTCACAGTCGGAGTCATACTCTACCCCTCACAGGGGAGTCAAGCAGAACAGGCACCACAGATACTACCTGTGAAGCTGCCACCACCAGGCACCATACACCCACCCCCAAGACTTGCACCTATGACCTGGTGGGAACCAACCCTGCGGTCCAATGTTTTGCCAGGTACCTGCTAGCTGCAAACCACCATCACATCTGGTCCTGGGTCAAGTGACCAGCCACAGCTCTAACACCCACTACCACTGTCCAAACAGCCTCACTCAGCTGCCACTGCCACCACCATGAGAAGACCCAAGCAGAGCAATTTCCCACAACACCAGCCTCTGTGGAGAGGGACTCGCTCAGCTCCCTGCCCAAGTTTCCAACAGCGGCCTGGGAAACAACCCACCACTCTGCACAGAGATCATCCAGCACTGGCTTGGACTGTGACAATCACAAGGGAATGGGACAACAAAGAACAGATGCATTACAGGCTCCCAGTGCATCTGCCCCTCTCCTGCCAAGTCAATCTTCCAGAATAGGTCACAAAAGTGCCATCTATGGACCTCTCCTTCTTCTCACTAAGTAGGAGAGCTCTCAGCAAAGAAGAACAGGTGTGCCACAAGCCCATCTGCCCTGAGCTGAGAGAGGAGCTGTCAGATGAGAAGAAACAAGCAAAACAGTTCAGGCAACATTGAAAAAAAAGCTGGTGGACACCCCCAAAGATCACAATGGATCTACAGCAATGGACCCCAATCAAAAGAAAATTGACAAACTGTCAGAAATGGAATTCAGAATATGGATGGCAAATAAGATGAATGGCATTGAAGAGAAAGTTGAGAACCAACACAAAGAAGAAGGAACAATTATCCAGAGAAGTATGGGACTATGTGAAACAAGCCAATTTATGAATTATAGGTATCTCTGAGTAAAAAGAAAGGGCAAAAAGCATGGGAAATCTATTTGAGGGAATTATTGCGGAAAACTTCCCTGGTATCACTAGAGATTCAGATATCCAGATACAAGATGGTCATTGGACACCAGGAAGATTCATAGAAAATAGGACATCTCCAAGACACATAGTCATCAACTCGGCCATAGTTCAAATGAAAGAGAACGTTCTACAAGCTGCAAGACAAAAGCAACAACTAACCTACAAAGGAAAATCCATCAGGCTTAACAGCAAGCTTCTCAGCATAGACATTACAAGCCAGAAGGGATTGGGGCCCCATTTTTAGTCTTCTTAAACATAACAATTGCCAGTCAAGAATTCTGTATCCTGCAAAACTAAGTTTCATAGATGATGGAAAAATAAAGACTTTTCCAGACAAGCAAACACTAAGGGAATTTGTCAGTACTAGGCCTGGCATAAATGAAATACTCAAAAAGGCATTACACATGGAACAGCACAAGAGATAACTGCCAATATAAAAACACCTAAAAGTTAAAGCTCACAGCCCTTAAAAAACAATAGCACAAGAGGGAAAATAAAACAACAAGGTATCATCCAACATGATGAACAGGACAGCATCCTATGTAACAATACCAACACTGAATGTGAACTGTCTTAATGCACCACTTAAAAGACACAGACTGGCTGAATGGACAAAAAAACAAAAGCCAGGTATATGCTGTCTCCAAGAAACCCATCTAACTTGCAAAGAATTGCACAGACTCAAGGTAAAGGGATGAAAAAAATTATTCCACACAAATGGAAACCAGAAGTGAGCATATGCAGTCATTCTCATATCAAATAAAACAGACTTTACAATGGTAAAAAAAAAATACAAAGATGATCATTATATAAAGGTAAAGGCAGCATTCCACAAGAAGACATAACAACCTAAATACATATGCACCTAACACAGGAGCTGCCAGATTCATAAAGCAAAGTGTAGTAGATCTAAGCAAATAAATAAACAAGAGCTTCATAATTGCTGGGGACTTCAACACCCCACTGATAAAACTAGACTGATCACTGAAACAGAAAATCAATATATTAACACTGAACTTAAATGGGACTCTAGAACAAATGGACCTAACAGACATTTACAGAAAATTCTACCCAAAAACTACTGAATATACATTCTTCTCATCAGCACATGGGATATTTTCCAAGACTGATCATATCTTAGGCCACAAGTTTCAGCAAATTCAAAGAAATCAAAACCATACCATGTATCTTCTCAGACCACAGTGGAATAAAACTAGAAATCGAATCCAAGAGAAAGACTCAAATCTTCACAAAGTCATGGAAATTAAATAACCTGCTGCCAAACAATCCTTGGGTCAATGATGAAATTAAGATGGAAATCAAAAGATTCCTCAAACTGAAGGACAAGGAGAACACAAGTTTTCAAAACCCTATGGGATTCAGTAAAAGCAGTCCTAAGGGGAAAGTTCATTGCCTCAAATACTTACATGAAAAAGAAGGACCACAAATTAACAACCTAAGGTCATATCTCGAGGAACTAGAAAAAGAAGAGCAAACTAAACCCAAAGCCAGCAGAAGAAAAGAAATAACAAAGCTCAGAGCAGAAACAGATGAAATGGAAACCAAAAAACAATACAATGGACCAGTGAAACAAAAAGTTGGTTCTTAAATCAATAGACCACTAGCAAGATTAACCAGAAATACTAATAGAAAAGATTCAAATAAGCTCAATCAGAAATGAAAAAGTAGACATTTCAACTGATACCACAGAAATTCAAAATATCATCTGTGAATACTACATTCACACAAAGTAGAAAACCTAGAGAAAATAGATAAATTCCTGGAAACACACAACTTCCCAAGCCTGAATCAAGAAGAAATAGACATTCTGACCAGACCAATAATAGCAGTGAGATTGAAGCAGTAATAAAAAATCTCCCAACAATAAAAAGCCCTGGACCAGATGAACTCACAGCCAAATTCCACCAGACCTACAAAGAAGAACAGGCACCTATCCTACAGAAATTATTCCATAGTATCAAGAAGGAGGGAATCCTCCCTAACTCATTCTATGAAGCCAGGAAAGGACACACACAAAAAAGAAAACTACAGACCAATATCCCTTATGAACATAGATGCAAAAATCCTCAACAAAATACTAGCAAACCAAATTCAACATCAGATCAAAAAGATAGTTCACAATGATCATGTTGGTTTCATCCCAGGGATGCAATTACAAGTCAAAGAATCTTTAAACCCACCTATAACCTGTAAGCCCCGCTTCGGGGGGCTTGAATTGTATTGTTTTTTGGTTTCCATTTCATCTGTTTCTGCTCTGAGCTTTGTTATTTCTTTTCTTCTGCTGGCTTTGGGTTTAGTTTGCTCTTCTTTTTCTAGTTCCTCGAGATATGACCTTAGGTTGTTAATTTGTGGTCCTTCTTTTTCATGTAAGTATTTGAGGCAATGAACTTTCCCCTTAGGACTGCTTTTACTGAATCCCATAGGGTTTTGAAAACTTGTGTTCTCCTTGTCCTTCAGTTTGAGGAATCTTTTGATTTCCATCTTAATTTGGCCCACCTTTTCGGGCCAAACCAATATATGCCTCCCACGTATTGATTTATGACTTTACCTGTAACCTCTGTCTCCCTGAAATGTATAAAACCAAACTATAACCCAGCCACACCAAGTCCACTTGCTCCAGGCTTCTTGGGCATGGCTCCGGGTCATGGCCCTCAAATTTGGCTCAGAATAAATCTCTTAAAAATTATTTTACAGAGTTTGGCTTTTTTTCCGTTAACAGCTATGATGATGCCATTGCACTCTACCCAGTGCGACAGAGTGAGACTTTGTCTCAAAAAGAAAAAAAAGTTGAATGGTAATTTCTGTTTCTATGCTTTGATTTTATTTTTTTGACGCAAGCACTTCAACTATTTCTTCACAAAGACAGTTAAAGAGAGCCTAGCTAATAATGAATTAATCAAACAGAGAAACTGTCGTTAAAATTCAAAGCTGTCTTTACCCCAACACTCCCCACCAAGTTCACAATGAAGTCCAATTTAACTGATTGATTGCAAGGCTAGTGTCTGCTACTGACCCCACCCCTATCTTACCATGTTGAAAAATCATCTTAAGTTCACCCACAAAATAAACCAGCAGCTCTTCCACAGATCAAGAAAAAACATACCAAAATCTGCAGGTTAAATCAGTGAGAACTCAATCTAAATTTGGGGGATTTAATCTAAAATTGATGATGACAAAGCAGATGGCACACATATTCTCTTTCGGCATTTTGCCCAAAAAATAAAAAACCAAGGAAGAATTCTTATGCAATAAGTGAACATGCTTTAGAGATGCTAAATTAAAAAAAAAGAACTTTTTAAACTTTAAGTTCTTCTCTTTTTTTTCTTATGTCCTTTTTAGTAAAGAAAATACGGGATTAATGAACAAATAGCTTTAAAGGTCAGCTTCCTCACCTTTAAAACACATTTCCAACAGATATAGACTCTACATCAACCATATTAACATACAATTTCACAAAACTAGTGGAAATTCCTGAATAACTTCCTAGTCACTTTTCACCTTTAGTTCCTGATCAAAAACTGGGTTTTGCCAAGAACTGCTGTCAAAAACTATAATAAACTTTAACAATTAACAAGCTGAAATTAACAAGAAACAAAACCCAAAATAAAGTTACCTTTATTTATTCAAAATAATAATTGGCTATGAAAGATTAAAGAATAATTTATGGATTTAAATATTTCATTATAGCTGCCAATAGCACATAATATATAGTATACTGAAATAGTCATAATACTAGATTACTTTCAACTCAGGTAGTTTAAAATATTAGCAAATTCTCTCCACTTTGTATATGTTTTGAGCTTTTATTTTTCTTTAGGCTAGTAAGAAGTTTTATAGTTTATTCCCCTCAGCCAGATAACAGGAAACAACTTTTAAAATTACATAGGCATTTTAGAATCCTCACTTCTATAGCAGATCCATATGCTAAGAATATCTTGCCAAATAAATGAATTGCTTCTAGCGATGACCCGTTTTAAAAAAAAAAAAATCTAACTAAAATTTTTGCAAGTGAAATTAAATTACTCTAATGGACTACTTACCTCAAAACCTACTTATGTTTTATCTACGTTAAAACCATTCTAAGAAATAGTGTGAAAGGTTGTTCCATTAATAATACTTTATTTTTAAAATATGCTAAAACAAAACAAAACAAAAAACCCAGATGTTATAGTTCTATCATATCTATGGTCTCCATGTATTTAGTTCAGTGCCTTTTACTGCTTTAAATAGTAAAATTTTTCTGAAGTAAAATAAGCATTGCTTACAAGTTCTTTAAGCATTAGAATCATTAGAAAAATATCTCCATAGTTAAAAGGTAACATAACTTGACCTTGAATGAAGTTCTAATAGATCCTTAGCTAAATTTAGAAATTAAAAGATAATAAGAAAGAGAACAAGCATAGCAAAATATGCAAAATCTCCAATTAAAACAATTCAGTGTTTCAAGGAAATGTATTTTATTAATTGTTTTATTTGTATATGTTTAACATTAAAATTAAACAAAAAATTTACTGGATAACTATGATACATAAGATTTAAAAATTACTTTCTTCCAAGCTTTGAGACATAAAATATTTCATTTCCCAATTTCCAAAAAAAATTAGAGAAAAAGTCATTAGGATACTCAAATATATACATCTAATTTTAAATTATCTATGTTAGGGCAGTTACTTTTGTATTCCCATTATATGAAACCTTAGTTCCTAAAAGCATCTCAGACAGTGCTGCCAACTTAAAAACTCAACAGTACTTACTTTTACACTCCCATCTACTACAAATGGAGATTAGAAGTATGAGTAGAATCAAATGGAAGAAAACAAAGAGGCTAACAAAGCTCTAAGAAAAAAACAAAGAAATTCAGACTGTCCCAGACTTTTGATGGTTTGGCTTACGATTTTTCAGCTTTAACAATGGGTTTATCGTGATATAACCCCATCATAAGTCGAGAAGCATCTGGATTTATGATGGTTTGACTTACAATTTTTCGATCTTACGATGGTGTGAAAGCAATACATATTCAGTAGAAACCATACTGGCACTCTTGATCTTGAACTTCCAACCTCCAGAACTGTGAGAAGTAAATAGTTGTTGTTTCAGCAATCTAGTTTGTGGGATTTCGTTATAGCAGCCAGAGCTGACTAAGATGTATATTTTACTATAATTAAAAATCTTTTTAAATCTGCATATGGACTTTTAAAAAAAATTATGTACCTATGGGATGGGTGAAAAACAGATGACAAAGATGCAAAAGGTGATAATAAAAACTGTGTTTCAAAATCTTGAAAAGAAAACAAAACAATCAAGCAAAACATCACAAGAATGGCAGGCAATTTTAAAATTCAGCAGGAGGGGGAAACACATTCAGAATGACCAAATAATGACTTCCACAAAGTTGCTCCTCCACAAAAGCTATAACAATGCTGGGGGAAAAAATTGTCAAAATCAACTTTTTCACAACTGCAGAAATTAACAATAGGTTCGCAACATTATGAGGATGATTTATTCAAGAAAAACATCTGAGTCTCAGTGAGAACAGTCAACTTGGCTTTTTAATGTTTGCCCCATTTCCATCGCTCTGTCCCCAGCATCACAGTACCCTTGAAAACCTGGATCCTTGCAGCCATAGTAACTATTAGTATGAAAAACAGCACTGTGGCAGCCACGGGGGCAGGGCAGTGCAGAACAGGTTTGGAGCTCCCCAAAAAGGCTGTAGCCCAGAAAATTGTAACTATTTGACCTGGCAGTTATATGGGAAAGCTCATTCTCAGGACTTGTCTTTATAGGACCTGAGTCAGTGTCCACTCAATGGCAAAAGTTCTTTCCCCACAGCATTTGTTGAAAACAATCAGTTGCAATTGTTTAACACTGCAAATGCTTGAAGCAGCAATACCAGCTATGGCAAACAAGGAGCTGGCAAAACAGAGCGATTAGACAAGAAAAATAAATAAAAGGCATCCAATCAGAAATGAAATAAAATTATCTCTGTTTGCAGATGACATAATCATATATGTAGAAAACTCTAAAGACTACACACATACACACACACATAACCTATCAGAAGCAATAAACAAATTCAGTAACATTACAAGATACAAAATCAACATAAAAAATCAGTGGCATTTCTATACACAACCAAAAAGCTACTTAAGAAGGAAATTAAGAAAACAATACCATTTATTTACAATAGCAACAAATAGAATAAAATACTTAGGAATAAACTTAACCAAAGAGATGAAAGACTTGTACACTGAAAATTATAAAACATTGATGAAGAAAATTAAACAAAACATAGATAAATGGAAAGACATCTATGTTCATGGATTGGAAGAATTAATGTTGTTAAAATGTCCACACTACACAAAATGAACTATAGATTCGATTCCATTCCTATCAAAATTCCAATGGCATTCTTTATAGAAATAAAATTCTAAAATTCACTGGAACACAGAAGACTCCAAATAGCCAAAGCAATATTGAGCAAAAGGAACAAAGCTGAAAACATCACACTTTCTGATTTCAAAACATATTACAATAATCAAATAAGTATGGAACCAGCATAAAAACAGACATATAGACCAATGGAACTGAAAAAAGAGCCCAGAAATAAATCTATGCATTTACAGTCATCTGATCTTTGATGCCAAGAACACACAATGGGGAAAGAATAGTCACTTCAAAAAATGGTGTTGGGAAAACTGAATATCCACAAGCAAAAGAATAAAATTAAACTCTTATCTCATACCATATTCAAAAAAATCAACTCAAAATGGATTAAGGACTTAAACCAAAGACATGAAACCATGAAACTACTACAAGAAAACATAGTGGAAAAGCTTCTGGACAATGATCTGGGCAATAATTTTTTTAATATGACACCAAAAGCACAGGCAACAAAGCAAAAAGAGACAAATGGGATTTCATCAAACTAAAAAGCTTCCGCACAACAAAGGAAACAATCAACAGGGGGAAAAGGCAACCTATAAAATGGGAGAAAATATTTGCAAACCATATGTCTGATAAGTTAATATCCAAAATACATAAGGAAGTCAAATAGCTCAATAGCAAAAATATCAATACCCCAATTAAAAAAATGGGCAAAGGACCTGAACAGATATTTTTAAAAAGAAGACATATAAATGACCAACAGATATATGAAAAACTGCTCAACATCACTAATCATCAGGGAAATGCAAATCAAAACCACAATGAGGTATCCCTTCACACCTGTTAGAATAGAAGAAAGACAAAACATAACAAGTCTTGGCAAAAATTTGTAGAAAATGAAAACTTGATACACTGTAGTTAGGAATGTAAATTGGTGCAGTCATTGTGGAAAACAGTATGGCAGTTCCTCAAAATATTAAAAATATAATGAAATCAGTATCTCAAAGAGGCAGCTGCAATGCCATGCTCATAGCAGCATTATTCACAATAGCCAAGGTATGGAAACAACCTAAATATCCATTGATACATGAACTAGCAGAGAAAATATGGTATATGTGCCACATAATGACATTTTGGTCAACAACAGAACACATATACAACAGTGGTCCCATAAGATTACAATACAATATTTTTAATATACCTTTTCTATGTTTAGATATGTTTAAATAAACAAATATTTACCACTGTGTTACAATTGCCTACAGTATTCAGTACACAACATGCTGTACAGGTTTGTAGCCTAGGAGCAACAGGCTCCCTATCGCCTGGGTGTGTAGTAGGCTATACCATCTAGGTCTGTGTAAGCACACTCTATTATGTTTGCATGACAAAACTGCCTAACACATTTCTCACAATGTATCCCTATCATTAAGCAAAGCATGACTGTGTGTCTGTATATATTTATTAATAATTACATGTATATGTATATAATTAATATTACTCAACATTTAAAAAGAAGGGAATCCTGCCATTTGTGACAACATGGATGAACCTGGAAGACATTATACTCACTGAAATAGGCCAGACACAGAAAGACAAATACTGTATGAGCTCACTTATATGTGGACTCTAAAACAGTCAAACTCATAGAAGCACGGAGTAGAATGTTGGCTGCCAGGAATTGGAAAAGTGGGGAAATGGGGAGATGTTAGTCAAAGGGTACAAAGTTTCAGTCGTGCAAGATGAATACGTCCTGGAGATCTAACATATAGCATGGCATCTATAGTTCACAATACTGTATTGTGAGAGAATTTGCTGAGAGAATAGATCTTAAGTGTTCTTACCACAAAAAGAATGGTAACCAGGTGAGGTGATGGATATGTTAACAAACATTGTGGTGATCATTTCACAATGTATATGTATACCAAAACATCAAATTGCACACCTTATAAATAACAATTTCTATTCATCAATTATAGCCCAATAAAACTGAAACAAAAGTTACTAGAAAAAAAGAAGGAAACAGATGTAGAAATAAAAATAAACCATAAGATTTATCAATCTATCTAGTTTTCAATCATCTAAAAGTAAAACAATATTTTGCAATTATATAGAAAAAAGCAGCAACAAGAAAATTTAAGTGGTACACTAGAAAATATATATTTAACACAAGACAAGGCAGTAATGGAAGACTAAGGACACAAGATACACAGAAGACAAATAGCAAAGAGCCAGACATAAAACCTACCTAACTATTAATAATTACACTAAATTTAAATGAATTAAACAATCTTGTCAAAAGGCAAAGATTACCAGAAAATACTTTTTAGATGATCCAACTATATGCTGTCTACAAGAGACACTTTATATTCAGAGACACAAGTAGGATGAAAGTGTAAAAAGAGAAAAAAATAAATGATGTTTTATGAGCTAAATTGTGTCCCCCATCCCTCCAATTCATATGTTGAAGCCCTAACCCCATGTAGTTCAAAATGTGACTGAATTTGGAGATAGGACCTTTAAGAGGTAATTAAATAATGAGGCCATTAGGATGGGCCCTATCTAGTCTTACAAGAAGAGTAAATTTGGACCCACAGGGTCACCAGGAACATACACTCACAGAGAAAAGACCGTGTGAGGACACAGCAAAAAGGTGGCCAAGGAAACAAGCCTCAGAAGAAACAAAACTTGCCAACACCTTGAACTTGTTTACACTTCTACCCTCCAGAATGGTGAGAAGATAAATTTCTCTGTTTAAATCACCCAGACTGTGGTCCTTTGTTATGACAGTCCTAGCAAACTAACACACCATGCAAACGATAACCAAAACAGGATTTGGACTGATAATACTAATATCAGACAAAATAGACTTTAAAACAAAAGTTGTTACTAGACACAAAGAAGAATATTTTGTGATAATAAAAGGATCAATTCAAAAGAAAGACATAATGATTATAAACATATATGCACATAACAACAAGATTGCAAAATACCTAGGCAAAATCTGACAGAGTTAAAGGGAGAAATAGACAATTTAACAATAGATGGAGACATCAATACCCCAATTTTCACAATGGATAGAACAACTAGACAAAAGGTCAACAAGAACTGTTAGAATATCAAAAGCAGGTCTTTCTCCACTCATGGAGACTGACCTATTAAAAATAAATTAATTACTTAATTAATAATAAAAACAAAATACCAAAAGCACAAGGAACACCATTAAAAAAAAGAATAAATCAGATTTCATCATTTACAAATTTCTGCTTCAAAAGACACTATAAATAAAGTGAAAAGACAATTCACCAAATAGGAGACAATATTTGCAAGGTATGTGTGTCAAAAGGGTCTAGTACCCAAAGTATAAAGAACTCTTACAACTCAACAATAAGAAGATAAATAACACTACTTTTTAAGTTAGCAAAGGATTTGAATAGACATTTCTTCAAAAAAGATAAATGCTAAATGACCAATAAGCACATGAAAAGATACACAATATCATTAATCATTATGGAAATGTAAATCAAAACCACAATGAAATACTACTTAACACCCACCAGAATGGCTAAAAGAAAAATGTAATAACAAGTGTTGGGAAAGACATGGAGAAATTGGAACCCTTGTGTTGACTGGAATGTGAAATGGCGCATCTACTTTGGAAAACTGTTTAGCAGGTCCTCAAAACACAGAACTACCATATGACCCACAATTCCACTCCTTGGTATATACCCAAGAGAACTGAAAACACATCCACACAAAAACATTTACACAAATGTTCACAGCAGCATTACTCATAATAATTAAAAAGTGAGAACAACCCGTTGTCCATCAACCGATGAATGGATAAATAGAATGAACCAAATTCAGAAAGTCTTTAACAAGTAATACCATAAATAGCAAATCTTTGGAAAGAATTTCAATTCCTTCCCCTAGTTTTCATCTCAAAATACATAAAATGCTAATTTTATCATGACAAACTTTCATTGAAACCCCAGCAAACTTTCAATATTGGCAGCCACCCGACTTCAATAAGCAAATGCAGAAAATAAATTAACTCAAATTCTAGCTATCGTCACACTTCTCTTCCAGCACAAGAAGACCCCATGTGTGGTCTGGCCTCCTAACCCTGACTGTCCTGTTGCAGGGTGTGATCCTAGCTTGGACATGCCAAGTACCTTCCGTGTCTCCATTTCCTCACCCTTGCCCCAACCCCTCTGCCAGCTTTTACAGGACCTCGCTTTGATTCCTTTGGGCATCTAACTTTTCTTCAAACATCACTGAGGTTCCTCAGAGATCACATATTTTAAGTCATACCATCAAAGCAAATGCAGCTCCCTTCTTTTATGTATTTTTATTTATTTTACTTAGTGAAGATCCATAAAATTCCCTTTGCCTATATCTGGTGCCCTGCACTGAAGAAGCCGGGTACTGAAACCATCTCATTCATTCCGTTGATCCAGAAAAGGGGTTGCAAACCAGAGGCAGGTAGCACGTGAATTTTGTCTGGCATGAGCTGTTCTAAAACATTTTAATTAGTCACCAACAAATTACACTCAAGAGATGTTTCACATACATACTTACATTTTAGCTTCATTTGAAAAATCTGAACATTTGACTGTGCTGGACCCAAATTCCCATATGGCAGGAATGAGGTGAGCTTAATGGTGATACTTCCTTCCACTTTGTCTCTCTGTGACCCTCACCATTCCACAAAGTTTCCATGCATAACATATCCAGCTGGTTTCACTTGTGACCTGCTGGCTCTGGAGGCGCTGGAGTTTGAGAAGAGTCCAAGTTCAGACAGAAGTTGTGTCTGATCATAAAGAGAAGACCTCTTCCCTTATCTCTTGGTTTAAGACTGCATGGCCATGTTCCTCTACCTGTGCCAACCTCTCCTGGTTTCTTACTCCAACAACACTTCATCTTCCTGTAATCACTATCATGCCCAACATCTAAGTATCACCTACATACTTGAATTACCTTATCCCTACGACACTCCTGCAAAGCCACCTTATGTCCTGGCAAGCTCCTACACGAACTAGTGTAATTCCAGGCC
This sequence comes from Lemur catta, assembly GCF_020740605.2. Lineage (NCBI taxonomy): Eukaryota > Metazoa > Chordata > Mammalia > Primates > Lemuridae > Lemur > Lemur catta. The sequence goes on along the minus strand of NC_059135.1, from coordinate 34,630,207 downwards.
ACACGGCAGAAAGCACAGAGGATCTCATTCCATTGACTGTAGACTGACTTCTCTTTGAAGATAAATTATCCTGAATTTCTAAGTTTTGATGAGTTAAAACAATGCTTCTCAAACTTTACTGTGCATACACATGTGGGGATCTTTGAGAAATGCAGATTCTAATTCAGTAGGTCCGGTATGAAGCCTGAGATTCTGCATGTCCAACTAGCTCCCATGCTGAGGCTGCTGGTCTGTGGACTACGAATAGCATAGAGTCAGAAGACTCACAGAGGAAGAAGGTTTCTGAGATGAGAATTACCTGAATGAATTAAACCTCCAAAACTTGACTTTCTGCCATTTTAAAACTATAAAAATGTTAATCTTTCAGCATCCTGTGCCAACATAATATCCAATTTATATACATAACAGTCTTTTATAATGGACCATGAGGAAGAAACAGATTGTTCCTTTAGCCATTAGGCATTGATTATTGAATATTCACTATGTGATCAATATTGGGCATTATACAGAGGCATCAGCCAGGTTTCCATATATTTAGAGTGCTTAAAATCTAATTGGCAAAAAGACTGATGAGAAACAAAATAACTAGTGCACCACCTAAAACAAGAGATGACTAAGATCTTAGTTGCTATAAAATAGTGATTCACAGAGCATGGCACATCAGCACCTGGGTGGAAGACAACATACTAAACACACTTCCCCCAATCCCTTCCAGAAGATACTCACTCCAGTCCCACCCTTACTGTCAGCCACGCACAAATGAAGCTACATTGACTTCTAGAAATGCCTTTTCTTCAGAAGGGTAAATTGAGGGGGAAAAAAATATGAAAACCACTATTGTTAAATTGCATACAGAAAGGCATAAAGACACGGGGCCTGGAAGAGTAAGTAGAGGTGGGCATTCCAGATGGGAGGTGCTTCCTGTGGTGAAAAGTACTGGGGTGGAGATGAGTCTAGGGTATTTATGGGATGGAAAAAGACCTGCCTAATTAAAGTAAACCAAAGTACCCGCTCACCACCACCCCATTCTGAGTGGAAAAAGCATGGAAACTATATTCTAAGAACTTGATGACCACCTGCTAAGAATATTGAAGACGTATTTCTTTACAGAAAGGCTGAATTAGTTTGCCTCTTGGGTCCTTCCCAATTTTTCCTCAACTGCAGAACAAAATCCCAATTTTACTCCAACACATAATCCTAACCTGAATCACCTGCCTTGCCTGCTGTTGACCATAGGAGACAAGTGAAGAGAATGTGAATGGTGAAAGTCCCTAAAAATTTAAGAAAAAGCTGAAATCACTGTATCAGCTGAGCCACGGCTGCTCAGCATCCTCAGTTCTTTGAGACTCTTCTTATAGGGCTCATTTTCAACTCTGTCATCAGTCTCCTCTGAACTCTGTCCAAATTATCCTCATCCCTTATACACAGTCGAGAGACGAATTACACTTCTGGATTCCCTACGCCACCTAAAAGAAGTCTCAGTTGCACGGCATTCTCTACCAAAGCCCCCTTCTCCAAACCACTTACCACACTTCCAACTATGTTTATTCATTTTTTACTTGTGAAATATTCTAACTATATATTCAGAAATTCATTTCGTTAAGAAGCTAACATAACAGTAACCCCTATATCAACACTCAGATTTAACAAATATTAACATCTGCCATATGTGCTTTGTAATTATGTATTTATTTATTTATTCATATCTTTGTTGCCTGTTTCCCACTAGTTTCTGTTTTATCTGGGCAGGGCCATGCCTGATTATTAACCTCTTTTATACCCATCACTTAGCATAGAGCCTGGCACATACAATGCTCTCAATGTTTGTTCCATGAATAATGCAGGAATGACTTCTGTCCTAGCATTAAATAATGGCCATCAAGATAAAAGAGTTATTAGACAAAAGACAGTAACTACTAAAAACCAAAGAAAAAAAGGGAAATGGGTCTTTATGGAAGAATGGGGGTTTACATTTGAATGTGTGCTCTAGCTGGATACACACATTACAGTGGGCTAGCTGGGCAAAGTGCAGAACTTCCTTACCTAGAGCCCCCTTTCCCTCTTCCTGTGAATAGCATGTATATCTGCCTAGGCATAGTGATATAGAAGATGAGCTCCTAAAGTCTCTTCTAGCTCAGAGATGCCAATGCAATGGCTTAGAGAAGGAAAGAACAAAGTGAGAGAAGGGGAAAGGGATGGAGAAAAGGAAGAGGGGAGGGAGGAAGTGGGGGAGGGGAGGCCTAAGCAGAGAGAATTCAAGACCACGAGAGATCATTCATTTTTTTTCCTAGGTGAGGTCAAGGGCAATATAGATCATTTCCTGCAAACCTTTGAGTGTCAAGTCCATTTGTCTGAAACAAAGTGAAGCCTAAAGCAAAAGTATAAGAAAGGCCATGTCCAACTGTCAGATTTCTCCACCACCTCCTTCTACCTGTACTCCCTGCCACCCAGTATCTCAGTGCAAAATCCTAAAAACCAGGGCTCCTCCAACTGTGGTTCTCTACGGACTCTCAAATACCAAGTATATACTTGTACCCTCCCCCATCAAAATTTACTGGGTCTAACTTCTATTACTTCAAGCTCTTATACTTCTAGCAGGTCACCAAAAGACAACATGCTTATAATTTAAAGGACAGTCCACTAATGACAATGTTACTTCCTTAATTTATGGTCAGTGTGGACCTCCAACTTCCTAATAAAAAAATCTCATAGCCTAAGACTGTGCTATGTTGTTTTATTTGTTAATAATTCTCCCTTCCTTCCCTGTCCTTTCCATGGTTCACTGTGGGCAAAGTATATTACTGAGGCGTGCCACTTGATATAACAGAAATCATTTCTAATCAGTGTCATGAAGAAACATTTTTCTTGCTCCATAGATTTCTTACTCCACTGATAAAATATTAAACGAGCACCTTTCCCCTATCCAGCCAGCATATGTCAGCATAAAAAAGCAGTCTTAGGCTCATAGCTCATCACTTTGCACAGCAAACTCATATACTCGGGGGCCACAATTTGGTTGTATCCACAGTTGTCACTCTTTCTTTTAGCATTTCCTCAAGATCAGAAGGCACTGCATCTTCTCTGTGAATTGGGTAGCACGTGGATTCGCTTCTAGGTACAACTTCTTTTCTTTAAGAAGCCATCACCTTCTTATCTGTACCTGAAACCAGTGCTTTGTCAGTGCCATGGACAACTTTTCTAATCTCATGAATAATGGTTAACCAAAAGAAAAATCTCTTCCCTTACAGCATGAGTTTTCACTGATAAATGAACAAAGCATCACCAAGCACTCCTCCCTGAACAAATGCCAAAAGCTGATTCATTCTCTGCATGACATCGGTGGTTTCATCCAACCATAAAGTGAAATATCTGCTAGCATGTACTTGATAGTAATCGCTCTTCCACACTCTCCACACTCCACTCCACTGATATTATGCAATAGCCAACTGTGTCATTTGACAAAGGAATTTTGTCAATAACTTCTGGTTTCCCTCTAAGGATAATGTTTGTCTTTAACTTTCCAGCTGATTTTCTAAGTGTCTCTTCAATAATATGGCTCATACTTATTTTTGCTACAAGGCTCCTTTACTGATGCTAGTAGAGTTATAGTCTCTTACCTACCATTAGCTATATAATACATTAATTTTATAAAGGAAAGCATTATAGTGTGCTTCTCCTAGAAAACTTCAATGGTATAACAGAGAAGCCACTGTGCTTTGTTTGAAAATGACACAAAAACATCCATGGCTTCATGCCACTATTGGACAGTTTCATAACAGGCAATGATTAGGGATTTGGTCCTAAGGGTGATTAGGAGTAAATAGATGGCAAGCCCAACAAAAAACAGTTTTGAGATAGTCATTGACATATTTCCATTTGCACTTTTCAATTTCATCTTCCATTCTGAAGTTGTCACTTTCACAGATTCCTTGTCTCTACATATACATATTCTCATTTTATAGGCAATGGGATTTAGTTCCCTAAGTATGATTATGGCATTCCAAAAAGTAGCATTTACATTACTATTTTCATCACTATGTTTATACTTCAATAATTCCATTTTTGAACCACTGATCTATTTTTGTGAAATGGGGATACAACTTAAGAGCTGGAACAACAAAAAATACTATTTTAACAAATAAAGATATAAGCAAATCATATAAAAATTATATTAACCAACATGAAGTGGACCATTAACAAAATATAAGCTATATACACTGATCAGTGCAGTCTTTGTAGCACAAACACAATCTTAAATATTATAATGAGTTTTAAGAACATAATGGGTATCTGCTGAAATCATAATTAATCTCATATCTCAAGGCCCTACATTCTCTGCAACCCCCACATCACCTTTCTGATCTCATTTCTGACTCCCCTAGTCACTCCACCCCATCATACTAGTCTTCTTGCAAACCTTTGAACACATCCAAACACATTCCTACCTCAGGACCTTTGCACTGGCTCTTCCCTCTGCCTGCAACTCTCTCCCTCAGGTATCTGCATAAGTAACTTCTCTTACCTCCTTTTAAGTCTTCACTTAAGGTCTCTTTCTCCATGAAGCCTACTCAACCACATTTATTCTGTTCTATTTTCCCTTTCTTCCAAAGCACTTATCTCCTTTTAGCATGCTACATAATTTTGTGTATTATGTCTCTCACTTCCCTCCTTCCTGCCCCCAAAAGAAACTCTACAAGGTCAGGGATCTTAGTTTTGTTCACTGGTATATTCCCAGCACCTGGATCAGAGACTAACTCATGGAAGGGTCTCAATAAATAATTAGTTGAATGAATGAATGGATGGATGAATGAAATTTTTTTCATTGTTTTTCCTTTATAAACCCCAAATTGCCTATGGATCTTACTTTGAGAATTAAACAAAAAATGATAAGCCATCAGGTTTTTCAGCAAGAGAATTATACCAACAGAATGCTATTACAACTAGCCAAGGTCAGGAGATGATTTAAAGTTTGGAGAAGCTGGACCCAGAGAGTTAAGAAGTCAACCAATGAAAGAGATGATGAAGGCCATGATTTTCCAATAACTCAGCCTTCCTAAGTGGTTTATTTCAACCCTAATCTCTCTCTATATATAGACAGACAGATAGATATATGATCAGTGTTTGTGTGTACATACATGCATATACACACATAAACATACATGTTGAACAAGTCCAGAAGAAGCTAAGGACATTCTTCCAACATATGAATATTCTTCATATAAAAGCTAATGAGTTTGGTCAGTTAGAATGACCATACATCCTCGTTTTCCTGGGACAGTCCCAGTTTTTACTTGTTGCCCCTTCCAGTTAGTACCACATTTTACTCTTGAAAGTGTCCTTGTTCAGATAAAAATTACATAGTCATCCTACTTATAAAGGAGATAAATAAATTTCTTCTTATTCAGGCATGCTGACCAAGCTTTTGAGGACTTTAGCGGAGTGAGTACGAGAAAGGTGACAGCCACAATTAATTTAACACCTACTGGCCAGTACAGCTAGCGAGCAATATACAAACAGACCATTCTTTAGCAAAGGAACACAGCAATTGTTGCAGAAGCAGGTGTCACAAGCTTCATATTTCTAGCTTTGGTATAGAACCTAAACCCTTACCAGGTGACCTGCATGATCTCCAACCCATATTGAGAATTTTCATCTGGTGAACAGACACACCAGTTGTCCTTCCCTGCAAGCCCTCTATATGAAAAGCTGAGACCCAAATCCAACACTGGAGACAAATGAGAGTACAGAAAACAAAAGCCTTCCTATTATCTTCGTGGCCCAGAGAGCTTAGAAACTAAGAGAATGTGGAGTCCAGTCTTCACAACAACACTTGTGTTCTGGATTCTCAGTAAATATCCAAGAACTAGACCAAACACTAGATCTTGAAACTTGCATTGCTATCTGTATAAAAGCCATGTAATCATAGATATCCAAACAGGTTTTGTAGAAACTGTGCTCCCAAATCACAGAAGTTGTCCCAATTTGTGTGTATCAGTCCTAGATAAATAGACAAGCGCTTCTTTTTTTTTTTTTTTCTTTTGAGACAGGGTCTCACTCTGTCACCCAGGCTGGGGTGCAGTGGTTTCACAACTCACTGCAGCCTTGAACACCTGGGCTCAAGTTACTCCTCCTGAGTGGCTATACTATGGGTGCATGCCACCATGCCTAGTTCATTTTTTTTTTAAATTTTTGTAGAATTGAGGGTCTGGCTTTGTTATCCAGGCTGGTCTCGAAGTCCTGGCCTCAAGCAATCCCCCTGCCTCAGCCTCCCAAAGTGGTGAGATTATAGGCATGAGCCACTGCACCTGGCCAAATTCTTACTGTGCTTGAACATAATAATAATATGAACTTACAGCCATGGTAGACACTTAATGACTTAAGAATACAACTATTTTATTTCCAATATGTGTAAATAGATAACAATTATCTCATTCTCCTATCTGCCTGTTTCATTTTGCCTTATGCATTTTTCAGGTTTAAATTTTTCTGATTTCTTACCTTTGCATTTAACAAATAAAAGACTCAAATAAAACAAGACTCAAAATCTCTTGTCAGGAGAGAGGTGATGAAAAAAATAGTCAAGATGCCTTAATCCCCAGGGTGACCACAGAATTTATCACCCAAGCCAGGGAACTTTTAAATATGAAAGGTGGTGCTTTTGATAATTAAGAAAGGCCAACAGAATAAACTGGCACTGTCATAGGCAAACCAGGAGGTCCAGTTACCCTTCTAATATATCATTCATATGCTCATACAAAAAAGGCATCCCGTGTGTAATGAAGCAACCTCTGCCTCTGTTACATCAACCAAACTTCAAACATAGTCCTTTCTCTTTCAGGCCAGGCCTGGCTTTTGACAACAGAGCTGGAAAGGTTTTCACTCAATGTTGCCATTCCCTAACCAACACCATGCAAAATTGGTTACATTTCTTCCCAAGAAAGCAGGCGGCAATGCACACAAATGTGGATCCAGGCCAGGCCTACAGCAAGCCCCAGGCCAGAAGCCTCTGGTTTCCCTTAAAGGAACACTTCACAACAGAGAAGGCCACCTGGGAAGAGGGTACACAGATACCAGCCATAGATTTAACAAGTATTTTGAATGTTAGATTGTTTCATTGACACCAGGACACATATTGAGAAACTGGGAAGAGCCCAAAAGTGTTCTCTCCTGCAAAACACATCCATCCAGAAGAAAAGGCCATAGCATCTGTCCTCAACTACAAGTAACAAACAACCTTAGTTGTTTGCCTTTGGTTGAGATCAGTAGCACAAAAGCTTTGAAAAGAGTAAGAAAATACATTTTTCTCTCAAGATCACACTGCCCAAGTTAAACAGCCAATGCTTACTTTTATTTCTTGCCTTCTGTTCAGGGGATCAAACATTGCTCATGTTCTTCAGTATATTGAGTTCCTGTGGCTGGTAAATATTAATTTACTGGAATATTTTCCCTCACATTCAGAAAGAGGGAAGACCAACTTTGTGACCTAGTTGCAATCTACAGGACATAAATAATCTACAATGGTGGTAGGCACAGAAAAGCTCCAGCTGGCTTATTTCAAATGTTCAGAATGACTTCGATTTCTTCACTGACACCACAGTCATTCATAAAGATTCATTGCCAAAGGTTGCCCAACACTGTGATGGTAGTGATGGTAAACCAAGAGTCTTAGGCTGGTAATTCATCATAGAAGTAGAGTATCACCTGAGAGCACAGCTGAGCATCTGGGGGCAAATGCTGGGGGTTAGGGAACCACCTGTCATGGAGATGGTGAAGGAAACTGGATTCAAACTAATACAGACCAGACTAAAGTCCTCCCAGCCAGGAGACACTATGAGTCCAAGGGGCCATTTGCATACAAAAATTAAGAAAGGTGCAACTGGTTTTCCCCTAAAAGTGTTATGATAATTTCATGTACAAAGACATTTTTGTTAATATAACTGTGTAAACTGCTTCACATAAACACCATTGAGGCCAGAGTGTGCCACTGTAATAATCAAAACAAATACCTCAATGATGACTTTTTTTAATGTTCGAAAAAAGAAAAAAATTAACAGGTTAGGCTGCTGGATAGTAATGTTAAAATGTCTCCTTCAGAAGATCAAAATTATGTCTTTCCCACTCTCCACCCCGCTCTACCCCACCTTCCAATAGTGAAGTGGGTAATTTCTGAAGAATACAATGACCCTTCATGCCTGGCTTCTCTTGTCTGCTAAGGATACCATCTGTCCCCCACACTATATAAACAATCCCTGCAGGAATCTTCTGATGACCAAACGGATTAGCAAACTCCAGATTTTCACACCCTTATAAATGTCCCCATCCAGATTAGGCATCTTGCTTTAATAACTCCAAAGATAAACTTAATAACTGATCTTTCTTTGTAGGTAATGCGTGTGTCATTTTAAAGATAACCTCGGAATATCCAGCCATCTGTTGGGAGGAGAGAAGAGAGAGGCAGAGGAAAAAAGCTCTCTCTAGGCAACAGAAGAAATGAGCCCTTGAGGGAATAGGAGAAATAGTAAAAAGAAAATCATATTTGTAAGACAAACGAATACGTGAAAATTCACCAGGTCTAATAGAGAACTCTACTAAACACGCTAAAATATTTAAACTATGGAAAACTATTCAAGAAAAAAGACAAGTTTTGCACTTTGACAAAGGTATATGTACAAGAACTCAGAGTGTGCGTGACTCGAGGACAGTGGCAGCAGAATTCGTATCCAGGAAGGCTAACGGCCAGCGAGAAGTTTGCCGGCCGCCCATTTCTATCCATAATGATCACCGATGCTTTCCAAGTTGACTATCGATTGAGCCCTTGTAAGTCTAACCGTGAGCTCTCTGTACTGACTCCAAAGACTTCTAACTCTAAAAGAAATAAATGTGCCTGTAAAGATGTTCTTAAAATTAATAATAATAAACAACAGAAAGCACCTGAGCGCTGCTGATGGAGAACACAAGGCAGGAGAGAGCCAGACCTCTGCAGTTGCACGTCCTCGGAAACGTCTACGTCTAAATCCGCAGCCCCAGTTTCCTCCAGGCCCCAAGCTCCAGCAGAGGATGTTCACAGCACATTCCAAACCGAAAAGGAAATGAAGCCTCCTCTCCCTCAAGTGATGCTCAAACGGACCCCAAAGTCCCAGCTTCCCAGAATAAGCAAAACATCCAACACGTCCTGGTGCCTCTCACCCGCGTTTCAGGGCAGCAGAAACCGAAATGTCAAATGAATGACCGCGCCGGGCGCGAGGGACGAAAACAAAGCCACCTCCCGCCGTCCGATACTTGCGGCGCGAGGGCCGCGCACTCACCTGGGCTCGGCGCCCGCCGCCACAAGCTGCGGGTGGGGACCGGGCCGCGGGGCGGGAGGGCGCCCCCGCAGTGGCCCGGACCCGCGGCCCGGCGCCCTCTGGCCGGTCCGTGCGCGCCGCGGGGAAAGCTGGCGGCCCCGGGCGCCGCCGCGCGTCGCATGCAGCTCCCGGCTGCGGCGGCCGCTGCCACGGAGCCCAGGGACCCCGCGCTGCCGTCCCCGACCCGCGACCGGGAGCGGCGACCAGAGGGACGCGGCGCAGGAGCAGAAGCGCGCCCGGCGCGCCCCTCAGCGGCTCTTCCCGCCGCCCTCCGCAGCGGACCGGGTCTTGGCTCGCCTTTGTGCTGGCATGTTCCTCGCTCGCAACGACACTCCGAGCTCCCTAGGCGGCTCCGCGCCGCCGCCCACCTCCGGGTTACGCCTCGTCCCCCGCGCGACCCGCCGATTGTGTCGAGTCAGCAGCGGCGGCGGCGGCGGGGACGCGCGAAGCCATGTCTCCCGCCCGCGCTCGGGGAGGCGCCGGGGGTCCGGGCGCCGCCAGGAGGTTTACGGCCGAGCGCCGCGCGTCCCCGAGCGGCCCCGCAGCGCCCGGCTCCCCGCCGCCCGCTCTCCAGGCGTCGCCCGCGAGCAGCGTGCCAGCCCGCCCGCGTCGCCTCCCTCCCGCCGCCACCTTCCTCCTGCCCGGCGCGCCCGGGCGCCCGCCCCAACCGCGGCGCCCAGGCCAGCGCAGAGCCACGGGGCCGCCCGCTCACCTCCAGCCGTGCCGGCGCCCCTTCCGCCAGCCGCGGCGGCGGCATCTGCCCTCACTGCCCTGCGGGGCGCTCGGCTGGCAGCTGCCTGCACGTCGGGGACCGCTGGAAGGGAGGCGGAGTTGGGGGGGAGAGAACAGGAGGGACAGCCAGACCTTGGCCAGTGGGACCTCCCTGAGGAAGGTGCGGGAGAGCGGAGCGCAGGACAAGTCCCGAGGCTGCGGCGGAACCTGAGCTGCCCTCCTGCGAAGCCGAAGGACAGGAGGATTCCTAGAGGCGTCGCAGAGGATGGAGGAGACCCTCTGAGGTCATTCAGGCAGGACTGTTCCTAAATCTCACCAGAAAGCTGAATGGAGGAGTGTCATGCCTCGCTTTCCCGAACTGCAAGGGCAAGATGATAATACCTACACGGGGTGTGGTCATGATGAAAAATGGATTATTGAAAGCGTTCCCGGATACTTTGCCTAAAGAGTGCACTAAAATTAACAATTACTGTATTAATACTTTGGGCTTACTATTTACTTCTTTGTAGTATCTTCATTGACTCAGTCCCCCTTAGGAGAAAAAGTAAAAAAAGATACTACCCCCCCCCCCCCCACTCCCTGCACGGTATCTATCCAGATATGGGAAAGATTTACTCAATTTTGTGGTTAAACTGTACCCATATGGAGGAACTCCCAAAACACATTTTCCCCCAAATAGTGGATATCCGTTATTTGGAGATTTTTTTAGTATGTGTGCTCAATATTATCCATATTTCCACCTTTTCTGGTAACAGCGGTTCATTATTCCTATGGGAACTACCCTTCCCCCTCACCCACAATGAGCCTTTGTGGTTCCAGGATACTGACACCTCCCACCCTCACTCCCTAGGACTAGCCGGTCATCATATTCCAGACCACAGCGAGTGGTTCTGGGATGGGCATGTTGGTCCAGGAACTCAATCTGGGGCTTTGGTTGGATCAGTTCAGAAAAACAAGCTCTTTAATCTAGGATACGTAAGTTGGAAGGCTATAAACTGGTGTTAACAAAGACCACCAGTGCATGCAAATGAAGCCAACTTTAAGGGAAGAAAGGCTGAGGCAGAGAGGGGCTTACCCTCTCCGGAGCTTCAGGTGGTAAATGTGTCTGCAACGAACTCGACTCCTGAAGCCAATAAATCCTCTTCCTTGTAATTTCCTCAATTCTGTTTCAGTTGTGTTCTGTCACGTGTTACAAAAGAGCCCTGACTCCTTAGTCCCCTGGATCTATCATCCCAGGCACCACGGTTAGGCTACTCTGCAGAACTGATGGCCCCCTCACCTCCAAAGGTCCAATTCCAATTCCTACTGGAAGAATAGGGATCCTAGGGGATCTCATGTCATGTTTTGTTCCTACAAGTTACTCAGACCAGCAACTCACACCTGCAGCCTTAGCTTCCTGTGTTAACCACTGTGGAACCTGAGTGGTTATAATCTATCTTTAAACTAAAAAGCCTACAAATGAATAAAGGTAAAAATGATAGAGGATCATTATTGCTGCCTTAGATTTAAAAACATTTTTTTCTCACTTTAAAAGCAACTGTCTTTAAGACTTTTTACATATCAACCATTAAAACTGAGACTAAGGCATCAAATAAAATGAATAACAAAGTCATCCCCAAATCTCAGACTTGCAAAGGTGTGTAAAGGTTAGGTTCTTTCATACCGCACTCCCCATCCCCCATCACCACCTCTACCCACTGTGGGTCTCCCCTTCACAGGATCCATGACTGGGTCTCAGCCTCTTCTCGAACTATTCCCGTAAAGAGAGCTCAGTACTTCACAAGCTGATCAATTCTACATTGAAACTGGCCTAACGTTAGAAAGTAATTCCTTATATTGAGTCAAAATATATCTTCCACCTGACAGGACTCCAAGCACTAACTACAACTTGTGAACCACTTGAATTGTCTCTTTTCCAAGATCTTTGCATGGCCCTTAACTGTTTATCATATGACAAGTTTCCTGACCCTTCATCATCCTAGCTGACTGCCTTTCTATTGATGTGCTCAGGTTTGTGAATTCTCCCAAAGCAGAGTGTCCAAAGCTAAACCTAAAGGTAGATTCTAAGAAACTTAAACTTCAGGCTCCTTCCAACACCACAGGAGGGCCCTTAGAAATGTGTTCACGTGGTCTTATGTTTTTGTAAAAGTTTCAAAAGTAAGAAAATTTAATCTGAAGAGATTTGCAATGTCTGTGTTCCCAAAATTCATGTGTTGAAATCCTAACCCCCATTATGATGGTATTAGGAGACGGGGCCTTTGGGATGTAATTCATTCATGAGGGTGGAGCCTCATGAATGGGATGAGTGCCTGTATAAAAGAAACCCCAGCAAGCTCCCTCACCGTCTTTCTGCCACATGAAAATACACAAAAAAGATGGCAGTCTGCAGCTGAAAGGGGGCCCTCACCAGAACATGACCATACTGGAACCCTGACCTTGGACTTCCACCCTCTAGAACTGTAAGAAATCAATTTCTGTTATTCATAAGCCACCCAGTCTATGATGTTTTGTTATTGCAGCCTGAATTAAGACAAGACTGCTGTCTGTTTTCATTCTAATTTCTCCTTTGCCATCATTCCCTTTGTACCTGGAAGAATTGGAGTAGTTGAGAGCATTTTGGGGATCTCACTAAGGGGAAGTTGAGTTAGTTAAGTGGAATAAATTTAAGTGGGGACCTTACAGCCCATTGTAACAGTGACATCTATTTTGACAGCTCGAAGGCTTACAGCCACCTGAAGCCACTTCAGTGTGGTGACATAAGGGTAGAGAGATAGAAATTATATCACCAAATGATTGCATACTTCAGGACCCAGCACAAAGTATATGGGTAATGGGGTAGGTGATGTTTGAAATGTGTGGATCCAGAACTACAATGTGGAAAATCCTCCCACATTTTATTCTTTATATATGAAATAAATTTGATAGAGATTTTCCCATATTTGACAATAATCCTAAAAACGTATATGACTTTCCCAATAATGTGTTGTGAGCGGAAAAGAAACTCTTCTAAACTATCAGTAATAAAAACAAATTTTGTTCAACTTTGCTAGTAGAAAGACTGAAATATTTATTAACTCTATAGAACATAATGTGACAAATAATCTTCATATGAAGAACAAATCAAAGAGTAAAAAGTATCACAAAGGTACACCAGGGAGTTAATTAATTTTTAAAATTGTGATATTTTCTTATATTTGGAGAGGTCTAGTATTGTGAGGTTTTTTAAAATCTATAATTTGTTGCTTTTTATTCTAAATATTCTTTTTTGTACCTCCTTTTATATTTATAATGTGTATTTTTTTCCTTAAAGAGTGCTCTGAATTGTATAATCTTCAGTGCCCACAAAACCTGGCTCTGTCCCTGATTGAACCTGATACTCTGAATGTGCCCTAATCAGTGTAGCATTCAGAGTGTGTGAGCGTCCAATTGAAGAAATGACTAATTTAAACACAACATTGACTTGAGACATCCATTCTTGTATTTCATCTATCACCTATCCTAAGAGAATAAATAGTTACAACTAGGGAATTTGGGGCATGACCAAAGGACATCCATTTGTTGAATACCAAAATATATTCTTAAATGTATTACAACTTTTCTGCCTTCCTAAAGAAAGTATACTTAACATAATTGACTCATTATATTCATAGTGGCTATGATTTATTTACTATGCTATGATTCAGTGATACCCTTAGGAGTTTGTAGATATAAGTAGTTTGGCCCCTACGCTAAATGGTTTCAGGCTACTGTAGATTTTTTGGTTGTACTTTGAGAAACTTTTTCTTGAGAACCTCACATTTTTTTCCTATCACTTATCATCTTTTCTTTAATTGGTAAACTTTGTTATTTCATTCTAAGCTCCTGCTTATAGTCTGCTATGAAATTGATAGACTAGATAAATATTCTCATTAGAACTTGGTCTAAAATGGCTTGTGGGAAGGAGAAATTTCAATGGATAATGTACATGAGCTTTGGTGCATAAATTTTGTGATATCTATTTTGGTTACTCAAAATCCTTTCTTGTTGTCTTCTAATTTCTCACTCATTACTAATGGTAAGAATTTATGGATTCTCTCTTTCATATATTCTTTAAGTAAATGTTTAATAACCACTTACTGAGCCAGGCACTCCTCTAAGTACAGGTGGTCCCCGTGTTATGGATGAGATACATTCCTGAGAGTATCCTTAGGTCAGATTTGTATGTAACTCAGATCCCTGATGAACAGCACATATATGGTAATAATAACAATAACAATGCTATAATGGCTCATGTGGCAATAATACAGTATTATAATAATAATTAATAATAATACCCCTGTACTATAATAAGTTACAGAAACTATTGTGCTCTTTCTTTTAATTCAAACAAACAGAACATAAAAACAAACTCATATAAAAAGTTTAGATAGGAGATAGAAATTTCAAAATAGAATATTAAATGTTAACATTCACCTCATGTTGCATCAACCCGAGGCTAATAGGAATGTTAATCCACTACACTACTTGGTAATAAGTATTGCTTTCATTGGAGCACTGTCTTTCACATGTTCCATTAATCTTACTTTATCCTTTATAATTGTTCCGATAGGTGAGCAACTGAAACCTAATGCTTTCCCAGTGAATGATGGCATCTGGCCTTTCTCCAAACACTTATTTCTACTTTTGTTTACATTGTACAGTCATCTTTCTGTTCACTGCAGGCTCACCTGGACTTGCAGTGGACTTTCGCTTTGGAGGCATGGTCTTAAGGGAAAACACAGACTCACAAAATAGAATTTAAAAGTTAAGACAAAAGTGATACTGTGCATAAGTGATCCTGTAAACAATGAGACTATCTGCTAGCATAAAGATGCTGCACCAAAGAACCATTTACGCCATGTGGGTTTGTCTACATGTGTGGAAGAAACTAGTCCTCAAATTATCAATTTAATTATTAATATTTAATTATAAATTATCCTTATGGAGAGCCTTGGGAGCCTGTTTATAAATATGGAATACTGTTTAAGTCAGGTCATCCATAACCCAGGGACTGCTCGTACTGAGGATGCAAAGTTGAAAGGAATAGACAAAAATCCCTGCCCTTATGAAGCTTATGCTCTAGTGGGCTAGGGAAAGAGAAGCCAAACATTAATAGTAAGCAAGACGTGGCAGAGTGTCAGTGCTTACAATATCCGTATACTCTTCTACATTTTCCATCCTGCTCTGTGTTTAGGATAGCCATGTGACTACTTCTGGCAAATAGAATTTAAGCAGCAATAATGGGTGTCACTTCTGGCTGTGGAGGTTAAGAATCCAGTGTGAATTCTCTCATTCTCCTCACTTTCACTAGAAACCACATAGGCTGTGTCTTGAAAAAGTGTCATCACAAGATGGAAGAAACCCAGGTCCCTGGGCCATCATTTGAAGGAGAGCTGAATGACTGATACGAGACTGTGATGTGAGCAAGAAATTAAGTGTTAATCTACTTAGATGTGGGAGTTATTTGTTACAGCAGCCAGTATTAATAATCCTGACTACAGTGGAAATTGGTACTTTGAAGTAGGGTGTTGCTATAATTAAAGCTTAAAATATGTGGCAATTGTTTAGGAGTTCAGTAGCAAGTAGCAAGGAAACTAATATTGGAAGCTAGAAAGATGGTGATAATAATATGCAGTGGCAAAACAATTCATAAAATGTTGCTGTGATAACTTAAAGCTTACCTTGTGCCTACCGAGTCAGCAGCTCTAAGGCAAATGGTTGGAAGAATCAATCAGTCAGTGATGGAAACACAATTGCAAGGTTTCGCAAGGAAGAGATGAGTTCAGGAAAGAAGTGTCCAGTTTTCAAACATAAGAAAAAAGAGAAATTTTCTGACAAGAGATATAGAGAAAAGAAATATAGAAAAAGAATACAGAGAGTCTAGGAATTTGGGTCTTTGCAGAGATCGAAAGGCTAACTGCCTTTAGATCTCAAACAGTGAAAGATGGGATTTATAAGGGCTTTGAGAGACAAATTAAAACTGAGCCAGGGAAAAAATTTGAGGGTGTGGTGAGGTAACTTTAGGGTTTACCTTTAAGTTCAGAAGTTTAAAACTTATATTCGGAAAAACAATTTTGGGTGTAGTTACTGGCACATGTAACTGACTGGAAGCACATAGACCAGAAACCTGTTTATTTTAGAGGGACATGTATTACCAAAGAAACCAATAAAAAATTATTTGTCAGTTCAAGACTTAGAACAATTTACCTTGTGTAAGAAGCAGGCTTTGAATCCTGTACACACTCTGCTGTGCTTTTGTCCCTCAAAGTTCCTGTGCTGGCAACTTAATCCACAGTGCAAGAGAGTATCAAGTATCAAGTATTGGGAGGTGGGAATTTTAAGAGGTGATTAGGTCATGAGGACTCTGCCCTTGTGAATGGATTAATGCTGTTATGACAAGAGCAGGTTAGTTATTGCAGGAGTGAGTTCCTGATGAAAAGGATGAGTTCTGTCCCCTTTCTCACTCTCTCTCCTCACCAACCCCTTTGTGCTCTCTTATCCTTCTGACTTCCACCAAGGGATGACACAGCAAGAAGACCCCTGAAAGATGCGAGCCCCTGGACCTTGGATTTTCCAGCCTCCCGAACTATGAGAAATATATTTCTTTTCTTTATAAATTACCCAGTCTCTGGTATTGTGTATAGCAGCACAAAATGGACAAAGACACCCCATAAGGAGATGCTACTTCTTTTTTTTTTTTTTTTTTTGAGACAAAGTCTCACTTTGTTGCCCGGGCTAGAGTGAGTGCCATGGCGTCAGCCTAGCTCACAGCAACCTCAAACTCCTGGGCTTAAGCGATTCTACTGCCTCAGCCTCCCGAGTAGCTGGGACTACAGGCATGCGCCACCATGCCCGGCTAATTTTTTCTATATATATTTTTAGTTGTCCAGATAATTTTTATTTCTATTTTTAGTAGAGACAGGGGTCTCACTCAGGCTGGTCTCGAACTCCTGACCTCAAGCGATCCACCCGCCTCAGCCTCCCAGAGGGCTAGGATTACAGGCGTGAGCCACCGCACCTGGCCAAGATGCTACTTCTTGTTACTCATTTCATGTGTGGCCAGGAAGGATAATGGGAAAGGAATAGACTAAGAGGTGAAGTGGGTGATGGAGACTAGAGGAACAGTGGACAAGGAAGCTCTTCCCTGAGGGAAGAACTAGAGTTTAATCATGAAACTTCTCAGGGACACATCACAGTGCCTGCCCGTAGGATTTTAGCATTACTCTGGACAAGAGACTGCCGTGTGTGTGTGTGTGTGTGTGTGTGTGTGTGTGTCCTATGACTTTCATTCTTTTTTTTTTTTCTCTCTTGAAATGTGAAGATCTATTGTGGACATTCATCATTATATATTGGGTTTCAGGAGACAAATGTCTTATCCTTTTGGACTATCAGTTAATATACCATAAGGTACCACATCTGGACTTAATGGAGAGGACTGTACATCACCCAAAGATCTTGAATTTATAACTAAAAGATTGACTGGATTGTCTTCCTCAGGAAGAATATGTGTGGTTTTTTAAGTACAGAAATGTATTTATTTTTTATTATCACATAACAAATTGTTACAAACTTAGTGGCCTAAAACAACACAGGTTATTATCTTACAGTTTCTGTGGGTCAAAAATCTGGGCACAGCTTACTTGGTACCCCTGCTCTGGGTCTCACAAGGCTGCAGTCAAGGTGTCTTCTGGGCTGCATTCTCATCTGGGGGAAAATTCACTCACTTAAGTTATTGGCAGAATTCATTTCCTTGTGACTCCAAAACTAATGGCAGCTTGTTTCTTCAAGGCCAGCAGGAGAATCTGTTACTATTATTTTTCAAACAGAGTCCTATATAATGTAACATAATCAAGGAAGTGATATCCTATCATATTCATACATATCACTATGTATGATATATATCTATATACCATATATAATAACACTTGCCATATTCTATTAGGTGGAAGCAAGTCACCAGTCTCACCTACACTGAGGGACTTGGCCCATTGTCTGGCACTTGGCTCATTTGTCTGCCACAAATGGATATTTGGTGACCAGAAGGCAATATGTTGCCTATGTGCAACATAGCACATAGTTACTATGTGAATAACTGTGTGCTCCTATGTATTTTCCAGGTTGCTTTGGGGTTAAATGGCCATGTGTGACTGGTTCTATCCAGTGAAAGATGAGCAGAACTAATATGGGTCACTTCTGGAATGAGATAATTAATTATTAATATATGATGTACCTTCCCTGTCTCCTCTTCCCCTTCCCTGGAGACCATGGTAAAAGTTGGTAGCATTGCAACATGGAAGAAATCTGGCTTACTGAGCAGCACTTGGAGAAGAGCCATCCAAAAGAATAGCTCCATTTGCCCCTCGACTTGTGACATGAATAAGAAATAAATACTTACCGTGTTAAGCCACTCATATTTGGGAGTTATATGTCAGAAATGCCACTGTTTCTTATCCTGACTAAAACACAAAATAAATAAGTAAAATGTAAATCGTCAGATAATGACAAGTACTAAGAAAAAAGAATAAGATGGAGACATAAAAGGTTTCAAGGGTTTGGAATACTACAGAGTAGAGGGAAACAGACTCCCTGAGAAAGATGACCTGAGAGAAGTAAATAACCAGCCAAGCAGGCATGTGGGGGAAGAACACTCCAAGAAGAAGAAACCTCAAGGACAAAGGCGCTGAGATAGGAGATGGATAAATAGCGTCTGACTGTATTAGAGATTCTGTCCACAATCACCTTGTGTTTTCTTTTCTTTCGTTTGTTTTTTTTTTCAATTGTTTTTTTAAGAGACTGGCTCTGTTGCTCAGGCTGGAGTACAGTGGTGTGATCATGACTCACTATAACCTTGAGTTCAAGCAATCCTCCCACCTCAGCCTCCTGAGTATCTAGGACTACAGGTGTGCCACCCTGCCTGACTACTTTTAAAATTTTTTTTGCAGACATGAGGTCTCACTATGTTGCCCAGGGTGGTCTCAAACTCCTGGCCTCATCCTTCTACCTCAGCCTCCTGAAGTGCTGGAATTATAAGTGTGAGCTACTTCACCTGGCCTCTATGATTACCTTGTTTTTAAGATTCCTTACAGTATTTCCCTATCCCAAAATTGTTTTAACATATTATTTTTATGAGCTTCATTCATTTATTTATTCAAAAAAAGTTAAATGTTTCAGGGACTAATACAGAGATTTGAGGGTGGTGTGAATAAATTTGTGATTCTATTGGAAAGGTATTATTCCTAATAATACTTCTGTGCGGTTTTTTTCCCTCTGATTTGATCTTTCCTGCTTAGTAACAAAAACATTTTTTCATCTAAGAAAAAAAGTCAACCTGATAAAGTTAGCCTGATATAATAGTTTAAAGAGTCTCTTTAGATTAATTCTCAACTTTTTTAGCTTAGAAGGCTCAGTCCCACAGATTTTGTCCCCATTCCCAAGCTAATGCCAGGGAGGAAAGGTAGCAGTGGTGGCTTATGATATCGGATGGCAGCAGCTGGGTCGCTGGATCCAGATGTCCACATGGCATCCTTGGGTGTGCTGGCCTCTCATGGGCAGTGGCCATCTGGGCTGCCTGGACTGCAGAAGGTTGACTGGTTCTGCCCCTGGGTATTCAGCTGGTGGCAGCTGAAGCCTGTGGCTTCTGTGACTGGCAATTTGATCTCTCAGCTTGCACCAGGCCCAGCGTTGCTCCCTGGCTAATTTGGCCTCCGAATAGTCAATGCTGCTGCTACAGATTCCTCTACATTTTAGTCGTACACACCATCTAGTCCATGGCCTAGGACTAGAGTTAGTTACAGTTAAACTCAGGGTTTCCCTCTGCCTAACTACGATGTGGCACCCCTGAATTTATTCTGATGCAGCTGCCCTCAGGTTGGTGCCAGTGCATCCTGAGGCAATCTCCCTCCTAACCTCTAAATATGAAACGAAACAAGAGCCTCTGCTGCAAAATATGTACCCTCTGGGCCAAAGCCTGGAGAAGGCATATCTTGTGAGGAACACGTCAGTCACATCATGGGCCTCTTGCATCTCTGTCTGCCTTCTTCTCTCATGACCTGCCAGAAATGGAAGAGATGTGTGTTTGTTTTGTTTTGTTTTGTTTTACTGCCCCTTCCTGTCACCTGGGACTTCCTCTGACCAGAAGCAGAGCCTTTGGGCTTCGCAGTGCCTTTCCCCAACCCAGCCTGGGTGCCAAGCCCTGATGGAGGTAAGGATGGAGGAAAGAGCTCTGCTTACCAATGAGGGAAACTAAATCAAAAAGTCTTTTTAAAATATTACACTTGCATTATTCACAAAGGATATTATTGAACTTCTCAATAACTTCAACATATAATTTCTCATTTGAGGAATTAGCTCCATTTTTATTCCAACTTAGTGGTGAGAAAATTGAAGCACAGAAAGGCTAAGTCAGTCACTTGCCAGGACTCACTCCAGGTCTCTGAGACCTCGTCTGGTGTTTTTTTCTACCATGGTGTATTGTCTCTCTGGTTAAGATATGATAGTTTTAAAACTATTTAAAGTTTTAAAACTTTTTCAGTTTTATTTCCTTAAGATGCCTAAAATTAATCCACTCTCATTCAGATCACTCGCCTGTTTGGATGTCGTTTGGAATTGTTTAAATAATTTCTTTCTTATTTTCTTATTGTTTTCATCTTTTCAGCATCCTTCTTAATACTACCACCACTTATAGCATTTTCAGTAATATTTATATAGGAACAGCCCCAAACCACTTGTTGAATGAATATGTATCTTCACAATTTCTTGAGCTGAGAAGCCAAAATAAACTTAGGGAAAGAAATCTCCCAAGAGGAATAATATTTTGGTTATGTATCTGAGAAATGCCATAAATGCTTTAAAAAAATCCAAAATGTATAAAATAGTTTGTGCTCAGCATTTCTACTTGGCAAAAAATTCTAATGCAAAACATGATTCTGTTTGTTGAGAAGATTGTGGGTGATGCTATAGCTTTTGGCCAAAGACACCTTTCCCAGAAGCTGTATCATTACTGAAACTTATGCCAAGAAGTTTATGTTGTGATTTAGTTCAAGGTCGCACACAGGTGACAGCTGATGCAGCAATTAATCTAAGAAGACTTAAAGTGAAACAGAAGCATAGGAAATACATTGCTAAATCAAAAGCAAGGGTGAGGTCCTAGAAAAATAATCTACAATGCAAGAAGTTTAATTACGGTGACCCTTTAAGTGTTATTCTTCAACCATGTCTCGGGGCCAATGTTATACCACATTACACGTATCCTTTGACATTGCTTTTCTCTGTATGACAAACCAGCCCTCTGGAGACCCATGTGCCACACTTCTCCGCTCTGCTTTGAGTCCTGAGAAGCTGACCCGATGGACTGCACAACAGGCCTCCTTGCCCTCTGGAACTAGAGGAGATTGAAGGGGAAGGAGAGAGAAAGGCTGCAGTGTTTTTCCCTCTCCAACTCTCTCCTTGACATGGTGATGCAGGTCCAGCATCCCTTCTGTCAGACAGTCCCCCTTCCACTGCGCCAGCCCTCTCTGATTCCAGGGACATCACTGCCTTCCCTCGTCTCTTTGTTTGTATGGATAATAGCAGCCCCCACTGTTGCTGGTCCCTGGGTGCCTCAACATTCCTTGTCAGTTTTCTTAACCCTGCCCAGGGCTCTGTGAATAGACTTCTCATAACATTCTCTACAACATTCCAGCTCAGCACACCTTCTATTTTCTGCTGGGCTCCTGACTAACCTTCCTTTTCAGGATATTTACACTTTGAGAAATGATAGATTGAGACACAGAAGTACATTTGGCATGGATAGTCTTTACAGTTCAGATCAATAGAGCTCAGGTCAACAGAGCCCAAATCAATTGCTATCAAGTAATTTCAGATCTAGCTTCACTGAGAGTTTTTAACTTTAGTTTTGATGGTTTGAAAATTTTAATTTTATCCATTCACCAGGAGATTACAGAACCATAGGGAATGTATTTATGTCAAGCACATTCATAGGACACTGAGTTATACTTCCAAATTTCAATTTATTAGCTTGTAGAAGAGAATTTTTGGTATCAAAACTGTTAGGATGAAAGTGCAGGGTTCTCCTTTCTGGTGGACTATATCATTTAGAGTCTCAAATTACTGATGAGATGGTTGCATGATGGTGAACACAGAGTTAGAACTAGATGCACTGTATATTTTTAAGGGATTTTTTTTCCCATGGATTTAGGTTGACATATAAATTGCCCTTATACACTTCAGGTATATGCCTACATTTAAAACACTAAACCAAACCCAGTACCTATACTAATTACTATACACCCATAGGAACGAACAAATTACAACTAAATACAGATACTCCTCAACTTACGATGGAATTACATCCCAATAAAACCATTGTAAATTAAAAATATGTTGAATTGAAACTGTTTTTTTGACTTACGATGGGTTTATCAGGATGTAACCCCATGATAAGCTGAGGTGCAAACTGAATGCTATTACTTTTGTGCCATGGTAAAGTGGAAAACTTGCAAGTAGAACCATCGTAAGTCAGGAACTGTCTGTGATAATAATATGGGTGAATCTCCCAAGCATAATGTTGAGTGAAAGAAAACAGACACAAAAGAGCATATATTGCTTGATTCCATTTATGTAAGTATAAAATGAGTAAAGCCAATCAATGCCGCTTAAAAATCAGGATAGTGGCTACCTTGGGTGGGTAGGTTGCGACTGCGAGAGAGCCATAAGAGGGATTCTGGGAAGCTGGAGATGTTCTCTGACTTAATCTGGGTGCTAGTTATACAGGTGGATTAGTTCGTGAAAATTTATTGAGCGGAACATTTATAATACAATAGGGATATACTTTTTTGTATTTTTATTACACCTCAATAAAAAGTTTTTTAAAAATACCAGTACTACTTTTAGAACCAAAGCTTTCCCTCTTTTGCACAATGCTATAGATCTACCGACCAACTAACATCCAACTCTGCTTCTCCAAGAGGGTACTCACTGACAGTACTAAAAGCTTCCATCATGACATTATTTCAAGTAATAATGTCCAACTATTAATATTTTACATTAGCATCTTATACTTTTTGGATGTCTTCCAGATGAGACATAACACTCTTCCAGATGATAACACTCGGGTCTCATTCACAAAAATGCTTAGACTGGACTATTTCTTCAGCTGGGCTATTTCTATAGTGTTCCATTGATGTCCTTTAAAAAACTTTTATCTCATTATTTATGTGCCTTCTTGATACATCAGAGCAGTGATTTGTAACCAGATGTGTGCCTTGGAATCTCAACCCACACCTACTGGGTCAAAGCCCTTAAACTTACATTCTCTGCTATGGTCTGAATTTTTGTGTCCTCCCAAAATTCATATGTTGAAATCTAATCCCCAATGTGACAGTATTAGGAGGTAGGGCATTTGGGAGGTGATTAGGTCATGAGGGCAAAGCCCTCATGAATGGAATTAGTACCCTTATAAAAAAGGCGTAAGGGGGTTTGTTTGTCCCTTTCACCAGGTGAAGATGCAGCTAGAAGGCACATCTATGAGCCAGGAAATGGGCTCTCACCAAATACTAAATCTGCTGGGGCCCTGATCTTGGACTTCTCAGCCCCCAGAACTGTGAGGAATAAATATTTGTTGTTTATAAGCTACCCAGTTTATGGTATTTTGTTATAGCAGACCAAACAGATTAAGACAGTCTCATGCTTTCTTGTGATACATATTTTGAGAATGTATCCCAGGTGAATCAGCACTCCCTTATTTAAAAATCACTCTCCTTTTCAAACAGGTAGTTGTACGCCACTGTTTGTGGCAGCATTATTCACAATAGCCAAAAACTGGAAACAACATAAATATCCATCAATGGTGTAATAAACAAAATGTGGCATATACATAAAGTGGCATATTATTTTGCCTTAAAAAAGAAGGAAATTCTGACATTAGTCTAAGTGAACTAAGCCATATACGAGACAGTGTATGATACTATTTATATGAGGTACTTAGAATAGTCAAATTTATAGAAACAGAAAGCAGGATGGTGATTGCCAAGGGCTAGGGAGAAGGGGAAAAGGGGAGCTGTTGTTTAATGGGTACAGAGTTTCACTACGGAAACATGAAAAAGTTCTGGAGAGGAATAGTGGTGATGGTTGCAAAACAATGTGAATGTACTTAATGCCACCAAACTGTATATTTAAAAAAGGTTAAAATGATAAATGTTATGATAGATATATACCCATACACACACAAAACAGTATCTTAGAATCTTATTTAGCTTATTTTATACCAAAATAAGCTGGATGGGGGCAGCCACACTATTGGGGGGAAATCATAAAATCAAACCCAAGGCCCACGTGAGAAACTCCCTGTTGAAAGTCATCATTTCCCTCAGCCTGCGTGTGAACAGAGATCTGCACCATGGCCACTTTAATTCTTGTTTATTTTGTCTGGCTGTTGACTTGTGGGACCAAGCATTATGTGCTCAGCCTGCAAGATACATATGGCTCCTTCAGCTTGTTGGTTAAAAGTAGCTTCTTATCTCAGTGAACTCCTTGGGAAGCTAAGCCCTACCTGGCAACAGTTGCCATGCCAGAGGGACTTTGTTTAAATAACGTCCAGCAATGTCACTAATGAGTGTTAAAGAAACCCTTCAATAAAGAATTTCATTTCAACTTGCCTTTTCTCTTCTGAAGAAAATAACATTGTTCTTTGAGCATGATCATACAAGTATTTCTAGTAATGATAGTAGTTTATTATTTTAGGCATTTGATTGGTTAATTTGTTTATAACAAGATTTGTCTCACCGCTCTGCTGTCAAAAGACACAAGAAAACCTTCATGGCCTTCTTCCTTTTAGGGAAGAATTCTGGTTTATTATTATTTCACTGAGGGATATTCCACATTCAAAATTTTCCAAAATGCTTAGTAAGTAGCAACATTAGAAAATTATACTGTGATTAAAATTGTCCAAATACTCCTTTTGTAACCATTGTATTTCTGACAATAAGACTTTCAGTTATAGATTTTCTAATACAACTGTAAACTCTGTAACCCACTCCTTGAAATCCAGTTGCAAATACATTTTTTTCTTTGTTAACTGAAGCTGTGGCAAATATAAAGTGCTGTTACCACTCTATTACCACCGCACACAAAAAAATGCCTTTTATGAGCTAAAGAACTGATGAAATGACAATGTGTGGACTTTTTCACCAACTACGGTTCCAAATTAAAGTGCATTGATTTAAGGCAATTCTCTTTTTAGATGAGCCATACTTTTATGATTAGAAGAATATAATGGTAATTGTTTTGTAAACTGGTTTTACTCAAGCAGCAATGGTTCTGGGGAATGCACAACACTCCAGACATTTTTACCTACCACTTCAACAGAAACTGATAGACCCTTTTCCTTGGTACCAGAACACTGATTTCATCTGAGGTATCGTATTAGCTTAGTATTGCTGCTGTAACAAACTACCAGTAACAGAATCTGATTGTAGGCACACCATCACTAACATACTACATTTTCCATCCTTTCTTAAAGCTGAATGCAGCGATATGGCTATCTACTGATCAATGGGATATATTCGACTTCCAGGAAATATCTTTAGGAAGGAGATGTGCTCTTCTTTATTCATTCTTTTCTGCCTTTCAGCAGGCATGATAGCTAGAGCCTGAGAAGTCATCATGGACCATGAGGTTGAAGCCACTTGCTAAGGATGATAAACAACAAGATAATAAATGTCTAGGGCCCTGGCTTTGTAGACCATCTGCCGGCTCTGAACTACCTACCTGCAGATTTCATTTATGTAAGCGAAAAATACCCCCCAACCTTAATCCACTGTTACTTTGAGTTTACTGTCACTCAAAGCAAAATCTAATATTAACTGATGCAGCTGGTAAAGTGGGCAAATGAGCACTTTTATATGCTGATATAAAAGGAGATAGATTGTGATCTTAGAAATGCTAAGATGAGTTGGTAATCTCAGTGGAAATTTGGGGTTATGTTTTGACACTGCTCTTGCCATGGCCTGCTGGGTTTAGTCAGTAAAATCACCAACTATGGTAGTATTTGTTCCCTTTCTCTGATCAGCACCTCTTTCTCCTTGGAGAATTTGTTTCTTTTTCCATGTGCTTCTACTGGAACTGCCATTACATCATCCTTCTCCTAGTCAAGGGGGGTATGCAAGTAACTCAGGAAATTCTGGCTTATAATTGTGCCCTCTCCCATTTATTGGGATGTTTGATTCAATGTGTTGGTGGTTAACCCAAGGCAAGCCAATCAAAGTCCTCTCTGAGGTTGTGCTAAATGGCTCTAGAGGGTAAAGCACCATTTGGCTCTGGAGACATAGGGGTGGAGAGAGGAGAAACTGGTGCTGTTGGCAGCCCTGTTTCCCACCATGCGGGAAAAGCCCGAGTCTGCAATGAGATTAAGCAGAGATATGTAGAAGTGAGGGTAAATTGGTGGAAGTTGTTAGGAAGGAGAGGAGGGAGGGAGGGAGGTAGAAAGAGAGAGAAAGATTGAGATTGAGCTTCAATTTGATAACATAATTTAAGTCCATGGTTCAATGCTTGTGCTTGAGCTTACTGTATTAGTGTCCTAATACTGCTAAAACAAATTGCCACAAATTTAGTGGCAATACAACCTATTACCTTACAGTTCTGAAGGTCAAAGATCCAAAATTGGTCTCGCTGGTTAAAATCAAGTTGTTGGTAGGGCTTGGTACTTCCGAAGATACTGAAAAGAATTTGGTTCCTTGATTTTTCCAGATTCTAGAGGCTACCTGTATTCTTTGGGTTCATGGCCTTTTTCTCTAGCCTCAAAGCGAGCAGCATAGCATCTTCAAAATATCCCTCTCTCTCCCCACCGCCCCCATTCCTGTCTCTATCTCTAATCTCTCTGACCTCTGCTTCCATCATCACATCTCCTTCTATGATTCTGACACTCCTGCCTCCCTCTTTTTTTTTGCTATAGAGACTCTCATAATTACATTGGGATCAGGTAACACAGGGTAATATTCTTATCTTAATCTGCAAGGCCATGTAAAGAAACATTCACAGGTTCTGGATTAGGAATTGGATGTCTCTGGGGGCCATTAGTCTTTCCGCCACACTAACCCCACCCCTATACTTATAAAAAATTATTTTCTTTTTATCTTCCTCTGTCATCTGCAAACAAGAGTTCTGACCTCATTGACCATGCAACTTCTTATATTAAGTCTAACAGAATAAGTAATTTGAGTCCACTTAGATTTCCCACAGCTTATAAATCTCTTCACTCTGGTCAATTCGGTTTTATCAAGGAATTCATCCACCTACTCTATTCTAGTAAAAATTGTCAGAATTCATGATGATTAATGATCCTGGGTAAATCCACAATGATATTGCCTATTGCATTTTCTTAATCCTAAGATACCCAAATTTTAGAGCAAAATTATTATGAAATAGTGGTATAAAAAGTATTAAGACATTGTTGAAGATGTGCTTATTCCCTGGAAATCTCAACCCCTTAATTCTTTTCAGGAGCTAAAACCTTATGCAAATAAAAACTATAGACAACATTAAAAAAGCAGGTGCCCAATAACTCTGGGGAAAAAATGGCAGGCAGATAGATTGTAGGGAGCAGCCAAAACTTAAGAATGACTTGTCCTGGGGTGTGTTTCCCCTTTTCCCCTCTCTCTTTTATCTGCTGGTGTTGACTTAAGGTCAACTCCAGTTGTGTGTAACTGTGCATCAGCATGGGTAGCTAGAATACTGAGAGAAATCCTCTTTCTAGACAGAGAATTGAGAAGAGGGACCCTTAGGAGCTGTAGAGAATGAGGGAGATATCAGAGAGGAGAGAGCTCAAAAAGGAGATCCCTTAATTCTGTGTATGAAACAACACAGATCCTAGGCTCCCCCCTGAGCTGTACCTACGTGAAACAGATGTAAAGTATTATAATATATAGCAAAGCCTTTGAAACTGAAATGACATTGGAACTATTTCCCACAGAAGTTGAGATAGAGCTAAAATTTTGAACCTAACAGGATTGATTGTTAAAACAAAAAGTAACCAATATTTTCCAGAGGATTTTAACAGGTCCTGGAGTCTCATTATATAATTTTTAAAATGCCTAGAATACAATCCTAAATTACTCAACATATGAAGAACCAGGAAAATGACCAATTCTTAAAGGGAAAAAAACAATCAGCAGATGTAAAGTCTGAGATAATCCAAATCAAGAGTAAGCTTTTTCTGTAAACAGACAAATGGAAAAAGTATTTTAGGGTATGTGGGCCATGTGATTTCTGTCACAATGATTTAACTCGGTCAATTAGTACAAAAAAGTCACAGATAATATGTAAATAAATAAGCATGGCTGTGTTCCAATAAAATTGTATTTGTGGAAACCAAAATTTGAATTTCATATAATTTTCTTTTTTTTTTTTTTTTTTTTTTTTTTTTTTTTTTTTTATATATATTTTTTTTATTTCAGCTCATCATGGGGGTACATAAGTTTAGGTTATATACATTTTCCATGTCCCACCCATCCCCCCGAGTCAGAGTCCCAAGCGCGTCCGTTCTCATTCTCCCGACAGTGCACCTGGCACTCATCATGTAGTCATACCTCCATCCCCTCCCCCCCCCACCTCCCCGGGTCTGCACCTTCAAGCATGACCATTCCCCAGAGGGTGTGCAACGCACTCATCATGTAGGCATACACCCATCCCCTCCCCCCACCCCTCACCCCAGTCTGATATCCAATTGGTATCCTTCCCTGATGTACATTTAGGTGATGATCAGGGAAACCAGTTTTCTGGTGAGTACATGTGATGCTTGTTTTTCCATTCTTTGGATACTTCACTTAGTATAATGGGTTCCAGCTCTCTCCAGGAGAACCAAAGAGATGTCGTATCATTGTTATTTCTTATAGCTGAGTAGTACTCCATGGTATACATATACCACAGTTTACTAATCCATTCGTGGATTGATGGGCACTTGGGTTGTTTCCACATCCTTGCGATTGTAAATTGTGCTGCTATAAACATTCGGGTACAGGTGTTTTTGTTAAAGAATGACTTTTGTTCTTCTGGGTATATGCCCAATAATGGGATTGCTGGATCAAATGGTAGGTCTACTTGAATCTGTTTAAGGTATCTCCATATTGCTTTCCATAGGGGTTGCACTAGTTTGCATTCCCACCAGCAGTGTATGAGTGTTCCTGTCTCTCCGCATCCACGCCAACATGTGTTGTTTTGGGATTTTTTGATAAAGGCCATTCTCACCGGAGTTAAGTGGTATCTCATTGTGGTTTTGATTTGCATTTCCCTGATGATTAGGGATGTTGAGCATTTTTTGATATGTTTTTTGGCCATTCTTATGTCTTCTTTTGAAAAATTTCTATTCATGTCCTTTGCCCATTTTTTGATAGGATTGTTTGATTTTTTCCTGCTGATTTTCCTGAGTTCTAAATAGATTCTTGTTATCAGTCTTTTATCTGATGTGTAGTATGCGAAAATTTTTTCCCATTCTGTAGGCTGTCTGTTTATTTTCATGACTATTTCTTTGGCTGTGCAGTAGCTTTTTAATTTAATCAGGTCCCAGTCGTTTATTTTTGTTGTTGCTGCGATTGCCTTAGGGGTTTTCTTCATAAATTCTTTGCCTAGACCAATGTCTGTAAGAGTCTTTCCTACATTTTCTTCTAGAATTCTAATTGTTTCCCATTTAAGGTTTAAATCTGTTATCCACCGTGATTTAATTTTTGTGAGAGGTGAAATCTGTGGGTCCTGTTTCAGTCTTCTACATGTGGCTATCCAGTTTTCCCAGCACCATTTATTGAATAGGGACTCTTGTCCCCAGAGTATGTTTTTGTCTATTTTGTCAAAGATTAGATAGTTATATGAGGATGATTTTATATTTGGGTTTTCTGTTCTGTTCCACTGGTCTGTGTCCCTGCCCTTGTGCCAATACCAAGCAGTTTTAAGAACCACAGCTTTGTAGTATAGTTTGAAGTCTGGCAAATCAATACCTCCCATTTTGTTTTTATTGCTTAAGATTGCTTTTGCTATACGGGGTCTTCTCTGATTCCATACAAAGTGTATAATTATTTTTTCTAAATCTGTGAAAAATGATGTTGGTATTTTAATAGGAATTGCATTGAATCTATAGATTACTTTGGGTAGTATAGACATTTTAACGATGTTAATTCTTCCAATCCACGAGCATGGTATGGATTTCCACTTATTTACGTGTTCTGCAATTTCCTTCCTTAGCGTTTCATAGTTCTCTTTATAGAGGTCCTTTACCTCTTTAGTTAAATATATTCCTAGATATTTTATTTTCTTTGTTGCTATTTTGAAAGGTATTGAGTCCTTAATTTGGTTCTCCGATTGAATGGTATTGGCATATATGAATGCCTCTGATTTGTGTGTATTGACTTTGTAACCTGAGACATTACTGAATTCGTTAATTAATTCCAGGAGTCTCTTGGTTGAGTCCTTGGGGTTTTCCAGATACAACATCATGTCATCAGCAAAGAGTGAGAGTTTGATCTCTTCTGTCCCTATTTGGACACCTTTGATTCTGCTCTCTTGTCTGATAGCTCTCGCAAGGACTTCCAATACTATGTTGAAAAGTAATGGGGACAGTGGGCAGCCTTGTCTGGTTCCAGTTCTGAGTGGGAATGCTTTCAGTTTTTCCCCATTCAGTATGATGTTGGCTGTGGGTTTGTCATATATGGCTTGTATTATTTTTAGGTAGGTCCCATTTATGCCTATGTTGTTAAGTGTTTTTATCATAAAAGGGTGTTGAATTTTGTCAAATGCTTTTTCTGCATCTATTGAGAGGATCATATGGTCTTTATTTTTGCTTCTATTTACGTGGTTAATTACATTTATAGATTTTCGTATGTTAAACCACCCCTGCATCTCTGGGATGAAGCCTACTTGGTCATGATGAATTATTTTTTTAATCAGCACTTGGATACGATTTGCTAGGATTTTATTGAGGATTTTTGCGTCTACGTTCATGAGAGAAATTGGTCTGTAGTTTTCTTTTTTTGTTGCATCCTTTCCTGGTTTTGGTATTAATGTAATATTGGCGTGGTAGAATGTGTTGGGGAGAATTCCATCCTTCTCAATATTGAAGAATAGTTTATGTAGGATGGGCACCAGTTCATCTTTGTATGTATGGTAAAATTCAGGTGTGAACCCATCTGGACCAGGGCTTTTCTTTTTGGGAAGGTTTTTTATTGCTGTTTCAATTTCAGTTGTTGATATTGGTCTATTCAGGAATTCTATTTCTTCCTGATTGAGCTTGGGAAGGCTGTGTGATTCTAATTTTCATATGTCACAAAATACTAGCCTTCTTTTGATTTTTTCCCAACCATTTAAAACTGAAAACAAAACAATTCTTGTCATTGGGTCATGCCAAAACAGCTAGGAGGTTGGATTTGGTGCACAGGCTGTAGCTTGCTGACTCTTTATCTAGATGTTGGAAATATCATACAAAGACTATAAAGCAGCTATTATAACATACTCCATGAACTAAAGGCAAACATTCTTGAAATCAATAGAAAGATACAAGTTCTCAACTGAAAATAGAGGCTATCAAAAAGAAGAAAATGGAAGGAAAAATAGTATATCTGAAGTAAATGTCAAGAAACTCAGAAAATTCTCAAATACTCTTAGAAATGCTCAAGTCCACCAAGATACCCAATGGAATTAAGATGTACCCCACAATTCTAAGAGTGATTATGAAGAATGAAGCACATCATTTTTGAAGCAGAATGAAGATTTGAATAGGCAGGATCTCAGATATAAACCTTCTAGATATTAGATTTCTTATTCTTGTATGTGTCTGGGGAAAATAGATGGGAAATGTATTATCAACCAGAAAATATCTGAAAAATGAGAACATTGTTATCAGTTATTTTATTTTATTATTTGTTTGTTTGTTTATTTGTGTTAGCTTTTTCCATTACAAAGGTAATACATATCTATAAAAAATTTTCCCACCAATAAAAAGGTACATAAAAGTATAAAGTGAAAAGAAGTTATTCCTTCATTTCCCAACTTCAGTCCTGAGAGATAAATACTGTTGATGATGTGTGTATCTATCTCTTTATGGTGCATATAAAGTAAATATATTTATTCAAATATTTTCTTTTAAATAAAAATAGGATCATATTATATATATCTTATAACTTGTTCTTTTCATTCAGTGATGTATTGTGAATATTTTCCATTTTCAAACATTCAGATGTAATCATTCTTTTTGATGGCTGCTTAGTATGAATATACTATTATTACTTAACCACTTTCCTATTGATGATTATGGTAGATTGAATTACTGATTCCAATTCTTCACTGTCCTATAGTATACCCAACACCCTTGCCATGCTTCATGGTGGTCTTGATGCAATTTCCTGTGCCTTGACTTTGGGCTCAGCCATGTTACTTGCTTCAGCCATTAAGAAGTTATTAGGTAACACAAGCAGAGGCTTCAAATGAGCTTGTGTGATTGGACTTGTCCTCTTCCTCTTCTGTCATTGCCAAGAAGAGCATGGCCCACGTAATCATTGGCCCCTTTAGCCTGAGCCCCAGAAAGGGACACAGGGAACAGAGTTGTCCCAGCCAACTTGTAGACATGGTATGATAATAAGTGCTTATTTGTGTATGACACTGGGTTTTAGAGTGGTTTTTTTTAGGCAGTATTATTGTGGCAATAGATTTATATGATGGTCATTTAGGTTTTTATTATTATAAACAATTTTATTATAATTTTTATTATTATAAACAATTTTACAATCAATATCCACCCTTTTACACATACCTTGCAAGTTTCAGCTAGATAAATTCCTAGAAGTATAATTGCTAGATCAAATCTTAGTAGTTTTTAAGCTACGAAGATAATTTTGATAGTGATAAATATTAATAATATTATGATTTGTCAAGCATTTTCTTTGTTGACTCTAAGTCTTTTATATATGTCAAAAACTATAGAGGGTCTGAGAGATTTTACCCTACTTGCAAGCTAACAAATTATCTTGCTACAGTTTCATGGGTACTGACAGAGACATGAAACTCCTGGGTCAGAAACAAAGGACTTGGTTACTCATGACATAGCAAGCAGCATGAATATCAGCATAGTTAGTTCCCCTTGCCCTGAAATACCAGAGGGACATCACATATTGGCCTAGATGTGTAATAGTTGAGTAGTGGGTTGTGTTTTAGGAAGGGATCCCTGAGTTTAGAAGTCCAAATATTTTATAATTGGTGGAAAGCAAGCCTGCCCTTTGCTCCAGAAGGAAACACTATATTTTCCAAGGCTGTTCCCTGTACAAATATTCTTGAGAAGGTAGTCCAGAATAAAGGGCATTCAGTGCCTTTCCTCACAAGTCATATAGAAATGGGAAAGACCTATGGAAAATTGTCTCCTAATAGTATTGATTAACTTACTTGGTCCTTTCTACTTTACAAATATGGAAACTAAAGCATAGAGAGTTTAACTAACTTACCCAAGATCATACAGCTAATGAACAGTAGAGCAGGCATAGTGGTTAATTTTTCCAGGACAAATAAAGATTTCTGTTTAAGAAACAGTCTTTAATACTGCAATTGTAGAATAAGGAATATATTAACCTGATTTTTTCATTGTCATATAAAACAGTAGTCCTTTTGAATTTATTAAGCTGTTCAGTTTGTGTAAGAAAAAAAATTGTATCTTGGTAGCACTGTAGCTAGAGAGAATGTTCTCCATGAACAGTTATTTTGAGATGCCAGGATGCTTTCCAGGAAGAGAGTGTATGGGGGTAGAAAATGAAACCAGCCAAGCTGTCAAAAGTTTCAAGAGACAATATGCACTTCAGAGCTATGTAGAAACTTGATTTTATCATCAATATATTTGATTGATTTTTACTACCTTGGTAAGTCATTTGTTATGGAGAAACAACAAAGAAAGCAATGTGAATATGGATTTTTCTATTTGTTGAGGGCCAGAGGAGAAACAATTCTGCTTTGTAATATAATTATATTAAAGAAGGTTTTGTAAATATTTAGCCTTTTATCATTTGATATTTGTTTCACCAAAACATTCAAGTGATACTGGGTATTCTGTAGGTGGTTACCACTGTTGTAACAATAAAGTATCATCTATATCTAAATGTAATTAATATCTACAAAGAAATCAGAGAACCTTAGAGGAAAAAGAACAGACTCTAAGAAATAAGATTTATCAATTAATTTTTTAGAATTCAATGTCTGGGGGAAATGTTATTTTAATTTCCACTTTTTTCACCCACCTGAAATTTCCTGCATTTCTGATGAGACACATTCTTGTTGACCTACAGCTTACTCAGGCTTTGTGTCTTTTGAAGGGCTAGATTAACCTTTGATTACTATAACCAGGAACATTTATATTCTTTTCAGGAATACACATGGCCCTCCATATCCATGGGTTCCACATCCATGGATTCAAGCAATCATGGATCAAAAATATTCAGAAAAAAATTGCACAAAGTTCCAAAAAGCAAAACTTGAATTTGTGGCATACCAAGTACTATTAACACATTGAACCCATGCAAATGAAGTGATGTGGAGGCATTGTATTAGATATTATAAGTAATCTAGAGATGAATTAAAGTATATAGGAGGATATGCACAGGTTATATGTAGATACTGCACCATTTTATTAATATACAAGGAACTTGAACAACCGCAGATTTTGGTAACTGTGGGGGTCCTGGAACCAATTTCCCATGGATACCAAGGGATGACAGGGCTTATCTGAATGTATCACTTGCATTTAACTTATCAAATCAGTTCTTTAAGATATGTATGTGCATGCATATTTTTTTCATGTGTTTTTAAGAGAGAGACATTATTTTTTCCCAAACCCACAGAAGTAATAGTGTGATAATCTTTTTCATTCCATAAATCAAACAATTTTATTCTATTCATCTGATTTATTGAATCCTGGAATTCAAGGACGTATTAAACTATCCAAAAATGCAGCTAAGTCTCAGGAACAAAGTAACCAAGATCCTGACTGCAGTTATGATAACATTTCACTAAGATATTAAGTCCTAAATAACCACTCTATGTATCTTATTTCTCAATAGTTTTCCTATTATTGTGTAGGGTGTTTTGTGAAAAAATTACATGGAAGAGACCCTGGGTATGCTGGGGACATATATGTAGAACCATGTATGAAAATGGAAATCCTCCAAATCACCATGTAGATGGGTCACAGATTTTGAGGAAAAGGAGCAGGGCTGGGGAGGTTCTCAGTGATAACCTCTACAGAGCAGAGGTCATCTCCTTTTCCTTCATCCTGATTTTTTACAGCAAGTTGCAGTTTACTCTTTCTTTATATGTATGATTCCTCAAGGGAATTGGAAAATAGGGAAAGAAAGGCATAAATAATAAAAACAAAATAACCAAATCTGTGTTGATAATACTTAATGCTACCAAACCTGCAGGTTAGGCATACAGAACAAATCAGTCATTCAATTCTGCTACATATGGTATAAACTTTCAGATTTAGATGTTTAATGATGATCCCATTTTCTTCAATGAGGCTCAGGTAATCACCAATGCTAATGGATTCATTCATTCATTCATTCATTCACTCAACAAGCATACATTGAGATCTCATTATATGCCAGAAACTATGCCTGATATTTGAAGAATGCATTTATTTCATTTTTTGGATAGGTTTTACATTCAAATGATTAACATAGATACAAATATCCTTAACAAAATACTAGCAAACCAAATTCAATAGCATATTAAAATAATCATATGCCCTGGTCAAAGGGGATTTATCCCTGGGATCCAAGGATGGTTCAACACACACAAATTTATATATGTGATACACAACATTAACACAATGAAGGATAAAAACCATATGATCATCTCAATAGATGCAGAAGAAGCACTTGACAAAATTCAACAACCTTTCACGATAAAAAACAAACTCTCAACAAATTAGGTATAGAAGGAATGTACCTTAACACAATAAAGGCCATATTTGACAAGTCTACAGCTAACATCATACTTGATGGTGAAAAGTCGAAAGCTTTTCCTCTAAGATCAGGAACAACAAAAATGCCTGCTCTTGTCACTTCTATTTACCATGGTGTTGGAAGTCCTAGCCAAGCGATTAGGCAAGAAAAATAAATAAAAGACATCCAAATCAGAGAGAAAGAAGCAAAATTTCCTCTATTTGCAGATGACATGATCTTATGCATAAAAAACCCTAAAGACTCCATCAAAAATCTGATAGAACTAGTAAATAAACTCAGTATGGTTGCAAGATACAAAATCAACACACAGAAATCAGTTGTGTCTCTACACACTAAAAATGAACTATCTGTAAAAGAAATTAAGAAAACAATCCCATTTACAGTACATCAAAAAGAATAAAATGCTTGGGAATAAATTTAACCCAGGACTTGAAAGATCTGTACCCTGAAAACTCTAAAACACTTAAGCAAGAAATTGAAGAAGACACAAACAAATAGAAAGCTATACTGTGTTTATGGATTGTAAGAATTAATGTTGTTAAAATGTCTGTGCCACCCAAAACACAGATTCAATGTAATCCCTATCAAAATTCCAAAGGCATTTTTCACAGGAATAGAAAAAACAATCCTAAAATTCCTATGGAACCACAAAAGATATCAACATACAAAAAATTAAATTGAGACCTTTCTCTTATACCATACACAAAAATCAATTCAAAAGGGATGAAAGACTTAAAAATAAGACCCAAAACCATACAACTTCTAAAGGAAAACATAGGGGAAAAGTTTCACAATATTGGTCTTGACAATGATTCTTTGGATTTGACACCAAAAGCACAGGCAACAGAAACAAAAATAAACAAATGGGCTTACATCAAACGAAAAGTCTTCTGCACAGCAAAGAAAACAACCAACAAAATGAAAAGGCAACCTATGGAATGGGAGAAAATATTTGCAAATCATATATCCAATAAAGGGTTGGTATTCAAAATATATAAGGAATTCATATAACCAAATAGCAAATAACCCAAATTAAACAATGGGCAAAGGACCTGAATATTTTTCTAAAGAAGACATGAATTAATCTGCAAGAGATTATGACAAAAAAGAAGACATACAATATCCAGCAAGTATATGAAAAGATGCTCAACCTCACTAACCATCAAGGAAATGCAAATTAAAATCACAATGAGATGTCACTTCACATATGTTAGGGTGGCTATTATACTGGTTAATACACTGTTGGTGAGAATGTAAATTGGTATAGTTATTATGGAAAATAGTACAGAAGTGCCTCAAAAAACTAAAAATAGAATTACCATATGATCCAGATCTCCCACTTCTGGGTATATATCCAAAGAAACTGAGATCAGCATGTCAAAGAGATATCTGCCTTCCCATGTTCACTGCAGCATTATTCACAACTGTCAAGAAGATATGGAAACAACTTAAGCATCTGTCAACAGATGAATGCATAAAGAAAAGGTGAGATATACATACACACACACACACACACACACACACACACGCATGCATGCACAACGGAATATTATTCAGCCTTAAAAAATAAAAAATCTTGCATCGACTGAACTTGAAGATATTATGCTAAATGAAATAAACCAGACACAGAAAGACAAATACTGCATGATTTCACTTATATGTGGAATCTAAAAAAAGAAAGTGGAACTCGTAATAGAGAGTAGAATGGTTGTTTCCAGAGGCTGGGGAGAAAAGGGAAAAGGGAGATATTCATCCAAGGGTAAAAACTTTCAGCTATAAGGTGAATCAGTACTAGAGACTTAATGTGCAGCATGATAACTACAGCTAATAATAATGTATTGTATACTTGACATTTGCTAAAAATGTAGATCTCAAGTATTCTCACCACACCAAAAAAAAAAAAAAAAACGTAACCACGTGAAGGTGATGGATACGTCAGTTAGTTCGATTGTGGCAATCATTTTACAATGTATATATGTATCAAAACATCATGTTGCACATCTTAAATATATCCAATTTTTATTTATCAATCATACTTCAATAAAGCTAGGGAACTCAAATGATTTAAAATTAAAATAATACTAAAAGGTATATACTGTAAAGTTTTATTCCCACAGAGATTCCCATCTACCTTCTTCCTGGCCCCCACATATGCTATAGACAGGGTGACCATACATTGTTATTTCCCCAGAACATTCCCAATTTATGCCTTTTGTCTTAGTTTAATTATTAATAGTGCCCCCTGATACTCTCAAAAGTTTAAATAATAAACATGAGGGGGAAAAAATCAATGAACTTGAAAACAAAAACAGTAGGAAAAAAAAATCAATGAAACCAAAAGCTTGTTCTTAAAAAAAATCAATAAAATTGATAAACTTCTACCCAGACTGACCAAGAAAAAAAGGGAGAAGATAAAAATTATCAATATTAGGAACGAAAGAGGGCCTACCATGACGGATCCCCAGAGAGAGTAAATGATAATATGGGAATATAGCAGGTCCTCAAATAATACAATTTCATTTAATGTAGACAACATGGATTTAAAAAAAAATGATTCCCAGCCAGGGCCACTGTCCGTGTAGAGTTTGCACATTCTGCAAACCCATATCTGCATGGGTTTTCTGTGAGTGTTCCAGATTCTTTCCACATCCCAAAGATGTGCACGTTAGCTTAATTAGCGTGTCTAAATGGTCCCTGTCTGAGTGAGTGAGTGTGGGGGCGTGTGTGATGGAATGGGGTCCTGTTCAGGGTTGGTACGGCCTTGTGCTTTGAGCTGCCAGGATAGGCTCTCGCCACCCACGACACTGAACTGGAAAATTGGGTAAATAATTGTTTTGTTTTTATTAATCTCTCTTTATGTAGAGCTCACATTTATTTCAATGTTTAATATTAGAAATGTTTTGGTCTTTATTTATAAGTTTATAACCTCCAGAACTATGAGACGATTAATTTCTGCTGTTTAAGCCATCCAGTTTGTGGTACTTTGTTATGGTGGCCCCAGGAAACTAATGCATTTTAAAATTGTAATGAGTATTTTGTAAATAAGGTACATTTAGCTACAATGTCTCATTTTCTCTATGTATGGTGATTTTTGGAACACCCTGTATACACACACACACACACACACACACACACACACAGAGCACATAATCAAAAACTTTCAGCTTCCATTCATGACACAAACAAACAAAACTGAGCAAACTAGGAATGGAAAGGTCCATCCTTAACCTGATTAAGGGCATCTACAGCATCTACAAAAAACATCCAACTAACATCATTTAATGGTGAAAGACTGGATACTTTCCTCTGGGATCAAGAACAAGGAAAGGTTGTCCACTCTCACCATTCCTGTGTACTTACCCAAGGGAAATAAAACATACGTTCACACAAAACATATGTCACACAAAAACTTGTTTAAAAAAAAGAAAGAGGGAAAGAAAAGAAAATTTCAGAAATATCAGGCAGCTGATCTGTGTTAGCCAATTTAAAGAACATTCCTGTTTCTTCCTTCTGCTGATTATGTGTTACTCTGTTGAGACCAAAAGAGTACTTTAATTTTAGGAAATGTAAAATAGAGCTGCAGCAACATCATCATAACCTTGACCTCATAATCTTAAGTTTGGTCAATAGAACAAGGTAAAAATCTACCCTGACTGCAAAATTTAGTTGGCGGAGCTAAGTGATGGAGACCTAGAAGCACTGTTACCCTTGACCAGTTTAACTAACAGATCTACCTCCTCAGTCCTGGGCTGATTCACCATCTCATTAAAAAGCCAGAGACCCTTCCAAATCCTAATCTCTATACCCATAGCCAATACTTTGCCAAAAGATCTGGATTGCTTACGTTAAGGTTACAAACTGGTTAGTGAATTTGTCATTCTTATTCTTCCATTGTACTGATAAGATATGAAAACTTTGATTTCTTTGTTGTTGTTTACACTTCTATGTTCACAAAATACATTTCCAACTCCAAGCAGAAGTTGTTGCAGGTAACTTTGCTGCCACTTGTAACTGTCACGTCAAATCACCGGCAGCTCTGAAAGAAAGCAAATACCATTTCCTGGCCTACAAATAGAATAGACTGTATAGTCAAGAAAGTGAAACATAACCTCTAAGCATTTGAAATTTATTTATTAATTCACTCACTTAACAAACACTTGCCAACCCCCTACTGTGTGCCAGGCATTACACTTGGTGTTGAAAATAAAAAGAACAAAATTTCTGTCCTCAAGTAGTCTATAGCCTAAGATACATTGACAATTACAAAGTGCTTTGGGAGGAAACAGAATGGCTTCACAGAAGAGGCTGAGTTTCTGTTGAGGTCACCAGATTGAGAAGACAAGAGGAAGAGCATGCCTGCCAGGGTGAGCAGTGCCTGAAAGCATGAAGACATACTATGAGCTAGTAAGGCTTTAGTTCAGGGTTCTATTGGGGGACTAGGTGTAGAAGAGGCTGCTGGGTAAGTCTTTTACTTTTTAAAGATCTCCTGTCTCACTGCGTGACCTCAGAAAAATAAAAATAAAAATAAAAAGATCTTCTAGTAGCTGTATGAAGGATGCCTTGGAAAGGGTAATAGGAAAGTCAGTTAGGAGGCTATTGTAGTGAGAAAAGATGTGGTAGTTTATTGAAGACTTCAGTTTCTTTAACTTTGCAAGTGCTTGACTTGAGTTTTTTTTTTAATGGTTTGCCAGATGGTGGATGAAGGAAAAGAAATGAAAAACACTAAATTTAATCAATTTGGCTCCCTGATGCTTAATATGGAGATTTGAGGAAAAGGTGAAAACTCTCATTACATTGAAGCATGTGCATTGTCTGTGGAGGGCATACAGGTATCCCTCATATCTTAATTCCAGGTCATTTCAAGAGAAAACGTAGTTACTGAAAATAATTGGCTCTTTGTACTGACACTTTAAAATCCATTGCCACTTTCCATATTAAAAGCTTTATTTGGTCCCTTCATCTGAATAATGTATGCAGTGCTCATTCCCCTCTCACCGGATGGGATCACAGTTTGATGAGTATGTTTTACAGCTGTGGTTTGACGGCCACTCTTTCCACCTCACGTTGTCTCGGCTATCAGATGAATCAGAATAACCAGATCAATTCAGTCAGACAGTTGGTAAGTAAATGAGGACTCATCTCCGATCTGATTGCATTTATTAGAGAGCTGAAGTGATTGTCAGCTGCGCCCTCATGGAGAAGCGAGAAATGCATTAATTGCCCTGGCGGTGAACACAGGTGTTCTGTCCAGCGACCAAAACGCAAAGCCGTGCTTTTCACTATAGAAGGCTTTTCGTTAAGTGCCCATACATGCTCTTAAAGCAAAACAATCCAGAAACGGCTGTTTTTATTATGTTCAATGAGCTTTCTCATTTCTCAGCTATTTACACTCAGATTTAGAAATATCCACTCACTTGTCGACACGTAAAGAAAAAATTTATGCTGAAGAGACGAAAGAGAGCAGATTTATATGTTTTACTCTTCATCTGGCTATCATGGATGAAGACGAAGAGGGGTTTTAACTGTATTTTTTTATGGTCGTTAATAAAATCTGTTATTTTCCTATCGTTCGGAAATTACTTGACACTTTAGCCCTCTTTCAACTAAACACATTTTCTGATCTGGGACTCTTGCCTGCTGTAAGGTATGTGCCAGCCAAACGCAGCAAGCTCACCAGGTGGAGAAAATTAGTTGTAAAGCGCACAAAACACGACCTCCGGGACGTGAGTGGAAAGAAACTACATATCCCGGCGTGCCCCGCTCACGAGCACAATGGAGCCTGTCGTCATCCGGGTCACGGGGCTGCGCGCTCCCTGCGCGCTGCCGGATTCCGGCCTGGGTCCCGCCCGGGACCGAGGGCCCTCCTGGGCCGGGAAAACTGCAATTCCCGGCATGCCCTGCCACGGCTGCGCCTGCGTACGGAAGATATCGCGCCGCGGAGCGGGTTGTTTTAAAGCGCTGTCTTAGTTCCATGGAAACTGGACCGCCTGCAGCCGGACAGAGCCACCGGTTGACAGATGGACTGTGGGGTGAGGCAGCTGGGCCCTGGGAGGGTGACCCAGAGTCGGAGGCGCGAGGCCCACGGTGGGGGGGTCGGCCACCATCACCACTCCTTTCCGCCCACTCCCGACCCTGATGGCGTCCAGGCTCGCTCCCTGGACC
The DNA here is from genome assembly GCF_020740605.2 of Lemur catta. Taxonomy (NCBI): domain Eukaryota; kingdom Metazoa; phylum Chordata; class Mammalia; order Primates; family Lemuridae; genus Lemur; species Lemur catta. The sequence continues at coordinate 34,587,972 of NC_059135.1, read as the reverse complement.
TCAGCCTTAACCTATGGCGTTTCTGCATTGAATGCTGCTGAAACCCATTTAGGAGCGAAGTTTGCATTGGCCTGGCTCCAGCCGAGGGAGAGAGAATAGCCACCGAGGCCTCCAGATAAGCCCCAATACCACCTTTTAAAAATATGTTAGGTTGGAGCTTATAGGTTCCTGGGAAGGCCATTTCAGCATTGTTTGATTTTTGTTACCAGTTACGCTCCATGGCCTGCTTGCTAGAATGTAAGTGTCAGGAATTTACATTTGTTCATTGCTGTTTTTTCAGTACCTGGTGCTTGTGCTAGAATAGAATAGACTTTTGTTAAATTTTTGTTGCAATATCTTCTTGTTTGTTTGCAACCCACGATGTCCTAGGCATTGTGCTTGACTCTGAAGACAGAAAAAAGATTAAGAAACTGGCCCTACGTTGGCGAAGTTCCCATTAGTCCGTCTTGAACACCTACACACACGTGCCTGATTAGGTAATCTTGGAGTGTCCAGGACTAGGTCCTTTAATCCTTTCTGTTCTCTGTTATTCAGTCCCATGGCTTTACAAGACTTGCATATATTGACCACTTCAGAATTTATATCTCCAGTCCCCACTTCTCCCTTGAATTCCGGATCTACAAGATCACTCCTTTTTTGGGTATTTTTCCTGTTTTTAATTTAACATTTCCAAAACAACTTTTGAACTTCTGCAAACTGATTCTTCCTTAATAGCCTTCCATTGTCTCAATGGTAACACCACCCTTCCAGTTGCTCAGGCCAAAAACCTTGGAGTAATCTTGGCTGCTTCCTTCTTTTTCATATCTAATATCTAATTCATCAGCAAAACCTATCTAAAATATGTCTGGACTCTAACCACTTTTTACTATTCCACTACCATCACCCTGGTATTTACTGGTAGCATTTCCTGGCTGTAGTATTGTAGCGTCTTCCACCTGGTCTTTCTACTTCTGGCCTTGCTCTTCTATCATTTCCAGGGGGAAGGGGCAGCCAGAGTGATCCAGTTAAAAGGTAAATTGGATCACAGCACTCTTCAGCTGTAACCCATCCAGTAGCTCTGAGTCACTGAGAGTAAAAGCCAAACCTTTACAATGGCCTTTGAGGCTCTGTGTGATCTTGTTCCATTATTACCTTCTGACATCATCTCACACTATTCTCTTCTTCACTCAATCCTCTCGAGCCAAACCAACCTTCTTACTGTTTGTGGATCCATAAGACCTAACTTAGGGCCTTTGCACTTGTTATTCACACTTCATGGATCTTTCTATCCTCAGTTATTCACATAGCCTGCTCTTGACCTTCTTCACAGGTCTTTGCTCAAGTATCATCTCAGTGAGGCTTTTTTTTTTGACCACTCTGTTTAAAATGAAAACCTGCACTGCAGCCTCCATAGCTTGTTCTTATTTTTCTTCGTTGTGTTTATAACCAGTGAACAACCTGTGTATTTTACTTAATGTCTGTCTTTAACTGGAATATAAGCTCCATGAAGACAGGGAATTTTGTCTGTTTTGTTCACTGCTATACTCCCTAGTGCCTATGACAGTATCTGGCTCATGGTAAACATTCAGGAAATATTTGTTAGATGTGTAAGTGAATGAAGACAGTGTTACTGACCAAATTCTTTTCCAGTGGTGGTGGTAAACAATATCGAGTCCCTGGCCTGTTATTTTGGAACCAATAGCATATAGTTACATATGCTTTTGCCAGGTGTAGATCTATTGCTAGGTGTAGGAATGGAGCCTGTGTCTACAGAAACAAGCATTCTCTTTTTAACGTCAGCTGGCTTCTACTAGTGTATTGCTTATGACATTGGTCTTTTTCATGCCATGCTTTCCGTAAGGTTACCTGCCTGGAAGCTCTTTGAAATACTTTCCCTGAACATTGAGACAGAACTGTATTGGTTTGATAATGATATACTTATGGAAATTAGTTATGAATGAAATTTTTAAAAAATAAAAGTTTATATCTTAGTATTTTTATTGTTACCATCAAGAATTAGGACTTAAGTTTAAGATAGCATTTGGTATTTGTTCCTTTTTAAAAACAACAAAGCACAGATATGTTAAAGCTATTGTCTCTTTGCTGGAATATTAGCCATTAGAGGTAGATCCTTGTAAGACTGTACTTAGACTATGAGCTATAGAGCTATGACTTATGAGAATCTGCCAAGTGGCCAATGGATTGTGTATGTGGGGGAGGTGTTTCTGCCATCCCTGCTTTGGGCCTGCCAAATGGACGAGGACTGACAGGGATATGAGCAACTGCAGTGAAAATAAGAATCTCTCCCTGACTTTAAGCCCAAATTCAGCAGATTCATTCACTGGATTGTAAGTCCTCCCTCTTCCCCGCTCCACCCTCCTCTCTTCTTTTAACAGCCTCCCAGATACTCAGGGACTCTCCCTGGTGGCTATTAAGGCTGTCCTCCCCTTGCTACTCAGGCATCACTGCCCCCTCCCTTGCTTCCAAGGCCTCTCATGACCTTGACGTTGTTTGATTTTTGTTTTCCCGGTGGGTGTGAGGCTGGGGTGGGGAGTGCTGGTTGGGAGGAAAGATTTTCAGGTAACCCTGAAACTTATTTTTAATCCCCAAAGGCTAGAATTGGCTTGTCTAATTTTTGAGTCAGCAGCTGTTTTGATTACCTGAACAGGGTTCTCACTGATTGACTAAAAGGGTATTTCAAGGACAGCATCATGTATTTCACTCAAAACCTTTGTCCCCTGCCCACTATCAATCAGTGACCCAATAGTCACCTCAATCTCCCCTTCCTTAGAGTGAATTTTCTAAAAGCTGCCTCCTTCTCAGAGGCTGGGGGCCAAGATGGTTCCTGTTTTTTGTTGAGAATATATTCTGTCTCTGGAAGCCTGAGAAACTCTGGTGTAGAGCAGGTGGGACTGGGTGCTGATAAAAGTCAAATTCCTACTCCAACACATGGACTTTCTTTTTTAAGCAAATGAAACAATTTAATTTGAATTGTTTTCCATTTTGATTTTATGGGTGAATGTGCATGCACCCTGTAAAGTAAATATAAGCATTTTTATATAGATCATAAGTATCCTAGGGAAATATTAACAAAACTGGACATTTCAACAATTACATGAAAAAATTTAGGTGGAAATCTGCATCCTATTCAAAATACATGGGGGAAACTTCTCTGTTTTCTGTATTTTTTTTCCCAAAGGTAGACTTTTGATATATTAGTAGTATGTGCTTGGCTTCTGATGTAAATTAATGTAGACAGTCTTTTGTATTATAACCAGCTAACTGGGCCTTACGAGTTGCCACAGAAATGGTCCTCCCTCCTCTTCTTTGGCACTGCTTGTCATTTCCTTCCTCCTCTTACTCATTTTTCTACCAACTGGATTACTTGTCCGATACTACTTTGTATCAGAAGAAAGTGGCTAAAACAAAAAAAAAAAATGTTTATTTTTCTCACATAAGCAGAGTTTGTAGATTACTGGTTTTGCCAAAAAATGTCTGGTAAATTTGAGCTTCTCTGGCCTTTTCCTTGTATTTCTCAGATACAGGTGATCCCTGGTTCTTTGTTTACATTTAACATAAGAGGGAAGGAAAGGACAGGTGCCATAATTTGTCCTTTTTATCCAAAAAACAAGTCTGCCTAGAAGCCCCTTTGCAAACTTCTGCCTAAAGTTCAGTCTCATTGGCCACGATGTATCATATGGGTGTGTCAGCTGCAAGGGAGGCTAGGGACGTGAACTTTTCTACCTTTTGAGAGAGGACAAAGTTTCAACTGTGTCTGCACAAGCCCCATTAACTACCCTTTCTCTACTTTTTCTCCCCACCCTCAGGCCTGATTTATTTTTGGGCCAGCAGTAGCCAGACAGTAGATGACAGAGAATGGAGTGGAGGCTAGACCATGTGGGGTTTCTCCATTGTTACCCCTCCATTTTTCCCCACCTGACACTGTTGGTGCCTCCCTCAATTGTAGCCCTGCTTTATGGCAGCAGAACCAGCTCTAGAGGCTTACTCAGAGGCTCTTCTTTCTGTCACCCAAGGAGTTCTATCCTGGCTCATGCGGTAAAGTGCCCAGGAGTCTCTACATCTGGGTGTTTATCAGAAATGTAGATGAACCTGACTTCAAATCTTTGTGTGTCCAGAGACTCCATTAATATCTACATGAGTTTTTGTCTTTCCCGTTAGGAACAAATTGAAAACCTGAAAGGGAATTAATAGAAAGGAGCTTCTTTACTCTATGTTCTTAAGCTGATTGTTAGCAGCAGATCTCTTGAAGAATGCAAAAAGCTTGTGTCAGAAATGCATACTGTTTCACAGAGGAGCATGAAGAATAAAAAAACAAAAATAGGCCATTTTCTGGGATCTGCGGGGAGAGGATAGAAAGTGATTAGAGAGCTATTTCAGGAGGAAATGTCCCTAATAGGTGTTAGCAAGAAGCTCAGCCTTTCCACAGCCACCTTAAGTCCTCCCATCAGTCTTCCCACATCATGAGTTTCGGTCCTGGGAACCACCCTCTGTGACTTGGACCTGAGGTGGTCCCCACTTTCACTGCCTGGGAGGTGAGGGGAAGGGATATACCTGATTACACAGCAAGTGGGCAGAAAGTGGTATTCCTGATATTCCAGGTTGGACCTTTGTGAACACATTCCTATAGGAACACTATTGCTAGAGATGGTTAAGATTTACAGTTTGATTAGTATAGAAATGTATGTACAGGATGGAGTTGCAGGAAAATATTTTTAAAGTTTTTACCAACAACCTTGTCATTAAACATGATTTATTGACATGTTGGGACCACATATAAGTTTCTGCCACTAATTCTGCTTCTGTCACTAATGACTTGACAGAATAGTTTTACTATTGCCATTTATTGGGCTTTTGGGGAGGAGTCTATGGAAATTTGATGTCAATAGCTATAGGAAGGATCTTTGCTCTTGCTATGAAGTTAAAGTTATAAATTATTTTAGAAAATTAATGCTTCAATGTAGATTACGTAGTTGGCAGATCATTTATTTTATGACAGCTGCTCAAAGGTCCAAGTATAGAACTTTTTTCAAGAAGGTTAGATATTAGGTAATGTTATAATGTAAAATGGCTGATAATAAAAGAGAGAACTCCCTCAACCAAGTCATAGGTCCTAGTGTGTGACTAATGGTAACAAATAAGATGGACTAGATTATGATGCAATAACGAACTACTCAACAATCTCAATGGCTTACAACAAACACAGGTTTATTGCTCACTCACACTGTATGTCATGGCTGAGTCATGGATCTATTTTATGTCATCTAAACTTTGGAACCTTGGCACATGGAGCAGACGCTATCAGGGATGTTGCTCATCTCATGGAGAGGGGAGAAGAAAGATAGTGAAGGACAAGCTGGCTCTTAAAGCTTTTACCCACATTTAATTGACCAAAACAGGACACATGGTCATTCCTGAGTTCAAAAGGACAGTGATACATAATCCTTCCACAGAAAGGGGAAATGACTATTTCGAGCAATAATAGAATCTGCCACACTAATATTGTGACTATATTCTTAGGTGCATATAGAAACTGCAATGTCCAGACCAATCCTTTCTCCAACCCACATCAATGCCACAGCTTCTGAAACATTCACAGTACTCCAGCAAAGGATGAGAATAGTTGAGGAACAGACCAGTTCTCTGAGGAATGACCTAATCATGTTGGACTTCAGTGAAAAAAGGTAATAAAAATGAACCAGATTTCTGTAGCTTAAAGAATTTCACTTCACTGCTTATTAATAAGGAGTCATAGTAGTTTGGCAGATGTGATAGATATTTACAAAAGAATTGAGAAATAAATTTCCATTTGAACATTAGAGAATATTTGCAAGATAAAGAGCTGTCATGTTGTGATAGAGCTATTATTGATATTCCCCTAAACAGATATTTAAAGTGCGTTAATTAGGTGTATAATCCTTGATATTGTGTTTCCCTTCAATACTTGATTAAAAACAAAAGTAGTTTTCCATGTAATTAAAAAAAATTATTGGTTCTTATTTTAAAATCAAAACTAGATTTTAATATTAGTTAAAATCTCTTTTGGCAATTTGGAAATATGCAATACATTATTAATAGTCACCATACTTTACAGCAGATCACTGGAACTATTCCTCCTATATAGATGACTATTCAGTACATCCTCAGGTGGAAGGAGCATTAGGAGCCTCCTATTCTGTCATGTTGCTGACATCACTTTCTAATTACTATCCTTATTAGAAATGTTAATTGACTCAATGGTTGGGGTTACCATAATGCAAATTGCATTGCATGATATTACTATATTGGGATCTTTGTCTAGAGGCCAATTGGAAGCTCCAAACTGTTTAGAAGACCCTGCCAGCCAGACAATCATTAGTCCTATCCAGAATGAAGTAATTTGTTCAGGAAAAACAGATATTTTATGGAAGAATTGTGAGTTTCTGGTAAATCGAATGTGCCGTCTGGAAAGCCTCATCCAGTCCTTGAAGATGAACATCTTTCGCCTGCAAACCGAAAAGGATTTGAATCCACAGAAAACAGGTATAGAAAGAAGAGAATCATCAGAAATTTGGTCCTGTGTAGGTGCTTGATGAGTTTTTGATTCTTTTCCTTTACTGACCTTCTTTTTATTGCTTGATGGCCCTCCCTGTCCTGTCTGGTAGCTTTTCTCAAGGATCGACTGAATATAATACAGGAGGAGCATTCCAAGGATCTGAAGCTGTTGCATCTGGAAGTTAAGAATTTGCGCCAACAACTGAGAGATGTAAAAAAGGAAGAAGACAAGGCACAAGATGAAGTGCAGAGGTTGACTGCCACTCTGGAGATTGCCTCAGAAACAAAGGTTTGAGTCCAGAGTTCTGAAGTACAAACTCACTATTGTGTGTTAGCTGAAGGGAGGAGGCAACAGACCCATGAAAATAACTTTTAAAAATAGGTGATGTTGATGTGAGGATTCTTGGCATTTGATGTTTACCTTCATTGATAACCTAAGCACTGTGTGCTATCAGTGACTGATTATTTATAGAGCTGTTACCTTGTACAAGTGATAGGGTGCAGAGGTATGAGATCGAGTCTGTGCCCTTCAAGAGCTTATATGCTAGCTGAGAGAATGAGGCATACCATATAGTAAAAAAATAAGAGTATAGGAAATGTTATAGCACCATATTGGACAAAAAGTGAATATTCCAGAGTAAGGGCTTTGTGTTCAGGCATGTTTGAGAGGGAGAGGATGCCCCATCTAGAATAGATTAGGTAGGCCTCAGAAAGAGATAGGACCTTTAGAAGGCAAAGTGAAGGGGTAAGGACATTTCAAGGAGCACATGGAGGCAGCAAAGAATAAGGACTACTAGGAACAGAAACTAACAATGTTGTTCTCCCCACCATGGGCCAGGCAGTTAATAGGTGTTCAACATGTTATTTTGTTTAATCTTTGCAAAACCTTGTGAAGTAAGATATTATTGTCCCTAGTTTTAACAATAAGAGTACTGGAACTCTGGAAGAAGTCACTTGTCCAAGAACACACATGCCTGTCTTCTTCCTGTAACCCAGGTTTGAACCTAGATCTTTCTACTGGTGCAGTTATGTATAAACTAGCCAGACAGAAGTGAGGATTTGTTTGTGGGAAATAAGTTGGATATTAGCTAGGGATCACATTATGGAGCATCTCAAAATCAAGAATAATTAGTAGTTGGGCTTAATCCTATGGGGAGTGATTAAGATTTTCAATATGGAAATAACATAATGAAAACAGGAAAACTGATTTGGCAGTGTTATAGAGTACCGATAACAGGGAGAAGAGATTGGAGGCAGGGAAATCAATTAGGAACCCCTTGCATTATTTGAGGCAGGAGCCTTAAGTAGGTCTGATCTAGGCTTACAGCATTTTGAAAGAAAGGGATATTCTGTGAACAAAGATATGGTAGAATATGGTATTGGATAGGGATTGAAGGCAGGAAAGAAGGCAAAGATGACTCGGAGGTTTCACATCTGGGATTGTGGGCCATTAATAATATTAAAAAAGAGAATAAGTAGTGAAAGCTGTGATTTTCGTCCTCAACTCCTAATCATGAATGATATTTTAAGCCAGAAAAAATTGAGTTCTTTAAAAAAAAAAAAAAGTCCTGTAAGAAAATTGTCAATTACCAGATTGTCATTTGATTATTGAATTTTACATAGAATTGGGTGTGATTAATCACTGTTTATGATATAAAAGAAGATATGATAGAAGTCATGAATCAATAAAATAACTTTCTTTTTAAATAACTCATTGTAATAATTCAGATTTATAATAAGGAGTATTTATAACCATATTAAAAATAGCATTTATAGGTTGCCAGAAAAAAGCCTAAATTTGAACTAATATACCTATAGACAATTTTTACCTGTCATTTCAGATTATTTAGAACCTTTTCTTTTTCTACTTTTAGAAGAATGCAGCCATTATTGAAGAGGAATTTAAGACCACAAAACGTAAAATGAATGTTAAAATTCAGGAGGTAAGACAAAAAGATGCTGGAGAGTGAAGGAGGTATTGGAAATGCAGAGGGGAAATCAAGACAATAGAGAGAATGAAAAGAAACCTTTGAAGAAGGAAATATATGATTGTGTAGTTCAGTTCAAGTGAAAAGTGCCTGCCCTTGCATGATGTTAAGATTTCCTTTTGCCTCAATACTGCCCTAAAATTAGAAATAAAAAATAAATGCTCTCTGAGCCAGGAGGGAAATAGTTATCACATGTGGTTGCCCATATACTACAGTTAAGTGGGTACCTTCATGCAAAGACCTTTTAATTGAAAGTTGTGTTTAAAATAAAAAGCTTTTAATAAGTCTGCTCATCTAATTTTACCTTAAAAATCTTCATGTGTGCATGTTTTTTTGTGGACGTAAGTTTTCAACTCATTGGTAAATACCTAGGAGTACAATTGCTGGATCATATGGTGAGCCTATGTTTAGCTTTGTAGGAAACTGCCAACCTGTCTTACAAAATGGCTGTACCATTTTGCATTCCCATCAGCAAGGAATGAGAATTGTTGCTGCACATCCTCATCAGCATTTGATGTTGTCATTGTTTTGGATTTTTACCATTCTAGTTGGTTTGTAGTGGTATCTTATTTTAATTTGCAGTTCTCCAATGACAAATGACATTGATCTTTTCATATGTTTATTTGCCATCTATATGTCTTCTTTGAGATATCTATTAGACCTTTTGCCCGTTTTGTAACTGAGTTGCTTTCTTTTACATTGTTGAGTTTTAGGAGTTCTTTGTATATTTTGGATACCAGTTCTTTATCAAATATGTGTTATGCAAATATTTTTCCCAGTCTGTAGCTTGTCTTTTCAGTCTCTTAACAGTGTCTTTTGCAGAGCAAAAGCTTTTATTTTTAATGAAGTCCAACTTGTCAATTTTTTCTTTCATTGATTCTAATTTTGGTGTTGTGTCTAAAAAGTCATCAACAAACCCAAGTCACCTAGATTTTCTCTTATGTTATCTTTTAGAAATTTTATAGTTTTGCATTTTACATTTATGTCTTTGATCTATTTTGAGTTAATTTTCCTGGAAGGTGTGAGATCTATATCTAGAGTAATTTCTTTTCTTTTTTCTTTTTTTTGCATGTGGATGTCTAGTGGTTCTATTACCATTTGTTGAAAGATTATCCTTTCTTCACTGGATTCCTGCTTAACATTATTACTTATGGGGAAAGTCTTATTCTTAATTCTTGGTGCTGTAGCAAAATCTTGAATTTTGATTGAACTCTGTCAAGGACCTGCAGAAGGACTGTACAGGTCAAACGGGCATTTTGAGGGTATGTAGAACAGGAAGGGTGTATTATTAATTTGCCTGGGTGCCCTAGCAAAGTCCCACAGACTGGGTGGCATTAACAGAAATTTATTTCTGTTTTTATTTAGTTCTGGAGGCTAGCAGTCCAAGATTAAGGTGTCAAGAGGGTTGATTTCTCCCAAGGCCTCTCCAACAAGGCTTGCAGGTGGCCGCCTTCTTGCTGTGCTGTCATATGCTCATTTCTCTGTGTGTGTGCATCCCTGGTGTCTCTGTGTGTTCAAATTTCTTCTTATTTTAACTTAGTCACCTCTTTAAAAGCTCTGTCTTCAAATGGTCACATTGTGAGGTGCTGAGTGTTAAACTTCAACATAAGAATTTTGGGGGGGACACAATTTAGCCCATAACATAAGACTTTATACAGATAGAGAAAATGTGGTATCTATCTTCCTAAGAGATAGGAAATATATATTTAATATGTGAAATATATACATATATGTAAAATATGGACCTGAAAACATTGAACACATTGACTGATTGCCCTTGATAATGCTTTGGAAATGAGTACCTCAGTAGTATAATTATCAGCTAGATGTTCTCTCTGTAATGTACTTCTATACATTATATGTGTGTCATGTATAAAAAAGGAAAATGTCTCTTTATAAAAGTTACCATTCTTTAAAAAGGTGGCTAGCTAAATCCTTTTAAGCCTATGTCATGGGAATGATAAACATGGAATTCAAAAGTGAAATATTTAATTCTGGATGAACTCTAGACCGAATAACATTTGACAGTGATGCAACTAAAATACAAATTAGGTGATTTCATGGGTGAGTACAAATTACATCTTGAGGAAATTATGCTATAATTTGATACAAAGCTTAGAAAAGTATATTAAGCTATTCTATATAATAAAGTAATTATAATCTAATACTAAAACCTGAAAAAATACAGCCCAAAATAAAAACTGTGGCTCATTCTTATACAAGATTGTAATATTTGACTTATCATTGGATTAGTAAGCAATTTCTAAGCTTGAAAAGAGGAACAAAATTATAAAAAGTTCGATACATTTGACCATATAAGACTTTAAAACTTCTACATGTAAAAAGCAAAACGAATAAAACATAATAAAACTAGACAGCTAATAATTTTTCCTTCTAAAGAACTTAAAATTGGTTAGAAATACCCAAAAAACAGGGGGCAAAGAATAAGTATTGACAGTTCATGAAAGAAATATATAAAGAGCTAATAACCATATTAGAAGATGTTTAATCTCACCAGTAACCAAAGAAATGCAAAGACATTAAGATTTTAGTTTTCATTTATTAGATTAGAAAAGATTTAAGAAAATGATAGTACATACTTCTGATGAGATTTATTCAGATGTTACTGGTAGGAAGGTAATACTGGAAGGAAAATTGTAGTATCAAAATCCTAAAAAATGTTTATACATTTAAGCTAGTGATTCTTGTAGGAATTTATCTGAAGGAAATAATCAGAAATGTAATGAAACATTGACTCACAAGTATGTTCAGGAGAGCAGTATTTAGAATAGAGAAAAATTGGAAAAACCTACTTGTCCAGTATCAGGGATATGATTAAGAAAATCATATAGCATTTCCAAAATGAGCAATCTTATAATTTTATCCCAACACATTCTTTAACTTAGCTTTTTAAAAATTATAAAATATGTCCTCTGTAAGGAAAACACATATAAAATATGTGCATAATTTAGAGAATAAAGTATATTCACTGGTGTTTAAAAAATAGAATTTCAATTTAACATCACTTCATAAAAGGAATAGCATTTTCTGCAATTCCCTTTTAAGTTGGAAAGGGTCTTTTTACCTCATGATAAAAGACTCTTTAACTGTCTTTATATTTTATGTGAATCATTTTAGAGTCTTTTATTGACAGAAATAAGGTCAGTATACCTCCAAAATAAGAAAATACTAACGTGTGTTTTCGTATTCTCACATACCACTCAACACAGCATTTCTGACACCAGAGGTGTGGGGATTTCTCCCCACATACTAAGCATTTCTGTTTTCTAGCTGGATGTCCTATAATTCAATTCAATTCTGAAACTGTCACCTGGAAACAGTGTCAGATTCCACAGGTTATGCCAATTTTGCTCCAGGTCGTGAGCTGTCCTTCTGACTGATGGGCTATAAATTGAGATTTCCATGATCCCCTTCCTGAGTTCAATTAATTTGCTAGATCAGTTCACAGAAATCAGGGAAGCACTTTACTTACAGTTACCCATTTATTATAAAGGATATTACAGACGGTACTGATGAATAGCCAGATGGAAGAGATGCACAGAGCAAGGCATGTGGGAAGGGGTGCAGGATTTCCATGTCATCTCCAGGCTTGCCACCTTCCAGGTACCTCTGTCATCGAAACTGCAAGAGAGTTTTGGCCTCGGTCCAGTTAGCACAAAGATCCAATTGAGACAAGGATTGCCAAGGAAAAAAGGAATTTTTAATATGAAAAAGACGGTAGAGGAGCTGTCTCAAATCTCCCAACTAACGGAGATCATGGACTTTTAAAGGAGGGGCCACGTGCCTTGGGACATGTGGTATGACTAATAAGGAACTACGTGCATTGGGGGCAGGTTGTAGAGGATGATGGTGAGTCTTGGCTTGGGAAGTCTGCCCAGGGGCCTTCAGAACCTCAGCTCCTCTGTCTTGGAGAAAAGGCTCCATTTCTGGGAAACAACTCAAAAGGTCAAGTGATTAGTTAAGGGAGAGGATTATGAGAAAACACGTAGGGGTCATTGAAATTTGTTTGTGGAGAGAGCCAGTTACACCTCTGCATGTTTAGCTATCCAGAAGCTCTCCAAACCAAGTCCTTGTGGATTTTTATGGGGACCTCATTACATAGGCATGATTGATTAAATCATTGGTCATTGATGATCAACTCAACCTTTAGCCCATCTCCCCTCACTGGAGGTTGGGAGGTGGTGCTGAAAGTCACAATAATCATGCCTTGGTCCTGCTGGTGACCAGCCCCAATCCAGAAGCTATCTAGCCCCCACCCTACCACCGACCAGTCATCTCATTAACATACAAAAGACACTTTTATCAGGAGATTCCAAGGTTTTTTGAAGTTGTGTGCCAGGAACCAGGGTCAGATACCAAATATATTTTTCTTATATTACAATATATCACAGTATTCAAATTTTGGAGTGTCAGTTTTGTTTGCTACTTAACAGTTTAAGAGTTGAAAAATAAAACCATAAAATACACACTAAGGTAAGATACTAGTGTTTTTCAAACTTTATTTGACAACAATCCATTCATTGTAAGACGTGTATTTTATGCAACAACACTACACACGTACATATACAAATACATTTCATGAAACAATACTTACTATGCAGGCTGATGTTTTCTTTCTATTCTGTTCTTTTTTTTTCCTTTTCCTAAGTGCTGTCTTGACCTCTAATTTGGAAAACAAACTTAAACAATATGAAGATGATGACAATAAATTTGATCTATATTTCTTAAAAGCTTATCCATTAGGGAGAAAGAAAAGCATGTCTCTGAGCAGTCAAACAAATGGAGAATGTTTGGGGGTGAGGGGGCTTGCCTTGTAAACTTTTCACAGTAACTTTGATCTTTGTTAAACTGATATGTTCAGTTGGTCTTGCCTAACTGCGATATTGCTCTGTAGCTAAGGCGACAACTGGCTCAGGAGAGGCACCTCAGGGAATCTCTTGAGAAATCTGGATCAGCCATGCTACTCAAAATACGAGAAATGGAATCAACAGTGGAGGTGGAACGGAAACAGGTAGAAAGATTTCCTCTCCTCATTTATGTTAGGGCAGTGAAACCAAACAAGAAAAGCTGATGTTTTACTTTAAACTTAGACTTTTGCTAATTTCTGCTAATTTATTAAAATATTTATTTTTCTGTAGTAGTCTGTTAACATTCTTAATACAGTTTTGAAAAAAAATTAGTGCAAAATAAGAAAGAACTCTAATGTCATTTAATCAACACTTTTAATTTATGATGAGGGCACTAACGACCAGAGAGGTTAATTTGCCTCAAGCTTTATAGAGAACTCTTAGCTCCTGATACAATATCCTCCTTCCCATACAATCTCTATTATAGGCATTGATTTTGGAAGGAATTGCCCTGGTCTTGTGCTATATGTATGTGATATGGACAGAAAATAAAGACAAGACTGATCTAACACTTGAAGCAAAGAATATCAATAAGTAAAACAATCAAGAATATGTTTATACTGCTGTTTTCAATTATTTATTTTAACAATATTTTTCTCTTCATCATAGTCGTTATTTGAAGTACCAACATATAATTTAGAATACTTTAAATTCTAACTACCCAAGGCAGTTAGTGTTTTCATATTTTAATACTTGGATTACATAATCTTTATTATTTTAACCAATGGCTATCCTTCACAGCTAATTTATAACAAGGATTCTACTTAAGGAATTAGCAAATGATCCTTTATTACTGTAACTTGCATGGCCAGTACGGTAGCCATTAGTCACATGTGGCTATTTAAATTAGTTAAAATTAAATAAAATTAAAGACTCATTTCCTCACACACTCTAGCCACATTCAAGTGCTTAATAGCTACTTGTGACTAGTGACTTACACTGTAGAGTTCTGTTGGACAGCACTGTTATAAGGCATCGCATTCTATGGAGATTTCAACTGTAACATATAGACTAACTTCTCTTTTCCCCTCAGTGACATTAAGATTGGAAATTCTGCCTTACACATGTGCTATAAGATAGTTTATTAGAAATCTTTACAGAAAGGAATTTTTCTTATATTATTTCAGGTGCACATTTTGCAGGAAAACAGCATTGCCCTACGCAGTTCTATACAGAACACCCAGGATCTACTGGTCCAGGAACAACAAAAAAAAGGAGAGTTGGAGACTGCTACCTCACAGCTCCAGTCTGATCTAAGTATGAAAATAGATGCCAGAAATCACACTTTTGTTAGTTTTTTGAGATTTCATACAAAAACTCTTAAGAGCCCAAATTCTTGAAGTGGCCAGTATTATTGGTATTTCGCACAGTCCTGAATGTAAAAAATTGCTGATTTCTTTTCTACCTGTAACATTGAGACAAAAGGAATGTTGTTAATAGATTTGACCCTCTTGATTGTATACTATTCTTTATTTAGTATTTTTTCCTGGGATTTTTTAAGTGTTGGTGGACTTGGGTTAGGAACATCTGGTTTCTAGACACCTAGATTGAATATTGAATAATAATATGTTAATAAGGAAATACTGCTATTAATCCTTGCCAACTTAACTGATTTTAGTGATCCATCATGTCAGACTCTCCATTCTTCAGGTTATCCATCTATTCCGGTTAACCTATATTTGTAGATATGGATCATTGTAAGACTTTAAAGAGAGCTTAGATTAATCTCCTCTTTTTATAGATGAGTCCTGAAAGGTGACAGAGCTAGAAGATGGAAGAACCTAGACTTGATTCCAAGTTGCTCAGTCATGCTTCTTCTAGCCCATCAGCCCCATATCATACTACTGTTGTTAATATGTTATTGTAAAACAGTTTCCAGATAGTCTCACCTACTGAGATCACAGAGTTACAGTGCAGTGCTTCGCATGATTAACACTTCGTAGTTTACACAGAGCTTTCACGTAAATTGTCTCATTTAATACTCAAAGCTATCCATGCTTCCCAAAGTTACAAAAGGAAAAACGTGGTAAAGTGAGGCTTGAATCTGCATCTTCTAACTCCAAGCCCAGTGTTCTCTCCAGTATGCCTTCTCTGCTCTGTGGCTAAAATGGGGGCAGGGAATACCAAAAAGGAAATGAAAATTATAAAAAAAATAGAGTGAAGAGTAATCTTTTCAATGTTTTGACTTACTCCTTTTAGCAGAAAATACTCCTTTTTCTTATAGTGGTTGGGTAGTGAATTACTATGTGAAGTTCTCATTGACGATGTCCCAGGATAATTTTCTGTCTTCCTGTGGTTGTATGCCTACAAAAATACATGTTACATTTTATGGTGCTGCCACATTATCTCATTTGAGGATTATAGCAACCTTGTCAGAAAAATAAGAAAATATACCCTTTCTATAGAAGAATGGGTCTCTACCCAAGGACCCACAGCAAATAGAATAGCTGGGCCTAAAATACATGTCTTCCTATCGTATTACTTGGCCTTCTGATTAAGTTTTTTATGTTGCTTTCCCTTTGGATTAATACTTTATTTTTTAATTTTGTAAAGAACATTTGGAAGGCCATTAAAAATGAATGTTAAAAACAGTAATTCATACTAACATGAGGAAAAGGAAGCTTGTCTGAATGCCAGCTATGTGCTTAATATTGAATTGTATACTCTCTACATATATATGCAGTTTTTACTTTAAGGTACAAATAGTTATTCTAACTAGATTAATAAAACAAAGGTCTTTAAATGTTTTCTTCAGTGAATTTTAAAATGTAATTATTAAGTTTATTAACAATTAACATTACTTAAAGTGATTAAATTGTTCTCCCAAGCAAAAAAACCACTCCTTTTTCATTGTTAGTTTGATTAGTGAATTTTCAAAATAAGTCATATAGTTTATCTTTTTGATCTTTCACATATTTTAAATTAGAGTTTATTCTAATGAATTGTGGATTCCTGTGTTCAAAAAGTACAGTTTTCTAAGGTGTATCCTATTAAGATATGAGTTTTTATGTATTTTATAATTTTCTGGTTTTAAAATATTTATGTGAAACAAAACAAATAGATCACTGCAAATTTTTCTATGAAGTTAAAACATTACTCAGAAAAAGTTTACATCTTTTGGCTACTAGTATATAATGCCAACTGTTCCACAATTTTCTGCCTTTGGTTTTCATTTCACTGTATGTACTCTGAGTGGTTTCAAATCTTTTTTTTCCTACACAAAATCATCCTCTTGAGCTCTAGACCAGTATCTTACTGCCAACTAGACATCTGTATTTGAATGCCCTGCAGATATATCAAAACACATGGAAAACTAAGTATTTCACTCATTCTAACTCATTCTAGCCCCTAAACCTTCTCCTTGCCTTGTAGAGTTGAAGAACCCACTATCCATGCTGCTGCTCAAGTCTAATGCTAGATGTTCCCCCTCATTCATCTTTTGCTTTTACCCCACCAATAAGCCACCAAGTCCTAACAGTCCTCTCTGCTTACTATTGCACGGATCTATTTTTCCCCTGTATCTCCATTGTCATTACCAGCCCTCATTGTTTTATACCTCGGTTACTGCAACAGCTACTAAACTGATCTTTGTGCCTTTATCGAACCTGTGTTAGAGTGATCTCGCTAACAAAAATCTTGATCATGTTCTTCTCCAGCTTAAAATCTCTCAGAGACTTACAATGTATGCACTGAGTAACATGCAACCTCGTTTACCATTGTGAATGACTGTGGACTAGTTTCCAGTGTATAAAAATATGATAGAAATACCTGGGTTCTCCTTATTTCTAAAATATATAGACTAAAAAAAATTTAAAGCTTCTCAGGGAAAACAATACCATGTGATTTCAATGTAGTAAGTTATCACCATAGTTATGTGGACTTTCTGTTTTTAGTTTCTAGAGATGACATCATTTCCAAGTTGGTTGAAGAAAACAAGGTAAGTGGTGAGGTTATACAATAGAGAGACGGTCTTTCCTCTCTTCACTAAGTCCTGTGTCCTCATTCATGTTGGTTTATAGTCCTGATTGTCCTAAAAGCTGTATAAAAAAAGTTTCATGTTGTATATTAAGGGTACTATTGTGTATTAGGAACTGAGAAATCATTTAGTGCAGGTTATTATAGTTTGAAAAGGTGAAATGGCAAAAAAAAATGAGATTTGTATTTTTTGCTAATTGTTATAAATTAACTTTTTTGATGAAATGTAAGAAACTTTTTGGTGTTGGTTGCACAACAGTGTGAGCATATATAATGCCACTAAACTGTACCCTGGAAAACGGTTAGAATGGTAGATTTTATGTTATGTATATTTATCATAATTTAATAAAAAATACTTTATATCTTATTACATTTCTGAATTAACCTGTTGATGGGTAGATCCTATTTGGAATACTTTTTCTGGATGCTGTCTAATCCTGTGTTATGTGATGTTTATCTTGAGATGCTTCTCCTGGGAAAATAGAAAGGTAATTGGATGTGAGGGAGATCTGGCTGTGACATCTGTCACCGCATTGATCCAGGGTTGATTAGACTGATCTGGCTGGCTCGACAGGTGTCCCCTTCCTCCCTCACTGCTCTGTGAGCGTCCTTCCCAAAGCTGAGTGCTCAGTTGAAGAGGATGACCTCCTCCCTGATAGAGGAGGATGGATCTTTGGTCAAGGGTATACAAATAGGTGCACTGCCCTGTGTTCTACTCTAGACAAGAAAGGTGGCTCACTCTCTGTAGGGAGAGGATTTACACTTTTCCTCATTCTAAAAGTACCTTGTAGGTAAAGCTCAACTGACAACTCACATCTGTCACCTTTCTCTCATCTCAAAGAGAACTAGCTTTTTTTCCCCCCCACAAAACAAAGGTGCTTTCTTCTGCTCCACCCCCAGGTACTCCTTGATGAAAATATCTTCACTTATAACTTTAAAAGATCCTTGAATGTGTTCCTTTGAAATCAAAGATCTTACTACTAATAGGAAAAATTGTATATGTAATATATAATCTTAGAGAATAGAACTTTGATATAAGGATACTAGGTATATTTAAATTATGGTTTTAGGCAAATGCTTTCTAGTTGGAATCCCAATATGAGAAAAGGTTTAATAAACAGTTTTTAAAAATAGACTTATTTTTTAGAGCAATTTTAGGTTCACAGCAAAATTGAGCAGAAGGTGTAGAGATTTCCCACATACCTCTTTCCCTTACATATGCATAGCCTCCCCCACTATCAACATTCCCCACTAGTGTGGTACATTATTACAATTTATAAACCTATATTGACATGTCATTATCACCCAAAGCCCATAATTTACATTAGGGTTGACTGTTGATGTACATTCTATGGATTTGGACAAATGTATAAGGACATATATCTACTATTATGGTATATTTTATGTATTATAATATCATAGAATAGTTTCATTTCTCTAAAAATCTTCTGTGCTCCACCTACTCTTCCTTCCCACCCCTCAATCCCTGGCAAACACTGAACTTTTTACTGTCTTGATAAATGTGCCTTTTCTAGAATATTAAATAGTTGGAATCATATAATCTGTAGCCTTTTCAGACTGGCTTTTCTCAGTACATTTCCTCCATGTCTTTTCATGGCTTGGTAGCTCATTTCTTTTTAGTGCTGCATAATATTCCATTATCTGTATATACCACAATTTATCCATTAACCTGCTAATAGACATCTTTATTGCTTTCAAGTTTTGACAATTATGATAAAGGTGTTATAATATCTGTGTAGGTTTTTGTGTGGGCATAAATTTTCAACTGCTTTGGGTAAATATCAAGTAGCATGATATTTGGATCATATGGTAAGAATATGTTTAGTTTTGTAAGAAACCACCAAACTGTCCTCCAAAGTGGCTGTACCATTTTACATTCCCACCAGAAGTGAATGAGAATACCTGTTGTTCTACATCTTTGCCAGCAGTTGATGTTGTCAGTGTTCTCAATTTTGGCCATTCTAATAGATGTGTAGTAGTATCTCATTATTGTTTTGAATAAACAGTTTTGATAAGTAATTTACAAATAAAGAGAAGTTTGGGAGTTGAAGATACCAAGATTTTAAAAAATTCTTTATAAGATACTTACATATGTATATCATTGGGACTTCAATTGGTACTGGCCAAAATACAGAACAGATATTTTTATAGAGATGCATAATACATGTGAAAAAAAGAGTAATTCTTTTCTTTTTTTCTTTTAGAATGTTCAAATGTCTTTCAACAAGGAACAGGAAGAAAATGCATATTTGAGGTCTGAAATAGTATCTCTTCATGAAGCATCAGAAAAAACACAGGTAAATCTTCACCATTTCTCTAGTTCTTGGATGTTATTTAATTTTGTTTAATTAAAGAACCAAGGACCAAAATTAATCCTGATTATATAAATTTGTACCATCTCCATTATCCAACTTTTTATTTCCATCAGATAATACTTCATCCATGAGAATTATCAAATTAACTACATTTCTTGTTTGACTCTTCAAATTCCCATGACATATAAGTATACAAGATATACCACTAAATCGTGCACTTATTTACACTTTGCCTTTGTTTGCTTTCTAATTTACTCATTAAATGTATACATATGTATTTTTTCCCCACAAAAACTTCTAAACAGTTCAGTGGCAAGGGCTATGTTTTATACTTTATATTTTCTTAGCAAATAGAACAGTAGGAACCTAACAAATTCTTGCCAAATTTTGGAGTTATATGTAATCATTTCCTGTGGGATGGTAGTTCTCAAATTTAGCTGATGTTATATATGTGTGTGTGTATACATATGCATGTATGTTAAGAAGAGTCACCAAATACACAGGCAAACTGGAGTGATTTATCACAGCCCAATGAAATAGTGTCTATCACTTAAGATAACTTTTCTGTTGGTATAATTTGATTATGTCAATGTTAGGATGATAATGTTGCTGTGCTCTCTTTAATAAGAAAATACAAAATAAATGTGTTTTTAAATAAAATAATAACAACAGTAACTACTATTATTCTTCGTATACTGATAGTAATTAACATTTTCACGGAACCCATTCCACATTCCAGGTATGATTTTAAGCACCTTATGTTATTAATACTAACAAATTGTAATCCTTGCGATAGCCCTGTGAATAGAATCTATTATTCACATTTTAAAGATAAGGAAGCTGAAATACAGAAAGGTTCGGGGAACATAGCTAATAGGTGGCAGAATTGGAATTTGAGTTCAGGTAATCTGGCTCCAAAGAAAATTAGCTATTCTTTTCAAAGAGTAAGGGTTTTCCTCTGTTTCACCCCCAGATATTCCTTGATGAATAGTTTGTATATCTGTGTATGACTTTATGCCCCCGAATGTGTTCCTAACTACTATACTTACCCCTACTACTTATGATATCTGCCAGATTATCTTTCATACCATTTTATTTTTTGTGTTTCTTCCTATTGCTCAAAGTTATTTGTCCTTGAACTTTTTCATGAAAACAAGTCAATCTACCTTGCAAAAATAACTGATAATTAAGATGAATATTTTTCACAGGGATACAGATTTCAAAGTATCAGAAAAAAAGAGGATTATTAACTAACTACATATATGATCTGTAGCTCAAAATATTTTTGTTTTATTTTGAAACAATCTTATGATGGTAAAATTATATTTTACTTTTATGAATACTGTAGTTTGTGGTGAAGGAGCTTAAGTATTTTTTGTTACCAGCTAAACAATTCTGAATGCTCAACATCTAACTGTGGAAACAGGCTTCTATAATACTGGCTAGGCACCTACGCTGTGAATTCCGTACTGCAGATGTCTTGCTCTAATGGACCAGTGTTCAAAGTTGTGAAGAACAGGGGATCATAACATGCTGTATGTCTCAGTTGCTCTGCCAAATCAGGAAATCTCTCCTTTTAATTTAGAATTATTTAGGGTATTGACTCCAAATATTTGAAAATATTTTATAAACTAATAAAATGTCAATTGAGGATAGGTTAAATAAATTAGGTTCACACATACAGTGAAATACTATGTAATCATTAAAAATAATTATACATATTATAGAATGTCTTTTTTTCCTTTGGATAGATACCTCATAGTGGGATTGCTGGATCCAGTGGCATTTCTATTTTTAGCTCTTTGAGGTATCTCCAAATTACTTTCCACAGGGGTTGTACTAATTTTGCAGTCCCACCAGCAGAGTAAGAGTGTTCTGATCTCTCCACATCCACACCAGCATTTGTTATTTTGGGACTTTTTGATAGAGGCCATTTTCACTGGAGTTAGGTGATATCTCATTGTAGTTTTGATTTGCATTTCTCTAATGATTAGAGATGTTGCTGCATTCGAATGTTTATAGCAGCACAATTCACAATTGTAAAGATGTGGACACAACCCAAATGCCCATCAATACCTGAATGGATTAATAAAATGTGGTATTTGTATACTATGGAATACTACTCAACTACAAAAAACAATGGTGATCTAGCACCTCTTATATTATCCTGGATAGAGATTGAGCCCATCCTTCGAAGTTGAGGTATCACAAGGATGGAAAACCATGCTCCACATATACTCACCATGAAATTGGTATTAACTGATCAACACTAAGATGCTCACATGGTAGTAATACTCACTGGATCCCAGTCAGGTAGGGGAGGTGGAGGAGGGGGGGAGGGGATAAGCCCATAGCTAATGGAAATGGGGCACACAGTATGGGGGAAGGACACACCTGTAGCCCTGGTTTGGGCGAGGCAAACGTATTTCATGTAACTAAAATGTTTGTACCCCCATAATATCCTGAATTTAAAAAATGATGATACATAAGTGAAAATAATTCTTTATTGGAGAGACCTGTGAACTTGCTGTATATATTGTCTTAGGTTTTGAATGAACAGCTGACTGTAAAGTGCTCAGAGCTGAGCTGCATGCTTCAGACTGTTAATATGGAAAAAGCCAGGATCATTGCTGACCATCAAGCCATCCTGCAGGTATTCATTTACCAGTAGTGAACTTCTAATAGCATTCACCAGGTGACAGAAAGCCATCCTGGCTGAGAGATCAAGAAATGTGCAGGCCTACTGGACAAGTAAATATTTTAACAATAAATTTTTAAAAACTTACTGAATTATTTTATTTTTTATTAATGGCTTTTAGTTTTCATCAGAGGCATGATTTGACCTTGCACTCAGTGCTTTTTAATGTTTTCTTTACCATTACTTTAGGAAAAGTAATTATCTTGTTACTTATAGAATCATGGAAAACATTTATGACTAACCCTGAAAAACTTCCCTTTTCCTCAAACATCTTGCGATTTCCCATTTTGCTTATGCCATTTTCTCTGTTAGGAATGCTCTTTACTTCATCTTCATCTATTTGAAATTCTGTTTATTCTTTGAGTTGCTTTCAGGGAGCTGGATCACCTCTACCAGAAGGGATGAGTTTTCCGTTTCAACTTCTATTCCTAGAACACTAAACAGACTATCATAGTAATCTCATTTTTTTAAGTATACTTACTATATACCAAGCATTGTGCTAAGATTTTTACATATATTAACCTTCTTTAATCATAGCAGTCATTATGTAAAGGGATATTTATTATCCTCATTTTGCTGACAAGAAAATGATGTTTGGAGAAGTTAACTTGCCCAAAGTCACCTAGCTAGTAAAGAATAGAGCTGGATTTAAACCTAGGGTGACCCCAGAGTCAGTATTTTTAATCATCATTATGCTGACTCCGTATTCTGCCTTCTCTAGTAGTAATTTATGTGCATGCTTCATTTCCTTTATTATTTTTGTGAGCTCCCCAGAAACAAGGACATTACCTTATATATCTTTGTTATTTCCCATAGCGCTAAGCATGTTTTGCACATAACAAATACTCCATAAATATTTTTCATTAATTCAACAAACATTGAGTGTTTACTCTGTGCAAGTACAGTGTTAGATCTAGTTAGAATTATAGTGGTGAACATGACAAAATCCCTACTTTGGTGGCCTTACAATTGAGTGGACTGAATAGCATATGTGCCACTGTTAACAAACATTTCAAAATTTTAGAATATAACACAAGTGGGATCTCATTTTACTAAGCATGAAGCTGTAAAGGTTTGCCTTAATATCGAATATTGTTTAAATAGAAGTGTTTTTAAAAGTATTTATAAAAGTAATTGTTATTCTGTAATGTATTTGCAAAAACTCTGTGGATTATAGGTAGGGGTATATGTGTACAAAAATGTTTTGATAATTCCAAAATGGTGAGCCAGAGAAAATAAATCATGCAAAATAGTTAGTGTTTTTGCTGTAACAGTATCTGAGTGCAATTTAAAATATTCTTAAAAGAATCCACACTATTAAACTAGTTAAACTATTAAATCGTATTTAAACTATTAAACATGATTATCCCTAGTGAGTGGGATTATTGGAGGGGGTTGTAGGTAGAGATGAAGGGATCTTTTCATTTTGTATTTATATAAATTTATATTGTTTTACTTTTTAGAATTAAACATGTTGAAATTTTAAAATATCAAAAATAGTCTTAGTATGATTTTCTGTCTTTAAAAATATGTTGGTATTAGGAGTTATATAAATATTTCAGCAGGCTGAGTAAATAATGCATCTTGACTCTTGGCTAGTGGAGTTATAAAATCATAGAATTGTAGTGAGCTCAGGACAGGACAAAGAGCTGAGCATTAAAATAAATTCTTTCAAAAAGAGGTTTTATTTAGACAAATAAAACTTGTGTCTTGTAAGTTAGTTCAGTGTCTTTGATCAGTTACTCCAAATGACACCTTATCAAATGACTTTCTGGCATCTTAACTTTTAGTATTACCCCTAACCCTCAGGTAGAACAGAAAATGATGACGCAGACATTTCAAGAACAAAACTTACTGCTGGATGCAGCCCATGCCAGTATCATAAGTGAACTACAGACCGTTCAGAATGAGAAAATCGAACTCCAAGCACATCTGTGAGTAAATTATGGGCAACTTCTTATGCATCTTTTGTTCTTGTATTTGTGTTTCTTATCTTTAATGACAACATTTAATTCTACATTTGCTGGGCCAGCCACAAAGATAAAAAGACTGTGCCCTCAAGAAATTAGTTTTATTAGAACATTTTGGTAACTGCTCTCAGGCAGGAGATACGTTCTATAAGAACACTTAATTGCTTTTTCTGTTAAAGTAGAATTCTCATTTAGCTTTCATATCTCCTTGTTCTCTTCCTGCAGGGATCATTTAATCCTTGAGCATAACCGGTGTATTCAGAAAGCACAGGATGCTGAGAAGAGAACAGCTGTGCAAAAAAAGCTACTAGAATTGACTATTGCAAGATTGCAAGGTGAATTGAAAGCATCAATGCAAGAGAACAAGTCTCTGCTAGAGGAAAAAGAAAGATTTCAGAGAGAGGTATGTAGGAGCAGATTTATGCTACCTTCTAGTTGTGGTGTGATGATGTTTTAAAATTGTATTCTAAGTGTAAAAGAAAAGAAATAAAACCCAGATGCAGTTTGTCTGGTTTGCCCATTAAAGAAATCTTTAGGTGGCAAATCTATGCCTTATAGCATGCAAAGTAGTCTGTGCTAAATAGTACAGTGTATCCTTATACAGCATTAGTTAATGGTAACTAATAATTCACACATCCTCATGTTAGTTAAGGGGTCATATTTTAAAATTGATTTTCCCTGAAGGAGTGGGACAGTAGAGGTTAACGGGAAACAGCCCTGTCCCCCTACTTAGGAAGGAACCAGCAGAGTCTGACATGCAGACGTGTCTTTCTAATTTCAGGGCTGTTTGTGAAGTCTGCTCTGCCTCAGAGACTCCCTGATTGGCCCCTTTTCTGAGAGGATGTGCTATCTGCAGTGTAGGTATTAATTGACATGCAGGATGTATTTGGTACGGTAGAGTCTGTCAGCTGCTGTAAAATTGACCCATTTCTTTCCCCCCCCCCCACCTTTGGGCAGGTTAATGAAACAGAAAAAGGAATAGCACAAGAAAAATGCAATTTGGAAAAGGAATTAGCTCAAAACAAGGTATTCTACCTTTTATTTGTTGATAGTTCATTATATTTCATTTCCTTCTATATTGCTGCCTACTACATCAGCTTTCTCAATGAGGAGATGAGTGATATTTTTGAATACCAAGGTGTGGGGAAAAAAGGGAGCCACGATGCTGGATGCCACTCAGAGCACTCCAGTCACTGGCAAAAGGTTGCTTCTGGGGAGCGTTTGCTTGGTGAGCATCTGGGGTTCGCTGTGAGTCATCGCTGCCTCTGGCCCTAGAGTCCACTGAGTATTTCAGCCAGGAAGTCCCCTGAGAGTGAGCTAATGGGCCTGTGAGAGGCAAAGGGATGATTGCTGACTTCTGTTTTTAAATAACCTAACTTAGGCTTCCAAAGTCCCTATCAGCACTTACCACTTTATCTTTGAGGTACCCTTTTCTGGGTTCTAAAAGTAGAATGTCCAGGGAAACAAAATCCTTGTTAAAATAAAATAAAAGCCAATCTTTAGAAAATTGCTGTTGTGTTTCAAAATTTGAAGAGAATAAAGATTGTGTGTCACTGTTATCTAGAGAATATGTCTGGAGTATCAAGGAGTGTTAGTTATCCTAGACAAGAAATCCAGCAATAAGTATGGAATAGAGTCATCAAACCTTGACTGTTTCTTTGGTTCTGGTTCGCCCAAATGGCATTCATATTACCATATGTACATATAAATGTTTAACAATTGGAGAGAGGAGAAAAGCTAGATTTGAGCCTGAGCTCAAATATAGTTACCACCAAGCTGGCAGGTGCCCCCTCTGGTTTAGTCATTCATATCTAATGATATGACAATAGTCCACCCTAAAAATCCTTGAACGAAGCTGACTACTTCTGGCAAGGACTTTGCCAATATGAATTTGGCCTTAAATATGCTTTTGAAAATTGGGAAAATTGGTGGCTACTATTAAATTCATTAATGCTTTTTGCTTGAAAATGTTAGTGAATGTTAACATGACTAAGGCAAATGCTGTGAATATGTTTAGAATAAAAACACAGCATTATTGTGCTTGTCTGATTTCATTTGCCCTAATGTAGGCTGTGTGTTAAAGTTTGTGGGGCCAAAAGATACTAAGATGCTTGCTCGTTTAGAGAGGTTCTATTAAGCCAAATGATAATGCTTATACAGTGTCCCATTTTGTGGTCTAAATTAATTTTTTTTCTTTTAAAGCTATGTTTTTTTAAAGTTAGGCTTATTATAATTTACATACAGTGAAATTCACCTGTTTTTAGTGTACAGTTCTATGAGTTTTGACAAACACATGCAATTATGTAGCCACCACCACAATAAAAATATAGAACATTTCCATCACCCCAGAGAGTGTGTTTGTGCCCTCTGTAATCAACCCCTTCTTCCACACGCATCCCCTGGCAACTACTAATCTATTTTTCTATCCCTAAAGTTATATCTTTTCCAGAATGTCTTATAAATGGAATCATACAATATGTAGCATTTTAAATCTAACTTCTTGCATTTAGCTTAAGACATTTGAGATTCATCCATATTGTATGTATCAGTATTTTGTGTTCCATTGTATATATACATATGTATCTCAGCTACTGTATCCACTGATTGAAGGGTATTTGGGTTGTTTCCAAATTTTTGCAATTATGAGTAAAGCCTCTATAAATATTCACATATACATATATATTTTTATTTCTCTTGGGTAAATATCAGGAGTTGGATTTTGGGTACTATGGTGAATAAATGTTTAACACAACAAACTACTCAACTGTTTTCCAAAGGATCTGTATTATCTTGCATTCTTATCAGTATATTATGAGTTCTGGTTTCTCTGCATTACCACCAGCACTTTGTATTGTTTGTTCTTTCAGTTTTAGTGGTATATCATTGTGGTTGTAATTTGCATTCTTCCCAAGGCTAATAATGTTGAGCATCTTTTCATGTGATTATTTGCCATTGCAAATTGAATTATCTCTTCAACTGTTTTAACCATTTGAAATTCAGTTGTTTGTTTTTTTATTACTGAGCTCAGGAATTTTAAAACATATTCATATTCTTAAGTTAAAAATATTATTTGTATACATACAGATATTTTATCAGATATATATTTTACAGATTTTTTTCTATTTTATTAGCTTGTCTTTTCATTTTCTTTCAAAAACAGAAATTTTAAATTTTAATGAAGTCTAATGATCAATTTTTAAGATTTTATGGATCATACATTTTGTATCATATCTAAGAAATCTGCCTAATCTAAGATCACCAAGATTTTCTCCTTTGTTGTCTTCTAGAAGCAGGTTTTATAGTAGGTCTATGATCTAGTTCAAGTTAATTTTTATATATCTTGCAAGGTATAATTTAAGGTCCATTTTATTGTCAGATGGATGTCTAGTTGTTTTAGTATCTTTTTGTATCAATTGATGGGGATTCAGATTAGTTCCTCTTTTTGGCTATTAATGATTCTATGAACATATGTGTGCAATATTTTTTGTGAACATATTCTTTCAGTTGTCTCAGATATTAATATAACCCAGGAAGGTCATGTGGTAACTCTATGTTTATCTTTTTGAGAAACTGCCAAACTGTTTTCCACAGTGCCTGTGCTATTTTACAATCCCACCAGCAATGTATTAGAGTCCTAGTATCTCCATATCTTCATCAACATTTGTTATTGTCCACATTTTTTAATACCCATTCCAGTGGGTGTGAAGTATCTTACTGTGGTTTTTTAATTGAGATGAAATTCACATGATATAAAATTAAACCATTTTTAAGTAAACAGTTCAGTGGTGTTTAGTGCAGTTACAATGTTGTACAATGACCACCTCTATCTAGTTTCAAAATATTTTCATCGCTGCAATAGGAAACCCTGTACCCGTTAAGCAATCATTCTCTGTTTCCTCTTCTCCCAGCCCCTGACAACCACCAATCTGCATTCTGTCTCTGTGGATTTACGTATTCTGGATATTTCATATTAATTATACAATATGTGATCTTTTATGTCTGGCTTCTTTCACTTAGCATAATGCTTTTGAAGTTCATCCACATTGTAGTATATATCAGTACTTCATTCCTTTTTATGGCTGAGTAATAGTCATTGGATGTATTATGTGTGTGTATATGTATGTATACACAAACACATACATATACATACTATTTGTTCATCTGTTCATCCACGGATGGACACTTGCATTGTTTTCATCTTTTGGCTGTTGTGATTAGTACTGCTATGAGCCTGTATATACATGTATTTGAGCACCTGTTTTCAATTCTTTGGGTTATATATAATTGGGAGTGGAATTTCTGGGTCACATGGTAATTTTATGCTTAACTCTTAAGGAATCACCAGTTTTCCACAGCACTAAATCATTTTACATTCTCAGCAGTGTACAAGGGTTCCAATTTCTCCACATCCTCATCAACATTTGTCATTTATTTTTTGATTATAGCTATCTTAATGGGTATGAAGTAGTATCTCATTATGGTTTTGATCTGCATTTTTCTAATGATTATTGATGTTGAGCATCTTTTTATGTGCACTTATATGTTTCGATCTAAAATGTGTCTTTTATAAACAGCACACAGTTGGATCTTAAAAAAAATTATTTTTCCTGTCTGCTTTTTAATTGGGGTGGTTTAATTCATTTATATTTAATATAATTACTGTTAAGGTAGGATTTGCATCTGCCATTTTGCTATTTGTTTTTCTGCTTTTTCCTCTGTTTCTCAATTACTGTTGCCTTTTGTGTCAAATAGATCTAGTGTGTCATTTTAATTCCCTTATTGATTTTATTTTATATTTTGTTTTGTAGGTAATAAAAAGAGTTATAAATAAAACATATATTTTTCCTATTTTTTATATGTACCTATGTTGCTGTTACCTTTGCTCTTACCTTTTATGTGCATTTTGATTATTGTCTAATTCCCTTTTATTTCAGCCTGAAGAACTCCCTTTAGTATTTCTTACAGGGCATGCTTTCTAGCCCCACAGTCCAGACCCCAACAAAGGTAGAGACCCTGGTAAATTACTCTACATTTTAGGCTGAGATTTTGAAGAGACACATCCTTAGACGTATGTTTAAACTAGGCCCTTGTATGATTCTTTCCAATTTTTAAAAATCTGGTAATGTCTTAATTTCTTTGTCATTTTTGAGGGATAGTTTTCCTGGATTTAGAATTCTTGATTATGTCTCCTCCTGCCACCCCAGCATTTTGAATATGTCATCCCACTGCATTTTGGCCTCAAGTTTCTGATGAGAAATCGGCTGTTAATCTTATTGATATCCCTTATACATCATGAGCCACTTTTCTCTTACCGTTTTCAAGATTTTCTGTCTCTTGCTTTCAATAATTTTCTTATGTGCATTTGGGGCATACATTTGACACTTATTTATGCAGTTGACATCTCTCTTTTATCCTTCATTTCTGATTGCACAGAGCCTCAAGGTCTGCCAGAGGTGAGGTTTTAGGGCCTTCTCGGGTCTTTCCTGAGCATGCACACAGCTCTGGACATGTGCACAACCCTGTACTCATGCGTGGCTCTCTAGATTCCCAAGAATGTGTTGAAGCTGTTCAAAACCTGCTATGGTCATCTCGTTCTCTATCTCGTCCTAGTTTTTTGGCTAGACTGGTTTTTGCCCAACTCTTACCTACCACTTCGGGCAACCACAAAGTTAATCAATTACCTCTAATTATTTTCAATATATGCCCCTGGAAAAAAGGTTTTTTGTGTACTGGGTGAGCTCTGAGTCAGCCCAAATAAAGACAACTTTGCATCTGAAGTCTTGCAGGGAACCACCAGATAGGTCATATAATGACAGTTCTATGTAAATGAGATTTTGAAAGAGCTCCAACCCTGTTTTTCCACCTCTGGTGACTGCCAAGTTTGGTGTTCACTATAATTGTGGGCCATTGGTTTTCAAAGCTACTGCAGAGCTGGAGAATGGAGGATGGGAATAGGGTAAGTTAAAGCACCACAAAGCTTGCTGTTCTTACCTAAATTCAGCCAATCTTTTGCTATAAGTGCTTCCTATATTACTGTAAGGTTTTTGTTAATTTTCAGAGTTCTGAAAAGGTTGATTCTGACAGTTTTTGCTAGTGTTTTTATTGCTTTTATGGAAGAGAGGATTTTTGAATGTTCTTCCATAGTTTCATTGATGTCACTCTTCTAATAGCATCTTTTAATAGACAGTTCTTTCTCCTTTGAAATACCTTGTACCTTTGTTGAAAATCCATTGACCATAAATGTATGGGTCTGTTTCTGGACTTTCTATATTGTTCCATTGATTATGTGTTTTCCTTTTGCCAATTTGAAACTCCTGATTACTGTAGTTTTATAATCTTGAAATTAGGTAGAGTCTTCCATCTGTGTTCTTTTTCAAAATTGTTTTGGCTATTCTACTTCTTTTGTTTTTCCTATAACTTTTAGAGTGAGCTTATTGATTTCAACAAAAACATTTTGCTGAAATTTCAATTGAAATCAGAATTGATATCTTATCAGTATCACATCTTCTAATACAGTCATGTCTTAATGATGGGGATACATTCTGAGAAATGTGTTAGGCGATTTTGTTGTTGTATAAACATAGAGTGTACTTACAGAAACCTGGATGGTATAGCCTATTACGTACCTAGTCTATTGTTCCAACCATTGTTGTATATGCAGTCTATCATTGATTGAAATGTTGTTATGCAGTACATGACTGTACATAAATGTGATATATCTCTCCATTTTATTTAGGTTTTTTGTTTCTCTCATTGGTATTTTGTAATTTTCAGCATATCAAATCTTGGACATACTTTGTAGATTTGTACTTAAGAATTTCATGATTTTAGTACTGTTATAAATGACATTTTCAAGAAATATAAATTTCTAATTTTTCATTGCTTATATATAGAAATACAATAGATTTGACCTTATATCCTTCAACCTTGATAAACTCACTTACTCTAGTATCTTTTTTGTAGAATCTTTGGGATTTCCTTTGTAGACAATTGTGTCTTTTGTGAGTAGGGACAGTTTTATTTCTCTCTTTCCAATCTTAATGACTTTGCCTTATTATTGCACCAGCTATGGCCTCCTGTGTGATGCTGAGGAGAATGGTGAGAGCAGATATCCTTTCCTTTTCCCCGATCTTAGGGAGAAAGTGTTTCACTATTAAGATTGATATTAGCTATAGGATTTTTGTAGATACACTTTATTGGCTAGAGGTGGTTCTCTTTCATTTCTAGTTTGCTGAGTTTTTTTTTTAATCATGAATTGATGTTGAATTTTGTGAAATGATTTTTCTGCATCTATTGAGATGGTTATATGGCTTTTCTTTTAATGTGGTAAATTATACTGATGGATTTTGAATGTTCAACAGGCTTTGTTTTACCAGGATGAACTTCACTTTTCCTGACTTGTTATCCTTTTTATATATTGTTGGATTCATTTGGCTAATATTTTGTGGAGGATTTTTGCATATATATTCATAAGCTTGAGTTAATACTTAAATACCAAGTACCAAAAGTAATAAAGGAGAACTATATAATTTGCAGTAACTCTTTCCTGAAGACAACTGGAAAAGCTGAAAAAATAGAAAAGAAAAGAGAAAAAAAGTTGTTTTTTTGTTTTGTTTTCTTGAGACACAGTCTTGCTCTGTTGCTTGAGCTAGAGTGCAGAGGTGTCATCATAGCTCACTACAACCTCCACCTCCTGGGCTCAAGCTATCCTCCTGTCTCAGCCACCTGAGTAGCTGGCCCAATAGGCACACACTCCTATGCCTGGTTAATTTTTACAGTTTTGTAGAGACTGGATCTCACTATTGCCCAGGCTGGTTTTAAACTCCTGGGCTCAACATAAGGCTATCAGACAGACTGATCAAATCTCCACATTAGAGGCAGGAGAAACTGTGTATAAGATGCCTTCCTTTTTACAGTTATAATTGTGATTTTTAAAATAAGATAATATTTTTTAAATCTGACACAGTTTCTTTTTTTCATTTTTTTTTCCAAAGGTAGACATAAATGCATTGAAGCAAAACCTACAGACTCTAGAAGAAGAAAATAAGCACCTGGCAAATGAAATGGCTTCCCTAGAACTTCCGCAAGTTGCTTCTGATTACCATGGGGTGGGTATAAAAAGGTCAGTCTAAAGTAGAAATTAATGACTGGTGAGTTAATAAAAAATCAGAAATCAAGAGATGGGTTTTATGTTTTAATAATTATAAATCTTGAATAACTCAGGATAAATATGGCAGAGATACCTATAATATTCAAACAATAGTGGATTTAAGAAACCAAGAATTTAGGGCAGCTATTAAAAATCTGCCTTCATAAATGATCTACGACACTGAAAAGCACAAATTTATCTGATGTTTTAAAATAGTTCTTCTTCCATAAATTATGAGGATGAAATTGTATTTTTCCTCCTGTCAGATAGTTCCCTCTATTAGGCAATCAGTAATAAGTCTGATTTCCGAAAGCCTATTTGACAAGGTCAGTGCATTACAAATAAATGGTAGAGTTCTTAAAACATCTTCTCCAAGTAAAAGGGATTTAAAGAGATGATCATTCTGCTAAGAAGCTAATAATTTTCCTGTGTGCTTTTGAATACTTGAAAAAGTATTACTTATTGCTTTTATAGTGTGTATATAATCACTGAAAATTCCATAGAAAGCCCTGATCTGAGTCTGTCTTAACTTGAGCTAAATTCTTTCAAACCCTGTCATAAGCTGCTCATTATTTCAACTATGGAAAATTACACAGACTAAGTCTAAATCTTCTTACATTTTCATGGCTTTCAAGCCAGACTTTCTGGGTTTCAATTTTGGCTATGGCTATGGGTATGATCCTTAACCTCTCTGAGCCTCAGTTTCTTAATCTCTCAAGATGATAATGCTATTATTATGAGATTGTTTGAGGATTAAGTAAGTTAATACATGTAAAGCATATAGCAGATAACTAACATTTATTGAATTCTTAGTATCTGAACTGTTCCAGGGAAAAAAGTCTGTAAATGCCTATTGGAATGACAAGATCCATTAGCTGTATTCCTGGTACTATCTCAGACTAACCCTCTCTCCCCCTAGGATTAAAGATTTAGTCATGTCCTTTACTTGTTGGCCACACCTCAGCTGGGTTTATCTAACCATCTGGTTTTGGTCCCTCTGGAAGAACGCATCTTAGTCTGCCTGATGCTTTCCTAAACCCACTGCTCTGAGCAGGTGTGTGGCCTTACCCTACTAGTGACTGATGGATCTGCTAGTGATTTGGTCAATGTTGATTTTTGCCTGCAGACCACACCTCTTAAGGTTTTCTAGTGATAAATCAGATAGATAACCCAATTCTAGCTTGCTGTGCTATCTCTGACCAAGCCTGCTTGGAAGTGCTTTGGTTGGCTTTATAAGTCTGAGGAATGAGGTTGAGATTTCAGGATTTGTTTTTGAATGTTAGCGATATCATTAAACCTATTGTTATTCAATGCTGGCAGTGTATTTTTGTTCTTTGAAAATTAAAACTTGAAGTTCTTTTATGGGGATAGGGGACGTGCCTATACTTTGGGAGGTTGAGGTGGGAAAATCGCTTGAGGCCAGGAGTTGGAGATCAGCCTGGGCAGCATAGTGAGACCCTGGCTCTACCAAAAAACAAAAACACACACTTGAAATTCTTAATAAAGGGTGCCTTCTACTATAACACCTCATTTATTTTTGGAGATATACATATGACTGTGTATTGTGTTATGTAACATCACAGACTTGAATCCAGACAACTGCTTTCAGTCCCTCACTCCATTTACTGTATGAACTAGATGGGTTCTTAACTTCTTATGGCCTGCAGTGCCAAGAGGATCTCCCCTACTGTGGAATTCCCATAGTACACTATGCACACCCATATCAGAAAATTGAATAATTACTACACTGATTAGAAATTGACCTGTTTATGCATCTGCCTTCACTCTCTTCTAATGCAAGAACAGTAGTTACTCATCTTTATACTCCCTTGCCTAGCATATACGTAATGCAAATAAATAGGTGTTTAAAGAATATCGATTGAATACACTATAAAGAGGGTCATGTCTATTTTGCCAGGCAGTGAGGAATAATTCATATTGCAATAATGTTATTCTCCCCTCTTTTTCTTTCGCATTTTGTAATTTTAGATTTGTTTTTGCCATTTCAACCTCTAATGATAGTGCAATTTAAGTCCATCACTATAGGTAGTCATGCAGGGAACCACAGTGAGGAAAAAATCCAAATGTAAAAAGGTTACCATTCCTGAGTTCAGGCTGAATGACTATCCTTCCCACTTCTCTTTTGGGTTTTAAACATACGTTTAAAAATAGTAGCACAGGACAGAAATATAATTCCCTATGCAACTGGGACATCAATGAGTTGAAATTAAACAGGGAATTAAATGGATTATTTTGTAAAACTGGGATAACATTCACTCATTCAGGTGTCAAAGTTGGTTTGATTTGCTGGGGCCCATGTCATACTGGTTGTTAAATATTTTAAATAAAATCCCTGCTTACAATCTGCTTATAAAGTATCTTTACCAAAATGCCAGTAACTCACTGGTTTTGTGTATTCTTCTAACAGCTTCTGCTAACTTTTACAGCTCATTTGGATTTTAAAAATGATCTTAGAAATCATTTTGTGGCTTGCTGTTGATTCTTGGAAACCTGCCTTTCGTATCTTAAGATAATTCTTCCTGTTTTTGCTTCCTGCTTTTCCAAGAAGCCATATCTTTGTGTTTCTGAGTTAAAATGTATATTCTAACCATTGGCATTTTTCTTTGTATGCTGTTTCTCAGGTGATTTCCCAATTCATTTTGCTCTGTATATTAATATTTATAGTATATTGCCAACATTATTTAAGTAACAGTTAATCTCAGTTCTGCCTTCCATAACTCAGAACCTGAGATATTCACTCATTCAAGTGGTCTCTAATGCCTGGTCTTTCGTTGATTAAAGTACAATGCCTATTTAATCTGTAACCAGTAATGTAAGTATAACTGCCTTAATATCTACTTTCTGTTAGCAACTGGAAACAATTATATTTTGTGATAATATTGAAACAAGTGGCCTTGTGTCAAATATCCTATTTTGATTCTGCTTAGACAGTTTTCATTTATTGCATGAGCGTTCTCTTTGGTAGCAAAAGGGGAAATTATTATTTTAAAAGTATATTTAAAAGATTAATGGAATTTCTTTATGCCTTTGCCTAAAAGAGGGAATTTTATTGAGGAGAAAAAAGTGCTACTATTTAAAAAATTCCTGGATACCTTTTATAAGAGAGCCAGATCATCTAAATTATTCCATAAAAAAACCTTTCCACATTCCAAGAAGATAAGCAAAGTTATTTTTGATTGTTTAGTATTTGTTATAGCTAGCATACTTTAGGTTAAATCTAGTTCGTGGGTGTTTTTTATATGCTATATCTACACTTTACATTACATTGGGACACCTTAATTTATAGAACTTGGAAATGAGTTTTAAATAAGCTTTTATTGTTACTGTAACTTTGTTTTTGTAGCATTATTAGCCATCCTTATAATTCATTTGCTGCTGAAGACTTAATCAAAACATAATCCCAAACTATAATATTGTACTCATGGAATGATTTTACATCATAGTTTCTAAAATAAAAATATTGTGACAAAAAGAATTGTATATCTTCCACAAACAGAAAATTAATTAATGATTAACTTTGTGATTATTATTTCTAGTTTCCTATTTATTGATAGCAGTCTACATTTCCCTCAGGTTATTTTGAAACCAATACACTACTGATCTAAATGCTTTAAAAAATATATTTTCGTTTGCCTTAGTGGGAGCAACACATAGTGATTTTTAAAAAGTTCAAGAAACTGAATTATGAATATGTATACTTGTGCATGAAATACTGATTCTGATAGGACAAATACTTAGATGGTCATAATAGTTAATAATACACTGAAGCCTAAGTTGAGTATAAGTTTTTATATTGAATGTGCATAATTTTAGGGTAGGTGGAATACTAGGGCTAATCACACTTTATGGCTTATCCATAGGTTTTTTATGAAGTCTTGTCTGTCTAAAATGCTAATTGTTCTAGTCAGGGCAACTACCAAGGAGAAAACATTGCTCCAGACTAGTGTGCCTTCTTGTAGAACATACGGCATGGTGAAAATATTTTGAACAGAAGAAAATTATGAGTTACATATTATTATATAGTAATCTAGTTTGGAATGTGTTTTTGCTTTTGTTTAAAAACGGGTAGGCCAGGTGTGGGAGCTCATGCTTATAATCCTAGCACCTTGGGAGGCCAAGATGGGAGCATCGCTTGAGACCAGAAATTGAAGAATAGCATGGACAACATAGTGGGTGAGACCCTCATCTCTACAAAAAAAATAAGAAAAATTAGCCGAGTGTGGTGGCACACACCTGTAGTCTCAGCTACTCGGGAGGCTGACAGAGGACGATTGCTTGAGCCCAGGAGTTTGAGGTTGCAGTGAGCTATGATCATGCCACTGTACTCTAGCCTGGGTGACAGAGCAAGACACTGTCTCAAAACAGAAATAAAATAATAAAAACAGTTGCGTTGGGGTCACAACACTTAAAATGAAATAAAGTACCAAAATGGTGACTGAAGAATACCTGTAATTATGTTGGAGATAGTCAGGAATATCTCTTATGTAAATTAGTACCCTTATATACATGGTTTCATATTTATCAGCTTAAAGTGGAAGACAGAAGTCTAAATTCTTTGATTTAAAATGCTTAAAAGGCCCTCTATTCATAAATTAAGCAAATATAAGCCAGAGATAGTGAATTATGCCAATGTAGGATATTTGCCAAAATTAATAAGACTTTGAACTCAAGATTTATTGCAAATGATCCATAGTGTAGCAAGTTAGCCTATGAATGAGTGAGAGTTTGTTCTCAGTCACATTTGCTTGTATGTGTATTATCCCTACACTTGGTTTATGAAGGTGATTTTCACATATGACAAATATCAATATTTCTTTAATACCCTGACATTGATTATGGAGGGTGAAAATTTCCACATTCAATCACTGATCACGACTTTCATATTATATAAAGGAAGTGCCAATATGACCAAAAATTTAATCAAGAGAAAACTATATCTTTTACTTATTTTTTCTGACAAAGTCTGAGGAAAATAATATATGAAAACTGTCATTAAAGGCTGTTTTAGTAATATGTAATTTTATGAAATATAAAACTTTCAGTAGTGTATATCCCACATAACACTGTGTTAAGTGAGTTTGAGTATCCAATAAACATTTCTTTTGTTCTTGAGAGATTTTTTTTTTAAGAGACAGGGTCTCACTCTGTTGTCTAGGCTGGAGTGCAGTGGAACGATCATAGCTTACTGTAACCTTGAATTCCTGGGCTCAAGGAATCCTCCCAAGTAGCTAGGACTACAGGCATGTGCCACCATGCATGCCTGGCTAATTTTTTAAATTCTTTGTAGAGATGTCACTATGTTGCCCAGTCTGGTCTTGAATTCCTGGCCTCAAGTCATCCTCCTGCCTTGGCCTCCCAAAGTGCTGTGATTACAGGTGGGAGCCATTGTGCCTGGCCTAGAAATTTTTTTTTTAACTGCATTTTATTTTGGTAACAGAAATGTCCTCTACTGTCAGTGGTCATGGTCAATTGTAGCTCCTGTTTTCTTAAAGAACTGTATAATGCTTCTTGGGCTGCCTACAACCATTGATACAGTCATACCATGTCTGTGTTGGATCACAACTACAAAGGAATAACTGACATAAAAAAAAGAATTAATATGCAAAAAAACCAAATTCTGGGACTTTTAAGGCTTCCTACTTTTATTAACAGTCTTTGTACATGTTGCACATTAGCACTGTGATAAGCTATGTAGCGAAAGATTAAGAGGCCGTAGTAGCAAATAAATATCAATCTTGATCTTGTGACTATAGAAATGGTATAAATACTTGGGGAAAATGGTTACTCCTGTCTATGCCTGGAAGTACTGATGCCTGTGTTTGCTTCATCAGCTTGCCAGACAGAAGGTGGAAAAAGTCTTGGGAAAAATTACTGAGAGTAAAAATAAATTAGCCTATGAAAAGGGAAAACTCCAGGTATGAGATTTATTTTCTGATTTTTATTGTCTGATTTTTTTAAATACCAATAGTCAAACTAAATACTACTGTATGTTGAGAAGACACAGCTCTGTCATTTACTTATTCTGTAGTCTCTGAATCTCCCTGAGTTTGTTGCCTTATTAACATCCAGGTGACTTCTAGTCACATACCTGTAGTTAATGCTGAAACCTAAAATTGTGAAGTCAAAACCTATTCTGTGACTATTTGAAGCTTTATTATAATTATTAAATGCGTGGTCATTCACTGAGAATGTAGAGAGCCTATACACGCTCTCGCTCGCTCGCGCTCTCTCTCTCTCTCTCTCTCCCCCTCTCTGTTTAAATAACACATTTCTAAAAAGAAATAGCCCTGGAAATTGGGACTCAGAAGCAATGGAATAGACTTGAGTGAATGTGATGTTACTGTTATTTTGCTGCCTGTGGGTTTAGTTCCTATGGTACCTACAGAGCAGGAAGCTTGGCTAAGCCTGACTTAACCCAGCTCCATTGGAAACACTGAAGTCCAAATCAATGGTGCTGAACCTTAGCTGCATATTAGAATCACCTGGGCAGTTTTTAAAAATCCTCATGCTAGGAAGTGTATGATGTCTGCTGTTTACTTTAAAATGCATCATTAAAAAAGGGGGTTGGTGGATGGATAGAGGGAATGACAGGTGGATAGATATGTGATAAGCAAGTAAAGAATGTTAATGGTAGAATGTGGATGGTGGGCATATGCACATTCATAGTAAAGTTCTTTCTATTTTTCTGTTAATATATGTTTAAAAATTTTTATAATGAAATGTAGGGGGAAAAATTCCCATGACTAGATTTGTACCCAAGAGCAATGAAATCAGAATCTTATGGGATAGGTCCTAGATGTTGATGCTTTTTAAAGCTCCTCAGATGATTGCAATGTGCAACCACAGTTGAGGACTACTGGACTAAATGGTATGAAGTGAAGCCAAGTTAGGCTTGGCAACTGTCTTACTCCATTTTCTGTTGCTATAACAGAATACCTGAGACTGGGTAATTTGTAAAGAAAAGAAGTTTATTTGGCTCACAATTCTGGAGCCTGGGAAGTCCAAGATTAGACAGGCCATCTTGTGCTGCTTCAACTCATGGCAGAAAGCAGATGGGGAAGTGGACAGAGAGACCAAGTGTAAGAGGCAGCCTCATTTTATAACAACCTGTTCTTAATATAGCTAACCCATTCCTGCGAGAGCAAGGACTTTTACCCACTCCTGTGAGACTGCTTTAATCCCTGGATGAGAACAGATCCCTCATGACCCAAATGCCTCTTAAAGGCCCTACCACTTCTCAACATTTAGTACATTGGCCATTAAATTTCAACATGAGTTTTGGCAGAGACAAACCACATTTAAATCATAGGGGCAACTGTAGAGCTGATTTAATAAGTAATCTCACTCTAGACTTGTCAGACATGTTAGCATTAACCTCATCCTCATCTACTGAAAGGGTTTACCATAGGGTTAGCAGACAAGATGGGGCCCAGAAATGGCAAGCTATCTGAAAGGTGGTTGGTAAGCCAGGCTTGTGGAACAATATGTAACTAGTCTGATAAAAAGATAAAACTATTTGTCCACTATTTGATTTTAATTAATATTTTCCAAAGGCAGTGATGCATTTAATTATAATTATCTACACTTGTGTGACCCTGAACACATCTTAAGTTTTCTTGAGTTTCATCTTAATCACCTATAAAATGAGGCAGGTAAGCATACTTCTCTTACCTACTTCTCACTGGGAAAAATAGGCAACATTACAGGCTGGGTGTATAAATTATTACTGGCATGAAAGACCTTTCCCCTTTGTCAAACTAATGATCCCATAAGAAGTTATGACCCAAGATTTTGACCCTTTTTAAGCTTTCCCAAGAGAAATGAAGTACCTTATTAAATTTATAAGACAAATCTCTAGTCCTCAGGGCAGACTTAAAGCCAAATTTTGGCTGGGAATGGAATACATTTTAAAATTTATGAATGGGTCCAATGTTACCTGTCTGACCTTTAAGACCTCTACTATGTAATCTTAGAAATTACCCACATAATCATAAGTCAAATACATGCCTTTTTGCTGCTCATATTCCTATAGTAAGAGGTTAAGATTTTTTTATAGTGTTTGAAGGCTGAAACATTTTTGAAACTATTGATTCACTGGTGCTTTTATGTCAGCCTTGGCCTGGCACAGTCCAAAAGCACTGACTTTATTAGCTCTAGGGAAAGTGCTCCTATAGCACATAATTTTTGCAAGACAGTTTAAAATAAAGGAAGAGCTGCATACTAAACATAGTTGAAACAATAGTCTGCTGTATGTTCTCTCTCAATTGGATTAGGACGGATTAAAAATATTACGTAGGAATCATATTAGGTAAAAACTATATTTTCAGAATTGATTTGTTAATGATATAAATACTATATTTTAGATATTAATTTAGACTGTCAGAAACTGCTGCCTCACATTCAAACATTGTTTGAATTTGATTTTCAGTTCTGTGTAGTATTTCATTATATAAATATGCCACAATATATTTCTCTATTCTGTTGATGGATATTTAGCTAGTTTTCAATTGCTTGCAAACAATTGCAATGCTGATATGAATTTTTGTACATGTTTAATTATATGCAAAAAATATACTAGGCTGAGTATAATTCTTAGGAATAGAATTATTGATTGGGTTGTAGGATGTGCATATCTTGAATTTTACTAGATTTTGTCAAATTTCTCCAAAAAGCAGTTATGCCAATTTTAAAAGCAATATATGTAAGAGGGTATATTAAATAGGTACCTTAGAGTTACATGTGTTAACATGGATGAATCTCATAAAACAATACTACATACTATTTAGAAATAAATGTATAATAAAACTATTTTTTTAAAGAATGGGAATGATAAACACCAAATTTAGCATAGTGGTTAACTCTAGGATAGAGGGAGGAAATTTATTGGGCTAGGCTGCACAGAGGGTTTCAATTGTACTGCTAATGTTTTATTATTTTAAGTTGAATGAGAGGTAGCTGGGATATTACTATATATGTGTGAAAGATTTCCAGCACTTTTTGAATTGGTTTTAAACATGTCAGTCTGAGTTCCTTAGCCTTGCTCTATCTACCACTGGTCCCATCACTTTAAACCAACTGGACTCCAACATTATGTTAGCTGCCTGGCCCCATAAGCAACTGCATTTGTGACCTTAATTTAGAAGTTAAGTGTTTGTTTTGTTTTGTAAATTTTTTATTGAACTATAACATATATACCAAAAGGTACACAGCGCACAGCCTGATGAATTGTTTACAAAATAAACATTATCTGTGTGATTAGCACTCATATGAAGAAATAGAACATTCTCAACATCTAAAATTCCCTTCTAGTAACTATCCCCCACAAGGGTAATTATACATCCCGACTTCTGACACCCCATGTATTAATAAGTTTTATCTGTATTGCACTTTAGGTAGTCACACAGTATATGCTTTTTTATTTCTTTTTCTTTTTCTTTTTTTTTTTTTTTTTGAGACAGAGTGTCACTTTGTTGCCCGAGCTACACTGAGTGCCGTGGCATCAGCCTAGCTCACAGCAACCTCAAACTCCTGGGCTTAAGCGATCCTACTGCCTCAGCCTCCCAGGTAGCTGGGACTACAGGCATGCGCCACCATGCCCAGCTAGTGTTTTCTATATATGTTTTAGTTGGCCAGATAATTTCTTTCTATTTTTAGTAGAGACGGGTCTCGCTCTTGCTCAGGCTGGTCTCGAACTCCTGACCTTGAGCGATCCACCCGCTTCAGCCTCCCAGAGTGCTAGGATTACAGGCGTGAGCCACCTCGCCCGGCCTTTTATTTCTTGATTCTTTCACCCAATATTATAATTGTGAGATTCATCCACGTTGTTGTTTGTGGTGGTGGTTCTTTGATTTCCATTGCTGATATATTCCATTATATGAATAATAGGTAAGGGTTTTAAAAGAAAAAAATCTATGCTGCACAGAAATTATCAGTTTCCTGAATCTATTTTTGTACTTTTAATCAAAATACATAGCTTTGGCAGTTCAGGTTGTTTTAACTCTGAAGCTCACTTCAAACTATAAATGCACTAAAATGTATTAATTGCATTACTATCAGATACTTGTATTACAAAACAAATTTAAATGAGAGGTCCTTTCTATTCCTAGCTGTCTTGTTGTTTCTGTAGTGTTATTTTTGTAATTGTGTGTGTGTGTGTGTGTGTGTGTGTGTGTGTGTGTGTGTGTGTGTGGTTTTAAACAATATGGGGATATGGCCTTGAGCCAAATTAATGGTATTCCTGAGACTGGCTGATAAGCTAGTTGTAGAAACTGCTTGGATCTTAATGATCATGGAAACACCAGACCTCTGAGAGGCAGCAGGATTTATTTGCTTCTGACTTGTCCTTCTATGTTCTTTCTTATTTTGAATGTCCTGAGTTAGAAATTCTGC
The DNA here is from genome assembly GCF_020740605.2 of Lemur catta. Classification (NCBI taxonomy): domain Eukaryota; kingdom Metazoa; phylum Chordata; class Mammalia; order Primates; family Lemuridae; genus Lemur; species Lemur catta. The sequence continues at coordinate 34,544,987 of NC_059135.1, read as the reverse complement.
CAAATAAGAAATTCCATGTAAAGTACTAGATGATAACATGCCATCTGATGAGTTTCAGGGCATTGTACTATATCATCTGAGGAATATTGGGGAATAAGGACATTCTGTGTTTTATTTGAAGAGAGGCAAACCTAAAAGTCTTTGTAGTCAAATGCACTCTATTTTCCCTTGGGTTCTATGAGTTAATAGCAATTAATTTATGTTTAAAATGAGAATAATTGTTGTATCAGTACCTCCATTTAGAGGCAACTGTTTTAATTCTGAACCTTAAGTGAAAACCATGATTAATTTTTACTGATGGCTTTGGGAAGCCACAGCACATGTTTTATACTATACACTGTGGAAACATAGCAACAGAAACAGGCAAAGGTGGAGAAATAAGGATCCTACTGATGGAAGAAGAGAGTTCCTGAGACAAAAATGGGTTTTAATGCAGTCTATAACAAAAAAAAAACCCTTAATATTAGCACTCAAATTTTAACAGTTGCTGAAAATGTCCAGTAGCTACTGCCAAAGACATGTTTGCCCTTCACAGATAGGAAAAATTAAAGGTAGAAAAAGAGGAAAAAGTTGATTTAAATAAAAAAATTTTGGATGAAATTTTTCCTGATCGAAGAGTAGGCTCAGTAATGTTAGTTGTTTTGTATGAGAGGGTTGGAGGTAAGAAGAAGAAAATATGGAAAAACACAGGATTTCAAGATTTGTGAGTATATATTAAATGATATTATCCCCCAAAATTTTAACTTTATAGAGAAATATGTGAATGGTCACCTTTATGAGTTAGTTTTAAAGTATAATTCAGCATATAAGAATTCCATTTATTCAACTCTTATAATTCTGTCAGTAAAACATAAGACTTTGTGGCAGCTTCCTGCAAGTTGACAAGTCTAATTATCCAATTCCTTTAAAATTGAAATATATTGACCACAAAATCTCACTGTTATATTCATGAGTCATGTCTATTTGATGTGTCCATAAACAATAGAAACTAAATGAGTTATCTTGGTACGTTTAACTGGCTATAGCTTACTGTTAGCTGTGAGTTGAAATAGCATTTCTTGCATAATTAAAAAGCCTCAGGATTATTTTTTGCAAGTATTAAGGATTCTCTGTAATTTTTTTGCAAAACTCATGATATTTTTTTCCTTCTGGAGTATATAAATATGTTTTTCAAATTGTTTATTTTAAAATTATTTTTGTTTTCTTATTGTATTGCTTTTCTGTTTTTCCTCTAGATAAAAGTTAAACAGCTAGAAGAACAACTACAATCTTTCACTGAAACCAGTTCACAGAATGACCATCTACGCAAGTTGAATAAGGCTCTAGAAGCCAAATATGCTCAGGTGTGATTAATATCTACAAAAGTAGATTGCTGTTGTTTTAGTTTTTAAGAAATTGTTTGATGCCTCTCTCCCCATCTTACCATACAATACCAGAAAGATGAATATTCTCTCACTTGACTCACTTCAGCAAACATTTTTGTACGGGGTTCTACTAAGCCTCAGGAATTCATAAAGATGCCTGAAGCAGGATTGGGTCATTCAACTTGTTTCTAAAAGGGCAGTTAGGAATGTACTCAATAAACTTAGCAGAAAGTTATGTCCTTCAGAAAAAAAATAGATTATATTAATAAGCATTCATAGGGAGCATGTTACCACTAGAAGCATTGAGAAATGCTTTCATGGAGGATTTTTTAAATTGAGCCTTAAAATTTTTGGCAGACATGAGGAACAAGTATCTTTGTTTTTTTGAATTATAGGCAGACTCAGAACTCAATGTCAACAAGGTACAGCTGCAACAGACAGCTCACTTGAAAGAGGTGGTAATAGTGAAGGTGCTTTCCTGTCAGCATGGTAGCTATGGAGGCTGAAAACCTTTCATAGGTCACATAACATTTTAACAAATGAATAGAGAAAAGTTAAACAAGATACCTAAAACATTTAGCGGAGAACATAACCCAGGAAGGTGTTACCAAAAGAGTGCGATTCATTTCAGTGCTTTACAAATTTACCATGTATATAATTAGATTGAGTATTTTAAAAATCTTTAACTCTTAGTATAAGCATGTGTAACTTCTGTGTCTCTGACAATTGTGTATATATACTCCTGGTAACCAAGGAACTTAAATATGTCTTCAAGTGGAATCCTCACAGGGTTCTAACCAACTGACTCTACTGATGAGTGATGAGGTCACAAAGTTGTTAAACGGGACTTCCTTAGATACAGTCTCTTACAGGGAATTTGGTTTTGGTCTCTTTCTTCACTAGGTCATACTTTACAGTGTGATCTCTTCATCCTGAAAGCAAAAGAACATATTTTCAAATATATTTTCCATTGTGGCTTCTTCTAGAACATTATTTGTGTTGTATCTCCTAGTAAAGTGGGTACTCCTTGAAAAATAACCGTAGGTTTAGCTGCTTTTATTGTTTTTAATTCGTGATGCCTCCAAGAAAAAGGAAATCTCCAGAGAGGCCTGTGTCTTCAAAATCCCTTGAAAGCTCTAGGCCCCATGTAAACAGTTTAAAGGAAAGAACTTCAGTTGGTTTGCCTAGTGTTATTCCAAACTCTACACGCCGTGTGAGCTTTGCACCTACCGTGTCTTCTGTGAGAACGTCTCAGGAGATTGGAGACTCTAGAATTTCTCTAAAGACTCTTTTGAATGCTATTAAAACCATGGAGGGAAGACTAGAAGGCAAAATAGAGATTCTTGCCTCAAGACCATTATTACCAAGGGGTGAATCACCAAATTTTCTTAAACGGGATTCGGTAAGTGAAGAGCACAAATTAAATCTTAGGAACATTTCAGATCTATATAAGAATGAAGAAAAATAGTAAAAATCCAGAAAGATAATGCTTGAAGATATTATAAATTAGGTTCTTCATAAATAGGAAAAACTGATTATGTAGATTGAAACCATCATCCTATCAATTAATTTTTGTTTTGGACATAGAAAAAAATGTGGCGTAACAGTAACAATTGAGTTATTTTTATCTAATTTTGATTTTTTAAAAATTCAAAATTTCTATCTTACCATTTGAGCTAAAATGCTTGGATAAAGTCTGACTTTAAAATTGAAATACATTAAGCAGCCCCAAGAAATTGAACATTGGAATATATTTTCTGGAAAAAACTTATAAAGCATCCATCTTTGCTTGATATTTAAAAACAGACTGGGCAACATGGCAAGACCCTGTCTCTACAAAAAAAAAATTTAGCCAGGTGTTGTGGCACACATGCCTATAGTCCCAGCCACTCTAGGAGGATTGCTTGAGCCCAGGAATTCAAGGTAAAAGTAAGGGTATGATTACACTACTATATTCCAGTCTGGGCAATAGAGCGAGACCCTGTCTCTAAAAAAAAAAAAAAAAAAGGAAAAATAAAGTACCATAGCTTGTCTTCTAAAATAGACTACTATTTAGATACTTTCTATAAACATTTTTGCTAGTGGCATTTTTGTATCTTATAAACACTGGTAAAATTTCAAAAACTGTATTCTTCCTTGTGTACTTTCCTAGAACAAAATCCAGTAAATTTTCAGAACCTATAAGTCAGCATCCTTTGTGTTTTTCTGACGTCCTTACAGAAAAAGTTAAAGCATTAAATGTTACGGGTTAAATTTTAAGAAAGTATAATAATGTCAGGGAAGATGTGGGAAAAAGACATTCTTCTTTGTTGCTATTGGGAGTGTAAAATGGTGTAACTTCCTACGGAGGCCAATTTGGCAATATTTATCATACCTTTGACCCCACAACATACTTCTAGGATTTTTTCCTACAGATATACTAACTTACATACATGACATGTTTACAAGGTTACTTAGTGAAGTACTGTTGGTTAATAGCAACAGACAGAGCAACCAAAATCCCATCAGTAAGAGACTGGTGGCTGGGCACAGTGGCTCACCCCTGTAATCCTAGCACTTTGGGAGACTGAGGTGGGAGGATCTCTTGAGGCCAGGAGTTGAACACACCAACCAGCCTGGGCAACACAATGAGGCCCCATCTCTTTAAAAAAAAAAAAAAAAAAAGGTGAAAAAAGATACTGGCTAAATAAATGATGGTGTATCCGTAGTTTATAATACTTGCTTCAAAGTAAGTATATTATTAGGTTTAAACAACCAAAATTCAGAAGAATATAGTATTTTATTATTTGCATGCAAAAGAAGTGGAGAGATAAAGAATATACACATGTGTTTACTTGTATGTGCATAGGATATATCTCTAAAGTTATAATAAACTGGCAACATTATTTTTGAGGAAGAAAACTGGGTGACTGGGAGATTTTTCACTCAGTCCTTTTGTAATTTAAGAATAATGTTAATGTGCCACCTATCAAAATAATGAATTTTGTGAACATTTTATTTTCAACAAAACTGAAAGCAGAGAAAGGATGGCTTTTTCAACAAATGGTGCTGGGATAATTGTGTATCCATATGCAAAAACAAAAAAATCTTTGATCCATATCTCATGCCATATGTAAAAATTAACTCAAAATGGATCACAGATCAAAATGTAAACCCTAAATCTGTAAAACTTTTAGAAGAAAACATAGGAGGAAATCTTTGTGATCTTGAATTACATGAAGATTTCTTAGATTTGACATCAAAAGCATGATCCATAAAGGAACAAAAATGATAAATTGAATTTTATGAAAACTGACAACTTATGTTCTTCAAAGACATGAGAATGAAGAGACAAATTACAGTCTGGGAGAAAATATTTGCAAATCACATTTCTGATTAAGGCCTTATCTCCAGAATGTGTATAAAATTTCAAAAACTCACTAAGAAGAAAACCCAATAAAAAGAATGGGCAAAGCACAGGGGTACAAATGGTTTGTTTACATGGATTTCTTTTGTACTGTTTGAGACAAAGTTATAAGTGTGCCCATCACCCAGACAGTGTGCACTGTACCCATTAGGTATGATTTCACCCATCCTCTCCCCGCCGCCCACCTGCTTGATTTCCATTGAGTTTGACTTCCATCTGTGCACGTGAGTGCTGTTTGGTTCCAGTTTAATAGTGAGTACACGTGGTGGTGGTTTTTCCATTCTTGAGGTATTTCACTTAGGAGAATGGCCTCCAGTTCCATCCAGATTGTTATAAAAGGTATTAATTCATTTTTTATGGCTGGGTAGTACTCCATGGTATACATATACTTCATTTTGTTAATCCACTTATGGATTGATGGGCACTTGGGTTGATTCCACATCTTTGCAATTGTGAATTGTGCAGCAGTAAACATTTGAGTGCAAGTGTCCTTTTGATAAAATGACTTTTTTTTTCCTTTGAGTAAATACCCAGTAGTGGGATTTCTGGATCAAATGGTAGGTCTACTTTTAGTTCTTTGAGGAATCACCATATCATTTTTCATAGTGGTTGTACTAGTTTGCAGTACCACTAACAGTACATAAATGTTCCTTTCTCTCTTCATCCACACCAGCATTTATTATTTTAGGACTTTTTGATAAAAGCTATTCTCACTGGGGTTAGGTGATATCTCATTGTGGTTTTGATTTGCATTTCCCTAATGATTAGTGACATTGAGCATTTTTTCATGTTTGTTAGCCATTAGTCTATCTTCTTTTGAAAAGCTTCTGTTCATGTCTTTTGCCCACTTTTTAATAGGGTTGTTTGACTTTTTTCTTGCTGATTTGCTTGAGTTCTTTGTAGATTCTGGTTATTAGCCCTTTATTGGATGTATAGCATGTGAATATATTCTTCCATTCTGTAGGTTGTCTATTTGCTATGTTGTTTCCTTGGCTGTGCAGAAGCTTTTTAATTTAATCAAGTCCCACTTATTTATTTTTGTTGATGCTGTGATTGCTTTGGGGGTCTTCTTCATAAATTCTTTGCCTAGGCCGATGTCTATAAGAGTTTTTCCAATATTCTCTTCTAGAATTCTTATGGTTTCCTGCCTTATGTTTAATTGTGTTATCCATCATGAGTTGATTTTTGTGAGTGGTGAGAGGTGTGGCTCCTGTTTCAGTCTTCCTCATGTGACTATCCAATTTTCCCAGCACCATTTACTGAAAAGGGATTCTTTTCCCCAGGGTTCTTGTTTGCTTTGTCAAAAATCAGATGGCTATATGAGAATAGTTTTATGTCTGGGTTCTCAGTCTTGTTCCACTGGTTATGTGTCTGTTTTTGTGCCAGTACCAGGCTGTTTTGGTTACTATAGCCTTGTAGTATAGCTTAAGGTCTGGTAAAGTGATGTCTCTAGATTTGTTCCTTTTCCTTAAGGTTTCTTTGGCTATTTGGGCTCTTTTATGGTTCCAAACAAAGTGTACAATTATTTTTTCTCGATCTGCAAAAAATGGCATTGGTATTTCAATGGGGATTACATAAAATCTGTAAATCACTTTGGGTAGTATGAACATTTTAACAATGTTGATTCTGCCAGTCTATGAGCATGATATGTTTTTCCATTTGTTTACATCATCTTTAATTTCCTTCCTCAGTGATTCATATTTCTTTTTGTAGAGATCTTTCACCTCCTTGGTTAAATATATTCCTACATATTTTATTTTATTTGTAGCTATTGTGAAAGGTATTGAGGCTTTGATTTGATTCTCTGCTTGACTGTTGTTGGTATCTAGGAATGCTACTGATTTGTGTACATTGATTTTGTAACCTGAGATTTTGCTGAATTTATTTATCAATTCCAAGCGTTTCTTGGCAGAATCTTTGGAGTCTTCTAGATATAAGAGCATATCATCAGCCAAGAGTGATAGTTTGACCTCCTCTCTTTGAAAGTGAAACATACTACCACCATATGACCCAGCCAGTCCTAAGTATTACCAAAGACAAATGAAAGCATATGTCTACAAAAAGTCTTGTGCACAAGTGCTCCCAGCAGCTCTGTTTGTAATATTAATAGCTTAAAGCTGAAAACAACTCAGGTGTCCAGGAGATGAATGGATAAGTAAATTGTGATATATCCATACAATAGAACACTAAGCAATAGAAGGTATAAACTATTAATACATGCAACAGATTGGATGAATTTCAAAATAATTATGCTGAGTGAAAGAAGCCATTCAAAAAAGAGTGCATACGATATGATTCTATTTATATAAAATTCTAGAAAATAAAAACTAATCTATTATGACAGAAGATAGATCAGTGGTTACCTTGAGAAGGGGGTGTGGCAATAGGGAAATAGAAGGGGGTGATTAGAAAGAGGTAGTAGGAAACTCTTGGGATGATGGAAACGTTCATTGTCTCAATTATGGTTTTAAGGACTTACACATATGTCAAAACTTATCAAATAGTACACTTTATGTGCAGCTTATTGTATGTCAGTTATCCCTCAGTAAAGCTGTTCAAAAAAGAATAATATGAATGTATTACCTATTCAAAATTTATTATATTAAAATGTTTGAAATAACATTCTTGAAAGGATAGAACCACAGAGATAGAGAACGAATTAGTGGTTGCCAGAAGACAAGATGGATTTTTGGAGGGAGGGGCAAATATAGAGAGAAAGGACAAGGGAGCTCATCTGTGGTGATGGAACAGTTCTGTGTCTTGATTATATGGTGGTGGTCACATGAATACATATATGGTATCAAATTGTATAGAACTGTGTGTGCATGCACATACAGGGACGAATAAAAGTTAAACATGGTGAAAAGTGAATAAATTCTGTAATCTAGCTAATACAATTAATAATGTACCATGTCAATTTCCTGGTTTTGATGTTGAACTACAGCAATATAAGATGTCACCATTAGAAGCAGGATGGAAGGGTACATGGGACTCGTTGTACTATTTTTACAACATCCTGTGAATCTATAATTATTTTGAAATAAAAAGTTTTTAAAAAGTAATATTTAAAATAGTATGATTATCTGAAATGATTGTGTGGATCTACTAAAAGTGTTTGAAGTGTATAAAATTCTAATCCTGTACTTGTAATTAGGATTCCTTCTTCTTTAACACTATTTTCTTTACACTATTTAGGACTTAGTTATCTCTGCTTTTATTATATTAATTTGTGCACTTGTTATGCGTTCAAAAGGAAGGTAGTTCCACAATAATCAGTGTTTCCCCCATTTTACATCTCAGCTTTGTAGACAGTCTTATTCTCCCCATTCCTGTGTTTTCATGAAGACTGACCATATATTAGGTTTGCCCATCTTCACATAGATACTTTAGTTGTAGTTTTCTTGAAAGAAATAAGCAGCTAATAAAGATGGGTTTTATCTAAGGTAATGAATAAATATATTTAATTAAACATTTTAAATTTGGCTTCTAAATTGCTGGGTCTTATTCTAAACACTGATTTATTATGTTTAGGAATGTTATTTATTGTTTCTTTTTTTCTCCTAAGGTGAAATCCATTTTTGAAAAAAGTGAAGAGGAGCTGTCTCGAACAGTGAAGAGTCGTGATGCAGCCCTGAAAGAGAGTCAGAAGTTGAGAGAGGACCTCGAGGCTTTAGAGGACAGGGAAAACAAGAAGGCAAGGCATCAGCCTCTTCTGAGAATCTGTTACTGAGATGAAGGACTCATGAAATCTTTCATGAGCCATGTTCCTTCCTTTGTTTCCATTAGTAAGAAAGAGTGAGGATTGATCAGAGGAGTTCTTTTTCTAGAGAAAAGATAACTATAGAATAATTTTAAAATATTTCCCTTAAAAAATACGTTATATGTAACTCTCAATTTTTTTGACCTTTCTGTCTTAAAATACTCATAAAAGAAAGTTCCAATTTTTTCTATTGAAACACATCTGAGCTTGGTAATATTAATATTAATAATAACCTTCAAACTTTTATTAACATAATATTACTGTGTTGCTTTCTCATTAACTGTGTGTGCTTAATAGGAGCAGTCACATCCCAAACTTCTCTCTGACAGCAGGTGCCAGACTTTGCCTCTCTGAGGAGAGCTGTGAGTTACATCATTCTTCAGCAGCTTCCACTTTCTTTTATAGTCTTTTTTTCTCAGATAATTCTGATGAGTTTCAGATGTATTCTTCTCATCTGACCTCATCAGAAGAGAACTGAGAGGCCAGCCTGGGACCACCTCTGCAGTCAACAGTGTGTTGACCTGGTATCTCTAGTAAGTGTGTGCTATGTGACATGACAATAGTTGTGAAGCTGCAGAGTTCTCTGTAGGATCTGGAGTCTTTTTCACAAGTTACAATAACTTAAGAAACAATAATAAAATAGACTTTAATTATTCCTCCTAGCACTCTACCGTACCTGCTTTCCGTGCTCTTTCCTAGGAGTAAGGGGACACAGTAGAAGAAGAAGAAGCAGAAAGGATCAAATATCTTTGTCTTGTTTCATTTTCTATTAGGTGGGAAACTTTCAGCGACAATTGGCAGAGGCTAAAGAAGACAACTGCAAAGTGACAATCATGTTGGAGAATGTGCTGGCTTCTCACAGTAAGATGCAAGGTGCTCTGGAGAAAGTACAAGTAGAGCTTGGGCAGAGGGATTCAGAGATTGCAGGCCTCAAGAAGGAAAGGTACCTGTGGTTTTTCTGTGCTTGATATTGCTGCATTGTACTAAGGAACAGTGTCCAGTCAGTAAATTAAGTCACTTTATGTTGCTTCCTTTGTGAAAGAGTAGTAAAATGGTCTCTAAAGAACTAGCAAGTTAGAGAAAATTTAGAATTAGAAATAAATGTGATTTCCACTGAAAATTGAATTTTTGAAAAAATTCAAAGTTTCCCTATTTTATAGTGATGTAAAGGAATATGTATCCTATAAGTTCATGAGCTATACTACTGTTTTGCCCGTGCTGCTTTCTCTACCATTTAAACCTAATTCTGCCCTTGGGTCTACAGAACAGTAATTGTCAAGATAATTGAAGCTAAGTGTATATTTTAGTTTCAATTAATTATCCATTTATTACTATCCTATCTCCAGATTAATTATTCTAGGTGAATCATTCCAAGAAATACTTCTAGCCATGTTTTATAAGTAAACTCTGGCTGGTTGTGCTGGCTCATGCCTATAATCTCAGCACTTTGGGAGGCCAAACTGTGGGAGGGTTCTTTGAGGCCAGGAGTTCAAGACCAGCCTGGGCAACATAGTGACACTCGTCTCTTAAAAAAATAAAAAAATAAGTAAACTCCTTCCTTGAATGTTTCGAAAATTACATAAATTTTCCTTTCAGGTTGAAGAACAAATGGTCTGAAATTAGTAGGGCCTCTAAAATATGTTGTGTGTATTAGTGGTGCATGTTGTCTCTATGTTATGAGAGAATAAGTGAGTTTTATTTTCTTCATTGCGCTTATCTTTTTTTTTTACGTAGTATGAAAATATTTTACCTTTGAATTTAAAAAAGTCAAGGGGATGGTATTAAAAATATTGTTTACTGTTCACCATAAATTTCTATTAAAATAGGTAGCTGTTGTATTTAGAAGCAAAAATCTCAACAGCAAGCCTGTCTTTGTAGAGGTAATTTTTTTTTTACTAGTGATGTATATATATGTGTGTGTGTGTGTGTATGTGTATATACACACATATGTATATAGTGTAAAATTACCAGCCCATAAGTTAGTTTCAGAAACATGTATTGATAGCTAATGTATCAAGCCAAATTGAATCATGGATGGGACAAGTTATTTAATTCCTAGGAGCCTTAGTTTTCTTTAACCTGAAACTGAGGTTACTAATTGTCATCTACCAAATCTCAGATGTTTTGAACATCTGTGGTCCATTGCATATGATGCTATTTGAGCTTCTTGGAAGAAAACTGTAACTTCCAAGTAGGATCATTCCTAGATGATTCTTTTCATTCTTTTTGTCAGTCTTGTCACTGTTTTTGTGCTTTCTATTTTTAGGGCTCTCAACCAACAGAGGGTGCAGAAGCTAGAAGCCGAAGTGGACCAGTGGCAGGCCAGAATGCTTGTTGTAGATTCCCAGCACAATAGTGAGGTAGAAGCCTTGCTTTTGTACATGACAACATTGATATTTTTAGTTTTATTGGAATATTTGCTGTTTTGGAAAAATGAAGTGAGACAATCAGGTAAATTTCCTTTTCAGTCAAGTCTGAATTTTGGACAGTGACATATTTACAAATTGGAAATAGACCTGCAGTCTTACAATGAGTCACTTATTGGCAAACCAGTACCACAATTATGCTGAATTTTCTTTGTCTTATGTAGTCTACATTCTTTTCACTTACTAATGCACTAATGATTTCAGAAGTTAGCAGGCTTAGAAAATAATTTATAATCTCAGAAGTAGCTAGATTGATTCCATTATTAATAAGGAGATACATACGCACGTGTGTGCTCACAGGTACATGCACATAAATGCATGTGTAGCTACACATATGTATATGTATAAAATACAGATATTTCATGTAAATAAGCTTTTTCTGAAATAATATACAAGAAGAGTTGTCAGTTTTTATCTTACTAGAGAGTAAGACCAGATGGTCATAGGATCAGGAAGCAGAATTTACTTTGAAATTTTAAAAATTAGGATAAATTAAGCTGGCTCTGTTTTCCAAAGCTCTCTGGTGGCCAAAGGAGCATACCCTTCCCGTTGCCTTCTAAGAGTCTCCTGATAAATGTCTGTAATAAGTTCTCACATATATATTCTTGGCACCTGGAATCTTTGCTTCTGATTCCAATGAATTATTGTTTCAATGGCACTTGATGATACAGTGTAAGAAGTGATATATAGTGTTATGGACTTCTTGAATCTGTTATAGTGGAATTAAAAACATTATTCTCTTTTTCAGATGGAGCCTCTACAGAAAGCTCTAGATACAGCTAGAGAAGACAACAGAAAATTGGCTATGAGTCTAGATCAAGCCCTCCAGACAAATAATCATCTGCAAACAAAGCTAGATCACATTCAAGAGAAATTGGAAAGCAAAGAGCTTGAGCGACAGAATTTGCAAACCTTCAAGTAAGGGCAGTATAGTCACAGTAAAATTAGGGAAGAACCTCTGCAGGAGTAAGACAGAGTCATTCACATAAACCAGTTAAGCCCTCTTCTCCTACTTGGAACTAGTACTCTCAGCAGAGCCATGTTAAGGAACCAGCCATAGCTGAGCATCAGCAGGTAGTAGCTGATTGGGGTGAGCTCATTTGACTCTCCTTTTCAGCTCTTCCCTCATCCACTATCAAGCTGCTGCTTTACACAAAGGTTAAACCAGAAATTGAATAATACTGAATAGAAGGGACACCCATGTTTCTGCCAAACTTTTTCTATCAACAGCTTATGTGTCCTTTAAAAGCATGATTTGAACAAGGAAAAACAGTAGCCTGGGTGGGAATAACACATCCAGGAATGGGATGACTCCATCTAAGCAGATGTTAAGCCATTAATTGTTTTCAGTTTTGACCTGAGATTAGTTAGATGAAACCCATCAAGTTCAGGTCAAGCCACTAACCTTTTGTCTTAAATTGTATCTAGGTAAATACAATTTAGATATTCACAACATTCTATGAAAATTTATACTTAAGGGAAATGTACACAAAGGTCTTTATTCTTTTCGGTTAATGAACATGTTAATACAGGAAAAGGTATAACCTAAAGCGTATACCTAAGAAGGTATTTTTCATATTTGTGATCTGTGCAAATTTTATATTCTGGTGAAATGTTAGTGCTCAAGACTGTTCCATATTGTGTTTATATAGTGGTTGGCATCATTTAAAAACTCTTTAATATCAGTTTATGTAGTTATGGTTTAGACAGTAATTGTTCCAAAGCCTGAAAATTCTGGAAGTTCTTTAGATGACCATAAAATATAATCCCTGCTACTATCACTAAAATAAAATAAAATAAAATAAAATAAAAACCTGGCTAGGTCATTTATATGAAAAGGATGAAGTGAGAGTCAGAGGTCTCCTTGCAGCATTTGCTTCAGAATTCACCTTTATGCAACTGCTTATAATATTTTCATCAAAGGTGAATCATGCTGCTTTACTTGAGATCTATGAACCTCGTGAAGTTATATGCAAAATTTTATTTATCAGTGCATACACTCAGAAAGACAGAACAAGTTTGGGAGATTATGTTTTAGACATGTTGAGTTTGAGGTAGAATTATTTAATAGACTAGAAATGTAGACCTAGTTCTATTTTTAAAAAAATGTTGCCCAGGCATGGTAGCATGTGCCTCCAGCTCCTCTGGAGGCTTAGTAGGAAGATCACTTGAGCCCAGGAGTTTGAGGCTGCAGTGAACTGTGAACATACCACTGAACTCCAGCCTGGATGACAAAATGAGACCCTGTCTCTAAAAAAAGAAAAAAGAAAGAAAGAAAAAGATGCAGGCTTAATTCTAAAAAGAGGCTACCAGTAATCCATCTCTATCGAGATGAAAGCTAAAAAGTGAAAGCCTTGGGGTTGGTTGGACTGCCACAGTAGAAGTATAGAGAGAGAACCAAGGCCAGAATGTGGGGACCTAATATATTTCAGGGAGAAGAAAAAGAGGCCAGAGAAGGAGCATTTAGGGAGGTTAAAGAAAGGATCGGGAGGATGTAATATCACCAACGGCAAAAATGAGTGAGTCACATGCCACAAAGTCAAAGAGAATAAGACCAGAGAGAAAGCCACTGGGTTTTGCAACTGGTTTCCACTGATCATCCTCCAGCCAGCCAATTTCTATAGACATAGATTACAAAGAGTAAGCGAAATGAGGAAAGGACGGCAAGGAGGACAGTGGTGATGGCAAAGAAGATTGTAGATAGCAGCTCAAGTGCATACAATGAAGACAAGTTATTCTGCTGCTGCCTTGTTTTTAGGGTAGGAGGAAATGGACCATGATAAGAGAGTATGGGAAAGAACCCGACTGAACTGGAGAAAAACGAGAGAGAGCAAAAGTGGAAAGGTTATCATTAAAAATGAGGTTGGACATTTCTTCCTCTGAGACTAGGGGGAAGGAGAAGATGGGTGACTATCCAGAAGACTATTGAGGAAGCTGATGGTGGATGGTCTGATATTATATTTTCCATAGAAGAAAGTAAGAATAAGATGACTATGTCCTGATAACTCAAGGAGTAATCACATACTAAGTCATTATCAGCTAGATCAGAAAGTATTAAAGCTAGAAGAAACTTAGTGATTGTGTAAGTCCATTGGTTATAAACCTTTGTTGGAGTCACCTATCCTTTTAAGAGTCAGAAGCTATGGACTCACATGCACACGTTTTGCAATATCATTTCAAGGAATTCCGGCACCCTCAGAGGCCTGCCTCACCATGGATCTTGACCAAGGAGCCCAAGTTAAGAATGTTGGTCTAACATAAGGCTCTCCCTGTAAAGATAATGAAATGATATAAATAGAAGTGAAAACTTAAGGAGTAAATAGCTCCCAGCAAAAAGACATGGCAAGACAAAAACAAGCATCTCTGTTGCTTTTAATATTTTTCTTTGATATGAATTTTTTACTCTCTTGATTGGATCTCTTTATGTAGAATTTTTTTTAATGTTCTAGGTAAATGCACTTCTTTTTTTCTTGTTAATGAGCTCCAGATCAGTGAGGTTCACCTGGTGACTGATCTGCTGCTTCTTTATAAATCATACACTTTTTGGAGAGTTGTACATTGCCCTCCAAATGTTTCTTACCTCCTAAGATGATTTCTAAAGGTGATTTATCATCTGTCTTCTTAAACACAGAGAGCGAATGACTGAGGAATCCAAAGTGGAAGCAGAATTACATGCTGAACGCTTAGAAGCTCTAAGAAAGCAGTTTCAGACTGAGAGAGAAACTGCAAAGAAAGCAGCACAACGGGAAATGACTGAGGTATGGAGTCATGGCAGTTTCTCTCTGGGTGAATGCCTCTCACAAGGATAAGCAGCTAAAGGATTTTAGAGAATGGCTACAGTTGTTCTTTGATTCTTCTAATCCCCCTTTGACCAGCAAACCCAAGGCAATTGAACCCTCTCTATGCAGTTTGTAAAGGGACCCATAAGAAAATAGTTTCTGACGAACAGTTCTCAGCCCAGCAAAGGAATGCCTTGACGAAAGCCTTTCTGTTGGAGGGATACCAGGAGGGGATCAAGGAATAAGGAGACTGCCATCTGCTAGACAGAAATCCAATCAGCCATCTCAGTTCACTTAGCTGCCATCTGTTCTGCATCCATCCTCTCCTGAGAGGCACAGAGAAAGCAGTAGAAGGCATGGTCCATGCTCTGGTGTGTAATAAATGACCTCTGTTTCCTCATGATCTCCTCTGTGGACAGGACACAAATAGGGAAAACATCAGAGGACCTTTCTTGGATAGCTGGAGGCTGTGTACAGTTTTGAAGGAATTCAAAGAAGGGGAAGTTCATTTTAGGCTGGTTGGGTGACAGAAGAAGGGAAGCTCATGAGAGTACAGAATTGAGACTTGGAAAGAGTGTTACTTAGATGGGACCAGCTGATGGCCCTAATAGCCAGAATGCTGGATGAGAACTGTTAGGTAGAAATGGAGCACTATAGGTTTCTGAGCAGGGGTGGTATGACATAAGCATAATTTGAGGAAGGTTAATGTGACAGGTGAGCAGTGAAGAGTGACTAAAGGCATGGAGGCTCATGAAAATTATAATTGTCAATTTGAATATTAGATGATTAGAGCCAAGCAATGTAGTTCTGTTGAAAACAGAGAACATCAAACAGACATTAAATGTTATCATGAACAAAGGAGAGGAAGGAATTAAAATAATTCCTTGGTTGGGGTGCTGATATATGTTCCACTTAATTTGTTACATTTAGCAATTGCAGTTGACAAAGACCATTGGCAAAATCAAACTGAACTAATGATGTGTATTAATAGAACAACTTTGTGAATTGCAAAGCACTCTGTAAATATAAATGTAAAAAGAAAATTCTGTGGGAAACAAAAATGTGCACTAAATGTAGAAATATACCTTTAGAGATCACTGTTCAGAATACTTATGAAACTGAATCTTTAACAAGGATCGGTGGTGATGGTGAACTTGTGAGGAGACCCAGAGAACAGTGAAAGTGTGAGGAGTTAGCAGCAGCAGTGGGCTCCTGGAGCATTGCCTGAGTCCCAGCTCTGCCTCTTACTAGCAATGGTTAATTTCCTATCTGAGTTAAGTGAATTCTGAGTCTCAGTGTCCCTAATCATAAAGTGGAAACCATCACAATTACTGTTGAGGTTTGTTTTGAGGATTAAATTGGAAAGTATGTATAATGTAATTATCACAGTGCCTAAACATAATCAGAACAAAATAAGTGATAGTTGTTAGGGCTTATCCAGTTTTAGACAAAGCTGTGATTGAGGTAACGGTGGAATATCTAACAGGGAGGTGGCTAGGTGGTGATAAAAGACTCTGGTGTAAAGTTAGGATCTAAAGGAAGGAACTAGTGTAGAGAAAAAATGTGCAGATAGCCTTGACTTCATTCTTTGCTGTGTTAAATGCCACCAGCCACAGAGAATACCACCTTCCTTTCTTTTCCCTTCTCAGCTGCCTCTTTTTCTTAAAGTCCTAGTGGCACTGACCTTAAGGGCACATTAGCAGGAGGGGGACTCTATAAAATTAAGTATCACCGTGCTGTTTTTTCACAAGATAATTTATTAAAATCCTTAAGAACAAAAAAGCAGTATTATAAAAATATATGCAGTGGTAGTCAATAGCTGACAAGTATTTATGTAAACTACCATATAATTCATTTTCACACCTCAAATATGAAGCTGCAAGTGACAGAAAGGAAGACAAAAACTTATAGCATGATAATAATCACCGAGCAATTACTGTGTGCTGGACTTTACATTCTTTCCCTATATTATCTTATTTAACTTAACTGTTACATGTATCCTGTGAAGCAGGCTACACACTTGCTTTTCCAATGAAGAACCTTAAGCTTAAGATAGTTAATTGCCCAGAATCACTTGGCTAGTAAGTGGTGAAGCTGAGATTTGAACTTAGATCTGTCTGACTCCAACGTCATGCTCTTGAAATGCAAATAATGATTATACATTTATATTCTTTACTCTAATAAAGATTTTGTTCTTTAGTGTTAAAAATTATGAAAATCACTTGATCTGTTGCTCCATAAAACTGCTTAATCAAACATTATTATTATTGCCTCACTTACCCTCGTTTTTAAAAGAAAGATTCAAAGAGAAAAATATAGGGACAAAACTAAACAGGCTTCTCTTAATGGAAGGTAAAAAGGTTCCAATTTTTTCCTTTGTGTTTCAAGCTGAAGAAAGCCCTTGATGAAGCCAACTTCAGATCAGTGGAAGTGTCCCGGACCAACCGAGAGCTGCGGCAGAAACTTACAGAGCTTGAAAAAACGCTGAACAGTAACAAGGAGAAAATAAAGAATCAAAAGGCCCAAATTAAGCTCCACTTGTCGGCTAAGGCGAATAATGCTCAGAATGTAGAGAGGATGAAGGTTATATGAGAAACCCAAAGTCTCTAATCACTTCCTTCCCTAGTGCCCTGTGAGGATCCAGGCAGTCGATGGTGTCTGGGGACGTAGGGTTTAGAATCCTAACAGCAGCATGTATTCTCTGGGAATTATAGCCACACTGGGAATTGGGCAGATTGCCTTTTGGGAGGACTGTCTATTTTCAGCAGAGATGCTACTTTGTAAAAGGTTTCTCATTAGCTGCCAGTGCCATGTGTGGCTCCCCATCTGCCCCTTCCACGCTGATTGTACTGAACTTTGCTCTTTTGGGATCTGTGTGCCAGAAGGGAAAGAGCCCAGCAGGAACTGATAATTTTGGGGTCTCATATGGGATTCTGTTTGCCATCCTCTAGGCAAAAAGAGCAAACCAGTTTTTCCACTGATCATCTTTTTATGTTATTTCCACATTTACTTTCAGCAAATAGAGACAGAATTGAGGCAAATGGAGCTAATTAAGGATCAATATCAGAAAAAAAACTATGAACAGGTAGATGATTTCCACAAACTCTGTTTACCTTTCATGTAAAACCCAAACTTGGACAGGTTCGCCAAATGTCTCCCTCTTTGTATTCTCTCAGTCATTGAGTATCCAGAGGTTTGTATGTGAAATGACTAACCTGCAGAAAGAGATGCAGATGTTGGCCAGGCGCCAATATGATACTTCAGCACGGAATAAACAGCAAGAGCTGCGGCTAGAGGCAGAGCGTAGAGTAAGGCAGGAACTAGAGAGTCGATGCCAGGTAAGAGGTTTCTTAGATTCATTTCAAAGATTATCAGCAAATGGCATGGGCCAAAACCCAGCATTAGTGTACCTAGAAGAAAGCATACATTTACCAGTTGTTCATCTTAGCCGAGTCCTTAGAATAATAGTAACTAGGAAGAAGCCTGTAGCTTTGAATGTGGCAAATATTTTCTATTTTCATTCAAATTAGTAAAAATGTTCATTTTTAAAGAATAGCTAGAGCTTACATATGCAAAATGCCAGCAACTAAGTAAGACTTCTGAACTAGATTTCATAACCTTTCAGGAACTTTATACCCCTTGGTTCTTCCCTGTAGCACAGATATACCTGCTGCTGTTACAGGACTTTTAACTATTCCTAGCCTAATAAAAAGCATAATAACATTACATATCACTGAGAAGGGACTTCAAGAGATCATTGAACTCTTGTCTTCCAAAAGAGATTGTCTGCTATGAAAAGTATCCCTCCAATTCTGAAAAGAGGTGTTAATCACTTTCTCTCAGTAGAATCCATAAATCAAAATTTGTAATCACATACATATTAGGTTAAACTGAAAATAAAAGTTTTCATTTTATATTTTGGTAGCATCTGAACTTAGAAAGTACCTCACCCCACTTTCATAATTTGGTTGCCCATTTATTACAATAGTGAGAAGCTTTTTGGTTCCATGTGGTACATCAGAAGTTTATAAAAATCTTTGTATCACATTTTCAGAAATTAGAAGAAACTGTCAGACACCTGAAGAAATGTAAAGAGGCAACAGAGCATAAACTGAAAGAAGCCAGTGAAGAATCAGAGCAGGTGAGCCAGACCCATGGACATAACTTAGACAAGTTTCCTTTAGTACAGCAGTTCTGAAGCACACAAATCAGTGTGAAAGCCTTCATTAACATATTTGTCAGGAATGCAACAGGCAGGAACCAACAATAACTTACTAAGTGTAGTCTCTGTTTTAAAGAATAAGTAATGTTTGAATTGAGATTCTGTGTCCTGATGATAGATAATAGAATGCTAAAATATTAATTAAACCAGAAATCCGGCCGGGCGCGGTGGCTCACGCCTGTAATCCTAGCTCTGGGAGGCCGAGGCGGGTGGATCGCTCGAGGTCAGGAGTTCGAGACCAGCCTGAGCAAGAGTGAGACCCCGTCTCTACCAAAAATAGAAAGAAATTATCTGGCCAACTAAAAATATATATACAAAAAAATTAGCCGGGCATGGTGGCTCATGCCTGTAGTCCCAGCTACTCGGGAGGCTGAGGCAGTAGGATCGCTTAAGCCCAGGAGTCTGAGGTTGCTGTGAGCTAGGCTGACGCCACGGCACTCACTCTAGCCCGGGCAACAAAGTGAGACTCTGTCTCAAAAAAAAAAAAAAAAAAAATAATTAAACCAGAAATCCAAGTCCCTACCAGTAGGGAAGACCAGCCTGTGTATGGAGTTTAATACATTATTGTTTGACATGAGCTAATGAAAATGGAAGCTCCTTATTTAATCAATAACTACAAGGGTAAAGTAGGCCCTATTTAATTAATTTGTGAATTTGCTTCTCTATTCTAAACTTAAATTGGCCTTTTTGAGGGTATTTAAATCAAACACTTTTAAAGCTAGAAAGGATCTTTGAGATCAGTAGTCTACTACAACCAGCCTTCATTTTCCAGATAAGAAAACAGATTCTTAAGCTTAAGGTATCACAATGATGTTGCTTCTAGTTGATTATGATTTGTCCCTGGCATAGCCATTAAATTAAATGACAGTATGACTGTCAGGATGATACATTAGAGTGTGGACTCTGACAAATCTGAGTTTCAGTGCCAGCTGTGACACTTACTGTGGGCATGTAGGTTAGTTACATTGACTTTCTTGAAGCCATCAATTGCCATACCTGTAAAAGTCAGGAAGTTAATATCTGCTACATTATTCTGATCAGAATAAGTTTCAGTGAAGGTTAGCACCTTTCTCATTCCCCATGCAGTAGTAATAATAGATGTGATGTGCAATGCCATTTCAGTCATCTTTCCCTCCACGCCTGGTAAAGAATGCTAGAGAAAGGTGGATTTTGGTTTGGTTTGGCTGGGGAGCTAGGGTTGTACCTGTCATCAGGATGCACAACAAAATCTGGAAAATATTTTGGCTTTGTACCTTTCTAAAAGTTAAATGACACTATAAAAGGGAAGTTCTGTTTTCTTATCTCACTATAGTGTATCCACACTATGACCTGGCTAGCGTGGAAAAAGTACACAGTAGTGCATCCTTACTGAGGACCTGTCCTATGTGAGATACCCGGCTAAGTGAGGGCATACAGAGTGAACAAGATGAATGGGGCCTCTCCTCTCATGGAACTTGCCTTCTTTCAGCCAAGAGAGAATCACACCACCCTCTCAGACTTCAGAATCAAAAATGAAAACACTGTTCATGTAACATAAATAACCAAAGAGGAAAAACCAGTCATTTAACTTTTTATTCTAGGGGACATGTTCTGGAGCTATTTTGAAGCAACTTTATATATAAAAACCTATTGGCTCTACTTCAAAATACCAAAGTGTTCCCAGTAAATAGAAAAGTGCCAGGCATACGCTGGCACTCAATAAATAGTTGTCAAATACATGAACAGTGATTCCAGATCATCTTTAACTGCAGACCATTAAATGGACTGTTTTTAAGTCTAGCAAAGATAACTTGTAAGTTTGTGATTAGAAGCCAAAGTACAAAAAGATTTTTGATGATAAAGGAAATAAAAATAATACAATACTATTTTACACTAAGGTGGTCCACTTTTTTAGTAGTTCATTCTATTACCTTATAAAGCACAATAGAAACATCTAACCTTTATAGTTTAGGTACTTTGGAGAAATACTTAGAGAACAGAATTCAGAAATTTAAAATATGGGTTGAACTGTATTCTTTAAGAGTCCTTCATATGTATTCTTTTCATCTTCAATGTCATCTTGTACTTTCATTCTTTTCTCCTGGGTCCTCTCTTACCTTGGTTCACATTCAGGAAAATATCATAATAACAAATGCATTAAAAGCAGCAAGCCTGCATGCATTCTTTAACCCCCCATTTAGAAATTATTCTCATCTATAGATTATTAAGTATATTGTGCAAATAGGCTGTAGGGACCTTGCAATCAGAATTTGAGTGTTTTACTATCTAGGTAAAAAGTCTCTGGAACTAATAGACAAAAAACTTGTAACTGTTTCTTTGTTGTAACTTTTAATGATAACACTTACATGTTCAGATAACAGCTAACCTGGAAGAAGCTCACCGTTGGTTTAAGTGCAGGTTCGATGGCCTACAACTTGAGCTGACAAAAAACCGACTGCAAAGGCTTCCCCAGGAAGATGGGTGGCAGGAAGAGGTAAGGTTAAGACATGGTTGTCTTAAACAATTTTGTATTTTTGCTTCTCATATTTGTAAGTATAGAAATTCTCTTATCATCTAGCTGCTCTCTCTGTTAATCTTTAGTTTCTTTAAACTACTGCTAGAAAACCAGTGAACTAAATTTTTTTTCTTATAAAGTTCCACCTCTTCCAAACTGTCTAGATTAGAACCACCTATCTTGATGAATAAATGACATTCATAGAGGCAAAACAAATCCTAATTGCTGCAGTTAGTTTTGAACAGTCAGTGGTAGGTGTGTTTTCTTTCCAACAGGACGAAGATATAAGCCACAATGTCACATCCAGCCAGTCTGCTCTACAGCGATGGGAGAATAAACAGAATCTTAGGCTCATGCCCAAGAAGTTTCATTCTGAGTTAGAGAGGAAATGATGTCCTTGACCAAAGGAGCTTCTTTGTGTATAGCTATACCTCTGTGATTCTGCGAGCCCAGCAACTAGGGCTGACCTGTTTCTACAGTCATAAGAACGTGAGGTCTTTAATGTGAGCTGGAGATTTTGGACCTGAGTTTATCCTTTTATGAACTGTTTTATGTCAGTACAGAACCACCCCATGTTTTTTGTCCCTTTCCCCATTTCCATTCAATAAATTTATATTGTATGATAGGAGACGCTGTTGCATGAGTACATTTTATCAAAAGGCAGTTAGTAAGGTACTAAATGATATGGCTACTAAATGGTATGATACTTTGTTTCAATGAAATGTCCTAGTCTAACATTCAGTAGATAATCCCTGGAAATAGAATCACCTGGAAAACGGTAAAAAGTATTCCACTGTCTTGTAAACTTACACACTTCTGTGTTGGGTAATTATCAGCATATCTTTAAAAAGATTAATATCTCTATTCTTAAAAAAGACATCTCAGAGATTGTATTTATGGCTTCCTTGGTCATTTAAAAGGAAATTTATTGAATCCAGCAGTCTGTTTTACTCAGGGAGACTATGCCTGACCAACATAGCTCTTCCTTACTATAGTAAGCAATAACTTCAGCTTTGTCTTTTTATTTCTGATATTGAATGATGGATTAGGTAATCCAGATTTAACATATGTAAATGGTTGGCATAATACATGGCTTAATTAATGCTCAAGTAATGGTGGTAGTTGCTGCTGCTACTGTCAAGACCTAAATCAAGTAAACAATTACAAAATTGGAAAGAACATCAAATATACGACTGTTAGAGGTGGATGAGCCTGCCGCTCAATATCTGATATAAAAAGAGAGAGCTGAATTTATTGCTTACTATACAGTAAGGGAGCACTGTGTTGTTTGGGTATATCCTTCCTAAGCAGAGCAGATGGTCGATCTCATGTAGGGTTTTGGGGAACGTGGAGTTCAAGGATTAGAAGACTCTCAGAGGTGTAAGTGGATTGACATCTGTAGCAGCAGAGTTACTGGAGTAAGACTGTTGTTCATTGGCATTCAGAGGCATGTTTATTGGAGTCCACGCCTGCTTGTTTGACTTGCAGGAGTCAGGGACTATCACTGGTTTGCAACCTTATAAAAACACATACACTAAGGCAAGTTGTCAGTGATCTAGTGGACAAGTTAAAAACTGATTCTGATAGCTGCTTGTTGTTATGGCTTTAGAACAATCTGTTCCTGGGACGGTGGAAACATACTTATTCTTTGTGCCTCCCTTTTGTTCTTCATGTCATCTGTTAGGATGTTGGCTCTATGGAAGCATTTAACACTGAACAACAGACATCAAACAACTGTTTTGTTAATCCAGGTACAATATGAAGTGTTAGCACTGGTATAGACACCTCTCTGGTTAGAAAAAGGAAATTCATGGCTATTACCCATAACTATTTTGTTTCTGTGGTTTGAAAGTGTCTCTTCCAAAATTCATGTTGAAACGTAATCCCCATTGCTATAGTATTAAGAGGGTTTGACCTTCAGGGAAATGATTAAATCATGAGGGCAGAGCCTCATAAAAGGGCTGGAGGGAACTAGGTTAGGTCCTTTTGCCCTTCTCCCTTCCATGTGAGGACAACAGCATTCAGCCCCTCCAGAGTACACAGCAGCAAGGTGCCATCTTGGAAACAGGGAACAGGGTCCTCACCAGATACCAAACCTGCCAGTACCTTGACCTTGGACTTCACAGCCTCCAGAACTGTGAGCAAGAAATTTCTGTTATTTATAAATTACCCAGTCTCAGATATTTTGTTATAGCAGCAGAAATGGACTAAGACATTTGATTAAGGAATTTAAACTTGTTTGCTGTGTCTCTAAGCCTTGGTTCTATTGTTTACTAGGTCAGCCAAAGTGAGGGAATACATTTCTCATGATCTCCTCAGGTTGTCTAACTACAATGGAATAGGTCACTATCCTTGGGAGTCTTTCCTCCAAAAGTGATTTATCCCTTCAGACTCTTGATAAGGAGATATAGTCACTTGAGGGTATTGGGGAGTCATAGTCTTGAAATGGCCTAACCAAGAGCCCCACAGAATACTTAACCGTGTGCTGTGTTGGCACTGAAAACCTTGGTCCTGAATTCCACATAGGAAAAAAGATCCCAATTATGACACAAAGGAGATGATCAACTTTAATGGGTGTAAATGTACTGCCCCTGATTGCTGTCATGATGGTTGCAGTTATATGCTGTTTATATCCTCCTTGTCCAGAACAAGGACATTTTTCATCACTTATGTATTGTCCTCCAAGGGTATCATTATTGATAAAGTTAGTGTAACATACCTTTATATTATTTTTTAGATTGGGTATACTAGCTTGGGGGAAGGGAATTATAGTTGGGTGATCATTTCTAGTAAAGTTTATAGTTGTCGATATCAAGGGGGATATGATAACTAAATTAGAATTATATATGTTTAAACCAGTAAAGAGAAGAGTATTTACCAAAAGGATAATAGGCAAGATATATGTGAAAGAGAATGTGACAGAATAATCTTGTACTGATGGTCTGAGGCAGAAGCTGCCTATTTTGTGTGGTCATCTACATGTTCTGAGGCTTTTGGGTTAACAGTCAACTTCTGTAGATCATCTGCGTCTAAAAGTTCTCTGGAGAACTTTTGGATCTTTAGTGGATATAAATTTCTAATTCTATTAAGGCCTTTTCTGTTTTTCCAGAGGACTTTTCCAGGCAATAAGGATTCTGACTAAAGGGCAAAACTTATGTAATTGAAATCATGAATAACTGTTCCAGCTTAATGTGGTCCTCTATCATTAGATAGATGGAATGTCCTTGGTAGGAAACACAAACTCTAATCATTTTTTAGCCCTTGTAAATGCTGACTTTTTGATAGGGGAATACTTCTCCCCATCCAGAAAATAAATGTGTATGTGTGTGTGTAAGATATGTGTGTGTTTGTGTGTATCTGTATATATGTGTTTATATACATAAACACATAGAATGAAGCAATGGTATAAAATCCACTTGTAAATACTCAGAGTCTTTTAGGATATGGTTCTAATTCATACCTCACCTTTACAATTTTTCCAATTAATTTCTTATAGATGAGACATGATCTGGCCACATCCTTTGTCACACAGAAACGTTTCCAGTAGTGGTTAATATTGTGACAATTTTTTCCCTACTATGATGGGTTGTTTTATAGAGGATTTTAGCAAGTGTCTATTTGAAGTTTTATCTAGTGGTACTGAGTAGCCATTCTAGTTTTGCTAGATCTTATCCTTAAGAATCTTACAACCCGATCATTCTCAGTGCTTCTTTACAGAATTTGGCAAAGATTTAGATTTAGTGTATTTAAGATGTATTCCTGGAACTTTTCCATGGATTTTCTATTTGTTGATTTTTTTGTTGTTGTGTAAGGTGTCTTTATGGAGGGACATTAAAGTTGGAACAACCTATTTAGTGTGATGATTTGCTAAATTACTTTAGTACAGCATACTAACTTCTATGTGGATCTCTACTTTTATGACAGCAATAGTTTCAAAGTAGTATCAAGTCATCAGCTAATTCATATTTGTTGTTCGTTTTTAAAGGATACTGGAAGAGGCTAAGATGTCTTTGTTTCTTTAAGTGAGTTATTCTAAAAGCATTGCAGCTACTAGAGTATACATTTGTTCTTTTATTTTCACAATTTTTCATGCCCAAATATCACAGTTTGGTCATTTAAACAGTTTGGCTTCTGGTAAGGAATTAAATTCTTTGAGACATTTGCTGCCCTTTATATAACCAGCCTTGTTTGTCCCTTCTCGTTTTTAATATAAGATCCATCAACAAACAATATTAAGTCAGAATTTGGTATTGGAGTATACAAATTTTCTGTTTAGGGCATGAACACACCTCTTGAATTATTGAGATGCTATAATGAAATTCTCTTCTGTTGAGTAAGAAATATGAAAGTGCTGGTTAAGCTGTTAAGCCAGGACATGGGCTTTTGACCAAGATTGGGGAACAGGGACCAGATCACCCTCCCACCTGAAACAACCAAAAAACAGACAAAATATGTGAAATATATGACACTTGACATCATGCAGCAAAGAACAGTGATCCCTGAGAGAAAAGGAACAAACGAGGTGACCCTCCCATTGCCTCTGTATTGAGGAGGAACCAAGGTGGAGCCGAGCAGGTCCCTGGAGTTAAGGAGGTGGAGCAGAGGCCAGAGAGACAAAGGCAGTGACAGTCCCAGGACAGAGCACCAGAAAGAGAGCTGGGCAGGCGGGACGTTTTACATGTCTGCAGAGTTGTCAGCACACGCATGTGAGGAAACTACCTAAGGCCAGAGAAAGAACCATCCTGAAAGGTGTTAGAGGTAACGGTGCCTGGCACACATAGTACCAGTTCCCACCAGCCAGACTTGGAAACCTCATGATTTATGGGGCACTGGGTAGAGTGTACAAAAGGGTCTTGTCTCAGTAGTAGAGAAGAGTTAACCCTCAAGTGAATACTGCTGTGGTCCCACCTAATGAGTCTTAAAAGTAAAATCCCAAGTGATCTGGTTCCAAGTAGCTGTGTTCCAGAACAAAGCTTAAGAATATGTATATCATTTGTACCTCCATAATATGCTAAAAGAAAAAAAATATGTACAGGCATACTAAAATATATGGCACTCATCAAGGTAAAAATCAGTATCTAGTATCCAATCCATAATTATCCATAATTTGCAAAGCAGCAGCAAAACATGGCCCATAATGAGAAATCAGTCAAAATTGACCCAGAACTAACATAGATGTTAGAATTAGCAGACAAGGACATTAAAGACGTTATTGTTATAACTGCATTCTTTATGTTCAAAGAGTATTACACCAGCGGATGGTAATATAAGAGATATAGTCATGGGCCACTTAACAATGGGAATACATTCTGAGAAGTGTGTCCTTAGGTGATTTCATTGTGCAAACATTGCAGAATGTATTTACGCAAACCTAGGTGGAACAGCCTACTGCACGCCTAGGCTATATTGGATAGCCTGTTGTTCCTAGGCTACAGACCTGTTATTGTACTGCATAGTGTAGGCAGTTGTAACACAATGGTAAGTATTTGTGTATTTAAACATATCTAAACATAGAAAAGGTACAGTAAAAATATGGTGTAATCTAATGGGATCACTGCTATGTATTCAGTTCATCATTGAAAGAAATGTCATGTGGTTGTTACAGTAGTGACAAGAATTCGTAATTATGTAATTAGCTTGTAGAAAAATGATGAGTGGGTTTTCTTTAGCAATAGAGATTTACCACATGTGGTAATATCAGATTTAAAGATAACACTGATTACAAGATCTGTAGATGCTTTGAGTAATTTTTTGAGTGTACTAATTGTTCTGAGGCAGGGAGGCTAAGCCATGGCTGCTGAATTAAGCGATGGACAATGGTTCTTCTATGTGTGTGGTATTGTTAACACCCCTACAGCATGGACTAACCTCTCCATGTTTGTACAGAAAGACTTAGGAAAATCTAGGAAGAATCGATCTGGACTCTAATTGACTTGGCTCTAATCTATGGAGTCTTTTGCCCCAGGGCAGAGGTCCCCAAGCTTTTTGGCACCAGGGACCAGTTTTGTGAAAGACAATAGAACAGAGGCAATATTTAAAACTGTAATCCAGGCCGGGCGCGGTGGCTCACGCCTGTAATCCTAGCACTCTGGGAGGCCGAGGCGAGTGGATCGCTCGAGGTCAGGAGTTCGAGACCAGCCTGAGCAAGAGCGAGACCCCGTCTCTACTAAAAATAGAAAGAAATTATCTGGCCAACTAAAATATATATAGAAAAAATTAGCCGGGCATGGTGGCGCATGCCTATAGTCCCAGCTACTCGGGAGGCTGAGGCAGTAGGATCGCTTAAGCCCAGGAGTTTGAGGTTGCTGTGAGCTAGGCTGACGCCACGGCACTCACTCTAGCCCAGGCAACAAAGTGACACTCTGTCTCAAAAAAAAAAAAAAAAACTGTAATCCAAGAACACTGCCAAAAATAGAAAAAAAAAATGATTCTACACGTTGATGGGGCTTACCCAGTACCTGGGAAAAACTGAATAATCAACTTTGAGACATATTCTAATACAGGTATTAGATTTCAAAGACAAAATAATCTTAAGGTCTATAAACCAAAAGCTCAAATAACTCACAAAGGCAAAAGAGACTGGCATCAGACCATGAGAAACCAACATGCTAAGCAAGGAGCAGCAGTGTGTTGGCAGAATTCTAAGATAGGCTCCAAGATTTCTCGCCCTCAGTGTATATGCCCTCATCATCCCCGGGACTGTGAAATTGATGGATTTTACTCCCATGATTAGATTATGTGTCACAGTTAACTTTAAGAATGGGATATTATCCTGGTGGGCCTGACCTAACCACATAAGCCCTTTAAAAGCAATTTTCTCCAGCTAGTTGCAGAAGAGAAATAGATTTAAAGCACAAGAAGGGCTGGGCACGGTGGCTCATGCTTGTAATCCTAGCACTCTGGGAGGCCGAGGCGGGTAGATCGCTCGAGGTCAGGAGTTCGAGACCAGCCTGAGCAAGAGCGAGACCCCGTCTCTACTAAAAATAGAAAGAAATTATCTGGCCAACTAAAATATATATATAGGAAAATTAGCCGGGCATGGTGGTGCATGCCTGTAGTCCCAGCTACTCGGGAGGCTGAGGCAGGAGGATCACTTAAGCCCAGGAGTTTGAGGTTGCTGTGAGCTAGGCTGACGCCACAGCACTCACTCTAGCCCGGGCAACAGAGTGACTCTGTCTCAAAATAAATAAATAAATAAATAAAGTACGAGAAGGACTTCATGTACCCTTTCTGGCTTGAAGAGGAGGAATCCACATATGCAGGTGGCCCCTAGGAACTGAGAGTGGCCCCTGGCTGAAAGCCGGCAAGGAAGTAGAGACCTCCGTCTCCACGCTGCAAGGAACTGAATTCTGCTACCAACCTGAGCAAGGTCGGCAACAGGTCCTTCCCCTGAAGCTGCTCTGTGGCTTGGAGCCAAGTGGAGACTGAGATGAATGCTAGATAGAGTCTGCCTGGCTCATCTGGGCCACTAGTCCATTTCCTGACAACCCCTGTCCTGCATCTTTTCTATACCCAAAGAGAGTACCTTTGGGCAGGGAGTCTGCCCGAAGTTTACCAAAGAGACCCTCTAGAAAATAAGGATTCCTGCCAAGGAAACTCCATGATCTCAAATGGGATTTCTCTTCCCAGCCAAAGTGAGGCTTGTAGGGTTCTGATTTCTACTCACTTTAATGTTGGTGCCAACCTCTCCCTACACCTTTAAAACCTCTTCTGTTGCAAGTGCTCCAAGGCGTTGTAGGAGCTGAGCAGAGAGCTACCCCATGTTGTTTTCTCTGGTTCTCTACAGTAAAGTCTCAGCTTCCCCTTCTTCCATCAGAATTAACAAGAAGAATCTCAGGAGTTTCTTTTGCCTCTTGAGTTGCCTGAAGATGGCCCGCAGATGCCAGCACTTTTGACTCTTCTCCGTTTCCACTTGCTGCATAAACAAATATGGTAAGTAAGTTCTTGACTCACCCAGCAGACACACAGTGAGAAGACTTCTGGCTTCACCGTGAGACCAGGATCATTTTTGTTTAAGGCAAAGCTGAAAGCTTGCGATAAAGCCTTTATTCAATCAAGCCTAGAGGCCACGATCTCTGTATTTTTAATCCTTATACCATCTCAAAGGAGGGCCTTGTAAATCCTTCACAATCCACCTCTGCCTCCTGGCCTCTGAGAAGTCTAGCCATGTTTCTATAGATGCCACTTCCTCTCCCAGCATCTGCTTTCTGCTTCCAGAACCTGTTAGCTTTCCACATAAGCCATTTCCGTGGTTCTGTTTGTGCCCTATTTTGTCAGTCCAAATGTAGATGGGGCTGATCTGCTTTCAGCTGAGATCCTCCTGAGAACTCCACTTGATTTTTCAGGATCTTTCTTACTTTCCTGAACACAATCCAACCTTATTTTGAAATTTCATGTTGTCCATAAAGGAAAAAACAAATGATAAATTTGATAATACCAAAATTTAAAACCTGAGTTAAAAAAAGACACCATAAAGTGAAAAGACAAGTGACAAGGCTTAATGCTAGATTAAGTAAAGAATCCTTACAATTCAGTAAGAAAAGTAGGACCTGATTTTAAGAAAATGGGCAAAGAATGACAAAAGCAATTCAGAGAAGAAAAAAAAATATCCAAAAAGTTCATAGAGATATGAGAAGATAGATTTCAGCTTAACCAGTATGCAAATGAAACAACCATTTTCATCCATCAATTGGGGAAAAAAAATGTGAAGCAGGCAGGGGAAGCAGGTATCCTCACCATTGTTACAGCCATTTGGGAGGGCTCCTTGGCATTGGGTACCGTATTAAAAGGCATGTACCCTACGGTGCAGCAATTCCGGCTATATACACAGCAAGGTGTGCACAGTTCTAGTCTTTCTCCCCTGGAAAGGCTAACTCCTAGGCATCTTTGGAGGAAAACTTTAGGCCTTTCCTGTGAATCATCTGCAAGACAGACAGACCTTTATATTGTTAACATTGACACTTGCTGCAGAACTTCAGTGTGTTAACCTGTGACTAAATCTGTCTTTTTTCCTCAGGTTTACCAAAGAGACCCTCTAGAAAAAGTGGGGATGGGAAGAGAAAAGAAGAAATTAAGGAGAGGGGGAGAACAAACCTGTCCTGTCATTTAACTACTGAAATACTAAGAATATTTTAGGCTTTTATAATCTGGAGATATAGAGTCAACGTGAATTGGTCTTCACTCATCCCAAAACTGGCTTTAATCTGCGACTTAAAGGTAAACGCTTTCCAACCTTTTTCATGTCATGGCACACAGATTAAAGGGCGCTGTTTGTAGGGATTTGCTGGGATGAGCGGCCCAGGCTGGGCTTCGCTGGCCTCCCCCAGGCCTGACAGGTGATCGCACTCGCGGCTCGGGTCCAAAGCCTTGAGGGCTTGGGAAGTCTGTGAATATCGTGCGCCATCTAGCGGTCAGATTCACTTCCTTTATCCTCCCCTGGTCAGACAAAACTAGCACCTGAAATGGAGAAAATGCAGTATCTTGCCTCCCCCACAGCACAAATTTACCAAGCATCTCTACCCAAACAAGACTGAACTTAATTCTTTAAAGCATGTTATTAGAAGAATTCTTCATTCAACTGTCTGTTACGTAGGTATGTTTAAATAAGCAGCATTCATTTTGCTGCATTGAAACCCCTCTGAAACTAGAAGAATCCACTAATTAGCTTTAGAAAGAGGAAACAGAATTGGCTATGACAGGGTTGACTTCTGCTTGTCCTCCTTTATGCAGCCTCAGGTCACTGAGCCAGAGGTATTGGCTTTTTCTTTCCTCCCTACACTTGCTTGAACTCTCCTCTCTGGGTATTAACACACCACGTCTCTACTAAAATGCTGAGTGGTCCTGCTAATTCTCACTCTAATATTAGCTTGCTTACCATGAGTCTGCAACAGAATTAATATGGGGTATGACCCTCAGGGTTGTGATTAGACTTTTCATGCATGATACAGTCACCTTTATATCTGCTAGACTTTTTTGGTTAAGGCTGAAAAATGAGCAGCAAGAAACACATGTTACGACTCCAGCTCCTTTCCGTGCTGATGGGAGTAGTGCAAAGGGACAGAGCTTTCTGGATATGATTGCTTAAATGTGGAGGGATGGATACTGAACTTTTTTCTATCCAAATGTTAAAATTTCCCATAATGTATTGACAATTAAATGTATGAAGTATAATTCTAAATTTATAGAAATGTACTGCCACCTACTGCATATAAAAAAATCACTGCAGGGTTATGTTCCTCCTACTGGAATTATTTGTAATCCAGGTGCAATGAGATACCTTGAAATTTACATGAGTTTACAAGATATAGTACATAACTGCCATGAAGAATTTATAATTTAGACTGTTTTGTAACCTTCAATTTTCTTACCTGAAATTTTGTCATTTCTTCAATCTTCTGTCTTTTTTAAATTCTATTTTCCTCTTCTCTTCATTGAATTAATTTTTACAATTACATTGTGAATCTCATAAAGCTCACTCTTTGAATTCCTTCGTTTTTATAGCATCCTTCTCTTATTTCATCTGTAGGATATTTTCTCATCCGGGGATATTCATTGCATTTTCTTTGTTTCTTATGTCCTGCGTTAGTTCTGTTCCCTTTGAGTTCCTTCCCTACTCCCATTTGCTGTCACGGATTTCTTCCATGTCAGCAGCTTTCCTCAACTGTCTAATGACTGAGCTGCACGTGCGCTGATAGCCAGGTGCCACCAGGCTGATTGGGCTCAGCAGCAGGGGTTTGTTCACTGGCCAGGTTGGGTTTTTCATTGGGAAACCCCCAGTTGTCAGTATGCATAGGTATTTTTTTCTTGAGCAGGGTTTTTCTCAGAAGGGAACCCTTCAATTTTCTACTTAAAAGATAGTAACTTGATGCCAATCTTCTGGAAGTTAAATAGGAAAAGGAAGCTGCTGTTTCACTGTTCAGTGTGTAGATTTTCACTTAATCCTTTGCATAGTAGTGAACAAATCTGTTAATCTTACACCACCACAGTAGGCACACTGCCCCTACTCTTGCTCTGAACAAGTTTTAAAAGCCTGTTATGGGTTAGACTTTGTGACACTACTTATAATTCAGCAACAAAGTTTTATATTCATTCCTATTTGCTGTATGCTCTTCTCGTGAAAATGGCTAGAAAACAGGAATGCTACATAGAAAGCAAGATGGAGTGGTAGATCAGTTAGGATTTTTTTTTTTTTGGCGCAGCTAACAGAAAAACTCAAGCTAGTGTAAACATCAAAGGGGAAAGTTAAAGAATCAAGGATACCTTGTAGAATGAATCCAAGGGTAAGAATATTGCTGGCTTTAGGATGGAACTGAAAGTTGGAAAGTCTCTGGGAATCCAGAGTACTCTCCACCTCTCATCTTTATTTCTCTTATGTATAAACCTCATTTTTCTTTCTCAACAGAATGGGATAACTGGTAGTTGGCCTCATAGCTGTGAAGTTCTCCACAGAAACGTTCTATTTCAAATCTAAAATTTGCAGTGAAGGAGGGAGGAAATTCTTGATGGGCCCCGCTTCATTCAGGAGCAGACTCCCTGCTGAATCAACTGAACAGTAGAAGCGAATCTCATTGCATAAAATTGCTATCAGGATCCCATGACAGAAGGTAAGAGAGTGACTGAGTTTTTTTTAAAAAAAAAAAAAGACACCCCAAAAGATGTTTACTGCAGGTGCTTTGATAGGCTGAAGGCCTTGAGGACAGAAAAAGTTAACTTCCAATTTCCTTTTTCTTTCTAAAATGAACTTACGCTCAATTTTTATGTTGTTACTCTGAACAAGAGTAAGAACGTTCCTCTAAAGGAACATCTTTGAGCAAGGAGTGGCCTGCTAGTGATCTTCAGCATGCTCTCTATATAAGGTGGATATGATACCACCACCATGACCTACCTTACTGGTGGCTCAATCTCAAGTATCTAGTACTGTACTTAGCACATAGTAGTAGCACAGTAAATAAAACTCAGCAAGTGGTAGGTACGATTTTAAATGCTAAACAAACTTATGCAATATCAGACCTTTTTTTCCTTAGAAGACCGCTAGAGAGATTTTATTTTTTTCCTTAAAGGCTGTTTAGCAGACACTAGAGTTACAGTCCAGTGACCTAATTCAAGAGAGAAACTCTGAACACAGAATTCGGTGGAACTGAGCATTCTAAGATACAAATCTAACTTATTAGTCTATCACAGTTAGCTTTATCATTAAAGCTAAATGGCATGTAATAAATAAGCATGTGAAACCTTAATTATAAAAATAAAATTTATTTAAATTATGTACACACAGAGTTCTCAGTATATTTACTTATTACATACAAATTCTGTTTCTCAACTAGAAAGTTATACAGTATAAACAGTAGTAAGAACTGCTAAAAAGCTCCGATTGTAGTTCTTTGATCTTATGCCTACTTGTTTCTCTCCCAAAATTGGACTGGGTCTTACAATCCTTATGTTCATTTATTAGAGCATTTACTTTCCCCTGAAAAGCTGTTGTTAAACTAGTAGTATATCTAAAAAGTATTGTTATCTTAGATTCAAGAATATATACTATTTGAGAAGAATGAAAGGTTTTTAACTTTATTACTTTCCTAATGATCTTGAAATGGAAACCATGTCATTTCATTAAACATGATCCTTTTTTTTTTTGGGTCAGGAAGCCACAAATACAGATCATGCATTTTTTAATTTGCCTTGTAGTAGTATATTTTGAATTAGCCTCGCCTCCCAGGTTTCACAGTCTGTAGCTAAGATACATGCAGCTGAAAAGTAAAAGATTATTTATTTATCTTTCTACCATGTAACCATTTTAAATAATTTTGTTAGCTGCTAAGTAATGGTCTTGACATCCTAAAGAGTACCAATCTGTCTTTAATAAGCAACCTCTTTTTTGATGTATTTGAAAAACTGCTTTATAGTGTATTTAACTCCAAGCTGGCTCAAAGGCTAATAAGACTGGGGACAATTTTACTATAGAATGGTAAAGGAAAATGACAGAACAAATATACCAATTTGTGTAGGAATGATAATTTTGCATCTATATCAAAGATCATTATTATATATTAAAAATGAATATACTGTTAGATAATTCTGAAATCATCACTTCTATTCTGGAGTTAAGAATGATAAGCCCTGAGACAGAAGATATTGGTCTCACACAGCAGCTGCCAGGCTTTCTCAGTTGAGGTGCTTTATATAGAACAATAGGTATACAAAAGCTTTTGAGCCATTCCTGTATTACCGCTGCTCTGATAAATGAGAGACAAGTTGTAGGCAATATCTCTTCGTAAGTCTAACTGGTCAACTTCTATACCCTAGGGGGAAAAAGATAGATAGATACATGTTTTTATATTTCAAACTGCCAACCATGACAATTTTATAGCAAATTAATAGTTTAAGTTTTCAAAAACTGTTAAAACTCATAATACTAAAAAAATTTATAAAAGTGTGTATATACCTTCAATCAATGCTAATTCAGGTAATCATTATAGTACCAATTATTTCAAAATGTCTAAAGTCTCACCAATAAGCCACAGCAGAATAAACTCCAGATGAATCAAGGATTTACGTATAAAAAAAATACAGTTGCATTAATCTTGGGTAAGAAAGATCCTTCTAAATATGATAGCAAAAGTAGAAACTGTAAAGTGAAAGACTGATATGACTTCATAAAAAAAAGCTTCTATGTGTAAAAAAATAATAAATGAACACAAATGACCAGATCAGGGAGAGGAAAAAGACCTATATATCACAGGAGGGCATATACCAAATTGAATACCTCAGAGGTGTTATATTTTTTACTACTTAAATAACAATGCGATGAACTCAATAGGATAGTAATCTTCCCCAATACAAATTTTTGGGGTCAACTGAAAAATTAAAAATGATACCTATAAAGCTCAAGTGGTAATATGTAAAGATATTTATGAAATAGGAACACAATGGATGTTTGTTTTATCAGCATAACTATAAAAGTATATATTCATTTGTTGAAAGACTAAAGTTGAACAAGGGTAATAGAAAATAACTGTGAGGGAACATGGGGATTATGAGTGAAACTTAAAATTTTTTTATATATTGCTGTGTTAAAATACATTTAAAAATTAGCAATGAAAATACTCATACTTTTCTTTAGAAATTAGACTTTAAACACAGATCATAGTACTGGTAACACTTTTTACCCTATCTGATAAGCAAAAACTACATTAATACTGGTCTTTCATCTTTATAGAGAAGTATGTTATTTATATTACCCAATACTTAGGAGCTGGGAGACATGAAGCCCATCTGTGAAGCACAGGGGCTACCTTAACTGATATGTTCCCATGGTTGCTGATCAAGTCAAAAGGCCAGGATCTCAAAGATCTACCTGCTGCTGAACACAAATGCACTGAATAAGGGAAAAATACATTTTGGTATACAACCTGTAATTTATTTCACTGTCTGGACCACAGCAGCTAACTGTACTTATCTACAGACAAATGAAGTGACTCCTCAGTTTTTAAATTATACAATACCTCTACCACAAGTGGAGGGAGCTCTAGGGCCTTCTGGTAATAGTGGATTGCAAGATGAATTAGCCCCAATTGATGAAGGCCACGACCCAAATTGTAGAATGATTCCTGGCAAGGCCCACGCAGACTAAGGTATCGATTAAGAAAGGAAAAGCCCTGCCAAAAAGAAAAAGATAATTCAATATTTCACTCATTTGACAAGTATGTACTGAACCACTATATTACCAAGTGCTAGGAATACAAATTTTTTTAAAAAGGCATAGTCCAGTTTTAAAAGCACATTATCTGTTTAGTGTAGTAAGGTGTCAATACACAGCTCTTGTGAAAGGTGCAAGAGAATTTTTTTTCTTTAAGCTAGGGACAAAAATATTCACAGAAAACAGAGCGAAATGTTAAAACTACTGACCAGAGTATAATCTGTAGTAAACAAGATTTTTTTTTAAATGGTTTCAAGTTGGCTTTTGTGGCATTATAAGTTCATAAACATTTTGATTTGAGATATATGCCTAAAAACTTAAGATACAAAACCTGAGCCCTTATAATGGTAGTTTAGAAAGGTTTACTCTGAGGAGCAAGTTAACTTGGCTATATTTAACCTTTCAGGGTAAACTGTACCTTTTATAAGTTATCTCTCAGCCCCATAATAACCTCTAAACCCAAAAAATTGGAATTCTTTTCCCCCCTGAGAACTTCTGACTCAAAGACTTTATGGAGAAAACTATTTCAGAGCAAAGCAATAATGATGTGTGTTACCACGTCCAGAAAGCACTTGCTGCTTCACCTCTTCCCATATTCACTTTCCCTTTTAATACAACTTCAACTTTTATCATCTACTGAAACTTACAGATTGCAAATGTGCATGTGTCCTAATTAAATATATTACTTAAGGAATTGGGAGTAAATCAACTAATTTATGAATATAGAATGTAATTATTCCCTGCATGATCTGCTATATAATACAATGGTCACAAATTTTCCTTTGTAAATAAATACATAATAAAAATATGAGGAAAAAGAGTAGTCCCAAATGAACATTTAGGTCTTCTGATATAATAATGGGAGTTACCTGCTGCCTTTTTAGAAATTTTTAACACATTTGAGAGGATAATCTCCTTGATAACTGAAAGACTATTCAGATAATATTTAGTGATTTAAAAACTAGATAACATGGGCTTCATCCTGTAAGAACTATGAATCATCAAATATAAAAACTGCAAAAAAGACAAAAGCATATAGTTTAAATGGAAAAAAAAAAGTTCTTTTGATGTTATGTTACATTTTAATCAAATTATTAAAAGGCCCAGTGTATTCACTATCTATGTAATATTAAATAAAGGTAGAGAAAACATGAAAGATTTTACTCTTACAATATGATATAAAGGTAAGAAATGTAGTAAACTATAAAAAATTAGCCTTTTTTTAAGGCAGTATAAAGGAAAATTATAGTCCTGTAGCATGAAGAAATATGAGAAAACAATTTCACAAATTATGCTATTACAATAAAATCTGCTTTTTAGAAACTTTAATGGAAAATGTTTAACATACACAAAAGTAGAAATTAGTACAATGAATTCCCATTACTTACCTCTTGTTTCTTTATTCTCAATCATTTGTAACCTGCTATTTTCCTATCATAGTAGTTTGAAAATTAGCTTCCAAATTACTTTGAAGTACATGAATTTTTGCCTTACCAGGCCAACAAAAACTATACATTTTACCTATGAAATGAGTTAATCCATAAAAATTTCCATTAAATTTTTACCAGAATTTTATGAGGGCAAGCAATTCTGCCTGTGTGTGTACTCACTGCTACATCCCCAGTTCTTAGCACATAATCAGGGCTCAATAAATGTTTAATTTATAAACAATCCTACATTATCAAAAAGCATCCATTAAAGGAGTTTTTGTTTTTCAGGGTTTTTTTTGCACTTACGCTTATTTTCAAATATACAAAAGAGACCACTTTAATGAACGCCATACCTAGTTTAAACAATTATCAATTTAAGCTTTCCTTTAACCATTTAAAAAATTTTTTTAATTTTAAAATATTAAGGGAGTTAAATGTTTTTGTTACATGAATACCTTATATAAGGCTTAAGTTGGGGCTTTTAGTGTGCCATTTTACTTTAAAAAAACAAAAATTCTTTACTCTAGATCCTGCTATTCCATTCAAGCCAACATTTTCTTTCCTTCCCAACCTACTGAAAAAACATGTCTATACCAGATCATACTTTGGAAGCATCAAACATAAAAATGAAATCATAAAATCAACAGTGTTGAAGGGACAGTAGCGAACTAGACAGACAAGATCTCTGATCTCAGAGTTTATATTCTTGTAAGAGGAGATAAGCTATAAAAAAAAGGGAAGAAAACAAAAACATAATTTTGAATTGTTATAAGAACCAACAAGAAATTTTTGAAAGAACCATTTGTTGGTGATGGTGTAAGGAAACAGTCACACTCCTCATATTATATGTATGTATTATATTTTTAAAAACTAATTTAAATTAAATGAATCTTTAGGACCTAGGATGGCTAGAGATTTCGGGTCCCCAGACTATAAGGAACCCTGCATGTGGATTCCTCCAGATTTTGCCTGTGTCTTTTTCCCCTATGAGCTGAGGGTGTGTACTTAATATCGCTGTAGTAAGTCTTGGCCATGAGTACAACTGTATGTTGAGTGTCGTGAGTGCTGAACATAGGGACAAGTGTTGGAGTCTCCCGACATGTGTACTAAGCATTGCGTATTACTTGGAAACTGGATTTTTAAAAAGCATTAAATGTATTCATTTCTAAGAAACACAAAATCAAGTAATGAGAAATCCAAATGAATTACCTGTACAATAAGAGCATGTCTCCTTAACACATACTTCTGAGATGCCATATGAATAAAGGTTAGGCCTATACAGAGGCTATAGAGAGGTTCATGGGGGTGGGTACGAAAGGCTTGCACGTACTGGCCTGGAAAAAGAGCCGTGGTGTCAGATGGTGTGACAAGAACAATGCTCCTTATTTCTTCAACACTTAAATATATTTTAAGGCTAAACATTACCGATTTTAATATATACCATGTGTACATGATATCTTAAATATCAGCCCATTAATTTGAATTTTACAATGTATAACATATAACACAATTAGAAATTTTCCATGCATGTATCCCGACCATGAACATTAGTATAAGTAACTAAAAGTAACTTTTTTCTAGGCACAGTGAGACATTTCTGTGTGGAGTAACACTTCCAAAATAATTTATCAATTGTGATCATAAATCTGTTTTGAAAGCAATGTAGGAACATGTCTTTTGGTGAGTTCTTTTGTAAAATTAATTGATCTGTTTTATAAATTCAAATGTGACGGAGGTGAGAAAAGGGAAGCTTTGTTTTGTTTTTTATGTTATAGGTGGTGTTTTCTCAAATGAGCAACTATTCTGTTTTTCCTGAGAAAGCTAAATGTATCCAATAATAAGAATTTGAGGTTTTATGAATTCCAATTACCTCATGTCAAAAGCCTAATTAGATAGGTGAATTTAAGCAAGTTGTTCTCATAAAGGAATAACATAGTATATACTAAAAACTTCTATTCCTTCCAGCTTCTGTTCTGGAGGGAATGGCACCACAGAATCTCTTTAGCAGCAAAGAGGGTAAACTGTCCTTTGGGCTTTTCTATTTTTACCTTTTGTAAAAGTTTCCAATATAGGAAAATGAATATTTTATATTTTCTTAATTCCCAAAAGCATACAAAAAAAGAGGAAAGTTTAAACATTTGATGTTTGAGGTTACTGGCTGAACAATTCTAAAAACACCAGCCATGCACAAAGAAACGTGAAAGTATTAAATAGTCAAAAATCACAGTTTATTCAGAAGAAATGAACTTGGCCACACTAGCTTTTAGGCAGCAGGAAATACATGTCTAATTTTAAACATTTGGTTAGGTATTTTTCTACTTTGTTTCTGATTCCTCAGTATAGAAATTCATTATAAATGATTAATGAACTTTCCTCAGTTTAGTTAGAATAAGCACCATGTAAATAAATCTCAATATAAAGATTTGTCTCCTAAAGGAATGAACTATCAGTATACCTTAAATCCCTTTTACACTACAGCAAATTAAAATCAGGGGGCAAAACATCCATAATTAATGGAAATTATTTTAAAAATAAGCCTAAGCACAGAGAACTGTTGGCCTTTACAATGAATTACAAGACCTACATCATGAGCTTTTTACAACCAAAGCTTAATAAGAATTAACAAATATTAATGTGGTTAATTATTATTGCTGATAACTTACAGCCACTTACTATATGTGCCAGGCACTGTTTTAAGTACTTTATATTGACTCATTTAATGTTCACAATAATCTACAAGGTAGGTGCAATTATTATCTCCATTTTAGAGTAAAGAAACTGAGGCAGAGAGAGGTAGAAGAATTTGCCAGTGGGGCCACTATTTATTTTTTTTTAATTTTTAATTTTTTTTTTGAGACAGAATCTCACTTTGTTGCCCAGGCTAGAGTGAGTGCTGTGGCATCAGCCTAGCTCACAGCAACCTCAAACTCCTGGGCTTAAGCGATCCTCCTGCCTCAGCCTCCCGAGTAGCTGGGACTACAGGCATGCGCCACCATGCCCGGCTAATTTTTTCTATATATATTTTTAGTTGGCCAGATAATTTCTTTCTATTTTTTAGTAGAGACGGGGTCTCTCTCAGGCTGGTCTCGAACTCCTGACCTCGAGCGATCCACCCGCCTCGGCCTTCCAGAGGGCTAGGATTACAGGCGGGAGCCACCGCGCCCGGCCCTGGGCCACTATTTAAACCCAGGATGTTCCACTCCAGAGGCTGGGCTCTTAACCACCACACTGTCTATGCTTGACAAATCATGTGCCAGGATACTTACCAAGTGCATGCTTAAAACTACCAGACACAAATGCATTGTGTCCATTTAAGACACACAGTGCATGATTATCTGGGTTTTTCAGCATTAATCGGAGACAGAAGCGATGATGGCGCACATCTTGGGAGTGCATGGTAACTTGATTGAAAATGTTCCAGAGCTGGGGTTTATTGACATTTTCCATTACCATTATCCTAAAATTGCAGAAAGAGGGTGAGGAGGAAAATAATGTCAAAAGACAATCTTCCTGATTTCTAAAGATGAAACCCCTCAGTGCCATCCTACCAATATTGAAAAGCACCATCCCCCAATATGGAACCATAGAATGTTTCAATATATTTAAGCAAAACCTCTCACACAATGAAAGTTTTTTTTCCCAAAAAAATGATAGTGTTTATACATCTTATTTCTGCTTTTCATCAAAACTTTGAACTAAAAGCCAGAAGTGGTTTAAGTTTCACTTTTTCTCTCCTTGCTCATAACAGCTGCAGTACAATGAGCACTAAATAACAACTACTACTAATATCTGCCACACATTGTTAAAAGGCTTTAACCCTCATAATAATCCTATGAGGTGGCAGTATCATGATGTCCTTTTATAAATGAGAAGACTTACTCACTAGAGGTTAAATAACTAGCCTAAGGTCACACAGCCAGTTAAGTGTCAGGGCTGGGATTCAAACCCAGGAAGCCTGGCTCTAAAGTCCGTGTTCTCAAATACTGCCTCTGAGAATCACCACTGAACTGAATCAACCAGGAAGCAACATGAGAGCTAAAAATAAAGTAAATGTACTTACTCTATCAGAGAATCTAATTAAAGTATTAGGAAGTCACCTGATATAGTTGTATGCCTTTCTGAAATTTTTGTCCAGAATTGCAGCAGACAGACCAAAGTATTCTAGTTCTTTGCGCTTTTGCCTGTCATCATAAAATGAGTAATATTCCAATGAAGAATCTACAAGTAATTCAGCCTCTTGAAATCGGGATAGGTCACATAAGGAGTATATGGCCTTCAAGAGAAGGTTCCACCAGTCATCTTTTGTCAAGACACTTGTGAGGACAGCAAATATTGCTAAAATGAGACCAATGAAAACCAGTTAGGACACTGTATCTCCAGAAGTAGCAGCATTAGAAAAATTCAAATCATCAATTTTAAGAAAAACTTAACCATGGGCCTGAATTCTTGCCAACACTGTCCTGACAAAGATAAGAAGGGGGGAACTGCTTATTTTTACTCCTTAAATGCTACACCCTTCTGCTCTGCCTGCAAATCTGCAATCCCAGGCAATTCTGACTCTGACTTGTTCTCTACTAGGTCCAGCAAGCTTCATTTGCATTTTTCCTTGCTAGCTAGGATATATGCTTCTCCAGCGCAGAGCAAGCATGCTTCCTGTGGCTGCAGACTGACAGGATTCTGCACATAAAAGGCATTCAATGACTTCAAATTCATACTTTGAGATTCAGGTTGTTCTTGATCTTTTCTGATCTCAATTTTCTTTTCTCTGCCTTAAAATTTCTCTTATCCTTAACAACCTCCTTCTCTTATTTCTCTGTAAGAAGCCCCTCTGTTATAACCCTTGAGGAATATCAGAAGCCATAAAAAATTTTTACTATCTTTGATCCAGTAATTTCCCTTTTGGGAATCTATCCTAAACAATTAAAATACAGATAAATCTGTTTTTATGAAGATGCTCACTACATTATTATTTATAAAAGAAAATTATCAGAAGGAATCATATACCAAAAAAATAAAGAAAGAAAGAAATTATGGAACCACCATCCGATGGAATATTACACATTCCCTAAATATAACAGTTATGAAGGGAATAGAGCAACATGAGTAAATATCTGAGAAAACGCTGAGTGAGCAACAATGGACGCAAAATGAGGAATCACTGAAAGAAAATAGGCAGGATCAGAGAAAAATACAACCTGGTCCAAAACTCATGCTGCAGAGGTAGAGCTGTTGGGATAAATCCAGAATCAATGAACTGGAGAGAGGGAGGGCTCTGAGGCATTTACAACTAGATTATGAGCTGCTGAGCCCTTCCACCCTTCCTCTGACTCTAATAATGCCTATAGTAATGATTTAATAAATGTTTGCTGAATTAATAAACAATGAAATCATCTTCTGCCAGACTGATATCTCCAGTTTATAGCCTAGGTCATTTCCAAAGTCCTCTGAGTAATAACCTCACCTAAATATGTTTAATGCTCTTATAACTAAAAATAGATGTCTTTTAAAGTCATATTACTTGAGACTGGGTCACGGCAATTTATTTTTAAAGAGTTCATATGACTCTTGCTACATTTGTCAAAAATGAATTTAATAGAGAATGGAATATATGTAATTGAAGTCACTGGACAAATAATCTGTACTGTCATCTAATCTTCAAAAATTTCTTAAAATATATTTTCTTAAAAAGTCAAAAGTCTTGTTTTACTTTTCTTCACAGAAGCAGATGCTTTCAATTTTTAAAGGTATTTACATTTAATGTTTCCTTCAACATCAAATGATTTTATTATACTTGAGAGATTTAGATTAGAAAATTTCTTTTCATTTGAAAAGGATATATTTTCAATTAGATTACTGTCAAGTGTTACTTCATGAGTCGTTTTCAATTCAGCCAAGTTTTACATAATAAAGCAAATGACATAATTACCTTTTGCATCACAATTTGCTGTCTCTTGGTCATTGTTGTCTGATATTTTGTCTCTTGATACTTTAATTAGATAGAGATGCCTCTCTCCAGATTTGGAACTGGATATCAAACAGACTTGGGCTCTATTCATTGCTACCTGAATTAAGATGATAATTTGAGAGTTTTTAATCAATAATTTTTTTTTTTTTTAAAGAAATGGAGGGTTTCACTATGTTGCCCCATCTGGACTCAAACTCCTGGGCTTAAGAGATCCTCCCACCTCAGCCTCCCAAGTAGCTGGGATTATAGACACACGCCATCATTATACGCAGCTTTAAACAGTAATTTTTTAAGGAAAACCTATGGGCCACAAATACAAGTGTGACTGAAACCTCCTTTAATAAGAGAAAAAGAGGCCAAATTACTACATAAAAAAAAATCTAATAGTAGTATGAATTGACTTATTTTTTTCTCACCAAAGGAATTTTGGGTCACACTACTCACCTTAGAAAGGAAAAAGGCAATTCATATTAGCATTATAACATGTATACACACACGTGCATGTACACACACACACAGCCACCTCCCTGCAAAAAGCCAGGCTAAGAGATCTGGAATACATTTTTGCAAAGTGAAGAATTTTGGCACACAGTACTGTCTACAGGGCCCATAACTGATAATACTATGGTTCTCACTTTTCTAAATGTGTATTAGCAAAGATTTTATTTCACTTAATCTACCATCAAGAATTTTCAGTTATATACCACTGATCTCTAAAGTTTTTTGTCTTTATCTTTCACCTTAAAAAGTTTGAGTTTAACAGAGTAAAGCAATTATAAAGCAGTATAATCTATATTTAAATAAAATACTAAACATTTAAAAAGTAAAAAATATAAAACAAGCTCATTACCCACCTTTAAAAGCATAGCTAACATGGTAAGTAAGGTATCCACATAGCCATACATTTTGCCTTGTGAAAATAATAGAGTAGAACGATGAAGCAATAACTTCAGTTCCTAAATAAATAAGCACATGATAATGAGTGTACAAGATTTTTTTATAAGTTTTATTTGCATAAAAAAGTTTTGTTTTAAAAAACCAAACCTTAAGCACATTCACCTTATGATTTTTGACTATAATTAAGATCCAATATTGTAGAAACTACAACTTATAATATTTAGTAAGTGGCTGAATCTTAAGATTAAAAATCATTTTTCGAGAACACTGAATGTAATACACTAAAATAAAACTGTGGATATAAGCTGTACAGACATCCTCAACTGGGGACAAAGTTCTAGAA
Organism: Lemur catta; assembly: GCF_020740605.2. Taxonomy (NCBI): domain Eukaryota; kingdom Metazoa; phylum Chordata; class Mammalia; order Primates; family Lemuridae; genus Lemur; species Lemur catta. The sequence goes on along the minus strand of NC_059135.1, from coordinate 34,500,206 downwards.
TATAACCCAACAAGAAAAACTTGCTTGTATGTCACATAGCCTACCTGCTGTGCAGCGTTTGCATCCTGTGCTAAAGTATCTGGATCATACATTGGTTCCAGAGCTTCCAGAGCTTTCTCAGGACGGCCCAGCTGCTGCTGAAGGGTGGAAAGTGAAATTCTTGCATCCAAATGAAGAGGGGCCAGATCAACCACTTTGCCGTAGCTTTCAGCAGCCCGTTCCATGTAGCCTAAGGCCTTTAAACATTCTGAGATGATGTTAAAATAAAGCATAAGTATGAACTACAGATTTGTAAACTGGCCAAAATCATTTTTCCATTTTAAAAGACGTAGCAACATAAAAAAAAAAAGAAAAATGAATGCATATTTCTAGTGCTTTAAAACAACTATCCCTTCTAATCTCTATCAATTGATCAATCTATCAACCTATCTAACTAAATTCAAATTGCTATAAAAATGTAATCAGTGTACACTTACAATCTGGGGCTCGGTTTTATTTACTTAGCACTATGTTTTAACATTGTCCCATGTCTTCGGTGGCATTCTGAATGGTTACATGATAATCAAATTGATTATTTAACCATGTTATTTGACATTTGTTTTCAAATTTTTACTCTAGTAAATAACACTGCAGTAAACATCTTCATGTATATGAGTCAGAATTCACAAGTGGAAGACCAATTTAATTCACAGGTATATTTTATTGGGCCACAGTGCTTTTAAAAATTATTAAGTGCTTACTTAACATTTTTAAAAATTAGGATTTTTATAAAAACCAAGGTACTGGTTTCTTTTGAAAACTCTGAATTTGGCAACAGTGGGCACCCCGATTCCCACAGGGCACATTGCCCGTGCTGAGAAACAGCCCTTCAGACAGGACTCTTAAATTCTAACCTCTCTACTACTCCCACGTGCCCACTCCACTCATTTTTGTTACCCATCAGGTTCCTAAGTTTTGTGATCCCCAATATAAATTACCTCCTCTCATCCCACTCAATTAGTTCCTCAGGATAAGTTCTTGGAGGTGAGGTTATTGGTCACTATTCCTCAAACTTTATGCCCGATCAGTTACTAAATTCTATCATCTGAACATGAAAACAAGACCCTGTAAACATTTCTTCTCTCCATCCTGCTAACCTCAACACTGATCTAGGCCCTTTTCATCTTTCCTTTTTCACTGCAATTATCTCCTAAATAATTTTTGCCTCCAGCTGCTTTCTCAGATCTCTCCCAACCATCATATTTATGTTAAATTTTGATAATAAGGAAGAATACTAATATAAATGGATCATCACAATGGCATTTCTTACATTTTTTTTCATTTTTCACTTTTAAAGATATTTTTCTATTTTATGTTGTTATGCTACAAACATTCAACTTCTCTAATCATCTTTCTTATATCCTGATCCCAAATTTCTGATTGTTAGATGTCTCTGAGATATTATTTTCCAATCACCTCAAGCTACATGGGCTCAAAATGGAAAAAGCATTTATCAGAATCATGATCATAATTAAACAGAATTTTTAAAGTACCTCCTATTAGTAACATAGAAGCAATTTCAATATCACAGCCTTAGAAAAGCAATAAAAACTCAAACTCTGCTCATGCTGTATTCATGTTTACTCATCTAGACAGAAAGGTGTTATCTTAATCATTAAGTGCTCTCTTTCCTAGCTCATGTCTGTGATGTAAGTGAGCTACTGCCCCAACATGTCAATCAATGCTTCTCTAGTTATAGAGAACTTTCTGCTATCATGTAACATTTGAAACCAAGACTATTCAATTTTTAATGCATCTTTTATGTTAACTCAGTAGGAAATCCTATCAGAATATTTTTTGCTTTCATATATATCTTCAGAGATTTAGTTCTATTTCTTAAGCTATTTTTTCCACTCTGATTTATTTCAGATTACTGTGGACTTAGGCACAGTGTAATAAAATGACTGACAAAATCCAATCCTGACCACATATGTGGCTCAAAGAGAACTGAAAAATACATTAAATATTTTCTCTCAAAATAAGACATTAAATATAAATCTTTACTGTAAAAATTTTTTAAAAATTAGATTTCACCCCAAATCTGACTATCCACTGGAAACCAGAGCCTATGGTTAAACAGGTAAGAGACAGGCATTTAAGGGACATGTTAAGGCCGGGCGCGGTGGCTCACACCTGTAATCCTAGCACTCTGGGAGGCCGAGGTGGGTGGATTGTTTGAGCTCAGGAGTTCGAGACCAGCCTGAGCAAGAGCGAGACCCCGTCTCTACTAAAAATAGAAAGAAATTATACGGACAGCTAAAAACATATATATATAGAAAAAAATTAGCCGGGCATGGTGGTACATGCCTGTAGTCCCAGCTACGCTGGAGGCTGAGGCAGGAGGATTGCTCGAGCCCAGGAGTTTGAGGTTGCTGTGAGATAGGCTGATGCCACGGCACTCTAGCCCGGGCAACAGAGTGAGACTCTGTCTCAAAAAAAAAAAAAAAAAAAAAGGGACATGTTAGTCCTTCCAACTGCACTCTGGTACCATTAAATGAATCATTCCTCCAAAGCATTAGCGAGGGGGAAATCACTTAGTAGCCTAGCAAGACAATTTTAAAATACTCACTTTCAAACAGCTGCCCTGAAATCAGAAATACTTGCACTTATCATAATTATTACCACCTTGGGAAAATAAGTTCTTGCCTGCTTATATGATTAAAACTTCTCCCTCCCACAAAAAAAAATATTACCTGCGTGCCGAAGCCAAACTACTGCAAGATTATATCTTTCAGAGCAAACGAGTGCACTGAGGAGGGGAAGTGCAGAATTGTATTCGCCAACATCCAGAAAAGCTTCAGCAACATCCAGATACAGGTCTCCCATGTCTTCAGGATTCTGTTCCACTAGTGTTGTCAAGAGAGGCTAGACCCCAAATAAAATCCTAAAGTTAAACATTCATTACAAATGTGTAATCTACCTATAACTCTCTTTTTAACATATATATCCGTTATATGAGGCAAGCTGAAAAGGAGCAAGGCTTAATAAAAACAGCTTGAAATGATCGTTTTTCTATTCACTTCTCTATTTCTATTTTAAAATCCTCATACTTACTTATATCATTCACCTATTCAACACATTTTGTGGATGTGTTAAAAGGCAGGCAGGCATTGCAGGAACTAAGACAATGCTGATCTGTTGTGCTCTTCCTCTAACAAGGCAAATATCCCACAGCTCCCGGCTTCTGTGTTTGCTGATGTTTTTGGAAAGTTTTTCCCTCACACATATCCCCTTGGTTTACTTCCTTACTTCCTTCAGGTCGTTATTCAAATGTCACCTTTTCAGGGAGATCTTTCCTGGCTCCTCTATTAAAAATTGCAACCTTCCCCCACCCCCAATATTCCCTATTTTTCTTCCCTGTTTGATTTTTCTCCAGAACGCTTATCACCAATATCCCATATGTTATGTATTTATTTTATTATCCATCTAATACCATTAAAACAAAAGGTCCATGAGGCTAAAGATTTGTATATTTTATTCAATTCCTTATCCTAAGGTCTACAAAGTAGCCCAATACATTTTTTGTTCAATGAAATACTTGCTCCAAAGTTGGCAAAGGAGAATCAACTGTCAGAATTATTACCAACTGTCTAAAGGCCCAATCTAAAATTCTTATCTCTAGATTGTTCTCATCTTAAAAGAAAAACAAATTATTATAAGCCCAATTCCAAAACACTTTTAGCTTTTGTAAGACATTCATACAAAAATATGATGCTTATTGTGCCCTCCCTAGTTATTAAGAAATGTGAAAATCTAGGGTCAAGTTATATATTAATAGTTTCTTGTCATTTAAAGAAAACAGACTGTGGATTTGATCTGAAGCATCTCAAGTGCAGATCTTAAGGTTACTTACATTAAGTGGTTCAAGGATGTTGAGATGTACAAGGCAGACCATCAACTTGACCGTGATATCTATTGGCACACCATCAGGTATAGTGCAGGTAACATTCTCATGAGCTGTGGAACACACAGACAAGCAGTTCCTATATGCAAGCTTAGGATGTGTATCTTCTTACGTAACACCTCACTTCATTCAAAGCAAATGATTCCATAGTCAATTTTAAGTTTGGCTAACTCCACTAATAAGTTCTTATACATCCTTCAGTCTGTCCTTTGGTAGGAAGTATCCTTCCTATTCCTTTCCTAGTACTTTATGTACTTATCCAAAACATAAATAAACTCCCACACCTTCTACCAGAACTACAGAGAACTAAAAAGAGGCAAAAATGACCAGGGGGTATGAATTCTCTCGTTTCTTCTTGAACTGAAAGCTCTTTTTAGACTTCACTACAAAGAGGCTAAGAAAAGTATAAAATACTACTGTGTTGTTTTCTAATGCTTCATTACAGCAAAACAGATTTTAAAGCCCTGGGAAATTAAAGGAATTTTCATCCACATTTAAAGTATTTTGTATTTTGTAAAGTCTAGTAAATTCCAGCTAAGTTTATGTGCTTCCAGTTGAGAAAAACCTGAAGGACATTTGAGATATATCTTAAGAAAAACCTGAAGGACATTAGAGATATATTTTTAGTGGTGGAATAAAATTAAATAATTTGATCTGTTTTACAGAATTTGTCATATAAATTATAATACAGTTGACCCTCTGTATCTTTGGGTTTCATATCTGCAGATTCAACCAATCACAAATGGAAAATACTAGGGGAAAAAATACAATAATAAAAATAATATAAATTAAAAAAATAGTAAAAACTATTTACATAGCATTTACATTGTATTAGGTATTGTAAGTAATCTAAAGATGATTTAAAGTATACAGGAGGATGTGCATAGGTTATATGCAGATACTATACCATTTTATACGAGGGATTTGAACATTTAAGTATTTTGGTATTGAGGGTGGGGCGTATCCTGGAACCAATCTCTCATGGACACTGAGAGATCACTGTACTGCCTAAAATTACCAAGTCATAGGAGGATTTGGACAAGTTTAATTAAGAGACCGTTTTTTTTCATCACTGAGCTCTAAGACAATAACTGATATCAGAAATCCAGCTTAGATATTTATTCTGCTCAATGAGAGCAGAATTTACCTACCATGTAAATTTACTCACACTAGACCATAAGCTCCATGAGGACAAGAACCATGTCTATCTGACTCAAAGCTGCATCAATCTGAATAAGGACTAAACACGATGCAGTCTCCTATTTTGGAGATGAAGTCTCACTCCATCATTCTGGCTACAGTGTAGTGGCATCATCGTAGCTTACTCACTGCAACCTCAAACTCCTGGGCTCAAGCGATCCTTCTGCCTCAGCCTCCCGAGTAGCTGGGACTACAGGTGTATAACACCACACCTGGCTAATTTTTCTATTTTTTGTAAAGATGGGATCTTGCTCTTGGTCATGTTGGTCTTGAACTCCTGAGCTCAAGTGATCCTTCCTGCCTCAGCCTCCCAGGGTGCTAGGATTATAGGCATGAACCATGCTGCCCAGCCACAATGCAGTCATTTTAGTAAGACTTTGACTTTACTAAAATGGGATTGTATCTATATTAGATATGGATTCCATAATCCAAACTCTATCATTTTGATTTTCTTTCTAGAAATACTGTTTGCGATGGTCTGAATGTTCATATCCTCCCAAAATTCGTATGTTGAGACCTAACCCCCATGGCGATGGTATTAAGAGGTGGGGTCTTTGGGAGGTGATTAGGTCAATGGGACTTGTGTCCTTATAAAAGAGGTTTGAGGGAGCTTGTTTGCCCCTTCTGCCATGTGAGCACACAGCAAGAAGGTACCATCTATGAGGAAAGCACCCTAACCAAAAATCAAATGTGCTGGTGCCTTGATCCTAGAACTTCCCAGCCTTTACCAGCCTCCATAAATGTGAGCAATAAATTTCTGTTCTTTATAAATCACCCAGTCTAAGGTATTTTGTTATAGCAGTCCCAACAAACTAAGACACTGTCTGCTAAAATTTATCTACGTGTTTTAACATTCAGCAAGAAAGGTGAGTTATATTACATGAAATACTTTCAATAAATCTCAGTATACTCATTAAAGACACAGTTGAGATTGTGTGCAGATATATAAAGCAAAAACCTTGCTTTCAGATCAAATCACAAAGTAAAATTCAACTTTATGTTGAATATGAGATGCATGCCTAAAATCAAGTGATTCAAAACCTTTAGACTTAAAGGTTTTGATAAGCTGCTCAGTAATTCATTCTTTTTTCCTGTAAGAATGAATGAAAAAGACCCTGAGTCAATGAGAAATGCCATGTTCAAATGGACAGACACACTGAGAAATAAAAGGGACCCAAAATAAATTTTTTAAAAGACTACTTGTAAGTCAGTACTCACAAGAAAAAGACTGGAAATCTCTCCAAAGAAAAAAATACTTCTTGGAAAACTTTGCTATGAGAATATTAACTATCAACTCACCACATTATGAAATAACTTTTTACCATAAAATACCACATTAGTAAGAAAGGATTATATACACTTTCCTATGCAGAGGAAACTACAACCTTTATTCTCTTCTGAGGTGCCTTCTTTTGAAGTTTTCTTTTCCAGCACAATTCCAGAAAAATCTGTAATTACCTAAAAGAATGAGAAAAAAAGGAAATAACCGTTATGCATGAAAAACCTTTTATAATGCAAAGACTTGTAAAGTTAATTCAAATTATTCCTACAATAAAACTGGGCTGTAAAAAGGAACAGTAAGTCTTTTTAAAATAAGAAATTTGTGATATATTAACATTTTTGTATCATATTAACACTAACTAAATATATATAATTCCTCTGTAACAAACCAACCTACTTTCCCCCACTAGCTTAAGAACTGTATCATAGCAATTTGTCTGACTGTAGACTTGCCTGTCTGCTATCTTGTAAACCGACACACCTGGCATCTATGTTAATGGCAGTATGTTTTATTATATGATAGCAATATATTTCATGCTGAATTACTACAAAATCTAGAAATCAATTATTTCCATACAGCCTTTAAATATATACATAATTTAACATATAATTAAAATGAGGAATTGCCAATTTTTAAGAATTTCTAAAACACAGATACATGTTCAAAGCCTAACAAAAAAACACATAAACATTCCTACCTCCAAAGCTTTGTCATACTGCTTGTTAGAAATACACAGTTCAGCTGCTATGTTAACATCCTCCATGGAGACCAGGCTCTGGTGTTTTGAGAAAGCTTCATCAATTATGTTAATAGCTGAAGTAACATCATTGGCTTCATAGTAACTCCTAAAAAAGTTAATTGGCAAAATAGATGAATACTTATTTAATTCTGACTATAAGACTCATTTCCTTGCTTGGGCCCTCTAACAATTAATTGTGATTTTCATTTTCTTAAAATGTGGGAGGAGAAAATACTTGCTTCTTTAAAATCATAATCAGAACTAATCCAGAGAAAAATGTGCAATGTCAGTCTAACAATACCATCATTCAAGCATCTCCCTCTCCAAAAGCTATCACCTGTCATTCCAGCTCATTCCCTCTGTAATCCAATACCAACAACTATTCTACCTCAGTGCATTTACAAAGCATGGATCCTAACACTTTTTCATCATCCCCTAACACCCTTCCTATCCTCACTTTCTTCCTTTTCTGTGGTCCAACATTATAATTATTCCCTTGCATACATCCTCCATTCTCTTGCCCTGCTTTCCCTTTATCAAAATCACCTGATAAAACCCCAACCCTGGTTAAATCCATCTATGTCTACTCTTCACCACCACCTGCCCAGCTGACCATGCCAAGGGGTCTCACTCCAAATTAATGACCAGTAGCCTAGTGGGTCCATGGTACTGACAAGCAGTATTACTACAGTTACCTAGTCCAGTACTTCTCAAATTTTAATGTGCATACAGATCAACCAGGCATCTTGTAAAAAGGCATATTCTGATCCAGTAGAGCTGGGCAGGGCTGAAAACCTGTATTACTGACAAGCTCCCATGACACAAATGCCAGTCTGTGGGGTAGTAAGGTCCTAGACAACTCTTATGCTTCTCCCTCAAATCTCCAATACTCTCCCATCCTCACTCTCAGCTGATGGCCTTGCTTCATATTTTAACAAGAAAAAAGAGGCAAATCAGACATCCCACATACTCCCAGCACATCTACTTACTTATCAGTATCCTTGGCCATATTCTCTGCCTTCCCCTTCATCAAGGATGAATGATAAGTATTCATGAGCCTAACCCCCAGCTAGATGCCATTCCCTCAAGGATATTGTTCAAGCAATTGTCCTTTCTCTCACAAATCTTCAATGTGTCCCTCAATTTTGGATCACTCCTGTCCAAATACAAATATATTGTAATTTTTCCCAACTTAAACAATTCTCTTACCCCTACAACCCATTCCTCTATCTCTTTATAAATGTCTCCAGTTGCCCATCCCCCCACTGTCTTCAGTGCCTCCCCATTCTCTTTAACCCAATCCAATCAACTTTTCCTCTTACCACTCTGCCAAAATTTCTGATCTCCATGTTGCTAAAATCTCACTTCTCATTTTATGTGATTGAACTGTGGCATTTCACACAGATGATCATCCCTCCTCCTTGAAGTGCTTTCTTCAATAAAATTCTAGAACATCATGTTCTCTTAGTTTCCTCCTACTCCACTGGCCACTTCCTCTTAGTCTCCCTGCTGCTGCTTCTTCTTCTCCCCTGACTTCCAAATGCTGACATACCTCAGGGCTCAGTCCTCGAAACTTTCCCCCCTCCCTTCCTTTCCTCCTTTCTTTCTCCTTCCTCTCTCTCTCTCTCTCACCCCTGATCCCCATATCCAATACATTACAAAATATTGAGAGCTCAGCCTTCCAAATACATCAAAATCCAGAATCTGATTACTTCTCATTACCTCCTGCTACTTCTACCCTGGTCCAAGCTACCATTTTCCCTCCTATGTACCACTGCAATAATTTCCTAATTGGTCTCCTGCTTCTGCCCTTATCACCGATCAATCTATTCTCAGAAGAGCAGCCAGAATTGATGCATGAAAAATTTAAGTTGGATCATGTTACTTTTCTACTCAAAACCCTCCAGTGACTTCCAAACTCATTCAGAATAAAAGCCAAAGCCCTTACAATAGCCCACAAGGGCCAAATTATCTGTTCCTCTGATACCTCTCTGCTCTGCTCCCCTTAATCCTTCAGCTCCCATTTTATGCCTAAACATATCTTTGTACCTGCCATTTCCTTTGCCTGTGATACTCTTCCCTAAATATCCATTCCCATACCTCCTTTAGTTCACATTCGGTCAGTATGACCATAACACAGAAAATTAAGTCGTTCTCTATTTTAAAATAACACACTCCCATACCTCAAATTCCTATTCCCTTTCCCTGCTTTTTCTTCATATCACTTAACATCTGACATTCTACATATTTAGTTGTTTATTGCCCATCTCCCCCACTGGAATGTAAGCTCCACAAAAACAAGGGATTTTTAAAAATTGTTCAATTCTGAATATCCTGGTTCCTTGTACAGTACCTAACGCATAAGATACATTCAATAAATGTTTCTGGAGGGAAAGTAGAGACTGAAGGGGAAGCCTAATCAGAAGTTACAGTCCAGAATTCTATGCAGGAAAGACCTCTACAGCAGTGGCAGAACTGACCATCACCACTCTTCCCCAACAAAAGCATTATATATAATACAAGTGGAAAACAAATTTACTATCATAGGCCACCTAACAGTTTACAAAGTAGAAGCTTACTGGACTAACCACTGTGACAGCTAAAGATTTAACTAATAACAGATAGCCTGGGAAGACTCTCAGTGTTCATGATATACCATCAGAGATCAACTGGGGGTTGCCTTGCCTCAACAAATTTCCTAAAAATGCTTCTAGTATTCCTATATACCTCATCCCTGGGAGGTAAGGGACAATTTCACAGCTAAGCATCATCATAATAAAGGCCATGGAATTAATAGGGTTCACATAATGTACCCAGATCAAGATGACTAACCCTATCCTGAAATGCTATATAATAGATATCCTTAGAATAGAAAGCATACCACAAGGCATTACGTAGCCAAAATGTTTCCTGCTTTGTTTTGCTGTGTAGCATATCAGAGATGTGAATGCAGTAGGACCTATTTTAGAATAAAATATATAGTACAGTCAATAACATTTGCCAACTATAGTAGTTTTAGTCTTAAAACTATTATTTTAGCATGGGCTCAAGAAAAAATGATTACAGCAGGTCCCAGATTACAAACATTTCATTGGCATATCTGCAATAAAAAATAATTTTTAAGATTATTGCATATATACACAACTTCAACTAAGTTATGGAAACCTGGGAACCTAATCATCCTTTCAGAACATTCCTCATTTTTAAGCTTCTGAACACTTGATATGTAATCTATATACAAAATTTTCTAAGCAATTACACAGTCAACTTGGAAACAGAAAAGTACTGAAAATTGGGCAAAATATAAAATACCAAAGGCAAAAAACACTCACTTGAACTTCAATGAAAAGTACATTCTATTTCAAATATATGCTTTGATTTGGAAAATACGATGATAAATAAGAACATTTAGATAAACTTAAAACTTACTTTGCCATATCTCTGGCCAATTGCATAAAACGTTCTCCATCAGATGGAGACAAAAGGTTTAAAATACGCCTATAACCATCCATGGCCATTTTATGATCACCCATCTGTTCATAAAGACTTGATCGTTCCCACAGGTAACGGACATTAGTAGGTTCATATTTAAGAGCTTAAAAAAAAAGAAATATAAATTATGAAATTATCACAAAAAGGGGTGCCTTATACCCAGGTGTGACCCATCATCTCAGAAAATTTAACAAACACTTTAATTCTCTAATGGAACCAAGGGAGTTATTCTGCGATAAATCTATCTTCACAGGAACTCTCAACTAAGTTTGATCCAAGACCAGATAGAACCCGAATCTCCATATTAATCTTCTTCACTTGGTCACTGTTTTCTGACAGTAACTCTTAAGGAACAGCTTAGAACCAACAAAGATCTCTGTGGAAAACTGAAGGTACTGTTCATCTACCAACTTTCCTGTTATATTATCTCACAATATTAAAAAAGTCACTGATAAATGTGATAGCAGAGAGACCCCAATTATTTACCTCTGGTATTACAAAATATAAGAAACAAATATATTTCAGCCAATATCACAACCCAGAGTATCAAGTGCAATTATCAAAAAACCTATTATGTAACATCAAAGTGAGGAAAATATTTTAATTACCTTTTGTATAGCAAAAAATAGCCTGCTTAATATTGTCTTGTTCCAGAGACATTTCTGCCAGTCTAACCCATTCTTCTGTGTCACTGGGATTTAAATGTGCAGCAATCAACTCAAACTGCAATGATTTCTCCATGTCACCTTGGTCCTCATATATCATGGCAAGAGTAGAGAATGGCTCATAAGCCAAAGGAGCTGAAACAAATTTAAAAAAATAAATTCCATTGCCTGAGAGAAGAGTTTTGAGCTGAAGTCAATCCTATGGTTCAAACTGTGGGTCTTTTTTTAATACATGAACTCTTTAAATCACTCTAGCAGAATTATACTCTTTAATGGAATTTAGAACACACCCTAGGTCATATTTGCTTCATTTTCATACATTTTTAAGTCTTTATTTTCTCAAAGCAAAGTGTAATTTCATGAACAATTGTACTCTCTGCCACAAGTTCCTCATGAAAATCCCCCTTTGCTAAGACTACACATAGCTCAATAACTCAGCAAGTTAATCCCAATAAGCATCAGCCCATCAAGTGGTGCTGAATCTCCATGATCTAGCTCCCATGCCAAGGAGTATGGTGTGAATGGATGGATCACACCCGAGCAGCACCTAAACCCAGGATATCAAAGTGAGTAGCTAATCTACATTTCTGAAATACTGTTTCTGAAACAAAATTCAAAGATTACAAGGTATTAAAATCTAAGATTTCTGTCTAAAGTAAATAATTATAAACTGAAATAAAGGAACAGATAATACTGGAAAGTAGGAACCAAATGAAATACACCAAAGGAAAAAGTTTGTTAAGTCTTATTTCTGAAGGAATAAATAAGAAAAAGCAGTAGCCTCAAATTACCCTAAGGAATAAGCCAGGAAATCATAACAAGACCTCTAAAAGGACCCTCGCCCAACTAAAAGGAAATGCCAAAATATGGAAAAGATAAATTAAAAGTTCCCTATATTACAACTACCCAAGCCACTCTGCAAGGCATTATTTGGCAACACACCAGAGAAGCAAAATAATATGAGTAATTAGTAAAAAAAAATCAATCAGAAGATGTCCTTCAATATGACCAAGATGTGCTGTTTGAGAGATAAGATGACAAGTTTAAATTGTGTCTTTTACCAAAAAATAGATTAAAATAATCTAGCACTGCCTACTTTGGAAAATGGAAGAAAAAAGAATGTTCTTCAAGTGGTTTTAACATAATATGTTTGTCATATTTAAAGAAGACTAACAATAAAAAAGTCTAAAACCCCTAAAATGAAACATTAAAAAACAAATGAAAAAAAGAGCCTGTAAGAATTCAATAAATATTAATATTCCACTGAATCATACTCTGTGATTTTCATTTTCATATAAAAAGTAGAAATTACTATTACCACAATCACCTCCAAGCTTCTGGATATATTTTCCAAATAGTATAACAAAGAACTCTTCCATTTCTTTTAAAAGTGAAACTACTAAACTGCTATTATCAATAAAGTCTCCACAGAACACACCTTGTCTTATGATTTCCATGCACATCAATATTGCCTCTTCACGTTCTCCTCGAGCAAAGCGAATGTTGGCTTCACCCATGAGACCTCTCAGAGCTCTTGGAAGTTTACTCCGAGGCCTTTTCTCCTGTATGGAAGAAAAATGACATTTACATTAAAATATAGTAAAGTCTTAGATGTCAATTCCAACTCTTTTAATAAATACAGAATATAATGAAACTGAAATTTCCCTTTAAACTTTTTCAATTTTCTAAACTCAGAACCAAATGATTACAATTTTAACTAACTCTTTAGCCTGAAAGTCTACACTGCACGAAAAAGTCTAAAACTCAATTGCAGGAAAGAACAAAACTATTCTATGATACTCTCTAAAGAGAAGCACTTCAGAAAGTTTTTAAAAAGCCTTCCTACAGGCCGGGCACGGTGGCTCATGTCTGTAATCCTAGCACTCTGGGAGGCCAAGGCGGGTGGATCGTTTGAGCTCAGGAGTTTGAGACCAGCCTGAGCCAGAGAGAGACCCCATCTCTATTAAAAATAGAAAGAAATTATATGGCAACTAAATATATATATATATATACACACACACACACACACACACACACATATCTATACATATATATATATATATATATATACACATACATATATATATATATATACACACAAAAAATAGCTCGGCATGGTGGCCCATGCCTGTAGTCCCAGCTACTCGGGAGGCTGAGGCAGAAGGATTGCTTGAGCCCAGGAGTTTGAGGTTGCTGTGAGCTAGGCTGATGCCACGGCACTCTAGCCTGGGCAACAGAGTGAGACTCTATCTCCAAAAAAAGAAAAAAAAAAAGCCTTCCTACAGTGCAAAGCTCAAAGTACAGTAAAATATATGAAGAAAGCAAAAACCAAAGTGGTCAGGAATTACTAAATTACTAATTAGAATAATAACAAATGTAGAACTGGATGTTGCAAAATGGATTTATGAGCCAGGAAACTTATTATGACATAATCTACCAAAGATCCTCCCTCTTGCAAATTTATCCACTCAGACTGAACCTGGTTAAAAAAAAATTGAGTTATAATATGGCCCTTTGAAAAGCAAAATTACAATCTGTTTTGACATATATAATAAAGATTTTACATAAAAATTCTCTAAAAGGAAACATAAGAAACAAATGTCAGTAGTCCCATAGTATTCCTTTCCTATAGTTTGAATTGTTTCCTGACTATAAAGATTTCTTTTTCAATTACTATGTCACTTTCTTACATTCTGTTTATAAACACCAAAATAAGTAACAATTTACCTTCATCATTTTCTTGGTTTCACGATTGAGAACCATCTCCAATACAAATACATCGCCTGCAGTGGGTTGCTCAGGTGTTTCTTCCTCTTCCTCCTCTTCTTCCTCTTCCTCCTCATCATCTTCATTCTCTCCAAGCATGGAAGCAAAGACCTTGTGAACTGACTTACTCACTCCATCTGATGTTTCTCCTGAGAAAAAAGACATTGGTTGAGGTTGAAAAAAAAAATGAAAAATAGTATTTTCTGGAGTATAAATTTCTACCCCAGTAACACCAAATTTGAAAGTAAAAAACAGTAAATGAACACCCCCAAAAAACAACCCAAAGAAGGCTGTCACAAAGCCACATATTTTGCTCTGTAGGAATGGCTAACTCATCCTTTAGGGCTCCTCCAGATATACAGGCAAAATTACCTGGAAAATCGGGGCACATACAGTAATAGTTAAAAGGAGAGAGGAAAAAAAACAAAAACAAAACAACAAAAAAAATTACACGGTATAGACCTAAGAACTAAAGAAGCCTGGTGGTACAGAACCCAGGTGGTATAGTGGTATAGCCTCTGTTAATGTAAGGGCTCTAGAGCCAAGCTACCTGGTTTCAAGCTTTATCTCCATCTATCACTAGGCTGCATAACCTTGGACGAATCACTGAAGCTCTCTATATATCAGTTTCCTCATTTGTAAAAATGGGTTAATAATAATGTCTGCCTTATAGGGCTACTCTGAGAACGAAATGAGTGCCTATGTATATTTTTACATATATGCATGCTTAGAATAATGCCTAGCATATCAGTGAAAGCTCACAAAATGCTACCATTAGTATTAAAATAGATTATTTCAGGAACAAAATAACATGACATACTTCATTTGTATCTTAGAGGACACCACTACAGTACAATGATTTTTGTATATTCATAATCATGACCTTGAATGATCAAGAGAAGGTTAAGTACAGAAGGCAATTTTCTGTTAAACAAAGCAGAGACATTGCTATCATTTGAATATTTGTCTCCTCCAAAACTCATGTTGAAATTTAACCCCCAATGTGGCAGTATTGAAAGGCAGGGCCTTTAAGAGGAGAATGGATGAATGGATGAATGCATTCATAGGCAAATGGGTTAACAGGGGAGTGGGACTGGTGTCTTTATAAGAGGACTAGAGACCTGAGCCAGCACGCTCAGCCCTCTTTGCAATGTGATACACTGCACCACCTCAGGACTCTGGAGTGCCCACCACCAAGAAGGTCCTTACCACATGCGGTCCCTCAACCTTGGACTTCTTAGCCTCCCTAAGAAATAACTTCTTTCTCCTTAAAAATTACCCAGTTTCAGGTATTCTGTTATAAGCAACAGAAAACAGACCAAAATAGACATGTAATACATTTTAGAAAAGCTCCAACAAAATAGTTAACTTTTTTTTTTTTTGAGACAGAGTCTTACTCTGTTGCCTGGGCTAGAGTGAGTGCCATGGTGTCAGCCTAGCTCACAGCAACCTCAGACTCCCGGGCTCAGGCAATCCTCCTGCCTCAGCCTCCCGAGTAGCTGGGACTATAGGCATGCGCCACCATGCCCGGCTAATTTTTCTATATATATTTTTAGCTGTCCGTATAATTTCTTGTTATGTTTAGTAGAGACAGGGTCTCGCTCTTGCTCAGGCTGGTCTCGAACTCCTGAGCTCAAACGATCCGCCCGCCTCGGCCTCCCAGAGTGCTAGGATTACAGGCGTGAGCCACCGCGCCCGGCCTAATAGTTAACACTTTTAATACGTGTGTGTGTGCTGTATTCAAAACCCTGGCCGGGTTCAGTGGCTCATGCCTGCAATCCTAGCACTTTGGGAGGCCAAGGCAAAAGGATCACTTGAAGTCAGGAGTTTGAAATCAGTCTGTGCAAGAGTGAGACCCTGTCTCTAAAAACTAGAAAAATTAGCCAGGCGTGGTGGTGAGCACCTATAGCCCCAGATACTGAGGTGACTGAAGCGGGAGGATCACTTGAGCCCAGAAATATGAGGTTGCAGTGAGCTATGATGACGCCACTGCACTCTAGCCTGGGCAACAAAGCAAGACCCTATCTCAAACACACACACACACCCCAAAAAAACCCCTCAAGCTTATTCACTTCTGTGAAATACTTCGAACCTCAAAGATGCTGGATAAATGAGACAATCAATGTTTAATGAAGAACAGATTTAAAAAGCCACGTGTTCTGATCAATAAATATTATGAAGTCATAAGAATCATATTCAAGGGCCAGGCGCGGTGGCTCACGCCTGTAATCCTAGCACTCTGGGAGGCCGAGGCGGGTGGATCACTCAAGGTCAGCAGTTCGATACCAGCCTGAGCAAGAGCAAGGCCCCATCTCTACTAGAAAAAAAAAAAAATTGAAAGAAATTAGCAGGACAACTAAAAATATATAGAAAAAATTAGCCGGGCATGGTGGCACATGCCTGTGGTCCGGGCTACTCGGGAGGCTGAGGCAGAAAGATTGCTTGAGCCCAGGAGTTTGAGGTTGCCGTGAGCTAGGCTGACGCCACGGCATTCTAGCCGGGATAACAGAGTGAGACTCTGCCTCAAAAAAAAAAAAAAAGAATCATATTCAAGAATCTTGTACATCCAAATTAAAGATGAAATGTGTAAAATTTATCACAGGAACAACAGAGTAAAAAGAATCATATGATCCATCTTGACAGATAAAAAGCAGCATTGTGTAAAATACAACATCCATTCCTAATAAAAATTCTTAGTCAACTGAAAATGAAAGGGAGTATCTTTAATTTCTTGAAGAGTATCTACAAAGAACTTTCCACAAACACAGTTAATGATGAACTATAGAAAGTTACCAAGAATGAAACAAAGATGCCTGCTATCACCACTTCCAGTTCAATATTTTACTGGAGGTCCTAGCCAGTGCAATAAAGAGAAATAAAAGCCATAAAGATGGCAAGGAAGAAATAAAATTTTCATTACTTACAGATGACATGGTTATGTAAGTAGAAGATCCAAAAGAATCTACATATAAACTGTGAAAATACATGAATTTAGCAAAGTTGCCGGATACAAGGTCAATATATAAAAATTAATTGTAGTTTTATATCTCAGCAACAATGAATTGAAAATAAAAGACGACCCTAACTGCATGATGTGCTGGAAAGCAGCTCAAAAGCAAGAATTTAGCAGTGGTATTCGGCAATATCCAGGAGGAAAAAGACAATGGCCATATATTCCAATTAGCAGACTTTGCCAAAGCTCGTTCAAAACTGACCCCTTCTTCTGCTGTGAAGACATGCTCACACTCACCAAAAGTCTTGGTAGAGTTCTGGGACAGTTCCTTCCTAGGACATTACAAGCTTTGTATCTTAAAAGGTCTGATAGGATTACTTGAGCTGAGGCCAGCCAGTCCTATGTGTCTGACTGCTCATGAGGAGCCTGAACTGGACTCAGGTAACCCATATTTTAGGGAGGGCCTGGTGGCAGCTTTAGGCAACAAGGCTGACAGGGACGCAGTTGTGCCTGCTGCTACAGCTGCACCTTAAAGACCTGATAATAGAAGAGCAGCTCCTCCCCTGAGTAGGTAAAGAAGGACCCACAGGTTATCAGAACAACTTCAGCCCCCTTTTCCACCCCACTTGCCTAGCAAAGTAAGAAACTGTAACCCCAGTTTTCCTGGCTCTTTGCCGCTTCTTCCCCACTTGGTCCAGAGAGGTAGGAACAAAGTCAGTCTGTTTTCTGCCCATCCTATGAGCATGTATTCTCTGTGTAAAGGCTTATTTGCTTAGAGCAAAAACAGCCAGCCTCTACTTCTACCCCCCGAGAACTAAAAAGTTTTGTTTAGTTCTCAGATAGTATACATGAAGCTATATTCTAATGGACAGTTCAGCAACCAAAGAAATTTGACATGGGTAGTAAATGGATACCCTGAGCTATTACCAGCATTGTAAGCACCAAGAAGGACTATCAGTCACCAGAAATTAGTAAATTTACATACTAGTTCATCAATTAGTCCCTGACGAGTTTAATTAGTCTGGGTGCACTAACCAAATTTAATATCTGGACACGCAAAGCAAAGAACTGGATCCTAGAATGAGGTAGCATACCAAGATACTGTGTGTGTAAGGTCCCATCTGGGCAACCAGTTGGCCTTCCACTCTATCATTTCTATCTTATCTCCCTATAACCAAAGCTGTGGTTTGGAAGCCACTTTGTATAGAACTATTAATTCATTACAATCTGGGGGAGGATAGTCTGGAAGTAATTAGTCACCAACTTAGAGGGCCAATTTAAAATAATGATTGTAAAAAGGTTCCCAAACAAATACTTGTGTCAATTTTAAACACTTTTCCATCACTGGAACTCACAAAAATAACCATCACCATATTCAGTAACTCAACAAGTATTTATTGAGCACCAAGCATTATGCTCCTGATAAACCAGATAATCAACAACAGAATATCATTGCAATGACAAAATGATGTTTTCACTAAATTACTTTGCTTAGATACTCTTAACATTTAATGCAGGTAGCAACTAATCTTAACATACCTTCATTGACATCTTTGTCTTGGGATTTGGTAGAGTCAATTCCTGATGATGATGGAACTTCAGAGTCATCTTGACTTTCTTCAGCTGATAACTTTCCTTTTTCCTGAAGACTCTATGATTGAAAATGTATTTAATGAGTCCAAAAACTAATGCAAATCTAGCTCTCTCCAATCAAAGTATCTTGTTCTAGTCCTAGCTTTGCCACTACTCTTTTTGTGACCATGGCTGGGCCATTTATATAACAGAATAAGGCATTTGCCTTATTTTCTATTTCTATAAAACTGCAGCTCTACACATATACATAGTATGTGGAATCTAAATTTGAATACTGCCAAAGCATTTCAAAGTACTTAGGTTTTACCCCTCGGTCTCAGGTATTTGTAAAACAATTATTAATAATATGTTAATGATTTCATTAATCTACACATAGTATCCTAATACTGTCCCATGATTAGGAAAGAATCCACCAGCTAACTTCAAAAGGTTCAATTTTATTTTCTCTTGGGCTTCAAATAAGTGAGAAATACGGAAAGTTCAGGTATTCCTAAGTATGTCCTCGTTAGTATAGTGGTGCGTATCCCCACCTGTCGGATGAGAAAAGTATGAGTACGTATGAAAAAAACAGGTATCCGTTAAGATTTTGTTATTAGACAATAACTACGTTTTTGGTAGGAGATTATATCACACCAGCGGGAAACTCCTCAAAAATGGGAGCTCAACAACTCCAGCTTAGAAGTAGAGAAACTGAGGCCTAAACAAAAGAGGTGAGTTGCCCACTCACGGTCACAAAACGACTTAGCGGCAAAGGCAGGACTAGAACCAGATATTGCATGGCACCAAACTCTTCTCCTCACCCCGCCCCCCATTTCACCTAGCGGCACTAAGCTACCCTCAAATAAAAATTAAGTATTAGGCAAAAGGAATAAGTAAGAGGTTACCACAGAGACAAAAGCTTTCAGGTGGGGAAAAACATTTTTAAAAGGAGCTTAGCACAGTGATGAGGGAGGGGTGAGATCCAGTTTCTGTAAGACAGGGAAGAAGCTGCTGGAGTTCCCAGGCCGCTTCATCACAGCGAAAGGGTTCATCTGGGTCCTCCACATCTCTAAGCGCATTAGGGCGAGGAGCAACTGAAGAGCACCCTGCCTAGCATCTCACTTTCTTCTCGCGGGTTTTTCTCTCTTCTCTCCGCCTTTCGAACTCCTCAAAGGAGATTTTCCCTTCCAGGTAGTCGATGAGTTCCGGGCTGAACCCCGACATGTCTGCAAGGTCAGTCTGTTAAGACACCGAACCGGAAGAGCAGCAGCTCCCAGACTCTACCTCACGCCGGGCCGCAGCGAGCAGGGACCCGGCGTCCTTCTGGAAAACTCGCCCGGCCCGCGCCGCACTCGCAGCGGTCGGGTTCCGAGTGCGCACCAGGCCGGAGCCTACTTCCGCCCGCCGGGGGCGGGACCTCGGGGCGGAGTCGCAGCGCGCCCGGCTCGCTCCCGCTGGCTCCCTCGGGCTTCCTGCATTAAGAATATTAGGCAGTTGAAAAAAAATGGACTTTGAAGAGATTTTCTTTAATCTAGCTAATTTCCTTCCATTCTTCACGAAGATGTTTATTTCATTCTCCAGTCCATTTTCTTTTCCGAATGTTTTTTAAATTAGTCTTTGCTGTAGTGACTTTTTTCCCTTAATTTAACCAAACGATTTGCTCTGCCATGTGCATGTTTCACTTTCCAGTTCTCCCGCAATTTACGCATTAAATCCCACCCCTCCAGGACCTTCAATTTCCTCTTTTTCCACGAATCTTCGGACTCTCCCTTTCCTCAGGCTCCTCAGTCTGTAAAGAAGTTCATCTGGGCTTCATGTTCCACTTCTAACTCCCACCCAAGTTTTCTTCTAACAGTCAAATTTGTAGAAAGAACCATATACTAGATATGGTTACCATACACGGTTACCCATTTACTATAGGCCATCTACCGTTTATATAAATTACATACATATCTCAAAATAATCCTTAGAAGTGGATGTTGTTATTGCCATTAATGCCAAAGTCTCTTATCTAATAAGTAGCAGAGTCAGGATTTGAACCCTGGTTTCTCCAAATCCCATACTTGGGATCAGAATGATATACTGCCTGCCCTCAATGGCACTATTTTTCAACTCCTGCACACTCTCGTGATTTGTATTTTACTTTGTATTGTAAATATTTCTCTGCTTATCTCATTCTACAGACACTAGCTGTGAACATCTTGAGAACACCACTACCTGATGTGTGGCTGTAAATCCTACTCTATAGCCTAATAATTTGTGCTCAAAACACATTTGTGATTAAATTGGATGGAATTGAAAGTGCCTTTGGGACTTCGGGCAAAGGAGTTGAAGTATAGGGAATGCAAGTCAATATCAGGTAATTAGAGACAAGTGACAGGTAGCCTATCACCTAGCCATCGATATTAGAATCCAGGTGAGGATAATCAGTGGTAGAATGGCAGAATGAGGGGCTAGGATCTGCAAGAGCCAGATTGCCAGGTGAGAGGAAAAAAATCTCACAATTAGAAATTATCCCCTTTCTCATGAGGAAGGATCCTCAGTGTCTTACCTGGGTATAAAATAGGGAAGGTGAGCAGGGTGGGGTGTGTTAAGGTAATCCACAGAAATCACTTTTAGGGAGATTCTCTCCTAAGTTTCTCCAGGCAGTTAGGGAACTGCATGTAAGAGGAAGTCCTAACTCTGCTAGGGGGAAAAAAAGAATTAAAGTGAGGAGAGATGGTTACCTGACAAGGAAAACACTCTCCTAAGACCCAGATGGCTTAGGCTAGCTTGTTTGGCTTTCTGGAATACGGAAAAACAATTCTGGAGATACGGATTCATGTTGTGAAGAATAGGATAGTTTTTCTGCTATAGAACACCTTAATGATATGAAAGTTCTTTTAGAAGTCAGAATGTAGCACAATATCTTGAAAGTTTAATCCATTTTTCTTTTCCCCAATCCCTTGTAAGTGATTTGATCCCTGGTAAGTCAGAGGCATCATTTCCTTGAAATGAAGTGAAATTGTTATAGCAGTAATGAAAATACTGTCAGAATGATTTTTGAGAATCAAAATGGAAATTCTGAAGGAAGCAGCACATCAAATTTATACCATGGCCATAGAATTAAGAGAGTACAGAGAGAAAAGATGACTCCATTCTTTCTCCCTGTCCAGGGGAGGAGCCAGGATGGTCTATGACCCTTTGGGGAGGCTGTTTTTCTACGAGTCTTTCACTTTTCTGTAGAAGCTTGTGAGAGCTTTCTTCTGGGCTATCTTTTCAAGGATGTTTATAGAACAAATAGCCTTTAAAACAGAAATATTGTCTCCTTCTGGGGCAGGGAGCAAATTTGTTTTCTGACTGGTATAATAAAGATAACATTTTCCTCTGGCGCAGAGGTTGGACATGTTTGCTAGCAGTCCCATCATAATAAGAGTGAGGACTTCCTAAGTTTGGGGTTCCTCACCTTTGGCATGAACCCACTTGTGCCCAGCATACCCTTGCACCCACATTCATATGACCCTCATGACACTTGGGGAATAAGGAGAACTGATGTGAATGTAAAACTCATGCTGCCTGCCACACCATGAATATCAGTCAGTTGTCTCAGACACAGGCATCTCATGTGTCTGCCAGGATTGATGAAAATGCGTAAGGCTGGTGTGTAGCTTACAAGTAGGATAAAACCTCACACTCTTACCAGTTCTAGACCACCCCAGATCTCAGGCAAGGAACAACAGGCCAGGCTCTAGGGAATGGGGTACTCGTTGAAGAGGAGCAGAGTCAGTGTTGAGAAGCTGCCAAGGACTTATATAGAGGAGTACCACGGACTCCTTGAGAGCCTAGAACACCTGCAAAACATTTATTTCAATTGGAGAAAACACTATACTTCTGCTATTTTCTACCAGTTATTCTCGGCCAAGAGTGAAATCACTTCCCCATTGGGCTTTAGGAATGTGTGTAGGAAGGTTTTGATTACCAAAATGATAGGGCAGTGGTGGAGAACTATTAGCATAGGCTGTCTGGGACCAGGTGTACTGAATAGTCACATACAGTGAAGAGCTGGCCTTCCCCAACTGCAAATAGCACTACCATTAAGGAACTCGAGTCAGCGTGAGGTACGGGCTTCCATTGTCAGCTACTGCCAATTATGAGGAATTTTCCAGCTTAAAAATGCATGTCCCTACCCTAAAGCTTTGCAAGCTCATAGCTAAATGCCCCACGCAGATGCCTTTTCTTTTCAAAGGCCCTGAAACACAAGCATGCCCTTTGTGGAGGTCTTGACACCCAGAGCAGGGATGGTGGTGAGAAAGGGAAAACCAGTCACTACTATTTGAATGGAACTCAACAGTGGTGAAACACTCCCTGCCACTCTACCATTTATCTGAATAAGTTCTACTTTTATAAGGAATAGATCAATAATTATATTTTTAAATAGCAAAAAAAAAAAAATCTTGACATTAACTAAAAGCAGCTTCCATTAATGGTATGAAGAACAGCTGAATAGCACATGTTTACTTCAATTCAACAAGTAACTATTGAACACTTGCTACATGCTAGGCATTGTGCTAGGTGCTGAGGAAATAAAGATGAATTAGATATGATCTCTGCTCACAAAGAACTCACAACCCACCAGGGAAAACAGACACATATACAAATAATTACAACAGAACATTTTAAAACAGAAACAGAATCTGTTCTTGCACAAATATTTTATTCTTGACATCCATTATCAATCATCCACCATAAAAGCCACAGTAAACTATTTTGGAATATACACATTAGTGTTATTAGGACACTGATGTTTGCATTCTAGTTCAATGTTCCCTTTGCAGCAATCACAGAGAAAATGATGCAGCTATCCATAAAGATGCAAATGAGAATATGGGAATCAGAATAACTCAGCATGAGCTGGGGTGGGGGTAGGGGATTAGCTGGAAAAGAAGAGAAATCAACTGTTCCACTCCCCCTTCTTGAGGAGGCTGTGTGCAGCAGAGTGAGGGCTGGGGCCTAGCTAGGATATCTGGTGTCCACCTCTGAATGTTTTGGCAAAGAGGATCTCCCAGAGACCTTGACACCTCTTAGAATCCCATGTTTCTTTGCTTTCCATTTCAACTTAATTGTGGTTATTTATCACTTACTCCCATTTGGCATGAGACTAAAACTGTGAGGTCTTTTAATAACATATACTGAAAATGAGAATGCATCTTCCTTTTAGGAAAAAAGAAAAAGACAAATTTTAAACTCAAACCTCTATTACATATAATGAATTGTACCATAGTAAAAATAAGCATGTCCCTTTCAAATAAAAATAGCAATTGGCACAAGGTAATAAATGTAAAAGACAAGTTTTAGAAACAAACTTAAAGAAACTACCTAATTTAGAAGATTATCATCTCTTTTCACTTTGTAGTCTTTTTGTAACTCCTACAAATACATGCAGTGCTCAATGTCAATATTTATGGTTACACGGGGGAAGAACACTCCTAAAATATGCACATATGTCACATAGTTCCAGCTGTTTATATGTAAATCTGGAACTGTAGAATAAAATAATTACAGATTGACAAATAAAAAAGGAGGGGAAAAATCCCACGAAAGTTTAGCTGTGGTTGAATTTTGCTAATGAGAAGCCTCATCTGTAGTTTTAAAATAGCCAGACACCTGAAAAAAATAAGAAAATTTATAATGAAATGTAAAATGAATACATATGATCAACCCAAAGACACCCAAATCAACATATTTCAATGAAAAAACTCTTTTTGTCTTCATTTTCTCATCAGAGATGTTAGGAATGTAGAGCTTGTAATTATAAAATATACTACAAATCAGAAGCTCTGCTTCTTTCACAAAGTTGAATAATTCCTATTATATTACAATTTCACCACCTTTATCAGTTTCCTGTCCTTAAACATTACCTTATTCCATAATCACATGAAAGGATTTATTTGATATTTTCCATGATACTTTCTATGGGGTAGAGATTAGGATCTCCAATTCATAGATCAAGAAACTGAGGCTTACAAACAACTTATCTGCCAAAGTAGGTGCTATGGTGCTATGGTATTAATAACTATTCTCTGTTTTAGTGTCTGATACCCTAGGGCCTAAATGTGAAAAATAGTCAAGGGAAAACCTCATTCACATCTTTCTGTTTATTCCATTTTATTTTTCATTTTAGACAGTATTCAAGTGCATATTCCACATGGTAAATTACATATTTTTAGAATAACAATCATTTTTTAATTGTCACATTTAATAGAACTAATAATGAAAACCCTTTCAGAAACACAACCAAGTACAACAGTGGTATGCTTTCTTACAATTTCATCCATGCACTTGTGGAAGAATGGGAAAAGATTTTAATTATGATTTCATTTCCTTTATTATTCAGCTAAACAAAAAGCTAATGGATTAGAATCATAATGTATTTGCTTGGAATGCACCCTACCTGTTCCTTTAAAAATGGTAGGTATTTATTCGATAGCAATGCAAGAAATAAGAATATAATTCAAATCTTAAACATAAATTTTTAATTTTTTCCTACGAGAAAAATGACACCCTTACTAGTAGTCTACCTTTTTTTTCTCAGTGAGGAAGTTCAAGCTCAAATATATGCATAATACTTTCTCCCAAAAAGAATCATTCTTTTAACTTTTACATCCATTCAATCCAACTGCTCAATTCGACACATTTCTTTATGTATGATTCCCTACATAACTTAGCTATATGACCTGGTCTGAAAAAAGCTATAGGTAGGAGTGCTGCTCTATTATCAATTTAACAATCCCATTAAGAGTGATAATCCTATTATTTTAATATATTTCTCTCTAGAAAATTATGCCTAAAAAATCATAAAAATCATAAATGTAGGAGGGACAGTCAGAACCACAAAAAAAAAATCATAACTATTTCTTTTTTTAAAAACCAGACCATTAAATACCTGATCCAAATCCAACTATTTAACAGTGATGAGTATACTCAAAACCTGAGCACTTATTTCTGTGAGGAAATACAATCATTTTTCAAATAAATACTCCTAAAATCTCTACTATATGGCTGAGTTGTATGTTTACACAGATCCTGGGAATAAAGAGATAACTTTTACCTGAGCTCAGAAAAAACTTTCAGCCTTTGAGGTAGTTTAGAAAGGAATTTTCTGCTCTTCATAATCTGCAAATGCAGAAGCAATAAGCTCTGATTGGAGAGAGAGAGATCTGGGATTCTCATTCACCGTGAAAGTATTTGGAAACCTCCCAAGATCAAGACCTTTGCCTTTAAAATATGCCTGAAGGCTTCTGAAAAACTAAAGAAAGAAAGAAAGAAAATGTTCATTGCCATATGTAAGTGAAACACCCAAAATACTCAAAAGTGAACCTCAAAGGTGAATATTTTTTTCTTTTCTTTTCTCCTTGAGTTGACATTAAGGCTAATTTAGGAGGCAGGAGGTTGAAAATCTAGAAACAGAAGTAGAAACTTCAGCAACTTCTCCTCCTTACTGCCTCTTCTTTCTGACATTTCGACCCTCAACAAGATAATTCACCGTTCTTAGTGAAAATTAGGGGAGCTGGAGGAGAAACATCAATTATTGTGAATCACTTCCAAGTACTGAGGTCAGAAATGCAACTGAACTGCATAATGATCATCTCTGCGTCTCCTCTCCCTGAAGGTGAGATTCCAGTCGCTGCCTTCTCCAATAGTTTCTTTTCAGACACGGGTTTTTCAGATTTCCATTAGGAAATGAACACAGAGAAGCTGTGCAAAGTGCTATTTGTTTGATTGTTTTAATCCTAAATTGTTATATTTCACATAATTTTCTTTAAAAAACTATATTTTGAAATAGTCCTGTCAACATGTTTATTGTATTAATATTTGGCAGGTTTTTAAAAGAGGATTTTAACTGATCTTTTGAATTCTATTTTTTAGATAACTGTATGTTGAAAATATGCCTAGTAAATTGATAACCATGAAGGGTCAACTTTCAATTTTTGCAATTGAGCTTTACAAGTGCTGGTTATATGATGATCTATCTGTTTTTATCATCAGTTCAATCTAAGCTGTGCAAAAAGCAATTCCCTGTTATGCTCTTGATTTTGTGTATGTATTAGAAATCAAGGTTATAAAGTCAATGTGTATATAAGATCATTTACAAATGTAACGGGCTGTGTGTGTATAAGATTATTTCTAAATATAAATTTGTTTCTCCTTACAGAAACAAATGTAAATTGGCCAGAGAAACAATAGGACACCAGCCACTAGGCTAAGCAAGACCCTGGTCTGCTCCTACTGGGAAATCTTCACAACCCTTGGGAGCCCCTCTCCACTGTGCTCTGAAATGCAGAGTCCATAAATCCAGAGAGATGCAGTTCTGCTCTGCAGCCCAGCACGCCCCAGGTGGGAGTTCTTACCAGATCTCGGTTTCTGGGGTTGTTCAGTGGCTTCCATTTATCATTTCTCAGTGTGGCTCCATGCACATGCCCAAGGAGCACCAGGGTAACACACAGCAGCCAGAGGGGTGCTTGGGACATGGTGGAGTGAAGCCGAGGGAAAGGAGGGGTCAGGGGACTGTCGACGGTCACTGAGAGAGGTAGAGAGGCGGGAGAGTAAGAGGAAACATCTGTAAAGGGAGACAAGGAAGGAGAAATAGTATATTGGTTCACCTAAATTTTGTAGCCGTCTTTTTTTCCAGATTCACTTGCAAATGAGGGCCCCCAAATCCAATTGATTAGCGTAAAGTAGCTGTAATGATGAGAACGTTACACAGTGATAAGCAAAGCAATTATGAACATAACCTAGACAGTGTGAGTACGTTTTCTCATCTTTAAAAAAATGCACTTTGTTGTTTCCAAAGAAAGTGCAATTTTTTAAAGAACAAAAAATAAAACTTTAAATTATTTTTAAGTCTTAAGACAGCAGTCTTAAAAGAAAGAAAGAAAGAAAGAAAGAAAGAAAGAAAGAAAGAAAGAAAGAAAGAAAGAAAGAAAAAAAGAAAGAAAGAAAGAAAGAAAGAAAGAAAGAAAGAAAGAAAGAAAGAAAGAAAATTACTTCAGATACCCTGAACTGAGAAATAACACCTTACACACACATCTGAGACAGACAGACAGACACAGACCACACCAGTGTGAGTAGACACTGTCTTCCTCCCCAAGGTGTGACAGGGAAACCGAAACACAAAGGGCTAATAAAGCTTACCAGGAGTCTGGGTTTAGCTGGCCTTTGTAGGTGACCCTGCCTACAATCTGCAAGGCGATCCACAGGTACTTATAACCAGTGGTTCGGCTGCCGGGCTAGTCATTGACGTGAGCAGGGGGAGTTAAAAACGATTCCATTTTCATCCATGGCACAAAGACTCTTGCGAGTCAGATCTTCAAGCTTCTTCAGGAGTAACACGGAACCTCTTTGTCTTATAAATGCAGCAGCCGTTCCTTGAACTGCTGAACATTTTATGTGGATTTTATAAAACTCACAAGGTACATCCGCACCACAAAGTGGTTTCCTCCTTTTTCACTTTTAAGAGAAAGTATATACACAGCAGCTGGGAAGATGATGATGATGATCCCACTTAATAGAATTCTCTTTTGGAGATATCAGTTGTTAAAATGAACAGCAATTTTTTGTACAGGAAATTCTATTGCAAGAGACAAAATTGTTCTTTCTTGACCCACATCTTGTATTTTTTTCTCAGAATCTCAAGAAGCATTACATGTTCTAAACCATGGCATGGTTTATCATAATACTCCTTCAAAAATAAGCAAGAAAACAGCATGTGTTTCGTAGAAAAAAGAAAAATTACTATACCTACAGCATTCCTTGCTGAATAAATGCCATCTGTGGAAAATGGTAGGGCCAGGAAACTGGACTTGATGCGTTGTGATGTTTCTTTGGTTCCAGTAATTTGGAACAAAATTCAGGATGAGTTTTTTTTTTTTTTTGAGACAGAGTCTTGCTCTGTTGCCCAGGCTAGAGTGCCGTGGCGTCAGCCTAGCTCACAGCAACCTCAAACTCCTGGGCTTTAGCAATCCTCTTGCCTCAGCCTCCCGAGGAGCTGGGACTACAGGCATGTGTCACCATGCCTGGCTAATTTTTTCTATATATATTTTTAGCTGTCCATATAATTCCTTTCTATTTTTAGTAGAGACAGGGTCTCGCTCTTGCTTAGGCTGGTCTCAAACTCCTGACCTTGAGCGATCCTCCTGCCTCAGCCTCCTAGAGTGTACGATTACAGGCATGAGCCACCGCGCCTGGCCGGGATGAGCTCTTCATTGAGAAGGGTGGTGATCCAGACTAGAAATTAGAATGCCTGGCTATGGTCTCAGCCTTGCCATCTTGACCTTGGGCAAGTCACTAAGACCTTCATAATTTGTTCATTTCCTTTGTTCATTCAGTCAACAAACTTTTATGGAGTGCTTACCATGTGCCAGGCACTGCACTAGGCTTTGAGGATAAAATGCTAAGAATAATAAATGCGGTCTCTGCCCTCATTAAACAGACAGATTAGTGGGCAAGACAAATATTAATCAAATCGTTATATAACAAAATATATAAATATAAGTGATCATTTCTATGAAAAGAAAGCGAGTACTATGACGGTATTAAAACGGGGGAATCTGATTAGTCTCAGGGGTCAGGGAAGGCTTCTGTGAGCAAGTGACCTTACATCTGGTCGATTGACTAGGAGATACCTAGGCAATCTGTGGAAGACAGGGAGAAGAGTCTCCAACAAGGTGAACAACTGTCCTAGCCCCTGTGGCTGAAAAGGAACATGGCCCGTTACGTGAAAGCAACTGGAAGTTTGTGTGCCAGGAGTAGAGGGAGCAAGCTGGGGGCCTGAAGCGAGATGGGGCTGGAGAGGTATTCAGATCATAATCTCTCTGCTGCAAACAATACTAAGTGATTGAAGGGGTTTTAAGCATCCAAGTGACTTGATCAGACTTGCATTTTTAAAAGATTATTTTGGTTTTATTGGGGAGGAGAGATTGAGCTAGAAAAGAGGGACGTGTGAAGCCAGTTAGGTGACCATTGCAGTAGCCCAGGCAGGAAAAGATGTTAATTCGGACTAGGACGGCGGTAGCACAGATGCAGAGATGTGGCTGAACCCGAGAGAAATTTAGAAGAGATTGGTAATGTACTGGATGCTATGGCAGGGGGCAGAGGTAAGGGGAAGGGAGTTTCAAAACCAATCCCTAGGTCTCTGGATTATGCAGCTGAGTGGATTACAATGCCATTCACTGAGATATCAAGCACAGGTACAGAGGAATGAAGATGATGATTCTATTTGGAATGTGTTGAGTTTGGGCCTAGATTTGTGTAGACCTCAGGTTTCAAAAGGGATAAGAAATGTATGAATAAGAATTCTATGAAAGGGTTCTGAGATGATCCTGGGTTCACTGCTACCCAGGATCATCTCAGAACCCTTTCATAGAATTCTTATTCATACATTTCTTATCCCTTTTGAAGTGCAGATTTAAACTTTAAATTCTCTCTGAAGATTTTGGGCCTCCTCAGATTTATATGGCCCAAAGTATTTCTGGGACATTTGGGGCAGTGGTAGGGTGAAAATACCCCCCCGCCTCCGCCAAAGACATCAAGCGCTAATGCTTGTAAATGTTATCTTATTTGAAAAAAGGGTCTTTGCATATGTGATTAAGTTAAGGCTCTTGATATGAGGAGATTATCTTACATTATCTGGTTGTGCCCTCAATGTAATCAATTTGATCTCTTGTCCTTTAGTAAAAAGAGCAGGGGGAGATTTCGGAGACATACAGAGGGGAAGGTGATGTGAGCACAGAGCAGAGAGAGATTTGACAGTGCTGGCCTGGAGACTGTGGTGATGTGGCCACAAACCAAGGAAAGCTGGCAGCCAACAGAAGGTGGAAAAGGAAAGGAACAAATTATTCCCTAGAGTCTGGGGATGGGGAGCATAGCCCAGCCTATACCTTGGATTTTGGCACAGTGGTACTGATTTCAGACTCCTGGCCTCCAAAACTGTAAGAGAATACATTTCTGTAGTTTGAAGTCATCCAGTTTTTGGTAATTTGTTACAAACAGCCATAGGAACAGAACATAGGGGATGTTGAGATGTCAGGCCAGTCACGAAGGAAAAAGACCCATGACTCACCACAACTGCTTTATGTCCTACTGAACATGCTGCACTGTAGACAGACCTAGAAGCTGGATCCAAATTCTTTACTCCCTTTTGAGGAAGGTTGAGCTGCTTCTGTCATTCAACTCACAATACAAAATGGATTTGGGTTGAAATGTCTATTATGAACCTGGGATTTTACGTGAGTAAAACTATAATTTAATGTCTTTTTGATACAAAAGGGAGAAAAGTGTCTATGTCAGACTATTAAATTAGATCAGACCCTCTCCATGAGTCACATAATTTTGTAATGGACCACATATTTTAGTCCATTAATAATGTTACTTAAGTATTTGGAAGAGATACCATTCTTAAAATATAACTTAAATTTCCAGGTACATATTTTTGTACACTAAAGGGAGTAGTTTCAGAGAAGAGAAAAAATGAGGACAATTCAGATGGGTATTTCTTTGGATACTGCAGGGCATAATTGGGCAAATGATTCTTTTTCTTAGTGCTATTCATCAATTGTGAGCTCTAAAATAGAACCAGTAAGGTTTTATCCTAAGGGAAAGAAAACACCAAATAAAACCAAAAATAACCCTCCTAAAAATGATGATTAGTTCCTAGCATTCTGGTAGTGCTTTAGATGCATAAAACTGTATCCAATTATTTTAAACAAAATAGAATAAATAGAAAACCTTTACTAAAAAGTGCTTTCTGTAAGTCTGGCTCTGGGAAAATGCATGAGAAATTTCAATAGCAGAGATTATTTCATCTGAATCCTCCAAAAATAATATGCTCTCAAGTCCCAGTGGAGACATTCTAGGTTTCTACTAAAAATATTACCTGCTGTCTTCCACTTTTGAAACTGGGTTAATTAATGTTTTATTATTGAGTTGTAGAAGTTTTTTTATATATTCTGAAAAAGTCCTTTGTCAGAGATATGTTTCTCTATCTATGGTTTGCTTGTTAACGATGTCTTTGGTGAGCAGAAGTCTTTAATTTTGATGAAGTATAATTTATCAACTTTTTATATCATTGTTGCTTTCTTTATTCTAAGTACCTTTGCTCACCATTATATTACAACCTATTCCCCTATATTTTTTATGTAGCTTTAAAGTTTAATTTTTACATTTAGATCTATGGCTTATCTCAAATAAATTTTTGTGCATGATGTGAGGAAGAGTCAAGGTTTATTTTTCCCTATATGTATATTGTTATTCCAGCACTATATGTTGAAAAAACTTTTCTTTTTCTTTCTATTCTTTGCCAATGTCACACTATCTTGATTACTGTAGCTTTTAAGTAAGTTTTGAAATCAAGTAGTGAGATTATTTTCAAAATTTTATGACTATTCACAATTTTTTCATTTTTCCACATAAATTTTAGAATCAGCTTGTAGATGTTTAGAAAAATAGCCTGCTGGGATTTTGCTTGAGTTTGCATTTAACCTACATATCATTTTAGAGAAAATTGATATCTTAACAATAGTGAGTCTACCAATCAATGAATATAGCATCTCTCTTAATTTATATTAGGGATTTTAACATTTCTCTAAGCAATAGTTTGCAGTTTTTGATGTAGAAGATTTGACATATTTTAATTTATTCCTAAGTATCTTATTTCTATAATAATAGAAATGGCATTTTATAAAATTTATTTTACAATTGTTTGGTGTTTGTATATAGAAGTAGAATGTTTTTTGTATATTGACCTTCTATTCTGTGATCTTGCTATATTCAATTATTATTTCTAGTAGTTGATTTCTACACTTTTGAGGAGTTTCAAAATAAACAATATATCATTTGCAAATGGAAAAACGTTTACCTCTTCCTCTCTGATTTTTATGCCCTTTTCCCCCTTGATTTTATTTCACTGGCTAGGATCTCTAGTACGCTGTTGAGTAGGATTGATGAGAGCACACAACCATGCATTATTCTTGATCTTCAGAGTAAAGCATTCAGTATTTTGCCATTAAATATGATGTAATCTATAGATATTTTGTTAGATGCAATTATCCTTTATTCTTAATTTGTTGAGGTTTAAATATCTTGAACAGATGTCAAATTTTGTCAAATGCTTTTTCTATATCTATCCAGGTGATCATGTTTTTTTCCTTTTTTTCTGTAAATATAAATTACATTGATTTTAAAAATATTAAGTTAATGTTGCATTCCTGAAATAAATCTCACTTGATCATGATATAGTATCCTTTTTATATATAGCTACATTTGATTTACTCACATTTTGTTAAGGACTATCACATTTATATTAATAAGAAATATATATAACTTTCTGGTTTTGTAATTTTTTTGTCATGCTTTGGTATCAGGCCATACTTGCCTCATAAAATGATTTGGAAAGTGGCCCCTTCTATTTTGTGAAATAGTTGAACAACATTGGTGTTACCCAATGTTCAACAGAATTAAAAGTTCAAAGAATTCACCATTGAAATCATCTGGGCCTGGACTGTGTGTGTGTGTGTGTGTGTGTGTGTGTGTGTGTGTGTGTGTGTGTGTGTGTGTGTGTGTAGGAGGGGTTTTTGTCTTTTAAGACAGGTTTATTGATATATAACTTACATATCCTTTGTAGTGAACAGTTCTATACATTTTAATAAATCCATATAGTTGTATAACCACCACTACAATCAAGATTTAGACCATTTCCATCACTCCTGAAAGTTCCCTGATGCCCCTTTAGAATGAATCCCCCGTAACCCTCATCTGTTTTCTGTCTCTACAGTTTTCCTTCTCCTGACAGTCATATAAATGGAATCATACAGCATTGCATCTTTCACTTAGCATAAAGCATTTGAGATTCAGCATTACTTCTCCTATCAGCTATTCATTCCTTTTTTTTTCTTTTTTTGGCCAATATTCATTTTATAGATGTGCCACATTTTTCTACCCATGTACTAGTTGACAGACACTTGGGTTGCCTCCAGTTTGTGGAAATTAATGAAGCTGCTGTAAGTATCTACAGATAGGTCTTTGTGTGGACATCTGTTTTCAATTCTTTTGAGTCAATAAATATACAGGAGTGGTATTGCTGGTTCATATGATAAGTGTATGTTTAACTTTATAAGAAACTGCCAAACTGTTTTCCAAAGTGACCTACCATTTTACATTCCCACCAGCAATGTATGAGAATCTAGTTGTTTAAAAATCTGGTATGCCAGTTTTTGAAAATTTATATTTTAGGCATGTGGTTTTAATTTGCAGTTTTCTAGTAGCTATGCTAAACATCTTTCTTTTTTTGTTGTTTTCTGTTTGTTTGTTTTCTGAGACAGGGTCTTGCTATGTCACCCAGGCTGGAGTGCAGTGGCATCATCACAGCTCATTGCAACCTCAAACTCCTGGGCTCAAGCAATTCTCCCACCTTAGCCTCTCGAGTAGCTGGGACTACAGTCTCGCACCACCACGCCCAGCTAATTTTTAAATTTTTTGTAGAGGTGAGGGTCTTACTATATTGCTCAGGCTGGTCTCAAATTCCTGATCTCAAGCAATCCTCCAACCCCAGCCTTCCAAAGTGCTGGGATTACAGGGATGAGCCACAGTACTCAGCCTAAGCATTTTTCCATGTGTTTATTTTGCCATCCATATATCTTCTCTGGTGAAGTGTCTCTAGGTATTTTGTCTATTTTTCATTTTTTATTGAGATCTGAGAATTCTTTATATATTTAGATACAAGTTCTTTATCATATATGTTTGGTTTTCTCCTGTCTATAAATTGTCTTGCCATTTTCTTAACATTGTCTTTTGAAGAAGTTTATATTTTTGATGGAGTCCAATTTATTAATTTTTTCTTTTATTGTTTGGGCTTTGGAGCTAACTTAAATTTTTTAATTTCTCCATTGGCATTTTAGCTATACTTCTTTGTATTATTATTTTAATGGTTAATTTAGGAATTATAATATGTAAACTCATACAAATGGATAACCACAAGTAATAATCCTTTGGAATTAGCTAAGGTTAAGTGAGAAAAATAACTTTTTTTCAATTATTTCTGAAAGTTTTTCTAAATATATTAATCTTCTTAGTATATATTTGGAACACAATATTTATCATGTAAAATTCCCACATATACAAAAGTAAAAAGAATAGAATAATGCAAGTCCCTGTACTTATCACTCAGCTTCAATAATTATCAACAGAGCCAATTTTGTTACAGACATAATTGCTTTTTAAGTCAGGATTTTCGAGAATCTTGAGTCACTGTTATGATCATTCACTTAAAAATATTTAACAAACTTCTATTATACAAAATATAATTGCTAAATGTGGCAATACAAAAAGGCATAGGGAAAGAAACATGATCCCTGCTAGCTAAAAGCAGATAATCTATTTGGAGAAACAGCATGATTTGGTGGCATTTCAGAGTCAAATTTACCCATGTTCAGAACTTAGCTGAAGTCATCCTACTTTGCAGTGTTAGGAATTAGAAATAATACACATGAAAGGACTAGGATAGCCTCTGACACATAGCAGGTGCTAAATAAATGTCAATTATTAACAAATGTATACAAAGAGTATATAAAACCTAATGTGATGATTCCCATAGGGTATGGAACTGTGACAAGAAAGAGAGAGAAGTAGAGACAAGATCAGTCCTGACTGTGCCCTGGTAGACTTCTATGGAGAGAATTTCAACAGCAGAGATGTGGGGGGAAGTTCTTGAGCAAAGGCAGAGAAGTAGCAAAAGGGAGGAGATACTGAAAGGAGATACAGTAGTCCACTATGCTAGTGTTGCAAACCTTGCTCCTCGCTTCCTTTTATCCCTTGCTATGGACTGACTTGTGTTCCCTCAAATTTGTATGTTGAAGCCCTAACCGACGATGTGACTGAATGTGGAGATAGGGCTCATAAGGCGGTAATTAAAGTTAAATGAGATTGTAAGAGCCCTGATCCGATAAGCTTAGTATCCTTACAAGAGGCCCCAGAAAGCTTGGGCTCTTCGCCATTTCTTTCTCTTTCCCTGCTATGTGAGGACACAGAGAGATGATGTCTGTCTACAAGCCAGGAACAGGGCCCTCACCAGAAACCAAATCAACTGGCACCTTGATCTTGGAATTCCCAGTCTCCAGAAGAACTGTCAGAAATAAATTTGTTGTTTAAGCCATCCCATCTCTGGTATTCTGTTATAGCAACCTGAGCAGATGGGATGGTGTAAGGGAAAATGCATTTGTATAGGCAACAGGTTTCTTAGGCCAAACTAAAATGACCGACTCAGTGTTTTTTCCAGCCTGGCCCCTTGGCTAGCCGGCCTTCCTGGGTGGCATGAGTCAACATACGCATGTAACCAAGGTGTTATCTCCTATGTGAAACCATGTGATCACGCTTTCCCATGGCATGCTGCCACTATTGTTCAGAGCCATATATAAGCGCTTGCCATGTTTTTGGCCATGCTTTTTGCCACTGCTCCATTCCCCGCCTGCCCCCCCCGCCCCCCCCCCCGATAAAGAGCATGTCTTACCTGCCTGCTGCCACTCACCTTGTTTTCCAATTTCCGAAGACTGGGCTGGAGCATGTGCTAGCCACAGAGTATCTTCCTCACAAACGGCTTAAACCTGCAGTCTCCAAACCCAGGTCAAAGACCCGTACCATCTGTGGCCTGTTAGGAGCCAGGCTACACAGCAAGAAGTGAACAGTGGGCAAGCAAGAGAAATTTCATCTGTATTTACAGAAGCTCTCCATCACTGAATAAGTTCCACCTCCTCTCAGATCAGCAGCTGCATTACATTCTCATAGGAGTGCAAACCCTACTGTGAACTGTGCATGTGAGGGATCTAGGTTACATGCTCCTTATGAGAATCTAATACCTGATGATCTGAGGTGGAGCTGAGGTGGTGATGCTAGTGCTGGGGAGAGTCTGCAAAAACAGATTATCATCAGCAGAGAGGTTTGGCTGCACAATAAAGGTAATGAGCTTGAATCATCCCCAAACCACATCTCCCTACTCCAGTCCGTGGAAAAATTGTCTTCCATGAAACCGGTCCCTGGTGCCAAAAAGGTTGGGGACCACTGCTGTAAAGTATGTTCATATTAACACACGATCAACAAAAAAAGACTCAATCATCTTGCTTTATACATTTAACATTTTGTATCATTCTGACCAAGAAAGAACTATAGAAGGTTAAGAGTAAAGCAGCTGAAAGGATCTAGGGATTAGAGCATAAGATTCAACTAAAACAATCAAGCCCTTTTCACTTTGGAACTACAAAGGTTTAGTGAGAAGCTTCTTGAAGAGGAAACTTTATGATTCATCTGTTTTCATTCCCTGCTGAAATAGCAGCAATGGACATGGTGGGCATTACAGAGACCGTTGTCCCTAAGAAGGTGGTATAGGATTGGGGTGGTGGGGAGAGAGAGAAGGGAGTTGACTTTTTATAAAAGATTTTGACCTACCAGAGAAAAATTAAAAGGAATTTAAGAAAGGAACTGGTTTGCCCTTTTTAGAAAAAGTTTGCAATATTGTTGCATTTTAGGTAGGAATATATAACATTTAGTGTATTTATAAATCTTTGATCTATTTTCCCCCAATTTTTATTGTGGTAAAATACACATAAAACTTACCATCTTAACCGTTTTTAAGTGTATAGTTCAGTGACATTAAATGCATTCACATTGTGCAACCATCACCACTGTCTACCTGCATGATTCTTTGCATCTTTAAAACTCACAACCGTACCCATTAAATAATAATTCCCCACTCCTCTCTCTCAACCACCATTCTACTTTGTTTTTGTGATTTTAATAAAACAAATTTAGTTATATTTATAAATTGTAGATCTACAGAATACCATAAAGCGAAATGTGTTTTGGACACTCTCCAGACTTTTTTGATTACACACTCTTATTGTTAAAAGTTTGAACATTCCCTCATATACATACTACAACTCTACTAATATGTAAATAGAATATTTAGAAGGTCATGATAAAGATATATTTTAAAATATTTTGCTAATTATAATAGCTTCATATGATTAATAGCTAATATTTCAAGGCACAATATGTATCTAGGACAATAGAGGATATAAGTTGACTTTTCAAATAATCTTGGTAATTTTTAATAGGGAGGGATGACATTAAATTATCAGGTATGATTACATTATCATTTTTAATTCCAAACGAAGCTGACAAAGAATTGTCAGCACTGATATTTTCTTTGGTTAGTTTGTGCTTGCATTACTACTATTATTTTCAACCTGTGGTTTCTTGAAAGAAGTTGTTTTTAAGCTGCTTTCAATTTGTGATAGGTTAAAACTAGATAACATAATAAATAATAATCCATGAGTTATTTAACTGGCTCACATACAACTAGGATGTAATAATATGCTTAAAGTGAACAAATAAATGAACAAACTAATAGGGTGCTCTGTCATCCTATGTGCTATAGAATTCCCACTCTTCTCTCAAGGTGTATCTCATACACTATGTGCAGCCATCTTTGATAAAGGGTGAACATGTGACAGCATTAATGTCAATCCATTTATAAAATATTGGTGACCTAATTTGTTAAAGACATGAAAATGAATTATGTTTTCCTCTCACATCCCAATATGTTTTCTTATACACCACTTAGGATGTACACATCCCTGTTTGGAGAAACTTAGTTGGGGATATATCATGTAAACACTTTGAAGTTGTCTTTTTTCTCCCCAGCTTTACTGGGGAATATTAACAAAAATCATATAACTGTAAGGTATGCAACATGTTTTGACACATGTAAACATTGTAAAATGATTACTACAATCAAGCTAATTAACATATCCATCACTTCACTTAGTTACTGTGTGTTGAGAACATTTAAGATTTACTTTTTTAGCACATTTCAAATGTACAGTATTGACTATATGGTCATTCTAATGGGTATGAAGTGGTATCTTGTGATTTTGATTTGCATTTTCCTGATGATTCATTGTGTTGAGTATTCTTTTCACAGAACTGTTGCCTATTTGTATGTTTGCTTTTGAGAAATGTCTATTCATGTTCTTTGCCCATTTTTAAATCAGGTGATTTTTTTTTTTTTTTTTTTTTGCTATGGAGTTAAGTTCCTTATGTGTTTTGGATATTAACCCATTATCAGATATATGGCTTGCAAATACGCTCTCCCATCCCACAGGTTGTCTGTCTTTTCACTCTGTTGATTATTTCTTTTGCTGTGTAGAAGTGAGGTTGTCTTTGACAGGTTTTTAACATCTTTGTATACTTACATTATCCTGAAAACAAAAATGAGGTTTCTGGATCAGGAACTGACTCTTCTTAAGTACAATGGAGGGACTGGAGAATGGGTTTTATGAATTTCCATTTTGTTCTCTCTTCATCTTGTTGCCATACCTTAAAAGTTTATTGTTCCAGAGAGACTATATAATGCAGTAAGATGTTTAGGTACCAAATGCAACTAACTGAAGTCCTTGATCAGAAATATATGCTGTGATTCAACTTTGAATAAAAATAAATAAATCATAAGAAAACTAAAAGGTATAAGCAATTTCTTTTAATAAAAACTTCTAGACCATATTTTGGGGTTTGTAGAGACTTCCTTTTCACCTATACTTTGTCGTTCCAGCAGACATTCATTGAGTACATACTGTACCAGAAACCATGCCAGACACAATTTACATACAGCTTCTCTTTTCATTATCCAAAAAAACCCTTAGAGGGAAGATTATTATTTCTACAATTACAAGAAATGAAGTAGGCCTAGAGAAACTAAGCAATTTGCCTATAGTAGAATTTAGACCAGATTATTCAAGAAATAGAGTTCTTCCAGTGAAGACCTGCAATATGTAATAATATTAGTTCACTTCCTAATCTGTCAAAATCTTTCTGACCATATTTGTGATTCCTCTTACCTTGAAAAAAAATTATTTCCAATGATCTTCCCACAACCTTCTTTGTTATTCTATCCTACAGAGATTTCATCCAACTCTATGACTTCAATGTTATATTCACCAAGTCAGACAGACTTGCTCCCTCAGTTCCATATGTAAGTATCTGAATCAATGGCAGTACATTTAGTCTCTCTGAGTCTGTATACTCATCAGTAAATGGCAGCTAGTAGTATCCATCTTACAAACCCTGAGTGAGGATTAAGTGAGATAATGTGTCACATGTACCTGACACAGAGTAGGTTCTTCAGAAATGATAGATACTTTCTTCCCAGCTCTCCAAACTCTAGTCTTCACCAAACTAGACAAGCCAAGTTTTAACCTATCATTGAAATTTAACCATATAATTTTCTCCCTAATTACCATCTCTTTAGTTTCCAAATTTTTATTAAATCCTTCCAATTACACAAGGGTTTAAAATCTTTGCATTTGGACTTCTCACTTGCCTACTACATTCAAGTAGTTTGCTAAGCCCTAAACAGTCCAACTCTTTAGGGTCACCCTTTTGGCTCCCACCCTGGTTTAGACTATCTTTACTATTATTCCAAATTTTACAGCAGCTTCATAAGTGGTTTCCCTCATCTCACGTGCGTTCTACCCTACGTATTACATTCCCATTAGTTTTTTTTTTTTAACGGCTTTTTAATATTATCTTTTTTCTAAAATGTTTTAATCTTTACCAATGTTCTACAGCAGCGGTCTCCAACCTTTTTGGCACCAGGGGCCGGTTTCATGGAAGACAATTTTTCCACCGAACGGGGGTGGGTGGGGCTGCGGGGGGGGGGAGGCGGAGCTCAGGCGGTGACGCGAGCGATGGGGAGCCGCTATAATACAGACGAAGCTTCGCTTGCTCGCCCACTCACCTTCCGCCTTCCTGCAGTGCACGCCTTTCCTAGGTTTCATAGAAGACAATTGGTCCACGGAGTGGGGCAGTGGTTGCAGGGGAGGGTGCGGCGCGGAGCTCGGGCTGAGATGCGCAGCCGGTTCCTAAGAGAACACGGACTGTACCCGGTGCGGTCTGAGCGTTACAGAACTATTCCATACTGAAAAATAAGATGATTTACATTTATGAATATTCAAATGAGCATGTAACTCTGCAAAACCTGAAGCTTTCATTTACTCAGTATACTGATTTAAGTACATGTAGAAAGTCTATGGAACTTAACACTTTTCCAAACATATTCAAAAGAAAATTACTAGAAGCATTTTTAAAAGCTCAGTTTGACTTTAACATAATTTTATTTGAGTTAGTCGTTATTCTTGACTCACATCCAACATGCAATTACATTCTATTAACC
The DNA here is from genome assembly GCF_020740605.2 of Lemur catta. Classification (NCBI taxonomy): domain Eukaryota; kingdom Metazoa; phylum Chordata; class Mammalia; order Primates; family Lemuridae; genus Lemur; species Lemur catta. The sequence continues at coordinate 34,459,342 of NC_059135.1, read as the reverse complement.
ACAGTAAAATGCTCCGGCTCATTTGATATGGCAAGCTGGTCTACTCTTCCTTAATTTCAGGCTATATCCAAATTCTGACCGTTCAAAACAAATAAGACAGAATGAATCCACCTCTAATCAGACTCTCTCTCTCTCTCTCTCTCTCTCTCTCACTCACACACACACACACACATACACACACATGCAAAACAACCAGGGGTGGGAGAGTTGTTTTTTTCTCTTTTTAAGAGCTGTTTAAAATTCAATCAATGAATTGAGGGGCTTTTCTTTCACCAAAACATTTTCTATCTAATTCATCAGCTCTTTGAATTAAAGCTATGGAATAAAATATTAAGCATAGCAATTATAATAAAAGACTTTAGTTCCATGTTATGGGTGGTATGCAGACTTCTAAAATGGCCCCCAAGATTTACACCCCCCTGGTATACACACACACCTTATATAATCCCTTCCCCCTGACTGTGGGTGGAACCTGAATATAATGGAAATACGATTGTTGCCTTTCATGGCAAAAATGATTTGGCAGATATAATTTTTTTTTTTTTTTTTAATTTCAGCTCATCATGGGGGTACATAAGTTTAGGTCATATACATTGTCCATGTCCTGGCAGATATAATTAAGGTTGACTTTGAGTGAACCAAAACAGAAATTGTATCAGTGGACATAGGCTATTCACTTGAGCCCTCTAAATCTGAGTCTACAAGTCAGAGATAGAGGAAGTTCAAGAGATTCAAACTGTGGAATTCTCCTGCTGGTCTTGAAGGAACAAACTGCCATGTTATGAAGGGCTATGAGGTAGGGCGTGGCACCGGAGTTCAAGAGTCCCCAGTCAACAGCCTGCTAGAACACAGAGACCTCAGCCCTACGACCACAAGAAAGTGAATTCTGCCAATAATCTGAATGAGCCTCACATGAGATAGCAGCCCTGTCCAACCCATTGATTTCAGAAGTGTGAGACTTTGAGCAGGGAACCCAGTTGGGCTATGCCCAGGCTTCTCATAAATCGTGAGCAAATAAATAGGTTTTGTTTTAAGCTGTTAACATTGAATATGCTATGCTATATATATACACATACACATGTGTATATATAAGAGAATTGTTTGTGTTTGTATATATACACACATATATAGGAAAGGGAGTGAAGAAGAAAACGAATTGAAAAGACAGAAAAACTAGTGAGAAAGACCCATGAGATTTTCATGTTGTATATTCAATAGATTCCAAATTGAAGTGGTTTCATTCAAGATAATCCTCTAGGTATTCAAAGAAAATATTAAAGTTTTTAATTATATGTTTCTTATCCTTAAAAACTGACTTCTTTGGGTATACTTAATAATATACAGAATGTTAGTTCAGGTAGATAATTCATAAATGCTCACATATTTAGGAGTGTTGGTTAAAAGTTTGGAAGATATTAATCCCTCGAATTATATCCTATCCCATTTTACCACTCCCATCCTCATTCTATAATAAAGTTGGAATCTGTACTAAACTCTGAAATTATTCAGTGTTTCTTTTGGCATCTTGTAATCTTAAAGAGTCTTTCTAGTTGTTTCTAGGAGTCCTAGCAGATTAATTTTACTGACTAAGGTAGTGTTCACCAAACCTGTTTGAGAATTACTTTTGGGGCACTTGTTAAAACAGAATCACAGGCCTCTCCCCTAAAGATCAAATCCCTGGGGCGACCTGGAAATCTGTTTACAATGTCTAAATTATTCTTATCTTACTAAGCTGGGAAACTGGGCACCCAGGAGTATATCAAGTTAGCATAAGCAAAGTAGAAAGCGTGGTCTCTGAGAGAAAAATAACCATACAATTCCTTAAAATAGAATGTCAGTCATAAAATGGCCACAAAAATCCACGTGGGAAGGTACAAAATACAAAGTTGGAAAATACTAGAATTTATTTTGCTTCCAATATTTACCTGGGATGTGTCTTGTCCCATGCTTAGGCATTCTAATTTCTGAAACGCTAGACATGTTGGAAAGAAATCATTTTTAAAGAGTTTTTTCCAAGATGGTAGTGTGGAGAGTATGTGAACTGATAAGCAATTGTTGTACTACATGCGCTTATTCACCAAATTTATTTTTGAACATTCAGAACACGAGATTATGACAGATTAAAAACAAAGCACCAAAAATTGCTACACATTAATACCTGAGCGGAGACTGAAGGCAAATATTATCTATTAAATCTACACTATAATGCTGAAACATAGATATAAACATCCACAACACTCTACAGAGTACAATAAGTAGCACTTTTTGTGAATTACAACCAGTTAAATGTAATAATGTTAATTACCATACAAAAAATACACACAAATTACACATAAGTGTATTTAATACACCATACATCATACAAAATACTGGAGAAGATCATGCATGTTTAAATGGAAAGATCTGCAAAGTGACAATCATTTTTCAGTATATACTACAGGACAAGTTTCTTTGCACTGTTAAGTACTGTTACTTTGCACTACACTTTCTGGATAAGAACAAAATTATCAATTTGCAAATAAATGATTACTTACTGAGTCTATCTCAGCGTAACACATAGTTTGTCCTCTATACATTTTTAACTATATTATAACAACTGATGCAAGTTGAGAGCCATTTGTTTTATTTTATTACACTCCAAACTACTTTCATGTCAACTTGACCATGTTTTAGGAAAAGACATTTACTTTCTACTTATTTTTAAAGAAACCTATATTTTTGTCTTTTACGGGGAGTTACTAGAGGTAAAATAGGAAAGAAATGTGTTGTGTTTATGTTCAAAATTGAAATTGAAAAATATAATATACAACAAACTCTGAATATACAGAAATGTGGGCATCTTTTAGCAAAGACCATGATTGTCCTGTGAATAGAATTTAGAGTTTAGACAGAAATTATATCCAATATTTTAAATAACCACAGTAAAAATGCAAGTCTTCACATTTTTAAAAAAATTGGAGCCAGTTCTCTCTTGATACCTTAAAAATAATTAGGAAGACAAAAGAGAAATAGGGGGAAATAATGTTAGAAAATATACTACATGAATATGAGTTTATTAATTACTGAAAAATTATTACTGGGTCAATTAACTTTATTTGATATATACAAATACATGCCTCACTAACCTGATACAAAATGAGCACAAGTGTTCGGGAAGAATTCATGTCTTTGATATCTTATTAATAAGACAAAAAATTACATTTGAAGGTTAGTTTTTCCATGTGTGGTAAGTTCAGAACAGCAGTGCCACCACTTTCTCCTAGAATATTTTTTCAGAAACTTTAGTCAAACTTAATTTTTTACATATTTGTAGTGTAAATCAATTCTAATTTGAAATGAGAACTCTGAAAATTAAGGGGTGCCTCTAGAGCAATAGTTCTGCAAATACTAAGGGAAATACTGGTCAATATTTATTTTAAACTTTTATTTCACCAACCTCAAAGAAAAGGATTTGGGGCTAATTTGACAAGACCACCCATAAGAAAATATACAGTTATAAAATTGCAGGGCATTCCTTTATCATTTTAAGGCACAGTCTGTTTTATCCCAAATGACTATAAGTTCAAGGTCACAGTGATGATATATATTCAATTTTGGTCTGGTTTCTCATGGGTACATTGCTACATTTATAGTTAGTCATAAGTGTAAGAAACTGTAGTACAATCACTTCAAAATAATATATTTAAGTCATTTTTATATTTTTAAAAAATGTAAATACATAATACAACTTCCTAATTTATATACACTAAAAATTGGAGCTTTCTTCCCACTCCACAATGGAGGAGAGGAAGGTTATTTCTACCAGTATTCCAACAAATACATACTTGATAACATAGAAAGCATGATTATGTTAAATACAGGCATCTTCCACTTAGGATAAAACTATTCAACACATTTAGAATGAAGACAAACTCATTCTAAAGAACAATGTACACTGAATTTAGGTCTTCTAGATCATCTTTTTACTAATACCACACATACTCCCTACTAGATAATAGGATAAACTGTCACTAAACAAGGCCAAACATTTTAATATTTAGCTCTCTGGTGCTGCTTCTTCACTTCCAAAGCTACTTATGCAAACTGCATCTACATTACTGGGCAGAGAAACAGTTTTTGAGGGACTGAAATTTCTTAGTATTTCTATGGGAAGAAATTAAAGTATTTCAAGCAGATAAACACAGCAGTTTGAGTCTATCATATTTCTACTTTTTTCCCATGAGAACACCACATTATTAACATTTTAGCATTAATATCTTGTTTTATAATATTTTCCTTTAAGATATGCATTTTAAAAGGTTTACTTCATGGTACTATGTCAGATTCTAGTGGATAATTTTTTCCTGTGAAATATGTGACTCTATAAAGGGACTGAATGGAAATATAAAGAAAAAAAAATTCCACAGTAAACTTTCAATTACATAAATGAGACACCTGTACTAAAATGGCTTATACAACAAAAATTCATTTACATCATAAAATGAATCTGAAGCAAGATTACTTCAAATGATTACTTCAATTAATTGCTGAAAGATTACTGGGTGAACTTTTACCCAGTAAAATCAGAAAGCACTAAAAAATTCAGACAAAACACACTACGCTATAAGCTGAGTATTTTCAAAGAAAAATTAGTGTAAGGAATATAAGTTTTCATGATTTACACATTTACCATAAATCCTAAATGAAAGATAATGAAAGATTATTTTTGCTTTAATTCCAATATGCTAAGAAAAGTTCATTGGCACAAATATCCAGAGGTATTTTACAGTTCATTTACTTTGGTGGCCAAGTATGTTTTGCTAACGATATGGATACAGTTATATAGTTTCCAATGCAGAGCTTTATGCTAAAAAGAATTCAAACATGTCTTTTTTTCCCTAAAAAAGGGATGTAAAAAGTCCAATATGAAACAGAACAAGTGCAACATGAAATACAAAATATGCCTATCATTTAGGCTTTTGAACAGTTAATAGCTCTATACTTTGTCTATAAACATTTTTTACTAATAACATTAATGCTATATAAATACTAAAAACCAAAATAATATTAAAAATCGCATATGAACTTACAAAAATGGTTACTTTTAGACTTGCTAAATTAAGATTAGAATTCAAATATGCAAACAAACTTACACCAACTAATCAAAATACACCAACAGATACAGTTTTTCATAAGTGTTTAAAGTTACAATGTACAGAATGAGTACAGATTAATTCTGACTCATATATATCAAGTCCTATATAAAGTCATCAGAAATTGGTTACTTAGTGTTTCAAAAGACAAACATTTTTGGCAGTGTAACATGCCAAACACTTTCAGAAAGTACTTTATTTAAAAATTATCAACCATAGACAATTTAATCAAGATACAGCTTAGAATATCATCAAACTTTTGAACATGTTATCTTATCAATGTAGGTGTATATTTATACGTTTTAGATGTTACATTTACACTATTAATGGAATAACAGCTGGTCTATTCTCACAATTTCCAAATTTTAGTCTGTTCTCAAAACTAAGTTATTAACAGATAAAATTTAGTCTCCTGTATTTGTAATATAACTTATAAAAAATGTGAATTCTAAAGCATTTACAGTACACACATTTGGATTTGGATTACTGACCTTTCTTTCCTATTATTCCTTATTAAAAGTAAAGAATGTGAGTTACCTCACAACTTTCCTATTTCCTCAGGCTATTAAAACTTATTGTGAAAGAAAGCATGAGTAGTGTGTATAAATAATAAAGTTCATTACAAAATATGAAATGTTCTTTGTTCAAAAAGGCTAGGATAAAATGTCAGCTCCCAATAATCTTACCATTTTTTAAAAGTATGTTCTACATTTACCTTATTAGATGAGGAAGTTTTCTGGCAGTATCTAATTTCATAATAGAATAATTTAATTGCTTTCTTATCTTAGCGTCATGCTCTCCAAATTGATTTTCCCCAATAAATTTCACAAAGTATCTTGTCTCCTAAGATATACAAATTCACAATTCCTATGCAATGAGAAAACAAAAAGTGATGATGAAAAATAAAGGTCCTAACACATTAAAAAAATTTTTCCCAAATGATTTTAATAACCAGTTGCTAAAATTCCAGATGTATTACTGTAAAGTTTTGCACTAAACCTAATAATAATGCACGACATTATACTAATTTTGACGTACAGCTTAAAATGAAAATATAGGCCAACTGATTTATCTGGGGTTCAGGAATCAATAGCCTTAAGTTTATCTCATAAAATTTATGTTTCCCCCATCTTTCCTAGAGCTCTCAAGAACTAAACTGAAAATTGAGTTTTACCTCCTTTTATTTCCTTTGACCATCTTCATAAGAGGTGCTAAAAAGCAGCAAAATGAAATAAATACACCATGTTAAGTGAGAAGTCTGAAGAGTTAAGAAAAATATAGGAACTAGATAATGAACAAAACAAATAATTTGCTTCATACAAGTTTATGTGTATTGTGGAAATGTGTAGTATCTACATGAGTGGTAAGATAACCAACAAAAACATTTACTAGGCTTATTACAGTTCTTTATTTCTTTTTCCTTAATGTATAATCATGTAGATATTAGAACTATATTAGTGTAGTTCACTCAAGAAAAGGTATCCCATTATATACATCTGAATTTATCTGACAAAAATATGAAAAAAAAATTAAAGATCAACACATGATCAATATATACTGAAGAAACTCAAAATCAATGTTAACCAGCCACAAATGACTTTTTTAGAATCACCACTTCAAATATTTTCATTCTGGTGATAACTAAGAAAGAACAGAAGCTGTTTAATTTCTGGCATGAAAACGATCCAGAAAAAAGAGTGTTAACAATTTCTATCATATTATCAATTCCAAATTGTAACAGGAATAACTCCAGAGGAGGCTTTAGAAACACTAAAAGTACCCAGTGTTTTTCCCTGTCTAGTCTATATTTGATCTAGTTATCAACAGTAAGGTCTAGGAATTATTTTATAAGCAACAATACTTACTCAAAACTCAACAATTTCTAAATAAAAATGCCATAACAGTGGAGCGCAGAAACTTGCTGAATTAGATAATCTCTAATTGCCAATAAATACTTTTGTTTTCAGTAACATTGCTAAGTGGGCTGTGCTGTTTTACCAGCTAGTATATACGTTGTAAGCATGATAAAAACAGTGTGTGCTTTAAAGGCAAAGGACTTTTCTTTTCTCAAGTGATAGAAACATCAATTTTGCTAATCTTTAATCAGAGCCTACCTTCTCACCTCTGGTAACTATCTGACTTAAATCAGGACTTGATCCCATCAAAATGTAAGTGTACATATATATCTGTCTGTATATATACGTATATAATGGCTAAAGGCCCAACCTATTATTGTTTATAAAATGTTTAATTAGAATCCTTTTGTAGTCCTTAAAATGAATTATTTTGTTAGCAAAATAAGACTTGAGGACTTAGTGATAAATACACTCACATGAAAATATTTTAGTGAGAATTAGTGTGCCTGCTGCTTTAAAAAGCAAATGTACTACTCACAAATGAGAAATTTAAACTTGTTATATTTTATTCAAGAGCAGCACTGACTAAACAAGGAGACTTTAGATCACAAAAACAATGATTATGGCTGTGAAGAGAAGATCCAAATTAATACATTTTCTAAAGTTCTTTCTGTATGTGGACCTAAGTTCAAATTCAGAAATAGTTAAAAGATATATTTAATCTGTAACTTGAGATACATTATAGTACAGCAGCAAAAAATAATGCCATGTGTGCAAAAGTATATGTATAGCCAAACATAGGCAGATGTGTCCCTATTTAAATATATATATATGGTATGCCATGGGATGAGTGTATAATCTAATAAACTCTCTTTCCTCTCAGCTAAAACACATGAGTGTTTTGTATATTATCCCTTTTACTTCTTATCTCAAAGAAACAAGAGACTGGTGTGTCTGCCATGTCTACTATGAGGTTATCACTTCCCTTGAATTGTCTCAGTAAGTGAAAACATGAATACTGAACAATAGGCATGAAGCTGGAAAAGACAACCATGGAATCAAACAAACTTAGTACCCTCAGAGGTGATAGCAAGACCCTCTTCAACTGATGCAGAAATAGCAAGGACCTGAGGAAGAACTGAGATGAGAAGTGAGGTAACTCTCTACAGGCAGTAAAATGGGAGTAAACTGCTATAGGCTGTAACAGCTGCAAGGCTGTAATGGAATCCAGATGCAATGGCAGATAAAATGAAATTGGTACTCTAGGACATCCCTGGGTACTAACAAAGATACAAGTTCACAAGTACAACTGTGGAATCACTGGGATTTAAAGACTTTACTTGAGAAGTTTTGGGTATTTACCGTATACGTATCTAAAAGAAGGACTCTGAGCCAGGTATATCCCAGCCTCAGTTTACTCTATTCTAAGACAAAGAGTATACTCTTCTACCTTGCTCCATTTCCTTTTTCCTACTCTTTTGTAGCTAAGAGTGAAGTGAAATCTGAAATAAATAGAAAGATTACTCTTTTATTTGTCAAACAGTAATCCCAGAAGTCACCTGGACATATCAAGATTCCACTGTTAAACCTAGTAGCTGAAGTCTCCAATTTATTCAGGTGGTCTATTAATACTTATGCTATTAATGGGGTAACAGTGCCTACTGTTATTCTATTAACAGTATAATATCATACATCAAATGTGGTACTACACGTGATTGTGTTGATTTTGTTTTCCACGGCAGACAAAAGTGGTGCAAACCTAGAGTTGTTTCCAACCACTGGAATTTAATTAATACATCATGACCTGAGGCACTTTTGGCAACCATGGGGCAATGAATTAAATAAAATGATACAGATGGAAGAACTGCCAGGAAGTAAATATCTATGAGCATTTTCTTTAAATTTAACAATTGATTTCTTTAATAGTCTCCTGATATTTACTAAGAATACCTAATAAAATTCATATTTGAAAAGAAAAAAATTTCATAAAATTTTAAGTTTGAATCATGTTTCCATTCATCCACTGATTACTGAGAAAACATGTCTCCTTACAATTCAAAGCTCTATTTTCATAGATGTAAGAAGACAAAAGATCTACTCCATTCATCATGGCTGCCAAAAACTGACCAACGATTCTGAGTGGCTATTTCACTTTCGAGACAAAACAGTTGTAAATTTTATCACTTTTTAAGACTTATTTCTCAATATATAAACTATAGCAAATTCAAAATAACTCACTTTCAGGAAAAAGTCTGATGAAACGAGCAGAATACTTGAGGTGAAATTACAAACAATGCTGCATGTACTACATCTCTAAGAGAGGATCTCTGGTATGGGTGATGAAGCAGACTAATTGATGTGCACAGGAGTCCTCAAACACTAGTGGACACCACATATCCCTTCACAAATATTTTGAAAATGATTAGTACATAGATTCCACACCACAAAACAAATCCATGCTTCAACTACTTGCCTCAAGCATTACAAAACTAATTTCCTATTTTCAATACTGTAAAAATAGACTTGTCTTCTCCAAAGGACCTTGCTGTCCATGTTGATGAATTTATGTGTTCCCTCTTATTACTGGCCTTAAAGGCATCAATCACCTTTATTATTCTGTAAGTCCAATCTTACATAAAGTTGCATAATGCATGGAGCAAAAGAGGAATGATGACAAAGCATGGAACCCTATATAAGTGTGTTGATCCAAAAGCAATCACACCAACAGCCAGAGGAAGTGGAAACTGTGAAGCAGTCTTCAACAATTTACTGTAAAGAGACAGAAAAATAAATATTATATAAACTACACTGTGAACGAAAATGGAATATGCCAATCTTTACAGTTTTGGGAAAGATAACTGTTCTAAGTGATTTTGAATAAAGTTATCTTTTGTGTAACAAATTTACCTGTCCATAATTTTTTAAAAGATTAATATAAGTCAGGTTTTGGCTAGAAAAGGGAAAAATATTTCTATTTAGAAAAGAACCAGTTTTTTTTTAGCCTTTCAAATTTTAACAACAGAAAAATACTAGTTGGACTTTGATTCAGTAATTCTACCTCTAGAAATTTATCCTGACAAAAATAATCAATAATATTCACTAAGATATAGCTACAGAAATGTTTATTTTAACCCTACTTATAATAGCAAAAAAACAACCAAACAAAAAAGGAAACACCTTAAATTCCCAACAAAAGGAGCATATAAGACAAAAAACTAAGTATTTTTAAAAGAAAAATACTATCGGGAAAGACCATCACCTTTTTATTCTGAAAATAGAGAAACTAAGGATAGGAGGGCTTAAGAAACCTGCATAAGGGCACAGAGCTATTAAATGGCATCTGCAAATATCTGCCAGAATCATCTGAAAAGGCTTCCAGAGCAAAACACAGTAATGAAAAGTCAAGTTTTATTATGGAGAATTTAAAACACATACAAAATTTGACCAACACTATCATGTACCCTTATTCAGCCTCAAAAATCATCAAATCATGGGCAAACTTATTTCACCTGCATCCCCATCCACTTCTCCCACACTTTTTGGAAGCAAATCTTAAGCATCATATCTTTTAAGGGTTAACTTTTTAAGGAAAAAATGTAATATTATGTATATCCTAGTAAGTTAAACCTATAATTAAGAAAATAAGTACAATATACTTGCATATAAACCATAATACTGTTATGGCTTTATTTTTAGGAACAGTCAAATTAATTAAGAATAAAGAGTATGTTTCAGACACAAAATGAAGGGTGGTAAAGGCCAGGAATAAATGTGAGAAAAAGAAAGATTAAACTACTATACCTTGATTTTATTGAAACAGTGTAAGTATTTCCAAGAATCGCCATAGTTGGAATAAGGATAAAGGCCAAAGGTTTACATGGATCAGGAGTAAGTTTAAAATAATACCTATAATAAAAAGAAAAAAATAAAACATAAATCAACAAAACAGACCTAATCATTTAAAATTATCAGAATCAACCAAATTAAATAACTGTTAAAATATTCAGTAGCAATATGGACATAAGAGAGCTCTAAACAGCTCAAGAGATCACTGGTAAGTATTTTTTGCTCTAGATCATCTTTATACTCAAGGTTTTATATGGAAAATTATGCTCAGAAACTACTAAAGGAAATTAAAATACCCAGGATGAAAGCACTTCCTTGTTATAATAGGTATATGTTGAAAAGGGTATATATAAAGTTTTTGAGAAACAAATTATTTCAAATATGTTAATGCTACTCTATAACAAAAGATAAAATGAAGGTTTAAATTAAGATAGCTGCCCCTTATCTTTTTAAAAATCCAATTTGTCTCTTGCATTTATTGACAATAAGGTGTCTATGGCCTTTGGAATCATAAAGTATGCTCCTCAAATAATTCTGACTACAAATCTGAGAACAAAAATTTGGATCTTGACTAAAATGAGGGACAAAGGAAGAATAGTAACACCTGGTAACCTTTGATTTAATTTATTGAAATTGTTTTGGTTCTGTGAACTTAAAAAAAAACTTCTAGTATTTAGATAATATGAAAGTTTTATATCATTTTTGAAAACTATACTGATTAGGGGTTCAACTACTACTTGGATGAGGTGGCCTTTTATTTAGCAATTTACCAATAAATAAAAATACAATTCACTCTTTTTGGCCAATTTTGGGGGAAGGTTATGTTCCCATAGTTTATGTTTGAAAACTAAGGGAGCAAATGTGAATGTATTAAAAATAAATTTCAGGTAACATATGGCTCCCTGTTCTTGCAAAATTTTCATGGACCATTAGGAATCTAGTAAGTCTCTATAGTGATATTTATTATTTGAACCACAGAAATAATAATTATATAAATAAAACACACCTAAGATTCTTTAACCAATAAATTAGAGATGGCATGCTGAGTAATACAATCCATGTTAATAAGTTAATCACAGTACTGTGCATTCGAAGACTATCTTCAGCATCATTAGCAGATAAACGAAGATGGTGTGCTATCGAGTCTTTATGATGATTGGATTTTTTTTCACTTCTCCTAGAGTGTTTGGGATTCTATAAAGCAATAAAGTAAAAATACCAAGATACTAAGTAAACAAAAGTAAGTTTAAGATAATATTTTATTCAGAATCATACTAAATTACTTACCAGCTAAATACATACATCTGTCCATTACCAAACTGACATAAAATACTGAAATTACCTTGTTTAAAAGCATTTTAAAATATTACAGTTACAAAACTTTTGTTCTTTTGACTTGCTATTTCCACTGAGAATATATCCTCTAAGTAATTATTCAAAATAAAATTTAAAAGATAATCATTTGTAACAATAAAAATGACATAGGTACTTACAAAGATCAAATTTAGAACTTAAGTCTATTTTAATACCCATTAGGTTCACTTTTCTTAAAGTAACTTAAATTCATAATACTGTACCTTTTAAACACTTTAAAATCCTACAACAAACTCTTGTATTTTCCAATGTTCTTTCATATTAAAGTTATGTAGAGTATTAAAAATAAAGCTTACCACAGGCTGGTTATTTTTAAAAGTTGTTAGGCTAGCTTGCAGATGAACAATCTAAGGGAAAAAAATGACTGTTTAATTTTATTTTGAAGCAAAAAGTATAAGCCTTTTTTATTAAAACTCAGAAGCATTGTAATCTGAAAAATTTTAAATCTTAAACAACGGAAAATTCATTTAAACATTTAAAAACATTCTTTTAGAAAACACAAAACAATAACTACACATACTTGCTATCATGGATTAAAAAAACAGAAATGGAAAACAATACAAACTTCCAGAGTATGTTGGGGCCAGGATATATTGCTATACCTTTTACATCCTGTAAAAGTCTATGTTTGAATGATGTTTTGTGAACCAAAGATTTGATTATATTCAATATAGTAAAAGAATTTAACATATTTTATGTATTTCAAATCTTTGAAAATCTAAACTCAATTATATAAAAGGGTGAAATGTTTATAATAACCTAAGAAAATCTGTAAATTTGTTAGGTTTCCTTAAATTAAGTATTCAAGAAAGTTTTGTTTATTGGGTCAGTTGTTTGAAATAGCCAATTTAAAAAATACTAATATTATTACTCATAAATCAAAGTAGCTCTAAATAATTTTTTCAGATGCATATAAAAATTTCCTTTGAAAAACTGAAAATAATCTATAATGTGCATGTATTAGCATTAAAAGCAGAGGCAAATGTACCTTTGCTTAAAATAGGACAAAAGAGGTATTATCCACTCTGATGTTAGCTATCTATCCATAAGATTAATGTGGAGAACATGCACTTGTATAACCTCCTGAATTTTTCTGCAAAGCTGTCAGCCTTCTCAGCAGTGTATTGTGCTTCCTCAGTAAAATTATTAGCTTAATTATTTTTATCATTGTCTTCTGATTCTTCAGCAACATTTGCAACATTTTACATTATTCTCAGCAGACTGATAAGCCTGATGCCTCTGACATAGCTTTTGGCTTGTCTTGCACCCATGTTCAACGAGAGGTATAAATAAAAACTGCTCCAGTAAAATGTCAAAAAAAAAAAATGTTAGTGCTTGCAAGAGCAAGAAACAACCTGAAATAGATTATATCTTCTCCTTTCCCTTTATTTTTTTTAACAAAAAACCCCCCAACTCAGATCAATAATTTCAGTTCTACAGTTAACTGCATATAATTTAAATAACTAAGATGTTTAAAAAACCTTTACATTTAAACATGTTACATAAAAGAAGTTTACTACAGTGGTAATTAAAATTTTTGCATACAATGCCTACAGGCCACTCTATGCCTGTCTAATACAAAACTCAATCATTCTGGCTTTACTGATTTGACGTACCTTAAACACATAATAAAGATAAGAAAGAAGTATGGCAAGTGCTCCACAAGTTGTCCAACTAACTATGATCAAAACAATTGTCAAAAAGGGCAAGTCTGGTGATATCATTTTGATATCTTTAGGAAGGTCAGAGGGCCTGGAATTATAAGAATAAAGTTTTAAAAAATATATTAAGATATATTAACAAAGTCACATATACGAAGAAAATGATATAGTACTCTCCCAGACTCTCCTCATTATTAATATGCAAATATCATAAGGTAAATGGTAAGGTATTTTTTAATAAGGGAAGTGGCCCCAAATATTTGATTTTAAGTTCTGTAATACACTGCAATAGCTCCTCTTCCATTTAGATACACTATGGCTAATACTTGTATACTAAGGAAGAAAAAAATGTTGCCAAAGATAACCATTAATTACAGACCCTGTGCCATACATCTCCAATCTTGATTAAAGGATAAACAATTGTCTGTTCTTATTTCTTAAAGCCTCAAGATCACTCAGATGCTTGATGGTATTACTATCAGAAACCCCTGTCTGAAGTTTTCAGAAGTGTGGAAGGAGAAGCACCATAATCCCTTCTGTGACAGAAAATCACAAAATATGTCTAGTAAGGAGGAGTGGCAATGGACACTAGATTGATTTACCAGGAAAGCCTACCAGTAACTTCAGATTCAAACTGTGTCTTTGGGCCTATAATAAAACTCTAGGCAACGTATTTGAAGCTTTTATACTTCTCATCTAATCTAATGCTATTTTGATTGGAGTCTTTTGCCCTCAGGTTCGATTATAGAATTCAGCATACGAAAGCACTGACAGAGAAACAATCCTCCTGGGAAAGATTCACAACTGGCAAATTAAAAAATACCTGTGTAATTTGTCAAACTTTTGATTAACTCTTGAGCACTAAGGGTAAAATCAAATGTAGCATTAAACATGCAATAAATGATTGGCTTTGGCAAAGACATAACTGTGAACACCAACCCGTACTTTTGCTAGTATATATTTTTCCTTAGAAAATAATTTAGTAAAAAGAATTAATTTTAAGGTTCTCTATCACAATATAATTGTTTTTTAACTAGAGAGCAATAAGAAAGCTTTTAATCATTCATTCTTTACCTTTTCAAAGCTAGCCACAATGAAGAGAGGAGCCGCACAGATGCAGAGGAGAGCAGGCCACTCCAGTAGGCAGTACATGTTCCAAAGAGAAAGAGAATCAAGGACACAAGGGGGAAACACATGCTCTGACTAGTTAAAAAGATAGCTTCTAATTCTGGTAGCAGTAAGGTGTCCCACAGTTCTTTAAACCATTTATACCTGGGGACAAAAGAAAGAATAAAATAAAAGCAAAAAAAAACCAACAACTGACACGCAAGGATTTAATATTTGAGGTGTCTGAGCATTCACTAGAGTCCCTAAAGTTCCATGGTGCTTAATTTACAGTTATACTAAAAAAAATGTTTAATTCTTTGTATGGAACAAGTCATTTATCTTCTAAGTGAGCCTACTGATCCTCAAAGAGCTGAGTCCTGAGTCTCAATAGTTTTACTGCTCTCTGTTGACCCTTTTATGAAGTAGTGTGTGTGTTTTTCCTTTTTTTTATAAACCCAACAGTTCACTTTGTCATAATGATGAAAGATCTAAGTAATGGTTCTTAACCAAAACACACATAATGTGAACAAATTAATGTTATCTAGGGTAGAGAGGTCTAAAATATAATTTGCACGAGAAGTAAGAGAAAGTGATCAGAAGTATTGTTTCCTCAGTACCCTATATCATGATTTGAGTCTGAAGCTAGGATACTCAAAGATCATGGACCATAAAAATCTATTTGCAAATGTTAAAGGCCTAGTAAATTTACAGTCTAAGTTCATTTTATTTTTAGAGATGGAGTCTCACTATCTTGCCCAGGCTGGTGTCAAATTCCTGCCCTCAAGCCATCCTTCTGCTTCAGCCTCTTAAGTAGCTGGGATTACAGGGATGAGCCACTGTGCCCAGCTCCAGTTTAAGTTTAGATTGATATATATAAATTCTATAATTACTTTTGAAATGATCATACTATTGAAGTAAATGTTGATATACTTATTAGGCATTTGCCTAAAAGAAAAAAAATCCCATTTAATGAAACACGTTAATTGCCAAATTTGTATGAAAATTTATTGCATTATGGAACCAAACATGTTTTATATATAAAATAAAATCACAATCATTATCGCAGATAATAAAACTTACCCCAATAGAAACTTAGTCATAATTACAAAAGGATCAACTTTGTATGGTTTAGCTTCTTTATCCAATATGGTAGCATATTCTAAGCAATAACCTGGTGATTAAAAAAAATTATATGCAATAGAGAATTCACAGTAATTAAGTATGAGATCTATTATACCTGCATTCTCTATAAGAGCAGCATATTTTATATCAGAGAAAGCATTACTATCACAGAGACTCTTCTTGAAAGATTTAAAATTAATGTAATTCAGTGGTTCTTATACAAGAGTACATTCAATGACTTGTGAAACAAATTCAAGAAGTCAAAGCTGGAGTTTCACCATCTGTATTTTCACAAAATTCCACAGGTGATATTTTAAACAGCTTGATCGGATATAATTCTCAAACCATACAATTCATCCATTTAAAGCATATACAATTCAATGAGTTTTACAGTGTATTCAGAGTTGTGAATCCATCACCACAATCAGTCTTAGAACATTTTTGTTACCCCCTAGAGAAACTCTGTTCACCTTAACTGTCACCCCCAACACTCCCCTTCCCTAGGCAACCACTAATCTACTTTCTTTCTCTACAAATTCTGAACATTTCATATAAGTTGAATCATATATGTGGGGCTTTGTGATTGGTTCCTTTCATTTAACATTTTTCAAGATTCATTCACGTTGTAATGTGTATCAGTACTTCATTTCTTTTTATTGCTAATATTCCATTGTATGAATGCATATGCTATATTTTATTTATCCATTCATCAACTGATGGACATTTGGGTTGTTTCCACTTTCCAGCTGTTATGAATAATACTGGTATGAACACTTGTATACAAGTTTTTGTATGGATGTATGCTTTCATTTTTCTTGTGTATATTCTTAGGAACAGAGATGCTGAATTATATAGTAACCCTGTTTAATCATTTGAGGAATTTTCAGACTGTTTTCCAAAGTAGCTATTTTACATTCTCACCAGCAGTGTATGAGGGTTCCAATTTTTCTACATCCTCATTAAAACCTGTTATTGTCTTTTTTATTATAGTCATTCTAGAGGGTGTGATCCACAGGTGATTTCTGATATGCATTCTTGGTTCAGAAATACCTCTTTAATTGGTTGAAGACATAATCCCATACTTAAATCCTCTAGATTAAGCAACATCAAATAACTCTGGGGTCTCTCTGGATTCTGTACCTGTAAATTCTATATGTTTGAGAATCAATTATCAAATCAGTTGAAACTAAGAAAAACAAGATGCCTTTTTCAGACTTTTAAAACAAGATAGATATTTATATTCAAGTCAGGTTAATGTAATACTGTCAGAATAATCTCTTAATTAAAAGGTTGGGTCTGGGGCAAATCACATTGAATGTTGCTTCCCTCTTCCTGGAATATAGGTTAAATCAGGTAAAAACAAACATTAAAGTTGTATAAAAGTCATTGAAAGGCACTGAATACCTGTGGAAGGATTTGTATAGAGGGATTTACGGACTGCTTTTATATATTCTAGCTCAATTCTTTTTTTCTTATCTCCTGCCTCCCTTAATTGCTATCCAAGCCCAGTGAAACAATGTTTAGATTCCTGGGAAAATGTTCTAACTCAGCAGTCCCCATCCTTTTGGCACCAGAGACCAGTTTCACGAAGATACTTCTTCCATGGACAGGGGGATGGCAAGGGTAGGCAGAGCTCAGGTGGTGATCCACAGACTGGTTCCTAACAGGCCATGGTCTGGGGTTGGGGTCCACAGTTCTAACTGATATACTATAGGGAGGGTTTTATCCATTGTAGTGTATGTTCTACATCTGCCTCTCCAGATCCATTTTCCACACTTCACTTTGCTCTGAACTCTGGGAGGCTGACTTTTATGGACTGGCTTCCAGTTAGACTCAGTGAATGGAAAATACTGACAGATAGGATGGTAAGAGTAAATAAGGTTAGTGTATGTATTTGTTCACCTTTTTCCCTGCTGAGCCACAGGTTAGCAGTGGCTGCAGTATTCCTGTACCCAAGGCTGCAGCTTCAGTAATGCTGTCCATTCCTACAGCCCTCTAGGTTTGTTCCCTCTCTTGCCTGGAACCTAGTATTACCAGATGGTTTTGTTGTTAGTCAAGTACCTTATCATCTCTTGTTAGTTTCCCTTAACTCTGCACATACCTTTGAAGTGATCCCTTCATTAAAATCTCAATTATTCCATTTAGTGTGTCAGGACTGACATAGTTGATACAGCCTAAATAATACACTGAATGCCTCCTGTGTGCTTGGCACTATGTTAGGCACTGGGAATGAATGGACAACAAAATGCTCTCGATAAGGGTATACATTTTAAGAACGCATAATAGAGGAAAGAAACTTCAGGCACTAGGGTATAAAATGGAGAAAACAAGTGAGAAATTTTCTTGAGGATGTCTTAAAACTTAGAGGACCTCAAACCCCTGCAAATTTGAGAGAGAAGGGCCATGCATTTTCAACAAATTATCTATCTTCCTTAGCCATGTGTAGGATGAAAAAGTAGTAATGAAGCATTGGCCCATAGAAGCAGGGAGGGAGGGAAAAAAAGAGGAAGAGAGGGAAGAAAGGAAGAAGGGAAGGAAGGCGGGGAGGGGAGGGGAAGGCAAAGGGGCTGGGGACAGAAAAAGGGAAGGGGAAAGAAAGAGAAGGGAAGGGAACGAACAAACATGGAAGGAAATTAGGGAGTGAGTGCCTCCTAACAGAAGTATAGAACACTATGAAGTATTCTTGCTGTAGCAGCAGCAGCAGAAAAAAGAGGAGGGGCAGGGATGGGTGGGAAGAGAACCAGAATCTGATCAAGCCTATAGCTCTAGTTAGTAATTTATAGAAAATAGAGAAGATAGAAAAACATGTTCAATCTACCAGCAAAATCCAAACTCTGGGACTCAAAAGTACAAAAAACAGTTTTATTGAATAAATTATAAAAGCGGGGAGAGATGGAAGATTAAGAAACAATGTTTACAGTGTGAAAGTTGTCAGACTCAAAATGGAGGCACTTGTGTTGCAGAAAACCAAACTCCGACAAATAGAGCCAGGGAAGACTATGAAGAGAAGGTTCTCATGCCTGTATCCCTGATAATAAAACTCTGTCAAAAGACTCTGGCAAAACCATAACCTTGCGCAAAGGCCATTGCAACCTCTCACACACATAAGAAAAAACTTCTCTGAGGACATCTGCCCAGCAATTACCTGTCTAAGCTCAAACTGGTGCCACCTTTGCCACTGATCCTTGTAGCCAAGAATAATCATTTCAAAACAATTATGTAATCCTCCTCATTTTTTCTCTAACACTTTTTGTCTTCCTTTACCCTTCCTGAATATACACATAGTTTACTATGGCACTCATATTTCCACTGCAATATCCCATTCCCAAATTAACATCATCTTCTGTTAGAAGGCCTCTCTGTTTGTTATTTGGGTTGACATAAATGGTGTCCAGAAGTCGGACCTGGAGTATGCTTACTCTTGGATGGAGTTGGCAACTCTTGGAACTGGTGTGCAGTACTCACTTGAGCCCTCCAAGCTCTCTGCTTCCATGGCTAGCCTTTTCTGTCCTTGTGAGTCTTCTCTCAGGCTGATCCTCCCTCTCCCTCTAAAGCCAAGGTAGAAACGCTTGACTTTCTTTGGGATCTAGTGCGGTTATAAGGTCACCTTAAAAAAAGGACCTTACATCCCTCCTGGGATGATAAAAGACATTTTGTCTTTTCTGGCAAGTCCTTTCTGGTATAAAGACTAGTGTTTTTCTAGTTTGAGTACTCTGTGCCTAATTTAATATTTTGTTTGATCTGCATGCCTGGGTTAAAATTTTTACGAATACTTTTAAAGTTTTTTTTCGATTTGGTTACAAGAGTCTGTAAATGATTTGGCTCTTTTCCCCTGCTTGTGTTTGAAAATCTTCTGAGAGAAAAATAAACATTCTAAATGGTAGATGCAGGATGGCTAATTAAAAGCCACTAGAGTAGCCACCATCTAAAACCCTGGTCCAAAATCCTGACATTCTCTGACAGGATTGATAGGATTTCCTTTGCTCTGGAAAGAGTAATAAGAAATGGAAGGGGATTCTCAAACGTTAAGGCATGCCTGGTTTTCTAGGACTCACAGCTGGCTACATATTATGGCTTGTTCTTGTGCATATTTTTAAACTGATGGGCAAAATTATATCAAGGAAAATTCAGAGCTCAGTGGTCATTATTCAACTCTAAAACAAACCTGCAACTACAGAGTTAACATGTAGAGCCTTCTAAGCTCTCTCTCTCTTTTTGTTTTTTCTGCCTACTTTGAATTTGCTGACTTTTCTACTGGTACTAAGATAAAACTCATTGCTTACGGCATTACACCCAAGATTAAAAAATTTTTAAAATGTCTTAAAAGGTTTTCAAATTAATAGCTTTACAAATTACAACAGCTCCATGATAACCAACAAACTAGACACCTTTTGGAAATGCAAATTTGGGTTGGCCAGATTAACAATTGTTTAGGGTGACAGAATAGTTAAATTGAAGGACTGATGTTCTAAAAAAAAGAACTAGATAAAAGTTAGGCTCTCGGCCAGGCAAGGTGGTTCACGCCTGTAATCCTGGCACTCTGGGAGGCTGCAGTGGGAGGATCACTCGAGGTCAGGAGTTCAAGACCAGCCTGAGCAACAGCGAGACAACTTCTCTACTAAAAATAGAAAGAAATGATCTGAACAGCTAAAAATATACATAGAAAAAAATCAGCTGGGCATGGTGGCACATGCCTGTAGTCCCAGCTACTCAGGAGGCTGAGGCAGAAGGATTGCTTAAGCCCAGGAGTTTGAGGTTGCTGTGAGCTAGGCTGATGCCACGGCACTCTAGCCTGGGCAACAGAGCAAGACTCTGTCTCCAAAAAAAAAAAAAAAAAGTTAGGCTCTCAGATCAAACAGTCAAAATCTTGAACTCAGAGAATAGTATAAGGCATCTCTGTTGAGCATAAAAATTTTGCTTTGTTTGCCAGGAAGGGGTCAAAAAAAAAAAAACAAACAAAAAAACAAACAAACCTGAAAAGAACCCGGCTTAAAATGCCTCCCCACCTATACTGCCTAATCAATCAAGCAAACCAAAAAGATAGGGAAATGCAAATCAAACCCACAGTGAGATGTCATCTAACCCCATTTAAAATGGCTATTATTAAAATGACAAAAAATAACAAATGGTGGCGAGGATGTGGAAAAAGGGGAATGCTAGTATACTACTGGTATGTAAGTTAGTATAGGTACTATGGAAAATGGCATGGTGGTGCCTCAGAAAATTAAAAATAGACCTACCATATGATCCAGCAATCTTACTGCTGGGTATATATCAAAAAGAAAGGAAATCAGTACATGAAAGAGATGTCTCATATGTTTATCGCAGTACTATTCACAATAGCCAAGATACGGAATATCTTCACTTGGAATCAATCTAAGTGTCCATCAACAGATGAACGGATAAAGAAAACGTGGTATATTTACACAATGAAATATTATTTGCCACACACACAAAAAATGAAATTCTGTCATTTGCAGCAATGTGAATGGAACATTATGTTCAGTGAAATAAGCCAGGCATGGAAAGACAAATATCACATGTTATCACTCACATGTGGTAGCTAAAAAAGTTAATCTCATGGAGGTAGAGAACAGAACGATAGCTATCAGAGGCTGGGAAGGGTGCAGGGGAGGAGGAATGAAGGAAAGTTGGTCAATGGGTACAAAAATACACTTAGAAGGAATAAGTTCTAGTGTTTGATAGCACAGTAGGGTGACTATAGTTAGCAATAATTTAATACATATTATGAAGAGAAGATCTGTAATGTTCCCAACACAAATAAATGATAAATGTTTGAGGTGATGGATACCCTAATTACCCTGATTTGATCTTTACACATTGTATGTATCAAAATATTACATATACCCCATAAATATACACAATTATGTATCAAATTTCTTTTTAATTTAAAAAATTATTTGATCATAATATTAGGGCATTATTGTTAATTTTTTGGTGTGTATTATAGTTAATTTCTTGTCTCTTTTTAAGACATAAATATTGAAAAAATTATTATATGAAGATTATTATACTGTTCTATTCCTATATATATTTTAAAAAACTATTTAACAGCCAATTTGCTTAGACTCAAAATAAATTATTTTTTCCATTAAAGAATAACACTGATACAAAAGTGACAGGCTAAGGTAATGTTAATAATTTGCAGGTCGTAAGCCTACAAACTGAAGGTCTCTGGACTAGCTGCCAGTTTAACATTGGTAGTTGATAGTGGAAAAGTAATAAAGATGCAGAGAAGATTGGTTATAAAATCACATGTTATTTTGGAATTTTCAAGAACAGAAGTAATAGCTACTGTTACGTACTTTCTACGAAGTTCCTTATTATGTCTCCTAATTCAATATGATAGAATGAAATACATATAAATATACACATGGAACTAATACTTGCTCTATTTAATATTCATAACCAAAGTAACTCAAAAATTATAAGCATTCTTACCTGTTGAGAAAAGAGAGTATAACTGTCCTCCATAAGCAAGGAGGATACTAGACACAACATAAGCAGGAAGAGCTCCGCCATGAAATCTAACTACCTAGAAAACAGGCAAATCGATGGACAACTTAATATCCATGAATATTCATGTTAACAAAATAAATGTACTTTCACATAAAATAAAAAAGTTGTTCTTCACTTTATACCCTTCATGACACAGCCACAAAGGTATCTCCAGTAATAAGTATCAAAAACTCTAAGTAATATAAATGTTAAGAATATATAGCCTATTAGAAACACCAGAATTTTTCATCAAAGGCATAATAGAGAGAACATACAATTGAGTAGCACATGCTACAAAACTGTTTTTCAAGCCACACTTATTGAGCATTTAATATGTTCCAAGCATGATACTAAACACCTTATAATGCATTATCTCATGCCTTCTTCCCAGAATCCTTTGAGGTAATTCTTACTCCTATTTAACAGGCAAAGAAATTCAGGCACGGGACACCACCCGTAATATGTCAAAATAAAAAAATAATTCAGTCAAAATGTAAGCCAGTCAAAGCCAATGCAGTAATAATAAAAAAATAACAAGTTACTTACCTGTCCTTTTCTATTCCCTTATCAGTAAAATGGTACAATAATATTATTTACCTTATAGGTGGTTGTGAGCAATATATGCTCACTTGTGTAAAACATTCACAATATTAACTTGTATGTGATTGATAAATTATCAGAAAATGTTATCTGCTATTATGAGCCTTTTATGTCCTTCTGTGTTTGGAAATCTTATGGAACTGGGTTTTAAATTCAGAGCCTAAATTTAGAACCATTGTTATATCAATAGTGTCTGTAGTCATTCTATCAGCTAGTCCAATCTCTGTTTAGAACAAATAAAAACAAAGTGTTAAGTTCTTCTTTTAAGGTTACATTTTAAAAGAAAATTTACTTTAAAGCATGTTCTCCATTCCACAGAATTTTTTAGAACACATAGACTCCCTTGGTAATCTGATAAAAGCTATGGAAATACATGCACGCTTACACAAAATGTTGCATAAAATTTCAGAAAGTTCAGGGTCTCCCTGAAGTTCCTCCATAGATTCTCAGGTTAAAAGAGATGAGAAAAACCAAAAAATGTATAGCCCGTACTCATGATTTACAGTTTATAGCTTTGAGTGGAGAGAGGAGAAAATTGAGTAAAACAGAAAAGGACATTTTTCTATCTACTACTAAATGCTACTCATTGCCTGCTAATGACAGGTAGGGAAAGACATAGCATACTTCAGTTATCCAGAGTATGAAAGGAAAGTTGAACAGAATAGCAAGCTCAGGAGTAAGACCCCTGGATACAGACCCCAGCTTTGCCTCTCACTAGCTCTGTGTCCTTGGGCAAGTTACTTTATCCCTCACAAGGGTAGGAGGCTTAAATGTGTTCACACTTATATGAAGCACTTGGAATAGTAACTGGCACATGCTAAAAGATTGGTAAATGTTAGCTGTTACTATTACCTTTAATGCCCTTCATTGTCTTTAGAATCTTCTAAGAGGTTCTACACAGAGTATTGTGAACATAAAATTTCTTTTAATGATGAGTATCATCATTATGAGTATTAAGTGTTATATTGGGCTACGGATACAGCTGGGTGTATAATGTATGACTAAATAAACCATCATAAACTGGCCTCCATGGGCCCTAGTCCCACTGTACACATGCTTCATTTGGCTTAGTATTTAGCACAGTTATTTCCTTAAATTTTGAATTAGATACCAACATTGAAACACTAAAAGATTTTTAATTATATCTTGCCTGACATAGCCATAAAGACATTTCCAGCAATGAGTATCAAAAACTCAGAGCAAAGGAAATGCTAAGAATACACAGCATATTATAACATCTGAACTTTTTGTCAAGGGCACAATAGAGAGAAATATAATTGGAAATCTAAAAATACAGCTTTCCAATTTCTCTTAAAATCTAAAGATCTGGCAGCACTAGACTTCACTCCTATGTAGTAATGATTTACTAGAGTTTATGGAATTCTCTTGAGAAAGTAACTTTTAGTTTGCTTGTTGCCCTCTTTTTCATAGTAGACTAAAAAAATATTTAAATATATTTTCTTCTTTCCTTTTTTCAGAAAAAAATATTAATTTTATGAAAAATTATCTACTCAAAGGCTGAAGATTCTCCCACTGGTTTCTCTTTATTCCTTTTCCCCAGTCTTCTGTGACTGAATCAGCCACAAAGTATGTATTAATATTATTTTTAAAAAACAAATAAGATATATTATGCAACTTTAATTCATTTTCCTACTGCCTACAAGCTAAATTTTTGAACAAGCATGAAGGAAAAACATCTTTTCAATAATTTAAGAACTTAATTCAATTACCACAAATTCTTTACTTGATATTTAAAAAAATACCCATCTCTGATCCTATAAGACCTATACATCCTCATTATTTAGAAAGATTTCCACATCTAAACAAGAATTTTAGTCTGTCATCTTTTGATGTACAATATAATTATGTTTGACTATGGAGTATCAAGCTAATGACATTTCTTGTCACTAAAGTATGAGCCATGGTATGATAGAGATAAGAGAGTACATTATATCCTGACCCCAAATCACTGTGTACAGTAATATGCTTTTTGGACATACTAAAAATAAAATAGCATGAATTTTCCCCCATAAGAGATGTAATAATTGGTCCCTTAACATTTTAGAATACTTATTATAACTATAAATGTGCTATTTTCCAACTTATACTAACATTTAATCCTCCTTTCCTAATTTAGCACAAAATTTTTATACATTAACTTAGAATTATGTAGTGTTCAAAAACTTAGTAACAATCACAAACTAGAGCTCACTAGGTTGCTGTGAGGATCAAATGAGATAATGCATATAAAACTGTTTATAATTTAATTTTGATTTGGGAGTTTTATTATAATTACAGTTTTAAATGACAAAGTAAAAAAAATTCTACTGTGCCTCGATTGCAAAATACAAGGGATCAAAAAATAAAAGTAATAATAACTACAATAAAAATTTTACCGAATTTTAAAACTATATAATTTCCCTAATCAATATCTTATTTATGTCCAGGTTGTACAATTCTGTAAATTATAATAATGATGAATAATATCTATAGTTACACTGCTTGATAAATTACTTTTGTAACATTATTTGCAAATGAATTTTAACACATTTATCTTTAGTAGAATTTATTTTTACCTTTTATAAACTGAGCATACATAATATAAAAAGTTCTTTGAAAATGTTCATTTATATGACAAGGCCTACAGATTTTATTGTACAATGAATTGTAACATAGTATGAGCAACATGAAGTCTTAATATGACATTTGTTTAGGCAAAAATATTAATCAGGTATCAGTTCTCATTTCTGGGATGTATCAAACATGAAAGCATCACCTTAAAGCAGGGGTTGACCAACTATTGCCTGTGGGCCAAGAATGGTTTTTATATTTTATTCAAGTGAAAGAAGAATGAAAAGAAAAAAGAAGGAAAAAAAGCAGCTGCGCTGGTAGCAGCAGCAAAAAGAAACTGTATGTGATCTGCTAAATTACTGATTATCTGGCTTTTACAGAAAAAGTCTACAGCCCCTTCCTTACATTGTCTATTCACAAGCCAATAAATAATCAACCAACCAGGCATCTCTCTTACCTGTCCAAGTATTTGTGAAAAGGAAGTCTTAACTGTCACCTAGTTTAAAACAATAATTAAAAAAAGGTTATTTTCCCCTAAACAACTTCAGTTCACATTTTATTAAATCGAGCACTTCTATACACATCTTTAAGCATAATAATTTTTCATAATGATAAACCTAAAGGCATTCAAGATCTTAAAGAATCTTCTGAACCACTACTTAAATTGTATTAAGTGTAGTTTTACTGTTTAGTATATTTTCCTATATTCTAATTCTTTGACAACTGAATGAATGCTATGTATGTGTGGTAATCCTTTACTAACTGGAATACTTAATTAACCAGAATAACTTACTACCAGATCATGCCAACTAAAGGAATTTAAGCCAAAATAATATGTTAAAAAGAAATTCATCCTTAATTAACTATACCATAAATATAACTTTTTTGATATTAGGAAGTCTGGGAAAGGAGATAAATCTTTCTTATGAAAGTTATAAAATGACTATTTTGTCAAAATATAGACTTCTTGAAAATATGCAGTATTTGTAAAAACATGGACATTTTGAGAGCATGGAATATTTGTAACCAAATTATTAACACAATTTTCACTATTGCTTTACTATAAGAAATATAAATGTGCAAGTTAAAAACCATTATATCCCTGTAAAACCCTTCACTATTAGAAACCAAATACAAGATATCAAAGCATTTTTACATTCTATGAAATCTAAATTAATTTATAATGTAGGTTCAATTGAAACTTGGTTGTAGGAACAGACTCTATTAATTTGACAATACAATCCTAGTTTACCCTAAGAAAGTTAGCTCTAATAAGAATACAAATATTTAAGCTTCGTTTAAAGCAGCTAAGCAGAAATAAGGTACTTCATATAAACTAGAGGCCTATGATGTCACCACCAGTGAAATGTGTACTTTAACCACTTAAATCTGAAATCTGGGGACTCAGTTCATGAATCCATAAGTAAATAAAATGTTACTCTCAAGTCAATTCCCCTTCTCTTAACATAAAGAGATCTACTTTGATTATAAAACAAACACAAAGGCACTAAATCACACATATTAATGACTAACAGAGCTTAAAATAATTAGTGAAAAGGAAAGAAGATTCTTAAGCTAACCCAGTAGAGCTGTAAACCAATAAGCATCCTGTCAATTACTGCAGTAAAGCCATGTCAGCTGATTTCATGATGTTCTTCAATTTACAGATGATTCTGGACTTTGGGCTTCCAAATATAGAAGGTTAAACTGCAGTCCTGATTTTTGTTTTATTTTCTATTATTTATTAAGATGTGTACATTTCAAATGGTCCAGCTAAAGAAATATTAAGGTGGTGCTAATAGGCAAAATGGAGAATATTTAAGATATTTTAAATGCTTATTTCTTATATTTATTGGCTTCCACATCACCATATATCTGAGGCTGATGTAACAAAAATATTTCTAGCTTATTCTATAACTAAATCTTGAAGATTAAGCAAACATACAACTCACCTCATACCGACAGTCTGATGATGTGTACATTTTTAATAATGCCACATGGCTGTCATTTTCTGGTTGAGCAATATGGAGTTTCAGGGAAATTTCTGTGTTAGATGGAGCCCTGAAGAGATAACTTAAATATCAATTCTCAAATACAAAATGCTGGTAAAGAGCCACAGCTAAGTCAATCCTCAGCACAATACAATGAAATAATGTAGACGAAACTAGATGCCAGACACATTATTGTGGATGGACACTTTTCCAGATAGAACACAATTGTTTGAATGCCCCCTCTAGGACACAGGAGTTGGGAGAGAGGGTGGAAGGTAGTTCATGTTTCAAGCAAGTAATGTCTAAGTTATATATAATTTAATATTAATACAAATACTATTAAGGGCATAATACTACATAAAGGATACCTACATTTTACTGAGACAGTTTAATAATTCATATGATTTAAATAAACTAAGCAGAATATCTATTCTTCAAAAACACCAATGTTAAAGTAAATTCTTTCTTATACTTACTGTGCAATGGTTAGTGAATCTTCATAAGACCAGGGAATGTGAAGTTTATAGATACTAGTTATTTCTTCTGTTAAAACATAAAGGAAACATGTATTACTAACCATATGTTACCCTGTTACATAAGCTACTACAATATCTAATTATACAATTGCCCATTTCATAAAAAATAATCCGTAAGGGTTATATCACATGATAAAAATTAAAGAGAATTCCTAAATAATGATTTAATTAGATT
Organism: Lemur catta; assembly: GCF_020740605.2. Taxonomy (NCBI): domain Eukaryota; kingdom Metazoa; phylum Chordata; class Mammalia; order Primates; family Lemuridae; genus Lemur; species Lemur catta. The sequence continues at coordinate 34,430,852 of NC_059135.1, read as the reverse complement.
TACAAAAGATATTAGAACATATCAGCAGTATAAAGAAACTGGAAAAATATTAAACAGCTAAATCTGAATTACTACTATAATAAAATATAAAGATATGTAGTATTTTAAAAATATGGATATTTAAACTGAAACAGATGAAGATGCTTTACCATTAAGAAAGGGTCTATGTCAAACCCTTTGGAAATATAAATATATTTTCTATTATATATTACAGTTTACGTCACATAAAAATATATGGAAGAATAAGTATTATAGAAAATACAGGTGAAAAACTATTGATTCCTTCAAGTGACAATATTTATTTCCTGAATGTTTTTCAGAAAATATATTTATTTACCTTTGACTGCTGAGCACTTGCTTACCACGTTGATTTTAAAAGCTTGGTATATCTAATAGAGGTCAACCACGAAAAGAAAAAACAAAAGTTTATTTGTTTGTTTAACTAAACAGTAAAGTAAAATCAAATCCTTCTTCTTATAGGCAGGATAATAATTACCTGTCCAAAGTTCAGAAGCTCTATATTGTAGTACAGGCCACTTGTATTTAACACAACTTTCCTTGAAGACAATCCTAATGAATTAAAAGTATTACTTAGAATATTAAAGAACTTTAAAATATGAACTGATTGCTTAACATTAAAATGATGCCAATAGGCTTCTGATATTAAAAAACAATTTACGGATTTTCACTTCAGGTGTGGAGGACTGAACTCCTAAAAATCCAATCCTCCTGCAATAAACTCTGGACAAAGCATATTTATGACTTCCAATCACATGTATGTGTTTTTAAAAAGTCAAGTACCTATTTTCAATTTCAGAAAGGTATGCTTTCTTGGTAGATCTTTTATTTACAAGCTTGCTATCTTCAATGATATAAATGATTCAGAGTTGTCATTTCTGTATTATTCTGTTTTTGTACCAAAAAAAGGGGTGGGGGGTGATAAAACCTTAAAGGAAGTTTTCTCAAGTAACACAGATTCTTTCCACAATAGAATACAAAATATGTATTTAAAGGATGGGGCATACCAAAAGAGCACAGGAGCCAACCTAAAAGAGCTCCCAACATCCAAAGCTGGAACAACTTAAGCAAAAACCATATAATAATGGATTATAACCCAATGAATAAAATAAATATCCATGAGTCCATACTGACATAAGTAACAATTGAATAAATAAATAAACAAGGAGAAAGGACAAATTTACCTCAGGAAGAATTTCAATAAATGTAGAATACCAGAGTAATACTTGCTAAACACTAGATGAACCAATGGATGCTAAAACTAACGGGTTATTTTGAAGAAAATCAGGATATTTACATACTCTCAAAGTATCTCACGCAAGATATTTATTAATTACAAAAAGCAAGGCAGTAAAATTACAGTGGAGAAACCTAGCAGGTACCACTTCAACTGAGATCTAGGTAACATCAGTAATGAGAGATATCAACATCATGTATACTCTGATACACTGAGAAATGCACAACGCTTCTGTGGTATTTTTGGCAAAAATGTATAACCTCAATCTAATCATAAAAAAGCATTAGACAAATCCAAACTGAGGGGCATTCTATAAAATAATTGACCAGTAGTCTGTAAAGGTTTTACAGTTATGAAAAACAAGAAAAGGTTGAGGAACTGTTACAGATTATAGGAGACTAAGGAAACATGACAATTCTTTTATCTATTTATTTTTTGAAACAGAGTCTTGTTCTGTTGCCCAGGATAGAGTGCTGTAGTGTCAGCCTAGCTCACAGCAACCTCAAAGTCCTGGGCTCAGGCTATCCTCCTGCCTTAGCCTCCCGAGTAAGTGGGACTGTAGGTGAGCACCACCAGGCACAGCTAATATTTTCTATTTTTAGTTGCCCAGCTAATTTTTTCTATTTTTAGTGGAGATGGGGGTCTCACTCTTGCTCAGGCTGGTCTCGAACTCCTGACCTGAAGTGATCCTCCCACCTGGGCCTCCCAGAGTGCTAGGATTAGAGGTGTAAGCCACTGCACTCAGCCAGAAACATAACAATTAAATGTAATGTGGGAACCAGGAGGAGGACATCAGTGGAAAAACTGGTGAAAACTAAATAAAGTCTGTAGTTAATTGTATTTTAACAATGCTAATTTCTTAGTTTTAAAAATTGTATTGTGTTTATAGAGGAGGTCAACATTAGGGAAAGATGGGTGAAAGATATACAGGAACTCTACTCTTTTGTGGCTTTTCTATAAGTCTAAAATTATTTCAAAATAAAGTATAAGAGAATATTTAGAGAAATCTTGAAACCTTCCTAAGGCAGATAGGAATTGATAGTCTATAGTAAAATTTATAAAAAGGGTCAATATTTAGGATAAAAACACACACACAATTATCTGCAAATGTATGTGATTATGGAGAAATTTCTTTTAAAGTTCTCTTCTCAGAAGATGACTGCTGGCCCAGTATTAAATGAGAATCAAACCACTGAACTATATCATATAGTTATTCCAAGAATTACACTTGAAATATACAATATTTAACATGACAAAGCTCTGCTTTATTGCAACTAACTGGTAAAATAAATCAGTACTCTGTTAAAAATAAAAGCAATTCTTAAGATTTCCAAAAACAAAGTACTTACCAAAGGAAAAAAGATGAGTTACAGGAAGTTGTACGGATCTTTTCTCTTTTTTAAAGAATTCACAATCTACAACAAACTAAAATATAAAACATTCAATTATTAGAAAAAATAAAATTTATAGTAAAATATCTTCACTTGATGTTTGAATGGAAAATAAAAGTCTATAAACCTTAGCTTTGGAGAAAGTATCATCTATCACACTATAACTCTGGCTATACTTAAGTGGCAAGATTCCTCAAGATGAGATGCTATGCTGAGAAAACAATAAACAAGCTTAACTTAATTAAATAGATAAATTATTAGAGGGTTATTTCTATAACAGGAGATTCATAGCAAAGTTTTTTTTTATAGTTATTTTAGGTATTTGTAGAAGGACATCAAAGGATGGATCAAAGCATTAAGAGCCAAGGCAAATTCAAGATTAAGGGTTTAGATAATATATTTCTGAATACTTTCACAGTCAAAAGGAAAAGGTGATTTTGTTACATATCTTTTTAAAAAATCCTTCATTTCTTATTTATAGTCAAGGCGTTTGGAGACATACTGCCATTCATCAATAGATGGCTAATGTTATTTATGTAAGATTATTTCAGGTTAGTTATAATAAATGGAAAAAGGTTTCCTACATATGAAGAAAAATGCTTTTCAAAAATGTAAACCTAAAAAAAAAAAAAACAAAAATGTAAACCTATAATGTGACATCTACACCATTACAATTTTTTCATTGACATTTCTTTTTTAGTAACATTTCTACAAATGTGTAAGAAATTTGCTCTCAGTTATCTGCAAAAAGAATTGTTTCTGGTAAAGGAACAATTTCATTAAAATAATCTCCACTGTGCAATCAGATTATTTAGAAGAGCTGAAGAAACAAATAATCTGATGCCTAATTGTAGTTAGCAAGCAGTTTGCTGTCTACAGAAAGTAGAAAGCCAGTGGCACCTATCCCAGGCTTTTCCAACAACTATATCTTGGATACGTTCGAAGCAGTGTTACTTTGCTTGCCTCTTGGGTAGATTTCTCATTATTTTTGAAAGTGAAAAACAGATGAGAGAAATTGCTATTAGTCCATAGTACACACATGGGGGAATAAAAGGAAAAACTTGTTAAGAAGTTTTGCTTTTATTCGTCCCTCTTTACTTACAAGGCAAAGAACATATTTTCATTACAGAAAACAGCTGTTAAAAGATTAGAGAAATGACTTATTGAATAGGATTATTCATTATATTTTTACAAAGTACTTTTTGGTGAGCCTTTACCTGAGACAGGGAAGCAGTTTTTAAAAGCAATTTAAATCATTTTGTACAGTTATTTAAAATAATAGAATTTTTACTATTGCTTTAAAAATTTGGCTGTACCTTATTGCATAATCAAGTAATTCCCTACCCATGAAAGAGAAAATTCAAAGGTCTGTCTCTAAAACCTCCAAAGTAAGTAAATTTCTAATGGCTTTAATTATTTTGTTTTCTGTCATCAAGAAAAATGCAGATAATTTCATATTTGCATTTCCAAAAATACATTAATGCATCAGTTGAGGCCAGACACAGTGGCTCACGCCTGTAATCCTAGCACTCTGGGAGGCGGGGATGGGAGGATTGCTTGAACTCAAGAGTTCAAAACCAGCCTGAGCAAGAGCAAGACACTGTCTCTACTAAAAATAGAATTAGCCGGGTATCTTGGCACATTCCTATAGTCATAGCTGCTTGGGAGGCTGAAGCAAAAGGATTGCTTGAGCCCAGGAGTTTGAGGTTGCAGTGAGTTAGGATGACGCCACTGCACTCTGTCTCAAAAAAAAAAAAAAAAATTTAAAATTTAAAAAAAAGATGAGTTGACTCAAATTTTTTTACACTGGATATTTGAATATATGTAGTCTTCTGATGATGGACTATACATAGACATGCAAAACTTATGAAAGACTTAAGTTATCATTCTAGTGAGATAGAGTTGTCAAACGTAGAGTCAGCAGTTATTTTCCAAAGAGCATTAAGACATATTACATATTTATTAGGCTGCTAATACAGTGTATTTGCAGAAAGGCTCATTAATTTCTTGGAATAACCAGAGAGGGCCTTTTCAAGTTTGGGAAAAATGTTAGATTCATTCAAAACCAACTTACCTGCCAGAAAAACCCTTAAAGAGAGCTTTTAGTATTGAAGATGCTGAATTACCTCTCACTTGAGCTAAGCAAAACAAAACAATGAATCCATTATAAGGTACTTGTGAGACTTAGTCTTTGAGATGACTCCCAACTACATCCCCCTTTTCCTTTCTCTATTTCTTTTAAATTTTCCTAATTATTTTGGCCACAAATCTCATCAACTTTCTCATTCAAGAAACCTTTTTTTAGTATTTATGTGGTAGTCACTAAAAGTTGAGAATGCAAAGTAGAATAAAATCTATCAGGTCGTTATTCTCAAAGAGTTCACAATATGGTGACGGCACTAGAGACATAAACAAATAAATTATAATTTAATGTAATAAATTTCTCAAAGAAGTTATAAGCAAAGTATCATAGGAGTAAAAAGATTATTGGAGGAGTCTAGAAAAGGAAAAGAGGGATACTTATGTTGGATCTTGAAGGATGAGTTCACTGGGTGAAATAAAGGGGAGTACAAAGGGCCTTTTACCTCCAGCTTCTTTCTTCCCCACTAATTCTCCTCTCACAGAAACCATCCTTTTATTTCACACTCCCACTTCCCCAGTACAGGCTTAAGTATCCCTTACCCAAAATGCTTCAGATCAGAAGTGTTTCAGATTTTGGAATGTTTGTATATAAATAATGCTTTCTTGGGGATGAAATCCAAGTCTAAACATGAAATTCATTTATGTTTCATATATACCTCACACACATAGCCTGATGGTAATTTTATACAATACTTTGAATAATTTTGGGCATGAAACAAAGTTTTGACTGTGTTTTGGCTATAGTTCACCACATGAGGTCAGAGGTGGAATTTTCCACTTGTGGCATCAAGTCAGCACTCAAAAAATTTCGGATTTTGGATTTTTGGATTAGGAGGTCCTCAACCTATACAAGCCCTCATAACCCCTTATGAGGTGCTTAGTCTCTCTGTTTCTGACCCATCCTACACCATAGATGAATCTTACATAAATTATCTCTGATCCCATTACTACTAAGGTGAAAAACCTTATGGCATCCTACTGACTCCTGAATTCTATAAAGTCCTGAATTCTTCAATCAAGGACTCCACAATATGGCCATATACTACTTTTCCAGACTTTTCTTCCATTACTATTCTACCTGTGGTGGCTATCCTTTCAAAATTATTATTTACTTATTCACTATTTTCTTAATATACCCCATGCATTGCTCTGTTTCTTTATCTAAACAATGCTGTTCATTGTAACTTGTGGCAATATTACTATTGAGCATCTGGAATGTGGCTAGTACAACTAAGGGACCGAATTTTAAATTTTATTTAATTTTAACTAATTTAAATACAGATAGTCACATGTGCTAGTGATTCCCATATTTATAGCACAGGTCTAAAATGTTCATTCTACTTATAAAAATTTTTACTATCCTGTAAGGCCATTTTATTTCTTTTCTCTTCTATTTTTTAAGAGACAAGGTCTCATCATGTTGTCTAGGCTGGAGTATTGTGGCTATTCACAGGCATGATCATTGCACACTACTGCCTCAGAACTCCTGGACACAAGCAGTCCTCCTGCCTCAGTCTCCTGAGTAGCTGGGACTATAGGCACCTGCCACTGTGCCCACTTTAAGGCCATTTTAACTATCACCTCATTATAAAGCCATTGCTGATCCCATCAATTTGAGATATCTCCCCCTTTTACATTTTTCATGTACTTGCTATATTCTGATTTGGGTACTTCTTTTTCTCACTCTTCCTTCTGTTCTCAAATACACTTATCTCCCCCTACCCAACAGTATGTAGCTTTTTAAGAACAGGGTTCATGTCTTCCTCACTGGTACGTCTCCTATAATTCCTGGAAGATAACCTTGTACATAAAGGGGTACCTAGTAATTAATGGATTTTGAAAGACTAATAGATAAACTGGAACCAGTTCTTACTTGGAACAAAGGGACTTGGGTTTATTCTGCTTAGTTCAAGTTGGAGCAGATGATCCTAATAATCTAACAGTCTTAGATGGATCACCAAACTGGCCATTGTTTTAGATAAGCCCTGTGCAGAAGAACTCATTAAAAAAAAAAAACAACTTTCAAGTTTACCCAAAACTTTCAAGTTTTGAGTATCCCCAAAACATTCTGATAATATCTTAATCCAATTGTTACCTTAATTCCATGAATAGATGGTACATAAACAACAAGATGAGACAAAGATGGATAGTCTTGAAGTCTCAACGTCAGAGACTAAAAAAAAGATAAAGATAAAAAGCTACTTTTATTTCTTAGAATACACAGCACTTAATGCAGGTTAAAAGAAGAATAAACTACAAACACATTTCTTATTTAATTAATTATTTAAAAAAGCAGCTTTCAAATTTACATTCTATACTTCATAAAATGCTCATGTTTACATTTCCAGGTCAATAATCCTGCTGAAAGTCAAATTCCTAATAAGTATGTTAAATATGGACTACCAAAAATATTCCTTGAAATATCCCTTCATGTAAAATAAATGTCATTTAAACACTAAATTTAATTATTTTATATAATTATTTCCAGATTTGGTATCTTTCTTTTTATAATGTGGCTCTTTGTTACATATAGCATTACAGTATTATTTCCACATTTATTTTGGTAGTATATAAGAAAGAGCATTCAATAGCTGATGAATGAATGGATGCTAAATATGATGAAAGAGTTGCAATTTAATTTCAGATGGTTCTGATCTAGCCCAAGTAGTAAAGAGTTGCTGGCTAATGAGATATATTAACATCATCCCCTGGGATTTATTTAGTAAATGACAAAGACACAATATAGCTAAATAATGTGCGTTACCAAGTGAACAACTATTCTTTCTCAAAATGAAGACCAGATCTTATAGTCCATATTTTGAGGAATGAATTGGTAGAAGACTAGTCAATTTAATGAAAAGCCAATCCAAAAAATAACTTGTTAATTCAGTTTTGTTCTAGAAATAGATGTGGGGTGGGAGTAGTTATATGTTGTAACAACATGCTTGCATTAAGAACATTCTATGGACGTTAGCTTTCCCCAGTCTTCGTTGGAAGCAAGGACAGAGGTGCTGAAGTGAAAGAACCATTGAGTGGTCCTTTAACAACCTGACCAGATTCATGTGATAGTGGTAGGAGTGCTTATTAAAGATAAACTCCTGGGTTCACCCCAACTTAGCAAAGTCTCTGCAACAGACTCATATGTTTTAATGTCAATTAAAGGACCATATAAGCCACAACTACATGCAGCTGAGACCAACCAGACAAATGGTAGATAGTATGAAAGGTAAATTAATTAGGAAGAACTTGGATATTCTGTGTAGTTATCTACTTTAATAACTTCTCAATATTTATTCTCAACAATGGCAAAGTGTTGAATTTATATATGCTATGATGAAGGGTTCCATCTATTTATTAATAGTTCAGTCAGTGGAAATGTCTAAAAGTGATAAAATTCTCATTTGACATTACTTTTCTTGAGATGACACTAATATGAATAAAACCTATAAAATTTTTTCACTTTAATCATCCCTTCAATTTCATGGCAAAATAATTTTATGTGTTGTTTATATAAATGGCTAATACATATTATATAAAATTTTCATTTTCATTATAATGGAAAAGTTTATTTATATTTAATAATTACAATCCTCTTAAACTGAGGTGAACACCTAAGATTGCAGAATGTTATAATCCTTGTTTTCTAACTTGTCTCTTTCAGCATTCACCATAAAAAGCAAGCAGCTTAAATAGCTTATTCTCCTGGTATTTTAGCCAACTGTTTCATATATTCAGAACAAACAACATAGGGACCTAGAGCTTGATGAAGACATTGCTTAATCTTTGAGATTAAAAAAAAATAATCTAAGGATTTTATACCTTTTAAAACATGGGAGCAAAGTACATTTTATCAGATTTTTAATCATTTATTTCTTCCTAACTCTTAAATTATAGGCTGGAAAGTATCCAAATTATTATAGAAATTCAAGGAAATATTTAATTTACCTTATGAATTATTGCTCACTAAGCATATTCTAATACTTTTGTTATTTGTTTTACTTAAGATGGAACCAGTGAGAGACCTTAAAAATATTCACAAGTCAACTTACCTTACTATGATATTTGTTTGATAAATACAAAGCCATATCGTGCACAATGTAAGACTGATCAAGGTAACGGGAAAAAATTGCAACCATTCCAAAGTCAAGTTAAGTAACCTGCAGTTACTCCTTCTGTCACCATTCCTCTCTGTCAGTCTAAGTTTCTCTATGTTAGTTTAATATACAGTTGACAACATGTACAAATAAATATAAATATTCATGAGCAAAATTAACTAACTTAATTAGAGTTAATTGGGAGAGGACTAGGACCGACCAGATGATTTCACTTTCAAGTCAAGGAGTCTAGGATTCGTTATAAAAATATATTTTATTTTTAAAGTATAGATTTACTTGAAGAGTAAAAACTATCAACCCTGGCATAAGATTACCAGATATAATAAATATAATTTGGACATTAGAACAGATATTTTCATCAAATTTTAGAATTATTTTGCTTTTCAACAATAGATTTTGAGACTATGCAAAGCAGCCTTTTATAAATGACTTGCTGATCTACCAAAGTTGTGTAAGTAAATCACTAACAATTATTAAATAAATTCCTGCTGTGATTTATCACCCTGAAAGTACTAGACAAAGCTGTTATTCAAGTGCTTGACCACAAAGTGATCTTGAAGTTCATATGCAAAATTACTTCATGTCTCTTTGAGGTGCCCACTTCCCAACTGCAGGTTCTTCCTCTCCAAATGAATTCTCAGTATACTATTCACCTTATATTTTAAGACAGACCATTTGAATATAGCCTCAAATTTAACTTTAAAAATCCATCCAGCTCTTTTGGTATGATGCTGTAACACAGAGATTTAGAGGATTGTTAATTTATAGTTTTTAATCTCTGAAAGTAAAAAACAACCCACTAATTGTATGTTATTCCCTATCAGATGTATACTTAGAGAAAATATTTCTAAAATGTAGGTAAGCAAATCTCAAGCTTATTTAACACCTAGATAAATTAATAAAAGAGCATATTCTATAATGTCAACAGGTTCAAGTATTTTTTCACCTGAGTATTAAAATTCTAAAGCCATAATTTACCTTAATTGTTGGCAGCAATTCAGCTTTCCATGATAAATCAACCCCTTGCCGGCTTTGAAATAAATATGAAAATATAATTAAAGGACAAATATATTGAAGCATTATAAATTATAAATAAGCTTCAGGGGAAAAAGAAACCATCTACAGATCAAGTAGAGAGAGTTATAAATGAACCAAAGTCTAATAAATCTAAACCTAAACACTCTGTCCACACAGTTTCCTTGGCAACAAAAAAATTTTCCTAACTACTTTCAATGTTTGTAAAAATTACTAGTATATTCCTTTCCTTTCCTTTTCATTTTAAATGCAGTACTACAATTTAATATACAATAGCATCAAAATTAGTATAGGAATGTATGAAGCTATTCTAGAAGTGTGATTTCTATTGTTTATTTTGAGAAAAAAGAACAATGGAGCGCCATGGATTCAAAAGACTTACCACATAGAAGTGCTGTTTATGCAGCCAAAAATCCAACTATTTGTATCCTGTTTATTAATAACAAAACAAAACACACTAAATGTAGAAGATAATCATATAGAACAAGCATCTTCAACACTTTACTGTTAAGTGATAGGATGAGTTGCAGCAAGAGAAACATAAAATAGCACCTTGTTACTGAGAAACATATCCAAGATGGTCTCAAAAGTCAAATAAATCAAGGACAGACCAAAAAAAAAGTCTAATATCAACATAGATTGGTAAGTTAACCCAGAGCAGCAGTATGAGAAACAGGGACCTGATGGGTATCTTTCTACAGCATATTGCCTAACCATTTCTAGTTGTTGAACCAAAACTTTCAAAGAATTCAATAATGTTCATACTTTAATTAGATGGTTACACAGTAAGTAACCTATATTTTAACAAACAGAATAATGAACAACCAGAAGTAGACTTTTATACAAATAAAATACAGTGCCAAACAATTAAAAATAACAACCTATGTACAGCTTTTTACTTTTATCACTTGAGGTGCCATTTCGTTGCCAACAAATAACTTCTATACAACCAAGAATGTGTTTGAACTGAAGTACAATTCCAAGGGCTCAAAACTAAAGCTAGTTACTATTAATACTTTATCAGCACAGGATAGGAATGCTACAGAGACGACTGTTATTATAACAAGATTCTATATTCAGTCTTAGACGTTTAAGAGCAGTGCGACCTAAGATCTGCACTCCAACTTTTAAGGAAGTAAGAACAATGTTCCAAGATATGACGATACAACTACTGAAATCCTACCAGGATATAAGAGAATGAGAAGCACTGCTCAGATAGCTACATAAATTTGTCCTTAGAATTATAGGTAGGGCAATTGAAGAAATCAATCCTTTTATTCAACTACTATTTATAAAATCCATTCTAGGGCCAAGGAATTATATGGCAAGCCCTCAGGCAAAATGATCAGGCACACAATAGTCTCTGCTCTCATTTAATTTAAATAAAATTTTAAGAAATTTTTCAAGAGTATAGAAAAGGAAGTTGATAGAAAATAAACAAAAAACAATATGATATTTCCCTGCAGGTAAAATACTTGTATGTTCTGTATCAGTTACCTATGCTTCCCAGAATGTGACATTATAAATAAAGCAAGACAACAAAATGGATCTGCATAGCCCAGATAAAGAAAAGCTAGTAGCCTCTAAAGATCCAACCCACTGCTGTAATGGGTTTTTGTAGCTATTAATGGGACCTATACTCAAAGGTAGCCCTCATTATGAAAACTGCCAATATCCCACACTATTTACTTCAATATATAGGGAATTCTGACTCAGTCATCACCCTGCTCATATAACCTATCTGTCAAAAGAACAATATCAATTTATCTAGAAAACACTCCTAACTCAACTAATTACAAGAATTATATCCAAAGCCTTAGAAGAGGAATGGCAAACTAACTCCTAAACTATACCAGAAAAAAAATGCTACTGATCAAAAATTTATAGTTGTCAGAAAATTCTACTTAGAGTAAAAAGTAATGCCTTTAACGGTTACTAAAATCATTAGGTAAAAAATTTATGAATTTTACAATGAATGGATCATACTGATACTACTAAGCCCACTGATGCCTGTATGTCACTAAAAGTGGGAAAACCAGATATTATGTACCTCCTGATATGATGAAATAGGAGGTACACAGCTCTACTTATAAAACTTTATCACCACAAAAAATTAATCTAAATCTAAACAAGATTCTAGCTCTAACTACCAGTTTACAGAAAACAGAGGGGACAGAAATATACATTAAAAGATACCACAAGAATACAATCAGCTAAATCCAGAATGCGGGAAATTCTGTAGAGCATATAATGTACTTTTTTGAACAATAGTGTCATGGGGGGAAAAGAAGAGGGGGCTATTATAAAAGAGACTTATTATCCATGAACCAGAGGCAATGCATATACTTTGTTTGGGTCCTGATTCAAACAAACTTAAAATTTAAGTGAACTGGGGAAAATTAAACATGCACTGGGTTATTAAGGAATTAGTATCAATTTGGTTAGATGAAATAATAGTATTATGGTAATATGTAAAATCCTTATCTGATAGAAAAACATATTGAGGCATTTATAGATGAAATGATAAGATGCCTGGAATTTACTTTAAAGATGCTTTAATCAAAAAGGCAGAAACAGCCAGAACAGTGGCTTATGCCTGTAATCCCAACACTTTTGGGAGGCTGAGGCAGGAAGATCACTTGAGGCCAGGAGTTTGAGACCAACCTGGGCAACATAGTGAGACCTAGTCTCTACAAAAAAAATTTTTTTAATTAGCTGGGCATGGTGGTGCACACCTATAATTCCAGCTACTCAGGAGGCTGAGGCAGAAGGATCACTTAAGCCCAGAAGTCCAAGGTTGTAGTGAGCTATGACTGCATCACTGCACTCCACCCTGGCCAACAGAGTAAGACCCTATTTCTATTTAAAAAAAAAAGAGGGAAGGAATAAATGACAGAATGTTGATAATTGTTAAAGCCATGTGTTGGTTACAAAAGAATTCATTATTGTATTTTCTCTCTGCTTTTATATATGTTTGAAAACTTCTATAATAAAAATTGAAAAGATTTTTAAAAAGTCACGTGACTTTATGCTAGTTAATATCCATGGATGTTAAATGCAGAAAAAGGATCTTCCAAATGGCCAGATAGATAATTTGCTCTGAGCAGGCATTTTTCTCCATATAATATTAACATTCTGATTTGAAATTCAGTATTGAGTGTAGATATTCTAAGCCATTGCTCTCAGGGCCAGATTCTCCCAGGATAAAGTGCCCATCCAGATTTTAGACTGAGAGATGCTAGCCTCTGTGAAAGATGCAAAACTTGGAAATTCCAGTAAAATGTTATATCCATTAGCACCTAGGCCACATTGTTTGTCTACCATCTTTTAAAAAGACTTTACTATATATAACATGGCAGCCACCAAAGTATATCTACCACCAAAGTGATATACTAGATCTTGGTTCTAAAAAAACAAACGTCATCTAACAAAAAGCAGAAGAAGGAATTTAAATTATAAAAGATGCAAATATAAAGTGAAGACTCTTGAGACATGCCAAAAAAAAAAAAATTCAGAATGTAGGAAAAATAACCTAAATTGGGAAAAATTTCTCAAAGTAAGAAATGTTGATAATTCATGGAAGTATTACTTAACCACTCATTCCTACTATTATACCAAAAGCATACTATAGCACCTTTTATTTAATAATGCCCAACATAGTACTTATTAAAAGAAACACAAATAAAATCATTACTCTGATACAGTAAGTCTAGATAACATTGTAACAGTTACTTTATTATCTTAGAGAATATGAGACTATTCTTTAAGTTTTAGTATGGAAGCCAATGGAAAAATGATTCACTTTATTGCTTAAATATACCTATTCTTTATAGTACTAGTAGAATTTTAGAATTAAAAGGGTTTTGTACTCATTTCCTTCATCCTGAACATAGTAAAAATAAAGCAGAAAAACAGGGTGGATTCTAAACTAGAATCAAAGGTACAATTTAATAGTATATTATCAGTTATATAAAAATTTTGATTAATATTTTTCAATCAAAACACTATTATTCCAGATATTTTTCAACTACTTAGATTTAATAATAATAGTTCATAACTCCGTCTACTATTAGATATTAGAATTTGAAAAATAAACAATAGTTAGCCTTTAGGTTTATATAAAAATACCAATTATCTTACCAGCATAGTGCTCTGACAATAAACATGAGTGTAGATTTTTCTATGATTTGCAAGAGGAAATGTAAAATATATCTTATCAGATTCCTAAAAAAAGAAAAAACACTCAATATAGCTATAAGAGTAGATAATTTCATCACTCAAAAATCCACATAAAACAAATGAGTAATTATCCTAATTCTATCATTCTTGCCGTTGTTGAGAACCAATACTCTATGAGTGGAAGGAAGAAGACACAGAGGTTAAGATAGATTAGGTATAAACTTTGCAGTCCTGAATTTGTTCTGGAAGTATCAGTATGAATGCCTGTTTTTTTTTTTAATTGTGTTTTTTGGCCTTTTAGTTAAGATAAAATACATTTCTAGGCCACTGAAAAGGCCTAGAAATCGCAATCCAGCAGCCATTAACATTTCTAATGTCAGATTATGGTTTTAAAATGCCATGTCTCAAATTAAAGGAATAGTTCCTTAGAGAAATAGCTGATTCAAGGTCTGGGGCAGGAAATGTACAAAATGAGCTGAAGTATCTTGTCATACTGTGACAAGACAGTGAGGAAACTACTAAAGGCAACTAAAGAGCTGTATCAATAAGACTCAGGAGCCAAACTTTAAAAGTGCTTCACTGGTCAAACATAGAACAATTTTAGTATCAATGGGTTGAAACTCAAATATATTTAAGTCCATGAGTTCACAATAATACTGGGAAGAAACCTCTAATGGTCACTAATGGAGGATGCTTGTGAATCAACTCACTATTCTGATAACCAATAGATATAAGATTAAAGATCCAAAAAATTATCATTCTTTTCCTTTATGATTTGATCCACTTTTGACAAATTTAGTAGATGAGAGGAAACTTTTCTATATAGTATTCCAGTTAATAAATGAAGAAGGAACAGTAAAATTAAAGTATCATCATTTTTGCATCCTCCTAAATGAATTGACTCCATGCATTCTTTATCAACAGCTGCTAACACCACAAAAAAGAGTCTAGCAAAAACAAAAACAAAACAAAAATCTGAATCTGAATAAGCATCTAGATCCAACTACTAACTCATAGGGAAAGAACAGGTAAAGGAGTATGTTGAATGACAACAGGAATAAAGTCAGCAAAATCATGACTGTTTTTCCAACAAATAAATTTCAAGGGAAAAAAAGGTAGAAAAAGTACTATAGATTAAAGAGGAATAAGAGACATATCAATTAATAACAATGTATAGGCCTTGTTTGGATCCTGATTTAAACAAATTGAAAAACAAAACAGAAAAAAAGATAAATTTCTGATAAAACTGTAAAACTGAATACTGACTAGATATTTAT
Organism: Lemur catta; assembly: GCF_020740605.2. Taxonomy (NCBI): domain Eukaryota; kingdom Metazoa; phylum Chordata; class Mammalia; order Primates; family Lemuridae; genus Lemur; species Lemur catta. The sequence goes on along the minus strand of NC_059135.1, from coordinate 34,415,458 downwards.
TATTAAAGAAGAATTATTAAATTATGGGAAAATTGTATAGTTACCTTTTCTAAAGAGTCTGTAATTTTTAAAGGTAAATACTAAAATGTTTCTTAAAAAAGTAAAAGAAATACATTGGTGGAATACTTACATTATAAGCCACATAGGTCCATTTGGATACTTTTACTGGAACCCACATAGATGTTCCTTAAGGTAAAGGAAATTAATTTATTTGTCCTGTTTTGTTTTTATATTAAATATTTTCTTTCTTTTTAAAATTTTCTGGTGAAATACTTCTCAATTGAAATAAAGACACGGTAACCTGAACATTGGCTGCGTGAAAACAGAAAATCTAGTAACATGTTTTCTATATGCTCATTACCACTAGCATTCATATCAGGTAAAGTATTATAAATCTATTTAGTGTTTTTAACTCTAGAAATTATCAACAGAAGGAAATAAACATTTCATTTCCCAAACAAGACAAATAATTAAGTAGGGTTTAAGAGGTATAATTTGCTTTATTTAAAAGCAAAATTTGCCAGCAAAAGATACGCTGGTAATCCAAAAGAAGAAAAAAATAACTCATAATTGAGAAAATGAAAAGCCTCAAGAATGATATAGAACTTACTTTATGTGACTTTCAGGAGAATAGAGACATTTAACAAAAAATTTTCTATTTCATGTTACTTTCAGGACAAAATTTTTATCAGTAACATCTTGCAAGTTGCTTTTCTTCTTTGTTACCTTCCTAACCAAGAATTATATCAGCACCAGCACCACCATAGGGTAACTAATAATATATAATAGGATCACTATACTTCAAAGTATCACAGTTTTCAGTTTGTCTGCTAATAACAAATTGACCTAAAAATAGTGAAAACTTCCACATAAAATGTGTTATTACCACTAACCTGTTAAGTCAGAAATTATAGCTGGATTTTCCTCAAAATGTTTTGAAGGATGTCTTATAAAGTGGTGAGTCAAAACTGACAATTTCTTCTTGGAATTTTCAGTTATCTAGAAAGAACATTGATACATTCTGTATCATTTTATATCTACTGTAATATTTCAATGAAATATTGTTTCAAGTCATAATGGTAAGAGTCAACATTTCTTTACTCAGCCAGGCACTGTTCTGAGCACTGAACATGTTATTAACTTATTTAATAATCACAAGAACTCTAAGAGATAATAACCTTTTTATCTGCATTTTAAATTTGAAGAAACTAAAGCACAGAGAAACTAAGGAACTTGCCCAAAGTCACACAGCTATTAAGAGTCTGGGCTGGGATCCAAACCCAGGCATTCTGGCTCTAGAATCTATGCTTTAATTACTATGCAACAGTGCCTCTCAAGTAACAGTTAAGAGTAAAACATTATAAAGAGGTATAGAATCAGAAAAGAACTTAAGAGATTCTGTGGTCTAGTGATTCCAACACATGAGTTTCCAAACTCAAGCCAGTGCCGATCCCACAACAAAAAATACACTGGTCACTAGAGAAAATGTAAATTGCCAGCTGTTCTTCCCTGGAACTACTCTCTTCTATTGTCCTTCTGCTTTTCTTTCAATAGCCTAGCACAAAAAGTTGGCAACTTTTTATCAGTCCCTCCCTTGAAAAAAAAAAAAGAAAAGGCACTAGCATAAAAAATCCATTTGGAATCTACCACTATTCTACTTGCTAGTTTAATGAAGCCTTGACAGGTTAAGTTATTTTCTTGGCAACAACACAGGGAGATAATGACAAAGAAATGACAGTGAGGACTGGGTCTACTGAATATTTCCAATTGTTAGGAAGTTACCCAGCATTTGCTTGAACATTTATAATTTGCTACTTTGTAAGACAGTACATTCCAATTTGTAAGACAGAATATTCCAGGAGAACCGTCTACCCTTTTCAGGGCAAATATTTGACTCCCCATTACTCTGACATGTTAGATTAGGGGACAGTCCTTCAAAAATTGGAAGACTTTTGTTATATCCCCTATCCAAATAAAACAATTCTTCTGTAAGTTAAACTTCAAATATATCAACTATGTATTTATTTATTTGCCCAAATTCACAGAGCTATCAACTGTGTTTCATGGAACTCTTTTAGTCCCTTCATCATCCTGATTACCTCCTCTGGATAAAGTTTATTGATGTCCCCTTTAAAACATTGTACACAAAATATAGTTCTGTATATATGGTGCAAGTAGAGTGGAGGACAGTGGAACTTTCATATTCATTGATGCAAATGAATCTCTATACTTCAATTAACTCAGTCTCAGTACATTAGTTTGAATTTTTTAATTAGCCTCATCTGTTTGTAATCAATTAAAAGCCATAAGTCCATCTACGAAAACTTTAATTAAATCAGGATTCCACCATCCTTACTCACTTTCTAGGCAATCTGTCCACTCACAAGATTGTAGATATGACTCTTATGCTGATAACCAACAAAAATTACTCTCTAATTCTGATTTCTGCCTTAGCACCATGTTTGGGACTAATTAGGCTTTGAGTTATAGTTTTCCTATATGTATGTTCTGTTTTCCTCCTAGACCATATGCTTCTTGAGAGTTAATAATCACACTCTAAGTTTTTATTTTCTAGTATTTAGCCAGTCAATTATATATAATGAGTCTGTTAAATAGAACTCAGTTTCATAAACAGTACTGTATTTTTTTTACGTGTCAGGGTCTCACTTTGTCACCTGGGCTGAAGTGCAGTGGTATGATCGTAGCTCACTGTAAGCTCAGACTCCTAGACTCAGGCACTCCTCCTTGCCTCAGCCTCCTGAGTAGCTGGGACTATAGGCATGCACCATCAAACCCAGCTAATTTTTTTACTTTTTTGTAAAGATGGGATCTTGCTTGTTGCCCAGGCTGATCTCAACCTCCTGGTCTCAAGTGATCTTTCCATCTCGGCCTCCCAAAGTGCTGGAATTATAGGTGTGAGCCACTGCACCTGGCAACAGTATTGTATTTTGATTCTTAGCACTATAGTTATCACAAATTTCTCATTTGCCTCTTAAAATGTGTCAGTAAAATATTTAGGCATTCAGAATTCTAATTTATTACATACTAGTATTATCAGAGTTCTTTTCTCATCTTAGGAGAATTAATGGAAAAACATGATTTTATTTCTTAAAATTAGTTTTATGCCCAATTTTTTAGGATTATACCTCTCAGAGGTACTCCTGTTCTTCACTGGTTAGAATAAGGTTTTTCCTAAATCTACGAAATGTCAGTTCAAGTAAAAACTGGTCTTGCAATTTTAATTGATTCTATTACTGTATCTAGTTGCACACTCTCACATATACTTAAAACTTTTGCCACAGTTAAGCCTCATAGTTAAAACAATGTTGATAAACCAAAAATGTTTGTGTTCCATGACCAACTCACAATGTCGACTCCATAAAGCTTATTTACTTCAATAAATATGCTAACTTAATATGGAATCTTGTGGAATAAAGTGTGGTAAAACACAAAATGATTTAGATCTTCAGGAGAGAGGTAAGTATCTATGATTCTAAGCTTTCTGAAGAGTTAAGGAAAAAATATAGACACTTCTCCCTACCCCTCAAGAGAGTACCCTACAGGGGAAAGGTTCTTTCCCCAATAAGAGAAGTATTACCTAGAGACCTGTTAAGAAAGAGGCCACCCTTACTGGTCTCTCAAAGAACTGGAGCCTTCAGGGGACAGACTCCAAAAATACCTGCAACACTTTGCCATAATGAAAAAAGATTACCTAAAAAATAAGGAATTTTTGTCCTCCAAAAGGAGAAGCCAGAGCCATGATTTTGAAACCTATTTCCATGGAACAAGATGATCTGAGGTGAAAGGCTAAGATAACTAATGGCAATTTGTTCCCAACTCATAGAAAAGAAAATTTAAAGTTAACGGACTGAACTCTCTGAATTTCGCTGAAATTCTTGATGCCTGCTACTATTTATCTGCTAGCAGACAAGAAAGAGATGAAAGAGTAATGTGACGTTCTGTAAAGGATACTATGATTTCCATATGCTATGCTAATTGAACTTGGAAAATCACTAGTTCGAAGAATATACTGTGAAATCTCATTACAGAGAAGGCTCAACTTATAGAAGTACATAATTTAAGTTCTACTGAATTTGGTATACCCAATAAATGGACATATTTTGATCTTCTCAGAAAGTAACGATGTGTTTTTAAAAACATGGCTCAAAAATGTCTAATGAACTTGGGAGGCTGAGGTGGGAGGATCACTTGAGCCCAGGAATTTGACTCCAGCCTGGGCAGCATAGCAAGATCCCATCTCTTAAAAAAATGTCCACTAAGATATATATGATGATGTTTATAATTTATTATTAGGGAAAAAATTACAAAATAGCTTGTAAGAAGTATTTTCCTTAAGTTAAAAAAAGTTAGAAGTATATATATCAAACTTTACACAGGGAAGGGAAAAACGGGGAAAATTTAAGGTCGTTTCACTTTTTTATTTTCATTGCATTTTATGAACCAAAAAGATATTTCCATTTTGGAACTAATTAAAATGATATAAGGCATTGGCTATTATTTTATTTTCATCAAAGTAAAAAGAAAGGCAATAAATCCACAATTTCTGTAACAAAAGCAAAATTACTTTATTGAAACAATTTTTAGTTTAAAAATACATACTTGTTTAGTATCAGCATCAATAAGATCAAAGAATGCTCGAACTGTAGTCAACTGCAATTGTTTACACCTAAAAAAGTGTTACAAATGAAACTTTTTAAAAACGTGCTTTTGATCCAAACATGTACAATTCTACTGTTTAATGGAATACCTGAATTTCTTTTAATGCTGTAAACTCAAAAAGTATTTAACAAATCATTCTTATTAAATATATATCTTAAAGCTGAAACCTATAAAAATAAATCAAATTAAATCTTCCTGGATGTTTTGACAGAACTGTCAGGGTCCTTCTGGGTTCTCTAAATCTCCTCACCTACCCTAGCTACAGACATACGTCTACCCCATCTTGATATGCCTGAACTGTTGTGGTTCTTGCAGACACTACTGCTTATGCTGTCAGAGAAAGATCAAAAGAAATCTTTAAGCCAAAATATATAGAGATAAATACTAGGGTCTGCCTATTTCTTGCCTCATATTCTTATTTTTAAATTTATATTCAGTATAAATCTAATTCCTACTTGGTTTCCCATGTGCTGCTCCCTAGAATAGGCACTACTGCATTAAGTAGTATGGTCATTGGCCAGGAGCTCAGAAAGTCCTACTACAGGTGCATTTGATTTTGACAAGTAGGACAAACTCTAAAACTTTGGTATTTGACGTTAGCTTCATTTGAGACTGATGCTACTGGTTCTTCAAGAGATAATTTTATAAGTTGTCAAAGGAACCTTGGTCAAAACAAGACAAGAACAAAAGTTAGAGGTCTAAGCTCTTAAGTTAATCTTTCTCCCATAGCATTATTTATTACGAATAAAGTTCTAAGAAAGCTAACAAACCAATCACTGCATTGATGTGAAAAAAAGACCACAACAAATCACTAAAATGTTGGACGTGTATTAACTTACCACACAATGGAGAGGTGATCTGTTGAAACCCAGGTCTTAGGCACTGCTGAACTCTAAAAGAAAAAAAAATTCAAACTTAAGAAAAGCACATTTGTTATTCTCCAAAAGGTTTAAAATTCTTATAAGCTAACATTCAGAAACACATTAGTTTCACTCTATTATGATATGTAGACATTTTAAAATGATACATATTTATAAAAGGTCATCCAAATATATTAAGATGTTTCCTGCATAAAATAACATAATTCTCCCTAAATGTAATTACTGGTTACTCAAGCTTAAATTATCCTTTAAAAATTATTAAAGCATCCACAGACTCTTTAATGAAGTTTAATATCTAACTTTTTAATTACTTTTATGAGAGGCTGAGTTCAAGATTCTTTAAATTAATCATAGTTTACATATAAGTTAAAATAAGTATTTTGGTAATTTTAGTTTTGACTAAATTACCACTTGATAGATTGTAAGATGTTACTTCTACATTAGTGGTGTGCCTGAGAAATTCCTAGGCCTAGGGCAATTTTTCAAAATAAATATGCCTGATCACAATTCCAAAACTATGAAATCACACTCTCACAAGTGGGGTCCAGGCTTACTATTTTGAAAAGAATCCCTACATGATTAGGATGTATAGTACTGGTTAGAGACATCAGGGCAAAAGGCTCCTAAAAACTATAGCTATTTGCAGAAGGCTTCCTAACAACGGCACAGCACCCTTCACATTTAGAGACTCCTTTTCACACCAGGTAATGATCTCTCTATGAATTTTATCTTACACATAATAGGGGCTCATTAAGTAAACCTTATTGTGTTTTTCATAGCCTCTCTCTCTGCATCATCAAAGACACAACAAGCTGCTATCACCAGAACTGTTAACACAAAATGGAGACTAACAGCACAGGAGCAAGAAAATTTAGAAGCCTAAAATGCCTCTTTCATAAATGAACTGAAAAAAAAAATAGGTATATACAACATCTAAGGAGTCACTGTCACCTCTGTGCTCTGTAAATAATAATATGTCTTTGGGTCCCAGGTTCTGAAGTGGGAAGAATCTATAGCTTATTTAGTGAATTTATAAGCACTTGATGTATTTAGAAATTATTGCTGACAGCTTACTAAAAAATTGGACAGTATTATTACAGTAGTTTAGCCAACCCTAACAATACAATTATGGTCTCTAACTTATATGATTTCTTGAGTCTCAATGGATGTAAATGTCATTTAAGTCTTCTTGAGATAATCATTCAAAAGTTGTTACTTCTTAATAACTTTTTTAAAAGTGAATATACACGTAGATATATTAAAGACTGTAGACTATCTGGGGGCTAAAACAAATAAAACTCAGGTTATATAATAGCAAGTTTTGAGAATGTTCCATAGTAAAATATTTGCCTCAGAGATAGAGAAATCAGAACTACAAGCCGTTTTGAAGGCAACATGTTATTAAATGGATTAGAAAAAATAGGGAAATACACATAGATACACACACACAACGCACACACATAGAGGATTAAAAAGATCAAAATTCTTTAAAAGATAAGCTTCAGGTTGTGGTATCAATACAGCATCATGCTCCAGACAAAGTACAGGAAATAAGTCATATCCAATTTTATATGACTAAATCATCTGTGTTAACTAAAAAGTTGACATTCAGCTTTTTGAGGACTTCTAGTAAATATCTGCCCAAAATATTCAAAACCAAATAACAAGATTCATACCACCAATAATGAAGTTTGATAGATTTACTAATTTAGTTCCAAAGCTAATCTGGCTATAACCCAATTCCTCCAGTTATAAGAAAATGGTGGGTAATAGTGAATAGCTTAATAATTTTTGTTCTATGTATGGCAAGTATTCAGTAAATATCTATTTAATGAATGAACAGCAATCTAAGGTGGGGCAACAGTAGATGAGATAAACAAAGGAGTATCTATGAAGAGAACCAACTATGACACAGTGACTTTCTAGAGCTATCTCCTAAAAAACAAAAGGAATGGGCAGACCACATTCTACGGATTTTCTCTTTAGAAAATAAGTTGCGTTTGGAGATGATGTATATGCTGAGTTAAGAAGATCTTAACTAAAGACTTCAAGGTGAAATATACAAAAACGAAGTCCTATAATGAAATTTGAACTCACTTTACATAGGTTAAGTATCCCAGTTAAAGACTAAATACTTGATATCCTAACAGGGAAGAATAAATAGCAAATTAATTAACCAGGGTTCTGTTTATACTTACACTACCAAAGCTAATCATTTTATTTTAAAATTGGTAAACCTACATCCAAGTTTAGCATTCAAGAGTATGTGGTTATGTTTGATATTCTACTGCTATCGCATATAATATAACAATCAGATGTAACTCGATTCCCTTGGACTTCAGTCCACACTTTCTGACAGTTACAACTCTATTTGATGGACAAGCTCTTACTTTGGACAAGAAACAATTATTCCTCATAAATAAGAGTAATTTTCACCACGTTTCTAAGATCCTTTCTACTTTCTATGGACAAAAGCATCCATGACTCTGCCTTTCCAACACATTCATATTCATTCATTCATAGTATGTTTCGCTCTTTTTCTGTCTCTCTCACACACACACAGAGCAGCCCTACACCACAAACTCAGCAGTCACTACCGATATTACTTCTTCTTTCATGTTCCACAGTGTCTATTACATTATTATTTCAGTAAAATCTTAAAAAAGTTTACCACAACAGATAAGGCACTGGTACGATGGCTTAATTTTGGTAGAAAAGTCAGTCCTGAACGAACTTGGTAATCCCGGAATCCTCCAGCTACAGAAAGTGTGGTTAAATTTATGTCTCGAGCATTTAGAATCCAATAGTTGTTTACAGTCATATAAAAATCTGGTAGGGAACAAAAAAGAGATGTTAAAAAGGAGTACTCACTTCCTGCAACAATAAGATATTGGTACAGTTATCCTAATATCTTAACTAAATTTTTGCTTAAGCCATCTGCTCTACAAACTATGTATTATTCATATTTCCTTATTTTGAGTAAAATCAGTATCTTTATACATTCCTGCTTCCCCATTAAAGTACAAATACTAAGAGCTACTACAGGCATCAATAAAGAAAAAAGATATCCAAATTTTACTAGCTTTGACAAGTCCATATGCAAACATATCTCTGTATTTCACAAGGACGATGCTCGCTCATGAGCCACGCAGTATAGCAAGGAGAGAAAACTCTAAAATTCTTCTAAAGAGAAGAATTTACTATGCCAAAGAATTGTAGACATTTGTGGTATTGGTTTCATGGTGTATTGTGTATGTTTGAACCCGTCAAATTGTATACATTAAATATGTAAAGTTTTTTGTGTATCAATTACCCTCAATAAAGTGGTTAAAAAAAAAAAAAGCTATAGATTCCTCCCTATCATGGTAGTGTCCCTGCTTATAAGGGCTTAGCAACTTTCTACTGTGACCAACCACACCACATAAAATACTATTTAAATTCTTACAATACAATCTATCAGGGCAATACCAGTGATATCAGTTTTAGGGCTAGGCTGCTGCGGAAAATCTCAGGTTAGGATTCTACTCATTTAGTGTAATAAGCAGTTCAAAGGGAAGAAGAAAGTTGCAGACAATTTTTCAGCTTGTCTATGTAACGTGAGAAAATTTTAGTGTCAAAGATTATTAAATTGAGGCCAGGGCTGGGGAGTTCTTATTTCTTTTTCTGATTATCAAAACTTAGCCAGGCGTGGTGGCTCATGCCTGTCTGTAGTCCTAGCTATTTGGGAGGCTGAGGCAGGAGGATTGCTTGAGCCCAGGAGTTTGAGGCTGCAGTGAGCTACAGTGATGCCACTGTACTCTAGTACTCTAACCCAGGCAACAGAGCAAGACCCTGTTTCACAAAAAAAAAAAACAACAAAAAAACAACACCTTACTGCATTTTTATCCTGGCATGTGGTCCCATTCAGGGCTTCAAACATTTGGTACACCAAGCTCCTCCCATTATAGATCTCAGCGATATTTACTGAGATTGCCACCAAGTCAATCCAATCTTAACATCTGGAGGGCCTGGTATACGAGAACCAATGCAGCACACATGCCATGTCTAAATACTTAATAGTAAAAAATCCAGCTAACAAACTGTTAAATATATTGTCCCTGCCTATCTTGACAAATATATCACTGAAATAATCCAGAAGGCCAGGTTGAAATTAAGAATTCTCAGACAGCTCACAGCTGGACATTGGATTGTGGTTAGCACAGGAAGAGCAGATCTCTGGGCCATTACTATTCTATCCTCCTTCTCTTCCCGTCCCAATTCCATTTTGCATCACAAGCTCTGTCTGTACTTCCTGCAGAGGTACCCCTTGGCTACAACTCAAGTTTAGGATTGTACATACTTGCCCTTAGGAAGACAGAGCCAGGTAAGAGACCCACAGAGGTCCTGGAAGTACACCTGGGGCATATGGGCAAAAAAAGCCTGGAGGCCTGGTTATTTGGATCACGGTCTAGAAGTAAAGGCATGAGCTCTAAGTGGGGAAGCTTAGCATGTATATATATACTTCTTACCCTATAGGGAAGGACAGGTCCAGGGCAGGGCCCTCTGTAGTGCAGAGCCCAGTGCAGGGCCTCCTTCCTCCTATTTAAGGTATTTCCACCAAATATATACAGAGAATCTACTTCTGCAGGTCTTATGGATCTCTGTCTCTCAAAACTTAAAAATCCATGACCCTTTGAACTAGTTCTTCTGTTTTTTTATTCTAATTTTGACTTACTGAAATAAAAAATAAATGTAGAATAAAGAGGAAAGATGCTTACTAATTACAGGAAAGGCACTAACAATCACTTTCTGTCTGAGCCTTTTAGAGACAGACCATCGCGATCTTTCAAAACAATAAAACCTGACTCTATTGAAAGTTCATTCCTCAAAGAATTTTTTAAAGTGTTTTTAAGTCATTCTAATTTAATCTACATGGCTTATCTATATATACCATACAAAATGCAATAACATAAAGAGTTCTCAATTTTGGTGACAAGTACTATGATTTTTAGCCTTTGATTTTTTTCTAAAACCATGGTCATGTATGATCATTAGAAGTAGTACAACAGATTTAAACAACTTCAATAGTAAAATCAGAAATTTTTGCTATTAAAAGATTTCTACAGGCAAAGTTTTAAATGTAATAAAAGAAAAACCAAATCTCCTAATAAGTACTATTGTACCAGATACTTCTAGCCAGTAAATTATTCCTTGGCAATGTTGTTATGTTAAGATGGGCACTTTAGAAAACTACTTTGGTTTGGAGTCAGTGGGGGACATTTCTTTCTCACTTAACTACAAACAAAGTTTTCATCAAAATTAAGATAATCCAAATTTTGACAAAAAGTTGCATAAATTTACTGACCAGGAAGAAGAATTCTTTCTAAAGATTTTCTTCTACTCATATAATATTCCTATAAGCAGTGAAGATAATCTTCGACTTTAACAAAAGTTGAGACAGTAGGCAGTGAATTCTTATCCTGTAACATCACTATTCAAATTACATAATCATAAACTCCTACTGTTCATTCAAAATTCTCTGAAATATTATAGTATTATCCGCAGTTTTATTTCTTATGCTCTAGTAATACAGGTCAATTAAGAGGCAGTATACCATGCTAAGGGCACAGGCCCAGGCACAAGTTTGTCAGGGTCAAATACTGGCTCAACTACTTTCTTGCCCTTTGACTTTGGTCAAGAACTTTATCTTGGCCTCTTTTTCTATCATAAACAAGAGGATAATAATGGTATCAACTTCACAGGACTATAGTAAAGATTAAGGGTGGTAATATATCAAGTGAAGTCCTTAATATAGTACCCAAAATATAATAAAACCTCAATAATATTGCAATTCTACCTCACTAAGTGTTAGCATACCTATTTATTTTAAAAACAAGACATTGCTATTTTACTTAAATAAAAGTTTATTTGGGATAGAGTAGTGGAACAGTTAACAAAAGTATAGGAAGTTTAGATACATCTTAAGAGACAGGAAATCATCCTCAAGAATACTAAACTGAAGATCTAGTGCCTAGGGATTATAAAGTACATGTCAACCATGTGTTGCTATGGACAAGATGCTATGAACAGAGAAAACTAACAATAGTTTCGATGATGAGCCTAAATTGAAAGACACAAAGTGCTGATTTGCAGTTCAGCTGCTTCACACTTGTATAAATCTGTAGCACACTCTAAGGGGAATAGCTACAGGGATTTATTTATTTTATTTATTTAATCTTGAACAACAACAGGGAGGTCAGTTAGTGTTTACATAACAGTACTCACCTGTAATGAAACGATCTAATGGCATCACAGGAGCAATATGAGGTGTGGCTTGTGTAATAAGAAGATTTATCAGATCTTGTTTAAAGTTTTTCAGTGTGAGCAATGCTCTTGCAACAAGGCCACCCATAGAATGACCAATTATTGTCACACTTTTTGGAGCAAATTCTTGACCCTATTAAAATAAATCACCATGGCATAATTAAAGCTTGGTACCATAAAAATACTAAATATTCCTTTCTGCATATGAGTAATTTTACAGAAAAAAGAAATTTATATAACCTCCCATCAGAAGGTACAGAAATACATTCTTACACAGTTTAAATAAGTACATTAGTGTATACATAATATTGTGTTCTGCTAAACATTTTTATAGATATACCTTGGTTTTCTGAACCCAAATTGGAATATTGGTCTAACAAATCATGTTTGTACCATTTGTTATGTTGCATATAATCTGAGGAGTAATATTTGATATAAACCAGAATATTAGGTTTTATAAGATGTAAGAAATCATTCATTTGAAACTGAAAATACCACAAAAAAGCCAAGACAACTATAGTTGTCTTAGCAATATACCTCATTATGTTGGTGTCTCATATCTCATCTAATTATTTCTCTGCTGTGCATATGGGTTTAAAAATACACCAGCATTGCAGACATTTAGTCACTGACAATTACATATTTCATTTTTTAATTAAGTATTGCTTTTCAAAAAATCTTTTGTTTTCACCAGTATCCTCAGTCCCACTATCAAACTTTTGCTCATCACCCCCAACACTGACCCTTCACATGTGCCTTCTCTGTTACTATGAATAAATTGGACCTTGTGCAGAAAGAGTTAATACAGTAGGCCTAAGACTGCAATCCTTAGAATGGACTACATGCAAATCTGGCTCTTGGCTGGAATATGGGACCTTATATTTTGGGGAGATTCCCACCATTCTCTAAATGGTAAGAATGGCTCACTGTGCCAAAACCGTTAGTGCAAACAATATGCTTTATGCTGAGCACCTGCTGTCCTTCAGGCTGGAATTCTGGTATGTGCTTGGCAGAGGATGTCTACATGATAAGCCTCTAATAAAAACCTTGAGCACTGAGTCTCTAATGAGCTTCCCTCATAGACAATACTTCATACATGTCACAAATTGTTGGTGAGGGAATTAAGCACATCCTGTGGGAGGACTCATTCTGTGTGACTCCCCCTGTGAGAGGACTTCCGGAAGCTTGCACCTAGTTTCCTCCAGATTTCACCCCATGTGCCTTTTCCCTTTGCTGATTTTTGCTTTCTATCCTTTCACTGCAATACATCATAACCAATGGTACAACTATATGCTGAATTATGTGAATCCTCCTGGCGAATTATCAAACCCGGGGATCGTCTGGGGCATCCCTGACACAGATCTGATCTTAGCAAAGGTCAACCCTCTACAATTGTGCTCTGAAACCTATCCCCTTTGGTCTTCTCAAGTACATCATTCCAGAAATTCTTCCCATTTTCTTCTTATATCATTGTTATTCCCTCTATACTAGTTTATTTTCATTAGTGTATAAATGTACTGTTATTCTCCACTAAAAAATAGAAACAATTCTCCTTTAACTCTCATTTCCCCTTTGTGATTGCACTTTCTCTACATCTCTTTAACAGCAAAACTCTTCAAAAATAGTTGTATGTACAGTACTTGCTGTCTTCAATTTCTCAACTTCCATACACCCTTAAATCCATTCCAGTCAGGTTTTCACTTTAACACTCCACCAAAACTGCTCTTGCCAAGTCACCAAGGAATTTAATGATAAATTCTTAATCCTCATCTTATTTGACCTATTAACTGCATTTGACATAGTTGATTACTTCCTTCTTTGAAATATTTGACTTGGTTTCCTTGACAATGAACTCTCCTGGTTCTCCTCCTACCTCACGGGCTGTACCTTCTTAGTCTCTGTTGCTGGTTCCTGCTCATCTCTCTTCATTTCTTAAAATGGGAGTGACTCAGGCTTTAGACCTTTTATAACTATGTTGACACCATTGGTGATCTTGTCCAGTCTTGTGGTTTTAAATACATCTAAACACTGTCAACCCCCAAGTAACGATCTCCAGACTGGACCTTTCCTCTTAAACTCTAGTCTTGAATTCCATTTGCACAACAGTTATATGTGGAACATCTAATATGCATCTCAAATTGAGCTTGTCTAAAACTAAACTCTTAATCTCCTACAAATCTATTACAAATCTATTCCTCCTACATTCTTCCCCTCCCCCACTAATGCCAATTCAATCTTTCCAGTTGTTTAGTCAAAAAACTTGTCGTTCATTTTTTTTTAATTTATTTCAGCATATTATGGGGATACAGATGTTTAGGTTACTTACATTGCCTTTGCCCTACCTGAGTCAGAGCTTCAAGCGTATCCATCCCCTAGATGGTGCACACCATACCCATTAGGTGTGTATATACCCACCCCCTACTCCCCACTCCCATCTGCCCGACACCCGATGAATGTTATTACTAACGTGCACTTAAGTGTTGATCAGTTAACATCAATTTGATGGTGAGTACATGTGGTGCTTGTTTTTCCATTCTTGTGATACTTCACTTAGTAGAATGGGCTCCAGCTGTTTCCAGGATAATACAAGAGGTGCTAGATCACCAGTTTTCTGTGGTTGAGTAGAACTCCATGGTATAACATATACTTGCGGTCATTCTTAACTCTTCTTTTCCTCTCACATAGCTCCTCCATATCTGATCTGCCAGCAAATCTTGTTGCCTCAACCTTTAAGATTTACAATGATCTGACCATTTCTCATCACTTCAGCTGTGACCAACTTAATTTAAACCACCATTATGTCTTGCCTGAATTACTGCAATAACCTCCTAACTGGTCTCTCTGCATCCACCTTTACATTCCTTCAGTTTATCCTTAAGAGCAGCCAGAGGCCGGGCGTGGTGGCTCACACCTGTAATCCTTGCACTTTGGGAGGCCGAGGTGGGTGGATTGTTTGAGCTCAGGAGTTTGAGACCAGCCTGAGCAAGAGCGAGACCCCGTCTCTACTAAAAATAGAAAGAAATTATCTGGCCAACTAAAACATATATAGAAAAAATTAGCCGGGCATGGTGGCGCATGCCTGTAGTCCCAGCTACCCGGGAGGCTGAGGCAGGAGGATCACTTAAGCCCAGGAGTTTGAGGTTGCTGTGTGCTAGGCGGATGCCATGGCACTCCCTCTAGCCTGGGCAACAAAGCGAGACTCTGTCTCAAAAAAGAAAAAAAAAAAAAAAGCAGCCAGAATGATACTGTTAAATAAGAACATGTCACTCCTCTACTCAAAAACATTTATAGTGGTTTTCTATACCATTCCAAATAAAAGGCAAAATTCTTAAAATTGCCCATAAGGCTCTACAATCTGCCACTCCCCAAGTTCTCTTCCTACCAACTCACTCTATCTGCTCCACCCATACCAGTTTCCTTGTTTCTCCTCAAATACGGCATGTATGTGCCTGCCCCATATATTTGTTTCCTCTACCTAGAGTATTCTCTTCCTGTATAGCCAAATGGGTCACTCGGTCATGTACTTGATACGTATTAAATTGTCTCCTTCTCAAAAGAGGTCTTCCCTGGGCACCCTTATTTATCATTGTAATCCTCTGCCCTTGACTGCCTAGCTCTCTGTTCTATTTTTCTTCCTGACATTTATAACCATATAAGATTGTATGTATTTTTCTTATCTATCATGTTTATTATCTGCCTCTCCCCATGAGAACATAAGCTCCACAAGGGCTTGGATTTCTGTTTTACTCACTGCTTTATTTACTTAAAGACTCACGTGATGAATGAGTTTTTTTCCAACTAGAATTTCCTCTTTCCCACACCCAAATCTTAACCATTCGACAAGATTTAGTTGTCCTCTAACTTCTATTGTACTTGTTTGTAATAGGAATCTTACTTTCTAAAAGCCTCAACTTTTGAAACGTTTATTATTTTTATTATAAATGTGGTATGTAGTCATTACAGAAAATCTAAAACAAAAAATAGAGAAAGAAAAAATTACTTAGTGTACAATATTAAAGACATTTGTTTATTATGAATGACAATTATGGAAATAAATCTCACTCTGTGATCATATCTTATTTATCTTACCCAATAAATATCAGACACATAAAAGATCCTGTACCTAATGTGGCTTGTTTCCTCCCATAATACTTAGAATAATCATAATTACTCAGGTTGAGGAAGTCTGCTTCTATTTCTACTTTGCTGAGTTTTGTGTTTTTTATTTTACAATCACGAATGGGTACTCACTGTAGTCAAATGATTTTTTTCTTCATCTACTGAAATAATCCTATGATGAATTACATTGATTGATACTTGAATATTAAACCAATTTTGCTTCTTGGGATAAACTCTATTCGGTCACGAAATATTATACCTTCAAAATATTGCTGGATTTGACAGGCTAACTTTTTGTTGAGGATTTTATATCAATGTCTATGAGGGATATTATGTTTCTATTTTCTTTTCAAACAATACTATTGTCTAATTTTGATATCAGAGTTTGCCGTCTTTGTAAAATGAACTGTTAAGTGCGCTATTTTCTGAACGTTTGTGTAAGATGGGTATTACTTCTTCCTTAAATGTTTGCTAGAACTAACCACTGAAGTCATTTAGCCCTAGGTTTTTCTTGGTGGTAAAATTTTTAATTACAAATTCAAAAATTTTTAAATAGATATAGGACCAAACAGATTTTGTTTCTTCTTGTCTCTTTTATAATTTATGTTTCAAGAAATGTGTGCATTTCATCTGAGCTGTCAAATTTATTGGCATAAAGTTATTCACAGTATTCCTTTATCATCCTCTTTTTATCTATAGGCTCTGCAGTGATGTCCCCTATTTCATTCCAGATATTGTCCATTTGTTTTCTTTCCCTTTTTTTTCTTAATAAGTCTAGCGATAAATCAACTTTATAGATCTTTTCAAAGAATTAGTTGTTGGTATAAATTATGTTCTCTGTTTGATTTCCATTCTCATCTTTATTGTCTCCTTACTCCTACTTACTTTGTACTTCTTTATTTCCTTAAATTGGTTTTTTAAACCTAGTTCTTTTCTGATATAAGCATTTAAGACTATATTTCTTCTAACCACTAGTTTAATCTTAAAACTTCTGATACTGTGTTTTCATTTTAGTTCAGTTCAGAATATTTTCAAATTTCACTATGATTTTCTTTTTGACCTCTGGGGGTTATCTAGAACTAATTTCCAGATATTTCAGGATTTCCCAGATGTCTTTTTGTTGATTTCTAATTTAATTCTGCTATATTCAAAAAATATATTTTTTATTATTTCAATCTTCTGAAATTTACTGAGACTTGTTTGATGGTCTAGCATACAACATTTCTTAGTAAATGTTCCAGGTGCATTTAAAGAGAACACATTCCTGCAGTTGTTGGGTGCAATGTTCTATAAATGTCAACAAGGTTAAAATGGTTCAAATCTTCAATATTGTTAATGATTTTCTATTTATTTTATCAATTACTGAGAGGAGTACTGAAATCTCCAGCTCCAGTTGTGGATTGACCTATTTCTTCCTTTAGTTCTGTTAGTTTTTGCTCCATGCATTTGGAAACTCTGTTATTAAATGCATACTACTCACTCAGGATTATTTTGCTGTCTTGATGAATTGATCCTTTTATCATGATGAAATGTCCCTCTTTATTTCTGATAATATCTTTTGACCTAGAATCTATTTATCTGATATTGATATAGCCAGTGTGTCTTGCCTTTTTAATCTAGTCTGACAAGATCTGCCTTTTAACTGGAGTGTTTAGTCTACAATTAATATAATTATTGATATAGTTGGGTTTAACTCCATCATCTTACCATTTGCTATTTGTCCCATCTGTTTTTCATTCTTTCCTCTTTTCAAATTGAGCTTTTAAAAACTGTGGTAAGAACATCTAACATGAGATCTACCCTCCCAACAGATTTTTAAGTGTAAAATACAGTATTGTTAACTATAGACACAATATTGTATAGCATATCTCTAGAACTTATTCATCGTGCATAACTGAAACTTTATACCCATTGATTAGTAAGTCCCTATTTCCCCCACGCCCTGGCAACCACCATTATACTCTCTGCTTCTGTGAGTTTTTGACTATTTTGGACACCTCATTTAATCATGGAATCATGCAGCATTTTCCCTTCTATGACTGGCTTATTTCAACTAGCATAAAGTCCTCAAGGTTTGTCCATGTTGTCACACATTGCAGGGGTTCTTTCTTTTTAAAGGCTGAATAACATTCCATTACATGTGTGTATCACATTTTCTTTATCCATTCATCCATCAATGGACATTCAGGGTGCTTCCACATCTTGGCTATTGGAAATAGTGCTGTAATGAATATAGAAATGCTAGTATCTCTTTAAGATCCTGATTTCAATTCTTCTGGATAAATACCGAAAAGTGAGATTGCTAGATCATACGGTAGTTGTTTTTTTTTAATTTTTTGAAAAATTTCCATGCTCTTTTCCATAGTAGCTGCACCATTTTGCATTCCAACAATATACCAGGGTTCCAACTTCTCCATGTCCTTACCAATACCTGTCTTTTGTCTTGTTTTTTTATATACATAATAGCCATCCTAACAGGCATAAGGTGGTATCTCATTGTAGTTTTGATTTGCATTTCCCTGATTAGTGATGTTGAGCATTTTCCTGTTGGCCATTTATATGTCTTCTTTGGAGAAATGTCTATTCAAGTCCTTAGCCCATTTTTAAATTAGGTTATTAGTTTTTTTGCTATTGAGTTGTCTGAGTTCCTTATCTATTTTTGATATTAACCCCTTATCAGATATGGTTTACAAACATTTTCTTATTCCATAGATTGCATTTTTACTCTGTTCATTGTTTTCTTTGCTACACAGAAGTTTTTGGTTTGATATAGTCCCACTCGTCTAATTTTGCTTTTGTTGCCTGTACTTCTAGTGTCATGATTGCCAAGAGCAATGTCCTAAAGCTTTTCCCCTATTTTCTTCTAGGAGACTTTGTTTTACAGTTTCAGGTTTTATGTTTAAGCCTTTAATCCTTTTGAGTTGATTTGTGTATGAGGTAAGGGTCAAATTTCATTCTTTTGCATGTACGTATCTGGTTTTCCCAACACAACTGCTGAAGAGACTATCCTTTCTCCATTCTTGACAGCCTTTCAAATATCAGTTGACCACGTATGTGCACATTTATTTCTGGACTCTAATCTGTTCCACTGGTGTATGTCTGTCTTTTTGCCAGTACCATACTGCTTTAATTACTGTAGCTTTATAATATATTTTTAAATCAGGAAATGTTATGTTTCCAGTTTTGTTGTTCTTTCTCAAGACTGTTTTGGCTATTTGGGGTCCTTTGTGGTTCCGTATGAATTTTGGAAATCTTTTTTCTATTTCTGTAAAAAGTGCCATCAGGATTTTCAGAGGGATTACATTGAATCTGTAAGTTACTTTGGGTATTATGAACAATTTAACAATATAGAGTCTTCCAATTTATGCACATGGAGTGTCTTTCCATTTGTGTCTTAATTTCTTTCATCAGTGTTTTCAATATAGAAGTCTGTGACTTCTTAGTTTATTAAGTATTTAATTCTTTTTGATGCTACTGTAAATGGGGATGTTTTTCTAATTTCCTTTTCAGATACTTCATTGTTGATGTACAGAAATGATTTTTGTTATGGTGATTTTGTATCCTGCAATTCACTGAATTAATTTATTAGTTCTAACAGTATTTTTTGTGGCACCATTAGAATTTTCTAAATATAAGATCGAAGTCATCTGCAAACAGACAATTTTACTTCTTCCTTTCTGAATTGGATGTCTCTTATTTCTTTTTCTCATCTAACTGCTCTGGCTAGGATTTCCAGCACTATGTTGATTAGAAGTGGCAAGAGTGGGCATCTTTGCACTGTTTCTGATCTTAGAAGAAAAGCTTTCAGTTTTTTTCTTATTGAGTATGATGTTGGATTGAATTTTTTTAATGTTCCATTATGTTTTTTCCATTTGTTCTTTGGCTATATCTCCTTTTTTGTTTACTCTAGAAATTACAATATGTGATCTTAAACTTATTAGTCTACCATGAATTAATATCACACCACTTCACAGAACCTTGTAGCAGAATAATTCTATTTACTCCTATTTCCAATCCTTTTCACCATTATTGTCAAATATTTTCTTCTAAATAAATTATAAACCTCATAATGCTTTTTTTTGCTGTAAAGAATTTTTTTTTACCTTTTTATTTTGAACTAATTAAGAAAAGGTATAAAAATAATACAGAGTTCCCATATACACCCCTTAGCCAACTTCCCCCGATGTTCACATTTCACATAACGAAACTCAATTACCCAAATCAGGAAATTAGCATTAGTATAACAGGATCAACTAAACTGCAGACCTTATTTATATTTCACCAGTTCTTCCTCTAATGCACTTTTTCTGGATTCCATCTAGTACCCCACCTTGCATTTAGTCTCCTATGATCTGTGAGAATTTTCCAATCTTTCCTTGTTTTTTATGACCTTCATACTTTTGAAGTTATTGTGTTGTTGTCTCTCAATTTGGGTTTGTCTGAAGTTTTCTCATGATTAGAATGAGGTTATGAACTTTTGGAAATAATACCACAGAAATGATGTTGCATTCTTCTCAGTGTATCATGTCAAGGGGGTTCACAGTATTGATGCTTTATTACTGGTAATATTAACCTTGGTTAAGATGGTATATCTGCCGGATTTTTCCACTGTAAAATAATTCCTTTCCTTTGTAGGTGACAAATGTTTTATAAGTAATACTTTGAGACTATGTGAATATCCTCTTTCTCCTCAAATTTTCATCCACTAACTTTAGCATCCATTGGTACAACTCGTCTGCAGCAATTACTATGCTGTTCCCCTGATAGTAATTTTGTATTTTTCTATTTCCTTCTACTGGTGACAAAACTACCAGAGATTTTTTTTTTTACTCTGACAATATGTTTATTTTGCCTTCATTTTTAAAGGACATTTTTGCTGGATATACAATTTTAGGTTGAGAATCCCCCTCCTCCCACCCCAAGACCTTTAAGATGTTATTCTAAACTGTTTTTGGCTTTCATTATTTCTAATGAGAAATTAGTGGTAATTTTTATTATTTTTCCTGTAAGTAAATGGTTTTTCTCTATTTTTAGGATTTTCTCTTTATTTTGGTTTTCAGCAATTTGACTATGATTATTGTTGTGTTTCTCCTGCTTGACTTTCATTGACCTTCTTGTATCTGTGGGTTAAAATTTTTTAATCAAAATTGGAATATTTGGGGCCATTAATTCTTTGAATATGTTTTCCTCCATTATTTCTCTTTCCTTTCTTCTGAGATTCCAATTATACATGTATTAGACTGACCCACATGTTACTGAAGTACTGTTATTTTCATTCTATCATCTACGTTTCAGTTTGGATAGTGTTTATCATCCTGTCTTCAAACCCAGTGATGTCTTTTTCTGTAGTGTTCAATCTGGTTTAAGCCTATCTAGTGAATTTTTGATTTCTGATATGTATTGTTTCAGCTCTAGATTTCCCTTTTGTTTTGTTTATAGTTTCATGTCTCTGTTGAGATGCCCCATTTGTTCCTATGTTATGGGTATTTACTTTAAATCCTTAGGATTTACTTTAAATCCTTAACTTTGTTTGATATTTTTGAGGCTTATATTTAAGCATTGTTCAGATGGAAACTAAAGTACCTCGTACTTTAGGGCTATGGCATCCTCTTCCTAAATCGTGTTCTTTCTGAGGTCTCAAATGAATGTCTACTGGGGTCAGATAGGTCCTTCTACTCTAGCACATATGTTTCCCAGCACCACATGGCCTCTGAAATTTCAATTCAGCTTACAATTCCCCACCAGCTGTTTTCTCCAGGATTTGTATAGCAGCATGACCAAGGGAGGAATTGGTTCACCCCAGCAGGTAGCTATATTTTATCCCTGACATTATTTAGAATTGCTGGCACAAAATGATTTTTAGTCTGTTTTACTGTTCTTTTAAATTTCTCTAAAACATGTATTTTCTCTTATTTCTTACACCCGAGGTGGACATACCCTACCAGTTCCTCCTTGGTATGCCACCGTCTTATAGCTTCTTGCCCTCTGTATATAGAGCATCGCATCCAAAGATTGAAAAATGAAACTTTTTTAGAGCTCTTTCTCTGCATCATTTTCTTCTTTCTCATACCCTGTCCCACCTAGCCCACTTTAGTAACCCCAAATTCAAATTCTCTGCCTTCTTCAGATGAGTGACATTGATGTGCTCTGCTTGATCTCTACCTACTTGCCTCACGGCCTGGAAAATGCTTCCAGGCAGAAATCCAGGGCAGTCATGGAGCTTACTTCTTCCAGGGATCACGGTCCTTTGCTGCTTGGTTGTCCAACATCTCAGAACATGTGCTTCAGATATCTTGACCAGTTTTACAGTTGTTTACATATGCAGGCGCCCTACTCTAGTACTAGTTACTTACTCATGTCTAAAAGCAGCAATCTACACCAATAGTTTTTAGGAAATGAACTGTACTCCTAATTTACATATATAGTTAAAAAAATTTCCCCTGAATTCACAAGAAAGGTTTTTTGAAAATTCAACTTAAACCTCAAAACCACCACTGATTTCAAGATGACAGACTCTAACCAAAAAACAAAAAAGACCTTTGTGCTATCTATGCTTCAACTTCCATATAAACAAATATATGATATAAAATATACTGAAGAAAAGATGCTTATAGGTAGTACCACTATTAATTTGCACACTTATCTCTTACCTTGTAGAGTTTGAGAATTGTTTTAATGCATTCATGTACAAACTTGGTCTGCTTCTGAAGACTTCCACCATACAGTGCCACCAGTTCTTCATTGAAGTTCACACTAAAGAAGTCAAAGTGGTACTTGAAGTCAATGTCTTCTGCTTTTCTAAGAGCAATAGAGCCAATAGAACGAACTACAGAGGAAAAGAGTGAAGTGCAAATTAAAATTTTTAGAAGTTTCATCCAGTCTTTCTTCAAAGTTTCTTAATAAATAACTGTATCCCACATCATGAATATAAACCATCTATTTCAGGATGAAATCCACTAATAGTACCAATTTAGAAGAACAAACTAACCTAGCAACCATATATGCCTTAAACATAGTAAGTGTACCCTAAATATTTTTAAAATTAAATAAACAAAAAGTGAACAGGTCACTCATTCTCTACCAGCTTTCCTTTCAGTACGGGTGACACTAGCTAAAAGAGAAGGGAAAGATTCTTTGAAGAATGAGAAATGAAAATTTTTTGACACTTATTGAGGATTTTAAGAATGAGAAAGTTCCTACAGGAAATGTCTGCTCATCACTTGGTTTAGATACTCATGCTTAATTTGTCTCTTTCTCTTACACATGACATCAGCAAGTTCTGCCTTGCTCTACCTTCCCAATATATCCCCAGTCGAAGCTTCTCATCATTTCTACGGCTCCCTTCCTAATCCAAACACCATCATATCTTGCCTGAACTACTCTACAGTTTCCTAACTGGTTTCCGTGCTTTCATTTTTTTTCTCATTGCTGTTTTGCAAACCCTTTAACAAAATTTACTGTGAATTAATTAAATTAAGTGGTGTAAAAATTGAGGCATATAGTTTAGCAAACAAAATACCTCTGTTTGCCATTCCATTTTCTAAAAACATATACCACACACACACTATAATTCACATATTGTATAACTCACTTTGTAAAGTATACAATTCAATGGTTTTTAGTATATTTACCATATCTGGTATATACTGTACAACCATCTCTGAAATCTAATGTTAGACACTTTTTAATCACCCCAAAAACAAAATCTTTGTCCACTAGCAGTCACTCCCCATGTCCCCACTCCTCCCAACCCATGGCAAGCAATAATCTACTTTCTGTCCCTATGGATTTGCCTTTTTTAGACAACTCATACATAAATAGGATCATATAACATGTGTGTTCTTTTGACTGGCTTTTTTCACTCTTCATGTTTTCAAGGTTCTTCCATGTTGTAGCATGTATCAGTAATTCATTCCTCTTCATTACTGAATAATGTTCCGTTACATGGATATCATATTTTATTCATCCATTTATCAGCTGATGCACATTTAAATGGTTTCCACTTTTGGTTATTATGAATAGTGCTGCTATAAACATTTATATACCAGTTTTTGTGTGGGTGTATGTTTATTTTTCTTGGGTAGATACCTAGGAGTGAAATTGTTGGGCCACATGATAGCTCTGTGTTTAATATTCTGAAGAACTACCAAACAGTTTTCCAAAGTGGCTGTACCATTTTATGTTCCCACCAGCAATGTATGACATTTCCAGTTTCTCCACATCTTCACCAATAGTTGTTATCTATCTTTTTTATTATAGCTATCCTAATAGGTATGAAGTGGTATCTTTTTCCTGAAATCACTTTTTTTAATTTCAAAGTATTAAGGGGTTACAAAAATATTTTTAGTTACATGGATCGCTTTTGCAATGCTTGAGTCATGGGTATAAGTGTGCTCATCACCCAAATAGTGTTCATTGTACCCATTAGGTAGGTTTTTGCCGCTTCCCTCCTCCTGGTATCTAATTTAGATTTGTATTTCTCTGATGACTATTGATGTTTAGTACCTTTCCTGCTGCCACTCTTGCCCTTTTATAACATATTTTTTTCACAGCAAAGGCAGAGTGATCATTTTTTAAAAGTAAATCCCACCTACCAGACTGGTTAACATTTTTAAATCTGACAATTCCAATGTTGTCAAGGATGTGGAGCAAAGGCAAGTATAATGTATCGTTTGTGGGAATATAAATTAGTATAACCAGTAAAGATAAAAGGATACACATAACCTGTGACATGGAATTATACTCTGAGATACACATTTTATAAAAACATGCGCTTATGTGCTCCAAGATACATACAGAAGAAGATTCACTATTTGTAATTGCCAATATATGTAAACAACTCAAATGTCCAAAGACAGAATGGACAGACTATGGTACAGTCATACAACAGAATAATATGGAGTAAGGAAAATGAATGAATCATAGCTCCCGTAACAACTTGGATGAATTTTAAAGACAATGCTGAGTGGAAGAAGCCACATACAAAATAAAACATACTGAATGACTATTTATATTACAAAGTTTAAAAACAGCCCCAAATAAATAGACTGTACAGAGATGCATACTTATGTACTAAAACTATAAAGAAAGTTAAGGAAATTACCACCTAAAAGGATTGTGATTATGTCCAGAAATAAGGGACGGTGTTTTAATCATGAAGGGGCACATAAGGGGGTTCCAGGATGCTGGCAATCTTCTACTTCTTGACCTGGGTTTTGGTTCCATGGGTGTTCACTTTACAGTAACTTTTAACTGAATATCTATATCTATGTATTTCTCTATATGTGTGTAAAATCCAAATATAACAATTAACAAAAAAATCAGATCATTTCTTACCCAAAATCCTCCCATCATACTTCAATCAAAATTCATTCAAAGTCTTTTCTACAGCTAATATAATATAATATAATATGATATAATATATGGCTACTTTTTCATTCTCTTCTCTTTTCACTTTCTCTAGTCATAGTGACCTTAAAGGCACCAAGCATATTACTGACTCAGGGCCACATAAAATTCCTTGCTACATTCAAGCCTCTCTGCAAATGTTCTCTTCACAGTGGCCTCCTGACCCTGTTTATCCTCTATCCTCTTACTCTGTTTTATTTTCTTTGGAGCTTTTAACATTACTATTTGTTTGATGGTTGTCTTCCCAATAAGAATGTAAGCTTGATGAGGGAGGGATTTTATCTGTCTTCGTCTGCTTTGGATCCCTAATACCTGGAATATTGCCTGGCTCATGGTATGTACTCTATAAATATTTGCTAGATGAATAAATATGTAATCATACATATTGAAACAATTCTAGTTTCATTATATAACAATTCTAGTCCATTTAATAACTAAGCAGATTTTAGTTGAAAACAAAATTACTTTCAGATTACTTGGTTGTTATGCCAGAAATAACTGCTGTTAATATATCACCAAGCCAACACCAAGTTGGCATCTGTACATATAATTTCCCTACCCTCATCTTTCTGTGTTCCCCCCAGTACTCTAAAGCTAACTTAAATAACTCCAAAAGAAAGAGTCCAATCTCCTTTCTTGTTCGGCATAACATAAGCCTAATCAATGCTTCAGGTTCTGTTCTCTGTACCCTCCATTTCCAATATAAACTTGTTTCCTCTGCTGATTCCTGAACTCCTACACCACTTATTATCCCACTCCACTCCAACTTATTCTTTTTCTCCTTCTTACTCTTTGCAAAGTGGTCTTCAAATCTTCTTTTCTAAGTACTTCTCACATGTATTCTCTCTCAGAAAAAATGTCACATATTTGGTCTCCCAGTAAGCCTAACACAGTACTTAACACAAGAGTATGCATTTCATGCACTTCATTTGATTCCGTAAGTATGTATATGATTCAAATTCTTGACAGCTTTCAAAATTTACTTCCAAAACTTACCTTGCTTATAACTTCCAGCATTACCAGGAAGAAAGAGAACTGGAATACCTGTCAAAGGGAGAATTTTGTGTTCCTCAGCATATGATCCTTCTCCGTAAAGATATAACTCATATGCTGGATAGCGTTTTGCCAGTTTCTTTGGAAGTTCGATTTTCTACATCAAAAAAATAAAAATGCAGTTTCACTTTAATCAGTTTTATTAATACATTCGGCCTCATTGTATACAATTCTGAATTATACAAATTTGAAATAGTACAATATAAAAATATTACTGATGTTAAAACCACTTAATGCACAAAACAAGTTCTACTTGTAGTTTATTCATATAGAGAATTAGTCTTGAATTATGTGAATTTTGAACCATGAAGTCTTCAGGAAAGCATAAAAAGAAACTACCTGAAATTCTAACAAATACAAATTACTCAAAGTGGCCACCAACAAGGCAGAAAAACACTAGCATATGTCAGGAAGTTACATGTTGACATAATTGGAAATGCATTTAATTTAGGATCAGTATGAGTTATAGTTAGAAATTATAAAGGCTTCCTACCATCCAATCAATTCTTTTGCCATTTTTAACTGTTTTGTAATGTCTCTCCTTTTATGTAGGCCCAACTATATATTCCAGCTGTTACATCTTCAAAAGAAAGTAAGTTTGTTTTATAATGTAGCTTTCTGACCTCTTAACTTCAGATGCTTTGACCTACAATATGCTTAACAAATTAATCTGAAACTTAGTCATGTTTTGGTCAAGACATGTACACTCTTCTTACCATAAACATTCCAGTGAATTAGCATCTGTTTCAGTTTTCATAGACCAGGTGTGTGGTTTGTCAGTATGCCTTAAACTACTCTGCAATTCATATTATTGTATATGAAATGAGCCAGTAGTTCACATGAATTTTTTCAACATAATAAAAATTAGGTCTTAATGTCATCCCCAAAAGGTAGGCATTTCTAAAAGAGGTAGTAAAGTATAAACTCTTCTGCTCCTTCTTTTTTCCCAAAGGGTAGAAACCATATAAAATGAAACCAATTACATTGGAGGGTAACGTTACTTATTTAAGTAGACATCAATAGATTAAGTAGTGCTGTACATGTAGTATGTGCTTGATAAAAAATTTCAACTACTGAATGAAATTTAAAAACTGTAAATGTTGTTAATGACTACTGAAAAACTTCATTGTTCTAAAAACAACAGAATTCTTATCATTCATACGCTTTCCTGAATATTCCTTTGAGGATATTAGCATAAACAATCTGTGCCAATAACACCATGGAAACATCTGTAGAGACTGTGAACTTATTGCTTAAATATCAGCAACTTCAGTTATTTCCTCAACTACTCAAAATACAGAGATGCTAACCTATTTGCTTTATATATGCATATATGTACTTCAATCCAAATTAGTCACAGTATTGGTTATGCGCAGTATACAATAAAAAACGAAAATGACACAATTGTTTATTTCTTTCAGTACAAATTAAGCAAACAGAAAGTGTAAGAGACCAAAGAAACAGTTTCTTAATTCCTCCCAATTTAGTGTACCATTTGACATAATAGTAGTACATGCATATTAGATCATTAGTCTTTTTAGTACAGTCGCTAAACAAAGTTTGAACGAGTTAAAAATTAACTCAGAAGAATAGGAAACTATCAAATATATTTAAAAATAAATATTTAATTCTCTGGAGACAGAAAAGCAAGCAAAAAAATAATTGATGTATTTCATAAAATACTATTCTGAAAGCAATTTTTGTAGTGAAAAATAACATTTTAAAAAATATGAATGTATACAGAGTTAACAAAAAAAGTATAGAGATAGAAAAAAGAAGTGGAACAAAACAAAGGTGGGACAAGAAAGGAGGGAGTGTAGGCAAATGGCAAAACTGCCTTTCCAGACAGAGTTCAAGTTGGAAGTAAGTGGCAGGAAGACATAGGAAAGGTAATGGACCAGACTGACAGAAAGAGTGTAGGCATACAAAAAGGATTTTGAAGAGACAACAGAATAGGGTCAAGGGTTTAAAAAGAAAATATTCATAAGCAACAGGACTCCAATATAAATTGATTATTTTATATAGTTTATTTTAAATGAGCAAAGCGCCATTCCATATTAAGATCAATTACTTTTTACACTTAAGTCTTAACTTCCACAATCCTGCCTCTGCTGTCTGCCCTTCCTCAATTCTGCCTTAGAAGAGGCCCTTCTCATCTCTAACCTAAACCCCTTTGAAAAGACAAAAATGCTAACTCTCAAGTGTTAGAAAAATACTGAGTTAAGAAACTAAAATCTTTACTTTATGATATATATTATCTAATTATGAATTAAAACTAAAAACAAGTTTCATCTCTATAACCAAAAAGAAAAAAAAAGATTTTGATCAAGATAAATGAAGACAGTTTTGAAGCTCTTACAAAGAGCTCTCAGCCCTTTGCTCACCCCACCTGTAAGAATAGTCCTAGGAATTCCAGTTTAATTAAAAAAAAAAAAAACAAAAAAAACCCCTAGAAACAACTGAATCTTTAAGACTGGTATCTCTCCCTGCTACAATCTACAGTCCATACTGCTGTCAAGAAATACCCTGCAAAAATACACACTGTATGTGTTTCCTCACTGCATGTGTAGATAACAAAGGCTTAAGAGAGAGCTATCCTTTAAAATCTGGCTCTAGTTATTCTTACCTATTTTTTTTTAACTTACACACGCCATGTTTTAAAATTTGTTTTTAATATGTCGAAAAATTCAAGATTCAAAAGGATATACACTGAAAAAGAGCTCTCTTACCCCTGGTCCTTTAACCATCCAGTTCCCCTACCCCAGAAGGCAACCAGTGCTTTTAGCTTGTGTATGCTTCCAGAAATATTTTACATATCCACAAGCAAATACGTGTATAGATTATTTTTTCCTTTTTACATAAATGGTAATACATTATAAATACTTCTCATGCAATGTGTCCTGGTGCCTTCCCACCTTCACATATGCCTGCAATTTTCTTGTTTCTGTACCTTATGAACTACACACCCGCCTTGGCCCAATTCACTGCATCTTGTCTAAACCATTTTAATATCCAAGACAAACTCAGATGCTTCCTCTTCTGTGAAGAACTTTGTACATACTCTTGTAGTGAAATTATAACACTTAGTACATTATATTGTTACTATACATTGCATTCCTCTTTTCCCCATTGTATTATAAAGACAAATTAAGGACACAAGGTCTGATTTATCTCTAATTCACTCTCCCCTATACCAAGTATCTAGACATATCTTGCACAGAGTAGTTATTCAATAAATGACTTACTAAATACACATCACACTTAACAAAATATATGATTCACATTTTCAATGTTAATATTTCCTTTCAAAGAGCAACCATTAGGTCACACATATGAAGACAGCCATAGCAAAACAAATTACTGTTATGAGAGAAAACAACTCAGATGTTTCTTCTCAAATTCTGCAATTTGCCTAAAACTGTTGCCAAATAAAAGTTTTGCCTTGGTGTCATAATAAGGCAAGAAACTTTATGGGATAGAGTATATTTTGCCTGGTAGGCTTGCAATATGTTTGCGAGATGTTCAATTAACTCTGAATAAGTGAATCTAGGAAAACCAGGGGCAGAAGATGCATATGGATAATCAAACAATTTTAAATTCCAAGCTTCATTTTTGCAAAGAGTTTCAAATTTCTGCGCCATATTTTTTTAAAAACGGGGAAATAAAACTGAGTATATTTCAACTACCTTTCCATTTTCTCTGCTGGCTGGCTAAAGAACATACAAATGAGCAGTAAAAAAGAAAGGCATCAAGAAAGAGAAGGAAACCCAATGACTAAGACATCCCACACACTGGTTATCAACCTGTGAACAATTAAAGAACTCACTATAAATATAATTAAAAGTAAGCAATATATAAAATCTCTTTAGAACGTTTTTATTCAAAAAACCATTTGGTTCTTAACAGAATGACCTCATTTATCCAGAAATCTCACTATATTTAAAATGACTTATTTCTATAAGCAGGTTTTAACTGTACTTGTAAAATAACATGACCTCACCGGTGTGCAAAATAAAGACTAAGAATCAAATATAAATACTGTCATAAATTAACAGCTTTTTACATAATAAAAATAAAATCTGCTAAAATTGTGGATCAAAAACTTCTGCCACTGTAATTATTACTGTACTAACAAATTATTAACAGAAGTATAAACCACTCAAAAAGCAAATTAAACCAAAATAACTAAATACAGACTACTGAACAACAAACCCCCAAATAGCTCTTTTGCATTAGCAACACTAATTTTCTGTCTTTCCAATTTTATGAGGCAGGAAATACATCTGTGAGGTCCATATGCTTTGTTCTCAACACGAAGGAAAACAATTTCTACTACTGCAGATATTAAAATAGCTTCAATAATTTTGGGCAAACTAAAAATAACTGGGAATTCGTACTGTATTGCTCCAAAATGATTTTATCTGAACTAAACTCTTCAAAGCAGTACAAAACTAAAGTGATCTACTTCAATCTATTGGGAGTTTCCTAGTTATTAAACCATGAAAAATGAAGATGGATTACAATAGCTCTATTTTCAATTTAAAAAACTAAACTAAAAGCCCATATATTTAACTATATAGCCTCTGATAAACATAAACCAACATATCCTAGCATATTTGCTTAGACGTGAACAGAGACACCAGTAACATGTTGAAATCTTCTCCTTCAATAGCATCAGTAATCAAATATTTCCCCTCCCTTATCCACTGATGCAAAACCAAGGTAAGGATCTCAAATGAAATCTTAACTGATTAGAATCTGGCCCATGGGAAAGGATGCTCTTCAGCAATTTAAACCTTAAGTAGTTTTAAGATCTAAATTATAGCAGCTTAATCAAGTAATATACTCCCTCCATAATATAGAAGCAATCCCGACTTACATCCTTCATCCTAAAGAAAAAAAGTCTGCTATGGTGTTAAAAGCATACTTAAAAAAATGTATTTTATCAATATGTATTATAGCACGTATACATTTTTTGGAAGGGAGTTATCGTTATAATAGGTATTCCATAATTAAGAGATATATTTAGAAATGAAAGAATCATTTGGAAGAAATTTCTTTGGATAGTTGTGTAATTTGTCACCACCTCTTTTTACAGCTGGTCATGAATGAAATTCTAGATTCTACTATGTCGAACCAACGAAGCAATTGATTGAAAACATTCAAAATGGAATGGAAGAGGTGGGGGTGGAGAGAGAGAAGGGCCAAGTCTCTCTCAAATTCCAAACACAGTGAGCAAACAAAAACAGCACCATGAAATAGATTTTAAATGCAGCTGGTAAAACGCCCCGCTGCTAGGCGATATGCATAAACACAGGTATGCACACACACGCACGCCCCATAACCTACAAAACAGGAGGATCCGCAAAATCTTTGCGGGGAGGGGGGAGCTAAATACTTTTCAATTTAATTACTCAGCAGGCTACCCTTTCGTCCAGAGGTAAAAACCCTGGCGTCGCTGCACAGCCTTTGGAACTATCTAGCCGATACACACTCAACAGACGCTCAGTTCCTTTCCAGAAATGCGAAATCTGACTAGCAAATCACTGCGCACGAGGGGGAGAATTTAGGCGCGTGGGAAGCAAAGGAGGGTCCAGGGGCACCTGTTAAAGCAGGAACGCCAGAAGGATGGGTTTAGGGGGAAGGGTTGAGGCTGCCCCTCGGGATGAGCGGGGCTGGGGCCGTCCAGGCAGAAGAGCCTGTGTTCGGGATTTGGGAAACCATCTATCAAACACCCCACCGTGAGGAGAGGACACAAAGGGCAGGTGGGGGGATAGCGCAGGGGGCTGCACTCTCCCAGGGCGGAGAAAACACATGCGAGATGCGATGGGGGCCGGGGAGGCGCGAGAGCCAAGGCGCCGCGAACCCGCAGAAGAACCAGGCACCGGGGGCCAGAGTCTCGCAGCGCCCAGGGGCGGAGAGGGGGGACTCTCACCTGATACTCCGGGTACTCAAACATGTAGCTCATGCTGCACTTGTTCTCCTCAAAGCCGAAAAAGACATCCCATAGTCCCAGGGTGGCCATAAAGACCATGAGGACATAAAACGCAAGGTTCCCAAGGTTGACTGAGTGAAGAAACATGGTGCCACCGCCGCCTCTGCAGCCGCCTCCGCCGCGGGGCCCCAAGCCCAGACCGAGGGAGCGGAGAGCGTCCGGCCGCCCGCACGGGAGCCGAGCCCGAGCAGCGCGCGCCTGCGTGGACGCCCGGCCTGCCCGCGCGCCCGCCGCGCAGTGCGCCTGCGCGCAGCTGACCCCGGGCCCTCCCGCCTGGCTTCTCCCGGAGTGGAAGGAAGAGGCGGCGTTGCAACGGGAGCGCGAATCTGAGGGGGAAAGGGAAAGAGGGAGAAAGCGGGGTGGGCTGGGCTGGAGGGTGAGGGAGGAAAAAGGGGAGGAGGCGAAGAGAGGGAAAAGAGGGAGGGAAGGGCGAGGAGTGGCAGACGGGAGGGAAAGAAGAGGAGCGGGAGTAGGAATCGAGAGGGGGATGGGTGGAGCGCGGGAGCGCTGGAGGCGAGCAGGGAGGAAAGGCTGGAGGTGGGTGTCAGGTGGGTTTATCTGGGGGGAGGACAGAGCCGGGAGGCGACTGAGGACGGAGAGCGGACCTGGCGAGGGGAGGAGGGACTTCAAAGGCCAGTGGTCATCAGCTGTCACATCGCAAACACCTCTCCCTGCAGCAGTTTAAAAACCCTTCCCGTTCAATTCTGAAACGCCTCAGGCCTCCGCAATTTCAGTTCTCCAGGCGGTAATAGAGCACATTCACAGCTCTGTGGACCAGTTAGCTTGAGGAGGGAACAAATGGCTTTTTTCCCCCCTTTGATTGCCAATTTGGGCCCAGTAGGTAACAGAAGCTTAAAAGCATCCGCTCAGTAAAAAACAGCAGGCCGACGAGATTCTGCTCTTGGTATAAGATGAAAACCTGGGTCACAAAAGGCATCGTTAATCATTAAAAGACGGAACCCAAATATCCATTAGCACTGACGTCCCCGACAGGTATCTTCGTGATCAGTTTGACGCGGACTTGCCTTGCGCCCCAGAACCTCCGGCTCTTGGGGAATTGGTTCCACATTAACGTGAGGAGGCAATTCGTCAAGCTTCCGCTCGGACTCTCAAGTGACTTAATTCCTCTTGGAGAATTGCGGGTTAGCACAAAGGCGGGGGTCAAGAGCTCAAAACCATAATCACGTGTGTAGCAGCTTCAAAACACTAGAATGTTTATGAGGAGAAAGACACGGGATCGCTCTTTCAAGCTGACCCAGTCGCAGATGGGGTGTGTGTGTAGCTAACCGCAGAATTCCCCTTAGAGTGGCTTTTGGCACTGTGAATTTCATTTCACCTGGGCTGATTTTCTGGTATATTTTCTGTGCAGAGAAGTTTGGTTATGGTATATAAAATCAATTTTAAAACTAAAAGGAAGTTTATAGTTTATCTTGTACAACACCCTGATGTGCCGATTAAGAAACCATTTGAGGGAGAGGTGAAGTGATTCTGCAAGTCAAGATACTCTGTTCACCCTATCCAGAAACAGTTGCAAGTCTAAACAAATACAGCTAGCTAGTGGGTGTGGAATGTGGATGGAGAGAGAAAGAAATGAGGAAATGAAGAAGCAGACTCCTTTTTTGTAAAGAGAGAAATTTGGAAGGACCAGGATAACAGGTAAGAAAGCTATGGGTAATATTGATCAGGAGGGCAATTGTTAAGTGATATGTATTTAAGATGTGTCATATATGAAGTTCTTTATGTGGTGGTGAGTTTACTTGGGAATTTTATGTCTTTTATATTCTATTGCTAGAAATAGAATTAAATACAATTTGTAGAATTCATAAATTTGGAGATTTGTTACACCAACATGACTGGATTATATCAAGAAAGACCTATTTTGATCAGCAAGGTGTGACATTGTTGAGCCCATAAAAGAGAGAGCCCCTGGGGTTCGGGTGGGGTGGAATTACCAGTTAGTGCAGTGATTAGTAACCATTTAGGGTTGGATTTAGGTTATAGATAAAAAGGAGAATATATTGAGTCTGGGTGCTCGAAAATATCACAGACAGAATGTCTGCTGCTTATTTCTCCTAGCATATTATAAACAATATTAAACAAACCCAGGCTGAATCCACACTCCCTCATGTATCTATCCCACTGCTTCTTAAACTTAATGTGTATACAAATCACTTAGAGATTGTGTTAAAAAACAAATTCTGATTTAATAGTTCTGGGATGGGGCCCAGATTCTGTATTTCTGATGAAGTCATAGGTGATGGCAATGATGCTGGTCAGTGGATTACACTTTCAGTAGCAACAATCTATCCTGCCTGAGGACTTTGCTACATGGAGAAATCCCTGAACTTGAAGATGAGAGCTTAGTCTTCTGGTGGCTTTCATGAGTTGTGACAACATGCTGTCTTCATTGTCCACTCAGAAAGGAGTGAGATAGAGAGTTGATGCATCCTTTATGTTTGTAATCTTTCTATCCTACCTTTTTACTTTCTTTTTTCCTATCCATCATTCTTCCCTCTGGCTTTACTTCCTTTTACATCTAACCTAAACCTACTGAGCATCACTTCAACCACTCTGTCAGTGTTGTATAATTCCTTGAACTTTTGTCTTTCTCTTCCACTCCACTTACAAACTTCCAACCTTGGGTAAATATAGCCTGGCTCTGAGCTCTGACACTAGTATATCTGAGTGCTGCTGGAGAAAATGACACAATCATTTGAGTTGCTATTCAAAAATACTTGTATATGTTTCTGGTCAACTTCCTCTCCTATTCTTCAAACTACCACTCTTTAAGCTCCCTATGTCTCTTCCCTCTTTTAGTAAATTATTTAGTACATAAGTTTATCTTTATATTTGCAGAGATAATTTTGATTTTCATATGCATGTTGCTTCAACTCCTCATTCTTGTGTTTGTCATCTCCATCCACTCTTAATTCGGTGAATACAGCTAAAGTGCTTGGCACAATGCCTGGCATGTAGCAAACATTATTATTGTACTTTGGTATCCTTAGAGGATATCAAAAGCAAATCTCTCTAGTTGTGTTTTAGTTCCCATCCTCCCCACCTAACTTTCTTTTCAGGAAATTAGTTCTATCAAGTTAAGGTTTCTGTCCATCTCTCCCATTCTATCCTCCCTCCCCCAAAGCATATAAATATGCTTAGGTCTTACTCATTTTTTCAAAAATCCTCCCTGTAGCTCTCACCTGTAGCCCTTCTCATCTCAGTCAGGGTTCCTAAAGATGTGGTCTATCCTTACGTCCAGTTCCCCACCATCTATTCATGCCTCAGCACACTGTAATTTTTGTCCCCATCCCGACCCCCCAAAACTTTTCTTGCAAAGGTGACCATTGACCTAATTAGCAAATCCAATTGACAATTTTCAGTCTTACTTGATCTTTTTGCTACATTTGCCACTTCTTCCTTAAAACACTGTCTGTTGTCTTCTGTAACACCATTTTCCACTGAGTTCCCTCCTATTCATCTGGCCTCTCGGTCTCCACCCCATGTGACTTATTTTTCCACGCATCCCTTAAATGTTATTAAACTCATGATTTTAGTCTCACCTGTCATTCTACTTTCCAACATAAAATCCTTCAGTGGCTCCTCAGTGCCCAGATTCTAGTTAAGGTTCTCTTAGCTGCAAGAAACACAAACTATCTCAAGTTAAAAAGGGGATTTTTTTTTTAAGATAAAAGGGATCTCAGGACTTCAGAATAAGCTGACAAGTCAGGACACACACTGACTTTAGGATGTACACAGCTCTTTCATGGCCACTCCCAACTCTAAATCTAACCAACCTTTTAGCTAGTCACCACTGATTTCAATGCCTTTCATCAGTTTAACTCAGAATCTTGCTTGGGGTGGAGTGGGAGGTGTGGTGAGTCTCTCATTGGTCTAGGTGATCCTTTTGAACCAGGCCTCAGATATCAAAGACTATTAATAAAGGTTAGGAGTAAATAGGCCTAGGAGGACAAATTGGAGCCAGAACCATAATAGACAAAGGCAGACAAAGGAATTCAGTTTTATACAATAGATAATTGGAAGCTACTGAACATTTATAAAATGGGACATATTTAGAGCTAATTGTTGAGGAAGACTTACCTTGCATCAGTGTCCGGCTGGAGTGGACAGCATAGGGTTTCCAATCCAGATAGGCAGAAAGGTGTGGTTTTAGTCCAGGTGGAGGGATATAGGAAAGAAAGGTTTATATTACTCTCCATTATAAAGAACTGTAAAGAACATTTGGTTAAATAATGAGGAATAGATCAGTCAGCTAATATGGAGAAGTCCCCAAGATATATTCAGGGAAAAATCAAGGTGCAGAAAATCAGCAAAGAAACATTGGACTTAAAATGGATTTGGGATCAAATGGATTTAGCAGACATTTACAGAACATTCTGCCCAACAATTACAAAATATATGTTCTTTTCATCAACACATGGAGCATTCTTCAAAATAGACCCATATTAGGCCACAAAACAAGTCTTTAAAAATTTTTGTTAAATCAAGATCATATCAAGTATCTTCTCAGACAATAGTGGAATAAATCTAGAAATCAATATGAAGAGGAACTTCAGAAATTATACAAATACATGGAAATTAAACAACATGCTTCTGAATGATCACTGGATCAACAAATTAAGATAGAAGTTAAAAAAATTTGGAAACAAATGAAAGTGGTAAAACACAACATACCAAAACCTGTGGGATACAGCAAAAGCATTCCTAAGAGGAAAGATAATAGCATTAAATGGCTACCTCAAAAAAGTAGAAAGATCACAAATTAACAATCTAACATCATACCTCAAGGACCTAGAAAAACAAAAACAAACCAAACCCAAAGTTAGCAGAAGAAAAGAGATAAGAAAGATCAGAACAAAACTAAATTAAATAGAGACCAAAAAACCAATACAAAGGATCAATGAAATGAAAACTTGGTTCTTCAAAAAGATAAACAAAATTGATAAACCACTAGCTAGATTAACCAAGAAGATCC
Organism: Lemur catta; assembly: GCF_020740605.2. Taxonomy (NCBI): domain Eukaryota; kingdom Metazoa; phylum Chordata; class Mammalia; order Primates; family Lemuridae; genus Lemur; species Lemur catta. The sequence continues at coordinate 34,378,026 of NC_059135.1, read as the reverse complement.
AAATAAACAAAATCAGAAATGAAAAAGGAGACTTTGTAACTGATACCACAGAAATACAAAAGATCATCAAAGAAAACTATGAACAACTATACACTCACAAAGTAGAAAACCTAGAGAAAATGGATAAATTCATAGTTCCTAGTTCCAAACTTCCCAAGATTGAACTAGGAAGAAATAGAGATCCCGAGCAGACCAATAATGAGCAGTGCAATTTAATCAGTAATAAAAACTTCCCCCAAAAACAAAGCCCAGGACCAGATGGATTCACAGCTGAGTTCTACCAAACATACAAAGACCTAACACCAATCCTCTTGAAACTGTTCCAAAAAAAATTGAGGTGGAGGGAATTCTCCCTAACTTATTTGACTAGGCCAGTATCACCCTGATACCAAAAACAGACAAGGACACAAAGAAAACTATAGACCAATATCCATGATGAACACAGATGCAAAAATCCTCAACAAAATACTAGCATATTGAATCTAACAGCACATCAAAAGGGTAATACACTATTATCAAGTGAGTTTTATACAAGGAATACAAGGACAGTTCAACATACACAAATCAATAAATGTGATACATAAACAGAATTAAAGACAAAAACCATATGATCATCTTAATAGACTTAGAAAAAGCATTCAATAGAATTATGCATACTTTCATGATAAAAATACCCAACAAACTAGGCATGAGGAACATGCCATATACAACATATATGCCATATACAACAATAATAAAGGCCATATACAACAAACTCACAGCCAACATCCTATTTAATGGGGAAAAGTTGAAAGCATTCCCATAAGAATTGCAATAAGACAAGGATGCCCACTTTCACCACTCTTATTCCACATAGTACTGGAAGTCCTCTCCAGAGCAATCAGGCAAGAGAAAAAAAATAAAAGAAAGCCAAACTAGAGAAGTGGAAGTCAAATTATCCCTGTTTGCTGATGATATGATCTTATATATAGAAAACCCTTAAGCCTCCACTAAAAAACTCTTAGATTTGATAAATGAATTCAGTAACGTTTCAGGATACAAAAATCAATGTACAGAAATCAGTAGCGTTTCTATACCTCAATAATGATGTAGACAAGAACCAAATCAAGAAGGCAATTCCAAATACCTAAGAATACATTTAACCAAAGAATTGAAATATCTCTACAAAGAAAACTACAAAACACTGATGTATGAAATTGTAGATGACATAAACAAATGGAAAAACATCCCATGCTTATGGATCAGAAGAATTAATATCATTAAAATGACCATACTTTCCAAAGTGATCTACAGGTTCAATTATCATCATTTTTATTAGAAATAATAAAATAGAATTAGAAAAAAATAATTCTAAGGTTCATATGGAACCAAAAAAGAGCCCATATAGCCAAAGCCATCTTAAGCAAAATGAATGAAGCAAGAGGAATCACATTGCCTGACTTCAAATTATATTGCAAGGCTATAGCAACAAAAACAGTATGGCATTGGTATAAAATTGACACACAGATCAATGGAACAAAATAGAGAACCCAGAAATAAAGTCACACACTTACAGTCATCTGATCTTTGACAAAGTCATAAGAATATACACTGGGGAAAGGACATCCTTTTGAATAAATGGTGCTGGGAAAATTGGATTGCCATATGCAGAAGAATGAAACTGGACCCCTATCTCTCACCATATACAAAAATCAACTCCAGATGGATTAAATTATGAATGTAAGACTGGAAACTATAAAAATACTAGAAGAAAACCTAGGGAAAACTCTTCTGAACATTGGTCTAGGCAAAGAATTCACGACCAATACCTGAAAAGCACAGAAAACAAAAACAGTAATAGACAAATGGAACTTAAACTACAAAGCTTCTGCACAGCAAAAAACAAAAAAAATAATCAACAGAGTGAACATACAACCTGCAGAATGGGAGAAAATATTTGCAAACTATACATCTGACAGGACACTAATATCCAGAATTTAAAAGGAACTCAAATAACAAAAACCATGAAAACCCCATTAAAAAGTGGGTTAAGAACATAAATAGAAATTTTTGAAATGAAGCATTTTTGCCAAGAAGCATATGAAAAAAATGTTCAACATGACTAATCAGAGAAATACAAATTAATACAACAGGATATCATCTTACACCAATCAGAATGGCTATTATATTAATATTTTTAACAAGAGAAAAGAATACAGTTTTATTTAATATGAGAGCCTTCAGAAATGTAGATCTAAAGAAACAGGAAAAACTGTATTTTTATGGACAGAAATTTTTATGGTACAGAAGTATGGCTGGAGGACAAAAGTATGATCTAATGGTAATAAACCTAGCAAAGCCTGTTTGTTCAGATTCTTCTCTGTGTCCCTGTGTCTTGATTCCTTATCTCTGAGTATAGGGAGGACCCCTCTGGAATGAGGGTCTTATGCTGTGCTCTAGAGGAAAGTTAGAGAATTCTTTTATGCACCACTTCAGGGGAGAACTGTGAAGGTCAGAGAGACCTTCCTGTTTCTGCTGTTTTCTGAAATGCCAAGGTGCCATATTTTGGGGTAGCATGTTCTGAACCACATCACTATAATATCCTTTAAAATCTCAAGAAATTAGTTTTTCTTAGAACACATTATAACAAATACTACTCTAACAACAAAGCCAATCTATAGAGTGGTATGTGTGCCCATTGCATATTTTATCTGTGGCATACTTTTAGATTGTAAACCACCACATATTTTGGTTGATTCTGCAACTCATGGTATTTGGAAGAAGCAGCCCTTGGGCTAACTCCTGAACTGAGATCCCTGTCAGCAAGATCTGCTGCTATTGCTGCAGTCAACCAAAGAGAAGGATAAGAACCTATTCTGTGAACTCAGAGTGTTCTGCGTATTTTGAGCACTGTATCTGAATATATATAAAGATGATATAAAATTATGTCAAGCAACTGCAAACAAATAAAGTTACATATTCTTGCCAAGAGAGCAAGAATAAATGGGGTGACCAGAACAACATATATGTGGCAGCTTAATAAATATTTTTGATATTGACATAATGATGATTGAAAATGGAGAGGCTCAGATGCACAGGATCCCAGGGCAGTGCAGTCAGGGTGGGGCACAGGGACTCTGACACTGAGATCATTAACTATGAGCTTGCTCTTATGTTAGAATGAGTTCCTGGTTCTTGCCTTTTGGAAACTCTCACAGCAGCAGAATGACTATTATTAAAAAGACCAAAAGGAACAGATGTTGGTGAGGATGTGGAGAAAAGGGAATTCTTATATACTATTGGTGGGAATGTAATTTAGTGAAACATCTATGGAAAACAGTCTCCAACATGAAGATTTCTCAAAGAACTGAAAATAGAATTACCACATGACCCAGCGATCCCACTACTGGGTAACTACCCAAAGGAAAAGAAATCAATATATAAAAAAGACACCTGCACTCATGTTTATTGCAGCACTATTCACAATAGCAAAGATATGGATTCAATCTAAGTATCCATCAACAGAAGATTAGATAAAGAAAATATGATATATATGCACAATGGAATACCATTCAACCATAAAAAAGAATGAAATCATGTCTTTTGCAGCAATGTGGATGGAATGGAAGGCTGTTATTTTAGGTGAAAAAACTCACAGAAAGATAAATACTGCATGTTCTCACAAGAGGAAGCTAAATAACGTGTACATATGGAAGTAGAGTGTGGAATGATGACCAATGGAGACTCAGCAGGGTGGAGGATGAAGAGGTGGGTGGATGATGGGAGGTTGCTTGGGTACAATGTGCACTGTTCCAATGATGAATGCACTGAAGGCTCTGGCTTCACCACAGTGCGATGTATCAATGTAGCAAAATTGCACTTGTACCCCATGAATATACACAAATAAAAAATTTTTAAAAGAAAGCATGCTTACATTTGCCTTTTATAGCTGTATATGTAAACCCATGTAATACAAACCAATAGGGAAAGAAACATGTTCTAATAACATATTCTTGGTGTTGGTTTACAAACATGTTTCTCTGTCAAACTCTTCTATTCACTGAAAGAAAACAGTTTGTGATGCATATTAAAGAAAGCATGCTTATATTCGCTTTTATTGCTGGATTCCTCTATTAGGCCTGTTAGAGTCCAAGGGAGAAATAAATATGTTCTTATAATATATTTTCAGTGTTTTCTTACAAATGTCTTTATCTGTCAAACTCTTCCATTCACTGAAAGAAAACAGCTTATGATAAATCTTTAAGAAAGCATGCTTACATTTGCCTTTTATAGCTGCATATGTAAATCTATGTAATAAGCAATTGAGAAAGAAACATGTTCTCATAACTTATTCTCAATATTTGCTTACAAATGTGTTTCTGTGTCAAACTCTTCCATAAAAAAATAAAGCAAAAAGAATTACAAAGAAATTTTACTCTTTAGTAGGTTTATTGTAAGTGGTAAAAGTTATTTGAGAATGATTGTATTGTAGGTTAAAACAAATACTTGTGATAAACTGTTGTTAAGAATTAAGATTTTTCAGTAAAACAGAATAAAGACATATTAAAAATCAAAGAAATTCAGGTGATGTAATCCAACTATCTTAAACGTACTAGGCTGAGCAATACAGAATACCAATTCAAACGGGCAGTAAAAAGGAAGGAATTGAATATTTTTAAATGTATCTGTTTTTATTTTTAATTATTATAGGTACATAATAGTTATATATATTTATGGGGTGCATGTGATGTTTTGATAAAGGCATATAATGTGAATTAATCAAATCAGGGTAATCGGTATATCCATCACCTCAGGCATTTATCATCTCTTTGTGTTAGAAACACAAACATTCCAATTCCACTCTTCTAGTTATTTTAAAGTATACCCTAATCTATTGTTGATTATAGTCACTTTGTCATGCTATCAAATATTCTTAATTCTATTGAACTATATTTTTGCACACATTTACCATCCCCTCTTTATGCCCCACTCCATGTTATCCTTCCTAGCCTTGGTAATCATGATTCTACTTTCTGTCTCCATGAGATCAATTGTTTTTAATATTTAGCTCCCACATATGAGTGAGAGAATGTGTAAGATTTGTTTTTCTGTTCTTGGCTTATTTCACTTAACATAATGCTTTCTAGTTCCATCCATGTTGTTGCAAATAGTAGGATTTCATTTTTTTATATGGCTATGTAATATTCTATTGTGTTTATGTACCAGAATTTCTTTATCCATTCATCCATTGATGGACACTTAGGTTGATTCCAAATCTTTGCTATTGTAAATAGTACTGCAATAAAAATGGGAGTGCAGATAGCTTTTTGATATCCTAAATTCCCTTATTTTGGATATACACCTAGCAGTGGGATTGCTGGGTTAGTTATGGTAGTTCTATTTTCAGTTGTTTTGAGGAAGTTCCATACTGTTCTTTATAGTGGTTGCACTAATTTACATTCCCACCAACAGTGTACAAGAGTTTGCCTTTCTCCACATCCTCGCCAGCATTCGTTATTGCCTGTCTTTTTAATAAAAGCCCTTTTAACTGGGGTGAGATGATACCTCATTGTAGTTTTGATTTGTATTTCTCTGATAACTAATGAATTTGAGCATTATTTTCGTTACACCTGTTTGCCATTTGTATGTCTTTTTTTGAGAAATGTTTATCCAGATCCTTTGCCCATTTTTTAACTGGATTGTTTGATTTTTTGAGTTGTTGGAGCTCCTTATATATTCTGGTTATTAATCCTTTGTCAGATGGGTAGTTTGCAAACATTTTCTCTCATTCTGTGTGTTGTCTCTTCACTTTGTCAATTATTTCTTTTGATGTGCAGAAACGTTTTAGCTTGATGTGATCCCATTTGTCCAATTTTGCTTTGGTTGCCTGTGCTTTGGGGGTATTACTCAAGAAGTCCTTGCCCAGACAGACTCCCTGAAGTGTTTCCCCCAGTGTTTTCTTCTAGTAGTTTTGATAGTTTCAAGTCTTAGTGTTAAATCTTTAATCCATTTTGATTTGATTTTTGTATAGGGTGATAGATAAGAGTCTAGTTTTATTTTTCTACATACGGATAGCCAGTTTTCCCAGTACCATTTATTGAAGAGATTGTCCTTTCCCCACTATATGTTCTTGGCACCTTTTTCAAAGATAAGTTCACTATAGAAGTGTGGTTCTGGGTTCTCTAGTCTGTTCCATTGGTCTATGTGTCTATTTTTATCCTAGTACCATGCTCTCTTGTTCACTATAGCTCTGTAGTATGATTTGAAGTCAGGTAATGTCATTTCTCCAGTTTTGTTCTTTTTCCTCAGGATGTCTTTGGCTATTCTGGGTCTTTTGTGGTTCCATATACATTTTAGGATTTTTTTTTCTATATCTGTGAAGAATGTCATTGGTATTTTGATGGGGACTGTATTGAATCTGTAGATTTCTTTGGGTAGTGTGGACATTTTAACAAGATAGATTCCTTCAATCCATGAATGTGGAATATCTTTCCATTTTTTGTGTCTTCTTCAATTGCTTTCATCAATGTTTTATAGTTTCATCATAGAGATCTTTCACTTCTTTGGTTAAGTTATTTCTAGGTATTTTTTTTTAGCTATTGTAAATGGGATTACTTTCTTGGTTTCTTTTTCAGATTCTTTACTGTTGGCATATAGAAATACTACTGTTTTTGTATGTTGATTTTGTATCCTGCAACTTTACTGAATTCGTTTATCAGTTTTAATAGTTTTTTTGTGGAGTCTTTAGGTTTCTCTGGATACAAGATGATACCATCTACAAATAAAGAATTTGACATTTTCCCTTTCAATTTGGATGTCCTTTATTTCTTTCTCTTGTCTGATTGATCTAGCTAGAACTTCCAGTATTATGTTGAATAATAGTGGTGAAAGTGGACATCCTTTTCTTGTTCCAGATCTTAAAGTCTTTCAGTTTTCCTCATTCAGTATGATATGACAGTGGGTCTGTCATACATGGTTTTGTCATGTTGAGGTAGGTTCCTTTTGTATCCAGTTTTTTGAGAGTTTTAATCATGAAGGGATGTTGAATTTTATCAAATGTTTTTTCAGCATCAATTGAAATGATCGTATGGTATTTGTCCTTTGTTCTATTGATATGATGTATCACATTGATTGATTTACATATATTGAAATGTCCTTGCATCGCTGGGTTGAATCTCACTACATCGTGTTGAATAATCTTTTTAATGTGTTGCCGAATTTAATTTGCTAGTATTTTTTAAGGATTTTTGCATCTATGTTCATCAGAAATATTGGCCTATAGTTTTCTTTTTTTGTGTGTCTTTATTTGGTTTTGGTATCAACGTGATACAGGCCTCATAGAATGAGTTTGGAAGTATTCTCTCCTCTTTGATTTTTTTTGGATTAGATTAAGTAGGATTGGTATTAGTTCTTTGTATGCTTAGCAGAATTCATCAGTGAAACCACTGGGTCCTGGTCTTTTCTTTGATGAAAACTTTTTAGTACTGCTTGTATCTCATTACTTGTTATTGGTTTATTCAGCTTTTGGATTTATTCCTGATTCAATCTTGGTAGGTTGTATGTGTCTAGGAATTTATCCATTTCTTCTAATTTATTGGCATATAGCTGCTCACAGTAGTCTCTAATGACACTTTGAATTTCTGTAGTATCAGTTGTAATGTCTCCTTTTTCATCTCTGGTTTTATTTATTTAGGTCTTCTCTCTTTTTTTCTTAGTCTGGGTAAAGATTTGTCAGTTTTGTTTATCTTTTTAAAAAACTAACTATTTTTGTTGATCTTTTCTATTGTTTTGGTTTCAATTTCACAAACTTTGCGTCTGTTTTTATAACTTTTGTTTCACACTTTAAAATTTATAGTACTTATAATAATTTTAAAATAGTTTAATTTGTTTTACTTTCAAAAAGGAGAGACAATAATAGCCTATGCAGAGATAGCAGCTGTAAAAACAGAAAAAATGGCCTGGTGTGGTGGCTCATACCTGTAATTCCAGTGCTTTGGGAGGCTGAGGCAGGAGGACCATTTGAGGCCAGAAGTTTGAGCCCAGCCTGGGCAACATGGTGAGACCCTATCTCTACCAAAAAAATTTAAAAATTAGCCAGCATGGTGATGTGCACCTGTAGTCCTAACTACTCTGGAGGCTGAAGCAGGAGGGTTGCTTGAGCCCAGGAATTTGAGGATACAGTGAGCTATGATCAGGCCACTGTGCTCCAGCCTGGATGACAGATAGAGACCCTGTCTCTAAAAAATAAAAAATAAGAAATTAGAAAGTATGAGGCCAGGCGCAGTGGCTCACGCCTGTAATCCTAGCACTCTGGGAGGCCGAGGCAGGTGGATCGCTCGAGGTCAGGAGTTCGAGACCAGCCTGAGCAAGAGCGAGACCCCGTCTCTACTAAAAATAGAAAGAAATTATCTGGACAACTAAAATATATATAGAAACAATTAGCCAGGCATGGTGGTGCATGCCTGTAGTCCCAGCTACCCGGGAGGTTGAGGCAGTAGGATGACTTAAGCCCAGGAGTTTGAGGTTGCTGTGAGCTAGGCTGATGCCACGGCACTCACTCTAGCCCGGGCAACAAAGCGAGACTCTGTCTCAAAAAAAAAAAAAAGAGAGAAAAGAAAATATGAGACAGCTAGAGGGCTATTGACTAAATATGTCATTGGAAAACCAGGAAAAAAAGATTCAAAAGATAGTTGTCCCTCGGCATCCATGGGGAATTAGTTCCAGGACCCTCCATAGATACCAAAATTCATGGATGCTCAAGTCCCTTATATAAAATGGAATAGTATTTGCATATAACATCCTCCCATATACTTTAAATTATCTATAGATTATGTATAATACCTAATACAATATAAATGCTATGTACATAGTTGTTATACTGTACTGTCTAGGGAATGATGACAAGAAAAAAGTCTGTACACATTCAGTACAGATGCAACCATTCATTTTTTTCAAGTGTTTTCGAGCCTTGTTGGTTGACTCCATGGATGCAGGACCCACTGATATGGAGGGGTGACTGTACCCCAAAGTTAAAGCCCTGCTGACTAAAAGAATTGCAATGCTATGTGTAGAAATAATTAGAGGAAAAGGCTAATTTGGCAGGAAAGGTGTCTTCTGTTTTAGATGTAATCTTACTTGGATATTTTCAGCAGGCAATGAGAAATGTAATGCCCTGCCTTGGAAAAGAGTTCAGAATCCAACAAAAAGCTTTATTAAAAATCCTCATATACGCGTTGAAACTTAGAATTCAATATCAAGTGACAGTTTAGACAGATACTGATCTATTCCTAATCTCAGGAACATAAAATTAAGGAAACAGAAATAAAAGGAAGAAAAGCAAAAAAAGACCGACAAAAAGTTGTCAGGTATGTGGGAGAATCAGGAGAGTGCTATTTCATGAAAGGCAGAAGAGACAGTAGCCATCAGTGTCAAACATTTCACATATCACAAAGAATGGGGACTGAGAAATAGCATATGGATTTGGTGATCAAAAAGTCAATAATAATTCCGCATCTGAGAATACGTTCTTAAGAAATAATCTGAAAGATTTATGTAAAAATACATTAATCTCAGCATTTTTTTTTTTTTTTTGAGACAGAGTCTCACTTTGTTGCCTGGGCTAGAGTGAGTGCTGTGGTGTCAGCCTAGCTCACAGCAACCTCAAACTCCTGGGCTTAAGCGATCCTACTGCCTCAGCCTCCCAAGTAGCTGGGACTACAGGCATGCGCCACCATGCCCGGCTAATTGTTTCTATATATATTTTTAGTTGTCCAGATAATTTCTTTCTATTTTTAGTAGAGACGGGGTCTCGCTCAGGCTAGTCTCGAACTCCTGACCTCGAGCGATCCACCCGCCTCGGCCTCCCAGAGTGCTAGGATTACAGGCATGAGCCACTGCGCCCGGCCTAATCTCGGTATTTTTTATAGTATCAGATGTTTGAAACACCCTATAGATCTAATGATTAGGAAACAAATTATGTTATATCTATACTATGGAATACTATGCAGCAATTAAAATGATGTTTTGAAGAATTTTATGATGGGGATAATGGCAAGGAAAAAATATGGGAAAATTATATATATGGTATGTTCTTAACTATAAAAATGTCTTCAGGGAATATGAGAAAATGTTAACATTATTCCTTGGTAGTGGGATTATGAATGATTATTTTAGTCTTCTTTGTATTTTTTCTCTACTTTCCAAAATTGTTATAATTTTTTAAATCAAAACTATTTTATCACTGTTACTAATGCTAATCACTGTATCATCAAATAAATATAATGCAATTGGTTCGATATGTTTGTTATATTAACAGTTTTTAAAATGTATGTCATTACATGATACATGAAAATCTCTTTAAATGTATAGATACCTCATGTAGTTTAATCTTATGATTTCGTGTTTGACATTTGAGAGGGAAATTTCCTGATTTACTGAGGGAGTAGCTGGATACATATCACTTTTAACATCTTCCTTACACTTGGACAGTGACAAGAAAGAAAGCCTACAAATTCATTAGAGTATTTGCATTATAATATCCATTGCTTCTTATATTTTATTCTTCCATGCAGAGTTCCCATTCATTTTTGCTGCATTAGATCCTTTGGTAGTTCTTTCAAGAAGGGTCTATAGGTAAGCTGTCTTAAAATATGTATGTCTTAAATGTTTTTATTTTGCCCTTGGCTGATAATTCGATAGAGTATGGAATTCTAGATAGATGGTTTATTCCCCACAGTACTTTGAGGATACTTTCATATTGTTTTCTGGCATCTGTTGTTGCTGATGAGAAGGCTATTTATTCGCAGTCAAATTGCCATTTTTATGTGTAAAAACTGCCTGTCATCTCTGGTCATTTAAAAGATTCTTCTCTTTCTTTGACATCCCGTAGCATTCAATATGACATATTAAGGTGCGGTTTTGTTTTTATTTGTCCTCCTTGGGATTTACTATGCTTTTTAAATTTGTGGATTCATCTTTTTTTTAATTCTGGAAACTTCTCAACCCTTATTACTTCACATACTGCTTCTTTACATTCTTCTTCTTGAATGCTGTTAAATATAGGTTGAAGCATCTTATTCTGCCCTTTAGATCACTTTATCTCTTTATTTCTCTATGTTATGTTCTGGATGAGTTGCTTAGATATATCTTTCAGTTCATCCTCTTAAATAGTGTTTATTATTTATACCATTCACTGAAAAGTTTCTTATTTCAATGACTGTATCTTTTGTCTGGAATTTCTATTAGTTTCTTATTTATCCTTTTTAAATATAATGTTCTATTCTTACTTTATGGAGTCCATTTCTATCTTAAAAATCTCTGGATTTTTACATATACTCATGCTAAAGACCTTTTCTTTATTACCTAGAATTCCTTTTTATTTCTCCCATGTATTGCATATGCTGACCATCTCTCATGATGTCAGAGTCCCTCAAATGCTTTGTAATTCTGGTTTGTAAGTTCATCTTTAGCATGAATTATATCCTGCAGGGTCCTGGTGCCTCTTCTGTGCTGTGAAGGCATTCCTGTAGCTGGGACCATTTGTATTAATTTCCTGACTCTGGGTTTCTGCATAATAAAGGTAGTCTGAAAAATTGGAATGACTCCCATATATTATACAGTTGGGAATGCTGATTTTTTTTTCTTTTTTGTATTTGATCCTATTCAACAATCACTGTGGGCTATAGAGGTTCAACACTGTTGTAGATTTCTCTCTATGGCACTTAAATTTTTTTTTTCCTGCAGAGTTAAGCAAAGTAGTAAAAGAAAAAAATTAATCTAGAATGTCTATGTGTTTGAAATGGGGGTAGAGAAAAGAGTGGAAGGACAAGTTTCCTTTAAGTTAGTTCTTTTGGTAATATTAACTAGCACTCCTTGTACAACTTTTAAATCATAAAAGAGAGAAGTCACTTCAAGAGTGTTATTTCAATTGAGTTGTGAGGAAAGGAGAGAAGACAGATTAAAGTATTTTAAGGAATAAATAAATAGGAGACAACAAGGGTGGTAAATATAGATCTCTATATATGTTATATATTTGCACACACACACACACACACGTGTGTGTGTATATACAAAAGAGTAAGAAAGTAGTATGTTCACCAAACTTTTTTGGCTAGAAAGACACCCAAGTACATTTGAGTGAATGAGTAGGAGCTAGTGAGGAATTATCTTAGATGAAGCAGGTAATGAAGAAAAACATATCTTTTTCAGAAACATGAGAAAAAGGAAATATTGAGATGGAGAAGATTAAGGTGAGGAAGCTCTCGCTGGAAAATCTTAATCTCTATGTAAGAGTAAAGTCCAAAGGATAAGAATAAGGGGTTAGAGTGAGAATCAATACTCAAAGAGAGTATAAATGCTTGGGAATTACTGTTTTAAGAAATGAAATTGCAGTCAATAAGAGGTAATCAATAGGAAGGACCCAGCCAGCAGTGTTCTGCACGCTTGCTCCCCAATTTCCCTGATCTCCTCAGCTAAGATAGATCTCTTGCTTTTCTGCTTCTTTCTCATCAAGACAAAGACAAAATAAAGATTATGTTGTCACAAAATATTTAATTACTTTTATGCATCAAGGGACTGGGATAGAGATAAATGAGACAGTCACTGATACCAAGGAGCTAACAGTTTAAAGGTGAGTACAGAATATAACTGTACTATATAGTATGGTGTTAGAATAGAGATATGAATAAAAAGTATTAGAGCACAAAAGAGGAAATATTTAACTTTTTAGGGGGAAAGAGATACCGGAAAAGAATTAGTTATGTACACAATGTTATAATTGGAATTAAGGAGTGCTTATTGAATTATTGAGTGAATCAGTTAATGGATAGGCAGATGGCTGTGTGTGGAAGAATTGAGAAGGTAAACTTCTCACATGTCAAGCTACCAAGAGGCTTTTTGGCCATTCTTCAGATGATGTGTACTTCTGACACTTTCTGAAAAGCAGGCATCTTCATAGTTCACTCAAAACTTAACTATGGCTGTTAAGGCCACACTTGTCAGTTTTTTCATTTGGATACATATTCATTTAATGTTTTTGTTTCTTATCTTGTTTTTAAGCAATAGATTAGTTCTTAAGAATTGTATGATATTAAAATATTTGCATATTGAAACCTCAATGAAGGTAAAATGTGCATTGAATTGGAAGATCTAAGTTCTAGGACTTCCAGTTTTGCCATCCAGGTATGATTTGGGGCAAGTGTCTCCATCTCTCTAGGCCTCAGTTTTTTTGTAAGTAAAATGAAGGTATTTGACAAATGATTTCTGAAAGTTTATGACTGATATGTTAAGTTAATTAAAGCTTTTTAAACTTAAGTTAATGTAACCTTTCATAAAGGAAAAGAATCATTTGACAATCACCCCTCCACTGAAATATTTAGTAAATTCCTTGATATATCAGTTTCTTAGAAAACCTTTTACATTTATTTAAGATCCCTTTATTTTTTGTTTGTTTGTTTTATTTACTGGAGGCAAAGACTGTCTTCTAAACACATGGTAACTACCCTTATATCACCTAGATTTTATACACAGGAAGAAGGAATCATGCAATCTGGTATGGAAATCTAGTTGTTTCCTAAAATTAATTTCACTAAATTATACTGGTCTCAATACCCTACCCTTACACTATAGGTTTTTAAAACTGGCTTTAGTTCTTCTTTTTCTTAAAAAAATCCCAAATATATAATAGATTGGCTTTTAGAAACTAACATTTATTCTACTCAATTGGTTGAAAGCTCCTTCTCAACCTTGCTAGTTATAGCTCCTAGTGCCTTATATGTAATAGGCATTCAATAAATGTTTTTAATTTATTTGGAAATAAGTCAGATTCTACAGATTATAATCATAAAACCTCACCTTTTCTTTGATGCCTCAAAGCTTAAAAAGAAAATAAGAAAATATAATGCCAGCAACTCTGCGGCTGCCAGCTCTGTTTCCAAGGAAACAGAGAGTAGATCATCAAAAGCAAAACAAGTATTTTCAACCTGATTACCCTTTTTTCACCAGTTCAGCCTCCATTGCTGTATAATGAAAGGCAATATAACCTCAGCCTTGCAATTCAGATTTTTAATTGTGATTATGCTGCCTCTCACAATTAAAACCAGGCAAAAAATGTAATCTCTTGGGTTGTATATTTATTTGCTTTGTAGAGAGAGGTAAATTCCACAAGGCTGAAGACTACATTGTGAATATAAAGCACTATGAACATTTACTGAATGACCTGATATGTTTTAATCTCTAAACTGTCAAGTGTTTACATTATTGAATCCCAGATTTTATATTTCTTGGGAATAATATAAGAAAGTAATGGGAATTTATAAGAAAAGGATAAAGACTTCTAGAATGAAATGTTTTATTTAAAGAGATAAGAAGGAAAGAGGGGACTGGATGCAAAAATGACAGGAGTCAAGGGGAAAATAATTGGATTTCCATTCAAAACAGCAAAATACCACTATGACATTGTTCTTTGTTCCACAGATTTGTACCTGCTATAGATAAAATTATCATCCTGAAAAATAGCAGCTATAGATAACAGAAGCTTGGTTTAGCATTATATTACCTAGTAGTGCTAGGTATTTTATAAAGGCATTATTCCTCTATTGAAATTTTTTAATTAAAGCCAGAGGATTTTCTCTGGGGTGAAGTGCACAATAGAAATTTATAATACTTTAATGGAAATACAGTTTAAGAGGCTTTAGGTGACACATTAATAAATTCATATGAATACTGAAATTCAGATAATAGCACTAATGGGAAAAAATGATTAATGTAATCATTATTTGGAATCTTCTTTGTATCTATTGTCTGCATATATATATAATACATATATATATATTTGCCCCCAAGAATTCAAGCTTTACAAAGCCATGAGCTGTATTAAGGTCTTGATCACTTTTTATATCTAAGCTCGGTACAGGACCTTGTAATTGGAGATACTTCATAATTATTTTTGAATACATTTTTTAATTTAAGTAACATCCTATACTTTAATGAAAGGTTTTAGCTATGTTTGGGCCTCTTGCTATGAAATACAAAATCTATAATATTCAAATGCATTTTAATTGGAAACACCAATAGCCAAGGTAGCTTGTTTACTATAAACATCTCTTAATATTTAGTTTTTGAAAACGATTTGGAGAATAAAATATTAATTTGGAAAATTAGCCTAGGTGTCATAAAGAGTTTGTTAAAGAAAATACTAATAATATGTGATTATGTTAAAAGAGGATACCAACAACATGTGCAACAAATATGTACCTGTCTTGAGAACAGTAAGGCACATGGTAAGATGGTGGGTTTTAGCTATAGTACATACTCATATGCTTAAGCAAAGCATGGAATTTGATAAGACCTATTAGCAAAGGATCTGGAAATGTGTCCTTATCTAGATATAAAGGAGGGTGGACTAAATCATGGGTCAGCAAACATTCTGTAAAGGGCCAGATTCCAAATACTTTCGGCTTTGTGAGCCATAAGGTTTCTGTTGCAGTGAATAAACTCTGCCATTGTAGCATGAAGGGAGGTATGGACAATAGGTAAATGAATGAACCTGGCTATGTTCTAATAAAATTTTATTTATAAAAACATGCAGTGGGCCAGATTTGGCCTGTTGGCCATATTTTGCTGACCCTCGAACAAGAAGATATCTAATTCAATATTCCAGATTCAATAGTCTGTATCTTTGAATGTTAACATTAGCCAATATGATTTCCTAGTTTTCCAAGCACATTAGACATTGGTCAAGATATGTGATTAATGGTGAGATTAGCAGACAAACTTAGGCTTTAAATGCAATTCAAACTTTAGCTAAATATGTGTCAATTTAACCAGAGTTTTGTCTATTTAGTATCACTGTGTATATTAAATATTGTGACATTGCTTGATGTAGTATTATGACAAATTTTATTAATAGATCATTCTAAATAGCTACTTAATATATTTTATGAAGCATATTAAAACACATATGAATATAAAAAATCCCTCTATAGAAATTTAAGGCAATATAAATACTATTACTTTTTAAGAATCTTAAATTTTCCCTTAGAAGGATAGGGACAAAAATAACAGTCACTGAAATGTTAGGACATTTATCAAGGAAACAATCATTAGAGTGAATAGACAACCTACAGAATGGGAGAAAATATTTGCATGCTATACCTCCCATAAAGGGCTGATAACTAGAATCTATAAAGAACTCAAGCAAATCAGCAAGAAAAATCAAACAACCCCATTAAAAAGTAGACAAAAGACATGAAGGGAAACCTTTCAAAAGAAGATAGACTAATAGCCAACAAACATATGAAAAAATGCTCAACATCTCTAATCAACAGGGAAATGCAAATCAAAACCACAATGAGATATCACTTAATTCCAGTGAGAATTGCTTTTATCAAAAAGTCCCAAAACAATAAATGCTGGGGAGGATGCGGAGAGATAAGAACACTCATACACTGTTGGTGGGACTGCAAACTAGTACAACCTCTCTGGAAAGGAGTATGGAGACACCTTAAAGAACTAAAAGTGAACTACCATTTGATCCAGCAATCCCACTACTGGGTATGTACCCAAAGGAAAAAAAGACATTCTGTAAAAAAGACACCTGCACTCAAATGTTTGTAACAGCACGGTTCACAATTGCAAAGATGTGGAAACAACCCAGGTACCCATCAATAGAGTGGATTAATAAAATGTGGTATATGTATACCATTGAGTACTACTTAGCCATAAAAAATGGTTAACTAATACCTCTTGTATTAACCTGGAGGGAACTGGAGACCATTCTTCTAAGTGAAGTATCACAAGAATGGAAAAACAAACACCACATGTACTCACCATTAAATTGGAACTAATCAACACTTATGTGCACATATGGAAATAACATTCAATGGAAATCAAACAGGAGGGAGGGGGGAAAGGAGATGGGTAAATTCACACCTAATGGGTACAAAGTACACTATCTGGGTGATGGGGACACTTATAACTTTGACTCAAATGGTACAAAAGCAATTTATGTAACTAAAACGTTTGTACTCCTGTAATATTCTGAAATGAAAACAACTAAAAATTTAAAAAAAGAATAAATGCATTTTTATGGTGCTCAAAACCACCCCCCAAATGTTAAAACATTTATAGAAATGGTAACAGAAAGCTAAACCTGCACAAAATTCTATATTTGCCATGCTTACCATATGAATGTATCATCTATAAAATTCTTTATGTATTCCTTCCCTGGTCCTAATGCTAGGCCACTGAGAAAAAAATGGTTTTTAAAAATTTTCATGCTTAAAAACAGAGTTAGTTGAGGGTTTCTATTATACTTGAGGAATAAATGCCTACTTGTGACACAGTCTTATCGAAACGGGGAGGAGGTGGAAGCAAATTGAAACCTTAAGAAGGATTATTGTGGGTGTCTTGTTTTCATTGAGTAGTTATCTTTTTAATGCCAAATGGCTTTTGATCTGTTAAGAAACAGGGAGTTTCCAAGGAATTCAAACTCCGAAATAAACTTTTCCCAACTGAGAGCATAATATAAGGAGGACTGGTTCATTTTTTACTTCTGACCCACTATTTTTATGATTTGGGAAGTTATTTAATTTCTTTGAGCCTCAGTTTCCTCATCTGCAAAATGAGAAGAATAATTCTATCCTGGGGATTGCTGAGAAGATTACAAATATGTGTGTAAAGTGCCTGATATGTAAAGACGCTCAAGAAAAGTAGCTATTTTTACTATGAGCTTCATAGCACTTGCCTATTTAGAAAAGCTAGTACTTGCCCCAGTGAAGTCAATAAGGCTTTCCTGGTACCAAAAGAGAAAGAAAAAGGAAAAACTCACAGTTCATTGAACACAAAGACCATCATCTTTCTCTGTCAAAGAGGCTGGAATGGTGCATTGCCTAAAATTGACATTTAGAAATACTGACTCAATGGAAAAAGATGAAAAGTCTAAAAGGAGGGATGAGTATGCTTTAGTTACAGGCAGTGAAAAGATAGTAAAAGTTTTTTTCTTATGGATTAGGAATTCCTCCAAAGGAAGCACATTTCAGTGAAGGGACAGAGTTTCTGTGGACAGTTGATTTTGAATCCCTGTCACACCTATGCCCCAAGCCAGCTGTCCAGCACATTTCGGTTTGGTTGACTCTTTCCTCTCTGCTATTGCAAGGCCTGCTGCAAAACCTAGAGCTGCTGTTCTGAATCTAAAATCTCCTCTCCTCAGCAGTTGCCTGCTGCTAAAGCCTCTGGGAAATGACACACCTGGGAAGATTCCAGGATCATATCACTCGGTGCTACAGAGGTGAGGGCTGAGGTGGGTACACAGGAGAGTCTCTGGCTCTGCTGTTCTCAAAACCCTCAATTCAATGAGTCACATTATATAGGCTCTAAGAACTCTCCTCTGGGAGGTTTTGCACAACTAATAACCATTTGGTTCTTTGAGGAAACACAGAGCCAGTGGGAAGTCTGTCTAAGACGGATGAGCCTGATTTTTAAGGTGTTATTTTCTTCCCCCTGTATGTTGTGGGTGGGTCACATGGCCTGGGCTTTAGGCAGACAGGTATATGCAGACACCCATGTCTGCTCAGTCTAGCCCAACAGTTCCTGCCCTGGTGCTCCTGACTTAACCTGATGTCTTGCTGGATGGAGGGTGGTGGATCCTCCTTCTTTCTCATACTGGTGCTGAGATGGGTCCCTTCAAGCCATTAGTGAAAAGAATTCAAGAATAGGGGCCAGAGTAGGGTCAGATTCTGAGGAAGTAACAAGATGCCAAAGTTCAGTTAACAAAAGCGAGTAAGGAGCAGAATAAAGTCAGGAACCAAGTCAACAACTGGAGATACCAATCATGAACAGAAGAAAAGGAGAGAACCAGGTCTAAGAAATACAATGAAGATGATCATTGGTGGATCTAGCAGAGATACAGGAACAAGAGAACTGAAAATGTGCTTGTAGCTAAGTTGACTATAGAGCATTCCACTGTGGTCAGGTGCCAGCACCAGCATCCCTTGGAGGCCCAAAATGTGCTCTTGGGGACCTGCCTGTTACCCTTTCTCATCCATACCTACCTCTCCACCCTAAATATCGTGAACACTGAGGGGGAAGTGCAGGTTCCCCATCACATAATAGAAATACTGTGCTAGCCTGGAGTGTTCAGGAAAATTGTTAGAAAGTAAACTAAACAGGTACCAGGATAACTACTGGGTCCAGGAAAAATGCCCAGCACTTTCTTGGGTGCCTCAGCACATTCTTGCCCTGAAACAGCCAGCTCAAACTGGCCCTGACTGCTTTAGAGCTGCTTTGACTGTCCTATAGTGCCCTTCAGCTAATTGTAATATTAACACTAAAATCCCTGCCTAGTGGGAAACTGTAATATCATTAACATGGGCTGCATGACAGGATATGATGGCGGTACTGCACCTGAGTGACACGTTTCACTGTCAACAAGCAAAGATACGATGTAAAAACTTTGCATTACTCATTGGGAAGAGATTTAAGGCAACACCATAGGGTGGGCAGATGCAAATTTTGCATGCAAGAAAGCTCCTGTGGAAGAAAAATTCCTGAGCCCCCCAGGAGCAAGCACCCTAGTAAATAACCTCTAATAAACTCATCTAATTCATCCAGCTGGTCTTGTTTGAGTTGCTCTTTGATTTCTTGGTTCCCTCTCAGTTTGGGGGTCGGTATTTCCATATAGTCCTGGATTTTTACGAAACAAACTGTCGTGAATTAATAGTGCCAATATGACGTGGAAAGGTGGGTGATGGTCCTCAGATATTTGCACATCCATGTTCATAGTAGCATTATTAGAAGAAACCCAAGTGTCCATCAACAGATGAATGGATCTCAAAATGTATGTGAGTTTTTTCTCAGGAGTTAGGGAATCCCTCCAAGGGAAGTGCATGCATACACATATGCAATAGAATATTATTCAGCCTTACGAAGGAAGGAAATTCTGACACATGATATAGCATGGATTAGCCTTGAAGATATCATACCAACTGAAATAAGCCAGTCACAAAAAGACAAATACTTCATGATTCTACTTATGTGAGATACCTAGAGTAGTCATATTTATAGAGACAGAAAGTAGAATAGTGGTTGCCAGGGGTGGGGACAAGGGGGATGGCAAGTTATTGTTTAACAGGTACAGATAGAGTTTCAGTTTAGCAAGATGAAAAGAGTTGTGCAGATAGATGGTGGTGACAGTTGTACAACAATGTGAATGTACTTAATGCCACTGAACTGTATGCTAAAAATGGTTAAGATGATAAATTTTATGCTATGTGTATTTTACCACAATTTTTCAAAAAGTAGATGTTGGCCTTGGAAGATGATCACTTTTCATAGCAGTGGATAACTGATGTGAATTATACACGAACCCTATCCTCAAAACACTTTTCATTCTAGTGAGAAAGAAATCCAATGATTCTTGTTCTCAGTAAAGTATAAAAAGATATTTTTATGAATTTTTAGGCATCGCTCTCAAATGAAAATGTCTTCCTTTTAGCACCACCAAGAAGCCAGTAATTTTTTGCCAAAATGATGGTTTCCCGAGGAGTAATTAATAGCCCATGCTACTATGAGAGAGAAAGCAGCATGGGAAAGGGGAGATCAGGATAGTGTGTCATGCAGAGCACAGCGTGCCAAGGAAAAATCCAGAAAGAGAAAGAGAAAAACACAGGAAATGGATAGAACAAGCAGTGAAAAGCAGAAAGTAATGTAAAATCAGAGGCAAAAGAAGAGGCTGGGCATGGTGGCTCATGCCGGTAATCCTAGCACTCTGGGAGGCCGAGGTGGGAGAATGGCTTGAGGTCAGGAGTTCAAGACCAGCCTCACCAAGAGCCAGACCCCCATCTCTACTAAAAATAGAAAAATTAGCTGGGTGTGGTGGTGTGCAACTGTAGTCCCAGCTACTCGGGAGGCTGAGGCAGAAGGATTGCTTGAGCCCGGGAGTTTGAGGTTGCTGTGAGCTAGGCTGATGCCACGGCACTCTAGCATGGGCAACAGAGCGAGACTCTGTCTCAAAAAACAAACAAACAAAAAACAAAACAAAACAAAACAAGAAATAGAGGCAAAAGAAGAAAATGTAGCAATACCTCTTGCTGCTCTCTGTGAGCCCCCAGCAGCAAGCATAACAACGAGGACTGTGAAACGTTAAGGTAGGAAAACCTGTCAGCAGAAGAGCTCAATGGAGAAAACACTGTGGAACAAAACAGGGCTAGAGAGAGAAACTGAGTCATGGACCTCAGCCACCACTGACCTTTGAGCTGTTATATCCCTCCATTGGAGAAAGGAGGCCTCAACAACAACCACCGTATGCTCTCTCGAGAACACTGCTCTTTAAACTTGTGAGTGCATGAGAATCAGCTGGCGGGCTTGTTAAACTAGCAACTGTTGCGCCCACACTCAGAGATTCTTCTTCAGTAGGTCTTGGGTGGGCATCTCTAACAAGTTTCCAGGTGATGCTGATGCTACTGGTTTGGGGACCACGCTGTGAGAACCATGGCTCTAGAATTAAAGAGGTGTAGGACATTAGTGACTGGTTGTGTAAGTTTTGGGTTTTTTCCCCCAAATGCTTAAAAAGGAAGATCCAAATCAAGAACTGTAGTAAGGTACTATACTGAAAATATTTAAATCCAGGTAGACCTTGTCCACCATTTCTTTGGTTTCTTAACGCAGTGGTTAAGGGTGTGGACTCTAGAGTCAGAACTGGGCAATGTCACTTTCTAGCAGTATGTCTTTGGGCAGGGTTAAGACCTTTCCATACCCTATTTCCTTTATCTATAAAATTAAGATAATACAGTACCAACCCAACAGGGTGATTAGGAAGATTAAATGATTGGTTGCTTATACAAGGATTTATCACGGTACCATGGGCTATGGTAAACATAGCAGGCATTTCCTTTTGGCAGCCCAGCATCCATCTCCGATACTTTTGTACCAGCTCCAAGTACCTGTCTGTTATTGTGTGTAGCCTTTTGAAATCTGAATCTCAGGAACAAAGCCAAGGTAATAACCTGCCATTCTGATCCTCCCAATTTACCATGGAAACCACTTCATTCTGTGGCAGGTGATTTACAAGCAAAAGTATAACGATATATACTGCCTTTATGACAATGTTTAATCCTTGAGTATTCCCTCCAGTGCTTACTAGAGGGAGAGGGAGAAAGACAGCTTCAGAGGCTTCCTGAGTGAATTAATTAATTTGCAATTGCAATATTATTCAATATCTTGTTTTCATAGGACTGCACAAGAACTGTTGCAAAGGAAGCAAAGCGTTTCTGTCCTTTAATTTGTGAGGAAAAGCTGAAGCTAGCTGATAGGATGGAATGTAATATTTTATTATCTGAAAACTCAATGAAGATAATTAAAAAGGAGGATATATTCATTGGCGGTTGGAGGATGGGAATGGGTAAACTCACAACTAATGAACTCGGTGAGCATTGTATGGGGGAAAGGGCACACTTCCAATCCTGGCTTAGGTGAGGCAAAGTCATAACATGTAACCAAAATGTTTGTAACCCGATAATATCCTGATATAAAAAAAGAAAAAGGAAGGCCGGGCATGGTGGCTCATGCCTGTAATCCTAGCACTCTGGGAGGCTGAGGCGGGTGGATTGCTCAAGGTCAGGAGTTTGAGACCAGCCTGAGCAAGAGCGAGACCTCGTCTCTACTAAAAATTGAAAGAAATGATTTGGACAGCTAAAAATATATACAGAAAAAAAATTAGCCAGGCATGGTGGCACATGCCTGTAGTCCCAGCTACTCAGGAGGCTGAGGCAGAAGGATTGCTTAAGCCCAGGAGTTTTAGGTTGCTGTGAGCTAGGCTGACACCATGGCACTCTAGCCAGGGCAACACAGCAAGACTCTGTCTCAAACCGCCCCCCCCCCCCCAAAAACAGAAGATAATGTCAATTTCAATAAAACTGAAATAAATGACCAGTTTCAGTTCTCTTCTCTTAGAGGATGTATTTACAGTAGTTGATAAATGATTGGGTTAACCATTTCCCTTAAGTATATCCCAAGGGGACCCTCTGGGTCAATGTGCTGTGACCTCTTAAGGGAATGGAAACCTTGGCCCTTTGTACCCGCTCTGCCTCCACCCCCATCCCTTAATCTCTTAAGGACACAAGGTCTGAGGTGGTTCCAGGGCTCAAGTGCACCCTGCAGGGATCCAGGGACAGACAAATGGGCTGTGTGCTCTCAGGGTTGGAGTTTTTTGTCTTTAATTTTTACATGACTCCTCTTTTGATTGTGCCTTTTGGATGGCTTCATGTAGCAGACACCTTTAGTTGCTACTCATCATCCTTTCCTTATTTCCTTGTAAACTGAACTTTCTCTTCCCTATAGCAATGTGCCTTGTGGGAGGCCAGTCCTGGTGCCAGCTCTGTGAAGGGAAAGGTGGGGGTAGTATTTCTTAACCTTGATTGGCATGGGACAAGGGCTTGTGACACAATTGGAAAGAGGGGAAGTCTAATGGGGACATATGGGAAACCTTTCCTTACTCTTAAAGGGGCACACAGGAAGCAGGTGGCCTCTTTTTCTGTTGACATATTGATGTCTACATGTAAACCAGGATAAGAGATAGCCATTTTGCAACTAGGAAGGGAACTCACCTAAAGGATGGAAGGACAGAAGGATATAAAAATCCCAAGACCTTGATGGTGTCACTGAGCCGCTGAATTCAGGCATCCGATAGGCATCTTCCCTCAGGACTCTGTTAAATGAGATAAAATATTTTCCCTATTGTTTGACTTATTCTAAGTTAGATTTTCCATTACTTGCAGACAACATTATCCTAACAATCATCTATATGATATCAATATTTTGGCTATGTGAAGTATTCAGAAAAGATTACAAAGGAATATGATAAATCTTTTGAGGTGATGAATAACTTTAATACCTTATTGTGGTGATAGTGTCATGGGTGTTTACATTGGCTACAACTTATCAAATTGTATACTTTAAATATTGTATACTTTATTGTCTGTCAACTATACAGAATCTCAAAAATGACTTTCTCTGACTATAATGCAACTATTAATAAGTTAGAAATTAATAATAAAAATAAACTAGGAAAAAATCCATTTGGAAATTTTAAAACATTTCTAGAAATTCATGGGTCAAAGGAAAAAATGATAAAATTTAGAAATGCTTTAGAATTGAACAATGAAAACAGTCCATAGCAAACCTTACGAGTGCAGCTAAAGTGTTACCTAAGAGGTAAACTTATTATTGTCTCTTAAAGGCTAACACGAGAAAATGAGGACTTGATATTATTGATCTAGCTTAGAAAAAAAGGGAATTCATAATGGGGTAATGGAAAGAAATAAAGATAACAGAAATTAATCAAATTAAAAATATACATATAACAGGAAAGACCAATAAACAAAAATTGGTTCCTTGAACTGGCTAATTAGACAAACCTAAGACAACCAAAAAAACCAGATAAAATATATAAAATGACAATTTTCAAGACACTGGAAATCAGGGAACAAAGAACAGTCATCTCTAAGAGATAGAAAACAAATGAGGACAGAGCCATGATTGCCCCAGTTTATTGCCTTGAGAGTTTCCAGGCCATGGACACAGGGAGGGGGGATCAAGGTGGAGCCCAGTAATTTCCCTGAGTGGCTAAGAAGTTGCTTTTCCCCGTGAATTCAGAGCGGAGAGTACAGGGAGACCAAAGTAGCCAGAGTTTACAGGACAGAATAGAGGACCAAGAGAGCTGCACAGAGAACCTAGGACATCTGCTCAGGAGGAAACTGAGGCCAGAGAAAGGAACATCTGAAGCCATTAAGGGAAACAATACCTGGCATTCACAAAGGACCAGGAATGGTGCTTCCTACCAACCAGCCAGTCTCTCATAATTCACTAGTGGAACACTCTGAAGAAACATGAGAAAGCTTTGCGGGTGATTGATATATTCACTATCTTGATTGTGGTGATGGTGTCATGGGTATGTACATATGTCAAAACTTATCAAATTGTACACTTTAAATATGTGCAGTTTATTTTGTGTCAACAATATCTTTATAAAGCTGTTAAAAGACTTTAAAAAGTAGTTAAAACTATAAAACTTTTAGGCTGGGTGTGGTAGCTCACACCTATAATCCTAGCACTCTGGACTGAGGTGGGAGGATTGCTTTAGGTCAGGAGTTCGAGACCAGCTAGAGTAAGAGTAAGACCCCGTCTCCACTAAAAATAGAAAAAATTAGCCGGGCCTGGTGGTGCATGCCTGTGTAGTCCCAGCTACTCAGGAGACTGAGGCAGGAGGACCGCTTGAGCCCAGGATTTTGAGGTTGCTGTGAGCTATCATGATGCCAACGCACTCTAGCTCAGAGACTCTATCTCAAAAAAAAAAAAAAAAAAAAAAAAAAAAAAAAAGCCAAAACAACAAAAAGAAAACTAAAAAACTTTTAAAAAGAAAAATAGGATCTAGAACACAAGTGTACAGTGCATAATATATCTTCAAATATTTATTAGTTTCTTTATATGAACAACTTTATATAAGTTTGAAAACATACGAAATAGATGAATTCCTTAAAAAATTTAAACTACAAAATTGACTCAAGAAGAAAGAGGAAGGCTGAATTGTCCTATATCTATTAAAGAAATTAAAGCAGAATTTTAAAAATATTCTACAAAGAAAAGCACTGTGACCAGAAAACTTTTCAGGCACATTTTAGCAAATATTTAAGTGGAATAAATTAAAAAACACAATATAACAAGCTAGGACTAAATCCACATATTCAATACTCACTATAAATGTAAAACACAATAAACTCAACAATTAAGAGAAAAAAATCCAACCATAGTGGAAGAATATTACAATTATTTCAATAATTGATAGATAAAATGGACAAAATGTCAATAAGGATAAAGACGATTACAACAGCATAATTTCAATCCTTACACAAGTATTTCCAGAGAAGAGAAAAAAGATTCCTTAGCTCATTTTATAAGGTTAAAATACCTTAATGCAAAATCTAGTACAAAAGAGGAAAAATTCCAGATCAAGCTCAACCATGAATATAGAAACAAAAATCCTAAACAATAATAAGTCTGTCAATGTATACAAAGATGTTATGACTAGTTGGAATTTTTCCTCGAAATATAAGATTGCTTTAACATTAAAACTATTAAAAATGTTTTAAAATACTACATTAACAGATTAGAGGAAAAAAACTATATGTTTATCCCAATAGATGCACAAATTTTTAGATAAAATTCAACATCCTACTCAAAAAACCATTTGCAAACTATAAGAAACGTGCTTAACGTGACAAAAAGCTTCTGCAAAACACAACAGCAGATTGTATATTTAATAGCATAATGATGAGAGCACTCTCTTTAATATCAGGAATAGGACAAGGATATTCACTATCGTGACTTTTATTATATTCTCTATTTTATGACAAAAATGTTCACTCTCAAGACTATTCAACATTGAACCAGAGCTCCTAGCCAGTGCATTAAGATAAGAAAAAGAAATAAAAGGCATAAGAATTAAAAAGGAAAAAAAAATTGTCATTTACAGATCATACAATTTCCTATATAGAAAAACAAAAAAGATCTCCAGATAAACTACTGGGCTAAATGCATTTTATAAGGTTGCTGGATTCAAAAAATATAAAAAGTGAATTGCATTTTGATATAGTTTGGATATTTGTCCCCTCTAAACCTCATGTTGAAATTTGATCCCCAATGTTAGATGTGGGGCTTAGTGGAAGGTGTTCAGTTCATGGGGATGGGCCCCTCATCAATGGCTTGGTGCCTTCCCATGGTAATGAGTGAGTTCTCACTCTATTAGTTCACATCAGAGCTGGTTGTTTAAGAGAGCATAGCACTCCTTCTCTCTCTCTTGCTCCCCCTCTCCCCATGTGACACACCTGCTCCCCCTTTTCCTTCCACCATGATTGGAACCTCTAATCCCTCCTCCCCAGAAGCAGATGCTGGTGACATGTTTCTTGTATAGCCTGCAGAACCATGAGCCAAATAAACTTCTTTTCTTTATAAATTACTCAGCCTTAGGTATTTCTTTTATATCAATGCAAACAGACTAACACACATTTCTAAACAACAAAAACACATTAGAAAAAAAACTTTTAAGTACTATTTATAATAGCAATAAGACAAAGTATCTAGGAATAAATCTGGACAATAGATGTGCAAATTCTTTATCAGAAAAATCTAAAAATTTTATAGAACAACCTTAAAGAAAATCTAAATGAAAATAGCATCTATGATGTCATAGATAAAAAGACTCAATGTCGTAGAAATAAAAACACAAATGAAATGCAAATGTAGCTTAAAACACTCAACTTTTTTAGTGGTCAGTGAACTGTAAAATAAAATCACAATGAAACATCATTAAACTTCTACCATATTAACAAAAATTAAGAACTCAGACAATACCAAATGTTGGAAATGATGTGGAACAATGGAAACTGTTACACAGTTCCAGTGGGAATATAAATTGGTACAAAGGTTTGGCAGTACATAGAAACGTTGAACATGCACATGCCATAAGCCAGTATTTCCACTTCTACAGGATGGAAGCTCTTGAACATGGACACTAGGAGACATGTTCAGGAAAGTTCACAGTAGCATTGTTTGTAACTACAAAAAAAGAAGAAAAAAAACAACAACAACCCAGAAACAGCCTAAGTATCCATCAACAGCAGAATGATTAAATAAAGCATAGTATATTCATACACTGTACCACAGTGAAAATGAATGAACTACTCTTCAATGTATCATCATGGAGAAATCTGAAAAACAATTTTGAGAAAAAAAAAAAAGGAAGGAAAAAGAAAGCAAGTTAAATAAGAATATAAAATGTAAGAAACAGTTGAAACTAGATGACATTGTTTCGAGATACATACATATGCTAATACTATATGAAAAGTAAGAAAACAATCAACAAAATTCTGGATTGGGTTATACTGGTAAGGGCAGAAGAGGGGTGGGCATATAAGTGGCTTCTAAGACACTAGTGTACTAGTTATGCTCTATTTCTTAAGCTGGGTAGTAGGTACATGGATGTTCATTTTATTATTCTTTAAGTTACACATTTGCATTGTATGCACTCTTCTGTAGATATGAAATATTTCACAAAACATCTTTTAAAAACAAAAAACAACAGAAATTATAAATTATTGATATACTTTAGTTGATGTGATTGAGATAAGAGCTCAGTTCTATGATAGAATTCACAACCCATGAACTGGGTGGCCCCATTGCTTTTCATTTCTGAATGAATAATGTCTTTGTTTAGATTCCTTTGGACCTGTGATGAGGACTTCGGAGCAGGTCGTGTATTTTTGGGCTGATCACAGGAAGCAGGATTGTGAGTGAAAGAGAGAAACAGAAAGACTGCTACAGAGGAGGAAAATTCTATAATTGTGTGCTGTTGAGGTATTTTCTGTAGACAGTAAGGGCTCAACTCCACCAGAACCTCTGAGAAGCACACAGAATACCTCCTAAATTCACGTTGAAGAACAGGAGACCGTGCACTTACTGACATTGGCCCCCACTGGTTGAGAGTTGCTCCTGGAGGTGTTAACTCACCAACACTTCTGGGCTGCACCTGCACTTGGGCTAGGCACAAGGCTTCCAAAGAAACCCAGAGGCAAGAAAGGTGTTGTGCATACAGTAGCACAGGAAGTAGATGCTGCCAGCATGCATGGAATTAATCCACCACAGCTGCAGCTGAAACCAGAGATAGGCCAAAGGTGCACTGAAGCATCCAGCACAACTAGCAATGACAGAGCCAGGTATCGTATTTGGAAAGCATACTCACACGGCATGCATTGCTTCTTTTACATCTCAAAATTGCTAAGAGAGTAAATTTCAAATGACTCACTACAAAAAGTGTTAAGTATTTGAGGTGAAGGATATATTAAATAACTTGATTTAATTATTCTACATTACATTTGTAAATCATAACATCACTTTGTACCCCATAAATGTATGCAATTATAAGTTGTCAATTCACAATAAAAAAGTTTTAAAAAATCATTTGTGCAAATTCACCCTCCTGGAGATAAAAGTGGCAATGAAAGAATGTTTAATTATTAAACAGAACTTATTTTTCCCACTCATCTTTTAAGATGCTGCTCAGGTTCTACACCTTCCAGAAGCTTTCTCTGACTCCCCCCGGCTGGATTAGATGTCGCACTTCAATGCCTCCATAACTCCCTGTGCACTTCCTCACCACTGTGTTTATCTGATTGCATTTTAACTAGCAATATATTTGTCTGTCTCTTCCACCAGACTCTGTTTTAGTCATCTTGGAATGCTATGTACTCATTTGTCACGTAGAAGTTAACCAAATGTTTGCTAAATTGATGAATGAAGGAGTAGTGAGTGAACAACACGTTATGGAAATAAGCGTGTAACTAGAGCCAGGATATAGTAGGAGGAGATAAAAATAGGGAGAAATGAAGAAATAAAGCACAGGAAATTCAGTCTGAAATTAGATTTTCCTCATTTTAATATTTTTAAAAATTACCAATATGCCTTCAATGCATCTTACTTGAAACGTTTTTTTCTAGGTTTTTTTTCAGGGCATCACTAAAGAAAGGTGTAGCAGGTGATATCCACTGGGCAAATACATACATCATCCCTGTTTTTCCTGCTTGAGTTTTGAAGAGATAGGAGATGGAGACCAACAGAGCATTTTGATTACTGATAAAGCAGTTATTGGAAAATGTGGCTGTGTCTTGTGAGCAGTGCTGAACCCCAGAATTAGACTCACATTCCCACTCAGGCAGGGGCCACCACTTGCTGCCTACGTGGGGGCTGGGCCTGTACGCCGGCTTACAGACATGGGTGCTTCCTGTGGGCAGCTGGCCCCCAAGAGGAGGAGAGGAGGACATGTGGGGCTCTTACTGCCCATTCCCTGCTCTCAAATTCACAGTCAAGTAGGTCACTCCTCCTTCCCCGGGGTAGCATATGGGGATGCAGAGAGGTCGGGAGAGTTACACTAATTGATGTCCGTGCTCACGGAAGAAAACACCAGGAGTAGGGAATAAATATTCCTGTGAAAAAAATTCATTTTATAGTGAGGGCAAAACAAGTTACACCCACAATGGCATACTTTTACAGGGAGGGGCACCCAGCATGTAAAGTAATATTTACAGCAGCAAGTATTACTTGAGATAATACCTCAACCTTGGACCTGCCATAAACAGGCAGGTTCAAGTTCAACAGCAGAAGAGAGGAAGAGGCCAGGATTTAAAGAAACAATACATATTCACTTTCACACTACAGAAATGTTCTAAATATATAACACAGCAGTAACTTTTAACATTTTTAAAAATAAACCTTTTGGAAGGAGAATTACTACATGTACATGGTGCAAAATTCAAAAGGTATGAAGTAAAAAGTCTCTACCCTGGAAATTACTTTGAAAAGTTATTCTTCCAATTATATATCATCAGAGATATATTTTATTTCATCTGCCCTTTCCTCTTGATTTGATGAGTACAAAGTCCTCCATTTACAAATGAATTTTTGAAGCATAATCTGCTTACAAGTCTCTTGGAATTCAGATTGCATGGTAAATTTCTGCTTCTAGTTTCTTGAGGTAGCTCATTAGCTTTCAATCACACCTCAAATGCAGCCCATAGAGTAGAATAAAACCTAATGCATCTAATCACATTGCTTCTGTGCTAACTTGTATTCTAAGTTCTAACCAAGTCTATCATAAATAAATTGAATTCTCCTTCATCCTACTCCAAAATCCCAGAGAAGCCCCTACTTCTTCTCTCCCAGTCTCTGCAGTAGAACTTCCAATCTAACTCCCACGGAAGAGGGGACAAAAATTTGTGTGAGGTGGTTGATGAAGTAGAGATAGAACTTCTGGGAGAGTAACCACATATGCCACGGAACCACCTGCTGACTGGGGATTGGGCAACTGGACCACAGTGGCACTAGCAGCATCCCCAGGCATTGGAGGACACAGCACTTGGGTCCCACAAGCTCTAGCTTTGTTCTAGAGCACTAGGTCAGAGGTGGCAATGACTGTTGTGCACATAAGTATCTTTAACTTACAGACAATTGAAATGAGTTGAAAATCTGTTTAATTACATACAACGGTACCTTTCCTGCCTTTTGGCTTTTACTGATACAACTTGAAAAGGGATTATTTTTCACCATCATTTTTTTACTTTATTTCAAAAAAGTATGACTATTTCTTGTATAGTATGTTTCAAAACCAACTCACCATCATGATAACTGAAAAATATTTTGGCTAGGAAAACCAGAGTAGGGACATTTACAGTCTCTTACCCCCAGAAATCAAGATAGCAACTGTCAAGTAATTAAGCCAAACGTTTTCTTTTCTCTCTCATTCGATTTATTGACCAGATTTGTTAGGGCAAGGAGTCTGCTGAGAGAGGAGTCAGCCAGTCTTATGGGATGAAGCAGACATGGAAATGAGCAAGGAGGACAGAGTGACACAAAGAAGGAAGAACTCAGTGCTATCTGGAGCTGGGGGAGGGGGTGGAGGAGGGCACTCAAGGGCGGCTTCAGTGAGTGTGACGCTTGGAAGGAGAACTACCTTCCAGGTTGCCCCCACAAAGAGCATATCAGGCACAGAGAAGTGAAATAACTTGCTGTGCCGGGGAACTAGAGGGGGCCTGGCTGGCACAAGGAATGTGGGATGTGGCAAGAGGTGAGTCTGGAGGCTCCGGACCATCCAGGATTTATACGCTAATGTCTTGCATCTTAGCCCATCCATCACCGTCCTCTGGAAACTCCCCCTTTTTTTGTTTTTCACATTATTATTCTTACTCCTATTACTAATTTTGTTTTAAGCTTTATAAACTTATTGTTAATCTTTCAAACAGGAAGTTACAAGATGAAAGTCAAAGTTGCTGTTGCCACCTCTGTATCTAACCACTTCATCTTATTCAGCTGTGGAATATATTACAAAAATATCTTGGAAATGCATATATAGCTATCGGCCATTATTTCTTCTATCTGCTTATTTTTTGCTTATGTGAGGCTATTGACTCATTTATATTAATTTTATATCCTACTTCTTTACCAAATTCTCTTATTATATATATTAATTTCTCCCTTCCTTCCCTCTTTCCCCCTTACTCGTTTTTTCCTTCCTTCCTTCCTTGCTTTCTTTCTTTCCTTCCTTCCTTCTTTTTTTCACGGGGTCTTGCTCTATCACCCATGCTGAAGTGCAGAGGCATAACCCTAGCTCACAGCAGCCTCAAAATCCTGGGCTCAAGTTATCTTCCTGCCTTAGCCTCCCAAGTAGCTAGGACTACAGGTATGCGCCACCATGCCTGGCTAATTTTTAAAAATTAATTTTTGTAGAGATGTGGTCTTGTTATGTTGCCCAGGCTGGTCTTAAACTCTGGTCTCAAGCAATCCTCCCACCTGGGCCTCCCAAAGCACTGAGATTACAGGTGGGAGCCGCTGCACCTGGACCTTTTCTTTTTATGTGATCTTTGTCAGGTTTGGTATTAATGTTATACTCATTTCTTAAAAGATTTTGGAAGTTTTCTTACTTTTCCAATGCCCTCAACTGGATTAAATAGTATTGCAATTATCTCATCTTTTATGGTTTGATAGAATTCCCCTGTGAATCTTTTTTTTTTTTTTTTTGAGACAGAGTGTCACTCTGTTGCCCTGGCTAGAGTGCAGTGGCATCATCATTGCTCACTGCAAACTCAAACTCCTGGGTTCAAGCAATCCTCCTGCCTCAGCATCCTGAGTAGCTAGCTACAGGTGTGCAACACCACACCAGGCTAATTTTTTCTATTTTTAGTAGAGATGGGATCTCTCTCTTGCTCAGGCTGGTCTCGAACTCCTGAGCTCAAGCAATCCTCCCACCTCGGCCTCCAAGAGTGCTATGATTACAGGTGTGAGCCACCGTGCTTGGCCTGAATCTATGTTTTTTAAAATGCAGATTCTTCAGTTCTGTGGAGTGGGAGGCCCAGAAATAAAAGTATTTTATAAGGCCTTCTTCCTACCTCCACTCCACCCCATCCCTCATTGGAGATCCATTTAGTTGTTTTAAGCAACACAAAGTACATTATAACTGTAGTGCTGAGGATGGACTACAGAAGGAGGCAGGATTGGAAGAGGAGAGAAATATAGAAAGCTGTTTGCAATAATACAGGTGAGGAATGAAGATATTCTGAAACTAAGCTATAGCAGTAGTGACAGAGAGGAGGGACACATGAGAAAGAGACCACAATGGCAGAAGCAATAGGTATGGTTACCAATTATAGGTTGAAGAATAGAGGAAGATAAAGGACAAAGATGACTCTAGCATATGCACAAAGAGGAAACAATTCAAATGTCCATCAACTGATAAATGGATAAACAAAATGTGGTATATGCATACAATAGAATACTGTTCAGCAGTAAAAAAGAATTGAAGCATCTGGGAGGCTGAGGTGGGAGGATCACTTGAGCCCAGGTGTTTGAGGCTACAGTGAGCTATAATCACACCATTATTCTCCAGCCTGGGCAACAGAGTGAGATTCTGTCTCAAAAAAAAAACAAAAACAAAAACATATTTTGCTAAGTGAAAGAAGCCAGTGATAAAAGATCACATATTGTGTGATTTCATTTACATAAAATGTTCGGAGTAGGCAAATCTATAGAGAAAGTAGATTAGTGCTTGCCTAGGACTGAGGTGGGGGAGAAGAGAATGGAAGTGACCCTGCGACCACTTCCTTTTGGAGGATGAAAATGTTCTAAAAGATTGTGATGATGGCTGCACAATTCTGTGAATATACCAAAACCACTGAATTGTACACTTTAAAACAAAGATGAATTGTATGGTATGTGAACTGTGTGGTATATAAATTATATCTCATTAAATCTTGTTTTTAAAAAAGATTACTATAGCATGATTCCGAGACACCTCACTTAGGAGACTGAATGGATGGTGGTGCCAGTTACCAACAGCAGTAAAGAAAGAAGAATAGGTTTGGAAGGAAAGCTAGTGAACTCAGTTTCAGACGGGCTATAAGTAGTAATTGAAACCATGGAAGGGGATGAAGTTACACAAGAGGAAGACACGCACATAAAATTACGGAATCATGATCACATTCACGCTCCAGCATATTACCCTGAAATTCTATATTGAAATAAATTGAGCTTCTAAGTTTTTCAAAACAAGCCTAAATTTTCTTTCTTTCCATTTTCTTGATTAGTTTATCACAACCAATATTCAATGGAATGTTAATTTTAACTTAATATAATTGTCATTATCAGATTGTAAAAGAATAGCAAAGTTAAACTATTTTTAAAACTGTTATCTGGAAATGATGTTAAAATGAATTATTACCTTCTGACACGAGTGAGAGGAAAAATCATCTCCTCTGTGACTGGTTTATGAAAGTTTGACTTATTTCTAGGACAATGGGGGTGAATGAGTTTAAAATTAAGTCAGTTTAACCCCAACCTCACAATGAGAAATAAGTTGTTTCATGGCGCTTACCTTTTGTTGTTTTTGTTGGTTAAGGCTTCAAATTGATTTTTCATATGGAGACTGTGAGCAGATTCCCCAGCAAATTGGCATCCTGGGGAGAGCCAGGTACTCTGAAAATTTCCAATTAGGAGAAGTTAAAGGTTATATAAAGCCCTGCTGCCAAATTGACTGCCTGACCTTAAAAGCCAGATAAAATCTGCCTTCTTTCCCTTCCTTCTCCTCCTTAGCCAAGACCTCACTGTAGAAACAAATTTTAAAATGCAAACATGAAGTTCTGTGATAAATCAGGTCTGAGAACTAGCAGGGAGCTTATTAGTTATAGTTGAACAGGCTCTGATGACTATTCAAAGTCTGTATCTAAGCCCTCATAGTCATGAGCAGTTCCACATTTGGCTTCAGTTTCAACTAATCCAGAGAGAGAACAAAAAATGTTCAGTAAGTTACATTGTATCTACAGAACCTTTGTCCCTTAAGCATATTTACTACATTTAAAAATAATTTCAGTCTGGACTTACAGATCCTATTGCCTATAGAAAAATCTAGTCAAGACCACAATGGATATGGTTCAATTTTATAAGTGATGTTATTCTTCAAAAAAAAAAAAAAAAAAGCCAGGAGATCACCTATTTAATAAAAGCTATTTTACCAGCCGTGGTTTAGAAAATATTTGTCACCCAATTGTCATCTGTCTTTACCTGTAGAAACAAATGTGGTCACACATTATAGGTATGCATAAAGTATGAGAGATCCAAATGTTATTGTCTTTAAACTGGAATCATTTTTCTCCAAAATGATCCTGGTTATTTCTGGGAGTCCCTGAACATATGCTTTCCCCATATTCACAAACCCTCTCTCAGGCTTTCATCACTACATGGAACCATTCACCCACTCAGTATGTACTAACATCTACCGTATGAAGGGATATAGTAGAGTCCTACAGACATCTCTGTCCTGGCCTCTTGGGGCATCCATAGTATTTTTCCTTGTCTGCACCAGTTGTCATTTGTCACAATTCATTCCTGAAAACTGGCTGGAAGAAAGTTTTATCACTACCTTTGCTAAGGAAGACCACTGTGAAACACATGACCAAGAATGTGCTAAGAATACTGTCTTCCAACTACCCAAAACCTATAATCGTACGTGCCAGAACAATGCTGGATTCTGCGTGGAAAGGAAGAAAATGGCCCTCTTCAACTCTGTGCCACTGTTTGATATCTGGGCCCCAAAGCAAGGCTGCTTAATGAAAAAATTTTCTGTAGCCCTAAAGGCTCAAAACCCATCCAAAGGGCTCAGTGTCATTTTGTCATCTCTGTCGTTCTCATACCCCTCTTCCCTGCCCCAATTCTAGTTACCAAACTAAAGCACCCAGGCATGTCAATGACAACAAACACTTATTGGATGCTGGTGGTTGTGTTTATACCAGGAGTGTCTGGACTCCAGCTGAAATGGCCCGTGACATTACGTAGTGTAAGCTTGGCCAGCAATCTGGCACATAAAATGCAACTGCTTGAAGCTTGTGCCCAGGGCTATGGCAATAAAGCTCATAGCACAGTTCAATGAACTTGTCCATTCTTCAGCCTGCCCAAAGGCTGAAGCAACTAGACCTCTGGGCTTAATCAAGGTAGATGTGAACAACAGGGAGCTTGAGGTTATCTAGAGGTGGGTGTGGTGCTACTAATTCCTATGGAAATTGGAAAGAGCTCAGTCTGGGTTACCTCTAGAAGATACCAAGCAAAGTGGAAAATGTGGTCTGGAACAGGATTCAGCCCTAGAACAGAGAAATCATGTTGTCAGGGAGAACATGTGACAACTTCCAAGGGCAAACAAAACCAAAACAAAAACAGACACTAGGCCAATCAGAAATTCTTACTGAGGGGTTTGCCCTGGGAAGGCTAAGGATAGATTAAAATAAATCCAACCAACAGCAAGTCTGACCTGTCTCATGAGTGAGGATCCACTGCAGTCTTACAGACTTTTAAAAATGGTCTCATTGGAAAGTTTCTACTCTACTGTAAAAAAGAATTCACCATAGAGCTATGATGTCCGTAATATGTGACACCAGATATTTATGACTGGAATGTAGCTTAAATTTGAAATTTCTGTTATGTTGCTCGGTTTTGTTCCTTCCATCATTTATATGACCTCAAAGGAAATATTTACAGTCATTAAAGATTTCTAAGACCCAAGAATAGGTAAATTCTCAGCTCAGGACTTGAAAAAGTAGCAATTAATTATTTTTTTTACTTTTATAACATTTATTTAAAAGATCATGCATATTTGTTGTAAATAATTTTTTAAAATACAGAAGTAAATACATAGGATTTTAAAAGGCCTCTTCCTCTCCTACCCCAATCCCCTCTCCCTAGAGGTAGCCACCATTAAATATGTAACATATCCTTTTTGTCTTTCCCCTATGCATATACATCTTCTTTCTAGAATATGGATTTATACTATGTAAACTGTTCTGCAATTTAGCTTTCATCACTAAATAATTTAAATTATGTATCTTTGTATGTCCATAAATAAAAGGCTAATACCCTTTTTTAAAAGTCCTGTATCATATCCCACTATATTGATATGACATTATTTATTTATCCAGTTCTCTATTGATGGACATTTGGATTACTTCCAGTATTTTCTTCTTAACATGTTCCCCAGGAAAGTATCCAATTTTTGATTATTAGAGATAGTGCTACGATTGATATCCTTGTACATTCATATCTATGCATTATGCACACATTCTGGAAGATAAACCCCTAGAAATGGAATTGCCTGGCCAGACAGTGTGTGCATTTAGAATTTTGATAAATATTACCAAAATTATCTCCCAAATATTTGCACCAATTTAAACTCCCACCGATGGTAACTGAGAGTGCCTGGTTTCCTACATGCTCCCAAAACTTTGAATCAAGGCATTGACTAGTTAAATAAGGGAATGTGGATCCCACTTCAGAAACACATGGTGATGAAGGCCTTGCCTCATACTCTTGTTTTCTCTTTACTGTTGCTAAGTGTCCCTTAGTCCTAAGGAAGGAAAAAAGAAACGCTTGTTTGGTTTTCAGATCGTTCCTCAAAGGTATAGGCTTTTTCCAAGTTATGAATACCTATCTTACAAGCACCTACACCTTACAAATAAACAACTCCTGTAAAATTTAACTGCCCTGGAGGGTGGAAGATGTTCCCTTTCAGATCCTAGAAATGGAAAAATACACTCTCCATGTTTCCTTACAACTATTCATTGACTCACACATTCATGTGTATTTGAATCCATGTATTAATTCATGCTCGCATTCATACATTCACTTAATTAAATCAGATAAGTTCTGGGGTATGTCCTTCCAGACTGCCTTTGTACACGCATTCAGAAACATAAATATGAATATTCATGAATTTTTGTTATGAGAGAAAATATTTAAAACAGCATACAAATTAATCAATATGCATCCTATTTTCATAAACTATTTTCTTACAGAGAATGCATAATTCATCCATACCAGTTTAGCGTCCTTCACAGCTGCGTCCCAACTCATGAACTTACCTGCTGGCAATCCATGCAGTCTGCTTGTCTGCATTTCCCTTCCTTCTAGGAGTTTTTCAGCTTTCTGCCTGGGTCTTACCTGTCCTCCATTGCTAACTTTTCATTTTGGAGTTTCACTCCACATTTTTACTGCCTTGGCTCCTTGCCCCTGGCTGAAGGCAAGGGTTTCAATCCCTCCATTTGCTTGTTGCCCTGTAACTTCTAGTCAGTACTGCCCGCTCACTGCCCTGGCACCAATGTCACCAGCCCAGCTGCTCTCATACCTGGGGAAGGTGTGATGGGGCTTGTTGGTCTTAAGTGACAAGACTACAAGCTAACTATTTGGAGCTTCAACTTACTATACTCAAGGAAAGCCTGGAATAATGACTCAGGTGGGTCGTTGGCGTGCATGTGGTTTAAAAAAGCATATTCAAAATTATGATTTTAATTTGTAAAAAAATAAACCTATTGTTTTTATATTAGAAACTTTAAAAGTAAAGCTGGTAGACAAGTCGTAGTAATGCCAGCAATAGGGGAAACTGGGTGTGGGGTATACAGGAACTCTCTGTGACTCTTGCAATTTTTCTGTAAGTCTAAAACTATTCAAAAATGTGAAGTTTATTAAAAAAACTAAAGCTTGCAAAATCTTAGTGACTGGTGAGGATGCTCAGAAATCACAGGTATTCCCAATCAGGAGTACAGTCTCTGAGGCTCTGCATAGGAAACTCAAATATATAACCTGATGGCAAACATTACATGGAGTAAAAATTTATAAATAACCAAAAAAGTAATTTGAACTGAAAAATACACCAATAGAGGGACATCCCAATTATGAACAAGCAAAGGAATCAAATTTAAATTTAGATGATGCGTTTCTATAATTTAATGTATTATTTATATCTATTTGCTTCCAAGAGGCATAAAATGGTTTATAACAAAACTTCATATTCAGTGGAATAGTTAAAAAATATTGGAAAAGGCAGGATAGTATTTTTCAAAATATGTTTTGTAGAATGGGAATAGATGTATGCAAAAAATAAAGTTCTATGTTTAAATAAGTTTGAAAATGCTGAAACAAAATGAAACAGTATTTCCTCCTTTCAGAACTTCATAGAACCTTTGGCTTCTAAGGAACATGGTGAATAAACAGGAGGAGGAAGGTGTATGCAAAGCTCCCTGGCTACAGCATCCTTTCTGTGATGATAAAATGTTCCATAATCTGTTATCCAGCTTTGGCTATTGAGCATTTAAAATGTAGCTAGTACAACTGCATGATGAAGTTTTAAAATTGTATTTAATGTCAATTTAAATAACCACATGTGGCTACTTTAAATTGTCTTATATATTTGGATAGTGCAGAATTAGAGCATCCCAAGGGCCAAACTTCCAAAGAATACACTTTGGACAGCACTTATAGAGAGCAACTCTTCTCAAACTTTTTGGTCTCAGAACTCCTTGACACTCTTAAACTATCATTGAGGACTTTTCTTTATGTAGATTTTATCTATGAATATTTATATTAGAAACACTGAGATTGAAAAAATATTTATTCATTAACTTATTTTAAAATATTGTCAGTTGTTTTCCTTAAAGTGACAGGCTAACTTTATTTTCAAGAAAATGCCTGCCAAATACCCAAGTCTGAGTAGACATAGTTCATCTCAGCAATTGTATTTTCAGGTAAAAAGGTGTTCCATGAGAAATGAGCTAGTTCAGCTAGCAGCTCAAACAATCATCCAGTGCTCAAATCGTCATATTTCAGTACACAGTACAAGTGCTTTATGTGTACTTTCATTTCTTCAAGGACTAAGGTTTAATAAAATTGATATTTTTTACTGAATCTTTTTTTTTTTTTTTTAACTGCAAGGGTGTGACAGTGTAAAATACAATGACAGCCAGTACAGTTGCGGGACACTGCACACTGACAGACATGCTAAGGCACCAGCAGTTTTACCTAGCATAAAACTTGATGTGGCACCATCAGAGAAAAAAGGTAGTTAGTCTTAGAATTATCGTGAAAATAGTTTTTGACCTCATGAACCCTCTGAAAGGGTCTCTGGGACATCAAGAGAGGGTCTGTCGGCCACATTTTGAGAAAAGCTGACGTAGAAAAAGGGTGTGTGTGTGAGGGGGGAAGGGACTGGTAGGGAATAAAATCCAGGAACCTGGGCCTTTGATAAGAAAATTGATGAGAGTCCAAACAGTTTACGACACACACACAGGTTGGAAGGACATGGAGAAATTTAAATAGAATCCATCTTTGGAAGTGAGTACTTGTAGAAAACAAAATGGGATACCAATCATTACATCCCCTGAAATGTAACTAATTAGTTGCTCATTTAAGAACAACTTAATAGTATAAATTAGCTAACATAGCTCCCAGAGCTAATTTTTTACAGAGGAAATAAACTCAAAAATGAAATGAGAGAGAAGGCTATTTTCTGTAGTAATGGTCTGCAAACTGTGGTATTTTAAGTTTATACAACCCAGAGCCTATTTCATTCTTTTTTTTTTTTTTTTGCTTTTCATATATTGTTTTTTTAAATTATTTTAGACTATTACGGGGTACAAACGCTTTGGTTACATATACTGCCTTGCACCATCCAAGTCAGAGCTACATTCTTAAATTTCCACTTTCTGATTTCCTTCCTGTCCTGTAACTCCTGAGTTATAACTCCAGAATTTATTTTTCCTTCTCACATTGGTGGACTTCAATTCTGTCAGGCACATCTCTTTGTCTCCACAGCATACCTGGTTCCAGTGTGAACTTTGGGGCTCACATTTTCAATGATTTCTTCTACCTTTCTGGCCTCCTTATCTCTTTTCACGTTTGTCCAGCAGGCAGTATACCATAATTAGAAATGGGAAATGAGGGGCAAAGGTCTTAATACTTCAGAGCTGGTTTTGCATGCTTTTGACTCCTCCCTCATTACATGGCAAAGTTCTCTTGTTATCTCGTGATTTACAGCATCCAGAGATTTTAATAGAAAAGTCTTCACTTGGAGAGTTATCGATGCTAGGAGCACAATTTAACAATAAAAGAAATCATTTGTATTCTTATAACACTTACCCTGAAAGAATTCCAAAGTGCTCTAGAAATATTACCCAGTTCTCTCTAATTCCTGTAGCCAACACCCTTATCTTCTATTTACTAAGTGAAAGGGGAATTTCTAGTACCTTCTTCCTAGTAGGAAGATAAAGGATGAGTGCTCTCAAGCACAGACAAGCAAGGAAAATCCGATTGTTCCCTCTCCCCTCCCCCACTGAAGCTGTGTAGTTCCATGCAGAGTGTAACCCTTTGCATTCCATGGCTGGGATAAAGCACATTCTGATTCATCACTGGTCCCTCATGGCTCTTGTTACGCAGATGACCCGTGTTCTCGAATCCTGAAGAGTTAACAGCTTGGGTTGCTGTTTAAAAAGAGAAAAGGAAAGGAAAAGAAAGTGTGCAATTATGTTAATTTTTGCAATTTTTTTTTTTTGCAAAAAAGAAAGTGCAATTATGTTAATTTTCTCAAAATGGGGGATGGGGAATGCTCAAGTAAGGAAAATATTTGCAGAAACCAGTGCCTGATTTAAATTTGTGCAAATCAGATCTTTAATAAAAAACTAACTATACGAATAATTGCGTGCAACAATATAGGGCTCAATTTCATACAATGGCAACAAAGACTGATCGATCTTACATTAAAATTATCTGTATTGGAGAAGAAACTCAATAGATATTAATGCTAACATTAAGAATCTGAATAATAGGCTGGCTGCAGTGACTCATGCCTGTAATCCCAGCACTTTGGGAGGCCAAGACAAGATTGCTGGAGGCCAGGAGTTTGAGACCAGCCTGGGCAACATAGGAAGATTCCATCTGTACAAAAAATAAGGAAAAATTAGCTGGGAATGGTAACATGGTGGTGTGTACCTGTAGTACCAGCTACTCGGGAAGCTGAGGCAGAATTGCTTGAGCCCAAGAGTTTAAGGCTGCAATGAGCTATGACCGCATCACTGCACTCCAGCCTGGGTGACAGAGTGAGACCCTAATTTTCATAGTTTTATGTTGTTTCCCATATCAAGTCAATAGCAATTTAAAAGATTTATTACAAGAAGAAAAGTAACTAAAGGAATATCAGAAGAGACTAATGTGGAAATGGAGTTGTCGACTGAAAACATTGGATTTCCTCAAGAATCCTACTTAAATTGGCTCCAGGAATTGGTTTCACAAAGGGCCACTGGCAGGAAAAGTGTACCAGGGAGTTTGTTTCTTACTTCAGAGATACCTTGTACTCCATCATCATCATTATCTATCTATTTATTTACTGCAGCATCAGTATATTAACATGATTTATGCTAAGGCACTTGCAGTTTGACCCTCTATAACACCTGCCTTGAACACTCTGGACTGCTCTGCTCAGCATGGAGAGCAGCAGCACAAAGGAGGATGATGCACAGCTTGACCCAATGTCTTTAAATACCTATACCTGCCCCAGCACAGGACACATTCCGGAGAAGTTCCCCTTCTCAGATCTCTGAACATACCTCACTCCTTTGGAACCCTGGACTTGGACATCATCCTTTGGACTCTTCTTGACCACTGATATTTTCAGGTTTTAGTCTGAAAATGTCGGTTGCTGGTACACCCATGGCTGAAGAATGACCAGACATGCCAAAGTTAGGCAAGCATGAAAATGAGGTTTATTGAGGAGAGGAAGATAGGATTACAGGGCAAGAACAGGATATAGGTTTACAGACCATGATACATACGCCACAGATGACAACCGGACCCATTGTCCCAGCAAAACAGAGCCAAAGGAAGAGAGCAAAGAGGGACTAGTTATTGTCTGTGTCTTCTTTCACAGTGCCTGTGTTGGAACCTCCCTAGTGGCTCAGACGTCACCATGGAACCACTTTGATTGGACAGTTGGGAGTCACATGACCTGAGCCATGCAGGTTGTTCTAGTTCAGTTTCCGGACTCTATGGTACCTATGCTGCTTGGCCCATGGGCTAGAGAGTCCTCTGTATTCTTTTTGTAGCTGGCACGTTAAGTTATGATTGGCAGATTTATAGGATATTCCTTCCTCCCCAGATATGGCAGCTGCTCAGGAGATTAGGGTGGGGCAGGACCAAGATGGGGGCAACTGCACCCACTTTTGTACCTAGGAGACCCGGAATCCCTCGCTATCTACCTAACAATCTCACCGCTCATTCTACCCTTAAGCCTTTGCCTTGTTTTTCTATTAGCTGTCACATGAATGGCTGTCCTCTTGAATACTGCCACAATTTCATCACTTGGACTATAGTC
This sequence comes from Lemur catta, assembly GCF_020740605.2. Lineage (NCBI taxonomy): Eukaryota > Metazoa > Chordata > Mammalia > Primates > Lemuridae > Lemur > Lemur catta. The sequence continues at coordinate 34,334,777 of NC_059135.1, read as the reverse complement.
CTTTCTTTCTGAGCTTTCTCCCCAGAAACCCTTCTCCCCTCACCCCTTGTCTATATTCAATCTGCTGGCAGTCCTCTCATCTGCTAGCCTGGCCTCAAGGACCACTCGTGCTCGAGCATTCAGCAAAGTGACATCATCTGGAAATGTTCATTAATGCTGATTTTGAAACCTGGGGGATTTTATTAGAAGGGGCTAGATACAACATACTCATACACATATGCCTCTCATACAGTCATTTTGTAAGTCATTTTCAGGCATTATGTCAGGTACTGGAGGAATAAGCATGCAGCAGAAAAGAAGGCAACAGCAACATGTAACCTACATAAAACCCAGGGCTCCGTATGTCTTAGTCTTGGTGTGGGAAACATAGGTCTGTTCCAAATGGTAATTAAAAATATATTTCAATATTTATTTATGCTTCTCAACGAATATTAAAGGAGTCCTAATTCTATTCTCCACAGACTTTGATTACCCAGAGGCTCTGATGTGCTAATCTTCCCAAACTCTTTCCAGCCCTGGTGGCAACACTCCCTTTCTCTGAGTTCTTCATTTGTTAATAGATTTAGCTGCTTTCACTAGGTCCTTGCGTTTTTCATATCCCTTCTAATTCCTGTTTTTATACCACTTTTTTTTCTTCCACTCTAGAAAAAATCCAGAATTTGGCCAACTCTCGTTTGCCACGTGGCAGGAGGAGGTAGGGAGTGAGGAGCACAGGCAGGAGAACATTTTATCTCCATCACACATAAGTAACTGTGGGTAAACCTAAATAAAATCCTAAGCCCAGCCCCAACTGACTGAATAGACCCCCTCCTAGCCGAGGAGACCCCAGAGAAACCTTAAAAACTGAGTTTCCAGCCATGACAGGCTGGGAGGTCGGACATGCCTCATTATACCCCCTCTCTTTTGGGGCTTAGACACAACAACTGAGCAGCATTAATGTTAAAATAAAGATAAGACTGACAGAAAAGACTCTTAGTGGCAATAAGATACCAAGTTATAAACAGGACCGAAAGCTATGCTAGGCAAGGGTTAAGTCATGCACCTCTACACTTAAAGAATAAACTGTTCTGTTCTTTCTTTTTCTCTAGCAGCTAAACAGGCACTGGCTTCAAGATAAGCAATATTAAAACAATTAAAACAATTGCAGCACATTCACCATCAGATACTGACCCTCACACCCTGTTTCACAAGCCATAACTACAGCTTAGACTGCACAAGAGACTGATTTCAATAACTTTCTCCTGATAAGAAGACCATGGACCATGGACTGGTTCTGACCTGTTTACAGAGGCTACTCACTTGAATGCCCTTGTGTCCTGAAAAGACCTTTTGGTGTAGAGAGCCTAACTGTAATACATTTAAATGTTGTCTCCACCCCAAGGTGAACAGGGATTGTATGTTGTAACATGCATGTTTATTCAATACACATGCAATAGGACCACCTTCATGAATATTCATAGTCCCTTCTGTTGAATATGTATATTGGCCAACCCATTCAACATAAATTACCCCTCCCTCCCTCAAAGTGCCTGTTTCTGGGTTTTTCACTAGAGGCTATGCTTCCTAGCCTGTTAGGATGGCTACCTTGCAGGCTATAACTCTTTTTAAGAAATAAAGTCTCCTTTCTAAATTTATAAATTGTGTGTTTTTAAGTAACACATGTAATTACAACAGAAAGTGATATCTATATTGCTAATGGCATATACAAGGTGCCTTGGATACACAGAGGAAGAAACAATCACTTCTGCCTTTTGTTTTTAGGTAAAAATCTAGGAAACATTTGAGAAGAGGTGAAATTTGACCAGGGTCCCAAAAGTTGAGTTCAACAGGGATAACAAGGGAGAAGAACTGTCCTAGGTAAAAGGACCAATACATACAGGCAGGAATGTCTGAACGAGGAGGATTTGTGTCCTTCCATAATGTCTATAGTTTAGGGTGGATGAGTGGTCAGTGAAGGGAAATGAAGATAAAAAGGTAGATGCTTTTTCGAGCTAAAGAGCTCAAACTTTAAAAAAATATATAGTTTTGGGCAACAATTTTGAAAAAGGATTGAAGATAAGCAAGACTGCAGACAAGGTGATTAGTTAGGATGCTATTGCAGTAACCTGGATATCCTGTGATGAGAGCCTGAAACAGGAGCAGCGGATAGAAAATGAAGTAATTGGTTCAAAAGAAATTTAGGAGACACAGAAGGAATAAGACTTCATAACCAATTGGATGGGGATAGCAAAGGAGAGGGAGTCTAGGATGGTTTTCTGGCTTTCAGCTTGGGAACACAGGACAAATCTTGATGCTACTAAATATGCTAGAAACAATAGCTTAAGGGAGAAAGGAAATATGTTTTGAGTGTTTGTGGAACAACAAACTGATGCAGACAGTTGTGTATATGGATTCTGAGTTGTGGAGCACATTGGCTTTCTGACATCTAACACCATCCTGGAGTGATAAGTGACAATCTTAATTCTAAAAGTTTCCAGTTAGGGGGACTTTACAATCAGTCTCATATTAACCATCTCTACATTTAGAACATAGTTTTCATAATCCTAAATTTGTCATGCTGTAGTTAAAGCCTGTTTATTTTCTTGCTCAGAGGAGGAAGGGCACGTCTCCTTAATCTTTTCCATCTGGAAGAAATTCTTATGGTGGAAGGACTAGTGGTGCAGTCAGCCTTCATCCATGGTTATTTCTCAGAGTCTCCATATGCCTACTTCGCTGCTTCAGATGCTGTAGGTGGTTGGCAGTTACTCTGTTGACTAACGGATCTAATCTAAGAATAAAAAATGTCAGAGCTGGAAAGACACGAGAAATTATTGACTCAAATCTCCATATTTTACAGTTGAAGAAAACTTTAAGCTGTTTAAGTTCACTTCATATTACTTTTCCTAAAAGTATGTATTCTTAAATTCTTAATATATCTGTGGTTTTTATTGGAGCTTCTCCAAGTTTTCATCATTCCTCTTTAGCTATGGAATTTAGAGCTGGTTCTACTGAACAGTACCAACCTAGCATTAAGTAGAATGACTGATTTACCTCTCAATTCCTATTTATGCATTCCAACCTCTTTTCTTTTTAAAAACTTTATTGCAAAAACAACCAACAACATAAAATCAGAGCAAAAATTGTTCCCAATTCTGTCACTTGATTAAATCAATATTTTAATGTGTCTATGTTACATTCTAGTTCTTGTCCATAGACATATTCAATGTTTACCTATTTTTGTATGTAAAACAATTTTATATTTTCACTTAACATTATGACAGGTATATTTTCCCATTTAATTACAACTTTGTCATTCCTTATACCTTCCTCCTTTAACATTATGGAGTAAGTCCTGCCATAACTTTGTCTGTGATCACATAACATACTGACACCTATAAACATTTATATGGACTTTTTTGTTGATGTCATTTGTGATTGTAACCATAAACATTTCATTGCAACTTGCTTTTTAAAACCATACTTGATATTTCTTAACTACATTATTTTTAATAGTTACATATTTTTCCATAGCAGAAATATAGCAGCATGACATTCAAATTTTTAAAATTTTTTTCCACTGCCAAAAACTGCAATAAATATTTTGGCATACATGTCTCTATTTTTCTGAAGGACTAATATTTAACTTGTAAATACCAGAAAAGTGTACTGGCTAACGGTAATACCCTTAGACCTGAACCCCATACTGGAAGACAATTGCCCTGGCCCTCCTTCAGTTGGGCCCTTCTCCATGAGGCAAGGAGTCTGTGGGCCAAAGGGGATGTACCCAGTCGGAATCTGGGACCCCCTTTTAGACTATATCCCTTCACACTGAAGATGCTAAAATTCCCCACTCAAAGGTCCTGAGCCCACTTGAAGGGCCTACACGGGTCTCTATCCCAGGTCCTTCTCTTGAGGGCAGCCCATGCCACCACTGCAAACATCCCTAGGCCTGAGGGGTAGCCAAAGTGTGCTAACAACACAGACAGGGCCTGGTCGTGCAGGCTGGGGGGCCCTTTTGTGTATAAGACTCCTCTGGGTGAAGAATGAAGCTGAGGGGAGGAAGAAAATGGGGGTGAGTTAATGGGCCACAGGTTGAAGGCGGGACGCTACCTTTCCTGTGCTACCATGGTCTGACCCAGAACTCTGAGAAGGGTAATACTTCTAAATTTGAAAATTTAAAATCATTAAATTCCAGGTTCTTCCAGTTTGTCATGAAGGTATTTTTGTCAAAGTATGATGATAGAACATATTTTAGTTAACAGTTTTTTTAGCCTGATTTAAAAAAAAAAAAAAAAAAAACTTTTAAGTATTTAAACCTCTGGTACAAAAACCTCCATTTGTACTGTTGCCCAAGGCCCAAGAATCTCAGGGGCAGGCTTACCACATGGTGTCCATTTTAATCAGTGTTTGTTCTGATTGGTAGGTATCTGTGTCATACTAGTTGCTAAATATCTTAAATATCACTCCTGCTTATTTTTATTTTTGCAGCATAGATTCCCTAAAGTAGGATTGCTTTGTAAAAGAATATGTGTAATTCGAATTTTAATGGATATTGCCATATTATCATATATTATTATTCACATTTAACATCCATGAAATTGGGATGCATCTTATAATCAAAGGAAAGAAAGCATTGTGTCACAGTTTGATTGACAGTCTTTTTCTTCCTTAAATAAAATAATGGTGCATCCCTCAATTGCTATCTTAGATTTGATAAAATACAGTATTACCCCATTGTAGCAATTTCCATCCCCACTACTACTATAGGAGAGTTCTTATTTTTCAGCTAGCACCATGTATTATTATTTTCAATCTTTTGTGTGAAAAATAAAATATACCATTTGCTTTAATTTGGATTTCCCTGACTACTAGTGATGTTGAGATTTTAAAATATTAAATATTTGAATTTCTTTTTCTGTAAATTATTAATTTATATCCTTTTCCTATTTTTTAAATGGTGTTTTTTGTCTTTTTCCTATCAATTTATAAAAGCTCTTATTATAGATATTAAACTTTTATCTATCATTTTTATTATAAATATTTCCTTTTATATTGTTTGATTTTTGTTTATGATGATATTGCCATTCAAGTATTTAAATTTTTATATAATCAAATATATCAATCTTTTTGGTTAGCACCTCTGCTTACAGTATCTCTCCACTCTCAGGTTACACATGAGCTGGGAATTTTAAAAAACCTTCGAATAGCATCAAAGGATGTTCCATTTAAATAAGTCTCTTTCTTATCCCTAATCCTGATTTTCCTAGTTCCTCTCACCAGAGGCAACACTGATAACAGATTCTTTATTGTCTGTAAGGAAATATTCCCTCTCTATATGTATCTCCTTCCTATACTTGTTTATAATAAAAAATGGTAGCAAACCATACTCATTGTCTATTCTTATTTGTTTGTTTTTAAACCTTTCATAATTTCCTACTGCATTCTATTGTCATACTTTATTAAACTTGTCTCCATTGAGTTTCATGATGTTAAAGATGCATCTCTACACTGAGACCCACTATGGCATTAGGCTTTTATAATATTCCTGCTCAGTAAACCCTTCCTTAAGTTGACATTAAAGTAAGCCTCAATAAATTTAAAATATTGAAATTACATGAAGTATGTTCTCTGGCCACACAGAATAACAGTAAAAATCAATAACGGAAATTTAGGAAATTCACAAATATGTGGAAATTAAACAATATACTCTTAACCAATGAATCAAAGAAAAAAATCACAAGAGAAATTAGAAAATACATTAAAAACAATGAAAATACAAATACAATATACCAGAACATATGAGATACAGGTAAAACTGTGCTAGGAGGAAATTTATAGCTATAAATACTTACATTTAAAAGAAGATTTTTACATTAAAAATCAATAAATTAACTACATTAAGAGGCCAAAAAAAGAAGTGCAAACTAAACCCAAAGTAAGAAGAAAGAAAATAATAAAGACTCATTAAAGATAACAAAAATAAATGAAATAGAGTATAGAAAAACAATAGAGAAAATTAATAAAACAAGATGTTGTTTCTTTGAGAAAGCAACACAATTGAAAAACTTCTAGCTTAACTAAAGAAAAAAAGAGAAAAGATTCTAATTACTAAAATCAGGAATGAAAGAGGGGACATTACTACTGACAGTACATAATAACAACATATAGGATGATAAGGGAACACTATGGAAAGCTGTCTACTACAACAAATTAGATAACTTGTATGAATGGACAAATTTGTAGAGACACAAAGCTCTGAAACTGACCTAAGAAGAAATAGATAATAGATCTCTAACAAGTAAAGAGATTGAATTAGTAATCAAAAAAACCTCCCACAAAGAAAACCCAGAACAAGATGAGTTCATTGGTGAATTCTATCAACTTTTAAAGAACCAGAAAAACAACCACCGCCAATCTTTTATAAATGGAGGAGGAAGGAACATTTCTGAACTTATTCCACGAAACTGGTGTTACCTTCAAAACCAGAAAAAGACATCAAAAGAATAGAAAATCACAGAGCAATATCCCCTATGCATCCAGTCACAAAAGTCCCCAACAAAATATTAGCACACAGAATCCTACAACATATAAAAAAGATTATATACCATGACCAAATGGGATTTATCCCATGTATACAAGCTGATTGAACATATGAAAATTAATCAATGTAATACAGCATATTAATGGAATAAAAGACAAAGGACAAAACCACATGATCAATCATCTCGAAAGATGACAAAAAGCATTTGGCAAAATCCAACCCCCTTTCATAATAAAAATGCTCAAAAAACTAGAAATAGAAGGGAACTTCCTCAAACTGATAAAGGGCATCTATGAAAAACCCACAGAAAACATCATATTTAAGAGTGAGAGACTGGATTTTTTGCCAGTAAGATCAGAAACAAGATAAGAATATCCACTCTTGGCCAGGTGTGGTGGCTCATACCTGTAATCCTAGCACCTTGGGAGGCCAAGGCAGGAGGATCGCTTGAGGCCAGGAGTTCGAGACCACCCTGGGCAACGTAGTGAGACACTATCTCTACAAAAAATGAAAAATAATTAGCCTGGGGTGGTGGTGCATGTACGCCTGAAGCAGGAGGATCGCTTGAGCCCAGAAGTTCAAGGCTGCAGTGAACTATGATTGCGCCAGGCACTCTAACCTGGGCAATAGAGTGAGATCCTGTCTCAAAAAAAAAAAAAAGGAACATCCACTCTTAATACTTTTGTCCAATATTATACTTGAGGCTCTAGCCAGGGAAAATAGGCAAGAAAAAAATAATAAAAGCTATAAAAGTAATAATTCTATCCAGATTAGAAAAGAAGTAAAACTATATTTGCAGATGACATGATCTTATATATAGAAAATTCCAAGGAATCCACTAGAAAACTATTAGAGGTAATACACAAGTTCAGCACGGTTTCAGGATACAAAATCAATCTTAGAAAATCAATTGCATTTCTATACCTTAGCAATAAGCAATCTGACAATGAAATTAAGAAAACAATTCCCTTAACATCAAAAAGAATAACACACTTAGGAATAAGTTTTAAAAAAGAAGTGTAAGGCCTGTACACTGAAAACTACAAAACACTGTTGAAAGAAACCTAAATAACTGGAAAGACATGTCATGTTCATGGACCAGAAAACTTAAAATTGTTAAGATGGTAATACTCCCCAAATTGATCTACAGATTCTAAATGCAAGCGCTAAACCTATAAAACTTGTAAAAGGAAACACAGGAGTAAATCTTCATGACTTTGGAGGAGGCAGTGATTTTTTTTTTACATATGACACCAAAAGCACAACTTCTGTGCTTCAAATGACACTATCAAGAAAGTGAAAAAACAAACCATGGAATGAGAGAAACTATTTGCAAGTCTTACATCTGATAAAGGACTTGTACCAGGATGTATAAAGAACTCTTACAACTCAACAATTAAAAAAAGAACCTGATTTAAAAATGGGCAAAGGCACAACAAACAATGGTGATCTAGCACCTTTTCTATTATCCTGGATAGAGCTGGAACCCATTTTACTAAGTATCACAAGAATGGAAAAACAAGCACCACATGTACTCACCATCAAATTGGTATTAACAGATCAACACTTAAGTACACATATAGTAATAACATTCATCGGGTGTTGGGCAGGTGGGAGGGGAGAGGAAGGGATGGGTATATACACACCTAGTATGTGTGGTGTGCACTGTCTGGGGGATGGACATGCTTGAAGCTCTGACTCGGGTGGGGCAAAGGCAATATACGTAACCTAAACATTTGTAACCCCGTAATATGCTGAAATAAAAAAAATTTAAATAGAAAAATAAATAAGAAAGAAAAAAATAAAAATGGGCAAAGGATTTGATTATACATTTCTCCAAAGAAGATATACAAATGTCCATAGGCAAGATATATAAATGGCCAACAAGCACATAGAAAAATGCTCAACACTATTAGTCATCAGGGAAATGCAAATCAAAACCACAATGAAATACTATTTTGCATCCACTAGGATGGCCACAATAAAGATAAAGGGAATAAGTAGTGTTGGCAGGGATGTGGAGACATTGGAACTCTTACGCGTTGCCGATGGGAATGTTTGGCAGCCTCTGAGGAACAGAATGATAAATACAGGGTTACCATGTGATCCAACAATTCCACTCCCACATATATACACCAGAAAATTGAAACATATAGCCATACAAAAACCTATACACAAATGTTCATAGCAGCATTATTCATAATAGCTCAAAAGTAGAAACGACTCAAATGTCTACCAACTATTGAATGAGTAAAAAAAAATGTGGTATATGCATATAATTAAATATTATTTGACTATAACAAGAAATGAAGTACCAATACATGCTAAGACATGGATGAACCTTTAAAGCATTATGCTAGGGAGCCAGTCACAAAAGGCCACATACTGTATTATTTCGTTTACATGAAATGTCCAGAACAGGCAAATTCATAGAGACAGGAAGTAATTAGTGGTTGCTAGGGGATGGGGAGAGACAGGACAACAGAGAATGATTGTTAATGAGGACAGGATTTCTTTTTGGGTGATGAATATTTTCTGAAATTAGACAGTGGTGATGGTTACATAACTCTTAAAAAGTCACTAAAAACCAATGAATCATAGCCATTAAAAGGGTGAATTTTATGTTATGTCAATTTTATATCAATAAAGCTTTTTTTTTTTCTTCTTCAGTAGCTGCTGGTTTTGACCCCGGGGCCACAGTTTACCAACCTGCTGTTGTAGACCAATATTTACTGCCCCTAAAGAAAGACCATCCAATATATTTTTTTAAAGGCTACAAAAAAGAAAAAAAATTAACATCAAGCAGTTTATTTTCCTTCCAAAATATATATAGCATAGTAGTAAAGTTTATGAACTCTGGAACCACTTGACTAGGTTTAAATCCCAGATCTTCCACTAATTAGCTGTGTGTTCTTGGGATCCTAATAATACCCACCTTCTGGAGTTGAAGTAAGGATGAATAGTGTCCCCCATCTAGGGTTGCTGTAAAGACAAAAGCATTCAGAACCATACGCACTCGGTGAGTGTCAGCTATTTTCCCTATTCACTCCGATTAGTAAGCAGCCTGAGTAATTTAATAAAGTGATTTTTATTTGGAGTTCAGAAGTTTTGGTCACAACCAACATCTTAACAAGAATGTCCTCTGCTCTGTACCACTCAGGTCGCTCTCAGATCATGAGGCTGGCAGCAAGGAAAATGAGGATGGATTATTAATATACACCAGAAAATACATTCTTATCTCTAGGAACTATTGTTAGCACCCTGAAAGGCTTTTCTTTTTCAATATCTGAAAATACATTGTGGGAAATTAATTGGTTTTCTCAATCTCCTTTCTAGTGTCAGCTGTGACATCACAAAGCAAGCACCCAGATGGCACCAACTGAGCCTTTTATCAGCATTTGTAGCACTGATGCCAAAAGGAAATGGGCCCGGCAGCCTGATCAAAATTTGCACGCTAACGGGTAGATCCTTGGAAGTGAAGTTAAGCAGAAAATCAATAAATTGTCAAGTACCATTCTTCTAACAAAAGTTTTATGAGTTTTAAGTAATAAGAAAATAGCAAAGAGTAAAGCTCAGGCCTGAAGAGGAATATAGAATAGAACATGGCGTGGACTTAACAATGGAGAAATCATTTCTGAAAAAAGAAACTCAAAAGGGAATTTGTAAACCCAAGCTAGCTTTCTATTTTTTTAGTTAAAAAATGAGATTTTCAGGAAAAGTTAATATTTTAAAGCAAATTCAGCTTTCACTTAAAAAGCAATACCAAATTCCAATGATTTTAGTCTTTTGTCCTCTGTGGAAGGCCCACTGGGAAGTATTCAATTTTTCATTGTTGTCACTAAGACGTCTGATCCACACACTCCTTTTTGTTCTTTCTGCAGCTTTTAGCCATCTGTCATGTCTTCTAGAGAGCCTCATAAACACATTTGGGTTAAACCATATGGTCATAAAACCTGTCATTCTGTCATAGTCAAGGTCTGCTTGTTTTTTTAATAGAAATGCACTTGACCATTTTTACTTTACTTTAAAAGCTTCATCCTAATCCTGGAACCAAACTTCAGTCTGGCAATAAATCAGCTCTCGGTATGCATCTACATAAAGTAAAATATCTCAATAATAGATATTTTGAAGTGGCCACATTTTCTCATTAATTTTGCTTAAATTCTATGATAAATGCCCTTTGAGCCATTAGTCATGTTGGCCTCCTCAGTTTTTGACTTCTTCACTTCCAATTCCTTTTCCTCCAATCGTCCTCAACCCCTCACTCCCATGTGTAATAGCCTGTGTTTGTCAGCATCAAAACTGTACTGCCTCTGAAATCTTACTTGGAGCAGCCCACATCCAGCTCACCAACTCCAGGTGACAATGCAATAATTCTTCTGTCTTATCAAGACCTTCAATCCATTGACTACCACTTTTTCACTATCCATCACTTCCCTCATGTCTTGACTTTCCTCCTTACCCAGTTTAGAGTCCATGCTCTATTAATATATAACCACCTTCATTGAAAGTACCATAGTTTCATAGCCCTCCCTCCCCTTGGACTAACCTAGCAAAGCTCTATCCCTGCTTAAACTCCACCATCTATTAATACTTGCTCTCTCCCTACCCCTAAACATCTGATGAGAAAACCCACCAGAAGATTTCTTCCCTTTTGTGTAAAAGATAGACATAATAAAGGTTTATTTCATTTAAAAAAAAAAAAAAGAAAGAAAGAAAACCCACCAGACTGACTGGTATCATTTTAAATTTATGGTCATAAAACTCAAGAGTACCAAACACTACTCAGTAATCTTCCTTTGGTGCTCTAAAATGTTCTCTCCAAAATTACCCTCTCATCCCTTCTCAACCTTCCTCCTTCTTTCTCTCAGACCTCCTGGTCCCCCAGTATTAATATGCCAAAAAATCTTTTTTTCTTTTTTTGAAATGGGGTCTCGCTCTCTCACCCAGGGTGGGCTCAAGTGATCCTCCCATCTCAGCCTCCATAGTAGTTGGGACTATAGGTGCACACCACCATGCCTGGGTAATTAAAAAAAAAAAAATTGTAGAGATAGAGTCTCACTTGTTGCCCAGGCTGGTTTCAACTCCTGGCTTGAAGTGATCCTCCTACTTTGGCCCCTGAAATTCTGGGATTACAGGCATGAGCCACCATGCCTAGCCAAAATCTATTAAACAACAAATACACTCCCTGGTCTCCACATCTTCCTCCAGCTACTGTCTCATTTTTCTTCTTCCTTTCACCTCTCCCCTCCCTTTCTCTCAACCCAACATCTTTGGATTGTTGCTCCCCATTTTGATGCATCTGTTCTTGCAAAGGTCACCAGTGATCTCTATGTTGCCAAATTTAATGGTCAGCTTCTCTGCCGTATTAGTATTGTATTTGACCTTCCAGGAGCAATTGAAACAATACATACAACTGACACTCCTTCTTCTATGACATTCTTTCTTTCCCAATTTCAAGGACATCTACATCTCTTGGCTTTCCTTCTGCCTGTGGCCACTCTGTCTGGGTCTTCTCTGCTAGATCCTCCTCCTCTTCCTGACTTCTAAATGTTGGAGTGTCCACAGTCCAGGGATCTTCTCTTTACATTCACTCCCAAGACAATCTCCTCTGATCATCTGTCAATACTAAATAAAATATGCAGAGATGAATCTCCAAGCAAAAGGGTTTTCAAAGTAATATACAAAAAGTACAATTGCAATCATGACATGCACACAGAGACCAGTACAGTTCCAGTATGTCCAAAGAACCAAGGAAATGGCTGGGGTTTTATTGTGAAAGGAGAAAGGATTATGCAAGTTTTTTTTTTTTTTTTTGGAAAGAAAGTTAATTGGTGCTAGCAGAGGAGCTCTGATCTGCAGGTGGCAGCAACTGTGGATGCTAGGTAAAGGTTGTCTTAAAGTCACAGCAGCCTGTTTTGCCGGACCGCATTTGGGAGACAGTTTTTGGAAAAGGTTGTTTATAACCCAAGTGCTTTTTCCCAATGGCCTCTTGACTCCATTTTAGTTGAGTATGATAGGAATGACTCCAAATCAACTTTCACACATCTATAATTTACACGACCCCAGACTCACCTCTTCCTCAAACTCTGGACTGTTTATTGACATCAGACCATCAGCAAGTTCAGTCAACTCTACTACCTTCAAGATGTATCCAAAACGTGTCACGTTGTCTTTATTTCCATTCTTGCACCACCAATGCAAGCCACTGTGTCTACACTTGTGTACTTGTCTACACTATTGCAGTGGCAACCTAACTGGTCACTAGGGTTTCCTTCTTGACTCTCAACAGCAGCCAGATTGATCTTTTAAAAATAAAATCTTTCTGCCATTTTTCTGCTTAAATTTCTCCAGTGGCTTTTGTCACATTCAGAAAAAATTAGAAATTCCTCCCAGCTCACAAAATTTCACACATGGCCTCTGATAGCTCTTGATCCTATCTCCTACCACCCTCCCCTTTCCCTCTAGTCTCCAACCTCACTGGCCAGGTTTCTGTTCCTGGAACATAGCAAACTCTTTCCTGCCTTTGGGTGTTGGCACTGGCCGTTCCCTCTCCCTGGAATATTCTCTCCTCTGATCTTTGTATAGCTGGCAAATTCTTGTGGTTAAAATCTGAACTTAAATGTTTCTAATTCTTAGGAAACTCAACTATAAGAAATATGAGTAAAGTTCTCATATTTGCTGGGTGCTTTATCTACTAAATATAAACATAGGTAAGCTTTTTGCACTCTAAGTACTGTTTCAGCATTTTTACTTTTGAAAAATTACAAAATTCTTCAAGAATTTAAATATACAGTATTTCATTAAATTGTCACTTAAAGGTAGAAAATAGTGTCCTAGAAATTGTGTTCACCGGTGCCTAGAGAACCATGCGAGGCCATAGTACTACATTGCCAGACCTTGCTATGTGGTTGTGGATTCCATCTTTGTGAACAGGAGTTTCCCTGCCTGGAAAGTAGATACAACTACCCCTTGCTTAAGACAAGGAATATGCATGTGTGTATGTGCATCAGTGTGTTTGATAACAAAAGAATTAAATGTCTTGAATCTATGCAGCACTTTTCTCTTTTCTCTTAGAAAACTATATAACCGAGTCACATGCTCAGTATTGCCTTCTGAAATTCTTCTCCAGCTTGTAAGTTCTCTTTATAAGGGATGTACATTAGACAATTTTTATGCAATTCCTTGTGAAAATAGATAAATATGGCAGCTTTCACAAGTAATAAATTGATGATGATACATATGGTATCCCCGGCCCTCGGAACAGTAAATGCTAGTAGCAACCCTTCCTACCTCCTAGTCACTGTGCCAAGCACAAATGCCCACACAGTTTCAGTCACCCTTTGGAGTGCCTGAGAATTAATAAATGGCACAGCCATTACCTTGGTGCTTTATATTTTACAGCAAATGTAACTTCAATGTGAACTTTGCTAAAGAGACAATTCATACAGTACTTTTACCCCCAATGTTCTTCTGTTATGTTAATAGCCTTTTAGCTTAATGCTTTTATGTCATGCAAGCCAATTCTGGAACACATTAAGTGAGTTAAGTGAGGGATAGGTACCGGGATCTAAACCTATCAAATGGAATTGGAGAGAGGGATCCTTTTTGATAAGCAGTTTGGAGACAAAGTGCCACATCAATGTTCAACAATACGATTCCTGCACTGGAGGCCATTATCACCTTCTTCCTTACTTATGAGAGCACAATTAAAATTGGGGATCTCTGTTTTTCTTGAAAGGGTGAATTTAGGAAGTCAAATAAATAATTTTCTTAGCAATTACTGGGAAGAAGCATACCAGTATGATATTACACACTCAAAGGACACTGTGATAGACCAGTGTGGTTAAGTAGCTTCCAAAATGGCTCCTGGTGATTCCTCCCTCCCGGTATTCACACCTTTGGTAACCCCTTGCTCTTCAGTATAGATGGGACCAAGTAACTTGCTTCTAATGAATAGAATAAGGGAAAAATGATGGGATATCACTTCTGAAATTCAGTTACAAAAAACTAGGACTTCGTTTTGCTCTTTCTCTCTGGCTTTTCTCAGCCCGCTCACTCTCGTGAGGCAAGCTGCCATTGTGAGCTTCCCCGTGGAAAGGCCCATTTGGCAAGGAACTGAGTCCTCAGTCCAACAACCCATGAGAAGAGTCCTGCCAACAACCATGTGAGTGAGCTTACATATGGATCATTCTTTGGCCAACACCATGACACAGCCCGTGAGAGACCCTGTAGCAGAAGACCCAGCCAAACCATGGCTGATTTACAGAAACTGTGACATAGGAAACATTGTTGTTTTAAGCCACTAAGTTTGGGGATAACCTGTTACACAGCAATATAAAACTAATATACTCAGTCTGCTCTAAACAATAGGAAACACTTTAAGACTGAAAAGCACTCAGATTTATATATTTGAATAAAGAGCAAGGCAGGGCTGAATACAAAACTTTCCTGAACATCTCTGGCAGAAAAAAACCCCAAACATTATATGGCGGGATGGCATAGAAGAGAGACCATCTAGGGGTGCGAATTGTATAGTCATTTTCACTAGCTCTAAAAATCTGAGCAAGTTGTGTAACTTCCCTGGGATTCAGTTTCTTCGTTAAAAAGTTGGTGATGATGGCTGGGTGTGGTGGTTCACATCTGTAATCCCAGCACTCTGGGAGGCCGAGGCCAGAGGATTGCTTGAGGCCAGGAGTTCGAGACCAGTCTGAGCAAGAGTGAGACCCCATCTTTACTAAAAATAGAAAGAAATTAGCTGGACAACTAAAAATATATAGAAAAAATTAGCCAGGCATGGTGGCGCATACCTATAGTCCCAGCTACTTGGGAGGCTGAGGCAGAAGGATTGCTTGAGCCCAGGAGTTGGAGGTTGCTGTGAGCTAGGCTGATGGATGCCACAGCACTCTAGCCTGGGCAACAGAGTGAGACTCTGTCTCAAAAAGAAAAAAAAAAAAAAACTGAAAAAACAGCTGGTGATGGGATTGGCCTGGACTGTAAGAACTGTTAACATTCTATGATGCTGTGATTTAGGAAATGCAGACAGTTCCCAACCCCAAAATCTCTTTCTCATTTGCTGGAATCTCCATTATTAGGAATTTGTTCCTTAGTGCTTCCAGGGACTGTCCCTGAAGTTACTACTCAAGGGGAGAAATTTTGAGACAGATGGAGAAGGAAATTCTATGGATACTTTTGTAGTACAGAAAGGTAGGTTCTTGTGTTGCTGTAAAACCCCTGAAGGGTAGTGGTGACAGAGACAAAGATAACCATGGTTGATTTCACAAGGTTGAGGACCTAGTAGGCTTCCTCCTTTCTGATATATGTGAACTGTATAACTGATCATATTTCCCCTCTTACCTCAGCTGCAAGGAAGCTCAGAGTAAAACTCAAGTTCAGTCATAGCCACTAGGTTAAGTTGTACGGGTCCTGCATTTATTGGTATTCTTCTTCCCTGTCCTAATTCATCTATTTCTGGTTTACCCCATGTCTTTTGTTATAAGTCAGCTCAAATCATTCATGGAAAAAGTTGGAGTCATAAATAAATATAATAGACACAAACATACATATTTAATTTTTTCCTCTAATTGTGAAATACAAACAAATAGCAAATCTGGAGACACACTTTTATCTTAACTATTTTCAAAATTTAAAGTTAATATGGTTTGAGTGGGGACAAAGATTTAAATTAGCATAATTTGTAAAAAGCATACATTGGAAAGAGTAAAGAAAACACAAATGGCAACAATATTTGTACCGCTTTTATTTGTAAAAATAACCATCTGAATGCATTTCCATAGTATATTTCAGTTAAGTACTTCATTACATTATTAGAGCATTCAGTAGTTGCAAAAGTATTAAACTGTGCTTGAGAAGATTCAGATTGGTTCAAAGTCATTCACTGAACTAAAAGTCATTTTCCTCATTTTTACAATCATGACATTTACCAGAGTCATTCAACTCCAATTTACATAAAAAACATTATAGACAAATCCCACTGAAATCATCAAACAATATTTTATGCTGTTACAAATATGTTATGCAAAATATAACACTGGCACCAGATTTGTATCATCGTGCTTTGCAAATATATATTGCACATGCTAAAGCATAAAATATGTAGACAAAACTACCAAACAAAAGATATTTGCATTGAACTTTTAGATCACTGCATAAGAGACACATAGAATTACATTTTATATAAACACTCAGATTGTCACTATCTTAAAACGCTTTTCCCCTATAATACTGACCTATGGTTTACAGTTTTGTAAGAAGAAAGCATTTTAGCACTGCAAAATCCAACATAATTCCCATAGAAAACTTCAGCATTTTCATATTCATCTCAATGCAAGTAAAGGGGGAAATAGGAAAAAAGACACTTTATACATTCAAAGAAAGGTTGAAATGAAAACTCACTGGTATCATATTGCTCTGATAACACTCAAATGAAAAAAATACAAAACATTTCACAGAACATTTTCCGAATATACAAATATAAAAGGCACTCTAACTTCATATTACAAGACAAAAAAGGGATGAGTTCTTCAACCACCGCAACAGATAAGCACACCAAGTTGCTCAACAGTACAAAGAATAACTAGTGCAGCAAATTCATTTGATGTTCTTGTTCTAATTTAATAATAAAATAATAAATGAAGCAGTGTTTACTGCCTAAAGTACCAAAACATACTATGGTGCCCTTTTAGTAGTGATAAATAGAAATCCCCTGAGCTATTTACTGTAGAATCATAGCAGATTTTAGGCAATTTGCAGATAGTAATGTATTTACCAAAGATAGACACTGGTGAATAGCTAAGTGCAATGAAACATGATCCCTGTGGTTGTGGTTAAAATACAGTCTAATAATAACACACTTAGGTAAAAGCACTAAGCAACTAAGACACAATGAAAAAACACAACATTTTTCTGTTTTTTTCTTTCTTAGAATGCTACGTTACAAACATAATTTTATTTCTAGGAGATGTAATCAAAACACACAGAAATTATAGTTTTTAAAGTCATTGCTTAAAGAAAAAAATTTGGTCTTGGGGGGAGAGAGAAATAAAGGGGGGGGGTAGAGAGAGAGATATATTGAGTGATTCATTGTGAGCATGATTTCATTTTGTTCCTTTGTCCTCCTCCTATTGGTAAGAGAGAGTGGAGAAAAGTGCAGCTCCATGGAGAAGATAATGTCTCATGGTTGGTCGCAGCTTTGCTGAAAGGATCCTTGTACTCTCTGCTAGTCTACAGGAAACATGGTAACACCGCTTCACCATTAAAGCAGGCATTGTTATTTCCTGCTTTTAATGCCAACTGAGCAAGATTTCCATTCACTTCTAGAAAAAGACACCGCAGTATATTGTGCTTCTTCAACATTGGATCTCCCTTAAGTGTTTTGGTAAAGATAAGGTCATTATTGCTCATTAGCACTTTATCTACTTTTTAAAAATTCATCTTCTCTAAATAAACAAAAAGGACAGAGAAGGAGAGAAACACAACACCAAGAATTTTTTTAAAAAATCATGGTCATGTTGCAAATTGTCAAAGAAGTTAATAGCAGTTCTGAAGTCCTTTGAACAAGTTCTCATTTGTGAAGAATCCAACATGAGTTTTAATTAAATCCAGGATATTAAAAGAGATTAAAGTTTTTTACAGCTAGATGAAAAATATAATACAGTATCTGTATTTGATCCAGATATGACAGAACACTGTTTTAAAAATCTCTCACATACACTATGAATAAAAATTTCCAGGATGAAAATGAAACCCATTATAAAGTGTGGGAGAGTACTGTCCTAATTCAACATATTTCTTTCTTGTCTCTTCCTCAAGTGGAAAATAGCACTTGAGCTGGTGATTTTTATTTCTCCTCTTGGCACATGTGCCCACACAATGACATCATTTCCCATTAGGTTACTGGGACCATGTGAGATTTTCAGTGTATTTAGGGTAATTTCTGGATCTTTCTTTGGGCCACCTTTGTGTATATGATCCACTGTACACTTCAGTCTTCATCTCGCAAAAGAGCATACAGATTGCAATGTCTTCTAAGCTCTAGCTGGCTACAGACTGGGGTTGAGGGATGGATGTTGTACCCCTCTCTAACCAACACGGAAGAACCTGAGGGTCCACTGGAAACCTCAGCAGTGGCAATGCTGGGTCTGACCCCAGGGCGGTTGGCTAGCCCAGGGTCAAGTGTGTTTTTCCACTTTTCTGTTATTCCAAATAAGATATATAGCAATTAAACAATGGATGTTTCCTTGGTATTTGTTTCATTTCAAATAAATATAAACACATTTACATCAAAAGTATATGGACATTTTCTGTAGTTTGGCAAAAAAATAAACCGTGATCGACACATCATCAGTTACAAATGTTAAGCTGTCAACTAGAAATCTGTGTCATAAGAAATAGAAAATACAACAAAGACGGGTATGCCAAAAGATTACATTTTAACTCCATAGAAAAGCTACTTCAGTTCTCATTTGCATTTTAAAGGAAAAAAATTTAAATCTTCCATTTTAGACTGAAGCATTTTGGTCCTCATGGATAGCTGGTTGATGAACTACATACATACAAATATATATACATATGCACACACATGTGTGTATATGTGCATAATTTTTAAAGAGTCTCATTCTTCTTTTTGTATAGCTGTTCCAGGTGCGGAACGGGGTCCATTTGACCTAGAAGCTTTGGCAGAGGGAGTAGACACAGTATTCACTATGTTGATTCATCATCAAACAACTGGCAATTGGCTTTAATTTCTATATCACCCGTTTCTACTTTCTGCTTTTACTTTCTTTGTTTCCTTTTGTAGTCACACTTTCACTCACTTGGCATGACTTGACTGAGAAGCTCATTAACATTTTACTATTGATGAACAATGCTGATGATTCTGGTTTTTAGTATTTTGATTTAAGAAAGAATTAACAAGGGGCAGTTTAATGTTAAATATGCATATTGTCTCAAAGTTTTGGTGCAATATAATTTTCACCTGAAATGTTATTAGATAGATTTGAGTTCAATCACTTGGGTGAAAATTAGTTATAAGCTTGTTGTGGGGAACACTGGGTGCTATATTTGTGTTAAACGAAAAAAAGTTCAGTTTTTCATTTCATCTGGCAACTTTAACAAAGATTCTCAGAAAGAAGTTCTGGATATTTAAGTGCTTGCTATAGACAGGATATGAACAGTTGGACTCCCTTAAGAAGATTATTACAGGCATTATTTCTGAAGATGAACACCTTTACCTTTGGCTTCTAGTGAAGACGTAAACATCAAAGTGAGAAGAGGTTTGAGGCGTTTCCTATCTACCTCACCTCTTCCCTCCCCTCCCAGGGGATCTGAATGCCACATTGATATACTTCTGAGAACTCACTGCTGAGTACATGAAAAAAAAATTCTTTATAGCGAACAGTTGCCTCTTGGTTGCATTATCCCCAAAGAAAAGGAATTAAATACAATTTTTATTCCTTACTTAAAATGAGAGGTAGACTTTCACAGAAGTACCTTAGATCTAAAGAAAACATGACCAAAACAAAATCGGGGCCCATCTGTGTGAACGTTTCACCCAACAGCCTCTCTGCCCTCCCTTGGTTTAATTCCTTCTCTAGTGGCTTCTGGGAGCCTGAGCCCCAAATAATACTTGAACACAACATAAATCTGGAATTCAAGCTTCTTTCCCTTCCTCCAACACAGGTGATCAAGGAAAAGCTTCTACAGTCCAAAGTCAAAATGTTTCCGAATCAGAATCATTTTCATTGTACCCATCCTCCGAGCCTACGTTGTTACTGCACAGGCTAACCATGCTACCCAGATTGGAGAGGGTTGTCCTGCTCAAATTGTCTTTTTTAAAGCAAACGAAGTTGACAGCCGTCATTGTACCGGAAGGAGAAAAAGGCATCATGGTAGCCAAAATGAGGGCCAGGCAGTCAGCCACGTCTTTGTTAGGAGCGCAAGCCAGGGCCGGGGTATGACCTGGGCGTAAATGCAGACAAGGCAGTGGTTAGTCCGGGCGTCCAGAGGCGGCGCGAGCATTCCACACTACATCTGGCGGGATCTCAGCAGCCGAGATGCATGTCGAGTTAGAAATCATGCGGGGGGGAAACGGAGAGTCACTCTCCACAAATCATGCTCGGGGTGAGGCTAGAGGGGAGAGGGAGGGGGAGACGTTCTATGGAGGGCTTTTCGGCTTTGTTTTTTCCAGCTCACATGACTACAGCAAGCACCATATCATCCAAAGTTAGGCAGAATTCCAGCCTTCATCTAGTGAACAGAAACACAGGGGGGCGGGTGTGGGACACAATACCACAAAAAACAGCAACAGGACAACCGGGAAGACGTTTCCACTTGAGAGCACACGCACACCATGAGCCTCAGGCCTGGGCCTGAGTAGGACTCTCATTCTGAGAACAATGACTTTGCATTGTTAGCTAATTGTGTGTCAGATTGGAAAGGATATTGGAAATTACATGACCATAAAAGTGAGTAATGTAGTTATGTCACTTTATATATACGCTATATACAGCATATGCCGATGAACTGGTTTTAGAAAAATGGAATCATTTGAATAGAGCAGATACAGGAAGGCATCGGTTGTTTGTGGTTAAAAATTTACTATCATTTAAGAGAAATTTAACAGAACATTAAGAAATAGCCAGCCCACCAACCAAATCTGAAACGGAAATGTAACAGACGTAAGAAAATGACTATGCTTGCCATGATTAGAGTCGTGTCATTCTCTACCGTTTAGACTTGATGTGTCTAGTCCAGATGAGAAAACTGCCTCAACACATAAAACAGCTGTGTCTTGGGGGGGTCAATTAATAATTCTTTGACTTAATTGTTGCCTGTGTCCAGCCTTTTTTCCACTGGCCTGAAAGAGTTGGCCAGAGTTCCTACTACCCAACGAGTAGAACCCTCACTCGGTCACTCAGAGGAATTGGCTCAGCGAAACTTAACATCTTGTTGTTTTGTTTATCATCACTTGACCTGCTTTCCCTGCCCTACCCTTTAAGAGATTCTTCTTCTTTCTGGTATAAAAACAAACAAGAATGGACAGGTATTTTAGCATTCTATTCCACAAAGGTCAGTGAGGAGTAAAGGAATTCCAATTGTAGCACCGCACAAAATCGCCCCCACATGTCCCTAGGCCTACGGGATGCAGCTAAGCTCCGAGATAGGCTGCAGTTCCACTGACCCGGGCTTCTTGGGCCTGAGGTTGCTATAGCAAACCGCAGATGCAGCAGATTTACACCAGAGAAAGGCAAAACTAATTTATTCTGTTCTCTTTGGTTATTTTGGAGAAAAATTGTGGGCCTCTGCATGCGAACCCTAAGGTATATCATGGAGATAAGAGGGTGAGGAAAGGTGAGGTGGGAAAATCAAAGAGATGGGGTAAGAGAGAACTATCTGCACTTCCTAGATGAGTCAGGTTGGGGACAGAGCAGGGTACATGCTAGGATAAATGGGGCTGCAAAACCAACACTAATAAAAGTTAGCTAATGATGTCAGTATGGCTGCTTACTTCTGAGAAATAGGCATGAGCTGCTAATTCCAATACCTGTAATAAGCAGTTAATTGAGTTATATTAATACATTATAATGCTTTAATTAAATGCCACAATTAATGCCACATTTAAAAAATTACTTAATTCATAAATATCCAGAAGTTCCTTTTTTGCTCCTCAAGGTTAACAGGCATTCTGCTTAAAATGGCAGTTTAGTACAATTCTAGCATTCATTAGCTTTCAAAATTTCTTAGGAAGCAGAGTAGAAAGCTTCTGTTAAGAATTAGTTCATTTAGAAAAGAAACATTATATAGATCAGGAGAAGCTTTCAAGTGTAGACATTAGTTAAGAAATTTTATTCTTATTCTCCAAATTTCCATATGGGGAATATGAGTTCTGATCTGTACTTTAAAAAGAAAAAAAGGTTTGATCTCAGAATGAACTGAAATACGATCAAAGACTTAGGTTTTTACTTGAGCCCTTGAGCATGCACTAATGACATGTGTAATCCCTAACTCTTCAGCATACGCAGTTAGAATTTTGAATGCCAAGTTGAAAGTTTTTTGGTGTGTCTAAGATAGTTTAACCACCATGCTGAGGAGTTAGAGACCAGCTGCTGACGTTACATGCAAAATGGACAGCACTGGTGTGCTACAGGTAGACTATGTGATTTACAAAAAGACAGACAGGATGAATTATCATCGTTTGATTTCTCACACACATAGAACTTCCAAGGAGGAGAGAATTCTCACAGCCTTTTTTAACTAGCTCCTATCTTTCTCATTTTCCTCTGGCTTAATCAGCATATGGAAGGTACCTGCAGTGGCTGTTTACTTTTACCACTTACCATTTTCATCTACAGCAAGGACACAGGCCCCTTTGGCCAGCAACTCCTCAACTACCACCTTCAAGCCATTGCGTGCAGCGACATGGAGGGGTCTAAAAAACACAAGACCAAGCATCAGTTGTGGTACGTATTTGTGTGCGAATGTAGCATTTTGGTTAGCCCATGTCACTAAAGGGAAGAAGTTTTTAAGAATCTACAAATAGTATGTGGATATTTGTACTGTTTAAAAACGGTATTTGTTGACCAGATCTTTTCCAGGTGCTAACGATCCTACTGTTCTTACACATTTGGCCCAGGTTTCTCTGCAGATGTTACAAATATTCTGCATCTCAAACAATCTCAATGACAGTACATAGGAAGACAGTGGAAGAACTCAAGATCTTGGGTGTTTTGTAGAAGGTTCTTTACCACTTGATTTCTACTACAGCATTTGAATCACTGTTCCACACAGTTAGCTCATCAGTAAGACTGGCTTTAATATCATCCCCATTTACAGAATCTCAAAACTCTTTATTGCTAAATGCACACAGATGTTTTACTGAATTTATAATACCTTAAAGAATAATGTTAAACTCAATATATTGTGCTATATAATGCATAAGAATCTTAAATTAGGTCAGGCGTGGTGGCTCATGCCTGTAATCCTAGCACTCTGGGAGGCTGAGGCGGAAGGATTGCTTGAACTCAGGAGTTCAAGACCAGCCTGAGCAAGAGTGAGATCCCATCTCTACAAAAAAATAGAAAAATTAGCCAGGTGTCTTGGTGCATGCCTGTAGCTACAGCTACTTGGGGAGGTTGAGGCAGGAAGATCACTTGAGTACAGGAGTTTGAGGTTGCAGGGAGCTACAATGACGCCACTGCACTCTAGTTAGGGCAACAGAGTGAGACTCTGTCTCAAAAGAAAAAAAGAATCTTAAATGAAAAAAAAAAAAGCTTAATATTCCTTTGCCTTTAAAACAAATGCATAAGTAATTTCCTAAAATGGAAAATGAAGCAGCTTTTAGATCTTTCACACTGAGGATTACACTGAATGATATTAAAATATAATTAAGACAAATAGCTTAGAAACTCTTCAAATGTATTCTGGGAACCTGATTTATAAAACTGTCATTTTCCAGTCAGAATACATAATGCTAATGCATAATACAAATAGTTTACCCAAATATGTCAGTCTGTAAGCCCTTAAGATTTTTCTAACAGCCCACTAAATTTATAATGTTACTCCAGGAACATCAGCAAAGAAAAACACAGATTTCACAAAATTCTATGAAGACATATCAAAATAATGATTCTAACTAAAACTGTCTAGCTTGATCAGCATTTGTAGGTAAGTGACTGTCAACTTTATGCAGAGGAAGCCAGGTCTGTATCTGTCACCACTGTGTTCCCCAGAGCTTGCCTGGCACTTAGCAGGCTCTAAATATTTATTTAACAAATGACTATGACTGGGGGTCTGAGTCAAACTTTGGTAGTTACACTTACGTCTGCAGTGCATTATTTTTTGCATTAATAAGGCTCTCATCTTGTATCTTGTCAAGTATTAACAAGGCACATTTTTCATGACCCTAATAAAGAAAAAGAATAAGAAACATGGGACAGAGACACAGAAAAGTTTCTGAAAAATTACTTCATTATCCTTTAAATTGAAAATGAATTTCCTCTGCCTAAAAACGTTCTATAAGACTATTTCCTGAGTAATTTTTTTCTTCTAGAAAGCAAATTGGTCCAAGATACTCTGAGATTCTGAATAAGGTCTATTAGGACTTAGTTAACATAAGTCTGATCTAAAATATTAATATTTCTAAGATAAATTTTAGAATTAATGTCCAGAGAGCTAAAGCAGATGCTAGTTTAGCTAGGTCAGCTGGTAAATAGGGAGTATCCTTTAAGTTCTTCAACATTACTTTTTAAACTACATAAAAAGTCCCACCTCCTATCTCAAGCCTTCAATTACCACTTCAGTGAAGCATTTATCCTTAGAATTCCCATTACACCTATTATCTGTGCCACTCATCATCATTTATTATTGCCTTATATTGTGAAGAGGCCCTATTTCAGAAAAGCTAATTCTTTTCTTCCTCAACCAGGGAAGATAGTTCTCTGTATCTTATGACAATAGATGGTTGATCATTTTTGAAAATCAATTGCTAAGTCAGAGATCCTTTCATGATTTCAAGCCTGGTGCACTCTTAAGGGGTCATGGCTTCCTAAGCCCTAGCTAAGCAACATGTGGCCCATAGACCAGCAGCAGCAGTATTTCCTTGACTCTCAGCCCCCACCCCAGACTTAATAAATCAGAATCTGTAATTTCACAAAATCCCCAGGTGATTCATTCGCACAATAAAGTTTAAAAAGCATTGCCCTTATGTTCACTAAAATACTACACCTCAAAATAAACTGCATAAAACTGAGCACTTTTGTGTTTTCCATGGGCTTCCCAGAGCATGAAGTGAGAAAATGCAAGCAATGAAAGGAATGGCTGAGACTTCTGACACCACTGGGTATAGGTAACACCTTCAATATTTTAACTATGTTGAAATAAATCACCATCACTTGGTACCAACTGGACCCTTAAATATAATTTTAGAAATATGCATGGAGGTTTCATTCTGATGCACTGCTGGTGGAGTGTAAGCTGTTGTCACCTTATTAGAGGGCAATTTGGTGTTAAAAATGTTTGTATCCCTAGACTCAATAATTTTGCATTTAGGAATTTATCTTAAAAGAATGAGTAAGGATTCCTAAAAAAGATTTCTCTACAATAAGCCTTATTTGTACAGGTTGGACATCCCAAATTTGAAACTTTGAAATCCAAATGCTTCAAAATACACAACTTTTTGGGCATCAACATGGCACTCAAAGGAAATGCTCATTGGAGCATTTTGGATTTGGGATTTTTAGATTTAGGATGCTCAATAGGTATAATGCAAATATCCCAAAATCTGAAATCCAAAACACTTCTGGTCCCAGGCATTTCATGTACTGAACCTCCAGTAAAATATATTTGAAAATAAGCTATATGTCTAATAATAGGAGATAGGTTGAATAAAGGATGGCACATCCCTAAGGTGGAATACCATATCTCTTCCAAAACACCATAAAACATGATGTCTAAAAGAAAGATATTCATAATATATGATTTAGTAATAAAACCAAGTTATAAAACAGTTTGGACCCACTTTTGTAAAATCATATATATGTATGTATATATAAATTATATTTAAAAACAAATTTATCTTTTATGGAAGCAGGAATCTTAAGCAACATGTGAACACAATGCTGTTTGAAGAAACAAACAAACATATTCTTTGATTTGAACTGTGCTCCAGAGAAAAAGGAGGAAGGGCAGAAATACACATAGATACATTCATTTGCTGCACAGTAGAGTATTGTTTGGCTGTGTTATTACGTCTTCAAATGGAACAAAATGAAAACAAGTGGAGCTGCTTATATTTTAGAAGCCATATAACTAGGGTCCTTCCCTTCTAGGTGGTACCAAAATGTGGTACCACAACCAGGGCGACAGACAGACACAGTGGCAGCATCAAGGCAGACTGTGGCAAGAATGCAAGTGGCAAATGCCATGAAAAGCATGTCCTTATCATTCATGTTGATGAGGCATATTCTCACCAACCCGGTGGCTCTACCCTTTCCTTCTCTCCCCTTTGATTCCACTTACAGTTGACAACATCCTGAAAAAATGTACCTCTTAACTAAGAGCCACGCTACACGGCTCTGAGATAGACAGAATTTCAGTGGCATTACTACTATTATTATTACAACACTAAGTAACAATATTTTAAATTCATTTACATACTTTACTACTAGCCAGATGTAAGGGTGTATTCAAGTCCTTATCCTTTACAGTCAGATCAGCCTGGGCACTATTCACCAAAATATCTACAGAAAAAGCCAAAAAGAGGGTTACTTAGACTAGATGCTAATTACATGCATATTGAAGAAGTTACTACAAAAACTATAACATTTAAATTAGCATAGCTCACATAATCATATTTAATGTTTTCAAAGGAAAGAAGCAATTTATTGCCATATTTGTTCTATCCAAATCTAAGGCTGACAGCCATTAATTTTAATTGCTTTTACAGTTCGCTATTTCCAGTTAAAATGATTCTGTTGTTATATTTGGTTTCTAAACCCTTGGGAAATTTCACTGCAGAAAGGTTAGCTCTCTTTCACAAAGTCCACCAGTTATTAAGTAACAGGGAACTGCAGATGACTGAGCAGGAAGTGGCTTAAGTAACACCGTTAGTGGCCCTTGTTTACACGCATACCAAGAGAGCATCTGATTTCCTGATGTTGCATTATTTTGGTTTTTGGATAGGTGTAAATGTGAAGTGCACAAAACAAGTACACACCCACAGCGCCTGCCTGCCCGTTCTCAGCAGCCATCATCAGTGCTGTTTTCCCTGAATTGTCTGCTGCGTTCACTTGAGCGTTGTGTCTCAAAAGAAGCTGCAAGCACTCCACGTGATCAGCAAACGCTGCCGCATGGAGGGGTGTCCTAAAGATTTAAAACAAATATGATTTTAGTTTCCTTTAAACTTACCATCTCTTTAGTAATTGCCCAATAAACATGTACATGATGTTGTCTTAAGAATGTACATCTTCTCAGTTTATAGAGATAATGATTAAGCCCCCTGGAAAGGCCATTTCAGGTGGACAGTGAAGTGTCAACTATGTGAATGGCAGCCCCTAGATTTGGGGGTGTATGTGGTGGCCCTGATAATGAAATTAGCATCTTTACTGACCCTTTAATCTTAAGTTCCAGTGACTTCACTTTCATCTTTGAGATAGATATCTTTAAAATTAAGCCTTAAATTGGTAGGTAATTGTTCTGATTAAATAAAAATTTTAAAAGCCCACATCCTCTAAATGTGGATAGTTGATTTCTTTCAGAGGATAACTTGCCATTGTTTATCAAAATTAAAAACTATCAACCCTTTAACCAAGTAATTCCACTTTTAGGACTTTATCTTTCACCTACATTTGGTCGGTCAGGTGTACAGACACATATGAAAATGTTCACTGCACCACTCTCTGAAACAGTAAAATATTGGAAACAACCTAAATGTTCTTCAATAGAGGCAGGCTGAGTAAATTATAGTATATCCAGCTTTAAGAAGAATATGGTAAATCTGTATGTTTTGGTATGGAAAGATCTCCAAGATATACTAAAAGGAGAACACTGTTATAGAACACTCTCATTTGCACAAAAAGAATGTGTGTGTATATATATACACACATATGTTTGTAGATACATACAGAAAATATTTAGGAGAATACAAAAATTTGGAAATAACATTGTCCAGTAGCTTTCTCTGTGGAAGAGGTTAGGGATTCTGGGCTCAAAGGGAAAGTTCTTTTAACTATATACCCTCTATAATATTTAATTTTTTAAAAACATGTTTATATATTACTCTTTCAATTAAAAAAAAAATAGGTGTTTGGCTACTCTGCAGCCACAAAGCAGAGACTAAGATTCATCAAGATAAAAGGCATGCCACCTTAGGATCACTTACCTGCCTTTGTCATCTCTGCAACTGACGATACTGGAATCTATGGCCCCAAGTAGCAATGATGCACAATTCTCATGATCATTTATTCTAAAACAAAAATGGATTTTAATGTAAAAATCTCGCTTAAAAAAATTATATCCTCTTCTACCCCATCTTCCTATGCACTGTGTATTTAACAATCTGGTGATGCATTTTAAAAAATCTGATGCAAATACTTGTGGTATAGGTTTCAATGGCATACACTCTACAACCCCTATACAACCAGGTAGGAGTTTATTGCACACCACTGTACAAAGCACCACATTTGGTGTTTTGGAGATACCAAAATGGAATAGACATGATTACTTCAGATTTCAAATTACTGACTCTTTGTCACTTACATTTTCTTTATTGATCTATTTTATGCCTCCAGTATCCTTCCAATCAAATCACCCAGCTTCATGGGAAGCCCAGAGACAATGTAGAGACAGCATCCTCAGGTCGAGGGACTCAGGCTGACCATGGATGCCCAGTGGAACACAGACCCCCAGTCTGTGACTTAAAGTCACTATCCTCTGACAACGGCTCACACCGTGAGACTGGAGCAAAAATTACATTTACTATAAAAGGACTTACAATATATGAAAAATGGAGAATTACAATATATGAAAAGTCTTTCTGGCATAAAATGTCTTTCTAACCATCCCCAGGCATATTGTTGTTAATCCTTACTTATTTTTAGAATTTGGCAGACAAATGTGAGTTACACTGCAAGAGTTCTTCACATCATGTATGGTGTGCCTCTCAGCCCACCCCTTCATGCAGTTTTCACATGCATTTGGTATGTGAGCACTCCAAAAAAAGCCCCTGGAAAATCATTAACATTAGGGACCACACTTTCCTATCAGACCTATTTGTCTTTAGCAGCAAAATGGAATGTTTTACTCTTATCTGTAATCTAAAAGCTTTTTCCTTCCCTAAAAGGCAATTTCTCTATGTGTAGTTAAAATAATTAAAGTAATGCCATTAACTTCCAGCATTTCTACTTACATTGCACAGTGCAGTGGAGTAAAGGGATTACCAATAAATTTGCGAAAACATTTTTGCTCCAAAAGTACCTCTATACAGTTTTCGTTACCTGGAAGGAATCAAAAGAATTTAAAATTTCCAAGAAAGAAACTGTTCAACACAATCTGTTTTTTTTCATTAAGTACTGAATTCTGGCTTATGAATTTTCCTGAACTGGCTGAATATTCATTCTTCATGGAATAAAATTAACAAAACGCCAAAATGTTATTAACCTTGTTCACAGGTGTTCTGAGACATAATGAACAAATAAAACTGTGAAGGCCATATGGTCTGGTGGAGAGAGATAGATAAGACACCTCATTTGTAAGCAGAATAGATTCTATGTTACTTTCAGCTCTTGAGAGATAGATGCCTAACATAGGCATGCCTCAATTTGCCCATAATTATAACAGAAATTTACCTTTCATCCACATGAATAGGTTTACCTACAGTTACACACTCTAGTGAAGGGGAAAAGATATGATTAGTAGAAAACAATACTTAAGATAAGGCTTGTGAAAAGGCTTTGACTATAAAAAACAATGTAAACATTTTAAATGGCACCAAGAACAGTTCTTGGTACATCATGGGCACACAATAAATATTTTTTAAATAAGTAGATAAGTTAACGTGAAGAATTATTTTCAACAAAATGACAAGTGGTTTCCAAATCAACTGAATTTGAGTTAAGTAAGGTCACAGCTGTCAGTTCACTTATGTGATGGAAAGGTGGTCTTACTAATAAACCTAACAGAGAAAAATAAACCATCAAACAGAAAGTGACAGAAATAAACTCAAACACATAATTGTTCCCTTTGAAGAGACAACTCACAACACAACTACCCCCTTTGTTTTGTTTAAATAAAATAACCTGTGACCTAACTCCCTCTCCCTAAGAGTTTTGTTTTCACAGCCTTGAAAAGCCCTCAGTGGACAGTAGGGGTACGAGCTCCCCACTCCAACTCTCCGTCTCAGTTCCTGGGAGAAACACATTTCAAGGACTCAGATAAGCTGGCTTCATAGAGAAAAGGAAAAAAAAAAAAAGAAAAAGAAAACACACCACTGCCACTCCGTAGCTGCTCCTGCTATCAGCCTGCTAAAACAGACAGAGAGAAAAAAGGCATCTTCACCCTTTGAAACCACCCAGCTACTTTTCCTCAACTGCCCAGCGCTTTCTTTCTCCTTCTGTGTGCTGTGGCCATTCCCTCCTCCTCTCTTTCTTTCTCGAGAAAAAAAAAAAAAAAGAGCTTTCTTTCCTAAAACTATTCTACTCCTGGTGTGAGAATTCTTTCTCCAAACAGCTGAGAGCACCTAGTAACTTTCACATCCTAACAGTGACCTAAGGCACTTTACTTGGGATTTCTGAGCCTCAGTTTTCCCACATACATAAAATCAGACTAGGAATACCTGTCCTACCTGTGTCACAGGATTGTGGGAACTTTACTTAATAAAGAACCTCAGTGTGGTTTGTGAGGTGATATATGTCCTGCTCACTACAGTACTTACCAGTTTGAGCAGCTGGCATTGTCTCCTGGGAAAAAAGTTGATTGTTCCCCAGCCTTACTAAGCTTTCCCTCATTACAAATCAAGTAAAAAAGGCTCTATGTGTTTCCAAATTATAAGGCAGGAAGGTGTTGCTATCTGGCCTTGGAATACAGATTGCCCTGAAACCTCTTCTGGGCTGAACTCAGTGCTAAATTAGTGAAAGTTCCCTTATGATCTACCTCAGAATGATGTACCTTGGACAATCTGAAGTACTAAAATACAAATCAAACTTTTCTTGAACCTAAAAAGAGAAAAGGTGATACTGTTTTTAGGAGGATTAAAAAGTATATGAAGTAACAAACTTAAAAAGCCCCCAGCTTTATGCAAGTTATACTTTTTAGCTTTCCAGTTGCATCCAATTCTCACTCAAATAGTCCCAGACACTTCAACTCCTCTGTTAGTACGAATCCCCCAAAGACCCAGCTTAGCGTAGCACCTACACATACCATCCCTTAGGTGGGGACTATATGAATCCCAACCTAAGAGTCTGTGTAGGTAGGACTGGAGATTATGGAACTACTTTCACTATTTCAAAATGCCCAGTGAAGGGGATTCTGGAAAAATGGGAGCTTGAACCTCAGACCTGGAGGAAGGCTACATTGAAGGGGTAAATTGCTTGGGAGAGGGCTGTTCCTCCTCTCCTGCTTGTACCTGGAGGGGCCTCAGAACAGAGAGACCTCCCACACCGACCCTGGGGAGAGTATGTGGTCTGCAGCAGGTTTGCGGCCTGCCATGATAACCAGCACTCTTGCTGCCTCTGTCCCTGCTCGCAGGTTCTCCAGTGCCAGGGAGGCCCCACAGCTTGACCCAAATGTGGGCTAGGGAACCCTCATCCATTAGTGGGTTAAAAAAAAAAAAGAAAAAGAAAAAAGATCCTCCAATGATAGGGATGGAACAAAACCAAAACCAAACTGAAGAAGTAAAAAATGTGGCTCTCATTGAGGCAGAACCAATAAAAAAAAAAAAAACAGGACTATAATGAAAACACATGAGATCTTAAATCAATACAATTAGAGAACACAAACTGGAGACCATTCTTCTAACTGAAGTATCACAAGAATGGAAAAACAAACACCACATGTACTCACCATTAAATTGGAACTAATAGATCAACACTTATGTGCACATATGGAAGTAACATTCATTGGAAATCAAGCAGGTGGGAGGGGGAGGAGGGGATGGGTAAATTCACACCTAATGGGTACAATGCACACTATGTGGGGGATGGGCACACATAACTGACTCAAATGGTACAAAAGCAATTTATGTAACCAAAACATTCGTACCCCATAATATTCTGAAATTTAAAAAAAAGACAACACACACACACACACACACACAAAAAAAAAACACTTTCTGGAGCTAATAATCACAATTTCTAAATTAAAATGTTAATAGAAGAATTGAAAACATAAAAATTAAATTATAGAAGCAAATTAAGAAATATGTGGGAAAATATTCACATAATCTTAGGGGTAGGAAACCTTTTTAAGTAAGATGGGAAGCCTAGATACCATAAAAAAAGATCTGAGAGACTCAATCAACTAACTACACAAAAGCTCAAACTCTCTGCATGAAAAATGACATCATATACAAGGAACAAAAACATTTGCAAGATACATAACACACAGAGGATTCATATCACTAAGACAAGGTGTTCCTACAAACAGATGAGAAAAAATAACTCAATAGAAGAAAAAAGTGAACAATGGATGGAAAAGGTAGTTTCCAGAAGAGGAAACACAAATAGCCAATAAATATGTTATTAGATAGAGAAATGCAAATTAAAACAATGAGATGCCTTTTTTTTTTTGCCCTTCAAATCGACAAAAATAAAAAAAGGTGACATCCTGGGCTAGCAAGAGTGTGGGAAAATAAAA
This sequence comes from Lemur catta, assembly GCF_020740605.2. Taxonomy (NCBI): domain Eukaryota; kingdom Metazoa; phylum Chordata; class Mammalia; order Primates; family Lemuridae; genus Lemur; species Lemur catta. Next base: position 34,301,890 of record NC_059135.1, on the reverse strand, counting down.
CTTTTATACATGTTTGGCAGAGCAATAAATTATGATATCCTTGTTGCAAAGTAATATGGTATAATTTATTAAAATTAAAAAATACATATGCCCTCTTACTCAATAGTTTCACTTCCAGGAACTTATTCTGACAGAATTTACAGTATGGTAATGAAGCCACATATTGCTACATTATTTGTAACAGGAAAAAACCTGCAAGCAATCTGAATATCCATCAATGGGGATATGGTTGAATAAATAATAAATTCTGGTGTGTTTATAGTTATGAAATAATATATAACTACTAAAAAGCTCAATCCATATTGATACATATTGACTTGTAAGGATATTTGCAAGAGAATTTTAAGTAAACACCAATAAAAAAGGCTATGGTATGATATTCTATGACTCCAGTTTAAAAAATAGATGCACATTTATTTGTATTTATTTATATTCTCAAAGGAAAAATTATAAAAGATACACATCAAATAATATTAGAAAGTGGGTTTGGAAATGGAAACAATTTTACTTTAGACACCAGTATTTTTGAACTGGTACAATTAGCATGCATTTCCATTTTAATCAAATAAGTGAAATAAAACTTTTTAAAGTCTCCCAAATAACAAATGCAACAAAATAAATGAGGAATATGAAACATAAAAAAGAAATGCCAATGGGGATGGATAACGGGTGCAAAAATATAGTTAGATAGAATGAATAATATGTGATAGCACAACAAAGTGACTATAATTAACAATAAGTTAGGGTATGCTTTAAAATTACTAAAAGAATAGAATTGGAATGTTCATAACACAAAGAAATGATAAATGCCTGAAGTGATGGATACCCCAATTACCCTGATTTGATTAATTCACATTGTATCAAACATCACACATACCCTACAAAGATATATAGCTATTATGTACTCATAATAATTAAAAATAAACAAATTTTTAAATTAAAAATGCCAAAAGATAATCCATTTACTAGAAATCAACTGTGACAGATTATGAAATCATTTTTTTGTTGTTTTTAGCTATATTATTTTAATGCCTTGTGGGATCCCTGGTTATCTTATGTAGCTCAGAAACCCTGATTAAAGCTAGTTATTTAAGCTTATCAGAAGTTCTGATTAGGAGTTATATGTTACTGATTAACAAGAAGGGGAAAGTGAATTTTGCTCAAGGAAGGCATCATAGCAGCCATGGAAAGGGGACTATAGAAACAAACAAAAAACAAAAACAAAGGTATCTTGGGGGCAGAAAGATTGGAAATTATGGTTTACAGCATTATGCTATGTTTTCACCTCCACTGAGGTCACAGAGGTCCTGGCGTGGGAAGTGTAGTGGAATCAGTCAAATGACAAGCAACTCACCATTGTAACAAGCCCAGTGCAATGGTGTGTAGCCTTGGTTATCTTTGAAGCAACAGTCCTCCTCGGAAAGAGCCATCTGGAGCAGCTCGCTCAGCCACGTGGCATGGCCACGAGCGGCTGCGTAGTGCAAGGGCGTCCTCCCTCTGGAATCTTTACAGAGAATTGACACTTCTTGTTCCAGCAGCATTTGCACACACTCCTCGTGTCCTGTCATAATCTGATGCATTACAATTAAAAACACAAAACAAACCTCAGAAGACTCAGGAAGAAAAGAAGTTGGCTGAATGAGGCTGGGCTCAGAGCAAGTAGACAGATCCCTGGGCCTTAAAGAAAGCAGACTGTGCCCTACTTCAAGGGCGGGAGGCAGGACAACCCCAGCAAAATTCATAACAGAAAAGTCAGTGAACACCAGCATTTTGGAACCATCTCTTGATTCTCCAAACATAGCCATGAAAAGTACAATGGTAAACATCAGCCTTAGGAGGACATGAGTTGAATCCTGGCTCTCCCTTGGCAGGTCAATTGGCCTGTGCCTCACTTTATTCACCTGTCAATAGGAATAGTAATAATGACCTCAGATATTGTGAGGACTAATGAGATATATGCAAAAGCTGCCAGCCTGTTGCACGACCCAGAGGAAGTGCCCGAGAAATCAGAACTGTGATTATGACACGTGGAGTCCCTCTTCTTTTCATTTATCAGGGTGTTTGGCACCATCCCAAAAGAGCAATTTTATGATTTCTGCTTTTGTTCATTTCTTTTATTTGACATGTTTAAAAAAACAATTCAGCAGATGTGTGCAAAAAATTGTCCACAGGATATTTTGGCATCATTTGTAATAAAGAACAATTAGAAATAGCATGACTACTCCCAACCTGGTAATCACTGAAATAAATTATGGTACTTGAACACAAGGGAGCATTAAAAATGATGATGCATTAAAAGGTGACATAAAGAAAGTCCTTACTTTACTAAGAGGAAAAAAGCAGATTCCAAATAATATCTTCTGTATTCTCTCTTTTTAAAATAAATCTCCATACAGAAAAAAAGATTGGAGATATATATACACATCAAAAATTGGTTATCTCCAGGAGGTCTGATTACCAGTGATTGTGATTTTCTTCTCTTTGCTCTTAAAAAATATTTTGCAAATTTTCTATCATGTGCATGCATATTATAATCAGAAAACAGAACCAATTCCACCAACAGTAGGTGTTCATGTATCTATTTATCTATAATCTAACATGAAATTTTAAGAGCAAGACCTGAGAATATCTTCCATTATTTTGCCTTTGCAAAAGATTTTGTAATTTCTTTCTGACTGAGGTTAATTGGTTATGTTAGGAAACAACGTTTTTACAAAAAATTCTATGGAGGGAAAAAAAGAAGAAACAAGCTCACTGAAAAATTGCTTGACTAACACTGAGAAAGATGTACATACCCCTCTGTGTAAAGCCGTGCATCCTAGGATATCAACAGCATCTACGTTTGCTTCCTTTTCAAGTAACAATGAAACGGCATCAATATGTCCATATGCTACTGCAAGCATCAGTGGGGTTCTAGGGAGAGAGACAAAGTAGGCTTTTAAAAATGAGATAAAAAAAAAATACCACTTCCAGTGGGAGGATCTCTCTCTCTCTCCCTCGACAACTGCTTAATATTTTCTGAGTGTCCCCAATTTGCTATATGCTACATGGAACAAGCCATCTGCCTCTGCTCTAAGGGCCACATGGAATGGTGTCAGTGAAATTATTCCTAGGGATGAGGCAGGGAAGGTTCCTTTTCAAAAGATTCATGTTAATCCCATCATTTTCAGAACTATGTCACATTTACTAAATATCAATTGGGTAGGAAGTGTGTGTATGTAGAAGACCCTCTTGCTTCTATCAGAGCAGCTCTACTTTCCTAGTATTCTGTGTTGTACTTCTGCTCAAGATTTCATTTAAACAAAGCTTCTTTCCCTAAAGAAAAGTCTGACAAATGTAGGGAGAAGAACAGAGCGCTGGGATCTGGGAAGTGAGGTTCTGACTATGGCACCAATTTACATGCCTAGGGCTAGTCCCTATTTACTAGTGCTATTTTGCTTTACATTGCCTATTTTTAAGAGAAGATTGGGTGGGGAATGGGCCAACAGATGGAAATTACTTTGAAAAAACAAACTTAAGGAAGAATAAAAATCTGAAGGATTTTAATGATGGAGATAATCTCTTGAGGTCTATCTTATTGCGATTGTTAATTAAAAAATGGGACGTTGCAGCTTCAGAAAAGGGTAAAAATAGGTGGGAAGAGGGAACAAAGGAGGGAATATTAAAAAGAGGCAAGAAACATGGCCACAGCCCCCAAAGGGTGATCTTTTTCATCAAGGTATGCATATATTCACCTGCCTGCTGTAGTCCATAGGCCACCAGGATGGCTAAATGGTAGCTTTATTGGTGATATCAATTTGCAAATGGGGAAGAGATAGTCTCCGGCAGAAGGTGCTCTCTCTTTTAAGGGGGAAAAGGCAGGTTGGGTTTTATGCCCCAGAGGGTCCAGATTATACAACAGAGTCATACATATTCAGCAGGTTTGGAAGAAAAAGCTATACATATTTATGAGGGGAGTTAAGCACATGTACAATGGCTAAACATATATGTAACATACATCCCATGTTCACTTTGGGGTGGGCTTTTAGCATTAAAATGAGGTGGAATTTGGCTCTTTACATCAAAAGATGAATGACAGGACACAAGACAGTTTGTGAACAGTCTCTGTAAGTTGGTTGAAACTGGCTTAAGGCTTATAGTTGCTCATCAGAAAAGAATGTTTATAAGGCCAGTCATATGTGCATCAGAGCTGTAGTAAATTAGAGTTAAGAGGGTCTGATAATTTGCCTGATAGCTCCTATTGTTAGGGTATTTAGTAAGAGCATGGTTTTTCTTGTAGCTGGAAGTTGCTATGCCAGCTGAGCCCTGAAACCTCCCTGCCGGTAGGTAACTTTTGTTTCTTTAACTTTAGGGTCCATCTTAGTTGATAAAGGGACACATATTTTGGTCTCTTAGATCACAATACTTTTCTCAGATATACATACTCTGCATAAAGTCACTTTGTTTCTTTAGAGCCCTCACGCATGAATTTCACCCAAGTATAAAATATTCCCCCAACCTCTAGGTTCAGCAGTCAGCTCTTTTAGCTACTTAACAAACCAACCAATTACCTGTCATGACTGACAGGTTAACCCAAGGCTAAGTGTGAGAACACTTACTGTCCTTTGGCATCTTTCACATCCACTACTGGATTTTCTGCAATTTCTAGTAATAGCCGCAAACACAGTGTATGACCATTAATTACTGAAAAAGAAAACAATGGACAGTCTTTTAACAGAACAGCCCTACACATATCCCTCCAAAGTGAAATTTACTTGGACTTCAGATCAGTGGTTTTCTTGTTGCTGATAGATACCCCTTGGTTGCTAGTTCCTGACTGTCTCAGGGCACAACATGCTCCAGTGTTAATTTGTCTTCCCCTTTCTTCCTCTCAGCACACTTTGATCCTCACCTTCCCTTTCTGGATGTCATGTTGAGGGAGCTTCTCCCTTAAACTTGATGTCTTGTCTTATCTCCTTGAATGGGACTGATAATCGCTGTACACTAGTCAGTTCCTCTTTTTGTTCCTCTAAGAGAGTCACCCAATCCGATATAATCATCCCGTGTCTACCCTGCCTACAGCCATTTTAAAAAGAAGGAAGAAGGGGGAGAAGAAGGAGGTGAAGGGAGAAGAGGGGAGGAGGGAGAGGGGAAGAAGGAAAAGGAGTAGAGAACAGGGCTGCCTCTTCTTCTGGGTCATTATACACTGAGGTAGACATTCCAGCAATAGTTCTCATTGATTAGTGGTGGCTGAAAGCAAGACCTCAAGCCAGCAAGGTGTACGTGACCCATCCATTCACTGGTCATTGATGATGGGCTGGTGCTCTCAGGAGACACAGATGGGCCCGCTGTGGCTGGAGGACACCTCTGTCCTATGCTCCTCAAACCACAGCTGGTGGTTTCTGTGTCTTCCAGTGTCTCAAGCAAGCTGCAGCTGGCGCTCCTGTTCCCTACTCTTGTCCTCCCCTCCCCTGCCATGCTCTGACTCCACCCTGCAGACCCAGGCAGGAAATTCTGCCCCACCTCCAACAGCTGGGGTGGGAGCACAGGGACCTGCCCTTGTATGCAGCTGGCAAGATGCTTCTTTTAGGAGACTGTGGTCCCCTGGGGGCTGGGAAGCAAACCTCCAGCGAAGATAATCCCCTGGGGTAAGGTAATTTCCTCCAGCTTGTTGAATGGAAACCAGAGGCTTACAATAGACACAGCTCTCCACTCAGGGTGTAAGATGAGAATATATATTGTTAAAATTCCAAACGTGACCTTCTCTCTTCTCTGAACAATGTGAACACTATAAAATAAATTGCATTTGCCATGTTATAGATGTGGGGAGAGAAGGGAATAGATGCAGCTATGTTCGGTTGATAAAGGCTCTTTGAAGAGCTGAGTTTTATAGTCCTTTTGATTGCTTGCCAGTCATGAGAGAATGCTAATTTAGCAATGACACATTTCTCAGGAACAATAAATACATATTGGAATTAGCTCACATTCATCAACACTACTCAGATGAACTACAGGAATAACACCCACATTGTGTAGACTTCCGTGTTCAGCTCTTTCTCAGCAATATTACATTTATGTATCTCAGGAGGAAATTTTGTGGATTGGAGTACAGGTAATCTATTGTTGCTGCTGTTGTTTGTTTTTTGTTTTTAAAATGACACTAAATCTGTTACCACTGGGGAAATATGCAAGAAGTTTAATGTATGCCTAATAGGAAGTGATTAGCAAAGGACTGACAGCTAAATACTACAGGCAATGGGAAAAACAGCATATTTTGACTGGTTCCTCTTTCTATAACAATTTGATATTCTTTAAATAGTCATGATCATAATAGCTCGAACGATTTTTGATTTTTTGGCTAAACATAAAACAATCATCTACGTTTATATCATTCACCCAGTGTATTGGACAGCAAAACAATTTCTAGAGTTGTGTTTTCTTTGTATAGTAGATTTTTGAATGTAGCTAATTTCAGGTAAATTTAAGCCCCCCTTATTGTAAAAATGTAGCCAAACTTAAATTTTCGTTGGCTTCCCACACACTACATTTTTTTCCCCCGATTTGCCTTCTAGCAGGAAGATGCTAACATCTTTAGCTGTGGCTGCCAAGTCCAGCTTTGTCTCAGACTAGCTCAGCCTCTCCCTGCCTGTGAGTGACAGCCATTTTTCATGCTGCTCGAAGACGACAACTGTCACTGCAACTATCTCTGCCAAAACCTCTAATAATCACCCTGGCTCCTGCTTCTCACAGTATTCCAGGGATTTAAAACAAAATAATTGACCTCTCAAGTGAATTGAAAAAGATTCTGGAGAAGCAGACCCTCAAAGCACGGGCTAGAGCTCCCACACAGCAGACATTTTGTGGAGAACATTCAAGTGACAGCTTGTGTCTTTTTTAATGAATGGCATGATGCAAATCCAAACAGAGTGAGTCTTCTTGACCACTAGGGGGCTTCATTGGACCACAACCTATAGCACAGTGGCAAATAAGTGACAATGATTGTTCTTTATTGTTTACCTGTTTAGTAGGATGATTTTCCATAATCAAAATAGCCCCTTTGTAATTGTCAGGAATTATATGATAACTAACGTAGGATGCTTGCCTTCATAATAGGCAACTAAACTTAAAAAATGCAGAAAAAAATTTGAACTTTATACCAAGAATGCCTAGGGAGCAATAAGACTAAATATGATGGGAAATAAGAATTTATAATTCAAGCACACTAACCGTTACTGAACTCATCTTAAAGATTTTTCCAGCAACAATTGTTTTCAAGTAATTAGGCAAGAATCAGGCTTTTTCAATCTCGGTATTGTTTTTCTTCAGTGGCTTGGAAGTTCAGGGATGTAGATAGAAACACTTACACAAGATCTATCATGCCAAGAAAATTTTCCCAAGTAACAAGAATCATAAAGTCTTCTGACAAAGTTATCTTCACTTCTTTGCTTCCTCAGTACACCCATTTCATCATGTAAGACAGTTATTTCTCTTTATCAGATGGTTATTTACTACTCTGATTAAAGGCTAGTATCATTGGATTTCCTGAGCCCAAAGGTATTTATCTTTTAGCTGAGCTAGAGACTCTTCCACATTACTTTATATCTGACACTATATCTAGAAGTGTCTGAACACAGGTCTTCACATGCATGGGAGAAAAATCCCAGAAAAGGCAAATTAGTTACTTTTTAACATATATATGTACTTTTTAAGAGTCTCTACTGTTACATTTGATGCATCAAGAATCAGAACAACAGGCCGGGTGGGGTGGCTCATGCCTGTAATCCTAGCACTCTGGGAGGCTGAGGCTGGAGGATAGTTCAAGGTCAGGAGTTCCAGACCAGCCTGAGCAAGAGTGAGACCCCATCTCTACTGAAAAAAAAAAGAAACAGAAAGAAATTAGTTGGACAACTAAAAATATATAGAAAAAATTAGCTGGGCATGGTGGCGCATGCCTGTAGTCCCAGCTACTCAGGAGGCTGAGGCAGGAGGATTGCTTGAGCCCAAGAGTTTGAGGTTGCTGTGAGCTAGGCTGATGCCATGGCACTCTACTCATGGCAACAGAGTGAGACTCTGTCTCAAAAAAAAAAAAAAAAAAAAGAATCAGAACAACAGCTAAAAAGCATCATTTAGGCCGGCAGAATGATGCACTGATTAGATTGCTGTTTGATAACTCCTTATATGAAATGATCCTGAAATAGCATTAATTTTACGCTTTAAAATGCTGTTTAATTTTGATGTGTTTTGTTCTACTTAATTTATTCTGAAGATTGCATTATACCTTGCCCTTTGTTCAGGAAGTTTTGTGCTAGCTTTTGGCCAGAGGTTCTGAACTCTCTTTAGAGTTAAGAAAGCCAGAATCTGCCTGGCCAGAGAACACCCATCATCTCCAAGGAGACGGCAGCCCAAAAGCATTTTGGACACATGTAGGTATATCTGATGCAGAAAGAAAATTGGTATTTTAAAAATTGAGATGAAAGAAGATGCTGTCATCCTTTTATTCAAACTCATGAGTGGGCCACCAAACTATGGTCACGAGACCCTTGACAGGACCTACCTGAGGCATGAAGTGGGGTTCTTTTGGTTACATTGTCTTTCACAAAGATGGACGCGCCCTGATTGATAAGTGCTTCCACACATTCTGTGTGCCCCTTAAAGGCGGCCAGATCCAAAGCAGTGCGACCCTTCTCATCCCTGATGTCCAGGTCCACCAGCGACTGCAGAAGGACTTCCAAGGCTTGATGGTGCCCATTGTAGGCCTGCAAAGAAGAAACCGATGACTCACTCACTCACTTCCAATCCCACAACTACCCACATGAGGGGCTGGGCCTCCCAGCTCATGGAGAGAGACCACTCCAAAGAGCACATTAGAAAAAGGCTTGGGATAACGACTGAAACATAGGCAACCTGGAGAGTTAGACTGAAAACCTGTAATGCACAAACTTCACAGTTACATATAAATTTATTCATATTCTTTCTCTTTTGTCATGTAATTTGCTCTAAAGGCACTAAATGCATTAATGTATTTTTTATCTATTGATCTAATAATCTAATACAGACTAATAGCTAAATGAATTAATATATTCTTACATCTGTCAGTTCAGTCCTAAACATATCGATGTAATTCGAATTTATTTTCAGGAGTCTTTTCTGTTAACAAATCTGGAGAAAAAAATTACTAAAAATATCGTGGACTTTGGGATTCAACAGAGGCATATAGATTTTCTGTTATAGCAGAACACTTCATTAATTTCTAACCATGGGACCTTAGGTGAATTTCTTAATTTCACTTAGAGTTTATATCCTCATCTATAAAATGAGAGCAAGAAAAGCTGCCTCCCGGGGTTGCTGTGAAGATGAAAAGAGATAAAGTTGCACAGTCTTTGCATAATATCTTTTGTGTAGTAGATACTTCTTCTTTTCTTCTTTATTTCTGCCACTGATATAATGAAAATACTGAAACTATTATGGAAATATATTCCACGTATCAGCACCAAGTTCAGATCTACTATGCGGTCCTATGCTATGTCAAGATTAAGAGGCTTCTTACCACTAAAACACAATACTAAAAGTCTGAAGGATAATTTTTATTGAGTCTATAAGGTAGAAAATACATATACACACACACACACACTCCCTATCCCCCATCCTCCAGATAAAGGACATTGAGAACAAAGGAGAAAGGGGATAAGGTTATGTGGGGAAAATCCGGGTGGGGGAGGGAGGGAAAGAAATGGCAGAGGAAAAGCCTGACTGCGGTGTCTTCAGCAGCAAAGTCCCCCTCACATGTCACCTGCCCTTTTTATTTTTCTACTGCAGCTATTACTCAAGTCACAATTTATTAGAATAAAGGCTTAGCGCAAAGGACTAATTTCCTTAATATACAGAGCTCTTAGAAACCATTTTAAAAACTAGGAAAGTATGCAAAAGTCAGCTCACAGAAAAACAAGAGGTCAATAGATATATGAAAAAATGGTAAATTTTTAAAGTATTATTTTTCAATGACCAGACTGGCAATGCTTAAAAAGTCTGGTCATGGTGACTATTAATTAAGACACTGGGAAAAAAGGAATCTTATATTCTGTTGGGAGTATAAATTTTTGGGGGAGGGAGTATAAGTTGATGTGACATTTGCGGAGGGTGATTTAACAAAATCTATCAAAATTTTTAAAAAGAGAAATTAAGTTGCAGAAAGTACATATAGTATGACCTCATTTACATAAAAAGAAAATATATGCATATATATCCATACCTGTATCTATATATATGTCTATAGTCATAGAGGAATTTTAAGAGGATACAAAAGAAACTATTAATGGTGGTTCCCTTGAGAACTGTGAGGTGGAGTAATAAGCATATGGATTTATTTCACCTTCTCTTTTAAAATATAGTTTGAATTTTTTTCTGAGTATATGTTAACAACAACAACAGAAACTAGATTTAAAAGGACCCATAGGAATTGAGAGTACTGATAGATTAAAAAAAACTTTCGCATTACATTTTTTGGTAAATGATTATGGTTATCATGTTACATATTAAACATATATATAACATGTAGTATAACTCGTGCTGATGAATCTCTAATTTATATCTCAGTCCCAACTTCTCCCTTGACTTCTAGGCTTACATACCCAACTGATATTTTCACTTGAAGGTCTAATAGGCATCTCGAACTAAATTCTTAATTTCCCTCCCAAAACCTGGTCCATCTACAGGCTTTCCCATCTCAGTAAATGGCAACATTACTCTTCTAGTTTCTCAGGCCCCAAACATTGGAGTCATCTTTGTCTTCCCTCCTCTTAAGCCCAGGGCTATGGCCCTGAACAAGGGCTCTCCAACAATAGGACAAGTAGATGCTAAAATATAGCCCTCTCCCACCTTGCCCTGCCCTGGCACAGGGAAGTGTCTGCCGAAAGAAAGGGGACACCTTTGCTAACTCACACAGAGGAGTCATTAAGTTCCCAGGCAACTGGCAAGAATCTCTGTTCTCCTTCACACACAGGTGCTGTGTGACTTGCAGCAGCCCTCAAAGCCACTCCCAAGGCATCATCACATCATCTCATCTCTTTCTCTAAAATACCTCCAGAATCTATCTACTTCTCACTGTACCACTGTCCTGTTTTGCCAGGATTACAGAAAATGTTTCCTTCCCATCCTTGTCCTCCTGCAATCTAGTATTGATAGGGTTACCAGGTGAAATCTTTTAAATCCAAGTTGGAGCATGTCACTCCTTGCTTAAAACTAGTCTACAGCTTCTTCCCTTATTGATACCAAAACTTTATATGAACAACTGGGCCCCCAGAATCTGGCCTCCCACAGCCCTTCACTCACTCTGTTCCAGCCCCACCCATCTCCCAGCTCCCCTCTGCAGTCAAATGCCTGCATTTCCTCCTCTGGGCCCATTGCAGCAGTACCTTCTGCTTCCTCTGTCTGGAAAGCTCTTCCCGCAGAGAGCCACTGGCTCTCCAGGTACTTCTGCTCAAATATCATCGTATTAGGGAGGCTTCCCAGAACAGTCCATGTAGAATAGGGTCCACTCTCCACCCCACTTATCCTGATTCACTTTGTCTTCATAGAGCTTATGACCACCTGATATCTGGTATGTATCTATTGATTTGTTTATTGCCTGTGATTGAAGGGACTTTATGTGAGCTGTTCACTGCTGTATCCTAGAATCATGCCTGGCACATAGTAGACACTCAATAATTATTTGATGAATAAATGAATGAATATAGTGACATATTTATTAGTATTATGGGTAGAAATATATTTTTAAAGTAGCAATTATTTATTGAGGGCTTTTTGTGTGCTAGGCACTATTTTGAGCAGGTTAGCATCTCATTTAATTATTACAAACATCCTTTCTTATAGATGAAAAAACCTAAAACAAGCAATGTTAATTAACTTGTCTGAGATCACTCAGTTAGTAAGTGACAAAGTCAGGATTTTGAACCCAGAATTGGTGACCATTAAAACCTATGTTTTTAGACACTATCTTACAGTTTTTTTCCAGTAATTCCATTTACTTGACTTTCAAACAAAATACTTTGTTTCTATGTGGAATAGAGACAAAATAATGAAACAGACAGTTGACTAACAAATGTTGAATCAGAAACCTAAACCTCTTCTATAGAAGGTTCAACACAGAGGTAAAGTGACTGGAGCAGAGCTATGAGGCAAGAAGGATGCTTCTGAGACTAACCTCAGACTATTGCTCTTTTACTATACATACTGCCTTTCTGGAGATAGTACATAAATTTCTAATAAAAATGTCTAACTTTCTGATCCATACTTGATATACAAGCCATAACTGCATAGGATAGTAAGCCTTCATTCTAACCTAAATTCAGAAGCAATAAATAACTAACTTCTACTGAGCACTTGCTTGTGTCAGGCAGTACTGGACACACATCACTTCATTAGATTCTCTCAACAAACCTTGGTTTGGATACTCTTGTTAACCCCATTGAACCGATAAGGACACAGAGGGCAAAGAGGTTACCCAGCTCCCTTATGGTTATAGTTTTACATAGAGGAGCTGGGTTTCAAACGTGGACAAGGCTGATCCCAGAGCTTGAGCTGTGGGCTCTTCCTGAGCGAATATGGAAAGAGTCCAACATGGCCAGAAGGTCTTCCTAACCTTTCATTAAAGGAAATTTAAAACATACACAAAGGAGAGCAGATGGTATAATGAATTTCCATATACCTTTCATGCAATTTCTGCCATTATCAATTCAGGCCATAGGGGATTTTAAGTCAACTCAGGGGCACCTATCCTGTGTAAAGGCTATGGTGACAGCAGCATCTGTATCAGGGTGTAAATCAGCCTATAGCTCCTTACTCTGGGCTTCTGTCTGTTGCTTAAATTTTCACTTAACTAGCTTAAGGTAAAGAGACTTAATATTAAAATGGAGTGAACACTGATGGCAATTAGGAAAGCTTTAGAACTCCAACCCATACTTTCATCTATACTGGGCACTTGAAAATCCTGCTAAAGACAGAATGGTTGAATGGCCAGATTTACCTACAGAATTCTTGTTTCTTCCTTTCGTCTAGCTTGCAGCTCTTGAATTTTGCTATGCAGAAAGTCAAGTCTTCACTGAAGGTATCAATCAAATATTTTTAAATTGTTTTAAGAGATACCTTTAAAAATATCATTAGGTAACAAATATTTCTTAAATATTATTAATTTCTCCAAACCTTTTAAGATAGGAACTAAGGACAATGAGGGGAAAGAACTGGGATCTCAGCAGAATCCGTGAGAACAATGGATCCATCTGGAAATTTTGACAGCTGGAGCTTTTCATTTGCATAACATTGTTTCTTAATTTAATTTTTTCAAGTGGATGAAATGCTTATGAAATTCACTGGGCTGATGACCCTGGAGACTTGAATCATTCAGCCAGGAAATAGTAACTCGAGGCAGGTAAGGTTTCTTGTGTCACTCAAGGTTTGGGGGCATCTAGTTCCATTTCACTGCTACAATGCTTCCACCTAAGAAATTATGTGCCTGGGGTTTTATCAAGTTAATTGCTACAGAGGCCCCTTGAGAGGGTGATGGGCATACTTGTGGGGTTCTTGAAGCAAATAATTTTTTTTAAAAGCACTAGCATCTAGAGGGAAAGGATTAAATAATTTTAGAAGGAATCCATTGCAATCACCCTGCTCAAAGTCATCGTCATCATCTCTTGCCTGGTTTTGCTTTGCGTCTGCTTTTGTTCCCTTGCAATTCAAACTCAACACAGAAGCCAATGTGATTCTTTTAAAACAAAAGTCATCTCATGTCACCTGTTTCCTCAAGACCCCCCTAAATGGTTTCCTATTTTGCTCAGAGTAACAGTCCTGGTAAGATCTGCATCCCCTATCCCCCAGACTCCCCCCACAACACATCAGACCTCACCCTGACCACTCCCCCCTCACACTCTGCTCCAGCCACAGTAGCCTCTTTGCTGTTCTGTGGACATGCCAAGCATGCTGTCACCCAGGGACTTTGTACTTCTGCCCAGAACACTCTTCTGTTAGATATCAACATGCGTAGTTCTTACGGTTTCTGTTCAAATGTGGGATTCTATACTATGTAAAATAGCACCCTGTCTGCCTCCACAGTACTCTATCTCACTGATTCTGTAGCACTTGCAGCACTTACTGCCATCCATCATGCTAAGTATTTACTGGCCTATTGTCTCGCCTAGACCGGAAACTCTACAGGGACAGAGGCCAGGCCTTGTTCACTGCAGTATCTCCAACTCCTGGAATAGTGCTTGGCATTATTCACAGTGTACGTTGAATGAAAGAATGATATTATTGTTAACAATGATCATGATGACGTTAGCTGATTGCAAGCATGTGCCAGGTACTGTTCCAGTTGTGTTACATGCATTAACTCATGCCATGCCTGCAGCCCCACACATCCCTATGATATGGCACTGATATTGTCTTCATATTATGGGCACGGAAACCAAGACCCAGAAGTTAGGTACTTGGGCCAAGAACACACAAAGAACAATTAAATAAATTAACAAACTGGAAAGGGTCTTTGGGATGCTTAACCAACTCACTCCGTTTAATTTACAGGTGGGAAAACCATGTCCAGGTGAGCTGCTGATGAAAAGAGCGGCAACTGGCACCTGTTCTCTGTGTGTCTGTCCTAGCCCCTGTCAGCTGCAGCAGTAACAAAGCCCAGCTCTTTCCAATGATATCACCACCCTGTCTTTATATGACTAGAAACCCATAGAGCTTAGTAGAGCACACAGTAAGCACTCGACAAATAATTTTTGGAAAACACAAAAAAGAATGAGAGATGACACAATTTTTGGAAGCCAAGAAACTCTTTTCTTAGATGAGAAGCAGACTTGGTAATGCAGTCAACCCCGCTTTCGGAGGGCATGAGAATTGTGAGCTAACCCTCCACACCGGACTCTCCAGAGGCAGCTAGTGCTATGTTTGCGGGTGCTCAGCTTTGGGGGAACTTCTCCAGGCACAGCAGGTTCCAGCGAGCAACCTTTAGAGCAACCTGTAGTAAAAGCCAACTGCCATGAAGCTATATACATATAAATATCCCAATATTCATCTACCTTTTCCACTCTAAGTCTACCTCCAGGAACAAAGATTGATGCACATTTTAGCTTGATTTCACTAGACACAAAATGCGTGTGTGTGAGTGTGGTGCTGGTGGGTACGTCAGAGGACGCGAGAGTAGGGTGTCAGCAGGTGTGCTGGTGAGTATGTGGGGACAGGCAGTGAAGGGAGGGCTCCATGTGCATGATTGGTTCTGCCTACTCCCAATCCTTGTGCAATGGCCTTGTCCCTCCTTGCCTTGTCTGAACACTTCCGTATGCCTATTAATAAAACACTCCCCTCTTCCCTCCAAAATCTCCATCTGAATTTTTCGTCAGAATGACAATGAAGCAGTGTTTATGTATTTATTAAATGAACTATCATAACAACAGTTAAACACAGAGACCCAGCCTTTTCCCATTCTTCCCAGCATCCTGCACCCCGGGTTTTAGTAAGCAATGAAGCATCCAAACCATCTTTCTGGCCATGAACTGAGGGCTCACAATTCAGCAGCACCTTGGGCAGGTGAGCTGGCTGTTGCTGCGTGTGGCTGCCGGGCAGCCAGCTTCCTAGGGAGCAGCTGCTGATCGCCAACTGTTAGCAGGACACAATCTGAAGCAGAGTGGTGGGTGCATTTCCCACCTTAGTCACCCCCATGAAGAGTTTGGGGAACACCACTCTGAGCTGTTGCATTTCCCTTCAATTACTGGGAGGTAGAGAGGAAGCTTTACTGGTGATAAAATAAACTCTTCTTCCCCTTTCTCCCAGATCTCATCTGGCCTAAGACTCAGAGCCGAAGACCTCCTGGGAGACCCTGATTTCAAATCCAGGCAGAAAGAGCACAATTGCAAATTTGTGCTTAACAATCCTGAGTTTTTAACTGTGGTTTTCAAATCTGTGCTATTTGATTATCTGTAGGTTAACATTTGTGTATTATTATTTATAATCAAACCTCTTAAACTGAAATGCTTTCTTTGAATTTTAAAGATTTTTAAAATGTATAACCATAATTTTTTAAGTGCATTGTAGTAAGGACTTTTTCTGCATTATCTCTTCTTATTTGCCCTCATTTTACAGATGGGGAAACTGAGGCTCAAGACAGGGCAAGTCACGTGTTTAAGGTCACCAGCTGGTGAAGCTGGGATTGGAGGGTGAGGCAGTCTTTCTCTCTGCAGCCTGTGCCTTTCACCATGTACTACTTTCGTTATCACTAATCACTGTACGACAATGCTTGCATTTTAAGAGCAGCCTAGTTTTAGGAATGCTTAGGTTCCTGTTGTAACAGGCAAAGCTGCCATGGCATCTCACTTACAGCTAAGTGGAGCGGACTCTTGATAGCACCGGAATCTGATTCCTCGCAACCACTGTTTGTTCTTTCCAAAAGCTGTGGAGACAAAAGGAAAACAACAGTACATGAGTCCAATTTTGCCAAAGGAATCCTACTTTCTGGATACCAATGTTGGCATAAATGAAAAAGGAGACTTCAGAAACTTAAGAAACTATGCAGCTTATCAGCAACATAAAAAATTTGATATGGCATATCTAAAACAAATATGCTAACTGAATATTTAAAATTCTTGATCATCTCAGCATTTGCTATTCAAAGGAAGATAGAAAAATCCAGAAAAATAATTCATGTTAAATCCATTTTCACCCAATAAATTGGTAATAATGAAAAAATCATAATACCCTTTATTCCATTATTAAACACATATTTATTGGAAATAGTGTTGAAAAAGACAAGACTCCTGCTCTCATGAGGCTTACATTTTCGAAAAAGAAAGCATAGACAAATAAACATACAAATAAGAAAATATCTGAAAGTTATACATGTTATAATGAAGATAAGATAGGGGGATGTGATATTGAGTGACCAAGAGGTTACTTTATAGCAGATGGTCAGGGAAGGCCTCTCCAAGGAGGTGACATTTAAAGTGAATCCTAAATATTTAGGTTATTAAATAAGAAATGTCCGATTTCCTTAAGTACTAAGTTTAACAGTTGACATCTCTGACATTTCACTTTGACACTTCTTGTTTTGTTTTTAATGTGAAGGTACATCCTCATTCTTTCAAATGCACAGTTTGGCTTGTGATTATCTTTCAAATTGTTTTTTAGAGCAAATTTTGTGAAACCAGGGATAAGTCAAAAATTCATGTTATTTTTCAATAAGTTCCTTTGTGCACCAATGCTGTGCAGACAGTTCAAAATATCAATCAAGTGCTTAGGAAGGATGTGGCTAATGAACACACAGTAAGTTGATGGTTTAAGAAGTTCTGTTCTGGTGGCTCTAATCTTGAAAATGAGCCATGTGGCCACCTGAGACCAAGGTGGATAATGATGAGCTGAAAGCTGTAGTGGAAGCGAATCCATCATAAGCTACATATGAATTAGCAGCAAGGTTTGACGTCACTATTCCAACAATATTGGACCATTTGAAAAAAAACAGCAAGGTAAAGAAGCCAGACAGATGGGTACTGCATGAATTAAACGAGCGTCAGAAGAGAAATCGTCTCAAAGCTTGCCTTTCTTCTAGAATTCTTATAGTTTCACACCTTAAGTTTAAGTCTGTTATCCACTGTGAGTTGATTTTTGTGAGAGGTGAGAGGTGTGGATTCTCTTTCAGTCTTTGACATGTGGCTCTCCAATTTTCCCAGCACCATTTATTGAATAAGGTTTCTTTTCCCCAGTGTATGTTTTTGTCTGTTTTGTCAAAGATTAGATGGCTACATGAGGATGGTTTTATATCCAGGTTCTCAGTTCTGCTCCATTGGTCTACGTGTCTGTTCTTGTGCCAGTACCATGCTGTTTTAGTTACTATAGCCTTGTAGTATAGCTTTAAGTCTGGTAAATTGATGCCTCCCAATTTGTTCTTTTTGCTTAAGATTGCTTTTGTTATACATGGTCTTCTCTGGTTCCATACAAAGTGTAGGATTATTTTTGAGATATAAAAAAACCAAACTTTTGATTTGAAATTAGACATTTAATATTTAATGACATAAATAACAATAACTAAACAAGATGAAGATGTGGCAGGAGAGGATTCAAGGAGGAGGGAGTGCTCAATGAAATGTATCAAGTAGGGATGAACATGGTGAGTTCAAAGAATGGAAAGGCCAGTGTGACCACGGAATGATATTAGCAAATGACATTCTCACGGAATTTTTTGGAGTTCCAATAAAACTTTTTTTTTTTATAAAAACAGGTGGAAGACCAGATTATAATTAGTCCACAGGCTACAATTTGTTTTAAAATTATTTTTTAATTTTTAATTATTATGGGTACATAATAGCTGTATATCTTTATAGAGTATATGTGACATTTTGATACAGGCATACAGTGTGAATTAATCAAATCAGGGTAATTGGCATATCCATCACTGCAGGTGCATTTACTTAATATCATTTCTTTGTGTTAAGGAACATTCCAGTTCCACTCTTTTAGTTATTTTAAAGGATACCCTAACTTATTGTTAATTATAGTCACTTTATTGTGCTATCAAATCTTGTTCATTCTATCTAACTATATTTTTGTACCCATTAACCATGCCTACTTTATCCCCCCTCCCCACTACTTTCCCAGGCTCTAGTAACCATCATTCTACTCTCTGTATGAGTGAGAACATGCAATATTTGTCTTTCTGTGCTTGGTTTATTTCACCTAACATAATGTTCTCCAGTTCTATCCATGTTGTTGCAAATGGCAGGATTTCATTCTTCTTTTGTAGCTATAGAATATTAATATATACATATTCCATTGTGTATATGTACCACAATTTCTTTATTCATTCATCTGTTGATGGATGCTTAGGCTGATTCCAAATCTTGGCTATAGTAAATAATGCTGCAATAAACATGCAAGTGCAGATATCTTTTCAATAAACTGAATTCCTCTCCTTTGGATATATACACAGCAGTGGGATTGCTGGGTCATATGGTAGCTTTATTTTCAGTTTTTTGAGGCACTTTCATACTGTTCTCCATAGTGGTTGCACTAATTTACATTCCCACCAATAGTGTACGAGGGTTCTCCTTTCTCCACATTCTTTCCTGTTATTGCCTGTCTTTTTGATAAAAGCCATTTTAAATGGGGTGAGATGGTATCTCATTGCAGTTTTGATTTACATTTCTCTAATGTTTAATGATATTGAACTTTTTTTCACATACCTGTTGGCCATTTGTATGTCTTCTTTTGAGAAATGTCTATTCAGATCCTTTGCCCATTTTTTAAACAGATTGTTTGATTTTTTCCTTGAGTTGTTGGAGCTCCTTATATATTCTGGTTATTAATCTCTTGTCAGATGGGTAGTTTGCAAACATTTTCTCCCATTCTGTGTGTTGTCTCTTCACTTTGTCAATTATTTCCTTTGATGTGCAGAAGCTTTTTAGCTTGATGGGATCCCATTTGTCCAATTTTGCTTTTGTTGCCTGTGCTTTTGGGGGATTACTCAAGAAGTCCTTGTTCAGACCGATGTCCTATAGTGTTTCCTCAATGTTTTCTTTTAGTAGTTTCATAGATTCAGGTCTTAGATTTAAGTCTTTAATCCATTTTGGTTGATTTTTGTATAGGGTGAGAAATAAGGATCTAGTTTCATTTTTCTGCATAGGGATAGCTAGTTTTCCCAGCACCATTTATTGAAGAGACTGTCCTTTCCCCTCCATATGTTCTTGGCACTTGTGTCAAATATAAGTTTGCTATAGATGTGTGGATTTATTTCTGGGTTCTCTATTCTATTCCATTGGTCTATGTGTCTGTTTTTCTGCTAGTACCATGATGTTTTGGTCATTATAGCTCTGTAGTACAATTTGAAGTCAGGTAATGTGATTTCCCTAGTTTTGTTCTTTCTGCTCAGGATGGTTTTGGCTATTCTGGGTCTTTTGTGGTTCTATAGAAATTTTAGGATTATTTTTTCTATATCTGTGAAGAATGTCATTGGTATTTTGATGGGGATTGCATTGAATCTGTAGATTGCTTTGGGTAGTATGGACATTTTAACCATATTGATTCTTCCAATCCACAAGCATGGACTATCTTTCCATTTTTTAATTTGTCCTCTTCAATTTCTTTCATCAATGTTTTATAGTTTTCATTGTAGAGGTCTTTCACTTCTTTGGTTAAGTTCATTCCTAGGCATTTTATATTATTTGTAGCTATTGTAAATGGGATTATTTTCTTGGTTTCTTTTTCAGATTGTTTACTATTGGTGTACAGAAATGCTACTGATTTTTTATGTTGATTTTGTATCCTGCAACTTTACTGAATTTGCTTATCAGTTCTGATAGTTTTTTTTTGTGGAGTCGTTAGGTTTCTCTAGACATAAGATGATATCATTTGCAAATGAAGAATTTGACATTTTCCCTTCCAATTTGGATGCCCATTATTTCTTTCTCTTGTCTGATTGCTCTGGCTAGAACTTCTAGTACTATGTTGAATAACAGTGGTAAAAATGGACATCCTGTCTTGTTTCAGATCTTAGAGGAGAGGCTTTCAGTTTTTCCTCATTCAGTATAATACTAGCTGTGGGTCTGTCATATATGGCTTTTATCATGTTGAGATAAGTTCCTTCTGTACCCAATTTTTTTAGAGTTTTTAATCATGAAGCAATGTTGAATTTTATCAAATGCTTTTGCAGTATCAATTGAAATGATCATATGGTTTTTGTCCTTCATTTTGTTGATATGATGTATGACATTGGTTGATTTGTATATGTTGAACCAATCTTGCATCCCTTGGATGAATCTCACTTGATCATGGTAAATAATCCTTTTAATGTGTTGCTGAATTTTGTTTCCTAGTTATTTTGTTGAGGATTTTTGCATCTATGTTCATCAGAGATATTGGCCTATAGTTTTCTTTTTTTTGTTGTGTCTTTGTCTGGTTTTAGTATCAGGGTGATATAGGCCTCATAGAATCTTATGGACTTTTGGTAGGAGAACAAATTATTAAAACCTTTCTGGGCATTTTGTGCATACTTTTTACCCTAGGAATTAATTCCCAGTAAATAACTAGACTAGTACACAACGACATATGTGTAAAGAAATTTATTCATCAATAAATATTTAATGAATGATTACCATGTTCCCAAACACTGTTCCATACACCAAGAACTCAATAATAAGAGTATTAAACATCCATTTTCCCATTTGGAAGCATATAATAAAGGAAAGAAGTTAAGTAGTTTCTTAGAAAGTATGAGATGATATGGAGAAAAATAAAGCAGAGAAGGAGGGTTTGAAGGGCTTATGGAAAGATTGGTCTGCAACCTTAAATAGGGTGTTCAGGGAAGGCCTGACTGAGCACGTGGTGGCTGAGCAAAGTCCTAAAGGAGATGAGCAATTGGAGCCAGCAATTGCCAGGACCCTTAGGGGTAGTTGTGCTTAAGTGCATCAAGGAGGCTGGAGCAAAGTGAGCAAGGATGAGAACGGCAGGAAAGAAATCAGAGAAATGGTGGTTGTGGGCTAGATGGTGTCAGAAAGAGCCTTGTGGGTTGCAGTAGGAATTTTGACTTTTATCCCAAGTGAGATGGAAATTCACTGGAGTTTTTTGAGCAGAGGAGTGACAGGATATAACTGTTAGACTCTAGGGAGGCAAGGGTGGAAGCACAGAGACCATTTAGGAGCTGGGGCAATCATCTAAGAGAGAAATAACAGTGGCTTGGACCAGCAGGAAGCGGTGGAGATAGAGACAAATATGGGATAGTAGATATTTTTGGAGGTATAATCAAAGGGATTTGCTGATGGACTGAACATGAATATAAGAGAAAGTCAAGGATGCCTCCCAGGCTTTTGTCCTAAGCAAATGGAAGGATGGAGGTACCTTGACCTGAGATGAAGAAGACTGTGGGTGGAATATATATAGTGGGAAAGAGCAGCAGTTCAGTTTTGGACATGTGAAGTTTGAGATGTTTATAAAATAGCATCTAAAAGTACATCTTAATGAGGCAGTTGCTGGATACATGGGTCTGGAGTTCAGGGTATTTAAAGCCATAAGATTAGGATGAGATGAGCAAGGTAGCAAAGTAAACAAAGCAGAGACAGAGCCCCAGCTGGGGCACCCAACATAAGACCTGGAGAGATGAAGAAGAACGAGCAAGGAGGCTTAGAATGAATAGGTGAGCCAGAAAGAAAACCAGGAGAGCATGAGGTTCTGGAAACCAAGTGAAGAAGGAGTTTCAAGGAGAGAATGAGCAGTTATATTGAACATCCTGAAAGGTCAGGTAAAATGAACTGACTACTGAGTTTAGCAAAATGGAAGAGGCTCTTAATGACTCTGATAGGGGCAATTTATCAAATCATTGACATGAAAAGATAGAGAAAAGTAAATAATTAGCAATAGGTAGAGGTTAAATAAATTGTGGTGGTATATATTACCCCATTCAGATAAATTGTTCCTCCTTATCTTGCACTGAAGTTCTTCTTTATATAGTGATGCATCAAAAAGAATGTAAATCCAACATCCAAAGCCTTGATGTGTGGTAAATATGGAGGTGGTCAATGTCTAACTCCAGCCTCCTGACTGGTGGGCTTGGGCTGCCCTATATTGCAGAGGCTGGACAGCTAAAAACTACATTTCCTAGATTCCTTTGAGCTAAGGTTACAGATGTGATTTAACTTCTGCCAATTAAATGCATGAACTTTTGAACACAGAAGGGAGGCAGAGGAAATCTGTGATTTCTGATGGTCAGCATAGCTGTGAAGGTGTTTGTCTTTTAGCTGCCATAGTACAGGCCACTAGCTTAGAGAGGGTAGAGAAGCAAGATACAGTGAGACTGCCATTTTTTGGTAATGTGGATCAAGCCAAAAAGCTGCATGACTCGGGGGGCAATAGCAGTGGTGGGGGGGCGGGGCAAGACTGTCCCTGAATGCTGGGATAATGTATCTATGGAGTTCATCATCCAGTGGCTAATCTGACTCCCCAGCTCCCTGATCATGGGGCGGGCAGCCCCCGGCAGTCTGCTTCCTCAGTTCAGGCTTATTTCTGGAGGACCGGCCCAGAGCCCACTCTTCCAGACCTTCCAATAATCTTGTAAACACTTATTTTTAAAAATCAAACCCTTTTCTGCTTAAAATAGCTAGTGTTGGTTTCTGACTCCTATAAATGAAGCTCAACTGATTCAAAGAGTCATATACATTTTTATAGAAGTTTTTTAAATGGGTGTGGTGAATTATAGCACTCCAAACACTGGAAAGCAAAACTTCCTAAAAATCTACTTTATCCATTTTTCTTCCTGAAAAGTTCCAAACTTGTTAAGTGGAAAACACATTTCTTAAAGCCGTATGTGTGCAATGACACTATTTTCATTTTTTAAAAAATTTTTATTGACATAACTATATATGCAGAAAAAAGCCTAGAAATAGAAATACATACCCTAAAACTGTAGTCCCCAATCCCCGGGCCGAGGACCAGTATCACTCCATGGCCTGTTAGGGACCAGGACACAGGGCTCCACCATACCTCCCCAAGCCCTACACCCTCGTCTGTGGAAAATTGTCTTCCATGAAACCTGGGCAGGGGGCACAGCAGGAGGTAAAGGGTGGTTGAGAGGGGGAAGCTTCAGCTTCGCTGCTCCCCATTACTCATATCAACACCTGAGCTCCACCATCCCTGCTGCCCCTGGTCTGTAGAAAAATTATCTTCCATGAAACCAGCCCCTGGTGCCAAAAAGGTTGGGGGATGCTGCCCTAAAATATTTGACACAATAACCTAAAAGTGGGGTTATAGATTATTTTTATTTTATTCTTTATTTTTCCTGATTTTTTTTTTTTTTGCAGTGAAGGTATACTGTTTTTTGCTTTGTTTTGTTTGTTTGTTTTTTTAGAGACAGAATCTTACTGTGTTGTCCAGGCTAGAGTACAATGCACAGGTGTGATATCATAGCCTCGAACTCCTGGGCTCAATCAATCCTATTGCCTCAGCCTCCCAAGTAGCTGGTACTATAGGCACATGCTACCATGCCCGCTAATTTTTTTTTTTTTTTTTTTTTAGAGACATGGTCTTGCTATGTTGCCCAGGCTGATCTTGAACTCCTGGCCTCAAGCGATGCTCCCACCTTGGCTTTCCAAAGTGCTGGGATTATGGCTGTGAACCACCATACCAGCCTGTATTGTTTTTGTAATTAGAAAAACACTAAAGCTATTTCTATTTGGAAAAAAAGCTATTAAATTTTCATTTAATTTAATAGAATGATGTCCACAGACCCTCAGATAGGTCCAGAACTCCTTTCTAATCAATACATGTGGAACAAGATGCTACGATGCTAGGATTCTTTGGTAGATCAAATAATAGTGTAAAAATTACCACGTAATTTCAAATTTGCAAGTAATATAAAACAAATAATTACATTGGAAATATGAGACATTTTGTGTTTGTTTCTTATTAGTATGAGAATACAATTTGGAACTTAAACAATCTAAGATATATTAGAATAATGAGAGCAAATTTAATTTTAACTTCAAAGCAAATAGCTTTAAAACCAATCTCTCTTACACAGTTGAAATAAAAGTAGCCTCAACTGCTTGATAAAGCTAGAAAACAGCTGTTCTTTGCTTTGTTTTGCAACATTATCACCTGCAAGACTTCCTGGAATTGACAGTGTGTACCAACCCAAATCCTGTCCTAGAGTGAACTTAATCAAAGGAACACAGAATCATTTCCCCTACTATCACAAACATGATGAACAGGGACAAGAAGACAATATACTGTTTCTAGCTCCAAATTAGGCATGTTCTGGGAAGATTTACTATGGAATAAGATTTTCCCACCCACACACTTTGATCACTCTAACAGCATGTGATGCTTTACTTCACTCATTCACCAATATTTGTCCAGTGTCATCAATGTGCCTGACCCTGGGTTGGGCACCAGAATTCCACTGTGCAGTGAACAGATGTCATCGCTGACCTGACAGAACTTAGAGGCTAGTGGGGAACCTGTAGGAGTTAACAGATAATGAAAACAGCAAGGCAAGAGCTAGGATGGAGAAGTGCAAGATGCTACGGGAATACAACGAGGTACCCGACAGAAACCCAGGGTCGGAGGAGACTCCTGTGTAAGGGAATGTCTAGCCTGAGACCTGGATGGTAGAAATCAGCCAGGCAAAGAGAGAAGAGAAAAATGTTCTGGGCAGGAGGAAGAGCATGTGAGAACAGTGAGTATAATAAATTTGAAAAATTTTAAGAAGTTCAATGAAACTAGAGTAGCGTGTCGGGGTAAGGAAGGAATGAGGAGCAATGAGGCTGAAAATGTAAGCAGAAGATAGATTAGGTACAGGGAGATCATATAATGATTGTCCAAATCAGGACATTTTTGAGAATGTTCCAGGACAACAGTCGTAAACCAGGGCACAGGTCAGAAGAGGCACGATCATGATCAGATTCTTGGATTTTATAAAATCCACTCTGGCTGCAGTGTGGAAATTGAGCAGCAGCAGTGCGAGGGGTGGGACTGCAACCCCAGAAGCAGGGAGACGAGTTAGGATATTTCAACTGTGGGATTTCCGAACTGTGAATTAATATGTCCATGAGAACCGATGGTGGCCTGAACTGCAGAAGAGGCAATGGAAATGGAAGGAAGGGGGTATATTCAAGAGTTTCATTCACTCCTTTATTCATTCATTCATTCAATAATTATTTACTGAGTTAATAACTCACTGTGTTAGGCGCTGAGTTTACAGCTCTAACCACACAGAGCTTATAATCTAACAGGTGTAATGGGCACAACTCATTGACCAAACATTGGAGGAAGGAGGAAGAGGAGAGTCAAGGAAGACACCCAGTTTTCCAGCTTTGGTAAAAGAATGTGTGGTGATGCCTTCTTTTGGGTAAGAAACAAAGAGAAGCAGCAAGATCAGAGTAGAGATAGGTGCATGAAGTTTGGGGTTGAAGTGCTGCTGGGACACTCAAGGGGAGGTATTGATCCAGTGGACAGCTGGATATAGGTGTGAGGCTTAGAAGAGAGATCTGGGCTAGAGTTACAGATTTGGGAATCCTCACGAATGGCTGATACATGAAGCCACCACTGTGGGTGACACTACCTAGGGAGAATGTGTAATGCCATCAGGGAAAAGGGCCTAGGACAATGACCCTCAGGAACTCCAGCATTTAAATGATCATGAGGAAGATTCTCATTGATAAAAGCCAAAAGTTATTAAGCATTTACTAGGAGCCAAGCACTCTCCTAAGAGCCTTAGATGGATCATCTCAATCAATCCTCAGTAATCCATTAAGTAACTGGCTCAGGTTCTCACAGCCAGTAAAGGACAGATCAGGGATTGAATCCAGGTTTAGCTCAAAACCCATGTTCTTCACCCTAAACAACAATGCCTTCCAATCCACTGATAAGCTGAAACTGTTCCCTGGTATCTCACAAACAGCAGCAGGGATGGGAGCATGAAACAAAGAGAATTGAGTGCTTTGATTTTTTTAAGTATTTGGGTCTGTTTCTATCTGTCTCTAACATCAACAATTTCCTTTAGTCGTTGAGATTTTCCTCTTCCTTTCCTAAGGAGTGGTCAGGATGTGTCTTAGTTATACAGCAATCACTGGAGATGCTAATGGGAATCCAGCTACTATAAGTGTTCTTCCTTTAGTGATTCTTCTTTGTTAGTTAAGAAGACAAAGTGAAAAAGTGGGGAGAAAAGCAATTTGCAAGTCATTTAAAAGTGGCATTTACAATTTGAATTAACTTTTCTTTCTAATTTAAGATTTTGTCCTAAACATTATTGAGTCCAAGAGATAAGGCAGATATTCAATACTGCTCAGATACTCTACTCTGCATAAACATCTCAGGGCAGGCATCTGGGGACCGGGAAGTGTCAGAAAGCTCACACCATGACTCGTTATACAAACTTGTAATTCAGCTTGTGGTGGGTAATATTGGAAATAACATTGCTTTACAGAGATCAACCTCAACCTACCTTATCAAAATCGGAAATGGAATGGCTTTTTCGAAACATAGTTAGAGCTAAGAATACAGGGCCAAAGAAGTAGCATCACAAAAGCCAATGAGTTCTGCACATAGGGCTTGTAGTTACAAATCAGAGAACATAAGTTTATGTCTCATAAAAAATAAACTAGTTATAACCTCCTTTAAAAATGTTTCCAATTAATATATCTTCATGCTTATCATCACCATTTACACAATCCATGCATTCACATGGTAGTTTTCATACTGAATAGACTCATAAATCCAATGTGCATATCTAATATGTTGCCATAGGCTTCTACTGACGCAATAACATTTGCACTCATTCCAAGGATTGACTTGGTCCCCTGCCTAAAAAGTCTGCTAAATGGCTGCATTAATAAAACCTCTATCTAGACTGGTTAATCTTATTCCTTATCATCTCCTAACCTCCAAATTGCTTCTTTTCTCAATTCATTGATCATTTATGAAGCTTCTATGTA
Organism: Lemur catta; assembly: GCF_020740605.2. Lineage (NCBI taxonomy): Eukaryota > Metazoa > Chordata > Mammalia > Primates > Lemuridae > Lemur > Lemur catta. The sequence continues at coordinate 34,274,453 of NC_059135.1, read as the reverse complement.
GGGTCCAGCACTGATCCTACTTCTCCCTGTTTATCTTCCTCCTACCAGCCAGTGTTTGCCAAGACTCTCTTTGGGTGAAAAAACCAGATATGAGATTAAAGCCACTTCCATTTCCCACTGACAGTGAAGATGGGTTCTGAAGAGAGAATGGAGAGAAAGAAGACAGGATGATAGCAAGCTGTCTTTTCAACTGTCCTATTTGTAAAACATGAACTCCCTGGTTGACTCATGGGGGTGGCTGGGATGCTTGATAGAGTTTTTGGCCTGAGAATATCATTGTATATGAGATTACAACAATTGATCGGACATTTTCTGAATCTGGAGGCATTTCCAAAGGATTGTAGGGCTCACACAAAGAACATCTCAATGTCTTGGATTTAAGATCAGTAAAAGTAATAGAAGGCTAAATTTAAGCCTCTTCTACCAAGTGAAAGTGGGAAAGAATATCAAGAACAAATATGAACTCAATGGTAAGCTGACTGGCCACTGGGTTAACAAAACAGTAATCTTATCATCCAAATTTCAGAGGGAACACATAAATATTACACTTGAGCTGCAAACCCAAGCTTTATAAACAGTGCAGATGGTTACTGGCTATTTGAAAACACAGCAGGAAAAAATTCAGGGGTCCCGAGAGATCACAAGCTGACCTCAACCAGTTTTAAAATGTGCTGTTTAAGAAAACAGAAAGTAAGTATGACTCAGACTGTAAAAAGAAAAAAATGTAGCCAGTGGGTCTGAGATAAACCTCTCTCTTGTTGCGTTTGGTAGACTAACTACACAACTAGTTCCCACAAATTAGGAAGGATGGGAAGAGCTAGGAAAGCAATCAGAAAATATCCATGGGGACCATATAAGGGGGTACTCTGAGGAGAGGCTGAAAAATGGATTTCTTTATCTTTTAGCAGTGGAGACAGAGAGGACGTTTATGAATCTTTGAGTCTGTGAAGTGGTGGAAGTAGGCCAAGGCCCCTGGAAAGTTGGCACCTCTGTCAGAAATTTTATTTCACATTCCACTTGTCTGTGCTTAAGAATGAAAAGCTATTCAGGCAACCTCATGCCCACTTCTGAGTCAACTGTGCCACTAGCACTGGCCAGGCCTGGCCCTGGTTTGGTCCAGGAGGAGGGGCTGGGTCTGTAGAAGTCCCAGACCACCCGGTCTCCATTCAGAGGATCCCAGGGGCCTGGTCAGAGCTCGGGAGACCCCACAGGCTTTTCATTCTCAGAACTGACATGACATGCCAGACCATGCTGGCCCTCAGTGGGCCCCGGCCCTTTCTACATATGCACAGATAATCTCAGGCCCAGCCCCTAACAAACTGTCTTCCCCACGTCAGTAACAGCAGCGCTATCTCTTTTTCATGATTCTGCTCACATTCCTTCACAGCTATTAGAAGAAGCTCTGTTCCTTGAAATTATTATTAACAACAATTACCAGAAATGCAGTAGCTTCTAGAAATGTATGAATCTAATCTAATTTAATTTGTCTGCCCCAACCCCAATTCCATAAGTAAGGAATCATTAACTCTCTACACTTGTGTAAGTCAAGCTCTATGCAACTTTAAAAGGCGATAACACAAATTAAGGAGGGTGCCGCTGGAAGCTTAGCTAGATTAAGTTTCTATTTCTTCTTGGGAGCTGATTTTGATGACTTTGCTTATCTCCTCCCTCCAGTGTGTATTCAGTTCCTGGTGATTTCCTTGCCAATTAAAAGGCAGAAGAGCCTGGAGTATGTGTAGGGAAAAGCTAATGAAACCCACTGTGAAGATAAAGCCAAATGCAAGATGCAAAATGCATGGTGTTCAAAACTATCTTGCAAGAGCCTTAAAAATGTTCATTTACTTTGACCTAGTAAACCTACTTCAGAGACTCTACCCTGAGAAAGTTTTAAGCCCAAAGCCATTTAACAGTGAAACAGTATGAACAGTTTACACTATAGAAGAATGGCTAGGTTATGGTTGATCCAATAACTGAATGTTATCTAGCTATTCAAATTTTTTTTACCAAGAGTTTTTAATAGCATTGGGAAAGGATTATGTCATAATCTTTTATGGAAAAAAAATCAGTGTATAAAATCACATATTTAATATTACTTCATATATCTAAAAAATACATAGAGAAAAACTTGAAGGAAATACACTAAAAGATTAACAATGATTGGGGATACAGGGACTATGAGTGTTTTGATTTCTTGTTTCCACTTTTCTACATATTCTAAACTTCCTACAACAAATAAATCTCTATTACTCTAATAAAGAATAATAAATTTCTATTTAAAATTGAGATCATTGAACCAGATGATTTCCAAGGTCCCTTTAGCTATATTCTGTATCACACCCAGTAAAAATTTAAGGGGTTAATGTTTTTACAACTAATATATCTTTATTAAAGCAATAACACCATTCTGGCCAGTATTACTGTTGGTTGAGTGCATTACTTCGTGGCCATTAAATTGCAAATTCCTTAGGGGCAGGGACTACCCATACCATGTAGTAAGCATTCAATAAATGTTTATTAAATTGAATTTAAATCTGGTAAGAGAGCACTAGTGGAATTAATTATAGGGTGATAAGAAGTGTGCTTGCTTTCACATTGCAGAATTACCAAAAACATTGCTGGTTATCTTATATTTTGGATGGATTTTCCCTTTATAAAAACAATTTGAATGATATCATCATTGCTACATTAAAAAAACCAGAGGTTAGTGGTTGGGGATTGAGGGGAAGGATGAATAGGCAGAGCATGGAGGACTTTTAGGGCAGGGAAACTACTCTGTGTCATACTATAATGACAAATACATGTCATTATAGATTTGTCCAAACTGATAGAATATATAATAACACCAAGAGTGAACCATAAAGTAAACTACAGACTTTGGGTGATTTTGATGTGTCACTGTAGATCCATCAATTGTGAAAAATACACCTTTTGTCGGGGTCGGGGGATGCTGATAATAGGGGAGGCTGTGCACGTTATGTATGGAGGGCAGGGCGTATGTGGGAAATCTCTGTGCCTTTTGCTCAATTTTGCTGTGTACCTAAAACCGCTCTTAAAAAATAAAGTCTTATAAAAATGAAAACAGCAACAACAACAAAAAACCAACCAACCAATCAGCAAAGCAAACAAATAAGCAAACCTGACCCTTCACAGCTTCACAGAACATGGTTTTGTAACTGAAAAATGCTCCAGGATACCTGTGCCTTTCTAAACCACAATGTCAGTTTCCCGCTACAAGATGATGATAATATAACTTACCATAAAGTGACCCCCTGGTTTTCTAAATCTCAGGGGTCATAAGGAAGTAAAGACTAATCAAATTAAATCTTGATGTGATTGATGGACCAATACGATGAAGAAGGTTAGATACCAGTAAAAGAATTCCAAATACATTTTCTGGTTGTAAATACCTAAATCAGTACAGAAAAATCAGATAATATGTCTTTAAAATACCAAGACAGTGTGATTCTTTTCATCCTACCATAGGTGTTCCAGATTAGAAAGACTATTAACTCATAAGAAATAAAGTCACTAACATGAGGCATAAGGCGTTATGGTTACTAAATACATGAGGAGTGATCCAAGGCTGGAAGAAGCTGAAAGTGATTATAGAGGGGACAAGGGACATATTAATAACTAACTTGAAGGCATTGCAAAGAATCGCTGCAGAAGCCATCCCAAATGTGAAAAAATCATCAGTGTTCCCTAATTATTTTGGAGGTCCCACCGCAGCTTTGAGTTTCAATGGTTTAAATAGCATGAGAATTCCCAAATTCAATCTTTCCCAGGCAAAATAAAAATATAAAATTACTATTAATATATCTGGGTTAAACAGAATCAGAAGGCATAATTCACCTTAATAAATATTCTCTTAGGAGCTATAGTTTCCTATAACTGAATTTGGTTTCATTCTTTTGTGTGGGTGGCAAGCCACAAGAGGGAAGGAATGTTTATGTTTTGGAGACAGGATAGAAAAGAGAGCAAGCTGGAAAAGGTGCCAGAGGAAACCTCTGAGGGAATGGGCTGCAGCCACCAGCAAATTCCAGAAGCCCCAACCTCAGATACAAAGCGAATGCCTTGTTTGCTGATACCAGCAAAATCTGCCTTTGATGCATCCTTAATATGTTTCATTGGGATATGATTATGAGTGCTGCAAGTTCAATGGGATCCGGCAATAACTGTGGCAAGGAAATTTCATTACAACAAAACACTGGCTATTCCCTTGATATCCATTAGTAAGGGAACTAGCCTAGACTGTACCTACTTAACTCCTGAATTTTTCAGAGTATTTCAAAGGTTAAGGTTACCCTTCTATATCAGCAGTAAGTTCAAAATACTGTTTTATTCTATCAGGGGCAGAGGCTCTGGATTTTCTCTTCCTCCTTTTTTCTCTTTGGATTCCTGCATTGCATGTGTGTGGTGGTGATGGCGGGGTATGTGTATGTGTGAAGGGGCAGGGGACAGAAAGACAAAGCAAAAAGGTCTGTGCTGATCAGCCATTATCATACATGGCTAATGAGTTCAGGATGCAGAAGAGTGAGAGGGGTGAATATCAAGAGGTACTTGATAGATTCCCCATTGTTAGGGAAAATGATCTTACACTGATAAATATGGCAAAGAGGATAATTCCACGTACTCTCAAAAGCATTGTTTAACAGGCTCACCCAAGGATTAATTTTTTAGTATAATGTTAATTAAGGGCAATTTCTCTGTGAAGTTACATGTTAACTTATAGATCTGTTCCCAGCAGAAACACAAATTTTTCTGTCTGGTAGGAAACAAACAAATAAACAAACTAAAAACCCCGAAACAAAAAAGCTCCAGAGGTTATAGCTATTGCCCTTTAGGACATGAACCAGTTTCATATCTAACCTAGCAACTGTATTCTACTATTACTCTAATAAAGAGCTTATACATGCTCTGTTCCTCAAATGCTCCTTGAATAAGCTTTAGCATCTAACTGGTTCCCTCATTACTTCATGAGACTAAAAAAAAATCTTTAACCCATGTTCCTCTTCTTTTTGTGTGAGAGTCATGTTTTTAATATTTTCAAAAGTATACTTTGGTATCACCCATAAGCTCCAATCCTAACACAAGCCCTCAAAAGTCTTAATATCCTTTAGAAATGCATATAAGGGTCTTCTCCCACAATTAACTCTTTTCATGGGAACATTGAGAGAAGTCAAGGAGATGCCTTTCTCTCCCTTCCAAAGGAACTTGTTGGACTAGACACAGCACACAGAGCTATGCTGCCCCAAGATTAGAAGATCAGTCCCACTAGATTTCCAATGAACTCTTCTTAGGCTCTAAGATTGAGGAATCATGGGCTCCCCTCCCTTCTTCAAGGGTCTACTTTATCTAAAGGATCACGGTAATGGCCAAGATCTACCACCCACTCCTGATTCCTATTGGTTAGCCTCTGCCGTCTCCCGGGCTTCCTCCTTCTGGGCACACCCCACAGGCCTTCAAGCGACTTGAAGGCCATGGACAGCACTTACTCATTTTTCTCCCAGGAACTAACAGGAGTTGTCATCAACACTGCCTCTCTTCTCTCCCCATTCTAAGAGAGGAGGCCTGCCTGACAGTGCTGAGTTCGTGTAGCATACTTCAGTGGGAACTCAAAATGCCTCATCCTGGTTTTTTTTTTTTTCCTGGCATCCTTCCTACTTAGAGTCCTTGGCAGAATTGAGGGGAACCTCACCCCTGCAGGACACCTACAAGACTTAAATCTCAGATCGCCTGCAGCCCAGCAGGAAGATCCTTCTCCTCTCCTCCACCTTATCTCTCTTCAAAACTAAATCTCACTGCATAAGGAAATGAAATACACAGTAAAGAATAGCTCACACTAATTAATCCAAGCTAAACAAGATAATTCAAAGAATTATTTTTATGAAAGCTCATACAGTTTCATTTTACTAAATCATACTTTAGTTTATGTAAGATGACCATTGTGCCCTAGCTACTTTATGGGTACAGAAATGAGGAAAACATATGAAAAATATGTTTTTAGATTTAAAAAAGATGTAACATATACAAAAAGCACAACATAGTTCTATCTTCTTTTAATGTAATGAAACTATGATGCTCCAAAGCTTATTTTGTGTGTCAATATAAATAATGGTTTCCGCTATGAGTCTTTCCACTGTGGGGCCCTCCTTAGCTGCACACTCTATCCCTGATAATTACTCCTGTCCTTATTTGAAGGGGTTGCTAGTAGCCAGATGAGGCCTGCAATTTGGCAAATCTAGCCCTCCTGAATTCATTATCTATGAGGTGTTAAGACCATACCACACACCAGTCTGACTCCTGTTATTTTGTCCTTTAACTATTATAGAACAGGAAATGTCTACCCCTTCCTTCCAGAGTCGCCAACGTTCTTGGGAGAGAAGAAAGGACAGTGTCTATAGACTCATTCAATTCCTATTCCTTCCAATTTCATCCTTCCATTCCACACCTCCACCTCCACCACCAAAACAAAACAAAAACCCTAAAATTCCTTTCCAGTTTCCAGGCCTCCATCTGTAAATAACTACCAGTCTCTTGGGGAACATACACATCCTGCTTCCCACAGCCCACAAAACAAAATATAATTTGCTGTCACAGACCCAGGAAGCTCCTGGATAACATATAAATTTTAATAAGTTTTTAAATCAGGTCCTAAGCTCTCTCTCTCTCTTTTTTTTTAGAGACAGGGTCTCACTCTGTCACCCAGGCTGGAATACAGTGATTGAATTATAGCTCACTGCTGCCTTGAGCTCCTGGGCTCAAGTGATCCTCCTGCCTCAACCTCCTGAGTACCTAGGACTACAGGCACACGCCACCACACCGAGCTAATTTTTAAATTTTTTGTAGAGATGGGGTCTTGCTGTGTTGCCCAGGCTGGTCTCAACTCCTGGCCTCAAGCAATCCTCCTGCCTTGGCCTCCCAAAGTACTGGGATTACAGGTGTGAGCCATTGCACGTGGCCAGAAATCTACACTCCTGTTAATTTTTTTCTTTGTTCCCAATTATCTATGAGAATGACTCTGCTCTGGTTTTGACAAGTCTTTATTTAAAAATTCATGTTAAAAAATACTTTATACATACTCTAAAAACTATGGAAAATTGAATTTGGACAGTTATGTTTTTAATTTTTAAAAATGTCAAACTTCAAACATGTTAGTGTGCAGCTGAAAGGCAGCTGAAAAAAATTCAGCATTCCATTTAAAAAAGAAGTAGTGATGCTGTTAGCTTGACACGGGGGAGACTAAGATACCTTTATTTGCTATATAGTTGTCAAACTTGGACTCTTTTTTCCCCTTGAGGACACACACTGTATCATGGATTCTTTAATTTTGTGTATGGATTATTTAGGGATACATTTGAAACTACAGCATTAATTTCACTTCTGATTTCATAAAGTAGACTGCTTAAGGTTGGGTAAGAATGATCTGTTTATAAAATGTAGTGCCAAAAATTAAAGTAATTGTGATAGAAGTATGATTTCTCTTTTTGATTTTTTTTTAAGTCAAGGGATCAGTGATCAAAAGATTAAAATGAAGAATGCATATCTTAAAAGAACAATTTGTAGGATATTTTCTTTTTCATGTACTCACTATATCCCTTGGAATTTTACTTATTAAGCAATAAAAATGGCAATGAACATAACTGCATAAAAAATTTTGGGATACTTCTCTATATGCTCTCACAGTAGAAAGATGTTTTTCCGAACTTCTCTTATAATACTAAATTATTCTGAAATTTCCTGAGTGGCTGATAAACATAGTAAGTGCTGAATTGTACACCAACTCCTACAGCTTTCAACTGCATATTTCAGTTTCAAAGTCTGGCCCATAATGAATGTTTTCCTCAGGAGGGTGACTTGCATTTATTTATGATGGTCAATATTTAAATATATGCCTGAGAAGTGACATGGTCCTGATAAATATCCTTTTAACGACATACCAAAGCACACACTGAGAGTTCACCTGGTCCTAAAATACAAGCAAGCCATCAATCTGTAAATAGTTTATACACACAAATTCCTAGTGATGCCATAAAAGAGCTATAAAAAGGAACTTATATGCCTAAGCAAAAAAATTTAACTATAGCTTAATTTCGACATTTATTCACTGTAATGGCTTTGAAAAACAGTTTCCAAGTTTGTGCTCAGAGAGAGTGCTAGATTGGAAAGACTAACTCAAAATTATTAAAATTAAATATTAATGGTGGATCTTATTAAAATGCCAAAAGAATTATCAAAGGTCCTGATGATTTCATAGTTGCACAGTTTAAACCACAACCTGGATTCCTTCTTTTTTTTTTTTCTTTTCCACTCTGGCAATAGGGAAACAGTTGAGCTACACAAGCTTGTCCTACAACGATTTCATGGCTGTCTTCACTCTGCTGAACAGGCAGGAGCTCTTCATTTTATCCTTTCTACATAAGCTGATAATTCTGCTTTCATTTTACTTCCCTTCCTCAATTGCAGTAAGGAAGTTATACTGTTGTGCCTTCTCCCCTACAATAATGAGGTCACGTTCCCACAGTCTAAACTGCTCTGAAGGCATTTTAGTTTCAACAGGACCAACCATTAACAACAGAGACTTAAAATCTGCTGCCTTAACTCTGAGATACAATCCCACCTGCAGTGTCATGTTTATTTCCACCCTCGTATTCATTCATAGCCTGAAACCACCTTCAGCAGCAGGAAGAAAGCGAGATAGTCTGAAAGCTCAGGTCCGTGTTATTTCTCTTCTGTCTAGACAGGCTTGGAAGCTTACTCTTCTAGGCACCACCGGTCACTCTAGTAAACTTAATTTTTCTTTAAAATGAAAAATTTAAGTTTTTGCAAATGTTTTATTTTTCCATTGACTTTTTAAATATAACTTTTAAATAAGACACACTCAAGAAGGCATGCATTATTTAATATGGTGCCTGACTTTAAACCAGTATCTGACCCAGAGAAGATACTCAATAAATTTGTTTTGATGCATGAATTGAAAAAAATGAAATTATTGTAAACTAACCTTTAAAATACAGAGAAGAAAGAAAAAAAAAAAAAAAAGGAAATAACATGAGCCATAACCCAGCATGGGAGCAGCCAGAGATAACCAGTTAACATTTCAGTCCGTACCCTACTAGTCATAGAACATCCTATAAACACACATAAATCATGACCCATGCATTTTATTTTATAATTTTCTTTTTGTGCTTAATATGTAGTGAGCATTGTTTCTACCTGATAAATATTCTTTTGCAATGTCATTTGCAAAGGCTACCTAGCATTCCAATAAGTCAATGCAATAGTGTGTCAATAATTTAACTTTCTCCCCTACTGTTGAACTTTCAGGTTGTCCCGTTCTTGGTATTATTAATATCATTATTGGTATTTACAGCTATAAACATTTGTGTGGATGAATCTTTATAAATACTCATGATGATTTCCTGATGACAAATTGTAAGAAGCAGAACATTAAGGCTTTTGATTTGTAATTGGCAAAATCTTTCTATAATTTAAGTCAAATTTTAGGGTAGCTTGAGGTGTGGCGTCTGGAGATATGCTTTACTGGGTCTTAGTTCATTATTTCCAACATTGTTCACCCCATCTCTGAATTTATATTTTTGAGGCTTATCAAAGCAGTTAGTCTCCAAGGAGCCTGTTACTGAACCCTCAAAGAGAGCAGGAAACTGCTTCTCCTTCACTAAAAAGAGCTCCATGGTTATTTCCAAGTGTTCTTTCATGTCTACCTGGAGTAGCATCCATGTCTTTCAATTATTTTTCTAGTAGCAGGCATATTGTAAAAAATGAATCTTGTTCTCTTAAAACTTTTCAAATCTTGACTATACTCATCCTTAATAAGTGATGTCAAATATAAGTTGAGTCATGTTTAAACTATAACAAATAAAACCTCATCTTTCTCATTAATAAAAATTAATTTCAACTTGTGAGAAATGAATAAAAAGTTAGCTTTAAAAAAGTATTTATAGCTATCCATGAATAACTGTCTCCAGAACACTATTAAAATTTTCTTTAAACATTTAACACCATTTGGTAAGTAAAAAAGTAGCTAGAATTGCTATTTTAAGATGACCACCAAAAGGCAATCCTCTACAAATGTGAATGGACACAAAATACCAGGGCATCTAACTAAATTTTAGGATGACCACTAAAAGACACAGTCCTCCACAAATGTAGGTGGACAAAAAATGGTCTATGGCATCTAACTATTCTGGGAAAATACTCAGATTAGTCTCAAAATGATCATTTGAGTGATTAGATGTTCACTATAAATTTATGGAGAAAGAATATCTCATCATATAGGACTAGTGCCACATGCTTCTACTGACAGAGATACTCAACATGCTTTATAGGAAATTAGAGAAGAACTTGCAACCTTTTCCAAAGGGTCCCTGAGGGTAGGGAAGGAGGGGCCATTTAAGAGTGACTTCAGTGAATTTTTTGAATGCCTATAACAAATGCCCTCTGGAACTAAAAGTATTTAAGAGGGAAAAAAAACAAAAACAAAAACAAAACACCACACATCCACAATTTCTTTGCTGTAATACTTTTTGCTACTCCTTTAAGAACTTAAATCTTAACCTTTACTTTTAGCTATATGAGTAAATATTTCATATGAATTTCCTGCAAATTATGAGAAAATTTATTTTTTACCTTGTATTTTTCTAAGTAGACCTATCTTCATGTAAAATTTCAATAAAAATTTGTCATCTAATAATTTGTGTGCAAAAGATTTTTCCATAACATTTACAAGTTCACAGGACACCACTGTGGAGGGTAACGGGGGCCTTCGGAATATGTGTATGGTAGCAAGAAATCCTTGTTTTACCCTCCAGTAACAACCACACAATCAGGCACCAATATTTAAGAGCCATGCTGTTAAGGGAACATTCTCATTGTTTAACTTTCATATTTTCACAACAAATATGCCTCATATTTTCATGCTTTATATATTCCTTAGGATAGTCAGATGCTTTTCTGAATCTCGACCTTAAGAATTTTTTTTTTTTTTCAGAGACAAGTCTCATTATGTTCTCCAGGCTGGACTGACTCCTGGGCTCAAGTGATCCTCCAGCCTCAGCCTCCCTAGTTGCTGGGATTACAGCACATGCTACCACGCCAGGTTCTACCTGAAGAATTTGACTTTAGCAATGATTCTAATCAAAGAAAGAAGATTCTGGGGTACTTTTTAATTTTAACATATACTATTTTTCCTGAATCTAAACTAATCCAGTGATCTCTCTCTTTAATCTTGGCCAGGACACCCCTTGACCACAAATAATAAAACATTCTACTTCTCCCTCATTCCAAATTCACAGTATCTTTTACTGCAATTAAAACCTTCTCCCTCGTCCCCTCAAATAATTATGGTTACTTTGGGCTAATTAAATTATATTAGAGCTTCCTTCTGTTGGTGAGCTACCAGGTTATTTTTTGAAAATTCTTACCTACAGAGAGTATAAATAACCGTTGGCTATTTTGAGCTCTGTGAAAGCATAGTACTCTCAGAAGCAAAGCTGTGCCCCCAGAATAAACACCCTTATATGTGAAATTATTCATGTGACCTCCTTTCTAGTCTTTCAAGTGCTGATGACTCACAGACAGTAGGACTCAACTTTTTCAAAACTGTAAGTCTCTACCAAATACAGCTATTCGGAAGTACCAGCCTATTTAAATAAGAATGTGTGTTCAATCAACTGCTTTCCACATGTGCCTGCTGAATTATATAATAGTAAATTTGCTGAAGAGATGAATGAACAGTACTAGCTTGGAATCCCAGCTACCTCTCACCAATAAATAAGGGTCTACTTTATCTTACTGTCCCCATTGAGGTGTGAATACTACTCTCTAGGGCACAGATTCTCAAACAGGGCATGGTGACCACCAGGGGACATTTGACAGTGTCTGGAGTAAAAACTGGAGGGGGACGAGTTTGCTTGCTACTGGTATCTAGTGGGTCGAGGCCAGGATGTTATTAAGCATCTTGTAATGCCAGGATACCCTGCCCCCCCAACGAAGAATTATCCTGTGCAAGATGTTATTAGAGCCAAGGTTGAGAAAATCTGCTTTAAGGAAATGAAATAAAGGTAGAATAAAAAAATTATTCCCTTTGAACCTTTGGAAAGGGTTACCACCCAGGCAGTGAACTCTGACTTAAAGCTTCATAATAGAAAGACAAGTTGCCAAACAGAAGCCCTGTAATGGGAACACCCCAATATATTCTGCAAAAGAGTTTAATAAACATGGCTCCATTGGTATATAGACCCAGTTCCAGAGAAAAATGTAATAATCATCGACTTGATAGTGTTCACAGCTACTGAGAAACCCATCCGTTATGTTTATTTGACTGCATAGAAAATATGTGAGTTGAATGAAGAATAAAATAAACAACAGATGTTAACCAAACCGTCTAAATTACTTTAGGTATAGACTTTCTTTCTTTTTCTTGATCCATTTTAAATCTTTTCTTGTTTTGGGAAGTGTTGAGCTTGGGGAATAGGATGTAATAAATATCTTCAGTGTTGTAACACCGAAGAAAACTTCCAGCCATTTTTAGATTTTAATCATCTTACGCACATTAACAGATACAGGCTATTTGGCATAAGCTCAGAGGAAAGAGCCTTATTGGTCCTCAGCATCTAATTACTTATCTTAGAGAAAATTAGGCAAGATCCCAAGTCTACGGAAGACTCATGTTCTGTTGGGAGTTATTAATTACAAGCAGACTTAAGAAGCATTAATTTGTTTTGGTAATCATGCCAGGGTGTACATAGCTCTGCCAAACAGTATGGGAAGTGGAGATTGGGGAGAAGGTGAGCAGCTCGGCTCAGCTGGCAAAAGGGGGATTAAAACCAGATGCCCTCAATTGGTCTCTTTTAGCCAAGTTCCAAATAAAATATTCCTTCTGCTGAAGTTTAAATTAAATTGATCCCTGATTACCCCACTCCTGACTAATAATCTAAACTGATTCCTTCTTTTTAAAATGATTTCCTGTTTTGCTGTTGCTGTTGTTTCTTAAGAACTTGAGATAGTTAAAACCTACTCTGGCACAAAAACACATACCCACATTCATTTGCATCCACGTAAGAAAAAAGACTGGAAGAAAATAAACCAAAATGTAAACAGTAATTACTTCTGATGGGAAATCTTAGGGGATTTCAATTTTCTTTTTACATTTCTATGATGTTTCCAAAAATTTCTACAATTAAGCACATATTAATTTTATAATCAGAAAACAACCTGAAATAGGGCAATTATTTAAACTCCTTATGTCTTGCTATGCCATTCTCTAATTATAATCAAGTTCTACCTACACTGATATCCTTCAAATATTGACATGGCTATTTGTGCTGGAGAAGGTAAATAACCAGTCATAATACTAATCAGATCAAAATCTCACCCACTGTTACCTACTTACATAGCTGGCTGTATATAACACGTTCCTAATGTGAGTAACATGGTAACATGTTACGCAAGAACTAGTTTATTGAAGGACTTCTCAAATTTTGTCTTCCACAGATAAGTACACATATCCTTATATTCTGGCAATGTAAGAAAAGGACAAAAAGGGGAGACTGGCCATCAGGTCACAAGCAGGCCATTTATAGGACATATTGAAGATACAAGGCTCAGACCTTAAAAAGGATCTGAAGTATAATTACATTTAAGCTCAATGTCTAAAGTTACATGCAATGTATACATTAAAGGAAATTCTTAGGTTGATAATATAAGATACCTGATGTTGGCCTATGTGAAGCACAAAATATTCCTACAGTATGTGAAATAACATAGGTTTACCTAAATTTCATGGGAAACAAAGAATGGAAAGTGTTTATCTGGCTATGATACAAAGAAATCTCAAAAAAAAAAAAGAAAAGGTCAGCAACTATTTCAGTTTCAAAGGCAGAGCCACACCACACATTTATATTATAGATATCACCACTGAAAAGAAACATGTCCTCTTAAAGTCTATATAGTTAAGCAAAAGACACTGAAATGCCCGTATAATTATTATACAAAATAAAGAAAATCCCCACGCTTACCACTCAGCTAATGAGGCTGTCTTGATATAAGCTGTGAGAAATAAATGCTCACAGTGATCCTGGAAGCAGGTAAGTGATCTTGTCCACTAGCTATTTCCAGTTCTAAGTCGTTAACCACTAGGGAATTCCTGTTTGATTTATAACACTTTGTTGATGAGTACAGGGCCATATAGCCCTGTATTTCCAGAGCTCTTTTAAAATAATAAACCTAGCAACTCTTTGGTTACCACACACAGACTAGCTTCTGTATGGAGGCAATGGCAGTGGATGTTTGGAGGCCACAGAATATGGGAGAGACATGGTCCCAGGTAGCATTAGCCTGAGGTAAACTAAGGAAAAGAGACAGTTCTTTGGACCAATAGATGCTCATCCACTCCATGCTCTTACATTGGCCTTTAGCTGCTCAAATTTCCCTTACAGAACAAAAATTATGTGTCTTATTTCTCATTCTCTAAAGCCCTTGCTCTCTCTGAGCTGAGACCTATGCTGAATTTCTAACTTACAGAACTGTAAGATAATAAATTTATGTTGTTCTTATCCACTAAAATTTATGGCAATTTTTTGAGGCAGCAATAGAACACTAACACACTCATGGTGGCTCTAATCTGCATTTACTTGATGACTATTAAAGTTGAGCACCTTTTCACATGTTTATAAATACTTGGATATCCTCTTTTGTGAAGTACCTGTTCAAGTCTTTTGCCCATTTTTTCTATTGGGTTGTCTATCTTTTTCTTATTAGCTTCTAAAATCTCTTGTACATATTGATCCAACTACATAACAGTTCTTTTTGCTTCTATCTAAATTTTTTTTTTTGTGATTTCTTTGTCTACATAAAATAGAAATATGTCTAGGGGTTGGGATAAGACAAAGAGTCTTATGGCAACTACACTTTTCCAACACAGTAGTCCATTTATTTATTTTCTGCATTTCTGCCAGTTCACAATGTATGCTGAGTCCATTAGGAGGCGGCTGGGTCCACTTCATAGTGAGCAGTACTTGGTACATTGTATGTTCTTACTAAATATGCAATGACATCAAAAATGAAACCACCTAGATGGTGCCACTATAGGTAAGTCACCTTTTTTATTCCAACAGTGCTTTTCCATGTAAGCACTATGTGGAAAGATTTTTTAGGATTGCAGTTACTGCACATACTAATAATTATCTACACCTTTACCGCACCCCTGACACTGCAGGTCTCCAGATTCACTGAATATTTAAATCAATATGTCTCAAAGTTATCAGAGAAAAGCACTAGAGTTGAATTGGGAGGTTCAGAGAGGTGCTCTCTTTGCATTTACACTGTGAATCTCTTTTTTTCAGCACTGAATTATTTTTGCTCTGTGTTCTGCAAATTAAAGCCTTTTTAAATAGAGAAGGTATACCATACAAGATGAGAAGAAATAACAGGTAATTTTAAAGAAGGTCAGAAACTCAGAATTGATGTCAATTGGCTTAATTTTTCACCTCCCAGGGCATTATTAGTTCATTGATAAAATGTGAATGGTATCTTAGGAGCTTTGATTATTAGAATCTTCACATAAGTCTAAGGCCTAGTCACTACTAAAAGTTGGTCTTCTAAGATAAAAATGCAGCAGGTCTCTTGGATTTCATTCTATTTAAAGTGCATTTACTCCCCTATCTATTATCTACCTGTTTATCAACAAAAGTTCTTATCTGAGGGCTAATTCAGTTGAAGTTCTGCTCTGTAAAATACTTGATTACATTAAGGGACACATTGGAATGATGACAAGTAGTCAACCCTGTAAAATATTCATAGTCATGAGTGTTACACTTGATCAATTCCACTTGCTGAGCATATACAGTTCTTTGTGTATTACCAAGAAACACAATAATACTAGCCTCGCGTTTCCATGGTGATTTCTGAGAGCAATGGTTAAATTTAAGAGTTACCTCTTTTAATCAATGATAATTTTCATCTAAATGATATTCTCATGTTACCCTGAATTATATTAACACGGTGTTAATTTACTTCCTGCCTCAGATCAAGGTGAAATTTATTTGCCTAGGGCAAGAGAAAGTTTTAATTTGGGGGTAGGAGTGGTTTGGAAAATGATATAGAAGCTAAGGGGCATGGTAATATCATAAATATTGCTTAAAAAGAAAACAAAGGAGATAATGGATTTGAATACAAAAAAACTTATTAACTTTTTAATAATTTTTAAAATATGCAATGGAAAAATTACCTGCTTAAGAAAGGCATTTTGCTTACCTGCTCTTAGTCCTCCAAAAAGCTGTGCAAACCAACATAAATGTCCTTTGGGGCACCATTTTTAATGTTAAATTACAGTATAAATTTCTCACTCTAAGTATCAATTAACATTTTAGTGATTCTAGCCCAGTCAATAAAATATACATCTTTAAAGAAAATTTCTACTGATCCAATTACAGCTAATCTTGTTGGGCTTCTGAAACACTAGCTAAAGACCATAAAGACTACTTCTGGCTAATGAACATTAAAAGAATCAGCACAGATTCAAGTAAGTGGATAAAGAAAGCTGTTATTATTTTAAGCAAAATTAAAACAGATGGGAGAGACTGACACACATGTATTCAGATATGTGTCTAACTCACATTTAATCTTTTATGAATGGCTGATCCCAGATGGTGATGTGTTTGAGGAGCACAATTTTAGATACAGCATCTATTTTCCTTTTATTTCAATGTACTGTGTCAATCACAACTTTTCTATTTAGTGGGCAATGCAAATATCAAAAGGAAAGAAACCATTATGAAAACAGGTTCTCCGATATTTTGAAAATGAAGTGCTGGTCAATTTATCAAACCAGGTCAAAACATATCCCCATACTTTCCATCATTTCATTCCTTTCAGGTTTGGTGCTACTACTTTCTGCATTTGCACAAATGGTGGGGTGCCAAAACGAGATGAACATGGCAAACATATCATGCTGACCAGTGACTGTGAATCCCTCATTAACCACTGAACCCAGAATGGGACATGCCCTCCCTTATTAAACTCTCACAACATGTCACCTGTACCTCCTCCAGGACATGTTTTATCTTGGATAATGATAAAAGTAAGAGAAATACTGTATTTTAGCATATTTATTTCCATGCCAATTTCTACACTGGATAGCAAGCTCCCAGGTACAGCAGCTTCTTCATCTTTTTATTTATTTATTTATTTATTTTATTTTATTTTTTTGAGACAGAGTCTCACTCTGGTGCCTGGGCTAGAGTGCTGTGGCATCAGCTTAGCTCACAGCAACCTCAAACTCCTGGGCTCAAGCGATCCTTCTGCCTCAGCCTCCCAAGTAGCTGGGACTGCAGGCATGTGCCACCATGCCCAGCTAATTTTTCTATGTGTATTTTAGCTGTCCATATAATTTCTTTCTATTTTTAGTAGAGACGGGGTCTCGCTCTTGCTCAGGCTGGTCTCAAACTCCTGAGCTCAAACAATCCCCCTGCCTCGGCCTCCCAGAGTGCTAGGATTACAGGTGTGAGCCATCACGCCCGGCCCTTCATCTTTTTAGACCCGGCATACAGCACAGTGTCCAGCAGATAGAGACAGTCAATTAAGATACATTAAATGAATACATAATAACAGTGGATACTTGTACCTATTATATGCCAGGCTACTTGTACCTATCATATGCTAGACACTTTACTTACATTCTTTTTCCCCCAGTTTTATTGAGGTATAATTGACAAATAAAAATTGTACATATTAAAGTATACAATGTGATGTTTTGATATATGTATACACTGTGAAATGATCAATATGCTCAAATTCATTAACATCCATCATCTCACATAGTTACCTTTGTGTGTGTCTGTGTGTCTGTGTGTGTGTGTGTGTATGTGTGTGTGGTGGGAATACTTAAGGTCTACTCTTGTAGCAAACTGCAAGCATACAATACAGTATTATTGACTATGGATCATTAGATCTTCAGCACTTATTCATTCTGCATAACTGAAACTTCGTTTGACCATCTCCCCATTTCCTTCATCCCTCAACCCCTGGCAACCACCATCCTACTCTCTATTTTTATGAGTTCAACTTTTTTAGATTTCACACATAAGTTAGTTCGTGACGTATTTCTCTTTGTATGTCTGGCTTATTTCACTTAACATAATGTCCTCTAGGTTCATCCATGTTGCTACATATGGCAGGATTTCCTTCTTTTTAAAAGCTGAATGTATTCCAGGGTGTGTATGTGTGTGTGCTCAGGCATGTGTGTGTATACCACATCATCTATTCATCCATCAGTGAGCACTTAGGTTGTTTCTGTAATTTGGCTATTGTGAAGAATGCTGCCATGAACACAAGAGTACAGACATCTCTTTGAGACACTGATTTCATTTCCTTTGGCTATATATCCAGAAGTGGGATCGCTGAACCATATGGTAGTACTATTTTTAATTTTTTGAGGATTTGCTTATATTCTTCCACTAAATGCTTTGAACAACCTAACCCCCATTTGACAGATTAGGCAAGATATGAAGGCTCATGCAAGGGAAGTAAAATGCTCACAGACCTTGCAGCTAGGTAGTGGCGGGGCTGGCATTCCAAAGCAGTCCTGTGTAACGTCTTTGAGCTTTCAACTACACCGCACAGCCCTTCCCCGGGCTGAGCTCCCATAGGCTCAGCCCTGAGCTGTTGGGTGGGAAGGTCTCAGGAAGTGGCCAGGGCAGTGCAGGTAGCCGAGTACAGACTCCACACACTGGGCACAGGCCTTGGCAGCCTCTGCACGGCCATGGGTGGGCGGCAATAGGAGCAGTGTCTTTCCTGGACATCTGCAACCAAACAGTCTTTTGAGTATAAACAGTAATGGGAGATACCACCACAGAAAGCAAGAACAAGAGAGGAAAACAGTGGGTGTCCTGTGATTGCCATGAGAAGTGCAGAGAGCACATGGGAAACATGCCAAAAGCTCTTCAGAAGGAACTGGAGCAGAGCCAGAGCTCCTGTAGAATAGGAGGGGGCAGGGCCAGAGAAATAACTGGGGGTGGTTATTATTATCCTATTATTACCCTGTGGAGAACTAGGAAATGTGGGTGATATTTTGAGTCAATATTTATATTTTACATGTTTTACCTCCCAAACTACATTATAATTTCCATGAAAGCAACATCCATGCCTAATATATTCCTGTGTCAGCCATGGTTCCTAGCACATTACCCTGTAATCTACTCCATATCTTCAGAAAGTAGCCATCCTAAAGGTAGCTAATGTAAGAGAATACACACCTTGGAAGTTATCCTAATGGTCTCCTAGGTCAGTTTCTATGGAGTCTAGGAAAAATAGTGCCAGTGGTAAGAGTTTCTCTAGCCCTGTCTAGAGGACAGGACTCCTGGACAGTCACCAAAGGTATTCTGATTGGTAGGGCACTGGGTCTTGAAGAAGAGAGGACACAAGAGGTCACCAGAGCTAGAGATCATTGACTTTTACTCAATTTCTTTGATTTTAATTCTATACTCAGGAAGAAAACCTCTAATCTTTACTCAGTTTGTAAAATTAGATCCCCTACTTAGAAGGGAACATGGCTGTTGTAGATGATGTGAATCACCCTGGTCCTCCTAGCAGTTGGACTGTTCACCTCACACTCACAAAGGATGCTCTTGTTTATCAGCCTTGTATGACTGATAAGGAGCCCTGCTAAAGTTTATGAACTTGACAAGCTGGAGACCCTGATCTCCAACCTAACTGCTAGTAACCTGCAGAGCCTTAAAAAGACCAGTGCACAGGAAACACTAACTAATCAAAAATCTTAATTATAATATTCCCTTCATTTAAAAAAATATATTTTAAGAGAGTATGGCATCAAATATATACTGCTTGTCTGAAATGGTTGCTTTGGATTATTTCCTACTACAGTTTGTCCCACATCCATGTGACAAATTTGAGACCAAAAGAAGACTGCTATACACTAAAAAAGGCTTTATGGAATTTAAATAATTTTTTGTATAAAATAAATCATATATTTGGAAAACTATAAATTTTCCCTAGAAAAAAATGCTATGAAATTGTGACTCTAAAATATACTAAATTGCCTTCCCAATGACCAATTTTGTTGTTTAATATTAACAAAACTATTTTTCCAAGTGCAAATTTCTGATCCACAGAATTTAAATTCAGTGATATTATTGCTTAGGTTGTGACGATCTGCCCACACGAGAAAATGAATCTTCAGTATTGCTGAGGGATTTTGTTTTTCTGAATATTCCTTCAGCTGTCACAAATGGCCAGGCCCCTGCCCTCCTTTGGAATCTTCAAAAGGCTCTTTGTTCTTGCTGAGCACCACAACCCCATGACCTGCAAGCACAGGTGTGTATGTGAGCTCTTAGTCTGACCGGAGACCTCTGAATTTTCTATAACTCAATGAGGATCAAGAAGGGACTGATCACTATAGGGAACTGGTCTAGACTTCATAAATGAGGAGTCTTAGCAGCTGCCAAGGATAAGGCATCTTTGGAGAAACAATCTTGCTGGGAAGTCACTTTCCTCCCTCTAGCTGGAAGCGCTCATCCCTGGCAGCTGTTATCGTAAGGAGAGCGATGCCAAGCTGACAGCAGCTGTTACAAAGATGCCGAACAGAGATTCCAGGAGGAAGGCTGGGTCCAAGTAATAGTGCTTTTACGAAAAAGTGTGCAGAGGTCCCGGGGTCAGCACTGCAGATTTCAACCAGTGGGATGCACTTAAGAGCTATAGCTGGGGTTGTTTTACTCCTCACTGAGTGGGTAATGCCATTGCATGGTTCTGCTCTCCTGACAGAAAAAGAAATCAGACTGCTAGTCATACAAAGCTATCAAAAGAATGGATGACACGGATATAACTGTTACTGGTATTGTCCAAGGTTCTCCTGCTTCCATGTGATAAAGTCTGAAGACCACTCATCTCAGTCGAGTCTTGGTTGGGTGTCACTGTCTTGGTTGACGTGGAATTCAGATGCTCTGAGACAGCTTTGTCTTTCAAACGTCTGGAGTTGCCAGTCCCCCAGGCAGTACAGCACAATAGTTAAAAGCTTGGAATTTACAGTGAGATAGACATAGGTTTGAATCCTGGGTCTACATCACACCAACTGTGTAATCCAGGAGGAGTTACTTAATTTCTTTGTGCTTTAGGATACCCATCTATGAAATATGGATAATCAGAGGAGCTAATGCAGAGTGCTGTTGTGAGAATAAGATCATGCAGACACAGGGCCCAAGCCAGCATGCTTACCATAAATGTTCATTATTATGACTTTATTAAAAATAATAAGCTTGGTTGTTAAACTTCTGAGAAAAGGCTTTGAAAGAGAAATTAGGGGTTTGTTTTGTTTTGTTTGAGGAACTGATTCTTTTAAGGAAAGAGGGTCTGATGACCATATTTTTTTTATCAAAATTCCATGAGCTTTGATGCTATAAAGTTCAGAGCCTACTCCTGTTCCAGCAAGTCCTTTGGATGGGGACGTCCAGGAGGCAATTTGATAGATAAGCCTGGACCTTGGAGGAGATTGAGGTTAGAGATACAGATTTGGAAGCTTCGTCCCAGAGAAAAAAGTCAAAAGACCAGCTGCCAGAGACTCCTGAGTGGGCCAAGCTCTGCGGTGGAGCTGCATGCATTGATTTTTGGATAAGGTGGTCTTTCTAAGAACTAATGCAGTTTAAATGTTGAAAAATTTAGTGTTCAAGGTGGCAGTCGTGAAAGATAGATCAGGTGACACACATAGATAACTGAACTCTTATTCAAAGACAATGTCTAATCCAAAGCTGGCTTCATCGCCTCAGTGGTCCTAATGCTTCTTTCCATTGCTACTTTACGATTAGGGAATGCAAATCAATTTTAACATCAGAAACATGAAACAAGCAAAAGCTAAATTTCCTTTAGAAAAAATATTATATATTATAACCTACATAGTCACGTCTTTATATTAACACACTTCAGTAAACAAATACTTAACCAAGGACCCACTGAGTGCCAGACTGATTTAGGTGTTAGGGATGCAAAGGCATTAAGTGAGTGGCTTATTATGTGCTAGGCATTGTTGTAGGTGCTTTGAAATCATTGACTTACTGAATTCTCACAACAATGCTATGAGTATCTACCGATACTATCATTATGCACATTTTACCAATGAGGAAACTAAGGCATAGAGGGGTCAACCAAGATCACAAAGTTAGTACAGGCAGAATCTGAATTTGATCTGGCTCCAGGTCCTGTACCTCTACCACTCTGCTAGACCCCCTTTCAGAACGGGTGGGAGGGAACGTCTGTTTCCTCAAGGAGCACACAGTCCAATGGGTAGAGCATTCTGAGCTACCAATTCTGTTTTCCAGTCAGATTTCCATGGTAGGTCTTCATTAAAGTAATATAGCCAACGGCTAATCAAATTCATTTACCAAGATATCCATTTTCTTCTAAAGAGGTTAAATTTTCTTTAGATACTTGTGTTTTGTAATTAAACTTCATTTTGAAATAGTTGTAGATTCACATGCAATTACGAGAAATATTATAGAGAGATCCTGTGTATATTTTACCCGGATTCCCCCAATGGTGATATCTTATAAAACTATAGCTCAGTATCACAACCAGGATATTGATACAGATAAAAGACACTAATAATCTTGACAAAGTCAAGATATAGAACATTTCCATTGCTGCATGGATTCCTCATGTTGCCCTTTTATAGTCACACTCATTTACATTTCCCACCCTCTCCTTACTCTCTAAGTGGCAACCACTAGTCTATTTTCATTCTATAATTTCATCACTTCTGTAACTTTCAGATAAATGGAATCATATAGCATATAACCTTTTGGACTGGCTTTTTTTCACTCACTGGACATTCATCCAGGTTGTTGCATGTATCAATAATTCATTCCTTTTTACTGCCAAAAAGTAACAAAAATATGGATATACCAGTTTGTTTAACCCTTTACCGGTTGAAAGACGTTTGGGCTGTTTCCAGTTTTTGGCTAGGGCAAATAAAGCTACTATAAACATTTGTGTATGGGTTTTTGTGTGAACATAACTTTTCATTTCTCTGGAATAAATGTTCAGGATTACAACTGCTGGGTCACAGAGGGGTAGCATGTTTAGTTTTTTAAGAAGCTACAAAACTGCTTTGTAGAGTGGCTATACCATTTTTACATTGCCAATAGCAAGCAATACATGAGTGATCTGCTTTCTCTACATCATCACCAGTATTTGGTGTGGTCACTGTTTTTATTTTAGCCATTCTGATTTGCATGTGGTGATATTTCACTGTGGTTTTAATTTGCATTTTCCTAACAGCTAATGATGTTGACCATCTTTTCCACGTGCTTACTTGCCATCTGTATATCCTCTTCAGTGAAATAACTGTTCCTGTATTTTGCTTATTTTCTAATGGGATTGTTGGTGTGTTTTTTATCTGTTGAGTTTTGAGAATTCTTTATATATTCTAGATACTAGTCTTTTGTCAGATATGTGGTTTGTAAATATTTTCTCCTAGTCTGCAGCTTGTCCTTTCAACCTAACAGGATCTTTCTTCACAAAGCAAATGTTTTAAACTTTGATGAAGTCAAATTTAGCAATTTTTTCTTTTAATTGCTGTCAACAACTCTGTGTCTAATCTTAGATCCCAAAGACTTTCTTCTATGTTTTATGTTTTACCTTTAAATCTGTGATCCGTTTTGAGCTAATTTTGTATAAAATTGGAGACTTAGGTCAAGAATTTTTAATTTTGCTATTGGATGTCCAATTGCTCCAGCACCATTTGTTGAAAACTCTGTCTTTCCTTCATTGAATTGCTTGTGCATCTGTGTCAAAAACAAGCTGAGCATATTTGTGTGGGTTTATAGCTGAGCTGTCTGTTCTGTTCCATTGATCTACGTGTCTATCCCTCACAGTAATCAAGACTGTAAGGTATTAGCATAGGAATATAATATATAATATATATTCAAGCTATAAAATAATTCTTAAAATTAGGTAGATTGATTTTCCACACTTTGTGTTCTTTCTCAAAATTGTTTTAACTTTCTAGTTTCTTCACTATTCTATATAAATTTTAGAAATATATTATGTCTATCTATAAAAAGCCTACTGGAATTTTGATAGGAATTACATTAAATCTATAGATTAATTTGGGGAGAACTGACATTTTACTATCATCTAATCATGAACACAGAATATATCTCCATTTTTAAAAGATTTTCTATGATTTCTTTCATCAGTATTTTATGGTTTTAGTAACAAATCTCAGATTTCACTTTTTGTGCAGCTGAAAATAACATTATATTTTTAGTTTTGATGTCTACATATCCATTCCTAGTATACAGAAAGCCAATTGATCTTTGTATGTTTATCTTGTATCTTATGATCTTGCTGAACTCACTTATTACTTCTAGGAGTTTTCTTGTGATTCCTTGGGATTTTCTATGTAGACAATCATGTCATCTGTAAATAGGGACAGTTTTATTTCTTCCTTTCTAATTTTCATACTTTTTATTTCCTTTTCTTGCCTTACTGCTTTGGCTAGAACTTTGTGAAAGCAGACATTTTAGGAAAAAAGCATTCTCTCTTTTACCATTAAGTAAGTTAGCTATTCTTTATCAAGTTGTTAGATGATCTTTATCAAATTGAGGAAGTTCCCCTCTATCCTATTTTTCTGAGAGATGTTTTTGTTTTTGTTGTATGCTTTTGTCATGAATAAGTGTTAACTTTTGTCAAAGTTTTTTTCTGCACAGATCAATATAATCATGTGATTTTTCTTCTTTACTCTCTTAATATGCTAAATTACACTGATTTTCAAATATTGGAAAAGGCTTGCAATCCTGTAATAAATCCCATTGGTCATGGTACATAATTCTTTACATGTATTACTGAATTCTACTTGGTAATTTTTACATCCATATTCATGAGAGATATTGGTCTATAGTTCTCTCTCTCTCTCTTTTTGGTACTGTCTTTGGTTTTGGTATCAGGGTATCAGCTTCATAAATGAATTGGAAAAGGTTTTCTCCTCTTTGATTTTCCAGGAGAGATTGTGTAGAATTGTGTTAACTCTTTAAATATTTGATAGAATTCTCCAGTGAAATCATCTGGGCCTAGAGATTTCAGGGAGTTGTTCAATTCCATTTTCTGAATAGTTAAAGGATTATTCAAATGATCTACTTCATGTTGGGAAAATTGTGGTAGTTTGTGTTTTTCAATGAATTGGTCTATTTCATCTAAGTTGTCAAATTTATGTGTGTAGAGCTATTCAGAATATTCCCTTATCCTTTTGATGTCCGCAAGGTCTATAGTGATAGCTCCTATTTCATTCCTGATGTTGATAATTTGTGTCTTCTCTCTCCTTTTTACTGTGTCAGTCTTGCTAGATGTTTGTGAATTTTATTGATCTTTTTAAAGAACCACATCTTTGTTTCATTGAATTTCTCCATTGGTTTTCTGTTTTCAATTTCATTTATTTCTGCTCCCATTTCTAAGTCCATCTTCTGCTTGTTTGGGGTTCATTTTACTCTTCCTTTTTTAGATTCTTAGGTAGAAACTTAGATTACTGACTTGAGATATTTCCTCTTTTCTAGTGTAAGCATTTAGTGCCATAGATTTCTTTTTCAGCACTGATTTAGCTGAGTCTCCAAATTTTGATTTGTTGTACTTTCATTTTCATTCAGTTCAATGCATTTCTTTAATTTCTCCAGAGAATTTCTCTTTAACCCATGATTTACAGGCCTGTTTTTTAATTTCCCAGTGTTGGTGATTTTCCTGGTGTCTTTCTGTCACTGATTTTTAGTTTTATTCCATTGTGGTTAGAGAACACACTCTATAATATTTCAATTCTTCTTGGTTGATGCTGTTATTAAGTTTTTCTATATGCTTGATGATTTTCTGTCTAGTTGTTCTAGCAGTTGTTGAAAGAACAGTGCTAAAGTCTCCAAGTATAATTGTGGATTTCTCTATTTATCTTTTTGGTTCTATCAGTTATTACTGATGGCTATAATCAATCACTTTATTCTGCTTTTCCCTACTCTGCTGTTACTTCTTTTCCTACCCCCTCGGTAAAACTTCCAACAAATAATAAAAAGTTCTCTGGGCACTTTCTTTACAAACACAACTTCATATCAGTAATTAATCTATCTACTTCAGTGTCATTATCACAAACTCTGATTGCAGTTTAACACTGAAGGCTCTCCCCGCCTTCTCCCAGAGACTGCAGTAGGTGAAGGTGAGGGATGACTTTTCTGTTCCCCAGCCTTGGGCTTCTTCTCCTCCTGTCCCCTCATCGGCTGCCTCTGCCTCCTCCAGGACTGAAGGGAATAGGGAAGGAAGGACACACGGGGAACAGGGACAGTGGTCTTACTGACTTGCACCCTTTGGCAGTGATATCCTCTGACTGAGTCAAATGTTGAAAATGGTCCCTGTCTTGGATGCAACTTAGGTTCTCCTCCAGCTCCCTTCACTGCGGCCTCTCGCCTGCGGTTTCCTCTGACTGGGTGAATGTACCCCCTGCTGGTAGCTCATATGGCCCCCTCTGCCCTAGGAATCTTGGTCTCCCTATTCTTCCAGGCAGCCCTCTAGAGCAGGATCCAGGAGAACCCTAGGCCAGTTCCGAGCCTTAGATCACATTTGGGAAACATACTTTTTGACCCATCGTTGCTGAGGATAGAGTGAGTTCTCAACCACAGCCTTCTTTTTATTTAACTGCCTGGCAAGCAAGCTCTGGTCAGAGCCATTCAGTCTTTATATACATCACATGTCAGTCCAGCATGCCCCCTAAATTGTGTGGGACACAAATCAGATATCCAAGCAATCTCCTTAAAGCTTCCCTGACTTGGGCTTGGGGTCAGCAGAAAGCACCCTTTCTCCACTGCCGGGGGGATGTTGAGATTCACAGCAGAGAGAGTTCCAAAGAAACCTTCTCTATGATCTCTAGCTTCTTGTTCTTTCCAACTCGAACTTTAGAAATGGATAAGGGGACCATGGGTTGAAACACTAGTATCTCACTTCGAAATGTGGGGGCCTGGCCCCACTGTTCTGGGCCCTCAGTGGAAGGTGAAACTGAAATTGTCTACTTTAATATGTCCTGTTGAATGGTTCTTTCATCAACTGCCAAATTCATTCAAAGCCAAAAGAGTTTTTTCCTGCCACAGTACAAAGAAATAAATGGAACACTTTGTCATAAAATGTTGTCTATCCCACTGTTCTGAATATAGATTTATGTCTAAATTCTGATTCAAAATTTGTGAACTTATATTCATAGCAGTGAAAGGATGCCAGTGGCATCAAAATATCTATGCTCACCCTCTACCTTAATGAGAGTTCCTCATGAGATTTTATGTTTCTCTCCAACTGAAGTAAAAAGAAGAAAAAACAAGACCAGCATTGCTGAAGTTTCCAGAGAACACAGCCCCTTGGAAGTCTGCCTGCTGGGAGCTCACGCACTCCCCAGTTCATCTCTTAGCAGCACCTCTGGGGACAGAAAAAAAAGTCATCAGAGACTTGTATGGGACTGGGGTTCAAGTGTACTGGTTTTTCATCTTCTTGTCCTTAGATGACCACTCAGTAGCTCTCCTTTTTTTTTATTAACTCCTTTTCTGCATCCTACTTTCTTAGTCTTCAGAAGCTTAACTAGATACTGCCAATGTAACTACATTTGGCACAGATATGTATAGTCTGCCGTCCTCAACCCCTGGGCCATGGCCCAGTACTAGTCCGTGGCCTGTTAGGGAACAGGCTGTGTATCACCTCCTGAGCTCCACACTACCTTCTGCCTCACCCACAACACCCCAGTCCCCCACCCCCAGTCCGTGGAAAAACTGTCTTCCATGAAATTGGTCCCTGGTGCCAGAAAGGTTGGGTACCACTGCATATAGTTATTCAGAGACAGGTGGTAATGGTTTCCTAAAGTTCTGTGATAAATATAAGAAACAACCCAAAACATCAAGGAATTTATTTGAAAGCAGCATAATTTGGGTGTTGAGTTGCCCAAGACATAGTCATCTTCAGTTTGCCTTCAGAGAATCTCAGAAAATCCTAGAATATACACACAGAGACATTCGTCACCCCTACTTACTCTCACAGTTGAAGCTCAAGTCAGCTCGTAACAGTGAAAAGGAGAGAAGGTTCTGGGGAAGCGGCCACATTCCAAGTGATTTGGCATGGCAAAATCTTGGACTGAATTTAATCACAGGCCTAAAGTTTTCAATCTCTCTAAATTTCTGTAGGCAATATAAATTACATTGGCATACACATTTTTCCATTTCAATAACAAAGCCACAAAGATCTTTATGTTCACAGACAAATCTTTAATATTGTAAAAGAAAAACAGCAGCCAATATAAACTCAAAAATTCCAAATAGGGGCATGCTTCCCTGATTTTTCTCTTCAGAGTCAGTAAGAATGCATCTCAGATAGAGGGAAAGACAAGCTTGGAGCTCTCCTTTGCCAACTCCCTTCCTCCACCCTAACATGCATTTTACTCAGACATAACATGCTTTATTAACCAAGTCTCCCCCGCACGGCTTTGATATTTTGAACCTAATTGAATATGACTGATCACAGCTCCCGGCTCACATTTGTGGGCAGAGTTTTGCTTGCACACATAGTACATACATCTTTGATCAAGACCAGCTGAGAACACCAGCTTAAGTAGGTAGACTTGGCAGAATTCTGAACCTTGGCTATTCTATCAAGACTAAGGACTGCATGCTAATTTTCAGAAGTTTTTCTGTTCTCATGGAACTAATTCAACATAAGTCTGTATAAGGGAAGTAAAGTTAAAACAACTAAAATAATTTCTGTTCCTTCTTGATTATAGCAAAATAGACTGAACGATAAGTGCAGTTTATAAATTCTGAGCCTATGATCACAGACAGGAACTATAAACCATAAATGTCAAGTAAACACAGACCAAGTTAATGTCAAAGTCAAATAAAATATATATCAAATTGAATGATACCTATTTAATGATATGCATAATCACAGTAATTGCTCGGCTAGATGGGAGGAGGGGCCAACGATACATTTTATCAACCTCACAAATCAGATGGCCCTGCTGGCCACCCACTCTCTTCAATCCTACTCCAAATCCCAAAGGACAAAGCCCCTGATCTGAAAGGGAAGGCCCAGGGGCCACAAATACACATTTATTCTCTCTACTCCTTCCGCAGGCCAGAGGCACAGCCTGGGACTGCGAAGTAGAGAAAGGTCTCCCTGCACACTTCCTGCTTGGAGGCTCAAATAAGCTACCCAGAGCTACCAGATGCACAGCTTCTTTTCATTGGCATAACTCCAGCACCAAGCCGTTAGGGACAGTTTACTACAAGGATGACCCCTGGAAAGACTGGTGCTTGTGTTGTGAGATGAGGAAGAAGATTGGCACAGCAGTGTGAAAGAGCCTTAGAAATTCACCTCTTGGTGCATATTGGTTAATCAGTTTGCTTTCCTAACATCTAGTCATGAAGGAAATGGGAGTTTTGAGGAATATGAAGGTATTGGGTTCCTACAGAAAAGAGGGATAATAAATTTTACAAAAAGGTGCCCAGCCCAAAAAACCCCTACTTCTTCACTTAATGCTTGTATCGAGGACAGGCCCTATTCCCTCTCCCCTCCTTCTAGAACCCTTTCATCCTGTCCATCTCCTCACCAAACCCGTTCACAGTTGGATGAGCCAGCAGTGGGGATAAGATACCTGCAAAGGCCCAGCTTTGTGATTCCATTCTTAGGGGAGCGTCCAGGATTCTTTTCAGGGTTGGGTCTTGTTTTGATTGGGAGGGAGTGGGGTATAAGAATGTTTACAGCCTGCTGAGAATCTTTGCTTAGTGCAAACAACACCCAAGAGGAATTTTAGAATACATTCCAAAATGGGAATACATAAAACTTTCTATCCAGCTATAATCATTCAGGAAAAATAGAGGAGAATTCGCATCTCATCTGTGTTATAAATGACACACTGCGGGTATTTCCTAAAAGCAAACGTGGTGACACTTCTACCATTGATAATCTGGGTCCTGTCCTGTTCAACTGACATTGCAAATTAATATCAATTAATACCTCTCCCTACTTGCTTTTGAATGTCTTATAACTGCCACAAATAATCATCCCTTTGTGAATTATACAAGGCAAGTGTTGATTTAATCAAAGGAGTAATTTCGTTATCAGACAGAATTCTTGTGGACAGAGGCTACATCATGTTCATATAATAGGAGGCCATGAAATCACTGGCTTCCTACATCTTCCTATGGAACTGGGTAGTTTTAAAATATGTTCACAAATCCTTTGACATACCTCCCTTTAAAAGGTAGAGACTGCTTAGCCCCTCTGTATTTTGGGCCTGCCTCGATGAATAGATGCAGCAGGAGTGACCCTGTGTGACTTTAAGGAAAGATCAAAAAAGTGATATGGTCTGTCTCTGTCTCTTTTCTACTCTCTCCCAGGACAGATGCCTTTGGACCCCTGTAAGCCATGCCACGATGTAAGACACAGAGCTACTCTAGAACGGCCATTCTAGAGGAAACCACAGGAAATAACCACATAGAAGGAAGGAGAGAGAGAGAGGCCCAAGGAATGTCAGCTGTTTGAGTCTTCCAGCCCAGGTGATTGACAGGTGAGTGAAGAAGCCTTTGAGATTATGCCAGCCCCAGCCACAGTCTGATTGTAATCTCCCAGGATACCGTCACTAGAACTACCCAGCTAAGCCACTCCAAATTCCTAATCCAAAGAAACGATGAGAGATTATTATTATTATTTTAAGCCACTAACTTTTGGGGTGATTTTGTTATGCAGCCACAGTAAGTGAAAGAGGAGCTATGATGGAATCAGAAAAAGAGGACAAAAAAAGTGCTATCTATCAACTCCCAAGATCAAACAAGGAAATCGTTAGCATTCATAAGAACCTCAGGAAAAGTCTTCAGGAATGATGAAAGTAGGTACAATTCATCAATAAATGCAATGAAAAACAACACTAGAATAGTCATCTGTTTATTTCCATACTGGGTAACCTTTATGAGAATTTTCCACATTTATGGTTAAAAGAAATATAGTAAGACTGACCCTGAGCAGAACCTCATAGGCCGGCAGCAGAGTCAGAGGCAAAGGAAAGAGCTGGGGCGTGGCTCCGCCATCTCCACGTAGGTGCCAACTCCATCGCTGGTTTCCTACCTTGTGACTTTTCTCAACAGATGGTGCAGCTGATACAGCGCTAGTGTTTCCCCCAACACAACTCTGAATCACTCTGAAAAGGAGGACTTCTCCCTTCCAAGGGACATGGAACAGAGTTGGAGTCCAGTCAGGAAAGGTGGTATCCATCACTGGACCAGAGATAGTGAGTCTATGACACCCATGTGTCCTGGTGAAGCTGAACTGAGGGTGACGCTCAGGAGATGGCAAATGGGGGCATGCAGGCCGGAGGTAGCCACAGAACCACTTCCCTGGCCCACTCAGTGTTTTCCAAACAGAAAATTTCTAGCTGTCTAGCTTCTCTTGAGATCTTTGAGATCTAGCAACCCTGGGTATGCACTCCCACCTGGTCTCAACCAGCGGGAGCTGACCAGCTGTTTCTCCCTTTAGACACAACATGCTCTCTCTGCCGCAGTCCCCTTCACTCCCCACTGTTTTATACCTGAGCTCACTTCACTCATTTACTTTATACTTCTGGTCCCTGTGGGCATCTGAGCTTGGGTTTCATGACCTATATACAAACAGAGGGTTTCAGACTCCAAACCACCAGGTGCTTCTGGATCACACCATAGGTTTGAAATTCTTGGTGGTTTGGAAATTCAAGTAAATTCTGCTGTTGTGCCCTGGCCAATTTCTTCCCCTAAATTACAAATGTGGGACCATGACAAACCCATACACCTAACAGTTACGTAAGTCACCTTACAACGCTGTTATTCAATAGTGGAGTGCTAAGTTTGCCCCTAGAAATACATAGTGAGCTTATTTGATACATCCTAATTATCTGTAAAATACAAACTGTATCCATATACACAGATCTAACATTCCCAGCCCAAATTACAGTAATGTGGAAAAGAGTCAATTGTCAGTCAGTTCTGAGGTTAGGATGGACAGAAATGGAATAATGAGATCTATATATCATGAATAACAATTTAATCACTTACCATGGAATATCTTCAAGGTGATTTCTACTGGTGAGTTAATTAGACAGTGGGGGTATTTGTTGAGAGTTTAAGATCAGCATTTCCGTGTGTGTGTGTGTGTGTGTGTGTGTGTGTGTGTGTGTGTTTGTGTGTATGTTTTAGAGAAAACAAGGACAAAACAACTCACCAGTTCCAGACATTGTCTGTGCCCATAGGCAGCAGCATAATGTATGCTATTGTAACCTTCTTTGTCCCGGATAGATGGATTTGCATCATTTTGAAGCAGAAACTCTAGACATCTGTAAGTATAAAGATGAGGTGTTATTTTAGCAACATCTTGGGACCAAAAGGGATAATTTATGTAAATCTTCCTATTATGAATGTTCCAGGAAGCACTTCATGAATTTCAGTGTTTCTTTAAAAATTCTACAGCAATGAAGCCTTGTGTTGGAAGGGGTGTGTGTGTGTGTGTGTGTGTATTGTGTAGCTATCTTTGAGTTTGAAATAGCCATTCTAGAATTCAGGAGAAGCTTTAGGAACAAGAAGACAATTAAGGTTTTTGTTTCCTCTCATCTTAAGTTACAGAGCATGGGTGTCATCAAGATTACTGAATAGTAAGTTGTAGAGCTCTATGTTCAAAAAACAAAGTCTTACACATAATAAAGTAGCGGTCAGGCCTTGCAATAGGGCAAATCTCAATGGGGAGGGGCTTATTTTTAACCTCACTCTAAAGTAAAAAAGGTAGAAAATGAAAGTTAAAAAGAGTAAATAGGCCGGGTGCGGTGGCTCACACCTGTAATCCTAGCACTCTGGGAGGGCGAGGCGGGTGGATCGCTCAAGGTCAGGAGTTCGAGACCAGCCTGAGCAAGAGCGAGACCCCGTCTCTACTAAAAATAGAAAGAGATGATCTGGCCAACTAAAAATATATATAGAAAAAATTAGCCGGGCATGGTGGCGCATGCCTGTAGTCCCAGCTACTCGGGAGGCTGAGGCAGGAGGATCCCTTAAGCCCAGGAGTTTGAGGTTGCTGTGAGCTGGGCTAATGCCACGGCACTCACTCTAACCCGGGCAACAGAGTGAGACTCTGTCTCAAAAAAAAAAAAAAAAAAAAGATATAAAAAGAGTAAATAATAAAGAATCCAAGAATAGCCTAACTAATAAAAATAATGGAAAGGGTAAACATTTAAAAGAAATAAAGAATTAATTTTGTAACCACATATGAAGAAAGAGCCTTCAATTGTACCAGTAGGAATACAGATCAGACAGAAAATTTTAAAAGGATTTCAGACAGAGTTGTAATTTTTTTGAAAAAGCCACAGTCTCAGGAAAAGGTTAGAGGAGGAAGCATGGCTCTACCTTTGCTGAAGAGCCAGGACGCAAGAACTCAAGGATTTAATGAGTTCCGGTCAGGGCCTATTGCAAATGGTCCAATCCTCCTGGTACAAGACGGAATAACTAAGCAGAAAGCAAAGCTCCAGAATTCAGTATTATCTCTGTGACAGTGGGCCAAACACATCCTTTACAAGATTAAGATGATTCAATTTCATACTCAAATCAAAATTTTAAAATTCTAAATATAACCCTATACTTTAAATGAGAAATTTTCCAGTGGAAAATTTATATCTATAGTTTACTCAAAAAACTTTAAATGGCATTTATCTATCTTTTGGTATAAAGCAAGAGGAATAAATAAATCACACACAGAAACAGTTAAAACAGACACATCAATTTCCAGAAGAACTGATGAAAGATTTAAGTTTTTTTTAAACTAAATACCTACATTTCACATGCTTTATCCATAAAACGCTTCATAATAAATCAAACTATTATTAGAGTCCTGCTATCATGCTGTCTTTGGTCATTTGCACCTTATAAGGAAGAAGTCCTTTCTCATTTTGGTAATGCAATGTCCATGGACAGCGTCCCAGGTGTGACTCATATTAAACCGAATTTCGCTCTTCAAATAAAATCATTCAATAGGAGTAACATTCTAGTGGACACACAATCTCCAACTTCCGAATGGATTATCCTCCAAAACTCAGCTGAATTTGTAATTTGGAAAACCCACAGAATATAGCTGAACTATACACTATCAACGTTACTATTATAATGACACAGTACTGTAGAATTTGGATATTCTCCACCTCGTTTCTAAAGAAAAATGAATTTCATGTTTTCAGTGGGGATGCTTTTCTCCTCTCAGGGCCCTGACTAGCAATTTTGGCAATAAGAGGCAAAATTAACAGACGCACATTAGGTCAAGGGTGCACTTGGACACAGGGAGTAGCCTCCCTTTGCCTAACAGAGCTCTCGGGGCTGGTTCCCTGTCCCCCCCCCCCCCCCCCGACACTCTTGCTCCCTCCATCCCCATCAGCTGGACGAGGGCTGGTCTGGCCCAGGGCAAGCTTGCAGTTCACTGGAGAAAGGGGCATTTGCTGAGGTAGCTTAAAATTCTACAGACTTCTAATATCATTATTTTAAATTTTGGAGTAGTGGGGCAAAATCTTCAGTCATTCTACTTTTCTCATAGCCGTGTTTC
Organism: Lemur catta; assembly: GCF_020740605.2. Classification (NCBI taxonomy): domain Eukaryota; kingdom Metazoa; phylum Chordata; class Mammalia; order Primates; family Lemuridae; genus Lemur; species Lemur catta. The sequence continues at coordinate 34,239,824 of NC_059135.1, read as the reverse complement.
TTGTCCTCACTCCAATTACAGCAAAGTGATGTCCCACAACTTGCACTGGGGCTACACTCTCTACCTACTCCTTTCCACAGCAGTCTGGGCATGGGAGGAGCCCAGTGGGATGAGGGAAGACCCTGGAGTGGACATAAGCATTTGACTCACAGAGGAACTGGTTCCTCTGACGATCAGGGAAGAGAATAAACAAGTCGAGAACTATGTGCCTGCAGGCTGGCAGAGCACTGTATCCACTGGGTCCCACAGGGGCAGGGCACAAAACGTGGGCACCAGTTCATTTGTTTGTTTATTTATTCAACAGGTACCGAGCACTGACTAGGAGCCAGGCACCACGGTGGGCACTATAAGCTTCTTACTGGGACTCACGGTGCAGAAAGGACTCTCAGAGCTTCCCTGTATATCAATCCCCGGGTAGCGGCAGGCACTTCAGCCCCTATCACAGCAACAGCTAAGTCTCTGTCAGAAGCCAGAGAGAGGCAGGAGGGATGAGGTGGCCCAGGAGCAGCTGTTTGCAGGGACAGGAGGCTGTTTGTAAATTGACACGTGTGTGGGGCAGGCGGCAAGGGGAAAATACAAATGGGGTATTTCACACCAAAGTCTTCAGAATCTTAACAGTTACCCCAGGTCATAAAAGCAGAACCTAAGGCCCCAAGAAGAAGCAAATTTGTCCCCTGAGGCACATAGTGCATGGCAGAGTCAGAAATGGTATTTGAGACACCAGGCCCTAAAAACCACTGACCTACACCCGGTGGTGGCTGAAGCAAAGCTTACAATTTTAGAAAGTTCCCTGTGTGAAAATAGCAGAATTGAAGGATGTATTAAGAGAACAGTTTCTTTGCCTTTAAAGGCAAGCCCATATCATTTCCTCAAGATCCCACGTGAAACCCCAAAATAGTAAGGCAGGCAACATGGCAACCGGAGAAGCAGACGAAGGATCAGAAATGGCACCTTGTCTTAAGTTGAGAAGAAACTTACAGCGCGGCTTCCTTTTCCTTCAGCTCCCTGGCTCTTTCAAGTTCTTCTGAATTTTCATGGGCATTTCCTAAGATAGCCTTACTTCTCAGCATAAGGGATAGAAAAAAAACTGCAATTAATATTTTTAAAGGAAAAGTTTTTAATGGTTTTGGTACAGTTTATATCTCAATGCTTTTTACCCCAACCCAAAGGAAATAAGCACGACTGATTTTCACTGAAGATATCCATGGTTTTCTCCAAGGCCACCCAGTAAATCTATTCTCTCCCAACGAACCCATTTGAGAACATGACTTTCTAAAACTTCCATCTAGGTATCAGTGATTAAGGCAGCAATCAAGTTGCCAACTCTTCCATAAACTTCCCAAGTGAAGAAGTGACTTAGCTCAAACTTCTCTGACTCCTACCACACTCCTCACTGCCTCCTTCCCAGTTTGGCATCTCCCCTACCCAGGAACGGGGTCCTAATCACCCATCATCTGCCAGAACAATTCATCATCCAGGATCCTTTTTTCCAGCTCTTAACAGAGGTAGTATACGTGTCCCCCCATCCTCCACCACCCTCACTCTATTCCAAGTTGAACAGCATAGAGCCTGGTACACAGTAGATGCTCAATAAATGTTTGCTGAATTAATAACCTGCATGGCTGTGGGATCCAGAGTGCTACATCTGATATTATTACAATTACATTATATATTTTACATATAATAAATATGTATTCTATAACTATGATGAGCATTTTCAAATATGGATCATAACCCAGTACTGAATTGTGAAAGCAATTTAGTGGGCTGCAGTCAGCAGGGGATTTTTCCTAATGAAACAGAAGAGGAAATGTCAGAATGCATCACACAAAGTAAAAGTAAATATGACTTTATGAAATTTTAATTTCCATCTTATATACATACATACAAAACAAATATAAGTGAATATGTGCATTGGGTCATGATCCAAGATGTATTTCTTCTTGTATGTCACCATCTAACAGCCATTGACCTATGGGAGAAGCGGTTAGCACTGACCCAGAATCAATTCCACAGTACAGCGCAGCAAATAATTCAATAGTTCTTCAAACAATGTCACCAAAAAATATTCCTACGAAGAAGGCCCCGCCTGAAGCCTTTGAGTACAATTTCATAAATCGTGGGCATCTCCCCCACCTTTTCCCCTTGTACTTCACTTACTTAGCCACCTACAGAATCCAAACATGTCCTAGGGCAACCAACGTCCTCTCCTCCAGCTCCTGAAAGAGCATTCACGCCCCGGTTTGGAACAATAATGCCTGGTTTACATGTACTGGCGCTGCATTTGAAGGCCGTTGGGATTGGGCATGGGTGGATGTTTTTGACATATGACATATATATTAGCAAATGTAAGTTTTACAGCAAACGAAGCATTTAAGTAGTGATAATGAAAACTACAGTATATGTCAAAATAAATTACAACTGGTTTTGAATGAACTGAAAACCTGGGCTTGACAGCTCCACTTGGCATTCAACCCAAAGAAGAGAGAAGACAAGTTATTGTGCAGTGACACGTAATAACCACACATAAAGCAAGCAGAATGGGAAAACCCAGGTGAGGAATGAAGCAGGTCCAACTCCTTTGGGTCTGGATAAAAGAGATTTTTTTTTGTAGTTTCTGTGAAGCAGTATGAGGAAAACTGAGCAACACCTCCCCGCTCCCCACCCCTACCCCCAGAGGAAGCATAAGCAAGGCTGCCATTACTTTCTATCCATGTCTGATGCAGCGGCATAGTGCAAAGCTGTCCGTCCCCAGTCATCTGTTTCATTAACATTGGCCCCTGTGGTTACTAATGTCTCAATACAGTGGAAATGACAATTTGCAGCTGCATAGTGCAAAGGGGTCCTGAAAAACAAACAGCAATTTATTACTTAATTCAGTCAGGAAAACAGATGCATCACTGGCACTAGCGCTGACAGCAGTATTCCCAGGGGTGTGGAAAGCTCTTCGACTCTCCGTGTGTGGAGGCCACGGTTGTACCTTCCTCTGACTATACAGGTTGGGGATCCCTTATCCAAAATGCTTGGGACCAGAGTGTTTTGTATGGTTGAGCATCCCAAATCTGAAAATCCAAAATCCAAAATGCTCCAATGAGTGTTTCCTTTGAGCATCACATCAGTGCTTAAAATGTCTCAAATTTTGGAGCATTTTGGATTTAGGATTTTCAAATGAGGGATGCTTAACCTCTATAAACTAGAGCTGAAGCTACAAAGACAGTGGCTTCAGACCAGGCCATCCAACACAGATCTATCCTTTCTTTCTATTCCTAGAGCCTATCCAAGTCCGCATTATTGCTTTTTTGAACCATTGCAAGACCATCCCATTGGCCTCCCTGGCTCTAATTAAACTTTCAGCTAATTTTTAGTTAATACGAATGAAAAATTGCATTTTCTAAGGTACGGTACCCACAGATGATAATCCTGTTCTAAAACCTTTCATCCTCCCCACTGAACAAAGGCTTGGTTCCTCAGCTTGGAATCGAAGATCTTCTCAAGCTGGTTCTAGTCTCCTATGATAAAGTAACTCTCTCCCCTAGATGTACTCAACAGTGTACCCAAATTCAATGACTTCAAGTTTTCCCAATCAACTCATCCCTCCACCTGTACCTGTGTTGGTTTCTCCCTGGAAGTGCCCTTTCCTGAACCACTTCCACCCATCAAATCCCCACTCATCCTTCATGTTCCAGAAGTCAGTTCTTTGTCTTTTGTCTGAGATTGCTTAGCTAGCGTGGGTCTCTCTTGAGCTCTCATCACATACTGCCTTGATTTTAGCTATTGGTGTGTTGGCTTATCTTCTCCAGTGGACTGTAAGCTCCTTGAGGGTAGGGATGTAAGTTACTGGAAAGGACAATGCACACGAAATCAGAAGCCCTGGGCGATCGTGTGGGCAGATCTCCAAGCTGGTCCAAACCACATCCCCTCTCTGGGGCTAGGCTTTGAGCTGCTGTGCCCTAAAGCCCTTGCTAGGTCTACAATTCTATGTGCATGTATAAACCATTTAGCTTCTCTGGGCTCAGCTTTCTCATGTATTCAAAAGGATAATAGGCATCCCCATACACCTCATAGAGTTACTATGAGAAACCAAGTGAGTAATATTCAGAAAATACAGGCACCTTGTAAAGGGAAAGCCTGCAGAAATATGAAATAATTTATTTTTCTATTACTTATTTTTAGTTCCCAATTATTTAGAAGTTTTCCTAGTGTGACTAACCAATACTGAGGGGATGATAATCACACAGACTAGTAAGAATAAAGTAACTATTTCAAGATTTATCAATTTTCAAGCACAACAATTTCATATTTTATAGTCAATTTATGGGCTCTTTACTAATTGATTTTCTCCTTTTTAGTCCACAAAAGAAAAGTATAAGTATTTTACATTTTGGATTGCTTATGTTTTAGTTAATTGGACTGAAAATTATTAGGTATCAACCACATAACAGGGTCCAAAGATAAAGAGAGAATGACACTCAGTTCTTGCCCCCAGGAGACTCACAGTCATGTGGAGACAGAGATAAGGAAACAGAGTCCACGAGGACCATGTGATGTGTGACGTGTGCTGCAGTGGAGGGGGAGGTAGGGAGCCAGGGGGGCAGGGAGGGGCCACTCCCACCAGAGTGCAAGGAGGTATCACGACGTGAATCTGGAAGGGTGAGTAGGAGCTGTCTTACATGGATTGGGAAGAGAAGAACTTTGCAGCAACCCCAAAGAACCAGAGTGCATGTGGAGAGGAAGGGTAAAAAAAAAAAATATATACACACACACACACACACACACACACACACACACACACACACACATACATATACATTAACAAAATATATATTCATGTACCAGCTAGGATCAAGGCATAGTTTAGCTAACACAAAGGACCATTAAGGTAAGAAAAGTTCTATGATCTATTAGCGGTATGTGTGTATATGTGCGTTTAACGTTTTAAACATGTCTAAAACTATAATTATCCCAAGATGAAATGTCCACTATATGTAATAAAACGTTCTAGACCTTATGACCAGATTCTGAGTTAGGAGGGCTAAAATATTCTACTCTGCTACAAACAGAATTTTCTAAACTATATCCATGTGGGAAATTTTTTAAAAAATTGAAAAAAGAAAAGAGAAAATTGACACTTCTAAAGAGAAGCTGTGAGCAGAGATGCTTTCCTTGTGGCTTGTGTTTGCTTAGTTGGCACTTCCGTACCAGAAGGGATTTCCTTCCGAGGATGGAATCCCCCCAGCTAGCTTCCCTGTTTACCATTTCCACGTAACATGATTACTACACGTACTACTCCCCGCTCCTTCCATTCAGGCACTTGAAGCAGAACTCCCTGATTACATACCTCCCACACTTGTCCTTTTTATGGAAATCTGCTCCGCTGCTCTGCAAGAGTTTTATACATTCCACATTACTAGAAAGACAGGGAAAACATCATTAAGATGGAAGAGATCGATTACTGGGCTATCTTCAGAAAGAGTTGTTTTCTGGACAGTGCAGGACGAGATGAAATAACTCCAGGTTTAAATTCTGTTAACAAAAAATAACTTGAACATATGAATTCCCTACTGTAAGGCTCTAAAGTCCCTAAAGATCCTCTTTTAAAGATAGTAAATCAATAAATTAAAGAAGTTGGAACATTTTTAATCTCATGACTAAAGAATTTAATGATTATTACATGATTAAACCTTCCAGTGATGGTTTTGTTTATCCTAAAATTCTTTTTCAAAACCATCAAGAGTTTATGAAACAACCACTTAAACCTATAATAATTTCACGTCACCTTTAAACAATGAGCCAGAGTGGATGAGTATTACCTTTTATCACAGCAGAATGAATTCACCATGATAAACCACTTTCAGCCCAGATACTCCTTAATGGGAAATAAAACAGCTGCATTTCCCTGTTTTTGTAATCTAAGTAAAAAATGTGTAGAATCAAGGCTGAAAATGAGGCAGTGGAGCACAGTGATCTTGCACAGCTTCTTTGTCATTCGCAGAAGCAATAAATCATATTTAGTACAAAGAAAAGGACCATTGAAGTGAATTTCTTTTTGAAGGGCATGTAGCTAAATATTAATTCTAATAGGAGTTTCAGACATGAATCTGAAATGGTGTCTTGCCACCTTCTGCACAGGTCTGATATTTTTAAAAACGTGGTCATAAAAAGAGACAATCATCCATCATTGTTCTAAACTTGGATGCTAAGAGGCAGCCTGGAATTTATTGTTTTATTATAATTTAAATAAGAAAAATGATCTTGATGATAAACCTGAGCAGGGCCCTCCCCTCCCCACATCCACCCTTTATGGCCACCTTTCTCAGAGAACTAGCTATTTCAGTCATCCAGTGTAAGAAATTTTTAAGACATCTATGTGTTGGTGTAGCATGCCAGTTGATATAAAGCACCTGTCTCTTACTGATTGATGCCAAAGGATCAAAGGCAGTGGCAGATCAAAGTGGCATGGCTCATGAAGCTCATACAATTTGAGGGCTGGGGTGGGGGAAAGGGGACTCTTTAAAAAATAATACAAAATTATGAATACAAAACTAGTTATAAGACTTTTTAGAAGGGACCCGTGGAAACAAGAAGCCCTAAAGCGTCACCATTAATCCACCTCTGATAAATAGGTAATGTCTTGGTAATATACAAATGACAAAGAGAAGCATTGCTGTTCCTTAAGGACCAGGAAACTGATTAAGAACCAACACCTTACCCAAACAAGGTCATCCAAGAGATGCCATGTTTGGTCAACGTGTGGTCAGATATATCAACAACATATTGATCAGAGCTTCAATCTAACCACCAGTATGAAAAAAGAGTATAGCTGATGAAAAATTCTCTTTGGAACTCAAAAAAAAAAAAAAAAAAAAGGCAAGGATTAAATTACTTCTTGTCTATCATTTGGGTTTTCTTGACTTTTGTTCACATGTAGTCATTATTACAAAGACTTAAAAAATCAAATTTGAAATAAGGATGAAAATGTCTATAAATGAACATTAATTAATTCAATCTTGGATTCTCTTGATCATCACTCACCTACCAGCAATGATAAAGGAAAAGCTTAGGAACAAATTTCAAATTATTTTCTTTTGGTGGAAGGGTACCTGATAGATACATATGCTATAGCCTGAAAATTACAATTAAAAAAATAAAGGAAAGAGAGAGAGAAGGAAAAAAAGAAAAACAATTTGCTATATGAGATAGGCCAACAATTTTTCTTTGGAAGAACAAAATGCAAGTAATCTGGAAATGTAACAGTGATATTTGATGTTTGGTAGAAATGATTCTTACCCATTTGACTAAGGAAATTGCCTTTGATTCACAGACAACTTAAGTCAATAAAGATGAATTAGTAATTAAGTCATGAAATAACTAGAATTGCTAACTACTCACCCTCCTGCAGCAGCAGCATGAAGGCACGTTCTTCCAAATTTATCTGGGGTGTCTATTTCAAAGCCTGCAGACAGCACGTGCTCATTACTAAACAAGGATACTATGCTATACTTTTGTCCTAGTTAAACCACAAGAAACATTGCAGAGACAGAAAAATCAGTTAGTAGAAAAACCAGAACGCAAGCAATTGTAGTCAGAAAGAGGTTGTCATGGAAACGAATGGTAACTGCTCAAGCTTGGCAATTTTATAGGAAGAACCGTGAAGTCAAGAAGGATTTATTTTCACATTCAGCCCTGGGTGAACCACAGCCCCATTTTTCAATCCCAGGATAGAAATTTATGAAACCAATTTGAGATAAGTAGGGCAATAGACAGGCAGACAGAACACATGGAGAAAACATGGAAGGCAAAGCAGTAATTCTAACATGCTGGAATAGATATTTTCTTAAGTGTATTCCAACCTTTTGGCTGATTTAAGATTTGGGAAACATGCTTGCATGCAGGGATTATTTTTAAACATGCCGACAGCAGTGAAAGCAGAATCAACCATAGGTAAAGTACTTAGAGGGAAAAAAATGCCTCTGGGATATCTGATGAATTAATTCATAAACAATCTTTGCCTTGCAGACCTCTACCACTTTTGAAAGCCCAGGAACTTCTTAATGTATGTAAGTTGGTAGAAGAGGTGATAAGAAAGATTAGCAGAGCTCTAAACCAGAAAGAGTTTCTTGGTTCCAAACAGTCTCGCATTAAAAAAATAAAAACTAAAGCTAGTTGGAGGGATCAGCTATAGTGATTTTTCAACGATCAGGGAGGTGGAAGGAAACATGACATTTCTACCACTAAGTGTAGGGGATTTGACCTTTTCCTTTTGTTAAAAAATATTAAATGTTAAGTCATCATTTTAAGCCTTGAAGATATTTTCTTCTTCTATGATTTAAACTTCCTGTAAGCTCTGGCCATCCCTGCCTCTTTCTTACCCTGAATCACCTAAGCTTTAACTTAAAAAACAAACAAGATTCTTGTTCTTGGGCAGGAATACTGACATTCAAACAGCTTTGACACCAAGGACTGCCAGGAACGGTCACATGCAGTTAGCTGTGGAACACAACTCATCCCGCCACATCGGGTAATGACATAAAGCACAGGCAGCCACTCACTCTGACCAGACACCTGAAGCCGTGTGACTCGTGTACAGGACACATTAAGCCTCATCTCTGGTAACGAATTTACTTACCCGATGATAACAACTTTCTGCAGCAGTCAGAGTGAGCGTTTAGGGCGGCTAAATGTAAAGGGAACATGCTATGGATTCCACACCTGAGGAGGAAAAAAACAGAGCCGCTCACGGTAACAGATCTCAAGATACATGCAGAAGAACAATGACCTTCCTAGAAGTTCCCTGATGAAAATTAACACCACCTTGCTTAGAGACTCCCTTGGCTAAAATAATTTTGTAATTCTTCCATCTAATAAATAATTATGTAATCATTTTCCATCTTAAAATAATAAATACCTGAATCTAAACCAGCCCATAACCATAGGAATGTATATTTTTAAGAAAATCTGTTTCACATAAACCGTGACTCTTTAATCTCCCTCTCATTTTCTTTCAACTTAGTGATCACATGTCTCATTCATTCATTCAACTATTCAACACTTTCTTAGCATGAGATGCTATGCTATTTGCTGGAGATAACAATGCTGAGCGAGACAAGCTAAATTTGAAAAGCGGCTTGTTTTATTCCTTGATTTGATAAACATACTATTGATGTATTATGTGCCAAGCATTTTGCGGAGTTAATAATGGGTGTATTATTGAAAATAAAGTTTTAGATGAGAATAAAAGCTAACGTTTATACCTTCTGCAGGTGAAATGTTATCTTCCTAATGCACTTTTATGTTGCACATTAACCCACATCACAACACCAGTCACAAAAACACAGGAGTAATAAACACTAGTTTGCATATATTTCATAAACCTAGAACTATTAAAGGAAGAGTCTAGAAAAGGACTTTTTAGACCGACCTCCACCATGACACGGTCCCCAGGATGATCCCTTAAGGGACAGAAAGGCTTCTGATGGCAGCACTTCTTGCCTTCAGAATTAAATCGTCCTCCTCTCCCCTATCACATTTCTTTCAACAAGGACCCAAAGCCATGTGCTGAATTGTAGTTCATAACAAACAGCATCATTGGGTGGTTGCTGTGTACTTATAAGCATTTATAATGTTAGTGATCATTTCTCATAACATCTCATTTTAATCAAATAATACATTTCAGATGTTTAAAATCCTCTGCATAACAGAAGCAAGTATGGTACTGTATCTACTTACACCCTGGAGTATTAATTACCTAAGTTTCTTCTCTGGCACAAAGTGGGCCATTTTCAGACTCCACACTTCATAAAGAAATACATGTGATTTGAATTTGTTAGGCTCTCGATACACGAATTTTATTTGCCATCCCAAAAGTTATTATGTGTGAGTGAATGTGCGAAAGCATATACATAATTCACAGATATTTCATAGAATTCCGTGCTGTGCAAAATCCGAGCCTGTCAGCAATTAACCACCACTCTCTCTTTCCATGAGAGCTTCTTTCTATTTATTGATGTTTTTGTTCAGTCTTCCCTCTGTTTATTTTCCTTTCCCTACATGGAGATTTCCAACCCAGTGTATATAATAGCTGGCATCCATCAAGAGATGCAATTTGCTCGTCTTCCGGGCAGTGTCACGGAGAGGAGAACTGCTTGTAATTGCCTCTCTCATCATTTACCAAAAAAATTCTAAAAAGCAATTGCATCAGTGATGACCTTGATGCTCACGAAAAGGCAGAGGCAGTTGGGGGATGGGACAGAAGCTTTTCTATTTATGCTATTATTTATATTGTTTCCTCTTGAGGCGAGAGAAACATACAGTTTTTTAAAAAATGTATAACATGCTTTAAAAGTGCCTTACGAAATGGAACTTGAAGTTAATGTGATTTTACCTAACTATTTCATTTGTTTGGGGAAGTTATGGCAAAAACATATGATTAAATATCTCTGGATATTTGGAAGAGGGAAGTAGATGAATATCTTCTAGGATGATTTTAAGTTTCTGAAAGAATGTGCTTAGAATCAGGGACTGGATTTCTCAAGATTTCTTTGAGCCTTCCTCATTCTTTAAATATAGATACACACACACACACATATATGCATATACACATAAATCTGTACATATATATGTATATACAATGAGTCTATAAAGATACATAAAATATATATCTTTACATAAAATATTTACAAGCAAATGAATTAGGGAAAATAGCATCAAACTCTATAGGAAACCAATTGAGAAAAACAAAAAGTATAAGTGATAGTATAACAGCAACAATATCATAATATATTCTACAAACTTCATTATCAATATTTCTGATCTACCTTGCCACTTAACACCCCTGTCTTTAGATAATTCATCACACTTAACATTAGCTAATTATTTTATCTTTTTTACTGCTACTTATAAACCTGAGAAGAGAGAGTGAACTACTCTAATTTAATAGGTCTAGTAAAAATTCTGTTTGATACCTATTTTTTATTCCATAGTTAATAAAAAGTCACCACCTCAGTGTAGGAGTTGAAAACATATTAGCGTAGACTTAAGTACTATTGGCATTTGAACTTGAGTGTGAAACTACCATTCAAACAGTAAAACTAAGTATTAAGTCAAGATTGAAAAAAAAAATTAAAGCATAATTTAGCATTTCTGAATCACTTCAGAAATGATTCATGCATTTCAAAATAAAATTTACACCTTTATTGTTCTAAGACTGCTTATAAAGGAAAGATTAAAAAACCGTTAGGAGAAAAGTTAGGACTTAGCTGTCATAATCAAATGAGAAGCATCACTATTATTTCAGCAGGTATACATCAAGGAAGATGAAGAATAAAGATGCTAAATCACACTAAAGTTAACAATGCATAAGTTACAGGAGAGAGGGGAACAATTCCAGTTAAATTGCTCCATTTATTTGACCAGTCATTAAATTAATAGAGCACATTTGTATTAGCTCTTTCTAATTTAGCTGTTAGCTGGCCTCTCCTACCCAGTTGTTTCAGGATAAATAAGGTCTGGAGGACTGTCTTGTAAAGAGCTATCAGAAGTGAAGAATGGGCCTTTGCATCCTTAGAAAATTAGTTCTTTCAAGCTTTTCCATTGGTATCAGGGAGACATAGCTGCCCTTTCTACATCCAGTCTTTTTTAGAGCCTTCCCTGTAGGCCATGTGGTAAACAACACTGTGATTAAGGTGATAGGATCAGAAACTCTGGGTTCGAGTCCTAGTTTTGCCACTTGCTACTTATTTGATCTTTGGCAAGTACATAATGGTTTCCTCATCAGGAAAATAAGATAATTACAGCATTTGTATCACAGAGCAACTGGAAGGACCCACTGAGATAAGGCACACAAAGTGCCAAATAATGTCTGAGCACGTGGTAAAGTATTATCATTTGCCCTTGCAATTATTATTAGCTTAATTGGTAATCAGTAGTCTGTGACTTTTGAAACTGTAATCATGTTGTGCTTCCTTAAAATCAAGTGTGTGATTACCTAAATGCCAAGAATGAACTGTGACCAGCTAACAATTCTGTTATCTTTCTATCCTTTACAATACTTACCTCACAACTCTCCTAGGGAAGTGGGATTGGTTTAGTTTTGCTCACTGAGTGGGTGAGACAAAAATATTTCCCAAATTTAGAATAGGATGATTTTATGATTCCTACCTACATGAAAAAATCAATTTCTTATGAATTTTATCTATGCCATTCCAAGTATTTATGATGTGCCCCGAAGTTAGAGGCATTTGGGTGTAACTGATAACCATAAGAACTGGTCCTTGCTATTTGCAACCTATAGACATTTTCAGTGGGTCCTTCTGAATCAAGTCCTAACACTCCAACGTGCCTTGAAAGGCCCCTTCTGGATTTGGCTGTTACTTAACCTATGCGTATTCTGGAATCTCAGCGAACTTCTTTGCATCCTTCCTAAGAGCCAGGCTCTGTCCTGCCCCTGGGTTTTGGCACATGCTGGTTCTTCCACCTGAAACTCTCTTCTCTTTCTCCACTGCTTCTCATAGTGCTTCACAAACTAGTCAGTGCATCCCTGGGGGTCTCCAGAAATCTCTGGGATCTCAAGCTGTTCTCCATAAGAATTTTTAAATTGTCTTTTCCTTGTGGTGATGATCTAAAATAATTGGTATCAAAGCATTTGGGGGCTCATCAGAATGATCACTTTATCACCACATACCTCTGCCAAATTCCAGCGCTCACGTTTGTACTTAGGCTTACAGGGGGGCTTGTGTGGCATTGGCATGGGCCACTGAGAAAAGAATAAAGATGACTCAATAGACAAATGATATGCCTGGACCTGGGGAGGGCCAGTGACAATGCAGCCCCTGAGCCTTCCGTGTGAATGGAGTTTGGCAGTATCTGAGTAAGGGCTTCTGTGCTGTGGGATGAGTTTGCTGTTCCACAACTTTAAGCCACTGAAAACCTCCATTCGTGCAGCATATATTGAACTCTAAAGGGTCAGCACCTTAGCCACCAGGACCGTAACCCTACACAAATTGTGATTTAATGTTGGCAAAATGTGAACTACCCCATTATCTGTTACGTAGAGAGGTAGCAAGCCGAGGCTCCAGAGATCCAGTTGGCCAAAGACCGAGTCCCATTTCCACCCCGCACTAGCTCTGTGACTGTGGGCAGGTGACTGAACCTCTCTGTGCCTCAGTTACTTCACCTGTAAGATGGGGATAATCATAGCACTTACCCCATGAGGTTGCCGTGACAGTTAATGTAACCCCTCAGTGTAGTGCCTGGCATAGGTAAGTACTCGGCATTTGCTGCTATTAAGCTGTGCAATTAACATGAATGGTGTTGGTTTCTGTTTGCAAGTATTTTGTAATATTTTAAATTACTGACATATTAGTATCAAAAGTCTAAGTTTATATAGTCTTATGTTTATATATATTCAAGTTAACATTATAATAAAAATACATCTATACTGAGGGTCTAAAAGACTCTCACTACTATGAACTGACTACTACTCATCCTTTAGTCTTGGTTAGCCACTGCTTCTTCCCCAAAGGGCCCCCTGGCCTTGCTAGACACGGTTCCAGGTCCCAGATATGTTTTCCCACATCCCAGTGGCAACCAGCAATTGCTCTGGCATCACATTTAGCATGTGTGGTTTTAATCCCTTGTTTAAATCTTGCTCTCAACGGATTATAAATTCCTTGAGGGCAGGGACCTCAGTAATCCCAGAACCTAGCATAATAGGTAACACTTAGCAGGCCCTCAACAAATATTTAATGAATGAATGAATGTCAGAGCCAGTTATCTGCATAACTACAATAGCCCTAATTCTGTTGCAGTTGAGGCAGAAAAAGAACTGAGAGCATAACTGATAAAGTGGAAGGCAAATTAAAATCCTAGAGACAAGTGCCCCAAATCTAACAAAACTCAAGATGAAAAACCGAAGGGCTTTGATACCACATAAAGTTGCATGAGCACTGATTTAAGTTGCAGGAAGTGCTCTGATTTAAAGTTCAGAGAAGCAAAAAGAATAACAAAGAACATTCTAACCAAGGGCTTACAGTAGATTCAAGTAAATTCATAAGAAAGTAATGATAAAACTTGTTATATAGAGATCTTTTAAAATACATTTCGTATATTTTTTATGAATGAAGATGAGTTATTTTTCATAAATGCTATTTGTTTGTTTACTTATTTATAGAAGGAAAAGCCTATTTCTCTCCTTTTAATAAACCTATCAGGAACTCAGAGAATAGTGATTTTTCTGAGGTACTTTTGGCAAATTTAACCTTTTCTAATTTCTCTCCTTTTCATTTTGATAGTTTCCCCTAAGGTGGTTTCCCTTCTCCCATACATATAAACACACAAGCATGCACTCGCAAACACATACATACACACACACACCCATCACTGCCTTAATGAACCATTGTCACTGAAGGTAGCAAGTCTTATCCCCAGATATGTTGTGACAAAAGAAAGCACATGTGGCTTGAGGCTGGGACAATGTTTCCCTCTTCTGTGCCCCTAGGACACAGCACAGCCAAGGGAAGGAAAGTCTACTTGAATAACAATGCCATTGCTAAGGCACTTTTGCTACAGGATGTGTGTTTGCATAAATTGAAGGCCAAATAATTACAAGGAAATAAACTGCAGGCATATTAAATTAAATGGATTTTAAGTACGTATTGGGCCCAGTTTATTTTTATCCCTAAGATGGATTCTGGTTTGGAAGAAATTCAGAAATTCATGATAGTTTGGCTAAAACTCCTTAAGTAACCCAGAGTTGAAAGAAAAATACCACTGAAAATATTAACATAGCACAGGTAAAGTTGCTTTGTGCCTAGATATTTTACTTCTGCTTAATTAACACTGAGCATTTATGGTCTCTGGCTTTGGGCAGCCATGGTCTGGTTGGGAACTCCAGAACTTGGTAAGAGCCTCCTGAATCTTAGTGTAAAGCTTTCCCCACAAAACTGAGCTGCTACTTTTAACTTGCAACATCCCAATCAAAAAGTTCCTTTGGCTTAAAGCAGATTCCTTTCTCTTCTGGAAAGAGACACCCACTGAGAGAATAGTCGGCATTCCCGTCCCCTTTCAGCCCTCAGCCTCATCCTTCCCCAAGACCTCATCTTTTCTTCTCTGGATGTTTGCAAGAGGCTGCCAAGCGTTTCTAGTCTGGACTGCTTCCGCCACGTCTGGACGGCCTCCGATATGTCTGGACTGCTATCAGAGCGATCTTTCTTACACACAAATGGGATCATTAGACACAACCCACTTTGCACCCACTTAGAATTCTTTAACAGCTTCCACATGCCTCAGAATGGAATCCAATTCCTTAGCAGGACTTGCGAGGTCCTTGGAGATGTGGCTCTTCCTGCCTTTCTGCCTCATTTCCTTCCACTCCTCCCACCCCCTACACAACAGATGATCCAGCTTTAGAAATCTGCTTCCAACACATTCACATTTGTGTCTTTATAAAGATGGTTCCCTCTGCTTGGAATGTCCTTCCTTACTTCTCCCTCTCTTTCTACCTCACACTTCTGTCCTCCTGGCAAACTCCCATTCAGTCTTCCTATTGCTAAGATGTCACCTCTTCTGGGGGACCCTCACTCTCTTCCTACAGTCTGATCCAAACCTCCTTTGTAACAAACCTCACAACACTACAGTCATTTGCTCTTGTTCTTATCTCAACCACTAGACTGAGAGCTCAGGAGGTTGCTGGAACCCAGGCCAACTTAATACTGAACTGATGAAGGTAAACCATTATATACTACCAAGCTACCAGAGCATGTGATATAACTCACTTCAAGCCCAGAACACCTGGCCCTCTGTGCGTTTGGTTTCATGATCTCACTACAGCTTCCCTGGACCATTTAAATTTTGGCTCATTCTCAGGCAAGATTTTCAATTATGTTGTACATTTGACAAACAAAACAGAATTCCTAATATACACTGCCTTCCTATTGCCCTTCTCCTAAAAATTCAGTTATCATTACCCCACAGTCTCTGTCATTAAGGCCAAACTCTTTATTCGGGCATTTAAGGCCCACTTTAATTTGGTTCTACTACATATTAGTAAGTAATAAAATAATTAACATGTATTGATAGCTTACTATGTGCCAGGCACCGTTCAAAGAGCTTTTATTAACAACATAGGTTATCTTTTTAACAACCTTAGCAGATATATTTATATAACTCATATTCATATAGATTGTACCATATATTGAAGACCTTTAATAGTAACTAAGACATTTAATCCTCACAACAAACCTATAGGTAGATGCTATTGTTACTCCCAGTTTTCAGATGAGGAAACCAAAGCAACAGGATCAAAGTCACACAGCTGACAAGTGAGGCAGCTTGGACTGGAGCCCAGGACGTGCCCCCCGAAGCCGGGTCCCAGTCATCACATGATGCCAGCCCAGAGCAGAGCACAGCATCATCACACACATGCCCTCCACTCTGCCAGGCCAAGCTCTGCCCCAGGTGTAGCCTTCTCCTCTTTTGTTCCTGCTTTCCTCCCTGGTGGCTGGTGGGGGGGGTGGCTGTCACGCTCTGCGTTATACAGATATTAACAATTCTTGTCCTCCAAAGCCTACCTAGAACTCATCCTTTCCTTGAAGCCTTTTCAGAAAACTAGCCAACCATTGAGCTTTCTCCTGCCTCTCTATATTCTACGATATATATTGTCTACTCCAAACGTTTTGCCACTTAAGTCCTGTTTCATTTAGAACTTTATGATATACTATCTTTCATGGTTCTTTGTCCTAAGTG
Source organism: Lemur catta (assembly GCF_020740605.2). Taxonomy (NCBI): domain Eukaryota; kingdom Metazoa; phylum Chordata; class Mammalia; order Primates; family Lemuridae; genus Lemur; species Lemur catta. Next base: position 34,223,084 of record NC_059135.1, on the reverse strand, counting down.
GGCCTCAGGCCCCCAACAAAATATGAGCTCCTTGAAGATACAAACTAGGTAACTTACCTATTCTGAAATCCCCCATAGCGCCCAGCACTGTGACAGCCTCATACAGATGCTATATGTATTTTTGTTGGAGTGTAAAATGAAGTCAGGTTCCCCCTTCCCTATGCAGCAGATTTACTCAGTTGTACCCTATATAATCATATCATTGAAACTGAGCAAGCACTCTAAATAAATTCTGAATTTGCCCAATTTTGTTTTATTTTTCCTGTCTAACTAACATTAAGCATTGGAAAGAACAGAAAAATATTAGCAGAATTAGGAATAAAGTTCAAGTCTCCTTAATTAAAACCACCAGAATAGGCCACATTTGGATGTAGCTGAAAAATAAAATCAGTGCTTCCTTGCATCTGTCATTAAAAGTCACTTACTTTATTTCAAATTTAATTTGTGTTTGGTATAATGGAACAGATCCACCCTAACCTGGATAAATGGGAACTATCTACCACATGGCAGAATCCCTTTGGCAGTATTCCCACATGTGCCAATTATTCCACCGTATTTTTGCAGTAACCTACTTGGCTGTGTCAGCTCCGCTGGTTATTAAGGTGTTAATCAAAAGCTCATGGCCATATCTTGCAGCCACATGGAGAGGAGTGTTGCCATCCTTATCCACACAGTCAATTTCACCTCCTGAAAGAGATATTTTAATAAGTATAACACAAAGATTCAGGTTGATCCAGATACTACATTCTACGCTAATCCCTCGTGTCGACCAAATGTTGGTTTCTTTTCTACTTCAGTGTGCATCTCTGCTCTGAAGTATAAGACTGTTCTTTAAGGGGACAAGTCACCATAATAGCAGTAGTATTATATCTGCATAGAGAGAAGTCTATTAGAAATGCTTTTGAAAAACCTTTCTGCATTGTCTTATTTAAGGATCTAAAATGTTACAATTAGATTCCTGCTCTGAATGAACAATGTAATCAAATTCCGTAAAATATCATTCTCAAGATATATTCAATTTTACTTGCTGAATTAAGAACCTGTATAAACCTCATGCTAAGCACAAGAACCAAAAGGAATAGAGAGTGCAGGAAAATATTTTATGTAGTCTGATGAGTAAAATGGTAAAAATATGATGAGTAAAATGGTAAAAGCATGAACTATAAACTGAAAATGCCTCCATTTATAAAAACTATGACATTAATCATTTATGGTCATTTTAATAATACAGTATTTTCATCCTGTTTTGTTTTATTTTGCCTTCTTTTTCCCCAACTTTTTATTTCACTACATTTCTTTCTTTCTCTCTTTTCATATGTGTGTGCACGTAGATATAATTAATCTATTTGTTCATTTATCTGGGGAACCATTTAAAAATAACATCATAACATTTCACCCCTAAGCATGTTTCTCCTAAGAACAAAGACATTCTCACACATAACCACGATTCCATCATCATACTCAAGAAATTTAACTTGATAAAAAATTTTATGTAATATTAGGACATATTCCAATTTCTCCAATTGTCTCCAAAATGTGCTTCATAGTTATTTTATTATTGTTGTTTTAATCCAGGATCCAAAGATTGTGACACTATTTAGTTTTCATGTCTCTTTAGTTTCCATTAATCTAACGCAATCCTCTTGGCTTTCATTTATTTATTTTTTGAAATTTCTCATGTCATTGATATTTTTGGAGGCCAAGCCAGGAGCCACTTAGGACATCCTGCCTTCTAGAGTTGTCTGATGAGTTCTTCCTTATTAGACTCAGGCTAAGCATTTCAGCAAGAATACCCAGAGCTGATACATACTTCCCCCTGCATCTCCACAGCACACACATAGTTATGCCATTACCCTGACAAGCAAAATTTGATTGCTTGCAATGGGTACAAAGTTTCAATTTGAGCATAGAAAAAGTTCTGGAAATGGATGGTGGTAATGGTTGTACAACAGTGCAAATGTATGGAATGCCACTGAACTGTACACTTAAAAATGGTTAAAACAGGAATTTTTATGTTTTGTGTATTTTACCACAATTAAAAAAAAGGTTTGATTACTGGGTTAAGGTGGTGCTTTAGAGAATTACTTAGCAAGTCCCCAATTACTAGGCACTGAGGCTATTCCCAACTTTTTGTATAAAGAAAAACACAGGAATAAAAATATTTACAAATAATCTTTATGTTTCATATGATTTCTTTCAGCAACATTTTTAGAAGTAGAACTATTGGATCAAAAGTATGAACATTTTTAAGGCCCCTCGTAGACACCGACAAACAGCTTGTGAGAAAAGCTGTGCCCATGTGCATTGCCATTAGCAGTACACTCGGGCACTATGCTGAAAAGAAGCCATTGAGAGTAAAATATACAATATGTCTATATCTGTGTAAAAATACAGATAATTATTGTCTATGTATGCTTTTGTTGTCATTTAAGATATATTTCAGGAAAACATTGTTAACAGTTAGTAGAAAAATAAAAGAGAGACTGTGTATTTGTTATTTGGAATATGTTTTCTATTAAAGTAGGCCCTCTTGAGAAGTGAATTTCTGTTTTATAATCGCTCCACAAACCTTTCCATTTTCACTTGAAAATCTTTAAAACTTGCTTGGAATGTAAGTTAAATATCTTGGCTGGGCATGCCGGCTCACGCCTGTAATCCCGGCACTTTGGGAGGCCAAGGCAGAAGGATCACTTGAGACCAGTCTGGGCAACATAGTGAAACCCTGTCTCCACAAAAAATGTAAAAACAGCCAGGCGTGGTGGCATGAACCTGTAGTCCCAGCTACTTGGGAGGCTGAGATTGGTCCAGGAGTTCAAAGCTGCAGTGAGCTATGATCACACCACTGCACTCCAGCCTGGGCAACAGAGCAAGACCCTGTCTCTAAAAAAAAATAGAAATTAAAACTTTAAAAAATCTTTACTATTCATTTGAAGGTTGCAAGTTAACGTTGGTAATTGATCATTGATAATTAGTGAGAAAAATAAACATTTGTGAATTGAGAAGTATGCAGGGTATGGCAGAAGGGAAAATTAATCAGCATTATCTAAGCATTCATCTGAGGTTAGTTTTTCATTACACAAACAAGAATGGTCATCTTATTAGGTTGCCTTGGAAGGATCATGAGCCAAAGGGTCAAAAATCCCACACTGAGTCATCCTAACCTAGAACTTGACTCTTCCTTTCCAAACTCTATTTATTTTTAAAGCTTCTTGAAGAAAACATTATTTTTGAACTTGTTTAACCTGCTGGATCTCATCCGAGGCAGCTGCCTAGTGCAAATGGCCGCATCAAAAGCCTCCTGATACCAGACTGTGTCTTTCAGCTCCTTTCCCTGTCTCGCTGTGACAGTGCAGCTTCAGACAACAAAAACACGATTTGACAGCAGAGGTAGTCTTTGCTTACCAAATAAAAAAGAAAAGGGCATTTTTTTTTAAGTGATTATCTTACAAAGCCGAATGATTCTGGAATGACAAAGCTACTGTGAAGAACTAGTAACCCTGACTGGAGAGCAGTCAGGGAAGCAGAGAAATACTCTACAAAGTCCAAACACCAAAGCAATTTAACCAAACAAATAAATAAATACAAAGCACACTCCTCAGTAGCAAGTTCGCTTGGTTCTGGCAGCTGAGAGATGCTGCCCCGCGGTGGGGCGTTCCAGCTCCCGGAGGACAGGGGCTGTTGCTGTGCCCTGCTGGGGGACACAAGGGCCTGGGGGCATGAGCTTCTGGACAGGGACGGTCCTGGCAGCAGCCCAGGATTTTTCCAGAACGAAGCCAACGAACAGGAAGCAAAGAAAAGAACTTCCTATTCTTCTCCCCAAGGGCATTTCAAAAAATGTCAGATGGAAGAATTCACAGCTCTCATATGTATTATGAATGCAAAGAACTGTCAACTGAGAGAAAAGAATGTCAAATCATCCTTTTACAGGGACACCTCTATTTCAAATATAAGTGACTCTTAGAGTAAATAGAATTCAAGTTAAAAACATTTTTTTTAACATCATGGGTCTTCCAGAGATCATGTTTATAAGCATAGTTCAGTCTCCAATGTTAGACTGCCTGTGTTCCATCCCTGTTCCTCAACATACTAGCCATGTATCCTGACACAAGTGACAACCTCTCTGCCTCAGCTTCCCCATCTTTGAAATGGAGATGATAGTAGTACCTCTTTCTCATAGGGTAGTTGAAAAGATTTATATGGGGTGTTTAGCTAAGTGCCTGGCACAGTGTGAACACTCAACCAATGTTAGCTTTATCATTATATGTAATAGGCTCTATTAATATAGGTGTTACATCGTCATCAATCCAGGCCCCTGGACCCCACCCAACCCACAAGCAAGATGCCAGGCAAGAATGAGACAGGCTCTGAAACAAAGATCCTTTGATCACTGAGGATAAGAGATGGAGTCTCTTTTAGGTCTTGCCCCAATTCAAAAGTCTAGCAAGAATGTCCAGGGAGGGGATGGAAGTCTTCTAGCCCACAGGATGGCTCTTGCAGAGGTCAAACCAACCAGTAACCCCCTGGGATTGTTGTAAGCTTGCTACCAGGACAGGGGAGATGTGCCATGGCCTTGATACAAGGTGAAAAAATCATTCTCTCTCCAACCTTGTCCCTGATGCTTGGGATCGCTCTAAAAGGGAACAAAGCTTCTTATGCCACTGAGCTAAGGCCCAGTGATTAAATTTGCATTTTTTAAAAAAAGTTTTATTTGTTTCTTTGTTTTAAAAGTTTTGTTTGTTTTTAAGGGGGTGTACACTGTTTCTGAAAAACAGATGAGAAATATAGAGGGATAAGAAAAGTGCTCCAAAGAGAGAAACTTGGGTCACTCCCGCTCTCCTTTATTCATATCCAGCAAATATAAAACAAAGTGGCCTTTTCAGTAGAATGAACGTCAAAGGCAGGGCATATAATTCAAATTAGAAATAATGGGTGCTTTGCAGTTAATTTCCATTTTACCTTCCTTGGCTCACTGGATACTTGCTAGGATTTCTTTTCTCCTACAACTTCACTAAAGTACTTATAAATTTTCTTTGTTTTGCAGCAGATATTTTGCTTCCTAAGCATAATTTCACTGGCTGGTCTTCCATCCAAATGCCAAATGATGACTTTGTTTTATAACTTGAGTACCTAAGATATAACTCAGTGCCACTGACAATTCAAGTGTATGTCGTCCAAAAGCCTTATAGATGAGAAAAATATAGGTCCAAGGAAATTGACTAATATAAGAATTTTGAGAAGTAGAAATGTGGGTCAACTAAAAATAGTTTAGGAACTGCTAGATAGACCTGGAATGTCAGCTTAAGATCTGGACTAAACCTGTTTTGTTTTGTTTTTTTTAATCATCTCTAAGATTTGCTGAGATAACAGAAGTTGTGTTTTCAAAGTCAACTCACTCACAGATGCCAGCCATGACCCCCTATTAGTAGCATGAACCATGATGTGAGGTGACACTCCTTAGTACTTTGGCTTTAGAGACAACCTGATGGTTCAAGTATACCTTTGTTGTGGGCCCGGAAAAGTACTATATTATGTGACTTTCCAAGGTCTCTGTCAAGCCTCTGATTTTATGATCCTTTAAGTCACATACTTACCTGCTTTTCCTCTGAGTCATCTCATTGTTCCTACCTTTGCCCGAGTAGCTTAATGAGCTTCAACTTAGGGAACTATGGTGAATTCTAAAAATCTAAAAATAATTCAGATTTGTTGCTAGAAAATGTTTGCTACTTATCTTTATTAATTTCAAAGTGAACAGTAACAGAATCTTGATCCTATTTAAGTGTATAACTTTCCAATTTCAAAGCTGACGTGTTCTTTGCCTGCCTGGGAATTGAAGAGCTTTCAGCAAAGTACATCAAAGTATTATGTAAATCCATGCTTACCAAAACTCTAAAACAGAGCATCAGAGTTCACATTCAGATGACTGACAGCCAAACTCAGACCAAGAAACTATTCACATATAGACACTACTGAAGCATCTCTCTTACCATTCTGAATAAGGGTCTGTGACCGTGTGAACCTTCCGTGGACAGCTGTCATGTGCAGTGGACTTTTGCCATCTTTACTCTAAAAAGATGAGGGTGAGAAAACAATGGAGGTACTCAGGAGCGAGTGACATCAGTCTGAAACACCCCTGTGGACACTGCTGACAATGCCCAGAAAACAACAATGCAAATTTTTTTTTTTTTAAAGTATGATCCACTATTACAAGAGGCAAACATAATTTTGAAAGGAAAAGATAAAATGTATATGATCTCTTGAGTTACTGCATAACATCACAATTTAAAGAAGCTTAAAGAAACAACCACCTAAATTATTTTTTTTCTCCTGTTATCTACTGATGAAGGAGATTTACTCCATGATATTTTTTTCCAACTTTGGCCTAGAGTGCACACACAAAAGAAGACAAATGATGTGTTAACTTACATGGTCTTGTCTGACCTGAAGTTGACTAAATTGCTGTAAATCACTGTAATTCTCAAAACTAATCTGGAACCCTCCACCATCTCCCACATTCTAGTTACATTAAAAAAAAAACACTTTTGATTGTTCCAAAAGAGAAACTCTTGCTTTACTTAACTCATTAGAATCACAAGTTTAAGGCATACAACTGTTTAGCAAATTCCCATTTGAATGATTAGCTGGAAATGTATGCTGAATTTATAAAACTCTTTTTATCCATGATATAAATTACAGAACTTCCTGACACAGATTAAGCCAAAACATAGAAAATATACAGAATCTATATACTGGTCACCATTATACCAAATACCAAAGTCCTACATATTTAATTAAGGAAGTTATTTACAGAATTTCTTCTGAAAATAGGCCCGAAAGAAAATATTTCTATTATCTTAGACCAAAAGTATTCCCAATAATGTGTTTTCATTCAAATATTGTTAAAAAAAACTCTATGTAACTCTTATTTTTCTAAGTTTCAGGAGACACATTTCTTAGTCTGAGGTTAAATATGGGGTTTCAAAAATGCATGTTCATTTTTGTGATGGAACCCAAATACCTGTGCTTTAAAATGACTGTTTGGTTTAAAAACTCCACGTTGGAAAACAAATAATCATTTAAATAAGTATTTCTTAGAATGGTCCAAGGACTGCCTACATCTGAATCTCCCAGGGTTCTTGATAACAATATGAATTCTGTGCCCTAACCCAGACCCACTGAACTGGAGTTGGGATAAGGGGGGGGGGGGTCCCCATTTCTAACATTCACAGCATACAAAGCTTAAGAGCCACTGCTTTAGACTATGGGCTATAATAGCTTACAAAACTATAAGGTTTTAACACAAGAATTTTATTCTGTCCTATAAGTCTATTTCTTAGAAAGAAGGAAAGGAGTTACACACTTTGTGCTAAGGAAAAAGTCACAGAGGTAACTTCATCTTGATTGAAAAAAATCATTATAGTCTAAGGTTCTCAGGTAGTTGGGGGGAAGAAAAGAAATAACAGGATCTTCTCTCCATCTTATGTGACTGTAACCTAAATCAAAAAAGATTGAGAAAGGAGGATGAAAGTAAGCTTGAAGCTTACTGGAGATAATATTTTTAGAGGAAAAGGAGAAGCAATCAAGAGAATAAGAACACAGTACCACCACTAATCACGAGACACACAGCAAAGGAGAGCTCCTAGAAGTTATCTGATTCCAGAGCTTTGTCTTGGCTGTCAGAACTGCAGACAGTTCCAAGGATTGAAAAGCTTGGGAACTACTTTGGAATAAGGATTTAAAACATACCCTTCCAATAAAAAAAGTGATGACAGTCCAAGACTGTTAGTTAAGGAGAGAGAAGGCAGAAATTGCAGAGCTGACATTAACTTGTCCCTAGGTGGTGCTATTTCTTTAAATTTTGCTCCAATATTTTTTCTTAAATTTAATATGAAACTGTAAGTAATTATTATTTCATTACATCTATATAAAGCTATACATACTTCACTGTTTAGGAGATGTATTCATAAATATTTAGCAAAGCACTTTTCCACCACACTTGGAAAAGAGCTTAAAGCCTTAACCAAGGAGCAACCACCAACTTGGTGGTAGCTGTCTAAATTATAAGCCGAGAGCCAAAGCAACCAGTTTCTACAGTGTGAAGACTGAAAAGCTGGTCCCATTCTAGGGAAAGCAAACACCACACCCTTCTTCTCCCTGGGAGTGCTTGTATCCCTGGTAAAGGGACAAATAAACAGAGATGACCAAAGTTAGGTAAAACGCAAAGGACAGCTTTACGGTCAGTGGTGATGTTTGCTTCAGATCTGCCCTTGCAGATCTTTGCCTGGGTTCATCTGCTATTGAGTATATATAGTATATATAAATATAGCTGATTTTTTTTTTCTCATAGAGATATAGGAGATAGAGGTGAGGAAGATGGAGACAGGAAGCATTAAGAATATCACGGCAGCCACTTTTGGGCAGCTTTGTTCAAATGGCATGGGTACAAAGGGAGCTCATTATTTCAAAAAGCCATTGAAAACCAATGAAGCTCAAAAGGATAATTCTTTTTATTTAGGCTTTAAAAGTTAGAACTCAGAATATTCAGTTTGAGACTATGGAATCTTACTGAGTTTCATCATCTCTCTGAGAAATATTGCATGCAAAAGAACTGGCTGTTGCTGCTGTTCCTAAAACTTCAGACAAAGATAACACATTCCTCGCATTCTCAAAGCGGAGGATATGTTCAATTCTTCCACTTATTCAGAGATTTTATAAAAATTTTTCTTAATTTCTAGTCTCCTTCCAATTTTTCTAGATACATTTTCCCATCAGATTTAGGGCTTTGAAAATTTTATTTTGAGAATTCATTTAATCAAGCAAGAAGCCCTTCTATTGATCTAGGCATGGTCAAGCCCTAAGGCATAAAGGAAAACTAATGAGGATCAAGAATATTTTATGACAAACATTAATATTCTTTCAGGGTAGGACTCAACATTGCCGAAGGAACATTAATCCTTAAACTAAATGTTTCAATTTTCTTGACCACATTCTTTTTGGAAATGTATTCATTCTCTTCTGCCATTCCTAATGCCTTCTGTCCTCATCCTCCAACATCTCACAAACCTTCCCTAAACTTATAGATACTGTCACTCCCCAGGGTCTTGAGAGCCTCGTGTGGCATGGTGCCCCCTGGAGCCACACAACTCAGTGGCTGTACTGGAGGGAAATAAAGCCTCTATGGGATAACACCAAGGCCAGCTCGGAGCTGGGTGGAGTAGAATATAGTCAGAAACCCAGTAACCCTTCCTAATTCAATGGGAGAGGCATCTAAAACACTGGTTTGAAAAAAGCCATACATAGTCCAAGTTGTTCTGTTCTGTTTCTAACAGTTGTGAAGGCCAGAGAGGGTTCATGCTTGGCTCGGACATTCCCCACTTCCTCTTCAAAAACCCAAGTGTCATGTCCCTATGTCCCTATCACTGCCTACTCTTGCCTATTTCAGTTTTCATCTTCTGCAATGCAACCCATTCTGTAATTCGGTCCTGGCAAATATAAAGAAGGGAACTGGTCCATTTTAGCAGACATGTGATGGGCTTCAGATCCAGTCTCTTAGGGCTAAATGATCCAAGGGCCCATGAACAGAAAAGAATTGAGACCACGAGTAAGCTAAATGTTAGTGACCAGGAGTTAGGCAACCTGGCAATGGCAGCTTCTGAGTCCATTTTCCTAAGTCATATCCAGCATGGCTATGGGTGTAGTGCCTTCTTTAATGCTCACTTTCAAGGTTTGCAAAAAGAGCCTGGAGATGCTACAGAAATTACAATGTGGTCTGTGAGGGAGAAGAAAAATTATTTTACACTTTATCACGTTCTTCCTATTTGCAAATTGCAGGTAAAACTTCAATGGATTATTTTATAAAGTATCCTATCTTCATTATTTTGTCAATTAAACTGATATTACAAAGTCAAAGACAGAGCTGTGGTCAATCTAAGCAAAATGAGGGACTACAAAATGAGAGTAGAACACACATCCCTCCTCCTCTTTCCATCCATCTTGTAATAGCTCATGAAGACATCACTTTTGGTGTCTTGTGAGAACAGTGGAAACAAAGTGAACATGTGGGTGGGTGTTGGCTGCATTTCAATATGCTGTTTCCCTCAGCCTTTGGAAAATCTAAACAAATACAAATTGTCTTGAGATCTACAAACACTTTCAAAATCCAAGGAGCAATGTGGTACAGAGAGATAACAACTTTAATTAGAAAGCTACCTCCAGAGTCAGACAGGATGGCTCTATGGAAATGTTACATGATCCGTGCGTCCAGAGTGCATCTAGAATAACTAAGGAGGATTCAGAGAGAATTAGCAAATCAGAGGATGTAGACAGAGGAGGTGAGGGGAGACTGAAGAAGAAGGCTAGATTTGATTCAAAATCCTATTTATACAGATTAGATAATAAACTCAAACCTCAGATTTTTAAAGTGGTGTTCTTTACATTCTATTTATGATTAGCAGTCCACAGGAAAAAATTTAAATATTAAAACTAAGTAACTATGCTTTTCAGGTCCATTTTGTGGGAGAGAAGAAGGCTGCATAATCCAGTGTCCCACAGCAGCCGACGTCCCTCACCCAACCCGAGCTGACCACTGGCCAGCTCAGTCGAGGCAGTCGGCAGGCCAGAAAGCGGCTTGCCAGCCTGGGCATCAGCACGCCGAGAGCGTCAGTGGCACGTTTTATGGCGGTGATGACAAGCATCAGACAACTTGTGAATTAGGTACGTGGAGGTTGGTAAAGAGAGCTCCTTTATTTAACTTCAACAATTTTCCTTCCTTTGAAGGATTCACAGATGTCCCTCAGATACCAGGATGGCGGACAGAGATCCACAGTCCTGGGGACACTGATGGTTTGGGCACCTGTGTGCTTCCTGCCTCCTCACCACCACACCCCGCCACATGAACCCCACACGAAGACTCTCTCCCCACCCTGGATGACAGTTCCTCGGTCTGTTCAAGGCCCCCGAAGACCTTCATCTTACCTCCTTCTAGGGACCTTGGATGGGCATCACTTACAAGATCTGGGACTCTGAAACTCTTCTTCTATTCTACGTTTCTATTTCTGCCTGCTTTCCACCTTCAGGAGAACACTACACTCTCTTAATTTCCTTTCTGTTCCCTCCAATGCTTTCTTTTTTCATTCCTTTCTCCGGCTCCTCCTCCTCCTGATCCTAGGAGTAAAGGGCTACTAGAGTCCTCCCTCCCCTTCTCTGCTCGTCACCCTTTTTTCCCAGTTTCAACCATCACCATGACGTGAGAGGCAACCTAAATTTTCTCTTCTGTTCTCTACCCCTCCCCCAAGCTCGAGTATCACATTTTCCACTACCGGGTTTCTCAGACTGCCAATACCAAAAGCTCAAAATCAGCTTCTCAAAAACTAAACTCATCAGTTTTACCTCCTAAGCCGACTCTTCCTCCTGACATCCCTCTTAATGAATATTACTAATAATATTCATTTATGGAGTGCTTACCATGTGGTAGACACTGTTCCACATGGTTTATGCAATCACTTTGTTTAATTCTTCCATGAAGTTAGTTTCATGAAGAAGATACTATTGTTTTCTTAATTTTACAGATAAACTCAGACTCATAGAGAAGTGGTTCATGATTATATAAGTTACCGAAAGTTGAGGTTAGGATTGGAATCTAGACAGGGTAGCCTCAGAATTGAACACTTAACTACCATGCTATTACTACCTCTCTGCCAGATTTCAGTCCTTACTCTGGACTTCAACTCCTCCATCTCTCATCCTGACAAGTCCTGTAGATTTTCTTTCTGCAAAACCTCTCCCTTCAATTGGCTCTTCTCATTCCCCTGTTCTCATTCCCTCTTATCTAGACCAGTTTTATTGACTTCCAGTTATCCTCTAATCATCTCCTCTCTAGGTCCATTACACCTGAATTTTCTTTTACTCAAAACGAAAATAGTTTTTTCTTTCTTTCAGATGTAAAAATAAAACACGCCCATTGCATCACAATCAGAAGATAAAAACAAATATGCAGAAATTAAAAATCTAAATCACAATTTTGTTTCTCCATAGTAATAACTGTTGCTAACATATTGGTAGCTAGATTTGATTCAATACTCTAGAGATTTTTCTCTTTGCATATACACAGACACATAACTTTTTAAAATTAAAAATGAGATGTTTCTTGCATTTTAATTTTTTCATTGATAACACTGAGTATTATTAGTCTTTTTGATATTTGCCAATCTTTAGGGCAAATGTATGTGTTCATATTAGTATTAGTTTGCATTTTTCTAATGACTAGTGATACTGAATAGTTTTTCATAGCTTTAATGGATTTTGTATTGTCTCTCTTATGATCCGACTTTGTTCCATATTTTCTAGTAGTTATCAGATTTCTCACTGATTTGTATGAGCTCTTCATATACAAAGCGTATTAACTCTTTTCTTATGTATATTGAAGAAAATTTTTCTAAGTTGTTTTTATTTCAGTTTTGTTTTAGAGTTTTTCATTGTTGCTGTTTTCTTATATAAAAGTTTTTTAAAGATTTTTACGTAGTCATATATATAAATTTTTTCTTCTATGTTTTCTGCCTTTGGTGTTCTATGGCCAGATCACTGTCCTAATGCTCAGGTCTGATCCTGTGACCTCTGTAATGATTAGTGGCCCCCATAGCCTATAGAAGCCCAAACTCCTCGGGCAGTAGATGAGCTCTCTTATGTCACATTGCAGCTTATCTCTGGCCTCTTTCTTTTAGACAATTTATACTCTATTTAACACAATAAATTGTCATTCTGAGAATCTGTCCCATCTTTCACCACTATTAAAATTATGAGGAAAAAACGTTAAAGATTTTAATAGTGAATAAAGAAGGTCATTAAAATAGATTGATGTGATATTCTTGAAATTACACCTTGGAAATCGTATTTTTTAAAATCAGAGACAGAATCCACTGGGATCTTGCTTCAGGAGTCCTGTGTGGTGGGGAGAAGGGAAGCTAAGGATGAATAAAAAGTCTCCTGGCATAGATTAGGATATTCTGCTACAGTCTAAATACATTTAAGTGATGTAACCTGGGTCATGAGTGCTGCATGCATAGGTTCTCCTTGGTTAGCCATCACAGAGAGCTGACTAGTCCTCTAAAGTTTACCCAGAGCTTTTCCTACCCCCTTTGCTCATGCTGTTCTCTTTATCTGGAATGCTCTTAGTTCATCCCTGACCCTCCTCGTCTCATATGATATCAATCTTCCAAGTCTCAGCTCAAAACCAACCCTCATTTTTGATCCCCAAGCAAGAAGGAAGTTGATACTTGCTTCTTATAGTTTGCAATGCTTTATTATTCTCTTGTTCCATTCATCACGTTCTCTTTGCCTCATGATTACCGGAGTGCACGTTATTTCCCTACCATACTATAAATTCCTTGAAGGCAGAGATCATATCTTACCTTGGAATACTCCTCTGGTACCAAACAGAGGGCACTAGGTAATCCTTATGCTGAATAAAGGAATGATTAGGACCAAGTCAATGCTACATCTCTGCAGCCACTATCTAGGGTTTGCTTTAGGAAGGTATTTGAGAAACTCCTTGGAGGGCCAAGCTGGAGTTGAAACAGTCCTACAATCCCTAATTAGGCCTTTCTTTGAATTCTCAGCAGCTCTGCCTATCAACTCAACATTCACCTCAGTATTAGAATCTAGGCTAAGTCAACATCCTTGAGACCCGGTATTTGTCCTGCAACATTCACTAAGATACCAAAGACAAGTGGCTGGAGCCTCAATGCCTTCCAGCTGGTACCACCACTCCTGGAGAAACAACACAGCTGTTATCTGTAGCATCCCAATCAGGATAAGGCTGTGTGAGTCCAGGTGCTTGGGGTTACAATTTACTAAAACATAGTATAATTTACAGCAGTTGATTTTGCTCAAACAGAGGCTCAACCCAAAGGTATTCGACACAGAGAGAAACTAAGTAAGAGTGTTATACCTGAATGTTCACATCTGCCCCATTGTTTACTAACAATTCAAGACACAAAGCACCGTGAGTGGAGGCAGCAGCAAAATGCAGAGGGGTGAACCCATTGTTGTTGGGCTGGTTCACGTTAGCACCGTAGTCGATCAGCTCATTGACCACAGAATCCTGCCCATTGTAGCAGGCGATGTGAAGCGCCGTGTTTCCATAGACGTTGATTTCATCGATCTGCAGGAGAGTCCAACACAGGACAATTAAAATCCCCAGAGACAATTTATACCATTTTCCACAAAAAGCCTAATGGCTATGTCCAGAGAAAGGAAATATCCATCCGTCAACACAGTTATTCAGCTTCCTCTCGCCCCGGCACTGTCATCCTGGGAACGCTGGTCGCCCTGAGGTAAAGATCAGCGAAAAGTGAATGTGACAAAAAGTGAACCGGAGAGGAAGAGTCAGAGGTTGCATCCTGTGGAGATGTATCTTTGGCTGGGGAAAGGAGAAGGGGTGAAAGAGAAAGCTGCTTTCAAAACACCAGAAGAGAAGTGAATCAGGGGAGCAAGAAAAGAGCCCCAAACTCTAGGGTTGGGCACAGTGAACAGAGAGGGTAGGAGATGGCAGGGGAGGGGGCCATGGAGCCTAAACACAGAAGTCAGGCTCAGAACCCACTCTGGGCTTTGCTCTGGGCTCTGACACCTCACCAGGCCACATTCACATTCTAGCAGCAAAGCAGCCGCGCTGTCCTGAGGCACGTTTAGGCCATGGCTCCCTATGGCTTTCCGAGACCTGCCCCGGGTGCTGGGTTTCACCATCGTGTTGTCAGTATAGCAACTTGGTTTTCCTTCCCCGGGACAGGATGTTCCAGCCTCACTGCTGCTCCTGTCCTGCTCGCTGAAGGAGAGCAGGGCAGGCCGACTTCTCCAGCTCAGCATGAGACGCTGCTGCTGTTTGTCCCTGCCATTCATTCATGCATTCATTTCAGCTGTGAGCCACGAAGTAAAAGGCAAGATTCTGAAGGTGGGATGAGGAGCTCTAGCCAGTTTTTTTTTTTTTTAAATGGCTGGTTAATCTGTATCACATAGAATACATATGTCTATGTATTTATCTATGTGGATATAGAAAGTTAGTGTGTTTCTGGTTTCCCACAACTTAGTCTATGCCCCCACGGCCCTTCATTCATTGCCTATGTAAACTCAAAAAGGCAGGATGCTAGAAAATGTAAGATGCAAACAGGATTTAATTTCAGAACAACAGAAAACTCACAAATACACAGGCCATCATACATCATAGCTCACCTCCACCCCGAGATTCAGGAGATGTTTGACAACATTGATCTGTCCGTTGGAGGCTGCGGCATGCAGAGGGGTGTAACCCTTCTTATCCTTACAGGTCACTTCCGCGCCGTGGTTAATCAGCAATGCCACAACATCCAGGTGGCCTTTACAAACAAAGCGGCAGAAAACATCGTTAACCTTTATAGGACAATTCGACGATCCATTTCACCTAAATTATCACTATTAGCTTTTATGGCCACCAGTAATTTGCTGAGCTATTTATAAAAAGCCAGTTTATGGCAAATATTCAACAAATATTTACTGACTACTACATATAGGACATTATATAAATGCTGTGGGAAGAAAAAAAGATGATCCATATGTGATCCTTCTCTTCAAGAAGATCTTGCCAAGATATTAGTACCAAAGCCTAAAAAAAGGGTGTGTTAAAATGAAAGCAATGATTTTGAAAGCAATTGACATGCCTCACTGACAAGTCTAACAATGACAATTTGGTTTGGAAAAACTGATGAGAGAAAAAAAATCAATTGATCAGTATGATCCTAGATTATTATTAAATCATATGAAATTGCTGCTGTTTAACTTTTTTTGATGCACAAAAATGGCAATTTCATATGGCTGAACTTAAAAGTATTCTTATGAATTAGTGGCTAAACAGAAAACCCTTCTAGTTTCAACTCCTGTTGGCATTTACTTTTTAGAATATTTTAATCTGTTCCATAATCACAATAAATAGCATGATAAACATATTTGACCTTTAGTTTATGACTGAAGATTGCTGGATGCTCCAGGGTCATTGCTCTAAACACAGTTGATAACTGAAAAGTAGAAGACAAGTACTGACTCCAGGATGTCAAGTGTGTGTGTGGTGGCGGGGGATGGTATTGGCTTGTTTTACTAAAATTTGACTCTTTTGTCCCTAAGACTTGTATATAGAGAAAATTATTTTCAATTACTAGTGGTGCTACCTCCAGCTATTTGTCCTGGTTTTGTCCTATTATTCCTGAAAGATAGTCATCTATATATTTTTTCCTATTTGCATCCTGATGACACACAAAATAACTTTACTTCTTTAAAGTCATTTACCTAAATGTTTTAACTATAGATACATCAGCAAAAAACAAACTTGAAACCCCAGATCCTTTGTGTCCTACCTCACACTAGCTCAAGTGTGTGTTCTGCCTACACCTCTCTCTCTTGGCAAACAATCCCTGGCTCCAATCCTACAGGTCATCTGATTCAACCAACTTGAAAATCCATGTTATCTTTTTAGAAAAATGCTAATGCTTGTAAAATTTTAAGATTCTTGTTTTATAAGCCCAGGGATCCATTCAGACCCATCTATGGCCACATAATTTATTTCACTCCTGCCGCAACCCACGCTTTTTTTCCCATACAATTAATGTTAATTTTTAAAGTGATGACAAAGGGCACATATGCTTGTTAAAAAGGATTCAGAAAGGCAAAAAGTTGCCAAAAAGAAACCAAAATCATCCACAATCACCAATTCCTGAAGATAATCAATTAATATTTTAGTGTAAAATATTTTCCATATTGGTTTTTATTGTATAGTTTTTTATGAAAATGAGGATCATATTATTCATACTGTTTTATAATCTGTTTTCACTTAACATATCACAGAATCTTTCTGTGTTAATAAATACCCATGGAAATCATCACTGTAGTTACTGCAGAGTGTTCCATTGTGTAGATCTTCCATAATTTGCCAAAACAATCCCTGTGGATGGGTATTCAGGTCATTTACAACTTGGTGCTGATAGAATTCTGTCTTCTTTACTAATTGCAGGATGTTCTCCAATTAGAAACACAAAAGGAGTATCTTAATTCTTCATTTCCCACAAGTTCTACACTGAGAATAAACTCTGTAAGGTCTATCATTTGTCAATGGCATTTGTGCCAACAAAAGTGAAATGTAAGAATATAAAAATGTAACCTCTTCTTTCATCTCCCCCACCCGAGCAAGTGGGCAGAGAGGACTGCAAGCCCCAGCCTTGTCCAGTGGAGTATCAGGACAATCTGCACTGACTCTGGCCACCTCCACCCATAAAATAGCCAGGGGTTCGTCCTTTCATCCTTCCTGTTTTTTTTTTTTCAAACATATTATCAATAAAAACACAAATGGAATTTGTGTCCTTGCTTTGCTAGGCAGTCCTCTTTCTTTTTAAAATACCTTATTTTGCTGCCATGACAAGTTAGAATAAGTACAATGTGTGCAGATTTCCAATCCAGACTGAAGCACATTCAAAGAGGTACAGGCCATGATTCATTCCTCCTCTTCCTTTGCAGGATAAATAAATCTCTGACAAAGCAACTGCCCCAGCAGAGCACTCTATGTATGCCAGTAAAATGAACCGAATCTTCATTTAATTGGAATCCAAGCTTGAAAAGAAGTGAGATTTTTCCCAAGAGAAAATCTACATGGTCAGTGAAACACCCATGGCTTATTTAGTTAAGGTTATCTGCACTTTGCTTTCTATGCATGGAATCCTTACCCATATAAGCTGCCCAGTGCAGAGCACGTCGGTCCTTCTTGTCGAATGCATTGATGTTTGCCCCTTTTGCCAAGAGTAAATTGACCATCTGAAAGATAACCAAAAATGAAATCAAACATACACTCTGTAATGATGAGGGCTCCTCACTGCTTGTAGGTGGTGATCGGAGCCAAATTAACAACAAATCTAAAGGCAGGTCAGTCATCTGGACTTCTAACAAAGTAGGAAGATGATGTCACAGCAGACCCTGTGGCATGTGCGTCAGAAGAAAAGATTGAGTGTCAGCCTACTTTTTCAATGCATTGTGGCTCTAAATTTAAGAATGGATATAGGTGCCGAAGGTTTGTTGTACAAATATTATCATCACATTCTCTAAGAATGTGATGGCTAAGAGGGTCTGTAGGGAGTGTCCCAATTCCCAGTGATGAGAACACCCACCTCCACATGGCCATTCAGAGCTGCGTGGTGCAAGGCTGTGCGCCCCCCTCGGTCGGAGACGTTGACGCTGCTCAGCAGGGGAATGATCACTTCTGCACATTTGACAGCCTTGTTGGCTGCTGCCACATGCAGGGGGGTCTGCCAGTTCTTGTCCCTTGCATTGACATCAGCCGAGTGCTTAATCAGTACTTGTACTGCTTCCTACAACAAAAGCAGAGTTTGCAGGGGTCACTGACAGGTGCTCAATCAATACTTATTGGGTGTAAGATGCTTCACCAACTATGGAAATATAGAGAGAAAAGAAAAACTCCCTGCCCTCACAGGCTGCCTCAAGACAAGCTAGGTAGTATGTGATAAAGACCAAATGAGTGGCACAGGTTAAGAAAGAGTCACTTTACCTTTCTGTGTCAAGCCAAGAGCCCTGACACATCTCTAAAACCAAATAAATATTTTAAGTATAAGGTTTCCTTATAAGGTGTAAGGCATTCTTAGGCCAAATGAGAACACCCAGGTGCAAGTGTGCATACCAGAGTCAAATATCCATAGACCAAAAGTAGCCAAAAATGGAAAAATAAGCACCACATGTACTCACCAGCAAACTGGTTTCCCTGATCATCACCTAAGTGCACATTTGGGGATAACACCAATTGGGTATCGGACAGAGGTGGAGGCTGGGGGGAAGGGATGGTTGTATACCTACTTGATGAGTGCGATGCGCACTGTCTGGGGAATGGACACGCTTGAAGCTCTGACTGGGGGGGGATGGGTGTACACCTATTTGATGAGTGCGATGAGCACTGTCTAGGGAATGGACACGCATGAAGCTCAGACTCGGGGGGATGGGGGGGATGGGCAATATATATAACCTGAACTTTTGTACCCCCATAATGAGCTGAAATAAAAAAAAAAAAAGAAAAAAAAAGTCATTGAAGGTTAAAGGTGTTTGTCAATAAGCTTCCAAAGCCAAAAGGCCTCAAAAGCCCTCCATACATTTTTTGATCAATTTGTAAATATTTGATTCTCTCTATCAACAACTTATCTCCAAGTCTTGTGTGATCAGTAAGTGGTCAAGGGAAGTAATATCTCTGTTACTATCTCGACTTGAAGCTAAGAATTTTGTCCATCTTCTCCCAACCTTTTCCATGTTATAATGGAATGTATTTGCCACCGTTGAGCTCTTTCACCTTCATTGAGCCTCCCACATTTTATTTCCTTCTACTGACCTGATCTGCAAACTATCCTCTCTATCTTTAACTTTCAACCCAAGCTGTGCAGTGGAATCACCTGGGAAGCTCTTAAAAACACAGACACCTGCTCCCACCCAGAGATTTTTTTAATGGACCTCAGCATTCTTATAAAGCTCCCTGGAGACTCTTGTGCAGCAGGGACTGAGGACACTCTTCCCTCAGTCAGGCGAATGATATAGCTCCTCTCAAGGAGGGAATGGCTGGCTGTTGCTTCTCTCTACTTCTAGAGACTTCTAAAAGTCTGGGACCAGTCAGTGGGGCTCCTTTATGGGCATCTTGTCAGTGTGGCATCAATGAACCAGTGAATGGCATCAGGACCACACTCCTATCATCCCTGATGAACCAAGAACTTACCCTTGCCCACCGCAGTCCCCACAGAGCTGCACTGTCCAATCTATTTCCTCCTACAGGTAGAGGAAAGTGCTCCAGATAGCGGATGGTTTGAACTCAGCAAAACTAACACTTTTATGAGGGACATAAATGAGGGGATAAAAAGAATGTTCCATGAATCAATAGTAGCAACATATTGAGATGAATGGCTAACTTGGAGCGTAGAATGAGAGCAAAAAGAAAGTAACTGTGCAAATTATACAATACAGCTTAAATAAATGTTGTAGTAAATAAAGGATATTCCATTTGGATCTACGGTCCCCAATCCCAGGGCCATGGACTGGTATCAGTCCATAGCCTGTTAGGAACCGGGCTGCTCAGCAGGAGGAGAGCCGCCAGAGAGTGCGAGAAGCTTCATCTGTATTTACAGCCGCTCCCCATCGCTTGCATCACCGCCTGAGCTCCGCCTCCTGTCAGATCAGTCACTGTCTCCCATCACCCCCAGATGAAGTTTTCTAGTTGCAGGAAAACAAGCTCAGAGGTCCCAATGATTCTGCATTATGGTGAGTTGTATAATTATTTCATCATATATTACAATGCAATAATAATAGAAATAAAGTGCACAATAAATGTAATGTGCTTGAATCATCCCAAAACCTGCTCCCCACTCCCTAGTCAGTGGAAAAATTGTCTTCCATGCAACCGGTCCCTGGTGCCAAAAAGGTTGGGGACTACTGATTTAGATCATATAAATAAAAGGCAATAAACTGATAGGATCCAAGCAAACAATTTGTTAGGATTATCAAAAGCAAAAAAAAGATACATGACACCCATTCTCAGAAAGACTGACAATGAAGTCCTACTAAATACTCCTTGACCCATTTTAGAGTGGAATGTGTACGTGCATTATTAATGCTCGCCTGCTATGTGCAAAACACTGCCAGAGCTGTGGAAGATTGAAAGAAACATTAGCTGAGCTCTAGCCTAAAAACCGAGTTGAGTGAACAAAAATAAACAAAGGAAAAGCTAAATCATGACATAAGATTTACGAGGGCTGTCCGGAAAGCATCCAGCCATTGTTAATATATTTTTCATATTACATGGCTGTATACTTTCTGGACAGCCCTCGTAAATCACAATGTAAGATTAAAATTAGAATAAAAATAATATTTTTACCAACTTTGGTCTCATAAGTTGTGCAGTTTATGTATATCCACAATCGATTACAATATGGGGGGAAATATTAGAACTTCCATTCATATTTATTTTCTTTAAAAAGGAAAGCATTTTAGCTAGTATTTACCTTCAGGGTTGGCACTATGCCCTCAGTCAGTAGGACAGAGGATTCTACCTCACTCAGTGTTTGAGATGCCCTCAGGGAAGAGTGGGGCTTGCCCTCTCCACTCATTTGCTTTGAGTGTCCTGAAATGTACAGGGATGGGCTGCTAAGTTGATTTACAGACTTTAAAATGCACTAAACTAAAAGAACCCTGAAAGGGACAAGATTCATGCAAGGAACCCACAGATTAAAGATAACATTAATATAATAACAAGGCAAGCATAAACAATGTGGAAGTCACAGAGCTGAAGCTTCTTACTACTCCAGCTGAAAGCTTTCCTATCGCCGACATCACAAGATAAAAGCAACAACAAATTTAGTCGGCTCTGACAAGGACTTAGATAAAATAGAGAAAAATCATCTGAAGACAATTACCTACACGGTTACGTAAAACTAGGATAAATGAAAAGCTTCACCCTAAGTATATCATGCCTTGAAAGATTAGCTAGTTCATATATACAAAATTTATAAACAAATGAGATGAATACTTCAAGGATACAAGTGAAAAAAGTTTTGCAGATATATGACCCAAAAAGTTGGAGATGACCATCTCAAAGCAATACTACGAAAGACGTTATAGTAGTACCCTTTTCACACATTCACAACAAAATATTATGATAACAATATACACTGTCACTTGAATACCTTTGCCTTGTGTGCTATTTTACTGTACTTACATAGATTCCTGCTTTGCATTCAATATCATGTAAATTCAGGATAGACTAACAAAACAGATAATATCCAGAATCTTCTCACTAATTTATACTCTTTAGAGTAAGACCAATGAATTCATAAGAAATTTGTATTTTAAAGGTAACAAAATACAATTACTTTGGAAGTAAATCACACTAGGTGAATGAGACGTGATCTAGGAGACACTCTACTTTTAAATGAATACGTATGAATGATTTGCAGATACCGTTGTTTGAATGGCCCAAAATTGCAAATTATCAAATCTGATTAAAATAAAATTTTGTTATTTACCAGCATAGTGGAAAAAATACAGTTTAAAACCAAACTGCCTGCTGAGGAGGGTAGATCCTGTTGAAAGAGTCAGTGGCCTCTGTGTTGAACAAGGCCCTTGCTGTGTAGCTGGGGGTCCATTTGGAAGGGGGATGTACATAGCTGCATTGTTCTGCATAATAGTGTGAGAAGCATTTGAAGGGTCGAAGAAAGGAAGGGATGAGGACGGAAAGAGAGGAGAGAGAACATGGGCCCCTCACTCCAGGCTAGAGGTGCACATGTGGGCTGGGATAAGGTCAGTAAGCCGAGTGGGAAGAAGGGAAAGCTGACCCATTGTCCAAACTAATGCAGGGGAAGCGAGCTTGTGGACCCAGGCAATCAACAATTTAAATCTCTAGGAATTCTTTGAAATCAATGGGAGAATATTAGACTTTATATAAGATACGGCATGTAGTTCCTAGCCAGTCACATCTGTTTAAAAGGCAAGGTAATCCTGACCAACATCTGGGTTATACCTAAATAATTGGTAAAGGAAAAAGTTCAAGTTCACCAAAAGGTGGGAAAAAAAGAAGTGAGTAGGGTCTCTAATAGATTCCTTTTCCACAAACTTTAGGCAATTGCCATGTGAGTGCCAATTTCACATTTGCCTTTCATACCAATACTCTCTTCTACAGCTCAAGGATGCCCAGAAGAGCCATGACTTTTATTTCTCTACTTTTGTAAAACGTTTCAACTTTGCCAACTTTCCCTCTCCGCTTTTATTTCTATATCTGTTTATGTAATGCATTGCATAGTTTTCATCTTCCTGACAAGAAAGGACTCTATTGAGAAATATTTAGCATACAAAGGAGGAGTTCTTACTTAATTTCCACAGATTAACTTTTTAAAAATGAAAATACAATAGTTTGAACTGATTATGGAATCAAAGTCATAGACATATAAAATATTACAGATGGAGAAGGTCTTAAGTGTCAGCCTGGCTGACCCCTTCATTTCATAGGCAGCTTTCTTTTATAGGCAAGATAATTGAAGTCCAAGGTGATGACCTGTCAGCCTAGTTGACTTACAGGCTCATGCATTTTCTACAAGGCCATTTTATACCAGACATACTCAGCGGATAGTCTCAGCCAAGCATCCTGACATAAATACTTTCAAATGTTAATTCTCCTTATTTACATTTTTAATCTCCAAAGTTTTAGTCTGCCCAACTAGCTTAATATATTTAACAGAAATTTAACATAATATTTTGGCAAAAACAAAGCTTTGGTTAAAAAAGGACAATTTTCTTTTTAAAACTTGCATTTCTTTTTCAAAAATTTTAACCTTAGAAGTTCTTTCACTCGGGCTTTACAAGGGAGTAATGTGTGGCTATATAGGGAATTAATGATTTTTTAAATCAAAGAAGTCTGTCTTTTCCTGTATCACAATGGCTAAAAATCAATATCCAGGAGTTTGCTATGACAGAAATTTATAAGGTAAAAAAGAAACTATAGTGTGGGAAGAAAAGCTGAACACTTTCTGAATCAAGAAAAAATTCTTCAACAGTGCTTTTCAAACTATCTGTGGTGAAGGACCAGTTTTTAAAAGATTGTTATTATTCCAATTCCATTATGAGTCAATACTTTTGTGAAATACAATAAAAATTAAAAGTAAATAATAGAATAATAAAATGAAAAAATACAAAGACACAAATTATGAATGCAATTATTTTATAGAGACATAGACCAATAGAGCAGAACAGAGAACCCAGATATAAAACCATTAACTTGCAGCCAACTGATCTTTGACAAAGCAGATAACATTATACACTGGGGGAAAGAAACCCTATTCAATAAATGGTGTTGGAAAAACTGGATAGCCACATGCAGAAGAATGAAACAGGATCCATACCTCTCACCACTCACCAAAATTAATTCAAGATGGATAAAAGACTTAAATGTAAGGCATGAAACCATAAATCCTAGAAGAAAATATAGGAAAAACTCTTCCAGATATTGGCCTAGGCAAAGAATTTATGAAAAAGACCCTAATGGCAATCACAGCAACAACAAAAATAAAAAACTGGGATTTAATTAAATTAAAAAGCTTCTGTACAGCTAGGAAAATAATCAATAGAGCAAATAGACAACCTACAGAATGGGGGAAAATATTTGAAAAGCTATCCATCCGATAAAGGGCTAATAACCAGAATCTACAAAGAACTCAAGCAAATCAGCAAGAAAAAAACAAACAATCCTATTAAAAAGTGGGCAAAAGATATGAACAGAAGCTTTTCAAAAGAAGATAGACAAATGGCCAATAAACATATGAAAAAATGCTCAATGTCACTAATCATTGGGGAAATGGAAATTAAAACCACAATGACATATCACCTTACCCCTGTTAGATTGGCTTTTATTAAAAAGTCCAAAAACAATACATGCTGGTGTGGATGTAGGGAGAAAGGAATACTTATACACTGTTGATAAGACTGCAAATTAGTACAATTATTTTATTATTAAAGTTAATGAGTATGAAATTATCAAATTGCCCTAAAAGTTTCTGAACACCTACTCTTACCATGACAGATAAGACAAAAGCTCATGGGCCAGCACCAGGACACAGGGCACACTGTGAACATGTTCCCTCAAAGCCTTTGTTTCCTTTTTTAGAGACAGGATCTTGCTCTGTTGCCCAGGCTGGAGTATAGTGGCACGATCATAGCTCACTGTAACCTCTAACTCCTGGGCTCAAGTGAATCTCTTGCCTCAGCCTATACAATAGCTAGGACGACACGAGCATGCCACCATGCCTGGCTACTTGTTAAAAATTTTTTTGTAGTGGTAGGGTCTCAAACTCCTGCCTTTAAGCGATCTTCCTGGCCCAGCTTCCCAAAGTGCAAGGATTACAGGCATGAGGTACCATGCCTGGCCTCCTTTGTTTCCTTTTCAATGAAAAAACACTAGTGAGGTTTCCGGCATTTCTCCTGAAAGGAGGTATCAGGCCAATTAGCATTCTGTCTTAGGACTATAGCCCTTGTTGGATGATACCACATAGTAGGCTGTCCTAAATAAGATGCAGAAATAATAGACAGAAGGGAGGAACTGTCAAGGGATGTCACATAGGAGAGAATTGGAGATGGCATTTGCAGTCACTCAATTTCCACTTTTTATGACTTTTTTTTTTTTTTACAAAGGCCACTCCAACCTTGTAATAGAAGGAGAGCGTATACTGTGGCACATGGAAAAGATAAGAAGAACAGGAAGCACGTGTCTTAAAAAGTATCACCCTTAATATTTGTTTTCTTACACTCAAATGTGCATTGTATTTAAGTAGTCATAAATTACTCATGGGAAAGTAACTGTTTAGGACTATACATAGTCCTTGCAGGCATAAACAATGTCAACTTTGATAAATTATAAGTTGCTTTAGACCAAGGTCTGAGAGTTATACAACTTTCTATATTCTCTACAAAGCCTGATGGATGCCTTGCACATGATGTATATTCAATAAATTAAACATATTACCATAATCATCAGCAAACTCTTTACGTAATAATCTGCAAGTATTAACGGGACATTTATTGTAGGCTGATGTCCCTGAGGTTGTACTCAAGTCCTGAAGGCTCTTACTGTATTACTGTAATTAGTAAGGGTTTTTATCCTATATTGATTATAGCAATTCCATTATCTTTAAGAATTGTATAAATTGGTGTCCAACCAATTTGGTCAATTAATGGGATTGTTCCTCTAAAAGCACCAATCATCAAACTAAACTCATCCTTTATTATAATTATCATTAGAGTACAATTATTCTAAGAACTAGTAGTACAGAGACAGTTCACTGGAGCCTTTGGGATATGAAAGAATTCTAAGGGAACTAGTGCAGAAGCACTGGCTTCAAACATTAGGAAGTGCAGACACTCACGTATCCCCAATCTTCAATCTCAGGTCTCAAAGTATAGCATGTAGACAACAGGTATCAGAATCTTTTTTATAAAAGGCAGATTCTGGGGCCCAACGATAGGCTTCACCAGAATCACTGGGGGTGAGGTTTTAGAACAGGTACTTTTAACAAGTAGCCACAATGATTTAAATGCACACAAAATTGGAATACCACCCATCTACATTCTAACTAATAAATTATAAAAGGCTTACTTTCCAGGTAACCTATGTTTTATAAGTAAACATCTTTTTATAATCATAGAGACAATTTAAAGAAAGCAATAACAGTCTAGTCTTCCATGTAATTTTTCCAGTTCTCCTTTCCACTAGCAGTTAGTCCACAATAATGACAGTGTTTTTTAGAGGAAAGGGGAAAATGTAAGTTTTAAAAATTTAAGCTATAAAATAATATGCTCATCTTGCTCAGCTCTTGGAAAGATCTTTATACCAGTTGGGATTTCTGTCTGCACTGAAGCCAAAAATAGAAGCATTTTATTGGTCAGAACGGTATCCAGAAGGGTGCTCGTGGGAGTTGAGGGCAGCAGAGAAGCACACGGTGGTTAAGCCAGCAGGTTCTCCAGTCACACTCTCCTCCACTTACTGGCTGTGACATCTTTGGTGCCTTACTAACTTCTGAGATTATGTTTCCTAAATTAGCATTGCCAGTAGTAACAATCTAAAAGGATGGCTCAGAAGTTAAAATGTAATAAAACACAGAAAGTCCTTGGCATACTTCCTAGCACACAGTAAGTGTTTAATAAATGCTCATAATGACAACGCTTACATGGACACAATGTTCTCAATCCTACACTCTAAAGACAGTATACAACCATTTTTAACTTTTCTAACCAAAAGATAGTCTCTAGAACAGGAAAGTGAAAAGTCTAGCAATTCTCCTTCGATGTTACTCTTAGCTCATTACAGCAGGAAGGCCGTGTGGGAAAGGCCAGTTGCATCTGCAGAGTTCTGCAGTAGGCTGTGTGCCTGGCTGTCTGTCCCAAACACTGTGTCCTCACAGCAGACTTAGGAAAGGTAAGTGAAGTCCATACCA
This sequence comes from Lemur catta, assembly GCF_020740605.2. Taxonomy (NCBI): domain Eukaryota; kingdom Metazoa; phylum Chordata; class Mammalia; order Primates; family Lemuridae; genus Lemur; species Lemur catta. The sequence continues at coordinate 34,196,061 of NC_059135.1, read as the reverse complement.
AGTGGGCTTCAATAAACATGCGTCAGACTCTCTGTGTTTGTATACCGTTAACTTCTTTCCCCTACAGCTGCTCTTTTCCAAGAAGACAAGCAAAGAAGCAACAAGAATGAGCTAGACAGGGGAAACAATATGAAACAGTTCTCAAAACCACTTCAGAATATTCTCCCTGGCAGCCCCAAATCTTGCTTATCTATTAATATGTTCATTAACAAAATATGTTTCCCTAATATTTTGGTGAGGATCTCTCTTCATTTCTTCACAGCCTTGGGAGGAGTCAGAGAAAAAGGAAGATGAGGCCAGTGAAGCCCTCGGGGAGCCCATAAAGAGACAACGCTATCTGGATCCAAGCTGTTTCCAAGATGAGAATCCCAGATGTGCCAGCCATGGGCATGGGTGAGGGTGGGAGGTTATAGGATTGGGTATAGAAGGACGCACACAAGACAGCCTGGTCAGTACCCAAATAAGTCTGCAAGATTTATCTGGAACTCAACTATACGTAGGAAGATTTTCAAGGGGTGTGGTCATGTTTTGATCTACCTTCTTGTCTACGGAGGACATAACATAGATAGATGTTTAATCAATATCATGATCCGATGCTCCTATCGTTATAACATGCTCAGGAAAAGAACTTAGCAATGCACATTATTTTTCCAGACGCAGAATTCTGAACATAAATCTTGCCTGGCTGGAAAGAAGGCTCAGAAATTTTGACTTATACTGATATCTGTGTTACATGCAATTTTGGAACTGGTCCTGATTTTGCAGGTTTCAAAGGCCTAATTGGCTTGTAGTGCACACACTCCTGTAAATATGCTTCCCTGATTGAACCCTGAACTCTGAGAGATCAATTTGCATACATGAAAGATGATTACCACCAGCATTCTTGTGTGGTGTATCCTAGTTCCATGTTAGCAGTTACACAGAGAATTATTATTGTAGCTTGAATTGAAACCCAGTCTTTAATGAATCACTCAAAAAACAATTGTCAAAATTGTTTACTGACCAGCTGAGATGCTAGAAATACAGTGGCAAGTAATAGACATGGGAGTCATTTCAAGTAGCTTACTGTCTAGAAGATTTTTAAAAGGAAAATAGAATAAAAATTTCTAGGGTGGTTTTGTACTATACTAAGTTCACCAAGCCGAACTACATTTCCCAGAATTTGCAACCCTATAATGTTCCATTTGGGATTGGCCACAAGAGAAATCTCCATGAGTTTTGGAAGGCATAAGTGAAACTGCAACCTGACTGGTGTGTTTGGCACCAGGTACTATTGCAGCTCACACATGATGTCAGTAATCGGCTCAATCACCGCATTGGCACAGGACAGTACCTGGCTCAATACTTCTTCAGACCCTGCCATTTCCTTTGGTTTCTCCAATTCTTGGGCCAGGTGCATCCACAGCTCCTTCTGCAAGTCACCCGTGTCCATAATAATGTTGGGACAGACATGAGTTCCAGTTTGTCCCTGTTCTCCCCCTTTTCGTATCCAGCTTTTCTTTTCAACTGTAGACCCTGCTGACCTATAGTGACCTCAGGACCACACGGAATCGGAGGTGACAGTCTTACATAGAATTCTTCAGCAACCCACACAATTGTGAAAGGTCTAATTCCTATAATAAATATCTTATTCTATAACTCTCATGGTGGTTCTGCTTCTCTGGTTGAACCTTGAACCCTAAAAGATCAATTACCTATGTTTTATAAGCAAAGAGGCTTTGAGGACAGTATAGAGTTTATAAGCTTTTCAGTGAAGAAATGGCATTTAATATATGGTCATGTAAATAATATTAGGGCTTGCCAATCTTAGCAACAGACATGTGCCAGCTCTCATGCTGAAACTATATATTCCCTTTGGCAAGTGCTAACAGCCCAATTCCAAAATACCAGCCCAAACCTTCTCTGTTCTTTCCCCTCAAGCCTACTTCCCTCTCCCCAGCTATTAGTTAGGAGAGGTATACAATAATGGCAATAGGACCAAATTCAAAAGAAGGAGATCTGAATTTAGGATGTTCTACAACACAGCAATGTGCTTGGAGTTAAGATGTCCACTGTACCGTCAACTCTAACAGTAGTTACAGAGACTCCAATTTTCTTTCTTTCTTTCTTTCTTTTGAGACAGAGTCTCACTGTGTTGCCCAGGCTAGAGTGCCGTGGTGTCAGCCTAGCTCACAGCAACCTCAAACTCCTGGGCTCAAGCAATCCTTCTGCCTCAGCCTCCCGAGTAGCTGGGACTACAGGCATGTGCCACCATGCCTGGCTAATTTTTTCTATATATATTTTTAGTTGGCCAGATAATTTCTTTCTATTTTTAGTAGAGACAGGGTCTCACTCTTGCTCAGGCTGGTCTTGAACTCCTGAGCTCAAACAATCCGCCTGCCTCGGCCTCCCAGAGTGCTAGGATTACAGGCGCGAGCCACTGTGCCCAGCCGAGACTCCAATTTTCATAAGAAACTTTTTGACTCTCGGTGATGCATTAATATGAGGACATTCTCTTTTGTGAGCTTATATATGACCCTGATTACTTATAATTCAGAGTTTGTTTGCATTTAATTTCTTCCTGGCAAGAGACACCTGCAAGGGATTTTTTTCCCCTCAGCAAACCTGCAGAGAGAGCTGGTTACTTGGTGAAACAACAAATGCCTTTCTCATCATTGGGTTGACTAGATTCAAACACACTAAAGATGTGTAAAGATGGTGGGCTAATGTTGATGGAAAATGGATGTTTTGAGGATCAAAGCTTTTGCAACTAGTTGAGCTAACAAAGATGGAGAACACTTGGGGAAGGTCACAGAATACTGAAATCATCTGCTTTTGTGTCTTTCTCTCCCACTGGACTACACACTTCCTAAAGTTGGGGGCCACAGGTCTTAGTTTTCTTTGTAACTCCATCAGCAAGCACAGTGCCTGGCATGTAGGATGTCCATATTAAATTTTTTTTTAACCAAAAAGACCTTGTTCTTGAAGAAGGAAAATATATAAATATACATGTAAATATATATATTTATATATTTCCCCCCCTCTTTAAAAAAATATATTTTTTTAAGATACACTTAAATTTACCAAGGATCAAGTGGTCTTTTAAGAAAATACTCTCCTATGAAGGAGCTGGTCTCATGAAGCTAGTCGTATCAACTCAGGCAGCCCACTGTACCTGTTTTCCCAGATGAAATAGAAATGACATGTGAGACCATAAGAAGACTCTGAATTCCCCAGGGTGTGAGCCAGGCAATTGACAATTATTTACCTGTCTCATTCCATGCAGGCAATTTGGAAAGAGAATACAATGAACCCCTTTTAAAAACTATTCAAATCACAAAGAATGGCACGGAAAACTATGACTACTAAGCTAACTGTCACCTACCAAGTATATTTGAAATTTCCAGATAGATGCCAAGGAGGAAAAGCTGACACTGATGACAGCCATAGACATCTGTGACTTCATCATATTCATTCTCAAAAACACCTATTGCTCGTAGGCATACCTGGAGAACATCTCCGTCTCCAGTGGCAGAGGAGAAGCCTCACTTGGTCAGCAGGGCTATGAAGGCTATTCATCCAACACCAAGTACATCCAAGGTTAGCACCTCCCATATCCCTGCATGGTGGGCATCTCCTCTGACCAGGCCTCAAGGCTGACATTCACCAGGGTTCCCTGTCACTCTCAACCCCACGTTGGTCATCTCTTCTCACCCTTTATACTTCCCCTGAACCAGCTGATGCATTTGCCACGGTTTCTGTGATCATCCTCCCTGTCCCTGAGCTCTAGACCTGTGTAAATAATAATAGATAATCTATTAGCCACCTTTGCCTGGATTTCCAGCATTCAACAATGAATTACATCTTGAGTACCTAGAATGTATCAGGCTTGGGATACATCAAGGAACAAAACACAGATTCCTGCCCTCATGGAGCTTGCACTCCAGGGACATATTGCCAAATTTGGTTTGCTCAAACAGAACCAACTCCTGACCCTGCCCCCCTGCTCTGTGCCTTTCAGGTGCCCAGCATCACCATTAACCCACCTGACCCTCACAAGGTATCAAATCCTGTCAGGTTCACTTCCAATTAGGTCTCAAATCATTGATTCCTTTCTGTGCCTTCATCACAGCTAGTTCAGGCCTCTTTGGCCCCGCATTGGCACCCCCACCTGAAATCCTGCCCCCTCCAGCCCCCTTCCACGCTGCTACCACAGTGGTCTTTCCGAAACATGCATCTGAGTGTATCAGTCCTCTGCTTTGACCATTCCCCGCTGCTCAGAGAATACCAGGCCGTCTGCCATCTGGCCCAGCCTCCACTACTAGACTTACCTTCCATTATACCCCGAGTTATACCTAAGCCCCCTATTCATTCACTTCCATGACTCTTTGTCCTCTGGCATGTTTAGCGCCCTCCTCAGCCTCTGTCCTTCTCCTGGCCTGCTAAGTCCCTACTCATCCTTTAAGGACCACCTCAACTGACATCTCTTCTTGGAAGACTTCCTCTATTCAAGCAGGCAGTTAGTTGCTTCCTCCTACTATTCCATTATGATATGGTACTGATCTGCTTCTGATTTCCCTCCCCTCCAGACAGAGAACACACTGAAGTCAAGAATCATGCTGTGCATTTTGAACTACCCCAGATATCCTCCCAACACCATGTCTGGCATGCAAGACATGCTCAAATAAACAGCTATTCATTTTTTGGTAACCCTCTAATATTAGATGTAAAAGCTCTCTGCTCACCAGTAAGGATCCTTAAATTCGCTGGCAAGAATTCTTTTTCTAGGGACAGTAGGTATTAGATTAAATAAGGTAATCACTCACTTCACTTCTGGAAGCAACTGCCCGGTGCAGTGGGGTCAGCCACATGTTGTCCTTGGCATTGACACGAGCTCCTGGAACCAAACAGTGCAAGTTAGAGGCATAATGGAGTCAAGGGAAGTTCTGCTGACATTAAGTCAAATGCTGTATCTTGTTCCCATTTGCTGGATATAACCACCAGCCTTTTTTTTCTTTGTATTAGTCATGTTCTGATAAGATTTAATCTGGGCTAAGGGGACCAGCATAAATCTGCTTTATCTGGGAATCCCAATTGTTTCTCTAGGACTAACCAGATATGTCTGGAGGTAGAAGCTTTTGGACAGACAAGATATGAAGGCTATGTAAATTGCTCATGGCCCTCTCAAGCTATGGGGTGGGCACACAGGCTCAAGCATGAGCCAAAACCAGCTCCCACTCAGAGACGTGCATCATGCTCAACTGCATGAAGCCACGCCGCCACATGGAACAGACACTCCCTGTGAGTGGATTCACAGAAAGCAGAGTACGCCTCCTTCCACAACACCCTCCCGATTTGCCATCACGAGCACAAGCCCACCAAGTCTGAATCTAAACAGCTAAAACACCCAACACGAGCTTCCTTTTGGGGAGTTCAGAGTTTTGGTCAGTCTTCTGGTCAGAGATGGAATGTTTTATAAAAGGGCTACAAAAAGGGAAGAGGAGAAAATATGTATGGTATCTTTGTAAATGCAATTACAGAAGTCTATTTTAGCCATAGGACAAAGAGGAAGGAAGCTCAAGAGGACGAAAAGTGGAAGGACGAATCAAAGAAATTAGAAAGCAAGGCAGAAGCGGAGGCGCCTCGGGGCAAGGACTGAGAAAGTGAGTCAGGTGGAAGTAGAGGCTGACTAATCTTGGTGAGCCCAAGGCCAGCCAACAACTGAAAAATAGAAACCTTTAAAAAAGGCAGCAGACTTTCAAGGGTAAGAGGCAGCTAGAAGTTTAGTTTAAGGCAGGCACTGGCTAAAAAGAAATGACAAATCATAGAGCTTACACTAATTTTTTCTTTAACTGAAGAAGAACAAATGCAATGGTATTAATCCTAGAAAACAAGAGTGTAATCATAAAACAAAGAGACAGAATGCCTCTCCTTCGGCCACCATTCTGATTTCATTGGTTTGAGATGGGGTGAGGCACGAGTATTTTTAAAAAGCTCCTCAGAGGTTATTGCAATATGCTGTCAAGGGTGAGAGCCACTGATGAACTGTTGCTTAATTTACCAATGTTAAACTTGTTTAATCCTAATTCTACTAACTCCAGTTTGCATGAAAGGGTTCAAGCCCCTTACCTCAATGAAGACTATAATAAAATCAGTTTAAGTATGCAAAGGCAGCAGGCAACTCCAGCTCCAGTAACAGGAAGCTGTGGGCTAAATGCCCTGGGGTAAAATGAACACAGTCATGGAAGGTGAGTAGGACTCATGGTCAGAAGATCCAGACTTGAGTTCTGATTTCAGCACCTACTGGCCCAGTGACCAAAAGCCACTAATCTGCAAAATGAGGCTAACCACAACAATAACAGTACTTCTCTACTCACTTCACTAGGTGCTTGGGAGAATTAAATGAATGTGAAGGTGCTTTGTAAATGGCAAAGCACTAGAAAAATATTAGCAGCTCTTATTTCCAAATCATCTCTAATGTCTTATGCACCTCTAAATCTATGACTCAAATTTTTAAAGGGAGTGAAAGCCATGGTCCTTGCCCTACAGAGGAAGAGGAAGTCAAACACAGAGATTTAAGAACACGAAGAACCATCATCTAGAGACTGTATAAACAAGTATCTTTTGAAGAGCAATGGAGACTCAGGTGCTAGAAAATGCTGCGGAGAAGGAAACCCAGACATGATTAAGAACAGCAAAATGGTGAACTTTAAAAGAAAATTGCCACTACCACAAACAAATTTTAGATTTCCTCTCTTAAGTCTTAGTTCCAACAGAGTGCCCAGTGCTGGGCACAAAGCCCACCTTTTTGGTTTAGAAATAAACAGCAATGACCCCCTCAGGTCCTCTTCCAACATTCTTCCAACATTCTGGAAGCTATTAAATCCTTCTAAAATTATCCACCTTGTTGTCAGGACTTTTCTTGGGTCATAAATACATATGACCACACTGTACGGTAGATTTGACCACACTGTGTTCATACTCCACATCTCTCTGGTCAGCCCAATGCATGTTTGTTACTTATTTGGGAGCTGTTTCTTTGGCACTTATGTTACAAATATCATTCAGATTTCATGCAGTCCAGGAGGGCTGGATTCACATTTATCAGGCATAGTCTTTGGCAGAGTAAACCGTGTGCTTTAAATTTTTTGTAAACTCAAAAAGTGAATGCAAGAAGAAACCCTAATGGCAAAACACATATGGAGATATACTTCTCATAATTCATCAGGGAGAAGCAAATGAAAGCAACATTAACATACCATTTCACACCCATCAGATTGGTGAAAGTGATAAAGTGTGACAATGCCAAGAGTTAGCAACAGGAAGACTTAATGTACAGCTGGTAGAAGTGTAAATTGGTACAACCCCTTTGGGAAACAATGTGGCATTACGTAATAGAATTGATGGCATGCACGCCCTACCACCATGCATGCCCTGCCACCTAGCAACTCCACCCCAATTATATACCCTGGAGAAATTCATACATGAATAAAAATGTTCATTACAGCATGTTTGTAACAACAAGAAATTGGAATCCTAAATGCTTGATCAGGAGGAAAATGGATAAATAGATCATGGTATAATTGTACAATGGAATTCTACACTGTCAAGGAAATAAACAGCAGATTGAAGTTCTATATATAAACAGATGTACTTCAAAATCATAACACTGAATGAATAAATCAAGTTACAGAATTATACCTATGGCATAATACCAGTTATATTTCTATATGTTGCTTATGGATGCATAGATATGAAATAAAAGTAAAATATATGGCTAAAGAGAACAGATGCCAATTCTGGACAGTGGTTTCTTTCTAGGGAGGGAGGAGTGTGAAAAAGGATGAAGTAAGAGTACCCAAATGGCTGCAACTGTGTCTTCAATGTTTTATTTCCTTTTGAAAAAAGATATAATGCAAATATGGCAAAATGTTAAGATTTCTTAAAACTTGGTAGAAGGCATATGGATTTTCATTATATTATTCTCCATAATTTTCTGTATGTGTGAAATATTTTCTAACAAAATGTTTCTAAGAAAGCTAGTGCATTTGAAGTTTTAAGTTTCTTAATAAAAATAGCAGAGGGGAGGTAGGGGAGGGAACTAAGTTGCTTTTTGTTATACTATTTTTCTTCTGGGTTAGTGTCCTTTGATAGAAAAACAACCTCCCTATCCTTCCCATATATAACATGGCCCAGCCACGCAGCATCTTCTAGGATTTTCCTAAGCTGTATTCCAGGTGAGAGTAAGAGAATGGGAGCAAGAACTGCTGTTGGATCTGTAGATGACCTTAGTCGTACAGTCTGAATTTAAAAAAAAAATAAATTCAAGTTAATGATGAGTTATTTGCTGGTCTTACTGTTATTTTCTCATGCTTTCCTCTCTCCACAACCACTACAGTTACAGTGATCCCAGCTGTAGAACGGAGGCACAGTACCACTAAAGTCCATGCCTACGCATATGTGGGAGAGCTCTAGAATTTTAGGGAATCTTTTGCTGTCTCTCTAAGTGCCATTTTATTATCACCACATTTTCAGCCTGAGCATCTCATCCCAGGGCTCCCTTACCAGCCAGACCACCAGGATACCGAAGATGGAGGGCGCATGTGATATGCGTGGTACCTAGACCTGTGGCCACCTGCTTTCACCACTGCAAATCCCAGTCAGACCTTTGATCTTGCTTTCTTTCTTCTCCTTGCTCCTCCTCCTCTCTCCCTCCCCCCACTCTCTGTTATACACACAACCCATTTCTGTCTTCTGTGTGTGCATTAGAATGCTCCATAACATGTTTCTAAAGGAAGTAACTTCGGGTGAATGTTAAGACTAATCCTTGAGGATGTTTTATGAAAGGTTGATCATAAAAGTGAAATACTAAAAACAACTTTGATGTTAGACAAAGAAGAGTTGTTTAAATAATTTACTGTATACCCATGCAATACAGCCATGATGTTTTATAAGAAAGCTTAACAAATGGGAGAGAGATTCACAAGCTATTGTTATGTGAAAAAAGTAAATACTCAAACATTACCCATAGAATGATCCCGTTTTTGTAAAAACATTGAACGGTCTAGAACGATATACCACAAAAGCCCTGAGATCACTGACTAGAAAACTATTTGCTAACCATTATGGGAGCACAGTCAGGGACTAAGGACTAGAGACTGGGAAGCATGTGTCATTGACATAGGTTAAGCACAAGGCAGACCTAAATTAATAGTTGCTACTTGAAAGATGCTTTCTGGTGGAAAGCGATATCCTGCAATAACTCTTCAACTGAACTGATATGGATTGAAGCCACAAAAATGTGCCTGTCTAAATAAATGAGCAGCAACAAACCTATTTTTACTTCATGTTTTGATCATACAAGTAATACATGAATGTATTCTTCTTTTAAAAAAATGGATCATTAACGGATGTAGCTAATGTCTGCTTGAGTATCTCCCCCAATGCTGGACTTTCCCACTCTATGAACTTAATCACTACTCTAAGTTTGGTATGTAAGCTTCTAGTTGCTCTTGTGTCTTCATGTGCAAATATGTGTACTCATAGAAAATCTAGAGAATTAAGCTGGGTGGTCAGTATAATATTCTTTTTTGTATATTTAAAAATTACACAATAATTTTGTATTATTGTATTATATTGACTAACATTCTGAATTCTGAATTTCCTTGTTCCACTCAACAACATATTTTTTTTTTTTATAGAGACAGGGTCTCACTTTGTTGGCTGGGATAGAATGCAGTGGCATCATCATAGCTCACTGCAGCCTCAAACTCCTGGACTCAAGTGATCCTTCTGCCTTAGCCTTCCAAGCAGCTGAGACTAGAGGCGTGTGTCACCACACCCAGCCAATTTTTCTATTTTTTGTAAAGATAGGGTCTCCCTCTTGCTCAGGCTAGACTCAAACTCCTGACTTTAAGTGATTCTCCCACGCTGGCCTCCCAAAGTGCTGGGATTATAGGCATGAGCCACCGCACCTGGCCAAAAATATACCTTTTATGTCTATCCATGTTGTTACTTACAGAATGAGTTCATTCCTTTTAATTGTTACATGTATTCCAACATAAATATACCATATTTTTTAGACATTCCTTCTATTGATGGGTATTTCAGTTGTTTCCAATATTTCACTATTCAAACAATGTTCAGATAATGAACATCCATAAAATGACTTCTTATACAAATATTTGTCTGGAATAGATAATTAAAAATGGACTTATGTGTCATAGGTAATGCACACTTTTGGTTTCAACAGGTATTCTCCACTGTCCAAAGCGTGCCAATTTACACACTCACAGGGTATAAGATTGCTTAGTCTCCCCACATCCCCATCAACACTTGCTATATTATCAGACATTTTAAATATTGCAAATCTGAGTCAGTAATACTGTATTATGCACTGAAAAATTTGGTAAGAGTGTGGACTTCATGTTCAGTAGTCTTACCACACACAAAAACCTAAAATAACAAAAAACAAAGGGACATAAGGAAACTTCTGGAGGTGACAGAGATGTTTCACGGGTGTACATACATGTCCAAACTCATCGAATTGTATACATTAAATATGTGCAGTTTATTATATATCAATTATACCTCAATAAAGCTATTTTAAAAATAAATTAATTAATAAAAATTAATAAATAAATTAATAAATTAATAAAAATCTGATTGGAAAAAAACCAGCAACTCATTTTTGTATTTTCCAGTTTAATAATGAAGTTGGGCATCTTCTAATATGTTTGTTTACTGGCCATTTGTAATTCATTTTCTGAGAATTACTTGTTCATACTCTATTTCCCTCATTTTTCTATTGTTGCTTTTTTCTTATTTATATTTATACACTTGTAGTATTATTATTATTATTATTATTTATATACTATATTCTGAAGATTTTTAGTTTTATGTAGATCCAAATGTGGCTTTCAATATGAAAACTCTTTTAAGGAGAAAAATGACCCCCACGTGTGCTGGGCATCACAGAGCAACACACACCTGGCATGTAACTACACCAGCATAGTTTATGTGTAGCTTCACAGTCACTGGAAAAATTTGAAGATAATTAGAAATCTAGGAAATGGCTCCTTTCAGTTACTGTTAAAGTCCTCCATTCCTCCAGTCCTTCTCAAGGAGGTGGAATAGGCAGCTGCCAGGAAAACCTCCTCTCCCTGTAACAAAAGTTATCATGACAAAAGCAGAGTTATCTGAATGGAGGCCCAAGAAGCATTTCATCAGTCTCATCTCCTGCTGCTGGCTTCCTCATCCTCTTCCTCTGAACACTTTCAAGAGTCTTGTTTACATGTCAGAGGGAGATGTCAGACGGGTCTGGCTCTGAATTGAATATTTATAGCTGATTTTTCTAAAGGAAGCCTCACGTTATTTACCTGCCTGTCAGGCACCATTGTGCACCCAAGGACACAGTATGCATGTCTAATGATTTAAAGCCAAATGCTTTTTTACCCAAGGACATTTTAAAATTTAAACATGAAAATAAGCCCTTGCCTAGGCCTTACTGATTCTTCAGAAACAAAGGCCCAACCACAGATTATCAGGTCCAAACTCTGATTACAAACGAAGGATATTCTTCATCCTTATCCCTATTACCTATTCATTTTATTTTCATAGAGATCAGGAGTAAAGGGAGCTCTGACCATCTTTTCCAGAGGCAATATTTCTGTTCCCTAAGCCTTGTCAAACAGGAAGAAGCAGAACAAAGGAAAAAACGAAGTGCTATGATAAAGGTAAACAGAGAGACTGAAAAATCTTACAGTCCAAAAAAAAAAAAACAACAATCAATTCTTAAGGCCAGTTTATCCAAAGTCTGGCTTTTAATTGTTGAAATAAGCACAAAAGAAAGATCATATGAAATATGATTATACTACAATGAGATCAGCTTCCTACTGAATTTTTTTAAACCAAACCTTATTACACAGGAGCACTATTTTTCAAAGCAATTACCTTGGAAGAGTGTATGATAATTCCATGGATGTGGCAATTGCTCAAAACAGTTTAAAAACTCCCCTTGGAGTTGCCTTTAGGGCCAGTTTACACACCCACCGGAAAATGGCTCATTACTTTATAATTCGTGAGCCGAAATCAGCATTGCCTTGCTTAATCACCCCTATTTCACCAGATAGAAAATATTAAATCCATCCTCAAAGGATGAATAGTTGCTATGCAAAAGGGAATCAAAAGAATGATATGCCACCAGCTCTGGAGATAATTTGCATTGAGAGTGATGAGCACTCTTTTGAAACATCATAAATAATTTTGCAAGACTACCACTTGTTTGGTGGCATAAACTTTAATAAATTTTACTTAGCAGTTATACCTCACAAATACTCCATATTAGAAAGTGAGTACTTCCAGTTTTCTTCCATCAACCCATAACCCTGTAATCCTTGCTCATCCTCAAGAGTATTCTCTATAGGGTATTTCTACTGTGGTCAATTTTCTGTGTTCTGCTTCGTGTATCTCAAGCCTAGTCTCTTAACTCTTAGGCACTGATTAGTTCTCAATGACATCTCTGACCTCTGCCTTAATCCTGACTCAGCCAGTTCCCAAATAGAAGCTAGAGTCAGGAGGGAAACAACGCCAGAATCTGGACTGGCAGTTAAAAGAAGGTAAAATTTGCAAGGCCCGAATTCTTCCCCAAGACCTTGTCCTCCCAGTCTGCTCAGAGGCATTCAGGTTTCCAACCACCTGGCTAACAGGAGATGTCAATAGGAATTTAGTGGGCTTGGGTTACACCATGCTCTGTAAGTTAATACAACAATGGAGAATACAGCTGTAATGCATTGTTCGGGCAAGGCCAAATTATTTGTCCAACATGGGAATCATTAGCACCTCATTCATTATTAAATTGGAAAACAGTTTGGTTGGATTTGCTAAAGGGTCAGCTGCCAGATGCATGCTCAGAGATGAAATCATCATGTTCTTGCAATTTTAGGCAAATAATATATGAATTGAATAAAGGATCTTTCGAGGAAAATAAAAGCCATGTGAATTATAAGAATCTGCTTCTGCTTCCACAATTGAAAAAAAAAAAAACAAACATTCCCAATGCTCTCCCATGCCTTAAGTCTTCCTAATTTGATGAGAGGGAGAAGGAAAAATTCCATCACAAGTTGAACCAAAATTACACTAAAGAGATTAACATTTCAGTAATTCCAAGACCAAACAGGTGTATAGCTCAAGATATACGCAACAGCTTCTCCCAGCTCTACTCACTCAGCCAGAGTTAAAGATAGGCTGGTGGATTCTATGCCCATGTGAAGGTGACATGAAACCAAGTTTCTCAAACTATTACTGGACCCAGATGCCTGAAAAAAAAAAGATGGGTCAACTTCATGGTGCAGAATAAAAACCTTCACTTTCAGATGTAGAAGAAACAAGAACACCATAAAGTTGGAATCAAAGATAAAGTTTTGAATTTGCACATTCGTGAAACAAACATTCCTCTGAGACTCTGAGAGGTCTCTTACGAGAATGTTTAAGTACTGGGTATAGCTGGTTGGGACCAGTAGGTGTCATACCACAAAATTTTAACAATGGCAATATAGCACCTCTTGTATTATCCTGGATAGAGCTGGAACCCAATCTACTAAGTGAAGTATCCCAAGAATAGAAAAACAAGCACCACATGTACTCACCATCAAATTGGTATCAACTGATCAACACTTAAGTGCATATATAGTAATAACATTCATTGGGTGTCGGGCAAATGGGAGGGGGGAGGAGGGGATGGGTATATACACACATAATGGGCACGGTGCACACCTTCTGGGGGATGGACACACTTGAAACTCTGACTTGGGTGGGGCAAGGTAAATATATGTAACCTAAACATTTGTACCCCCATAATATGCTGAAATAAAAAAAAGAAAGAAAAAGAAAAATATTTATTTGTTTGTTTTGCTTTACCTGGATTCTGATAATACAAAATTCTTTATGTTACACCTCCAGTGATTCTGCCTACAATCTTCTGTGGGCCAAATTTCAACTGCTAGGGCAACCGGCCAGGTGTGTGCTGGCTCTTAGCCATAGTCTGTGCCAACACCAAACAATACATGCTTGCTTGGAAGACAGCCTGGAACATCTTTAGATTTGTCGGAAGGAAGAAAGGCTTGTTCTCAAGAGTACAAGGAATGCCACATGAAATCTAACCTAAGCTCCACGTGTTAGCTCCTGTCAGGAGCACAGGGCACACGTGTTTTGAGGCACAGAATACTTGTTTCCTGGGGAAACCCACCTCAAGAACATGAACACAACAAAAATAAGGGCAATGTGAATCTTCCTTGTGTATCACAGCACAATTCTTGTTTCTTTTCCAGCATGTTCTCCATATCTCCTTGAATACATATATCAGCTCCTACCTTTGGGTAGCTTATTTTGGAATTCTACAGTTTCCCTTTACTATGCAAACAAAGGCAAAACCTTTTTATAAGCCTTTTGCCTAGTCTGTGGACAGAGGCATTTCCTCTAGATTTTAATCTCCCGTAACAAAAAGGAGGAGGAAGAAAGACAGCCTGTCTGCAGACAAGCTACAATGAGACGCTGTACATGCTCAGATTCATTCCAGGGTTTGTCTAGCAAACACTCAAGGAAGAATGCACATAATGGTTTTGGAAACCTGTTCAGTGATATGTACTGAGCACACAGGTTTCCAAAAACGAAAGCACTGGCATTTTTAAACCTGATGCAATACTTAAAATACATAGAAAAATAAAGAGAGTAATATCACAAACACCAGTGCACCCACAAGCCGGAGTTAACATGTTTGCCATATTACCTTTCAATTTTTTAAACATAAAATATATTAGAGAGTTATAGTAGTTCCTTTTACGCCCTTTCCTGAAGACATTTCTCACTCAACCTACCTACTCAGAGGTCAGGAATTGATGGGGTTCTTTACCGTCCATGTTTTTATATTTTTATTACATATTCATAGTCATGTATCCGTAAGCAAAACACAGTATTATTTTGAAGTCCAATTTAAATATATATAAATATACTCACTGAGTATATAAACTAAATGTGCATTTATATAGCATATGTAAGTATATGTCTATATAGCATATATAGTATATACACACTATATAGTGTATTATAGTGTATATGTGTATATCTATAAAGTGTATATACACATACTCACACTATATATAGTGTGTGGGGGTGTGTGTTCATGTAGACTTT
The DNA here is from genome assembly GCF_020740605.2 of Lemur catta. Classification (NCBI taxonomy): domain Eukaryota; kingdom Metazoa; phylum Chordata; class Mammalia; order Primates; family Lemuridae; genus Lemur; species Lemur catta. The sequence goes on along the minus strand of NC_059135.1, from coordinate 34,180,893 downwards.
AAACTCATTTTCTTTCCTTTTATTTTTCTATAATTAAAAAAAAAATCAAAAGATATCCAAATGTACTGAATTTGTCCACAATGCTGGGCCTGACTAGACATCCAGGAATCAGACTTTCAAAGCAATATAAAAATTTTACTGGAGAAGTCACTTTCCAATAAGAACAACTTCTTATATCGCCTTTCGTCTACAGATAATATCACTCACCAAGTAAATTTCCATTAGCATCGTAAGGAATTTTGTTTGGGTTCATTATAGTAGTCAACCTAGTAAATTGGTCATTTAAACTTTTATTTTCAGTTGCCTTTTGAGTACAGCGGTTATTTACCTGACAGAATCAGGAGTTCAATGATCTCTGCATCTCCCAGAAACGCGGCCACATGAAGGGGAGTTCGTTTCTCAGAATCCTAAAACAAACAATGTCAAAGATACACAACAGGTCAGTGGCAGCCAGAAGTGCCTTTTGTAGACATACATAGTAAGATATGTCATTCACTCTGAGGTTGATGCTTGTGGAAGAGCGTGAAGGCCAAACACCTACTCAGGTAAGTTCCCGTTATACATTTTCTCTCAGCATACCCTACAGTCACACTTACAGAGGATTCCATGTTCTGTCTGCACATGGCGTTTGCCTACCTGCTCCAAAATGAAACCTAGCTCAGGTCAAAGATGGACTATCATGCCTTGGATGATGAATTTCAACTTACAATATTTTTAAACCTTCAGTATGGTAAAAAAAAATAAAACATGTTCAAACCCCGCTAACCTGCCTTAGCAACAGAGATCAAAGCTTTCAATGATTTATTTTCTTTCTAAGGAAACATAGTGGAATGGTTCACGAGGGCATTAAACATAAGTACAGTCATCTCCTCTTTTCTATCCTCATTAGCCACTGCCTAGACCACTGCTCACTCGTGTAATACTCACTGAGTGCCTACTCCGTGCCAGGAACCAAGTTCTGAGACTGCAACAGGCCGGGTCCCCACCCTCATGAAACTTACAATCAGGTGGGAGGCTGACAATAGTCAGGTAAATAAATGACACACAAATCACTTCAGATGATGACAAAATTAAAACAGGGTATGGGATTCAGAGATCGGGGAGATGGGAGTAAGAGTGGTCAGGTAAGGACTTTCTGAGGATGTTGACATTTAAGCTGAGAGCTGAGGTAGATATTACCATCTTTGTTTTATAGATGAGAATAGAAGACTGTAGCTCAAATAAATTGAGAAATTTCCTCAAGGCCCCAGATAGATAACAGAACCACGATAGGACCTTCTCCTGTCAGACTCGGCTGTGTCCTTGGCAAGGCATTTAACATGCGGTGCTGAGAGGCAGCCTGGTAATATGCGCAGCAAAAAATATTGCTTCCTAATCTATAAATTGGAGATAATACTATCTACCTTAGAGGACTGATAAGAGGAACCGAGATAATGTAAATAAATAAAGCCCTAGGCAAGCAGGAGGCAAGTGCACACAGCCGTGCTCCACGCATAGCCGCTACTGTCACCAGCACAGAGAGTTGTATGATATGTTCCCTCCAAGACTGAAAACTCACTTGAGTAAAGAACAACTCTTCCCCCTTTCCCCATAGTAGCAACAGACTAGGTGCTCAGCATAATTGGCTGAACTGAACTAGTTTACGTGTGTGGCCTCTTCCACAAACTCTCACCGTCTACTCCATAGCAATGGGGACCAAAGCCTGTATGCTATGTCTTTAAGGTTTCTCCTAAAACTAGCATGCATGTTAGTTTTGAGATTTTTGGATTTGCTGTTGATTTTAATCATAATTCCTGTTATCTTGATTATACAATCAACCTAACAACACTTGACTAACCCGAGGATATTATTCTATTTTCTGATGGTCCAGGCCCTCTGCTTCTTCCTCTCACTCATTCACACTATTGCTTTTAGGCATTTCATGACTCAATATCTAAAACAGATGGCAGGCAGGGGACATGACAAGAATTAATCTTCAAACCAGTCTTTTTGTTAGAAGGTCTGGTGAATAGGTTTTATGAAGGGATGAACTAACATTAAGTGGATAAAAAGAGGAGTTAGAATTAGCTGGAAACTTATGTTGTCTGTGTATGGCTGCAGGCAATTAATATGGATGAGTGGAAATATTTAACAGAAGTCATGCAACTAAAAACTAATGATATGTATTGGAAAATTCAGTAAGTTATAAGATCATGATCAACCCTATTATAGCTACATCACCCTATCTTTGAAAATAAAGATTCAATATTTGGAAAAAAAAAGATTCAATATTTGAAAACATGTTTGCTTATTTAAGAATCAAGTGTATTGATTTGTGCAATGAACTATACAAAAGACTAAGATAAGATTTTCACAAATGTTTTCTATTTCTTCTACTGATACCCCTACAAGCATTTTCTATTTTAGCTTCATATTCCCTTTGAATTCTCACTATATCTACTTAAAAATTTCTCTTGGGATTTTAGATGAAAGTTATGTAATTATATGTTCTTCTGGGGATTGAATTAGTTCCAGGATTTAGTTCAATAAGTTAAACCTTGCCTAAGTGATTTAAACAGGGACTATTCCAGCCTGAATTATGACTTCATTTGACCTGAAGCAAAAGTCCATGTTCTGTTTAAGACCTTGGCCTCAAATAAAAAACCAAGAAAACTCCAACATCCCTCCCTGCCTTGCAACTCTGGTTGGCCTGTTATTACATGGCTGGTTTTGCTGATTCTGCGGCCCCTTTTATGACACAACTTGTTCAATCCAAAGTTTCTATAACATAAAAAGGGTGTGTTCTATCAGATCATATTGTAAAACTTCTTGATTATAAATCCCAGTGTTCCTATTAATATGTCCTGGTAGCTTCCAGGACAAATGTGCCAATTGATACTCTCCTTCAGTGACATGAGACAGACAGGTCACTGAAGAGAAGATCTGTATTCAGGCAGCAGTCCTTTAGTTCTCCAAAGCGGCAGAACCATATAACAAGTTAAGTTAAGGAGTGAGTTAAGGGGTGAAGGATGGAGCCACAGTAATCACTATGCTCAATTTGGTAAAATCAGCCTAGAGGTTGCAGTACATCCTCTCTGCCTAAGTACAAGGGCACTGTACTTTGCCATAAGGTAAACTAATAGAGTAGGAGATGCAATGGTAGAAGAAGAAGGGGGAAGGCTCTAGAGGAGAGAAAACCCTAGTAAGAATATCAGTAAAAATGAGTTCAAAGCCAATGACATCCTTAGGGTGTCTAGAAGAAGAAACAAATCTACCCGGTAAGTATGGAGTGCTTCTATTTTTTTTTTTTTTTCAAAATACCTTCTCATCTATTTTACTACTTGATCTCATAGCATCCATATCAGGGGAAACACACATTTCAACTGTGTTCTTAATTCTTATTATCACCATTTAAAAGATAAGGAATCTGAGCCCTCGGTAGCTTGTATGACTTGCCTAGCACGGCAAATTGATGTCAAAGAATTAGGTGTCCCAGTTCCCAACCTGAAACTTTTTTCTTTATAAAAATGAAAACAAGAACATCATCTTAGAAGTTGCCTTGATAGTCTAAGAACCTTCCCACCATAATCCCTAAGAAATCCTGGGGGAAATGTGACAACATATAGTAAACATCCTTTTAAATGAGTTTATAAGAAATTATATAGAAAGGGGCCAGAAATGGAGAGTAAACAGAGAACCAAAGCTGGAAGCACATGCACTTATACCGTAGAAATCAATACACCAGGGGCTTGGGACTGAGCACTTGCTAGGGGACGACGGGAGGTGAGACAGAGAACTGGGACCGAGACCTTCATACAAAGAAAGACCCTGGAAGTGGTCTTGAAGAAAGACTCCTAAAGTGAAATGGTGGCCTTGGGAAAAAGCCAAACACTCACATAGGCAGATGGCAAACAGATGCCCTGTCCTGGGCTCTTGGTGGGGGAATAAAACTGTCTCCACTGAGCATTTGCATCCCTAGAGTCTGCCCTCTTGTGGCTTGGGATTTTGAATTTCTAATATCCGTAGAGGCCAGTAACTTTCAAGTTGAAAATAGGCATAAAAATTAGTTCTAGGCCTGGCGCGGTAGCTCACGCCTGTAATCCTAGCACTCTCGGAGGCCGAGGCGGGTGGATCCTTTGAGCTCAGGAGTTCGAGACCAGCCTGAGCAAGAGTGAGACCCCGTCTCTACTAAAAATAGAAAGACATTATATGAACAGCTAAAAATACAGATAGAAAAAATTAGCTGGGCATGGTGGCGCATGCCTGTAGTCCCAGCTACTCGGGAGGCTGAGGCAGGAGGATCGCTTGAGCCCAGGAGTTTGAGGTTGCTGTGAGCTAGGCTGATGCCACGGCACTCACTCTAGCCCGGGCAACAGAGTGAGACTCTGTCTCAAAAAAAAAAAAAAAAAATTAGTTCTAAAGCAATGATTCCTCTTGGGTGCCTAGAAGTAGAAACAAAACATTTCTGGAGATATGTGCCCTCAATCCAGCCAAGCTGGGACACCCACAGATTAAATCTCCACTGAAAATGAACTCGCAAGCCTGAGCCACAACACCCATGTGGAAACAATTCGCCATAAGCTAGAGTCAGCAGACACAACCACCAGCGAGAACTTAAGATAACAGAAGAATCAGATGGAGATCAGGCATAACATTTAAAATAACTTAAGACATGAGGGACAAAGCCTAAGGGGGGAAAAAAAACACTATTTTTAAAAAACAAACAAAATTTGGGGGAAGAGATATGAAGGAAGTATTATGGGAAGCAGTACCAAAATATGATGCTACAAATCATCCAAAACATTAGCCTAAGAGGGATGAAAACTGGAACAGTAAAAAAGGAGGGACAGAAGAAAGGAGAAATAAGTACAGTGACTTCAGAATATGTTTTACAGCTGTCTATTCAGCTGTATTTTCTAGATATATACATTTATTTAGAATCTATTATATGCCAGACATTGTGGTAGATATTAGGGAGATACAAAATCTAAAATAGTCCTCTCACCCTAAAGAAACTTATAATCCAGTTACCAGTTTCCAAATTTAGGACATTAGAATAAAAACAATAACAGGGAAGTGGTAAATAGTGGTATTTATAATGTTAAATGATTTATGAAAATTACCAAATGCAATGAGATAAATGTCTTAGTGAATACTTTCCCCAAACCCATCCAGTTTTGACTGGTCAGGGCAGGAAGTCTAAAGTGACAAGAAAAAAAATCTCTTCTGAATTGAGAAATAAATATTTAATACATATTGCCCAGGACTCCCTAGATGCCCTACTGGCTCCAGTTTATTTGGGAACGCTGGAAGCCCTTGGCCAGACTTCAGGTCAGTCTCAGAGCCTGCCCTTTATCTTACAGGCTGATTTTGGGGTAGTTTATGGATCAAAATTAGAATCCAGAATCAGGGCAATACCAGAGGAGCATTGAGCCACAGAGGGTGAGCTAAGTGCTCTGCGCTGTTTGCATTCATTTCCATCTTCTGCCCACGTGACTCTGTGATGCCTAACAGTTGAATAGTTACATAGGTCTTTACAATATCCATGAATACAAGAGGGGAAAATACCCCAAAAGTAAGCATAGAAAGATTAACACACACCAGAAGTGGCTCATCAGCATAGTTTTTAAAGATTGTCCAAGTATCACAAAAACAAAGGTCTTCTTTCATCACCCAGCAACTCTAATTCCAAACAGCCCTTTAAAAACAGATTCAGGCACATGAGAAGTGAGAAGACCGGAGTTTCTCCAGAAGGAAGGAAAGTAAACCCTCCCCTTCTATGAATAGCCAAAGACACACACAGCCAGCAGGGATCTGAGCTAAATTTGCAGTATGTCACACAGAGATCAGGCAGAGGAAGTTTCTGAGTCGTCTGTTTACCAAAGAAGAAGCAGATGAAAGAAAATAGGGAACTTGAAATATGTACATGCAAAGTGAGTTTGACATGAGCAGAGAGGCCATTCCAGCAGCTAAAAATACATAGACAGGCAGACTGAGGGAGCACCCCAAGTTTCTGTTTTGAAGATTAAGAATTTTTGGCTACATGCTTTGGAAATTCGCAACTACAAGTGCATGATCTAATCTGCATTCTAAGTATCTGCCATACACTAAAACAAACATTCCTCCCTATGTGTGAATGTCTCACATACCAAGACAGGCAGGTGGAGCAATATTAAGAAAACAAGCCCATCAAATACAGAAGTTCCAATTGTCAATCCAAACTCCCACTAAAATCAAAAAAGCTAGGAAATAACTGACGACTTAGGCCCAACAAGTTTAATGTGATATTGAACAGAGGTCACTAGAGGCAAGGAGATGTCTAAAGACACTCTGAATACAAACTAGGTACCTTGGAGATATGTGAGGAAAGGAGCCAAAGACATAGATTTAAATCAAACAAGACACAAAATGGAAAGGATGCTTGGTCTTAAGGTGAGGAATTATTATAAAAGAAGGTTGTAAAGAAGCAAGGAAAGAAAATGAGTACAAACAAATGTCGTGCTTCTTTCAAAAATGTCCACATTTACTTTCAATTTTTAACATCTCATATATACAGAGAAGTACAGAAAGTAACAGTTCTATATGTGCCCCAAATAAAACATGTTAACATTTTCCTATATCTGCTTTAGAACTCCAGTTAAAAAAAAAATACCTTTAGGGGTAAAGTGCCCTGGTTCAGCAAATAAAGAGACAGAGAGAGAGAGAGAGAAATTAGGTTGTTTTCAATTCTTCACTACTACAAATGGAGCTGCAGTGTGCATCTTTGCAAATGTCCTTCTGTGCATATGTGTGAGAATTTCTCTAGAGCAGATACCAAGAACAGGAAGCGTCGGATCTTAGGGTTTATACACATTCAATTGTATTACATATTGCCAAATAACTTTCAAAAATAGTTTTACCAATTTACAATTCTACCAGCCACATATTAGTTCCTTTAACCAACATTCTTGCCAGTATTTGATGCTAATCGGCCTTACTATTCTTCGCCAATATTGTTATAGCCAGTGTTATTGTTATAGCGGATGGTCCCGAGAGGCACATGGAGAGTCAGAGAATCAAAGTCTATTCGCCAGCGGGCTCAGAGGGGTCTCCCCATCAAATTCTGAGCTCTGTTTACCCGATTTTTCCCACTTTTATTAAGTTGGGGTGGTCTGAGGGGTGGGGTCTCAGGTGGCTAATGCCTGCCAGGCAATAGGTTAGTTGATGTGTCAGGTAATACGTTAGTATTATGTTGATGAACCAAGTAATAGGGTAGTTGATGCACCAGGTAATAGGTTTAGTGTTATGCTGATGCGTCAGGTAATAGATTAGTTGATGGGCCAGGTGATAGGTTAGTATTATGCTGATGCGGGTCTTCCTTGAGGGGTGGGGGTCTCAGGTGGCTGCTGTTCCAAGTAATAGTTGGGGGTTTTCCTTATCAATGTAATGTGCCCAGCATGGTATGTTCTGGTTTCTTTAACTGTGAACTACCTATACATACTTTTACCCATTGTTAAATTCAGTTATTAGTCTTTTTCTTGTGATGTGTGAAGTTTTTTATATTAATTCAACTTTCAGTGAAAATTCAAGTTATGTCCTCACTTAGACACAACAGAGATGGATCAATGTCTTCCCCAAGTCACCAGAGGAGAAAAATTTAGATTTACAATCCTTATTCATCCTTTATGCATGCATTGTCTCATGGAGCTAGATTTTCCTTGGCTGGAGTCTTCCATGCCTGACAGCAGATCTCTGCCCCCACAAGCTTCCACCATCACACAATTATATTCAACCATCATTCTGTTGGTATTTTTTAACTCATCCATTTGAATGTAACATGGATATATGAGAAACACTAGTACATTTTTCTATATCTAAAAATGTTCAAATTATAAGTCCAACCCTCAAAACTGTATCTAACTCCTGAAACTAAATAAGAATCACTCACAAGAATTTAAAATGAAGATAAAACAAGAACAATGAGAATGCCAAAGACATTTTGATTTTATCTTCCTTACATAACTAGGCATTGGATAGTTTTATTGCGTTAATTTTTAAAAAATATAAAATAATATATATTGAGCAAAAATTATATAAAAAATTTTATATTTTCAAAATTGATCCTTAAAAACAATACTGTGAGGTAAATATGATCACCCCCATCTTACTGTTGAGAAGCCTGAAACTTTGAGATGACAAGTAACTTGTTCAGAGTTGCAAAGCTAGTAAGTAGTAAAACTTACTCCTTTGAACCAGGATTCAAAACCAGATCCAATTCCATCATTCATGCTCTTGCTGACTCTGAATAGTTACAAACCTTGGTTTACAAAAATGAAAGTTATTCTTACTTACAATTAGCACTCTTGCCCTAAATACTCTAGACCCAAGGGCAAAATTCTTATATGAAAAAGTATAAGCATGCAAGAAGCACAAAATTGAAGAACTAATACTACCTGATTTTAAGACTAATTATAAAGCTACAGTAATCAAAACAATATGGTACTGGCACAAAGATAACTCACTGGTGAAAGGATAGCCTTGTCAACAAATGGTGCTGGAACAATTAGATATTCATATGCAGAAAAAGAAAAAAGAAAGAAAGAAAAAGAGGGAACTTCCAATCTATACCTTGCACCCTAGACAAAAGTTAAATCAAAATGGATCATAAAAGTAAATGTAAAACTTAAAATTATAAAATATCTAAAGGAAATATAGGAGAAATCCTTTGACCTTGGGTTAAGCAAAGATTTCTTAGATAGCACACCCAAGCACAATCCATAATAGAATAAGTTGATAAACTGCATTTCATCAAAATTAACGATGTCTGCTCTTCAAAACACTGTTAGGAGAACAAAGACAAGCCACAGACTGGAAGAAGATATTTGTAAAACATATATTGGATAAAGGACTTCTATCTAGGACATACAAAAAACTCTCAAAACTTAATAACATGAAAGCAAACAATACGATCATAAAATAGAAGATTTGAATAGACATTTCACCAAAGAAGATATAGAGATAGCAAAGAAGCACCTGAAACAATGCTCATCACCATTAGTCATTAGAGAAAGGCAGATTAAAAGCATATTATATACTTATTAAAATTGCTAAAATTAAAAGGACTGATGATATCAAGTTTTGATGAAGATGTAGAGGAACTGTAATATTCATACACTGCTAGTGGGAATGGCAAATGATACAACCACTTTGGAAAACAGTTTGGCAATTTCTTAAAAAGTTAAATATGGACCATACGATCTAGGTATCCTGCTCTTGGGTATTTACCCAAGATAAATGAAAGCATATGTCCATATAGAAACTTACATGTGTAATGTTCATGACAGCTTTATCTGTATTGCCAAAAGCTGGAAGTAATTCAGATTTCCACCAACAGATGAATGGACAAACTTCCATATAATGGAACACTACTCAGTAATTAAAAGGACTGAACTATTGATTTATGTCACAACATGGATAAATCAAAATAATTGTGCTGAGTGAAACAAGCCAGGCAAAAAAAAAAAGTACATATGTATTGTATAAATCCATTTACATAAAATTCTAGGAAATGCAAACTAATACACGATCAGCAGTTGCCTGAAGAGGCTGGGAAGGAAATTACAAAGGTTCAGTAGGAAACTTTTGGGGTGATGGGTATGTTCATTATCTCACTTGTGGTGATGGTGTCATATGTCAAAATTTCACGAACTATACACTTTAAATATGTGTAGGTTATTGTATGTTAATGATATTTCAATAAAGCTGTTTCAAAAATATATAAGCAGGCAAATCAATAAAACATATTCTCTCTCTTGTGTAATGTATTTACAAGTTAAAAAATACCCCTAGGCGAGAAAATTAATTAAGTTGATAGGAGAAAAGAAATGGCAAGATCTAATTAACCAACAATGGGTTACTTTAGAGGCAACTCATGTTAGGTTCTGCTCATGTGTAGATGTAAAAGCGAAGTTCCTGCAAAAGAATGACCTGTTGGATTAAAGTCTACATGCTTTAAAACCAGACACAAGCAAGATTTCTCTTCAAAATCCCATAGAAGGTTTTTGTTTCCTAAACAAAACCTTTGACAAATGTGTCTTAAGGATATAGAAAACAAATCTAGAAAATTAAGTATACAAGTGGGAAGGTAAATGGTTTACGTCCAACCTTTGAGTACACTGCAGCATGTCAGCATTGGATTACCAAAGGACCCTTGGCATGCCTGGAGAGTCCCAAGTGACAGGGGCCCTTTGTAAACGGTCTCTGCTCGGGAAAGCTGATAGATTACCAACTATTTTATAGGGCCCTGATACCATCATTTGGCCAGGAATATTTCTTGAGAGCAAGTAGAAACAGAACATGGAAGAGGGTTCTTACGTCCTACGGAATGGAAAACTGGCCAAGACATTCATACTTTGTCACTAGTGAAACAGTAATATACATCCACCGATTGCAAAGACAAGCACCAGGAGCTTCTAATGAAAACCAAAGCAGGTCTTCGCAGCACCACCTTGCCCCGCAGCCTAAAAGCTAATAAAGTTCACGAATGCTCTGCGCAGCACCCTAAGCATATTAAGCAGCAGCATCTTTAAACTTAATGCATTTGTTAAATAGTTTTTCATGAAGAAACCATAATCCTTGAACTCATGGTGGGAATGTTTTACTGCTAAGTGTATTTAAAGAAGCTCACAGATAGGAATTGCTCTGTTTCTAAGCACTAACCAGTGAGGTGAGAAGTCTAATTGCAGTTACAGCCCCACCACAGGCTCACTATGTCTCTTTTAATTAATTCATTAACCAATGTATTCAACAAACATAGATGTCTAATATGAGAGGCTGATAACTAAGAAAATAATCAGCTGGAAAACTATCTCCTATTGATGAAAGGGTGAAGAGAAGGCAGCTGCTAGTTTTTCACACCTGTAAGAAGCTAGCCATGGTGAAAAACTGTCATCGGGTAAACAACCACACAGTGTCAGAATCAAAATATCCAGAGAGGAGGCCTAGAATTATAAAATATTTAAACTGGAAGGGCACTGGAGACATCCAGAGAGTTTAACTGATTGGTCAAAGGTCACAGTTATTAACGGCAGTGGTGGAAATTTTCATTCATACAATCAACAAAATATTTACTGAGGGCCCGTCATGTGCCAGGCACCGTGCTCAGTCTTGAGGATACGGCAGCATTTGAGACACAGGGTCCTGCCTTCGTGGAGCCTGAAAGAATCTTGTTCCCTTGACTCCAGACAGGGGGCTTTCTGTAACAATAGACTAATATTAGATTAAACATACTTGTCAGCAAAGAGCAGAGACACACACACACACACACGCGCACACACACACACACACACACACACGCAGTGTTAGAAAACGCCAAATACAATGAAATTGTGTGCCATGACAGGAGATGCTCAAAGGCATCTGCTCTGAACATAACATAACTCTTAGTTACGGGGCATCTCTCTCCCTCTTCTTTCTCTTTCTCTCTCTCTCATAATTAAAGGCAAAAACTTATAGAACGGTTTCTGTGGTCCACAGAAAATCATTTTAACTGAAATGATTAGAATCTCTTCACAGTTTTTTTCAACCTCCAGGTGGACATTTTAGAAACAGAGTTTATGTGTAATACTGATAATAAAAATCACCGATGCAGTTATCTGGACCTAAGATATCAGATCGGCACAAGACACCAGGATGTTAACGATGATTATCTCTGGGTGAATAATTTTATGGATGTTCTTCTTTGACTGTATTTCAAGACTTGCAGTTTAGAAACATGAGAATAAAATTCCTTTTGTAAGTAAGAAAAGAATTTCCTATTAAAAAATAACAACAAAACAGTTCTGCTCTAACACAAGCTATTCTTAAGTAATTACGAATAATAAATAGTAAAGCACCAGACATCATTTCCTGTCTAAAGCCTCCATTATCTTATACTAGGTTTTAAATAATTGATATGTGAATGTGTTTCTTTGCAAATGACAAAATATTACATGTGTGATTAAACATGATAAAACTGTAATTTATCTAATGCTCAATAAAGTTGCCAAAGTGATGTTCTATACAATACATCCGTTGATTCTTAAGAAAATTCAAGGAGACTGATCAAGTAGGTATTATTATTCTCACTTTATAGGACAGGAATTAAGGATGACTCAGAAAATTAGATGACTTGCCCAAAGTCACACACCGATATTTGGTGACCCTGGGTTTCCTGACTCTACACTCTTTGTGTTCTCTCGACACCACCATATAGGGCATTAACTAAACAATAAGAATTCCTCTCCAAGGAAGAACCTGTTGTCATCTTCCTCACAGCACTTTAGAGGCCATTGGTTCTACTCTAATCTTTCCTATCAAGTGACCTATAGAATAGGGACACAGACAGACACAGACACACACACTTACTTTCATTACAAAGAACATAGACTCTGGAGTCAGAATGACTGGACTTCGAACTCCGCCTCTACCAGGTGTGAGCTGTGTTACTTTAAGCAAATAAATCAACCTCTCTGATACTTATTTTCCTTCTATAAAATAAAAATAGGATCGCCTTCCTGCAGGCACAAACTAGATGCCCAATAAATATTAGCTAAGCTATTATCACTATTTTTAATGACATCTTTGTGGTTTACCCTATTTTTTTCAGTTCCCCTTGATGCATATAGCAGAAAACAAGAAGAAGACACAGAACCGTTTCTGGGGGAACAATTTTACTAGTAAGAAATGATATTTGTTTACAAGTAGATGGCTGACTCTGCCCAAAGCCAGCCAATAGCAGTGCTTTGCCTGCCTTCTCTCCCCCTTGAGGTCATCAACCATTGTATCCTGTATCTTGGCTATTGCCTCCTATCCTACCTAAACCTAAAGGTACCTGAAGGCTCTCTCAGGCTCTGGAGTTAGGCCTTGCATTCTTCATCCTTTATGTCATGGGACTCATAGCAAAGTCTCTTCCTCTGATAGAACCACCTAAAATACCTGCACAACAGCAGCTCTCAATTCCTGCTCAGAATACATCTTTGTTGCCATGAAGTCATTCCTTCTCATCCAATCTCAGTGGGTATGCAGAGTCAGATCTTGTTAAATCCTGCATAGATAGGAGCTGTGCCCATTCTCTCCTCCCCTAAAGCTGAAGACCTTTGAATAAGGCATCCCCAAGCCAAAACACCCTCTCCAAGCCTTTCTGACACTTGAGAAGAGAATTTTGCAACCCAAGTCCCCTAAGAATAAAAGCCCCTCCTTAGTGTCTCATTGGAAATAAATCCACCAAAGACTCATTAAAGGTCCTCAGGCAGACAACCAGGGGGCCAATTTCTACATCAACAAACTAAGAAGCATTCATCTGTACCCTTTCTAAATTGAGCCAATGAGATAGAAATCTAAACTACAAAAATTCCTATATGAAGCATTCTGCTTAGCAAGGGTAGAATGCAAAATGGCAGGCTTCCAAGCCCCTTAAATATAGATTGATATGAGTGGTTCCAGAACTGGGAGAGGGGTACCTTACAGCACTTCTCAAAGACAAGGGATATAGGAGATGCAACTCTCCACCTCCAGGGTAATGTCAAATAAACCTACAATTACTTGAGAATGCCCATCAGAGAAAATAGTTATTAGGGATGCATCTGGCCTTCATAAACTTAGACAATAGGGGATATTATATCCCAACTCAACTTTAAATTGCTTTGTATTTCACAATAGCTACAAAGAAAATAAAATATCTGGGAATATACTTAACCAAGGAGGTGAAATATCTCTACAAGGAGAACTACAAAACTCTGAAGAAAGAAATTGCAGAGGATACCAACAAATGGAAAAATGTATTATGCTCATGGATTGGTAGAATCAACATTGTTAAATGGCCATACTACCCAAAGTGATTTACAAATTCAATGCCATTCCCATCAAGTTACCAAAGCCATACTTCACAGATCTAGAAAAAATAATTCTATGCTTTGTTTGGAACCAGAAAAGAGCCCAAATAGCCAAAGCAATCTTAAGCAAAAATTACAAATCTGGAGGATTCACATTACCAGACTTCAAACCACAAGGCTACAGTAACCAAAACACTATGGTACTGGTACAAAAATAGAGACATAGACCAATGGAACAGAATAGAGAACCCAGGCATAAAACAATCTATGCACAACTAACTGCTCTTTGACAAAGCAGACAACGTACACGGAAAATATTCCCTATTCAATAAATGGTGCTGGGAAAATTGGACAGCTACACACAGAAGAATGAAACAGGACCCTTACCTGTCACCACTCACAAAAATTAATTCAAGATGGATAAAGACTTAGATCTAAGGCATGAAACATAAGAATTCTAAAGAAAAAGGTAGGGAAAACTCTTCTATATATTGGCCTAGGCAAAGAGTTTATGAAAAAGACCCCAATGGCTATCATGGCAACAACAAAAATTAATAAGTGGGATTTGATTAAACTAAAAAGCTTCTGCACAGCTAAGGAAACAATCAACAGAGCAAATAGACAACCTACAGAATGGGAGAAAATATTTGCAAGCTACACATCCAATAAAGGGCTAATAACCAGAATTTACAAAGAACTCAAGGAAATCAGCAAGAAAATCAAACAACCCTATTAAAAAGTGGGCAAAAGACATGAACAAATGCTCCACAAAAGAAGAAAGACAAATGGCTAAGAAACATTTAAAAATGCTCAACATCATTAATCATTTTATTCCAGTTACAATGTCTTTTATTAAAAAATCCAAAAACAATAGATGCTGGTGTGGATGCAGAGAGGAAGGAGCACTTTTACACTGTTGGTGGGACTACAAATTAGTACAGCCTCTATGAAAAACAGTATGGAGATTCCTCAAAGAACTAAAAGTAAATCTACCATTTGATCCAGCAATTCCACTACTGGGTATTTACCAAAAGGAAAAGAAGTCATTTTATCAAAAAGACACTGGCACTTGAATGTTTATTGCAGCACAATTCACAATTGCAAAGATATGGAGTCAACCCAAGTGCCCATCAATTCATGAGTGGATTAATAAAATGTGGTATATGTACACCATGGAGTACTACTGAGACATTTAAAAAAAAGATGAATTAATACCTTTTGCAACAATCTGGATAGAACTGGAGACCATTCTCCTAAGTGAAGTATTGCAAGAATGGAAAAACAAACACCACATGTAATCACTATTAAATTGGAGCTAATCAATGAACACACAAGTGCACAGAGGGAAATAAAACTCAGTGGAAAGCAACCAGGGAGGAGAGGGGTGGAGGGGAAGGGAATAAACCAACCTAATGGGTACCATGAACACTATTTGGGTGACAGGCACACTTATAGCCAGGACTCTAGCATTACAAAAACAATCCATGTAACCTAAAACATTTGTACCCCTTTAATATTTTGAAATTTTAAAAATTGCTTTGTATTTGAGGACTAGTATTTTTTGACATGGGCTAAGATTGTCTTAGAATTCTCACTTGACAATCTTGCTTCTGAGAGTACAGAGAATGCAAGAATGTGGTCTTCCCCTATAAAAATCTCAAATACCCATGTACTTAACACCAGAGAGCTCACAGGGATATGACCTACCATGGATGAATTAAACATTAATAAACATTTGAATGGTTTGCTTGCTTGCAAGTAAAATCTTTTCTCTATTGGGTTTATGTATTCATGGAGGTGAATGATTTTGAACTTAAATGTATCTTGCTTTGCACACCATATGTATGAAAGTGGTCTACATATTACATTGTGTAAAACTGATTTTTTCCACTGAATTATAAAATAATGACTAGAAAACAAAAGAAGACACAGGGTTCGATCAGCTGAGGGTCCTGGGGCATCGTCTCTTGCCTACTCCAGATTTGAGGTCTTCCTGTTCCTCTCTGAGCAATCTGACTTCAAGATGGAACAGATTCAGGCATGCCTCTGTAGCACATCAGACTTCTACTTCCTCTAGATAAGGAAACTTATCAACTCACACCAGGCTCTGTCTTATAGCATGGAGGGCATTCTCCTCCATCACCATAGTCCCACCACCAGCCCCATAGTCATTGGTGTGCTTCATGCTCAGTCTTGAAATCCCCAGAAGACGCCATCCATCACCATTAGCGATCTATATGGCTAAATGCCTTAGTCCACAGTGTGTTCAGGTATGTGGCATTTTCCTCTCTATAATCCTTAAATCAATGCTAATTTTAGTTCACTCCCCAACTTCACCCCCAGGATGATATGCTTATTAAGCACAACTGTTCTGACATGATTTCTCTTCCCATCCTAAATGTGACAAGTCATTTAGGCTTCATTCCCTGAATGCCACTGAACAAAATCAACAGAGCTCTATGACCTTTGGTATAAAACCTCTCATGTACTATTTTATTTCTAAGAATCTGTATTTCCTCCTCCTATGAATCTGATGAGCTCCTTCTATCTTCTTGGCCAAAGCCAAGACTGTTGGCAGTGGTGCCCTCCTGTCCAAAAGGAGTGTTTCAGATAGATGGAAATGTAGAGATGTGATGCTTTGAGACACTCACCATGAAACAACTTCTTGAGATGAAGCAGGGACATTTGACATAAGGACAGTGTTTTATTGTAAAGTCATGAAACAGGCAGCCCCTAATTTGGGGCTTGAAGGTCACTTGGAAGAGTCTTTTCACACACAGCTTAAATGTCCTTTCCTCTGAAACCTCTTTTCATTCTCCCCCCCCCACATCCCCTCCTGCACACTACAGGTTTCTGGGACGGCACCATCACATCCGACTGCCTGCCCTTGCTTTTTCTGCCTCCCCCTAACTGGGCTATGGGAGCAGAGCAAGGATAGTTTTTTCATCTCTGTATCAACCTAGCACCATGTCTGATGTAGTCAGTGCTCAATATATGTCTTGGGGGAATAAGGAATACTGTCTTGATTTATCTTAGACTTTATTTATCAAAGCCTACACCCCAATAAGAAAAGGGTCTGCCTATAGTAGGGTGGCCTGCAGGTTTCTGTGGTGAGAGAGAGAACGGGTTATCTACAACAGTCTGGATGGAGTGGGTGCCATGGTTTTTCATGGCACTAGCCCACCTCCAACCCTGATTGAAGATAGCAACCCCCTCAGTCCATCTCAGGTAGGGTTTGGCCTTATTTCAAAGCTGTTTGGCCATCCCAGAACCCTCAGCCCTTGGGACCTCCTATCAGTTCTGTCGCACTCAATTAGAGCCATGATTTGACCCTTAGTTACCCAGTTAGTGAGAAAAACAGGGTTTTTCTGAGAAGGTGGTTACAAGAAGCTATGGGGCTCAGCTGGTGTTCCTTAGCAGTAATGCTCACCTGTGCCCCCGTGGCCCTCTGATTCCTGTAAGGCCTCACCTACAATAAGACCTGGAGAGTGACATAAGTGTCCACAGCCAGTCCATAAATGCCAGTTCCTGGGAGCCCAGTGTCTTGTCAAATTAGGGAACCAACACTGAGTGTTTCAAAGATCTGGAACACTTATTTAGTTGTCTCTTGCTAGCCCCAACATGTGCATGAAAATGATTAGAGGCTCCCATTAAAATTAAACCACTGGTGTGAAACATTCCCAGCATAGAAAATCTGTTGGAACAGAGTCATGAAAAGTAAAATCAGCGTGTTGGTATTAACAGGCCAGTGCAGGCCCAGTGGGGTGATGCAGAACGTGAACACTATTTCTTAAAAGGAGAGGGTTGCAGAGGTTACAGTGGGGGAGTGGTTCCATCCAGATGCTTTATAAAGGACAAAAAGGAAAGGAAACAGGGTCAGTCGGTGTCCTAACTCTTCTCAGTCCCTGAAGAATTTTCCAGAAGGACAGATTTCCCTGAGAGGCTGAGGCCTGCTGGGGCTGCTGGGGACCCACATCCCACCCAGCCTTGTCCCTAGGCTAGGACCAGAGTTAGTGGGAAACTCCATTCAGAGGGTGAGAAGCTATTTAATTTCCAACCTGGCTGAGTTGGGGCTTTCCACATTCCTTAAGTCACTGGAGGCCTGGCCTCTGACACCTCAGCTGCATCTGGGTCGCAGGACCCCTCTCCCTGGCAGCACAAGGTCAAGGGTGCGGGGAAGGGCGGGCTGAAGTGGCCAGGAGGGAAGCGCAGCTGCTGCTGTGTCCCACAGTCCCCAGGGGAGGCCTGATTCCGGAAGCCCTGTCCCTCTGAGGCTTCTCTCTGTTCTCGTGGGCGGCCACACTGTGGGGTCGGGCAGGTCAGCACTTCCCCCAGCTGAAGAGAGCTCAAAAGAGCCTCACAGCAGCAGCTCTTAGGCGAGACGGCAGGGAGGGCGCCGCCTGGGCGAGCATGCGCGGTAGCCGGCGGCAGGATGCGCACGGCCGGCTGCCCCCCGCCCCGCCGCGGTCCCTCCCAGCGCCAGGACGCTGCCTCCAGGCCTCAGCACGGTCAGGCAGGCCTGCGCCTCAGTTTCTGTAGAAGCCCAGCCCTCGGTCCTCCACGCATTCCCAGCAGTGTCTCTCAGCAGTAGTCCCTTCCGGGTATTCCCTGGACACTTTTGGGTTTTTTTTTTTCTTTTGGATTTTTTTTTTTTTTTTTTTTTGCATTTAGTTTATTCTGCGTTGGTTTTTAGCCACCTGTGAGGATGGCAGTACATCCTAGTGGGCTCTGGAGAGAGAAGGACCCGATTCAAACTCTAGCCGGGCCACTTAGAGCCATGGGTCCTCAAGCAAATTTCTGGACCTTCCTCTAAGCCACTGTTTCTTTGTAAAATGGGAATAATACTACTACCTACCTCCCGGGGATTTGTGAGATGGAATTAAATGATGCTTATAAAGCACTTGGCACATTGCCTACTACCAGGTTAGGCCTCCACAAATGTTGCCCATAATGATTTAATCCAGGTTTCCACCCTTTCCCCAACACGCCCCTTCTGGCTGGCCGACGGGAAGAGGGAGAGAGGCGGGGTGGGGACAAAGATGGGGAAGGCTCAGGCACCCACCCAGTCTCACCTAAATTCCAGGGTAATCAAGATGGCGCAATCCAAACAGGAGCGGGGAGAGTATGTCCACCGGCCAGGTAAACATCTTGGCTAGTAGGTCTCATGACCAGAGATGCATGGGATCAGAGGAAACACGCCAGACACTGTGGGAGGTGGCATCTGACAGAGTTGCTGACCGGAAAAGCCACTCATCTTTAGTGAACAAAACCTAATCACTGCCACAGCCACTTACAGTTGTTGGGGTGACAGAAAGGTAGAGTGAGTACCAACACCATTTACTGTGAGCGGGTCACACAAGGCCAGCAAGCACCTCAAGCAGCTGGGAATGGAGACAGGTAACCAAGAGGCCAAATGTAAGAGGCACTCCGGCACTAGAGACGCTCAGAAAATGCCATTCCGTGTCTGAAGATGATGGACAACTTGGTCAACTGCTCGGGTTTTCCTGGGAGCAAGCACCATAAAATACAGTTTGTGAAAGCATTACTGATAAGATACATTGCTGGCATTTAGGAGCCATTCACTCTAAAACCTGAGCCATGAAAGAAATGTTTAATAGTAACTATGAGCATCTATTGGTATGTGACAGACTTTAAACTTGGACATATTTTAGGTACACTTAATCATTTACACACTGATGATGTAAATAGATTTGACTCATTTTATGACATGGACAGAAGGATCTTCTAATAATTTTTACAATGAACATAGGGATTCCGGGCGAGTTGAGACAAAGAGAAATAACACCGTTCTTGCCCTTAAGTTCATACTTTAGTAGAGACAACAAACATATATTTGTAAATTCCAAAATCCTGTTTCAATCTATACTATGGCCCAAAAATTGAACCCTAAATCTGCCCACGGATCTTCTGCTTGGCCAGAGCAGAGGCTTATAAAATCTAAATTGGAAGAGCTTTATTGGGGCATGAATGCTCTAGTTCAGCACAGCCCCCACCACTCCCAACACTTTCTTTACACACTGGCACCGCCTCTGGGACTCAGAAAGCTTTTGAGTTGGCAAGGAGAATCTGTACTTTTCTTTCTAAGTATGCTTTTGGCCAAAAGCAATGCAATGTGAACCCAATAAACTGCAATCCATAGACACACCGAGGCACGTGTAATGCCATAAACTGTTATGAGCAGCTTTGAGAGCCAGGCGTTGTGGTCAGTTCCAGGAATACAGAGATGAAAAGTAAAGATTAAAGATTCCTATTCTCTAAGCACTGAAGATAACTGAAATGACAAAGGAACCAAATGAAAGTGGGAAATATTGAAAAGAGAATGTTACATGGTAAGAATACATCTAGAGAATTAAGGTTTGCTAATTGTAAACCAAAAGTAAATTCTTTAGAGGAAAAAAAACATTCCTAGAATAGAGAAGAATCACTGACATTGATTGGGTTCTTAATATGTGCCAGAGCCTGCTCTAAGCATTTTCCATGGCTGATGCTCAGAATGGGTAGGGACCATGGTATTCCCATTTTACAGAAGAAGAAATAGAGGCACACAGAGGTTCATTACCAAGGTCACGGTACAGCTGGTAGATGGCAGAGCCACAGCTGGAACCTAGGCACTCTAGCCACCATGGCTCACACTCTTAGCCACTATTTTATGCTTCATCCCCAAAATAACCTACCACCAGGCTGTATTGACTTTTTACAAATATCCTTTAGGAACCAAAAATTTTCTTTTTGTAGTTCAAGGTTCATCACGCCAATTCTTGTGTGATATTCAGTATCATGAGAGAAATTACTTTGTCCAAGAATAAAAGCATAACATGTATAAATGACAGGTGTGGTTTTCAAGCTAATGGAAATTAATAAATTTGCCATTTTAGTTTATGAATCAGTCTCTTGTGAGCTTAGCATGAATCAATTCCCCAAATTCCAATCACTCTTGCACTGTGGTGAGAAAAATCAAGCTTCCTCAGGTGATATGTATGTACATTAAAGTTTGAAAAGCATTAGTTATAAGACATAAATAGGATAAGACATTTGCCTTTAAGCAGTGCCCCCAGCCCACCAATCAGAAAAAAACCTTTTAGAGCACATACAAATTTCCTTATGTATTTAACTAGTCATTCATAAATTTCACACACACTACTACATTATCATTTTAATATTCAATAAGATGCACACAAAATATACATTTTGAAATTTTTCAATAGAAAATGAAGTAGACATTGCATTGCTCCCAGTGCATCATCTCACACACCTGCTAGGATGCCTATACTCCCCTTTTTGGAATCTGTCTACCTTAGACCAAAGATCTTATCTGAGGGTTGGACCATCTAACTCACACTAGTGTGTTCCCATCATCAAAGACTCCCCAAAACCCATATCAAGAATAATTTCCAGACTTAAAAGAAACGCTGTGTATTGTTACTTCATCGACAAAGCCCACCAGAATGCATCTAAGAGCAAGGATCTTGGGAAATCTGTGTCCAAATAATGTTTTAAAATAATTCAAGCCTGTTCTTATATGTCCTAGTTTACCAACATTCTCTAATTATCCAACAAGCATCAATTATGCTTGGTTGCTTCACCTTTCAGTGCTAGGCAACTGGAAGAAACTAGAAAAATACTTGTTAACCACACAACTGGCTTCCAGCCAAAGTGGGAAGGCCATCTTTGTTCTCTGGTATAATGTTAAATATCCAGATCTTCCCCCTCACTAGGCTCTTCTCTAAGAGTCAGATTACCCAGAGGCAGCATGCTGAGCACAGCAATCTCTTCTTGCCCAGCATTCTATTAAGCAGAACATGAATTCAGCTACCTGTCCTATACAATTCAGAGATTCAAGATCTTTGCCAAAATCACTTATCTTTGGAGCCTGGAGCTGCCATGCCAGAAACGCAACAACCCTGTGGCTGCCCTGGCTGACCCTGAGAGGAGCCCTGGCCACACGGAGAGACCACATGTAGGTGCTCAGGCCAAAGCCAACATCAGCCACCAGACATGTGGTGAAGACACCTCCAGATGATTCCAGCCCCCGTCTGTTGAGTCACCCCAGCTGACAAGTCTTTCCAGCTGAGCCTAGACATCATGGAACAGAGAAAAATCTATCCCACTATGCCCGTCTGAATTCTTAACCCACAAAATCCATGAGCATAATAAAATGGCTGTTGTATGCCACTAAATTTGAGGGTGGTTTGTTACACAGCAATAGTAACAGTCTCTGTGAGATTTGGAAGTGCTCTCTGAATTATCACAGAAAGAGAACATTCTGTTTAGTGTTAAATGGCCCTATTTATTTTCTAATTAAAGGCAACTAGGCAGTCATTTATGTATAATATATAGGGAATTCTCTTACGAGATTACTTATTAAACCCCATCATCATTTCCTTTGTGTACCAGCAAACAGCCAATTACTATATTTGCAGAATAATAGTGGCAATGGTCACTTTACTGTCCCCTGAAAAGCAGCTCTTTATTTCTGTCTTCTCTCTCAGAAATGAATTAGCTCATGATGTTATTGAATTGCTCCTCCTCCTCCAGCTCTTCCCCTTCTCTCTATTGCTCAGGCCAGGAATCAGGAGTCTTTCTTAGCAACTCTCTTCCTTGCTCCTCGCATTTAACCCATCATCAAACCCTGAGCCATCTACCTTCATGGTATGCCCGGAAGCAAACCACGGCTCTTCTCCTGAGTACATGGTGGCCTGACCACTGCCACCACCTTTACTCCAGGCACGTCATTTCTGTCCTGACCCCAGCTATGATCTCCCTTCCCCCACCCCCGTCTCACAGTCTTTTCTTCACACAACACCAAAAGTGACTTTCTAAAATATTCACCAGAACCTTTTGCACTTAGATGGAACTCAGACTCCTCACTTGGCTCTGATGACCTAGCCCTGCCTTGTCCCCTCTCCAACCTCCTTCTCCTCTACTCTCTCTCTCTCACTCTCCTGCAGCCACACTGGCCGTCTTTCAATTCTGGGAAATTACCATTCTCTCCACCCACCCCTTGGAGCCTTTATCCAGCCTAAAACATTTCCTCTACCTTCTCACGGCCCCAAGTCTTAGCTTAAATGTCACAGACACCTCAGAGAGCTCTCTCCTGACCACCTTTTGTTCAGTATCATAGCATACTGTTGGCTTCCTTTATAGCAGTCTTCTCAGTTTATAAGTACCTATTGATTCATTTCCTTTACCTGTTTACTGCCTGTCTCTCCACTACACAGTAAGCTCCTGATGCAGGGACCAGGCCTGCGTCTACCTCCAATGCAGACCCCAGCACCTCGCATAGTGCCTGGCACATAGGTTCGATCAGTATATGTTGAATGAGTACATTTATTTGCACACTGTATAGCAGTGGACAGTGGTATCCTTCACCCTCACCCCTGGAAATTTTCTTTTCCCTTCAGTTTGGTTATGGACCAGTGGTTCTCCAAGTGTTGTCCTCAACCAGCAGCAGCAGCAGCACCTGGGAACTCAGTTGAAATGCAGATTATCAGGCCCCACACTGGACCTCCCCCAAATCAGAAACTCTGAGGGTGAAGCCTAGTAATTTGTGTTTTCACAAGCCCTCCAGGATTCTGATGCACACTCAATTCAAGAGCCACTGCCATAGACTATTCCAGAGACTCTCACTCTACAACAATATGTCTCAAAGTGTATTCCACGAGTTCTGAAGGATAGTGCCAGGCATTCAGTTAAAATAAAAAAAAAAAAAAGAGGGAGGCATTCAAAGTCAAATAATGTTGAGAAACACTGTGTTCAAGAAGGTTAAACAGATTTCCTTACGTCAGGAATTCTCAGATCCTTTAATATGGCAATGTGCCTTGTAAATCACTAAAACACAAAGAAATTTGTAGTAGAAGTGCTTCCCAATTTTACTTGGCCACAAAACTTTTTTTCCCATCTAAACACTTGTCAGACTTGTTCTGGACTCTGAGAAATATGCTTTGGAAAATGCTGTCTAATGTATTCTTCCCTAGAGAAAATCTTTCTAACACCATTCCAATTCATTGTGCCTACAGTGATATTAATAATGTCTGAGTCACTGGCAGCAATGGCTTTAAGATTTGTGCATCTTTGTCTCTTTTGATCTTTCTTAGTCTTGAAAATAAATGCATAATATTAAGCACATTTTCATATAGGATCTTTTTAATATCAGCACAAAGAAATCTGATCTTTGTAAAAGTCTGAAGTGTTTATGAAGACAAATATGGAAGGGTAGAAAATGGTGACAATTTCAAGTTGAATTAGACAGAGAGCCAGAGTTCAGGGTCTCTTATCCTGTATTGGAGTAGGCAGCAGTGAGATTTGCTATTTAAATTGGGAAAGTTTTTCTAATGAGCATCAGAGAACCACATTCATGTGTGGGGCTCTGGGAGAGCTTTGGTTTTCTTCCTCAGTTTATAGGATTGGAAGGGTGAAGATTCCCTGATGATGGAGTAGCAAACTGTGTAGGTGACTGAAAAATTATTGGTCCCAGCTGACAATCAGTAGCCTTGAGAAGGCTAAGCTGGCTTGGAAATAGGAAGTTAAAATATTCACATCAAACACCCAGTGTTTACTTAATCAGAGGTAATGATTAGCTTCTTAATGAAATTTTACAAGCTCAGTTGAACACAGAAAACATTTGCTTCCCTAAAAGCAAATAGGTTTGTTAGTTTGTTGTAATCAGACATCTGGAGCACAGAAGACCCCCAACCCTCAGGAGTTTGGAGGCAGATCCATTCAGAGACTTCCAAACTTTCTTTGAAGCTGAGGGTGGTCATGAAGATGGGAGAGGGAGGGTGGTGACCAAGAAGTTTTGAAACAGCAGGATGTAATGCCACAGGCCCTGATATAAACCTTGGGCACTTGTGCTAAACCCAGCAGCTCTCACGTAGAGGCATGGATGACCAAAGGAGCCAGTATAGTCAGTGGTGATTCCAGAATGTCTGTTTGTGAAGGCTTTGGGATGACAGTCTGGATGACAGTCTAACTGGAACTACTTTTGCATTTCAGGCAGGCTGCTCTTACTTAGGTCATGTGTTAAAATTCAATATAGTAAAATTTAAAATTCAGTAAAACAGGGAAGGGAAGGATGAGTAGGTAGAGCACAGATTTTTAGAGCAGTGAAACTATTCTGTATGACACTACAATGGTAGATACATGTCATTACACATTTGTCAAAACCCATAGAAGGTACAACACCAAGAGAGAATTCTCACGTAAACCATGGACTTTGGGTGATAATGATACATTGTTATAATTTGTCATGATGAGGTTAATCAATTGTAACCAATGTACCACTCTTGTGTGGGATGTTGATAGTGGGGGGATGGCTACCAATGAGTGGGGACAAGTGGTATATGTGAACTCTCTGTACTTTCTGCTTAATTTTGCGGTGAACCTAACACTGCTGTTAAAAAATGAAGTCTAATTTTAAACACTCTATAAAATAAAAAAGTTTCTGAAGATGCATTTAGTTATATATATTTAATGTAAGATTGAGAAAATATCAATTGCTGAAATCAAAAATTACTATTATTATCATTATCATTACCATTATTATTACTAGTGGCTTGAAGAAGGTGGTAGATGAAGGTGGTGGGTGGGCTTAAAAGCTCTCCGGCACCCCCCACCACGCCTGCCCACGCACTCCCTGACACTGCTGCTGAGTGGAGTGTTCTCGTGCTCCAAGAGTCCCGGCCACACAAGGAGTGTGCAGCGATGGAACATTTCTACTTCTATTGCAGCACTGATATTTCCTTTATTATCTTGGTTTATAAATCTATCTCACCCACCTGATTATATGATGCAGGGGGGCAGAAACCCCATCCTATTTGTCTTATAGTTCTAAACCCTGACACAGTGCCAGGAACATGGTAGATTCTCAATAAATGTCTGCTGATGGAATAGAAGTGAAATGGCCATGGTTAAATAGATAATTTAACTGCCACATGTGTTTTTAATAATTTCAATACTCAAATTTAACAAAATTTGAGGAAATATGCTAATCAAATTTATTAATTTGCATTAAAAAGACCTGTTCTGAAATTGTTAAATGGCTAACTAAAATCTGACTGTATCTTTAGAAACAAGATATTCATAGTACAGCCCCAAGATAGATTTCTATAAGCAAAATGCAAAACAGGATCAATCATGTGATCCTTGTAGAGAAGTTTCACATTTAGCCAAGGACTACTGAGTCATTATTCAAAATTATGGATGATAAAATCTTCCTTAACTTTTTTAGTTCTATCTACAATTGTTTCTACAGAATATTCAAAATCCTTTCTAAATAAAACTTTGTCCTCTAGCAAGTATTCTTTTAATAGGAAGCTCAGAAAAAGGATATTTAAATGTGTACTAAAGAAAACCCAGGCACTGCAGTTCTTCTGTACCTATATTTGAAGTCAAGTTGTCATGTTATAGCAAAAACAGACTTCCCTGACATTTTGGATCTTGTCAAAAGCCAAGGTCTGAACATTGCTTTAGGGCACCTTGACTTATTTGTTCTCTAGTTTCCCCTGCTTGAGACACAAACCGTTAGGGTTTGCTAATATGGGAGAACCATACATTGAAATATATTTTTCATTTCTGAGGGAATTCTATTTTTAACATACCAAGAACAAAATCACAATTCCTTGAAAAAGAGATTTTATAATTAAATGTATTCAATGGTACTGAGTATAATTCACTCCCTAAAAATACAACTTGCAATGATTTTATTTTTACAAAGAGTATAGTCCTTATGAAAACTTATACATGGTCTCCTTTCTAACCCATTTTTAAAGTATATAATTTAATAAGTTTTTAAAATTTTTAATTGTGGTAAAATACATATAACATAAAATTTACCATCTTAATCATAATCATTTTTCTAACCCATTTTTATTACTGGTAAAATTGTTAACACAGGTCAGACTCAGAGAGCCCAGGACAAAAGAAGAGTGATATAGCTGTGATTAAAAAGCTCTGACCAATTGCAGCACTTTGGGAGGCCAAGGCAGGAGGATCACTTGAAGCTAGGTGTTCGAGACCAGCCTGGCCAACATAGTGGGATCCTGTATCTACAAAAAAT
Organism: Lemur catta; assembly: GCF_020740605.2. Taxonomy (NCBI): domain Eukaryota; kingdom Metazoa; phylum Chordata; class Mammalia; order Primates; family Lemuridae; genus Lemur; species Lemur catta. The sequence goes on along the minus strand of NC_059135.1, from coordinate 34,153,989 downwards.
TTTAAAAATTAGCCTGGCATGCTGCAGCACTATAGGACTACTCCTATGGATCTAGCTACTTGGGAAGCTGAAGTGGGAAGATCACTTGAGCCCAGGAGTTTGAAGTTGCGGTGAACTGTGATTGGGCCGCTGCACTCCAGCCTGGGTGACAGAAAAAAAAAAAAAGGAAGAAAGAAAAGAAATGAAAAAAAAAATCTGACCAAGAATGGACCCATTGTGATAAAATCCTAGAAGCAATGTTGTAGGGATACAAAATATATGACATAAATGCTCATGTATCCACATAGATACATCTTGAACATATAATGTTGAGAGGGCAAAAGCAAGTTACAGAGGATGCAAACTGCCTGCATATGTGATTTTTTAAAGACACACAACACCATCTATTGTTTTAGCATATATGTACATACATGAACACACATAGAATTAAGGGTATAAATAAATTAGAGTATATAAGACAAGGATGGGGAGGTCATAAAAAACTTCGGGACAGTGGCTCCTTTTGGAGAGAGAGGCAGGGAGGGAAAGGATGGGTCACGGAGACTAAAATAGGCTCCAGCCCTGCTCATCTGTTTCTAGTCTGTGCCGGCACTGCTGTAGGCGCAGGCGACTCAACTGTGAGCAAACCCAGCACAACCCTCATGGAGCTGTCAAGTTAGTGGAGGGAGAGAGAAGACAAATAAATTCACTGCACATGTCAGGTGGTGAGCAGTGCTAGGAAGAAGAGGTTCGAAGCTGAAGGAGGGTTGCTATTTTACATGGAAAGATCAAGGGAGATACCCCAGATGAGGAGATATTAATGCAAAGACATGAATGACACATGGGCATGAGTACATATTCATATGGGGAAAAACCTCTAAACCTATGAAATTTTATAATGATTCTTTCTAAGTAAACATGGCATAGTGTTAACACTTATTCGATCTCAGTGGTGGGCTTATGGTCATTTTCTGAATGTTTGAAAATTTTCATAATAAAAAAGAAGATTAAAAATAAAAGCCCACTGCCATCAATCACTGAAAGATTAGGAGGCAGGATGTCAGGCACCTCCGGATCCCTTCCAAATGGAATACCTTGAGCCTGTGACTGCAGGTTCTATTTCTTCAGGGGGCCTGTATATAGTGGGGCCTCTTCAGAAATAGCCAGTAATGGACGATACTGCCCAACCATTGGGTCATGCTTGCTCGCTACCTGGCTTCTTTGCCTGTCTGTCTGTCTGTCTATCTACCTTTGCTTCCCAAGTAAAATGCATGCCTGTTCCAACACTGAGTGTCTCCAGTTTGAAAGGGTCAAGGTTGGAAGATAAAGGGTCAATCTAACGTGTGCTCTAAACAGGAAAAAAGCATATATACAAAGCAAGTGCAGACACAAGGTGTAAATCAACACGAAGCCCTGATGACAAAAGACAGGACCTCTGTGAGCCGCAGGGAAAAACTCACGGTGTCTGTACCATTGAGCTTGAGAGCTGCCATTTATTACATACTACGGTGTCACCCTTCTCTCTCCCTCCCCCAGAGAAAGGGATATGGTATCTTAGTAATGTTCTATTCCCAGGTGTTCAACAAAGCGGAAAAATGTCACAGCTATGTGATTCCCTCAAATGCTTTTTTAAGATAACATAAACTGTCTAAAAGAGTATGTAAGAAAGTGTATGCAGTGTCAGCTCTAGTGCTATGTCTATAATAGGTCTTTAATGAATATTTGGTGAATGAATGAATGTATGTGAGGTTATCAATAACAATATTACATAAATGATTTTTTTTGTACTTAGAGCATTTCTTAGGTCACAAAAGGCTTTCATGTGCCATGGCAGAGAGTGTTGATTTTCCCCAATATCTCTCTTTCTTTCATAATAGAAACTCTGATTTTTAGCTGAGTAAATAACTACTCGGTGTGGTTCTGGACCATACACAAGCAATCATGTCCTTAGTAGAAGTGCCCTTAAAGAGGCGGAGCATACCATTCTTCTACCTTCCTCCTTCCTGCTAGCTGGAATTTGGATGTGATGGCTGGAGCTCAAGTGCCTATTTTGGACAATGAGAGGGAAGCCATGCACCAAGGATGGCAGCACAAAAGGAAACGTAGACTGGATGGTGACACCATAGAGTGTCATATTAGTCCTAGACAGCCTATCTCTGGACTTGTTGTACATAGGAAATAAATAAACTTTTATTTTACTCAAAACTATTAATACTGGCCGGGCGCGGTGGCTCACGCCTGTAATCCTAGCACTCTGGGAGGCCGAGGCGGGCGGATTGTTTGAGCTCAGGAGTTCAACACCAGCCTGAGCAAGAGTGAGACCCTGTCTCTACTAAAAATAGAAAGAAATTATATGGACAGCTAAAAATATATATAGAAAAATTAGCCGGGCATGGTGGCACATGCCTGTAGTCCCAGCTACTCGGGAGGCTGAGACAGGAGGATCGCTTGAGCCCAGGAGTTTGAGGTTGCTGTGAGCTAGACTGACGCCACAGCACTCACTCTAGCTCGGGCAACAGAGTGAGACTCTGTCTCCAAAAAAAAAAAAAAAAAAAAACAACTATTAATACTATCATCTCATCTCCCTAACCATACTTCATAAAGTTTATTATCATGTCCATTTTATAGAACTGAGGCCATTGAAGGTTAGTTGGCTTGCTCAAGGACACACAGAACCCAAGACTTCCGTCTTCAAGCCAAGCCCAGTGCTCGTTTCACTATACCTATAGTTGCATTTCGATGTGACTGACATGGATTATTTACTAATAAATAAAATACATCGAGCAGGGACATACAGGCTTGGTTGTGAAGGAATAATATCAGAAACTCTGAATATGTGCATACGAGGACAGGGAAAGCCAGAAAGAAGTTAAGGAAGAGAACTAAAGGAGAAGGCAACCTGTGTTATATTCAGAATGACTTTAAAAAATACTAAGCGAGAACCCATACATCCTGTCCTACACTGCCAGGAATCGCCTTTTGAGCAGAAAACTAGCAAGTGACCTGATTGTAGCCAGCTATGCACCCTCCTGGTAAAGAAATCTCACCCTCACCCCTGCCAGGCTTCTACCCTAATTGACTAACATATACATTTAAGGTCTTAGCAATTTTTTTTTCTTTAAAGTCAGTGTTTCAAGGTTGTGATGATAATACATTTACAAAACTACAGTTGGAAGGCCCTCTGGCTGTCATAATTATATAGTTATTTAACGTTTGAAACCTAAAGCAAGAGATCCTTGGTAAAAATCAGGGCCAGCAGAACTAATTGATCTAAAATATGCTTTATGTCCTTTTAATTTAAGCATGTCTTTTAGAAATAATCTGAGTATGTGGTTACCTCTGTCCAATTCATTTTAAAAATATGAGTTATCACTTTTCCACAAAACTTCTTAAAATTTTTCTGATTAAAGTATATTTTCATTGTAAAAGAAATTGGAAAATTTGGAAAATAAAGGGTATCTGGAAACTTTTACTTGATTTTTATCCTAATCAAAACTAATAATTCTTTTGCCATAATTTATGATAGCAAATGTGTTTCATATACCTGAATAAAAAGGCATTAGATTTTGTTATTGTCATCTAGAATCTCATCCATACACATTTTCAGTCTTTAATATCAAAAAAAGGGGGTCCTCAAACTTATTCCAAAAGGGGGAAGCATGATGGTAGAAGAAAATAACTCTACTAAGATGGCAACACCACTTCCTGAGTCCCTTGAAATGTGATGAAAGGTGGGAACTTTCATCACACTGAAAGTTCGCTATGGGTAATAAGAACCATGTCATTGAAATGTGCTCTATACCTATTCAAACAAATACAGTAAGTGTGTTTTAAAAGTCAAATCCTTACACTAAATGTAAGCAATTTTGAAAGCTTGATTTGTTGGCTTTCTTGTGATTGTGTGTTTATATAAATTTGTTTTTACCATTTATAAATACAATACATGCTCAGTGCAAAACATTTTAGTAATACAAAAGGAATTTTTTAAAAAAGCTAAAATCCCACTATCCAGATTCAACTATAATTAACCTTTTAGAGAACATTCTTCTATATCTCTTCTTATCTACTTATATATACACATGATAAATGCTGTTTGACAAATTTCACTGAAAAATATTAATATATCTTGAAGATCTTACCTTTTAATAATATATGTAATAAATACATATACATTTAAATGCATGTAAATACAAATCACCCCTTTTAAAGACAGCATGATATAATCACAAATGGATATACTGTAATATATTTAAGAAATAACCAGCCAGGCATGGTGGCTCGCACCTGTAATCCTAGCACTTTGGGAGGTGGGGGGCAGGGGGCAGGGAGGATCGCTTGAGCCCAGGAGGTTGAGACCAACCTGAGCAAGAGTGAGACCCCAACTCTACAAAAAATAGAAAAATTAGTTGGGCTCAGTGGTGCACACCTGTAGTCCCAGCTACTTGGAAGGCTGAGGCAGGAGGATCACATGAGTTTGAGGTTGTACTCTAGTCTGAGCCACAGAGTGAAACCCTGTCTCAAAAAAAAAAAAAAAAGAAAAGAAAAAAGAAAGAATCTACCAGCTATTTCCAATTTCTTGTTATTATTAATATAAACCTCACAGCAACAAACATCTTTTTGTGTATATAGTTGAGCAATCATTTTCTTTAGGGTAAATTCCCCTGGGTGGCATCTGTGTGCAGTTAGAATGCTGATGCATACTGCCAAGCTGCCCTCCAAAGGGCAGTACAAATTATTTTCCCCAAAAAGGTATCAGAGTGGTTGAGATCTGATTTTCACCTTTGCTGATATGATGGGTAAAGAATGACGCTGTATGGCTTTTTGTTTTGAGTTCTTAGATTTCAGGTGAGGATGAGATTGAGCACCTTTTCATATATTTTTTGGTGATTTACATTTTTCCTTTAGTGAGTATGAGTAGCCTCTGCATGTTCTTTGCCCATTTCTCTATTTGGGTGTTTATCTTTTTCTAAATAATTTAAAGAGTTCTTTGTATGTTAGGAATGTCAACATTTTTCACAAATATTGTACATATTTTTAGTTTACCTTTTAACTTATTTATGATTTAATATATAGAAGTCTTTAGTTTTTATATATTTAAAGGTAAAACCTTTTCTAGCATGGTTTTTGTCTTTGCTATTATGCTTAGAAAGTCCTTCCCCATACTATGATTGCAAAAATATCTCCCACATCTTGATAAAAAAAAAATTAGGTAAGGATTCAGCTTTATATTTTTACATCTGGCTAGCGGTAGTCTCAACACCATTTATTAGATAATCCACCTCAACCCCAGTGATTGAAAATGCTTACTTTATCCTATGCCAAATGTCCATATACACTTGGTTCTAATTCTGAACTCTCTAGTCTGTTCCACTAGTTTGTCTATTCCTGTGCCAGTAACACACTGTTTTGATTGCTGTAGTTCAATAATTTATTTTAATATATTAATATTTTGTGAAACTCTCCTCTCATCAATTTTTTTCAAAAATTTCCTAGCTAGTCTCACATGTTTATTCTTCTAGATAAAGTTCAGAATTACTTTGCAAAGTTTCCCCAACCCAACACCTACCACCCAATTCAACTGCCCTGAATTTACAGATTAATTTCAAACAATTGCCATCTTAATTATTATCTTCTTTCCATATAAGAATAATGTGCCTCATTTATTCACATTTATATCCTCTCCCCAAATTGAATATCTAATGTGAAGAAAGGATAACATCATTGATTATTCAAATTTTCAAGCTATTTGCAAAGTATATCTCTTAATCGCTCAATTTTTCTTCATACTGTAAAAATGTCTAGCAATTGCAAAATAATACTAATGCCATATACTTGAAATGTTTCCATAGCTCCAAAACACCCATCTGTATCATGTGGAGGGTGCAGATTGTACACCATCGTAAGATTTCTCTTTCACAGAGGCTGGCTCTCCAGCCTCCACAGCCAGTGCCAGAGAAATCGGGCCTTAAGCTGCTGAACTTCCTCCATAGCATAATTAGTGACAAGGCTAACCAGACCTGCCTTCGTACCTTTTAAATGGCTGTGAAGCTTGCTCAGTGCTGTCTGGAGTTCATAAATCATTCTCTACAGGACACAGGTCATGGCTTCCAAACTACAGCCTCACATCCTGGGCCGGGGTCCAACAAGGGGGGTGGGTGGGAATGCAGGGATATGACTATATTGCCAGGCAAGTGCTGAAAGATGGGCACCTACCCTCAGAACAAAAAGCACCATTTCCAGAACTGTGAAGGGACAACCAGCTTCCCTCCCTCCCCCACCCCACTCCTACCAGTGAGCCGAAAATACTGTCAACGCTTGAAGAACACAGGCCACTGCACTCCCAGAACACCAGGCTCTCAACTTCAGGACCACAGCGTTCGCTTTCCAGATGCAAGTGGCCAGAGAAACCTTAATTGCTGAATATTTGCTGTCTTCATCCACAGTTAGCAAAACGGTGGCCTGCAGGCTGGAGTTGGCCAACAGATGTGTTTTCTTTGGCCTGCACATTGTTAGATCATCTTTTGGAACCAACATTTAACAATTTAGAGATTTCCTGTATTTTCTCTTAAAAACTTAAAAAGTCTGGGCCACACTGCGCCTGCATTCCTGCACAACACTTGACGAGAGCTGAGCCATTCATCACATGCACTGACCGTGCACTTCTGTCATTTATGGGACGATGTGAGTTTGCCACCTCTCCCTGCAGCTTCCTTACTCCTAGCAGTTGCTGATTTAGGTCTAATTTAGAGGATGCCCAGGTAACTAAGCCAGCAAAACAACTCAGGTCTTCATTCCTATATCAAATTCTTTCTTAAAGAAGAAAAAAAGACGGGTAGGATAATATATAGGTTAGGAAAAATACATAGCAATCTAGAGGCTTAAAAAGTTGGGCTTTATAGTTTCTATTTCTAATGTTTGAGGGAATTTGACATGATAGAATCAAGCTGAGAAAAATTTAGAGACGATATTAAATTGATCACATTCTTTGGGTAGAGCTATATTGAGTCCTGGGTAGATTTTTAAAATATAATCTATTTTTTTAAAGAAATACTACAACATCCCACCACAAACACATACACACACACGAACAAATTACAAGTTTACTATTGTTAATTTGTCTTATTTCTTTTAAAAGTCCCCTCATCACATAATGTCAGTTTTTTCCTCACTTGGATCTTGAGACTAGCAGACCACCATTACTTGAATTAATTCCTGAAGTCAAAAACTGAAGCTTTAATGGTTTTTCTCCCTTTTGTTTACTGTAAGTTCTTTACTGACATAAGCTTAGCTTTCACCTGAAGATTTAGTCCATTATAGTCACATATCATCCCTTCCCATCTTGGAATTGGAGAAAGTAAGCAAAATGCACCAATATACTTGTGTCAAATCCTATTAGAGCAAATAATAAACCTTAACAGCTTTATAAAATTATTTTGTAGTATAAAATAGATGGATTAAAATAATCAACCTGGGGACAACCCAACTGTAAAATAACATTTTAAAAACTATTGAAACAAAATAAAATTGAGTGTGCATGCACTGGGTATTAAATGATATTGAGGAAACAACTGTTAATTCTATTTGGTATGATAATGGGGGTGTGTGTATATGCGAGTGTGTATATTTCTGTTAGTGAAACTCTTTAAAAAGAAATAAACATCATGAGTTTGCTATCACATGAGACGCACAAAAAAAAAATGTAGTCTTTCACAGTTGTAAGCGTCTTTAAACATCACCTAATCTGGGCAAGGAAAGGAGGTTTCTAGTTTATATGCCAACTTCAATTTAATAGTTTAATTTAACAGTGCTATCCTGAGAAATTTTGATTGAAATTTTCAATAAGTGATGTTGGCCAAAGGCACAAAATAGGAGAATAGGGCCATATGTGCTAATATTAGTCCCCTTTAGAACGTCCAGTCTAATGGTCTTTCAGGGAGCTTATCACTTACCAAGTCAACTTATTACTTCTTCAGACAGCTCTATTAAGTTATTTCTTATGTTTTGAGCTGAAATCTTATTTTCTGCAGCTTACAACCACATGACATAATGACATGTCTGGTTCCATTACAATTTGACAGTGTTAACTTGAACTATTTGGGACAGCTCTCTTGTCCTTTCCAAGTCTAAAACATCACCAGTCCCTTCAACCACTCTTCATGTGGCATGGTTCCCTTCCCATCTTTGTCACTTGCCATTGACAGGTGCCAATTTGTCTCTTCCCTCTTCCAGTGTGGCACAGTAAGACTGTCCTCTTCATGTCAAGTTGTCATGACATAATCCCAAAGATGCCTTTATTGAGTTCAAATTGTGGTTTTCAGAATCTCTGCACTCTTTGAAATTTTGAATTCAGGTGCTATTCTCCACCTTGAGCTCAGTTTGGTTAGTCAGATGGAGGAGGCTTCTAAAATCTTTCTAGTTATCAGCCATACCTGGGTCGATTTAAATGGATCTAAGAGTGTACAAAGGTCATCCCATATTTCCAGGCGCTGGCATGCCACTAGTCATAGAAACCTTAGAAAGACTCAGAGGACCCCTCCTGGTCCTTCAGGGGCTCCCCAGATCAATCTACAGATCTTCAATCTTACAAAGAGAAATGCCAGTCATACAACTGAGACCTAAGGGTCACTAACTACACCAGCTGCTTCCTCTGTTCAACAATTTGTCCTTGTTGGAAGAAATGAAATATAGGTCAACACAGATTGGCTCAACATAAGCAATAAAATGGGGCTGAGTCATTCACTCAACATGTGCTACAAGGACTGGACTAGGTGATTGAGCAAATGAGACTGAATGAGATAGTAACCACGACATGAAGCACATATAGTCGTCCCTCAGAATACACAGGGGATTGGTTCCAAGGTCCCCATGTATGTCAAATTCCACACATACTCTATTCCCCCAGTGGGCCCTGTGGAACCCACATACACAAAAATTCTCCATATACGTGGGTTTCACATCCCAGGAATACTGTATTTTCTAGGCATGTTTGGTTGAAAAAATCCATGTATAAGTGGACCTGCGCAGTTCAAGCCCATATTGCTCAAGGGTCAACTGTAGTTCTTCAAAACTAAAATAAGATGTAAATAACTCAAGTAGTAGTCAAACGTGATCAGTGAGGTACAAAGAACTGTGGGAGCTGAGAGAAAGGTAGGTTTATTTGGCTAGCGTGGGGGGAGCGGGGTTGTAAAGAAGACATCGGAAAGGAAGTGAGAATTAGGACAACTTAATGCCCTTTGCTAACAACCACCTCCCCTAAACTACCTAATCCGCCCCCAGCAAAGCATGTTGTTAGCATGATAAGAGGACACACCTGATGAGAACATGGGGTCAAATGATCTCCTTTATACACTCCTGAGGGAGGGGACAGAGGGAGGTGAGGGGGAGTCTCAAGAGGTGTGAGGGGAACAAAAGGGACTGTTGCCTCCAAAAAGCCCTAATGTCAACCTAAGGAACTCAGGCCTTCCTTGTGCTCATTCATTCATTCAATCTCTCACATGTTCATCTATTCTTCTCCCTCCCTCCATCCCCCTTCCCCACCGCCACAAGCCCAGCAGCCCACAAATACAAAGAAAATTCCTACGTGTCCCCAGGCCTCAGTTCAGGCAGCACTGTATCAGATTCTCATGATTAACCTACCCCCTACATAGCATGCATCTGGAATTTTCCCTTTCAAAAATGCATCACAGTGTGATTTCTCCTTTGTTGACTTCTCTGCCATGTTGTAGCCCCAGGAGGGAAAGAGCTCATTGCTGTGTCCCTAGCACTTAGCACAGAGTCTCAATTCAGTAAATAACCATGGAATGAATAAGACACCTCATAGACAAATAGTGGTATCACTGGAATTCCCTAGAATTCTGTAAGACGAAACCTGATGTGGCCACGATTGCTAACTACTCACCAAAATCCATGTTCTCTGACTCTTTGGGGACATACAGCTACACTACGTCCCCACCCTTCCTTGTAATCAGGTGTGGCTGAGTTCTGAGTTCTGGTCAATGGAGTATGAGCAGACGTGACGTGTGCCACTTCTAAGCTGACCTATAAAAATCCTTCCGTGCTTTTCCTTCATGCTCGTTTTTCCCTTTGGGTTGGCAGGACTGCAGACACTCTGTACGGGGATCTTAGAAATTGAATGTTGATAGCTGGGACTCCGTGCAGAAAAGGGCCACCCCTCTAATCTGTTTATAGGAGCACTGAACTTCTTCGTACATCAAACGTCCATCCATATGTTTAGAGGTCTATGTGTTACAGTAGTTAACCTATGTAACTACTTCAGTGATACAGTTGGATTTACAACTAAAGTTAGTCTCTCCTAACCTTTACCAGCCAACAACTGTTTGTCACATTCCCAAAGGGAAATCAAGGCCACCCAGAGGCCAGTACAATCTTTTTTGGTATGTATGATGGAACAAAATTTCTGTTTGCTCACAATTGTTAGAAAAATGATTGCAACTTGGCCTTAGGCTTGCCTGGGCTTGGTCCATAGCCACAAAACCGGCTGGGTAGACTCTGCTGATGTCAGAAGACTGGACAGCAAGCCTGCCTGCCTGGCCTCGTCTCAGAAGTACAGGTCACATCCCACAGGCGCTGGACAAATGCCCAACTGCCTTCTTGAGTAGTCTGTCCCTGGCCTCCTTCGTGCTTGCCTTGCAAAAAATGTCACAAAACATTGCCCTATTATTTTCAGTGCCAGCTGGGGAGAAGCTGCCAAAAGCTTTTGCAAAAAGCCACACCAACCTGCACTGCCATGGGACAACTGCACCAAATGACTCTCCTTTGGAATACAGCATTCAGCCAACAGGATTAGACACAATTCACTTTCCTGTGGCAAAGCTCCTCTTAGACTGAAGAGGTATTTGATGATTTCTGTTGTTTCTACCTAACACTAGACATTTTAAAGAGAACTCCTCTCCCTGGTATACCTAAGTGCTTTGCAATTGAACTACATTAAGAGAATTAGTAGCATGTACTGTTTGTAATTGCGTGTTCACTCTCCAGGTCCAGGAAATTATGAAAAGGCTAAATCATTGCCTTGATTTTTTTTCCTTTTTTAATTACAGGTTGGTTGGTTTGTTGCAAGACCTTCCACACCCAATGGTTCTTAATCTTTTGGAGGTCACGGATCCTTTTAAGGATCTGATGAAATGCCTTTTCACAGAAAAATATATATGTGCACAAGTACACACATCTATTACCTGTGACTTCAGAGGATACACGGAATGCCTAGTTCACCTATTGATCCCAGGATCGTGGACCCTCTAGGACATGGCTCAGCAAAGTTTTTCTCTAAAGAGCCAGATAGTAAATACTTTTGGCTTTGTGGGCCACACACAGTCTCTGTCACAACTATTCCACTCTGCTGTTGCAGTACAAGTGCAGCCACAGCTAACATGCAAATGAATGAGCGTGGCCGTGTTCCTACAATACTTTATTTATGAACACTGAAATTTGTATTTCATGTCATTTTCACATCACAAAATATTATTCTTATCTTGATTTTTTCCAACCATTTAAAAAATAAAAACCATTTTTAGCAGGCAGCCTGTAGAAAAAAATGTATGTGTTGGACCATAGGTTGCCAACTTCTGCTGCAGGGCATTGACTCGATCCTAAATATTACATCTGTATTTTCAGTGACTTCTAATTGAAAATTACATTTCCTTCCATTATGGATATAGGCAACAAACCACAGTAGCATCAGCAGTACCTTGATTTCTTCTGTCACCAGTAGAAATCACAGGTATGTTCATATCACATTAGAGTTGTTGCAGACAACTCAAAATATTTATTATGCTCATCACTAATTTTAAATCATGGTCATTATTAGCTCTTCTGTTGTATCTTATTGTTTAAATGTGTTGATGAAAAAGCACATATATTATTATTAGATTGTTAGATTATTAGAATGTTAAAAAATTAGATTTTTAACATTTGGATAACTCTATTTCAATATAATTTATTTCTTTTCTAACCCTATATATTTTATTTTATGGGTTTAAAAACAGTATTCTGAGAAGCAGTCCAGAGCTTTCACCAGATCCTAAAGGAGTCCACAGTACAGAAAGGGTTAAGAGCCCTTCCTTGCTCCAAGTTAACAAACCACAGCATCTCTTACCAGAGCGTTCACATCTTCAGTCTTGTGGATGAGCATCCGTATCTCCTCTGGATCACCGCTGAAGATTGCTTGGACCAGTGGTGGCTGCAAACACAAGAGAATGGGAATTAGAACTACCATTAATATAGTCGATTGCATTCAGATACAGATGGTGAGTAGAGGATTTTTTCCCCTAAAAGTTTATCCAATAATTACCAATTGGCAGATGAAGATGAGTAAGACTCAGACCTACCCTCCCTAGAAGTCCAGCGTGGGAGAAATTTATATAAAGAAATAACTATAATATGATCTGAAGGCCATGACAGAAGTCACATCTAACCTGGGGCTATGAACTAAAGTGAGTGTAACATGAAAATCACCCATAGTTGAAAATGTCCTTGATAAGCACTTAAATTCCAACAAGGAAACCACCAAATATGTGGTTTTGTGTATATAGTTCCTGTATGGACTGAACTGTATCTCCCCAATATTCATATGTTGTATTCCCCAACCCCCAATGTGACTGTATTTGGAGATAATTAAGATGAAATTAGGTCATAAGGGTGGGGCCCTAATCCGAAAAGATTGGTGTTCTTATAAAAAGATGAAAAGAGACCAGAGCTCTCAAGTTCCTCTGTGCCTCCATACAGAAGGAAAGGCCATGTGAGGGCACAGCAGGAAGGTGGACGTCCGCAAGTCAGGAAGAGAAGCCCCGCCAGAAACCAACCCTTATGGCCCTTGATCTTGGACTTCTAGCCTCCAGAACTGTGAGAAAATTATTTTCTGTTGGTTTAGCCACCAAGTCTGTAGTATTTTTTTTATAGCAGCCACGCAAACTAAGACAGACAATCCCCCACCATTCCTCCACTTCTTATTAGACAATGTTCCTTAGTAGTCTCAAAGAATTCCATTTCTAGAGGATGCTAATGGCCATGTTTCTGGCCACCTGAATACTCCTTTGTCAATATTTGGAAAACCCTCAAAATTATTCCCCAACACTTCCCATGGTTTTAGCCAACAAGCTCTGACTGTTTCAAACAGGATTACATCCACTGCCTGTTTGGAGTAAGTGGTGTGATGGCAGGTTAGGGAGTGAGAGATGCACATTACTGAGCTCTTACTACTGGATTCATCTACGTTAAATAAGACCCCAACATACAGTAAAGGGATCTATACAGTGTGACGGAAATGCAGCTGAAAGAGCAACTAGCTCTGCTTGGGTAGGAGGCAGAATGATGAAGAAAAGAGTATATCCAGCAAAGCTTCGTGGAAGGCACCTTAAAGAACGAGTATGAGTTGCAGACAGGGCAGGAAGGGCATTCTAGGAAGAGGGAGAGAAGGTATGTAAAGGCATGGATGTGCAAAGAACCAGATATGTTAGAAACATAGTTATCAGCCTGGTGACTGGAGCGTGTGGACAAAGAGGAAGAGCGGCAGGCTCTGGGGTTGATGTTGTGTTTGCCCCACAGGGTGAAGGATCTTGTTCAAAGCCAGCCCCACCACTCGCCAGCCACATGCTGAACCCGTTTCCCATGTGCAGTCCGGGGGTGAGCATGATCAGTGCTGCCAACCTCCCCATAGGATTGTTATGAGGATCAAATGAGATAATACAGGAGAAAATCCTCTGCAACCATACAACCCTACACAAATCACAGATGTTTTCATTAAGAAATGTTTAACAATGCCAATGTGGAATATTTGACAATTTTTTTTAAACTTTAAAATCCTTGGCAATTACATACATACACATGCACACACACATCCACTCACAACTTTTAGAAATACATAGTCCTAGTAGACAATTAGACGACGGCAGTTTCCCCAAGTTGTCTGATCATAAGAATCATGATGCTTATTAAAATAATGTTCCCAGATCCCTTTCCTGGGGATTCTGATTTAATACATCTGAGGTGGGGACCTGCAAATCTAGTAATACATTTTTAACAAGTGCTCACCTGATTTTTAGGAGTTAGCAGCAAACACTGGCCTCAGGTAAAATCATTAGCACCACCTTCCTTGACCTCTCCCTGTGCTATCTGCTTGGGAATCTGAGTCCTCATTTTCCTTCTAAACCTTCTTTTCTTTGCTTTTCTTTGCTTTTCTTTTCTTTAACTCTCCTATTACCTTTTTTACAGGTTTTGATGCTGTTTATTGTTAGTTTGGTGGGCCAATGTAAGTATTATCAGTAGGATATAGTAAGATTCCTTGAGGAAACACCATATAAAAAATGTCAAATTGCAGATGAATATCTCAGTATGCCAGGAATTTGCCCATGTGTTTCCCCTCTGCCATAAAAGTTTCCAGCAAATGGACAGATGTATCTCTTCTTTTCCCCAAGATGTTCTCTCAATTTTGCTTCTTGCCAAGGTGTATAGATAGTTTCTCAAATTGCTAACAATTAGGTAGCTGGAAAGAAGCCTTAAAAAGAATACAAGCTGTCCCCTAGCTCAGTCTTAGCTGGTTGCTCTGCCTCAAGACCAGGATATCCTTCCATGCTTTTCCTGACTAAGTTTCCAGGTTACATCTGCCCCATGGCGAGAACCACATTTCACACAAGACACAGAATCAGACACAATTCAGGGCTTCAACAAAAATATTGAATCTTGTTCATCTGATTCCTATTTCTCTATATGCTGTGGTTTGTGGCCAAATGCTCATGTGTGCATTTCTGCCTTTTTGAATCTTAAGAGAAAACAAACAACAAACCCCAACACCCATAGGATCTTAAATAGAAGCAGAGTCTGACAAGATTTTAGGGTTAAATCAATAGTGGTCAATTAACAGTTGAGAAGTTAAGATTCTAAGGAATCAACCTAACCCAGGAGTTAATACACACTAGTTAGTCACTTTAAGGGAACACAATGAGGTGAGCAAAGCTTCCTACTCCTGAGTGTGAGGAATGCTTGCAGATATTCTGTTGCATTCACTCAGTCCTCACACTTCCTAAGGAAGATGAGCGTTCCAAGCTATGGCTGTAATGTTCCCAAAAGGAGGCACCCTGACCAAGCCGCCAGAGAACAATGCCAGCGCCAGTCCCTCAGCAGGGAGTGGTGTGTAGACCCTCCCAAAGACCTCTGGGCCTAGCACTGCTAAAAGCTACTTGGTAGAGTATTTCCAATGCTCAGAATTCCCAGAAGCCATTGGGAAAAAGAATCTGAGCTATTGTTGTAACCCTTCCAATGCTGCAGTCGCATATGTGCATACATACACCCACATGTATGTTCACATACCTGTCTATACTCATGCACATATGCATAGAGATACATGTTGATTCACATACAAACCCCTTTCACTCTCTGTGGAACAGAAAAGCGCCTGTCCTCCACAGCCCAAAGCCTTGCTAGATGGATATCTCTAGCCCCAGCTATGCTGTGTGGCCACCGTGACATCATTGTCTTCACAACTATAAATCTAAGCATCGTGGGAGTCCAAAACGGAACTTCACAGATAACACACTTTGTTGAATTGAAGCTGTGTGTCTGCATGGATGTACCTCTAGAACTAAATTACTGTGAGTCTTGAACAAGTAGTATTTATTTTTTAAACATTATGCATGTTTCTTTTTTTGTTCTCCATACTCCCAAATAAAATATGCCCAGAGTGCACTTTGGTATTCCCTTCTGTTGGAATTTTAATCCAATCCTGCTGTTTTATTTTCCCCCAGGTAAATACTTAACCTGACAATAAATATTTGGAAAAAGATATACTTAAATACTGTCTGTATTACATGATTTTTTAAAGGGAGAATATTCTAATTGTAATATTCTTGCTCATAAGTATCAAGGATTTATATATTCTGTTGACCACTGATTTGGCAACCATTATAACTTCTGTAGCTTTTGCTTTAACCTTGATAAGGCTTAGAAGCAAAGCCTTACCTATCCAAGAGCAGAGTCCTAAGCATTGGCATATGAAGGTATTTCTTTTAGAAGTTTCACACATTTCAGCCCTAGCACATACAATGCAAGAGTACTTTCTGTGCAATAGGCTACAAAACTGAATAAACACAAAGTCATAACAGGGGTTAAAACTGTGGAAAATAAATAGTGGCAGGAAAAAAAAGGAGATTCAGATACCATGAAATCATTGATCATCATTCCATAAAGAAATATAAATTCTTAAGAGAGGTATGCAGTTATTTCAGCTTCAATTGCTAGAATTTTCCTAGCATGCTTAGTAGCTGTAAACTGGAAATGATTACCATATGCTGCAAATATCAGCACAGTCCCTCACCTAGATTCTCAAGGCAGAAGGATATTTCCTGGGCCTAATTTACCAATGGCACAAGGGGAATTTGTTTTTCAAATGCAACCTGTCCTTGTCTTTCAACATCACCAATTACCAGCCTCCTACTGCTTCTTCCAGAAGTGTTGATGGCTGCCTTCTAGAGGTGACTGTCTGCCAGGCTGATAACTTGACCCCTCTATGATAGAAGAGCAGAATAGAGGGGCCCCTTGACTTTGGCAGCCATTATAAATTTTACAGCTGACCTTGCTAACACTTGGAACTGAACCCTTATCAGGAGAAAACCACTTTCGCTACCCATATCCTCTATCATCCCATCCAATTAAATCTTTTTTTGCCTTTACTCTCACACTGAAAACAAACTGAAAATACTTGATTTCCAAAAATAAGATGCTAAATCAGATGTACTAGTGATAGTTATTCTCAAACTTTGAAGTAGAGTTACAATTCCACTAGGGGGAGCAAGATGGTAACTTGTTACCTGGGAGATAAAAGTAAAGGTTCAGGTTGTGTAATTAAGGAAGTGAGGGAGTTGAAGGATCCACTTTATTCAAGACAGAGAGGAACTTAAACTTCCCAGAGAGTTCTTAGTAAAAGTAAACACACACACCATGTGCCATCAAACACACAAAAACTTTCCTATCAATCCCTGAGGGCTCAGGTTTTTAGGAAATAAGAATAAATCTATCTAAAACTCGGGTGCTTAATTATCATTTTCATCATCTGCAAACTCCAAATCAATTATTTCCTCAATTCCACTAAAAAATATGTTACTACTAGCGGCATCAGACACACCCTCCATTTAAGAATGAAGCCATCACAGGTTCTACAGAGAGAGCTTGGCTAGTTAGAATACTCACCCACTCCATCCAGCAGTGATATCACTAATGCCCCCCCCCACCACCACCTGGCAAAATCCCCTAAGGAAACCACCATCTCGATTTTTCTAAAACCACTGTACAATGCACTTCACTTTCCCTTTGTCAGAGCTGCATGCTCCTGACTAATAAATTGGCTTTGGAAGATGAGTAGAGTGACAAAGGCTATCACTGAGCATCAGTAACTACGGCCAATGTTTAATAAGCCCGAGAAGCATCCAGAAGATGCTCCAGAATTTCCTTCTAAATTCCTGGTGTGTTGCTTGTCTTTTTCTGATTAGGCTAAGTAAAGACTCCATGTCTAAAAGAAAACACCCTACATTCTAATCAGGAGTGGGTGCTGGGAATCAATCAATACCCAAGAAAGAAAAAATGATATTCCTAAACATCTGTCCATACTTGAGCATTCTGAATACAGTATGTCATTAAAGCAAGAAAGGAGCGTGTTATTAGTAGCTAATAGCTGACACAGCAATAATCTGGCCATGTGAAGCCATCAACTTATATGAACAAGCTGAAACACTCCATTAGGTAACAACTGGTTTTTGTATGAGCCAGCGCTTACATTTTTGCAAAAGGATAATAAAAATCTGACCGAGTCACTAGATTTAATGGACAAAACTTGCTGGCTCTATTCATGTGGGTCCTGCTGTGTGATCTGCTACTAGGATGCCATTAAGTATTTCCTGAATACAGATCACTCTTTACTTGGGGAGAAGCTCACTCCATCACAGAACGATGATGGTCATAAAACCAAAATCTGTTTCTCTTAAGTACCATAAGAACTATACAAAATATACTGGGTCCTCATAAACATTTTTTTAAAAATCAGGGAGCGTGCCAGGACTACATGTCTATAAATGTCTCCTATGGGCTATGTTGCAGAATAAATGTATGTCATATTTCCAGTTATTAATAAAAACAGAAAAAGCATAAAATTTTAACTAATGGTAATACCCTCTCACTAAGTATCTATTTGTTCACTCCTGTGAAAAAGGAGCTATGTTTAAAAGGAACCATGTTTAATCAGAAAAAGGAGAAAATTAATTTATTACCTAAGCTTTTCCAAAATGAAAATAACACATAGGCACTGACTATAAAATTGTTATTCAAGGACCAACTACCAAATTTTTGGAACATTCACATCCTTTGTTGCTCCTTCCTTTCCTGAGATTCTCCTTGGCTGTTTCTCTGCTCTTTTATACTACTCATTAGCATCTTCAGCAGAGAACAGCTAACCCAAGGTAAAATAAAACCCAGGCATGTCAGCTTTGCTACTAGTTATTTACAAAAGGTTAGGCAAAAGGAAATGATGAAACAACTGCATCAGTCAAATTGAAATCTGAAGGCAATGTTGATTTTTACTGACCTCCAACCTCTCTCTTTTTTTACTGGAGTAGGAAGATTAATGCTATGGTATCAGACCGACCCGGGATTAAATTGTAGCCATTTCAGTTTCAGTTTCCTCATCTATAAAACAGGGTTATAACAGTCATTTTACAAGATGTATTTAAGAAATGGTATAATATATGCAATGCCCCCTGTGCAGGGCCGGCCGCCTAGTGTACACTCAATAAAAATAGTCATTATTTTTGACTTTGAGTTAAGCTCAAAAACCTTCACAAGTAAGTACATTATGTCCACCCCACCAAAGGAAAAATAGGGGATTTTGAAAGATCTCCTCAAACATTACAGAGCAAATAAATTGAGTTAGGATTATAACTCACTCCACACCACCTCTAAAGGAGGAGCCCATCATACTGGGAGAGAAGCTTTCATAGACAGGGAAGCAAAAATCAAACCGAGCCTAGCTTCGCCTTTGCTATACTGGGCAACCTCAAAAATGTCGCCATAGTCTCAGAAGTCTAACCTACAAACCAGTAATAACCCACTGAAATAATATATCATCTCTCTATGATTAATCAAAATGTGCCATTATTTATGCCTGCTTGATGGGACTTGAGATTATAATTTTACTACTTAAGGTCATCATAAACATATGTATTTATACCTTTCTTTTATGATCTTCTGATGGTCATGAAGGAAATAAATTCCCTATTTGGAGCGAGTAGGTCAAATGATTTGCCTATTAGCGGCAAAGCTGAGACTAGAACTTAGTTTTCCTGATTCTCCCAATTCAGTACTTTCTCTCACATGTCATGTTTATACCATAATAACATCATATAATATATATGATTCATGATCAGGAATTTAACCTCAGTTTCAACATTCTCCTTATGGACAAATATTATACACTAAGGAAAAAAGCCACCATATATAATATATATTCTCTCTCTCTATGTGTGTGTATATTTATACTATATAGTGCCTAAATATATGTATATATTTCTAGATATAGTTCCTGTACATCAACAAAATAGCTACCAATGAAACAATCTTACCAAAAGCCAGAAAGCAAAAGTTACAATCTTTCAAAGTAGGGAGATTCAGTATGGGTTTGAGTTATCAGAAAGATGTAGGAGGTGAGTGCTAAGCTGAATTTTGAAGCACTAGACTGTGGAAAAAATCTTTGATGTTGGAGAACAATATTTGGTGAGGTTAAAAAAGTGACTAGCTTGGTGGGGGGGTATGGCACATCAGCATAAAGAGTTTTAACCCCAATCTTGTGGGCAAACAGGAACTGGGGTCTTGAGCAAGAGAAAGGAATGGAGTTTCTGCAAACATTTAAGCTGGCCACAGTGTGCGCTGAGCACTGGAAGAAGAGAGATTGGAATTAGAGACCCAGTGAGAAGACCACTGCCACAATCCAAGCCATCATAGGAAAGAACTTCTCTGTCTTCCTTCATCGCAGGCTACCCAGGTGCTACTTACCAGGATATGGTGGAAACAAC
Organism: Lemur catta; assembly: GCF_020740605.2. Taxonomy (NCBI): domain Eukaryota; kingdom Metazoa; phylum Chordata; class Mammalia; order Primates; family Lemuridae; genus Lemur; species Lemur catta. The sequence goes on along the minus strand of NC_059135.1, from coordinate 34,133,941 downwards.
AGACCCTGTTTTCAGTTCTTTGATGTCTGCTCTATTCCTGGATGCAAGTTTGGCACATAATCTTGGCCCCTTTCCTTCATTTTTTATATATAGCCCAAATCTCCTGCCCCCGAGACACTAATGTTTCCAGGTGAAATCGAGGTTACTTCCCTTAGTTCTGGAACACTTCCATTTTTGCCCCACAGAACCTCTGCGGATGTAAGCTCTGTTTTGTCAGACGTGTCACTTGATCACTGAATTTAAATCATAACATTTCAAAAATAGGCCACATCCATAAAGAGAAAAGCAAAGCAAAACAAGGCAGACATACTTTGCCAAGTGCCATATTTTTATCAGGATCTGCTGCCAACTACCCACATCTTTTTTCACTCTGTCTAGTTTCAAATGGCTTGAGATCAAATCTAAACTTTAGCTAGGTTAATTAGTGTTGGGGAGTTAACTTCTAAAGAAAGTTAATTTAAGCAAAAGCACAATGGATCCAAGACTTTAGTTCATGCAGAATATTTAACTCAATGTAATTTTAGCAAAACAAAAAGAACAACAATCTATACCTCTATAACAGTTTCCTGTTTTGAAAAATTGTTATAGAAGTTTTATTTCCTATATTCTTTGTATAACTATATCTTACAGCTTATTGAATTCATGTGGTTTCAAATATGAGAAATGATTTAATAATGTTAATCAATATAAACAATTTTAGTGACGTTTGTGGGGGAAAAACTAACTATATGGCAGAAGATGATTTTCAGGGTTGTAGGTATATTCAGTATAATTTCTTTGTTCAAATACAGAAAGTAGTTCTCTGTTTTAGGATGCATTGTAAAACACGACTTTTTATTAAAGCCTGGTATGTGCATCTCTTATCATAAAAAGGGCAACAGTGAAAAATATTCCTTACAAAAAATGGCAGAAAATGATCCATAACTATAGTATTATTTTCTGCAGTCTTGAGTAATTATAATTTTTGAGACTCTCAGAAATTGGAAGCTACATAAAGAAATTCAAGTGTCCTTTAAAAACAACAAAATCAATATGTGGAAATAAAAGGTATTCAGTAGAAATGTGGCAATCTCTTGCTGTATTCAAGAGGGTTGGAATTACCGTATATGAGATATATGGGTTAACTCATCCCATTAAGTCCTTCATGATTCAGGCAACTCCAAACTGGGTTTGTCTAATATTTGTTAGTACCTGGATTCTTTCAAAACATCAGCAAGCCACTTTTTACACAATCAAAACTTTCCAAAGCCCATCAAAATTTTCCTTTAAACCCTCTCCTATCTTTCTGTAGTTCTTTTTCTTTGAATTTCATGTGCATTCTTAGCAGTTAAACCCTCACCACCTCTCCACAAGTGAGGGATTAGGGACCTGTGCACCTTCCTGGTCACCTTCCTGGTCCTGGTTGTTCTGACCACTCTCAAATCTAAGCCTTGACTAGCACCTGGATTAGTCTCTGCCTGAGATGACTGAAGGGTCCCCTGCTGCCCAGAAAGCCAGAACAGTCACAAGGAATGTGAATCTATTAGAGACTCCCTCCGTGGATTCTTCTTGGAAGCATGTTGTCAATTTCTCCACCCAAAATCCTGGCAAGGGCATTCGGTGATAGATTTCAAAGGGAAACGCTAAGACAGCAGGAAGAGAGAGGAGCCTAAGAGACTGAAAAACATTAGATAATATAAAATGGGAAATTCTACAAAAAAAAAAAGGACAGTCATATCGTATTTCCTTGTGGAGACATCAACCCTGTTCATATTTCCTTTATTTCTCTACACACTACCCCTTCCAACAAGAGATGAAAGATATGTTTTCTAAAAATTAATCTGGTACATATCAGACAACCATATTCAATTCAATTCAACAAAGATTTATTAAGCATAAGACATTTACTAAGTATAAGAAATTCAGACACTGGGATGTTTTAGTCAGTCTATCCCAGGAATGAGTTCCCAAGGTGTAACAAGAAGTATATAAGTATACACAGCTAGAATGTAAGGCAAACACCGCAGGAGAAGTACACAGAAAAGGGAGAGACGTTTCATCTGGCCTCCTGAAAGATGCAGCCTTTGAAATGAATATTGGAGACTGGAGAGGATTGAAACAGCAGAAATGAATGGAATGGGAAGGAAATATCCCTTCTTTCATTCAGAAGACTGTAAACAGAAGCTGGGGAGACTGATCAGGCACAGAGAACAGTTTTATTTGGCTGGAGCATGAGAAAAAGGAAGTAAGCTTAGGAGACAGGGATCCTGTCATGGAAGGCCTTGAATGGCAGGCTAAGAAATTTGGACTCTCCTCTGTAGAATTGGGGAGCTATGGATGGGTTTTGAGCATAGGAGTGACCTAGGAGTTGTACTTTTGGAGAATCATTCTAGAAATGGATTGTATGGTGAACTAGAGGAAAAGACTAGGGGTGCAACAAGTTAGGAGACTGCAACAACGGTCTGGGTGAGGGATCCTGGGGATGGAGTATCCCTGAGTAGTTGGGGGAACACTCTTCTGGTAGCTAAGATGCAGATCTAAAAGGTAAATGAACTATCCTCACCTTTACTGTAGCAAGGGCTAACGCTCTCAGGCCTGGCTGCCTACATTCAGAAAGACTCTGACCAACTTCCTCTGTAGGACACAGAGCTCTCTGGAGCAGCCCCAGCCCAGCATCAGCAGAGGAGTACCGGAAGTTCTGCAGCATTCGCTTGCTTTGCTCTTTCACTTGTGCAAGCTCCTCCAGTTGCTCACCATGCTCTGTTCAGCTCTGGGACAGGAAGTTCCTGGGGCTCTGAAGTCAGTTAGCATCCTGCATCGGTACAACCTGCTACTTCTCTCCCCACCTCACCACAGAAACCAGAGCCTCAAGGCTTTCAATTTGGGTGCTACCTTCACAGTTTAGGTTTTGGTAAAAAGAAAGCTTATCTTCATGTCATGAGAAAGAAAGGAAAAAAAAACTATATCTTCATGTCTCAAGCTGAAAGAACAAAACAAAGCAAATATAGCTAACCCAAGTACATGCGCTATCTTTATTTCTTTATCTTTATTTCCTGACTCTAAAATTTAGTCAAGGATAAACTCATTTTTTTCCGATCACACAAAGTTTGAAAAATAGGAAGAAGTATTATGGGAGAGAGACTTTCTAACGCATCAAAACCCCCATCCATTTTCTCTTTATCTTATATTTGCTGAATTTCAATCTCAGTAGTTTTCCTAGTGCAACAATACAAAGACAGATAAAGAAAAAACTGAATAACCTTTTCTATCACCGGTGTTAATAACCTAATGTGTATCCTTTGACATCTTTCACCGTGTTCCTGTTGACATATAAAAATACAGATACAGATATATGATATTAACATTGTTATCACAAAAATCGTATTTTATTATTTCCCTCTCTTGCAATTTGTAAGAATAATAACATATTGAGGACATCCCCCAGGTCAGTAGCTATAGGATTAACTTCTTTTAATAACTATATAATATTCCATCATATGGATATATCATAACATATTCAATTATTCCCCTTTGGATGGACATTCAGGTTGTTTCTAGTTTGTGCCACAACAAACAAGCCTCTCCCATTACCTATCCTATCATGCATCATGCAAAGAAGTGCTACAGAGTTGAAGGTGTTTTCTGTGCATCTACAATATGCTATTTTTATGAAATATAGAAAAGAAATGTGTGACATAGTCCCTTCCTCAGAGAGTACCAAATATAGCTGGGGAAATAAGCCTAACCCACACAAAACAATTAAACTGTATAAAACAGAACTGAACTGTGTTCTACAGACTTCATGCAAATGGATGCCAAGTTGTCCTTCTGCACAATGACAGATTGGAGAGATAGATAACTTGGAGGTCCCTTTAGTTTTGATATCCTAGGCGCCTTCTCTGATTTAGAAAAGGGGGGAACAGGCCGGGCGCAGTGGCTCACGCCTGTAATCCTAGCCCTCTGGGAGGCCGAGGCGGGTGGATCGCTCGAGGTCAGGAGTTCGAGACCAGCCTGAGCGAGACCCCGTCTCTACTAAAAATAGAAAGAAATTATCTGGCCAACTAAAAATATATACAGAAAAAATTAGCCGGGCATGGTGGCGCATGCCTGTAGTCCCAGCTACTCGGGAGGCTGAGGCAGTAGAATCAATCGCTTAAGCCCAGGAGTTTGAGGTTGCTGTGAGCTGGGCTGATGCCACGGCACTCACTCTAGCCCGGGCAACAAAGCGACACTCTGTCTCAAAAAAAAAAAAAAAAGAAAAGAAAAGGGGGGAACAAGAAGGGCTAAGAAGGCAGAGTAGTGTCTGTGGAGGAGGCAGGACTTGAACAAGGCCTGGAAATGGTTTAGATCGATGGAGAAAAAAATGTATTTTGGAGTGACAAATGAGGCAGGGCACAGCGCTGACTTTAGACATGTATATGTTCGGGAGAGTTACAATAAGCAGTCCCTTCTCCAAGTTACAGCATTTCCAAACACCATCCTCCCATACTCCTTCCACTTCCCCACCCCTTGCCTCTGCTTAAAGACATAAAAGAAGCCCAAGCTTGGCTGACACAGAACATTACAGTAACGCCAATTTAAAATGCATTACTTCCAGCCAGCAAGAGCTTGAAAATACCCCAAATCTCTTCCCTCCCTATCCCTTCCCATGCCCTGCCCCTCCTCTGCCAACACGCACACACACACACACTCCATCTTGTTCTGTGCCCTTCAAACAATAGCAGTCTTTTAAGCTGTTCCTGTCCATCTGGAAAATAACATGAATAACATGGGAGAAGGCAATTATGAAGTTTAAGTGATTGTGATTTAAACAAAAAACTCATTTCTGGGTGGGCACAATAGCTCACGCCTGCAGTCCCAGCACTTTGGGGGGCCAAGGCTGGAGGATCCCTTGAGGCCAGGAATTCAAGACCAGCCTGGACAACATAGTGAGACCCTGTCTCTAAAATATTTTAAAATTAGCTGTGCAGGGTGGCATGTGCCTGTAGTTCTAGCTATTCAGGAGGCTGAGGTGAGAGGATTGTCCAAGCCTAGGAATTTGGGGTTGCAGTGAGCTATGATCACATCACTGCATTCTAGCCTGGGCGACAGAGTGACACCCTGTCTCCAAAAAAAACAAAACTTAAAAAAAAAAAACAAAAACATAAGTTCTTCTGATAACCAAAAACTTTGTTAAAATGTTGACATTGATAGTCACTACAGTATTGGCCTTTCACTCTATGTTGCAATGATATGTTTGCAATTTATCCAAATTTATTTAAATACAAAACATATTTAACAACATGTTTTAAACTTTATCATATTGGTAAATATGATTTGAGAGCTCAATGTATGCACCATGTATATATTATGCCTTGATACCGAATATAAGTGGCTCTATGAGAAAGTTCTGAAAATGAAATAGGCATGAGTAAATTAATGTGCTTTTTATCTCAAAGATATGAGATTTAAAAGGTATGTGTAACGTTTAACTGAAAGGCACCACAGAGAATCCTATGGTTCCCTTTTTTTCACTGTCCTTCTCAGTCTAAAATTAGCTTTCAATATATTTTTTTAACATTAGGAAAACAAGATTCACTCCTAGGATGTTAATCTCAATGCCAAGTTTGAAGATATAATCTTGACAGTCATATTACAGAGAAAATAAAGGCTTTTAATAAAGAGAGTGAGTTATTGAGTTTAAATAAAACCTAATTTGCTGTGTGTTTCTACTTAGCAGCAGAATTTTAGAAAATGCCCCTGACCTCCACTATACTAGCCCAACCACAAAGGCAACTGAGGCCTGAGACATGGTAACAGGGAGGTAGGGTTCTAAGGCCTCCTGTGGCCCAACCGACCATACCTGAGGTTGGCACCTGTCTTGGTGACTCTACACCCCCTTCTCTTCACCAACACTCCCCCAACATTGGCTCTAAATGATGGAGAGACCCCATTAGTGTCTTTCCATGTTAAATCTAGATTTGGGAATCTACACTACACACCTAACATCAAAACTCGTAGCAATTGTTACCCAGTCAACATGAAACGTTCCAGTGGTTTAAAATGTACAATATGACCACAGTTCTTTTGAGAGCATGTCCTGACTGAGGGGGACCTTTGGCTGCCCTTCCTCCACCCAGGGATGAAAGTGGCCTTGGCCAAAGGCAGTAAAACCAAGTCCCGTGTGATGGAAACGGCCAGCCCAGACATATTAAGGCCTGTTCTCTCTTTAAGAGCACTCTGAGCACATTTGGCATTATGCGACTACGTTTTGCTTCTTGAATCATGACCAATCACAAATGTTGAAACAGTGCAACTGAGGGAAGTGGAAAGAAATGATCTGAGGAGCCAGAGACCTGGTCTAGCCTGGATCAGTAGGCGTTATATGACCAAGGGCCAGTCACAAAACAGACAGAAACCTCTGTTTCCTCTCTAGAAAAGATGGGTTCAAAATGATCAACTCCACAAGAACAAGAAGGGGAAGATCAGACTTTAGGTGGAAAAAAACCAACAAGGGGTCTGGGTGATGGGAAGCTCGCTCTGGCAGAAGGGTAGGACCACCGGTCATGCCACCCACAGCAGAGGAAGTAACAGGCTTAACCTACTCAGAATTGTGGACAACTCTATGTAGTTCTAAAGGGCCTCTCTTTTTTTGTTAAGACCTAAATGGGTGCAGAAGAAATTGGGCTGATGGTTGTTAGCTGGATTGCATATCAAAATCCCCTGGGAAATTGTGTCCCACCCCAGTGAGCTTGCTGTGGTAAGTCATGGGTGGAAATCCCAGGACAGGCACTTGAAAAGGCTCTCCAGGTCACTTGCATGTGTCCGTCACACATGCAGTATTGGATCCGATTCTTCATATCGATGCCTTAGAAATGCTACACCTTTGACTCAATAATCCCACTTGAGGAACACTATCCTATAGAAATAACAAGTCATGCAGATAATTTTTATGTAAAGATTCTCATAGCAATGCTATTTATGATAGCAAAAACTTAAAAGGAACCAATGTCAAAGCTAGGGAAATTATTAAATAAGTTACAATACATAAACCCCAAAAAAGATATACGAATGGCCAAAAAGCACAAGGAAACATCATTAGTCATTAGAGAATATAAATGAAACCACAATGACATACCATTTCATACACACTATATGGCTAAAACAAAACAAGCAAACAAACAAAAAACAGAAAATAAGTGTTGATGAGAATATGAAGAAATTGGAACTTTGCTGATTGGAATGTAAAGTGGTGCAGCTGCTGTGGAAAATAGTTTGGTGGTTCCTCAATAGGTGAAACACTGAATTACCACATGACCCAGAAATTCCACTCCTAGGTACATACCCCAAAGAACGAAAATGGGTGTTCAACCAAAAACTTATACATGAATGTTGATAGCAGCACTATTCACAATAGCCAAAAGGTTAAAACAACCCAAGTGTCCATCAACTGACAGAAACTGATGAACAGATAAACAAAATGTGATATAGCTACACAGTGGAATATTATTCAGCCATAAAAAGGAATAGTATATAATGACAGATGCTACAACATGGATGAACCTTGAAAACATTATGCTAAGTGAAAGAAGCCAGACACAAAAGACCATATGTTGTATGAGTCCATTTATATGAAATACCCAGACGAGGCAAATCCATAGAGACAGAAAGCAAATTAGTGGTTGCCAGGGATTGGGAGGAGGAGGGAATGGGAAGTGACTGTTTAATGGATACTGAGTTTCCTTTTGGGGTGATGAAAATGTTCTGGAACCAGATAGTGATGACGGCTGCACAACATTGTGAATATAATAAATGCCACTGAACTGTACATTTTTAAATGGTTAAAATGGTAAGTTTCATGTTGTGTGTATTTTGCCACAGTAGAAAAGCAAAAATGTCACAATATATAAAAAGGAATATTTTAATTATTAAAATTGATCTTTTTTAGGGATTTTAATGAGATGTGGAAGATGTAGAAAAAGCAGTCTATGAAACTACTTACAGGGTGATCCCAGCTTCATAACATAAATATGTATAGAAAAACAAGAAGTAGAAGAAAAATTATAAAAATGCTAAACAAGTCCATTGGCAGACACATTTTCTATTTTTCTGTGATTTCCCAAATTTCCTATATTATTTTTATTGTTAAATTATCGTGAAATAGTTTTTAAAAAGAAACAGCTTTTTTTTGAAAGATGGGACCACTTGAGACTTTGAAGCACAGATATAAAAATGTAACTAGAATAATAAAGGGTCAAAAAACGCAGAATGTAATGATTCAAGTGGCACAGGCCAGATAATAGTATGGAGTGGTCGAGGCTGCAACAATCTGGAGAACGTTCTGTCCAAAGCTAGAACTGTGGCTCTAGACCATTTGAGTTTTCAAGAGATGTCAGAGCTCTGGACATTTCAGTGAAATGCCCCAATTTTTAAATGCTGGCAACCTATTCAACATTTTTCAAACACCACAGGCCAAACAAAACACATCTGTGGACCGGATGTAGCCCACAGGCGCCAGTTAGCAAATTCTAGTTTATAGGAACAGGAATGTTTAGCCTGGAAAAGAAAAACTTTTGAAGGAACATAGTACTAGTAACTTCAAATATCTGAAAAATGACTATGTGGAAAAATGTGTGGGCCAATTCATCCGTCTCTAGAAGGCAGAGCCCGATCTGAAGGCTGGGTGTCAGCAGAGAGGAGAATGGGGACAGCACACAAGGGCGAGGCTTCCACTGGAGCAGCTGTCCAACAGTGCACGGGGGCTCCAAATGCAGCAAGCTGCCCATCCCTGCCATGTCCCAGCAAAGGCCACATAACCGGGATTCCTGCTCTCGGTCAGAGGTTGGACTAGGTCAAAGGCTCCCAATTGTGGCTGAGCATCAGAAACTTGAAAAAAAAAAACTTACAAATTCCTGGACCTCATCCCAGAACCACAGGGTGAGGTCCAGGAGTGTGTATTTTTAAAAAGTGTCTCAGCTGCCTGACAGATGATTTAGAACACTGCATTAATCTGTGACTCTGACACTGGAATTCTAGTATTAGGATCCAGGGCTTTACCTATCTGGCCAGTTAGGAAGGAAGGAGGGATGGAGGAAAGGAAGAACAATTTGCTGGCACTCACCATGGAGCAGGCCCTGTGCTAACTGCTTTCCTTCAGTCATCTCTCTGTAGTTTTCACAAGTGAGATCTGAAGTGATGACCTCCATCCCATTACCCTGAGAGATAAACGGGCTTGGAGGGTTTGGGGATGGCCCAAAGTCACAGCCAGTCACTGGGAAGATCTTTCCAGCTCCAAATCCTATGCTAATTCAACCACACCAGCAGTCTCCGACCTTTTTGGCACCAGGGACTGGTTTCATGAAAGACAATTTTTCCACAGACCAAGGAGTGGGAGGAAGGGGTGTATGTGTGTAGCTGGAGCTCAGGCGGTGATGCGAGCGATGGGGAGCAGCTGTAAATACAGAGAAGCTTTCCTTGCTCTCCTGTCCCTCACCTATAACTCCTGCTGTGCACCACCCCCTGCCCCCCGCCTCCTGCCCCCCAGTTTCATGGAAGCCAATTTTTCCACAGACCACAAGGTAGGAGGGTGGAGCTCTGAGGCCCAGTCCCTAACATGTCACAGACCAGGGATTGGAGACAACAGAACCTTACCACATTGCCCTCTTCTCAACCACTCAACAAACATTCCTCTGGTACCCTTGGTGGGCCAGGCAATGCGCTAGGTGGAGGGAATTCAGCAATGATCAAGACACGGTCCCCAGGCTCAAGAAGCTTTGGAATCTGGAGAAGAAGCAGAAAAGTCAATAATGACATCACAGCGGGTTGAGGGGGTCCCACAGGAAGGCACTCAACCCAGCCTGTGTCATCGAGGAAGGCTCCCGGGAGGAGGTGACAAGAGAAAAGGGACTCCAGGCTGAAGGTGCAACATCTGCAGAGACCCAGATGTCAGCAGGAACCTTGCACACGTGGGGACATTCAAGCAGTTAAGGGTGGATGGAGCAAAGGAGGCAAGGAGGGAGGAGGGAATACGGGCTGCCTAGGTGGGCAGGGCAGAGCCCCGCCTGCCTCCCGAGCCCCTCCAGGACTGTCATCAACCTCAGAGAAACAGGAAGCAGGCAAGGCTTAACACAGGGGGTGACAGATTCAGATCCACAGTTTAGGAAGGTCAGACTGGCTGTGGTGTGGAGAACAGATTGGGAGGCTGGGGCAGTGATTCAGCTAAGAGGGGATGACAATCCACACCAAAGTGGTGGTGGAGCAGAGGCTGTGCACAGATGATGTTTGTTCATCCATTCATTCATTCATTCATTCAGTAAATAATATTACAGAGCCCGTATTATATCATGTGCCAGCCACTCTGCTTGGGCTAGTCATGCAAGGATGGACAAAAGCAAACATGGAGTTCACCCTGTCAGCCTTATTCTAGGCAACAGCTGTTGTGAAAGTACTTCTGAAAGTATTAAATATATACGAAAAGCATATTGGGTGATTATGTTATCAATATTAACATAGTCGGGAAAGGACATTGGGGGCTGGTTCCTCCATCATCAATTCTCAGAGTCATTGAGCATAAGAGCCACATAAGATAAATCTGAAAAGTTATGTTATAACAAGGCCAGTACTCTTCAGAATTACGTTCCTAACACTCATATCTGAGAACATAAATCAGACTGACTGCTGTCAGTGTATTTCACTTTGAAACTACGAAGAATTCACCTACATTTTAATTCGTCATTCCTCAAGCAGAAATGATTGATTTTAAATACGGGGATGAGATATTAAACTAATAAATTAGAAAAATTATCAAAAACTTACTAAATGTGGGCTTGCACTAAATTAAATGAAAATTCTCCTTGCTGTATTCAGGACCATTGCTAGGTGCTATAGGAACAAGTTTGGCTTTACCCAAAAACCAACCACAGAACAAGCAACTGGAAAATCATGGCGTGGAGGGAAGGAGACAGATATTTGCAAACTGCACTTTCCATTTCCTCAATAACTCCATTCAGGTCTCAGTCCCAGTTCACCTGTGAGGCCAGGACATTCTTCCCAGAGTCCTTGTTGTCTAAGTCACAGCCACAACATTCTTTTCATTCTTTTACTCCATCCCAGCATAATAATTCCCCTCCACTAAACAGCTGTGCCTGTGGATGGCACCCTAAGCTGCTTCTCCTTTAGAGGTGATTTCCATTTTTTGTGACCTCTCAGATGACCCCTCTGATCTTTTATCAATCCAGCATCTCAATGGCCAGAAAAAAAAAAAGTACATCAGAAAAGAAACAGGTTCCCTCCCCTTTCTGTTTTTTCACCTGAAACACTACTTGTACGATATCAGCTCACCCCTGACCTCAAATCACCCAGAAAGACACTTTTCTAGCTTGTTCCTTCACCTGGGTGATCTTTCATGGCTACATTATACACCTTTCCTCCCAGTCCACCAGGGAAAGGGGGCACACACTATGGGTTGGTAACATTAAGGCAAAAACCTGCTTTCTCAGAAATGTCATAGAAAAAAAGAAATCATATCCCATATGGTTGAATAATCCTAACATTTACATTTGGCAAATCAAAGAAAAACAGGAACAAGGAAGACACATACAAGTTCTTACAAGTCAGGCTCCAACAAGATCAGCTTTTAAAAAATTTACTGGATTCCTAAAAGAAAAATTTTAAGTCTTCCTCCCCCTTTTATATTAATAAATTGCACAACAAGGAAAAAAGAAGAGGAGATGCCAAACGATGATGAGGACTTTTGTTGCTATTACTGGACTATTGCTTTTACAGTAGTCTTCGATATTACTGATGAACTTTAAAAAATTGCTTTCTTCAAATTTTCTAAGTATTTTGCTCTGGATGCTCAAAGAGATGTTTGAGATTTGTGAAGTATTTTAGATATCTTTTCTCTAAGTAACTCCCCAGAAGACCCTCAAAACCAAGGTATGACCTCAACCTGCCCATAGGTGCCCAGGGAGAATGCTTGGCACCAGGTGACAACCCACACACACTCCAGCAATGCCAGAACCAAGTGGAAGCCAGAGGGAAAGCTGGCTGGTTCCTCCTCAGTTCTCAGAAAGATTTATCTGATTATCCAGAAGAATGGGGGATAAACACAACTTCTGGAGAGAGCTATTAGCCCTTCAACTTTTAATAACCAAGACTAGTTCAGTTTCCCAATGGGAAAGGTGAGTGGGCAAAGTTAAGCCATGCCACACATGAGTTATCTTATTTTTCAAGAATAGCTTTCACTTTAACACTTTCACATGAATTTTAATGGCAATCCTGGAGAAGAAACCCATGTAACTGACCCATTTTCTCCAGGCTGTTTGCCTCTCTCAGAACATAGTGTGATTCATCCATTAGGCTATCTGAACCATAGGCATTTAGAATAAAGACAAAATGGATGTAACAGCCAATACTATTAGAGGCACCACTTTGCTTTGCTTTGTGCTACTCAAGTGATTCATGAATGCCATTCATTTCCTTGCCTACAGTTTACATGCTCCTGGCCCTTTAGAGATGAAAAAGCAAGACATTCTGAGTATCTTCTACGAATGGACCAAATTCTGATGCTGTTTATGGACCTCAAGATCAAAAACCCTGATTTCATAACAACTCTTAATTATTAATGTGAATGGACACCACAAATTGTATAAATATGAAATCTATAGAAAAACAAAAAAAAACAAGTTTTAGTTGGCATCATGCTTCATCCCTGCTTAATCATTTACCAGGGTAACCCTGGCTTGAAAACACCTTCTTTGATTCTCTGACTGCTTTCAAGTGGGAGAGCAAATTAACAGAGAAATGATGGGATGAGAGTTGGAGAATGGCATAGCAAATATGTAGTTGGAGCCACCACTTCCATTCCTGTGCCTCTAGCAGACATCACTAATCAAGCATGATACTCTTTTCAATCTCAAATAGGCACAATCTCAGAATCTTTCTTGGCACTCAAGTACTCCAGGCAACCATTACCAATCAATAACAGATGGCCTACTTGCCATTCTAGTTTAGGAGAAACCTGGATGATCATCAATTAACTTAATCTGAACAAAAAAAATTATATGTTTAAAATATTTTAATTTTAAAGTTAAAAATTTACCTAATGATTTTATTTTCCTCTAAGTAGAGTTTATGGAAATCACCATGAAAAGCTGGAAAGGGTTAAGTGCTAAAACACATTGCTTCTAATTTCACTAAGATGGACAAATAAACATGCTGCCTCCTTGCACAGCACAAGGTTGCCTGATGAATAGGGACAGTAAAGAACCAGGACAAGGGGTTAGTGTAGTCTAGAGAGTGAAGACACGACTGCAGCTAGAAGGGGGGGCTATGGGGACAGGGCACTGGGAGGTCTCCCTGGAGGGAACACAGGCACAGCAAGGAACTGCTCAGAGACCGTAGGAATCCACTCCTGCTACCTAAGAGATGTCTCACTCACAGAAATTCCTTTGAGTTAAAGTTTCCCCTGGTGAAATCACCTCTGAGCAAGTTAGAAGACTATCTTTCAGTCATACCTTGCAGGGAATTAGTTTATTTAGGTTGTTTTTTCTTGACTCCTTAAAAAAGATCAGCAGCAAGGGGAGTTTGGGTGTTTTCAATGGAGACAAAGAAAGAAAACAAAGGTGATTTGGGGCCTCCTAAGAAGGGCCACCCTGGAGACGTGTTGAGGAGCATTTATTAAGTGACTACTGTATGCCACATACTTCTCATAAATCATATCGCTTCCTCCTCATCAGTAGCAATGAGTTACTATTAATATCTTCTGTTTACAGATGAGGAACTTGAGGGTCAGTGACATTAGTTAACCTGACCAATATCACAAATGGAGTGAGGGGCTGAGGCCCAATCTAGACCAAGACTTCTCTGGCTCCAAAGTTTGTTCGGTTCCCATTACACTGAGCTGGCTCCTCTGGGAAAGCACCAAAGACACACTTGGCACACTCAGAAATGCTCCTTAAGGCTGAAGCCTGTCTTACTCTACCACCTTCTTCCAGAGATTAGGAAGGAAGCAAATTGTCCTCTTGCAAGGCAGGCCTTAAGAGCGAAGGATCACCCCACCTGTTGGAACATCTTGCCTTGGAGAGATTAGGGGGCCAGGGGTTGTGGACTGGAATGGCATGTGTCGGCCTCCATCGGCTCAGATATCATTCCTCACTCATAGAGAGTGGCAGCTTCAAAGCAGGTCAGAAACAGAAGCTGAACACAGAGAATGAAAAGCTGGAGGGGCAGAGGTCCTCCTGCTGCCTTTGAGGGAGCAGAGGCGTCCAGGGCAGAATCTGTCCTGGCCAGTGTTGTAGGAGAGAGCAGGCCTACAAGCCAGTCCTGTCTGCTCCGTCATTGGGGTTTTACTGGGGATTACAGACACCCTCTCACATTGCAGAGTCCATTGTGCACCTGTGTGGCGAGGCGGGGAATGGGCCAGGGGGACCTGTGCCCTTCTCCGGGCGTGTCCCTCTCACTCCCAGCCCATGAAGCCAGGCTGAGCTGCTCTGCAAGCACTTCTCGGCCCCGTACCCTCAACACTCTGAGAGCAGGTCCAAGGACACCCAGGAGCAGTGCCAGCAGCACACGTGGACCAGGCAGGCACAGTTGCTGCCACAGGAGCAGAGCAAGCACCTCCAAGGTGAGCAGTGACTCCAGGAAAACATAGGAGAGTGGGCGGCAGGGAACAACGGCAACCAATGTGCACTCAGGGTTTCCTACGTATCTTCATTAATGCTCCAATTACCCTCATTCTGAAGAAGATTTTAAGTAACTTAGCCAAGGAGCCAGGATTCAACCAAGCCTATTTAAACTCTTCTACCAAAGTACCTGCAATGGAAGACAGGAGGAAATGTATACATGGAATACATGCACAGGAATTTATTTCATTGAGTCTCTCTCTCTCTCTCTATCTCTCTCTCTCTCTCTCTCTCTCTCTCTCTCTCTCTCTCTCTCTCTCTCTCTCACTCACACACACACACACACACACACACACACACACACACACACACACGCATGAGCATGCGCATACCCTACTGCCATCACTTTAGGGGAAGGGGGAGATATAGCAGAGATTAAGTTACTGAGAAAGAGACCTGGACCAAGGAGGGGCTCTTGGTGGATCAGAGAGTGCCAGAGATCAGACAGTACTACAGCCCAGAGGTTGCAACATGGTAGATGGTGATCCTGCGAGAGCACACTGGTATCAGGCAGGAAGGTCAATTGGCCTCCAAGACTGGCTTTTATAAGCCAATAGGTATGCAAGCTTAGATCATGGATAATTATCAAAGAAACCATCTGTATCATACAGTCCCAAATTAAGAACCCAAAATAAGCATTTTCTGCACAAAATATTTGATTCCCTATAGAGTTAATGATTGTTTAGTCTATTTTTGCCTAGACAAAGGCAAATTCTCAAGGGCCTACAAAGACTGTAACTTCCCAGAGGGCAGGCACTGGGTCCACTGTGGCCACCACCGTATCCCTAACACATAGTAGGCCCTTGATAAATCCATGCTCATGATTTGTGCTAATCAATCCTTATTCATTCAGAATAACACATTCATTCACCCTGCCTCTTCTACTGCACTCTACTTTTATGAGGTTAACCAATAAGGTCACAGCTGAGCCTCACAGAAGAACTTCTACATGAGGAAACATTCTGGATTACAGCAACTGCAGTGGTGTCATGTCATACATGTTTCTGCTCAAAAAAATTCAACTAACACCCATGACAAGGGAGGGAGGTAGAGACACACACATGCCCCAGCCATCCCACGCAATGACCACATGCCCAGGGTGAGAGAGAAGAGAAGGAAACATGACCCCCCCCACTCCCTCTGAATCATTCCAGTGAGCTTCTCACAGTGTGAACATCTCACAGAGCTGAGTGGGATTCCAGTATTTAAAGAAACATATTTTTCATACAAGTTGGCCCCTAAATGCAAGCCAACCACTTATCTGGTGCTCAAAGAAGCAGTGTTGTGGCTCCAATTCTACAGGCAAAAGTGGCTGTGTTGGCATGTAGGCCTCCAAAGAAGAGCCCTCCAAAGGGATTTTCAAGGGTAATTTTGACTCTGCAAGACTTCTGCCTCATACATAGAGGGACATAACAATCTGGCCCAATAAGCTATGACCCCTCTAACACAGTCTGGTTCCTCACTCCAAACAAGGTTAGACTGAGGGAAGAACTTTCCAAAGGGAGGATTATACATCTAGTTACACAACTGGTCTATAAAAGAAGTCTCTATACTATAGACAATATTACTTTTGGCATGGATCATGTTTCATTCAACCAGTTTTCTAGTTTTTCTAAGATGAACCAAACTAATATCTGTGAGATAATCATTCCAGAGAGCCTGCTTAGAATTTTTCTGCCTTTTTTCCAATTGATTTCAGCACATGTTATTTCAAGATCTCTATTCAAAATATGAAATACATTTAACCTTAGCTAAAATAAATCCAGCTAATTAGATGATATAAAGAACAGCTCATTAGCAGAGCACTGGTAAATATTTTCTCTATTCCAGCTAAGCATTGCTTACTATACACTTGAGCACCACGCAGTCTGATCATGTCATAACTAGCCTCACACGCTAAGCCTAAGCAAAAAGCTGTTATCGAGCAAAGAATGGAAGTGGACCTGTACACTGCCAAACTCTTGGAGACTGGTTCATATAATCAGGCCAATTTAAATGGCCAATTTAAACCAACTGCACATTTTTATAAACAAGGAAATTCTAACGCTTTTAATGGTCTAGTTTATTAGACTTTTTGAGTAAACAAGTTTAGAAGTCTCTCCCTTTTTAGAAAGGTAGATATCTCAACTACAGCAACTTTAAGAGATTATATGTATATGTATCTTTGGGAATATAGAATCTTTTCTAAATTATATTTTAGGTTTCTTTAAAGCTTTGTGAATTTTAGGATCACTTTAAGGCAATCAAGTCACTTTGGGAACAAAGAGTCAAAGCATAAGATGAATATAGCAGCTGATGTGTTCCTTCAAATGAGATATACCCATTTTCACATTCTTTACCCCCATAATTCTTGTGGGAAATTACCATAAGGAAACGATCAGAGATGAACAAGATGCTCAAGATGTTTACTGGGGGATTGGTTATTACAGAAAAAATCAGAAGCTTCTTTATTGTCCAATCTCAGAGATATAATAAAATAAAATATGGCACATCCAAATGAAGAAATATTATGTAGCTATTAAAAATGTCATTTCAAAGAATTTTAAAGACTTAGAGGAATATTTGTTATATAATATTAAGTGGCAAAAAAGCAAACCAGTAACCAAAACCACATCTAAGGCCTTGCAGAGTGTCTGGGACACAGCAGACATATGGAAAGAATTGTGTTGCATTAAGTAACATATACAATGAGATAGCAAGTCTGTATTTTAGTTAAATACACACATATATAAACAAGTATAAAGAGAAAAGTAAGAAGAAAAATACCTACAAGTCAATAGCATTTATCTCTTAGTAATTACATTACACATGAGTTATTTTCTCCTTTCTTTTTTTCATCTGTATATTCCACATATTACAGTTACTATCCATCACTGATATAGTTGGGAGAGAAAAGAAACACTATAAAAACTAAATGCAAAAACAGATGTATAAATAAACTTGCATTTTAAATGGGATTTTTAAAGAGTAATTAGAACACAGAAGCCTGATGATACCAACAGCTACAGCAGAAGCAAATTCTTGGACCAGAAGGCCACAGACACCTCTTCCCAAATGGGTGTTCCACGTTAGGACAAATTGGAATTGGGGAACTAAAAGAACTAACAGCTGTATTTTAAAAGCAAGTACATGCTTCATCCTTAATTTCACACCAGAATTTTCTATGTTGGGATGATGTATTAAATCTATACAAAAATGTACTAGTTTTATTTCATTCTGTTTACTGGACAACATTAGCCCCAATTTTTCAACTGAAGCTCTTTCTTGCTTTTGGTAGAGAAAAGGCTATTTTGCGTGGCATTGGATGGGCTTCCAATGGGCACTGGATGGCAGCATGAGGTTCAACATACCAATACCTCAGTTTAACACTCGAAATGGGAGCGGTGAGGTAGTAAAACCATGCTTTTACAATCTACCCATCCCTGAAACCACCGATTAGAGAAGATCTCCCCAAATCATTTTTGATGGCCTCAAATGGCTTCAATTAACTGAAATAAACATTTCTAGTCGAATGCTATGTATTGTTAATGAGGAAGAAATGCATTCTTGGTTGAGTATCTGAAAAAAATATGTCTTGTACTTTAAAAGATAGATATTTAAGCCCTGTCACTAAGTAGCCATTTAATTAAAGTAAATGTCTCAGCATAAAACCTGCTGGCATGGGGGCATGCAGGTTTAGAAATCAACCTACAATTAAGACTTTGGACCTAATTATACAGCAACAAACTGAGAGAGCCTAAGAGCAGTGACATATTGAAGGTCTTTAAAAGCCTTAAACTTTTGTGTCTGGATTTATGATGCTGTTTCCTCCTCATTTCCTTCTCAATTTGTAATCGACTTCACAACCTTGATTAACAGCAACATCTGGCAGTTCTCTCCCAAGCAGCTGTGGTGTAGAGGAAGAACACAAAATTTAAAGGCAAATAAACCTGGGTTCGAGGATTTGTTCTGCCCCTTGCTGGCTCTGAAACTTTGCTCTTGGTGCCTGTTTTGGTAAAACTCAGAAGAAATCACCTACCTCTTCTGGAGGCTGTGAAGACCAAGAGAGTAACTCAGGTAATGATACAAAATCATCATTCAAAATATAGTGCATCTGCTACGGTTTTCAAAAATTATTGTCCTAATCTGGAAGTAATATACAAGAATGGTACTTCCACTCAACAGAGGAAATGAGTTATTTCACCCTAAAGGTATCTTGCTTGGGGAGAGCAGCAATATTTCCTCTATGGTTTATCCTATATGGTAATAAAAGAAATTTCTTTGGAGTTTCCACTGTGAACTAATTAATACACACCCAAAGATCAATGTCACTGCAGGGAAAACCTGTGACTTTTTAGTTTATCCTTTCTCCCTCCTAAATCCTCGTGATTCAGATGAAACCGTTCATTAAGACTTTTCCCTTAGCCATCATCATCACCACGGCTGGTGTATGACCCAGGCTGACCAAACAGAGGTCTTTTTTAGGAATTGATTTGTATCTTGGGAGGATACCAAGGGTGGCCTCTCTCCAAGATACTGGGTTAAAGGTGCACGTCACCATCTTCCTCTTTCCCTTCTATAACTGGAAGACAGTAGACTTTCCATTCTGCACAAACATCAGCCCACACGTGACTACCTTTTCTGGCCTTTTTCTAGCAGAAAAACATTTCCAGCCTCACAAGCATCAACGTGTAGGAAGCACTACCTTACTGCCCGAAATCTAAGGCAGCCCAGGGCCGGCTTTGTAAGCAAGCACTTTGGTTTAAAAAAAAAAAAAAAAAAAAGACTCAATCACCATCAACAATAAAAAGGCAGAGCTGGCAGATACGCAAAAGCTCCCAGACAAAATCACCAGCCTGCTAAGAGAGCCTGAAGATAGAGAAATTTTAACTATTTTCTCCTCACTGTTTGCCAAGTGAGCCTGGTTTTGCTGATGAATACAGATCATTTCATTTACTTTCCACTTTTTTCATGGTCCAATAATTTCTCACATTACTAGATTATCTAAATAATCACAATTACCTCCTGTTTACTGACTGACTCATAGGTTTTTCAGTTAGTCAAAACCAGTAAAGAAGCAAAGAAAGACCCAGGGTGTCAGATATGATGTATTATAAATACCACCAGGACATAATTCAAAATAGAGTCATCTTATGAGGCTCAAAAACCATCCAGTGATTCAGATTTTCACTAAGGTTGGATAGCTCCCAAAATGAATTTCAATGGGGGAACACATCTGTGTTTTTTAATATAGAAAATGCTGGTGTCCTTATAGCCCACCAAAATTCAAGTGACTGAACTAGAGAAAGACTAGTATTTGCCTGGATGACATAATAGACTCTCCTGCAGGGAGGCAGTGAAAATAGCGCACTCAATTGGGTATCTGAAGAACACTCAAAATTGTTGTGTAAAACAATTGAGAAATTAAGCAGCAGGAAAATGGCTGGGCAACAAGTCCAAAAGAGGTTATTTTCCACATTTGTGCAGAACAATAATGGTTCTAAATCACTCATCCGCTCTTCCTCAAGGTGCACCCTTGATATTTTTCTCCTTTGAGGTAATAAAAGTATGATAAGGTTATTTAACAACTGTGGGATCCAGTTTTCTCATCTGTTAAATGAACAGGTTGGACAGCATGTATTTTTTTTTTTTTAGGTTCTTTCCAGATCTAAAATGTCTACAGTTCAGCTCAGAATACACAACTCCCGCTGAGTTTCTGAAAGCATTTGAATAATTGGCCCCAGAGGAAAGGACATCCAGTAACAAAGCCCTTCACTCCTGGACTAAAATGTTCATTTCCTCTGCTTCCTATTGATGAACAGAAGAAGATGGCAATAGCATGAGTACTTACGTTATAAATAACAGTTTTTACGAATGAAAAGCATAGTTACAACACTTGAGTGAAACAGAAGGAAAGAATAATGCACCAAAACAGAATGGATTCTCATTTGCCTAGGATATTTTAGGAGAGGTCTTATAAAATGGCAGAGAGATGGGAAGACTATGTTATAACTGAAAGGATAAAAAAAATACTCAAATAGAAAGACTGAAAAATGTTTACTAGGATAACAATTCTCCAACATTCCTTCCCCTTCAAATTCCTTGGAGCAGGAGTCTCTCTGCCTTCTTTACAAGGAGAAACTACCCTGATCCTCATGGATATCCCTCCATTTTCCAGGGAAGTCTGAAATGCCAGTGGGACTTCCTGCTATTCCCAGCTGCCTTTTTCAAACTTAGCTGTACCCCTCCCCTTCCTGCATCCAACAGGGCATTCTACAGGCAAAGTGAACTATTTACATGGGATTGCTCAGCTTCCCATCTTGGCTCAAGCAGATCAATTTATTTTGAGAACTCAACTTCTAATTGCTCCCAAGCCAATAACCACAGTTGAAGGGCCACCTTCTTCCTAAAGCCACCTATGACCCATTCCACAGTCCACTCTCTACCTCCACATATTTCTGTCATGGACTGAAGGAAACTTGCCCTTTTGGAGCTTAAGAAAGGAATGGTGAGAAGTTAAACACTGAATGTCCAAGGGATAGAGAAAGAAACAGAGTTGTCTGAAGCCACTTTAGACTTCCCAATGTTGGGGTCAGGGGGCTAACGTCACTTCTTCAAAACTATTTTTAAGTGGATAGTTCTGTGGCATTAGGTACACTCACATCATTGTGTAACCATCACTACTGGCCACCTCCGGAACATAAAGTCACTTTTGCTTAAACTAGTTCGAATGGGATTTCTGTCACATCCAAAACATCCTGACTAATAAATGCATAGTATATATTAGTAAATGTAAGAAATTCATAAAGGATATGAGAGCTATTTTTAAAACAATAAATAAGGCAACATTTTCTGGCACTGTAAAAGCAAATGGAACCCTGATTTAAGAATAAGAATAATCAGGGTCTGGGAAGAACAGGAAAACATAATTAACCGAATGGATCATGTGGTATAAATCACTGAAAAGAATTCTTTACTTTTATATTTATAACAGGAGAAAGCACCACTATGCAAAGGAAGCTCAAATCTCATCTCCCAGGGGAAGAAGACATTCTACATAGAAAATCAGAATTGTGCCAAACGAGCAAATCTCCTAAGGCAGGGAGAAGCCTTAGAGAATATGGATGGAAGTAACAAAAGACAGTGAACGCCTTAGCGTAAAAAATTCCCTTTATTGTAACAAGCTTTAGAAAGCTGCTCTCCATATTATGCTTACATATAAAAATAATTTATTAGAAGTTTAACTGAGAAATATCCAGGATCACTTTTTTTAATGTCAGCAGAAAAACTTGCATAAGTGACTTTGAAATTAATCTGGGAAACTTACATAAGAATGAAAATATACAATATTTTAAAATGTAAAAACAAAGTCACAACATAATCCTTTTTGTAGCAGGCTTTAATTCTCTCACAGCTTTTATTTCTTCTTCTTTACCATATATTTAAATTTGAATAACATTATATTCCCATTTTCTCCAGGAATTAAAATTTTCTGTCATTAATATGCCTAAATATTTTATCATAAATCCTACAGTGTCGTGATCCAATAAGGAGTTAGATTAGCCACTATTATGTTCTTAGGATTGTGGTTGTTAGCCTAGAAAACAGGTTCTCTATATAATGGGTATTTCTTATTTCTCTGCCCTTTTCTCTACTCATCAAAGTATTAGCAGTGTGTATTTCAAGACAAGAAATATGACCTAGAGAAAGAAATGCAACGTGACAGAGTTGTCATAGGTGGGCATTCATAATTTGCTTGGTGGCCAGACTCAATCATAAATACCCTTCACCTTGGCAGGGAGGCTTCACGGCTAGAAGATGAATACTTCAATTAATTGCTGTGTCGGGCTGATTATATTTCTGGGGGGAAAAAGATTACAAGCACACTCTCAGCTAAAGCATTTAGTTTGCCCATAGCAATCAGTCTCAGAAGGACCTTGCCTTAGAAATTTACCTGCTAGTATAAATCAGCACTAAAACCTCTGACACATTTAACAGCCTTTATTAAATGGATATTCAGGAGCCCACTTTATTTTGACTCACAGGTAGGCTTAGAACTGATAATTTGCTAGCCCTGTGGGGTTTTGAGATATATTCCATAATGTGAAAGTCATTTTTACAAAAACAACTGAGAGAAGTATTCTTCTCCTAAATTAACATAATTTGAATTATTGTAAACATAACAGCTAGATAAGAAAACCTTTTTGAATGTAATATTTCAGTTATTCTTTGACTAGCAAGCCTGACCTCAAACTTCTGTCTTAGCCTCCACTACAGGGGGAAGTCCTTCCTAATGGCAAGGCATAACTTAGATTGTCTCAACCTTTCATCTCTTCCGGTGAAAAATTCCCTAAGGATATGAATGCATCATCTTCAGCACCCTCAGGGCCATCTTTCACCCATTCAGAAAGTCGTTGGTAATAGGACAACATAAAATATGTCTCTTCACTGGAGATAACCTTAAAAAGTCCCAAAGTTTGAGGTGGAAGACAGGGAAAGAAATTACATTAGATCATCCCAAGGTGAGGACTACACAGCTAGACGGGTCAGAGAAGCAACCTGGCGTTGCAGAAAGCATTTAGTGTGAAATGTGGGAATACGGAGTCTAGTCCCATTGCACAACCTCTGGAGTCAGGCTCAAACTTAGTCTCCAAATAATTATAACAATTTACACTCCCAGGAGCAGTATATGCAAGTTCCTGATGATCTACATCTTCTCCAACATTTGTCATTTAATGATTTTAATTTTTGAAAATCTGATGGTTATATCTTCTTGTGTGCTTTTACTTATTACTTATATAACAAATAAGTTTTTAAATGACAAAAACAGTTTTTAAGAAAAAGTTTGATGGAATGAATAAATACATGATTTCATGAATGTATAAGCAAACCCCCCAAAACAGTAGATGTGCTTCCGTATGTGTAATAGAACACATTTAGAAAAAGAAATTTCCATCTATACTTATGAAATGCTGCTTTCTGATGTTACACTTAGAGAAAGGATCTTGGTCTCTTCAACTGTTCCCTGAGGACATTCTACATTCTGGAAGGCAAAGCAAGTCCCAGGCGTCAAGGCAGGGTACAAGAAATACCACCACCATCAATTTCATAGCACAACAGAAGTGGCTTTCCATGACTTAAATCTTGACCACAGTTTGAAGAAAGAAAAAAATTAAACAAATGAAATGGAAGGAGAACAAAGAGAGAAATCAGTTTTATTAAATTATATCTACAATTGGCTTTCTTGTAAATATAATTTTAACCTGATACAACATAATAAAATTGTGTGATCTTTTAGGCGTCATTATTAAAACCAAATAATGCTTTTCTGAGCTGATCCCAAAGGGTAGATGCGAATGAGGAGTAGAAGGAGATGGTCTTAAGAGATCCTCTTCAAAAACCCAAGATGGCAGTTTTCTATTTTCATAGCAGTCCAGTTACTTAGTAGTTATAGCTTTCTACACTTTAAGTTCCAAATGTTCTGTGATAAGCAGCACAGAGAAGCAGTTTATGAGCTTGGCCCTGGAAGCCAGGCTGTCTAGGTTCAAACCCCAGCTCTGCTGCGTATTAACCAGGACCTTGGGCAAATTATTTAGCGTCTCTTCTCATCTGTAAAGTGATAATAATACTAATAGCTACCTTATAATAGCTGTCAGAGGACTAGAACTTAGAACATGAACTCGCACATAATAAATGGTCAATAAATACTAGTTATTATATTCTAAACTCATTTTTAAAAGAAAAAAAATTAAGTTCTCTATTAAAGGTAGATATCTAGAGAGTAGTTTTTTGTGCCTTTTTTGGGCCTTTAAATTTTTTAATGCTTACAGGATTATCTGGGTGATAAATTTGGGGTCATTTTTATTTTCTTCATTATGCTTTTCCATACTTGAAAAACTAACATCCAATTTTTATTTTAAGTCTTATAGAATTTGTTAATACAAACTTGATTTCCTTTCCTTTTCCAGGGAAAGCGTCAAGGGCTGGTAATGATTATAAACACTGATTGTTGTTAAAGCACCTCTTACCTAATTATATCTGTTTACAGCCAATGCAGCATAAGGCCATTTACTATTCACTTCCCTGGTACAGAATTGTTATAGATAATAGGCTCTAAAATTCAAAACAGATTTGAAGTTCATCATGGATACAGATAGTGACTTCCTGTTTGGAAGAACACAACCGTTCAGAATCTTGTCTGGATTCTTCTGACACAAAAGAGGATTACATGGCCAAAGCTTTTAATGTGTGAGGCGGGGAGGGAGAGAGGGGAAGAGGAGGGAGATGACCTTGGGCTTTGGACTTACTATGATCGGATTCTGCATTGGATGATAACTGCTTTTGTGGATCTGAGGGACCAAAGATTTGAACAGAAAGTACTGTAGAGAAGGAAAGCTTTGGCATCTGACTTTACGCCACAAATCTTAATTTTTCTTTTGATATGCAAGTATCAACTATAATATAATTTAGCCTAATTCCTATATAGTTAATAATTTGAAAGTAAGTAAATACAAAGAACATTAAATTAATCTTAATGTTTTTCCATTGTGCTACATTTAAACATAAATCTGGTTTGGGGGAATTTGATTCCCAGGGAAGAGTAATTTACTTTTGCAAGGACTGAAATTTTGACCCAGAAACAGAGCTAATAATTTGGTATCCATCAAAATATAATTTTCTCCCTTAAGAGGTGATATGGACTAGAAATTACTGTATTTACCTTAAAAATAGTTTGCAACCCAAACATTCTCTTCTAAACCTATGAACAAATCCTCCTAGCATACACTTCTGAAAGAAAACACTTTCAATTATCTAAAAACAAACAATTCTTCCTTTCTGGCTATATTCAACTTTCTATGCATCTTTCTCCCATCTTCAATGTCTCATAAAAAAAAGTTTTTTGGCTTTCCCTGGAGAATTATCTCATAAATCAATGGCATAGCTTCAATAACTCTTTAATAACTTTTCTGTTTTCCAAGACAAAAATGATCAGTGTTCTTCATTACAGTAAATCCCTTTACAAGCTGTTCTGTCATTTATAAATCCCCTGGGAGGAGACCAACTATATATATTTTAAAATAGAATGTTAGAACTAGAGAGTATTTTAGAGTTGATCCAACTCATGCTGCACATTTGAATCCCCTGGAGATCCTTTAGAAATCTTGACGCTGGGGCATACCCTACACCAATTAAATCAGAACCATGCATCCCCAATTAAATCCAATTAAATCAGATGGGACCCAGTCACCAGTATTTTTTAAGAGTTCCCCAGGTGATTCTGATGCATAGTGAGGGCTGGGTACCACTGATCTAGTCCAACCACCTCATTCAACAGGTAAGGAAGGTGAGGCCCAGAGCTGGTAAGTGACATTTCTAAAGTCACATAGGTAGGTATTCAGTCACACAGCTGGGATTAGAACCCATGTCTTCAGATTCTTTCTTCTCTGTTACATTACCTTCTCTCATAACTCTATTTCTCCTTACAAAATTAGATTTCAGAATTTGATTCCAAAAAGGGACCACAATTTGGACCCAATTCCCTAGGAGCTCCCAGAGACCAGCTATCTCACAATCAGTCTGGCTGCTTCCTTCACGTCCAGCAGTTTGCTGCTGTTATACAACACACCCCTCCTCCTGCCACCCTCACCAGAAAACAGCAGCCGAATTCTCACTCTATATTAATGGTTTTCTTTATTGCTTCAACCAAGCCCTGTCTTCTGATCCTTCTCTTTAAAAGAAATAATAACAACCTCTTCTAAAAAACTTCATTCCGTGTTAAATTGAATTTCTAGTGTAGGGATGAACTAAAAGCCTTCATATAAAGAAATGGCTTCAGGGCAACTTCTTGAGAAAGGAATAATTTGCTGATGGGTGGTCTGAAGCTTTGCTTTCAGGGAAAGCTGGACAGAGAAATAGTGGAAAATAGTGCAGGGATCGGGAAGTGGGCCAGGCTCCTAAGTACCTTTGGTTCACATTCCTTCGCAGGCCCCTTCCCACATTCTGGAAAGCGATAAGCACAAGTAACCCACTGGGGTCTAGCGAACACCTCCTGTCTGATAAACACCACTTAAGACGTGAAAACTCCCCAAGGGCCATCTTTTTTGCATTCACACATGCAGGTCTCAATCCTACTTAATTATCTTAAAATAACAACAAAAAAGTTTGTTTTACTAAAAAATAATCCTTCGGGGGCAGGAAGAAAAAGATGACAGACCTGTGAGGTTGAAACTTTGCCATCATTCAATCAAAGGACCAGGAGCCTAAAGACTTCACTTCCCGCCCTGCTGCTGCCATTCATGGCTGTGTGTTTGGGCAAGTCCATGTCTCTGCACTTCATCATCCTCATAGGCAAAGCTGGAATAATACCTCTCCTGACTGCGCTCCATGGGTTAGGTTATGAAAACCAAATATAGAGATAATTTATATAAAAGCATATTTATAACGCTGCACATAAAGAAAGAACAAAGGAGATGAAAAGAAATCTGTATCACCAGATACAAAATTAAAACATTCAGTACTAAGTTCCTAAACAAAAGACCTAACTATAGAACGAGTATTCAGCAATATAAATGTCATGAATGACAACCCAGGCTCTAGAGTCAGACAGACTTGCAGTCAAATCTTAGCTATGTCAGGTTACCTCTCTGAGCCTCAGTGTTCTCGTCTACACATGGGGGATTATAATGGCACCTATCTCTTGGGAGTTTGACAAGGTTGACATGGGCTAATCCTGTAAAGAGCATAGTTCAGTAAGTGGTAGCTTTGGTTATCATTGTCATAGTAATTAGCGTTATTGTTATTACCTCCCCCACCTCACAGGGTTTTAGTGAATAGTAGGAATCAGATTTATAAAGTAGGGGCACACAGAAAGCATTCAATAGATGACCGTCACTACTCTACTGGAGTCACCAGATCTCCCTCCTGACAGAACCAGAAATATTTTTAAAGGCACATTTTCAAACTCATCCCTTTCTCACCAAGAGATTTCTTTTTGACCTGGTCTAATTCTTTAGCGGCTTCACCGGGTAGAATGAGAGTTCTAGTATCATCAGGTAGGCTCTGAGAGTTCTAGTTGGCCATGCCCACATTTCAGCCACCTACGTACTCTAGGGGCCCCAGATGCTACATGCACGTCTCCAGGCAGAAGCAGGAAGTGGTTCTCTTAGTGTTAGCTCCGTGTCCTATAGCTATTTGATCCCACAGCTAAATCAGGATGGTTGGCAGGGATCCAGCTAATTACCAGAATAATCAGACGTAATGAGCAGAGGAAACAAAGGAACAAAAGTCATTTGAAGAGACATTACATGAAATGTGCAGCTATGTTCTAGAAGTCTCTGTGCATGACAATTTGTGTCACTGATCCTACCGACACTTTCATGTGAATTAAGCAAACAGGGGAAATCATAAAAAGTTAAGGCATAAAACATTCACTTAATGAGAAACTTCATACAAATCACATGTAAACACAATACAAATAACATTCTCTTTGAAAATGTCAAAAATATTAGTTGAGTTCCTTATTCTGCTAAAATTCTACAATCAATATGTGTAGAGACCTAGAAAATGCAAATGAGAAAAATGAAAGTGAATTAAGATCATCTATAATCAAACCTCCCAGAAATGATGCTATTAACCTTTTGGTATATATTCATTCATACTTTTTCCCTATCTGTGTATATGTAAAAATAGCAATTTTTCCCCAAAAGGAGTTATAACTAATTAATTCCCTTAAAAGTATAGAGTATGTTTAAAGACCTAATGAAATAAATAATGATAACTAGTTTCTTCTTTTGATTACCATGTAATTAAAATATATGAAAACATAGTGCTTGTCATTTACTAATACAGATAGATAATATTTATAAAGCACTTATATTGTGCCAGGCACTTTCCTAAAGTCCATATGCAAATTAACCCCTTTGGTACTCACAACTGCTCTATGAAGTAGATACTATTAAAATTATTAATATGGTTCCTGAAACCAAGGCACAGTGTGGTTAAGTAACTTGCCCCAAAGTCACGCAGTAGGTAACATGCTAAACTGGGACTAGAACCCATGAAGTGGGGCTCGAGGGTCCATGTTCATAACTACCTTGCTGTATAATGCTTTTTGATAAAGGTCCAACATTATCAGCATAGAATTGGAAAACAGAAACTCCCTTGTGCTCCCTTGTGCTTATCCATACCTCGGTAGTGAATGATATATACTAATAGTATGGTGATTGCTAACCTAATCATAAAACTGTCCAACATGCTAAAAATCACAACATACCTAAATAATCTAGGAAACAAATACTGATTAAAATAAACTAAACAGAACTTGCATTTCACAAGCAAAGAAGGAAAGATGATCTTGGAAGGTAGGATATTAGCGTCCAACGCAACCAACACAAGCTTTCTTCAAGGATGCACTGTCTGTGTTTAGGTTTATGACTTAAAGGTCAGCCTGCCAAGAATTTTTAAAAAGGTTGATACATCTGTGGCTGTGTTTCCCCAGAGCACCACAAACCGCAGTCTTGCCAAAATTAAATAAGAGGATTGACTGTTCTCCTCCTTCCTCTGCCTTGAGAATGTCACCATTTGAGCTGTGTGGGGAATAAAGCTACTATGAACTTAACATTCAGGAATAATTTTCTGCTTGGGTTGTAACCAAAACTCCTCATTCCATGACCGTGGTCCTAAAAGTCCCAAAGGGCCAGCTGGAGACAGATTCAAACACTCATTCCTTTCCAAGAAAGATTGTGAAAAGAAAAACCACGTGCAGCTAGGAAAGTAGATAATTCTATCATAGGTACTTCCTGTGATAGGGGTATACCTAAAGTTATGCCAGGTGTAGGTCACCCAGTGGCCAAAGAGAAGTAACATTAAGAAGGATTTTTATGATATGTTATAGGTATCCAGTGGAAAAAAGGGAGCAGGAAAGAATATATTAATCAGGAAAGCTAACAACTATACCAAACATCCCCTACATCTCTGTGGTATAACATAATAAATGTTCATTTCTTTCTCATGTTACAGTCCAATGCAGATTGGCACTGGCAAAGGGCTGGACTCCACGTGGTCACTCAGGGCCTCAGGTCTCTTCTCCCAGTGGCTCTATCATCTCCCAGTACCTCAGGCTCCTCTAATGGAACCAGTTGACAAACCAAGAGAGACACAGTAAAGAATCACGTGATAGATTTTATAGGGACTAGGCCAAAAAGTGGCCACATCACACCTGGCCACATTCCACTGGCCAGAACTCAGTCACCTGGCCCAACCCAACTGAAAGGAAGGCTTGAAAATGAGCCCAGAAGGAAAAGAACACAGGCAATACAGCACCGTCTCTGCCATGAGGAAGGGGAAAGAAATTAGTCCAAATTTTGACAAAACTAGGCAGAAGTGCCTTTACCTGAGTCATTGTCAGTGGCCATGCTTCTTAGGGATAAACTGAGCTAAGGCTGAATTATCACTCAATCAAGAATGCCCTATCCTACATGTCCTTTCCTGAACCTGACAGACATGATGTGATGGTCTCATGTTCCTCTAGGCCAGTAGTTCTCAAATTTTGCCTTGCCAAGGGACATTTGGCAATGTCTGGAGATATTTTTGATTATCACAGCTTGAAGGAGGGGTCCTACAGCCATCTAGTAGGCAGAGGCCAGGGATGCTGCTAAACATCCTACAATGTGCAGGACAGTCCCCCCATAACAAAGAATTATCTGGCCCAAATGTCAACAGTACCAAGGTTAAGAAAATCTGCTCGAGGCCTTGAATGTAGGGCCTTGTTCAAGCATTTATTATAACACTTCCATTCATGGGCCAATTTTGAGTACCTACTGTGTATGTGCCAGGTGCTTCACTTACCACACTGTATTGGAATAGTTATTTCCGTGTTTCTTTTTCCACTTCCCCACGACTAACAGTTACAAGGAAAGGAAAGATTGGTCTTAGCACATAATATATGTCAAGTAAGTGGATGGATGAATAACTTTGTCCCCTGAACCATTGTGTCCTATGCTCTGACCCTTTGAATAAATGAAGGAATTTGGTTCCCAAGCCTGTCCATTCTGAAAGCCTAACAAAACAACAACAAAGAGACGATAATCTAGTCTGTTCTATAAAAACCCAATGCTCAAAGGAGCACATGACCTAAGCAGCTGGTAATGAAGCACAAAGCCTCACCCTAATAGGTTTGCTGATCACAAAAACCTCATGCAGACCCAGAGATACAGGAAGATGCATGCACCTACCTGGCAGTGGCATAAACTCCATTTGATCTGAGCCCTGAATAAGCATCTACTATTCCAGCTTTAATAACATGGCACATGGGGAAAGGTACAATTCCAGATTGATATCTGGAATAAGAATTCGATATCAATTTGGAAATTTTATAATATAACTCTAGTTTTGACTCAGCAATGCCAGGTAGAAATGGGAGAAGTGAGCAACACATGTTTACAAGGCTGTTGAGGAAAATCAGACAGTCTCTAAGAAAACTATGGTCAAGGATTCATAACCACAATTAACAATAGTTTTTTAAAATCTCCTTCCATATCAGCTGTACATCTGCTGATTTTGTTTGAGATGCCTGTCAGGTATTCCCAGCTCTGGCCTGGGGCTACCTCTCAGCCTACTCCCTCCTGGGAAGAAGTTTCTCTTAATGGTAGGGAGTCTAGTTGATCCAAATGGAAGCCAGTTGATGAGGTTCCTTTCCTGGCTCTGTTCCCTTCTCACCCCTTTTCTTCCACTGCATCAGTTTTCCCATGGAAAAGCGGGCAGAGCTCTTACGTACTTCTCACAAGCATGCCAAGAAGAGATGTGTTGTTATACCCATGATAACCAAAACAAAACCTCACATTTGTAAAATGTTTTTCAAAAAAGTTCTCTCGTTTGTTATTTTATTTGATCCTCATCTTCTGCCTTCAAGCCTAAAGTTCTCCAATGACACCTTTCATTGGTTTGATGCTTTATTGGAATAAAACTGATAAATGTACAAAAGATGGTCCCAATACATTCTACTCTGGAGAAACTCTGCTGTGGTGCACGCCCTTGTATTGGGTAGAAAGAACACTAAATTTGAAATTGGAGAGCCTGGCTCCATTCAGTCATGACAGTGTCGCTTACTACCTCTACGATGCTATTTATATCACTAATTTTCTCTAGGACTGTTTCCTCCTGTGTTTAGCAACAATAATGCTGTCTGCCTTACTTCACCATTGCTCTTAAAAGGACCCAAAGGGATAAAATACACAAAAGCATTTTGCAATGTGGTACCATCATTTCTTCCCAGAAATGATCAATATGCCTCTCAGATACTGAATGTCTCTACCCAAGGTAGAACTGCCAGAAAATACTACAAATAATTGGGTTACATAAATGATATTATTGAACAAATCAAATGCTGCACTTTTTTCTTCAACCAATATCTGATAACTTCTAAATTAACAAAGGGGAATAAGCAGAAACTGATATAATCTACTTCAAATCACAGCTTCTTGTCGTTTAACAATAGCTAAAGTTTAATCTCGGTCACCTTTTGCCAAGAAAAGACAATGCAAGTAAACATTTCAAAACTACACACTGTTCAATTGTTCTAGCAGTTTTCTCTCATAAGACGCCACAAAGCTGGGATGGCGGAGGAATGTCTATGGACCATTAGCTGTATTTTTTTCCCTTTTTTATAACCAAATACTACATGCATATATTCTCAATGTAGTAAGTATAAGGCTTCAGTTATGCAAGATGAATAAGTTCTAGGGATCTGCTGTACAGCCTTGTGCCTATAGTTAACAATACTGTACTGTGCACTTAAAAATGTAAAAGTGTAGACTCATTAAGTGTTAACACACCAAAAATTAGTTAATTAATTAAAACTTCTAAAGTTTCAAACAGTACAAAAATATACGGAGTAAACCAGAAAGCCCCCATAACCCTACTCATCCTCCCTTCCCAGAGAAAACCCACAGTTTACATCCTACCAGGCTTCTTTCTGCAGATTGAGTATGTGTGTGTATATAGGTGTCTCTCATCTTATTAAATAACTGAGATTATACTTTACAAATTGTTCTACAACTTGCTTTTAAAACTTTTTCTATATTTGTCCATGTTGTGCATGCCCATCCACTTCATTCCTTTTAATAACACAAGATTTTGTTAGGTAGATACCCCAAATTTTACTTAACCCTACTGATGGAAATGTGGTGATTCCCAATTTCCACAATCACAATGCTTTGATAAATGTTTTTTGATTTTTGGGTTTGTTTGTTTGTTTGTTTGTCTGTCACCCAGTCTGAAAGGCAGTGGCACGATCATAGCTCACCACAGCCTCAAACTTCTGGGATCACGGGATCCTCCTGCCTCAACCTCCCAAGTAGCTGGGACTATAGGCACACGTCATCATGCCTGGCTAATTTTTTATTTTTATCTTTTGTAGAGATGGGGTCTTGCTATTGCCTAGGCTGGTCTTGAACTCCTGGCCTCAAGTGATCCTCCCACCTCGGCCTCCCAAAGTGCTAGCATTACAGGCGTGAGCCACTGCACCTCCGACCAGCTTTGATAAAGTTGAATTGCTAATGGACTCCACTTGACTGCTTCTCTCCAAATTCCACCTGAAATCAACTTCCACCAAAGTTCTTTCTAATATCCTTTTCCCCTCAGTAATATGAAGTGTGAAAATAGTGTGAACTCAATAGAGCCTTTTAAGAAGAGGTTAAAGCTTAGGTAAGCAGGCTAGACTCAATGGTAAATCTTTCAGGCTACATTCCTTATTGATTGTTAATAGCAGTTGTTCAATCAGCCCTACATTTCACTCACAGAGAGAATGAGGCTGTACCCAAGGCTTTCCATGTTAAATTAAGTTTCCTCCTCCCACTGCCCTCCCCCAAGAACCTAGAGAAAGAAGACATGCATGTGAAAATCTTTGCATGCTATAAGGAATTGTCTACCCATTTAAGCTAGGTCTTAGGTTCTACAAAAGAATTAAATAGAATGATATTGCTAGAATCTTCTACAAGTGCAAAACTACCTTCACTTGGAATTTCCAAATTCAAGTATTTGTTGATTGCCTACTATGTGCTGAAAGGGGCTCAAAAGTAGTGTAAGATCCAACCTCTGCCTTTAGGTAACTATAAAACAGGGAGATGTTGTCTATATGAATAAAACAATAAACTAACAATGCAAAGGAGTCCATGATTAAGTGCAAAAATGAATGATACAGAAAATAAGTACTCTAGAAGGAATTCTCAGCAGCAGTAAATTAAAGGAAGTAATATCAGACGAGTCATTGTGATTAGGGCCCTTAGCATTGCAATGAGGGCTTACAGTGTTAAATTAATTGATGAGTGCTATCCCATGAAACAGTAAATTCTGACTTTAAGAGACACCTGGAAAAATGAATCTAAGTGTAACTGCACATTTGGTGGGAATGGGACTAGAGGGAATCATGTTCCAAGAGGTGAACACCTGACGGATGCCACATAAAGGCTCAAGAAACATGCCCCGAATCCCCCGACCTCCACGCCTTCTGCAGGCCAAACAGGCTGCGAAGGATTCTCTGAAAAGCCTTCTCAGAGGGATCAGAATTTAAGTTTTAAGGCACTTTCCCTCTCCTGAAGGCTGACTGTGTGTAAAATACCATCAAAAATCATCGCTAAGAACCTACTGTGTGCCAGCTTCTAAGTTAGGACCAGATAAAGCCACATCTGCCTTGAAAGCATCTGTGAGCATGTGAACAACCCACTCAAAACGAGACTGCAACTCAAGGGTGTCCTGAACCCCAACTAGCAAAGGGTAGAGCCTGGACTCATAAAAAGAGGAGCAACAGAAGAACATATGCATAACGTATTTCTGCAGGCCAATAAAAAAGAGGATATTACACTGGAGCTCAGGATTTCAAGGCTTCAGTGAACAATGATTGTACCACTGCACTCCAGCCTGGGTGATAAAGTGAGATCCAGTCTCTAAAAATAAATAAATAAATAAATAAATAAATAAATAAATAAATAAAAAGAGGACATTATAAAATATTTCTTGTTTTAACTTATTCCTATAATGTTGAAGCTCGGTTTGGTCTATAGGGCCTAGTAGTTTCTTTTAACCCTCTGGCTAGATGTGTGTGCATATATCCTATTACGAAGCTTTTAAATAAGTTTCCATTTTCTTTCTCCATTTTTCACAAGGATAGTTTCGATCTAAACCCAAAATTAATCTCTCCCCTCAACATATTACTAAAATAAAGAATAGAAGAAAAAAGAGGGAAGGATGGAAGAAAAAGAAGGAAAGAAATTTTGCAGTAGCGACTAAGAAAAAGAGAATCCCTCTCCCACTTTTGCCCCAAGTTTGTGTAGACAGAGCACATGGTGAGGGGGAAGGTCTGAAGGCTCCTGTCTTCAACTCGCTCCTACAGAAGCAGCAAAGGCATATCTCAGAAATATTAGAGGGAAAATGGGGAGAAGCAAGAAATTGCTATTTGTCTCTCACTAGAAGTCAAGAAAGTAAAAGAAACAAAGTGTCCTTTGATGCGGCAGCGGGCAGGGATGGCAATCGTGTAGAGCAGGACTGATGAGAGGCAGCATAGACTCGTTTTTGGAGCAAACTTGACTTCTCTAAGTCACTTGCCATCAATTGTGGGTCTTGCATAATAGCTGACTGTATTATTTTTTGCCCTAAGAATAGACCTTTGTTCTCATACAGTATTACACCCTTGAATGTTTCAGTACTAGCTACTATGCTTAAAAGAAAGGCACAAAATACTATATTTGTTCAAAACGAAGATGAAATCAACTATTAAATCCTCTTTTCTAAGAACTCACCAATCTATAAATAAAATATGCTTGGAAAACAGATATTTCCTGCCTCTGCTATTTTACTTTCAGTAGCATTCAGAGGTACATTTCAGCAATACTTTTCTCAAAAAATAAAACTAACTCACGTGCATTTGAGCTACTCTGCTAAACTCCTTTCTATAGGATTGGATTCTACTCAAAGAAACATGTGCTCATGAAAAATATTTCATAGGCCGGGCGCAGTGGCTCATGCCTGTAATCCCACTCTGGGAGGCTGAGGCGGGCGGATTGTTTGAGCTCAGGAGTTTGAGACCACCCTTAGCAAGAGTGAGACCCCATCTCTACTAAAAAAATAAAAAAATAAATTAGCTGGACAACTAAAAATAAATAGAAAAAATTAGCCAGGCATGGTGGCGCATCCCAGTAGTCCCTGCTACTCGGGAGGCTGAGGCAGGAGGATCTCTTGAGCCCAGGAGTTTGAGGTTGCTGTGAACTAGGTGATGCCACAGCACTCTAGCCTGGGCAACAGAGTAAGACTCTGTCTCAAAAAATATATATATATATATTTCATAGCATAGAAGTTCTTGCTAGAACCTTTGGTTTGTGTGATATCTGTAATGCTGGCTCCATTCGCACCCACTATCCACCTGTGCAAACGTCTAAGTGACAGCTGATACACAACATGTAAATCACAACAAAAGAGAAACACACAGAAAACCTTGGAGTTAATTCCATGTCCCAGAGCATCACTGCCAAAGATACAAAAGGTCTGATTGTTTTATCTATTTTGTGATAGATTTGGAATGAAGTGATCAGCTTCTCTAAAATAATCATGTAACAAATGGTAATGCTGAATTCCTTACAGAAGTGGCACCCTAGATAAGCTTGGCTTATTTCCATTGCTTTCCTTTGCTTACAGGGCACCAGCTGCAATGGCTGCCTTGCACTCCTGAGAATGCCACAGCTCGCTCACTCCTCAGAGCTTCTGCGCAGACAATTCCCTCTGTCTGGAGCATCCTATACACCCTTCCTAACCTAATCAAACCCAATTCACCTTGCAGATCTCAACTCAAAAGCCATTGTCCAGGACAGCCTTCCTGACTAGCGCCCCCACCACAAGTCTAGATGACATTTTCCTGTTGTGTATACTATGCTGGACTCCTGTGCATTTCTCACAGCTTATAGGGACATTACGTGGTTCTTTGATGAAGATCCATCTTCTATACCAGACTATACGCCCTGTCAGGACAGAGACTATGCCTGTTTTGCCCACACTGGATTCTCAGAGCCTAACACAATGCCTGGCATATATTAAAAATAGGCACTCAATATACGTGCTGGATGAATAAACAAACCATATCATGTCCTGACACACCACCATAATAAATGATCAGACCAAATAAAGATGTGATGAGGAAGATAGTCTGTTCTGAAAACTGCCTAGTCAAACTGGCTCAACACAGTATCGGTGACAGTAAGTTGATTCTTCTCAGTGAATTTAGTTTTATTCTGATCAATTCTATGATGATGACCCTAACAAAGTATTGGTTTAGCCCTAAGGATAGCATAATACCATAGAAGGATTAGGTTCAGCAGCATGTTACAGAAAACCCAAAATAACAGTGTCTTAACCAAGATAGATACATATTTCTCCTTCATTGCAAACAAGATCTATAGGAAGTTACCCAGGATTGGTATAGTGCTCTATGGTGATAGGACCCAGGTTCCATCTATTTTGCTGCTCCAGTTTTCATGGCATTGACTTCTACTTCATGATCCACAAGGGCTGCTCAAGTCTGGCCATCTCACCCAATTCCAGGCATCAGGAAGAAAGAAAAGGGTAAAGAAGGGTAATGTTCCCCTCATCTGAAAATCTCACACGTAAATCCTTTGGCCAGAATATCATCACACATCCATAACCAGCCACAAGGGAAGCTAGAAAAAGTAGTCTTCAATCCAGGAGAAACATAAATTACTTATAAAGAAAGGAAGACTGGATGTTGGGAAACAGTCAGTAGTCTCTGCCACAGATTGCTCAATGCAAGATAACCAATTGTCATTGAGTTCTGCAAATGTGTATTTAGTTTTGCTTTCATTTTCTATTTTTGTGGGGGTTTTTTGATTGTTTGGTTTTTGGTTTTTTTAAGAGACAAAGTCTCACTCAGTCTCCCAGGCAGGAGAACAGTGCTGTGATAGTAGCTTCAAACTCCTGACCTCAAGTGATTCTCCCGCCTCAGCCTCCTCAGTTTCTGGAATTAAAAGCGTGAGCCACTGCGCCCAGCATGATAAAATTTTGTAACATTTACACTGTCCCAAAGGCAGACTTAATGTTTCACATTTTATATACCTACTGCATACCTTCCTAGTTTTAGTGACAAGTCTTTGGGAGTTTCACCATCTCAAGGGATTTCAGACTCTGCAAAAGAGATAAAAATGTGACCAGGTGAACACTGATGTAAAAACTAAATGCAACCGTCTGATTCTTCTCAAAGGGATGCAATGTAGGTTTTCTGTAGGATGAAGGATTTTCATTTTTCTGCAAATCTCTCAAATATACTCCCTTTATATGTATTTTCAGTCATATGATTTCTACATTTCCTGAAATACCTATAGTTGAATTATTGGTTATAGAAGAAAGCTTGCATAGGAATATATATATTTACATAGAAATATATATATATTCAAGAGGTAGGACTAACCAGATCAATATCTTCTTTTAAAAAAAAAAAGTGATTCAGACTTCTACTGCTAAGCTCCTGGCATTTCAGAAAGTAAAAGAGCTGGGTAAGAAGCAAAAGGAAAATCTCTACAACTGTTCTAAAAACAGCAATCTAGTGACACTAGTGACAGTTGCTAGAAGCTTAGAGGAAACCGCCACAAAATTGCTGGAGATGCTTCCTCACTTGTTTCTAGCAAGTCTTTCTCTGAGAATGACAATGCTTTGTGCCCAGTTTAGATTTAGTGTGTCTACAGCAGTCTTGAAGCAAGGTTTGTTGATTAACCAACAGCACGTGGTCATATTTTACTGTGGATAAAAGTCATCTCAGAAAGCCAGATCCAAGGACCTGGTATACTACATAATAACCAAATCTCACAATTCCATAGCTAGTTACCGGCCCCCGACCCCCAACACCCTCTCTTAAAAGTAATTGTCTGCTCTTTGCAATTAGGAAATTCTACAGTAAACCAGCCTGTGATCAAAGCCCTCTCCATCAGCTTTCCTCAAATGCATAATCCACAGCTGGCAAAGACTCAGAAGCATCTTACTGACCATGAAGAAATTTGATTTTTGGACTGGAGGGATGCAAAATCTTGTTATGTAGCCCACAATGATGATGCATTTGAAGTCTATTCCTCCCTTCCAGGGCCAATTTTCTCTCTTTCTGGATCTTTCCCCTCTTTCTGAGGCCTATCAAGAGATCAGGCCTGAAAAATTAAAGGGGAATTTATATACTGTTAGCATACTCTTGGAAAAGCAAACATCTTAAAAGAATAGAAGGAAAACAGAATTAGGTATGTCAAAGTGTGAGAATGCTCATAAGCATCACACACATACACACACACACACACACACGCACCCACACACAGCAGTTAGTAGTCAAATAAGCTTGGGAAACACTGATGAAACAATACAAAGGGTTTCTTTCTTGCAGACCTTCTCAGAACCTTTAGTAGTGCCAATATGCATTATGGATCTCCAAGAGGGGCACAGTTAGCAGATTTTTCTACTTGAACTCTTGTTCACCAGAGCATCTTGTATTAGGCAAGTGCTCTGTAGAATATACACAGAAAATGCTGGACTGGTAAGAAATACATCAAAATGAAACAGCAGCTATCTCTGGTTACTTAAGCTTATAATTTTAACTTTCTTTATTTCCAAATTCTCTATAATAAAATTGTATTGCTTTTATAATTTGAAAAAGTTGTATATGATTAAAAAATAATGTTTGAGTCCATATTATTTTAACATTTTTAAAAATCAGAAGTATCTAAAGGTAAGATTTTCCTTTCTTAAAAGAAGTAGAGGTGTTTATTGTTCTTTGAGTTTTATTATATGCCTCCATGGTGCCAGGTTCTGATAGTAATATGAGTAATAAATAGGAAGAATTTATTTCAATGATTTATTACATACTGCCAGTGGTCTGAAAGAGGAAAAGAGACTCTTTAAAGATTTCCCTCTCTACTAATAAATAAACTAAAAGCTTACAAACATAATAAAATTACTTACACAATATTAATCTTAAATAAATATATATATGTGTGTGTGTACACACTACTGTGATGTTCTTCCCTAATCATTTAAAAGATCTCCTTTTAAATTAAACATCTTGATTTATCTTTTGCTTAGTACTCTCTATATAAAAACCTGCTGGGTGCATTATAAATAAAACTTTATCAGTAGGCCCTTGTGTAAACTATTATTTACTATTTCATCAATTTATTGAATGCCTATTATGTGCCAGGAAATATGCCAATTCTTACTAAAAAAAAATCCCGTGAAAACAGATCTTTCTACATGACTAGTTATTTTAGTAGCTAATTATCTAAGCAAATGTAATATTATTTATAAAGTGATAAAGAAAATACTTAATATAGAAAAATTAAAGTTATAACATCTATGTAGCAAATATTTTATGATATAATGGTATTGTTTTATCTTACTTAATTTTAGTTTGATAGTCACAGTAACTTGGACAATCCAGAAAAGTAAAATCAAATTCTAATTCTGGCCAAACGAAAAAAAATTTCAGTATGCTTGATCCTAAGGCTTCCGCCATTTCCAGTTACACCAGGTTTCTCAAAACAGACAGGAGGAGCCAGACATCAAAGTTCATCTTCAGCAAGTCTACAAACCACTTTCTTGCTAAAGCACTTCTGTCTCCAATTACCACCACAGTGAATACATTAAATTGGCAAGGCCACCTCTCCACGTTCACCATAAACAAAAAGACTCTTCTTCTAACTCACCGGGCTGTTCTCCCCATGGAACATTCTCAGGCAATGCTGGAATGGCCTCTTCCTTTCAGCTGCGAGAAAGGTCAAGACTGGTCCATAGGACACTCTAGTCTAGGAGAGTTTGCGACTTGATTCACCTAATAAGAGAAGCAAGGGACATGCTGGGCCACAATACCCAACATGAGCCCAGAAAGTCTCAGAGTAGTCTCTCCAGAGTTCAAAGGGAGAAACCCAGGGAAACTATGTCAGCTAAAAGCTCCAGAGTCAGACTTGTCAGTCCAATAGGCTAACCAAAACCAGACATAAGGGCTGCAAATAGGCACAAGTTCCTTTGCTTCCTGAGTATAGAGGCCTACATTTTGTGACTAGCAACTTAATTGCTTAGGAAAATTATGTTGCCCTGCTCTAATTATAGCTCTGCTGGAACTGAGTTTCTAGAAAGTGTTGAGATTTCCTTCAATTTCATGAAGCAAATGTTCTAATAGCTGAAGTGGATCCATACAATTATATTAGAAAAGCTCTTTTTTTAGAGGGCTAAGCTTCCACAAATGAAGCCAAAGCAAAATAAAAACAAAGTCACTCTACCATTTTTTACTGTACACATATGTTCACCAAATATGTATTATAATATGTTTCTAGT
The DNA here is from genome assembly GCF_020740605.2 of Lemur catta. Taxonomy (NCBI): domain Eukaryota; kingdom Metazoa; phylum Chordata; class Mammalia; order Primates; family Lemuridae; genus Lemur; species Lemur catta. The sequence continues at coordinate 34,092,959 of NC_059135.1, read as the reverse complement.
TCACATTGCTGAATTTGTCTTAAGAAGTCACTATTTCAGCCAACAACAAGAATGAAGACTTTAAAAAAAAACTCATGGAGAACTTAAGAAACAAGAAATCTAATGTCACAGAGATACAACTTTATTTTAAGGAAAAAAAATTAAGTAAGAAAAACTGAGCCTCAACTCTAAATTTTGTAAACGTTAATAGAATCAGTGTTAATAAGTTCAAGTTAATTGGGTCTTCCAAAAACTAACATATTAAAACATAAGTGAAGACCAAGAAAACCTGCAAAGAGAACTGTCTTAGTCTACTTGGGCTGCTATAAGAAAATACCTTAGACTGGGTATGAGGTTAACTTATAAACAATGGAAATTTAATGCTCACAGTTCTGGAAGCTAGGAAGTCCAAGATCAAGGTGCCAGCAGATTTGGTGTCTGGTGAGGGCCCATTCCTCAGAGATGGGGCCTTCTTACTGGGTCCTCACATGGCAGAAGGGGCAAACAAGCCCCTCAGGCCTCTTTTATAAGGGCACTAATCCCATTCATGACACTGGAGCCCTCATGACCTAATCACCTCCCAAAGGCCCCACCTGTTAGTACTATCACAACGGGGATTAAGTTTCAACCTATGAATCTTGGGAGGACACAAACATTCAGACCATAGCACAGAAGGACATAGGAAATATTTGTGGGCCCAAAGCAAGGGAGTTTAGAAATCAAATAGCATTACTAATTAACATAGAACAATTATTCTGTCACCAATAAACACAAACATAAGATGACATGCCTATAAAAGTTAGCAAACACCCATTGTTGTCATTGTCCAAAACAAAAATGTCAGGATAACCAAATACTCACAAATGGGAGCCATGTCTCAAAGCACAAAGAAATTCAAACAAACTGAGGTGGCTATAAACAAAGGAAGCAGCTGCTACTGAACTTTCAACTTTCTTAAGAGCTCATGTCAGCAGCAACATAAAACACAAGAGTAATTTTCTAAATGCTTGGTGAAGACTCTCTTAAGCAACTACTCATGATGCAATGGGAAAACTGGGATAACTTTGTGTATCGTGGAATAAAATGGCATTAGAAGAAAAACCCTTCCCACCCTCTTATTAATTTAGCAAATAAGAAGAATCTGTCATTAGCCTCTAGATTCGTTGGTATATAAGCAGCAGGCAGTAATTTTTATTTACCTCTCTTTCTGAAGGACCATCCAATCATCCATTTATAATATTCCTGATATTATTCATTATAGAACAATATTATTCATTATAGAAATGTTCCTAATAATCATTTCTATTGATTGTCACCCAGCATATGTTGGGACAGAGCTGGGACAAAATTCCATGTGTCGCTGGTCTCATCTCCTCTTCCTCGTCCAGTCTCTTATCCTCTTCCAGTCTGATCTCCTCTTCTTTGACTGGTCTGGTCTCCTCTTATTTATCTGGTCTCGTCTCTTCTTCCGGTCTTGTCTCCTCTTCCTCGTCTGGCCTTGTCTCCTCCTCTGGTCTCGTCTCCTCTTCCCATCTGGTCTCCTCTTCCTCGTCTGGTCTGGTCTCTTCTTCCTCGTCCACTGTCATCTCCTCTTCCAGTCTGGTTTGCTCTTCTTTGTGCGGTCAGGTCTCCTCTCTTCTTCCTCCTCTGGTCTGGTCTCGTCTCCTCCTTTTCCTCTCTCCCACTCCCCACTTTCCTTAGGGTCTTGCTCTGTTGCCCAGGCTAGAAGTGCAGTGGTGTCACCACAGCTCCATAGCTCACCGCAACACTCCTGGGCTGAAGCAATCCTCCTGCCTCAGCTTCCTGAGTAGGTGGGACTACAGGCCCGTGCCATGATGCCAGGCTGATTATTTTTAGTAGGCATGGGGTCTCGCTTTTGCTCAGGCTGGCCTAGAACTCCTGACCTCAAGCAATCCTCCTGCCTCAGCTTCCTGAAGTACTAGGAATACAGGCATGAACTACCCTGCCCAGCCAAATTTCCTCTTTAAATAAAGGAAAGTTTCCCACTAAAAAAAAAAAAAAAAAGAACTTAGCACAATATCTGTTCCATAGAGTGCTTAATAAATGTGATTTTGAGAGCAGTACAGTGTGGGGCAGGCCCTTGAGTCAGACAGCCTTCCCAAGGTCAAATCCTGGAACACAATTATTGCATTCCATTGATTCTGTAACATACTTTCCTCACCTCCTACTCCCATATTTTAAACACCTCTGAAATCAAGATGTACCTTAAGCATTGTAATGTGGTTTAATTGCCACTGCCTGTTAGCTGTACCTGAGATAACAGCCTGTCTTTACAATTGATATCTTATGTTGGGCAAGTTATTTAATCTTTTGGTACTTCAGTTTCTTCAGTTGTAAAATGGGGATAATAATAGTATCTACTTTATAAAGATGTTGTGAAGATTAGATTTGCTTTGTAAGTTTGTAAGTTAATAAGGGCTTAATAAATTCCACGTATTGTTAAAAAAATTTTTCTTTACTGAAAGGAACACAAATAAACAAAATGTCACAAACCTTAATATTTATATATGAAACTTGCATCTAATGACAAACAAAGGAGAGATTTTGTAGATGAAGAATCAATAATAAGTATTCATTTAAATTGAAAAAAATGCAAAAGAGACTCTGAATATAAGATTTTATATAATGTTGACATAATGTATGTTTTATCTATTCAAAATATAAAATTATATAAAAAGCAAATACTAAAACTTAAAATGAGTAGAAATAAATTATTTTAGCTATTTATGAACTTGGTAACAGTAACCCAGAGGGGGAATATTATTTCAAGAGACTTTTAAATACTGCATTCTGTATATTCTTGATACATATTTAAAGAAAAACACACAAAAAAGCAAAGGAGTCTTAAAGCTAACTCAATAGGTATAATGTTAATAATATTACTGCCATGGTAACTTTGAAATTATACTAAACATACTACCTGTATGAGATAAAGCAAATAATTATGTTAACATATTCATGCTATTAGGCACCACAATTTTCAGTGCAATAAGAGATATAAAAATCAAGAAAATTTAAAAATATCAAAGTGAACATATGATTTCTACTTTTCAAAAATATTTCCTAGCTCTGTTCACTTAATGTAAGAAGAATCAATGTCACTTCAATAGCAATGAGTACCCATAGTGGTCAAATCTTGGTTATAAACACCATTCCCAACTAAGAGAAATAAGAGCATCATGGAGAAATTGCTATTCCAAGAAAGGGGCAGGGAAAATATAAGTTAATTGCAGAATATCTTGTTATGCCAGAAAGCAAAGAAGAGTTTAACCATGACTGATGCTATATCAAATAAATTTGGAACTCAGAAACACCTGGAATATCACTGGCCAAATTAGGTACAATATAAACATCAAAATAAATAATATCTACAATTGATGGCTAGACACTAAATGCATAAAAATCCATAATAAAAGTAAAAAAAAAAAATAAGGGAAAAAACTCATGTGCCACTAATGACGTTGATTACAAAAACTCCTTGATTTAAAATTGGAAATTGAAGATACAAAATTAACAATTCCTCTGTACTTTTATGAAGCACTGGATTCCACCCCAGTGGCTGATGATCAAACTCCTATCATTAGGTAATAATGCCAGCTAATAAATGAAGAAAAATTGACAGAATTAGAAAATCACAATTTTGTAACCCCCAAATAACTGATTCACACAAATATCATGAATGGTTGTAAAACCATTAGATAAAAGGTTTATGGAAAGCAGGTATTACCCTATAGATTACTTTCTAAATGCAAAGGAAAATCCTTTCTAAAAAATAAAAATCTGGCTGTCACTATCATAGTCAAGTGATAAAATCTAATATCACTAATAGTAGGGTCACCTAACATTGTGTGCTTTCTGATATAATATCAAATACACAGTATCACCTATGAAATATTCTTGCCAAAAATGTATCTTAAAAAAAACTAATCAAGCTTTTAGTCTTAACTTACAATGTCCATGTAAAATAGTTATTAAAATTTCAAAATTAAATCAAACCAAGTGCAATCACATGAATCCAAAACATGATCATTACAAGACAATTGGCCTGTTCTCTTAAACAGCAATGGTCATAAAAAAAAAAAAGTGAGAACTATTCTAGAATGATAGAAATGGGAACAAAATATTAATAGTAGCCAAATGTAATGCATGGAACTTGATAGGATCATAGATCCAAGAAAAAAAAAACTAAAAGACAATTGTGCAAGCGGGAAATTTGAATATAGACTGTATTAAATGATATTGTAACCAGTTAAAATTATCTCATGCACGATAATGATATATCGTTATATAAGAGAAAGTCCTTATTTCAGTAGTGGCAAGATATAGCTTTAGGAATTAAATTAAAAATAACAATAAAAAAATAATACAAATTTTAAAATACAGTATAACAACTATTTACATAGCATTTACATTGTAGTAGGTATTATAAGTAATTTAGAGATGAGTATATGGGAGGATGTGCATAGGTTATATGCAGATACTATACCATTTTATATCAGGGACTTGAGCATCCTTGGATTTTGATATCTATGGGGGTCCTGGAACCAATTCCTCCATGGATGCTGAAGGATAACAGTATGCATATGCAACTTATTTTCAGAAAATATATGAACATTTTGATTTACAAGCAAATAAACCTGAGAGTGCTCATTTACCTTACAAAATAAGAAGACCATTTGCTACAGTTTTTCTCAGGTAAAGGGGAAGGGGGAAGCTTGACAGCAAAGCCGTTTGAGGGGTTATTCTTCTTAACAGTGGTTGCCTGTCACATGGTAATTGCCATGAGGCCACACTCCATCGGTGCACATTACTCTAGGTCAGTAGGCAGCTGGAGCCATCGTTTAATGACTGTGACTCTGAAATATCTTTACACTCAGGGAAAATTAAAAGGACAGGAAAGTGAACAGAGACTGATTGAATCAAAGTTGCACGTAAATTCTTCCAGAAACATTCTGAAAACCAAGAAAGCAAGAGAAATAAAATACATTCCTTAGTATCGTTCTCAGATATCACATAACCCCTTTTACCTGGCTGAAGTGAGAGTAGAAAACACTCTCACTTCAATCAGGTAGATGCATCATAGGATACAACGGCATTAGAAGAAAAGCACTTCCCACCCTCTTATTAATTTAGTAAATAAGAAGAATGTGTCATCAGCCTCTAGCTTGGTTGGCATATATGCTGAGACAGTAGAAAAAAGTGGGGAAAGAGAGGAGTGAATAAGTAGTCTGGATTCTACCCCATGCTCCATTCCTAATGATCCATTCTGTCCCCAAACCAGAAAATGACAGCAAGGACATGAGCACAACAAGGCCCCATGATCCCTGATGAAGGCCAGGCTTTAAAGAATGAAAGGGACGGGAGGGATGGAGTGGGAGATGAGAGTTCAGTTGTAATTCGATGGAAAATCCTGCCCTGCCATGAAGGACCCCTAGATTCTTAAATCATTCTGCCCAGCTATCCCTACAATGGGGTCTTGAATTCCCAGACCCCTGGTGCTGCCAAGCATCTTGCTTGTACTGCAACAGTCTTCCCAACCCCACCCTTTCTCCAACCTTTCCCATTATTGCCACCCTACCCTCATGCTGCTGCCAGACTTGTCTTCCTGATGCATATTTTTTACAACTCACACACCTACAGTAATTCCCCAGGGCCAGGCACTATTCTAAGTGAATCTCATACATCCTCTCATTTCACCCTCACTCCAGTGCTATGAGATATATACTATATCATCATTCTTTCCATGTTACAGATGAGGAAACTGAGGCACAGAGTGGTTTAGTAACTTACTCATGATTACACAGCTAGGAAGTAGCAGAGTCAGAACTGAATCCCAGGTGACCCAACTCCAAGCCCAATGCTCATAACCCCCATGTTTTAACATCAACAGAATAAAACCCAAACTCCCCAGCCTAACAATCAAGTATCTCTGCATCTTTCCAGTTATAACTCCCTCTCTTCCCTTTTGTTCCCTCCTTACCACCTGCCACAACTATGCACAATGCAGTCCTCGCAATTAATATGAGTTGACTGAATGAATGTCCAAGCTCATGAATGAATAGTCAGTTTTTATTTCATGAAAGCATGGTCCTTATTTTCAATGCCGTAGGAAAAATCTGTTTCAGCTTTTGCCGAGTAAGTCTAATCTCCAAACATGACACCAGGCAACAAAGAATGTGCACAAGAATTTGTTACGTTAATTATTCATCTCCTCGCTGTCAGCAAGGGCTTCCGAGCAAAGCAGCACTAAGAGATCTGCATCCCAGACGTGGTACAAGCAACACTGGATGGGGGTACCTAGGCATAGGTTGTTGAAATATGGCTCCCAGGTCCAGGAAACAGATTCCTTACAATATATCCTTTTGTTCCTTGAAAATTCAGCAAATCTATCATAGGGAAATCACATTGGCAGAAGTCCTGGGTACCTAGTGCAAAATCAATTGCTTTATATAAATTAGGCTTTGTCTGGTGACAACAAGTAGGATAAAGTGAAAGCTCAAATTTAATTCATAGAGTGCTTTACAGGATACAAATCATTTATACAAAACCTCTCACATAATCCCTTGCAGGGAAACTGAGCTGCAAAGATGATGGGAACACCCAAAATCACAGCATTTAGGGAAGACAGGAACCCAACTCTCTCTCCAAATCAGGCCCAAGGGTCCCAGCTGTGAAGAGTGATTACTTTCTACCAGTCTCTACCCCACACCTACAGCCTCTGCCATGGTAGAGGAAGGTCCTGCCCAACTCAGACCAAGAATCCAAGCTGGGCTGGTTGATGAGGAAGGAATAGAGGAGCCCAAGAAGATCTGGGAAAGGGCTGGGGACAGGGCCCTAGTTGAGGCTTCTGTGGGCTTAAGGCACTCCAATAACTGCACACAGTCACTAGTGGTTCTGGACAGGGCCTTTCCCACCTCATCATCCCCCTTCCGGCCTCCCCTCCCCCCAAAACTACCTGAGCAACCCAGAGGCAGAGAAGAAGCAAGTAGCCTCATTCACACCTGTCCCTCCTGGCTTCCTGCCCATGTGGCTGTGGGGACAGAGAGCAGAACCTAATCTTCCTTAACTTGGAAGGGAATGGAATGGGGGAGGGGAGTTTGGATAAGATTAAGTGAGTGAACTTTGGGGAAAGCAGATTGCCCTTCATAGCATGGGTGGGCTTCATCCAATCAGTTAAAGGCCTGAACAGAACAAAAAGTGAGCCTCCCCGAGAAAGAGGGAATTCTCCAGCAGGTGACCTCGGGGGTAGAACGGCATCATCTGCTCGCCCAGGTCTCAAACCTGCTGGCCCACACTGCAGATTTTGGATTCCCCAGCCTCCATGACCATGTCAACCAGTTCTTCATAATATACCTATAACAAATCTCATAGATAGAAAAATAGATATATATCCTAACAGTTCTGTTTCCCTGGAGAACTCTGATGCAGGGACTAACTTGCAGTGGAAGACCACTGTGGGAGCAGTGTGGACCACTGTGGGAACAAGTCCTTGCTGCAGACAAGGAAGGCTCTCTGGGGAGATGAGAGGGAGGCCTCAGCAGGGGTAGCATGTGGGGTCCATGTGGTGGGAGGCACTGAGATACAGATACTTTGAGAAGTGATGGTAGGGTTGAGTGGAAGCCTAGCTTAGGGGGAATATATTCAGCTATGCATGGAGAAAGAGCTAATTATTCTTGAAAAGTCTACAATATATAAGAAAAATGTGGTATACAGCTCACTTTGGTTACGAAAATCCCACTAGAAAATGCATTTGACAATTAATTTTTATCAACTAACTTAACCTTCTTTAAACAGGGCAAGATGCACGTTATGGTAGAGGAAGAACTTCCCAATTTTGCTCTATGTGTGGGAGAAGCTGGTGGCTACCAGCATACTTTTATCCAAACAGTACGCCGGGGAGCAAAAAGTTTTTACGGCAAAGAAAAAAATATAACTTCCTATTTATTTTAGATATGTAATTTCAGCAAACACATCCATTAAAACACATAATCTCTTCATCAGCTGCACTAAAGTTTATTTTTAAACAGATATTCAAAATATTTAAGCCATAATCCTATCACAGCTGCAGCTGGATCATCAATTGTAGAGTTACAGGTTTACATTCACGCTCCTCAAATGTCTTACAACATTACAGTATTTATTTTGAGAATATTTTTCATGTTGATAATTAAAGCATACAAGTCCATCTACATTTCACTTTTATTATCAAAGTAAAAGTTTCTACGTTCAAAATAACAAGATAGTTATTATCTAAGGTTAAATTTTAAAAGTATTATTTCTGTTATGAAAAGCTCAAATCCAAGGTAAAATACAAATACAAGAGTGCTAACGTATTCCAGGACTCTTAATCCAACCATGAAAAAATTTCTTTGTGGAGGCATAATTTGAAAATCACATTAGACAATGACCATTAAACTTCACTTACCAGGTAGGGTGTTTTCAGCTGCAAATAACTGAGTAGCCAACTAAATTTTGCTTAAGCAATTTGGACATTTATTTATCTCTTAATAAAATCTCTAGAAGAAGGTGGTCCTAGGTTCAGTAGGTCAGTGACTGGGTAGTTTAGTGGCTTAGCGATGTCACTGCAGGTCCAGGCTCTGGCTACCTTTTTGCTCTGCCAGCCATGGTTGCTGGCAGCCATGCACTTGTGATTGCAAGGTGGCTGCAACAGCACCTCATCACACAAGCAGGTCCAAAGCAGGAAGGCTGGGGCCAGGGAGAGGTGAGGGTACTTATCTCCTTGCACCTGTCTCTTTTTTATAAGGGAGAAATATCTTTCCCAGGAGATCCCAGTTGACTTTTCATTAACTCTCATGGACCAGAATGAAGTCACATGCTCACTTCAAAAAAATTTGTGGCAAATGGGACTAGGATTGCCATGATTAGGGGAGAAACCTTTATTCACTCCCTGGTGCTGGGCACATGGCTGCTGAATGCTGGAACAAAACTGTGTTCTGTCATCAAGGAAGAAAGTGGAGAGGGCAATCAAGAATGCTTCCAGGTAAAGCATGATAGCTTATATGCCTTATGTGCATTATCTCTTTCAATTCTCACTGGCTAGAGGCCATTACTATCTCCATTTCCCAGATGAGGAAACTGAGGCACAGAGTAGTCACATAGCTCCTCCAAGGTCTACACCTGATAAGTGGTAGAAATAGAATTTAAATCTGGATAGTCTCACCCCAGAGCCAGCAAAGACTTGACTTGGGTGGCTGCAAAACTTTAAAAACAGAAAAGACAATTGAAGGGTCTAGAAAATTCATCTGGGGTGGTAAGCTAGTAAAAGGAGAAGAATTGTACAGCCCTTCAAATTTTAAATGAAAAACTTCTCATTTCACCCATCTTCACTGCCTCATGTTAAGAATGAAGGAAAATTATTCCAGGTATAATAAGCTTTATGATGCTTCTTTATAATATCTTTTATTTATTGCTAATATGTTTTTAAATGTAAAATTCATATGTATTACTAAAAGCCTAATAAAGGTGTTTATTTCTTGAGGTCTTTTGACATCTTTTATTATAATATATGTAAATACATTTTACTACGCTTTCTTCCAAACCTTTTTGTCTCCACAGTATTCCTGAATATCATTTTGAATAGCTGAAAAATGTTTCATATTTTATTTATCCATTGTTAGCCATCCAGATTCTTTCTAATTTTTCACCACCAGAAATAATACAATAAATACCTTTGTTCTTGTAGCTTTTTTCTTCTTTAGAATAAATTCCAAGGAGTGGGATTACTAGGTCAAATGGTCTGGACATTTGTGTGACTTTTTACATCCACTGCCAATGTGATTTCCAAAAGAACTGAGTTAATTAACATTGCTGCCAGAAATGTAAGAATATATTCATTTTCTGAGGTCACAGCAGCTTTGTTTTATTTATATTTGTATTAATTTAATAGACATAAAATTGTGTCTCATTTTTTTTAATTCTATTTCTTTGGAGTATTTCTCGATAGGCGTGTTTGCAAGTATTTCCTCCTGTGAAAAATCTGCTCTTAATCTTTACCCATTAATCTTTCTGGGTCTTAGTGCTGTTGTGATTCACATATTTCAAAACAAAGTTGGCTTAATTTCATTTCTGCAAACTCCATGCAGACTGAATGACTGGTTCGTCTAGACTTACGCTTAGGCGAACCCAAATTCCAGCTTGTTTCTCCAACCTCCTAAATTTCAACAACTGAGGCATTAATGTCAATCTTAGCTATAAAAATATGAACAGGAATGTTCCCACTGCTTCATTTTTTTCCCAAAAGACATACTAGGATCATTATACTCAAAAATTCTAAGGGTAACATTTACCGTTATACATCAGTCCTTGTTTTCATGATCAACTATACTCTGCAAATAAAGGATTATTCTTTCACTATGGGATAATAGCAATCATAAGATTTCTTTTGTGTTTTTATCCTGAAATTGCTAGGTAAGTGCAAAATCTGAGGATGGGAAAAGCAATATCTTCAGATTTTCTTTTGCTTAAGTAGAAAAAAAAAACTCCTCAAAACAACACATAACAATAGAAACTATTCAATCTTTTAGCAGAAAAGAAAAAATATGAGGCACATTGTTGAACCTTTCCTTTTATACTTTGCCACGTTGTCTCTTATCTATTTCTGTTACCTAAATATTTATTCACAAACCAGAATTCCTAAGAGAGCCTTCTAAAAATATAGCTTTCTGCCCCCCTGCACCAGGTCTAACAAATCAAAAGCCATGGGGTTGCAGCCTGATAATCTATACTTTTTACATATTCCCCAAGTTTTCAAATATTTTAGTTGCAAAATTCTCATTTTCAACTAACTCTTACTAAGAACCATAAGGCTACTATTTATATTGATTTGTAAACGCTGCTAAGCAAAAGACTTGTATTTACTTTTGCAGTGCTTTGAAAAGAGCTCTTGAAAGACAATTTACAGCCTTAATTAATTCTTTACCTAAGAAAGAGCAGAGGCCAGAGACAAACATTTTTGACTTTTTATGGTATCTGATCACTTAAAAGCTCTCTGCAAGTTGAGCATGGATCATGTAGCATCCAGGATCAATATCCATATGTCTAATTTTTCCTTAGGATGCTCCCCGAAGAAAAGTATTCAGGAATTCTTAGCCCTATTACAAAAGGTTTGTTGTTATTATTGTGGTTTTGTTTGTTTGTTTGTTTGTTTAGGAAAATAACACTCATAAGTGACCAACAGCCCTTGCATAAAGGGTGGTACACCACAAGTAATTTTATTTTTTTAAACGTTTCTTTAAAGTTTGGGGGAAGTTATATTTATGCTTCAGGGAAAATTAAAAGTGGATTCATAAAAAACCTGGTGGCAGTCCCAATTTATCCACTGGTTGTTCTTGAATTCTCCTCACTGCCAGTTAGAAGACTGACATTATCTCAGTTAATAAGATTAGAATCTTATTCTAAGATGTCAATACACACAGTGGATAGTTTATTATGTATTCAATAATGTCAATATCCACATTATTCTATTATTACATATTATCTATATACACATATTCCACATTTCAATAAAAATGATTAGTTTAAAAATGTCTTCAATAATGTTGATTTCTGCATTGTTCTATTAATATGAATTATTCTATATATATTTATTACACATATGTGTGGAATACACATATATAGAAACCTGAAAGAACTTGAAAACTAGAAAGATGTTAATATAGACGGCTCCATGAGTCAATTTTTTTCCAACTCTCCAGGGTATTTCCATGCAAGCATTTATTTATTTATTTATTTATTTATTTTTGAGACAGAGTCTCACTCTGTTGCCTGGGCTAGAGTGCCGTGGCATCAGCCTAGCTCACAGCAACCTCAAACTCCTGGGCTCAAGCAATCCTCCTGCCTCAGCCTCCCGAGTAGCTGGGACTACAGGCATGCGCCACCATGCCCAGCTAATTTTTTCTATATATTTTCAGTTGTCCAGCTAATTTCTTTCTATTTTTGGTAGAGACGGGGTCTCCGTCTTGCTCGGGCTCGTCTCGAACTGCTGAGCTCAAATGATACACATGCCCTGGCCTCCCAGAGTGCTAGGATTACAGGTGTGAGCCACCGTGCCCGGCCCCATGCAGGCACTTAAATCACAGAAAAGTGCTTCATCTGGGGCCTCGACTGGGTGAAGAGAAAGCCCTGTAGTTAGAGTTTTACCTTCTTTCTGAAGCCCACAAAAAGAAAGTCACACTATGTGAAGTGGGCTATGAGCAGATGCAGGCGACTTCATGTGGTCCTACAGTCAACAAGTGAAAGAGTTACCTGTTGCACACTGATGCTTCCAAAACTGGCTAAATTGTATTATTCAGGCTCATTCCAAAAACAACATTCATAACCTGTGCAGGGTTCCTGGAAGATTACATTAATGTTTCTTAGCTCAGCCACCCCCAGTGGGAGTATTCTGTACCCAACTTGGTAGTACACAGGCAGCAAATCTTCTGGACCCACTGAACTAAAATAAACAAAAGTATTCGACAGTCCTAAAAAGTACTCAATAACTTAACATATTTTCATGTTAAACTTCCAAGCCTATAATTGGCCAAAAATCTCAGCACTTTCTGGACTATCCTACCAAAATGTCCTAACAGCAGGGGAGCATATCCCAAATACAAAATTACTTCCTTTCCCTCGTGGCTATCTTAAAAATTCTTGCAAATGTTATGTCTTAGTCCCTATTTTATATATACATATATGTGTGCGTATGTGGTGTATAAATATATATTTGCTTTAATAGCAAAATAATGTTTCTTCTAAAACTAGGGGGGAAATTGATACTCCAGGAGGATATACTAGCTATATTGTAGCACTTTATGTCCCCAGCTGGGTGCACGCCTTATTCAAAATGCTCCACTTCCATCTGTAAAACACATCTAGAAAGCAGATTCCGGAAAGCCATTGTCCAATGTGCTGCTCCAAGGCCCTTGGCTATAGTCAACATAACCAAGGAAGTTCCCAGCTCGGGGCAGACAAGGAGATTCCCCATCCCGAGAATGTGAGGAAGAGGTGAAGAGAGACTGAGAGTTAGTCTCTCTTCGGCTGAACCTGTAGCCACATGTTCCCCTACTATGGTCCAAGAAGTCAGGAAAAGTGGTCTTCAGAAAAAGAAGGAATGAAGAAGATACTCGAAGAGAAGCAGAGGCAAGAGATAGAATGGAAATGCTGCCCGGTTCCCTGCAGAGTCCAGTCTGTGGGACCGTCCTTCCTAGGGCTGGCTCCCCTAGTTTGGAAGCACAGCTCCCTGGGTAGTCACTTCAGCATACCCAGAGCACTCTTTTGAGAAACACGAGCCAAGTGACAAAAAAGACAGTCCCAATATGGCACCCATGAGGTGAATCACTTGCTGTGGGCACACATTTGCCCCAACTCTGAGGATAAAAAAATAAAAAGACACAAAGGAAAGAAAAAATAATTAACAACCATGCAGGCTTCAATTTGGATATAAACTGGGTATTCCTTCTTACCTAGCAAGAAGAAACAAATCTAACATGCCTTACTTTAAACTGTCATAGTTTTGGAATTGAGAATGTATAAATTGTAAGTTATGGGTCCAAAACAAAAAGAAGAAAAGGAACTGCAGGCCTGTCTTTAGTAGTACTGTGAACTTCCCTTTTCTCCAGGTTGTGACATGCTTTGCTGTTGTCACTGTTGACACTGTGGAAAGAGTGGCCGCCTGGGTTTCCCCAGCCAGGCTACCCTACCTAAGGCGGCTGCACAGCCAGGACCAGCAAGTCCGAGCGCGTGGGGCTGGAGCGCTGACAAAGGTAACAACGCCCCTCCACGCACATAATGAAAACCAGAGCAGAACACTGCACTCAATACAAGACTTTCACCAAATAAAGAAATGTTTAATCATGCATCTGTGCTGTACATTGAAGGAGACCTTTTAAAAGGGTCATTCCTAAGGACAGTTTAAAAATAAGGAATCTTGATCTATCTGGTCTAAATCTAGAAAAATGTTTGGAGGGGATCCTTAAGATATTGTGAACTTATACTTTCTTAATGGGGGCTGTCTTTTGTCTATCTGGTTTGAGAGAAAATGTATGGATGAGCTATAATTTGAACCCATTTTCAAAGCTAAGACACACTGTCACTGAATTCACATTGTTTTTCATTTAATGTTCTAGATGACAGAAAACTAAGACCAGTGGGGAAAGAAAAAAAAAAGGAAAGATTTTAGATGATGAACAAGTTTCTAGCAACTGTCCAACAGTGGATCCAGCTGGTTTCTAAATCACTGAGTGTCTCAAACTCATAACAGTTAGGACTAGACCCCTAACTGTCAGGAGCATGAGTAGAAAAGATTGCTGCTTTTCTATTATGTATCCTTGACTATGTGTCTTTGAAAGACCTTTCAACTTTAATGCTCCAAAATTTAGATATTCTCCATATACTGACAGCTTCACAAAAGGTACATGTAAACACAGCAGAGTCAAAACATAAGACAACCTGGATGCAAGTTATCTGCATCAAAGTAACAGAGCCAAAATGCATTAGTCATTACATCAGGAAATAAATCAAACTGGAGAAGATGAACAGGAAAAAAATATTTCATGAACCTAAAGTTAAACATTTACTTCTCAGGCTTGAGTTTGAAAAATATATATACTTTTAAGATCCATTCTGCATAAGGTCTCATGTATATGCAAATACATTAATACCCTATAGGATAGATTTAAAACAAAAGCCTAGGTGTTTCAGAAAGTGGCATAAGAAAAGAAGGGGATGTAAGGCCCTGTGTATAAACAGAAGTTAAGAAGTTCATATTCTAAGCCAATCACTTCCCGTGAAATTTGAGCCAGCCACATCACCCTAGTCCAAGACTTCCATGTACTCCCAATAAATCATAAACTGTCCTGTAAGGGGGATTCAGCCTTCTCATAGATCACAGATTAAAGACAAAGTCTATGGAAAGGGAAAAAGGAGAGAAAACTGTATTCATGCTTTGGGTATCTCGGTGGGGACAGAAAAGAGAGAAGTCAGTTGATGTCTCCAAACCTCTAAAAGTAGTTCATCTTCATAAAAAACAGAGGAATAGGTAAAAATATCTATCCAATCCCCAAGGAGAAAGCACTCTGCTAGCATAGGTTTAGGGTTTAACATGCAGGAGCTGCAGCTTAAGCAAATTCCAGGACTCACTTGGAGGCAGCAGACATCCCCCTGTGGGATTTCTTTACAGACAAGGTCATTAGCTCTCTTTTAGATCATTTTGCAAAGGAAGTCAGTTGGCCAAATGTGAGTACCATGTAGACCCACCTGGGACAGCTAGATATTTGCCAGTTCAATATGGTTTGACAATAGTTTTTAAGAGGTACTCTTTTAAAAACAAATTCAAAACACACAGAGTTTTTTTACTTGATAAAACTTGAAGAATAAATAACCAGTAATAGTCAACTTTTTACTGATTATTATAAATCTTCGGGAAAAAAACAGTCATGACTTTCTTTAGTTCCATTTTCTCTTTTTTTTTTTAATATCTTAAAACAATTTGGGGTTTTTTTTGTACAAATCTTTTTTATTGTGGTAAAGTATACGTGACAAATTTACTATTTTAACCATCTTTAAGTGTACAGTTTAGTGGTCTTAAGTACATTCACGTTGTTGTGCAATCATTACCACCATCCATGTCCAGAACTTTTTCATCATCTCATACTGAAACTCTGTAAACAATGACTTCCCATTGCCTCCGCCCCTCAGCTCCTGGTAACCATTATTGTACTTTCTGCCTGTATAAATTTGACTACTCTAGGTACCTTACATAAGTGAAATCATACAATAATTGTCCTTATGTGTCTGGCTTATTTCACTTAGCATAATGTCTTCAAGATTCATCCATGTGATAGCATGTGTCAGAATTTCACTCCTTTTTAAGGCCCAATAATACTCTGTTGTATGTATACACCACATTTGGTTTGTTCATTCATCTGTCATTGGACATTTGTGTTGTTTCCATCTTTTGGCTAATTTGAATAATGCTGCTACAAACATCAACATACAAATATCTTCTCACCTCTCTGCTTTCAATTGTTTTGGATATATACCCAGAAGTGGAATTGCTAGATCAAATGGCAATTCTATGCTTAATTTTTTTGAGAAACCATCATACTGTTTTCCACAAGGAAAAGCACAAAGAATCCAATTTCTCCACGTCCCCACCAACAGTTGTTTTCTCGTTTTGATAATAGCCATCCTAATGGGTGTGAAGTGGTATCTCATTTCTTTATTTTGATTGGCATTTCCCTAATGAGTAGTGATTGTTCCATTTGCTTTTGAAATGGTGTTTCAAAATATGTCTTCTTGTTTTGTTTCAGTATCCTTTTCTGTAGGATAGAAATGTAACCACCACTGTAAGTAAATACTCATGAAATGCTCTCTCTGGGAGTTCTGAAGAAGCACTTTCAATACACTAAAACTAAGAAACCGAAGTTTCCATTATCTTGGTCTCAACCAGGTACCAAAATCTTGGGGCCTGAGCATAAAGATATCTCTAAAAGTTTCCTTCCAGGTTCTTAAACACTAGGGAAAGCAGCCTTAAAGCACAGTCCTCCTACAAAGCCAGTAATGTAAGTTTTTATTGTCCAAGAAGATTAATGAGCTGTATGAGCAAAAAGCATGACGGTCACAAGGCTCTGGCGAGTTTGGTCCTTTGAGTCCAGCGTCACAGCGCCCATCACAGGCCTGGGCAGAGCGGCTCCTGCTCGCGTGTGCGCATCTGCGTTCTCCCGCCCCACCCGGACAGAGCTACACTCTATGAGAACAAAACTGCAACAGATCCAACCTTTAAAATAAATTCATAAACCTAAGCAGCAAGACCAAGTACAGGCACTTAAAAGATTTGGGAGTTTCAAGTCCAGTTTTGAGACAGCTCCTTTTTAAATTCCCTGGGTCCGGGTTTCTCTTGCCTAACCCACCATGATTTTCCAAACCCCTGCAGATTATGTCTCTTTCCCTTTCTCCATCTAAGCTGATCCAACTCTCCTTAGGCTGCCCAAGAAAATTTCACTTTCAAATTTTTTCTCTTCTTTTTTCTTTGTTAAACTGTTCTTCAATTCATAGTCATTAATTCAGCAGCCAAACAAGCATATGCTGCAGACCGCTGTGCGCCAGGTGTGCTTGGCGCTGG
Source organism: Lemur catta (assembly GCF_020740605.2). NCBI lineage: Eukaryota > Metazoa > Chordata > Mammalia > Primates > Lemuridae > Lemur > Lemur catta. The sequence continues at coordinate 34,075,837 of NC_059135.1, read as the reverse complement.
ATACCGTGATGAATAAGGCACGGCCCCAGCAGGAAGGACTTGCCGTGGAGGGAGTCCGCCTTCTCTAGCTTCTGGCTTTCTCTAAAGTCCTAAATTATCTCCTGGGGCATATGACCAGCCTTTGCTCCTCTATACATAGAGGGTCACTTGCTATAACTCATTGAAAAGAATGTGGTCCAGTAAAGGAACCAGGTCTTACTGCCTTTTATGACCTTGAGCAAAATCACTCATCTCAGTGGCCTCACCGGAAAGATGGTGATGACACTTTTCCTAGAAACAGAGACCCAAGCCAATGTTTCTTTAAAAGATATTCATCAAAAGCTTTCTTGCCAAACAAACAAAAAAGATAGACAATCTTTTCTCTCAAAATTTTCTTTCCTAATTTTTTTTTCTTTTCTAAAAACCTAAGTCTCTATGCCAAAGAAGAAGCTTTGAAGACTCTGTACACTCTGTCTCTTCTGTAGTAGCTGTTATTACTGCTGAGTCCTCGGAAGAGTGTTTAAGGAGGAGTGATAATGAGGGACCCTAGAGAATCTGAGACTTTTCATTGCTAAACAAAAAGCCAGAACTGTGCTTGAGACACTATACTGCTAAGCCAACAAGAATACAAACAAGAGACAGGGCCTGCTAACTCTTCGGTAATGGCCAGAAGAGACAGATTATAAGTCTAGTTCATCCCTATAAAGACAATAGGGTCTGAAAAAACTCAGATATCAAAATCACCTTTTCTGGGTGTAATGGGATAAGAAAAAACAGGGTGAAATGCAAATGCACACACAACTAGAAATGTCAACTAAAAATCTACAATATATAGTGTGTGCTAGACTTTGAAACAAGAATCTATCAGGGATAGCTCACTTCCTACCAACCAGAACAAAATATTCACACACTTTTATACAAACAAATCTTCCTGGCCATACAGTAGTTCCCTCTGATAGAGCACTCTGGGCACAGAGCAATAAACAAAATCCAGACAGGAAGTAGCCAGAAAGAATAAATGACAGAGCTTTCTGGCACTATCTTCTTATAGAGAAACAAGAAACATCTCTTTATTTTAATAAAATTATTTTAGAACCCAGGCCTCAAAATTACTTGTTAATATGATTACCCACAGGGGTGGGGGAAGTTATAAATGAGATTGTAATGTTTTGGCTCCATGCCTAGAATCAGAATCATAAAGTGAACTCTAATTTCCGACCACTGACATCTCCAGAATCAAATTGCCATCCAGAATGAAATATGTTGACCTACTCCCTAGGGGTTGCCCTTTCTGAAGCCTTTTCTCATTTTAATACATATGGATTTGTGCTAACAAAAATGCTAGCAAAAATTTCGACCTACCAAATTGAGTTCATTCTTCCCACAGAAGAATGTTTAAAGAAAGTACAATCGCTTTTAACTTAAGAATGACAATACATTCAAAATTTACTTTCCTAACATGGATATCTAAACAACACATTAAGCAAGACATAAACATTGCATGATATGGTCTAATGTTGTCTGTGAATAATAATTATGCTTCTTGACTTGTGTCAAGTTTGAATTTGCCTAGAAACCACAGCAGTACAGCCACACTGCAGGGCATATTATTACTATTCTTGTGTAGCAGAGGCTCCTGGTTGTCTCCCTAGTACCCATTCTTCCTTTCCTCTACAGTAATATTACTCTTAGCTGGGCACATGGCTGCCACCTAAAGATTACATTTCCCAGCCTCCATTGCAGATAAGTAGTCATGTGACTGGTCCTGGCCAATGTGATATGAGCCACATGGTATTTGCAACTTCTAGGTCATGGTCTTAGGAAAGGGGGCGGGAAGCTGGGCAAAACGTCACATGCCTTTACACAAGAGGCTGAGGCAGGGGAGGATCACTTGAGCCCAGGAGTTCAAGACCAGCCAAAGCAACATAGTGAGATATCTTCTCTTTAAAAAAAAAAAAAAAAAAGAAAGAAAAGAAAAGAAAAAGAGGCTGCCCTCCCATTTCCTACTTCCTTTACCTATGGTGACAGAAAGTGGAGCAACCATCCTAGCTGAAAGATAGAAGCTATGTGATAGAGAGGGCATAGTAATAAGACAAAAGAAAATTTTATCCCCAACATCACAGTCATCTTCTCAGCCTTGGTCTGTTTATGTTCAGACCATAATAGATGAGAGTAAAATAAACTTCTGTATTGTTATTCTAACCAAATCAGTATTCTAACTAATACATCTCTTGAAGCACTTTGAATTCAACAACGATCTTTTGTTTTGATAGCCTTTCCTTAAATAGAAAACACCCCAGATTTCTTTTCTTTCTTTTTTTTTTTTATTTCAGCTCTTCATGGGGGTACAAAAGCTCAGGTTATATACATTGCACCCCAGATTTCCTGCAGGGAATTTCCCATCATGTTTTCGACATGTATTGTCAGGGTTTGATGTTAGTTTGATGTTAGCATTGTCTTTTTTGAATTTTTAGTATCAATTTCCACAATCTCTGTAATCAGAACTGCAATAAGTAATTCACAACAAGGGGTAGCTTTCCTACCTTTCACTCAGGGAATCCTTACGGAAGGAGAAGGCCTTCTGCTCTAGCACCCATCTGGCAAAGGGATGGTAGGATATTCCTGGGCACCGGAATCCTTCACATCATTTATAAAATGGGAATCTTACCTTCACCTCTCCCAGACTCCTGAGAGTGATGAGAAAATAACATTTTTCAAATTTAAGAACTCAAAACCCTTGACTCCGTATCTGGACAAAATGGACAAAATACTTAGGTCAATGTTAGCAGGTTGGATTTCATAGGTTCTTTAAAAATTACCCAACTTACTTTTAAAAGACACTAAACTTCCTTAATTTTATAATCGCCATTGCCATTTACAAAATAAAAATGATAATTGGCTCCATGACAAGAACAGTGGAAGAGTCAGCAGCCAAAACATCTTGGGCACCCTATGAATGCCCATAAGCCTCCTGCAGGGTTCAGTCCTCACAGAAATACTCTGTCCAACACCAACCCCCAATCACACTCCAGCCAAAAATCCAAATAAGAGCAAACACATCATTAACCCATTCCACATGCCAGGTAGTTTTTTCTTATTTTAGCCAGAGAATGCTAATGCATTTCCTTCAGTAAAAGCTTTTTAAAAATGAAAGCTTGGGCTGTCTCTCTTTTGTTTTTTTTCTTTACTGCCTCTGCCTTGTCTAATAAAAATGACTGAGTGTTTTGTTTTGTGATTCTTCAACTCCTAAGTGTAGGATTTCTCATATGCATAGAATATTATAATTGAGACCATTTATGACCACAGCATATTAAATATTACCATGAAAATACCACAAACCAATGGGTATCATTTTCCTTTAGCACTTGAAAGAGCACAGAATTCCATAATATTAAAAAGAAAGATAAAAAAAGGGTTTTTATAATATTTCAACCCTTTGGCCTTATTAGCAGTAAGAGTTCCAATCTGAATAACCTATGTCTTCACAAATTGAAATCCAGTAGTAAAAGTATTTTATCACATCTTCCAAGAGCTAAAATTTAAAGCATATGACATATCCCTATAGAAAAATGACCTTCAGTAAAAAATAATAAATCAAATGCTCACTCTCCAAGCAGAAAGTCACAGACTGTATATCAGGTAAGTAGAAAACCATACATGAAGGCTTTGTGCTTTAATGGCAAAGTGATTGCTCAGGCAAATGGAACCTGTCTGAGGGGTGGTAGCCACCTGGCCAGGCTGAACCCACAGTCTTTCAGGGGATCAACTGGAGGGGACTATCTAAAGTATTCTCCACCAAACACCTTCATTTCCAGTCCTTTCTGTGTAAGGACCAAAATAAAAGCTCAGTAGCTATTTCATTTTGATAATTTTTAGAAAGCCTCAAATAACAGCTAAGAGCTTTCTATAAGTATGCCAGAGGAAAAGGAGAAAAAAATGGAAAATTACAGTTGAAATTGCATCCTTAAGAGAACCAGTTAAGCCACTAATATACAAGCAAGTCTCAAGTCCCTGGATGAGGAATTCATTTTACGACTGATTACACCAACATTAAATCATTCCAGTTTTTACCTTTTATATTTAAAATTTGGGCTTTTTCTTCCCTTTTTCTTCATTCAAAATGAATAGCAGTCCCTAATGAAGGGACTTGAACTTGTAAATGAGAAATCTTCTGGTAAGGGAATTCAAGAGTGTCACTAACCCCTGTGTAACCTCAGGCAAGTTATTGCACCTTTCTATTCTTCCATGTTCCCACTAGCAAAAAGCAAACCACACTTACTGCTTGTTCTTGTGATGAAAAGCAAAAAGCCAAAGTAAGTCAAGCTCCTCAGAGACGTTCAATGTGGTATATGACATTCATAGAGTCGGTTTTGAAAGTCTTAGAAATAATCTCTTTCATTTAATCTATTCACAACATAGAAAAACTTCCTATAGAGTCTATTAAAAATAATAAAGGGAAAAATCTTGACCCTCTCAGGTCATGGAGAATTACTTACTCTAGTCTTCCAGATTAATCTCCAAAAGGACAGGGATTTTTGTCTGTTTTCCTCCCTGATATACTCTCAACACCTAGAATAATGCCTGGCATAGAGTAGGCATTCATTAGCTATTAGATGAATGGATCAATAAAGGTTTAGCCTGAATGTGGAAATGCTTTTTATTTTAGCCGTTTTAGTCAGAAATCTTAAAATGCATAGTAGCACTTTTCCTTACCATCTTGAGAAGATTATAAAGACCTTAATCACACATTTTGCAGATGGCTAAGAGTCACCATTGTGAACATCCTATATTTTAAAAAGGCTCTCAATGTCTTTTAAAATACTAAATCACTCCAGAATTTTTTATGTAATTTTTCAGCTCCTCTACAGGTTTATCACTTTTCCCACCCTTCCATTTCTGTTAGGTTGTCATTTCTCTTTTTCCTATGTAAAGGTACTGCCTGTAATTGGCTGTTTCTAATTTATGGTGCACTTAAAAGCCAATTAGCCACAACTTATCAGCCCTGTGTCTAAAGTAAGAGTACAGGACGCTAAGTGATGGCCTGAGGCTTTCTCCTAAGAATAAAGAAAGGGACTTTTAGAATTTGTAAGGCCTATTTTTGGCTGATCATAACTGTGTTTCTAATGCTTCTTGATTCTCCACCACGTTCTGGATAGTTCAGAGGCCAGAGGGCCAGTTCCAAGACAGTATACCGAATAAATTGACGCTGAGATGACAGGCCCTGGGGCTAAGAGGCAATCAGTCCATTACACAGGGTTTCTGAAAATTATGGCCCCTGGGAACTAAGTTATCTTAGTTCCATTATAGTTCTATTATAACTAGTAATCTAAGTAAGCAGCTGGCCAGGGCCAGAGTAGGGGTATCCAGGACAAGGCACCAGGAATGCAGGGAAGGCTGCCTGTCTGTGCCAAGTTTCCGAGGGAGAAAGCTGTTCCAGAGGAGGTGAGGGTCCAGGAGAGGCACCAAGGCAGGAACTGAGAGAGTCATCAGAATCAGGGGCCAGGTAGGAACAACACTTGGGAACAAAGCCAGAGCCCAGTGCCCAATACGGAACACAAAGAGCCAGACTGGACACAGAGTCCCAGGGGTGGGTTGGAGCACCTTAAATCCTCAGAGCCAGAATGAGCTCTCCGGGGAGGGACCGAATGTCTCAGATGGTGGCAAGGCTGAGGAACCAGCCCAGGCTTTATGACAGGAAGAGAAGGGTAGAGGGGGCCAACCACCTCCTCCACCATGGCCTAAGGGCATCACAAAAAGATAGTGAAGTGGCCTGTGTGTCTGAAATGCCCGCAGGGCTGAGCAGTGAGAGAGCCTTGCCACTGGGTGAGTGCACAGGCGCACCAAGGAGACAACTGGCCAGCTCCGAGACGCAATTAAGCTGGATAAGCCAGAAGTTTTGCAGCCAACCTAGGAGGTCCCTCCATGCCAGGCCTTAGCGTATGTGCCATGAAAATCTATTCATCTTTTGGAGAAGGGAATAGCAAAGGTGGAAGTAGTGGCTGAGGAAGCTAATCTGGAGGGACAAGCGTTCGAGATGAACTGGGGGAGGGAAGTAGAAGGCAAAGAGATCACGCAGGTAATCCAGAAACAGTGTGATGAAGGCTCTGACAATTTTTAATTTCAGGTGAGAAAAGAAACTATCATTTATTGTGGATTACTGTGAACCAAGCACAATGCTAGTATTTTTCACATTCAGTATCTCATTTATTCCTCACTTTAAGTCTGCAAGAGAAGTATATATTATAGGTGAGGAAATTAAGACCCAGAGAGGTGAAAGGAATTGTATGTAGTTACACGGTGTGGTTGACAGAGGTGGGATTCACTCTGGAATGATCTGATTCCAAAATCCCTACTTGCACCAACTGATACACAGGAACAGTGATTTTAAGAAAAAAGGTACAGAGGGGGGCAGGGGGAGGGGGTGAGGAGAGGGGCTGTGTGTTTGCCTGCATCTGTTTACAGGGCCTTGACGAATAGCCTGGACTAAGGCCTTCCCAGCATGCCCTGCCTTCAAACAGCACAGCGGAGATTCCATCAGACCAGAGAGGATCTCATCCACAGGACACCTCCCTAACATGGGAAAATGGCATTTTTAGGTGGTATTTTAAATACTAATAATCTAAATCTACCTATCTAATCTGTGTACTGATTGCCCAGGGGTCTTCAATCAGGACCTAAATTTGAGGAATCTTAGATTAAGACCAGTACGGGAAAGAAATGTGATTCTTAGATAAATAAGAAATGCATATTAGAAAAAAAAATCCAACATGTCCATGAAAACCCATTAAGCTTTGGGGTACTGGAAATGTGCTATTTCTTGATCTGGGTGCTACTTATACAATGTGTTTATGAAAATATGCATGTATTATATGTGCTGTCTTCTGTATGTATAGTATGCTTCAGTAAAGTTTTTCGACTGCCAGAGCAGAGTAATATTTTATCCCTGCCCTGTTCCAATGTAAACTGGCCTTTTATAAATAAGCAATAAAGCAGGGAAAGTTTGAATATGGAGATGAGAGCAGTAAGCCTCCTCTCTCCTAATGGAGATGCGCTGAGAAAAGCACTCTACTCATAACCAGAAGGCTGTTGCCTTGGAAACGGGAGCTGTAACTACTGCAATCACACCTCAGGAGCAAAGATGGCCAAGATCTATTTCAATTCTTAGATGCCTCGAGGAACCGCAGATGACTGGAACCATGGAAGATAGCCAATCTGGAGTAATGGAGAAGCGCATGCCAGCGTTAGGAAGGCTGCAATTGAGAAAGGAAAAGGCGGAAGGGTGAAGGGAGGAAGGAGAAGAAAGAATTCAAGTATAACAAGGAAAGCCTAATCCAAGAGCTGCAAAGCTGAAAAACTATCGGTGTCATTTATCTCAGAAATGCCACCCTCTTTAGCTCATTGCCCACTGTCTACCTGTCACACCGTGCTAGGTGCAGGGAGTATGAAGCTGAATAAGATCAGCTCTTCTGCAGGGAAAGACACACTCAAAGTGGCCCCTGGAGGTACAAGAACCCTGGAACAAATTAACCTCAGTGTGAAAAAAGGGTACAGGAGGCTTCAGAGAGAAGGTGACATTTTCAAGCTGGAACTCAAAGAATATGTAGGGGTTCCCCAGGCAGAGAAGGTCAAAGAGGGACATCCCAGACAAAGGGGATAGCAAGCGACAGAGGCATGAAACAACACATTCTGTTCTCAGCAGGGTGGCTACCTTCAATTCTGGGTGGGACACTTGCATGTCTGAAAGACTGTCCCACACACTGCAAGATATTTGCCATCTCAGATGCCACCCACTAATTGCTGGCAGCATCTCCCAATCATTATGACACCTGAAGTAATGTCCCCCACATTTCCAAATGTCCTCAGGGATGGAAGGGATGCTATTGTTCCCAGTTGAGAAACCCAAGAACTTGGGGGGAACAGACATGTGGCTGGAGCAGGGTTTGGGGGTCGGGGGAGCCAGGGGTTGAGGACCAGAATAGAGACGAGGACCAAAGTGAACGGCTTGCGTGCCCTGCCAAGAAGTCAGACTCTACGCTATACTCGGGGAAGAGAGAACAGATGCTAAAGCAATTATGTAGGAGGCCAAACCAACAAGACTTGGCAAATTATGGGATCTGAGGAGGTGGGGAAGAAGGAAGAATGGAAGAATAAAGAATAACCCCCACAGTTTTAAGCTTGGACAACTAAGTAAACATTAGTGGCACCAACCGATGTGATGAATATAGGAGTAAGAGCAGGAGGGAGGGGGATGGAAAGGAAAGGTAGAAAATGAGTCTGAAGCCCTTAAGGGACATCCAGTGACATTTCTAAGAAGTAATAAATAGCAGACTAAATGCAGAGGAGAGACATCTGGGTTGGAGGTAAAAGAAATCTTAGCATTTAGTTGTAAGCAGTGTCCGAGCCATTCCCCAAGGGCCCCCCAGATAGGTGTTCCCAGACTTGCTAAGCCAGGGAAAGGGGGAACTGGAGATGAGAGAGCTGAGAACTGGAGCCGGGCGTAGCCAGCCAGGCACCAACACGGCAGAAAGCGGCCGCAGGCAAGCAGGTAGAGCCGCCAGCAAGGTGCAGGGGAGCAGAGCAAGTAGGAGTGGCTGAAAGCACACGGTTTGGAACCAGCTACCGCACACTGGTGTCGACAGTCTTGTGGATCTTGGCACACTCCGAACAGTGGCTTTAGAAAATAATCTTACATCTCAACCCAGGTCATACACATCCATGCACGCCAGGGCTGGCTCCGTGGGCTGTGCGGCTGCAGAGGACGCTGTGCCCAGAAGGGCCCATTCTTGTTTAAATGCTCTGCTGTTGCCACCTTGAAATTCTCGAGAGTTTTTCAACAAGTATTTTCATTTTCATTTCGCACTAGATCTCACAACGTATGAGGCCAGTCCTGACATACACACACAGATGCACAGCTTTAACAAAAGTTTCATGAAACGATATCTACCTGCTATAATCTGAATGTCTGTACCCACCCCCACCAAATTCATAAGAAACATTAGTATTAAACATTAAGAGGCGGAGCATTTAGGAGGCGAGTAGGTCCTGAGGGAAGAATGGGATTAGTATCCTTATAAAAGAAGCCTGAGGGAACTTGTGCACCCCTTCTACCTGGTGAGAACTCATTAATAAGGTGCCAGCTCTGAAGCAGAGAGCAGGCCCTCACCAGACACTGCATCTGCTGGTGCCTTGATCTTGAACTTTCCAGCCTACAGAACTGTGAGCAATAAATTTCTGTTGTTTATAAATGATCCAGTCTAAGGTATTTTGTTATAGGAGCCCAAACAGACTAAGATATCACCTTACTACATGTGATATAAAATTATGTTCTTGGTTCTGTTTTATCATAGCCCATTAAATTCACAGCCCACTAATGAATTGCAAATGAGAGTTTTAAAATACTCTTACTGCACTGCAGCCTGGGTGACACAGCAACACCCTGTCTCAAAAAAAAAAAAAAAAAAAAAAAGCTCTCTTAGCAGGGTACTGCAGTCTGAATGTTTTTTATGTCCCTCCCAAAACTTTATGTCCCTCCCTCCCAAAATTCATATGTAGCAGGTAGGGGTCTTTGAGAGGTGATTAGGTCATAAGGGCTCCAACCTCATGAATGGGACTAGTGCCTTTATAAAAGAGACCCCAGAGAGCTACCTAGCACCTTCCATTATGTGAGATCACAGCAACAAGTCTGCAGTCTGCAACTGGAAAAGGGTCCTCACCAGAACCCTACCATGCTGGCCCCCTGACCTTGGAATTCCCAGCCTCCTGAACTGTGAAAAATAAATTTCTATTGTTTGTAAGCCACCCAGTTTATGGGTATTTTGTATTATAATAACAGCCCAAATGGACTGAGACAAAGGGTTAAGCCAAGACAAGCTTATTTTGTTTTGTTTGGAGGGTGGAGCCCTCATGGATGGGATTAGTGCCATTAAAATGAGACCCAGAGAGCTCCCTCGCCCCTTCCATCATGTGAGGACACAGGGAAGACCGTCATCTACCAACCAGGAATCAGGCCCTCACCAGACACCAAATCTGTCAGCACCTTCCAGCAGCCTCCAGAACTGTGAGGAATAAACTCCTGCTGTCGGTGAGCCACACAGTGTCAGGAGTTCTGTGGTAGCAGAAGAGACAAAGATACCCACACCCACACTAAATGTAAACCACTTCTATCTGAATTATAAATAACCATATATTGAGTTGTAAATGACTAGTTGCCATTAAGTTATATCTTACAGGTATTTGATTAAATATATACTAACTTGGATTTTGCAGTTTTCTTATAGTATTCAAGACACCAATAAAAACTTTTTTTTTCTGATTTTAGACATGTTTTTAGGCCTTTGAGAAGCTCATAGGCCCAAGGTCCATGATTCCTAAATATTACCCAGGCCTGCATCCCTCTGGGGCTGAAGGAAAGAAGCATCATAGTGGAAGAGACTGAAGAAAGATGAAGAGGAGTAAGTCAGGACATATAAGAGGCAACAGACTCTGACAGACAAAGGGCTCCTACACACTGGTCGGGGAGCATAGTTAACCCAAATTATTTTTAATGGTAAAGCAAATGAATAAGCAATTCAAGGCACAGAAAGGTGCAAAAGGTCCATGAACATATAAAAAAGGTATCTGGGAAATATCCATTTCTCACATATCAGGTTGACAAAATTTTTAAAGCTTATTAACACCTCAAGCTAAGGAGCGTGCAGAGAAACAGGGCCTGTGAGACACTGCTGGGTGGGGGGTGCTTTGCTACGACTTTTGCAGAAGGCGATGGGGCAGACTCCAATAATGAGTGGCCCCAGGACGAGAATCTGACCTTCCTCACCTGGAATGCTCTTACTGCAGGTGTCCAAAAGGGTATCCAAAGGGCTGTCTCCTCCTGTCACGTGGTCTCAGCTTAAATTTGCCTTCTTATAGAGGACTTTCCCCTACTACAGCACATCTTGCTTCATTTTTCTCATAGCTCTTACCTCTAACTGCTATTTCCTATTTTACTTCTTGCTTTATCTGTTTATAGATGACCTCCCACCACTACAGAGTCAACTTCTGGAAAGCTGGGAGCATCTCTCTCTTGTTTGTTGCCCTATTCTCAGCTCTGAGGTACCTGCTGTAGGAGCAGCACCATTTTAATAACAACTGGAAATGAGCTGAATGGCCATCCGTAGGGGAAATGATTGAATAAATCCTCATACATCCATACTGTGGAATATTATGAAGCTAAGTATTGACCTGGGGGGGAAATGTCCACAATACATTGTTTTATGGACCATCAGTTTATAACATACCCATATGTAGTGCCATGTTTTCATTGAAAAGGAAGAAAAAACTGTGTGAGCAAATATCTTTAGGTATGTTCAAATAAGCACAGAGAAAAGTAAGGAAGAAACACATACAACTGTTTATACTGATGACCTCAAAGGTGTGGCAGCCGTGGCAGGGACAGGAGGTTTCATTTCTACAGTTAACATACATTTTGTAATTTTTTTCATTGTTATTTTAAAAGGATTATGGTCTCAAAAATATTAAACTACTATACTAAGAGCAATGCTTATGTTGTGTTTATTTCATCTGCCAGAGTTAGTAAGCCTCACAATTCTAAAAGTTCCACTGGACTCGCCTATGCTAGCCTCAGAGCCTCACGGTCATTTCCCATTTGATTTGTTAAAAAGCCAAAATTATTCTAAACACAGGAGCAGAAATGCATTGCCTTTTATTAAAGACAGCGGTTCCCCCTGGGGGACCTAGAAACGGTTTGAAAGGCTTTTCAGTGGGCCCCTGCGCATCCAAAATGAAGCTGTCCAGTAAAGAGAGAGGAAGAGGGTGCAGGAGTCAGAACAGGCCAGCGCCTGGCAGCACGTGCTGCCCGGGTGTGTGTCAGACTCCCGCGCGGCTGGTTCGCCCACAAACACCCGTTGGCTGGAGCCTGTGAGATGATGTCTTGAAGGTCCAAGGCACTCTTTGCAAGGGGCCCTAAGTCAAATGTCCTTGTCTGTGTTAGAAACAACCAATAAAGGAAAATCTTATCATAAACAAGCAGTCCTCAGCCACATCAAGGATTTTAAAAATTAATTCCTTAAGCTGATCGAGTGATAAAAGCTGTGAATAAAAGGACTCAGATATTTCCACCTCATGCTAATCTACCTTTAAGCTATTCAATCAAGCACACACACAAAGAAACACCAGTATGAACGAGACAGGCTTTCACAGCTCAGTTGTCCCACTGTAGCATGGAGCACACACCTCACACCAACCAAATACCTGTGAATGAATGAATGAATGAGAATCATCAAGCCCACGTGGGCACCTGAAATTTGAAAGGCCTGAGTTCGTGTCCTCACTGAGACACTAGTTAGGTATGTAAATAGGGGAAGTTAGTGAAAATTCTCTAAGCCTCAGTTTCCTCATCTACAAAATGGGAATGATAACTGCACCTATCTCCCAGGGTTGCTGTGAGGCGCAAGTGAGGGTGTATATGAAAGCTGTGGTAGACCGCGATGACCGCCCAGCTCTCCCTTCAAGTAAGGGCTGGCTGCCCAGCTGTGGGGAGCGTGGGTGAGCACACCGCCTTCAGCTGCCAGCTCCTTCAGCGCCTACCTCAGCTGCAGAGAGCCGCCTCGCCTGAGAGCACACCATCCCTGCCCTGCCTGTGACAACCTGCGCCTGGTGACTGAGGCATCCCTGAGAGGCAGGGATGCAAAGGGCCCAGCCATTCTAGCCCATGACTGCAAACACTCATTCCAGGGCTTCCTGCCAGGTTGGCTGACGCCTTTTCACCCTCTTCCTCTGCCCAATCCTGCTTCTTCCCTTCCTGGGTGTTGGTCCCTAATGAGCATCTTGTGCCCCAAATTCCATCTCAGCAGCTGTTTCTAGAGAATCCAACCTGCAACAAAGCCCTTTTCAGTTTATAGTACCCCAGGGTTTCTATAATGTGACAAAGAACAAAAGCCAATTCTGGTTTAGGGGGAAAAATGACACTCAAACTCCTTTTGGCCTATGTGCCATTTATCTCAAGTATTTGTTGGAGGCAACCTGCTGGGGGCTGTGTGTGATTATTGGCACATGGGTCTCTCTCCACAGCAGTGGTTCTCAGTGGAGTGGCCCTGCCCCAAGGGGCTTTGGAACTGGCCAGGGGACTTCTGGTTGTTACAAGGATTGCAGGGCTCCACTGGCATTTGGGGAGGGGGGAGTAGGATTGCTAGAGTCCTAAGATGCTCCAGAAAATTCCTCGATGATGGGTTGTCCCACATCCCACATGATTTTCATAGAAGAGAAAAAAAGGTTTATATAATTATCTGAGTCTAGATCTTAACTCTGCATTTCATAACAATATTCTCTTTGGTTTTAAATATACTCAATTTTCTAGGAATTTGATTACCCTATAAATCAAGGGAAAGATGTACTGTATTTTTTTATACTGTATTTTTTTTCAGAACTTTACTCTTTCAAAGAGTTTTTTTACCATCTCCAAAAATCATGACTCTTGCAGCAATGTCATTCATGATTAATGAGTCATCTCTACGACACACCTATGTTGGTCTACATTTATACTTGTCATATTCTTAGTGACATACAAGAAAAGACTTATTTAACCCTTACATTCTAAGGTTATATATAAGAGTACTAATATATAATTGATACTTTTCAGTTGAATATTTCTTAAATCCAAACTATTAAAGGACCAAAAATATAACTATTTCATTATGTCTTCAATATAGCTGTGCACATACTGAAATAAGCGCCATTTTATTATAAATTACTTCCATGTTATTTTTCCTTTATATTACAGTTAGAGTTTTATGGGCTTTTTTTTAATATTGTATGTGAGTTCTATTATCTTTGAGTTTCATTACAGGAAGAGGATGTTACAAAATATATTAAAGAGGATGTTGGGTTTGATAGGTTTGGAAACCACTGCCTTACAGAACTGATTCTAACACTAGGGTCTGAGGCCCACCCACAGCAGAAACACCTGTGGCATCCATGAAAAATCCAGGTTCCCAGGTTCCAACCAGACTCACAAGGATGTTCTCTGGGGCTAGAATTCAGGACTCTGTATTTTTTTCAAAGCTTCCCAGGTGATTCTGATGCCCATCCAGGCTTGGTACCCACAGGTATGCAGGAGACAGGGTGCCCCAAGCCATTCTCTAGCCTAGAAGTGCTCACAGTCTAAAAGGGGAAAGTAAATGGTACATAATTGTTAAATGCCAGAAAGAGATGCCACCAAATACTATCTCTTTGAGATTCAGGAAAGGGAGAACCTGGCCCAGAGGAGGTGCCTTGCAGAGGGCTCACTGGAATGAAAGAAAATCCAGAAAACGAGAGCTAAAGCCTCAACTCTGGAAAACATTACTACAGAAGCCTTTACGTATATTATGTCCATCAAAACTCACTCTGGGATAAATACTAGTCCTGCCCAGGTCATTCAGAAGAAGATAGTGAGGCCTAAAGAATCCAAGTAACTTTACTCAAATTTTCAAAGTCAGGTCCTCAGTCTCAGAGGACAGGTTTTAACCATCCAGCTAACACTCAGAACTTGGACCAGAGCAAAGGGGGAGGTGGGGAGAGGAGTATGAGAGAGGTTCCAAGGAATTTCAAGAAGTATGATTTCAACCCAAAGCTTCGCTCCCATCTTGCTATTAATGTCACCAGCATTCAGGATGACAACATGAAATCATCAGGATTGTGAGGGATTCTGAGCAGATATCATTCACATATGGCTGCAAAGACTGTAGGATGAGAACAGGCATTCAGGACTCACTGATGCTAATGAACCACGAATCATAGAAAGTCACTTAACTGAAACAACAGGAAAATGGAAGGAGGCTCAGAATTAGGAGCTCTCTCCTTCCTTCCACAGATCTAGCGACAGAATGAAGCAGTTTCCGCTTAATCAATTCCCACCTAATCAGAGAGCCATCTTAACACAGTGTCTCCCAGGGCAGCAAATTAGCCTAATAGTGAGTGACTACAGCAATCAGGACAGTATTGGCAAGGAGGGTGGGGATGGAAATATGCTGGGAAGAAAAGCAATTGGCAAGTGTTAAGGGGTTAAGTGATGTTTAACTAGCTGTTAAATTGCAAAGTGCTAAGCTTCTGTGTTCTAATACAGAAACAGTCAACAACGAGTAGAAATGAAGATGAAATGCATCATATTCTGTTTTTATTGTGCATCCTGAATGTGCATTCAGGTAGACACACAACTTATTTTTATCCCCATAAAGAGAAAGATGGAGGCTCCTTACCCCTATGTCATAGGCCATGTGGCCCCAGCTGTTATTAGACAAAAAAAAAAAAAAAAACCAAAAGACCCCTCTGCCCACCTTCTCCTCCCCTCCATTCTTTTCTCTTCTCTCAGTTTGACATGTAGGTCACCCGCAAGCAAGTGTCTCAAATCTCCAAGGCAGAGACCTTTGGCCCTGGAAACATTTGGAGCAGAAACAGGTGGTGTGGCCTGGAGCAAAGAGTCAAGAGAAGAAAATAGCAAAAACTGAAAGAAGGATCCCTGCACATGGAATTCCTATTTGCATTTCGCGTACTCAGCAGTTCTCCAGTTTTTCCACATCCCTTCAAAGGTTAGGTTCCCATATCATGTGTTGTGAGTAGGTCAGACTAAGAGGGTTTTTCTTTTATTATGCTTTCAGGCTGGATAATATTTCATAACCACATGATTGCAGGGCTGGGCTTAGCAGTGCTGTATTTAAGAGTCGATCACATATCCATCACTCAGCCTACATTTCAAAGACTGCTGAAATATTGCCCCTGAGGATTTAAGAGAAGCTGGTGATAGAATGTTTCCCTCTCCTAACTAACAACACGGTGAGGTCGGTTCCTAACACAATGCCAGGCCACCTGTGCACAATAAAAAGTCAACTCTAACTGGAAGATGGCCTGAGAAACAGTATCACAAAGTCCAGGCAGTAAATAAACCATTGATTCTCTACATCATGGTTAGACTATTTGTCCTAAAACACTACTTTGCACACATCGCAACCCCTGATCAAAAGCCTTCCTTGGGTCCCCATGGTCACCAGATGACCCCCAAGCTCCTGAGCAGGTTTTCAGGTGCTGTCCATTCTCCCCCCTCCCGTCTGTCACTTGCCTGCATGAACCCTCCGCTCCGGCCACGCCACTGGCCTCACTGTTCCTGGAAACACTTTTTGGGGCTTCCTTTTTCTCCCTTCCTTTGCTGACCTCCGCCTTCAAATGCCCTCTTCCCAGTTTGTGCTACCATGAGGCATTTAAAACCAGCTCAAACCCCACGTCCTCCAGAAAGCCGCCGCTTTTCCGGAAACTGCCTGCCCAGAAGCTCTCTCCCCTGATTCCCACGGGAGTCCTCAGCCGGCACCGTCCACAGACCGCCCTGCGTTGTGCTTTATTTATTTCCACATCTCCCCTACAGCCACCAGGTGGATTGTGACACTCTTGGGCACAATGTCTTGTCCTGGCTTCCCAGTGTCCCACTGTTCGCCTCACACAGTGAATGTTTATAAAGCTTTGTTGCCATCATTTTTCAGCCATCATCACTGTAAGACTTTGGTCCTCCCTAGTACTTAGGGTTTATGAGACACTTCTGTCTTTAAACCACCTTATTTCTCTTTCTTTCTGTCCAATCATTACCCTCTCTTTGAGCCCAGGCATGTGACAGGACTGCCAATTCACTCCGTCCCTAGGGCTGTTGAATGCACTTAATGAGTGTTTAACAGAGAAATCCTAAGAAGTGATAGCTAGGTCACAAAAAATCACCTTGGGTCCCACAGGGCCACGTGCAGTCTGCAGACAGGAAACAGACAAGAGGAGACGGAGATCAGCACAAAGAAGGAGGCGGCCGTGGCCCCTCTCCACTGAAGTCAGCGATCCCTACCAGAAACTAAAAAGCAAGCATCTGGAGAGAACATGCGCAAATACCGCGGAGAGCAGGAAACTGTGCATGTAACAAAAGCACAAAGGGTTTGTGAGAGGCAGTTTCACTCCCCCACCCCCAAATCACCAAAAGTGCAACAAGAAAAATCATGGCGTTTTCGCTCAGCACATCTGTTTTCAGTTACCTGTGCTGGAACCACCAACTTAACAGAGAAACACAGAGATCTCGAGCTGACTCTGGTTTAAGATTTGTCAGGACAAATTATGTGGAGATAGAGGGGCGGAGTGTGTAACCCTTGAGCAACTGCTGAACGACAGCCTTGTCTCGATAAGCCTCACGGATGACACTGTGGTGCACTAGGAATGGTACTACTGAACTTGACTGCTTTTCAAAGTAAAAATTTTTGGCTGGGTATGGTGGTGCATCCCAGTAACCCCAGTACTTTGGGAGGGCAAGGCAGAAGGATCGCTTGAGGCCTGGAGTTCAAGACCAGCCTGGGCAACATAGCGAGACCTTGTCTCCACACACAGAAAAAAAATTTTTTAATTGTTTTAAGTAAAAGCTGCCAAGGGATATACCACTTGATAAACCCAGCTACACATGTTGGCCCATCACTAATGAACAGATTAATTTTACCAACTGAAGCCACATGTTACCAATGAATTCCTAACGTAGTCTTTTCCCCCAACCTTACTCCATCTCACTACTATTAATATCTACCTAAACCTCTCCTGCTAAGATTTTGTTTTTCTTTATTTTAAAAAACAGTATTTCACTACTAGAATGCTCTTTATGTTAAATTCTTAAGCCCTGGTTCTCTTTGCAACATTGTCTCTCTAGACTTATAATGTAGGGTGGCATAAGAACAACAAAAAAAAGCATGGAGAAGATGCAATATGCCTCATAAAAATATTTCCAACAATGATGTTCCCAGCCAGGCATGGTGGCTCACACCTGTAATAACAGCACTTTGGGTGGCTGAGGCAGCAGGATAGCTTGAGCCCAGGAGTTCGATACCAGCCTAGGCAACATATCAAGACCCCATCTCTACAAAAAAATTTTTTTATTTTTTTAAAAATTAGGCTGGCATGGTGGCACATGCCTATAGTCCCAGCTACTTGGGAGACTGAGGCAGGAGGATCACTTGAGCCCAGGAGTTTGAGGTGACAGTGAGCAGTGGTCACACCACTGTGTTCCAGCCTGGGTGACAGAGCGAGACCTAATCTCTAAAATAATAATAATGCTCCCTATATTTCAATGAATTTGGGATCAGCACATCGTAGATAGATGCTGCAAAAGGGGAAAAGAGAGAGGAATTAATAGTGTTTACTCTTCTATACAACCCCTCCCTATCTGGTATCTGGTGTGTAGTTAAATAATAAAATACTGATATCATTGAGCTACTCTTTAAAACAGTGCTATATTAGAAAACCCTCCATACCAAAATCCGGACCCCTCCCTTATCAGACATTGTCCTGACCTACTCAAGCCTAATATGGTCCCCAAGCTTTACTTCCCCCTTTATTGCTCCTTTATTGTTGCAAACATGGTTCCAAGAGGGAAAATGTGGATGACGGGAGGTTGCTCGGTAGGTACAACGTGCATCGCTCCAGTGACGGATGCACCGAAAGCCCTGACTTCACCACAATGCAATATATTAATGTAGCAAAATTGCACTTGTACCCCAAGAATACATGCAAATAAAAAATAAGTTTAAAAAAAGAGGGAAAATGTAATTTTTAAAATCCACGTTAGTAACAGGGATCCCAATGATTACTACATTAAAGTTTTGTAAAAAACTATCACCTGAAATTATCAAAATATGTATTTATTTGCTCATTATTGTTATTCAGGTACTTGATTTGTCACACTTGCAACAGTTGTGCTTCTATTAAGAATATAATTATTTTGTAAGAAAACATTAAAATATTTACTATAGTTAAAGTCATTTCATGCTAGCAATTATTTATTAATTTTTTACTTGAATTGCTTTATATAGAAACATGGAGATTAATACTGAAATTTCAGTAGAATGAGTATTAAAAGATGTATCCAGAGGCTCTGCCCAGGGACTGGCATAAAGTTTTACAGGACTCAATAAATATTTATTGGTCAAAAAATGGATTGCATTCCATTTTGTTTGCCCCTAGAGGATTTCATCATAATGGGCTGTTTAAAATTTAATAGGCCTCACTATAATAAATTTTAACCAATACAGTATGGTGTCACTTGTCCTGTGTTGGACAAGGGTAACAAATCCCAAGACAGTGGTCATCAACTTCTCTCACCAGTCTCCATGTGCTGGCAAGAGAAACTAACCTTTCCTGTGGGTTGGGGAGAATCTAAGTGAAGCTTAGAAGCTTACACAAAAATACACTTCTAGAAAAGCATTCCTATGATGTTTCCTTCTCTTCTGAAAGAATTATTTTTTAAAAGTTTCCAAACAGATATAAAATACCACCAGCTAACTTGCCAAGTAATAATCTAGAAGATGCTATATTTTTAATTCATAAAAGCAGAGTCCTGTGGTATATTCTCCACCTACCAAAGTAGGTAGTTCCTTCCCTGACCATCCCTCTGGCTTCTCCTCTCCCTTGGAGTACTCAACTACTTCCACAGTTTTAACCACCATCTATACCAGTCATTGTTCAATCCCTTTCAAATAGTTCAGATTCACCTCCCCAAATGTCGAAAAGGTAAAAAGTTGGGCTGGCTCAATTCTTTTCCACCCAACCTTCTAAAATTCCTAACAACATGCGTCCTCTCTGTTTCACCTCTCAACATCCCAGGGTGGCCCTCAGGCCTGCCATAGACTCCCAGGTCCTCACTATGACACATCAGAACTAGTCCAACAGCCCCAGCAGGAACTCTCTAAACTGTGCCAGACTCATCCTCAAACACTTAAATACACACTGCTGCCCACCTCACACCAGCCTGTGACTGTAAACTTCTCAGTCTAGCATCCTACATGCACATCCTCAGCCACTGCTCCTCACTAAACCTTTCAATCTTCTTTCTCCAAAGGCTCCAAGTAAGCAGACTTAGTTGGAAAACAACAAACTTAGTTGGTAGATACTGCAGTTACCATATTTATACCAGAATCATCTCACATGGTTTTAGACCGAATGCTGATTTCACTCACATTAGCACCTACCAACAAGCCTCATAATATGAAAAGTTCACTGTAGATTTAAATGAGATTTAAACTTCCCTTCCACTGCTGGGAAGAAAATAAGGGAAAGTTATAAACAAGAAACTAGCAGTTTTAAATTACTAGGTGGCTTTTAGGGTAATATATCATATACATTTTCAATTCTAAGGAAAAAAACTTTGTCTGTATTCCTTTAATAGAGGAAATGCTAGTCAAACTATACTCCATTACATTATCTGCCAAAATACAGTTAGCAACTTAGCAACATCATTTCCTCATTATCCAAACACATCTGCTGATATATTCAAGAGGTACTGTACTCCCCATTGCTGGATTTGGAAATTACCAGGCTCAAAAAAAGAAATGTGGTGTAAATTACCTGGAAGTGATGTCTTATACAAGGGCTGACAATGGTTTTCCAGTTTTAGTTAAGCTAAATGACTCCAATTTTGCCAAAAAGAAAATGAATAGTAAGTTGGACAACTATCTTCCAAAAAGGTCCAGGACATTGTCTTTTTGCCAGATTGAGGGGTATGAGGAAGCTAAAGCCTGTTAGGGGGGGAAATCCTTTCAAAGAATTTACAGTATTGAAATGTCTATATTTTTTTCTAGAAAATAAAGCATCAGACATCCTACGAACAGGCATGTAACATGTTCATTTGATATACAATCATCTCCCAAAGTACCTCCAAAGATGGACAGACATCTACACCTAACAACACAAATAGATTAAACTCACCATAGTGAAATCATCTGCAAAAAACATGCAAGAACTGCACAAGGAGAATGAATGAATGAGGGTCACTCAGGCCTCTGGCAGGATAACAGGATTTCTCTGGGTTTTCCCTGCATTTTGGTTCCAGAGGTTTCCAACTATCATCCTTCAGGACATTCAGGACTAGGTCCAAGTTGCCTCACCATGAAAATCAAACAACAGAGGCCTTTTGCCAATTCTTAGAAGAAAAAAAATATATATGTGTGTGCCATATACTCTTCTTTAAGTTTACCCTTCCATTAATTTCTCCAAACCTTAGTGCCTACCACCACATGGCCAAACAAGAACTTAAGGCAACATACAGTCAAAAATTACACACACACACAAATACACACACACATATATATAAATACCATATATAGTGTATTTACATAAAATTCTAGAAATGATTCCACAAAAAATTTTTAAATGTTACATTTTAAGATATGAAGACCTTCACTACTTACAATAGAAATACCTTTCCTGCTAGTTAAGTAAGGCCACGTCCATATGACAAACAGTGATATCCTAATTTTGTGGCACTATGAGCAACATGAACCTCAAAGTCTCCTTAAGGGCTTCACTCTTTGAGCAAATTGGAGTATCACCCACTAGTCTCTAGTCAAATCTCTCGGCCCACCTACAACACATTCTGCAGGAAGCGATGAAGCTACGAGGACTGTGGCCCTGGTGAGCCACATTGCAAAATGCCCATCAGTGAGTTCCACAGACCCTCCCACTGCAGGAACATGGCTGGGGCCAGGGCAGCCAAGAGTTAGTCAACAGAACATGTCAGATGCCATAAAAAGCAACCTGTGGCACCCAGCTCCCACCTGCTCCCCTTCTGGGTTCTAATTCATACACGGCAGCCTGCCTGTGATGGAGCAACTGGAGGAAACAGGTTTCAAGTGTGGGAGGCCATGGGTTAAAAAGCAACTTGCCAAACTATGGGAAACATTCTAGTTGATGCTGAAGCTTTAATGCTTGGCTCTAATAGGGTAATGACTCTCACTATTTTCTCATAAACATGGTAAGTAGATTTTTACTTTCTCAAGAAGCTAAATCCTTTTGTGGCTTTATAACTTACTTCTATAACCAAGAGCCTCTTAAGCTATTAACAGCCAAGTGTCACATCCCTAAAGACTTGGCCTGTCTGTTAGTCTCAGGCATGACCCCTGTCACAAGTTTCTGCAAATTCGACCTTGGTTGAACAGATTACAGAAAAACAAAAAGGAAAGAACACAGAAAACCCCACTGTGACTGACATAGAACCTGTACAGAGCTTAAAGAGATCAATAAAATGATACAGTGTCAGTTCTGGGAAAAAAAGAACAGATTTCAGTGTGGTAACTTCTGGGAATCCTCTGACAAAATCAAGCTTTCCAGTTTTATCACTGAGTGCCAGTGGTAGTAATTCAACCACCCATTCCATCTCCCACACAAAATGCCTGAGCCCCAGAGATAACTCTGGGTGAGTTTGATAGTGGTACCACCCAATTTATAAAGTAAAGACACAAGCTGGCCAGTTTGGCACAAGGCAGAAAGCACTTCCATTTGAAGTTGGTTGGCCAATGTAGTCATTTGCTGCTCTACAAGGGTCCTCCATGACACTACCAAAGCACGTTATCCTTTCCAAACATCTTTTCCCTCAATGGATTCCAGTCCCACCTGGCAAGAAAGTTTAGCATATTTCTATTTAATATTAGTTGTCTCAGTTTGAAAGCAATATGATTTTATTTAATCCAAAGATTTCCCTAAATGCTATCAAAATAGCAAACAAAGTTGGCTTTAAAATTCTTTAAGGAGTACCTAAGGACAGAAAGAATTTCTACTTCCACCACTTTGATTTTTTTTTTAATGCTTCTCTTTACTTCTCCCAAGAATACTAACTTAATTTTTTAAGTGCAAAATGCTTTTTTGCTTATGAAACTGAACCATTTGGTTCCTATTCAAACTTTTGAAAAATATGTAACTTTGGTGAGCATGAAAAGACCACAGAATGGAAAATCTCTAACACCCCTTAAAGTTTTGAAATTCTTTTATCCTCTTATATCCCATTTAAAAAGAATCTATCCAATTATATGACATTCTGCAAAAGACAAATCTATGGAGACAGATAAAGGATCCGTGGTTGCCAGGGGTTAGGGATGGATGAGTAGGCAGAGCATAGAGGATTTTCAGGACAGTGAAAATACTTTGTATGATACTACAATGGTGGATACATGTCATAATACATTTGTCAAAACCCACAGAATATATAACACCAAGAGTGAACCCTAATGTAAACTATGGTCTTTGGGTGATCATAATGTGTCAGTGTGGGTTCATCAATTGTAACAAATGCACCTTGCTGGCGGGGATGTGGATAGCAGGGGAGGCTGTGTTGGGGAGGGACAGGAAGTATATGAGAACTCTCTGTACTTTCTGTTCAATTTTGCTATGAATCTAAAATTGCTCTAAAAAATAAAGTCTATTTTCTAAAAATTTATACCTTCTAGATGTCCTAAATAAAATAATGGTATTAATGTATACCCTTCAAATGAAAAAAAGTGGGTAAAATAGTTAAGGAAGAGGTTAATTCTCCTGCAGCCAGAAAAGGAAAAGTGTAAGAACAAGCCACGATGCTGCAGAGCCTGCCTTGTAACTCACAGCACGCTTGGCAGAGAGGCTGTGTGTTTCTGTTTGGTCTAGAGATGAGCAAGAGAGGAACCAACAACAGTAGTCATCAGACACCAGCATTCTCTTTGAAGAACCATTTTAATGCTATTAAACCCTACACAAAAAAAGCCAGACAAATCCATCCAACATACACATACAACCATACCTCGTTGTGAATTTTATATCTAGATATTTTACCCCAGTTTTCTGTAAAATAACTGCTATATATAATATCTATTTTCAATTTAGGGTATCAGGGGACTTGTTAGCTAATTCAGGAATCAACAAAACAAAGCAGCTGTCAGATGTACTCCCTCAAACCCAAAAATTTGGCATTTGCCCAAAAATCAGTTATGGATGTAGGACCTGTGCCTTTAAATATGAGAAATTAGCTTTCTAATACCCTCGTATTCTAATCACATTTTAAAATCTAATGAGAAACACCATGACTTACATCCTGCTATTATTCAATCAGCTGCAGAGAGAAGAACATAAGGAGGCACACAGAGACATCATTCCACACATCCGAGAGGGATTCTCCGTGAGCATCAAATAAACTTGCAAATGTTAGAGAGAGGAGTTGCCCAAACCTTCACACGTACAAAACTGACTTTCATCAAGTATCTAACTCACTGGAATTGTCCTACTGAAACACAGACATCAGGAAAGAAATGTTATTTGGGTTTATTAAAATATCTTTAACTGAGAACAGGCATAAAGACATATTACATTTTCTCTCTACCTTACCTTCAAAAGTTAAAGTTTTATCATTTATTAGCCTGCTTTTTCCAAATTGCAAGTACAGGCTTTCAAAAGTGAGATATATTGCCTATGAGACTTGTCTAATGTGTCTGTCGTTCACACGTGAGGTGACCTGGTGACCCATACCTGGACAACTGATGGGACTCCAAGGGACATGGAAATGGAGGCCACCCCCGCCCATGGTGACATCAGCTCTTCCTGGGTTCCCATGCTGGGGGCTTTGTACCCTTGGAGCACAACAAGACTTTCTAAGGGGTTTGTGAGCACGGGCTGCTTTGTGGGAGTCACACTCCAGCTCCTCACCTCCCATATGTACACTTCTGAAGTGCACCTGCCTGTGGTTGGGGGGTCACACTGTTGCTTTTTACACACTTCCCTCGTCATCTTCCTTCTCACACTTGAAAGGCAGACACACCTCTTACCCATTCTGATTCTGACTGAGGGAACTTCCTCCCAAGGTGTGAAAGGTCCTGGTGCCAAAGAAAGGATTGATTTGGAGATTCAAAGTCAGGAGCACTTCCTTTAATTAAAACCCCCTGTGTCATTCCAGCAATAAGCTATGTTCTCCACAAATACATGAACTAATTTTTTTTTATTTTATTTTATTTTTTTTTTGAGACAGAATCTCACTGTGTTGCCCGGGCTACAGTGACTGCCGTGGCGTCAGCCTAGCTCACAGCAACCTCAAAATCCTGGGCTTAAGCGATCCTACTGCCTCAGCCTCCCAAGTAGCTGGGACTACAGGCATGCGCCACCATGCCTGGCTAATTTTTTCTATGTATATTTTAGTTGGCCAGATAATTTTTTCTTTCTATTTTTAGTAGAGACGGGGTCTCGCTCTTGCTCAGGCTGGTCTTGAACTCCTGACCTTGAGAGATCCTCCCGCCTCGGCCTCCCAGAGTGCTAGGATTATAGGTGTGAGCCACCATGCCTGCCCTTGAACTAATTTTTTTTAAAAAAAAAGAACACCCCATCAAGAGATCAAGAAATGTATTTCAAATAAAAATTCTTTCCTTTGCATGTTTTATTAATGATTTATCAAATTTTATAATATAATTATGGTTTGATGAATTCTTAATAATCATTATAAAAATAAACTCAGTCTAGAAATTTATTTAACTCTTAGCACCTTAGGATCATATGTTTATTGCAAAGTATCAAAGAATAATCCAGTTTTTTTTAAATATTACATTTGGATAAAAGTCTGCATAAAAAAGTAGACTGAAAGCATAAGTTCAAGGAGAAAAGTTGTAAAATTTCCAACTATCAAAGAAGTGCTTGTTTGTGTATTTATTAAGTGGTGATGGGGCACAACAAATCACAATAGTGGGCCAAGAGCAGTGGCTCATGCCTGTAATCCTAGCACTCTGGGAGGCTGAGGCAAGAGGATTGCTTGAGCTCAAGAGTTCAAGGCCAGCCTGAGCAAGAGTGAGACCCTGTCTCTACCAAAAATAGAAAAATTAGCAGGGCATGGTGGCATGTGCCTATAGTCAGGAGGCTGATGCAAGAAGATCACTTGAGCCCAAGAGTTTGAGGTGACAGTGAGCTATGATGATGCCACTATACTCTACCCCAGGTGACAAAGCAAGACTCTGTCTCCAAGAAAAAAAAAAAAAACCACAGTAGTGTTTAAATTCCATTTAATACATTTTAAACATTGATATAATGTTTTCATTTTAAAAGTCAATATGTACATTATGTCTGGAATTACATCCTTTGTATGTTTCTAACCTTATGATGAAAAACTTCAGATATCAACCTCAAAAATGTACAAGGGGATACACAGTTTTCAAAAATCTTTTGGAGGTGGCAGTTGGGGTAAAACATGTTGCAGTGAGCTGCTGGTGAGCATTCGATGGCCAGCGCTGCCTCCTTTGGCAGCCCTACTAAGCTAGATACAGCCCACATTAACAGCAACTTCCTGTGCAAGTCTTTAAAGAGCTGTCCCAGTTAAGGCCTGTCTAAAATCCTCAGAATATAAAAAATGATGAGCAAAACATTTCTTCCTGTACTATTTCCTTGACTGGGCGGGGGCAGGGTTGGAGGGGAGGCTGTCCCAGATATGTTCATGTCATGACACACTAAGCCATCAACCACAAATTCTGGATTATACAAGTTAACAAGGCACCAAGATAAAAAATCCACCAAAAAAATTTGACAATATTTTCTACCACCAATCCTTTTACTAGGGCTATTTACCTGATGACAAATTAATCACTTCCTGTCCTTCCTCTCTTCATAGTAATGATTCCAGGAGGAAGAAAAGAAGGTAAATAAAGGAACTGAGAAAAATGATGGAGAAAGGGAAAACAGAGCCACAGAGACTGGCACTAGATTCATTCAACAGGTATTGCTGATCTACTACCGGGTTAGCCAGAGCCCAGTATGCTGAAAAGTGGGGGTGCAAACAACTTCCCCCAGAAGTGAAGAGCAAATGAATGGCTTAGCTACAACCTTCCCAAGTCACACACTCATCAAGAGGCTAAAAAGGGACTGAAACCAGAAGTGAGAGGCTCAGTGAAGAAACCCTCCCCCATCCTTATAAGAAGGAAAATGAAAGTGCTCATTAAACACATCTGCATTTTGATGCATCTAAAGATTAGGCAGTTCTGTGACAAATATTCCCTTCAGATGGCCAATTCCAGATACTTCTCATGAAATTCTAAAAAAAAAAAGAGACAAGACAAAGCACATTATGGAGGTATTTAGGGAGTGAGGGCGTGGGAAAGCCTTAGTATTTCAGACTATTACCAGTTACAAGTGTTTTCAAAGAAGAATGAAGTGCCACAGTCTTGTGTGTATCACAAAGATCTTCACCCAAAGGGGAACAATGAGGCAATATCCTTTTGGCTTTGTACACAATGGCCTCCCTCTTCTAGACCAACTTAGAAGTGGGTGATACATTCTAATCTGGATAATGCAGATGATATGACACTAGAACCACATAATAATTACCCAGGCGGCAGCCTTCAGTCTTCTATCACAGGGTGTTTATACAGTGTTGCAGGCTGTACCCTAAATATAACAGTAGAACCGACACGTGATTTCATAAGTGCTGTTTAAGAACAGGACAGGCAAATGAAATGCACCTCAAACTGAGCCAGAAAAAACAAGAGCTCTCTCTACCTCCACTAAGAATCAGCAAGCTAAGTAATGACTGCTGGCCTCAGTTTTTGCCTATGGAAAACGGGGCTCTAGTTTGCCTCCTGTCTCTTCCAGACAATTTATAATATTGTTCAGAAAATGTTGGAGGTCCCCAGAGAGCTCAGGTACTGAATCATTCTCAATGTTTTCTAAAATTATACATTCATTTCTTTATAAATCTTCTTTATAAGCAAGTATCTTCAGTCTTAATTCTTTCTCTCTGAAGGATCAGAAGAGAAAAATGAAGGTAACTTTTAGATGAAGGATAACATGTGTTGATTAACCTTCATTCTGGCCTCACTAACCAGTTCAAGGTGCACATCTTCTTCCAAGATCAAAGGGAACTCTGGGCCTAGAAGGAGTTTTATAATAACTCAAATGACCCTGGAAGTGCAAGAGCAGGAGACAGATTCTCTTTATAATTATAATGAAATGAACACTGGAAACCATACACACACACACACACACACACACACACACACACACACACACAAACTTATAACTCACAGAAATTAGAAATTACCATATTTAGCTTCAGAGAGAAACTTCTAGAATAATGAGAAACATTAGACAAGTAGACAGTATTAATATTCATTTTTTAATTTGACAATTTCCATTTGTAATAACTGTACCTTTAAAATATGTTTCCTTAAAATTGGTTTTCTGTAAAATTAAAGCCATTTCCATCCCCATATTAATCTAGAGTCTCTACATGGGGAATAGAAAATATTAAGATTTTTGGTTTGTTCTCAGATATAAGAAGAAAAATGTCCTCCCCACATGTTGGATCTTTGAGTGCATCAAAAGTACATATCAACTGTTTCTGAGTCCACATCTGGTGTCTAAAAATCCAATTTAAAAGGCAAGTGATTTAAAATATAAACATATGGTTTCCTTCTCTACAGCGATTCCTAGAGGGAGAAAAAAAATCTAAGCACAAACAATTGTTTTAAAGAGGATTTTTTTAATTAAAAACATACCAAAAAAGCTAACTAAGCTTCTACTTTCTCCTGGAGAAAATAATAAAAGCAAGAATTCCCATCTTAATCTAATTAACTCTAGATCAAAGTGCACCTTAGGTAATGCTAAGACTCTAAGAGTGTAGCATTCAATTTCTGAAGAGTATGATCCCAAGTCTGCCCTTGGGTTAGAGCAGAGATTGGCAAATTTTTTCTATAAAGGGCCAGAGAGTAAATATTTTCAGCTTTGCTAACCCTACAGTCCCCGCTGCAACTACTCAACTCTGCCGTTGTGGCAGCCACATAAACAAATGAGAAAGGCATTCCAATATGACCGTATTTATGGACAAAGAAATTTGAATTTTACTTAATTTTTATTGTTCCAAAATACTATTTTTTGATCCTTTTCAAACATTTAATAATCCAAAAACCATTCTTAGCTCACAGGCCATTTAAAAGCAGATGGCAGGCCTGATTTGGCCCGTGGATAGTAGTCTGCCAAGCCCTGGGTTAGAGCTATGGAAGGCTGGAGCAGCTGCAAGATAATCTAAACCAACATCCTCATTTCTTAGAGGAAACTGAGGCTCAGAGAGGTGGAATGACTGGCCAGGGTCTCATAGCCAATTTGTAGCAGGAATGGAGTTGAGAAAAATACTATTCAGTTTCTGGAAAGGCTGATCGAAAAGGTAAAGAAATGATGATGAAATTTCCCTGAGTTCAACTCACTAAGACAGGCGATGGGGTCCTTAGAACCAGAGATGTCACATGAACCTAGTTACTAGTTCTAGGAGCTCCCAACACCCACAAACCCACTTGTAAAATAATTTATTATCTGCTGATCATCACACTGACTCCGAAGGTTCTGTGTCAGCCAGAACCCACGAGCCTGATTCTTTCCAGCCTTCTGAGCTACACAACTATGTTCATTTCTTTTGCAGCTTAAGTACTAACCTCCACTTTGGTATTCCAATCCTAGAACTCCAAGAAATAAGTATCAATGTGGCTGAAGAGCAATGATCAATGTTAATTATTTCAAAGAGCAAAGTACAGCAGGTGATGACCAATTTAGCTTCAAGTTCAAGAGTATCTCTAACACTCATTTCAGAAACTAACATAGTCAACCTCCTTCCCACCCCTAATTCCTTCTCTCTCTTTTTAAATGTTTTTCTCTTCCTATTTTTCTTTCTTTATTCTACCTTTTTTGGGTATCGATTCTCATTTTCACTTTCCTGTGACCCTTTTTATTTTGCCCTATATCTCAGCTGAGTATAACCTCTGACTGAAATGCATTTTTAGAATTAAAATACATGCACATATCCAATGACATTTAATTTACCTGTTCTTTAAG
Source organism: Lemur catta (assembly GCF_020740605.2). Taxonomy (NCBI): domain Eukaryota; kingdom Metazoa; phylum Chordata; class Mammalia; order Primates; family Lemuridae; genus Lemur; species Lemur catta. Next base: position 34,046,230 of record NC_059135.1, on the reverse strand, counting down.
TAGCATTCTATAGCGTTAAAAGAAAAAAAAAAAACAACTTAAAGTAACTTTTTACACTGTATTCTTCATCTAACTTTTTTAATTATATTTTTTCAGATAAGTTTATGGTTTTCTACCCTGTTATATATTCACTCAAGATTTAAAATGTTATAGTAATGTTTTTCAGACATTCTGCAATGATGATTTTTTATGAAGATTGCTCTATCTACAATTTTGTTTTTACACACTTCCTCAAAAAGACAATTTTATACTTCTGTGAAGAGGAAGTAGCATTCTTATAAGTAATTTTCAGGTTTTTTTTTAACAACTTAGATCAAGAACTGCAAACTCCTCAGAATCTTTTCAACACATTTAATCCTCCTAGATCTACCTAAACATAAGATTCTTCAGTCAAATAAACTAAGTCAATTAATTTGATAAAACCAAAATGAAAGAAAAATGGATTTCCTAAAGTTGTAGGAACCAAAATGCTATGATTCAAACCTAAGTATGGAGATTTCACACAAAAATGAAACAAACAGAAACTCTTTTTTCCAATGTTGTTTAAGTTAGAGAGAAAGAAGATCAGATGAAAGGTCATAAATCTAAAACAAAAACTAACTAAAATCATACTTTCATAGAGCTGAAATTGACCCTAGAAAATTGATCTCTTTAATTTGACAAATGAGGAACCAGCCCAAGACTCAGGGACTATTTTTTGAGTGCCAGCCAAAGGCCACTTGCTATACAAAGGTTTTTCCCACTTGATTGTCACAACTTCCCCATAAAGTAAGTATTGCTATACCCATTTTATAGTCAAGGAAAGTTGTGTCACAAGAAGACTGACACCTCTATTAAGAGCAGAGCCATGCTTATAGCACAGATTCTCTAGATATCAACTTCAGTATTCTCTTAGCTACACCACTCACAGGGACTATTTCTGGAAATTGTTCAGTAAGATACCACAATATTTTAAAATGTTATATATACAATAATACAATACCCTAAAACTTTAATATATTAGACTTTTTGCTAAAAAATAAAAAGCAGAGCTCCTTAAAAGAAGATTGTTTCTTCTTGGCTGCTAAGAAAAGGAGCATTAGCAACTAAATGTTACATTCACCTTCTGGCCCCAAGACATAATTACACTGAAGCTCCAAAGTACCTAAAACCTTGGTCATTTGGCTTCTAAATTACTCAAGACGATACCATTTACTATTGTCCCAGTTGGCTATTTCTTAAGCTTATGGTCTATGCTTAAATCTGGACTCCATTAAGAAGGACATGGAAGGATTTTCACACTTGTAGAAATAAAGGAAGCTATTTCAGCATGTCTAAAATAATGCTGACACCACTGATGGCAATAACCAACACCCACTTCCTGTGCAGGTAAGAAGAGAAGCAGGGCAGCCGAGGTCATTACAATTGAGACCTTGTAACTGATTCTTTACACAGTTTAAAAGGAAACATAGTTAAAAGTCAATGTAACAAAGTGATTTTTGGCAACTCTAATATCTAAATTCCCTTCAAAATATCTTACACTGAAATATTTTACAAGGACAAGCCAAATCCAGGTCTTTCTAAAAACACACAAGATGGGATTCTAAGATCTCCAAATGTCTGATCTGAGTTATAAAGCCAATTAAATTAAGTCCATGGATGTGTAGACCTCACAACTAGCTCAGAAACATATTTCTTTGGGCAGCAAAACTAGCAGAATCATGTGCTTTTTTGACAAACAATCGAAAAGGAGTCTAATAACAACTTTACTGAAGACATTCTGTCAAGTGAGACTGGAGGGCTCTGGAGGGGCATGAAGGGAACAGGAAGAAGTAAAAAGAAAAGAGAAATAGCTTCCAAAAAGAGTGAGTCACTTAAATTGTTAGGTGCCCTGGGCAAACGCTAAAAGTGTTGTGGTTTTGTTTCTTGTTTTGTAAGAGGACTCTCTTTTTAAACATAACCACAATATCACATTCACACTTTAAATCATCAAATATCCAGTCAGTATGCAAATTTCCCCAATTTTCCCACAGAAGCATGGAGGGGGGGTGTTTAAATCAAAATGCAAATCTATTCATTGCAATTAATTTACATGTATCTTAATTCTCTTTTAATCTATGTATTTACATAATATTTCCTCTCCATCTCTTTTTTATCTTGCAATTGATTTTTTTAAATGGGGTCACTTTTTTTTTGTAAGTGTCCCATAGAGTGGATTTTGTAAAGTAATTTTGTATTTAATAAATATGTGTAAGGTTAAAAACAAACCGTCTCCAGACCATCAATGTCCTGCACCACAAAAACTATCTGGGCTTTAACTAAAGTCCTTGCTGCTCCAGAACACGTTTGTTCACAAAATATTGCCATTGCAAGTAATGTACCCAACATTCTCTGCAAGCAGGGGGTATCATGGAGACAGAAGAACCCATAAGGCAAGTCCTTACTTTAGGCTTTAATACTTTCAGGGAAAAGAAGGTAGGTACAAATTAATTTGTAAAAGATTGTGCCTGTGCAACAGATGGAAACCACGAGTTTTGCCCAGGCACAAACTCATTAATTCACGTTTCCAGGAGAGGACGTGTAGTAGCTATCAGAAGAACCCAAGTGAGAAAGATCTGTTAATACACAAACTCCTCTCCTGCCCAGTTTGAATGTTGGATATTTCTTTCCTTACCTCTTCATCCTACTAACATGAACCCTGTGACTCAGTAAATTTAGTCCCGAGGTTACCTGGCAGGTACGTGGCCTGTCACTGGGTTGCCTTCCCCCCTCATCTGTTGCCTAAATCATTCCCATCCTCAAGTATCAGCTGGACTCCCTCCAGCTTCCTGAAGCCCCTCTTGCTGACTCCCCCATCTCTGGACTCCGGTAGTCCCTAATCAGTACCCCCATAGTCTAAACCTGCACTACACCTGGACTGAGAGCTGTTTCACATGCAGCGTATGTCCAGTAAACATCTGATGAGGGCCGTTCATGTACAAGGCATTCCATATCATTTCTCTACTAACTAGACCATAAGCTCCCCAGGGAAAAGGACCCCTTGTGACACCACGCCTATTTCAGGAAGCCAGAGCGTAATGGCTAAAAATCTGCATGTTGGAGTCAAGCTTGCCCAGATGGGAGTCCCAGAGCCATGTGACCCTGAATAAAATTACTTAACCTCTCTGTTCTCATTTCCCTCATCTTGAGAATGAAATGATGATAACCACTGTCACTGAAATGTTAGAATTAAATCACATAAAGCATGATTATTGTCTTGTCTCCTCAGTCCCAATTCTATATGTCCAGGTTTCTAATGATTTTTTGGTACCTGTTCTTACCTGTCCTTACCCTTTATGGAAAGAAGGAGAGCAGAGAGCCCAGCAGAGTCACTGCTGCATAGATGGAGCTCATTAAACACCCCTGGATTGCCTGAATACATAGGAGACTCAATCTCACAATATTTAGGGTCAATATTTCCCATTCCCTAGTGTCATCCTGATCCTTTGCCTGTAAAGACATGGAACTCGCTCATAATGAACCACAGCGTTAACTATCCCCCAAAGAGGGGAAATATAACCAGAAAAGAAGACAATGCCTAATCTTTTACCTTTTGATAGGGCAGAAAACTCTCTCTTACTTTTGCTTAAATGGAAATGTAATATCCCAGTATACAGATGGAAGCTGTTTACAGAAGTGTTTCTAATTTTTTTGTTTGAGCACTTCATGAGTAAAAAACATTGGAACAGGTACATATATACACACATATGCATATTTACTTCATTCACTTAACAAATCTTTATTGGGCATTTACTACATGCCTTACCCTGTTGTAGGTGTTGAACATACGGCAGTGAAAGAACCAAGCTAACATAATAATCTTTGCCCTGTTATCTGTATCTCTCCTACACACAAGTTTTTATGTTAAAAATGGGGGGAAGGGGGAAAATATATGGTAGGAGGGATATGTACCATGGAGAAAAATTCTAAAAGGTGGACAGGAAATGTGGGGTGGGCATTTTAAATAGGGTGGCCAGAAAGGGACTCCCTGAGAAAGTAAGAACTGAGGAAGGACCTCAAAGGTCAAGGTGAGCCATGCAGACATCCGGGGAAGAGGTGCACAGGCAGTGGGAACAGCAGGGGGCCTGAGGCAGGGGTGTAGCTGCCATGTGCCTCAACAAGGAGGAGGCCAGTGTGGCTGGGGCAGAGGAGCCCATGAGGGGATAAGAAGAGATAAGTGGAGGGACTGAGTGGAGGGGGCCCAATGGGTCACTTCAATTACCTTAGCTTTCACTCTGTGTGAGGGTTTTGCGCAGAGGAGTGACAATAAACCATCCTGCTCATCCCTAGGGTACAGGCCCCACTCACCTTTGGAGGCCATTGTTTAACAATAATTGTTTGGTTGATTTGCCCCAGCTGACCTGCATTGCTGCCTGGTTTTCTGTGTTTACACTTCTCCTGTGCTCACTTTCCCATCTTTCTCCTCATCTTGCCAATCTTAGATACGAAAGCAAGTCTCCTCCACAGAAACTAATCATATCTGTACACACAGAGGCTTCTTAAGGAAGTCTGTGACCATGTCAACTGCATTCAACTCTGGGCCAACAGTTGAGAAATGAACCTGTTAGACCCAGGTGTTATTGTGGAGTTCAATGAAACAGGATTTTGCCTGGGAGAACCCAGGGCATTTGCTAAAGCAGCACCTCTGAGGAAGGTTAAGGTGGCCCCAGCTTACCGCAGCTCAAGAGCCAACCTCAGGGTCTACATGGATTGTTCCCCTGGCCCTGCAAGAAGCTCAAGAGGATTCTCAAAGGACCACACTGAGAACATCCCCAGGGGTTCTGTGTCCCCACAGCCAGGCTCCTGGAGATCCCAGGAGACAATCTTCCTGAGGAAAGGACCTCTGACCCTCAGGCAGAACTCAAGATGTGTTTATCAGACCTGGAAAACTCTGGAGCTCCCACCACCATGAAGAGGGCGTGGGGAAATCAGAAGTTCATGGAAGGCAGATACTTTCTGAAACAAGATCCCATGAGTTGAGAAGAGACTGACACTGAGACATGTGGAGAGTTTTCTTAGAATCTTAGACCGTGAAAGAATTTGGAGGATTCTCTACCCACTCTCATTTTACAGACAAAGAAACAAAGGCCAGGACTTACCCAAAGCCATACAACTATTAGAACCATCAGTAGGATCCAGGTCTTCTGATTCTCAATCTAGTGCTATTTTTTTAAATAAACTGAAGCAAACAAAAGCAATTCAATATTGAAACTTTTAGAGATGGTTAGAATCTGATTAAATTTCCATGTCTAGGCCTCAAAAAGATGTTTTTACAAATCTCTCTAATTCTACTGGAAGCTCTGGAAGCTCCCTTAAGGCAAAATGGTCTTGTGTATTAAAGATACCTTAGAAAGTTATACTGGGATGTTTAAGATTCACTGAGGTGGGAGTGAAGGGACTCTAGGCACAAGAAAACCAAGAAATACAAGCAAACATTGGCTTAGTAAAGCCTGAAACAGCCCAAAGGTGCACTATATACTTCTTATTAGTGTAGCTCAATTAATAGAGTTCTAAACAAATTTTCAGTTTTCAAAATAGGAGGAGGCAAGTGATTCTTGAAAATGATGAATATCATAATTAAAAACTAGATTCATGAATCTTTAATTTTAACCTCTTGGGTTTTCAATTTTTTTATAAACATGAACACTGATAAGAGCAAATACCTTCTCTCCCAACCTCTGAAAGCAGCCAGAGCCAAATAAATATTGGTAAAGTGTAATCAAAGGCTACTCTATAAAGTGAGTAACCTATTAAATGGATAATCTTGGACTATCTATAAATTGAACTAGGGAAAAGAATGAGAATCAGTGCCTCAGTCATTGACACAGGTTAAAGCTCTCTTCTTAACCTGAAGCTAACTGTCTGACTTTGTTACCTGGAGAGCCACATTAGAGCTCATCTGCAAATACACCCTTCATGGCCACATTTGTAAGAAAGACTATAACACGGAACCGTGTAAGAGCACTCGTCCCCATCAGAGGGATGGAGTCACAGAAGGGAGAGAGCAGAGCTGAGGCACTGTAAAGACATCCCGTCCAACCTCTTTATTTTACAAAGATGAGCCTGGAGCCCATAGAGGTTAATTTGACTTGCCAAGGGTTGGCTAATGCACAACATATGCCCCCTCTCCCTTGTCTTACACCCACAGCAAACACTGACAATCAATCATAACACTTTCCCCCATCCTCAACTGCAAGAGTCAGAATGCCTCTACCAGATAGCTCCTGCCACCCCTTGACCAACTAACCGATCAGAACCGATGTGTGAGATGGAAGCCATTTTCCAACTCTGGCCTTGCACCAGGTCATGAAACAATCTTTGTAATACCTGCTCCAGTGTCGACCTGACTCAAAACAGAGTGACTGGTCTGCTAGTTGAACTAGACCACCATCACTGTCAAGCCTGAGGTGAGAGCAGTCTGTGTGATGTGACCATACATGCAGTTTGCCTGGGACAGTCCTGGTTCCCATCTGTCTCCCAGCTCAATGTTTAAGAGTACTCCCTATCATTCTCAAAAGTGTCCAGTTTGGATGAAAATTTTATGGTCATCCTAATTCTATGTAACTCCTAATCATCTACAAATATTTATAAATATTTGTTTGACTGCATGGTATGTCAGGAAAAAAACACTGAACCAGTCACCAGTAGTTTTCACATACAAAGAGGCTTTCAAATAATACAACCCCAAACGGTCTTTGAAAGGGCCTTGGGGACCACTGTTCAGGCCAATCCTTTTTATATATTATATATATACATACACACACACACATATATATACACACATATATTTTATATATACTAAAGTATACCTTCTATACTTTAGTAGCCTATAAAAATTCACATTATCTTGTTGAAATATAAATCTTTTTAAAGAATGTTTCCGTCCTATTTCTGGTACAAACAATTGTGCCTTTCTGAGCTTATATTTGCTCTCTGTTTAGGGAAAAAGAAGAAGTAAAAGTTGAAATTTAAAAAGTCAATCAATCCAGGGCTGGACCACGTGTGCTGGTATTGGACTTTTGCTAGAGTAGTCTAGTCAATCACATATTTAAGAGAAATATAAGTTTATTTGGAAAAGTCATCAGTCTATAGAACACAGAGATCAGCCATATGTACAAGTGAATGATACTGCTATTATCACATAGAAAGTTCAAAAATTTTAGCTGACTGCCTAGACAGAAGCCTAGAAGAAAACATATCAAAATGTCAAGAGTAGTTATCTCCAACTGTAGAGGACTATGGATGGTTTTAACAGTTTTTCTTCTTGTTTATCCAGCTTTCTGATTTTCCTATAATGACCACTATTTATTTATTATGTAAAAAAAAAAAAAATCACATCATTCACCAGGGTGAGGAGGTGGAAAGGCTAATGGGACAAACCAGGCACAAGCCAGGAAGGAGTAGGGGCCTCAGAGCAGCTCCTTACTCTGAACAGAGATGGGTCTGGCCTCAAGAGGTAGAAGGAGCATGGGGAATGCTGCTCATCCACTGGCTTCCCTGGAAATAGGAGCAGGCACCCATTAGTCCTACCACTGCACTGCCCTTCCAACTATGAAAAGTATAGCCTTGTAGTCAGCCCCACCTGTGCAATCAGACTGCCCAGGTAGGACACTGTGCTAGATCACTTACTGGGCGTGTAACCCAAAACAAGTCAATTAGTCTCTCTGTTCTTGTTTTCTCACCTGTAAAATAGGAATCACATCACCGCCTACCTCCTAGTGTGGCCATGTGGGTTAAGAGACATGATTCATGCCAAGGGCCTAGCATACAGTAAGAGCACAATAAATGTAAGCCATTATTAAGTCTCTGCCATGGAACACCAGCCCTCAAGCGCACTCTCAAAACCATGTGACTGGGTCCCAAAGCAACCAGAAAAGGGTCAAAAGAATAAAGCCTTTCTATTTCCTTCTTCTCTGCCAAAGGCAAGACTGAAGCATAGTGTTTGCTCTAAGACCAGTGCTCTAGAGAGTGATGGAAAAACAAGGGCAGCCCAGTAAAATATGTAACACGTCCCAAAGCCCCACACTATGGACCAGAAGTCCCATTTTCAAAGTTAAAGGATTTCTAGTCTCTTGCCGCTGCCAATGGCTGCCAGCCACTGCCTTTGGCAAGGAGGTGAGTGACTCAAGTGTGAACTAGGACTTGGCAAGGGGACATGAAACCAGAAGGCCTCCAGGCAGGAAGCTCCAAAAGGCCACCTGCTGAAACAGTTTGTCTACAGGCAGCCTTTGAGGTGGAGGTAGTGCTCTGCTGTCATTAACACATTCAGGTAAGAACAGTGGACATTTCAAACATTCAGCAGGACTTACCACCCTGGCTTCATAACTTTGAAAAAAAAATTAGAGGGAGATACCCAGGCTGAAGATAGGATCACACACTTAAAAATCACTGCAGTGCCTTAACTATAAGACATTAAAGAACATCTCCCCCAAAAGCCATATTAAATCAAATTGCAAAGAGTTTCATGGCTATCTTGAGCCAAAATCTATTACATTTATATGTAATAAAACTTTCCACCACAAATTTAAAATTATCTCATTTTACCAAAGATATAAATAAACCTCTTAATGTCCATCTATGAGGAAATAATTACATTATTATATTCACGACACAGCTGAGTGTGTTCTATGCTGCATAGGGTGACCAATTTCTCCCAATCTGCCTGAAATTTTGCCAGTTTTAGCCCCACATGCTGGGAAACCCATCAGTCCTGCACAAACCAGGATGATTGGTCCCCCAACACTGCAAGAAAAATGAAGTGTCTCAAGAAGAGGAAAACAGAAGAAACACAGTTACAAATGCAGAAGTGCTAAATGCCAAATTTGTTTGTTTGTAGCGATAGCTCCAAGTTCCTTTTCACAGCAAAAAAAAAAAAAAAAAACTAAAAACCACGCTGGCCTATCTCTTTTCTCTTCCTTTTTACTCTCCTAAAACAGAGTTGGGAAAACGCATTTTCCTCTCTAGCAAGATTGAGAGGTCACTGCAGGACTGACTGTTGAAGTGGTGTCCACCTCACCTAGCAAGCTCCTGTCTGTACCCAGCATTAGCAGGACAGAAAATGTCATCATTTGTCACCCCTTGGCCACATGTAAAGACAAACCAAGACAACTTGTGATTCAGGTTATCAACAGCAAGGATATGTCCTCAACTAAAATTCCTAGCAAAAATCAAGATTCACCTCACAAATACAGCATTTAAGAGATGAGGGAGGACCAGCCTGAGCAAGAGCGAGACCCCGTCTCTACTAAAAAATAGGAAGAAATTATCTGGCCAACTAAATATATATATAGAAAAAATTAGTCGGGCATGGTGGCACATGCCTGTAGTCCCAGCTACTTGGGAGGCTGAGGCAGTAGGATTGCTTAAGCCCAGGAGTTTGAGGTTGCTGTGAGCTAGGCTGAGGCCACGGCACTCTAGTCTGGGCAACAGAGTGAGACTCTGTCTCAAAAAAAAAAAAAAGAGAGAGAGATGAGGGAGGAACTAACAAGTGATTGTTTTACGAATAGCTTCATGGAGAACAAGGCACTCCTGTACAAACTCCAAGGCAGGGAGTCCGAGTAGGAGCTCCTTACCCACAATGATGGAGCAAAACTCTTCTAGAAGGGGTCTAAGTAAATGGTTTCTAAAGTGAGTCAGTGAGGTTAAGAACTGACTTCTAAAAATTGAAAGATTCAAATAGAAAAGGTAAGACTATATAAGGCAAGAAAGACCATACACTTCCTGGACCTAAAGCTACACATCATCACTCACCACCCCACCCTACCCTACCCAGACCACCTCCCCACCCAATCTCCCTCTGACTTTGCCCCAAGATAGACTGGCAATTTTTAGATGTTCTTAAATCTTAAAACTCCTTTGGTCCTTTTTATGTATCAGGAGATGGAACCAAATGAAGGTTGTGTGGCTTTCCCTCCACAGTCGTACTAGTTTATTAGGGGAAGAAAGAGATGGAAGGGGGTGTGTGTAGAAACATTTTAAAAGGCAAACATCTTTGAAAGCTCTACTCTAATAAGCCCTGAAGAAAAGTTTTCTTTCCAAGACTAAGTAATACACTTTTCACTAAGGTTGATGTTGATTTAGGAAAGGATGCCTTCTTGCAACCTTTTCAACACATCCAGTGAGAAGATGGAGCTGTCTTACACAACCTCTAGCAGAGAGTACAGGAGCCTAGAAGGCAGGAGACAGGAGCTAGTCCCAGCTCTACAGGCCCAGGGCCATGGTCCTCGAGGAAGACTTGCTTCGCCTCTCCAGATCTGTTCCCTTATTCAGAAAATGAAGGGGCTAGTTCATCTTTAGGATCCTTACAACTCTGAAATTCTATGAGACCTTCTTTCATACATGCGTTAACAATAATGCCTATTAGAACGATTTTTTTGTACTTTGAAGATTGAGGAAGTAACAGCCAAGTATAATAACATGTACCAGCCAAGATGACAGGACGAAGGTACACTGAAACTGCTAAGATTTAAAATCAGCAAATGTCTAACAGTTGGCAAAGTATGTGACCAAAAGGTGGAGGAAATCCTAATATCAATTTACGAACACTTTTAAATGCTCTGGAACCAATGAGAACAAGTAGATTCATCACAATTACCAGCTGCTCTTCCTGCTAAATTTAATAACATGAGTTTTAACTCAGTGATTCCCCCTCCGCATCTCCCCATCCCCGGCAAAAAAGCCCATAAATAGAAAAAAACAAGCTGAAATTTTGAATCTAAAAGGCAGGAGAACAAATTGTTGCAAATCGTTGTGGTGATGGATTACATTTAAGTTGTAGGATGTTCTGGCTGGATACTAAGTGGAGAAAGCGAGGCACCAGATGCAACCCACTCGAGAAGTTTGAGATGTTTAATACCAAGCGAGGGCTGGCACAGTCGACCCCGTGTGTCAAAGTCAAGACTGCCTCTCCGCCTTCCAGGACCCTAAAACTACGTCCATTTTACTACCCATGAATAAACGGGGAGTGGGGGGAGGCGGGCCTGTTTCTATTTTTCGTGTAAAGAGCTGCAAAGACTTTGGTCATGCAACTCAGAGGGGCGTCTGTGTCAATGTCCTAAGAGCAGCGGAGTCCGCAAAGCTGGGGTGTTTCCATGCCACAGACCTGCAGGAAGGACTGTCACTCCGATTCAGCAAATAACCCAACCGCTCCAAGCCAGGACTCCAGAGCTGCCCTGTGTGGTGTCTCAGCAAAGAAAGCAACAAAGCTGATGGACACAGGCAGACGGCAGCCCACCGCCTGTGAGCGGAACCTCCGACCCGACTTCACCTCCTCCTCGGAGAGACCGGCCAGGGCCGAGAGCGCGGTCTGCAAGGTCCCCATCCCGCACCACGCACACGGCCTCAGGGCTACTAAAGAGGAAGTCAGGATGTCAGATCAAACGGATAAAGACAGCCCGACCACACCAGAGCCGCGTTCCGGGCCGGACTCCTGCTCGGCTTGGGGAGGGGTCGCAGGCTGCGATCCCTTCTCCCTCTGCGTCCACCTTCCTCCCCCGGGCGGCGCGGACGAGCCTCCCTCGGCAGGCACGGGCCGGCGGAGCCCACGCTGCGCAGCTCGGCCGGAGCCGGAGCGGCACCTCGAGCCTCCCCTCCCTCCCTGCCCGGCCGGGCCCGCGGCCAGCGCACACCCGCGCGCACACTCCCGCACGCCAGCGCCCCGGCTGCGCCCGGCGCCGCGGGCCCTTCCCCGGGCCCCGAGCGCGCAGTTCCGACGGCCCAGGGCGGGGACGGCGCAGGGGAGCAGAGCCGCGGCCGCCGGCTCCCCGAGGCTCCCGGCGGCCGCACACACTCCTCCCCGTGGCCGCGAGTAAACAGCTCGCGGGCGCGCTCCGCGCCGCGCCCCCATCCCCCCGCCGGCGCCGCGCCGCCCCGCGCCCGCGCGTCCCGCCCGCCGGCGCCGCCGCCCCCTACCTGGTCGGTGAGTTTGAGCACTGCCATTCTTCCGCGGCTTCGCGCGCACACACATGCAGGTCCCCCGTCCGCAGATGTCACACCAGGAGCCAGGGAAGCGGAAGGGATTGCCAAGAGAAGGGGGAAAAATCTGGCTCCCGAATTTGACAGCCCTCCCCCTGCTCCTCCTCCGCCGCCGCCTCCTCCCGTCGAGAGGCTGACACTGGCTAGTGGGGTTTGCGGCCGAGCCCGCCCGCCTTTATACAGGAAGTACCGGCTGCTGCCAGCCGGGCCGCCACTGACATCACCGCGCGCTGGCTCGCTCGCGGCCGCGCCGCCCGGGCCGACGCTGCCTCCTGCCGCCCGCAGCCGCGCCGCGCAGCCCGCAGCCCCTGGCGCTCGCCCGCGCCCGCACCCGGCGCGCCGCCGGCTCCCCGCACCTGCACTCCGCGCCCCGCCGGCCCGCCCGGGCCAGGGCTGACCGCGAGCCGCCCGCGCAGGTCTCGCTACCTGACGGGCAAGCCCGTGCGGACACACCCCGAGGGGGCCAGAAAGGCTGCCACTCCCCCGCCACCAACTTTACCCGGGAGGCCGGGTCACTGCCCCTTCCCCTAATCCGGAATCGGACTGCTGCCGCGCTCCGATTACCCCCCTCAGTCAGGGACCGCGGTTCTGATGCTCTCTTTGTTTAAGGCGGGGAGGCCCAGCTCACACTGTGAGTCTTCAGCGATTTGGAGCTGGGGAACAGGGAAGGGACTCCGACCCTTCCTTTCACATTGTTCTCCAGCCCCCTTCCAGCTAAACACTCCCCCCAACACACACACACCATTGTTAATTCAAACACCCTGGGTTTGAGGTTTTGGCTGGTGGAGGCCGAGCAGAGTTACTGGAGGAGCAAAGCGTCTCACCGCAGGGGGCTTTTGAGTGTATCCGCCAGTCCTGACTGATTCATTTCTACAAAATCCCAAGCTACCATGCTCTTCAACAGAGAAAAGACAGCTGTCAAATACCATGGGATACAAACACAATAGTAATATTCATAATCATAGTAAGTGTTGATATGTCTGGGATGTGGAGCACTTATTCATTCAACAACTATGCACTGAGTGCCTACCTTGTACCAGGCGCTGGCTGCGCAGGGGAATAAACAGGTGAGATACCTACTCTTAGAAGATGCCGGCATAAACCACATAGTGACTGCTAATGAATGTAATTACAAACTGAGATAAGGGATCACAGGGGGAAACATGCTTCTGAAGGAGCCCTTGACAAAGGGATCAGACCAGACTGGTGGGTGAGGACAGGCTTTCCTGAGAAAGTGAGGGAGTTGAGATCTGGAGGAGGAGGAAGAGTTAAGTAGGCCGAGTGGGAGAGGAAGTGCCATGTGCCCCTGACAGGCCATAGCACACACCTGCAGGGCAGCAGTGCATAGCACTGAAGAACAACTAGAGGTACAGAGTTCCTGAGTCAAGACCAAACATCTGCCTCTACTGTTCACTTACAAACTAAATGTGTATTCTTCCTTCCTACGTTCAGGGCCTCCCCCACGATTCTACAAGAGACTGGAGAGAAAGGAGTAGTAGTATTTACTCAGCATCTTTGCATTTATCATCCAACCACTCTGGTAGGTGAAGCAGCTAAATCCTAAATATACTTTTATTAGTTCTATAGATTATGATTCAGATCACACTACGAGGGAAACCAAGGAAGCTTGCTCCTGGCTTCCATTCCTCTGTTACCAGTGTTGCATGGGGGGGGGGGGGGGGAATCACAAAACAGATTGTTTATGTTGCATCTATGAGGCAGTTCTTTACTGTTCTTGTTGGTATGTCTATTTACTAATATCATCCTGCATGGTTTTGTAAGTTAACTGAATTCTCTACTTAAATATATCTATCTTTTAGAAGAGTGATAACAAATGACTTAATTTGGAGCATTCACTCAAGACCCATTCTCCTTCATCATGGTCATGCCTGCATGTAAGTTTTTGGGGCCAGATTTAAAAAAGGAGGGAGCATTCCTCAACCCAATCAGACCATCATCCCCTTTTTGTAGCTAGTATTTTGAACATTCCCCTTACTATCCTGAAAAGCAATTTATAGATAATGTTACCTATCTATACAAATTTCAAAAAAAATCAATATAATGCCCTAATTGTACAATAAAGGAGAAATTAAAGGAAAGTAATTTATAATTAATATGTATTTCAGTAGATAAATGGTATAGCACAACTCTCTTAGAAAAAATAAACAGTTAGATACTTGCACCTATACATAAGAGTTTTGTGAACAAGAGCACTACAAATGCAAACTAATATGAAGTGTAGTCTTAGCAACTCAAATATCAAGATTGGTATTGTCATAGGTGATGTGATTTTGGGAAAAGCTGACCTCTTGGTTAAGTTCCAAACACAATAAGGAGGAAATGATTGAGCTAAATTTATTGACATGGATGAATTTGCCAGAAAGTCTGGATTTAATGTGTTAGCCCATACATTGAAAGTGACTCTAACAGTTTGTTTAATTGGTTAAATGAAACTCAGACTCAGCAGTTGTCTATATTCGATGAGTTTGAGATATCAGAATGCCCCTGGTGTAATGTAGAGAAAGAAATCCAAACAAGAAATCCAAAGGTTTATGGAGATAGGAATGGTGGAGTGATTTTATCATGTGTAATCTGTACAACCAACCCCAAACTACACACCCCTGGAGGCCCACACGATAGTCTTTGCACTAAGGCACTGAAAAACACAGTAGTGACGGGAACACCAGAAAAACTCTGTAGTAGCTGGATATGATAATGGGAGTAGCTTTCACTGAGATAGCTTCCTGATTTCCATAGTAATGGGATCCCAGATAGCAATGGCCAAGTGGCAGTGCTTAACTGGCAGAGGTAAGGTGGATACATTTACTATCATGGGCAGCAGAGACAAAGTAGTACTCAAAGGTTTTGACCTATAGGGAGATTGACAGTACCCTAGGTGGTCCTAGGAATGAAATAAATGGTCAGACTTCTGAAATAGCCCTCGATCTTTGTAACAGGGAAAACTGTTCAGGTGTCTGCTACCTGAAACCTGACTTGAGCCATCAAAATGAGAAACTGACCTTCTCATCCAGTTCCCATACCTAAGCCAGTTCACAGACATAGAGCCCCTTGATGAAAATGGAAGCTGGTCTCCTTTAGGAGGGTCTTGTAGCTTTGCCATAAATATATACTCTAAATCCTCACTCAAGCCTTCCCCAAAGGAACCTGATGCTAGGCTAACCTAACATGGGGAAAAAAGGAAATACCCAGACATTGCAGGGATCACTCACCTGACACTGCTTCTGAATTAATACTAATTCCTAGGAATCCAAAAAACCACTGGCTCTACCAAAGTGGGGATTTATAGTAGTCAGGTGATAAATGGAATTTTCAACCAAATATAAATCACTGTGGTTCCTGTATCTCTACAGGCCCAAACTACAGTTATTTCCTCAATTCTTGAATGTATAATTAGAATAGACATACTCAATAACTAGCACAATCCCCACATCACTTCTCTGACCCACAAAATGAAGGCTATCGTGGTAGTTCCAGCCAAGTGAAAGACTCGAATTTCTTCTTGCTACCAGAATTGAAAACCAAAAGCAATATTGCATTCCTGGAGATATGGAGAAATTAGTACCACCATAAGAGATGTGGAGGATGCAGGAGTGGTGATGCTGTCACATCCCCATTCACTCACTTGCTTGGCCTATGCAGAAGGCAGATGGATCTTAGAGAGTAACTGCAAATTGTTGTAAACTTAATCAGGTGGTAATGCCAGTTGCAACTGCTGTTCTATATGTGCTATCTTTACTGCAACAAGTCAGCACAGCACTAGGCACCTAGGATGCATCTGTTTTCTATTGATATGGCAAATGCTTTTTTATCTATTCCAATTTGCATCAAAAGTTGTTTTGTTTTATATGGCAAAGCCAACAGTGCACCTTTATACTCTTATCTGTGGGATGTAAACTCTCCCACTCTATGCCATAATCTCATCTGCAGAGATCTTGATCACTGTATGAAAGACATCAAGCTGATTAGATGCCTTAACAACACACATGTGAGCCAGAGGGTGGGATATAAACCCCAAGAAAATTCATCACCTTAGTGAAGTCCAGTGATCTAGAGGTCCAGTGATCTGGAAGATGTCAAGATATCCCCTCCAAGGTAAAAGAGAAATTGCTGCACCTTGCACCACCTATCACTAAAAAAAAGAGACATAATCTTTCTTGGGCTTCTTTGGATTTTGGAGGCAATACACATTATAGCATGATGCTCTGACCCACTTACTAAATAACCCATAAGGCTGGCATTTTTTATTAGTAATAAGAGACAAAGAAGAATCTGTAGCAGGACCTGTGACCCAGAGGAATCCAATGGTACTTGAAGTGTCTGTGGCAAATAGGGATGCTATATGGAGTCTCTGGTGAACCTTGATTAGAAGAGCTACAATGTAGACTTCCCTAGTTTTAAAACAAGTCATGCCCTCTTCCGAAGATAACAATTTTGCATTTGAGAAGTAGCTCTTCATATTTGCTAAGTGAATTTGAATGACTGGCCACAAGACATCAAGTGACTATGCAACCTTAGCTGCCCATTATGAATTGGCTGTCCTCTGGCCTGTGAGCCCATGAGACTGGGCATGCACACAAGCAGTCAGTCCTTCACCAGGTGGAAATGGTATGTGAGAGACTGAGCTTGAGCAGGCCCAGAAAGCACAAGTTACCTTAGCAGGTGGCTCAGATTCCTTTGATACTTACTCCTGTTGCCTCCTCATCTTCGACCTCATGGAGAGTTTCTTAAGACCATTTAACTGGTTACAGACAGTAAACTGAATATACTGGCACAAGCTGGAAGGGATCTGTTCCAGCATTACAATCCCCTGATGCCCCTGATGATAGTATTGATGGATCGACACTCACTCACGGGCAATTGCTGGTGATTTTGCTGAATTGTCAGCAACTTGGAAAGAAAAGGATTGAGAGATTGGTGACAAGGAGGACTGAGGAAGAGGCATGTGTGTGCACCTTTCAGAATGGGCATAAAGCATGAGGATATGGGTCACCAGGGAAAGGGCCTCTCTTCCAAATTTTAGTTCTGATAACTTTAATCTTTGCCCTTTGTCTCAAGCCCTATTGGTGACAGCTGCTGCTTAAAGTTATCTCTGTTTTCCTTTTTTGCTTTTTCAACCTTCAACACCTGTTTAAGCAATTGCCCATATTAAATTATTTCTGTTAAAATAATGTGGTTTGTTTTCCTGACTAGATCCTGACTTAAAAATTTCATATTTCCACCCCATGAAGTATATCATATTCCATGAGGCAACACATGTAAAGCACTTATAACAGTACTTGGTACAAAGTAAGTGCATGATAAATCTTAGATATTATGTCTGTGGTATTAAAATGTGAGAAGATGACATCTTAGAATTGAACAAATATGGTTTTTAAATCAATATTATAAGGTTATTTTTAGTGTTGATTTGTTGAAATTCATGTTCTTTATCCCAGGGAACGCCTTCTTTGCCTTTTGATCTTTACTTTCCTTGACCTTCTAACAAACTTACAATCAGTATCATTCAGCTAAGTACTTAATTGTTTTATTTGCTATTAGTTATATATTCTCTTTAATTGTTTTGAGCATTAGTCTTCTACAATTTCTTGTATTTTATTTTGTATATGTGCTGTTTCCCCCATTATATTATAAACTTCTAGTGGGCACTAACCATGCCTTATACTTCTTTGGTATCACCTGTAGTGCTGGCTACTCAGTATGAATTCAATAAATAATGACAAACTATTTGATTTTTAAAGCATGCAAACAGGTGATATTAGCTGGCAATTCTGCTCAGTATATACTATTAATAAGACTCTTTTTCTTTAAATGCCTACTTAAAATCCCACCTCCTACTGAACGTATAAAAATCAGCAACACACAAACACACACACAAAACTTTCAGAAGTAAAACAAGCAGAAAGAAGTGAGTTATTATAATGATTTAGAAATGAGGTATTTAAATTTTTTCCTGTGAGACGTTGCTAAAATGAATATTGCATTTGCTCTGGGTTAAAACTTCTGCTTTTTACTGTGGTTTTAAAATTCTATTCCATTTATTTTTAACTTCTTCAGACAGCTGTCCTGGAAAAAATAAATCAAAGAAAACAGTGGAGGGTGAGAAAGTAAGATTCACCTTAGAATACCAAGGAATTGGGGAGAAAGGAGAGCAGAGAAGCTGCCAAGAAATACCAAAGCAGCGAAGCAGATGAAAGCGTCAGGCTCCATTCATTTTAGCGTGCAAGGACGGTCCTTCACCTTCCCTGGGACACTGTAGAATCTGAGAAACATGCTCAACCTTCCTCCTGAAAAATGATCACATAAATTCATGAAATGTGTTAACTGCCCTTCTCTCTTCTCCTTCTCAATCAAACTTCTCAAAAGAAAGGTCTCATTTTTCTTATCTCCACTTCCCCACTCCTCCGCCCACATGGCTGGTACCCCTGAGCCCATTCCTCTGAGCCCACAGCGACTCCAACCAGCTCCACACAGGCTGGACAGCACGGGGTCTTAGGCCCGCCATAGTTCTCCTGACCTCCAAACCCACCCAACTGCCTACTTCTCTTTTTGGTGGCTCAAAATCACCTCATACTCAACGTGTCCAAAAAGGAATTAATAATCTTCCTCTAATCTCACTCCTCCTCCTGTGTTCCCTCTGTTAGTAAATGCAACATTGTGGACCCAGATTGGTCAAAGACCAAAAGCTGAGGCTCATCCTTCACTCCCCCCTTACACTCTCACCTCTCACATCCTGCCAATTTCCAAGTCTGGTCAATTCTGTGCTCTTCAGATTTCTTAAATCTGTCCCTAATTCTGACCTTCGAGGACCTCACTCCAGGCCAGCTTCGTGTTTATCTGCCTATCGGAACAACTTCCTAGCTGGTTTCCCTAGATCTATTCTCCACCCTACAGGTTTAACAATCTAAAATGCAAGCCTGATCATGTCACAACCCCTTCAATGGCTTTCCATTGCCTTCAGCCTATTTACAAACACCTAGCATGCCTGGTGTTCAAGGTCCTCCACCCTCCCCACCCATCATTCTTCTCACAGGGAAACTACATTGCTCAACTCTGGGGGATGCCATTCACATCCTAGTCTATGTGAATGATGACTGCTGGAGTAGTGCAGTGCACAACCTGTGAGACTAAACAGGGCAGCCTTGCCTCCTTGTCACGCTTTATACACTGTGCTAAAAGCAGCTCCCCTGGTGCAGCATATTTCTTCTTCTGAGCCTTTGCAGGTTGCTGTTTCCTGTCTATAATTTCATCCACCTCAATGTCATCTCCATCTGCTTAATCCTACTTGTCTTTCAGATTTCAGGTTAGATATCAATTAACCCATGAATTTTCCCTCATCCGCTCCGCCTCCCAAGTTTGGATTAGGCATTTCCCTAAGGCTTATGTTTAGTGCCCTCTGCTTAACCCCTATTATTGTATTTGTCCTTTGATCCTATAATTGCCTGTTTATTTTTCTGTATCCTCTTTTAGGGCAAAGACTGTATTTAATTCCCCTTTGTATCTCTAGTTTATTGTGTAGTATCTGGCACAAGGTAGATGCAGGGTAAATATTTTTGAATGAATGCAACTTTGAGTATACCATTTAACCTAGTTAAACCTTAGTTTATCACTGGTCAAATAAGGGTAAGGTTGTCTGTCCTCAATACCATACAGAATCAAATAACAAAATGTGTTAATATATGAAAATGCTTTGAAAAGTGGAAAGAAATACAGAGATGAGAGAAAGAGAGAGAGAGAGAAAACAATTGGTATGGCATTATCATAATGAGAAAGTAACTAAGCTTGACCCAAAGGGATAAGGAAAAGAAAGAGAAAAAAAAAAAGAGAAAATGACAAGAAATGGATGATGTTATGGAGAAAAGGGTAGGGGAGACACCTTTCCACCCTATCACATATAAGACCTAATGCCCGTGCTGCTGAAGCGAGCACAGATTCTGCATCTTAGTACTGAACTAGAATGAGAAGCCAGACTGCTTCAAAAGATAGGACAGGTGGCAAATGAAGAGCATAGTAATCAAGCCATGATATCAGTTTATTAACTGGTCACATAACTGGTACTCTAGAGTAATACACTTATGTATCATATATAGAAATATGTAGAAATCTTATCATATATATTTATACATATATCTCTTATTATTTCTTTCTTTAGGACCAAGCTGTTGATAGTTGTCCATTTTTTTAATTAATATTTTTTTAAAAAATCAAGTTGCTGCAGATGATGAACAAAGGCCTCAGGTAGTCACAAGATAAACACAGCTCTTCGTCCTGAGGCATCAATTTTACTTAATAATTCAGGGAACAAAGCCAATTAACTTGGTAAGTAATTGAAGCAGTATTTTCATATTTACATAAAAAAAACAGATATAGTATGGCCTGGAGTGTAACATTTACATACATCTTTTAAATAAACCTGAGACTTCAAACATTTTGTGTTTGCAGTGGACTACTGTGCGCTGTCTCCCTCCACCCCCACCAAACCTTTAGCTCCCAGGCTCTAGGAATAAGTCTTTGCCCACTTACACACTTGGGGAGCTTAGGAAAAGTTTAGCAACTACAAAATGCTGCTTTTAGAAGTTTGGTAGGCTTCTATGCTGCTGAAATGAAACAAAGATGGAAACATGGTGCAAGAACCCTCAGCAAATGTGGCTGGTACACTCACATCAGGGGCCAAGTTTATAGCTGAGTATTGATTTGTGGGTCTGTTTCTTGTTCATAGCTTGCCCATTAGACTGGCAAACAATTTTGTAAATATTTGCCACTGATCTCCAAAAGATTCAAAAATGTCTAAAGGTAGAGGGATCAGTACTAATTTACCACTCCATGAGGAAAAAATTTCAAATTCATATTCCCTTGATGTTATGATACAGTGGCATCATAATCTTTGTATGGAAAAGGTCAACACATCTGGGCACAGCGGCTCATGCCTATAATCCAAGCATCTTGAGAGGCAGAGGCTGGAGAATCACTTGAGGCCAGGAGTTTGAGTTTATAGCGAGCTGTGATTGTGCCACTTCACTCCAATTTAGGCAACATAGTGAAACCCTATCTCTAAAACAAATAAATAAATAGATAAAAATAAAGATCAACACATTATATCTAAAGGAAGGGGAGAAAGGAACTAACATTTGTTGAGTCTCTACCATCCTACCCCACCACCCAGACACAGTTAATCCTGCCCTCCTTTGTACAACATCTGTAACTTATATAAGCTCTTACTATTGGATATCCCACTTTAAACAATGATGATTTTTCTCTCACTCTACTGTAAACTCCTTAAGGGAAGGGCTCATTTCAAATTCACCTTTTTATCCCAAGCATATGCAGTACCTAATCATGATATTCCCTCAGTTAAATTTGTATTAACTGAACAAAAGTTCTGTCTTCTGATGTATAGGACATTGTTAAGAAGTTAGTACTTTCTTCACACTCCAAAAGTCAGCTGCTTTCTCTAGATCATCTTGTACAGTTTCATCCATTAAGGAAATATAAGTCATAGCAGTTATGTCAGTTTTTTGCTACGTTTTCAGATTCTGGAACATTTCCAAATCTTCCTCCTGACCCTCAACACAACAACAACAAAAAACCATGGACTCAATCTATAATATACACTGCTATGGTTTGAATATGTCCCCTCCAAAATTGATGCTAAAACTGAATTCCCACTGTAGTGGTATTAAGAGGTAAGGCCTTTGGAGATGTGATTAAGTCCTGAGAGCTATGCCCTCATGAATAAATTAGTGCCTTATAAAAGAGTTGGACAAAACTAGTTTAGGCTCTTTTTTGCCCTCCCACCTTCCGCCATGTGAGGACACAGAGTTTGCACCTTCTGCCATGTGAGGACCCACCTAGAAGGCCCTCAACAGACATCAAATGCTAGCACCTCGATCTTGGACTTCCCAGCCTCCACACTGTGAGAAATGAATTTCTATTGTTTATAAATTACCCAGTTTCCAGTATTCTGTTATAGCAGCACATACATAATAAAATATATACCATACATGCTTTTTATTATCTTAGCAAAGCATCCTTTTCAATAATATATTAAGTAATCTATGAGATATATCCTTTTTTTTTTTTTTTTTTGAGACAGAGTCTCACTTTGTTCATTTTGTTGCCCAGGCTACAGTGAGTGCTGTGGCATCAGCCTAGCTCACAGCAACCTCAAACTCCTGGGCTTAAGTGATCCTCCTGTCTCAGCCTCCTGAGTAGCTGGGACTACAGGCATGCACCACCATGCCCGGCTAATTTTATATATATATATATATATATATATATATATATATATATATATATATATATATATATATATATATTTAGCTGTCCAAATCATTTCTATTTTTAGTAGAGACGAGGTCTCGCTCTTGCTCAGGCTGGTCTTGAACTCCTGACCTCAAGCAATCCTCCTGCCTCAGTCTCCCAGAGTGCTAGGATTACAGGTATGAGCCACCATGCCTGGCTTATTTCTATTTTTAGTTGCCCAGCTAAATTTTTCTATTTTTAGTAGAGACGGGGGTCTCTCTCTCTCTTGCTCAGGCTGATCTCAAACTCCTGACCTCAGGCAATCCTCGTGCATTGGCCTCCCAGAGTGCTAGGACTACAGGCATAAGCCACCACACCCTGCCTGAAATGTATCTTCAAAGTGAATTATTAAGTATAAATGTTCACCATTTCGGTAGCTTTAACAAGTGACAAAGAATAGGACCTAAGTCACACTGTTCATAGGAGATTAAATATCATGTATCCTGAATTTCCAAGTCTGTAGCCACAGGATGGTTTTTTCCCCTTCCCAAATACAGATATTTCTTCTTCTCATCACTGCCCTTTAGAATGCATAAGAAGTGTGCACTATACACATACACAAGCACATGCACACACACAAGTATAGAAGAGAAAAAATAACTAGAAAGTAGGGGACTAATCAACACTCTGATTTAGAACCAGCTCAAATTTATGAATTCAAAAGTTTTGAACCTAATCCAACTCCTCTCAAATTCAAATTTACTTGACATGTGGTATATTGTGGCTTCCTGTTTTTGTAGAAGAACATTTTCGAAAATGGTTCAATAAGCTCTTTGGACAGTCTCTAACTCCTTTAATGCAAGGTTTGGAACATTTAGTAATAAATGAACAAGAAACATATGCAATATATTTCTGAAGATGTGCATATTTTCAAAAACTCAGGGGGAAAAGTACTTGGCTAAGGCTATCTGTGGTTTCCTTGAATACTTGAAAATTAGTTAATGACAGTCAGAGACACAAAGATACAGCTGGGTTTTTCCATCCAGTCTGTAGAACATGTAGCTAGTAACCAGTGATGATAGAACCCATAGGAAAGTACCCTCAATTTTTGTAGAAACAGGAAAGAATTAAGATTTACTGTCTGGCACTTTGGTGGTTGGATGCAGCATTTGCAAGGAAATCAAGAACAAAGCAAAAGAATCCCAAAGTGTGCTTGTGTGTTTTACATTTATTATTTCTCTGCTGTGTAATTGCCACAGTATGGCCCATGGTGGAAACCACGTTGGCAAATACCAAATCCATCAAATAGCTCACTGGCAAGTCTTTAGGAGCATTTCAGAAGGTCCACAATAGCTCTTACGGACAGGCAAAACCTTTTATCTAAGTAAACAAGCACTTAGAATACTGCAGGTGGGGTTATGGAGCCTAATTGCTCAAACCCCAACAGCCTAAGGTTACATTAACATTTACATCCAAATATATTCCGGGCTAAGTGCTGCCTACCCCACTCTAGACCCTAAGTGATGCTGGGAAATAACAAGGGTGTCTCACGAGTGTTCAGGAAGAAATCAACACGCATTAGGTGCTGCCACTCTCAGGGCTTTGCTGGGTGTCTACTGAGTCTGCTGAGCTTCTGCGACCTTCTGCCAGCCATTGTTCTGCCAGTGTGCTGAACCTCAGAGAGAACACATTCAGCCCATCACACAGTCGCCAGTGCTGCTAAACCTGTAAAACCTCTGATGTGCCAAGTGACATTGCTAACCCTTCAGGCCACACTGGGCCAATGCCAATGCTGTGTTCCATGCAGAAATGTGGATACCATAACTCTCTCCAGAGAATTCACACCTACTGCATGGGCCTGGGGGAATGAAGACCAAGCAGTGTGCTGTCCTCCCATGCCCCTCACTCTCTCATCTCTGAATGTAGGAAAGAACCCACAGACTCCTGTGATAGACTGTGAATTGACACCACTTAACTAATCTTAGCTCAGACATGGTAAGACACAACTACTCTAGTTATTGTCAAGAGGTTCATTTTAATTTGATAACTTTGTGTGGTTGAACAGAATAGAGGTCTCATTGTCCAAGAGTGAAAGGAAAAGGAAATTAGAAAACAGGAAGAAAAATACAAATACATGTTATTTGTTCTAATGATTTTTCATACTATAATACACAATGATCAAAGAATCAAAAGAAAAAGCACGATCCAATAGGTGTTCAATAGATATCGGAAAATCGTTTGATAAACTCAGTATCCATCAATGATTAAAAAACAACTCCTGGCCAGGGGCGTTTGCTCACACCTGTAATCCTAGCACTCTGGGAGGCCGAGGCGGGTGGATCGCTCAAGGTCAGGAGTTCGAGACCAGCCTGAGCAAGAGCGAGACCCCATCTCTACTAAAAAAAAATAGAAAGAAGTTATCTGGCCAACTAAAATATATATATAGAAAAAATTAGCCGGGCATGGTGGCGCATGTCTGTAGTCCCAGCTACTCAGGAGGCTGAGGCAGTAGGATCGCTTGAGCCCAGGAGTTTGAGGTTGCTGTGAGCTAGGCTGACACCACGGCACTCACTCTAGCCCGGGCAACAAAGTGAGACTCTGTCTCAAAAAAAAAAAAAACAACTCCTAAAGCTAAAAGTAAAAACTAGACGAGAACTTCCTTAATATGCTTTATGGTATTTACCAAAAATCAAAAACAAATCTGTTACTTAATGGTGAAAGTTTAGAAGCATTTTCTTTAAAGTCAGGAACAAAGCTGGGAGGCCAGATATCACTACTTCTACTCAACATTGTTCAAAAGAACCAAGCTAGCATAAGGTCTGGAAAAAAACAAAAGTATCATTAATCATAGATTATATAATAGTTTACATAAACATAATAGTTTACATAAACAATCTAAGAGAATTCACATACAAATCATTAACACTCACAAGACAGTTCAGCCAGGTTGCTCAATGTAAGATACATATACAAAGGTTAATGGTGCTCCTATACCCCAGGGGTCAGCAAACATTTTCTATAAGGAGCCAGATAGTAAATATTTTAGATTTTGGAGTCCATATGGTCTCTATGCTAACTATTCAACTCTGCCATTGCAGTGTAAAGCAGCCATAGACATTATGTAAACAAACAGGCGTGGCTGTGTTGTAATAACATCTTATTTACAAAAACAGGTAGCAGGCTGGATGTGGCCCACAGTCATAGTTTTCAACTATGTTTTCATCATTGATGAAAAATTAGAAAACTTAATTTAAAAAGAAAAGATAACATTTACTATAGCAACCCAAACTAGAAGGTACTTAAGAATAAATCTAACAAAATTTGTACAAAACTTATTTGGAAAAAACTTACAAAACAATAAATAGATATACCATCTTAATGGGTAAGAAAAGTTAATGTTTTAAACATTTCAATATTCCCAAATCAATTTATTAATGCAATGTAATTTCAATAAAAATACCAACAGTGCTTTACATGAAACTTGACGGCCTGATTCCAAAATTTATGTAGAAGCTAAGAATAACCAAGACCAATTATGAAGAAGAACAAGGCAGAAAGACATACCTTGCCAGATCTCAAGGTTTATTGTAAAACAATAGTAACTAAGGCGATCCGGTGCTGGTAAAGAGATAGAGAAATTGATTAGCAGAATGGAATAGGGACCTCAAGAACAGACTCACTCACGTGTGGGAACATGATATTTGGCAGAGGTAGCATTGCAGATCAGTGAGGTAAAGACTGACTATTCAATAAATGGTGCTTGAATAATTCGTTTCATATGATCTCATATCATACGGTTCCCTGTCATATTACATGGTACCAAATGATGTTATATCCCTACTTCACAACATACACAAAAATCAATGCCAGATTAATTAAATATCAAGTAGAAAAATAAAGAAGGAAGGAAGTTATTTATATTTATTTATTTATTACTGACAGGGTCTCACTCTGTTGCCCAGGCTAGAGTGCATTGGTACAATCATAGCTCACTACAACCTTGCACTCCTGGCCTCAAGCAATCCTCCTACCTCAGCCTCCTGAGTAGCTGGGACTACAGGTATATGCTACCAGACTCAGCTAATTTTTTTTCTTTTTTGAAAAGACAGAGTCTCACTATGTTGCCCAGGCTGGTATCAAACTCCTGGCCTCAAGTGATCCTCCCATCTCAGCCTCCCAATTGCTGGGACTACAGGCCTGAGCCATCACACCCAGCCAATGACTCTCTTTTTTAAGCATAACCAAAATACCATTATCACAACTTAATCAACAGTAATTCTTTAATATCACCAAATATTCAGTAGTTATTAAAATTTCTAATTATTTCATAAGGGTCATGAATTTATTTTATAATTTGTTTGTTTGATTAAGGCCTACATATTGCTATTGGGTGATGTGTCTTTCAAAAAACTTCAATTTTCCTCCACCCATCATCTCTTTTTTTTTTTCCTGCTTGCAGTTGTGAGCTATAGATTTAAAATCTAATGGAAATAGATTAGGACAATAAAGGGCTCATCCAAGTATTCCCTAGAGAGCCATTTGGGTGGAAGATGCTTAGGTAAGGTCCATAAGTTCATTTTTGAACTGAAATTGGAACTCAGGTTTGTTCAGATTGTGGTTGCACAAAGCACCATCTCACATTAAATCAAAAATTATAGTTGTGTTGGACTATCATGAAACAACTCAGAAGTACTGTAGGATAATTTCCATCACTTCAGGTATTTCTCCCAAAAAATTAAGAACCAATCATCAAGCATGTTTTTAAAGAGCAGAAGAGGATAGCATTTGAGTTTTCCCTTGTATACTGACAGTTTTCTTGGGAATTTATGTTTTCTAAATGAAGCAATCATGAATTGATTTGACTCTAATGTAGACAATTGTCCTCAGTAAAAACAATTAACTTAATAAACTCAGAGTCATTTTGAATTATTTACTAAAGTGTGGATGGTAATCTAGCCCCATGCAGCAGTTCTTAACACACATTTAGTATTCTTGGCTTTTTAAGGAAATAATTCAATTTCACTTTCCCCATTTTATATCTTTTTTTAATGACGCTTAAACATATGTTCATTTTAGCAAGTTTCCATGAAACCTTGGAAATGTTTACTATACAACTATCATGGGTTTCCTCACTGGTTCTGAATTCTGGTTTTTTATTCATGGTGTCAACATATTTAAGCTTCTTACTGTTTAAAATAGGGTTCCTATATAAGGCATCTTTTTGGTAATAAACCATGAACTTTTTCTTCTTGTGGTGATGAGGGATTTCAATGTTGCCACATACAGAACTCATTTTACCTTCTCATCCGTGGCAGCTGCTTTATGTTTATAATGGAATCTAGACTGAAATTATAGAGTAAGGTGGTGCCATAATTTGATATGTACCGTTTAAAATTCAGGTGTTGAAACTTAATGGCTAACGTGATGGTTTGAAGAGGTGGGGCCGTTAAGGGGTGATGGGTCCTCAGGGCTCCTCCCCTGGTGAATGGGATTAGGCCCTCATTAAAGAGGCTTCATGCAGCCTTCAGCTGTAGCTCTCTTGCCCTTCCCCTTCCACCACATGAGGACACAACATCCCTCCTCTCCAGAGGCCACAGCAGCGAGGTGCCATCTCACCAGTGGAGAGCAGCCCTCACCAGACAGCTGGACCTGCCAGTGCCTTGATCTTGGACTTCCCAGCCTCCAGAACTGTGAGAAATAAATTTCTGTTCTTTATAAATTACCCAGTCTCCAGTGTTCTGTTACAGCAGCACAAAGGGCTAAGACAGGTGGTCAGTCCTCATACAGAACCCAGGTAGTTTGGACAGTGGTGAGGCCCTGCCTCAAGTGACATACAGGTAGGAGATGTCAGCTAGAGATTGGAGCTGAAGGGTGTGAGAGGACTTGTCAGAAGCATATGTCTGTGAGACGCCTGGAGAAATACCTGACGTGAGGGCGGGGGCGGTGCACGGTCCTCTGACTACGAGATTGGGGAATATGCTGTCAACACCCCACGGTCCCTGAGGCCTGCACATTTAAGTTATAGATGCTCTATTGATCAGTACTTCCTTACATGCAAGTCCAAGTGACAAGCACCAAACTCAAACTGGCCTAAGTAAAAAAGGCAAATTATCCTGTCACTTGATAAAAAAAAAGTCCAGGGGCTCAAACAATGTCACCAGGCCTTGTTTTTCTCTGTTTCCTGCTTGATATTTTGCTGTTTTGACTTTTTTTTAGCCCAACTTTCTACAGGCCCCAGAAGCTCCGGCTTTGCATCAGCCTGACTCCGTCAATCCGAGCAAAAAGAATAAATTTCTTTTCAGTTAAAATAAAAGAAAGGTCCCAGGATTGAAACTCATTGGCTCTAATTGTGTTCCGTCTCATGCATGAAGCAGCAGTGGTTGGGAGGAAGGCAGGGCGGCCGGCGCAGCATGCAGGGTGGGTCTGCTCTACGCACACCACGTGAACAGAGAGCACAGCAGAGTGTCCCTCCTGGGAAACCAAGGCGCTGTTCCCAGGAAAACACGGCAATAAGTGATGTGCACAGACGGTGGTGTGTAAAATTGTGTGTTGTTTTTAAACTCTTGACAAATGGTCAAGTAGGCTAGAGAGCAGGGGTGGAGGATTTGGGCTCTAGCCAGGAGCAGATGGGGCTGATTTCTAGAGTAATAAGGAAGGCCTAAACAGAGGAGGAGGAATGTGTGGGAGAGAGAAAGCAAAAAGGGTGAGATCTGGAGGTATTAATAAGACCACCCAGACAGTTTGAGACCAGCCTAAGCAAGAGCAAGACCCCAGCTCTACTAAAAATAGAAACACTAGCCAGGCCTGGTAGCACGTGCCTGTCGTCCCAGCTATTCAGGAGGCTGAGGCACACAGGATCACTTGAGCCCAGAAGTGTGAGGTTGCAGTGAGCTATGATGATGTCACTGCATTCTAGCCTGGGTGACAGAGAGACTGTCTCAAAAAAATAAAAATTAAAAAAAAAGACCACCCAGACAGCCTAGCCACTAGAAATGGCAGGAAGCTGAGAGAGGAAAAGGCAGATTCAGAAGTTGTATACTTCTGGTTGCATAATGAAATGACAATATTCCATATTCCATTAGGCAATTTCAGGGTTGGTTGATCAATGACATGATCACATCAGATCTCTGGGACGGCTTTTGTGAGATTCTCCTTGCTGTCCCCTCACAGTTGCAAGATGACTGCCACAGCTCTAACTGTCACATTCCCACACATCAATATTCAAAGGCAGGAAGCAAGTGAGGGAGTTGGCTTTCTTCTTCCTTGTTTCTCTCTTACCAGGGAAAAAATCATTTCTAGATACTCAACAGGTTTCCTTTTATATCTCATTGGCCAGTTTGAGTCGCATGGCCGGGTTGTCACTGCAAGGGAGACTGAAAAGTAAAATCCAGCATTTAGCCTCTTTGGTGGGAAGAAGTTTCTGCCAACAAGAAGACCAGCTATTTAAAAATGGGGTCAGTGTCCAGAGATCAACTGGGGACGAGAGCTGAGGACAGGTGGCAGGACTCCATCTGACAGGAGGTGCTGCTACAACTGCTCTTTTCCTTCCTCTGTCTTCCTCTAACCTCACACCCTGGATTATTCATGAGAGCAACATGCTTTGTTGTCCTAAATTACCATTTACAGTCATGCATCACTTAGCAACCAGGACACATGCTGAGAAATGCATTGTTAGGTGATTTTGTCATTGTGTGAACATCATAGTATGTACTTACACAAACCTACATGGTGTAGCCTACTACACACCTGTGCTATGTGGTGTAGCCTGTTGCTGCTAGGCTACACACCTGTACAGCATGTTACTGTACTGAAAGCTGTAGGCAACTGTAACACAATAGTAAGTATTTGTGTATCTAAACAGAAAAGGTATAGTAGAAATTTGGTATTATAACCTTAAGGGACCACTGTCATATATGCACTCCATTGTTGACTGAAATATTGTTATGCGGCACATGACTGTATTTGCTTTTAAATAATATTTTCATTTTTACAAAATATAACACCTGGGGATCAGAATATATTTATAAGACATTTCCATGGCATAATTTTGTAAATGGAAATCCAAGTGGAAGAGATACAGAGATTTGCATAAATGCAGAAACATACTATATTTTTAGATTTTAAAATGAGTACAGTAAAGACGTCAGTTTTTCACTGCTATGGTTTGAATGTTTGTGTCCCCTCCCAAATCCATGTTGAAACTTAATCCTCAGTGCAGCAGTATTAAGAGGTGGGGCCTTTAGGAGGTGATTAGCCCCTGAGGGCTCTGGCTTCCCGTATGGGACTAGCACCCTTATAAAAGGGCTTGAGGGAGAGAGCTTGTACATTTCGCTTTCTGCCTTTTGCCATGTGAGGACACAGTGTTCATCCTCTCTGGAAGATACAGCAACAAGGCACCATCTGGGAAGCTGAGAGCAGCCCTCAGTTGACACAGAACATGCCTGCACCTTGATCTTGGACTTCCCACCCTCCAGAACTGTGAGAAATAAAATTCTATTGTTTATAAATTACTCAGTCTATGGTATTTTGCTATAGTAGCACAAAGACAATCACAAATAAATTTATAGGTTCAACATACTTCCATTTTTTTAATCTCATGGAATTTTTTGAGGCCTGATGACAGGATTCAAAAATGTATCTAGAAAAATGGTTGAAAATGTCAAAGAAAATTCATTAAATAAGTTTTAAAAAACTTTTTAATCTAGCCAGAAGCAGTGGTGTGAACCTGTAGTACCGGTTACTAGGGAGGCTGAGGCAGGAGACTCATTTGAGCCCAGGAGTTTGAGGCTAGCCTGGGCAACATAGGGAAACCATGTCTGTTAAAAAAATTTTTTTAAGTAAAAACTTTTTAATCTTAGAGTGATTCTACTGGAAACCATTACCTTTTGTGGTGATAAATCTTTTCTGAAGTTTGGCAATTCCTTAAGTTTTACTAAAACTTTTTATTCTGGTAAATTTAAGTAAAATTAAACTCATCTTTTTTGTTGTTCAATAAAAAAATATAGTATCATCCCATTTTTAGAAAACTATCTGATCTCTTCATTTATTGAACAAGCATGTCTATGCCTACTATGTGCCACAGATACTGTTCTAGATATGAGAACAAGCAATGAATGGGACGAATGTAAATCCTTGACCCACCTCTCTCCAGCCATCTACCCAACTATTTTATGTCTACTTATGTGCACTAATAGGTGTATTCAAATGGTAGGAATTAGGCTGGTGTGGTGGCTCATGCTTGTAATACTAACACTTTTGGAGGCTGAGGAGGGAGGATCACTTAAGCCCAGGAATTCTAAACCAGCCTGGGCAACATAGCAAGACCCCCATCTCTGAAAAAAATTTAAAAATTAGCCAGTTGTGGTGGTTCACACCTGTAGTCCCAGCTACTTGGGAGGCTCAGGAAGGAGGATCACTTGAGCCCAGGAGTTCTGCAGTGAGCTATGATGACTCCACTGCATTCTACCTTGGGTGACAGAGTGAGACCCTGTCTCTAAATTTAAAAAAAAATAAAAGTAGCATTTAGTTTGATCTGTTCCTTTCTCTGTTACATTTCTCTGAACTACTTCATAGTTTAACTGTCAGATGTGTCCTCTAGGAAGCATATGTCCAGATGAAGATGGAGGGGGGCAATTGGGGAGATGTTGGTCAAAGGGTACAAAATTTTAGTAGTCATTGACCAGGAGCTGCCTGGAAAGAGAGTGGTGGCAGATCCTGAAGATGAGGCTGCGACAGTCATTGCATTGCGCTCCTCTCAACTGAAAGACAAGCTCCTTCTCCAAGTGAGATTCCAGCAAGGCCTCCATGTCTGCCATGGCAACTAAGTAAGATTTCTATTTCTAAAAGTCAGTTCCTTAAAAAAAAAATTTTTATAACCAATATATGGAGGCAAAAGAACAGAAAATAGGTCTGCTTCATATTCTGCTAAATTTAAGAGCTGCGAAAGAAAACACAAACTCAATTGTATAACACTTTACAATGTCTGTATCTACAAAAGAACAAAACTAAGAGCAAGCAATCAAGCTGGGGAAAGCATTTGAATAAATATGACAGGCAAATTAACAGTCTTTAGCTATAGAGATAATTCATATTAGCTGATTTTTTAAAAAAATGTTAGGGGCCCAATAAAGAAATAGGTAAAAAAATATTATCAGAAAATTCACCAAGAAAAGAAAATATAAAACAAATAGAACTGGAACATTTTCAACCACACCAGTAATTAAAAATAAATAATTTTTAAAAACTTTTTTCTTTGAGATTAGGGGTTCTCACGACATTGCCTGGGCTGGCCTCGAACTCCCAGTCTCAAGCAATCCTGTGGCTTTAGCCTCCCAAGTAGCTGGGATTACAGGCAAGAGCCACTGAGACTGGCCAAACGACATTTTTTTAACCTAAGAAATTAACAAAGGTTTTAAAAATTGGAACACTCAATATTTGGAAGGGTATGATGAAATAAATTATTCTTACACATTTCTGGAGCTGGTGTAAATTGGTGATAATTTTGGACCTATTATTTTTCCTTAAAAAATATATCCTGAGGAGATAAAAGTAGAAAAAGCTTGAGGCACAAAGATGCTATTTTAGTCAGGACTCTTGATTATGAGAAACTCAATAGCTTAAGCCAAAAGGGGGAAATTACATGTTCACATAAACAAACCATGGAAAAGTGGGGTTTAGAGCAGCCCTCAGGGTAGACTGGATGCAGGAACTCCATGGTATTAACTCACTCCCTCTCCCTCTCTCCCTCTCTCTCTCTCTCACATGCACACCAATTTCCTCACTATCTGAGGTGTGTCAGCTTTGTTCTCTCAGCTCCAGGGAAAACAAAAACAATGGTGCACATTCATTATTAGGTACTGAAGGGACTGTCTTTTCAAACAATAATCAAAGTGTTTGAAAGGAATTCATATATAATCTCTCCACATGACAGAGAATAAGGCAGCCACTAGCTTTGAGGTCGCATCCTTACAAAGGGAATGAGACTGCTCTCTCCTCAGCCTGAGTCACAAGCCCGTCCCTGAACCAGCCATCATGGCCAGCTTTTCCTTGTTCAGCCTTGCTCGAATCTGTCCCCTCCTTTAGTGACCCCCGCCTGCCACAGTCTTATTTCAGCTCCTCATACTGTGTTCTCTCCCCTGGACCATCTCCGTTGGGTCCTCATCCTCACAGGTCTTACAATTTCCATAACAACCCCCCCACCCCCCCACATGCTACACACATCCCCATGAATCCATCCTGCTTGCTGTGACCACTGTTACTAGCTTTTTTTTCCTAAAACACAAATCTGATTGGGTCACTGCATCAAATTTTCACTGGCTCTCCACCGCCTTCAGGACAAAGTCCATATTCTCTGGCTTAGCCTGTGGGGCAGCACACTCCCACCCAGCGCTCTCCTCTCCCTCTGCCTCCTTGACATCTGCGGTCCCGGCAGACTCGCTGCCATTTCCCAAGCAGTCTGTGTTCTTGCACATGCGTGTTCTGCGTGCCACTGCTGGGGCAGACTGCGACCCACTCTGAGCAGGGACAACCTGAGGCCACCTTGTCTCTGTTCCATACCAGGGGCCTCTTGCTTTGTGCCCTGGGGCTTCTCTGACCCCTGGTGGGATGTCCGTGAGAAACTGCTAAACTCTCAGACAGGTACCAGTCAAAAGCCCAGGACAATTAAAGCCTGTGGGGCCACCCTTGACCAACGTATGATCCGAGCTAATGGATAAATTCTTTCCCCTTTTGTTCCCTGAGCAGTTTCGAGACACATTTTGTAAAGCTCCTCAGAAGGTCCCACAGATTGAGCACCAGTCTCCTGTGCCAGTGACAGTCCCGGTGGCCAAATCCATGTATTGGCTTCTCCTTCCCCATCTCACTTCCTCTAGAATTTCATTCCCAAGTGATCTACAATCTCTGCCTCAGGATCTGCTTTGGGGAGAACCCAGGCTAAGACGCTAAGCTATATCCAGGCCAAACACTTCCCGGAAGGTCATTATCTGACCACATCAGGAACGAAGACCCAAAGCCTGAGGCAAGTAGAAAGACTATTCAGTGAGGAAGCAACTGCCTTAGTCCAGTATTTCACTCTAACTCAGACTGTACTGGGGACCAAGAAGCCTGCCTTCAGAGAGTTTTGCACTCAAAGAAACAGTCCAGCAAGCCAACTAACTCAAACCTATCAAAATCATTACTATCTTCTCTCGTGAAAAGCATCAAGGGTAGGAGAGTATATTTTTAATTCAAAACAAAACAGTATTTTAAAAAATATCCTCTCTCACCTCTACCATTTTCAATATCCTCCACATGGAAAAGAACTACCCCCCCCCAATTCATATTCTCTTTTTTACTTTCAACACTCAATTATAAAACTCCTTAGAAAAAAACAAACTCCTCATATCTCCAGACTTTCCTTCCTGTTCCTCTTTTTATTCTCCTTCTTTCTTCACTCTTGTGAGTGAATCTTGGCCTTTCCCGTGAAAATACCCCATCCCTTCTCTTCCTCTATGTTCTGTTTTCCATCCTTCTCCCAATTCTGCATCACAAAAGCCCAGAAAGCAACCTGGCAAGACAGCATCCCCTAAGCTCTCAGGGGAAAAGAAATGGTGGGGGTTGCTAGACTCAGAATCCTCTCTAGTGGGTAGAAGAGAATTGTATATGCTACGAACACTCAACTTTAACCCTTTAGTTCCTGGTCTGCAAATACCTTCAGTAGCACCCTGGGAAGCATTTGGTGAGCAAAACACAGAGGCAAGTGTGTGTCAGGGTTCCTCATTCCTTTACAAGGAAAGGAATAAAAGCTACATGAACAGACTTTACAGATTAAAGTTAATCCAGGAATCCTCATAGTCCACATGGAATATATCCACCTATACTCTTAGAGTATATGTCACATAATACTTTTTATATTTGTTAAATCCCTTAACATAACTTTGTGACTCAGAAATTGGTAGTTCAGATATTCCCAGGAATGTGGGGAGGGGACTATCTTATGGAGCAATATTTCATGACACTACATGGTGGGCAGGAAGAATTAATAGGAGATTTCTCAGATCCCAGTGCTGCCAACATTGGAAATTAAATTATAATCACATGTTATTGGGTGAGGCTGAACTCAGGGCCATGAGAGCTGATGGCATCATGGACCTATGATTGCCAGACACTTTCATCTCCTCTGTAGGGCCTCATCTGTCACATGAATGGGATGGGCGTGTTCCCAGGTCAAGACGGATGCTGTGCAGGAGAGAACTTCCAGGGTCTGTCTCTGCTATTGGTTTGGATGTGATTTGTTGTCCCCATCAAAATTCAGGTGGAAATTTGATCCCCAGTGCAGCAGTATTGGGCAGTGTTGGGAAGTGGGGCCTCGTGAAGGTGTTTGGGTTCCGCATTTATGGCTTAATGCTGTTCTCACAGTACTCACAGTAGTAAGTTCTTGAGAATTGGATTAATCCCTACAGGAATAGATTAGTTTCTGCGAGAGCAGGTTGTTGTAAAGTGAGGCTCCTCCTCCTGTGTGGCCTTTTTTGCATGTGTCCACTTCCTCTTTGACTTTCCCCTATGCTGTGACGCAGCAGGAAAGCTCTCACCAGAAGCCAGCACCTATCTCTTGAGCCATTGCAGTATAAAAAGGGAATAAAAGAAAAATAATACAAATTTTTTTAAAAAATTAAAAAAGAAGCTAGTGCCATGCCCTTGAACTTCTCAGCCTGCAGAACCATGAGCTAAATAAACCTCTTTTCTCTATAAATTACCCAGTCTCAGGTATTTTTTATAGCAACACGAAAGGAACTGAGACCATCTCCCTCTCTCTCCCTTTTTCAAAGCTAAACAAATCTCCTTCTACCTGGCTCTTCTTTTGGATAGGTTAATATCCTCAGTCAAGCTAGGCCCTAGTGTGCAATGGAGTGGATAGGAGGGATGGGGCTTGGGCATCTGCAATGAACTGAATGTTTGTGCCCCACCCCCCTCAAATTCATATGTTGAAATCTTAATGTCCAACATGACAGTGTCAGGAAATGGGGCCTTTGGGAGGTGATTAGGTCATGAGGGTGAACCTCATGAACAAGATTAGTCCCTTATTAAGAAGACTCCAGAAAACTCTCTGTCTCTCTTTCTGCCAGGTAAGGATATAATCCAAAAACTACAGTCTGCATCCCAGACGAGGGCTCTCACCAGGAGAGGCCTCTGATCTCAGACTTCCAGCCTCCAAAACTCTGAGAAAGAAATTGCTGTTCTGTATAAGGCACCCAGTGTATGGTACTTTGTTACTACAGCCCGAACTGACTAAGACATCTCTTCCCCAAAGGGCCTCCAGTGTAGGAGAGGCCAAGAGATATGATAGCGCAGTTGAAGGAAGACATGCACTATACACCTTTACACTTGAACCCCCAAACCAGCCCATATTGCCTGAGTGTACTATTAAAGAATAATTTAATAAATCCTATAATTATCTTGTGAATAGCACAATTATTAACACATTGTGCTATGTGTTGTATGTATTAAAGTGTTAACTGCCTCAATGTAAACATTTAAAATAGAACATTTTTCTAATCTGTTTTGCATTTCTTTTTTTCTTTTAATAAGTGGGAATAACTTAGAGCTCTTAAATTCTGAATGGTCCCCGATCAAGTAGCTTGTGTTTGAACATTATGTTTCCAGAAATAGACTCTGTAGGTCTCTACACCATTCCATTGTATGTTAACTAATCAGCAAATGAGAGAAAATTAAACAATTGTTACCTGAGTGCCTACTCTTTGTAAGGCACTGAACAAAAGTGAAAAAATAATGGACATAGTTCCTGTCCTCAAGGAATTTCTATTCCAGAGCAGGAGATGGACACTAATCATTGAATCATATAACTAATCTAAAATTATAATCATGATAAGTTATAATAGGGAAATTTGACCTCCTTTTCTGAGGACCAGGAAAGGTATTCACAAAAAAGGACAGAAGTTAAACAGATATGAGAGGAGAATAGAAATACAGTAGGAGAAAGCGGTAGAGACAGGGAAGAGGGTCACAGGCAGAGGGAAGAGAATGTTCAAAGGTCCTGGGGGGAGAGGGAGCAGCACCGGTTTGAAACATCGAAAGATGGTCGAGCCCCTGGGGCATAGGGAGCCAGAGGGAACAGGGTCAATGTGAGTCCAACTGGGAGATAATATTAATACTTTGAATCTCCATGTTTCGGGGAGTGGTGGTTACGGGAAGAGGGAATCATCTTACAGTTGCCCACACACACGGTCTTCAAATCCTACCACAGTACCACTCCCCCGCCCCATATCCAAATCCCAATCAGCTTTCAGAGCCTAACTCGAGCTTTCTGGAATAAACCACACTGATCACTTACTGCCCTTGAAGCGGGACTTTCTCACTGTGCTTCAGATTTTGAACAGCAACAAAACTGAGAGGGAACAAACCCAGAATTGGGAAAAGTGTTGTCCAAAGGAAGAGAATTCAAGCAATAATATTAAAATGAGTTTACAGAAGTGGACAGAAAATAAGGAAATACATCCACTCAGTAAATTTTTTGAAGTTTTTCTGGATAAGGGGAATTTCATTCATTCAGAGCAACAGCTTTGAGTTATTAGGGGATTTTTTTTCACACAATGAATGTTGTGAAGCATGCCAATGGATACGGTGTAAAGAAGCTAAATTAGAATCAGCAGAACCAAAATTTGGTTTCTTTTTAAAGAATAAAATAAAATAGACAAAACTCTGGTAAAGAAAATAAAAAGCATAAATAAACAATATGAGAAGTAAAAAGGGAACATTACTATAGATACAACAAAGTTTCTTTTTTAAATAAGAGAAAACTAAGAACAAGTTTTTGGCAATAAATCTGAAAACAAATTGTAACAGACTGAATGTGTCCCCCCAAAATTCATAGTTTAAAATCTAATCTCCAATGTGATGGCATTTGGAAGTGAGGCCTTCGGGAGGTAATTAGGTCATAAGGGTGGAGCTGCCACTAATGGGTTTAGTGCCCTTATAAAAGAGACCCCAGAGAGCTCTCTTGCCCCTTCCATTTTGCGAGAACACGTCACAAAGACAGTCATCTATGAATCAGGAAGCAAGCCCTCGCCACACACAGAACCTGCCAGCACCTCGATCTCCCAGCTGCCGGAACTGTGAGAAATAAATTTCTATTGTTTATATGCTACCCGGTGCATGGTACTGTTATGGCAGCCCAAACAGACCAAGATGCAGATTAAGTGGATAATTGACTAGAAAAAAATATATATAACTCATCAAAACTAATTCAATAAGAAAATAAGTTAGAGGATCTGTAACTGGAATTAGGCAGAGAAAGTAGACTTAACCCCAAATAATTCAGTGCCAGAGCAAATCACAGAAAAGGCATTCGGGAATTCCTTTAGCAGCATGCCAAGCAAAGTAAAAATGAGCCTTTCCCCCTGTGCTTCTACCAGTTGCCTATCCGTGATATATAAAACGAAGACTTAACTGTGATTATCAATGACTGAGGCAGATTTCTCTCTCACATCGATGTCTTATAGGCCTACAAGTTTTCCTGACATTTCCACACATCACATTACCTTTATGGGCCTCTACTTTAAGCCTTTTGTGCGTTGTAACTGGTCTAAGGCATTGTCAGCAGTTTTGAGCATTTTTGGTCTGCAGGATACTTTTGAATACTAGTAGTACACTTGCAAGAAATAAAAGTCCTCAGCTAATACTAACAAATTAGCAATAATTACAATACAATCATACCACAACATAGCAATGTCATTCTGACTGTAAAAGTAGCCACAGTTGTGACTGTCACCCTCCAGCAACATGTTACTATTTGAGCAGACCAATTACTGCCTACCTGTGCCCTAGTATGTATCTTAAGGCCATAACCTTACATCTCACATCCAACCAACAGAAAACCTTTCTCAGCACCTGCTTAAACTTTTCCTTACATCTCTTACCATAAGACCTTCCGTGTCTTACCCACAGTCAGTTTTACGCCACTGTACATGCGTCACACAAACCCTCAGCCTATGCCAGTTGATAGACATCATATCAAATATGTATACTGAATCCCAGGAAGACTGAGACTGTTACACATAAATCAAAATTGGATAACACCCTCCCACCCTCCTGTGACACCTCACACCTTGTACCATAGCTGAGATCTGCTAACACACAGCAACGATTCATTTCCCAAAGCATGGCGTACATCTCGTGAGCTTCAATGAGACAATTGCAAGCAGAATTTTTTTTAATAGTTAAACATTTATTTGTAATATGTGTTAGGAAGAAATGTAACTAGCACCTCAAGTCTGGGTTTTCATAGATATTATTGCTTAACATAATGTAAATGGACTTACCTAGCAATTTATATATTTAAATAAAAAATAAATTTAAATTTACCTTGTCAGTCCATTTTAAATGAATGTTAAATTGATAACAGTGTGTGTAATAGGACATCATAAAAATCACGAAGGTGGCATATGAGTGATTAGCGTTGAGGAAACCGGCTTATCTAATTCACTCATCAAGGCCCAATATCACCAGCAGAAAGCAAGGACCAAAGGGAAGGTGACTCATTATGAGAATGTGCTTTGCTGTAAATGATCTCAGGTGATCTCCCCCATGCAGGGGGCTGGGAAAGGGAAATGTGATACCAATTGTAGAACTGGAGTCACTGAGACTCGAGAGGGCCAGATACCTTACACAATGTCATCCAGGCAGTGACTCGGATCCCCCAGCTCCCAGCACTGGGCCAAGGTCAGGGCTGCCAGAAGACATTAATGGTGAGAACGCCCAGGCCATCTCCCACTTGGTCCAGCTCTCTCCACTGTGCCACATTTTCCCCCAAGGAAGACAAAGGGGCAACAGGGGGCCCTGAGAACTGAGGGGCATTATTAGGGGGTAGAGGAGCTACAAGAAGATCCCCCAAAATAAACCCTGTCTACCTCATAATTCTGCCCCAGTTGGTAAAGTTTGGAAAAGTGCCTTTCTCTATGCAGGATTATGATGCATGAAAAACAAGTCCAAAATCAGCTCACTCTTAAAGTTAGACCAAGGGCTAATTAATCCCTATTTTTCCAGAAGAAATTTCTGTGGTCAACACCACAGCACAAACCTGGAGTGTTATTTTTTTTTTTTCAGTTAATGTTCTTTCTGGGCTTTCGTTTTTTCCCTCTGGTAGTACAAGCAAGTAGGGATCAAATTCTGAGATGAAGACAGAATTCCGAGGCAGTGCTTCCACAGCGCCTGGCCGGAGTGAGGGGTGGCCACTGCCCGCCCCTGAGAAGTGAATGGGAGTTTCCAGGGAACCCCAGACAAGAGGTGACAGGATTAGGTTTCTGCATGGAGAGAAAACTGTGAAGGTCTTGAGGACTCTGAGTTCAACAAGAGAGAATAATTTAGGTATAAATGGGATTTGAATTTATTGCACAAAATGGAGGGAATTTTCCTCCTTGAAACCAGGTTTGTGCTATGTCTTACTCAGAAATACATGAGCTCCAGAGCAAAGGGCATGGCAGTACAAGAAGCAGAACTATGACTTCTAGATACAGTCACTTCCACACACGGCCAGATGACCTTTCAGCACTCTTTCAACACGGTATGACCTAATTTTTATAAAAAGAAAACAAAAGGAGAATCCAGACTTTACTGATGTAGAGGCCAGGGACATTGGCTCTAGGATAATCTAGGTTTGGGGCTAGATTATTCTGAAAGAGTGACAAGAATGAAAACAGGGTACCTAGGGGCAGCTTCAGAGAACCTCCAGCCCAGCAGCTGATGGCGCACGTGGCAGAGATTACCATTAGGATCAGGAGTCCAAAGAGGTCTCCCTTGGGGCCCAGAGGAGCCAAGATTTAGCAAGGGCTAAAGGTCCTAGAACTTGAAGGTGGAAGTGGAGTGACTCAGTTGAACTGTGACAATGAGACTCAGGAATTAGAGGACTTGCCCAAGGACTGGAAGAGTGATAAAGGCCAGTGCATGGATTAACACAATCAGTGAGCATCATGGTGCCATTCATAATGCTGCCTTGTTCATAAATGTCTTCACTGTCTTGGGTCCGGTCTCCCGGAAGCTGACCCTGAGATGAGGATTTGTGTGTAAGTGATTTATTAAGGAAGGGTTCCGAGGGGAAAGCAGAAAGACAGTCGGGAAGCAGGGCAGGCACAGGGAAGAAGCCAGAAGACAGGCCGGTGAAGTCCCAGGCTCAGTCTCATGCTGAGCAATCTGGAGGGTCCGTTACACCACGAAATTTGTCCTGCCCCACCCCTGCACTCCTCAGCCATTGCCTCTGGGTTGCCCTGAAGGCATGAAACTCCATGGACTCTGGCTCTGGAAGCTCCAGGTTGAGCTGCTAAGGGCAGTTCCCCGAAGAAGCCTGTAGGTTTCGGCCATTAGGAAGGAAGCCCAGAGAAGCTGTGGATGAGGACACAGAACTGGTAAATGTTGCTGAGGGGACAAGGCGAAAACACCAGTGGTGTCTTTGTCTTCCATACTCATATGTGACAGACTTTTCTCCCCACATGGATGGTCTATCGGCTTGTTACGGGAAGAAGCATGGGTTTTGGGGTCAGACAGACCTGGATTTGAATTCTGGCTCCATGACTTACAAAGCCTGTGATCTTATACAAAGTGCGTAACTACCCCGAGTCTCGGTTCTTATGTCTGCAAAGTTCAATTGATTTACCACAAATAAACAAAGTGCATTTTAATCAATTCTAAAATTTAGAATTGATTATTTAAAAATTTAAATTTTTCAAATTTAAAAATCTTCCAAATCAGGATACGCTTTATAATAACTACTGGCCAGGCAGTGGTCACAACAGCTGTCCCTGCCTGTGCTCACGTGAACTTGGTTATAGCTGCTGACTGTATTGTAGCCTCAATTAATTTAAATGCATCATTGATAGTATACATGTATTAATCACTGTTTTAAATGTCTCCAAAGTGATGACACCATCATTCAACATCGATACGAAAGGTTTCAGTAGAAACAGCACAGCAGAGAAGGGAAACAACACTGGAATGTGGATTTAGTATTAGAGGCACAAAAACTCATCTTAGGAGGAATGACCACATTTAAATATTTCTATTAACAGCGAAGCAATAACCAAACACAGCCTTTCTAGAATCTAAGAAAGGAAGATATCTACAAGTAGACGAATACTGTGTTGCATTTTGCTACTGAGAAACATGCACAAAGATTTCCCATTATGGCAACTGAAGGCAGAGAAATTGCCAAATCCTTCAGAATAGAGGAAAAACATGTCAAAGCGACAAGACACTGGTGTGACTGATTCATATAACACCCATGGCTATCACTGTGACACAGTTTAGTTGGCAGGTTTTTTTCTTTTTTCCTGGTCCATAAAATAAGGGTACAGATGGCAGTCAATGATGTCTTAGATTGGATGAAATTCCCCCAAATTCCAAACACCACAATCAGGATTGGCTGTGCCCTGGCCCTGACAGTGCCGGGCAGGATGTGAGGAAGTGGTGCCACCAGGGACGATGAGGCAATACAGAAAGGCCAGGCTTTCCCCCAGGGGCCCTGGGTGGCAGCAGGAAGTGAACATGGGACCGGCAGGGAATCTTTAACATATGAAATAGAGTAGGTAGAGATGGAACACGACAAAGCTGTAACTTGTAGAGCTGATCTCTCCTCTGCACCACGCTCCCTAGGGATTCCTGTACCCAGGGGCATATGCAAAGGCTTAGTAACTCCCACACTGCCCAAACAGCAGGTCCTGGAAGGTCCTCTCCAGCGGGGAGAGGCTAACGGAAGCAGCTAGGTAGCAGTTAGTGTGGCAACAGTTTAATAGTTAGAAAATCATTGTGGTCACATTGGTATTTACCAGCAGAATATCACAGAGAGAGACAGTACACCGTGGAAATTAAGAGCCGGGCTGTGGAGTGTGGCATGGACCTGAATCCCTGGGGGATGACCTTAAGTCAGCCATCTAACTTCTCATAGTCTCACTTTTTTTTCATTTACAAAACATTGTAAAAATGGGCAAAACATTTGATTCCCCAGGTTTCTTAGAATGAAATGAGGAAATATGGGTATAATACTTC
The DNA here is from genome assembly GCF_020740605.2 of Lemur catta. Lineage (NCBI taxonomy): Eukaryota > Metazoa > Chordata > Mammalia > Primates > Lemuridae > Lemur > Lemur catta. The sequence goes on along the minus strand of NC_059135.1, from coordinate 34,002,949 downwards.
AACGTGGGGCCCAGCACGGAGAAAAGGCTCCACACACCAAAGCTGCTAGTGTGCGACCAGGTAGTCAGTCCGTCATTAGTGGGTGAGTCACTCTGGACAGGCCGTGCTGAAGATGTGGGTTTCAGGGTTTGACGGCTGATAGCCATTAAAAGGCAACCACATTGAGAACATCTGGTTTCAGTTGAAATTCTAGTCCCTGTGTTCTTTGAATCAGCTTAGGATTTCTTTTTCCCCACTCCGAAACAATTGAAAGCTTTGTACTAAACTTACCAGTTCTAAGTGGGTTGAAAATGTTCTTTATTAAAAAACAAACAGGCCCCAGGACAGTAAGGGAGACAGCTATCTGTTTCGGCAAGTCGCCTTCTCATTAAGTACGTGTTACACTCACCATGGTAAAGCAGCTGAGACATTTCTCACTGACCTTTCTGGCCCCAATTATTCAATGCTCAGCAAAGCCTTTATGGGAAATATCATCACAACTTACAGCTCATAGGTGAGCTGAGCACTCCTATCTTTAAAATATGCCTCCCCATCCTAATTAATGCTGATTTCGTACTATTGTTCACGGTTACACACATTATTTACAGTTAATATGCTTGTAGTTACATCTTTGTGACTTTGTTATTTCCTTAGAAATTTTTAGAAATAGAATGCCTAGTATAAGTGGTATGTAGATTTTTTTAAATGAACATATATTGCCCTCCAGAAAGTTTTTATCAATTTATAATTTTAGCAATAGTGTATAAAAGTATCTTTCTTCATACTTGCTTAAACCTTTACCAATCTGGTGGGTAAAAATGTCACCTTATTTTTTTCAATTTGCATTTCTTGAGTTTCTCATTAATTAAGCATCTTTATGTTTGATTATTAGCCACATAGATTTCTTCCTCTGTGAAATTTCTCTTGTAGCCCTTTGCTCATTTTTCTAAAGATGGCTGGCATTTTTATTGTATTATAAACATTTTAAATGTACATAATAAATATTATTTATAATAAATACAAATACAGCTGAAGAACTCACAGAATTGTAGAAGCATGACTTTGTCTAAACATAATTACCTCCCAAAGGCCCTATGGTCTGAATGTGTCCCCCAAAATTCATATGTTGAAATTTAATTGCCAAAGTGATAATATGAAGAGGTAGGGCCTTGAGGAATGATTAGGTCACGAGGGCAAAGCCTTCATGAATGGGATTCATGTCCTTATAAAAGAGGTGCAGAGGGCTGTTCATCCTTTTTTTCCCTTCTGCTCTTCTACCATCCAAGGACAGAGAGGAGGTGCCACCTATGAAGAATGAGTCCTCATCAGACACCAAATCTTCTGGCACCTTGATCTTAGACTTCCCAGCCTCTGGAACTGTGAGCAGTAAAGTCCTGTTACTTACAAATTACCCAGTTTGTGGTATTTTGTTATACCAGCAGGAATGAACTGAGATAAGTGCTACCACCCAATACCATCACACTGGGGATTAGGGCTTCAACATATGAATTTTGGAGAGACACAAACATTGTGTCCAAAACAGGGAGAGAAAAGGTTGAGCTGCTCCCAGGTATAGCAGTGAAGGGGCAAGAGGGCCACAGGTGAGCATTCTGCATGGCAGACCAGCTGGCTGTCACCATGTGGTACAGGGCAGTAGGCTGGTAGGATGGCTCTCCTCCCAGAACCTCAAAGCTTGGGAAGGCTGGAGAGGCCTCAGTGGTAGGGGTAGAAAACTGGCCAAGCATGATGGTGTGCACCGTAGTCCCAACTACTCAGGAGGCTGAGGCAGGAGGATCGCTTGAGCCCAGGAATTTGAGGCCGCAGTGAGCTATGATTATGCCCCTGCACTTCAGTCTGGGCAACACAATGAGAGAAAAAAAAAAGAAAGAAAAGAAAAAGAAAATGTGTGATGTGTGTCCCCTTCTCTGTTTATTGTCATCTCAGGAGAAAATCAGTATATGTGTTAAGGTGATGGGTTCCTCTCTGGTCTTTTTTCTATGCAGTTATGGAATGTATGATTTTGGTTTGGGGTTTATTGCTCATAATTTTTATTCATCAGTTTATATATGACTATCCATTTCTTTCCACATGGATTATAAACTCCTTAAAGATACAATTTCTATGTAGAAATTATTATATTTAGCAAAGTTTTAAGTACACAAATATGTAACATGTCTATGTATCATACAACCTACTAATAATGTAACAGAATTTTTAAGATTAAATAATATATAAGTTAAATATATTTTTACTGAACTATTATTTAGTTCCTATATTTGTAAAATGAGAAGAAAGAAAGGAGAACACATACATGGGAAGGTAAATGGAAAAATAAAGTATACTTTTTAGGTCACAGAATTTTACAACTAGAAGGGATCTTAGACCTTATTAATCTAATACCTTTATTTTGCAGAAGAGGAAAATGAGACTCAAAAAGAAGGAATGATTAATCTATATTTTTATATTTTCTTTTTTACAAAATAAGACATCCTTTTGTAGCAGCTTTTTTTTTTTCATTTATAAAACATGAACAATTCCCTATGTCTTTGGATATACTTCTATGGCATCATTTTTAATGACTGTGGAATTTTAGCGTAAGAACATATGCCAATTTATTTAACCAATTCTGGGAAAGCATTTTAACCTATAAGAAAAACATTACTGATTCTAAGTAGTAAAAACAAAAACAAAAAACTATGAATCATAGGGTCTTGTTTTCAAGAAAATTGAGTATTTTGTTACTTTGGTATAAAGACTTAAAACTAGGTCCACCAGTGTTGCCTGGCACAGGCTACTGAAGTTTGCTCTGGCAGCAGATCATCAGTATCTTAAGAGATTATTTGGGTGTAAAAGAAAACCATGATGTTCCCCAGGTTTCCCTCTTTTGCCTTTTCTCTTCTCAATCCCTTCATAATCTCATTCCCTACTGCAGCTTGATTTCCCCTAAAAATGTTCGCCATATTGATTATCACATAAGTCCCGTCCTTCCTCACCTGGCCGGGCCAGCCTCTCCCTGTCACTTGTTGCCTTTCCCACCCTCCAGAGTCCTGCACTCCAGCCCCTGTGACCTCCCACTTATCTCCACATCACTGCACGTCACTACACTTGCTGATCGCCTTGCCATACCTCATAGGCCTCGCCTTTCTAACCTCAGCTTAGGTATTACTTCACCCCATGGCCTTCCATGACATTCCAGCCCTCCCCACTGGCAGTGGGGCTGACCCCCCTGCCACCCTCTTCAGCACCCTGTGCTCTCTACCCAGGACTTACCCCATGGAATCATAACGCTGTTTACTTGTCCTTCTCACCCACTTAATTGTAATCCCTGAGGGTAGGGGATCGTCTGCATCTGGTGCATGCCTGGTGCAAAGTGCCCAATAAACATTTAGTGCATGAACCGGACACTGCTCTTTTCTTTCCCTCACATGATTTCGTTCTCTGGTTGAGTAGCTTGCGTGAGCTTGCATTGCACTGAGTGCAAACCTCCCTGCCTGGTTTCAGTGTCACACTGGTCCATCCAGTCCTCGTCCCCCCACTCCTGATGCACACCCCCCACTCAGCTGGACAATCTGCTATGGTGCCCGATTCCCCAGCCCCCTCATTCCTACCCCTAAGCCAGAGGTGGTTCTCAGCACCACCAACATCTGAGGACAAACCCAAGATCTTCCTCCTACTTGACATTGTCCGTGATGACTCTTGTCAATTTGCTTGTATAGCATTTAGGCAGACCTTCTCTTTCTAAGACAGTCTGATTTCAAATACTTGGGTAGCAATATTTGATTTATGTTCTGATATTTTGTTTATAAACCACACTGTCTATATTCACTTGGCCCCCTTTTATTCTTATGGAATTTCCCACACAATTAGCACATAATTTTTTTCTAATTTCGCTTTATTTTCCAAAACTATAAAACACAAATAAACATAATTTCTGGTTCACTTATTGCTTCATGGATTTATCAGGTCTTCCCATATAAACTATGTATTCTCCCAGAGGAATTTATTTTCATTCTTTATTCTGTTATTGTTCCATAAAACTCAAAGAAGAGTGTTATGCACATAATCAACAATAAATTACCTTTATTAATTGATTTTAGGTAGTTTAAATATTTTTCTAAATATTTTAGAAAACATTATCATAATTTCATAAATATTATAAAGTAACACTTACAATATTATAAAGGGAAAGTTCATCTTACCCCACTGATAGGATTTATATTTATTCTAAATCAGTGGGGGCCCAAATAATGGGGTTTTACTTTATTTTACAGAATCAGAGGGTCTTATAGCAGGAAGGGAATTTCAAAGCTACTTAACCCAAAACACCCATTCAATAGCTGGATCCCCTCCAGCAACTCCACCACGTGACACAGAGAGCCCCAGTTTCTGAAGGCGGCTCAGTCGGAAAGTGCTTCCTAGGAGATAGGAGATCTGTTTCCCTGCAACTTCCTCCCACTCGTCCTAGTGCTACTCTTTTGGGACCAAACAGAACGAGCCTCATTCTCCTTCCCCATGGCAGCACTCCGAGTGTTTGGAGACGGTTGTGACGGCCTCTCCCCTCATCCGCCATCCCCACCCCTTCCTGCCCCACCTTCCCTAGACTAACATGGCCAGCTCCTCATATGGTGGCCATTGTTTCCATCCCTGGACATTTGTGTTGTTTATTCCTGAATCTGATCCAGTTTGTCCACATTCCTCAAAGGGTGAGCCTACTGTCCTCTTGATTAGGGATTGCAAATTCAGGTACCTCCAGGGATCAAACCCTAGATAAAGTAAACATGTGGCCTAAGGAGTTAAAACGTAAGGAGTTGGACTTAGCCCTGACTTAAGGCTTTTATATTCAAAACTTTAAACCCAGGTGCTGCCCAAATAATATTGGGGGCCTGGCGCAGTGGCTCACACCTGAAATCCTAGCACTCTGGGAGGCCGAGGCAGGAGGCTTGCTTGGGCTCAGGAGTTTGAGGCCAGACAGCAAGAGCAAGATCCAGACTCTGTCTCTACTGAAAAAAAAAAAGAAAAGAAAAGAAAAGAAAAATTAGCAGGGTGTGGTGGCACAGGCCTGTAGTCCCAGCTATTCCAAAGGCTGAGGCAGGAGGATTACTTGAGCCCAGGAGTTTGAGGTTGCAGTGAGCTATGATCAAACCACCATAGCTGGGACAATAGAGCAAGACTCTGTCTGCAAAAAAAAAAAAAAAAATGAAGCAAAGAAAGAAAAATAATATTGGAGTGTGGGAGCCATGTATTTGCTCTTCTGGGCCACCAGTTATCATATCAAGAAAAAGCTGTCAAATCCCTAATCCTAAAAGGCAGCTGACATTATATTATATTAGCTATTATATGTATGATCAGTGCCCCTCTTTGAATATTGTCCTCTTATCAATTGATTTCTTCCCTTTGGTGGGATATCTCATTACTTTGTGGTCAAGGCATTTTCGGATTCTTATTCTAGAATATTACTGAGGTAAGTGGTTCCCTATCATTTTTAAATGTATATGTGTGTATATGCAAATATAATTATAATTTATACATTATGCATTATATTAATATAACTCATACATTATATAAATGTTGACTTTTACTAGAGCCCTGGCATCCTGGAAAACAGTAAAGGCTAGGAAACCCCCACCCTTTGTGCTGTGGGGAACGACTTACTGAAAAGAACCACCTTTCCCACATGACGCAGATGAGACTCACAGAGGCACGCCCCCTTGTTTACAAGGCCAGACCCTCAAAATTCCCTTTCTTTGGGCTGAACTGCTGGTCTAGATGGGCCAATCAGAACCAAATGCTTGTTCCCCACACTTTGATTCAGCCACCTCCTTCCTCCAGGCCCCCGAATGCTGGCCCCCCGCAGCCTGGGCCAGCATGTAGCCCCCTGAGAACAGCCGGCCCCTGGGTCAGACGTCCTCTCATCTGCTATCCCCCCACGCCACCACCCCACTTCTCTACACCTGCTGCTTTGTGTTTAGTCGTCTCTATAAAAGAAAATCCCTTTCTCCCTAACTCTTTTTTTCTTTCCTTTTTTTATTTCAAAATATTACTGGAATACAAATGTTTTCAGTTATATGTGTCCCTTTTTGCCTAACTCTGGGAAGCTCGCAGATGTCATGGTAGACGCGTTCTCCCTGTTGCAACTGTCCCCCTCCCTTACTGCAAGAGTCTCTTTCTCCTCCTTGCAATAGTGCTTTTGAATAAAGTCTGTCCTTGCTAGGTCAAGGTTTGTTTTCATGTAATAATGTACATTATAATAATTAGCTATTAATAGTGTATTAATATTATTGTATTAGCTTACATAAATTTGCATTTATTTTAGTGATAACCATAGCACACTATCCAGTCACAGTGACTGCAATTCTAAATCTTTTCCATCTGTTGCTGTTAAACCTCAGCTCCCCTCTTTGAGCCTGTCCTCTTACCAATTGATTTCTTTTCTTTGATGGAGCATCTCGTTACTTGGGGCTGGTCAAGGCATTTTAGGATTCTGATTCTATAATATTACTGAGGCAAGTGCTTCTCTATCATTTATTAAATTGGTCAAATAGGCTTTTATAGCTTCATTTATGTCATCAATAAAACATGTTCGTAATACAGGGCCAAAAATTGAGTCCTCAGGAAGGTTTGGAAATCTTTCTCCTGGTCCCTTTTATTAATAGTTAATGTGGAGCTGACTCCATAGGGAAATAGAGAGGTAACACATTAAATATGAAAAATTAGCATTTCCTTAAGGCAGAGGAGGCACTTAATAAATATTTGTTGAATGAATGGTTCAAGAAAGAACCACATCCACATTTCAGTGTAATATTGTTTAATTTAATTGAGCATTTTTACTAAGTTCTGTTCTTATAAATTAAATGAAATATCAGTAGACTCCTGGAAAAAGAAAGAAATCCAATTAGCTCTGATCCATTCATTAGTCTTCTGAATGTGTGATAATAGACGACACTTTTTGCAACTTTCATTCATTTATCCAACAAATATTTCATTAATATTTACTGCATACTACTGGTACCAGACACAATTCTAGGCACTGGAAATAAAGAAGTAAACAAAATAGAGTTCCTACCCTTGTGGAGCTCACATTCTAGGGAGGAACACATAATAAACAAGTAAACCAATAAATATATAATATATCATCTGTCTACAATAAGGCCCTTGTAGAAAAATAGTGCAGGTTAGGGGATGGGGAACGATGGGGGAAGAGCAGTACTTTATGCAGGGTGGTCAGGAGAGAGCCCTCAGAAGATAAGGGGTGGGCAGAGACCTGAATAAAAGTAGGAACATGCCATGCAAAACCTGAGAACAGACCATCCCAGGCCACGAGGAGGGTGGGGCAAAGGCCTGATGTGGAAACATGGTTGGTCTATCTGAGGGACAGAAAAGAAGGCTAACATGGCCACAGCGGAGTGAGAAGGAGGAGTGGGAAATGTGATGTGAGAGACAGGCAGGCACCAGGTCTGCAGATTTTGTCCAGTAGGACCGGAAGCCATGGGAGGACTGAGAACGAGGCACAACATGGTCTACTTTTCATATTGAGGGATCGCTTTGGCTGTTATGTAGGGAATATATTGAATATGCTGAGAAGGGACAAGAGACGACTTGATTTTTTTTCTTCGTGCCTTTCTTGTATTTCTTTTACAACTCTGATAAGGACCTTTTTAGAGTTTTTAAATATTTCAGCACCAATGAAATGGATAGGATTAGTCAAGTGTCCAATCAAAGATGCATGAGCTTTAGAATAGTTGCTTCGAAAGTTATTGTAAAGTTCACCCATCCATGAAATGTGAAATGCTTGGATTGAAAATTACTTCCAGCTGTTCATGAAGATATATGTACTGGAAAACTAACAGTTCTGCACATGCCAGAACCCTAGAGGCAAACAGCTAAGGCTAGTCTTAACAATGCTGCTTTTAAGAAGGTAGATGCTAATGCCATTTCAAAGAAAATCATATGGAAACTATAAGGCTATCAAAAAGCTCAGCATTTTAGATATGCTTTGTGTGCTAGTGATTTACTCAAGATCCACCACCATGCTCTACCCTTTACCTTGTTAACAAAGCCCCAGTTTGGTTCAGAAAAGCGATATGCCCAGTCTCAGGTGAATCAAAGTTGGTCTAAATTTATCACGATAATCCTTCATTGCTTTTCCACCTTCCTTTGCAGGTGGAGGTGGCCAAGAGATTTACCAGGATGCTGGTCCCCATATCTTTAGCCACCAAACCAACACCAACAATCCCTATTTCCAGGCTTCTTGTTAAATTAGAAACAGAAACTCCAATATGTTTAAATCTCTGTAGATTGGTTTTTCTGTTGTTTGTGGCAAACACATTCTTAATGGAGACCTTTCAAATCACCAATATTCCAGGGAAATAAAGGGATCTATCATCACTTATAATCCAAAATGGACAAATATACCTATCCATGTTCAGCAGTAATTGGGAAATCTCATTCATATTAACTAAATCCCTTCAGACAACCTCAAGGAGCATCTATCCAAGCTTCTCTTAGATTAGTTCTTGCTCAGTGATTTTTTTTTTAAAGCCTACTGGGAAAGATAGCTAGCCACAGGGGAGCAACTCCGGCTGGGTTGAATAGGAGTGAGCACCTGGTGTGAGGAGATGAAGATTCATCCACTCTCACTGGCTTGGTGCGTTCAAGCCATAGGCCTTTGGCAGCAACTAGTCACATACCAGCCCCTCCCCTAGTCTGGTTCTAGATTTGTGAAGAAGGAACCTCCAGAACATTCACTTTGATTAACCCAGGACTGGGATAAAGTAGCGCAGAAATCTTGTGAATACAAAACACGTGTTGCATACACTCTACTGTCGCTTGTGCCAAATGAATAAATACTCAAGGGGGATTCTAGCGAAGATATTATTGATTCCCATTGATTCCTTTTACGTGGTTGATGTGGAAAGTAAAGAAGGGCACCCTTGGTTCAAGACTGCCTTTTCCGCAATCTCTCTTTTTCTTTTCTTTTTTTCTTCCTTTCTTTTTTTTTTTTTTTTTTGTGGCATCTGTAAACCATTTCACTTTCTAATTGTGGATCATCACACAGTGTTTCATGGCTCATGTTACTGTCTTTCAACTTCCAGCCCCTCTTTCCACCCCCACACTTAAATGAGAAATAAAACAAAATGAAAATAGGAGGCCAGTTGGAATTTATTTTCCTCTCTCTGTAGCAGATGTTAAATTCAAACTTTTCAGATGAGGAAATATTAAAAGCGACATCTTTTTATCCCAGAGCAGCTGCCCCCAAATGCTAAGTCCCAGCCCTCAGGAGGAGGCCCCTCTGCTCCTTCTGCCCAGGGCATGGAAGGAGGACTTGGGAGCCCCAGCTGCCTCTGCCACTTCCCCACCCTGGGCCCTCAGGCAAGATTCTGGATCTCTCCAAGTCTCAGTTCACTCATCACAGGGGGGTCGAATTAAGGAAACTTTGATGTGGTTCCAGTTCCTGAGAGTCAATGAATTGCCTCAAAAATTTGAACGTAAAAAACCACTGGCCATTTTTAAGAGAAAAGTCACTTTCACTCTTCATCACAATTCTTTTTCTCAACAACCAGGGATCATCTCATTAATTCTGCTTCACGGGACTTTATTGCTAATCTCGGTCACTTGCGGTGAAAGCGCTCCATTAAGGTAAATGTTTGCAAAGCTGCCCTTTTAATTCAGGTACATATTTTTAATTCATTTAGAAAGGTTCACGTGACAAATATTAGTGCTTCTCTGCTCTGCTTCAATACTTTTGATGTGAGAAGTACCTATTGTTCACACCTGACCATGACACCTGTATGTTATTCTCTCTCTCTCCCCCTCTCCCTCTCTCTCTCTCCTCTCTTTCACACACACATTTGTTATGATCCTTCTGGCTCAATCAGTTTTCCAAACTGAGGCCAAGAATATTTTGACTTCTCTCCGGCACGCGGCTCCCATGGACTCACAGGTGCCTACCCTTTGCTTTGGTCACACTCCCTGATATATGTGGGCACCTCACAACCCTCAGACTACAGACCCTGATGGGGCTCAGCTTCTCCAGTGTGCCTTTCTGGACACCCGAGCTGGAGTCTGTGTACAATGGTGGGTTAAAGAGAAAACGAGGAGTTAAAGAAGAACTTTCTTTGCTCTTTCTTCTTAAAGACAAGAGTTGTAAACACGAGCACTCTTGCATGTAGTCGTGGCCACCATAATAGAGAAGTAAAAGCTCTTACTCATAGCACAGAAACAAAAAGCAAGGTCCAGGCTCACACAATTCCTCTTCTTATTTAACTCCAGAAGATGCCCTGAGGCCAATTCACTTAAGACTTATTTAAATTTTATAGCTCATTTTTACTACAGCATCCCAGAGCCTCTTATTCTGCCCAATTTTGTCATATTGCAACAAATGAAATGCGATTTTGCTGTTAAGCTGCCTTAAGCACAGAAACATTTGCTCAAGAGAAATACAAGAAGCCAATACGAACAGGCCTGGTTCATATTTCTCATCATTATCACCCAAAAGCATCTAGCACGCCTTTTTCTTCTTCCTTGCAAGGAAGCTTGAAGCTTCAAGGCCCAAGTCAGAGCCACATGGTTTTCATTTCCTGGCCTCCTCCTTGGGCCTCAGCAGCACCCGCTGCCCGCACTCCATCCTCAGCTCGCAGACTCGAGACACCGTCACTCATACATTTTTCACAGAAGCAAATGAGGCATAAAGAGTCAATACTCTGCACACAAATCATCCCAAATAATAAATGGCTGCCTGCTGGCCCCAGCCGTTGCCTTGACTTGTACTAACCCTCATGCTTGTTCAAACCTTCACAACTTATGAAGCACTTTCACAGTCATTAATCTCAGAGTTGTCACCCTAACCTGAGAGACGGGTTCCTCATGTTACAGACCAAAATATGGCTGTGTGAAGAGGTGAGGTGACTGGCCAAAGTCACACAAGTCAGTGACAGATCCAGAACTCTGACCCCAAGTCCAGAGTTTATTTTTCTATAACCTATGCAATGTTCTTTCTTGTTAGAGGGGAGACATGTGAATCAGGACTTGCTGCGCAATGGCAATGTTGGGTTCCGGAAAAAGTGGTCTTGGAAGATGCAGAATGAAGTGGCCCTGAGAATACAGACTGTGGACCCAGAGAGCCAGGTGTGAATCTGAGCTCCACCTCCTGGTAGTTGTATGATGTTGCCTAATTCCTGGGGGCTTGATTCACATGGTGCTTCATGTGAATATTGCGCCCCAGTGTGAATGGTGTCCCTAGAGCTCTTCAGTGCAGCTGTCTTGGGAATTACTTGACCTCCCTCTGACTCAGTAGTCCCATCCGAGAAATGGGCATAATGACACCTCCTTCCAAGGCTATTTTGGCTACTGAATAAAATAAAGCATATAAAGAGCATATAAAGCCTGACCCAGTAACAGATGCTCCCAAATGCCCTGTGGCCTTTGAAAAACTATTTCCCTCATCCCCACCCCCTTGTGTATGTCTCCACATGCCCTCATCCCTTTCTGTGGAAGTGTTTGCCTCTAATGAAAGTCTTCCCTCATATCCTCCATGCTTCTGCTGTTCCCACAGCCGGGACCCCCATGATCCCATGGTGGCAGGGAGCCACGTACCAAAGGCCGCACTGTGGCAGGCATGGCACTAAGCCCAAATGTGCACGCTCTTCCTCTATCTCCATGTTTCAGACCCCTGCTGAAGAATGAGCGTCAGGAGTTGCTCCAGGGGACCCTGGATAAGGGGGTTCTCATGCCAGTACTGCCATTAACAACCTAGGTGACCCACGGGCCCAATGACCTCTCTCTGAATCTCATCTAATTCATCTTCCAAGAAAGGTGTCGTAATACCTGTCCTATCCCTTAAGACCTAGGACATGTTGTCTCTATAAATGGAATGAGTCATGTGAAGCTGCTACATAAATGAGGAGGAAAAGGTGAACTCAATGTAGGAGGCTCTGAGTTATTGTTTAAAAAAATGTCCAGATGCTTACTATTAATAATTGACAAGAACTCACTTGTCACCTCTGAAAAGTACCCACAGAATCTAACAGACAGGGATTGGAGACAGAGGTGTAATCACCAACGGGAGAAGATGGAAAGCTTCATGGAATGTACTGCGGCAATGCTGGAAAGAGGAACATGAAGGAATTTGAGCTGAACTATCCTAGCACTTCCAGACTAAGAGGTAGAGGACATCAGAGAACCTTAGGCTACCCTGCAGACCTCTCTTGTACTCCTGTTCAAGCTGACCATGTGGGCTATAGGCCAAATTTCTGCCAATCAGATCCAGCCCACCTGAATGTCTCTTACCTGTGCAAACCCACAGGCAATTACATGGAATCAGGTTTCTTTCCCCAACTCTCCTTTGTGTAATTTTAAATAATGGGAAAGTAGCAGAGTCCCTGAAGTCAGACAGGGGATAGTACATGCCCAGGGTGATCATGTTTCCAAATGCAAATTCCCTGGTGTGTTTATGGGATAATTGGACGTAATATGTGACTTACCTATATACTGGAGAACTTGGATGCAATCAGGCTGGAGGTATTCCTTCCATTCCACCTGTGTTTGCTCAACATCTGCTGCACGTGCCATGCCCGCACCGGCCACTGGACACAGAAAGGGGCATAGGCATGAGCCAGGGACCCCACAGGCTCATGCCATGATCGGGGGAGGGGTGAGAATTTAGGGTCTAGCTGTTCTCAGTCATTATCTCAACTGCTGTCATTGGCTATTTTTCTTACTTTTGTGTGTGGTTTTTTTTTTTTTCTCCCAGGGGATGGGAGTGAGGAGATGGTAGACCCAGCATCTGGTCATAATTTGTAAATCTCGACATTTTGCCAAACACCAGCTGGAAATATTTCATGCTCTAGCATCATTTTACAAGTTTCTGGCAAAAAAAAACATAAGCACCTATCTTTTTAACACTTTGTAATTAAATGAGAGATGGTTATTTGCATTATTTTTTAAGTCTTTTTCCCCCCTTTATAAAAGCAGTAAATCATTTGTGGTGCCTTCAAAGAATGTTAAATTAATAAAAAGCTAGCCTTTACCTTAAAGTCTTTATTTAACAGTGAGGTTTGTCAGACAGCAAGGGCTCGTTTCTGCTGCAAATTGTGAAGGGTCTGGCTCCAGGGGTTTGCAAGCCTCCTGCAAAAGCCGCCAGACTTTGTTTTCCTGGGCTCTGCTGCCCCCTGTCAGAAGCTAAGAATATTACAGGGTATAGAATATTTAGAACAAAGGTTTTCACAGAACGGCTGTTTATATAATTTCCTCCATCAGATGATGAAATGGAATATTCTCACACCTTGTGCATGAAGACCAAAGAATTATTTGCTTAAAAATATACCTGCTCGCTTTGCTGCTTGGAAATCCTTGCACAACTCCCAGCGGTAATAACGCTTCTGAAATAATTCAGGGGGCAGCTGCCACTCACTGCGTCCCCTCCGCACACGTACACTGAGCAGTAGACAGGGGCTGGGGAGATGAGGACAAACGGTGGTCCTGTGCACACTCCTGTTCACACCAGGGAAGCTACTTCAACACGGAGCGAGTGATACACGTGCAGGTACCAGGTGCTGGGGAAGCACATGGAGGCAGCACCTGAGCCAAATGAAGCCAAAGGAGCCCATTCTCCAAGCACTAGCAGGAGCCAGCCCAGTGGAGAGCAAACGAAGGGCTTTTCCGGATAGTGGCAACTGTGTGTTCCAAGGCAGGACCGCCTGGGAGAGGGTGGCAAGTTAGGCAGCAGCAAGAGACTGAGCTATGGTGGAGGGTGGGCCTCCTCTGAGCAGCCCATTCCTCTGCCTGACAGCTGCTGGTCCCCAGCCACTTCCTCTCTCATTGCCTCAAAGTATGGCCAGGTCAGAGGTTAAGACAAAAGAGAGCAAAGGGATCCCTGAGGGGCCAGCTGAGCCCGAAAATCACACTAAGGTGCTAGCAGTTGCCCTGTGTTCTGCACCTGTTCTATTTACATCCACAAGAGTTCAAATATTTTGCTAACTGAGGACACAATCTCAAAACCTGAAGGGAAAGGGAGCTATTAAACAGCCAGTCAAGATTTATACATAATCAGAGCTACCAACGGGGAGAAAAAAACAGCAATCTATGGGATTTGAAAACTCAACCTACAGGAAATACTTCTAATGTATCTATCTGTCATGAACGTATTCCCCCTCGGTGCCGGACCTGTTGCTGCACCACGTGAAAGCAGTTAACTAAGTGACAAAGTTTTGTCTTTGTCAGAATACACATGCGCTGAGACATTAATTATTTACAGTTTTCCATTATTTATCCCATTTCCATTTAGTGCCTCATTTTTCAGCGAGACATGTTTTTCCTTTGAACAGTCTTGTGGCAAAATTTTTCCATTATTTTTTTTCTTTCCTTTTAGTTCACTCTCTATCAAACATTAACCATTTATTTCTACACTCTATAATAAGGTTTTCCATCCTCCTGGTCTCCTGGTGACTTCTTTGACTTTATCAGACTTACAGGATTTTGGTAAGAAAATGATACCCCTCAAAAAAATGATATATTTCTCATTCAGAACACCAGTTTTTGACACCAGGGTCAAAAACTAATTTCAATGGTTAAAATAGTTAAAAATAACACTGAATACATGCATCAGCGGAAAGAGCATCGGCTTGGAGTCAGACCAGCTGTGCTCAAAAAACAGCACCACCTACTTAACCGCTCTGAGACTTAATTTTCTCCTCTATGCAGGAAGCATAGTGAGTATCTGCTTCTTAAAGTAGAAATAAGTGAGCAGATAGACGCTAAAGCATCTGGAAACTATAAAGTACAAATCAAATGTAAGACATTGTTGTTAAATTACTTATTGAATGAATGTAGGTTTCATAATTTTTTCCTTTGAACACAAAGGTTCTCATCATGACAACATTTTTTATTTAACATTCTCTACCTGCCCACCAAAATCAGGACTAATTCTCTTCTCTTTGCTAGGCCCCAGTTAACTAAGTGATCCCTGTTAAAGCTAGCAAGACAAAAATTTTAGCACACAAAGAAACAGCATTGCATTCTAAAAAGATTTTCCTTCATGTGCTTTTACTTTTTTGTCCAAGATAATATGAAGTAATAGTCAGCTATCATCCATCCCTTTTCAAGCCATTTCTTCTTTTCCCCAGAAGCCCAAATTGTTTGGGACTCTTGAAGACAGAGAGCTCAGGTAGGCTGTGGTAAACCTTCCTGGACTGGACTCAGTAACTGCAGCACAGGGGCTAGGTGGCTTGATTTCCTTTAGTAATATTTCTTGGACAGAGATGATTGATAACTACCATCTAATTACAAATTTCCTTTTATTAATAGAACAAGAAGAGGCTTTTTTTATTTAAGAGAAACACTAAAAAGTAGGATCCAGGCCAGGTACGGTGGCTCATGCCTGCAATCCCAGGAGGCTGAGGCAGGAGGATCGTTTGAGCCCAGGAGTTTGAGGTTGCAGTGAGCTATAGTGACGCCACTACACTTTCCCTGGGGCAACAGAGTAAGAATCTGTCTCAAAAAAATAAATAAAAATAAAATAAAATCCCGGTCTGGGCAACATAGCCAGATCCTGGTCTCTACAAAAAATAGAAAAATTAGCTGGGGACAATGGCGTGTACCTGTAGTCCTAGCTGGAGTTTGAAGCAGGAGGATTGCTTGAGCCCAGGAGTTCAAGGCTGCAGTGAGCTATGATCACACCACTGCACACCAGCCTGGGCAACAGAGCAATAGCCTGTATCTAAAACAATAACAACAACAATAATAATAAAAGAGTAGGATCCATGCATGCACAACTTGCTTCTGTTTCCTTGCCTTGTTACAACATATGTGCATGATCTCTTGGGTGGCTTGTCATCAGAATGCTGCAGTACCAGGCTCTGGGAGCAGCACTGACAGCTCATCCATCCCAACTCCTCATGTGGAAAAAGTCCAGAGAGCCCCTCAGTCTGCAAGTAAGATTACCCAAGGTGTTTTGGAGGATTCACTATTAACCATTTTCCCCTGAAAAATACAGAATATTCTAGATCCCACTGTGGTATAAAAAGTCATTTTTTGAACACCCTCTAGAACCCTCAGTATTAATAGGGAAAGAAGCAAACCAGCAAGTAAATCGAAGAAAAACAAACGTCCTTCCCTTCCACAATTGGCACATGTTCTTTGGTAGTGATCGGCCAGCTTTGAGGCAGCACCCAGCAGGGCCACAGTATCACAGTGAAGGAGGTGGGAAGAAGGGGTTGGGTGGGGGCCGTGATTTAGTCAGTCTGATTGTCTTTTCTGAACTAATTCTGCTCTGAGAACACTTGCTGGATACGCTATATAAATCTATGATCTGGATCAAGGAAATGAACTAGGGATATTGATCTTCCTGCAAGTGTGGTTCAATTCATGCTATTTCCCTACTTTAAAACCTTCAATAAATATTTGTGGAATAAACGAATGTTGGATAGTCAGTGGTTACCAATTGCCTACAAAATAAAGTTTAAAAAATGGCTTTTAGAGGCTTTCCATAATCTGAATCCAAAGTACATCTTATCCATTCATTTGTTCAATAAATACATATTGGAAGGTATCGTTCTTAGTACTGGAGGTTCATATTTGAACAGACATGGCAGGTACTGGCCCTCACTCCTTTGGGGGCTACATCTGACCCTCCACTATTTCTCAACAGGCAGGCTGTCCTCCAGCCCACACTTTCTTAGACACAACCCAAGCTTTCCCACTTCCACTACTTTGTCCAGGGTCTTTACTTTCCCCTTCAATACCGTATGTGCAAGTCTAACTTCTCCCTAAAAAGTGCTCCCTCCTCCTCAAGCTCCCTCTTAGTCATACTTTTTCTTCTCCTTCTCCCACATGAAGGAAGCTCTGTTCTCCGAACTCCCTGAGAACTTGCTTGCAGCTTTGTTTTGGCATTCTCGTCTCTATTACTGTTACTTGAATATTTTCTCCACTACCTTTCAGAGAAGGATCTTTTCAACTACACTTATGGCAGCTGGCAAGTGCCTTAGAGGTAGCTAGCTGGCACTTAGTAAATACTTGCCAAACAAATGAATGAAGTCCTTATGACTTAAGTTGTAAATATTCTGTTTGCACCTTTGAGAATACATTTGTCAAACTCTTTTAAAGTTATGATTTCAGAAACTCAAAAGCGAAGTAGATCATTTATTCATGACTATTCAATGCAATGAAAATGTATTGGACTACATATCTCATTTGTTAAGAATTTAGGGGACAGAATCGTGTCACTACCTCTGCAGAAATAAAATTTGAGACGTGTGCTTCTCAGGTGCTTCTAATCACTGTGACACCAGCTCCACCTAAAATGTTTGAAGAGCAAATCTATGCTTTCCAGTTTTCAGCTGCACTCACACCAATCCTTTAATCCTCCCTTCTGCTGCACCTGCAGATGAACCCGACCAAATACCTCCTCCAGCCACCTGGGCTGCTGAGCAACGCTAGAGAATACCTGCAATCCCTTGGGACTGCGAGGCAACTCTAAATGTCACTAATGAGTTCCTTCTCTTATTTCTTCAAGAGTTGCTACCAAAGTGCTCTCTCCTTAAGCCACCTACCAATCTCCATCCCCTCTAACGTCAGCAATGACAACAGAAGTCTCTTCCCTCAAGATATAAAAATAATACTCTATATCAGCAGCAACAGCTGCTACATTTATTAAGTGCTATGCTTGGGCACCTTGCCTCATGTGCATTATCCCAGTTAATCTTCACGTGGACCACCACTTATTGAAGCAGGGACTATTATTATCCCCATTCTACAAATTAGGAAACTGAAGCATAGAAAGGTCAAGTAACTTGCCCAAGGTCACATAACCAGTCAGTGGGATGTCCAGGTTATAAATCCAGGACTAATTCCAGAGCCAACTGTTAAGCCTATACTATGTGGACTCCGTTGTACCCTTCCCTCGGGGCACGGCAGAGGAGAGGGAGGATTCCCAACAGGCCGTCTGACTCCCTCAGGCCGGGTCATACCAGCATCAAGAGGGAGCTTCTATCTCTTCCCGTCTGAGGTTCTCCAACAACCAATGTCAAGCAGGAAGCAGCAGAAGCAATGTGGACATACACCTACAAGGTTTATTAACTACATTAAGCTGCTTTATTTGAAAAAGCCATTGATTTTATACAAAAAAAAAAGTCTCCTTGTTCCCTCTCTTTTGATTTCATCCAGGTTTCATTAAAGTACCTTCCTGGAGGTGTTCTGACCAGCGCTTAGCCGTCTGTGTATACAGGCCCACTTGCTTCCACACCCAAAGAGGCATGTCTGTCCCTTTTATTACTATACCATCACTGCACTGGGAATGGAGTGGTGTCCTAGACTAGTGCTTCTCAAACTTTAATGTACATTGAATCCCCTGGGGATCTTCTTAAAATGCAGCTTGTCATTCAGAAGGTCTGGGTTGGAGCCTAAGAGTGTGTGTTTCTAAAAAGAAAAAACTCTATGTGACATTGATGCTGATCTCCAGACCACACCTGGCAAGGACGTAGACATGCCATATGAACACTTCTTCCTTGGTGATCAACTTGGTGCTAAGTAATTTTCTTCCCAAATATATAAATCATATTCTGCTTCGTGATCAAAACTATACAGAACATCCACTTAGATATTACACATTATACATTTCACATACTATAGACACCAGCATTAAACTTTACCAGGGTTTGTTCTTTTTGTTTGAATTTTTTGCACAAGTGTGATTTTCATTTATGTCTACTTGTTTCTAAAGTAGACATAAAACTATTTTTATATTTTGATTCTCTGACATGCCATGGATGAACTTTTCATACCTACATTGCACCATATTTTTTTCCTCATGGACTCAGGGAAAGATGTTGCTTATCCTGACCAAAGAAATTTTTCCTTCTGTGCCTGACTTCCATCCCCTTTCCACCTCATCAGACACTCATTCAAGCAGTCACCTGCTTTCTTCAGCTCATCAGCCTCCGTCTCTATATTCTCTAGTCCTATACTGATTGAAAATTCTCATGAATTTATACTGTTTAAAAATATGTAAAAGCAAATGTAGCAAAATTTTAATTATTGAATTTAGGTTAAAGATATGCAGGTCCTCCTTGTACCATTCTCAACTTTTCTCAGTATTTGAAAATTTTTTTAGAGTTTGGGGCAAGTTTTTTTCCTAGCACAGATATTTCAGGATAACACTCCTGATTAAATCCCCCCAAACCTTTTCAGCTTACTATTATAACTTGTTAAAAATTTCCTTCCAAAAAAAACTTAGTATTTATCAGGCTATAAAAAACAAAGTATCCAGGGACGGGCAAGATGGCAGACAAGAAAAACCTCCAGCCATAGTGTCTCTTCTCTGCAAGAAAGATAGATTTTTGGAAGAAAGTGAAAAAAAAACAGGCAGACAAACATGGATCGGATGAGGGTCGGAAGGAAGGGTGTCTGAAACTACAGGAGACTCCACGGGAAGAAGTTGTGCAGGGGAATTGGAAGAAGAAAAGGCCCCCTGAGAGGCTTGGAGACCAGCAACAAGGTAGGTGGAGCGGTTAAATTTTCCCTCCCTTGCATGTCCGACAGCTGGTGGGCTCCTGAGCAATTGGAGAGACCCGCCAATACCAGCCCAGAGATGGCCGCTGCCAGTGAGCGGTGAGCCTCTTGTGGACACGGCACCAGGCTCCCAGCTCCCTCAGGGCCCCTCCTGGCCCTCAGATCCCGGGTGATCAGTAGGTGCCATATTGCTTCATTCTCCCTTTCCCTACCCGCAGCTGCTGAGAGAGACAATTTAGCCACCACCGAGAGGCATCTGCAGGGAATGGAACCTGTCCTTTTGGGGCCCTACAGTGGACTGAGGGGTACTCAGACTGGGAGCTCTCTACCCGCCAGCCCTGCCAGGTGCTGCTTACCTGGCGACTCCAGGAGAGCAGGGCAAATCCCAAGGCAGAGAGACATTGATCCAGCTTGGGCACCCCATGGGTGACTTGAGACCAGCATTCTTCTCCCTGCCAGGGTCGGGGATTGATCTCCGGGGCCCACGGACAGGCCTGCAGACCAGATTCTGTATACCCAGGTCTCAATCGCATTGCCTAAGCCTACTGAGGTGTGTGTGCCCTCAGGGACAGATCAACCTGCTTGAGGGGCAATCCTCTTCCCTTGGGCAGGGAACCACCTGGCCAGGGGAGATCCACTGGCTTGAGGTCCTTCCTGCCTGCAGAGGCCAGGGAAAAACCGTGGAGAAACTGCAGAATAGTGGAGGGTGGAAAGGAGGGAGGCCTGCTCCAGACTGCAGGTCTCGGACAGCCACACCTCCACATGCAGAGTTTTTGACTGAGTGGGGCCATTTCAGCCCCTCCCTGGCAGCTTTTCCCAGAAGTAGAGAACAGACCTTTGACCCCTGCTAACAGCATTTGTGGAGCTTGAGGGTCGGCTCCCCCAACCCAGCTCTGCCCAGCCTCACTCCCCCACCTGCCCCTGCTGAGGTGGAAAATAAGGACACACCTGGAAATCTCAGAGCCCCACCCACCACCTGATGCACTAGAGTGCCTCTCCAGGGGAACAAGAGCTGGTTATAGCACTCAAACACAACACTGCAGCTTGTGCCTCCCAGCAAGTGCCACCTACTGACAGGGAGGTTAATTTGCACACCTTTTACTGCATCTACTGACATCATACAGGGTGTGGTCAAATCTCACCCACAAACACCACCTACTGGCTCAGAGACTAAACAGGGTGTGTCATTATCTAAACAAAAATCTAAAGGTAAGAAGCAACAGCTGATCCAGATGGGAAGGAATCAGCGAAAGAACTCTGGAAGTATGAAGAATCAAATGGAAAGCATACTCCCAAAGGGGAACACCAGCTCTCTGGTAATGGACATCAACCAAATTCAGAACAATAAAATGACAGAAGAATTTCAAAATGGATTGTAAGAAAACTCAATATATGCAAGAGAAAATGGATAACCAACACAAACCACAAAAAAAAAAAAAAATCCAGGACTTGGAAGAACAATTCATGAAAGAAATTGAAATATTAAAGAAAAATCAAACAGAACTTCTAGAAATGAAGAATTTATTCAAGGAATTACAAAACACAGTGGAAAGCCTCAAGAATAGGGTAGATCAAACAGAAGAAAGAATCTCAGGGGTTGAAGATAACAACTTTCAATTAAATAAGTCAGTCACAGAGATAGAGCAGAGAAATAAGAGAAAAGAGCAAAGCCTACAAGAAATGTGGGATTACGTGAAAATCATAGGCTTCCCTGAGGGTGAAGAAGAAAATACACAAGGGTTTGAAAAGCTATTTGAGGATATATATAACAGAGGAAAATCTCCCAGACCTTGCTAAAAATCTAGATATCCAGGTACAAGAAGCTCAAAGGACTCCCGGGAGATTCGTTGCAAACAGGAAGACACCACAACACACAGTCATCAGACTGACCAAAATAACCACCAAAGAGGCCCTCCTATGAGCTGTAAGGCAAAAGAAGCAGATAACCTACAAAGGAAAAGCCATAAGAATAACGTCAGGCTTCTCAGTTGAGACCTTACAAGCAAGAAAAGACTTGGACCCCATTCTCACTCTTCTCAAACAGAATAATGTCCAGCCTAGAATCTTATACTCTGCAAAACTAAGTTTCATATATGAAGGAGAAATAAAGAGCTTCTCAGAGAAGCAAAGACTGAGGGAATTCATCAAGACAAGACCTGCCCTCCAGGAAGTACTCAAAACAGTGTTACACCCAGATCAGCACAATAAATACTCATCAATGTAAAATCATCCAAAAGCTAAAGGTCAAAGGCCAGAGACCACAATAGCTAAAGAGAGAAAACAAAGCAACAAAGTTCAACTCAACAGGATGAACAGAATCTGCCCCACTTATCAATTCTCTCAATGAATGTGAATGGCTTGAACTGACCACTAAAGAAACATAGGCTAACCAAGTGGATAAATATACACAAGCCATGTATCTACTGTCTTCAGGAAACACATCTAACCCACAAGGATGCATTCAGACTCAAGGTGAAGGGATGGAAAACAATATTTCAAGCAAACGGAATCTAAAAGAAAGCTGGCATGGCAGTTCTGATTTCAGATAACTTAGTCTTTAAATCAATAAAAGTAATGAAAGTCAAAGATGGCCACTATATGATGGTGAAGGGGACAATTCAACAAGAAGACATAACAATTCTAAATATTTATGCACCTAACTCAGCTGCACCCAGATTCAGAAAGCAAATCCTACTTGATATAAACAAAATGATAAACAGCAACACTGTAATGGCCAGAGACTTCAACACCCCTCTGACAGAACAGGACAAATCCTCCAAACAGAAAATAAACAAAGAAACAATGGACTTAAACAGAACTCTAGAACAAATGGGCCTGATTGACATTTACAGGACATTCTATCCAAAAACCACTGAATACACATTTTTCTCATCAGCTCATGGGACTTTCTCTAAGATTGACAATATCCTAGGTCACAAAGAATGTCTCAAAAAATTTTAAAAAATAGAAATTATACCATGCATCTTCTCAGACCACAGTGGAATAAAATTAGAAATCAACTCCATCAGAAACTCTCATCTCTACACAAAGTCTTGGAAACTAAACAACCTTCTGCTGAATGATTATTGCATTAAGGAGAAAATCAAGATGGAAATCAAAAGATTCTTTGAATTAAATGATAAAGGAGACACAAGTTATCAAAATCTGCGGGATGCAGCTAAAGTAGTCCTGAGAGGAAAATTTGTATCCATAAATGCTTACATCCAAAGGAGAGGAAGATCAAACATAAACAATCTAATGAATCATCTCAAAGAACTGGAAGAGAATGAGCAAACCGACCCCAAACCCAGCAGAAGAAAAGAAATAACAAAGATCAGAACAGAACTAAATGAAATTGATGATCAAAAAAACTCTACAGAAGATTATTAAAACAAAAATTGGGTTCTTTGAAAAAACAAAATTGACAAGACTCTTGCTAGATTAATGAGAAGCAGAAAAGAAAGGACTCTAAAAAGCTCCATCAGCTTTTTAGGAGAAATTATAACTGATGTGATGGAAATACAAAATATCATCTATGAATACTATAAAAACCTCTATACAGATAAACTTGAAAATGTGGAGGAAATGGACAAATTCTTAGAAACACACAGCCTCCCTACACTCAATCAGGAAGAAATAGAATTCCTGAACAGACCAATATCAGGTACCAAAATCGAAGCAGTAATAAAAAAAACCTTCCTAAAAAGAAAAGTCCTGGACCAGATGGTTTCACATCCAGATTTTACCAGACCTACAAAGAACTGGTGCCTATCCTGCAGAAATTATTCCACAACATCGAGAACAAAGGAATCCTCCCCAACACATTTTATGAAGCCAACATCACCCTGATAACAAAACCAGGAGAGGATGCAACAAAAAAAAGTACAGACCAATATCCCTTATGAATATAGATGCAAAACTTCTCAATGAAATCCTAGCAAACTGAATTCAGGTGCTTATCAAAACAATAATCCATCACAACCAAGTGGGCTTCATCCCAGGGATGCAGGGATGGTTCAACATATGCAAATCTATAAATGTAATTCACCACATAAATAGGAGCAAAAACAAAGACCATATAATCCTGTCAATAGATACAGAAAAAGCATTCAACAAAATTCAACACCCTTTTATGATAAGAACACTGAACAAAATAGGCATAGACAGGACTTACCTAATAATGATAAAAGCCATATATGACAAACCCACAGACAACATCATACTGAATGGGGAAAAATTGAAAGCATTCTCACCTAGAACTGGAACCAGACAAGGTTGCTCTCTGTCACCCCTTCTGTTCAACATAGTGCTGGGAGTCCTAGCCAGAGCAATCAGACAAGAGAAGCAAATAAAGGGCATCCAAATGGGGGCAGAAGAGGTCAAACTATCACTCTTTGCTGATAATATGATCTTATATCTATAAAAACTCCAAGATTCTGCCATGAAACTACTGGAATTGATAAAGTCAGCAAAGTCTCAGGTTAGAAAATCAATGTACAGAAATCAGTAGCATTCCAATATGCCAACATCAGTCAAACTGAGAACCAAATCAAAGACTCAGTACCCTTCACTATAGCAACAAAGAAAATAAATACCTAGGAATATATTTAACTAAGAAGGTAAAAGACTTCTACAGGGAGAACTACAAAACACTGAGGAAGGAAATAGCAGAACATGTAAACAGGTGGAAAACCATACCATGCTCATGGGTTGGCAGAATCAACATTGTTAAAATGTCTATACTACCCAAAGTGATCTACAGATTCAATGCAATCCCCATTAAAATACTAACGTCATGTTTTGCAGATCTAGAAAAAATAATTCTACACTTTGTATGGAATCAGAGAGGACCCTGTATAGCAAAAGTAATCTTAAGCAAAAAGAACAAATTGGGAGGCATTAATTTACCATTTTATCAATTTATCAGACAAGCTATACCACAAGGCTATAGTAACTAAAACAGCATGGTACTGGCACGAGAACAGAGACATAGACCAATGGAAAAGAACTGAGAACCCAGATATAAAATCATCCTCATATAGACATTTAATCTTTGACAAAGCAGACAAGAACATACACTGGGGAAAAGAATCCTTATTCAATAGATGGTGCTGGGAAAACTGGATAGCCACATGGGGAAGACTGAAACAGGATCCACACCTTTCACCTCTCACAAAAATCAACTCATGGTGAGTAACAGACTTAAACCTAAGGTGTGAAACTATTAGAATTCTAGAAGCAAATGTTGGAAAAACTCTTATAGACATTGGCGTAGGCAAAGAATTTATGAAGAAGCCTCTCAAAGGCAATCACAGCAACAACAAAAATAAGTTAATGGGACCTGATCAAATTAAAAAGCTTCTGTACAGCCAAAGAAACTGTCACGAGAGCAAACAGACAACCTACAGAATGGGAAAAAATTTTAACATGCTACACATCCGATAAAGGCCTGATAACTAGAATCTATTTAGAACTCAGGAAAGTCAGCAAGAAAAAAATCAAACAACCCTATCAAAAAATGGGCAAAGGACATGAACAGAAACTTCTCAAAAGAAGACAGAAGAATGGCCAACAAACATATGAAAAAATGCTGAACATCTCTAATCATCAGGGAAATGCAAATCAAAATCACAATGAGATATCACTTATCTCTAGTGAGAATGGACTTTATCAAAAAGTCCCAAAACAATAAATGTTGGCGTGGATGCGGAGAGACAGGAATACTCATACACTGCTGGTGGGACTGCAAACTAGTTTAGCCTCTGTGGAAAGCAATATGGAGATACCTTAAAGAGATACAAGTAGATCTACTATTTGATCCAGCAATCCCATTACTGGGCATCTACCCAAAAGAACAAAAGACATTCTATAAAAAAGACACCTGCACTTGAATGTTTATAGCAGCACAATTCACAATTGCAAAGATGTAGAAACAACTCAAGTGCCCATGAATTCATGAGTGGATTAATAAAATGTGGTATATGTATACCATGGAGTACTACTCAGCTATAAGAAACAATGGCGATATAGCACCTCTTGTATTTTCCTGGATAGAGCTGGAACCCATTCTACTAAGTGAAGTATCCCAAGAATGGAAAAATAAGCACCACATGTACTCACCAGCAAATTGGTTTCCCTGATCAACACCTAAGTGCACATATAGGAATAACATTTATTGGACGTTGGGCAGATGAGAGGGGGGAGGAGGGGATGGGTATATACATACATAATGAGTGCAATGCGCACTGTCTGGCGGATGGACACTCTTGAAGCTCTGGTGAGGTGGGGGCGGGGGGGCAAGGGCAACAGACGTAACCTAAACATTTATACCCCCATAATATGCAGAAATAAAAAAAAAAAGAAAATGTGGTATATGTATACCGTGGAGTTCTACTCAGCCACAAAAAACAATGGTGATCTAGCACCTCTTTTATTACCCTGGAGAGAGCTGGAACCCATTCTACTAAGTGAAGTATCACAAGAATGGAAAACCAAGCACCACATGTAGTCACCATCAAATTGGTTTTAACTGACCAACACTTAAGTGCACATATAGTAATAACATTCATCAGGTGTCAGGCAGATGGGAGGGAGGAGGAGGGGATGGGCATACACACAGCTAATGGGTGTGGTGTGCACTGTCTAGGGCATGGACACGCTTGAAGCTTTGACTCGGGTGGGGCAAAGACAATAGACATAACCTAAATATTTATACCCCCATAATATGCTGAGAAAAAAAACAGAAAGAGGACATTAATGAAAAAGCAGTTGAAACCCAGAAAAGTCTGTAGTTTAGCTAATAGAAGTGTATTAATGTTGGTTTCTTAGTTTTGACAAATGTACCATGGTGATATAAGATGTTAACAGGAGAATCTGGGTAAGAGGTATATGGAAACACTTTTTATTATCTTTGCAACTTTTCTGTGAATCTAAAATTATTCCAAAATTTTAAAACAAACAAAAAATAAAAACATAAAAAATCCTGGTGGCTGGGCATGGTGGCTCACACCTGTAATCCTAGCACTCTGGGAGGCCGAGGCGGGCAGATGGTTTGAGCTCAGGAGTTCGAGACCAGCCTGAGCAAGAGTGAGACCCCCGTCTCTACTAAAAATAGGAAGAAATTAGCTGGACAACTAAAAATATATAGAAAAAATTAGCCAGGCATGGTACTGCATGCCTATAGTCCCAGCTACTCAGGAGGCTGAGGCAGAAGGATCACTTGAGCCCAGGGGTTTGAGGTTGCTGTGAGCTAGGCTGATGCCACGGTACTCTAGCCCGGGCAACAGAGTGAGACTCGTAACTCTGAAGAGCTCATTATACTAGTTGAACATCAAAAATATAGTTGTTCATATGCAAAATAAAGTATCCAGCATGATGCCCAAGCATCTCCTTTTATAAAAATCTTTTTAGAATCCACAAAATGAAGTAAGAATGAATTTTAAAAATTAGTTCTAGCGTAAACCCTAGACATGTCACTGACTACTCTCTAGTTTACTTACTTACTCCTTCCTGCCTACAAATCCTGACTGCCTTGCTAACCTAAATTCTCTACCTACTAAGTCACCTTATTAAACTCTGTGGTTTCCTCTCCAAATTTCTTAGATGGGGAGAAAACAGTCTCTGTGCCCTGCGGGGCCTCCTCTTCCAGCTGTATGGTACAGCCCACCTATATTGCCCGCTCACAGCTCACTCCAAGTGCAGCACCAACTGAGCCATCTCAAGTGCTGCTCAAGCTGCGCACCTGGCTCCAACTGTGCCACAAGATGCTGTGAGAAACAGTGAGGAGTCGACATCTTACACATTTTCACAGTTTGCTTTCCCCAGGAAAAGGTGGAGCTTCACCTGAGGTGCATTTTTAAGTATTTGTTAAATAGTATTTCTAGTTACTTCCTAGGCAATTGCTGCCTACAATTAAGTACTTTTTACATCATACTTTATTAGACAAGTGAGTCAGTCCTGCTTAAACAAGTCTGAGGATATCTCAGTGGTTCTCAAGATTTTGCCCTCCCGAGGGGCATGAGACAATGTCTGGAGGCCTTTTTTGTTGTCACAGCTGGGTTGGGAGTATGCTAGTGGGTACCTAGCAAATAGATGTCAAGGATGCTGCTGAACATCCTGCAATGCACAGGACAACCCACCTGACCCCAAAATAACGACTTATCTGGCCTGAAGTGTCAACAATGTAGAGGGTGAGAAACCCTGAGGTAGCTGTAGTTTTTGCTTCTTTTAACCTTATGGTTAAAAACCACTAGAAACCAAAAAGCCAAACAACTGAACCCATATGACTGCAATTGTCTTTTTCAGTTTCTTATTCAACAAAGTTCTCTGGTTTTTCAACATGAAGTTCCCTTGTTTGGAAAACAACCCAAAGAGCTCGATATTATTAAAATGGCACAACCACAACAGAGTGTAGTGTGATAATACAGAGTCAACTAGGATTAAAAATTGGTCTACTAAGACTTTAGATATAATAAGTTTTATTCATCTGGTGGTACTTGATGCTCACAGGGCACCGTACAACAAATTTTAAAAATACAATATGAAAAAAATCAAACAGCCAAAGAGATCAATTCCATTAGAGGGCAACGGCCCACAGAAAAACCAATGAAAGCCCACAGAAAACCCACCCTTTGTCCCCTTAAGAACATTAATTTCTTCGTAAGTTTGGCTTTAAGAAATACCAAAAGAAAAGGTCTTCAAGAAGGTAAAACTTCACATAGCGTCTTTCACGTAAGTGTATCACAAAATGCTTTCCTTATTTAATAATAAGCATATAAAATAATCCAAACATCTGTGAGCCTCTATTTGGTCCCAATTTTTTAGGTCACAGCCTTCAGTCCCTCCCCCCATCCTCACATCATTTGCATCAGGAAAAAGTCACTTAAGGTATAGTAGTCACCTTTGCTCTATACTGCCACTAAAAAGCACATTTTCCATAAAATAGCCAAGGGCTAAGCAAACTGAAGCTATGTAAGTACTTGAATTGAAAATATAATTAAATTTCTGCTTTGAAATCTAATTGTATTCAATTCTTATTAGTAATTACTGATGGTCATTTGACATCAACTATAGAGAACAGTAAGATTTAATGCTACATGTGAGGTACTGCTAGAAAACTTCTAAGTTAGAACAGAGAGATGGGTTTGGAATTTGTGTTTTTTACCATAGTGACATATTTTCAGAAAGTTATGTCACACAAGTAATAATGAGTTACAAATTCTACTTGGAAAAATCAGTTAATGCACAGTAACAATTTGTTAAAAATCACCCAATTATAAGTGCTTTCTCATCTAAGCTTCCGAAGTTGAGAGCCCCTCAATGTTAACAGTAGAAGGCGCAAACCTCCTAATTCTCACCTAACAGCTTCACAGTAGCAGAGTCACCGTATGCTAATACTGCTTGCAGAACTTTCTTTTCCCTTTAGAGTTCACTGAAGTACTAACATAGGGAGACAAAACAGAAAAACAGTATGGGAAATTTGGGCCATAAAATTTTTAAAAGCT
Source organism: Lemur catta (assembly GCF_020740605.2). Taxonomy (NCBI): domain Eukaryota; kingdom Metazoa; phylum Chordata; class Mammalia; order Primates; family Lemuridae; genus Lemur; species Lemur catta. The sequence goes on along the minus strand of NC_059135.1, from coordinate 33,973,967 downwards.
GAAAACATTCTTAAAACATTTACCAAAAAAAATAGTACAGTGCTGCTTTAACGTTTAGTTCCTCTAGAATTAAATGGTATTTCAGTTTATGCTGGACACTTAGATCTCCTTATTATCTAATTACTGAAAACAAAGCTACACAAGCCTGGACATTTCAGCTACTGCCACTACGTATTATCACAGGATATAAGGAATCTGTAACGAGATGTGTCTCCCCTTCTCCGATATACTGCATTTAAGGGTAATGGGCAGGTATTATGCACCTTTGTATCCCCTGCATCTCAGCACCGTGGCCAGCATACGGTGGGTGCTCAATACATATTTACTGAATACATTGCTGAGCAGTGGTTTATGACACGGGAAAAAACCCCCAAGATTGTCTTTTTCTATTACCATTGCTTAGGTAGCCTCACTCCTAACAGGCAGAAAGCAGTTTTGAAGTTATCTTCTCCACTTTCTAAACACAGCAGACCTTTCAAGAGTTGGACCTGACTTAAATCACTTCCTTGAAACATGTTCATAAAGCATTTTGAGAAATCAAGAGATGAAAGGCGCTATGTAAGTACAAAATAATATTATTCAAGACAGTTCAGCAAAAGTGCTATTTTTCTATGGTGAAGGAATGGTTGTGCTAGTGTGAGGGGAACACCCCCAAAGCTACTCTTCTCATCGCCATCAACAGAACAATGGAATTTTGACAAAGATGCCATCATTTTATATAGTTTGTATTCTGCTACTTTCTATAAACCAGGTGACAGAAAATGAAATTAAGCCACTTATTCCACACAAACCAATACTTTATCAAAGTTCCGCATTTTACAAGTCATGTTCAAAAAACACACACAAGTTATCATTTTGTACACAAATGTTTATTTCTCAATTAAACATTCCCTTTAAACACAAGGAATGATTTCTAAATCTTCATAAAGATGAATTAAAAATGAAATCCCTCCAGTATAGTGTGTGTAATCACTGTGTTCTTGGTCACTACTGGCATTTACTGTTTAACATCAAAAACAAAGACAGGTTATTTAAAAATCATGCTACTGGATTTCTAGCTCTTCCTCTATGACCAGTTCTATACTGATCTGCAATGTTTAAAAGTTTACATCACCAAATCGAAGCAAGTTTAAGGTGTGAAATAGCTGTGCATTAAACACAAAATAAACAATAAAATTATAGGATATAGTCAAGTTCATAACGAATATAAGTATTCTTATCATCATTGTAGATTCTTGGGTAATGTGCTATGAGAGCATCCTGGGAACCAATGTAGATGGAGTTGTAAATTTTCCAATACACATCTCTGACTTTCCGGGCTGGGTGAAACAGACCCTAGAATAATTGAAAGGTTACATTATTTCAATTTTCAAGAACATACATAACCATAACATAAAAGATACGATTCAAAACATTTCCCTTGGGGGCGAGGGGGAACCTGGCAATTGCACAATACTGTAATGAGCAAAGACAAAATCTAATTTCTGCCTCACCACACAACTCTACTCTCCTATATGGCACAATATACCCTATTGATAACCAGGAACAGTGACTTATATTAATTCAATAAACTAAATGACTTCTCTTACTGAGTAATCATAAAAATCTTTAACCTACCTGTAAACAATACTGCAACATTCTACATGGTCCAATTGCAACTCTCAGGCCCTCCAGGGCTCCCATAACTGCCTGAATTACGTGAGGAGATGTCTCAAACACATTGGGCCATACATAGTTCAACAAGTGATTCAGTGAATCTTCACAACCAAATCCATAAACCCCAAGTGACATGTGTTGTACCACCGCACTAGCTGTCTGTCTGTGTACAAGGTCCCTGTAATGGAGGGGAAAAAATGCTTTATTAAGATACAGTCTTAGTGTTACAGGAAATATTCACTTGACCACTAGACACTAAATTACTAATTCAGTGCACTGAACAGATGCAAAGTCATCCTAACACTTCATGAATCCACAATATATCTTTTAGTACAACTAATGATTCCACTTAAGAACTTTTGATGACTTAATGACACAAACCTCACTATGACTCAAAAATTAAGCCATATTTTCTAATTAACTTTTACAAGGAATATGAGCAAGAGAGTTCTGTGCAACCTCAGTTTTTGTATTCTACTAAAGAGGAGACATGTGATTCTTACATATGAATAGTAATATTTCATTTTAAACTCTATACACTTAAAATCTTTGATAGTAATTCAGATACTAATATATGATAACTAAACTAAAATTAGATTGCTTCTCATGTAAATTTTAAGTTTTATTCAAGAAAAACTCTATTTAGCGAGAGGAATAGATCAGTAATTTTTTCAAACCTACAGAAATAACTATAGTCTCCCACATTAACTGAACTTATGTTTATGACAAATCAATGAGTTATTTATGCCACAATTATTCAACTGAGCATGAGCACTGGCTAACACACTGGGGTTTGTGAAGATAAAAATGAGTTCCCACGCTTCACCCAAAAGATGGTCAGAACATTTCAAAAGTATAAGAAAAAAAGACTGGTACTTACTAACATCTTTACTTTTCTTATTTATTGTAATAATGTCTGATTTATTTAGCCTAACAGTGAGCGGTATTCCCCATTAATAAATTTTCCAATTAAAGTATTGGTTCATTTAGTAATTTTCAATGGAGTTACTACCTCAACACAGAATATAATTTTTAACTGCAGGTCACATACATTATTGACTGTACTATGATGCGCAGGCACTTTTCACTGAGGACTATGGAGCCAGGGTGATTTATCCTACTTTGTTGGGCCCCGGGTGGCTAGGCTTTTACAGAGTACAATTCTTATTGTGTCTTCGAGTCTTGCTTATATACCTTCTGGTGCTAATATTAAATCCAGTAAGTCTCCCTTTTAGAAGGTCATTAATGAGTAACTTTAATCTGTACATAAAAGTAACTGAATGGGCTCTAACTTGAGTAACTTATCTCTCCTGAAAAATAAAAAACCAATAAAAATAGTTCTTTCCCTTACTACTTGGACCTTGCACTTTCCTTTACGCTTTCTTGTTAATTCTGTGTGTAAGGCTATCTATCAGTCTAGATGGTAAAACGTATCAGGAATCTGTGAAATGACTTGAGCAGTACTGTATCAGTGGCCACCACCTGAACCACTGGGAACATGCAATCGGAACAGCGTAGCTCTGGCAGGCTATGTTCAGTAACTTAATGGAGAAACCTATGCTTCACCTATAATAAAAAGCTAAAAAGATCAGGTTTTCTGCTACACTAATTAGCTCAAGTTAATCATTTCCTCTGATCACACTAATTTTTAAAACAAAAGTTGATCCTGCCAACTATGCCAAAATAAATAAATAAATAAAAGTTGATCAATCACCGCTTTTCTTATTATTTAGTCTAACAGATATGAAAGAAGATTGGGAGAGCACTTTAAAGAAAACTTTGGGAACCATTATAGCATTCATACTATTTTAAGATACCAAGTCATATTTACAGTGTCTTCAGAATCCAGGCAAGTATTTCATCTTTAACTACATCACAACAAACAAGTCATCTATTAATTATTCCAGTAAGTTCTAAAATGAAGGAAGAATTACAATTATTTTCTTATATTTAATTCAAGTCACTTACCTATCCATTAAAGCATCTTCAAGTAAAGGTGTCACAGCATAAATGTAGTCCTTTCCCATTTCACCAATATATTCAAACAAGAAAGAAAGTGATTTCAACACTCCATTTTGAACATTCAGTTCAGGAACTCTGTATTCATTCATTAAGGCAGGGAGTACTGTGAAAGGTGAACATGTTTCTGCAACAATAGCTATTGCTACAGTGGTACAAACTCTGTTCTGCCTTTCCTGAACTTTGAGGTTGTTTAAAAGTGTAGCCAATACGTCATGTGGGCTGGAAAAAAAAAATCATGTGTCAACAAACTGTTAAATTACAAGTCAAAATGCTTTTGGAGGGAAAAGAAAAAGTATAGAAGAATGGAATTTTATAAGGGACCTCAGTAATTTTATGATAAAGTGTAATACTTTCAAGTCACTAACACTGTTGTTTCTATTTCTACTTAAGAATTTCACATAAATTGTAAAAAGTCAATTTTTTAAAAAGCTAATTCAAATGAATTCATTTTGAAATGTAATTTTCAGTTTCTAGTTAAATTTTCTGCAATATAAAGAAATTTAATAAAACGTTTAAATTGAGTAATTCTTTGAGATGTCAAAATGGGCACTAGAACTAGGCACCCTTCCAGTGAGGAGTATCCAAACTGTGGTCTCCTATGCTGAAACATACAAAACCTATTTTCCTTTTCTTCTCTCCCACACACTTTTACTACATCTACTTGCCCATTCTTTAAGCACTTATCTTTGCTATAAGCTTAGAGGAACAGTGGGGCTAAGAAATTTGCTCAACATTTATTCATTGCAAATTTCTTGACTACATCACCACTGAAATAAATATTATTGCTACTAAAGAAAGAGAAGAATGGTGTGTTTGGAGGGGGGATCTGACTAATTCTACCTTATGTTATATATCTCTTGAAAATATTTTTTCAATATGCCACTTGTACATGCAATGTCTCATTTCCTATTTTTTCCCAGTTTGGTTCTGATGGAATGGAGGCAGATAACTATAAATTATTCTCATAAAGCAGCTATAATTCAGTTAAGTCTGTGGATTAATAGAGTAACTTTTTTTTCTTTTTTAAGAGACAGGGTCTTGCTCTGTCACCCAGGCTGATATGCAGTGGCACGATCATAGCTCACCGCAGCCTTGAACCCCTGGGCTCAATGGATCCTCCCACCTCAGCCTCCCCAGTAGCTAGGACTACAGGCATGTGCCACCACGCCCAGCTAATTTTTGTAAAAAATTTTTTTATAGGACAGGGTTTTGCTACGTTGCCCAGGCTGGTCTCCCAATTCCTCAGCCTCCCAAAGTGCTGGGATTACAGGTATGAGCCCCTGCACTCAGCTGGAATAACATTGGAAAAACACATAAAGCATTAACATGAGACTTGAATGATGCTGTGAAGTTAAGAACTTCCCTTAACATTTTAAGCAATACCCTAAAAAAGACCAAAAAAAATCTGAAATTAGCCAGGTGCAGTGGCTCACACTTGCAATCCTAGCATTCTGGGAGGCCGAGGCAGGAGGATGGCTTGAAGCTCAGGAGTTTCAGGTTACTGTGAGTTAGGCTGATGCCATGGCACTCTACCCTCAGGAAACAGAGGGAGATTCTGCCCACCTCCCCTCCTCAAAATCAGAAATTGTTCTGAAAATGGTATTGTGTCCCTCCCTGAAAATATCTAAAATGTAATTAAAGGAAAATTCAAACCCATCTATTTTAATTTATTTAAAAATTTAACAAAACATTCCAAAAATTGGAAGGTCAGTGGTTAAATGGAGTGCTTTCTCAACTGCATTACCCATGCTATGCCTCAAGAAATTTCGAAGCGTTTTTCAACACCACAATGGGTTTATTATCAAGTAATTTTTAAGAATGGAAGTAAATAATACTCACCCAATGGCCTTTGCAATATAACCAAATGTGTTGACTGTGGCTCTACGAATAGCTTTTTTGTGAGCTTTTAGGAGTTCTAAAAGCTCAAAGCAAATCCTCATCCATTCTCTTGCAGATACATACTCAGCTCCCCTAATTAAAAAAAATTTAACTTTTTGTGACATTAAGTTTTAAAAGTAAATTTATAAATTCAATTCTCAAAACATGATTATTAACTCATTTTGAGCATTAAAAAAGTTAATACTCTTCAGAAAGGTTGGTTTAATGTTAAAACTGAACTGCCACCCCTCCCACTACTACCCAACAGAAATCTAACAAAGTTTTAATACTGGATAGCCTGACCACAAACACATTAGCAACATTAGGCAAATTTTGCTAATGGAATGCAAAGTGGCTCAATTTGAAAACTGATACTGCTTATAAAAATGTTTACGTAATCTGCTTACCTGTCAGCAATACGTCCAACAAGATCAATACAATTCTCTTGTACTTTTTCATGCCTATTCTTTAAGATGGGGGTGAGTCTAGGCAGCAGATCTTTAATTGGTGGGGTCATCTTATGCATACCTATTTAATAGAAGTCAACAAACTGTCAATGTTTGAACTGCAACCTTTGTTCGTTTTCCTTTTACTCAGCAATGTCACATACATGACTACGCATAAATATAAACTTACAGCTGCCTATGGAAAAGAAAGCCCCAGATTTTGACCAGACTCAGAATTGTTTTTAATTTTTTAACAACTTCTAATTACGCATAGAAATGAAAGAAATCAGTGAAGTGATTTAAATGATGGATACTCAGTAACAGAAAAAAGTTTCATTTGGTTCTGAAATGTATTTGTGCACTGACATTTAAATATGTGGACAGTTTATGTTCCGGCCATACACAACAATATAAGCCAGAGGTAAACATGTAAATTAAAGCAAAATTTTCCAGAAAGGGCCCCCTTACCCTTTAACTGCAAAACAAACAGATCTCCAGTCTCCCTGCAATGCAGGGCATACTTGGATGGTATTTACACCTATGAAGAGAGAAAAAAGGAGGCAGCTGGCAGGGGCTCTTGCTCTAACTAGAACTGCTTGCTCTGATTCTCTCTCCATTGCTTTTCCCATGCATCCTTGACAAACAATATGGTTTACAACTCCCTGCAAACCAGAGACCTACAAGTGGTAAAGTAACTGATTTTTGCCAAGTAGCTATCAAGCATAGAGGACTGGGCTGAACTGGAGATTATATTAAATACAATAGTTCAAAGATCTATAATGCATAAAAACTCTTTATTAAAATGAGAAAAACAGTGGCAATCACAGCCAGCTATTTTGACCTCCTGCTAGGTTATTTCAGACCCTCTGAACCCTGCCAGAGTTATTTTTGGCAAAAGTTCAATTACAATGAAGCATACAAGAAACCATTTGTTTGCTGTATCCCACTGCCTTAAAATAATAAAAGCTTTGCTCTCCATACCCAAGATCATTTGTAACATAACTGTGTTTTCACTTTGGGTTAGAAAACTGAAAAGACAGTTTTAAGGACTTCAGTATATAAATAAAAACAAGATAGTAACGATCAACTCACTTTTCTCTCTGGCTATATTCTTTGAACTTGACAGCAAGCAAAAAACCTGTCATAAGCACTTATTAATTCAAGGTTGAATATATATATTTTTTCTTCTAAAACTAGATTAAAACACCAGGGTTGTCTTTTCACCCCCTGCAGAAAATGCCAGAATGTATCTCAGCTGACACACTATTTCTACTAAGGTACTCTATTCTATGACTAAAAAACTTTTTGGATTGTGACAACACCCACCTTTCTTGTATGTCCCAAACTTGCCCTTTTTTCTCTTTGAAATGAAATACAAATGAGTTTTGGGAATCCAGACTTTTGTGACACCCCCTGACTTAACTATGATCTTGCAATGCTTAAAAAAGAATAACAAAAATCTGCCAACTCCTAAATATTATTCTACATTTTACTTTCAAAAAACCAAAGTAAGTTAAACACAACACAACAAAAAATTTTGTGTGACCAGCAAATTCCATACCTATTACATTTACAATGGCCTTCAGTGCTCCAAGAATGCTGCCCAATACTTCAGGGTACTCTTCACCCAAATACTCATACAATACAACACCCAAGTGCCCCATCAATTTTTCCTACAATAAAAGAAATGTTAAAATGTTACTATTTACATTAGACTATTTGCTGAAGAAATTAGAATCTGGAGAAAATGTTTACCTCTTGACAAGTCTTCATGACAACAGCAGTTCGAGAAATCAGATCAGCTGCCTGCTGCCTAACTTTTGCTGATTTGTTATTTAAACGCCACAAAACTGTACCACAGATCTGAGGCAAATATGGTTTGACTCGTTTGCCAAGAGCATTAACCACTGTGCCAAAGCCATTCAACATTACTGAGTCCTAAAAAAGAAAAGCTAAGTTAAATAAAAAACCACATTCATTTAGTTTCTTTGTAACTGAACAGCTGTAATATACTAATATTCAACCCTTTCAAATCATCCAAACATCTGGGTTTTTTTTTTAAATCAAATCTAAAAATTTGAGATAGAAGAATATTTCTTGGTAACCAACTAAGTGAGAACACGAGACTTTTAAAAATTACTTCAAATTCAATTATTTAGGAAAATTTGCTTGAAAAATAATATGGTTTTCTATAGACATGAAAGTCAGTGGCAACTGCACCTAATAATTAGTTATCATTACCTCTGTAGTCTGTTCTTGGAAAGCATAAAGAATACCATCAATCAGTTGTTCTTCAAGTTTATGGTCAATATCTGCTGCTCCCAAGTTACCCATAATTTTCTCAATTGTCTCCATCACCATTTTTCTGTACTGTTCAGCTTCATCTTTCAGATCATCCACAATCCTGGATATAATTTCTGCTGCACCTACTTTGTTTGCCAACTCCACAGTAGTATCAACTAACTAAAAAGAAGAGGAAAAAAACCTTTATGGTCTATTGTTTTTCCAAGGAAATAAAGCAACATCATGAAAACCAAATATTCTAAATATACTATTTATTTAGCTAATAAGCATGCAAGAACAGTTAACTCCTATTTATTAAACGCTGAAAAAGGTGACCAAAAAATTGAAATGAGTCTAAATGACGGTGATTCGAAGTAAAATTGTATTCATGTTTTACGTAGCCCAATTAAGAACTGAATTTACTCAACAAAAAACATCAATTCATAGTTAAGTATTCATGCTTGAATGAAAAATCAAAATGGAAGGCCAGGTGTGGTGGCACATGCATGTAATCCCAGAATTTTGGGAGGCTGGGGCAGGAGGATTGCTTGAGGCCAGAAGTTCAATACTACTCTAGGCAACATACTGAGACCTTATCTCTACAAAAAATTTTTTCTTAATTTTTCCCCAGCTACTTGCAAGGCTGAGTGAGCTATGATCATGCCATTGTACTTCAAGCAAGAGCCTATCTCTTTAACTAAAAAAAAAAAGTTAGTTGGCTAAAACCCATCTTCTATAATCCTTTCACAATCAAGCACATATGAACTATTAGATAATGAAGGCAAAAAATAGTATGTAAAATAATATGTAACATGCATTCAAGATGCCTACAGAATGAGTCAAAAGTATTTCTGAAAATAGTCTTTGACAATAAAAGCTTACCTGCCGGTAATTTCTTCTATCCAAAGCCATTCTGTGCTGCCAGAAGTGTTTAAAAAAAGGAGGAAGAATCTCTGTTTTGATATAGTTTGCTTCTACACCATCTGTACCACAACATTGTTTTACCACCTGAAAAGTTAAAAAATAGTAACAATAAATCAACTGACCTAAATCAAGAGAATACCCACTGATAATCACTTCACTAAAAAAATCATAAAAATTAAAAAATAAATCAAATACTTTTGATTCTACTATATTTTACTGGTATAACATATAGGTTTTTAAAAAAATACTTTAAAATTCTTCTGAACTGTGAAACAAATCCAATTTAAATTAACAAATCTAGACCAATTACCTTCAGCACAATTTTCTTCATTTCTTCATCAGGAGATTGGAATTCTCGAATAAGAATTAACATCACTTCTCTCGTATAGTAGTTAGCATATTCTGCATCCATGAGAGGAATAAGATATCCAATAGCCTTTAAGAAAGCAGCCAAACCCTATTTTGAAATAAAAAATATATGTACTTTAGCCATTGAGATTTATGTTGTCTTAACTTTATCTGATGAATAGAAATCAAAAGAAAAACAAAATGTAATTGGTAGACTTACCTTTCCTCTGTGTTGGCGGATACCCTTCCATAGAGGCTTTAACACAGAATCAAATGATTCGATACCATAAGGAGTTGCTGCTTCAGCTAAGGCAGCAATGGCCAAAGCACTAATGGTCCGAACTTTCTGCTGCTCATCTACAAGACCTACAAAACCAAACAGGTTTTAACTATGCACCAACATCACCTGATTTCCATAGTATCATCCAGATTCTAGCAACATAACCAAACTGTTCACATTATAAAAAATTAGGCAAAAGTCAATATGAACCACAGACTGTGAGCAAAACCCATCATAAAATACATAGTGTTCATACAGTTTATCCATTTATCTCTTCAAATCAGTAGACGAATTTCAGGACAGTTGTCCTAGTAAATATAAACAGGCCAGGTTTGGTGACATGGCTGTATTTCCAGCTACTAAAGAGAATCATCTGAGCCCAGGAGTTCCAGTCCAGCCTGGGCAACACCGCAAGACCCTGTCTCTTTAAAAACAAACAAACAAAAAGTTGGTGTGTGTGTATATGCATATAAAGTTATATTACAACTTACCATGCTCAATAATTTCAACTAAACTTCTCAGATGTGGCAAGATGGCACAGCCCATAAGAATAGCTATCTGCTGTACAATCTTAATACCAGTGTGTCTCGCTTGCCACGACTTCTTGCTTTTGCACACAGCTTTTAAGAAGGGCAATAAAGAAGGAATGCCCAGGGCAGAGGCTACAACAGCAAAAGCTCTAGCTGTTGTGTTACGGACATATTCATCCATGTTATCTATATCAGGTCTCATGGTAGAGATCATAGTAGCCAGACCAGCAGCCTAAAAAGAAAAGAAAAAAGAACAGTCATGAGTTGGTAACATTAATCCTCAACCATTTCCTTCTATAATCAAATAATTCCATCAACAGATATAAACTTTTTTCTCTAGAAATTTAATGTAAATACCTTTGCCAAATTAGAAATAATCTCTCGGCCTTCCACTCTAGCATAGTAATCTTCATCAATCAACAGCGGTTCAATGACCACAAGGATCTGAAAAAGAGAAAAAAAGAGAAGGGCTACATTTTCTCAACAATTACTGATACAAAACTCATGGAACAGAATTAAACACATATAGGAAATTTCTAATTATCAGGATTTTGTTAATCAAGGGACAAATTGTTTAAAAATTTTAATTACACAATTTCAAACTCCAGATGTAGATGTAAATTTCAGAGAACTATGAGCAACACACACTAACAAATATTCAATTTTTTTATTGTCATTTGGACATTCTGCACAATTAGCATCAGTGCAAAGACAGTTCTTAACACTAAATGGCATAATATAGAATCATACATGTTCTCTTCCTAATCTAATATCAATAAAAGTAAATGAAAAAACATGAATAATATGAACCCATATGGTAAAGATGACAAAGTTATACATATTTGTATATGTATAACATATGCTTGTGCCAACAAAAAGGTCTTTGAGGATACGTAAATTTAACATTGGTTAACTATGAGTGTCTTCCAAGGGAATAAATAAACATTTCCTATCTACTGTGAATGAGTAACATTAAGTACTACTTTTTTAGAATTTTTAAATTTCATAAATACACAAACTTAAGCTGGCTTTAAAAAATCCATGAATTCCTTTTATATTAAAAAATTAAAGTACCTTGTGCACATACGGTCGAACTAAATCATCAAGTTTGTACAGTATTCTATCAATAACTTTCACAAGTAAATGACGCTCTTGATCCTCAAGTGTAGGAGACATTAGTAGAGGAAGAATCTGATTAAACAAAGGACCAGCTCCAAATTCACGAGCTTTATCAGTAATCTGACGCAATGCAGCCTGCGGAAAAAAGCAGAGTAAAAGGTGTGTCTTATTTACAATCAAGCATTTTGAATGAGAAAATTACTCCAGGAAGATTTTCTGTAATTTAATATTTTAGCGTACACTTTTACAGACATTTGACCTAAAGAGCATGCATTCATTTCCATCAAAGTTACTTTGAAATTTGAACTCCTGCAAAAAAAATTCAATGTTTTCTGTTAAAAGGGCAATTTAGTAGACAATGGATCCATTCGGGTATATAAAATGGTTTCATTTCCCCTAAAGTATGTTTCATCTTCAAACCAAATAGTGTTAACACAATTCTGCACATAAATTCCACAAACTACCCTTCAAGCCTTAAGCATGTTTTAAAGGCCATGTAGACAAAAAGAATTTCATCTGTCAACATCTTTATTAGTACAAAATTCTTTGATTAAAAAGCTAAATTCTTCATATTCCATATATTTCTTTCTCTCATGCTATGCCCTTGGATAAAGATGAAGAAGAGAGTAATTATATAATTTAACAAACTGGCACTTACCTTTCTCATTGGTGGTGTTCCATTCTTAATTTTTAAAAGCAACTTCATTATTTTTCTCTCTTTCTGTTCTTCTGGACTAAGTGTTGATTCATCAACATCAACCTATAGTAAAAAAAAATTTAAAGATAGGCTGAAATGTTATGATTTATAACTCACAAACAAAATGTAATACTTTATTTCTGCTAGTATCACTTACCAATAGTTTATCAAAGTACTGAATATCATCAGGTTTTAAAAATGGAAGATTTCCAGATGGCTGATCATTAATGCTTTTCATAGTTCTATCTTCAGTTTGCATGTGAAAACCAGTCATACCACCCAAAGGCGTTGGAGTAGCTGTCAGTTTTCGAGCTGGAGTTCGAATAGGAACATAACCAGCTGGAGGAGGAAGGACCTAATAGAGTTGTAAGACAGTTTAGGATTTTCTTGACTTTATAATAACATATACACCTAAAGTATTTCACAGTTTATTAGCTAAGAAGTTTTTTATTTGCTTAGCGACAAGAATTAACACCTATCCTGATTTTCTACCTTAATTAGAACTTGAAAATACATATTTCTCACCTGCTAATTAAGTATATCTAGAGAATGAGGAAATATGAGGTAGGCTTATGAAATTCTGATCATTTTAAAACATGAATTTATATAAGCATGTTGGTGAGTCAACATGTCAAATTATTCAGAATTAGAAAATTACAAAATCTTAGCCAATAATTGCAAAAAAAGTTCTATTAGAACAAATAATATCTTGTGTAAGTATGTATATGAGAAATAAGCTTGGGCCAAGTACAGGGTAGCTCATGCCTATAATCCTAGCACTTTGGGAGGCCAAGGAGGGAGGATCACTTGAAGTTGCAGTGAGCTATGATGAGACCACTGCATTCCAGCCTGGGTGACAGAGCAAAACTCTGTCTCAAAAAACAAGTAATAGACACTTTCCATCAATCATTTCTTTTCATCTATTACTTTTTGGAATTGAAACATACTTGGAAATAGTTAAAAGAATGGACTGGTAATAGTAAATTTGGGCAAGGCCAATGCAAACTTGATTGCTTTTTTTAACGAGTATTTAAAATAAAATTCATGTCCTAAATACCACCTCATTCATATTCACATTGCAGTACCTTATATCCTTCTGGGAACATAGCATCCAATTCTTCATCAGAAAGTGGGCGATTTCTCTCATCAATTTCTCTTTCCCACCGCCAAGCCTGAAGTTGTTCAGGAGTCATACTCATTATGTGACCTATCAAAAAAAGCAAATTTTTGTAATCACTTATAGTGCAAGACTATGAATCATTACACAGGTCCTTGGGATATAAGACAGTTAAGATCAACCTTAATATTTAACTGCTTTTATATCATAAATGCAAACCAAGACATCCCCTTATTCTTGCTAAAAGCTGACACTAATAGCACACAGAATACCACAAAGAAAAAAATTAAAATATTTCCAGGAGAAAAGCAATTATTTCCAATGAAAGAGTTTCTACCTGGAGTAGGGGTAGCCATGTTCATGGCTGGTGTGCCAATTGGTGTTTTTCCAGGGGTCAGAACAGGAGTGCTTCCACCCATCTGACTAGCTGGTGTTTCATCCCAACGTGACTTTCTTTTACTGGCACCAGGAGTCGGTGTTTCACCAATTGAATCTCCACCTCTATCTGTTCGAGGAGTCTCAGCCCATCCACTTCCATGTCCAGGAGTATCTTTAAAGAGAAAGAGTAAGTAGGACCACAATTTTAACCATTGTTACAATAATATCGTTTATGCTCAAATAGCTGACATATTAAAATGATCAAGTTCTGACATATGACATTACTAAAATGAAGACCCATTAAAGGTTTTAAAGCTCCATTTCATGTTTATATATTCCTTTCACTATTTTGTTTGTTTTCCACTGGCTATAAAAATATATATTAACTACTGAGGAACAGGGAAACTGAGCAAAGAAATTTTTTTTAACCGTCCACAACATCACTATGCAGACACATCCACATGTCTATCTCAAGCCATTTCCTTCATTTCTCCATGCAGTTCAGATTACTCTGCATGTACAATTCGATGCCGCTTCTTTCACCCATAACATGTTAAGCACTCGACCATATCATTAAAAATTCTTTACAAGATTATTATTTGAATACAGTAGATGTACTATTGCATCTTAATTTGTTACAGCTAGTCTCATAAACAGTTAATGAAATACAGCTTTAGATCATCTACACAAAAAACAAGAGGTTTAGGTAAATTCACAGAATAGAAAGCAGAAGAGAGGTTACAGAGGATAGGAGGAGGAGGGAAATGGAGAGTTACTGATTAATGAGGCCAGAGTTTTTGTCTGGGATGATGAAAAAAAATCCTAGAAATGAGTAGTAGTGATGGTTTGCACAACATTGCAAATATACTTAATGCCACTGAACTATGCACTTAAAGATGGTTAATCTGATGTTAACCGTATTTTGGCACAATAAAAAACACAGAGTTATGGCCTACAAACTTTACTTTCTCTTAAGGTTCTTTTTTAAATAAATCTTAAACTTCTTCAAGAAGGGAAAAGAATGGGGCGTACGATCTGCTCAGTTCTTTAATCTGTCCTCAAAGTAGCTGCTTCTTTATATGTGTTTGCCCAGGAATAAAAAGAACAGTTCTCGGTCTGTAAACATACCACTCATCAAAGTAGACATTTCACCCAAACACACACCCATATATTCCACGAGAAATACCTCTCTCTGTTTTCGGGGTCTCATCCCATCTGTTTTTACGAGCACTGGAAGTTGCACCTCCATGGCCTGGTGTCGCATGACCTGGTGTATCGCCTCGTCCAGGAGTAGCAGCTCCCGCTGGTGTGTGACTAGGTGTAGGGTCCCATATTTTTGAGCCTGGAGTTGCTCCAGGAGTCTCACTTCCCTTTGCACGACCTGGTGTCTCATCCCATCTTAAGGAAGGGGTATGCCCGGGGGTCTTCACAAAGCAAAAAGATTTTATTTCACACATCTACACATCCACATAGAAATAACTAGAAAATTTCCATTAAACAAAAAAACTTTAAACAAAAGTTTTAGTTCTATTCTCTAGTTGACTATCCTTCTACTTAAAGGAAAAGATACATAGATCCTAGCAAATATGTTTATGACCAAAAACAATTAACATTTTTATCTGAAGCACTGAAAAAAGTCCTAGCTTAAAGAATAAAATATTCTGGGTATAAATCTTAGATATGCCACTAATAGCTCTGTGACTCTGGTAAAGAAAATCACTAAGGTTTCTCTGTCTAGATCAGCAAAGATTTTTGGCTCCAATTACATCAGTACTCAAAGTGGGGCTTAGAGATGTATAAATTCCTTTCTTAGGAAAGAAGGAATCTATAAGTTCTGAGTAATACTATTGTTGTGGTTTTGTTCAATTATATGTATGTGTTTAATTAACATAAGCCATGTTTTGAATCACCTAAGTAATTATAACCAGATACTGCCACATGACTTTAATCCTTGAGATGAGTTTATAATTACAAACATATTTGCACCAAATATTATTATCCTAACTGATGCTGGCAACATTAGTGAAAAAGATTAGATTTAAATGATATCACAAGTCTACAGTAGTTCAAATAAAGACTAGTAGTAGGTGATATAGGGCAATCAGATAGCATATATCAAAAGAACTTCTACTAGTAAAGACAGTATCATATCAAAGCAGTAGGTGAATTGGTATAAGCAAAACAATTTGTACTTAAATACTGCCTTGTAAGTATTCAAAAGGATTTGTAACATACTTTATAAAGTTAAAAGCTCTTGCAGCCTCCCTCCCTCCCTTTCTTCCCTGTCTTAAAAAAAAAGCTCTTGCAGACACTGTTCCATCTAGCTTTATGTTTGCAAATTTGCAAAATACCATTAAAAACTTTAAGATTCAGTATTTTTTTCCTTTAAAAAGATTGTATATATTACTCAGAGTTGAAAAATTATGGATTAGGTAAACAAACCACATAAATTGTTCAAAATCTCAATTTTGGCATCTGCCCCTCCTGCTGAATTACAAGAAAATGTGGGAAATAAATTCTTCCTATTATCTACTGGAATTCCCACAGTCATGATTCGGGTAAAGATGTGTTACGTGCACACAGTTACCAATGGGACAAGTTTCTCTCTCTCTGTTTTGAAAATGTTGGCATTGAATGCCAACACAGAATTAAAGTGAGTAATTACTTATGTTCAGCAGAATAAAACCTTCTCATATATCAGTAAGCAAATGGAAGTCCTCAGGATCTATCTTAAACTGAATTGTTAAGAAATTATGTACTAGGTTCAGTATATCCCACTTTTGGATTTAGGAAAATACTGCCATAGTCTGATCTTTTTTTTTCCTGAGATGTAAGTAAATCTACAGTAGTCTAGGTTGGAGCTAATAGTGATTAGACAAAGGTAGTAGAGACAAGTCATGAAAAATGGCTACATCCTAACGGCATTTTAAAAGTGGAGCCAACAAAATTTGTTTACAGATAAGATACGGGGTAAGAGAATAAGAAAAGAATATAAGATGACTTGTAAGTGTTTGGATTAAGCCAAAGAGACATGGGAAAGACCAGGAAAGCAGGCTGGAGGAAATGAATAAAGAAAATCAACAATTTTATTTTAGAAATATCAATTTTGAAGTGCCTACTGCACCATCCAAGTAAATGCATCAGGTTGGACAAATATACAAGTCTGGGGAGAGCAAGGGTGACAGATTTATACATTTGGGACCTGTCTTACACAGATGATATTTAAAGATTTTAAAGACAGGAATGAGATCCTAGGGATTGAGGGTAAATGGAGAAGAATTCAAAAGACTGAGCAATAGAGAACCCCAAAGTTCTGAGCTAAGGACGATGAGGACAATCCAGCAAACAAGACTGAGGAGTAACAGCCGACCAGGAGAACCAAGAGACTAAAGCCCAGAGACTAAGAGAAAAGGGTATCAAGGGATATCAAATGTTACTGATGTGTGAAGTAATGAGGAATGAGAAGACTCTGGATTTAGCAACAAGGAGGTCAAGTGACCTTGAAAAGAGATGTTTAGGTAGAGTGGTGCAGGCAAAAGACTAGGACTAAATAAGCAGAGACAGCAAGTAGAAACAACTCATCCAAAGCATTCTGTGGTAAGAAGAAACAAATAGGACGGTAATTGGAGGAGGATGTGAGTGAGGGTCAAGGGATGGTTTTCTGCAGGTTTGTGGTGTTGTTATTGTTGTTGTTAAGACAAAGGAAGAGTAAAACAGGTTTGCTGCCAATGATAAACTAGTTCTGAGGGAAAAAAAAAAAGTTACATAAGAGTCCCCAAAAGAGGACAGGAAATGGTTCATAAGCAGAAGGTTTAACTTTATTTTTTAGCACTAATACTTTACTGAATAAACACAGTATCAAATAAAATACATTCAAATACTTCCTTAAAAAATCAATTGTCAAAGCCAATGATAACTCAATAAAGGCAGATAGGCTAGTTTAACATAATTGGCCGATTTTATACAGCATCTGTATCTTTTATTCTATAAGTATATTATTAAATGATAGAAAACACATCTATTAATAATACAACCATTTCTACAGAACCAGGAAATTTCTAAGAAAGATCTTACACACTCTAATCTTTTATATACCCAGCCAAAAGTCTAAAAAGTATTAACCCAATGACTTTCCTCACAAGAGCCCAATGTCGCTTTGCTGTCAAAATTTGTATTTCTGATCTGTTATGAGCACTGAGACAAGATTCAAATATTCTCAAAGAAAGAAGTACCATGCACGTTGTGATCTATTCAACAACAGCAGCACTGCATTCAAAACTATTTCATCCCAGGAATTAAATAAGGCCAGTCACATTCATGGCACTTCCTCCACAGTAGTAGTATTAAAAGTCTCAATATCACAATGAATCCTCTTGTCTTTTTCAGTTAACAAAGTTTATAGCCACACCTCTCCTACCAGAACCACCCCCTGTGCCAATTCTGTGAATACAGTTTTTATGATAGGTAGGTACATCATACTTTATAACCAAAGACACTTGCTGCACATCAATCCCACAGGTCAGTGGTGATCAGAACACAGCTTGACCCTGACAGGAATTCCCTCGTATCACCTCTTTCCTTCTGGTCTGTGTCACCATGCTGCAAATTAACAAATCTTAATTCAAGAATCACCAGTCAGGTCAATATGTAATTTTATCTGCATGTATGAGACCAAGCATCCCTGGCTGCTACAAGAGTATAGCGGACAGGTATAGTTAAGAAATAACTTTATTGTAAGCAGGGGAAATGCCATTTATATAGCATTTAACAGGTATATTCTAACCTGAATCTTGCTTTCAGAGGGATTAGCTTTAGAAAGTCAACTTGCATAAGTAGTTCATATCACAACAGGAGGGAAAGCAGAGTACTAGAGAAAAGATAAAGCCATACTGGTAGATACCATGTTGGGAACACGTACAAGTTTTGCTTCTATTTTGGGAGAAACATAGGAAACAAAGTAGTCTGACTAAAAATGAAGATGCTAAGGAGTTGCTGTAGGTTTGACATAGTGTGTAAAGAAGTCCTCTAGAGGGGGAGGAGAACAGAGATTTATTACTTAATGATTACAGAGTTTCTGTTTGGGGTGATGAAAAAATTTTGGGAAATAGTGGTGATGGTTACACAATATTCAGAGTGTAATTAATGCCACTGAATTTTACACTTAGAAATGGTTAAAATGGCAAATTTTATTTCATATATTTTACTACAAAAGAAAAATTTTTAAAAAAAGAAAAAGAAAGTCCTCTAGATTAAGCTGTCTACAGTCAGAGGCTTAAATTATCCATTTAGAAAAGAAGACCACTGTATTGTACTCAATCTCCATAATGAAACATACCTATATGTCTATATTTAATATTCCAAAAGGGAACATTCTTTTACTCCATGATATAGACTGAATTGCATCCCGCCCCCCACTCCTCTCCTATGTTGAAGGACAATGTTACCGTATTTGGAGACTGGGTCTTTAGGGAGATAATTAAGATCAAATTAGGTCATAAGGGTAGGGTCCTAATCTGATAGGACTGGTGTCCTTACAGGAAGACAAGAGACAACACAGCTCACTGACACAGAGAAAAGGCCATGTGCAGACAGATTGAGAAAGCAGTATGTATAAGCCAAGAGAGCCCTCACCAGATACCAACCCTGCCTCTGATCTTGGACTTCAAAACTCCAGAACAGTTAGAAAATAACTGATATTTGAGCTGTCCATTCTGTGGTATCTTGTCATCTCAGCCCAAACAGACTAATACACTCTATAACAAGGGAAAAAATGTTAAATATAATAAAAAGAAATTACCTCTGCCTGATCCCAACTTGACAGCTTTTTGGGAGTGGCACCAGGAGTCTGATCAGCTGTTTGATCCCAACGCCGTTTTCGTTTTGACGGAGGCTGGGATGCTGCTGCTCCGTTGACGACTTTTAGTTCTCCAGCTTTAGCTTTCTCTGCTAGCTGCTGCCTAATTTCTCGCTGAAAAATATTTGAAAAAGCATTTAGTATTTAGCTTTAAAATGCTTTCAATATATTTTTGTCATGTGCACAGTCATTTGTATTTAATATCCTATTTTACACTTTGCTCAGTCTCCTTTCAATGCTACTGGTAGTCATATTCCTTATTCTCCCTCCTTTCTATATTTCCAGTTTTACATAATGTCTTTCTTTCCAAATAAGAGACAAGCCAAGGACAGAATTTATAACACAGCACACCCTACTTTATACACAGCAGGTGAAGTAAAATCTTCAGTCAATGGTACAAGGCTGGTCTGATGGTCGTGGGTTGTCAGAATTCAACATTAGTGTCACCAAGGTTGGTACTCAAGCCCCCAATGCTAAATTTGACTGACTTTTCAGTAAGTACAGAACCAAAATGCTTCCACTGAAAAACAGTTTCCTTAATTCATATAAATAGCAATTAACTATATAACAAGATAGAAAAATGGTAAAAAGCAAAAATAAAACTGTTTTATTATATTTAAAACCAGGAATTATTGAACTATCTGACTTTTCCCTAACACACTGGCTTCAGACACACACCATCAACCCTCTCCCCACAGATACATCTACTGTAAGATATATACATACTTATATGGCCAAGGAGCCTGGGACTAGAAAAGGATATGAAAATGTCATATCTGGGAGGTGGTATACTTTGGGGGTAACATCCTTCTTCAACTCAATTTTTATTAACACCATTAAAATATTACTTGTGCAGCAAATAGCAAAAAAAAACCCAAAAAAACAAAAAATAGCCACTCAATTTCAACTCTCTCTACATTCTTTCACAACCATTAAAATAAGAAGGAGGTACACATACTTCTTCTTTAGTCAAATGCTGTTCGCGCATTACATCCATGTAAGTCCTAGCATTCATTTTAGGATCAGGGGTCTTCCCTCCTGCAGAAAAGAACAGCAACAGGACAAGAGTACAATAAATAAATGATAATTAGGTTCAACTGATTTAACTGCCCTGCTCTAACATTATGTTATTCCATAATCATTTAATTTATTTTTTGATGGAAAACTTTAATAATTATACATCTTACTTTTTATTGAGTTTGCTGATCAATTTAACCTGTTTGAACACAAACATATCTACAGCAGTTTAAAACAAATATTTTATGCATATAAAAACAAAATGACAGCACAGTTTAGTCTTCAGAAGTGATGGGTTCCTGGGTTGCTAATCCGGAATACGTACACTTTCGTGCCTTTGTCTCCATCAGCAGTTCTGACTTCAAGCAGCAGAATAGAAGCCTAGAAAATTATCTCTTTACCATTAGTAACACTTTGGAAAGATATTTATATTCAAAACATTACCTGTCGCAAGCTGTTAAAATCTTGACTACAGATAACTATTACTAGATAAGTTCTTCATACAGTGTTCTAAAACAGTTGTAGTTTAGAAAATTTGATTTTTAAAAATATACCTACACTCTTATTCTGATGTCACGTTACTAAAAAGGGCTTCATGCTTTTTTTTAAAGTTTTGTTGACCCAGAAAACATATTTTTATTTCTTAGAAAGTATAAATTACAACTCAAAACATATTACTTGAAATATATTACTTCTACCAATTATGATGAACACAGAAGAAAAGTGGTATACAAAGAGATGTGTTAGTCTCTTGAGTAAAGTTTCAGCGTTTGCTTTTCAAACTTCAAATTATCTTAAAGAAGCCCAAACAGTATTTAACAAGATTCACAGAGGCACACTATGCTTTAGAAATGTGATAATTAGCTATACAAGTGGTATAGCATCACAATTTAGGAAAAAATAATAAAATTCTAAGACATTCCTATGCTGAAGATCATGCCCAATTGGTAGTGTCATTCTTTCTGACACTAGCTCTGATAAGACTTCCTTTGGAATACTTTTTCACCATAATCTAGAGAGGATGTGTTGAACTGCACCCTTAAGAATGCAGACAGGACTGGCATATAGCAGTACTGCTGTAGGAAAGAAATTAAGGACAGTTAGTATGGGCCTGTGAATTCTGACATACATGTTTAAATCAATTACAATTATGCAAGTAAAAAAAGAATATCCCTACTAATTCATGCAGGCTGAAAGTCTAGTATGTAAAAACCTGCAACAGAATCTAATTTTAAGAAACAGGCACCTAATTTTGATTGTGAAACTCACTCACCTGAGGAAAGCTTCCATCAGGCTCACTATGCCCCTTGTGCTGACTTGCACACTAAAATTAGCAAAACAGACTCCAACTATTAAAAATATCAAAGTCTTTGTATACATACTTTTGTTTTAACTTTAAGTATGCTTAGAGCAAAGTAGGTGCATTTACTAAGCTATATTTAGAGCAATATGGGGGGAGCTCTAGTGTGAGAAACAGTTTCTCAAAAGTAACAATCCTAAAAATCTAAGATTTGGAATGAAAACTTTCAATAATTTGAAAGTATTTTGAGCAGAAAAACACATTTGTTCAAAGTATAGAAAGCGTACCCAAAACAAAAGTAAAAGAAAAACCTTTAACCCTTTGCGTTTCTATGGCATTGGCTCATTATTTTCTTGTCCTTCTACCTGGAAAGAAAACTTGCATTATAAAGATGAAGAATATGGCATCTGTGACTTCAACCAAATCTATACAAATCTATATAAGGGGGATTTTAAAAAAGAAAAGCAAATTCATAAGCATGCCAAAAAAAATCAAAGGGCTAAAGACAACTTAATACAAATAAATTTTTGAATACTTATAGAAAAGTGGGAAAAGAATTACCATCTGCAAAAGGATCAAGACGCTCTGGGGAAATTATCATGGTCCGCCTATGCTTTTTGTATTCATCTTCCCGGTCTGCAATCTTTGGAGGTCGGTGCTCAGCAAATGGATCATACTGAAAAGAGGTATGTCTCACTTAATATCCACTTTATTAAATAACAATGGAGAATATAAAAAAATCAGAACATTATAAAACACACAGAAATGTTTAATACAGGCCTACTAATAAAATATTTTGTATTATTTTGTGGATGTTAAAATGAAAAAGGCATATGAAAATGAGGTAATATACATGTTAACATTTCCACAGTTTAATGCTTCAAGAAATGATTACCTGTGCAAAATAAACTAAGCATTATTTCTAATATCCCAAATCAACTCTACTCAAAACATTCTAAGAAATAACTTTTAAAATTTATGGGCTTGGCCGGGCGCGGTGGCTCACGCCTGTAATCCTAGCACTCTGGGAGGCCAAGGCGGGTGGATTGCTTGAGCTCAGGAGTTCGAGACCAGCCTGAGCAACAGCGAGACCTCGTCTCTACTAAAAATAGAAAAAATTATCTGGCCAACTAACATATATATATATATAAAAAAAAAAAAATTAGCCGGGCATGGTGGCACATGCCTGTAGTCCCAGCTACTCGGGAGGCTGAGGCAGTAGGATCGTTTAAGCCCAGGAGTTTGAGGTTGCTGTGAGCTAGGCTGACGCCACAGCACTCACTCTAGCCAGGGTAACAAAGCGAGACTCTGTCTCAAAAAAAAAAAAAATTATGGGCTTCAATAGAAAGAAACTCAGACATTTACCTTTTTTTCAGCTCAACAAATGATGGTTTTAAAAACTTCACCTATGTGTATAAGGTGTATATAAAAGAAAAACAGTCACCTGTTCTGTTGACTGTGGTATGTCATTAAGCAATGCCACAGGGGCATGATATCCTGGCTTCTTCTGACCAAGCAAACTTGTAGATGATGAGTAGTCATCGTCATCCTGCAATGATATCCCCCCAAAAAGGCACAAGCAAAATGTCAAAACTTAAAATCAGAAGAATACACAAAGACTCAACATGAAATCAAAAGATTTTTTGACAGTGTGATGTCTAAGCCCTAGTTCACAGAACTTGTAAACACTATTAGGTTTTGTTCATTCAAAAAGCTATTAAAGAAGCAGGGCATGGTAGTGTGTGCAGGAGGACCGCCTGAGCCCAGGAGTTGGAAGCTACAGTGAGCTGCGATAAGGCCACTGTGCTCTAGCCTGGGCAACAGAGTGAGACCCCATCTCTTGAAAGAAAAAAAAAGCTATTAGAAATTTAAATTTAGTTCTCTTTACTCTTAAAATTATTAAACGAGGAAAGCTTTCTGCAGAAGTCAAATGAAATAAAATAGGTATGGACTAGAAAAACTTGAGCATTTTTCTTACAGAAGATGTGATGAAATGTTTTACAAATTTGGCAACTGTAAACAGCTCATTTTAGAACTTTCATATATCTGTTTTCCCACTCATGCTTTTTTAACATGATGTAATAGTCACAGAAACAAGTAAAAAGGAATTAATTTTAAATGTATTTGTTCCCAGTAATATGTTTAAACAAAACAACGTTACACTGTTACTTTTCGAGTATAAAAAGTACACCACTGGGTGATTCTCAAGGTCTTAATACCTCACATATTTTATTTAAAAATGAAATGACAATTTCACCTCCAAGGTTCTGGAATATACAGCCATCGCTGTCTTTTACCATTACAGTATGAGAACCCAAAATACGGTACACTAACTAGTCCATAATTGGTTTGTACAAAGTTCACCTTTGGGCTTTTAAATTTTTCTCCAAAGAAAAAAAAAGTGCCAACTATAACATATGACTTGAATTTCATAAAAATAACCAGTTTGATTATATATGTAAAATAAGGTTTGCATATGTAACTGAATCACACAAAAATAAATATTCCAACAAATTTGGATGTTTGGGATGGTCTGATAAAATATAAGCATGTGGAATACATAAAAAACACTGTGAGAGATTTCAGTCACCCTCCATAGTAACTAAAATAAATATGAAAAGTTCATAAATATCAGCGACAAGAAAAATTCGATTCACATTAAGATGCCAAGGGGAGAAAAACAAACAATATCAAATACAAATCAGAAATCAAGTCACAAGGACAGATGGCTATTTACAAGCAAGTCACTTCTCACATGAGCTACTCTAGATAGAGCCAGTAAGTAACAGTAGGGATTAACTTCACAACTGTTCGCTTTACAGCAGTTAATGATCTGCAGGTGCTTTGCTGGATAAACAAACTAGTCTTTAATATCTTTAACATAAAGATTCAGAACTGAACACATCCAGTGAGATTTCTGAACCTTGGAGAGGAAAAACACCTTCAATAGTTTTATCCCCTAAAAGATCCCAAAAATGTCTCTCCAGATTAAAGCAGATGACTCAAACAAAAGAGTCCTTTACATTTCTCACTCTCTGAGAAAAATGCTTGCCTCTTATACACAATTTGTAACTTACATCTTCAAGTTCAGTTGCAGCAATTGATGTCACATATCCAGCAAATCTGCTGTCACTTCCACCATAAATTTCCTGGTCATAGTAACCTGTTGAATCAAGGCCCACTCCTTGAGCTTCATCAAGAGCTGCCTTCTTGCCTTGAATTTCTCGAATCTGTGCTTCAATATCTGTAAAAAAAAAAAAAAAAAGATAATACAGACTTTCTTAATTTCATTTTCCAAAGAGCACTCAACACAATGCATTTCTCTGCTAGGCATCATCAAAACACTCTCTTAAATACAGAAAATTTATGGGAAAATAAACTGAATTGTAAAAAAAATTTTTCTTAAAAATACAGAAAATTTAAAATAATTGTGGCCTAACAAATAGCTGTTTTAATTCTTGCCAGTCCATTGCCTTTGTGCAACTGACGTAAGCTCTGACACCAGGCACTTATTTAGTAGCTGCATGGATGAAAAGATAAGGATTCAAATAGCATCACGCAATTGCCCAACCTCCCTCCTCAGCTAAGGGAGAAAACCCTCTGTAGTTCCTCAAGATGCAAGTGGTTTAAAGCAGAAAACATAATGTCCTCATCTAGTCTAAGGCACAGCTGGGCCACATTTTCCCATAAGAAAAGAAAGGGGCAAGAGCAGGTGTAAGGAACTCAAAATGGTGGAATGGATTTAAGGCTGAACCTACCACCTCAGTTTGCTAATTTTTTTCTTTCTTTTTTCCTTGAGTCTCACTCTGTTTGCCAGACTAGAGTGCAGTGGCATCCCTATAGCTAACTGCAACCTCAAAATCCTAGGCTCAAGCTATCCTTCTGCCTTAGCCTTCGGAGTAGCTGGGACTACAGGTGTGCACCAGCATGCCGGGCTAATTTTTTTCTATTTTAGTAGATGAGATCTCGCTCTTGCTCAGGCTGGTCTCGAACTCCTGAGTTCAAGTGATCTTCCCACCTCGGCCTCCCAAAGTGCTAGGATTACAGGCGTGAGAGCCACTGTGCCCAGCCTCATAATTTGCTAAATCTTGCAGTGTATAATATCACCACAGCACCAACATCTCCAGATACTACTTTTTCCCTCATCTCTTCCCTCAAAACCATTACAGTAGCCCAGGTAGCCAGAATTATCCTCACTCGTGGTACTTTTTACTATTATCTCTACAGTTGTTTTGGTTTAAAGTTTTATATTTTAAAAAAAAGTTTAAATCCACGTTCCCCCTTCCTCACCCCTTTTCAGGTACTTTCTCATTCTTGAGGGAATCCAGAAGAGAACCCTCAGTAGTTAGAAAAACTGGCTAAAGGGTGAGTGGAGATTTACTCTTCCATTTTTTACTTTCTGAAATGTTTGAAGCTTTAAAAACAAACGCTCAGGTGCAAAACTAGGGTTTTTTTTTTTTAATTAAAGAACTATAAATGCTACTTCCATCAGGATTTAGGCAAGAAACAAATGAGCGAATCAGGCCAGCCAAACGGTCTGCAATCTCTTCTTTACACTAGTGTGGTCTGACGACCACGGTGTACCTGTTACAACAGTGGAATCCTAGGTCTCAGAGACACTAACTCAGAAAGAACCTCCAACTTAAAAAGCCCAAGATTCCACATTATTAACAAATGCCCCAGGAAACTATTTGACATGGCCTTCATCCCTTCATTTCTAATCCCACCCCTACCAAACTTTTCCATTTAGAACATCATTTTATACTTTTCTTTACCTCACAGACAATTAAAAAACAGGAAAGGGGTACTGTTTTACAAATCTGCATTATACTACACATAATGTGCAACATGCTTTTTATCCCCCTCACTGGATACAGACAGTATTCTTATGTTCCTACTGAAGAAGTTTTTCATTCTAAGTTTTCAGCAACTAGTCCCTCATTTGAATAACGTTATTTATTCAGGAACTACTTTCATGTACTGAATTTTACCTACTGATTTTATGTATTTGCTAATTAGCAACAGAGTTTTCTAATTACAAAGATTCATAAGATGCTGAATTAGTTTGTATAAAATCTCTGTAAATCATGACTGGATTACTATTAAACCAAAATTTAATATCAAAATTACCTAGCCCAAGGTCTTCTGAGGCTAGGCAGCTGTTTGTAGTTAATTAATTCTGAAGGGAGTTCATTACTAAATTTCTACAAGCTGTACAGTTAAATATTTATATGCAAATCAGGCATTGTTTTCTTTCTTTGCTTGAAACTACAAATAAAAAGTCCAAAAAACTAATAGGTTTTGTTAATATATTGTAAACTATAATACTTTTACACAAACATTATGTTATCCACAAATAAGACACCAAATTCCATACATCTCAGCAGCTTGTTATGAAACTCACATAATTAAAAACCAAATTACTCAATTATTTATTAACACATTAACTGCCATGAGTTGTATTTAACTCAGCCAGTCTTGGAGGGGGACCCTCATGAAGCATATGTAACACACACATCTCTACCTTGGGACCAATATGAACTATTTTTCAAGTTGCATGTAACTCACACACAGAAAACAATAAAAAATAACAAACATTTCATTAAATTATAAAGAATTTTGTTTTTAAAGTTTGTAGTCTATTTTCTTAATAAAGTATCATGGCCCCAAGAAAAACTTCTTTTTTCCTAGTGTGGCAGTCAATGTGTTAATAAACTATGTGCCAAACACAATGCCCTCAAATATTTATGAGCAAACATTTTTATCATTACACTCATAAACAAGGTAATTTTGTGTCTGAGGTTTCATTTCTAAAATTAAAAAAATGGGCAGAGCAAATACGACAGATTATTAAGAACTGATAAAGCTGAGCAATGTTCATTGTATTTTGTCCTATACTTTTCTGGATGCTAAAATATTTCATAATAAAAAGGTAATCTGTAGAAATTATTAAAAGTAATTTTTCAAATTTTTCTCTTCCCCATCAATGCCCCAAAGGTTTGTAAAATTCCACAACTTCAAATTTTATAAATATTTTACATCCCTGGGAAAGAAAAAAGTTGGCTCCAGCTCCATATTTTCAAAGCTAACATTAAATTATAGCTACTGGTGTGTAGGTATTCCTATAGTTTCTTAAATACAAACTGACTAAAAATGGGCAAATTCATCATTTCTGACAATAAATGATCAATGCATAAAATTGGTTGCCAAGTATGAAAAAGAAATGAGAGAGAACATACCAAAATAAATAATGAGAAGTCTAAAATATTAAAGACTTGAGGAGGCAGAAAAAGAAATGTTTATGCTAATCTCTCTCCACTTCAATTATGGCCAACATGAACAAATCCTCTGTTTCAGCCTAATCCCTTCCCAATTTGGTTCCCTAGTTCAAGACATTCAGATGCGAAGACAAAGAGAAATGGAACTATGCTAGTAGTGATTGCGCAAAAAAGAGACTAGGACCTCTTAGTGGCCACACATACAACTGCCAAGAGCTGGCACTCTTTAACCCATCCAAACCCATAAATATTTCAATCTCCACATTGCTGTGTGTATTAATAGTTTGTGCCTTTTTATTAATAGGTAGCATTCCATTTTACTACAGTTTATTCTCTAGTTGACGTGCATCAGAGTTGTTTGCAGTTTGTAGTGATTACAAATAAGGATGCTGTAAACATTTGTGTACAGGTTTTTGTGTGAACACAGGTTTTTTTTTTTTTTTTTTGAGACAGAGTCTCACTTTGTTGCCCAGGCTAGAGTGAGTGCCGTGGCGTCAGCCTAGCTCACAGCAACCTCACACTCCTGGGCTTAAGCGATCCTACTGCCTCAGCCTCCCGAGTAGCTGGGACTACAGGCATGTGCCACCATGCCCGGCTAATTTTTTTTTGCTATATATGTTTTTAGTTGGCCAGATAATTTATTTCTATTTTTAGTAGAGACGGGGTCTCACTCAGGCTGGTCTCGAACTCCTGACCTCGAGTGATCCACCCACCTCGGCCTCCCAGAGGGCTAGGATTACAGGCGTGAGCCACCGCTCCCGGCCGTGAACACAGGTTTTAATATCACTTGGGTAAATACCTGTACCTAGAAATGGGATTGCTGGGTCTTCTTTTTTTTCTTTTTATTTAGTTCTTTTTTTGAGAAAGAGTTTCAGTCTGTCACACCCAGGCTAGAGTGCCATGGCATCAGTCTAGCTCACAGCAACTTCAAACTCCTGGGCTTAAGTGATCCTCCTTCCTCAGCCCCTCTAAGTAGCTGGGACTACAGGCGTGCACCACCACACTCGGCTAATTTTTACAATTTTTACCAGAGATGGGGTCTCACTCTTGCTCAGGCTGGTCTCGAACTCCTGAGCTCAAGTGATCCTCCCACCCCAGCCTCCCAGAGTGCTAGGTGTACAGGCATGAGCCACCGCGCCCGGCTGGATTGCTGGGTCTTAAAAGTAAACGTTTAACTTTATAAGAAACTCAGAAAGCCCTTTTGATGGGTTTACTTATGCAAGTTTAAGAACAGAAAGCAGAAGGACTCTGTATACTAGAGAAAAAAGAATTTTGAGAGATGAAATGGAGGGGAGAAATTAAATGAACAAGATAAAAAGAAGCTAGGACAAGTGAGATTATTAAAATTCTAGTTATATGGTATTAGAAAAAGGGGTAACAGGAGTAGAAATATCTAATGTGGATTATTAAACCACATGATTTTTGTGGATGAAAACCTCATTTCTGTTCCCTGCCCAACCATTCCCCGCCCCCATCTTCAGCAAAACCTACTAATCGCAGTAGGTGCAAATATATGGTAGGACTCATAAACTACTGATTATGAAATCTTAAGGAAATAGAGATTTCCTATCTTGACAGTAGATTTAGAATCCTAAAATTGAAATTATGGGTAGTCCTTCAAATCTTGCGTTGTCATAGTCTTAAGTGTGGTTAAAAAAAAAAAAAAGTCTTAGGGCAGGGTCTAGTAGCTCAAACCTGTAATCCCAGCACTTCAGGAGGCTCAGGTGGGAGGACTGCTTGAGCTCGGGTTTTTTGAGACCAGCCTGAGCAAGACCAAAACCCTGTCTCTGTAAAAACAAAAACAAAAACAAAAACAAAACAAAAATAGAAAAATTGGCCGGGTGTGGTGGTGCACACTTGTAGTCCCAGCTACTTGGGAGGCTGAGGCTGGAGGATGGCTTGAGCCCCGGAGTTTGAGGTTGCACTGAGCTAGGATGATGCCACCGCACTCTAGCCAGGGGACAGAGCAAGATTGTCTTTTTTTTAAGTCTTAGACAAAAGATCAAAGTACTAGTTAAGTGTATTTGACTTGTATTTAGCAGTTAAGGTTGTTAGAAAACAGACTGTATATTTATTGCCACCAAAATTATGGTGGGATGGGAACTAGAATGCACAAATCCTTTGTTAGATGTCATTCCCAAGAACTTGAAGTATGGTTTCAGAACTGTGCACATTCCTAGTCAAAAATTTTCTTGTTGCTTCCCTTGCTTGTGGGGCCCGACATCGTGACTGCAGTAGTAGTGATGGGAATCTAACAGAGAATCATGGGTGTTTTTAATGCCACCTTACCTGTTTCCTCCAGACTGGGAAACTACAGGACAAGGTGCCATGACAAATGAATTGTAAAGAAAAAGAAAGAGAAATGGAGGAGGAACCTATAAACTGAGAAATATTTAAGAGATAATCAATCACAACATATGGGCTTTATTTGGAGCCCGATTCAAACTGGAAAAAAAAAATGTTGGTAGCACAATGGGGAAAACTGAACATTGACTATATAGTTTAATTTCAGGTGTTATAATATTACTTTTTAAAGTCCTCATATTTTAGAAATACACTGAAATATTTATGGATAAAATGGTATGTCTAGGATTTGCTTCAAAATAATGGGAAGGTCGGTAGGGATCAGAGTACAAATTAAACAAAATTGGCCTAAATTTATAACTGCTGAAGCTAGGTGATAAGCACATGCGGATTCGTTTCACTATTCTACTTTAATATGTTTGCAGTTTTCAAGAACATAGTTTTTTTTTTAGGTTCCACCTTTCTCTCATTCTTGGTTCTTCCTTCTTCTAGTCCCTCGAAACTAAAGCATATGGCCCCATGCAACAAAAAGTAAAAGTTCACTGGGCATGGTAGGACATGCGTATAGTCCCACTTACTAGGGAGATTAAGGAAGGAGGATCTCTTGAACCTAGGAGTTGGAGGCTGTCATCATGCACCATGATCATGCCTGTGAATAGCCACTGCACTTTAGCCTGGGCAGCGTAGCAGACACATAAACCTGTCTCTTAAAAAAAAAAAGCCCCCCCGCAAAGGAGTCCTCCATTAAACACTAATAGAATATTTTTAGCTCTTTTACCTTTTTAGCTCTTAAACCTTAAATGTTCCAACTCTTCTGAATCTTTTTTCTTTTCTGGCTTTACTGGTCTTGCTAATTAATGGTAACATAAAAATCTTCTAAATGTTAAAACACAATTTTTTTTTTTTTTTGAGACAGAGTGTCGCTTTGTTGCCCTGGCTAGAGTGAGTGCCATGGCGTCAGCCTAGCTCACAGCAACCTCACACTCCTGGGTTTAAGCAATCCTACTGCCTCAGCCTCCCGAGTAGCTGGGACTACAGGCATGTGCCACCATGCCCGGCTAATTTTTTTTTTTCTACATATATTTTAGTTGGCCAGATAATTTCTTTCTATTTTTAGTAGAGATGGGGTCTCGCTCTTGCTCAGGCTGGTCTCGAACTCCTGAGCTCAAGCAATCCACCCGCCTCGGCCTCCCAGAGTGCTAGGATTACAGGCATGAGCCACCGCGTCCGGCCTTAAAACACAATTTAAAAACTAAATTTGCTCCAATGATCTAAAGAAAAACAATGTCGTTATTCTACTGAAATCCCCACAAAATGATTTTTCTTTCTGGAGGGGGATTCTGATCCCTGGCACACTTTCAACTATCAGAGAACAAATCTTTCCCTAAAAGGTACAGTAGATAGACGTTAATTAACAGTGTTAATTAATGAGTTAACAATTTTGTGAGCTAGCGCATTTGAAATCACAATTCATTCAAAAATGGACTTCCTTTTTTCATTTACTTAAAAATTACTGTTGCTTTTATAATCAGAAAAGTGACAAACGTTAAAATTACAAACTTTTTTGTGACATAAACACAATTATTTTATCTGGAAATTGAGTTTGACATTAAAAGG
Source organism: Lemur catta (assembly GCF_020740605.2). Taxonomy (NCBI): domain Eukaryota; kingdom Metazoa; phylum Chordata; class Mammalia; order Primates; family Lemuridae; genus Lemur; species Lemur catta. The sequence continues at coordinate 33,941,919 of NC_059135.1, read as the reverse complement.
TACTACTGCAAAATTGGGAGTCTTTTAAAAGATGAGGAATATCAAACCTATTGTTTGTACTCTAAGACCCAAATATCAAACTCTTGAGATAAACAACACATACCACTGATACCAAAAGGTCACATCTGCTACAGCTATTTAACTGTTCCCCACCAATTCTGTCCCTCTACTGGTTTCCCCTCCTGTACCTTTTCTTCTTTCTCTGCCTCATGTATTGCTAAGCCTGGCTTTGCAGCATTTCCTCCTCCCTCGAAGCTTCTTTATTCTTCATTTTCCAATGTTCTAATCACTGTTTATTACATGTTACAGAGATACCGCCCTCAGATGTTAATCTCTCACTGACACCTTTTAGTCTGGTCCGTAAGTGACATCTATTCTCCTCTAGCCAGAAACAACAGGTGACAAAGTAGTTCTCAAATATGAGACTTCTATAAGACATCCTAGAAAAACAAAAAGTATATTTTGCATACCAACTCTCAACCTTTTCATTAAGCAAAACCTCAACAGGAAAACTAACTTTGATGTAAATTATTTGACTTAACACTACAGAGAATACAGATAAATCAAATCCTAAATGAGTAATTCTATGTTAAAAAAAAAAACTTCCAATATCTTTCAGGTTTAACTTTTTCACTTTTATTTTTACTAGCAGCCTTCACACCAGAAGTCTGTAAAACCAAAACAGTAACTATTCTAAACACAAGAAAACAAAAACCTCACCAAGATGCAGAATAACAAAACCATACCTATTCCAGCCATTTTTCAAAGAATTAGGGAAAATAACTTTTCCAGCTTTGTAATGCCCAAAAAATACCCAATTCAAGGGAAAAGTGGCAAAACAAGCCAATGTATGGTATTTCTGGTTAATGCACTTTTCCCCTTCCAAAACAGAAAAGTGTATGTGTGTTCCCTCCTTGTTTACCAAAGTCAAGCGGTATCTGAAGAACTGGATGGTAAGATTATGCTTATTCATTAACTATATACACCTGACACAATTTAACATGTAGAAAGATCCAAAAGATTGTATTTGATTTGAATTCCAGATCTTTTTATATTTCAGTCCTAGAAAGTATAAGCCACACTGACCAGGGTAAATATAATCTGGTTGGTTGAAGAGGATGTGAGGACTGATCCTAACAGAATATTTATTTGAAAGGAATATGATAGCAAGAAAAAAATAGGTGTCAGTTTGGCTCAATGATAGGAAGTAATAGCCTATGAAAAGACCCATGTAAGAAGGTACGACAATAAACTACCTCACTCTGAAGCAATATCATTTACCTCCCAAGGCTTAAGTACAAATTACTGATGCAGCCATTACTTTAAAAATAAACTATAAATATCTTCACCAGCAACGTTATTTAGGAAGATGTAATTCTTAAAAAAGTGACACGATGATAATAGACATCTATCAAATAAAAACTAAACAAGTATGACACCTTTTTAAAAGTTGCTCCAGTGAGATTTCAAATCTTTCTCTAAACTACTTCTACAGCCTAATAAATGGTTGCTCAGACTCCTTCTAAGTCATTCTTCACAATGCAACTAGTGACTTTCCTAAAACACAGAACTTGTCACCTGGGGGAAGGAGGACACTTTGTTCTGTAGTCATTGGGAAGCCAAAGTCAAACCTTCTATGGTGTTCAAAGCCTTTTATAATTTGATAATAACCTAACATTTCTTCTTCTCAGTTCAGGGGGTTCCCAAATAGTACATGAATAAATCCTGCTTCCCACCTAAATCAGCCAAACAGATGTATCCAAGCCTATCCAATCCTCTAAAAGTCAATTAAAGGGTCCTTTTCCTGTGAAGCTCTTTTTTTTTTTTTTTTTTGAGACAGAGTCTCGCTCTGTTGCCCGGGCTAGAGTGAGTGCTGTGGCCTCAGCCTAGCTCACAGCAACCTCAAACTCCTGGACTCAAGTGATCCTTCTGCCTCAGCCTCCCGAGTAGCTGGGACTACAGGCATGCACCACCATGCCTGGCTAAGTTTTCTATATATATTTTTAGATGTCCATATAATTTCTATTTTTAGTAGAGACGGGGGTCTCGCTCTTGCTCAGTCTGGTCTCGAACTCTTGAGCTCAAACAATCCACCCGCCTTGGCCTCCCAGAGTGCTAGGATTACAGGCGTGAGCCACCGCGCCCAGCCCCAGGATTTTCTTTATGGCACCACCTAATTAACACTGACAGAATAATCTCAAATAAGAATTGTGGCCAATCAGTCGCAACCAACCAAAGCTCTTAGCTTAATTTCTAAAAACGCAGACCAAAACTTTGATTTTCCTGTCCAAGAGTACTTTAAAGATATCAATAAGACCAGGCACAGTGGCTCATGCCTGTAATCCCAACACTTTCGGAGGCGAGGCAGGACCACTTGTGGCCAGGAGTTCAAGGCCAGCCTAGGCAACATAGCGAGACCCTGTCTATACGAAAAACAGAAAAATTAGCCAGGCGTGGTGGTACCCGCCTATAGACCCAGCTACTTGGGAGGCTGAGGCAGGAGGATTGCTTAAACCCACGAGTTCGAGGTTGCAGTGAGGTATGATTGTGCCACTGTACTCTAGCCTGGGCAACAAAGCAAGACCCTGTCTCAAAAAATAAATAAATAAATAAAATAAACAAATATAAAAGCTACACAATGCCCTCAAATGAATAATCTATCCTTGAATGAAAAAGAATAGCAACACTTTGTATTTTCTAATTATTCTGCAAAAGGTACCTTTGAGATAGTCTAATGACAAAAGAATAAAGGCCTAAGAACACTTCTGCATTTAAAAAGCATTTAAATAGTAAATATCTAAAATAATACTAATATTAAAGCCATCGCCAATTCATTATCACGTTTTATAAGTTGTAAAAAACTGGACTTTCGGAATAGTGGCCCAACTATTCAAAGCTATCGACACTTCGGTCCTAACCAACCCTTCCAAATTCATCCACTATTTTTCTCTTTGTACCCTCTTTTCCTGCCATAGCAGACTATTCAAATACAATTTTCACGACTCACTGTCTAGTTACAAGATGTTCTTTCAGGCTCAGATGTCCTCCTCTAATTTAAAACACATTGATCCTTTTAGACCAGGGGCACGTCACTTCCTCAAGTGAAATAACCCTAAACACAAACTAACCATTCCGTTACCCAGGTTCCCAGAATATGTTGCTTATACTTCTATTTAAACATTCACTTGTTCCCACCAGAGAATGAGGACAATATACATATTTGTTTTTCCCATCAGACTCAATTATTTGATGGCTTTAATCTGCTACCTCTAACAGACAAATACCGAGCCACACACCTAGGAAGGACGTGTGAAATAAATATGACACTCTCTCTCGGAGGCTTCGTGTTCAGTGAAAATTTCAGATTCCAAGTCAGAAATCAAGGAGTGCAGTTCCAACTTCCCATGCCTCATCTTTTCTGAAAAGTGAACCCACTTCCTGTCATTTCTGGATGCTCCCTAATGAACTCTAGTCTACTCCCAACATTTTCCTAATTTCGTATATTCTGTATTCCATAAAACTATCAATTAGCTCGAAACCTTCGGCTATTAATGAAAGTAACGTGTCTTTCCGTCTTCCAAATGCTCCTCCAATAATCTCCAAAGAAAAACATTAACAGTATACTAACAGTGATTAAGGGAAGAAAAAACTGTTAAAGAACCCCTTACAAGAGTGGGTTTATGTTGTTCGTCGCACAGAAAGTCAATTATTATTGTCTCAATAACTGACTTTCTGTGCGACAAACAACAGTAAACCCACCCTTGTGAGTTCATCAACAAAACTACCAGATTTTACCCCCAAATCATTTCGTGCAACAAAAATAAGCAACAGACGTCTGAAGACACACCCATTACCCAAAGTTAGGAGTAACGGACCTCGGTTTAAGCAAACTCGTTTTAGTACTGCCAGAAAAGCGGCTGCCGTATTCCAGTGCTTTTCTGTCTCTTATGTACAAACTGTGCGGACGACAGTGCCGAGAGGCGAGTAAGACTTTCTTCTCACGCCTGGTTCCCCGACCCCTGGCCCTGAAATTCCACTTAGCAAGCCGCTTAAACAAGGCCCTCTAGTCAGAAAACAGAAGCAACTCTGAAGTAGCAGCACCCAAACACTGAACAAAGCGCCTGTCGGGGGTGTACGAGTAGGACGCCATTACGCGGGGCAGTGGCCTGCGCTGCTGGCGCCGAGGAGACGACCTAGGCCTGAAGCGTGGGCGCGGCCCCCTACAGAAAGAAACTACAGGGAGCGGCAGAAACCTAGCAAGTTACAGTCTCAGCAGGCTGACAGCGGAGAAGGCAAGTTAACAGGGAAAAACCGCTTACCTTCGTGAGTCTTGGCGATCTTCGCCATTTTGTCCACTCGAACACACAGACGGAACTGGCGCTTCCAAGAACTTCCGCTCGTCGCCGCCGCACGGAGAAAAATAGCTAGAGCGCCCTTTACGCATGCGCAAAGCGGGTGCGCGCGCGCGCGCGCCTTTGGGTGACACGTGACAGAGCCGCCACCTAGGTGGAACTGCGAGATGCATTGTGGGCGTGGGAGGAGCCAGGGTGGGTCCCTGAGCTGGCCTTCGTGGGGACATTGGGAAGAACCAGGTGGGCCGTTAATTCCCTTAAGTGAGTTACTTTGCCCTGAAAGAAAGTGTATTCCACGAGGGCAGTTAAGAACAGACCTTGTACGAAGCACTACTATTTCAGGTCTGGAGAGACCTCAGACTTTATATCCCATTTCTCCAAATTAACCGGAAGGCGGCTTGGAGCTCAAGAAAAGCTTTCCTTAGCATCTGTCTCAGCTGTTGCAGTGCTTAGTTATAGAGACAGTCAACAGCCTCATTCTTTGCCCTGTAACTCAAGGTCATTTTTCTTCCTTTCTATTTAATAATTGCCCTATCATTTGGGTGGGAGTTTGTTTTACAACGTACGCTCTCAGACACTATTGAACTTCACAAATAATCCAGTAAGGTAGGCAAGTTGTTGCTAAGCCTATGAGGAAAAACTGGGGCGGAAGGATATATAAATTGTGCAAGTTCACACAGTTTACTACGTTGCACAGTGAGAATTTAAAGCCTTTTAATTTTATGGGCTCTTAGAACACCATTGATCATCAACTGATCATCACTGTTAACACTGATGAAATGCCTCTCTTAAATCCTAAACGGTACTCCTAAGTCAGGAATTTTAATAGATCAGAATGCGGCAGTATTTTTTTCCGTGGGCATCAATTATACTATCATAGGCTTGTACTTGCACACTGGTCTCAGACTCCAACGGTGTAAAAGAACAGAAAAACTCAAAAGGCAAGTTGGATTCAGGAAGCAGCCTCGGAAAAAAGGTAGTGATCAAAATTAGAGCCATCATAAAGAAAACAGTTCACCTCTTATATGTTAAAGTCACAACCCAAATATTTAGTAGAAACTTTAGTAACAAAAAGTAGAAGACTTTTTTGTTTGTTGAGACAAAGTCTTGCTCTGTTGCCTGGGCTAGAGTACAGTGGCCTCATCATAGCTCACTGCAACCTCGAACTCCTGGGCTTAAGCAATCCTCCTGCCTCAGTCTCCCCAATAGCTGGGACAGCAGGCATGAACCACCACACTTGGTGGTTCTAATTTTTTTAATTTTTTGTAGAGATGGAGTCTTGAACTCCCAGCCTCCAGTGATCCTGTTGCCTCAGCCTCCCAAAGTGAAAAGTATAATTTTTATTAGCATCAGTAAAAGAATCAATTTGATAAGTTAAACATTTAAATTCTTTAATTTGTGTTTCTTTGATTTTAGGTTAAATGGTAGTTGGGGGAGGAGGGAAATGAGATAAGAGAAAAACAGGAGATTATTATGTGAATTATTGATAAATTCTAGTTCTTGGGTTGGCAGAAGGGCCCATGTATATTAACTATATGTTTTATAACCTATGCATAGGATATATATATATATTCTTTTTCTTTTTATTTATTTATTTTTTTTTTGAAACAGAGTCTCACTCTGTTGCCTGGGCTAGAGTGCCGTGGTGTCAGCCTAGCTCACAGCAACCTCAAACTCCTGGGCTCAAGCAATCTTCCTGCCTCAGCCTCCTGAGTAGCTGGGCCTACAGGCATGCGCCACCATGCCCGGCTAATTTTTTCTATATATATTTTTAGCTGTCCATATAATTTCTTTCTATTTTTAGTAGAGACGGGGTCTCACTCTTGCTCAGGCTGGTCTCGAACTCCTGAGTTCAAAGAATCTGCCCGCCTGAGCCTCCCAGAATGCTAGAATTACAGGTGTGAGCCACTGCGCCTGGCCTACAGTCTTTTATATATACAAAACAGCACATTTTAAAATAATAAGAGGGAAAAAAAACAAGAAATAAGGAATTAGAGAAGTGTTATTATCTATTAATAATCATCAAATTGAAAGGATTCATGTTGACAGGAAGAATCACAAGGACATTGCATTTCTTGGCTCATATTTTTAAAAAAGACAAATTCTTAGAGACCCTGTCTCTACTAAAAGTAGAAAAATTACCTAGGCATGGTGGCATGTGCCTGTAGTCCCAGCTACTTGGGAGGAGGATCACTTGAGCCTAGGAGTTTTGAGGTTGCTGTGAGCTAGGCTGACGCCACGGCACTCCAGCCCAGGTGGCAGAGTAAGACTCTGTCTCAAAAAGACAAATTCTTATATATAAGGTGTGATTCTCATATATAAAGTGTGATAGTTAATTTTAGTTGTTTACTTGACTGGATTAAGGAATACCTAGAAACCTGGTAAACCATTATTTTGGGGTGTGGCTGTGAGGGTGTTTCCAGAAGAGATTAGCATGTGAGTCTAGGTGTACTAAGTGAAGAGAATCCACTTAGTGGATCACTGTGGGCTGGCACCATTCAATCTTCTGGGGACCCAGAGAGAACAAAAATAGAGAAAAGGCAAATATGTTGCTCTATCTGTTGGAGCCTGGATACTTTCTTTGTCTCCTGTCCTTTGGACAACTCCAGGCTCCCAGGCCTTTGGACTCCAGGACTTACACCAGCGGTTCCCCAGTTTCTCAGGCCTTTGGCCCTGGACTGAGAATAACACCATTGGCTTCCCTGGTTCTGAACCTTCGGATTTGGACTGACCCACTCTACAGCATCCCAGGGTCCCCAGCTTTCAGGTTGCCTGTTATGGGCCTTCTCAGCCTCCATAATTACATCAGCTAATGGCCCTAATCTCCTCTCATATATATACATATATATATATATATACACACACACACACACACACACACACACACACATTGTATTATTCTGTCTCTCTGGAGAACCTTGACTAATATACGCCTACTATATTTCTTATTCCACAGGCCAAGAAATCAATATGGAAGTTTGGCTAACTTCTAAGCACAGACATTTTGATTATACACATTTGGGGACTTGGAAATAATATGTGGTGGGTCCTTGGTACTATGAGCCAGACCTGGGCCAGAACTTTATGACCTGGCCCCTATATATGCCCATTGTAACAGAATATTATGACACTTGGGGTATCAGTGTCAATTTGGACCCTGTGTCCAACTGTCCTCGATATATTTAGTTTTTCCACTTTTCCTGGTATATAGTTACCAGAACAAATAATAGATCCCTTTGGAGAAATACTAAGGGAGTCATTAAACATATTTACTGTGGTGGTACATAGCCCTTTTTCCCGGGGACCTAGCTTCTCTTTCAGTCACATAGTCTGATGTCAGGTGGTTCTAGATCTGAAAACTCGCTCAGGTCTGGAAACTAGCTAAAAGATCACTATTTTTTTTTTTAATCAAGGTAGGTGCCTTCAGCCTCCTCATAATTCATCTTTGATTTCTCTTAGGTATGTAGATTGAGCAATACCCCTGTAGGCTGCCCATCAATCTTGCCGCTAAGGACACCCTATTGCATTAATTCTCTCCATGTATTTCTGCAGGTCAGAACCCCCTGGCAGCCATTCTGACCTTGTGCTGGTTATGATCGTTGTGCCCACCTTGCTTTTGACAGTTAAGCATCACTACTTGTCCTCTATCATTTTGGGATTCCATCATCCCCATTGCTGTCATGGAGCTTATCTCTAACTGCATCTACTGCTTTTACCTAAGGCCTACCTGTAAAGGACAGCCACCATCAATCACTAACAGTGCAAAGTTGAGCCATATCAGAGAAGTCAGAGGCAAAAGGAAAAATCAGTAATATTGATTCTGTCTTTATGTAAATTTTTGTTTTATCTTGTACGTCATGAAATTTTCTGCATGAATTTCGATTATTTTAAATGTCACATTAAAATATTTATCTAGGTTACTAAGCTTCTGGGCACCCCCTTCAATTTTGTGCCTGGGGCATGTACCTCATTCATTTCACCCTAGTCTCAGTCCTGTTCAGTGATGCTGGTGTCTCTCTCACATTCCTTATTGCTTGGGGCAATGGAGTGTTCTATGAGTGTTCGTGTAGAATATAGTCATCTGGTAAGTTTTCTGGCCCTAGCATGCCCACTTCTCTGAGCCGTCTGATTTCTTCCACCATCTTCCACGGCAGTTCTGAAATTTTTATCCCACTTAATGTGGGCTATCCTCACTTCACAGTGTACAGGAACCTATGGCGTACAAAGGTTAAACAAGGACCTGGGAACAAACGGAGGGAAAACGAAGTCCGGACGTGACGAACGATTCCCGAAATTTTTGAATCAAAGCAGTTGTCTCCTTTGTATGAAACAAGGGAAATCTAAACCATACGCGAACACCAATTAAAATCTTGGCTACGCAGGAAAAAGGCAGATAGAACCGGTGGCCGATACCTGACTCTCTTCCCTATGTCATGACCTTATGTTGCCCTCGTAACAACCCCATGGGATAGGTAGGAGCAGGACTCTTGACAGCCAGGCTTCACAACCAGGAGCGACAGTGTGTCCTGCTCAGCACTCACTGGTTTGGACAGTTACATAATCGTAATCAGTTACACCCAGACCCCGGGGCTTCCTCCCGCCCCTGGACGGGGTCAGGTGCCCGGCCTCACGACCGGAAGCAGCCCGCAAGAGAACCGCAGCGGTTGACTAATCTAGGGGAGACTTCCAGCGCGAGCGGTGGGGTGACTGGTCGCCGAGAGTATTTCGTAATGCGTGCGAGCGCACGGTGGGAGCGATAGGCCCGTCTGGGGAAAGGGGTGTGTCCTGGCGCCGGCACCCCTTCTGATTGGTCGGCGGGATGACGAAATCGTTTACAGTCGGCCCTACGGTAGTGGGTGCGTGCGTCACTTTTGCACAATTTGGGAGGGAAGAAGGGGCGTGTCTGGCCGCTCAGGAGACCAGCCCATTGGCTGAAAGGCGCCGGAGCCGGGCTGCCCGGCCCGGCCTGAGGAAGGCGGCGCCGCAGGCCCGGTCCCGGAGGTAGCGACCGGCTTCTCTGAGACCGATCATGGCAGCTCGGACTGGTCAGAGGGCTCTGAGAAGGGTAGCCTCAGGATTGTGTCCCAAGTCGGCGACAGCGGCCGGAGCCCGAGCTCCGGTGCAGGAGCCTGGGCAGAAAGTCAGGTAATTAACAAAGGGTGCGCGCGGACGAGAGTAGTTTTCCACCCGGGCCTGCTGAGTTGGGTGACAGGAAGGATTTGGGCTGAGGCGGATCCGGAGTTGGTGCGTTTCCGCGTCTCTGGAGAAAGGTCTTAGGCGTTCGACATTTGAAGGACTAAGATGCCTCGGCTATCACCCTGGGCCCGAAGCTGTGTTCGTGACTCGCTGACCTCGAGAAAGGCAGTGAATCATCGGCGAAGTGACTTTGGAAGGAGCTCAGCCACCGGTGCCTCTGGGCTCTTCCGGTCTCCTCCCCTACGGCCTGTTGCTGCTGTTGGCATGTTTTAACTTTGCGCGGAAGGGTTGCCGGCTGCTGGGAGTATGGGAGTTTGTGGCCTGGCGGTGAGACCCCCTCCTCTGTCCCTCCTGCGTGCCAGAGTCAGATGTGCTTTCCCAATTTCTGATAGTTTTTTGCCCGCGCCATTTGGTGCTTGCAAAACTGAATGTACCCAACGTAAGGGACCTGGATTTCTATCTTTTTTCTTTCTTTTCTCTCTCTTCTCTCTCTCCTTTCTCTTTCTTTTCGTCCGTCCTTCCTTTCTTCCTTCCTTCCTTTCTTTTTCTTTGTTTTTCTCTTTTTTTCTTTCTTTTCTTTTCTTTCTTTCTCTCTCTTTCTTTCTTTCTTTCTTTCTTTCTTTCTTTCTTTCTTTCGTTCTCTTCTTTCTTTCGTTCTTTCTTTTTTTTTACTTCATTGTAATTTAGAGGTCCTGTAACCTTGAACCAGTGTCTGCCTTCCATTTTCCTGATTGGCTTCTTTTTGGTATGTGGGGGTGGACATGGAGGTGGAAATATGAAAGTAACAACCCTGCCAACTCCAAATACTTTTAGACAAACATTGGGTGAAACTGAAATAAAATCATGTATCATTTACTCCCACTTTAGGAAATAACCTCAAAAAGTAGTTTAAAGTAGAAGATAACCTCATCTAACTTTACATCTTTTTGCATTAGTTTTATAAAATGTTAGCTTGCAAATAAAACTGTTACTTTTGAGAAAAACACACTTTGGTGATCAAATTAAGGCTTAAATTCCAAGAAAATAGCTACTGTTTATTATAATGAGGGAGGGAGTTTATGAGTTCATAGCATTATCATAGATTCTGGCCTTTATTTTAATTGAGTATTTGAGAATGTAGTATTAAAGATTAGTGATAAAACAGCTCTCCTCCATGTGGTCCAGTATTTGTTTCATGGTTTAAAGTTCATGTATATGAATGTTATGGCTCCTCATATTCCAGTTGAAGACAGTATTTTTTATTTTTTTGAGACAGAATCTCGCTCTGTCACCGGGACTTGAGTGCCGTGGTGTCAGTGTAGCTCACAGCAACCTTGAACTCCTGGGCTTAAGCGATCCTCCTGAGTCAGCCTCCTGAGTCTACCCAGGTGCGCACCACCATGTCTGGCTAATTTTTTTCTATTTTTAGTAGAGACAGATGGGGTCTCACTCTTATTTAGGCTAGTCTTGAACTTGTGACCTCAAGCAGTCCTCCCGCCTGGACCTCCCAGAGTGCTGGGATTACAGGTGTAAGCCCCCGTGCTCCACAGAAGACAGTATTCTTGATAGTGTGTGAACATAAATGTGCTGTCCAGGCTCTGTCACCATAGCATGCAAATTGATGAGGAAATCTATTAGTTTGCTTTAAACACGAACGTTTCCCTTAAGATTGTAATAATCAAATTGTGTAAGGCTATCTTTTAGGGATTGGGAAACAATATATGAACCTAGTACAAAACCATATACAGGGATGAGTCAACGGATACTAAATTCACCTCTTCAGAAGCAAGGGTCTTATCTTTTTTAAAATAAAGATTGAACTAAGAGAAGCTGCCTTTTCTGATACTGAGTTATCACAAAATTTTAAATAACAACACATAGTATCTGCCACATAGATGCTTTTCAATAATTGATAACAAGGTATCTATGGAATGTAAAAGTGGAAAAAATAGATAAAACTGTTGTAATAAAGATATCTAAAGAATGTTTTAGAAGGGAAATACATGATTAGGCATTTTGTACACCATAGTTAGTTTTTGTAAGCAATCTAACAGAGATCCTAAATTACTTTTTTTTGTGGCTTTTTTTTTCAAAGTGGGAAGCAACTGAGTATTTTATTTCCACCATTTGGCTTAATTTAGCAGAGACACTGAAGTTCACTTTTGTTGGTATAATCCTATTTTTCAGCAAATTCTATAGGTAGACTCTTTAAAACATTACAATAGGCTTCTTTTACATAACAGAAATCATATTTCCTTCTCATTCTTGAAGTGTTATTTATAACTGAATATATAAGAATCCTAGAATCTTAAAGGGGGCCAGTAAATTCATCCGTACAGGGTTTTTTTTGTTTGTTTTTTGGGGGCTCAGATGGAAGGAGCATATCCATACGGTTTATATGTTTCTTTTCCATTATATGTTAACAAATAGTCATGTGGTATTTAGCTTAACTGTTTTCACTGACCTCTATTTTATTGCCTCCGAAATAAAACCATTCAATTTTTATAAACAGCTCTAAAATTCTTGCCCAAATTTGTCTCCCTCTAATTGAGCCTTTATTTACATTGTGAAGCCATATTCTCAAGTATTATTCTTTATCTTCTGGCTGAATATTCCCAATTTCTTCAAGCATTCTTTCTTTAATTGGATTTTCTCTTCTTCCCCAGCCAATGTCAATGTCATTGAAGAAATTTTAGGCTGGGTGTGATGGTGCACGCCTGTAATCCTAGCACTTTGAGTGGCTTGGGCACACGCCTGTAATCCTAGCACTTTGAGTGGCTTGGGCAGAGGCATCTCTTGAGGCTGGGAGTTCATGAGACCCTGTTTGTACAAAAAATTAAAAAATTAGCTAGCTGGGCCTGGTGGTTTGCGGCTATAGTCCCAGCTACTTGGGAGGCTGAGGCAGGAGGATCACTTGAGCCCAAAAGATCGAGGCTGCAGTGAGCTATGATCACACCACTGCACTCCAGCCTGGGTGACAGAGTGAGACCCTGTCACAAAAAAAAAAAAAAGAGATTTGTATTTATATATAAATTATATTTTTTATAAGTCAAATTTTATATATGATAACATGAGATTTTATAAGGCTATCTCACTTCCCTTTTTAAAAATAATTTGAAGACTTGATTTAGTTAAATATTACTCTTACTTGGAAATCTTTAAAAGCTTCTCATTGAGAGTAAATTTCAAATTGCATTATCCTGGCCAACAGTATCCAACATGATCCAGCTCCTCTGTCTCTCCAACATTATTTCTTGGTACTCTCCCCTTGGCTTACTGTACTACTGCTATACTGTTAGTCTATTTTAGTCTCTACATATTGCCAGGCTCTTTTCCTTAGTGCCTGGAATACCCACTATATGCCCCTCTTCCCATTTATTTGTCTATATGTATTCACACATATTTATCATGTACATATATACCTCTTTTCTCTTTTTGCATTGCTAACTCCTTATCCATTATGGCTTAGCTGAAATCTAACCTCAGAGGGATCCTAGATACCCCATCTAAAGGAGGTCCTAATTACATGTCCCTGCCCCCATTTCTTTTCCAGCAATTTTTTTGAATGTTCACCTGGAATATAATCTTCATAAGGCTCATGTTTGTTCTATTCACCGTTGTATCCTTAGCGCCTAACACAGTCCAACACAGATAGGAGCTTAGTAACTATGTGAAGTAATGAATGACTCGTAGTGTAAAATAGCTATGCAATAATCTTACTAGGGAAAAGTTAAAAATATTTAGGTGAACAAGAGTATATCAGGCATCTGTACATAGAAGTACCTCAAACAGTAATATTCTAATTAACTAGGCATATTTTTTACAAATATGCTTTGAAATGGAGACTGGAAGGTAAAGAAGATCAGAACAACAGTTCTGACAGTGCCACCACATCTCCTACCTGACAGTGATACCCAATTTCAGATCTCACTGTAGTGAATCAAGAATTAAGGAACCCTTATGGATCCAGCTGGGAAAACAACCTGGGTAGATAACATGATTTGAAAAATGGATGATGGGCCAGTGCAGTGGCTCATGCCTGTAATCCTAGTACTGTGGGAAGCTGAGGTGGGAAGATTGCTTGAGGCCAGGAGTTTGAGACCAGCCTGAGCAAGAGCGAGACCCCGTCTCTACTAAAAAATAGAAAAAAAAAATTAGCTTGGCATGGTGGCATGCACCTGTAGTCCCAGCTACTTGGGAGGCTGAGGGAGGATGATTGCTTGAGCCCAGGAGTTTGAGGTTGCTGTGAGCAAAGCTGATGCTATGGCACTCTAGCCCAGGCAGCAGAGCGAGACTCTTGTCTCAAAAACAACAACAACAACAACAATAAAAATAGATGTTGAATATCCTAGCAAGCTTAAGGCAAAAGTAGGTTGTAACACATGACTACAGACTGAAAGCCAACTTTCTGGGAGAGATGCCTTTTGTGCCAGAAGCTTTTAACCCAACTATAAACTGTTATTTATGGTGCTTAAGAAGCTTTATTTTTTCTCTCTCTGTGTGTATATTTTTTCAGGAATATTCTGAAGTTGCAGAGCCTTCTAAATGTGATAATTACTTTACAATCTCTGTAATTTGTGCTTCATCTAATTTTCAGTGTCACTCTAAATCAGGTAATTTTTGTCTTTTTAGATATTTAGCTTCCTGTGGTATACTGATGAGCAGAACCCTTCCAATACATACCTCAATTTTGCCTAAGGAGATACATGCAAGAAGTTTCTTCAAAATCGCTGCACCATTAATAAACAAAAGGAAAGAATATTCAGAAAGGAGAATTTTAGGGTTTGTATTTAATACGAATTCTACTAAAAGAACATATTCACAATTTCCTATGGAGTATCATGCCTCTTTCTGGATTGATTATCTTCTTGCAGACTAAACTCTGGTTTTTCTGGGTTGACCTTTTCATAGCCATTCCTGTTTTATAAATATTTGTTGGATAAATATAATCATATGGTAACTTTATAGTATATATTTAAACTTTGATACAGAAAGGAAATTATTTATGACCTGCATTTTTGTACACATATATTAGGCCATAGTTTACATAGCTCCCCCACATACACACACACATAGGTAAGTACATACAGACATACTAAGGCTCTTAATCTCCAACCAGGGGTTGCTAAGCTTTTTCTGTAAAGGGCCAGATAGTAAATATGTTAGGCTTTGTGGGCCATAAGGACTACTCAGCTCTGTCATTTTAGCCCAAAGACAGACATAGATAATATGTAAATAAATGCACATGAATATGTTCTAATACAACTTTATTTATCAGATTTGGCCCCTGATCTGGGGGTATGTACAATAAAGGATAAAGACACTGCAGTTCTGCTAAACTAGAAATACACCATCCCACCATATAGGAGTTTCTACAAGGGGGTCTTAATTCCCAGCAGTCCATTAAATATTATATGAAATTTTGTAAAAGTGCATTTCATTTATTCATTCGCTTTTATTCTTATTTTTCTGTAGTAAAAGACTTACAGCTTTGGCTACTATGTTTACCTTTATTACTGGCTAGTCACTGTATTGGTTAAGGTAATGCTAGTAGCTATACAGATAATACCGGAAAATTTCTTTCTTTCTTATGTAAAGTTCAAATGGGTGTTTCCTCTCAGTGGGCATTTCTCTTATAAATTCAGGAACCCAGGCTCCATCCAACTTTTGACTTCTGCAATTCCTTAGTCTTCAGAGTGTTAAAATATGGTATACCTTGTTGAACATACTGGTCTGGAAGTGAAACACAATGCTTCCTCCCAGATATTACTGACAAGAACTAGTCATGTGACCTCATCTGAATGCAAGGGGGCAAGGACTGGGAATTGTAGCCTCTGGTGGCCAGGTACTTCCTAGCAACAACACTCTGTAAAGCAAATCCACGTCTTTGGATAGGTAGACGTCTTTGCGATAGCTGTTATCTATCACAGATACCAGAGAGATGGCAACTAAAGAGATAAATAGTAAATTAGTCTGCTTTACTTCTGAATCACTAATAATATGTAACTTTTACTATGTACCTGCCATTTTACAGATACTCCTGGGTGATTTATATTTAGTATTTCATTTTATCTTCACAATAACCATGTGAAGTATTAGTCTCATTTTAGAGATAAGGAAACTGAAGCTCAGTGAGATAATGTGCATTGTTATGATTCCAAACCTTATTTTTTTCCCCACCATATTTGCTTTGCTTACTACTTCTTTCTTATGCCAAAATTCTCTTTTTATTATGAATTAGTCTTATTCCACAATCTTCATCTTATCTTCCCTGCCCATATTTGGCATAAACATATAATAATAGCTACCATTTATTAAGTGCTTATTAAGTATTGTGCACTTTGCTGAAACTATTTCTTTTAACCCTCAAAAGAATTCGTAGAGGTATTTTTCGATTCTGGATCAAGAAAATGAAGTTTAGAGTTTCAGTAACATGCCTAGGATCACATGGCTTACTATGTTTAGAGCTTACTGTATTTGAACACCAAAATTACTGACTACAATGTCCATCCCCTTGACCATTATGCTATACTACTTTGTTAGTCTTTGTAGACTACTTTTACAGCAATTAACTTCCAGGCTGCAAGGTTTTATACTTCTTTATGGGATTTGCCATTTATTTCAAAGCACCTGAAAACCTGGGCAAGGTAGGTTTCTCCTTTGTCTCTCTGCTGTGGGCTTCATTTGATGATTATAGATTAGTTTAAACATACATAATGACTCAAATTCTGTCATAATCCAAAAATAACTTATTGTGATTTAGGTTGCGATTGTTTAAATTACTTTATCATTTTGGGGTAAATCGTATTTTAACTGTATTGAGTCTTTATAACCAAGAATAATATATTTCTGACTGCTGTTAATTCAGGCTGCCTTTGACATATGTCCATAGAGTTTGTTGTCATTGCTTGTTTTTCATTTAATCCCTCAAGTTTTTTTGTTGAATATATTTCTAGGTAATTTGCATTTCTATGCTTTTTCTAACTGATTATTAGTATAGGAAAGGTATGATTTTTATTTAATCTTTGTTTTAAGTTTTATTCTTTTTGTTTATTTTTTAAATTTATTTACCCAACCATATTGTCTGCAGGAAATGATTTTTATATATTTCATAATAAGCTACCTTACTGAATTGTGAATCGATTCTTCTGAATTGACAGTCATATCACCTGCCAATTGATAATTTTGCCTAATTCTTTAAACACATGTGCCTCATATTTCATGCTCTGAATTAATTACTTAGGCTAACACTTTCAGAAGGGTGTTACATAACAATGTACTTGTGTGTATGTATATATAACATAGCAACATCTTTATGTTATTTCTTACTCTAATGGGAATGCTTTTATATTTTACCTTCTATAGAGGAAATTGTATAGTTTTTCCTTTTTTTGCCAATTAATGTGGTTATAATAATAGAATTCAAATCTGGCACAACAGTAACATGCGCCTCTAATCCCAGATACTTGAGAGGCTGAGGCAGGATGATCTCTTGAGCCCAAGAGTTTGAGGGTGTAGAGTTCTGTGATCATACCTGTGAATAGTCACTGCACTCCAGCCTGGGCAACATAGGAAGACCTGGTCTCTTTTTTAAAAAACAAAACCAAAAAATGAATTCTTAGTATTAAACCATCCATATATCCCTAAATGAATTGCATTTGCTTATTGTATTTTTTTTTAATGTATTGCTGGATTCTATTTGGTGATATTTTACTTAGAATTTTTGCCTTAGTATTTACAGGTGATTTGGGTATATACCTTTGTTTTTTATGTTCATTGTCAGGTTTTGGTTGTTAGGATGTTATACTGGCTCATAAAAAGAATGAGAGGTTTCTTTTCTTTGTGTTTTAGAATAGCTTATTTTCCCCTGTTTAGGCTAATTTAAAAATTTTTTTAGAGATGGGATCTCGCTGTGTTGCCCAGGCTGGTCTTAAACTCCTGGCCTCAAACATTCCTTCTACCTCAGCCTCCTGAGTAGCTAGAATTATAGGCACCAGCCACCATGCCCTGCTATTTTCCTTTATTTAATTATCGTAGCACTACATGCTATATAAAAATCTTAGCAGTGTGGAAACATATAAACTAAACAATCTATCTTTACCCTTACTTTTCCCTAAATTAACAACTGTTATTTGTTTAATCTGTATCCTTTCAGGATTTTTCAAATGTGTTTTCTTTTTCTTTTCTTTTTTCAAGACACAGTCTCATTCCGTCACCCAGGCTGGAGTGGCACAATCATAGCTCACTGCAGCCTTGAACTCCTGGGCTCAAGCGATCCTCCCACCTCGGCCTTCCAAAGTGCTGGGATTATAGGCGTGAGCCACTAAGCCTGTCCTATTTTTTAAATATAGAATCGTACACATCCTGCTTTGTAGTGTGCTTTTTTGATTAACAATATTCTATAAACTTGTCTGCCTTAAAGTATATTTGGCCTAATTCTTTTAAATAATTGATACAGAGTTTCACAGTAAGGGTGTACCATAATTTATTAATCATTTGTTGTGATTTATTAAGCGGTTATTAATGTCACCTACTGATAGACATTTAGGTTGCTTCCCTTTTTTTCTCTCACAATTAATATTGAAGTGAACATCTTTCGTATAGTGTGGGAGTATTTTTGAATGATAAATTGCTGGAAGTGAAATTGCTGGCTCTAAGTAAGGAATTCTTAGTCAATTCAAGCAATTTCTTGTTATGCAGAAATGTAGATTCATTGCTGCAAGACTTTTTAATTTTTCTAGTTTATTACATAAACTCTCTATTTTTAAGTGCTGGCAACTAATTAAAAATTTAAAAACCACATCTACAGGCCAGATTCAACCTGTGGGCTGCTAAATTGTGATCTCTGCTATATATGTCTAGAGCTTTTTTATTTTCTATGTTGCTATGAAGTGATTATAGAGTGTGGTTGTGTTCTAGAATGTGTGCTAAATGACTTATTGCTTCATACACAATAAGTTTTATTCATATTTAATTTAAAGTATGCATATACCATAAAACTAGATGCAGTTAATACCACTTGTCTTTTTATTTTTTTAAAGATATTCAATGCAGGAAATGTATGATGTAGTGTCAGGAGTGGAAGATTACAAGCATTTTGTTCCTTGGTGCAAAAAATCAGACATTATATCAAAGAGATCTGGATATTGTAAAACACGATTAGAAATTGGGTTTCCACCTCTGTTGGAGCACTATACATCAGTAGTAACCTTGGTGAAACCACATTTGGTACAGGTAATAGTTTTGTTTTTTGTTGTTTTTAATTATTCCTCAAATATTAATTACATCAAATGGGTTAAAGTGTAATAGCTTAACAAGATTTCTTTAAACTAATAGGAAGAGGGAAAAAATAAGCCATTTATTGTATCTTCTGATTGAATTACTCTATACAATGTTAGCATTATTCTTTCCAAATAGAAGTTTGAGTAGAATATGGAAATGGAAACTTTTTTTTTCCTTTTGTTGAGACTCTGACCCACAGGAAAGATCACTTGGGCCACCCAAATTAGAAATGTTTTAATTTAATCTTTGCACTATTTTTTGATTTTTAATTATTGTGAGTACATAATAGTTGTATGTATTTATAGAGTTCTTTTATTTTTTTTAAATGGAGATGGGGTCTCCCTCTTGCTCAGCCTTGTCTCAACCTCCTGACTGAGCTCAAACAATCCTCCTGCCTCGGCCTCCCAGAGTGCTAGGATTACAGGCATGAGGCACCATGCCCAGCCTATTAATAAGGTTCTTTGCACTGTTTTTTAAAAATACAGTAAATGCTTTACCACTGGGGAAGAATAAATTTGTTCATTAAATTTATTTTTTAAAAGTTTTCAAAAGTGATGAGAAGATGAAGAAAGGTAGAAAAGATATAAATATGGAAAATGTTAACATTGTTGAGGTTTTCCTGCCAAGTACCAGGTACCAAATTGCCAAGTACTATTGCATTATAGTAATCTTCTTACCTTGTTGGAGGAGGTTACACATGTACAAAAGGTACCCAGACTTAAAACATAAAAGGCAGAATTCCATAGAATAATACCTTTTTTTTTTTTAATTCCTAATTTGGAGTGGCCCAAGACTTTTAAAGCTGAGTTACATTTTGTGCCCACAGGATTTAATGGTGATATCATTTCTTGGTTATTGGCCAGAGCTAAATACCCTTGTCAGCTCTTTGGTAGACATTGAAGGACGTGCAACTCTCAGATGTGCTCTTTCTGGTGTAAAATCTGGAAAGAGTATACTGTCCAGTGAAGGACCCTGGAATAATGAGACTTTATTATAGACTCCTGATGCTCTTAAAAATTAAGTGGCCATTATTGAACTTAAATATAAGGCTAAACATTTTGAAGAGAATTTTTACTTCTCCCCAGTGATTTAGCATAATGTGACTAAATTCAGCTATTATAGTAGGTAGTATTTTTTTTCCTTTTTTTATTTTTTTGCTGATAAAGGTAACAAAATAAGTAGTTAGTATTTTAATGACTGTTATTTTATCATGTCTAAGTAACTTTTAAAATCTTCACTGGTTTCCATTTTTTTAAATTAAGATAAAATGCTCTATTTATACATGTTTATAAAAAGAAAATGTTATCCAGGTGTGGTGGCTCATGCCTATTGTCCCAGGTACTTGGGAGGCTGAGGTGGGGAGGAGGATTGCTTGAATCCGGGAGTTCAAGGCTGTGGTGAGCCTTTTTAACAATTTTCTTGGCCGGGCGCGGTGGCTCACTCCTGTAATCCTAGCACTCTGGGAGGCCAAGGTGGGTGGATCGCTCGAGGTCAGGAGTTCCAGACCAGCCTGAGCAAGAGTGAGACCCTGTCTCTACCAAAAATAGAAAGAAATGATTTGGACAGCTAAAAATCTATATAGAAAAAATTAGCCGGGCATAGTGGCACATGCCTATAGTCCCAGCTACTCGGGAGGCTGAGGCAGTAGGATCCTTTACGCCCAGGAGTTTGAGGTTGCTGTGAGCTAGGCTGACGCCACGGCACTCACTCTAGCCCAGGCGACAAAGCGAAACTCTGTCTCAAAAAAAAAAAAACAATTTTCTTTTTGCATTTTCTGCTTATGCATCTTTTTTATTTTTTTCCTTTGAGGCAGAGTCTCACTCCGTTACCCAGGCTAGAGTGCAGTGGCATCATTATAGCTCACTGCAACCTCAAACTCCTGGGCTCAAACCATCCTCCTGCCTCAGCCTCCCGAGGAGCTAGGACTACAGGTTTGAACCATGATGCCTGGCTAATTTTTCTTCTTTTTGTAGAGGGGTCTTGCTCTTGCTCAGGCTGATCTCGAACTCCTGGTCTCAAGCAATCTTCCTGCCTTGGCCTCCCAGAGTGCTAGGATTACAGGCATAAGCCACCAAGCCTGGGCCCCACCTCTTTTTATTTGTTTAGTTTTTTTTTTTAAAAGCGATGAAGTCTGCTCTGTTTCTGAGACTCAAGTACAGTGGTACAATCATAGCTCACTATAACCTTGAACTCCTGGGTTCAAGCAATCCTCCTCCCCACCCCAGCCTGTCAAGTACCTGGGACTACAGGCATGAGCCACCACACTTCAATAACATTTTCTTTTTGTAAACATGTATAAATAAGAGTATTTCTGATATAAATACTTTTTAGTTTGGGAGCAGTTGACCTTTATAATAATGACTGTACCATGTTACTGGCTGATAATTGATACAAAAATGTTTAGATAAAGATGTTAGGAACAGAACTGCAAATAGATTTTCAGTTCTTTGACTCCCAGTCTGAGCTATCTGTGAAGAAATCTGGAATTTAGTCAGAAAAATTGTCCTCTGTTCTGTGTTTAGGGAGGCTGTAACTGAGGAAGAAAAAGTGACTCCTTTACTTGGGAGAAAAATAGTTTACCTATCCAAGTCCTTATTTTGCTAATATATATCTGTTGTGATTATAGCCTTAAAGGAGGGACAATCTAAAGTCTTGGAGGGAACAACTTCAAAGAGAAAAGGGATAGAGCACCCGAGTTAAGACTTAATTGAGGAGGAGATTATAGACTTTGAAACACATTTTTTTAATGGTCTGCTCCTGAGGGAAGATAATATGTGTGTATTCTCAAGGTCAGTTGTCTACTAGTGTAATAAGGCCTTGATAGCATCTTAAGGTAGTAGATAAAGAAGCTGAACTTCACTCAAGGTCATAACCAGTGCTAACAGTGAACTAGTGACTATTGTTCTGGCCACCATTTTTCACACTGCAGATGGTAACTCTTTCATGGGTCTCAATCAGTATTTTTTTAATAATAGAGAATAAGAACTATCAAGATGCACATAGTATGATTAAGTATTGTATTATGTTATGTACATAATACATAAATAAAATATACGTGTGCACAGCTACTCTGGAGGCAGAGGTGGGAGGATTGCTTGAGGCCAGGAGTTCAAGATGAGCCTGGGCAACATAGATTTGGTCTCTAAAAAAAATTTTTTTAATTAGCTGGGTGCAGTGGTATGTGCCTGTAGTCCCACTACATGGGAGGCTGAGGCAGGAAGATTGCGTGAGCCCAGGAGTTTGAGACCAGTCTGGGTGATATAGCGAGATCCTGTCTAAAAAAAAATTTTTTTATACATACACACACACACACACACACACACACGTGAACTGAAGGGGTCAGAAGGAAATGATTCAGGGCCAGACTTTCAGGATAACTGGATACAGGCCTTTAGGAATAGAGTGAAGGAGTAAAAGGTGAAGGAAAGACTAAATGTGATTAACAAGAGAAAAATCTTTGGGTAGGAGAGAATTATAGAATTGTGCCAGAGATCTGTGCCAGGTACGTTATAAACATTTCAGCCATCTCATTATGGTATGAAGTAGGTATTATTTTACAGATTAAGGAAATACGGTATAGGGATTTAACTTGTTCAGGAACACTTATAAGTGGCAGAGCTGGAAATAAGCTTCTAAAAATCACTCCCTGTGTTGCTGCTGGAAGGAGAGAAATGTAAGTAGCACAATGGGTGTAGAAGTGGAAGGAAAAACAATTGGCAATCTTGGGGATCCCAAAATAAAAGAAAACAGCTAATATTGGCAAGAGGTTACCTCCTAGTACCAAACTAAAAATTAGATTTCTTCATCTCCTGTGGTCTGACCTGTAAAAGTAATTATTTTTCAAAGAAGTTAGCCTCAATCATCGTACATTCTAGCCAATACCAAAGGTATTTAATTGTGGTTTTATATTTTCATTTTGTTCTAGGCATCCTGTACCGATGGGAGACTTTTCAAGCATTTGGAGACTAGTTGGCGTTTTAGCCCAGGTCTTCCTGGCTATCCAAGAACTTGTACCCTGGATTTTTCAGTAAGTCTCTCATGAAGCCGTTTATTTGTTCCATATATGAAATGAAGTTGGTAAAGAAGTAGTAATCCATTTTTTAGAACCCAGATGCTATAATTATTTTATAGGCATTAAGATTATAAAATAATCTTTTTTAAAAGATTTTTTAAATACTATTTAAATTTGAGTATTGAATACCTTTTCTGTACAAGTGCTAATGAACATTTTATTTTCTATTTGGTTTCTTGCAACCTTGAATATTCATTCCTTCTCTATTAGATTGTAAGAGACATGACTTTACTACCAACTTAATAATGGTTTTTAAACTTAATAACAGTTTAAAATTAACACCAAATTAAACTACACATTGTGTATAAGGTACAGAAATAAAGTCCAAAGGGGAAAAGTACATTTTTAGAATCACTTGTAACTTTCTTGTTCACATCACCTTAGCTATAGAAAACATAAAGCCACTCATGGTCTTTTCTTTGCCAACAAGTAATATATGAATTGTTCTCTCGAATTTTTTTTTTGTTGTCTGTTTGTTTGTTTGTTTTTTTGAGACAGAGTCTCACTCTGTTGCCCGGGCTAGAGTGCCGTGGTGTCAGCCTAGCTCACAGCAACCTCAAACTCCTAGGCTCAAGCAATCCTCCCACCTTGGCCTCTCAAAGTGTTAGGATTACAGGTGTGAGCCACCGAGCCCGGCCCTCACCAAAGTTTTTTTCCAGCCTTCTCTAACTTATTGAAAGGCAAACTCTCCCTTAAAATGAGATTCATTTGCCTTGTTGACTTAAACTTATTGTGCCAGTAGTTATGCTTATTGCAGTAAAGATTCTGTCTTCAGTGAGGTGCTAAAAATCTCACCGAGGTACACCCACACAGTTCTACGTTAAATACTTGGTTCACAGTGTGAACATCACTATTATAAGTGGAAATTTAGTTAAAAAAAATCTTTCTAAAAATTATAACATTTTCCTACAGATTTCTTTTGAATTTCGCTCATTTCTACACTCTCAGCTTGCTACATTGTTTTTTGATGAAGTTGTAAAGCAGATGGTGGCTGCCTTTGAAAGAAGAGCATGTAAGCTGTATGGTCCAGAAACAAATATACCTCGGGAGTTAATGCTTCATGAAGTTCATCACACGTGAAGGCAAGAAAGAACTGGTGTCATCTACTTATAACTTTAGTTTGTTCACTTTTAAGATGTGCTTTCATAATTCCTTTTCAGAAGTCAGAAAGCATTTGTTAAACCCAGCTCTGATTATAAACTTGTACCACTGAAAATTTACACATAGAGCATGGACCCACTTATACATAGAATTGTGTCTTCAATCAAATGTAATTCAGAGGAGTATGTTCATTATCATGTTCTGCATTTACAGTAATGGGATGTCATCACCATTGTTAGAATACTGACATCAGTCTTCTGAGCAGAAATTAAAACTGTAGATTTAAACCTTTTAATTATCACCTTACCTGAAAGAGGCTAGTTGAGATACTCACACAGCATGTATTATATTAACCATATAACCATATCACGCTTAAGTTATTAAATTGAGACTATTTGTAACTTATTGTTATAGGGCCTGCCATTTGGCCTAGGATATTTTGAGTAATCATCATATATTTAAAGTAAAAATTTTGATTTAAAAATACTGTTAATGAAGGTTCCCTGGCACTTTAGATATTTTAAAATTGTTCTTACAGGAGTAGGTAATTCAGTGCCATCATGGGGTTAGCTCCCAGATAAACAGTGAATTTTGTTTTTGTTTTCATTTTTGGTAAGTAGTCCAGAGATTTAAGCTACTGCTTTCCAGTAGTTTGCGGCCTTCTCCCAGGTCCTTTGGCTGCTCTTTCAATAATGCTAATTTCGTGTCAATAAACAGAACAGTAGGCAACAGTAGGCTAGAACTGTCTAGAACAGTAGGCAACATGAAGATAAGTTGGTTGGTATGTCTCCAGCACTATGCATCCCTATTTTCTATTTATTGTGTGTACTCTCTTTCAATAATGTACTTCAAACTGCTATTTTTTTAAACAAATCAATGTAAGGACCGAAACAGTAATTTAATAAAGTTAATTTGTTTAATTTTTTGGACTGTTACTTTGGTTATTGAAATCTATATTGTTTTAATGTGTATTAACATAGACATAGTAAAATGTTATTACAGCATTTCATGTCTTAAAAATACTTTCATAGAAACAGACTGACAAATCTGGGCAAAATTCAGTCTTTAATCAATATTGATCTTCACTCCATACTGAACAACCCTCTGGCGTTAAACTTCCAACGATAGTGCTACTAATTTTATTTTCTCAGATCAGCAAGGGACATCGGTAATTAGTTATTTACATAAATGCGTGTGTGTATGAATCTGTTCAGTAAATCTTTTTGAGTACCTGCTTTCTCTCAGACACTGGGTATACAGTGGTGAAGAACTCACGTGGAGATTGGTTGTGCTTTCACATAAGTGAAGTACTGTCTTTCTACTTTTTTTTTTTTTTTGAGACAGAGTCCCACTCTGTTGCCCAGGCTGGAGTGCCGTGGTGTCAGCCTAGCTCACAGCGACCTCAAATTCCTGGGCTCAAGTGATCCTCCTGCCTCAGCCTCCCGAGTAGCTGGGACTACAGGCATGCGCCATGTCCGGCTAATTTTTCTATATATATTTTTGGCTGTCCATATAATTTCTTTCTATTTTTAGTAGAGACGGGGTCTCACTCTTGCTCAGGCTGGTCTTGAACTCCTGAGCTCAAACCATCTGCCTACATTGGCCTCCCAGAGTGCTACGATTACAGGCGTGAGCCACTGCGCCCGGCCTGTATTTTATTTTTTACACCAAAAAATGAAAGCCAAATGTTTATGCTAAATTTTAAGGAACCTCTAAACTTGGGACTATACTGAATTGCCTAATCTAGTATATCAAGTTTTTGAAGCTGGTTCTAGTAGTTTTCTTGTTAGCTCCAATGCTCCTTTTACTTATACGGCAACTACAATGGCTGTTTAAATGGGATGTAACAGAGGGATCCTGGGACTTTGTAGCTCCTTAAGCATTTAGAGTATCAAGAGTTTATATATCTTCATGGATTTCATCTGATTCTATATAGCATTATGTGTTCATCCCCTCTAAGAAGGAGCCAGACCTGGCCAGGTGTTTTTCTGAAGGTAATTTTATGACACTCTGCTTTTATTTCTCTTCCCTTGTCTATAAGAGAAAGAGTTCATAAGATCACGATTATGTAGATCTCTGGGATTTCATGGGGCTGACCACCTATGTTTAAAGGTCAAGTTTTTAGGCATTTAAAAAATTTTGTTTTGCATGCTTACATAGAACTATGTGCAAGGCACTGTTTTAAGTGCCTTATAAACGTTTAATCCTAACAACTTTTTGAGGTAGACGATATTATTATCCCCATTTTACATACAAAGAAAGATAAAGAGAGGTTAAGTAACTTTACCAAGGTCACAGTAAATGGTGGAACCTGGATAAAAACCCACATATTCTGGCTCCAATATTCATGCTGTCATATTTGCTTTATCTAGTCCAACAGTCTTGAGGCCATGACCTGAGGACTTAAAATTTGGCACCTATGCTTTCTGTATGGTAAAGGGGAAAAACGTTGACCAACTTTGTAACTTTTCTTCAAAGTGGCATCTAGCCAGTGGAATCTGAAGGGAAGACTGATGGGATGGGACTCCTATGTATGATTTTTCTCTTTGTAGAAGGATACTTGGAAGAGAGAATTCTCTTCCTTGGTTTTTGCTTGATTGAGGACATGAAGTTTACAGCTACATCTGCCATCTTGTCACTATGAGGGAAAAGGCAAGATAACTGCCGAGAAGCCAATTCAGAATTCTAATATCAAGGGTGAATAAACCAACACTAGAGTCACCAACTTTGCACTTCTGGTCATGTGAGATAACAGACTTCTAATGTTTAAGTCACTTTAGTTGGGCATTGATTTACTTGTAGCCACTCTTTCCTACTCTAATCTGAAATGGTTCCACTATAGGATGTTGTGCAGCTATAAATCCCAGGACTCCCCTGCAATCATCCTGGGATTTTCCTTCATCTCTCTTTGGGGCCTCCTATTTCCTGAACCTTTTGGCTTCCTCTTATTTCTACTCTCAAAATGCTGAAAGAAATCCTCTAGTAGCTCTTGAGAAAGTGCAAATGAGGGCTAAAATTTTTAGAGTCCTTAATGTCATTGATCTAACCTTGGCTATTTGTCTTACTCTAGTTCGGTGTTCTCTATGGTGTCTCAGGCCTAGAGTCTTTCCTGTTTGATTTCTACAGAGAATTAACCTCCAATTTCCTAGGGGCAGGCAAGTCAGTGTTGGTGTAGGAAAGGGAAGAACTGGAGGGCTAAAATCTCATTAATATCCTTCAGCTAATTTTACCCCCATTTTCAGTCCCACACTTGGCCTTACCTGACTGACCCCCTACTTGAAAAGTTCTGTGGGATAATTAGCTTGCTTCTTGTACTCCTTCCTCCAGGCTCTTAGGGTGTAACCTTCCCTAACTCAGTTATCACTTTTCTATTTTCTAACTTCTTAAAGACTCATTGATATCCTTTAGCAGTTGCCTCCTCTCCTTTACTTTGTAATTTATTTCATTACTGTCCATTTGGTGAGATTAACAGGTAATAAGGATGGTGAATACCCTATTTTTTATAGCATTCCCGTTCACTTTTTTTTTTTTGAGTCTCACTGTGTCACCCAGGCTGGATGGAGTGCAGTGCAAAGATCATAGCTCACTAGTACCTGAAACTCCTGGGCTCAGGTGATCCTCCCACATCAGCCTCCCAAAGTACTGGGATTATAGGCGTGAGCCACATTTCCCAGCCCATTATGTAAGATCTTGTGCCTTCAATTTATAACCTAGTAAAATCTAGAAAGCAACACATGTACATCTTACAAATCAGCATATGCTCCCAACATGCACACCCAGGTAACTATTTTAAAAGTAATCTAGTCAGGCATGATGGCGCAGGACCATTCTGAGCACGAGTGAGACCCTCTACAAAAAAGAAAAATTAGCTAACACACCTGTAGTCCCAGCTACTCAGGAGGCTAAGCCTGGAGCGTCACCTGAGCCTAGGGGTTTGAGGTTGCAGCGAGCTCTGATGACACCACTGTACTCTAGCCTAGGCGACAGCAAGACTGTCTCAAAAACAAAAAGTAATTTACATTGTGTTATATACTAAAGATCAAGTGCAGTGAGCCAGAAACCTATTTTCCTTTAAGTTACTAACAATAATGGTGAAGCCATTGGGCTGGACCTATCCAGTCATGGATGTCCCTCCTCACTATCCATTATGCTTGGATGGTACACCTCTCTTTCTTCCACTGAAGCACACTCATTCTACAAGATCTGCTTTCCACATTTGTGGGCACCCATAGTTTTGTGTTTAGGCTGAAGGTTTACAGCAATGCCCATGGCTCCCATAATAAATGACAGGTTGCCTTTTCTATATAACCAGGCCTCATCATACTGAAAATTGTTCCCATAGGCTTCACCAGGGTGATGCCTCCTTTAAAAATTTCACCCAGTTACCAATGTAATAATGTAATTCAGTCTTCAATAAGGAGAAATATGAAAATACTATATAGGTAGAATAATGTTTTACACAGTCAGCCCCTGCCCCCTCCTCTTCAATTGGCTTTCATTTGTCGTATCTTCTAGATCATGGAAATGCTAACACAATTATTAACTTTAAACAAATTTTTATTACACAAAGGTTGTCACATAATTGGATATCTCTCTACTTTGTACACAATTATTCTTACTCTCCACAGAAAGGCTGCTTCTTAACTTCTCATCTAGTGATGGCAAGCACTAAAATCCTGATTTGAACAGAATAGTAGTAAAAATGCCTCAGTGATTTAAGTTGAAAGCAGTACATTGGTACATGGCTCTTGCACCCAGTATCAGGAATGTACAAATGTCTTTTTATTCAAAAATACAAAATAAATTATCCGTAGGCATGGACAATGACAGCAGTAAACCATTATATACTGTCAACTAAAACCAGTAACTGATGGTTACAGTGATATTCTTAAACATCAGCCAGCCTTTTCTTCATTTTCTCCAACTGACTTCTCTGAAGTTATTGGTGAGGAACACTGCCTTGAGCTTCCTGTCACAGTTCATTAATAATGGTAAAGCACTATTCTAGGAATTAGAACATGCCACCTCCCATACCGCCACCCATGCCACCCATTGCACCCATTCCGGGGTCCTTCTCTTCTTTAGGAATTTCTGTGACTACAACTTCTGCTGTAGTTAACAGAGAGGCCACCCCAGCAGCATCCAATAAAGCAGTTCTTACAACCTAGAAAAAAATTTAACGAAATATTACTTTTCCTTTAGTCCAATATGAACAAGACTTAATGAAAATTTCGTATCTTAGAGAAAGTTGTTGCAAGAAGATTTACAAAGTATCCAACTATTTACCTTTGTTGGATCAATGATTCCTTTTTCTACCATGTTCACAAAATCTCCAATCATAGCATCATAACCAACTTCTGAGGAACTTTGCATAATTTTCTCAACTATCAAAGATCCTTCAACACCCGCATTCTTAGCAATGGTCATTGCAGGAATTTTGAGTGTTCTTTTAATAATTTCTATACCTACAAAAGAAAACAAATTTCAGCAAATTTATTTTAGTACTCTCATTTGTAAATACTACAGCAACACCTGAAAGATGTGATGCATTATTGGCTCTGACATCAGCAGTATTTTACTTTTCTTATTCAGGAGATTGTGATTTGTTCCTTTGAGGGAACAGCAATATTATTCTAAATGAAAGATTAAAATCAGGCCACAAACTCATTTTAAAGGTAACTTTTTACCAATTTTTTGATCTTCATTAGCTGGAGTTATTGAGTCCAAGGCTGGAATGCACCGAAGCAGGGCACAACCCCCTCCCAGAACAATGCCTTCTTCAACAGCAGCTCTTGTAGCATTAAGGGCATCTGTAACTCTGTCTTTCTTTTCATTTACTTCAACATCGCTTGTCCCACCAACCTAAGGATTAAAAGAACTCCAAGTTAATATGGCCCTCTCATTCAAGGTGTTAATTACCAAAGTTATTTTAAAGTTGCCTACTTTACTGAAAAAGCAATCCTGTAAAAAAAAAAGGTTGCTTTTCCCAACACAAAGAAAAGATAAATATTTGTGGTGATGGATATCCCAATTACCCTGATTTGATTACACATTGTATACAGGCATCAAAATCACATACACGCCCAAAATATGTACAATTATTAAAAGTTTTAAAAAAGACTGCTTATTTGTTCTGATTCCATGATTAAACAGCTGAGAGGGTGCGTGTAGTGCCCCATAAAAGGGAGGCTCCAGACTGTCCAGACTGACCTAGTCCCATTAACAAAACATCTTTTTTTTTTTTTTTTGAGACAGAGTCTCACTCTGTTGCCTGGGCTAGGGTGGGTGCCGTGGCGTCAGCCTAGCTCACAGCAACCTCAAACTCCTGGGCTTAAGCGATCCTACCGCCTCAGCCTCCCGAGTAGCTGGGACTACAGACATGCGCCACCATGCCCGGCTAATTTTTTTTTCTACATATATATTTTAGTTGGCCAGATAATTTCTTTCTATTTTTTTTTTTTTTTAGTAGAGACGGGGGTCTCGCTCTTGCTCAGGCTGGTCTCGAACTCCTGACCTTGAGCGATCCACCCGCCTCGGCCTCCCAGAGTGCTAGGATTACAGGCGTGAGCCACTGCGCCCGGCCAACAAAACATCTTTTTCCATAGCAATTTCCCTTAGTACAAATTCAACTCTGATTAAGAAAGGACCGTTTTAGCAAAAAATTTATATAGTAAATATTTCCACAATGAAGTTAATTCCTCAAATATTTGTTTAGTTCCATGGTACGTACAGAAGCAAAATAGTTCTTGGGTTCAGAACCCAAGCTTATTCACAACAATGAATTTTACCTTCAGAACAGCTACTCCATCTGACAGTTTTGCCAAACGTTCATTCAGTTTTTCCTTTTCATATTCACTAGTTGTAACATCTAACTGCTCAATGATTTCTTGAATACGTTTTTCAATTTGAGCCTTGTCACCTTTTCCTTTCAAGAGCATGGCATCATCTTTGGTCACAATGACCTCTCCAACTTTTCCTAAGTCATGAGGCTGAACATCTTCAAGATTTAGAGTCAAGCCCTCTTCTCCAAACACCTACAAAAACATTTAAAAGTGAACCAGTTGTGGGTTACAGTTTCTTTCATTATACCAAGTTTATTAATATATCATGCAGGTATTCTGACAAGAGAAACATCAGGAAATACTACATTTCTTTAAAATGAGTGATTTAAGACCAGAACAGTCTCTAATTGCATCACCAACTTTTCATTCAATTCTCACAACTCCAGTAATCAGTATTAGCCTTACTCAAGAAAACACTCATAGGTAGTAGAATCAGGACTAGACCAAAGGCCCAAACTTTTAAGTCCTAACTTCTTTCTTGCATATTCTCTTTCAAAATTGAAAATAGATTTAATCAGTAAGTTTATTCTTAAACCAGACTCATGGCAAGTTAGACATTAAAGGGACCTTAATCTAACCATTTCCCAAATATCCAACAGAAACAGCAGTAGTATCTAATTGTAAAAAATGTAAATTCTACCTATAAATTTCGGACCTAGAAGTATAAATAACATTCAGTAAGCCAATATCACACATTTATTTTACTTACTGCACCACCAGTAGCAATAGCCATGTCTTTAAGCTGGTTCTTTCTATTATCACCAAAACCTGGAGCTTTGACTGCTACGACTTGAAGACCAACTTTTAACCTGTTAAGAAGAGTTGATAAGATTTAAATTGAACAAAAATGTCTTAGTTATCATACATTAAGATTACTTAGGACCCCTCCTCTTTTTCTCTTTTGCTTCCTAGCCTTTTGATCAAATTTAGACAGGAAAGATCTATTAGGCTACTTTCTACTCATCTATACTTGTCCAAATCTGATCACATTATAATAAACTTTTGGCCTCATATTCCAGTTGAACAGCCAGCCCCGGTAGCAAAAATCATATCACAATAAGTTAAAGAACACAGTGATAACTATTATGAAGGGTAGAAAAGTAATTATTAAACATTCATTTGAGAATCATCTAATAAACATTTACTCTATAGGTTTCACTTAATACTGTTACCAAAGCAATGTTCTAAATTCAGTTCCTTCATAAATGTTATACAAAGTTGATAGTAGTATTAAGTTCACCTGAAATCTCATCACGTAAGCGAATAATTGAAATATGCAACTAAATGTCCATTTCAGAGCAGACTGTGAAGAAGGAATATTCAAACTTCAAGACAGAGCTAGCCTATATTATTAAGGAGCCAAACAAAAACCAGAGGAGTAGGCTATGACAATATGCCAAGTAAATTAGATAAGCAAGTTCATTTAGAGCTTTTGGGTCAAGGTATGCAATGTCTAAAACATATTTGCTATTTCATTTGTGCATTTCCACTATAACAACATTTGAAAGTCTTGCTTCTGACATACTTCAATTCTAAGATTAGTTAGAACGTACATTTTAATAGTGCCTAAGATTATATGTACCCCTGTGAACATTACCTGTCTTAAACTTTACACTAAAATTAAACTATAGATTAAAATGTAGATTTAAATAAAGTGAATAGATCTCACCTTATTTTGAGTCCTAATTTCTCTATTTCAGACTATTTAGTAAACATTTAACAGATTATATGAAATACCTGATTGCTAAATACACTTATATCTGAAATTTTTATTTTTTATTTGAGACATAGTCTCAGTCTGTCACTCCAGCAGAATGCAGTGGTGTGATCACAGCTCACTGCAACCTCAAACTCCTGGGTTCAAGCCATTCTCCTGCCTCAGCCTCCAGAGTAGTTGGGACTACAGGCACACTCCAATGCACCCGGCAGCTAGTCTGTCCATTTTTTTGCAGAGACCGGGTCTCACTCTTGCTCAGGCTTGTCTTGAACTCCTAAGCTCAATCCTTTCGCCTTGGCCTCCCAGAGTGCTAGAATTACAGGCTTCATGAACCCCCACGCCCACCCAGATCTAAGATTTTTAGAGTGACAGTTCCTTACTCATCTGTTCCATGCAAAATTACATTCTGAAAAGAAAATTTTTTTTACCAGAAACATCTTTACAAAAAAAAAAAAAAAAAACTAAACCATCAAGACCATAATTAAGTCGTGTACCCTCAAAACACTACAAGCACTTATAAAAAATAAAGGTACCCACATATTATCAATAAACTAGTCTATCTTATGAGAAAGATGCACAAAACAGTAAGGATTCTGCGATCCCTTTTACAAAGACTGAGAACTATGAGGATGCATGGAACACACCTGTATTATAAAACTCTAGATACAACACAACATAAGTGGATCAAATGTGAAGGTACATAATGGAGATTGAAAACAGCAATACAAATTCTGTTTTTCACCCAGAAATATAAATCATCAAATACCACCACCCATTACCTATTCAAAACGAGTGTACTTAGAGCTTCTCCATCAACATCTTCAGCAATTATGACCAAGGGCTTACGGTGAGCGTTAGCAATTTCAAGAGCAGGTACAATTGACTGGACACTAGAAATTTTCTTTTCACTCAGTAGAACATAGGCATCCTGGAATTCACATTTCTGACCTGCAAAAACAATGATGATTTCAAACCAAACTTTAGTAAGAAAATGACTGCAACTTTCTTAAATGAAAAGATAAACCAAAGTTCCAATACACTTTAAAAGTGACCAGTGAAGTTTGTGTTCTTCCTTCATTACTCATACATACTGACTTCTGGAATGTATCAATTTATTGTTTAGAAGACACCAGCTAATGCCTGTAGAGATTGATACATACTAGCAGAGTATATTTTTAAAATTTCAGTTACTGATTTCCTCTTACCTTTTGACGTGTTAATAAAGTAAGGAGAAATATAGCCTCGATCAAATTTCATGCCTTCAATAATTTCTAACTCATCATTCAGTGTTTTTCCATCCTATGAAAAGTCAAAGAATTAGGTGTACGAATTTCAATGAAGAAACACAAAACTCAGAATTGCAGGCCAGATTTATAAAATTCTATCTATAAAAGATTTAGACCAGAGCATGCAAATGCCCTAGGGCATCCAACTCAACTGCAAAAATCCCAAAAATAGCCATTTGGATAACCTTAAGGCTAGATGACAGTATCATTTAAGATAGATTCATTCTAGGAAGCAAAGGCTACTTAATTCACACAAAATACAGTGAGCACTCCACTCTAAGATTACACAAAGTAATGAAATAGTGTATTGTATTTGAAACATATATAGATTGGATTTTTCTATTTAGAAAATTCAGTTTTGATAATCAGACATTTCATTCAAGCTAACACTTGCCTTTACTGTGATGACGCCCTTTCTTCCAACCTTTTTCATTGCATCAGAAATGATGTTGCCAATTTCTTTGTCTCCATTTGCAGAAATCGTAGCAACCTGAAAAAAAAAACACCAAGTTACTCTTCAAAATTAAAAGGTAAAGCTACTGCCCTCAATCAATTCCTTTCCTTTCTCCTAGTAACTTCCAAACTGATACTTCCATCCAGGGGAGGAAGGAATTAATGGTATAAAAGTTCTAATGAAGTATTGGTTCTTTGTTCAATTCTTCTTCAGTTCATTATTGGCTACGTTATTTTGAAGAATATGAAATACTACAATTATTCTTTTAAACAAAACAGTAAAAGAACTCTGACCCCACTGTATTTTTCCTTAGCAAATGTAGCCATATTACAAATTGACAAAAAACGCTTCTAATGTTGGTGATTGGGTAGTATTGTTTTTCTGATATTGGTATGATTATGCGGGGGGGGGGATCACATGTTAGTTATTTTAAAATACTTTGTTATAATAATATTATGAGAAGTCCTTACCTGAGCTATTTCTTCAGGGGTTGTCACAGGTTTAGACTGCTTCTTTAGTTCAGCAATTACGGCATCAACAGCTAACATCACACCTAGTTCAAAAATATGTTATTATAATGCTTATTCTCTCATGGTTTCCATGTCCAGCAGAAATTGATATTTATGATATTTTAATGCCTTAAAAGTAAGTCTATACACAGCTTTTGTGCCAGTGTGCTGTTCCTAATCACATGGAGTTAGATAGCATGCACTGAAACAGTAACTTTACATTTACACAGTAAATAAAGTCCTGCAACACCAAAATTTTGAAAATCAGACCAAGAAAAGGCAGATGTGCATAGTTTTAAGGATTTCACCATTGAACTCACTCTATACAAGTTATTCCTACTCTAATCATGTTGCCTATTTCCAAAAGGGTCACCCAACACTCCATTAAATCATGCAAAAAGACTAAAATGGGTATTGCTTCCTTACTTTCAACAGTAAGTATAATTCTTAGTGATAGGAATTTCATGTGGCTATGCCCCTGCAGGTGTTAATTATCTGAAATTCCCTTAATTTACTATATAGTTATGAACTGACAAAACACGTTAGTTTTAATAGTCCATTTTACTCAGTTGAGAAAGGAGAACTAGCTCCTTTCTCAAAAGAAATGTTACTTCAAGAAAAAAATCCAACAAGGTGTTGGGAAATACTCTTATTAACCTTAAATAATATCTGTTAGTGATTTACAATAAAACTGCTTTTAACACAATGTATTCATCTGTACCTTAAACACTGAAATAGATGGGGTGATGATATATCAGTATGCCTGGGACACCAAAATTATTAATAGTACCCTCTCTTTACTCGCAAGTATCCTAGTTTGGACAATATGCTGCCCTACAGATATATAGCAATTCTACTGATATGAAAATCAAGTCTTATCTGTGTCTTCTAATAAATTGTTGGCCTCTTGGTTGTATAGGGGCCAGGAATGTTTTAGTCATATTTTCCTCCTGAACACGTAAACACAGTACCCACCACAGTTAGGCATTCAATCACTATTTGCTGAAGGAAAAACTCAGTTTAAGATTTTTTTAGCAGGAATGAGAAAAAAATCAACTTCCTAAAATACTAGACAATTTTCTTAAGTGCAAGGAATAGATGCTTTATTATTGAACACTGATGATTAGAACATTGTAATGCCAACAAAGGCACATTCCTACCTCTCCTGATTTCCACTGGATTAGCACCTTTGCTAATCTTCTCAAAGCCTTCCTTGGCAATAGACCGTGCCAGTACAGTAGCAGTGGTGGTACCATCCCCAGCCTCTTCATTTGTGTTATTGGCAACATCTTGAACAAGTTTAGCTCCAATATTTTTATATTTATCCTTTAAGTCAATTGACTTTGCAACAGTCACACCATCTTTTGTTACTTTGGGACTTCCCCAACTCTGTTCAATGATCACTGTTCTTCCCTATAATTGCAGAGGAAGAAAATATGACAGGATCACACAACCTAAGGATTATTTATATTTTTTTTAAAAATGAGCAATCTTCATAATATGGTAACTACTTGAAAGCATCAACAAATTGTATCATTTTTATCACTCCTGCAGCATGAATCTCAAGGGCAAGTGCATCAACGTTCTTAGTCTACAGATAAAACCTCTCTACATCTCTGTCAAGATCTCAACTTTGAATGACATAATATGGGACATGAAAATCCCAGGGACTAAAATTTGTCATCTATATATAAAATGGACAAGAACATAAGACAAACCATGAAATTTCAGAACATTCTTCAGATCACTTACACTTAAATTTCAGTTAGTGCCTGTTATCTTTAAAAGTAAGGTGACTTGCTTTAAAATTCACTTACTAAAATACTAACTAGCAAGGCAAGTGGTTGTGCTTTTCCAGGTTCACTCAACATACTACAAAACCTTAAACATGGTATAAATAGTACCGGCAGCTTTTGGATTTGAACCAAAGCTGCTACTTTCTATTCCTGAGGTATGTAAATATATTTTACGCAGTTTGGATCACTTCGGTAAACTGTCTTCAATCTTAAGTAAACCATCACTGGACTCTGCACCACCCTCAAAGACTTCCTCAAAATATTATCCCTCATTACTAAATGAGATTTACAACTTTAAATATGCTTTGTAACAGGAGAACAGCAGAAAAACGATAGGCAGAAGTAGCACGGGGTGGGGGAGGGGATGGGAAACTATTGTTTAATGGGTACAGAGCTAAAACTTTCAAAGATGAAAAAAGTTCTGGAGATGGATGGTGGTGACAGATGCACAACAATGCTAATGTACTTAACGCTCCCGGAACTGCACACTTTAAAGTAGTAAATTCTACATTATGCGTATTTTACTACAATCAAAGCACACACACAAAAAACTGCAACTACCAGCACAGACTTGACGTATTATCAGAGATAATTTATACTCTTCCCTCTATGCTCGGCACTACTACTGGGAAAGAGTCCAAAATTTAACCCAGGCAGACAAACAAGATTAATTCTACCTCCAGCTCAAGAATCCACCTTGAGCTATGAATTACTAACTGATTACATCACACATTATATAAAATAAAGTTTCAAAAATCAGGCTGAAGCAGTTTAAGTTTTGAGGACATTATGTCTAAGCGCAAAGAAAAAGTTAACCAACAATTTGGAACTCTTAAATGCAAATTGTGTTCTCTCGTAAATAGATACAAAAGTATTGTCTACCAGAGTTCAGAGATACTATTTGCATAAGTAAAATATTCCTTAATACTGTAATTACAATAAAACAAAAATACTGATACCTTTGGCCCCATTGTAACAGCTACAGCATCGGCTAAAAGGTCTACACCTTGAAGCATTAAGGCTCGGGCATCTGCACCAAATTTTACATCTTTGGCATAAGCCCGAGTGAGATGAGGAGCCAGTGCCCTGGACACCGGTCTCATTTGGCGAAGGACTGTGGGTAATCGAAGCATTTCTGGGGGAGAAAACAAGTAGATGATCAGTTCTAGCACTAGCCCTGGTGCGCTGCAGCACAAATAATATGCCCACCTACGCAACAGAAAAAGCAATGTTAGACCTGAGCCTGGCTCACCTCCAACAGTCACTATGCCTGGGCGACCGAATGCAGACACGGCTTCAGAACACGCGCTACTAGCGCAAGCTTAAGGAAGAGGCCGCTCTGCGCCTGACTTATTGGCACAAACACCAATCACAAACAACTCCTTCCCCCATGACCACCTACCCCTGCCGCCAAAAACGAGTTAATCTTTCACCGCTAAAATGGCCTTCAGAGCAGCCCCATTCCAAATGTGCCCCCTGAGAAACCAAGTAAGCGGGAGAGAGGCAGGTTACAAATCCGAGTGATCAGGGAAGTAGAAGTATTGCTAACGGTGCAAAAAGCCGCACAGAAGAGCGTCTCCATGTATCCACCCGTGGCTACTGTATCAGAGCAGCCAGCAAGGCCGCGATGCTGGGGGCGACGGCCAGGCCCACTCCGCGCGACCCCACGTGTCTTTCCTTCAGGACGCCCCCAACAAGGTCAAGAAAGGAGGCACAGTACCCCGCTGTCTGCGGGGCAAAAAGCGGTTCCCTCGCGGATTCGACCACCCTCCCCCGTGCCCTGAAGTCAGCCAGGAGTCGGTTGCACCAAAGGGCCTAAGAGACTACAGCTCCCCGGATTCCACCTCCTGGGCAAGCCCTCACTCCCGCGCCAGGCCCCCGATCCGCGCCGCACGTGATGGGAACCGCATGGACCCGCGAGGCCTGGACCAGCAGGCCTGGGCCTGCAGCGCCGCGCAGAAGTCCCGGCTCTCGCCCGCCGGCCCACTCTGACCGAACCGCAGCAGAGGAACGCTGGCTCTGGGGTC
This sequence comes from Lemur catta, assembly GCF_020740605.2. Lineage (NCBI taxonomy): Eukaryota > Metazoa > Chordata > Mammalia > Primates > Lemuridae > Lemur > Lemur catta. The sequence goes on along the minus strand of NC_059135.1, from coordinate 33,903,306 downwards.
GCAGGCGCCAGGCTGGGGCGGCGCGCGGGGGCCGCGTACCTGCGCGGCGGCGACAGGGCGTGCGCGAGGCGCGGTAGGTCGTCGGCAGCGAGTGAGGGACAGAGTGCAGGGCGCACACGGCAATGAAGCCCTGTCCCCTCCCTCCGCTTCTTCCCCCGCCCCGCGGCACCGCGTGTGCTGGCGGCTCCCACCCCCTTCCCGTCGGCCCGGGCCCCGCAATCAGCACGCGCCGCGCACCAGGCCCGCCCCTCCCTACCCGCGCGGGGCTGAGCCCGCTGGCCCAGCCCTCTCTGGCCGGGTTAGGCTAGTTCCCGGGCCGCGCACACGTCCAGAACTTTCCGAAAAGCGCCGCGCTGCCTGCCAGTCAAGGGTCAAATTGCGTCATTTCCGGGAGGGGACGAAGGGATAGTTCTTTCACCTCGGCTGGCCGCCTAGAAAAGCCTAGAAGGAGCTCCTTTTTTCTCCCGCCTCCCGGCCCCCGCGTCAGTGGCCTGCGCAGAAGTCTCGGGCGAATCGCGGCGCGCGCCGGTGCAGCCACCCTCTCCTGCGGGGAGGGGCGGGGCGCGAGGCGCGGGGGCGGCAGCGAGCGCGCCTGCGCGGTCTGTGGGTATTTTTTTTTCACGTGTCCCGAGGGCTGGAGTTGCGGGTCTCTTTTTGCAGCAGCTGCGCGAGCGCAAGGTACGAGCTGCGGCGGCAGGAGTCATGGTGAGTGAGTCCAGGGTGGCCCCAAGGCTCGCGGGCCCTGGTCGGTCTGAGGCGTACGGAGACCCCGGACGCCCTTTTCTGGGTCTGGAAAGATGGGCTGGGGGGTCAGTCAGTGACCGGTGCCCGCCCGTACCCTTGGAGAGGCAAGGCCCGTCCGACCCTTTCCTCCGCCTAGGGCTCCTTGCACACGCGTGTGCGGCAGACATGTGGGGCAGGGGGCGGGAACCCGGGCGCACGCGCGGTGCCCCTCCTTCTGCAGGGCCTTAGTGGGTCATTTCTTGGAGAAAGAGCATGGCCCCAGCCAGAGTGTGACCCCCAGTGTTTCCTGAAAATTTCTAGAAAATTTTCCGGAAAAAACTCGAGGAAGGAAAATATTTGACCTTGTAATGAACTAAGGTTGCCCCTAAAATTGGTCTGTGGGTTATTTTGAAGTATCATCGGAAAAAGAAAATTGGTCTGGTTGCTGACCAGAGAAGCAACAACGACCCCTAACAGAGATAGGGAATGGGGCAATTAAAACTTGAATTTAGGGTGGAACATTCAAATACGTTTCCTGAAAGAATAAGCTAAGGTTTGGTGTTAATTTTCAAAGCCCAAACGTGTTCGCGACATACCACTTATTATCTGTTGAGAATATAATTGCATATTGTTTTTGTTTTTACTCTTAACATGTTTCTGCAGGCAGGACAAGCATTTAGAAAGTTTCTTCCGCTTTTCGACCGAGTATTGGTTGAAAGAAGTGCAGCCGAAACTGTAACCAAAGGAGGCATTATGCTTCCAGAAAAATCTCAAGGAAAAGTGTTGCAAGCGACAGTAGTGGCTGTTGGATCGGGCTCTAAAGGAAAGGTAAATGGGGGCTACAGTGGAACTATTTTTATTATGTAAAGTGGAGGGAGCATAATAAGAAACCTTGAGTTATTGAAAGTAGCTTGTCATCTTCAGGTGCATTCCTTAGTTCACCTGTAATCTCTCCCTTTTAGGAAAATGATTGTAAAACAAAATTGCTTATTTTATATGATCAATGCGATATGCTTATTTTATATGATAGTTTCAGAGTATTAAAATTGCCCTCAATAGCCATTTGGTAGCCTAGTATGACTAGCGTCTTCTTTAAGTTCTAAATTTGTGATAAGACAAAACATCATACTTTAAGATAAATTTCGGGGGCTTTTAAGAATTGAGGAGAACCTTGGACTATTAGTTTAACCTCTAACACACTGAAATTGCCTTAATCTTATAACCATTTGGGGCCTTAGTTGGCATACCTATGGAAGGAACAGGTGAGACTATTGTTCCAGGTGTCCTCCAACAAACCGGTTAGACCTCAGGTCTTTAGACATCTCAACCAAAATACACAATAAATTCCTTTGGGATCAAATATGTTAACTGCATTGCTCCATTGGCCTCAAAAAAGAAAGTTCTAAGGAACTCCTCCTGGAGTTAGGCATCGGAAGGCTTTGGGGAATGGGCACAGTCCCACTCACCAAATCTGTACTTTGTAGGAAAGGAAATTGAATCACAAAAGAAGTGTTTGTTCTAATTACACAAAAATCTCAAATTTTTGTATGTTGGAAGAAGCCCCAAAAATGGCCATTTGTATGTGGTTTAAAGACTGGTTTACTTCCTATAGTTGATAGGTTGTTAATATTTAACAATTACAAAGTTAGCTTTAGTTAAAGTTAGCTTTTCCAGTATAACTTCCTTGAACCTTTACACTGAAATCAGGTTTTCGTTTAAGCCACTGTGTGTTCATTATTTCAAAGTGTAATTCTACAGTGATGTTTTTGAGTGAAGAACTGCAATTCTAGAATAAATTGCATCACTTTGCCACCAACTTCATTTTAAGCATGTTGGACTTGAGTGAGCACATTTCATTAATTGTAGTGATGTGAAAATTGTATATATTTGGTGAAGTAGATGTCTTTGTTGATAAATATCCTTATTTTCTCAAGGGTGGAGAGATTCAACCAGTTAGTGTGAAAGTTGGAGATAAAGTCCTTCTCCCAGAATATGGAGGCACCAAAGTAGTTCTAGATGACAAGGTGTGTAAAATTAATAATTCTAAAAAGAAGTAAAATATTTGTGATTAGCTGTCTTAACTGTGGTTTCTTTGTTTGCAGGATTATTTCTTATTTAGAGATGGTGACATTCTTGGAAAGTATGTAGACTGAAATAAATCACTATTGAAATGGCATTGACATGAAGCTCATTCCACTGAAGTTCTGAAATCTTTCATCATGTAAATAATTTCCATGTCTCTTTTATAATAAACTAATGATGTCTAAACTGCTGACATCCCGTGTCTAAAATCTAGTTTCACTGTAGTGATACAAACGTTTCCAAATAAAAATATGTAAATGAGTGGTTAATCTTCATTTAGTGACATAAGGTGGTTTTAGGGTTCTACAGTTTACACTTTTTTCAAGTGATCTGCAGTGAATTCTGGGAGACAAAGTTTTCTAGGTAGATGGATTTTCACACTGAATTTAGCTTTATTACATGATTGATAGTGAAGCAAAGCCATGGATTTACATTTACGTTTTAAGAAAACTAAGTAGCAGTATTCTGACTTCAAATTTAACAAGCTTCTATGTGTCTTGTTTTTTTTTTTTTTTTGGAGACAGAGTCTTGCTCTGTCGCCCAGGCTAAAGTGCAGTGGCATCGTCATAGCTCACTGCAACCTCAAACTCCTGGGCTCAAGTGATCCTCCAGCCCCAGCCTCCTCAGTAGCTGGGACTACAGGTATGCACCACCATGCACAGCTAATTTTTTTCTATTTTTAGTAGAGAGGTGGTCTCACTCTTGCTCAGGCTGGTCTTGAACACATGACTTCCCGCCTGGCCTCCCAAAGTGTCAGGATTACATGCATGATCCACTGCACCCGGCCTGTGTCTTGTTTCTTAAGTTTTACATTTAGGAAAATTTACTTCCTGAATGAACATTTCCAGTTTTTAAAACTTAACACTACTACATAATTTACTTGGTAAAAAGTCTAAAGTAAGATTTATTAGCTAACATTGACTTCCATTTTCCAGGGTAGGCACTGTGATGGTAATAGCTAACACTTCAGGAGCATTTTCCAGGTGTTGGCTAATTTTTTAATTCTATGAAATGGGCACTGTTCTCATCTTATAGCTGAGAAAACTGAGATACAAAGGGGCTAATAACCAAGGTCACTCAGAAGCAGCAAAGCCAAGATTTGGACACAGTCCATCTGCAGATGTCTAAAACTTGATCCTTCATGTCCTCTGCAACCTTGTTAGATACTTCTAAGCACTTAAAACACATTATCTCAATTGGTGATACCACCATGGTCTGGGGAGTGGGTACTACCGGTGTATGGCACTTAAGTGCCTAGTATACTGTTTGTTAAATTTAATAAATAAGGAAAGTGAGAAGGGGAAAAATAGATCTAGCTATAGCAGCTAAGGAAAAAAACTAGCATTTGGACCCAAGTAATCCTGTATCCAACCCCTAAACTAAACTATCAGCTACTAGCTATTTGTCTTAATAGTCAAACTTATTTTCTAGTTGTAGTTTGCTATAAGCTAGACTGATAATAGTCTTTTAAAGGTTTTGTCCTATATTTTGAGTTCAAGGCTAAATGAAGTTCTAAATGGTATGGAATAATGTCTCAACTTTTGATCATGTTCCTCATCAGTAAAATATGCTTCCCATATGTATGTGTATTTGCACTTATACATGTGTTAGTACCTTTGGTACGCAAAGGCTTAATTTTTGTTAAATTTAGATACTAGAATTATGCCTCAAAGATCTGTCTTATATTATCTAAGTGGGTGATGAGTTTCATACTCTGCCTCATGCACAGCTAGATAATAGCCTTTGCACACTGTAACCTTGTGAGCATAGACTTCTGTTTTACCAATGAGAAACCTTGACTCAGAAGAGATGAGGAAACCATTCTGAGGCCATGCATACTTGTAGAGTTAGGAATCTGTCCAAAAGCTATGGCTTTCCCATTATTCTCCAGTGCTGTTTTCCAGAGACCCCAGCAAATTACTTTTGAAATCTAAAGCGATAGTTCCCAAACCTTGGTTCATCCTTGGAATTACCTGGTATAGTTAAAATTTCAGGGCCTCGTCCAAAGCTAAATCAGAACAATGAGAGAATTTTTGTACCACAGCAGTAGTCCTACTATGACACTTGCCTAGCACAAGTGCTAAAGAAATAATTATAGATTGTGAGGTTATATTAAAGGAAAAAAAACAATTTTGCCTTAGGAAATTTAGGGCACTGGGAGCGTGAAACCATGTGTTTCAGATTAGTATGTGGCCTTTTACCTTTTGTTCTTCAGAATAATTGTGGACAAAGGTAAACAAAATAGGAAAAAATTTAAGTGAAATTTCTGTGATTTTTTTTTTTTTTTTTGAGACAGAGTCTCACTCTGTTGCCCGGGCTAGAGTGAGTGCCATGGTGTCAGTCTAGCTCACAGCAACCTCAAACTCCTGGGCTTAGGCAATCCTACTGCCTCAGCTTCCCGAGTAGCTGGGACTACAGGCATGCGCCACCATGCCCGGCTAATTTTTTCTATATATATTTTAGTTGGCCAGATAATTTCTTTCTATTTTTTAGTAGAGACGGGGGTCTCACTCTTACTCAGGCTGGTCTTGAACTCCTGACCTCGAGCGATCCACCCGCCTCAGCCTCCCAGAGTGCCAGGATTACAGGCGTGAGCCACCGTGCCCGGCCATAAATTTCTGTGATAATTATTTTTAAGCATTTGCCAGGCACTGTTCTAGGGACTTTATGTGTAATCTCGCTTACTTGCATGTAGTCACAGTAACCTTGCAGTGTTGCTGCTTCACAGGTGAAAGAAGGTGCACCGTAAACTCAAGGTGACACAAATTTTAACTAATAAGAGTTCAACTGAATTCAGTTTGTCGGACTTCCAAGTCTGTTTCCCATGACTACACACAAAAAATTTTGGAAACTGAGAAGAACAAAATTAAAGTTACCAGGGAGCTATTCTGTTGTACAGGTATTACTATTATTAATACGGCTTTTTCCTTCTATCGTTTCAGAAAGTATGTATGCTTTACAAAAAGTTCTTTTAAAATTGGGACCATAAAGTTATTTGGTTTTTTGTTTTTGTTTTTTTGAGACAGGGTTTCACTCTTTCACCCTAGGCTAAAGTGCAATGGCACAATCATAGCTCACCATAGCTTCAAAGTCCTGGGCTCAAGTGATCCTCTGTCCTCAACCTCCCAAAGTAGCTAGGACAACAGGCACAACCTATCATGCCTGGCTAATTTTTTATTTTTTGAAGAGAGGGGATCTCACTATGTTGCTCAGACTGGTCTCAAACTCCTGGCCTTAAGCCATCCTCTTGCCCAGGCCTCCAAAATTGTTGGGATTACAGGCATGAGCCACAATCCTCAGCCTATATACACGTTATTAGAGGTACTAACTTGTTACATTTGTTTCCTAATTTGATGTGGTTCTTGTTTATAACTAGTCAAATATCACAGTACTTTTTTCTTTTGAACAGGTAATTGTTTCATAGTTTATTTTAGTGAATGGTATATGTGTCTGACTTAGCTTTTTTTTAGAGATGAGGTCTTGTTATGCTGTCCAGGTTGGCCTTGAACTCCTGGGCTCAAGTGATCCTTCTGCCTCAGCCTCCCGAGTAGCTGGGAGTACAGTTGCATCACTGTGCCTGGCTAACTTTATCATTTTTTAAGCAATGAGTGACTTGTCCCAGCTTTATTGGATTATCCATTCTTTCCCACTCCGCCCCATTCTTCCCCTTCTCTATACCTCAAAATTTGAGATGTGATCTTTATTGTAAATTACATTTCTAAATATGTCTATTCCTGGGTTTTATAGTCTCTTCCATTGACCTCTCCATTCCACCACATTGCTTTCAATACAAATAGCTTTATAGTTAAGTTTAATATCTGTTAAGGCAAGCTCTCCCTATATACCCTTACCTGGCTGAGAGCATTTTTTAGGTTCTCAGTAAGAACAGCCAGATTGTTTTCCAGAGTGATACCAAGTCATGCTTCCTCCAGCAAGTTAATTACTGTTTTCACTGCACCTACACTAAAATGGAGTTTTGAACTTTTGATTTATTTGTGTGAAGAGCATTTAAATGTTTTCCTTTACCCTTAGGCAACCTGTATGAGAGCCCAATCAAACCTTGTCTCTGGTTCTGCATTTCTTACATACTAGTTACATGTGACAAATTACCGAATCCTTTAGCTTAAGAATAAATTGTAAAAGGAGGGCATTAGATTTGTCCCTTAATGTTTGAGTCAAGCTTTTTTTTCCTTAAACGTTATTTATTTATTTTAGACTACTCAAGTGCAGTAGTTAATTTTATTTATTTTAAAATAGGTGGCCAGGCACAATGGCTCATGCCTGTAATCCCAGCTTTTTAGGAGGACAGAGTGGAAGGATGGCTTGAGGCCAGGGGTTTGGCAACATGGGGAGATCCCGTCTCTATAAAAAATAGAAAAATCAGCCGGTGTGATGGCGTGCATCTGTAGTCCCAGCTACTAGGGAGGCTGAAGCAGGATTGCTTGAGCCCAGGGGTTCAAGGCTGCAGTGATCTGTGATGAGGCCACTGTATTCCAGCCTGGGAAACAGAGCAAGATTGCCTCCAAAAAAAAAAAAAAATTTGTATAATGTTCCATTATATGGATGAACCATAATTTATTTCAGCATTCCCCAATGATGAATATTTAAGTTGTTCTAATGCTTTGCAATTAGAAACACTTCTGCAATGAATGTATGCATAAATAATTTTGCATGTATACAGTTTATCTGGCAGATAAATTCCTACATATCAAATTTCTATGTCAAAGGGTATGTGGATTTCAATCGTACATGTACACATATACACGCATATGTCTCTGAGTTGTCCCTCATAAAAGTTCTATCAGTTAACAGTCCTACTAGCAATGTATAAGGCTGTTTATTTCTTCTTACTCTCAATGATACAAGATGTTACAAAGTTTTTATTTTGCCAATCTGATAATTTTATTTTTTATTTATGATTATGAACGAGGGTGAGGATTTACATATTTAAGAGTCACTTCTGTTTCCTTTATTGTTAACTGTTCCTGTTGACCTAATTAGTATCTTCTGCCCATTTTTCTGAGTGCTTGATCTTTTATGATTTTTAAGAGATCTTTTATTAGGGAAATTGGTTCTTTGTGATATGTGTTTTCCTCCACGTTGTCATTTTGGCTTTGATTTTATTTATGGTTTGCACTTGTAGGAAGCCACTTTAGTGTACTTAAATGAGTGAATGCTTTCCTTTATGGCTTCTGGGTATCATGTCAAACTCTGAAAAGCATTCTCCAATACTTAGATGTTCTTCCATGGTTTCTTTAGGTAGTTTTATAGTTTGTGTTTTTTAAAAGAATATTTTGATCTTGGCTGTATATGAAGATTTTCCTGTTGAAAGATATAAGGAATAGATCCAATCCCCCTACCCTCTTACAGATTAAATCTAGTTCTTTAAGACATTGAAAATTTAGCCTCAAGACTTGTAAAATGCTCTTTCAGTCTCATTTAGCCTGAAGACATGACTTAGAAAAACATCAGTGGTTATTTAGTTATCTGGCTTGAATGTCAGTTCAGAAAGGCCAGTTTATTATAGTATTTTTAAGTTCATTTCATTTTTTGAACATGTGCCAGGCACCATTCTACGCACTGGAGAAACAGGGATGAATAAGATAAGGGAGGCACACAGTAAACAACTAAGTTAATAGCATAATTTTAGATAGAGATTAGTCATCAAGAAAATATAGAAAAGCTAACTTCATGAGTGACATTAGGTGCCCTATTGAAAAGAGGAAATGGGCCTGGTTCGGTGGCTCACTCCTGTAATCCCAGCATTTTGGGAGGCTAAGGCAGGAGGATTGCTTGAGGCCCGGAGTTTGAGACCAGCCTGAGTAAAAGCGAGACCTCTATCTCTACAAAAATTAGAACAATTAGCTGGGCTTGGTGAGGCGTGCTTGAGCCCAGGAGTTTGAGGTTGCATTGGGCTATGATGATGCCACTGCACTTTAGCCCAGGTGACAGAACATCTCAGAAAAAGAAAAAGAAAGAAAACAGGAAATGGTTATATTCTATGGTGACTTGTCTCTTCTGATCACATTCTCCCTCCCTGAAAGTTCATGAACTGTTTTTTTTTATTTATTTCAATTAGCAATAATCTCACCTCAGATAAACCTCATTGGCTACAATACTGCCACTCTGCAAAGCTTGTGAACTATTAGTTATCTCTTACTGCATAACAAGTCACCCCAAACTTAGTGGCTAAAACAACAATAAACATCTCACACAGTATCTTAAGTGGAAAACTGGGAGCAGCTTAGTTAGGTGGTCCTAGTTTGGGAGTGTCTCATGAGGCTGCCATCATTCAATGGGCTGGAGGATACACTTCCAGGATGGTTCACTCTTACGCTTGCAAGTTGATGCTTACCTTTGGCTGAAGGCCTCAGTTCCTCATCACATGGACCCCCCTCATAAGGCTGCTTGCGTGTCCTCACATATGACAGCTCTTTGTCCCAGAGCAAGTGATCTAAGAGAGCAAGTCAGACGCCACACTGTTTTTTATAACCTAACATCAGAAGTTGCACACTAACATTTCTCCAGTATCCTACTGGTTACACAGGTCAGCCTTATTCAATGTGAAAGAGAACCATACAGGGTGTAAATACCAGGAGATGATAATTACTGGGGCCATCTTGGAGGCTGGCTACCACAACCACTAATTTGATCAAATATTCTAAAATGTTGCTAAGTGTCATAAAAGAGAAAAATGAAGTGCCATGGGCGTTCAGTATCTCATTTGTAGTCAAAGTTGTCTAAGTTTGAACTCTATAAATCCAAAATATTATGTCTGTAACAACTTTCATAAAGAGAAAATAATGTTCAGATAGTATGTTGGAGATGTATAAAACCATATATAGGCACTAATTTGTTCAACTATGAACATACATTCCCACGCTTCTCTGCTGTTCAACTTTTCTTGGCCTGCAATGAAATCTCCTGCATCTCTGTATACAAATGCTATCCATACTTCAAGGCACATTTCAACCACATCCATCATTCACAGTGTGTCAACTTTGCTTTTAGGCTGGCTTCCTTCAAGCTAACATGGCTGCTGCAGTTCCAGATGTGGCAATGCCCAATGGCTGAAAAAAGGGGACCACTTCTTTTACTGTCTTCTTAAGAGCAAATAAACTGTTCCCCAAAATGCTTTATCAGATACTTTCACATTCCCCTAGGCTAAAGTGGAGTCAGATGCTTTACCCATAACCAACCATTGGCTTAGGCCAATAGGGATTTATTCCTCAGCTGAAGATGGGTTTACCTTTCCCAGATCATAGAGAGATGGACACTAAGCAAGATCAGAATCTGTTTGCAAAGAGCATGTGAAAGGTAACATCGAATAGGCAACCAGCAGGGGCTGCTTCAACATTTAAGGCATTTAGCTTCGTAATATAGTTCTCCATATACTGCCCTTTCCCATTTATTTCTAAGTTCTTTGAGAAAAGCTCATACATCCTATACATCTTCCTATTTCTTAGAACTTAATCCAGTGCCTTCCATATAATGTGACTTCATTTTTTACTTAGATTTTTAAATTTCCCAAGGTGAATTTCACATTAGATAGGTATTTTTGAAATTACTTATGATACTTTGGATTTATAAAATATTTTCTTCTATGGCCAGGTACAGTGGCTCAGCCTGTAATTCTAGCACTCTGGGAGGCTGAGGTGGGAGGATTGCTTGAGGTCAGGGGTTTGAGACTAGCCTGAGCAAGAGCGAGACCCCGTCTCTACCAAAAATAGAAAAATTAGCTGGGTGTTATGGCACGCGCCCGTAGTCCCAGCTACTTGGGAGGCTGAAGCAGGAGGATCGCTTGAGCCCAGGAGTGTGAGGTTGCAGTGAACTAGGCTGATGCCATGGCACTCTAGCCCGGGCAACACAGAAAGACTCTGTCTCAAAAATAAATAAACAAAATAAAATAAAATATTTTCTTCTAAAACTTCAAGAGATTTCCATAAATATTTAATTTTATGCTTACTTTCATATTCTAGAGGGATAGAACTACTGTGTACAATCTTCACTACAAATGAAGAAACTTATTTGATGATTTGTTCAAAGTCTTACAGTCTACAGGCACAAGAAAATCTAGATTTTCTGAATCCCAGCCCAGAGCTATTTCCACATGTCCACATAGCCTTTAAACAGACCCCTCCTCATTTACCTGAAATATTCAAGTAACCCATCACTACATGTAATTGTTATTACTGATCATGCTTTTTTCCCCTTTTGTCCCCCTCTCCCACCAAATTAATTCTAAAACTGTTTTTGTTTGGAGGTCATAATCTGCAGGCTGACGTAGCAATGAAAATGTGAAGGTTATGAGTGCAAAGCATTCCAGTCCTAAAGAACAAGGTTATTCCTGTGAACAAGGCCAGGGTTGACATCACAATGCAACTTTACTGACCCTTTCAAGAGAATTAATGGGTATTTTGTTCCTGAATTTAACACCTACTCATCTGCTTTTTCTCTTGTTTTTTCAGATGAGCTGAAACAGTATGATAAATCTGGAATTAAAAGAACATTAAGATGATCCCCTTTAATTACAGGTAACTATTATTTACAGCTCAGGGAAACTACCATACAATCTGGGAAATTTAAACTTAGTCCTTGCAGTAAGTGAGGTGGGGTTGTCTATATACTGAGAGAGGCCCACGTAGGACCCTGCTATCTCACAGACCCAACCTGTCTGTCATGTTTTTTGGGGTTTTTTTTCTGAGACGGTCTCACTCACTCACTCTGTCGCCCTGAGTAGAGTGCAGTGGTATCATTGTAGCTCATAGCAATCTCCTGGGTTCAAGTGATCCTCTTGCTTCAGCCTTCCAAGTAGCTGGGTCTACAGGCACACAGCACCACGTCCAACTAGTTTTTCTATTTTTAGTAGAGATGGGGTCTCACTCTTGCTCAGGCTGGTCTCAAACTTCTGAGCTCAAGCAATCCTCCCACCTCAGCCTCTCAGCATGCTAGGGGTGAGCCACCATGCCTGGCCCCAACATGTCTTTCTTGGGGAGGCATCATTTGGGTGTCATTTGTCCTAGGGTCTCACTATATTTAGTACAGCTTGAGTATCCACACTCTGAAAATCCAGAATCTGAAATGCTCCAAAATACAAAACTTTTTGAGCACTCACATCATGCCACAGTAGAAAATTCCACACCTGAACTCATGTGATGGGTCACAGTCAAAACTGTTTCATGCACAAAATTATTAAAAATATTGAATAAAATTAACTTCAGACTATGTATATAAGGTATACATGAAACATAAATTAATTTCATGTTTAATCTTGGGTCCTATCCCCAAGATATCTCATTATGTATATGCAAATATTCTAAAATCAAAAAAAATTTTAAATCTGAAACAGTTCTGGTCCCCAGCATTTCAGATAAGGGATTCGTAACCTGTGTAACAATTCGTGCTCTGCACATCTGTCTCCATTGCTAGACTCTAAGCAACTTATGGTGAAGTACTGGGCCTTGTCACACTTGTATGTCAGTACCTCCCATATAGTGGAGCTTTATGAGTATTTGTTGAATGAATAAATCTTTTGATTTCTAGGAGCTAGTGCTGGCAGGACAGAATTAAGTCCTTACTCCCGAAGAGTTACCAGTCTATACATCTTCCAGAAAGGACTCTTACTTAAATGCAAACCAACTTCCTGTTGTCAAATCCCTGTATGCCTAGTTCTATGTCACTGACAATTATTCAGCTACAGAACCACTCAACCAACCTCCCCTCTCTTTTCAGCATCCACCTTTGGAGGTTGTCTGTGACATGGCCCTTCTCTGAACGTTCTCAATACACCTTTATCTAAGGACATCTAATGTTTTCTTCTCTTGGAAATCATGCTACTGTACGAAATCTGTACCCTCTGAACTGTCTTCTCATCTGGTACCCCAAGGCCTCCCTCATTCCAGATCAAAGATTTAAGGTTTCTAAGTAGAAAACAAAGTTTGCCAAAACTGCTGTGATTTCTTGACTTAAGAGAACACTTAAAACTTGCAACAAAGAAAATATGGAATCCTATGAAACGTAAAACTCCCACCGTCTATCAAGAACTATTAATTTCCTCCTCCTTCTGACTTGCAAAAAAATGAGCTAATTCCGTTTGCCTAATGTACAATACCAGATGTCCACTCTCCATCTCAGATGATTAACATGCATCTTTTATCTACACAAACTTGTCTTTGAAAAAGTCCTTGGCTTTGAAGTCAGGGGTGGCTTAAATAACATGTGACACTCAAACCCCCAGTCTGATTTCAGATTACATCTATTTCATGCAGGTTCTGTGGACTATCCCAGACTGCTGGCCTGTTTTCTACTTTGCTTTGTGAACTAAAATAAAATCGTAAGGCTCACCCCCACCTGACTGAATGGACCCCCTCGTGGCCAAAGGAATATCCTAAAACTAAATTGTCTGCCAGGAGGAGGGAGGTCAGATATGCCTCATCATGCCCCCCTCCCTTCGTGGGGACATCCTTTGTAACCCATTAACAGGCCTAAGGGGTATGCAAGACAAACGTACAGGCCCTCAATTTACACAACAAACATACGTGTGGACGTATCTCTGACAAAGAGCTCCTTATGTTAGAACATGCCAAGCCTTTAGACAAAGCTTCAAGTCTTTAACCAATTATAAGTCAAAGAATCTTTAAACTCACCTCTAACTTGTAAGCACCCCCCTTCTACATGGCCCACCTTTTAGGGCCAAACCAATGTATGCCTCCCACATATCGATTTATGACTTTACCTGTAACCCGTTTCCCTGAAATGTATAAAACCAAACTGTAACCCAGCCACAGCAAGTCCACTTGCTCTTGAGCGTGGCTCTGGCTCATGGTCCTCAAATTTGTTTTTTGTTTTTGTTTGAGACAGAGTCTCGCTGTGTCACCCTGACTAGAGTGCTATGGCATCAGCCTAGCTCACAGCAACCTCAAACTCCTGGGCTCAAGCGATCCTTCTGCCTCAGCCTCCTGAGTAGCTGGGACTACAGGCATGGTGGCACATATCCGGCTAATTTTTTCTATATATATTTTTAGTTGGCCAGATAATTTCTTTCTATTTTTATTAGAGACAGTCTCGCTCTGGCTCAGGCTGGTTTCGAACTCCTGAGCTCAAACAATCCGCCCCCCTCAGCCTCCCAGAGTGCTAGGATTACAGGCGTGAGCACTGCACCCGGCCAGGTCCTCAAATTTGACTCAGAATAAATCTTTTTAAAATTATTTTAGAGTTTGACTTTTTTTCCGTTGACAGTTTTCCCAGGCGGATTTTGGGACAGAATTAGGTATTTGCTTGCACATAGGTTTACTGAAAATGTCGCCACTGCACAGACTGTCCTTCCACTGTTAACTAACGAGAGCCCAAGGAACGGCACCAACGTGTTAAACAGGCCATGCACGCTGCCGCAGTAGTCACACACCATCACGACCTTCCGCATCCGCCCGCAGACTTCCTAAAGACGCTCGTGCCTTCCCGTGCCGCCTTCCCGTGCCGCCTTCCCTCCAAGTCGCCGCTAGAGCCTCCCGGCTGTAGCTCGTCTGCCGTCTCCCTCCGCCTCGCCGCGCCTTCCCTGGCCAGCTTGCTCCGTGTCCTCCCGTCCTGCCCCGCGCGGGCTGCGGCTGTTCCGTCGGCTGCCGCCCCTCCCCGGCGCCCAGACCTGGAGCGCCGCTCCGCCCCGCCCCCCTGCGTAGGCAGCCGTCCCCTTACATCCGGGTATCTACTCCAGCCGCCCAGAGGCTGGCACTATGGTCATGGCGGAGGGGACGGCAGTGCTGAGGCGGAACAGGCCGGGCACCAAGGCACAGGTACCACCTCCCCACCTTTTCTGCCGGACAACTCTCAGTGCCGAGCCGTGCTGCGCCGGGAAGCTGGCAGTCACGGAGTGGCGGTCGGGCCGGGGCTGCAGGCGGGCGGGGGCGCTGGTGCCCGGCCTGCTCTTCCGGAGCCGCAGCCCCTCCGTTTGGTGGAGGCGGCCGCCGCTGCGAGGCCTGCGGAGCTCCGACCTGAGGGTGGGCGTAAGAGGCGGGTGGGGGTTGCGGGAGACGTCCGCTGAGGCCCAGGGCTGCGAGCCTGTCAGCAGCGACTGCTTGTTCTCGCTCTGTCCCTGAGCCCCAGCTGACTAGCTTTAGAGGGGCGCGGCCAGCCAGGTGGAGACCCTTGGGGTTTCCTGAGGGTCGGGGCCGCGGGGGTGGAAGGGGGTGTAAACCCAGCCTACCTTGTCCCGGCTTCCGGTTCCTACCTGGCCTGTGAAGTACTGCCCGGGTCCTACCAACTAGCTTGTCTAGCCGGATCCGGGTGGGGATAATTTACTTTATCCTCCTCCTCCTGTTGTTTGCTTTTGACCACCTCTCCCTGCTGCGTCCCTGCAGCTGTTCTCTGGTCCAGCAAGTTTTCATCGCCAGGTTGCGACTTGTTAGATATCATTCCTTGCGAATTTCCTTGTGTGAAGCATAGGGAATGAACTGATTATAATTTTGTAAACTTTTTGTAGGACAGTATTTCGGATACGTTGGTGGTGGTTTAGGTATGTGTTCTTAGGATTTGAAAAAGATGGGATGCCTCGCATTTAAAAAAAATCAACTTGGCATTCAGATTTGAACTGAGTAATCTGCCAGCCAAAGTGGCTTGCTATGAAGTAGATGCTCTAAAATTAGAAGAGATGTGTTTAAAATGTAATTTTAAAGGAAAATGATGTAAGTGAAAAAAGAAACAAAACAACCATGGAGCTATGATCATATGTCTGACAATAAATTTTACGTTCTTGTACAGAATTATGCAAAGGAGACCTTTCAAAGGGAGCTTGTAGGTCTACACACTTTCCCAGATCCATGTTACAAATAAAGAAACAAGCCCAGAGGATGGACTGGATTTGCTCAAGGTTATATAGTCTTTTGATTCTTAGTTTACTGGTGACCTTTTCTCTTTAACAAGTAGCTTCTAGTACCGAATTTTAAAGAAATTATTTTGAAAGTTTTATTATAGAGTAACATTAAGATGGCAGTTTTGTCTTCATACTACTGGAAATTTAGGTATTTTATATGCTTTCTTTTTACCTTTTCCAAACTTCTGAATGCTTTTTTTCTCAGATACCTTCTTATTTTGCAGAAACATTGTTTCTGATTATATTTTTATGTACAAAAGTCTATTTCTGACTTTTATATTCACATTGAGTCATCTCATTTTTTTTTTCTCTTCTCACCCACCCTCTCATTTTTTATTTATTCAAAAGTTCTTAATTTTGAAAGGTCAGAAAATAATATATTTTAAACTAATATTGTAACATATCTGTTTGCTATGTTGTTATGAGTAAGTCACATATAAGTAAGTCACACATAAAGCTTCTTTGCTTTTTTTTTCCACATTGTTATCAGGGTTTTTAGATAAAATAGAAAAGGTTAGGAGTTAAAAAAAAAACAAAACGCTGCTTAAGCAGCAGTCTGTCCTATCTCTTGCTTATCACCTGAATTTCCTTCAGTGAATTTCCTTCTATTCTAAAATGATATATTTAGAACCATAACAGAGTGAGGAGAATATCTTCCTACTTTTTAAAGTTGGTTAGACTGGAATGTAAGCAGATAGTTGGTTTTCGATAAATATTTGTTGACTGAAATTAGATGAGAACGTTTATTAAGCTGGATTTTTGGTGTGTCTCATAGGTGTTGCAGTTATGATAAGGCAAAACATTTCATTCCCAGTTAACTTTTCTACATCTTTTCTGTATACAGTTGTCCCTTAGTAAGCTCTGGGGAATGGTTCCAGGACACCCCTGCACCCCCCCACCCCCACCCCTTGCAATACCAAAATTCGAGCATGCTCAAGTCCCTTGTATACAATGGGGTAGTATTTGCATATAACCTATGCACGTCTGCCTGTATACTTTAAATCATCTCTAGATTACTTATAATGCCTAATATAATGTAAGTGATATGTAAATAGTTATTACACTATATTTATTGTTTAGGGAATAATGACAAAAAGTCTGTACATTTTCAGTACAGATGCAACTATGGTCAGCCTACCTATATACATAGTACATGTCAGCAACAATGTAACATTTTCTGGATTTCCACCCCCTCCCCGACCAATATTTTCAGTTTGAGGTTGGTTGACTCCAGATGTGGAACCTGTGGATATGGAAGTCCAACTGCATTTCTGTGTGTGCTTTCTAATATTTTTAAAACAAAATATTCTACAAACTTTCTTAATTTTTTAAAGGAAAGAATAGGCAAAGTGTATTAATAGAAATATTTTTTTAGTGTAAATCATATAGAATATAGAAAGAATTTTTTATCTTAGTCACAGGTCTCTCTCTGTCACCCAGGCTGGAGTGGAGTGGCTAGTCACAGGTTCAATCATAGAGCACTGCAGCTTTGAACTCCTGCACTCAAGTGATTTTCCCACCTCAGCCTCCCGAGTAGCTCGGACTACAGGTGTGCGCCACTATGCCCGGCTTATATAGGAAAACTATTAAAACTATTCTTTAATATTTCTTAGATAATGTCTAGGAAAAGGCATTCTGGAACAATTTCCAGAAGATTGTTTTATTTCTTGACATTTTCCCATAATAGTGCATTTTCATTAAGATAGGGCAACTATGAAAAAAAAAGACATGAAATTTTTAAGACATTTAAGAAGATATACCCTGCTCACGCCTATAATCCTAGCACTTTAGGAGGCCAAGAGTTCAAGACCAACCTGGGTAAATATCAAGACCCAATCTCAGGCTGGGCGCGGTGGCTCACGCCTGTAATCCTAGCACTCTGGGAGGCCAAGGTGGGTGGATCGCTTGAGGTCAGGAGTTCGAGACCAGCCTGAGCAAGAGCGAGACCGCATCTCTACTAAAAATAGAAAAAAATTATCTGGCCAACTAAAATATATATAGAAAAAATTAGCCAGGCATGGTGGCGCATGCCTGTAGTCCCAGCTACTCGAGAGGCTGAGGCATTAGGATCGCTTAAAGCCCAGGAGTTTGAGGTTGCTGTGAGCTAGGCTGACGCCATGGCACTCACTCTAGCCAGGGCAACAAAGCGACACCCTGTCTCAAAAAAAAAAAAAAAAAAGACCCAATCTCTATAAAAAAAAAAAAAATTAGCTGGGTGTGGTGGTGTGCACCTGTAATCCTAACACTCTGGGAGGCCGAGGCAGGAGGATTGCTTGAGCTCAGGAGTTCTAGACCAGCTTGAGCAAGAACGAGACCCTGTCTCTACTAAAAAAGTAGAAAAATTAGCCAGATGTGGTGGTGGCATGTCTGTAGTCCAGCTACTTGGGAGGCTGAGGCAGGAGGATTGCTTGAGTCCAGGAGTTGGAGGCTCCAGTGAGCTATGTTGGTGCCACTGCACTCTATCCTGGGCAACAGGTGAGAATAAGAGAAAAAAGATATACCTGTTAGGTAACCTACCCTCAGAACTAAGACATTGCTAATATAGTTGAATCTCTCTGCATCACATTCTCCTGTCTTCTAGCCACCTATCCCTCCACTGCCTGCAAACCAATAATGGTGATCATGATTCCTTTTCTTTTTTCTTTTTCGGTTTTCTAGAGATGAGGTCTTGCTCTGTCACCCTGGCTAAAGTGCCATGGCGTCAGCTTAGCTTACAGCAACCCCAAACTCCTGGGCTCAAGCAATCCTCCTGCCCCAGTCTCCCGAGCAGCTAGAACTACAGGTGCACACTACCACGCCCAGCTATTTTTTTCTATTTTTAGTAAAGATGGGGTTTCGCTCTTGCTCAGGCTAGTCTCGAACCCCTGACCTCAAGTGATCCTCCTGCCTCAGCCTCCCTGAGTGGTAAGATTACAGACATGAGCCACTGCACCTGGCCTGGATGATAACTTTTTGATGGAGCTCTTATTTCTGTTTAGAAATTTAAAATACTATTTGGAATTAGAATAATAATTTATAATATCTGTCTAAAATAATACTGAACAATAAATTAGCTACTAATACTAGCTGTTCTCTTTTGGTAAAAAACTGATTCACTTTTTGGTGTCTGGAGGATTTTTTTTTTTTTTTCCAGTATAAATTTTTGAGAGGTATTTAACCATTGTAAATAAAAAGTGATAAACTTATCTCCCCAATTAAGTAATACATTAAAGGTTTATCGGAGCCATATTTGAGGGATTTGTAGTTGAAAAAAATCATTTGTAGTTCAATTAAATAAAATTTTGGTGTTCATTTAAAAACATTGAGTAAGATTCCTTTAACTTATTTCACTTATAATCACATTGTAAATGTTTTTCCCTTCTAGTGTGAGCTGTGGGTCTTTATTAAGAATTGAAATTAATTATAATAATTTGTATGTGCTTTAACCATGAATTTATTTTTATAGGATTTCTATAATTGGCCTGATGAATCCTTTGATGAAATGGACAGTACACTAGCTGTTCAACAGGTAATAAATATAGTTTCTTTTACAGCTCCAATAACCTAAACATTTTACCTCTTTGGCATAGTTAAGTATTTGCTTATCTTTTAGCACAAAGTAGATTCCACTCAATTAATGGAATGCCTGTTTAAAACATTAATCAACCCTCATTGTGTTTTAAGATAGCATATTAAACTATAATCAACCCTAAATACATTTTAATATCTATTATTATATACTAAATTAGGAGATACCAAATTTGATTTTACAGTGAATTTAATTCAACATTAATTGAATGATAAACTAGAATAACAGATAAATAGAAGGAAATAGCAAACTTATTTGGTGACTAAACCCTTGATAACATGTTTCTAAGCTTTACATTTTCATTTAATTATCATTAGTTCTTAACTTTTGTCTTCCTCCAATATATTTGAGGACTGAGATTCTTCCCTTTAGCTTGTTGCCACCATCAGGTAGCTCACTAAGGCAATGATTCTCAAAGAGGTGGGCTTCTGTAGCATATTTGGTTTGGAAAGCCACTCAGGATATTCTTATATATTCTCACTGAGAATTGTGTTCTATACTATGTTAGGTTTTAAAAAAAAAAAAGTTCTTCCATAATAAATCTGGAGTTTAGGAAAAAATAGATTCCATGCCTGCTTATTAAAGATTGCATTAAGGGGTTAACATGAGGATGACAGAAATTAGGGTGTACTAGTATATTGGCTTAGGCATTGATTGGTTAAGTAACTTTTTTTTTTTTTGAGACAGAGTCTTGCTCTGTTGCCTGGGCTAGAGTGCAGTGGCATCATAGCTCACTACAACCTCAAACACCCGGGCTCAAGTGATCCTTCTGCTTCAGCATCCCAAGCAGCTGGGGCTACAGGCACGTGCCACTGTGCCTGGCTAATTTTTCTATTTTTTGTGCAGTTGGGGTCTTGCTGTGTCGCTCAGGCTGATCTTGAATGCCTGGACTCGAGTGATCCAGCCTAGGCCTCCCAAAGTGCTGGGATTGCAGGAGTGAGCCACTGTGCCCAGAAAAGTAACATTTTTATTTTTTTTTTTTTATTTTTATTTTATTTTATTTTTTTTTTGAGACAGAGTCTCGCTTTTTTGCCCGGGCTAGAGTGAGTGCCGTGGCATCAGCCTAGCTCACAGCAACCTCAAACTCCTGGGCTTAAGCGATCCTACTGCCTCAGCCTCCCGAGTAGCTGGGACTACAGGCATGCGCCACCATGCCCAGCTAATTTTTGCTATATATATTTTAATTGGCCAGATAATTTCTTTCTATTTTTAGTAGAGATGGGGTCTCGCTCTTGCTCAGGCTGGTCTCGAACTCCTGACCTTGAGCAATCCACCCACCTCGGCCTCCCAGAGTGCTAGGATTACAGGCGTGAGCCACCGCGCCCGGCCCAGAAAAGTAACATTTTTAAAGAGAAAGTGTGTCATAAATAGAAGCTATTTGGCTTCATCCTTTTTTAAAATTTATTTTAATTAATTATTTTTAGAAACAAGGTCTCTGTCTCTCAGACTGGAGTACAGTGGCATGATTATAGCTCACTGCAGTCTCCAACTCCTGGCCTTAAGTGATCCTCCTGCCTCAGCCTCCTGAGTATCTGGGATTACAGGCACCATGCCTGGCCACCCAGGTCATCTTAACAGTAACATTTATAACCTTTAGAATAGATTCATTGTGATATTTAGATATTTAGCACAGGAAATGGAAGAACATTATGGCTTTGTTGATTGCCTTTTAAGAATGTGGTGTTCAGTCAGCAGATACTTACTGGGTTTATGCTATATAGCTAGCAATGAGGTAGGCCTTATGGAAAATACAGAAATATAAATCTAGAGCTGTATGCCTGGAAAGTGAATAAAATTAAGAGGAAAAATATGCAGATACTTCTCCCTTTAAAAATAGATGTGTGTCTTGCTACTTTTTTGAATTTGTTTATTCTAACAGATTTTATGTGGAATCTTTACGCTTTTCCACATATGAGATCATGTCATCTGCAAACATAATTTTACTTCTTTTCCAATCCAGATGCCTTTTATTTCTTTTTCTTGCCTAATTGCTCTGGCTATAACTTCCAGTACTACTTTGAATAGAAGTGGTGAAAGGGCATTCTTGTCTTGTTGCTGATCTTAGAGGAGTGCTTTCAGTCTTTCACTGTTGAATATGATCTTTGCTGTGAGTTTTTCATAAATGGCCTTTATTATGTTGAGATAGTTTGTGTTTTTTTTTTTTTTAATTTTAGAGACAGGCTCTCACTGTGTTGCCCAGGTTGGAGTGCAGTGATATAATCATAGCTCACTGTAGCCTCAAATTTCAGGCTTAAACAATCCTCCTGTCTCAGCCTCCCAAGTAGCTGGGACTACAGGTGCATGCCACCATGCAAGCTAATTTTTAAAATTTTTTGTAGAGATGAGGTCTTGCTATGTTGCCCAGGCTGGTCTTGAACCCCTGGGCTCAAGTGATCCTCCCACCTTGGCCTCACAAAGTTTTGGGATTACAGGCATGAGCAACTTGCACCCAGCTAATTCCTGGTTTGTTGAGTGTTTTTAATCATAAAACAGTGTTGAATTTTTTGTAAATGCTTTTTCTGCATGAATTGAGATGATCATGTGGTTTTTTTCCCTTCATTTTGTGTGTGTGGTGTTTATATTGATTTTTTTTTTTTTTGTATGTTGAACCATCTTGCATTCCAGGAATAAATCACACTTGGTCATGGTGTATAATCCTTTTAGTGTGCTACTGATTTTGATTTGCTAGTATGTTGTTGAGGATTTTTGCATCAGTATTCACAAAGGATATTGATTTATAGTTTTCTTACAGTGTCTTTGGCTTGGTATCAGGGCAATGCTGGCATCATAGAATGAGTTAGGAAGTATTCGCTCTTCTCCAGTTTTTTGGGAAGGATTTGGGAATTGCTGTTAGTCTTCTTTAAATATTTGATATACTTTACCAATGAAGCTATCAGGTCCAGGGCTTTTCTTTGATTGTACAACATTAATGTAAATTAATGCCACTTAATTGTGTACTTAAAAATAGTTAAAATGCCTCTCCTTTCTTATTGAATGGTCTTGGCACCCTTGTCAAAAATTACTTGACCACATATGTGAGGCTTTATTTCTGGGCTCTCTATTCAATTCCATTGGTCTGTATGTCTGTCCTTATGGCAGTACCACACTGTTTTGATTACTGTATCTTTGTAGTAAGTTTTGAAATCAGGAAGTGTGAATTCTCCAGCTTTGTTCTTTATTGTCAAGATTGTTTTGGCTATTTGGGACCCCTTGCAATTCCACATAAATTTGAGCATTGATTTTTTCCATTTCTGCAAAAAAAAAAAAAAAAAAGGCTGTTGGAATTTTGGTAGAGATTGCCTCAGTCTCTGGGTTGCTTTAGATGGCATTGACATCTTAACGATATTAAGTCTTACTCATGAAGTCTTCTTAGTCGTGAGATGTCTTTAGCTTTATCTTATTTAGGTCTTTTGTTACTTTCAGTAATGTTTTGTAGTTCTCAGTGTACAAGTACTTCATCTCCTTGTTTAAGTTTATTCCTAAGTATTTAAATTTTTAAGGTGCCATTCTAAATGGAATTGCTTTCTTAATTCGTTTTTATATTGTTTCATGCAGGTATGTGGAAACAAAACTGATTTTTGTGTGTTGATCTTGTATCCTGTGCAGCTTTGCTGGATCATTTGTTAGCTAGATTGGCTTTCTTATGTATTCTTTGGGATTTTCTATATATAGGATCATGTCATCTGTAAATAGAAGTAGTTTTACTACTTCCTTTCCAAATGAGATGCCTTTTATTTTTTTTCTTGTCTAATTGCTCTAGCTAGAACTTCAGCACAATGTTCAATAGCAGTGATGAAAGTGAGCATCTTGGTCTCATTCCAGGTTTCAGTCTTTCCCTATAGAGTATGATATTAGCTGTGAGTTTTTCATAAATGCCTTTCATCATGTTGAGGAAATTCCCTTTTATACCAGTTTTTATAATGAAAGGGTGTTGGATTTTGTCAGATGCTTTTTCTGGATTTAGGTGATTGTGTGTTTTTTTCCCTTTGTATATTAATGTAGTGTATATGTTGATCTTTTTAAATGTTGAACCACCCTTGCATTCCTTACAGCTTGCTTTCTTTCTGTTTTTTTTTTTTTTTACAGCTTTCTTTTGATTTATGTTTAGTATTTCTTTTTCTATCCTTTTAACCTACCTATATCATTATATTTGAAGTAAGTTTCTTATAGATGAATATATAGTTGGGTCATATTTTTTCATTCATTTTCTCGTCTTTTTTTTTTTTTATGAGTCAAAGTCTTGCTCTGTCATCCAGGCTGGAGTGCGGTGGTGTCATCATAGCTTACTGCAGCTTCAAACTCCGCGGCTCATGGGGTCTTCCTGCCTCAGCCTTCCTCAGTAGTTGGGACCACAGGCATATACCACCAGGCCTGGCTAATTTTCCTGTTTTTTTTTTTTTTGGTAGAGGTGGGGTCTCTCTTAGGCTGGTCTTGAACTCCTGGCCTCAAGTGATCCTCCCACCTCAGTCTTCCAAAGTGCTAGGATTACAGGTGTGAGCTACCTACCACACCCAGCCCAGTCTTTGTCTTTTAATTGGTATATTCAGACCATTTAGTTATTATAATTAAATGTAATATTCAGACCATATAACTATTGATAGATATGTTTAGATTTACCATTTTATTACTTGTTTTCATTTTGTTCCCTCTGTTTTCTTGTTCCTTTCCGCTTTTCTGCCGTTTTAAGGGTTATTGGAACATTTTTAGTATTCTGTTTTAATGAAATTCTAATTTTTACTGTATCTCTTTATAAAATTTTTTGGTGGTTGCTGTAGAGATTATTAAATACATACTTTACACAGTATACGTACATCTGTATATATTGAAAGCTCCATCAGACAATGTTATATATATATATTATATATACACATATTTTGTTTCACCTGTCAAACATATTTTAAAGAAGTCATGGGGAGAATGGTCTAGTATAATTATATCTGGATATTTATAATTTCTGTTGCTCCTGATGTTCCAAGTTTTCTTTGTATTATTTCTTTTACTATCTTTCTTTCTTTGTATTATTTCTTCTGTCTCATGAACTTCCTTTAGTAATTCTTTTGGATTGGTCTGCTGGCTAGGAATTCTCTTTAGTTTTTGTTCATTTGAAAATGTCTTTATCTTTGTTCCTGAAGAGTATTTTTGTTGGGTATAGAATTCTGGATTGACAGCTCTTTTCTTTCAGCACTTTAGTATATTGTGCCGTTTTCTCCTTGCTTACGTGGTCATTCGAATTCTTCTGTAGGTTATATGTCTTTTTCCTCTGACTTCTTTATCTTTAGTTTTCAGTATTTTGATTATGATGTCTCGGGTGTGGACTTCTTTATCCTGTTTGGTGTTCACTCAGCATTTTTGTGGTAAAATATATATAACATAAAGTTTACTATTTTAACTATTTTTAAGTGTACAGGTCTGTGGCATTAAGTACATTCACATTGTTGTACAACCATCACTGTTCTCTATCTTCAGAACTTTTTCATCTTTCCGGACTGAAATTCTGTACCCATTAAACAATAACTCCCTATTACCACCTCTCCCAAGTTTACTCAGCTTCTTGAAGTTGTAAGTTTACATTTTTTCACAAACTTGGGAACTTTTCAGCCATTATTTCTTCAACTATTTTAATTAATTAATTAATTAATTAGAGACAGAGTCTTGCTCTGTTGCCCAGACTGGACTTGAATTCCTGGGCTTAGGCAATCCTTCCACCTCAGCTTCCTGAGTAGCTGGGACTACAGGAACATGCCATCGTGCTTGGCTTCAAATATATTTTTTAGCACCACATTCTTTTCTTCTTTTTCTGGGACTCTGGTGATATAACTTTTAAACCTTTTGTTGTTGTCCCACAAGTTCTTGAGCCTCTATTATAATATTTTTAAATCTTTTTTATTTCTTTTGTTCAGATTGAATAATTCCTATTTATCTTCCACTGGGCGTGGTGGCTCATGCCTGTAATCCTAGCACTCTGGGAGGCCGAGGCAGGTGGATTATTTGAGCTCAGGAGTTGGAGACCAGCCTGAGCAAGAGTGAGACCCTGTCTCTGCTACAAAAAAAAAAAAATAATAGAAAGAAATTAGCTGGACAACTAAAAATATATATATATAAAAAAAAAATTAGCCGGGCATGGTGGCGCATGCCTGTAGTCCCAGCTACTTGAGAGACTGAGAGGCAGTAGGACTGCATGAGCCCAGGAGTTAGAGGTTGCTGTGAGCTAGGCTGATGCCATGGCACTCCAGCCGGGGCAACAGAGTGAGACTCTGTCTCAAAAAAAAAAAAAAAAAAATTCCTATTTATCTTCAAGTTTATTGATTCTTTGCTTTGTCCTCCCCATTCTGCAGTTCAGTGTCTTGTGAGTATTTCATTTTGAGATTGTGTTTTTCAGTTCTAAAATATCCATTTGATTCCTTTTTATATCTGTTTCTGTGCTGATACTTTCTATTTTAATTTTTGTTTCAAGAGCGTTTGTGATTTCTCATTCAAGTATTTTTATAATATCTGTTTTAAAGTCTTTGTCAGATAATTTCAACATCTGTATCCTTGTCATTGGTATCTGTTGATTGTCTTTTCTCATTGCAAATTGAGATTTTCATCTATTCTTTGAATGTTAAGAATTTTGGATTGTATCCTGGACATTTTGAATATTCTGCTGAGATTCTGGTCTAATTAAATCCTGTGGATAATGTTGACATTTTTGTTTTAGCAGGCATTTGACCTAGTTAAATATAGGTTGCAAGTTCCATCTCACCTGTGGCTCCTTCCAATGTCAGTTTTCAAAGCCTTTACATTGCTAATGGAATCTGTCCTGTGTATGTACCAGCCAGTGGTTAGTCTAAGTAGAAGACTATCTGTTAGCTCAGTTCTCAGTCTGTCATACGCTGTTTAGGACCAGATCCATCATGGGTGAGCCCAAGAATTCATAAACAGGTTTATGGGATCACTCATCCCAGCTCTTTCCTCTCCACTATCTCTCTGATACTTTCTGTTTCCCTCAGGCCCACCTCTTTGTTCCTCTGGCCAGAAACCACTTACTGCCATCCTGTTGCAATTGTGAGAAGACAGAGAGAGAGAAAAAGAAACAGTTTGGTCCTATTCTTTTGGGGCCATAGCACCACCAAATGGAGAGGAAAAGGCTCACTTCCTCAGAGTTTTGTCTCCTGCATTTTTATTTTGTTAGCTGTTTCTGTTGCCATTGTGGAATTGTCTCTGGCCTAGGCTATGAAAGAATGGAGAATAAAGAGGGGGGGAAAACCTCCTGGGAGATTTCTTTCACTTTCTTTGAGCTTTAGGAGTGCTTTTTTCTATTCCTTGAGCCAGAACTAGAGGGTTTCTCTTTGATCTCTTTCTTTTATAACCACAATCCTCATTTCTGGATTTCATCCTGCATTGAGTTTAGGACAGCAGATACTATAGGGGGAAAGAAAACATGGCAAACTCACTGCCAGTTCAGGGGTACCTACTTTGAATTCTGATGTTCTTTCCTGCTCCTTCTCCTACTTATTTTTCAGAGACCTCAAATAGCTGAACCGTCCTTTCTGTTCAGATTTTATAGTTTCATTTAGTGAGAGAGAAAGGTTGGTATGTATTTATTACATCTTAAACTGGAAACAATAAAATGCTTTTGCATGGTGTTTTATTGCTGTGTACTTTACTTGCCTCAAATGATCTCTAGAAACTGCTTTACGAAAAGTATTTTATAAAATATACTCAGTATTAGATCATTATGTTAATAATTATAGACTACAGAATTTAATCACATTTTCATAATAGAAGAAAGATTTCCTGCCTTCTTTTTGACTTAACATAAAATCAGATATATTGTTAATATATTGCTATACTGAGGAGACTCGAAAGACCTGGGAAGTGAATATATACTGATAGTGACTCTAAAGTTCGTAGAGTTTGATTAGGTGAAGTGGTACTGGCTTTTGGAAGCTTACTGGAAAAAACTTTGCAAGGAATGGTATAATAGTAAGTTAGGATTTTAAAGTACTTGAAAGCATAAAGAACATTATTCTTATGAAACTGTCTTCTGGATTTTTCTGTAAAATCTCTTAAATATTTCAAAACTAGTTTCTTAAGTAATAGGTATTCAGTTTACTCAGTTTCAAACTCTTAGCATTAAAACTCATCAGCAAAAGTTTTATTTAATTAGTTTATTTATTTTTAGAGACAAGGTCTTGCACTGTTGACTAGGCTGGAGTGCAGTGGTACAATCACAGGTCGCTGTAACATCAGCCTCATCGCCTTGAGGAATCCTCCTGTGTCAGCTTCCAAAGTAGCTAGGACTATAGGCATGTGCCACCACGCCTGGCTAATTTTTCTTATTTTTTGTAGAGACAGAGGTCTTGCTATATTGTCCAGATTGGTCTTGAACTCCTGGCCTTGAGCAATCCTCCCACTTCTCAGAGTGCTGGGATTACAGGCATGAGCCACTGTAGCCACTTGGCTAAAGCTTTAAGTGGTTATGGTACTACTTTCTATTTAACTGAATTACTAAATAAGCATTATATTAAAGATAAGGTTGAAAAGGTACTTAAGAATATTCCAGATTTTCACTGTAGAGCTAATTCTAGCCTTTTTTCTTATTTCATATTTGTCTATCTTCTGCTGAACATGAAAACATTAATCCTAGTTTAGAATTATATCACATTATGATGTGCGACATGATAGAGAAACATGTTTCAGTTTGTAAACCTTTAGTTTTCAGATATTTGTGAGGAGGATTAAAGTATCAGAAAGAAGTTATTGATAGCAATAACTCAGAAACAATGTAAAAAGTTTTATATGGCAAAAGATATTCAGTAAGCATTGGGAAATTTATTTTTCTTAGCTCATTTTATAAAAATGATAGTTGCCTCTGTGTGCATAAAAGTGTGGAGGATTCAGTTCAGAAAACAAAATGACATTTTATGTTTCTAAGTTAAGGATTTCTGTTCTTTTTTGTTTTACATAAATTGGCATTAATAAGAGGATTCTAGATTTCTTAAAGATTGACTGCTTGTAAATCCACTTAATAACAAAATTTAATTGTAAGTAAAGTCAGTTGCTAAATATGTGGTTAAAGAATTAACATTGATTATGAGCAAACCATTTTGCAGAGAACATATTTTTGTGTGCCTGACAAACTCATTTTGGGATCACCAAAGAATGCAAAAGAATCAGGGTTTACATTCCAGTTTTGGTAACTTTTCTCATCCCTACCCCTCAGTGACTTTGCCATTTCAGGCCATTGCTCATCTTTATCCTTGATTCCAAGTCAATAAACATTTATTAAAAACCTCCTATGTTCCAGGTGCTAATAACTAAAATTCAAAACAAAACTAAGTCTGTGTGTTCAGAGACTCACTATATGAGGGAAACATGAAAATAAGTGCTATTAAATGTGAAATGAATGCTGTTAAGGACTCTATAGAAGGTATAGTGGGAGCAGGAAAGATAAGAATGACTAGACAAATTGCTAATTTAGATTATGCAAATGACAAATGTGGTAGGAAATCAGATGGAGTTTTGTGTAGACTAGAATAATCATGGAAGGCTTGAGTATGCTGGGGGAAGGGAGATTGGGAAAGAATTGTCATGTGGAATTTGAGATGGCCTAGGGAAAAATATAGAATTTAGTTGTATCTGCTCAAGGAGAGAGAACAAAACTTTGGAACATTAGGATAGAATCAAAAAATCAATGAGAGTGGTTTAAATAGGAATTAGGGAGTCATTAAAAATGTTTGAGCCCTTTCTCTGCTACCATGGTGTGTGTGCAGTTGACTCCGTTCCTTACCATGTCTTCCCATAAGATTTTCAGGATCAGGCTATTCTTGGCCAAGACATAAAAGTAAATTCATCACATTCCCCAGTGGATTTAGTGGATTCAAATGAAAACTGGTGTTAAAATCAGGTACAACTCCAAGAGGAAGGAGACATTGGAG
This sequence comes from Lemur catta, assembly GCF_020740605.2. Taxonomy (NCBI): domain Eukaryota; kingdom Metazoa; phylum Chordata; class Mammalia; order Primates; family Lemuridae; genus Lemur; species Lemur catta. Next base: position 33,874,148 of record NC_059135.1, on the reverse strand, counting down.
AAGAACCAAGCTGGGTCTGTGAGGAATTGCACATGAGATGGCACACATATTTATGCTGTATCAAGGTCACTATCATGTTATCATATCAAGCTGAATATGTCACCACTATCTGGATAGTTGAACATGTTTTATTGGAACATATTTTTTCTCTTTGTTTCTATGTTCTGCACTAGTAGACTGGTTCAGTAATAATTATGTGAGACCTTTCATTTAAAAAAAAGTTTTTGAGTAAGCTGGTGATATTTGGGAAAGATTGTCTGAAATGGGCAAAATCAATTAACTTAAGGTCTTGTGGTTAGTAAGTTTTTGTAACTTGGCGTTTTAATCTACTCTAACCTGTTCAGATTTCATAATATCAAAATCATAGATTCAATGAAGCATTAAAGAGATCTAAAGTTTAAAGTTTTATGTTATTTAATATTGTTAAAATTGAAAGTGACCCTCCTTGCCTTCTTTTTTTTAAACTTTGTTTTTCTGCTTGTCATTTAAAACAACTTTTATTGGATATAATTAACATATCATGCAAATCACCCCTTTAAAATGTACAATTCAGTAATTATATTTACAAGTTTGCATAACTGTCACCACTACATTAATGTTTTAAAATGTTTTCATCTGTCCTTAAACAAAACTCTGTTCCCCTTAGCAGTCATCTTCATTTTCCTCTGCCTTCGTCTCTACCCCCAAGCCCTTAAGCAACTACTAATCTATTATGTCTCTGTAGATATGCTTATTCTAGATACTTCATGTAAATGGAATCACACACTATGTACCACAGTTATATTTACATTGTGTTTTATGTTCATATGAAAATTATGGTTTGTAATTTTGATCCCAGGTCAAATCCTGATAAATACAATATCTGCATTTATGTAGTAGATCCTGTCCCAGTGGAGTTGAATTGGAGGATAGGTAAAGTAAAGGTTACCTGCTTTCTTCTGAGTTACTGATTATGATTCAGTACTTGGTTTTCTATTTAGTGTATAGCCCAAAAGTTGAACCACAAGAGCAGTTATGTATTCAAAAAATTGCATATATTAAACATAGGATTTACCATGTAGTATAATATTTTAATTAACCATAAGAACGTCTTTGTTTTTAGTATATTCAACAGAACATAAGAGCAGATTGCTCCAATATTGACAAAATTCTTGAACCACCTGAAGGCCAAGATGAAGGTGTATGGAAGTATGAACATTTAAGGTAAGTCCTTATGGTATATCAAAATAGTAATCGGGTTGTACATGGTGGCTCATGCCTGTAATCTTAGTACTTTGAGAAGAAGGAGGATTGCTTGAGACCAGGAGTTCCAGACCAACCTGAGCAACCTAGTAAAGTGTCGATACAAAAAAATAGAAAAATTAGCTGGATGTGATGGCGCATGCCTTCAGCCCCAGCTACTGGGGAGGCAAAGGTGGGAGGATCACTTAAGCCCAGGAATTTGAGGTTGCAGTGAACTATGATGACGCCACTGCGTTCTAGCCTGGGCAACAGAGCAAGACCCTGTCTAAAAGAAAAAAATAGTAATAGTACTTCTATTAATACTAGTAAAAATTACCTTTAGTATTAATGATAATTATGACACCAGATTCTAAAGTTTTGTCTTTTCTGTGTTAAGATTCTCAACTTTGTTCACTGGTTGTTACCAGATCAAGTTATGCTGCAAGGCACTTTTTTTTTTTTTTTTGTTTGTTTGTTTTTTTTGAGACAGAGTCTCCCTTTGTTGCCCGGGCTAGAGTGAGTGCCATGGCGTCAGCCTAGCTCACAGCAACCTCAAACTCCTGGGCTTCAGCCATCCTACTGCCTCAGCCTCCCGAGTAGCTGGGACTACAGGCATGCACCACCATGCCCGGCTAATTTTTTCTATATATATTTTAGTTGGCCAGATAATTTCTTTCTATTTTTTAGTAGAGACGGAGTCTTGCTCTTACTCAGGCTGGTCTCGAACTCCTGACCTCGAGCGATCCACCCGTCTCGGCCTCCCAGAGTGCTAGGATTATAGGCGTGAGCCACCACGCCCGGCCATGGGCACTTGTTTTGAAAGGTGGTTTCAGAGCTGATAACTTGGACCTGCACGTGCACCTGTCTACATTTATAGATTTGGACCCTGTTATCTTTTTACATGGTTTTCCTTAATTATATCTCCTAACCACTAATATATTATTTTCATTTCCCCACTCATGCATTACTTTATATTTCTTTTTTTTTGAGACACAGTCTCACTCTGTTGCCCAGGCTAGAGTGCAGTGGCGTCAGCCCAGCTCACAGCAACCTCAAACTCCTGGGCTCAAGCAATCCTTCTGCCTCAGCGTCCCAAGTAGCTGGGACTACAGGCATGTGCCACCATGCCTGACTAATTTTTTCTATATATATATTTAGTTGTCCAGCTAATTTCTTTCTATTTTTAGTAGAGACGGGATCTTGCTCTTGCTCAGGCTGGTCTCGAACTCCTGAGCTCAAACGATCTGCCTGCCTCGGCCTCCCAGAGTGCTAGGATTACAGGCCTGAGCCACCATGCCAGGCCAACTTTATATTTCTTTATAGAGTATTACCTCTAGGTCCTAGTCTAGGCTTGGTATCTGATGAGTTACCTATGAACTATTGAGAATGTCCAGTCCTCCCTTTTGTAAATAGAGATTAATTGTAATCATGAAGTAGAGAGTTTTGGTGCTTTTTATAATATTCTTTGAAATAGAAAAAATAAGCCAGGTGTGGTGGTGTGCGGTTATAGCCCCAGCTGTTTAGGAGGCTGAGACAGGAGGATTGCTTGAGCCCAGGCGTTTGAGGATGCTATGAACTAGGCTGACTCCACAATACTTTAGCCCAGTGACAAAGCAGGACTCTGTCTCAAAAAACAAACAAAAAAAATCCTTTGAATGATAAAATTGATAACTTGTGAGTAAATAGAGTTAACTTTAGAAGTAGCTATATCCTGAAGTTACTAGGTGTTTCTTGATGTTATAAACTTTCCAGTACATACTGGAGCTGGGATGACAGATTAAATATAGAGAATGCAGTATGAATATGTTTTCATTGAGTTTTATTACTTTTGAGTTGATTTTTAGATAATAAGTGTAGTAGAAATATAACTTCCTCAATAAGGCCACATTTCCTGTGATGTGTGGTTCAACTTGTAGACAAGGAATTTTTTTTTGTTTATGGCTGTTTGATGCTGCATGCTTGTTTGGGTATTGCTAAGACATAATGTCTTGTCATAACAGTTCAGCATTTTCAGGATGTTAAGACTTTTTTGTACCCTTTGCCAATTTCTTGGACAAATCACTTGACTATTTGATTTAATTGTTTTATGCATCTCCATGCATGATAATTGAAAATTTGAGTATAGTTATTTTCCCGTTCTCATAACTCAAGATAGAGCGCACTTTAGTATATATATATAGTATATTGTTTTCCTTATTTTAATCAGCCTTGAAAATAACTACTTTTCTTTTGGCAGTAATTATGAAAATAAGTGAGCATTTTTTTTTCACTACAAGCATAATTCTTAACAAGTGAAGGTTAATTTTAGTGTACAAGGTTTTTATTGCAGGTCTAAGAAAACATTTTTCTTGCTATTTAACTTCTTATATGAAATGTGCAGTATACAAAGAATACAAAAACTTTATGTAAAATTTTATTTAAAATCTTTCTCATGGATATTGCATTTGTCCTGGCACTATTTATTGTTTTTACTTTTGTTGTTTTTTTTCTATTGGCCACTTTTTTTGGGGGGGGGTTGTATTGATGTATTATAATTTTATATATATATTCTTTTTTATCATATTTATATCATTATGGTTGATCAAGAAGAGGTATTTTGCATACATCAGTTACTGATTTGCAGCTGTATACTTGCTGTTTTTAGTTAAGGAGGTTGATTATATTATGATGTTAATTGGAATTGGGTCATGACTTAAGTCAAATCTACCATTAGCTCATACTGAGTCTTTGTGATTAGGAAAAAAGGTACCCCTTCTTTATGTCAGGATGTATGCATGGTGACTGGAATGTAGGCTGGATTTCAGCTCTGGCTTTTCTCTTTGGCTGCACAACTATATGTGTTAGCCCTGTATTGGATTAACTTGAAACTGTAGGTTCGTATTATTAGCTAAAGATTATACCCACAACACTGAATCAGTTAGGTTAATTTTGCTGTTGGCCATAAGAAAGTTGGACCCAGTAGGAAACTTGCTTATCACCACCAGTCTGTATTACCACTTAGTGGAAAACAACTCAAAAACACATAACGTATAGCCTACTGGATATGGGACAGAAGGTGATGTGGTGGTTCAGAAATAGGATTGTTTTTATAATCTAAGAACAGCATTATTATTAGTTACCTGGAAAGGAAATACGGTTATAGACAACTGAAAATTTGACCCGTATCCTTTTATTTGTTTTATGCAATAAATAAATAAATAAATAAAGTTTTTCCTACCAAATTTATTTCATATATGTCCCCTTTTTTTCTTTTTCTTTTGGTATTCTCTTTTGTCTGCTGATTACGTAGGTTTTAACTTTGCATTTTTGGGACCAAAGTGTTTTCATTTGTTTGATGGGAAACACAGTATTGAATTACCTAACCTGATACATTGAAGTAAAAATATTACTAGTTAGGGTTTTTAGAGGGAACACATTCAGTATTTTGACAGCTATAAAACAAAATATTATTGTGACTTAGTTTTTTTTGAGACAGGGTTTCACCATGTGGCCCTGAGTAGAATGTAGTGACATCATGGTAGCTCACTGCCACCTCAAACTCCTGGACACTTACATTATTTTTTACGTAACTGGAGTCTTATCTTTATATAACTTAATCTATATCCAAATATAGACATATATCCTTTGGATGTTTATACATATCAACATTTTACTACCCTCCAATTGCTAATCGTTTAGAATATCTCAAAAATTTTCTCATGTATATATAGTTTCTGTGAACATCTTTGTACTTATGTCTGCCCGCAGTTCTGATTATTTCATTACAATAGATTCTTTAGTCAAGAGTATATACTTCCTAAAGATCTTGGTAAATATTTCCAAATTCTCAGAAAAATTATACTAATTTTCAGTATAAGAGTGATCAGCTCACTGAACTTTGGTATTGACCATTATTAGAGTTCTTGGTTTTTGATTTTTAATCTATAAGTCTTTGGAAGAAATGTGCCATTGTCAGTTCAGGTGGTTTTAATAATGATGATGAGGGAGAAAGGATGGTACTGATGGGATTGTCTTTTTATAATTAACATTCTAAAAATAATCATGGAGAACGATATGACTTTTCATTTTATATATTTGCATTTTCAGGCAATTCTGCCTTGAGCTAAATGGACTTGCTGTCAAACTTCAGGTAATATTTCTTTAAGTTAAAGCTATAATTAAAAGTTTTGATATTTTTCTCTGTTTTTGTAACTAAATGTGCTAACAAAGACTTATCCAAAATTTTTAATTTATTTTCTTCTAGAATTTTACATGAAAATGTGGTAGCACAATTGATAAACTTTTTTATTGTTATTTTATATATTAAGAAATTTAATTATTTTTAACAGAGTGAATGCCATCCAGATACTTGTACTCAAATGACAGCAACTGAACAATGGATTTTTCTTTGTGCAGCTCATAAAACTCCAAAAGAGGTGAGGATTTATGAAATAGAGTGACTAATGAAATCATCATCATGTCTCTACAAGACGATGGTAGACAGGTTTTTAAAGATTTTAGTTTACTTTGCCATTTAGTTTTGAGTTCCTTGCTGCAAGGTTAGCATCATTTTTTTTATAATTGAGCAATGCCATGGGCTAGAACACTTTGATTCATTGGCTATTACAAATTAACATGTCTCACGTTGTGCTGATATCCACTGTGTAATTGTTGAGATGTACCTGTGTAGGTTTTTGTTCAGTCATGATTTCTTTTGATAAGAAGAACTATTGATTACTCTTTGGTGCATCTAGTTTAAGTAGAAATGTTACTTTTGAGCTTTTTAATATTCATATTTTTCTCCTTATTTAATAGTTTTTGTCAAAGTGAGACTGTAGGCAGCAGTGATTGTATACTGTACTTTTTTATTATTTTAAATAATTCCTTCATATCACTGATTCCCAGTACACTTTTCCTTAGTTGTCTTAAAAATGTTATTTATGACTGGTTTGTTTAAACTATGTGTTGTATGTCCCTTAATCTGCATTCCCTTTTAATCTGTAGTAATTACTTTTTACTTGATGCTGACTTATTGAGGATATTGGATTGAGCCCATTCTGTAGAATTATAGACCTTCAAATGGTCATTATATTGACAGACCTGTATGCTTGAAGACAAATCACTCTTTAGTTGCAAAATCAATATCTGGTGTTCTTTTATTTGAAAAAGGCTAAATTCTCTAAAATAAGGGTTTTTTGGTACCTAAGAGAAAAGTACTTATTTGGAAGACCAGTTTCATTCAGGGTGTTACATTTTTTGTGTTGATAAATTGAAGCAGTATTAAGCTTGTGTCAGTTTATATCTGGGAAAACCCACCTAGTAGTTTCCTTGATAATTCACTAAAGTTGGCTTCTTAATATAGTGAATGGTGTGATAATTGCAATTAGGAAACTGAATCAAGAAGGCTGGTTTTGTTTTGGCATAGTAAAGATGGCGTTATTCTTACTTTAGAGTGGAAAGGATACCCAGTTTGTGATGTATTATAAGTCTTAAATATATTGTTATTCTCACATCCACTTTTTTCGTGATAAGTATTAAATATAAGATGGGATAATTATCAGCATTTGGACCTGTAAATGAATTGCAACATTGCTTGCTGAAGTCCAGCTCTGTTGAATTGGCCATATGTCAAAGGAGGATGATAGTAGGTTTTCTTTTTTTTTTTTTTTTGAGACAGAGTCTCGCTTTGTTGCCCGGGCTAGAGTGAGTGCCATGGCATCAGCCTAGCTCACAGCAACCTCAAACTCCTGGGCTTAAGTGATCCTACTGCCTCAGCCTCCCGAGTAGCTGGGACTACAGGCATGTACCACCATGCCCGGCTAATTTTTTCTATATAGATTTTTAGCTGTCCAAATAATTTCTTTCTATTTTTGGTAGAGGCAGGGGTCTCACTCTTGCTCAGGCTGGTCTCGAACTCCTGACCTCCAGCGATCCACCCGTCTCGGCCTCCCAGAGTGCTAGGATTATAGGCGTGAGCCACCACGCCCGGCCGATAGTAGGTTTTCTAAATGGTGATTACATGGAATAGGGTTACTATAAACATACAAACAAAAGAAAAACTTGATACTTTCTGCACTCTTTCGGAATAACTGTGCCTAGTTAGGAAACCATGGGAATGGACAGACTAGGAGCTAAAACAAATTGGTCATATTGATTAAAAGCATTGAGCAAATTCTGAAGTGGAAGAGGCAGGATACTTTAACACCAGTGATAATTTATTCAGTGTTCTTGAGAATTAAAGAGAGTTTTTGCAGCAAGTACAGTTAATTATACAAATAGTAATTGTAGGTGACAAAGATTATAACTTGTTATCTACAAGCCCATCCAGTCACATGCAGATTGTGATTCACTTGCAGTAGCATTATGATTATATATTTGGCAAAATGTAATTTATAAAAGTTTGTGGACACATTACATACTACTTTGTAACCTGGTATATTTTGCCAACTTTTTGCTGTTATAACTGGTGCAAAGTAGGAATAGTTACTTGAGAATTAATTGGGGAAAGGAGAAGGAAAGGCAACTGAAACAAAGCAAAACATCACCCACCTCCCTAAAAAAAAAAATCCAGAAGCCAATTAAAGGTCTGAAGGAACACTATTTGATATGGTAACCATGAGCCACATGTGACTGTGGGGCATTTGAAATATGCTGTAAGTGCAACATACTGGATTTCCAAGACTTACTACAAAAAGACAATATGAAATAATCTCACTGAGGGACAACTGGATATCTACGTACAAAAGAATGAAGTTGGACCTCTACCTCACACAATGCACAGAAATGCACTCAAAATAGATCAAAGACTTAAATGTAAGAGCTAAAATTTTAAAATTCTTGGAAAAAGCATAGCTGTAAATCTTCATGACCTGGGAATAGGCAATGATTTGTTAGATATGACAGCAAAAGCTCAAGCAATGGAAGAAAATACAGGTAAATTGGATTTCATCAAAATTAAAAATTTTTGTGCTTCAAAGAACACTGTCAAGAAAGTAAAGTGCATTTCTACCTGAAATCATTTAAAAAAAAGAAAGTAGGCCGGGCGCAGTGGCTCACGCCTGTAATCCTAGCCCTCTGGGAGGCCGAGGTGGGTGGATCGCTCGAGGTCAGGAGTTCGAGACCAGCCTGAGCGAGACCCCATCTCTACTAAAAACAGAAATAAAATTATCTGGCCAACTAAAAATATATATAGAAAAAAATGAGCCGGGCATGGTGGTGCGTGCCTGTAGTCCCAGCTACTCGGGAGGCTGAGGCAGTAGGATCGCTTGAGCCCAGGAGTTGAGGTTGCTGTGAGCTAGGCTGATGCCACGGCACTCACTCTAGCCCAGGCAACAAAGTGAGACTCTGTCTCAAAAAAAAAAAAAAAAAAAAGAAAGTAAAATGCAAAGACAACCTACAGAATGGGAGACGATGGTTTTGGAAGTCCTATTTTTGATAAGTGCCTGTGATATAAACAATTATCACAATTCAGCAATTGAAAGACAAATAGCTCAATTTAGAAATGAGCAAAGGATTTGAATAGACGTTTTGTCAAAGATGACACAGAAATGACCAATAAACACATGAAAAGATGCTGTCTTATTAGGTAAATGCAGATCAAAACCACAATGAGAATTGGTCCAGGGTTGTGTGTTATCATTAAGCTGATTAACATTGTCTCCCCCATAACTGCACTTGATTAGAAAAAGGAAAAAAGAAAAACCACAATGAGAGTGGATAAACAAAATGTGGTATAGACATACAATGAAATACTAAATAGCCATGAAAGGAAATGAAGTTCTGATACATGCTACAACAACATGGATGAACTTCTGAAATCTAGTATGTATTATGCTGAGTGAAATAAGCCAGACACAAAACATACTGTATGATTCCACTTATATGAAATATCTAGAGTGAGTAAATTCATAGACAGACGGTAAGTAGTTAGAGGTTGCTAAGGGATGGTGGGTGCAGGGAATGAGTGCCTGATGGTTACAGAGCTTCTCTTTGGAAATTGGAAACAGTGGTGATGGTTGCACAATAGTGTGAATGTAATTAATGCCACTGAACTCTGCATTTAAAATGGCAAATTTTATGTTACATATATTTTACCATAGTTTTTAAAAATGTTTAAAATATTAATTGCCATGTGAGTTGTAGTTAACTCACACTACTTTTGAGCCTGGGGCCTCGTGAAGCAAAACCTGGACAAAACCCTGCAGTTGGTTTGTGAAAATCTTACTTGTTGATGTTCTTATTGTTATAATTAATATTGACAGTTTAATTCTAAAAACATGGATTAAATGAATAGAAATCAGTAACAAATTTTTCATTAAATTAGAAAGTATCATTTTGTTTTCAAAGTTTTTATTCTATTTTTGTAATAAAATACCGTGACCCCAAGTAAAAAAATTTTTTTTTCTAGTGTGGCAATGTGTTAAATAAAACCCCCAAACCCCACAATGGCATATATACTTCACACTCACTATAATGGCTAAAATATAAAACAGAGACCAATAATAGGTATTGGCCAGGATGTGGAGAATTAGAACCCTCTTACAGTGCTGATTGGATTATAAATTGCTGTGGCTACATGGGAAGACAGTTTGGAAGTTCCTTAAAATGATAAGCAAAGAGTTACCATATTAGCTAGCAATTCCACTCCTTGATGTATACCCCAAAGTGAAAACACATCTGCACAAAGACTTATACATGAATATTCACAGTCACGTTATTTGTGATAGCCAAAAAGTGGAAACAATTAAATGTCCATCAACTGATGAATGGATAAACAAAATGTGTTACAATCATCCCTCAGTATCCTCAGGATGCTGGTTCCAGGACCCCCGTAAATACGGAAATCCACGGATGCTAAAGTCTCTTACATAAAATGGTATAATATTTGCATATAACCTATGTATATCCTCCCATATATTTTATTTTAAGAAATTTTTTTGTAGAGATGAGGTCTCACTGTGTTGCCTGGGCTGGCCTTGAACTCCTGGCCTCAAGCGATCCTCCTACCTCAGCCTCCTAAAGTGCTGGGATTACAGGAGTGCCTGGCCACTCCTGTGTACTTTAAATCATCTCTAGATTACTTATAATACCTAGTAAAATGTAAATGCTGTATAAATAGTTGTTATACTGTATTTTAAAATTTGTATGTTTTTAATTATAGTTATTGTAGGTTTTTTTTAATATTTGTGATCTGTGATTGGTTGAATCTGTGGATATAGAGGGTTGACCGTATATGCATACAATGGGATGTTATTCAGCCATATAAAGGAATGAAATCTGTAAAGGGGAGAGACATATAGCATTTTGTAGATATTGAGAACATTAAAGACTACAAAGTTTTTGAATTAAAAAAAGATATGAAGTCCTGATTCATGCTACACCATGGATGAGCCTTGATAACATAAATGACACAAGCTGTATATAAAATGCCATGTATTATCTTATTCCATTTTAATGAAATGTACAGAATAGGCAAAGCCTATGAAACAGATAGTTGATGGATTAGTTGTTACTTAGGGCTGGTGGGAAGAGAGAATGGGAAGTGACTACTAATTGGTTCAGGGTTTCTTTTTGAGGTGATTAAAGTGTTTTGTAATTGGTGATGATTGCATAATTTTGTGAATATACTAAAAACTACTGAATTTAATAAAAGATTAATTTTTATGGCATATTAATTATATCTTACTTTAAAAAGACAAAAAAATAGCTCACTAATAATTTTGTGTGAATTACTGCTTTGAAATAGTAATATTTTGGATATAGTGGGTTAAATAAATTATTAAAATTAATTTCATCTGTTTATTTTTTACTTTTTAAATGTATCTGCTAGAAAAGTTAAAATTAAGTGTGTGACTTGCATTATATAGTTGACCCTTGAACAATGTCGGGTGGGGAGGTTAGGGGTACCGGCCTTCCTCACAGTCAAAACTTTGCATTTAACTTTTAACTCCCTCAAAACTTAACTACTGAAAGCCTACTGTTGATAGGAAGTCTTTCTTGTGACATAATAGTCAATTAACACATATTTTGTATGTTATATGTACTATATCAGTGAAGTAAGCTAAGGAAAAAATGTTACTAAGAAAATTATAAGGGGCCAGGTGTGGTGGCTCACACCTATAATCCTAGCACTCTGGGAGGCTGAGGTAGAATTGCTTGAGCTCAGGACCTGAAAGCCTACTGTTGATAGGAAGTCTTTCTTGTGACATAATAGTCAATTAACACATATTTTGTATGTTATATGTACTATATCAGTGAAGTAAGCTAAGGAAAAAATGTTACTAAGAAAATTATAAGGGGCCAGGTGTGGTGGCTCACACCTATAATCCTAGCACTCTGGGAGGCTGAGGTAGAATTGCTTGAGCTCAGGACCAGCCTGATCAAGAACAAGACCCCATCTCTACTAAAAATAGAAAAATTAGCTTGGCACAATGATGTGCGCCTGTGGGCCCAGCTACTTGGAAGGCTGAGACAGGAGGATCACTTGAGCCCATGAGTTTGAGGTTGCAGTGAGATATTATTATGCCACTGCATTCTAGCCAGGGAGACAGAGCGAGACTGTTTACTGGTTTTGCAATGAGACAATTATAAGTTTCATTATTTCTGATAAATGGAATAGGATAAGACAGATTTATTAAAATATAAAGAAACTCTGAAAATTCATGTTAAAATTCAAAGTTGATTCAGGAGAAAGTTCTTTAGAAGGCTGCTAGATCAGTAATAGAGTGCCAGGAACATAATGGGGGATATTTTCTAGGATGTAAAAAGGCACTGATCCGTAGAGAGATTTGTGAAGGTAAGGAGGCTTCTGGGCTGCTTGGTAAAGTATAAATTATTAGATAGGAATCAGTATATCTGTGTTACTGTTTTTGAATCCTTCTTCCTAGCTGTGTGATCTTGCATAAGTCATTGACCATTCACAGCCTCAGTTTCCTCATTTGTAAAGTCAGACAGGTTCTTTCCATCTCTAAGCAGTGTTTTCTGCTAGGTACAATGTTGGGAATAAAAATGGGAGGCTGATTCCTGTATCATCTAGAATCCTGATATTATAGTTAATGGGGATAATAAGGCTTTATTAATTGATATAACATCACAGTTACTCTGAAGTTTTGAGGGACTTTTTTATTAGAATATGCTCGTGTCTTTGAAGGAAAGCACCCATATAATAGATACACATAATCTCAGAGGTAGAGCTTTTTCTTGATACCTTTTCATATTCTTTCTTTTGCAGTGTCCTGCTATAGACTATACAAGACACACACTTGATGGTGCTGCGTGTCTTCTGAATAGCAATAAATATTTTCCCAGCAGGTAAATAAAACTTTTAAACATGTTATTAAACTTTTTAGATGTAATTTAAGATTGTTTTTGTTTGAACAAATAGCTCAGATTATAAAAAGATTGATGTTTTAAAACTAAAATTAAGTTGCTGGTTAATGTATTCTTTAATTTTTTCTTTTCAGCTGATGTATGTTTGGCTTGTTCAAATTATTAGGGTTGTGGTTAAACAATACAACTTCATTCCCACAGCTCACAGGCCAGTTCAGTTTAAGGCTAGTCCCTACTGCTATGTGTCATTCTGCAGGGCTTTCCCTCTCCTGTTTAGAATTTGGATATTTACATGATTGTTCACGTGAATCTCCATGATAGATTCAGTTTCCCCATATATAGCACGTGTAAAGAGCAGACTTTCCTAACTTAGACTGCTTGTTTTTGAAGAATTCCTTATCCTTGCCTATAAATTTTTAAGATCTGGGAAGAAACTATGTGTGTAATATATTATTGGTAAAGTTGGTGACTGACTTGTATTCTATATTTGTTACCAGGTAGGTGGATTTGGAAATGTTTTCCCCTAATATGATTAGCTCCAAAGAGCTCATATAAAATATGTTTTTAAAAATTGGTTTTTGCCTCATTGTTCTATATTTACATATTTTAAAAAAGAATATCAGAAATATGCAATTTGATTTCTAAAAATAAAAATCTAGTTCTGTAGAATAAAACTAATTCTTTTCAGCAGTTTTAATCACTTCTAGTGGACAGAGGATTAATGTTGTAAACATATATTTTAGTAAGTTTTGATTGTTAGGAATTCCTTTTAACTGCATTAAACAAGCTGAGTGCAGCAGCTCACACCTGTAATTCCAGATACTCAGCAGGCTATAGCAGGAGGATTGCTTGATGTGCCACTGCACTCTGGCCTTGGTGACAGAGCAACACCCCATCGCTTAAAAAAAAAAAAAAAAAAAATTTAACAAAGTTTCAAAGCTGTCAACTGGTCACAGTAGCCCATGCCTGTAATCCCAGCACTTTGGGAGGCCAAGGAAGGAAGATCACTTGAGGCCAGGAGTTCAAGATCAGCCTAGGCAACGGAAACCCTGAATCTACAAAAAATTAAAAAAAAAAAAAAATTAGGCATAGTGGCCCACCTGTAGTCCTAGCTATTCAGGGGGCTGAGGCAGGAGTATCCCTTGAGCCCAGGAGTTTGAGGTTGCAGTGAGCTATGATCATGCCACCATACTCCAGCCTAAGTGACACAGTCAGACCCTTTCTCAAAAAAAAAAAAAAAAAAATCTGTAATGCCAAATTTTATGTAGTCACTGTGGTTAGGTAGAAAGAACGCTGGCCCAGGAATGAGAAGCAGGAGTTCTAGGCACTTACTAGCACTTTGACCTTGGACTAGTCACTTATTTTCCCTAGGTGTCAGTTACCACATTTGTGAATTGAGAAGATTGGACTATATTGTGCCTAAGAGTCTATCCAGTTACTTGAATCTATGTTTTCTTTTCTAATTTTAGGGTTAGCATAAAGGAATCATCTGTAGCAAAACTAGGATCAGTATGCCGTAGGATTTACAGAATATTTTCACATGCTTATTTTCATCACCGGCAGATATTTGATGAATATGAAGTAAGTATATTTCACTAATTATCTTGACATATTCTTATCAGAATGACAATAATATATATTGATATTATTTCTAATTTTTAAATTTGGGATAGTAAACATATTTTTTCTTCGTTTCTACAGAATGAAACATTTTTGTGTCATCGGTTTACTAAATTTGTGATGAAATATAATTTGATGTCCAAGGATAACCTGATTGTACCAATTTTAGAAGAAGAAGTTCAGAATTCAGTTTCTGGGGAAAGTGAAGCATGAAGGGAATCATATAGAAAAATGTACTGATCACATAATTAATTAATTATGTACTGTATATATATCATTTTAGACACATCAATCATGTATCCATATTATAGCTTCTTTGTTTAGTATAGGTTTTTGTATGCTGTGTTTGCCTTTTAAAATGGGAAATACTTTTTAAGTTATTCATAAGCTGTATATTCACCGGTGTGGCACTCATGGTTTTTAAATAAGATTAGTATTATCTGTTTATAATGCCTGTTAATAAAAGAATTTACAGTTTGGTAAAATTGCTGCTAAACAATCATTGGATCACAATCCTCATCAAATAAACCCATCCATAAAAAGATGAGTGAGCTTGAGGTTTCACACAAGCCATTTACTAAAGAGATAGTAATGTTTTCCTTTGATTTTTACCCCTAAGTTTAGATATTCTAGAAAATTCTGTAGTACATACTTCCATCTTAACTGTTAACTTTCCCAAAATGAGATAAAAGTGTTGTAAAAAGTCTGTTTATAGTTTTTGGTATGCATATATGATTATATGTATATCTGAATATAAAATACAAATGAAGCATTAGTAATACTTAATCGTACTATGCTACAATAAAGTATATTCCAGGCCAGCATACTTGGAAAGGATTTACCTTTCTGCAACAGTGAACTGTTACAAACAAGATGATACGTGCCTACGTAAATAATGTTCCTGCTGGAAACCTGCGCTGTCTTCCCTCTCATTTCCCTTAACCTTCTCAAAGTACGTTAGCTGAGAAGCTTTTCACCAGACTGTGATTTAGTGGTGGCTTATACCTATTTATATTTGTATTAATTGCTTACAGATTATACCTCATATTAGCAATTATATTACACTACAGGAAAAATGTATTGGCATAGGCTCTTGCTCATCTTTGTTTTCAAAATTGTTCTAACTACTTAGAAAACAGTCCTCAAGGTAGGTTGACTCTTCCTGTTAGTAATATTAATCTTTTCATCTAACCATCTAGGCAGCATTAGAGTTGAAGAAATACTGTAGTATTTATTTTATATCCCCTTCCCACCAAGTTTCTGTGAATTGTATGCATATGTGAGATTATTTGCAGTAATACACAGGTTCCCAAGGCTATTGATGAATGTTCATATATTTTTTTGGACTTTGTTATAATTCAGTGTTTTAAGAAGGATTCAAGTGCAGATTTAACAATCTTATAGTCTATTGAATGCAGTTTTTGGTAAAGCACTGGAAGTCTTATTGCCAAATTGTAATGAGGCACTAAGATGGGGTGAAAAAATTGTACATGTCATGAAGAAAATATTTAAATCCATCTCTTGACTAGATTTACCAAATATGAGGAACTTTTTTTTTTCATTTACAGGGTGTTATTTTGAAGATGAAAATGTATTCATCTCATTTTTCAAATTGGAAGGAATAATTTATACCATATTATGAGACAAGTATGTACAGCAAAAATGTGGAAAATAGTAGCATAATGAGAGTGTGTATATATAGTTTATGCCTTTCCAAACTTGCCAGTCTTTTGGGCTTTGAAAAGTGGTATCCCAGCAGCCATAGTCATTACTGTACCCCAAGTATCTTTTAAGAAGTTTTATGTTCACAGTGAAAGGAATGTTGACTTTGAAATTATGCATTTATATTAATGTTACTATAAACCAATGGGAATAGTAATTTTTAAACAAACTTGCTAAATATTGGGAGACTAAACTACTAAATTAATAAATTATATATAGCAATGTAGCTATTCTTTCTAGACATGTCTCACAATGGATTTCTGTTGCTTGACTGTTGGTGAACATTTGAACTAAGGTAGTGACTGGCATTGGTGATCTGGCTGATTATTTTGAAACACAGTTTGAATAATATGGTTTAGTGTTAATGGGGAAATAAAATATGACCTTTTTCCTTACTCATTCCATCTTCCCTGTACTGTGTGTTTGGAATTGATCATAAAAATATCTCCAAAAGAAAACATCGGTTTGTATTCTTGCTTTTGTATTCATATTGACATCTCACTAATATTCATTGCACTATGAAGGTGATTCACTGTGTTAGGTAAGACCTAAATGAAACAGTTCCTGTTTTTCCTTAATACTGTTCATGAAGTTTTTAAAATGTACATGCACGTACATAAGTGGTATTTAAAAAATTAATGAGCCTGGAAAACTATTGATTTATAAAAGTTAAGTACTCTAAGAAGAGAGGAAATAGAAAATTATCAGTTCTGTGTGAGAGGCAAGTTAGGTTCCACTTTTTGTTTGAATTATCCTATATAGATCCAAAAATTAAAATTAGACTTTTCTTTCCGTAAGAAAATATAGTCAACTCTTTTTCTCCTATCATTTCTGGGAAAATAGTTTTAATCATTTATGTTAACATAGTTCTTTTGTGTGTGTACATTTTTTCTCTGATTTGAAGTATTAAATTTGCATTTCTAAAACAGCTTCTCAGTTAAATTCTTGATTACTTAACACCTTTTAATGTCAGTAAAGTTAGAAATCTTTGATTACATTGTTGATAAGGGCAGTGTTGTGGATATAAACACAGTAACTGATTGATGTCACATTCATTTTAATAGAACTAATTTTTTTCCATGGATACTTTGCCCTTATTTCTATATGATATCTTTTTGCTTCAAGGGTTCCCATGATTTTATTTGAGCATTTAAATTCTAAATTTTATAGACTTATTTTGTGAATGCTTCCTAAATGTGCTGAAGGTTTCTTTATAAAGAAACTTTTACAAAGAACTCCTGTGTAGTTGTAAAGAACTGTGAAGTTCTTCCATGCTATGTAAATGTTTTATTAAAAGTAGTTGATTTTTATTTCTAGAAGCAGCTAATTGTTAATTAAGGAGACAATACAGATATATTTGTGCAACACATTTAGCAGTTTGAGATGATCAAAACATTCAAATCTGGTTTCTGAAAAAATATGCATTATTAGTGTAGAGTACAAAACTGGAAAACTACCAAGTGAATCCCCTAAAGAGTTTGATTACTTATCTAACAGGTTTAATGAGGAGCCTCACTCTTCGTTTGTGTGATTTTTCTGCTATTTGCATTTCTTTTTATAGAACACAAAGCTTCATGTCAAGTACAAGAACCTAGTGTAATTAAAGAGAATACTAAATTTTCATATTAACCTCAATTTCCAAAAGATAAATACCTTGACATCCTGAACTTACATCTGTGAAGAGAGTATGTCAATTAAGTGATAATGATTCTAGGTTTAATTATGACACCAACATTGAAAACTAAGCTATTCATTTTCTAATGATTTCTCCTACAAACTTTGTTAAAAGCAGCTTATAATTCCATAAATAGTGTATTTATCACTATTTTGTGTGGACCTCATGAGAGCCACTTGTATTTTGTATAACAGTTGTAGTTTAACATTTTATAAAACAAATGTAGATCTTGGATTCTGTCACCCAGGCTGGAGAGCAGTGGCACAATCACAGCTCACTGCAGCCTGATGTCCTGGGCTCAAGTGATCCTCTTGCTTCGGCCTCCCAAGTAGCTGGGACGACAGGCGTGCACCACTGTACCTGGCCCCTATTTTGCATTCTGATTGTTGAGATACCATGTTAGTGATTATAATAGTTTCCTATGGCTGCTGTAGTAAAATACCACAAATTTAGTGGATTAAAACAATATATATCTATTCTCTCACAGTTCTCAAGGTCAGAAGCCCCAAATCAGTTTTACTGGCTAAAATCAGGTTCCTAGTTCCTTTTAGAACTCCAGGGGAGAATTCTTTCATTGCCTCTTCCATCTTCTGGTGGTTGCCAGCATTAAAGAATGCTTGTGGCTGCTTCATTCCAGTCCCTGCTTCTATCATCACATTGGTTTTTTTCTGTAGTATCTACCCTCTGACTCCTCCTCATAATGACACTTCTGATTACATCATTGGTCCTGCCTGGATAATCCAGGATAATCTCCCAATCTCAAAATCCTTAATCACATTTGCAAAGTCCCTTTTGCCATAAGAAGTAACATATTCATAGGTTCCAGGGATTAGGATGTGGACATTTTAGGGGCCTTTGTTCAGTATACCACAGTAATCCTCTCAAATTCACATTGTTGATCTCAAAAAGTTCATGCTATGGATTTAATATTTACTCTGATAGTGGTATTTTTTATTTCCTTCCTGTTACTCACTTCTTCATGTCTCCCAAACTCACATGCTTCGTTTAAGTCTCTGATTGAAAACACTGAATTTGAGATCGTTTTCTGCAGATTACCATTTACTACATCCTCCTTGTATTGATCCATTTATAACTTCAATTCTTAGTATGGTAAATATTTTTTAATTTTATTGTAGTAAGAACCCTTAACATGAGATCTACTTTCAACAAATGTTTAAGTGTACACTACATTATTGTTGACTATAGATACAGTGTTGTGCAGTGGATCTCTAGAGCTTATTCATCTTGCTTAACTGAAACTTTGTGCCTGCTGATTAGTAACTTTTGATTCTACTAACACGTGTGAAATCGTGCAGTATGCGCCTTTCTGTGACTGGGTTGTTTCACTTAGCATAATGTTTTCAAGGTTCATCTATGTTGTAGTATATTGAAGAATTTCCTTTCTTAAGGCTGAATAATATTCCATTATATGTATATATCACATTTTCTTTATTCATCTGTCAGTAGACATTTAGGTTGTTTCTATACCTTGGCTATTGTGAATACTGTTGTAACGAACATAGGAATGCTAATATTTCTTCAAGATCCTGGCTTCAATTCTTTTGTATAAATGCCCAGAAGTAAGATTGTTGGATCATATGATAGTTCTATATTTAATTTTTTGAGGAACCTCCATACTGTTTTCCATAGTGGCTGCACCATTTTGCATTCCCACCAACAGTGTGCAAGGGTTCCAATTTGTCCACATCCTCACAAACACTTGTCTTTGTATTTTTGATGTCTGTTATCAAAAATAATAGTCATGTGAAGTGATACTTTATTGTGGTTTTGATTTACATTTCCCTGAAAACTAACCATTGAACATTTTTCCATATACTTGTTGGCTATTTGTATGTCTTCTTTGGAGAAATGTTTATTCAAGTCCTTAGCCCATTTTTTAATTGGGCTATTAGTTATTTTATAGTACTGTTGAGTTGTAAGAATTCCTTACACATATATATATATATATTTTTTTTTTTTTTTTTCTTTCTTTCCTTCTTTTTTGAGACAGTCTTGCTCTGTCACCCTGGCTAGAGTACAGTGGCGTCATCATAGCTCACTGCAACCTCCAACTCCTGGGTTCAAGCAATCCTCCTGCTTCAGTCCCCCAAGTAGCTGGGACTATAGGCGCTCACCACCACACCTGGCTAATTTTACTATTTTTTGTAGCGACTGGGGTGTCGCTCTTGGTCAGGCTAGTCTCAAACTCCTGGCCTCACTCAGTCCTCCTGTCTCAGCCTCCCAGAGGTTTAGGATTACAGGTGTTAGCCACCAAGCCCGAAGGCTTATATATTTTAGAGATTAACTCCTTATCAAGTGTAGGTTTGCAAAAATTTTCTCCCATTCTGTAGGTTGTCTTTTCACTGTCGATTGTTTCCTTCGCTGTGCAGAGCTTTTAGTTTGATATTTTTGGGGTTTTCTTTTTTTTTGA
Organism: Lemur catta; assembly: GCF_020740605.2. Lineage (NCBI taxonomy): Eukaryota > Metazoa > Chordata > Mammalia > Primates > Lemuridae > Lemur > Lemur catta. The sequence continues at coordinate 33,854,172 of NC_059135.1, read as the reverse complement.
GATGGGGTCTCACTATATTTCCCAGGCTGGTCTTGAACTCCTGGTTCAAATGATCTTCCTGCCTCAAATGATCTTCCTTCCTCCTGAATATCTGGGATTATAGGCTTGTGCCACTGCACCCTGTAGTGTCTATCTTTTAAGTCTTTGATCCATTTTGAGTTGATTTTTGTGTATGGTGTAAGACAGGGATCCAGTTTCATGCTTTTGCATATGGATATCCAGTTTTCCCAGCACCTGGTATTCAAGAGACTATCCTTTCCCCATTGTGTATTCTTGGCACCCTTGTCCAAGATCAGTTAACTGTGTACGCATGGATTTCTTTCTGGACGATATGATCCTTTAGTTGATGCATAAAACTTACTCAAGTGACATTGCTTACCAGTTTGTGAAAGACAGTAAGAGAGATGGAAGAAAAGGGGGTGGAAGAATGTTTTCTAAGCCTCTTTGTATATCAGAAAACAAAGGGAGAGTTTAAAACTATAGATTTCTGGGCTCCACCTTTGGAAACTGATTTGAGAATGGGAGGGTCTGAATCTGGGTTTTATTATAAAAACTTCCCAGGTGACTCTGATATGCTATCAGTTCTAGAAATCACCGGGAAATTTAGAATATAAGATAAAAGGTACACTTTCTTCAAACCAGTAAATAATAATTGTTGCCAGTTTTTTCCCTGGGGGAGATAAATCTAGCAGTAGTAAGAACATTGACCACGAAGGAAGGTTCCTAAGGGAACGAGTGAGTTTGTCATCATCTCCCCTCTCCCATTGTTGCAGCGGTCGCTGGAGGAAACATGGAACAAAATGGGGAAAGAGAGTAACTTTGCAGCTGATCTGCTGCCCCTAACCAGTTTTGTTGCCAGAGTTGGCAGAAATTAGCTTATTTTGTTTTTTAAATGTGGGAGCTTTTTGAAACATGCTGAACACCACTTGATGGAATCAAAAGCCGTGTTTTATAATGAGACTAATACTGCTTGTGAGGACCTTTAACCAAAGCATTAACATTGAGGGTAACCCTTTTGTATTTTGGTTTGATTCAATTGAGGGAAATCAAGTAAGTTCTGACAGGTCTGTAATGTTTTAATAGTTTACAAAGTGAGGAGGTTGCCATGTCAGAATTTCCAAACATATCTCCAGTGGATATGGGTGGATGTAGAGGAGATTGGTTTTTCTTTTCTCAAGAAATAAGTCCCATACCAGCTGTTCTGGGGGCTTCAGGGCAGTGGTCCCCAATCTTTTTGGCACCAGGGATCGGTTTCATGGAAGACAATTTTTCCACAGAGCGAGAGTGGGGAGTGGGGTGTTGTGGATGGAGGGGAGGTGATGCGGCACTCAGGTGGTGATACGTGGCCATTTCCTAACAGGCCACGGACCGGTACTGGGCTGTGGCCCAGGGGTTGGGAACTGCAGCTTTAGGGCACTGAAGGATAGTAATTTATTTATTTTTATTTATTTATTTTTGAGACAGAGCCTCACTCTGTTGCCTGGACTAGAGTGCTGTGGTGTCAGCCTAGCTCACAGCAACCTCAGACTCTTGGGCTTAAGCAATCCTCCTGCCTCAGCCTCCTGAGTAGCTGGGACTACAGGCATGTGCCACCATGCCCGGCTAATTTTTTTCTATATATATTTTTAGCCATCCAGATCATTTCTTTCTATTTTTAGTAGAGACGGGATCTCGCTCTTGCTCAGGCTGGTCTCGAACTCCTGACCTTGAGCGATCCACCCGCCTCGGCCTCCCAGAGTGCTAGGATTACAGGCGTGAGCCACCTCGCCTGGTCAATTTTTTTGCCATCAGGTTTGTACAGTCTTGTTTAGCATATTCTAGACTGAAGAGGATATTTATCTGTTTGGGGCAGTCTAGGGTTTGCTTTATTTTGGGACTGAATCTAAAATAAGTTTGGCAACTTCTTAGCACAACTATTATAAAAAGGCTTAGTCGTGCTGCTGTTATTTAGCAAATCCCAAGGAGACAATAAGAAAACATGTTTAAGAGCTAGAAAAGAAACCTTAAAGATCGTTGAGTCTCCCTTTTCTTGTCTTCTCATTTGGCAGATTTAAAAATAAAACAGAAACACCAGCAAACCAAGGCCGCAGAAGTTAAATGTCCAGAATTCCCACAGTTAGATAGCTGCAGAGCTGGGGCCTCAAATCCCTGAAAAGCATGGAAGTTAATGTAGAGGAGATACAGCCAAGGAGAAAAGGTAATCTGGTCCTGAGAAGCCAGCATCCCCTCCCATGTGACTTCTCAGTATACCAGTATTATAAAGATGCAGCATCAGGTAATCTCAAGTTTTAAAACACCCAAGTTAAGTTGCATTTTAGCTAGATCCTATGATCCCAACAGTAAAAGATGAGATTATTTACTTGGACCCAAAAGTGTTTCTTGGGGCCAGAGCTTAACATTTAGTCATTGTCTGAGTCTCTGGGAATAAGTCAGAATTTGGGAGTTGTGTGGAATCTTTTCCTCTGTTAGAGTATTTAGTACAGCAGCATGTAGTACACTAACTACTAGGGATGGCTGGGGACTTCCAAAACTCCTGATTTATTTCCAGGGCATATCTTAATGACTACTGTGATTTTGGCTGATTATAAAACAGCCCCTTTTCCTGCTTACAATTCTAAATTAAAAATAGGCCAGCCATCAACTGGCTAAAATCCCATCTGCCTTTAGCTTTCACTAGCTAATTTACAAGTATGCCAGAAACTTCACAATGTACCCATTATTCTCCAAGACTTCCTGTACAGGCTAGCACTAACCTGATGATGTCTTAAGTTGGACCCAGGTGTGCTTGTTTGATTCAGAATTCCACATTGCAGCTGTTACTACTTGACCCTTGCCCTCTCTTTTTTTGCATCAAGAGATTTGATATAAAATATGAAATTTCAAATCATTATCCTACAAAAATTTAGTCTGTGATAATCTAGATCCAGCTGAGTTAATAAATCAAGAAATTGTAAACAATGCAGATGACATATTTTGTGAATGGTTTCTCTTAAAAGGAGCTTTTTGGCCAGGTGTGGTGTCTCACGCCTGCAATCCCAACACTTTGGAAGGCTGAGGCGGGAGGATCTCTTGAGGCCAGGAGTTCAAGACCAGCCTGAGCAACATACCAAGACTCTCATCTCTGCAAAAAATAGAAAAACTAGCCAGGCATGGTGGTGTGTACCTGTAGTCCCAGCTACTCAGGAGGCTAAAGGAGGATTGCTTGAGCCCAGGAGTTTGAGGTTGCAGTGGGCTATGATGCCACTGCCCTCTAGCCCAGGCAACAGAGGGAGACCCTGTCTCAAAAAAAAAAAAAAGAAAAGAAAAGAAAAGAAAAAAAGGAGCAGCTTTTCCCTTGATAGAAATATATATTTACATCTGTCTATATAGGTAAGTAAATGAACCATTTTAAAGACTGCATTTATGATCTTGGGAGCAAATTATAACACAAAATAAATTTTAGATAATAGCTATGTAAACAGCACAGCTTTTTGGAGGCTAGAACTGAGACTACTGGAGAAGAAATAAAATGTGATATATGTGACTTCAAAAAGAAAATAAGTTATGAAAATGTGCATCTTTATATGTTTTAAATTTTTCTCAGTAAATTTGCAATATCTTAAAATTTATAGTTTTTAATTCTTCATTTAAAGTTGCTTTATGAAAATTCTATTCCTATAAATTACAAAATTTCACTGAATAACATACAAGGTATATTTTATAATATAATAATGGCTTATATTAATATCTTATGACTAGAGATAAAGAGGCTGTAAGTCTTGGCAGGAACCTCTATTAAAACGTCCCTTTTGCTTATTTACATTAATAAGTTTTTTTCTAAGCTGTATTCACAACCTTTCCATTTAGCAATCAATGAAGATTTTCCTTTAGTGCTGTATTTGTGTACAGTTGTCACCTGGTAACTGTGGGAGATTGGTTCCAGGACCCTCTGAGGATACCAGCGTCCACGGATGCTTAAGTCGTTATATTAATATAAAATGGTGTAGTATTTGCATATCACCTATGCACATCCTCCTATACTTTAAGTCATCTCTAGATTGCTTATAATACCTAATACAATGTAAATGCTATATAAATGTTACCAAAAGTTCACATTTGTCCCCGAGGCTACATCAAAAGAATGAGGACAAGTTACTTAAGGAGAAGGAAAGGGAAGTTTATTAATTTGCCAGCAAATGAGAAGGATGGCAGACTCTCATCTTAAGGTACCAACATTTTCCCTATAAACAGAAATACAGAGCTTTTAAAGGGAGTTTTCAGCTTGGGGGTTATTGCTGTTTAACCATAGTTGATGGCCCCATTGATGCCATCTCCAGTGAAAACAATTGCGTGACCTCTGCCCAGACAATTCCATTGAGCCATCTCCTGTGGTACAAAGAACAAAGGACACTCCCCTGCCCCTCTGAATGACTGGCCTTGGGCAGGGATGCAAGTTTTAATTCCCAGAAAGAGTTGGGGGGTGTTAAATAGACAACTTGTAAAACATTTTTACCCTATTTCAGGCCATTCACTCTGTTACATAAATAGTTGTTATACTGTATTGTTTAGGGAATAATGACAAGGGAAAAAGTCTGTACATGTTCTGTACAGATGGGACATCCATTTTTTTTCCCAAATATTTTCAATCCACGCTTGGTTGAATTCATGGATGCAGCACCCATGGATACAGTGGGCCAATTGTACTGTTATTTTGAACATCTGAACATAGTTAAATGTGTTAATGCAACAGGATTTAAAATAACTAATGATAATTTGGGGGAATTGGGAGGAAAGATATTTTTCAAGCATTGCTTCAGGCAGGGGGAATGTAGTATGGTGCATGGCAAAATGATCTTGTTAGTTGTGTAGGAATTATGGATGGAATGAAAGGGATTTGCTATTCCTGAATATGATGTCAACCCATCTCTTAAAAAAAAATAGGAGAGGCTTAAGGTGGAAAAACTCAAATTGTTTTTCCTCCTTTCTCATGTCATATAATAATAATCAATATAGATGACTTTGGTGACCAAATGTGTGGGAATTTCTCCCCACACACCAAGCAAACAATTAATTTTGTAGCAGACATTAGCTGGGTATTTTATCTTATTATTATTATTGGGTTATTTTTTTTTTTGAGACAGAGTCTCACTATGTCACTGAGGCTGGAGTAAAGTGGCATGATCATAGCTCACTGCAGCCTTGAACTCCTGGGCTCACGTGATCCTCCTGCCTCAGCTCCTGAGTTGTTGGGACTATAGGTGCATGAGATTATGCCTGGCTAATTTTTAAATTTTCTGTAGAAATGAGGTCTCAAGTTCTGGCTGTGTTGCCCAGGCTAGTCTATTTTTATCACCAGATAATATAGCTAGCTGCATTCGTACTAGGAAAGGAGGGTCTAGAGAGACTATAGGAATTCAACCAACTTGAGCAATCAACCTGTTGTGCAGCCTTAGTTTTACGAGGAGGCCCTGTGGCTAAAATAGCCCCTGACACACCCCTGGCAGCCTCTACCCTGGGAAGAGCTATAGCTTCATTACCATAGCTTCATTACCTGTGTGCTAGCATGTGGAACTAACCACCCGTGCATAAGGGAAACCACACCCCTACAGGTGATGACATAGCGTGTTCTTTCTCTACCATCCATAGAAACCCCATGCCACTTTCCCTCAGGGAGACATGCTTTGGGGAATATTCCCAGTGCTCTCCTCACTTGCTGCTGGGGAATATTCCCAGTGCTCTCCTCACTTGCTGCTGGGGAATATTCCCAGTGCTCTCCTCACTTGCTGCAAGTGATTAAAACTCCTACTGATCAAGTCTGGCATTCTCGTTCTCATTCTCATGGGGAGTTGTTTGTTACTCACTAGGTGAATGAGCATCGATCTTTTGAGTAACAAATCTGTTAACCCTAGTTTTGCACAACCCACCTCTATCAGACCCTTAGGAATTTTGAGTATAAGGTTTTTAGAGTGTGACTTTCTGGCCCAACAAATCCAAGGCGTCATTTCCTCTGCCAATTCTCAGATTCCACTGATTTGCAAGTAAAGATTCAAAGGCTCCCCAATACCCTAGAGCTCATTATATACAACACACATGTCGAAATAAAAATCATTCCTCAGGTAGAATCAGAATGGAGCATGAAAAAGGGCCAAGATGGGTGGCTTAGAAATGTAGTCGTGATGGTGAAAGGGAGAGCTTCAGAGGTGAGATCTCTTTGAACTTCTGCTGCCCTCTTTTCTCCTTGAGGTGAGGCATGTCCTAGAAACCAAAACTCCTTTCCCCGAAAGCAACCCATGAAAAAAATGTAGAAAAGTCACTCTTTAACCTACCTCCCCTGAAGGAAGATCATAAGACCCTCATTCCAGAGGGCTTCTGCCCCATACTTAGGGGAATGAATGGTACACAGGGAGGCCAAGAAGAATCTGAATAGACGAGTCTTGCTAAATTCCTCTCAATTTATTACCATCAGTGTTATGGTCTGAGATTCGAGAAATGACCACCTAAAGACCGAATTGAGCCAAATTGGGAGTCTTTATTAGCTGGCCAGCGACTACCCTCTGCACTGCCAAAAGCGGTAGCACAGAGAGCAGCCCCAAGCCAAAAAACCAAGGAGGTTTTATACTAACTTGAGTTAGGACTACATGACTTCTAACACAAGGATTGGGATAGCATTACATCATATTTTCCATTATTGCAGGGGCCCAGGACCAGCCTCGGACCACCTGTTTCAATAACAGTCTTTAAGCAAGCAAGTTCACAGAAGCAGAAAGCATTAGTCTTAGTCAAAGTACATTCTTTTGTAGATTGTGCAACCTAAATGGTCCTAGTAAAATTTAACTACATCTACACAATGTGGTTATACAGATGGAAGCAATTAAAACAATCAGTTACAGGTTACCCACAAATTTTCTATTGTCTCAAGGAACAACTCTGTTCTCACAGGTGAAGGGCAGGCTGAATGTTAAAGTTTTTCTCCGGGGGTCCTTTACAATCGGATCATACCGTTTTTGTCCAATCATGTTTCTCCACAACTATGCACTTCTTTCATCAGACTTAGCATAAAAATATAATATAATTTTCCCTGGGTCTTTGGGTTTTTATTTCTGAAGCTCCTGTGTCATTGAAACCAAGCAGGGACCCCTCTGAGGGGACTACTGGCCCCCCAAAGCATGGAAATAAAGGAAAATCTTGAGTCCCTTCAGGGGACGTTGTGACACCTGGCTAGCCTTGACAAGTGAATGGGCAACCTGACTGGAACAGTGGCCCTCCAAGCAAGCCAGAGTCAGGAGGTGTTTGGGTTCCCTCTGGAAACTAAAAGGTGACATCCTAACATGCTCTTGACTTGTTTCACAGAAACCCCCACGGGATGGAAAATGCAGATAAGGCGGAACTGAGGAATTGAACTCTGACCTGCTAGTCTTTGTTCCAATTTCTCCCTAGGGCCTGTCACACCCATCTTAACCTTCCTTTCTGCTCTGAATCCACCTATGCCCCTCTCTACTTCAGGATATCTCCACCTTTTTGGGCCATGCCTGCCTGAAATTATCCTTGCCTTTAAAATCCCCCAACTTCTAAGACACCCAGGAGTGAGAGTTTTGAGGCCCTGAGAGTAAAGCCCCTTTCTGCTTCCACAACTCTGGGCTTCAATGTTTGGCTTGGCCGTACCCGGCAAGTGGGACCCCAGTTTGGTTTGGTAACATCATGGAAAACTTTGTTAAATAAATTCGTTAAGCTTTTCTCTTGCTAATCTGCCTTTTGTTGCAGAGGTGTCAGCCTTGGCACTTGTACTGGGTGAAGAAAAGATACTGTCTTTTTGCCCCAAAACCACAAACACACGCTATTATCAGAAGCTGTATTTTATCAAATATCATTTGCTCAGGGAAGCCTTCTCTGACCTTGAGTAGCTTAGGTTCTGTTATACACTCTCCTAGCAAACTTTGCTTCCCTGTAAGAGTATTTCCATCAACTGCAATGGCAAACTTATTTGTATAATTACTCACTTCCTATTTCTCTCCTCTGCTGGCCTGTTGATTCCATAAGGGCAAGACTGTGTCTGGCAGAGCCAGTAACTATTTGTTCAATAAGCGAATGGACGAGAGAGTGAACTACATCCTGTCACAGGGATTCTGTTTCTGGATGAGGCCTTTATCCCTGAGAAGAGCCTGAGCATTGAAAACTAAAAAGCATTCTTAAGATAATATCTTCCCTCCTCTATCTTTTGTTAAGGATCTCTGCCTTATTGGATCTGTGCCCGTGGTGACTGTAGCATGGCCTTCTGCAGACACTTTCCCAGCTTGATTTGTTCTCGGCTGCTTGGCATCCGGTCTCGTGTCTCTGCAGACCCTGCAAACTACCTAATATACTCAGCAAAATGTCCAAACCGCAAGGGGGTTTTGCTTCTTGGAAGTAAACCTCAGAGAAGGCCACTATTTGCAGTAAACATGTGTCATGTCTTCTGGCTGACTGGCATCTTTTAAGTGTGTGTGCTATGATTGGGGAATCATGAGCCCAGAACCCAGAGTACTCATGTTCTGCATATTCTGCAGAACCAAGATATTCCCAAGCTAGAGCACAGGCTCCCCTGTGTGAGGTTTGGATTCACAGGTAGGTCATAAGTAGAAGAAAGCTGCACAAAAGACCATTTTGCTGGCAAGGTGTCAGCAGAAACATCTGGGTTTTGGGTGGTGGTGGGGTGCAAGGTCCTACAAAAAATTGCAGTTGTAGACTAGAAAGTTGGATTCCTGGCAGCAGTGCTTAGCGCAGCCAATAGGCTTGTTCTCTTGCGTAGGTTTGCATATTGTTCCTGGAAGCTTGGCATTGAGTTTTGGTTATCTAGCCTTTCCAACAATTCTGTGAATTCCCTAATAAATATTTTAAAATTAAGATACCCTTTACAAGATAGTAACATGTACCTATCTTGATGTACAGTTTAGTGAGGTTTAACAATTGTATATATGAGTGTTACTTTCAACTAGATAAAGATATAAAACATTTCTATCATCCCAGAAAGTTCCCTTGTCTGCCTTTACAGTCAATCAACCCCCCACAGCCAGTCACTATTCTGATTTCCATCACTATAGATTAGTTTTACCTCTCAAATTTGTAAACTTATGTCTCTTACCAAATTTGAGATGTTTTAACCATTGTTCTTTGAGTACTTTTTCAGCCCCATTTTCTTTCTCCAATCCTTCCACCATAACTCTAATGACATGAATATTAGATCTTGTTTTATCTTGTTATCTTGCCCAAGGTCCTGAGGGTCTAGGGGGTGGGTATATGTGTGTGTGTGTGTGCGTGTCTATTTTCTCGTTGTTCAGATTGGGTAATTTCTATATTCTATCTTTCAGTTCATAGATTTCTTTTGTCCCCTCCATTCTGCTGTTGAGTTTATCCACGGAGCTTTTTATTTTGGTTATTGTATTTTTGACTTCTAAAAGTTCTGTTTGGTTCTTCTCTAAATCTTCTATTTCTTTGCTGAGGTTTTCTATTTTTTCATTTGTTTCATAATTGCTTGTTGCAGTGTTTTTTATCATGAGTGCTTTAAAATCTTTTAAAGATAATTCTAACGTCCCTATCATCTCACTGTTGGCATACTTTTTTTTGTCTTTATTCATTTAGTTTGGCATCTTTCTGGTTCTTGGTGTGACGAATAATTTTCTATTGAAACCTGGGCATTTTCACATCATGAGACTCTGTATCTTATTTATACCTTCTGTGTTAGTTGGTTGTTTTCTTACACCACTCCAGCTGGGATATGGGACGTACTGTCTAGTTACTGCCAGGTGGAGGTAGAAGACCAGGCTTCCCATTCGACAACCTCTGTTGACAGCTAACGGGGGTGGTTCCTTACTACAGCTGGGCGAAGGTGGGAATGCTAGCTCTCTGTGTGGTCTCCACTGACACCCCTGTGGTAGTGGCAGTAGTGAAGTCCTGACTCTCCACCAAGCTCCTCTGACATCACCCCAGTTAGGAGAGACAGGGATGCCGCATTACTCCTGGTGGAGGGGGAAGTGCAAGCTCCCCATGTGGTCTCCACCAACACAGCAGAGTGAGAGTTGAGGGACCTGGTACTGTCCAATGGGAATGAAAGTCCCAGCTCCTTACTCATTTCTCTGTCACCACCCTGGCTAGGGTTTGGGGGCCCCTTTTTACAGCCTCTTGAGGGTGGTAATCTAGGCTACCCACTTAGCTTTGCTGGCATAGGTGGGGATGGGGCCACAGGTTTTTCTGTGGTGTTGGGCTGGGGTAGAGGGAGTATTGTCTAAACATTTGCTGTCTTATCAGGCTTTTGTTAGAGCTTTTTTTTGTCCACAACATTGGCATTTCTGGGTTGCTGGCTTCTTCAGCTCCAGGTCTGAGACATATGAGACCAAAATAAAACCAAAGAACTCACCACTTGTGGTCTTATGTTTGTTTTACACAGTATTCAGGGTTTTTAGTTGTACTTTATGGGAGGAATGTACTCCATCTCTCTGGAAGCAGAAGTCTGTATATTTTCCTTTGTGCAGTATCTGTCCAAGTCTTTTGCCCATTTATAATAAGGTGCTATGTCTTTTTATTATTGATTTATAGGAGTCATTTATATATTCATCATATGAATACTTTGTCAGATATGTTTTGCAAATATATTCTCCCAGTCTGTGGCCTGCCTTTTCATTTCTTAAAGTGTGAATATTGACTAACAGAAATTTTAAATTCTGATGAAGTCCAATTCCAGAATATCTTTTGAAATAAACTCCTTTACTGCTAAATGAGTCAGCTCTGTTGCCTATAGGTAAGAATGCTGGCGTATATAAGCCTTCCAAGAATCACCTCCACACTCACACCTTTATCTTATACATCCACTGATTTTACTTCCTTGATACTTGATACAATGATTTTAATGCTCGAGACACATTTTTGAAACTCATTTTTGCAATTGTCTCTACAAAAACTTTACAAGTCTCACTAGAAATGAGGCTCATTGTTTTGGAATTTTGCCTAATTTTCCACCTCAAACACCATCTTAGAACTTAATCATCTGTCAGACCTGGTTCTACAAACTTTGCGCTATTGCACAAATAAAATTCATTCTCAAGGAATGATAAATTGCCAACAAACGTTACTTAAATGGATGTGCTACAAGTTCTGATGGTTAGCATTTGGCCTGTTTTTCTATGTATCTACCTACTTAACATGCTTAGTTATTTTTATTTAACATGCTTAGTTATAGACTCTCCCCATTGTTAGCAACTACTTCATCTGAGTTCTCTCTGGGCATTTAGTCTTTCCATGCAGGGTACTCTGGGGCCCTTAGGAGTGAAGAGAAGGAAATCCTCTTCAGCCTTATGGCGAGGGCAACAGCCACAGTCCCTCAGCCCCAAGGGAATGGTAGTGAGGAATCAACTATAGGAAAGGCTAGGAAAATGAGACAGCTGCTCAGCTATTCCAGAATGAAAGAAATGAAAATGCATCTGGTACATTTATATTCAAATATCTAAACACCTGCTTCTGATAAAAGAAATGATTTGGAGATAGCTGTGATTTGGATTGACTGTAGCTCCATGTCCTGCTTCTATGGGTGTCCGAAGATGTCTAAAAGGCCTAGAATCTCTCCTGGAGGGTGACCCTCCATTCATCTTTCACTGAAGGGAATTGTAATGACACTGACAGACCTCTCCTCAGCCCTACAGTGATTTCCCTGGTGATAAGGTGTTAAGTGTCCATGAGACAACATTTCATTGACTAGGGTGATATTCCACCCAAAGGGGTGGGATTAACAAGTGGTTATTGAAAACTAGGATGAAAGTGCCATAGATACTATACTAAGGGGAATGGCTGAACTTCACACCCATGGCTGTGACCTTGATACTTTTTCATCATAACTTACAGGTATAAAAATTCACATGTTAGGGCCCCTAAGGAATTACCTGGTGTTATGAAAAGAACTGAATATACAACTGGCAGATAATGATCAGATTAGTCACATTTAACTCCTTAAGGATATAGAGTACAAGTTTTCTACTTTTTTTTTTTAAGAAGAGCTACTTATGTATATTTAAAATGTTCTAGAATCACTTTGTCATAATTTTTTCACTATTATAAAAATTTGTCACATAACAAAGTTAATTGTTGGAGTAAATGCTTATCAAATAAGTTTTGAGGATATGACAGACTGCTAAGTTTATTTTAGTAAAAGGCTTTTTCATAAGAAGAAATAATCCATAGGTTAAAAATAGAGAAAGGACTGGTTGCAGTGGCTCACACCTGTCATCCTAGCACTCTGGGAGGCCAAGGCAAGAGGAACCCTTGAGGTCAGGAGTTCGAGACCAGCTTGAGCAAGAGCGAGACTCTGTCTCTACTAAAAATAGACAAAAAAAAGTGATTGATATATTCCTGAGTTTTTCCTTAGTCAAATGCCAATTTCTATCTCTAATACTTTAAATCCCCTGTATATACTGACTGAATGATAAAAAAGTCTTTACCTCTTGTAGATCCTGGCATTGGGAAAAACTGTCTGACCTGAGTACAATCCCTGTGTTTCATAACTTCATAACATTTTGGGGACTCCAGAAGTAAAGATTGTTTTTACCAAAAATCCACCAACTCTTGAATATACAACTCAGGTTCATCTAAAAGTCAAAACAAAAAACATCTCTGCAAATATTGTTGATAGCTATTTCCATAGATAAGGATGAGCACAATATTCTTAAATTCCATAAGTAATGCTTCTGGGTGATAAAATTGGAATAATTCCTGTTAATCTGATCAACAATTTGTGGAGATTGGCTTACTTTAGTTATACTGTATATTTGATAATATGTAATACACATGTTATGTGTCTAAAACATATGATAAGGGTATTTGTGTTCAATAAAACAGTAGCCCAATGACAAATGACATTTTATTATTCAAATGATTTTACAATATCAACATCAATGTTAATAAAAATATATAACAGACTGAATTCATCAACAGCAAAGTCAGTTGCAATTCACTTGAAGGTTCTCACTTTTCAAAGTAAGCCTTTCGTAGATAAGTGAAAATTCTCTATTTTGTAGAATTTTAATCTGTTAAAGACTGGGGCAAGGCAAAGGCATCCCTCTCAGCAGGAGCAAGAAGGGCAGAGATGGGTCAAATACATCAGCAAACACAGGTGCTCTGAGCACTTTGCTACTCCTTCAGGACTGAAAATTCTGAGTTTTAACATTCTTCAGGATTTAGCAAGTCAAAATAAAAGCATAATTCAAATCTAAACACAGATTAAAAACTTCAGTTTCCATTTGAAGTTGATGTTTTCTCTCCTCATAGTATTTGCAATTTAAGGGAAAGAATATTAAATCTTTCTATTAAAATTTTTACATGTTGAGGTCTTGGGTTCTTTTCATATTGAATTTTAAGAGATGCTGCTTTGCTTTCTGTTTTTCTAGGCTATTAGGAGCAAGAATGTTCAAGCTCAATGAAAAGCAAAGATATACAATAAAGATTTTTTTTGAAGAACATTTTAACATATATGGTGGCTTGCTTCACATATGTATGCTACAGTTAAAGACAAAATATGGATTAATTCTTATATTCAGGAAATAGGTATTTACTTTCACTAATCAGCTGTGTGTGTGTGTGTGTGTGTGTGTGTGTGTGAAAGAGAGAGAGAGAGATTAATTTTCAGTTTAAGTAAGACTAATTTCCTGAGAACTCTCTAATTGGGTAAAATACTGGTATTCAGTCTTCCTTACCAGGAATTGTAAGAAAAGCATACTTTGTACATTCATGAGAAAATGAAGTAGATTATTGCTTAATAACCCAATGGAACATCTGCTTAAACGGATGTTTTAGTTGAGAGAAGTGTAAACATGATTCTAAATGTATAAATATATTGGTTATTCTTCCTTGTCTGGGAGGTTGCACCAAAGTTTTTACATAGATTAGAGGAAAAGCTGAGTCTGGGAAAATTCAAAAATATTATATAAATGCAGATAAAGTAATACAATAAAGTCAGTTGGCAACTATTTTAATAATTATGTACAGGGCCTTCCATTGTGTCGCCTTGTGACTCACATGCAAGTGACCTGAGTCACTCCATCTTCCTGATCAAACTGTCCGTCGTCTAATTCCCGGAGGACACTGTCGCTGCTGCTGAACCCCGAGAAGCTGCTGTACTGTGCTGGCCTCCCCTCCTTTGTCCAGCATTCTCTGGAAGGAGAGAGGAGGCACTCCTCAGGCGGGGCTCTGCTTTCTATAGGCTGTGACGCTGCTGTGTCCAATCCGATGCTCCTGCTGGTGACTTTGTTCCTGTCTTCACCTTTTACATGCTGGCTGGCTTTCCTCTGAAACACAAGAGATTGGCAACCAGGATTTTAAAAGATAGGTGTTTCCTGTCCCTCCACTCTAGCACATGCTGCTTCTCTACCTCCTGCACTGTCCTTTCCACACTCTTCAAATCCTGCTTATCTTCAAGGACCAGCTTGGAGCCCCCCTGCACATCCCCCTCTCCCCCTAAGTTCAAATGAGCTCCCCTCTCCCACCTGGCACATCGTTTTCACTGGCAGGTAGGTTGTGGACCCTCAATGACATCTCTAAGCAGAGATATGTGTTGAAATCATACTTTAGGGGAACAAAACAAGGCAGAATTACAAATGCATTTTTCTTCTTGGTGTTAGTTGGGATCTAAAGGCAGAAAAAGTGCTTCAGTGGCCACCTATACCCATTTCACTTAGGCACAGGCTGCATAGGTCACGGGTAATTTAGACCGAGTTTATTTTGAATGAGTGCCCGGAATGCCTTCCTGGGTCAAGCGGATACTTCCTTTGTTCTGCTGCAAACTGCTTTTGCCTGACGCTGTTAATGCTCAGCAATCTGGTGCAGCTCATTTAGACTATCTGATAAACTGTGGATGTTTTTGCTAATAAATATTTACTGAGGGCAGAGAATGTCCTTGGTGCAATCTGGATAAAGAGGACATGGTCTCTGCCAAGAAAATTTAAGTTGAATTAAGATATCCAGCTGGGCGCAGTGGCTCATGCCTGTAATCCCAGCTACTTAGTTGGGAGGCTGAGGGGGGAGGATCTCCTGAGCACGGGAGTTTAAGGCCAGCCTGTGCAACACAGTGAGATCTTGTCTCTTAAAAGAAAAAAAAAAATCTAAGAAAAAATAAGCTAAGTTAATGAAGGGAAAGTTCAACAAGGAGAATTAGCAGCTCAACATGTGGATGTTCAGACTCCTGATAAGATTTCATTGAAAGGGCTTATTTAATACTGGTAACAGGACAGATTATATTCATATACTCTAGGCATGTAAAACTGAACATGGATTTTTTTTGTTTGTTTTTCTTCAACAATTTCAAAAGTCCATGAATGAACATAGATTTAAAGATAAATTTAAAAATCACAGTAATTTCCTAGTTTACAAAAGGCTTATTCATTGAAAGTTCATTTATATGTTAGTTGGGAACTAAGATTATATTTTCCTAAAAATATAATCTAAATATAAAAATAGAATCTATAATATAATTTTAGTGAGAGTAAAATTATAGCAAAAATTATAAA
Source organism: Lemur catta (assembly GCF_020740605.2). Classification (NCBI taxonomy): domain Eukaryota; kingdom Metazoa; phylum Chordata; class Mammalia; order Primates; family Lemuridae; genus Lemur; species Lemur catta. Next base: position 33,838,672 of record NC_059135.1, on the reverse strand, counting down.
ACTCTTAGCAAAAACACAGAGGTCAGATACCGAGGCTGCTCTTACTAAAGTTTGTTAATCCAAACGTTTGTTGAACTGTAGTGTATAAAATACAAAAGTATCTCCTACTGGTTTTCATGGCAGATACACAAAGCAAACAAACAGCTTTATTAAATTGGATTTCGTGGGCTACTGTGGAACGTACTGTTTATGACACTGTGAAGGAGGGAGGATGGCTTGAGCCCAGGAATCCGTATAGGGTGACGCAGCCCTGGAGCGTCGCATAGGAAGCAGTGTACCAACTGCTCTTGGCCAAGTAACTGGAGTCCTTGGACAAGTTTAAGGGAAAAAGTCTACAGTGGGTCCTTCCTCAACAAAGGCCCACCTTTGTGGTCGGTCCCAAGTCAGACACAGTTTGGTGGTGGTCACATTTTCCCTTAGTACCCTTGTATTCATCAAACGCAAATATCAGATCTTTAATCCTTTTCCTGTTTATTCACAGTCACCAAACTTATTGAAGTTAGCACAGCAGTGGAACCTGACAGGTTTACTCTCAGATAAGGTACAGGATTTGAGGACGCCACCTTCTTCCTTGCAGTGGGACCCTGGTAAGTGAGGACATAGTCTTTTGGCTTCAGATGGGGCTGATAAGCACAGCCGGATTGAGCTCCTTCCTCAAGCCTGGCTAGTGGCTCCCTTTCCCACACGGGTAAGGAAGCGTTGGCTCCTGAATGACACTCTCAGTGCTCTCAACGTGGACTGAGTCAAAATGGCAAGGCGACAGTGCCTGGGTGCATTTGGCTGCCTGGATCTTTCCTCACCAGCACTAGGGCCAAAGGTAAATTTTGCAATAAATTCCTTATTGTATCCTAGCTAATAGACAACAGCTCTCACATACTCAATGAGGATTTTCTTACTAAAAATTGGATACTGTTCAGAATAATAAGATATAGTAATTCACTTTTACATAAGCATTAGTAAATAAACAGCCACCAAATATAAATATAAATTTCAAATGTTAGAAGATGACAAATCCTTAACGCTGTACCTCTAAGATTTCAGAACACAGACTTTTTTCTGTTTTACCATGTGACTGTTAAGTTTAATAAATATAACTTCAGCAATGACATCATCTCTCCTACCCCCACCTCATCTCACACGAAATAATAACTTTTTCAACAAACCAAATTGAAATGTTCTTATAACTTAGAGTGTAGGAGTCTAGAGTCCAACTAGCCCCTCTAGGTCATCTATTTCAATCCTCTTATTCTACAGAGGTGAGATCCAGTCCTAGCAAGAAGATAGGATTTGTCCAAGGTCATGGAATGGCTGGTCCTAAACAGTACCCTGAATCCATTACCTTATTCTTTTCACATTATTATTACTCACACTTGCAAAAAATAAGTAGATTTGTGTGTTTTCTAAATAATATTTTCCTTAAATTATAAAAATAATAAATAATAATAAACTCTTCCTCTACCCTCCTAGGTTCAGTAGTTGAGGCCTATGAATTAAACTGAAAAAAGACAGGTTAACAGGAAAAAAGGTTAATTTTGTAGGCACACAGGCTCTTCACAGAAAAGAAGTGAAAATCCAAAGAGGTGGTTTGGTGTAGAAGACCTGGGAGCTTATACATCATTTTAACAAAGGGTGACAATTGTGACTAGACAAGGGAAAGGGAGTTTGGGATTCTGGGGAAATAAATTGTGGGAAGGTAAATATATGGGGTAAATTAATGGAAGATTAGGCTTATTATTTTAGTAAGTTCTGTTTTTGCATACTCAAGTCAGTGTAAATTGTCTCCGGTGATTAAGAATCTTCTCCTCTTTGTGGTATGGGCGGGGGAGACCCTTTTACAAATAGAAATTTATGTTACTTTTATAAAGTGAAATTTATGCCCTGTTTTTTGTCAAAAAGGTAGAAGGCAGGGAGTTCCTCCTGTGTCTGCTGTTTATTTTCTTTTTCTTTTTTTTTTTTTTTTGAGACAGAGTCTTAACTCTGTTGCCCTGGCTAAAGTGCAGTGGGGTCATCATAGCTCACAGCAATCTCAAACTCCCAGGCTCAAGTGATCCTCCTGCCTCAGCCTCCCAAGTAGCTGGGACTACAGGTGTGTGCCACGATGCCTGGCTAATTTTTCTATTTTTTATAGAGACAGGGTCTTACTCTTGCTCAGGCTGGTCTCGAATTCCCGACCTCAAGTGACCCTCCCGCCTCAGCCTCCCAGAGTGCTAGGATTACAGGAGTGAGCCACCGCGCCCAGCCTTGCTGTTTCTTAATTGCCTTCAGTTCAAAATAATCCTCATGCCAAAATGGCAAATTTTGGGGTGGCATAATCTAATCCCCTCCTCTCATGTTGCCTCATTGCTGGTACATTTCCCTCCTTACATGTTGGTTCAGGAGACTGTTTCCACATTAAGTCCACATTTCCTCATCTGTCTTCACCGCTTGGAATTATGATGAGAGTTTAAAGATTAAATGCTTCGACATAACATTCAGCTCAGAAAGCATCAATTTTACTCACATCTGGTGTTTGAGCAGCTGAATTCCACATAACCGGCCTCTGAAGGAACACGACCTGCTTGGTGGCCAAATTCCCTTCACTGCAAATTAAAACAATACCGTTTAGTACTTGTGAATTCGCAATTCTCTATATTTCACACTTGGCTAGAATGCTCCACATGTATCCTTTGTAAAATAATCTGAACAAAAATTAATTATACAATATAATTTTATTTAAGTAACAGCTGGAAAAATAAGAAAAAAAAACCCCTAAAAATTGAATATGGTCATTACAAAAGAAAACAATTTCAATGTTTAAAATGCTTGTGATTTCACCATGCTACCTATTTTCGTCTCTTTGCTTCCCTTCTTGGTCTTTACCAACTTGTGTATTTTTGCATATTTATATTTCTGTTTCTGTGCTTTTTACTGAACACCTTTTTCTTTGTTTTTACATTGTAATCATATTTTTAATGACTGCATAATGGCTCAGAGAATTAAGATACCAAACGTACTAAGCCTTTCCTTTATTATTGGGAAACTAGGTTGTTTCCAGTTTCTTGCTAATTATAAATAATGCTGTTAATAAAAATATGTGTAGTCTTCCTTTTATGAATTATTTCTTTGACATAAATGTTCAGGAGTGGGATTACTAGGTCAAGGGAATATGATTTAAGCTTCTTAGTATGCACTGTCAAATTTCCCTTTTAAAAAGAAGAGACCAATTTGGACTGTCACATGTGAGAAATGTTACATACATTTTCAATTGAGGGACTTCAACCACAGCTAGTTTTATTTTCAGATGCTTCTTTGTAGTCAGCTACTCAGTATTCTCCTTATTTAACCATCATCATGGCAAATTACCCCTTGCCAAAGACTACTTGGGGTTTGTATTTCTCTGAAATGCTTTTCACAGAGTCTCCATGGATTTATGGGGAGGAGTGTCTGTAGCTAATGTTGCTGAGTTACGACTTTTATTATGCAAAAAACCCCAACAAAACCTTACTATTAGCTGCATTTTATGCTTAGCTCTTTTTCTGAAAAATGAATGCAACACTGAAACTCTGGCTGGAGAGGTATATGTCAACTGCACACCACTGAAAATCCCAAACTTACTGATATCACTGAATTTTGAGAAATATCAAATCTCTCCCAAAGTGGTAACAGGATAGTGCTTCTTTTTTATTTTTATTTTTAAAAGGCTATTTCTAGTCTAATCTCACTTTAGTTTGGCCTTATCTTTGATTAGACCAAAAGACTTGGTGTGAAATATATGTTGACTTTTGGGAACAACTGAATTCATCATGAAACGTCATTCGGTACAGGGAAGGGGTTAGCATGCATACAGAACAGGCTGGTCATATGTTTGGGAGGCATGGAGTATACTGGAAAAAGCAGAGGCTTTGGAATAAAAATGTTCAAATCTGAACTCTATCATAATACCTAACAGCTGATGACGTTAGTCAAAGTCCTTAAATTCTCAGACTCAGTTTCCTATCAGGGACCTTGGGAAGAATAAATAAATCAATGTGCAGGAAGAGCCTCCCACTGTGTCTGCCTCTAGAAGGGGCACAGCAAATGCAACTGCACTTTCTCCACGAGTTTAGTGAGATGTGGGGTAGAGTTAAGGGGAAGGGAAATGCCTCAGAATCAAAAATATCTTCCAAAGAGCAAATTCAAGAAAAAGGGTATATGAGAATGGAGATTTCTGGGTAACGTTCAAGGTGTGTGAGCCAGGTAGAGAATCACATGACAGAACCAGGCCTAGAACTATCGGAAGATGAGAAGTAGGGATCAGGGTACAGTTATTCTCTTGAGTAGAACGCAGGAGCATGTCAGGGTAGGGATTGTGGGTGACCCTGTCGGGAGTTCTTCCCAACTGATTACTAGGATGGGGCAAGTCTGAATGCACTAGGATGCAAGGTCTGGCCTGGAGCAGGCCTCTGGAACTTGACCGTGCATCCCAAACACTGAGGTGCTTGTTGGTTCCAGGGTCCACTCCAGATCCGTGGATTCCCCATTTCACCACGCTCCCCAAGTGGCCCTGATGCACAGTAAATTTGGGAACCACTGCTGGAAGAGACAGACTTTGGAGTGTAGAATTCTTGGGTCCTGGGGATTACCTGGTGGTGCTTCCTACTCTCAGAAGGCATTCAGTGTTGATGTTCCTTGAATAATAAAACCCGTCAATGCTTCCTCTTGGAATGGAATGTGAAAATAAAAAGGACTCATTCTCTGGAGACATCCTTGATGTCTATTTTTTTTTTTTTTTTACCATAGTCTTCTAATGTGACATGTGTCCTTAAATGTTTTGGACAATTTTAGCCAGACAGGATACCTACAGCCATGCTGAGGACACATATATTTTGTCAGCTTTAGTTTTTTAATTCATTCTGAAGTACAGTGCCCAATTCTGGGTAGAGAACCATTGCCTGCATGTTTGAAATAGGATTCTCTCTACTAACATTCTGTTTGGTATTTAACACAATACACAGAGGCGCAAAACACACCTGCCTGGCAAAGGGGAGGGCAAACCAACCACGGCCACTTGAGTGGAACAGTGGCACACACAAACCTGTCACTCCTGTGGTGTGTAAGGGATTCACCTCTGTAAGGAGAGAAGCAAGCTAGCCTGCCTGCCTGCCTGCCTTATTTATTTATTTTTAGAGACAGGGTCTTGCTCTGTCACCCAGGCTAGAGTGCTGTGGCCAATCATAGCTCACTGCAGCCTCAGACTCCTGGGCTCAAGCCATCCTTCTGCCTCAGCCTCCCAAGTAGCTGGGACTATATGCATGTGCCACCACATCTGGCTAATTTTTCTATTTTTTGTAGAGACAGGTCTCAAACTCCTGACCCTAAGCAATCCTCCTGTCTTGGCCTCCCAGAGTGCTAGGATTACAGGTGTGAGCTACTGTGCCCGGCCTAAAAATACTCTTATAAAAAGCTTCGGTTTATGGTTCCAAAATCCATTACACTAGATAGAATTATTAGGTTAATTTGTATTTTCTGATTAATTTTGCTTCATCTTATACATTAATTAATTGCCATGGTTTAACATTGGCAACTCAAAAGTAAATTAGTAAAAACAAACAAAAAAAAAAGTGAGTGAGTGAATTCTTGCTTTTAAAAACTGAAATTAAAATTTTGTTTTTTAAAGGCAAAATCATAAAATTAAATTTTAGCTTACGATTTTGTAGCTATATGTTTAGCCACAAAGTTCCTTTGCCTTATGACCCTGATTTGTTTCTCAGGTATTAGTGTGTTCATTAAAAACAAAAAACAAAGAGCATTACCATAATTTAGCTCTCTCAATCCTCCCCACCCCACAAAATGTTAAAAATTTGAGTTCAGATGAAGAAGGCTGATGATAATTGGAAGTATATATAATAGACAAATGGACTATTTTAAGAATGTGGTCTTATCAAAATCCTGCTCACAGCAAGATTACTGTGAGCTTAACTCACTATGGAATTACATGACACTGTTTCTACAGAATTTAAATCAGAAATAGAAGAGAACTGCATTAAAATGGATCAAGTCCTAACTTCTCCTTTGACTGTATATAAATATGCAACTCCTGCTTTGGCTGCCACATGAGGATTTAGAGGAAATTATTGGGACCCTTAAGTGTCTTAACTAACTCTAGAGACTTCTAATGATTCTGAGCCGTGTGGCCCACAAGGTTGCTGGGCTTTTCTGCTGTGGCTGCAGAAAATGGAAAAGTTGGGCAGGGCTTGGACATCACAGGGAGAAGACAATTTTCTTTTGTTATTCATATCTTGTCCTTAAGGACCAGGCTTTTTAATATTCTCTGTACAGTATAACTTGATTCAATTGTATTAAAAAACCCCTGTGTTTAAATTCTGTCTTCTGAGATATAAATGAGGATGTACACTTTCCTTCTATCCTGTGTGCTAAAATTCTCTCCCTTTCTCTCCTGGTCCCCTTTCCTCTCCCCTCCATCTCTCCCCCTACTTTCTTCCTATTTCTGTTTCTTTCTCTGTGTCTATCTTTCTCTTTATCGCTTTCTCTCTCTCCCCCTTTCTCTTTCTTTCTCTCTCCCAGTGTAAGGTTATAATTCAGTGTTTCTGAAAGTGCATCCGAATCACCTTGGGATTCTTGTTACAATGCACGTTGCTGCCCCCAGCCCCAAGATGACTATGGATCAGAAATGGGGGAGAGGAGAGCAACCTGCTGTCTTGAGGTAGCCAAACAAAAGGAACATTGGCTTTTCATTCCCTTTTATTCTGGTAATGTTTTTGTGTGTGAGACAGGGTCTCACTCTGTCACCTGGGCTAGAGTGCAGTGGGATCATCATAGCTCACTGCAACCTCCAACTCCTGGGCTCTAGTGATTCTCCTGGCTCAGCCTCCCAAGCAGCTGGGACTACAGGTGTGCACCGCCACACCCGGCTTATCTTTCTATTTTTGTGGAGACGGGGTCTCACTCTTGCTCAGGCTGGTCTCGAACTCCTGATTGAGCTCAAACAATCCTCCCACCTTCGCCTCCCAGAGTGCTAGGATTACAGGCATGAGCCATCATGCCAGGCCTGGTGATTTTTTGAGTTCAACAATATTACCTGCTAGCTCAGCTAATTTTGTCCTCCACCAAATTTGCCCTGAAGAGTTTAATGTCCATTTTCACCTTGAATTTTTTTTTTCCTACCTCTTGGAATAAGGTGAAATCTTTTTTTTCTTTGAGACTATCATAAAACAGCATCACCTTGAATTCTTTCAGAGACAAAGGATTGGGCCCATTGGTATTATTATATAGTGATAATGATTAAGAAGAGATTCTGGCTTGTTTTCAGGGCTGATAACAATAACCCTGGAATAATGCAGTAATATCAGATTACAACATTATGATATTTCCATGGTAATGCGGCTTTAAATCTGAGTGTGTGATATTGCCTAGGATAATGAAGCAACAACTTCAACCTAGGGACACACCGAAAAAATATCTTTATGTAATCCAATAACAGGATATATCTGAGCGATGAAGGAAATGAGGGGAAAACACCTTATGTATATAGGACATTCAAGTGTGGCTTAGGTGACAGAAGGATAGGAAAAAACTGAAATTGCTTAAGACACTATTGTTGTATTTAATACAAACACATTTAAGCAAGAAAGTTTTCACTGGCAGTAGTTCTGTTTTCAGACATGTGGGCCCCAAAATAAAGATCATGATAGGAATTTGTTTCTCTGGGTGTGAGCATATGTGTAAGGATACATCTTTACAATATTGTTATTTATTTCTGTTGCTTTTATTTTCTTGCAGTCCTCACGGCTGATTTTGTATATAGTGAACTATAGTATTTATATTTTCTGAATCATCCTGATTTAGGAAAGGCCAAGCTATTATGCTTGAACAATTGGTTTCAATTTATTAGGGATTTTGGTTCTGCCAAGGATTAGGTCTCAAGATAACAGGTCTAATTTATTAGCCCTGAATAGGTGCTTTGCATATATTATCTTTCTTAATTATTATGACAATCTGCTAAAGTTGATGTTATTGTACCATTTTCCAGATAAGGAAACTGATACTTAAAGAGGTTAGGTGACTTGCCCAAAGTCATATAGCTAGTCAATGGAGATTTGGGCTGGGTGTAGTGGTTCATGTCTATAATCCCAGCGCTTTGGAAAGCTGAGGCAGGAGGAGGATCAGTTGAGGCCAGGAGTTTGAAACCAGCCTGGGCAACATAGTGAGACACAGCCTCCACACACACACACACACACAAATTAGCCAGGTGGGAGGTTGAGGCAAGAGGATTGCTTGAGCCCAAGAGTTGGAGGTTATAGTGAGCTATGATTGCAACACTGCACTTCAGTGTGGGTAACAGAGACCCTGTCTCTTTAAAAAAAAAGAGAGAGAGAGAAAGATCTGTTTAGCTCCAAAGCCTGGACCCTTAACCATTCCTCTACTTCAGAGACGAAAAAGCCTCAGCCTCTACCCTCTACCTTGACCAAGATCAACTGTCTATGACAATTTTCTTTATATTTAAAGATAACATGGTTGATAGTGATTACTATCTCTGTGTGTACTAAATCAGCTATGGCCAACATGTAACTGTCATAGGACAGTATATTTGGACAAGAATAAAAAGCAGAGGATAAATGGGTTTTACCCACAATCTCTGTTACCAGAAAACAATGAACCTTTATATTCATCCTATATTTTCTCAGTTGCAGGCACTTGGAAGGACCCAAGTTACAAAATGTAACAAAATAAAGATCAATATTGCACAATGCTCCCTGGCATACAAAACAAGGGTAGACATTGTGTGTGTTGTAATGTGCCTTGTTGCATAAAGACAACCACTGTTAAAATATATTTTTCTACTATTTTCTATCCAGGGTCAGTAGCAAATTCCTAAATGGGGATCTGCTAAATGGCGATGACGCCTTTTAATCTTATTAGTATTCAAAGATCCCATCTAACTTTGGCAGTCTAAAATCTCTCTCCTTTTTAATACTTCTACAGAGCCTATAGACTAAAGCACTTCATCCAGCCCTTGATTAGTTACTGTATATTACACAATACATCAGCTTGATCTGCCCTGACAAGAATGCAAGTCCCTGGTTATGTATCCTATGAACTGTACCCCGCCCACAGGCTTCTCCAGGGCCAGACACCATGCACAGCCTCCACATGCTTGTACTGATTAACTTTTTGCTTTTTAAATTTGATTTTTAAAAAATTATGGAATAATTATTCTATGTTTATATCCAATAAATATATGGAATAAAACGAATCTTTCTTATAAAAATCAAATAATACAAAATATGTAAAGACAAAATAGAAGTCCCCACTCTCTTCTTTCCCTACCCATAATCCCAAGAGCTAACCACTCACTAGAATTTGCTACGTAGCCTTTCAGTTTTGTTAGATATATTCAAAATGTATTAACTTTAAAAATTGGGATTGTACCCTAATAATGTCTTGCTTTGTAAAAAAAAAAAAAAACCTCAATAATTATCACAGAAAAAATCCTATGATAATACATATACAAATCTATTCATTCTTTTTTTATCAGCTTCATACTATTCTATTGTATGAATAGTCCATAACTTATTTAACCAGTTCATAATGATAGACATTGTTTCCAATTTTTTACCATTACAAACAATAGTTTAATGATCAGCCAAGCAACTAGCCCCTTTGCTGTTTTATTTATTTATTTATTTATTTGAGACAGAGTCTCACTTTGTTGCCCGGGCTAGAGTGCTGTGGCATCAGCCTAGCTCACAGCAACCTCAAACTCCTGGGCTCAGGCAATCCTCCTGCCTCAGCCTCCTGAGTAGCTGGGACTACAGGTATGTGCCACCATGCCTGGCTAATTTTTTCTATATATATATTTTTAGCTGTCCATATAGAATTTCTTTCTATTTTTAGTAGAGACAGGGTCTCGCTCTTACTCAGGCTGGTCTCGAACTCCTGAGCTCAAACGATCCACCCGCCTCCGCCTCCCAGAGTGCTAGGATTACAGGCATGAGCCACCTCGCCCGGCCCCCTTTGCTGTTTTAATTACACATAAAGATAAGCCTTCTGCCAAGCCTGGTGGCTCATGACTGTAGTCCCAGCTACCTGGGAGGCTGAGGTGGGAGGATTACTTGAGCCCAGGCATTCGGGACCAGCCTGGACAACACAGCTAGATCCCATCTCAAAAAATAAAAAAAGAAAAGCCTTCACAAGGAGGGCATGAAAGGACTACTTCTGTGACCTCTCAATGCCTTGGTGGATACTAGGGGCGCAGGGGAAGTTTGAATGATGGTGAGGTACTGGTGCCTCCCTCCCTACTTCTGCTCCCGAAATAATATACAGCCACTCCTCAGCCCAGTGGGTCTCCCGGTCACTAGGTACAGGTTGTGACCTTATGGACTTTGGCATGCAGGACAAGGTGGTCAAGTCAAGTGTGGCTCCAGGCTCTACCACCCTCCCCCTTCATAGTATACTTGGGGCCTTTAGTCCCACTTTTGGGCTCAGTCATATCCTCATTCCCAAACCAACCCTGACTGAAGCCAAAGGAGCTCCAGCCCCGTGTTCTATGGCTCAGCATCCAGCCCAGTGGGCTTGCTGTCTCATCTAGTGCCCAGTCATTCATATCACTTTAGGAGATATTTAGACTCCTGACAGCAGAAGCCCTGGGTGAATGGGAGGGAATGATAAATGAATTTTTCACTGGGGAAAAAGGAACAGGAAATGTTCAGAACTCGTACTTTTGGGGAAGGTCTCCTTGTAATGGGCTAAGTGACACCTTAAAGCAGGCACCCAAGAGAAAAACAAAAAAGAGAAGAGGGGGCCAAATACACAAGTTGTTCCGAGGAGGGTGGGGTGTAGCATGTATGAATGGCTTGGTGGAGCCATGGTGAGGGGTAGGAAGGCAGGGAAGAGGCGTTCCTTCCTCTTTCACTACTCCCTGCAAAGTTTCTCAAATGTTAGTATGTTTTTGGTGCTTGTGCAAATGCAGATTCATGTGTCCCACACTCAAAGCCTCTGACTCGGTCCAACTGGGGTGGGCCTCCAGCAAGGCTGTCCGAGTGACTCATATTGCCTGGTCTAAGATGGAATCTGGACAGTGACGACTGTACTGTACTCTTATTTGACAGGTATGTCACAGATTAGAAAAAGTTGGGAAATAATGCTTCAGGGGATTGTTACTCAATTTGACAACAGTTACCCCAGATCTCTGAGAAGAAAAGTAGATGAATTGCTTTGCTTACTTCTAACACCCCTTTTTCATTCTTTAAGCTTGAGTATCTTCACTTTATATCCACCTAAACTCCTTTCCCTACCTGGAGAAGGTGCGGCTTTATTATAAAGCCATGTCAATCAAAGGTTTTTCAATTTTGTGGGGACACTGGGATACTGAACAGGGCTAAGTTGCTAAACTGGGAAGACCAGAGAAGGGGAGGAAGGGGTAGGACTAAGGAAGGAGGAGCTGCCTTCCTTAGCCACACCGGACAATCACGCAGAACGTCGAACCTATGGTTGATTCTGCTAAAGGGAAGGCCCAGGCGGTACTGTGCTGTCCTCCGTAGGTAGCCACTGGCCCGGGCAGGACAGCTGTGGCAGTCAATCATCTGGATGCCAAAGAGGGCAGAGGAAACATCTCTGGTCCATTTTACACAGAAGACTTAATTGGTCTCTTTCTCTCTCAATAAAAGTAGGACTCAATTTTTCCTTCCCAGGAAAGTTAGTAAAAGGAGAAAAGGAAAAGGAAAGGTTAGTACTTGAGAAACGTTGGCATTTGGTTCTCATGTAGGTATTTATTTTAATGGAAACAGCTAGCAAGTCCATGCTCCAGGGGAAAACTAGCCCAGGACACTGGAGGGGAGGAGGCAGAAGCGATCCCGTATCCTGGCTCACCGGAGCCCCTGCTACAGTCCCAAACCTGGCTGTGTGCTGGCGAGGACAGTGTTGTGCGTGTGGGGCAGACACACCTAACAGCTCGTACATCTATAACATGAGGAGATTGGATTTGCTAGTCTCCAAGGTCCATGAAATCAAATCAGAAGTTCTGTAAATATTTTCTGTAGGCATTAAATAAGCATTTGTTAAATTGAACTATCTAACAAATGAAGTTATACTTTAGAATTAAATGAGAGTATGTAAGGATACTTTTGCATTACCTGTCATGTCTTAATATAGGTGTAGGCAACACGCTTGTCAGGAGCCATCCAAATTCAGCTAGAGTGTGCAGCAGAGGGCCATAGTCCGTTTTGATTTCACAGCCCTGCATGAATAAGCGTGAGAGCTCACGGTCTATTCGCAAAGACAACCAGCTACACAATTACAGTAGAGAGATGGGTGTTATGACAAGGGGATTTCAGTTTCCATTAAGTACAATTTCCATTGGGCTGCAGCCTTCTTGGGCTTTGTGTTTTGGTATTGCAACTTTTTAACCATCGAGCCAACTTAGAAACACTGGGAGTAGAGAGAGGTTTACATCTGGCTCTCCAAAGTTTGGCCTTCCTTTGGTCTTGTTAGGGCAGTGGTTCTCAAACTTTAATGTATGAGTGGCTGGGAATCTGCATTTTAAAAAGAGCTCCCTAGGGGATTTGGATCCAAGTAGTTTACAGAGCACACTTTCAGAAACACTGTTCTAGGGGTTGGGGAGTGCGGACAAGAGTGGGAAGTGGGAAGAGGGTAGTGAAGGGGACAGGAGCTTGGATGCGGGAGTCTTTTCACTGCTTTTTATTCATTTGGAATTGATTCTTACTTGGAGCTCTACCTCTTCCCCCAAATCCTTTTTCACCCTCAGTGGGATTTCTAGTTTCTTTGAAAATGGGCTATGTCTCTCTAACCTTTGTAAGGCAAGAAAGGCAAAAGTGTTCCTAAAAGAGGCTGTCAGGGAGGGCCTCATACACACAACAGAATATACCTGAATTCAGTCTGACACCTCAAGGGCAGTCCATTCGGTGCCATCTGAATTCAGAGTTCACATCAGCAGCAATGCCATCTCTGATTATGAAGGACAATGCTGAGTGCACGTACTTGGCCTGGCGAAAGAGAGAACACTTTTTGGATATTTTTGCTTTCTAAAGTCAATTCATAAGGTTAAAGTCAGTCACATTGGTTGCTTGGAGATAATAGTTGAGTGACTGATTTTTTTTTTCACTTTCAACCAGTTGTCGTGGAATTGTGTGAAGAGGATCTCAGTGCCAGGGGACTTTGTTTAGGGTTAGAATGCCAAATATTTGGGAACCTACTGCTACTTACGTATAGATAATTATTTTGCTACCTTACAAAAAAGTTTAATATTGGGTAAAGCAAATTTACTTTTCACAAATTTGGAAGAAGTTTGTTCCTGCGTTTGTGATGAAATTGCAAACAATGAACAAATATGTATTTAAGGATACTGCAGGGGCCAGGCAATGAAGATCTTTAACATATAAAATGAAATACAAAAATAAAGTTAACTTGTCAGAAAACTGCAACTGACCTCAATAATGGTCCATTGTTCTACTACAATAGCATCATTTCCTTTCCTACTAGAACCTGGAACTCCAGAACCTTCTTCTTCATAGATAAAAAATCCTTCCAAAGATTTAGGCAAATGGTCGCCTGTGAGGAAAAGGATACAATTAAGAAGAGTTGCAAATACTAAGTGTCTTTTAATATTATCTAAATCCTTAAATAACCTTTATAGGAAGCTGAAAGAAAAACATATCAATAAAAAAAATTTGTTTTGGCTCCATCAATAACATCCTCCTCCTCTTTGAAAGTTTTCTTTTCTCTCCAAAGATCAAGACAGTTTTATACTTTACTGAATTAAAATTAAACCATACACGTGAAAACTACAATAGCAAAGACAAGTTACAATAATCTGATATAGTGAGAAGTGAGTGGAAAATCAACCTAAAAAACATCTGGAAATGATCTTCACCTTGAAATCAAATTTTGGTTTCTGATCTATATGTTGTATGCACATCAATTATACCATTAAGAGAAATAAAACAAAAAATGTTAATCCTTGAAATTAAAGTTGAAATATTAAAATTAATGTGAGGTAAGATACTTAAAAAATCTAAACACAGAACAATTCTTTACCTCAATGATGCATTAAAAAAACCACACACACACACACACACACACACACACACACACACACACACACAGTGACAGGAAGACCCTAAACAGAAGTCATTGTCAAAAGAATTCCTGCTGGGAAGGAAGTTTTAAGGGAGGGCCTCTCTGACTTTTCTTGAGTAGCTGACAATAACCAGCTGGCCTAAACTAAACTGATTTTATGGAAGTTCTTTTGTCTCCTATTTTGCAATAGGAGACATTTTTCCCATGGTTATGTGCTGATTAAACATTTTGGTTTTTATGCAGCACAATGTCGCATCAAAGTTTCCCTGGTTGACAGTTCTCTAAATAATATAGGTCTATAAAGTTTTCAAATGCTCTTTTAAGCTTAAAGATAAAAAAAGACAAAAGTAATTTCAAAGTAATTTTCAGTTTTAATTTTTATGAACAGGCTATAAACTTCAAGAGAAAATCATTATTATCATTATTTTTTTGACATCACTCATAGTTAGGGCAGAACACCATGAAGAAATTACATTGTTCAGAGTGGTTCCCAAGTACCCAGTAAAGTTTAATTTATTAATTGGAATTGGTTTTCTATTACAGTATATATTTCACTTCTTTTAAATATCTTAGCCACTGTCATACCAAAGTGACCAGTGAAATCAAATCTGTTTCTGATGGAAAGTTTAGGGAATCATTAGACCATCTTTCAAATTATATTATATGTCCCAAGTCCTTTTTTAGACTGGGGTATGAGTTTTAAAAATAATTTTATACTGTGATAATTACACAGTTAATTATAATTTGCCTCTTATTTACTTTGGGATTATATAATGTGCTTTGGCTTTGTGGCTTTGTTTCCTTGCTCTCAGTGTTGGGATATACTAGTACAATCATACTCATACTCATACTGTGCTTTGCTTTATTGTGCTTCAGAGATACGGCATTTTTTTTTTACAGATTGAAGGTTTGTGGCAACCCTGAGTTGAGCAAGTCTATTAGCACCATTTTGCCAACAGCATGTGCTCACTTGGTGGCTCTGTGTCACATTTTGGTAATTCTCACAATATTTTTTCATTATTATTGTATCTGTTATGGTGATCTGAGATCAGTGATCTTTCATGATACTATTGTAATTGTTTTGGGGTGCTATGAACCATGCCAATATAAGATGATGAATTTAATTGATAAATGTCGTGTGTGTTCTGACTGCTCCACTGGCCAGGCCTTCCCCTGTCTCTCTCCTCTCCTCAGGCCTCCCTATTCCCTGAGACACAACAATATTGAAATTAGGCCAGTTAATAACCTTCCAGTGGCCTCTAAGTGTTCAAGTGAAAGGAAGAGTCACACTTCTCTCACTTTAAATCAAAAACTAGAAAAGATTTTTAAGCTTAGTAAGGAAGGGATGTTGAAAGCTGACATAGGCTAAAAGCGAGGCCTCTTGCGCCAAAGAGTTAGCCAAGTTGTGAATACAAAGGAAAAGTTCTGGAAGGAAATTAAAATTGCTACTCCAGTGAATGTAAGAATGGCAAAAAAGTGAAACTGCCTTATTGCCGATATGGAGAAAGTTGTAGTGATCTGGAGAGAAGATCAACTAGCTATAACATTTCTTTAAACCAAAGGTTAACCCAGAGCAAGGCCCTAACTTTGTTCAATTCTATGAAGGCTCAGAGAGGTAAGGAAGCTGCAGAAGAAAAGTTTGAAGCTAGCAGAGGTTGATTCATGAAGTTTAAGGAAAGAAAGCATCTCCATAATATAAAAATGCAAAGTGATGTAGCAAATGCTGATGGAGAAGCAGCAGCAAGTTATCCAGAAGATCTAGCTAAGATCATTAATGGTGGCTAAACTAAATAACAGATTTTTAATGTAGACAAAACGGCCTTTTATTGGAAGAAGATGCCATCTAGGACTTTCATAGTTAGAGGGGAGAAGTCAATGCCTGGCTTCAAAGGACAGGCTGGCTCTCTTGGTAGGGGCTAGTGCAGCTGGTGACTTTATGTTGAAACCACTGCTCGTTTACCGTTTCCCAAATCCTAGGGCCCTTAAGACTTATGCTAAATCTACTCTGCTTGTGCTCTGGATATAAAACAACAAAGCCTGATGACAGCATGGTATACTGAATGTTTTAAGCCCACTGTTGAGACCTACTGCTCAGAAGAAAACATTCCTTTCAAAATATTACTGCTCATTGACAATGTACCTAGTCACCCAAGAACTCTGAGGAAGATAGAGAAGGGGTTTAAGGTTGTTCTCATGCCTGATAGCACAACATCCACATGAATCAAGGAGTAATTTTGACTTTCAAGTCTTATTATTTTAAAAAAATACATATTGTAAGGCTACAGCTGCTATAGAGAGTGATTCCTCTGGTGGATCTCGGAAAAGTAAATTGAAAAATTTCTGGAAAGGATTCACCATTCTAGATGCCATTAAGAACATCTGTGATTCATGAGAGGAGGTCAAAATATCAACATGAACAAGAGTTTGAAAGAAGTTGATTCCAACCCTCATGGATGGCTTTGAGAGGTTCAAGACTTTGGTGGAGGAAGTCACTGCACATGTGGTAGAAGCGAGAGAACTAGAATCAGAAGTGGAGCCTGACGATGTGGCTGAATTGCTGCCATCTCACGATAAAACTTAAAAGGATGAGGAGTAGCTTCTTATGGACGAGCAAAGAAAGTGGTTTCCTGAGATGGAAATTATTCCTGGTGAAGAGGCTGTGAACATTGTTGAAATGATAACAAAAGATTTAGACTATTACATTAAGTTAGCTGATGAAGCAGTGGCAGGGTTTGAGAGGATTGACTCCACTTTTGAAAGTAGTTCTACCGTGGATAAAAACCTATCAAACAGCATCACGCCCTACATGGAAGTCTCTTGTGAAGAGAACAATTGATGTGGCAAGCTTGCTTGTTCCTTATTTGAAGGAATTGCCACAGCCACCCTAACCTTCAGCAACCGCCACTCTGATCAGCCAGCAGCCATCAACATGGAGGCAAGACCCTCCACCAGCAAAAAGATTACAACTCACTGAAGGCTCAGAAGACTGTTAGCATTTTTTAGCAATAAAGTATTTTAAAGTGAAAATATGTACATTTTTTAGATGTAATGCTATTATACACCACTAGACCAGTGGTCCCTAACCATTTTGGCACCAGGGACAAGTTTCATGGAAGACAATTTTTCCATTGACGGTGGGGTGGGATGGGGGAGGCGGGAGTGGGGAGGATGGTTTGGGGATGACTCAAGCACATTACATTTATTGTGCAGTCAGACCTCTTTGCTAACAATAATCTGTATTTGCAGCTGCTCCCCAGCGCTAGCATCACTACCTCAGCTCCACCTCAGATCACCAGGCTTTAGATTCTCAAAAGGAGCCTGCAACCCAGATCCCTCACTTGAGCAATTTACAGTAGGGTTCTCGCTCCTGTGAGAATCTAATGCTGCTGCTGATCCGACAGGAGGAGGAGCTTACGCGATGATGTGAGTGATGGGGAGTGGCTGTAAATACAGATGAAGCTTCACTGGCTTTCTTGCTTCTCACCTCCTGCTGTGTGGTTTGGTTCCTAACAGGCCATCAACTGGGGCTGGGGACTGGAGATTTAACCTATGTGAAGTTCAAGGATAGGCAAAACTAATCTGTGGTGATGGAAGTCAGAATAATGCTTATCTCTGGGTTGGAGGATGTTGGTTGGGATAGGTCATTGGGAGGCCTTTTGGGATGCTGGAGAAGTTCTATACTTGAACATTTGTGTTCCCTTCAGCTGTACACATAAGATTAATGCACTTTACTATATGTATGTTATATTTTAGTTAAAAACGAAAGTCCTTCTTTCTCACTTTAGAGCTCCCTAGTGTCCCTGGCTGGCTTTCTTGGGGCCCATACTGGACCACAGAGCCACTGAAGTCTGACACTTCCACAGGAAGGAGTTCTTATATCTCTTGAGACATTTCTCTCTAACAGAAGTGGCAGCTAGGGAGGGGGGCAGGGAAGGCCTCTTTGGGAATTGACCATGTGATTGTTCAGTTTGTTAAATCTTCCAGGTAATGGGATGAGGTAATAATTATGAACAATTACTTAAAAAACGTCCCCCATCTGAGTCACCTCTTAAGATTACATAACCCAGAGTTTCCCAACCAATGTGCCTTGGCCCACTAGTGTGCTATCAGGTCACAGCTGTGCCAGGGTACAGGGTGCCCCTCCTGCCCAGAGCAGCTTTATCCACTTATACCCATGTGCCCAACAATAGTATCATTTTCTACATGTGGGTGATATGAAAAAGTTATAAAGCACTGGCCTGACCCACTCCTTCTCAAAAAATTTTCTTAGCCAAATACCACCAACAGCAAAGGAAAGTGCACTTGTAGCCCTGAAGGATACAAACTGTCTCCAGGCACAGTTTGAAATGATTTATGGCAAGCATAAATTTCTTTAAACTCTAATGTTCTATCTTAAAAATCCATGCAAACTTTGCATTCTTTTCAAAGATATTAATCTTATGGAAAAAAGTAATGTTCTCTTCCACCTCCCAGCCACTCAATCTTAAAGTAATACTGACATTCTAGGAAGAGGTTTGTTTTGAACCTCTGTGAACTTGTGTACTCCCTGGCACAAGGTTGCATACCCCAAGGATATTTTTTTTTTTTTTGTAGTTAGTGAAAGGTTATTTTTTATTTTTTATTTCAGCTCTTCATGGGGGTACAAAAGCTCAGGTTATATACATTGTCCGTGTCCCGCCCATCCCCCTGAGTCAGAGCCTCAGGCGTGTCCATTCTCCAGACAGTGCGCCTGGCATTCACCATGTAGTCATACCTCCATCCCCTCCCCCCCCACCTCCCCGTGTCAGCACCTTCAAGCATGACCATTCCCCAGACGGTGCGCAACGCACTCATCATGTAGGCATACACCCATCCCCTCCCCCCCCCAGGATACTTGAACCCTGGTTTGAAAGCACATGTTTGAAGCATTCCCAGGGAATGGTTTACTTGTCCAGACATGTGATCTTGCACATTCATTTTAATTGGATATGACATTGATATTCCTGTAAATTTAAGGGGAGGTAATACCCCATTTTGGTATTTTTGGTTCACATGTCATTTGTGGCATTAAACTGCCCAGAGGTGGGTCCAGGACCATCTCTGAAGTCGAAGGCAGGCATGTATGGTAACTAATTTTTTTTTTTTTTTTTGAGACAGAGTCTCACTCTGTTGCCCGGGCTAAAGTGAGTGCCATGGCGTCAGCCTCGCTCACAGCAACCTCAAACTCCTGGGCTCAAGCGATCCTCCTGCCTCAGCCTCCCGAGTAGCTGGGACCACAGGCATGCGCCACCATGCCCGGCTAATTTTTTCTCTATATAATTTTAGTTGTCCACCTAATTTCTTTCTATTTTTAGTAGAGATGGGGTCTCGCTCTTGCTCAGGGTGATCTCAAACTCCTGACCTCGAGCCATCCTCCGCCTCAGCCTCCCAGAGTGCTAGGATTACAGGTGTGAGCCACTGCGCCCGGCCAGGTAACTAATTCTGTGTCTCCATCACACACATTCTGTCTCCAAAGAGAATCTCAGCCTGTCTGCTTCTCTCCGTCTCCACCATCACCTCTGTAGGCACCACTGCAGCAGACTCTCAGCAGCCTCCCCACTTCCGCACTTGCCCTCTGTGATCCATTTCCCAAAATGATCCCAAAGAGGCTCTTTTCAGAATGTAAAAATCAGATCATGACTCCCTCTTTACATGTTCAAGGAATGAACTGGAATAAACATCCTGGCAAGATGGTTAAAAGCACACATTCCACCCAGGTAGCTCTGCCAAACTTTCTAATTGTGTGAATGTGGGCACATTATTTAATATCTCCATGCCTCAGTTTCCTCATATGTAAAAAGAGAAGAATCATACTTGCCTCATAGGTTGCTATGGGGATTAAATGAGTTTGTAAATGTTAAGTGCTCAGACCAGTGCTGGCATATATTAAGTACCAAACACACGTTAGCCCTTGTGGTTGCATTACTGGTAGTATAGGACCCCGTGGACTGGCGGTTGCTTACCTCTCCCACCTCGTCTGGAGCCATCGTCTCTCCTCTACCCAGCTCCAGCAACACAGACCTCTCCCCAGTCCCGCTCTCCTGCCCTCAGGGCTTGCACAGCTGGAGGTCTCTCTCCTGCCCAGCATCGTTTGCCTCCAGCTCTGGCAAGCCTGCTCTTTTCCAGCCTTCTAGTCTGGGTGTGATTGTTACCTTTCCAGACAGGACCTTCCGACTGCCCTTTTAAGTTGGTTTTCCCCTTGTGCTCTTACCACAATGTCCTGTTGGGTAATGTCACAACATTTTCTTAATTTTGAGATTAGATATATAACTTTTGACACTTTCACTGCCTGATGCCACGTGGCTGGCTCCCTGTGAGCAGGGGGATGCCCATTTTGCTCATTACTGCAAACGCAGTGCCTGGCACAGAGCCTGGCATGTGCGTAGATGCGAAATAAATAAATACGTGTTTCAGTGTAACTACTCCATCCTCCTCCTCACTGTGATACTTCTCCTTCGTCAAGTCCACGCAAGCATTTTTATAGGGGTGAAGAGATTGAAAGGAATATCAAGTGAAGTCTGAAAAGAATTCATAGAATATCAGTATGTAGCCTTAAAATGTGTATACTAAGGTGGGGAAAGAGTATGCTCTGAGGACGGTGGGGCATTTGTAGTCTAGCAAAGTGTAGGAACCTCAAGGGTGTGTGTGTGTGTGTGTGTGTGTGTGTGTGTGTGTCCCGGGGGCTTTTCAAAGCAGAAAAGGGTGTTGAGAGTGTGTATGGAAGGATTGGGAAGAGGAATTTCACAGATCCCTCCCACCCTTGTTTCTGGAAGAAGGTATTTTATTCAATGTGATTTTTGAGGTAATATATTTAAATTTCTGAGTACTGTCTGGTTTTGAACATCCATTCCTTGTGGTGGGCTGACTTCTGACAATATTTTGGAAGGGGACAGAAGCAAGACAAAAATAAAAATATGCATTGTCTCCCCCACACACACACGCTTTAGATGTCAGGCATCAAACATCCCATAACAAAGTGACTGATTCAGCCTTGCTTCCTGACTTGCTTCTCACAGTGACACAGACATTTGTCACAATTTCCCCTCTGCAGCTTCCCTGCATCATACTCCCAAGAAAGCCCCAAACGACACACCCAATTGCCAGACCCCACACACGGACGCGGCTCGTTACGGCTTGGCATAGCCTGAAATGTAAAACGTATAATGAGACATTCCAGAGCGGCTGGAAGGGAGAGATTCCCCACTGCCACCCAAGAGCCGCTGGGAGGGGAAGAGTCTCCCTAGGGCTTTCTAAATAGCTTCTGAGGCATTAAGAACAAAAGCCCCACAGTCTCCAGCTGGCAACTGCCATGGCTGATTTTATTTCTATCAGCAAAGCCCAAGGCAAGGATGCCTGAGAGAGACTGTGAAAGGGTATTTTTCATTTTTCCCTCTGGCAGTTAGTCACAAACCGAAATTTGAAATGGCTCCAACTCACACACTTTGGAAGGAAGAGAAAGAAAGGAGAGAGAGAGAGAGACAAACATGAAGCATAAACTAACTTCCCAATAGATGATCCACACTAAAAGTACTGTAACGGCACGTAACAAGTGGCAGGAAAGAAAAGTCACCGCAGTACATGAACTCTGACTGTGGGCTAGGCAGTCGTGCGGGAGTCACTTCACAGTATGTTATATCTTATTAAATCCTCACAACAATAAAATAGGAGTATTTTTATTTCCCTTTTAGGAGACTGAGGCTCAGTGAGCTCAACTAACTTCTCACAATCACACAGCTAATAAATAGAAGACAGGATTGAAACCCTGGTCTATCTGATTCTAAAGACTGTGCTCTTCTTGTTAAACCTTGCTGTTAACCATAAAAGACCAAGTTGGAAGAAGTTTCCAAAACCAAAAATACTAAGAAATATTCACTGAGCACCTGCTATGTGCCAACCACTATGCAAGGTGTTGTATTTCTGGGTGCGCCAATGGGCCTGATCCCTAATATTGTTGCTAGTTAAAAGGACCTAGTAGAACAGGACTCCTGATAATTTTAAGTATTCATCCTAAGTCTTCAGTTGCATTAGTTAAGGTCTTACCAGGCTGATTTAACAATAGCAAGGTGTATGGAAATCTTATCTCATTTGCTCTTTCATTCTTTCCTCTAACCTCATTGAGTTAGGGTCCCTAATTATACTGGCTTTCATAACCTCCTTACTACCCTTTTTCCTTTTCTTTTAACACTCATCTCTAGAAAAACAAAAAACCTCCCTAGAAAGTGATTTTAGAGAAATTTTTTTGTTGTTTGTTTTTTGTTTTTGTGATAGAGACAAATGATTACATACTCCATTGTAACTAAATGAGCAAGGCTAGAGAGAGATGAAAGACAAAGAGAAGACAGAAATAGAAATAGGGTCAACATCATTTTCTGAACCAAAGATTACTCTTGTATACAAATTATAGAAAGAGTCAGGTATAGACTTACTAAATAATCACATTATAATTCCACCACACATACTGGGTGTCCATTTGCTCTCAAGGATGGTTAAACTTTTAAATTAAAGCTACGTAGCTGTGTAATGATTGGAATCTATTTCTTCAAAAATAATATCTATCCTTTCAGCGATAGAACTTGAGAGGCAAAAACATTTTCACCAACTTTGGCGTAAGTTCAAGTTCCTTAGATATAAATACATCATTAATGTAAAACCTACCTTTAGATGTTTCCCAGCATACAAAAGAATCAATTAAAGACAAGCCTTGCTTATAATAAAATGTAGTTAACTCAAGCCAGTCAGCATCAAGTGTGCTAATGACGGATCCTTTTCTTGTTACTTTCATTGACAGGATGCCTTCCTGATAGGTCCAGCTGCTTGAATCATCATCAAAAGCATTGAAGACTATATACAATTTGTTATCTGAGGATAGGCATTCAGAAGGAGAAAAAAAGGGAAAATTATAATTCTATTGATCAAAGATTCTTAAAATCTTTTTTTTATTAATCAAGATATTTCAGGCTTACAAATGAGTATAGAGAATTAATAAAAGTACCCACCACTCAGTTTAACCAAATGTCACCCTTATGCTATATTTGTTTCAGACTATTTTTTCAAAGAAATGAGGAATGAATATAGTTGAGGCTACTCTGTAGTATTCCCTAATTCCATTCTCCAGAAATAATTACTATAATGAATTTGGTGTTTGTCATTCTCATGCAAGCTTTTATTCTTTTAATATACATTTATATACCCATAAATGATATGTAACCATTTTACATATCATTTATGTAACAGTTTAAAAACTTTATTTAAATGGTATCATACTGTATACATCAATATATAAATTGATTTTTTGTTCAACATTGTGCCTTTAAAATGTAAATAACCATACAGATCTTATTCACTTATTTTAACTACTACATACTATTTGAGTTTACTCTTCTCCTTTTGATGGACATATATGTTATTTCCAATTTTTTGTTATTAGAAATGTTTTTCATGTCTCCTTGGACACATGTAAGTGACTCTAAAATACATACTTAGACATGGAAATTCTGGGCCATCGCTTCTACTTTACCAGAAACTGGCAGATTCTTAACTTGGGGTCTATGGTCCCATACCCATGGTTACGTTTTAGGAAGTTTAACATCACCTGTGTTACAGACAGAAGTATTTGGATTCTATGGATTTCACCAGATACTCCAAGAGCTCTTTTGTGCACTACCACTAGTCCCCTTCCACGTCTCCCAATTAAGAACCACTGCCATAGAAAAGTTATTGGGAAGTATATAATTTAAAAATATTTAGAGAGCAGAATCTAAAGATTGATAATTCAATTGAGTAGTACATTGGATTTCAAACGTAAAGGACTAGAAATAGCTACCTGATTTGATCAAAGTTAGGGTGGGAACCAGCATAGAGTTTAAAGGTAGCAGTGGGTGGAAGATAGTGAATAGCCTCTGACTGTAGCTCCAACAACTCTTGTTCATGCTTACATTTCTATAATTTTTATACTGCAGGAAAATCAGGGTGGTTGTTAGCTGACTGAACTGGTGAGAAAAGGGGAGGGAGCGAGGGTGGTGTGGAGGGATGGGTTAGATGATAAATTGGGGAAATGCTCCCAGTTCTTTCTTCAGGAGATGCTGCTCACGTGGTCAAATGGATCTCTGCCATGCACAGGATGTTGAGCATATCTCATCATAACGCAGAAAGCCTACGACATCAATGTGCACTCCTCCAGTGCCAATGCTGATCAAAAGATCAGTTAACATCGGGTAACTTAACATGGAGTCTATCTTAGCCAGGCACTGGGCTAAGCACTTTGTATACATTTCCTGTTTACTCTTCCAAATAACCCAATGAGTGAGTCCCTCCTATCAATCCCTTTTTATAAAGAGATTGAGGCACGTGACTCCAGAGACATGCTGTTAACTCTAAGGTATAATATATGTAGTCTTTCATTTTTTTCTGATAGAAAAAATCATGCATTTTTAAATGCATGCCCATAAAGGTATCAAAAAATTTTGAACAGTCCAAAATATATGCATCAAATACTCACAATTTCTTGGGAAGACCCGCTAGTTGGCACAGAAGAATAAAACTATTGTTCAAAGTTATTTTAGGTTGCAGACACTATTGTTATATCACAATGTGCCATTTTCATATTCTATTTGATGATCAAAGAAAGCCAATTAATTTCAAAGGTGAAAGCCATTCATGAAATGGGAAAGGCCAAAACTAAAATTCTCACACATTGTTTATAAAGGCAAATTTTAAGTCAGAACAGCTTTCTTTAGAGACTCGATTTTTTGGTACACATGTACAGCCTCCATTTTACAAGGGAGTTTTAGATGACTAAATGGGACACCAATCTTCAAAACAAAGTTTCATTATGTGGATGGCATTGTATGACCTGCCAGGGACACCTGTCTGGAAAATCTGCCCTGCCTTATTTCTGGTTGTAATAATTTTAAAAAATCATGACAAGTTTATATTAGATCATTTAGTCTTTATAATCTTTAGGAATTTACATTGCCAAATATTTCTACAAAAAACTTTAAAACTTGTTTTGCTACATTTAAACTAGTAATATATTCTCTTTCTACTCATCTTGTCAATACCTTCTCCCTTTCTTGATTTAGGGGAACTGGGGCTGCCATTTTGTTCCATTTGACACTGTCCGCTTTCATGATGAAGTTCTTCCTCAATTCCACTTTCAGATGATTGCCCACTTAATGTTCCTTCATTCCAACTCTTACAGTTTTCATCTGAACTGTGTCTCACATGTAGCATTGATTCTATATCTCCATCATGGCTGGTTCCATTGCAGAATTTAGATGGTGAATAATACTGTGATATGAATCCAACAAATTTCATTCCTCTTTTAGCAGCAACATTAATCTGAGATGTAAAAAGAGATGGCAGAAAAAAATGTAAACTCCATTTACACTCATTACCTTATCAATTAACCTTTAGGCTCATTGAGGAGATCCATTAGAAGATGGAGTAAACTGACTAGTAATTAAAGCTCATTCATAAACTAATTAACCTCTAAAATAGCACTGCTCCTGAGACTGTATTACATTATCATTGTGACCTTCAAACAGAACTAACAAATTTTGGAAATTATGAAAATAGGAATCATATTTTTTATGACAGTGTATATTTTTTATGATAGCTTTTTTCTGAAAGGCTACAATTTGGGAAGAACTAATAATTCTAAAGCATGATTTTTGCAGATTATATAACAGTGGACTCTCCAGTTGGAGCAAAATTAAAAACTATTCCAAGAAATCCCTAAAAATACAATTACTAAATACATCTTCATTAATAAAGAAGAGATTTATTAATTTAAGCAAAAAACACCCAGCTTTGTTTGTTTGATGTTAATAAAGAAAAACATTGAAAGACCAGTTCTTGACAAATGTGTATGTATAAAGCATATCACAACTCTTACGAAGCTTTCTGATTGGCTTATAGCTTCCTGCTATTGTCTCCTATCTGGAGCAAATACATGAGCAGATTCAATCCTACCAGTTAAAGAATAGGATTCTGAAGCATAGGACATAATACCAGTAAAATAATTTGAGATGTTAAGAGTAGTTATTTTCATGTTCAGCACTTTTCCCCTTGACACATTTTTAAGATTTAGCTTTTACTTAAATGCATACAGCAAACAAAAACAAAAACAAAAAAAAAACCAAACACGCAAAAAAAAAAACTAAGGCATTTTCTTCTCTGCTTTTGCTTCATTTCTTTGTTCTCTTTCTCCTGTGTTGAACTGCCAATTCCTTTGAGGGCAGGGACCGTGTCTTGTTCATCTTTGTATTGCAGCGTTTTACACTTACAGATGCTCCATACATACTCATTAAATAAGTTAAAATGAAGAAATAGCAATGTCTTTTATATGGTCACTGTTTTAAACATTTAAATTGAATGTTTTAAATGTTACCTGGGAGGAAAAGAGTTATGATGGAGGTTGCAAGTGCAAACATCCACAGTTAAATTGAAATGGAGTGGAAAAAGACTACAAAGAACTGGGGCAAAATTAGAGAGCAATGCCTAAAGCGGGCAACTGTAACTCAGCTGCAGCCTATGGCGGGGAGAATTCTAAGAAGGGGAGAGGGTGTGGGTGTGTGGAGCTAGGACAAAGGACTATGGCTGATGCAATATCATTTCCATCTACAATTAACATATTGAGATTATAATAATGTATGAAGCCTTAAAAATAGCTGCAAATTTTCCTTTAGATCAGGTGTCCTAGGAGGTAAGAGGGAGGGGTAAGGAGGCATGGCATTCTGCAGGCAGAAATGGGTGAATTTATTGTCAGTGCTTTCTCTAGATCTTATTAGTTGATCTGAGAAAAAATGCAGAAAAGTTTTCCTATTACTAGAAAATTTTATCTGGAAAGGTCTGGTGACAAACATAGTATTAATGTCTTTCCATTTTTTAAGTTGGAGGATTGGTACTTTTTAAATGTTATTTTCATTTTGAAATCCTGAGAAACATTTTTTTTTTTTTTTTTGAGACAGAGTCTCGCTCTGTTGCCCGGGCTAGAGTGAGTGCCATGGCGTCAGCCTAGCTCACAGCAACCTCAAACTCCTGGGCTCAAGCAATCCTCCTGCCTCAGCCTCCCGAGTAGCTGGGACTACAGGCATGCGCCACCATGCCCGGCTAATTTTTTCTATATATATTTTCAGTTGGCCAGATAATTTCTTTCTATTTTTAGTAGAGATGGGGTCTCGCTCTTGCTCAGGCCGGTCTCGAACTCCTAAGCTCAAACGATCCACCTGCCTCGGCCTCCCAGAGTGCTAGGATTACAGGCGTGAGCCACCGCGCCTGGCCCTGAGAAACATTTGTAAACCTAATTTTAAAATTAGAGTGAACGTTGGCATAATGTTAAAACTTGCTTTAAGGGCTGAGTGCTGTGGCTCACGATTGTAATTCCAGCATTTTGGGCTCTGGGAGGCTGAGGCAGGAGGATTGCTTGAGGCCAGAAGTTTGAGACCAGCCTGGGCAACATATGAGACCCTGTCTTGACAAAAAATATGTTAAAAAAAAATTAGCGGGTCATGGTGGTACACACCTGTAGTCCCAGTTATTTAGGAGGCTCAGGTGGGGGGACTGCTTGAGCCGAGGAACTGAAGGCTAGAGTGAGCTATGATCGTGCCACTGTGATCCAGCCTGAGTGACAGAGCAAGCCTCTGTTTCTAAAAAAAGTAAAAAAATAAAGTTGTGATTTGAAATTTAGCTGTTCAACAACCAACTCTTTATACAAGGCAGCTGTTCAAAAATAATATTTGGCATTCATCTATTGCTCTTGTTCATACCCAGAGCAGTGTTCAAATATTTCATGTTATGTTTCCTGAAGCTTTTCTCTTCATGAAATGACCCCATTATTCTAATTACTGAAATAACAGTACTTTCCTGTTTAAATAGATCTTTAACTGTGTCCAGGAAGTCAAATGCAAAACAAGGGCTCTGATGGTGATCTACTAAGACTAAATTAGTAGCTACATTTTTGTTTTCAAAAGACACTTTCTGGAGTAGATTTATTCTCAGAAAAAAAAAAAATTAAATTTCCCAGAATGGCAGTAGTAAACAGTATGTGTACTTTGTTTATAAAAATCTAGTCTCAAAGACTGCTCCTAGAAACTTTTACTGAATGGGGACTTTATAGCTAAATGGCAAATATTAGCAGCTATAACTAGCTACACAAACCACAGATAATCTTACACACATGGTTATTTAAAGCTGGGAAACAACCATAAAAACAAGTGAACAAGTTTCACAGTTTCTTACCTAAAAGGAAACACCTTAGATTTTGGCTGTATTCATTTAAATAAGAGCTAAAACATTATAAATATGTCAATACAACAATAACAAAATCTTTTTACCATAGAATCTCATCAATTTTAGAATATTTATGAATGTACATTTTTTTTCTTGGTTTTAATCAATATACATACAGTGTTCAACATTTAAGTTTCAATCAAGTTATACTATGTAGACTTTTCTTTTTCTTGAGACAGAGTCTCGCTTATTGCCCTGGCTAGAGTGCAGTGGCATGATTATAGCTCACTGCAACTTCAAATTCCTGGGCTCAAGCAATCCTCCTGCCTCAGGCTTCCAGAATGCTAGGATTACAGGAGTGACCCACTGCACCCAGCCTGAGTTTTCTATCTTTACAGTCAATATAGTTGTCATGTTTAATGCCCATAAAACATTCTATTGCATTGATACATCATTGTCTCCTTTGAAGCCTTCCAGTTATTGAGAATTTGGCCCCTTATTCATTGTTGATTAAATATCTTTGTATAAAAATGATTTTTCCCCTTTTAAATTATTTCCTTTAAAATTTTTTTAAAAACTAAGGTAAAATATACATATATAATTTATCATATTTATCATTTTTAAGCATACAGGTCAGTGGTAATAAATACATTTATATTCTATATTCTTTCTTTCTTTCTTTTTTTTTTTTTGTCCTTCCTCTCCCCCTGTGCCCTCCCCTTTCTATTATTTTCTTGGAACAGATTCCTAAAGAGGAGATTACTAGGTCATAAAATAAAACCAGATTTACAATTCTTCTTGCCAAATGGATATTCAGGAACACTGTACTAATTTGTTTCAGTGTCAGTTGCAATATCAATGTTAACTTCTCTGAAAGTTTTGCCAATACTGGATTTAATGATTTCGATTTTATTTCTCAGTTTAATTATGGTGAGGTATTAATTCTCAGTTTTTATTTACATTATATAGCATCTTCAGCAAAAAACCCCAAAACCAATTATTAGGTTAAAGCTGTTGCCAACTATCTCCTATTAATAATTATTTATATTTCCTTTTGTATTTGCTGTCCATGGACTCTGTCCCTTTAAGACTGGACATCACTTTTATGTATTTGTAATCATTTCCTATACTGCATATTCTGCAAATGAATCTCCCATAGGACACATCTGTTGCAGATTTCCCCTTGATGTTTTTTAAGCTCAGTTTTCCCAGTACATGTTATATTTATATACTCAAACTCCTCGATCTATTCATAATTGAATATGTTTACTCTTCCATTTTCACTTGGAATTTTTATATTTAAAAAAATTACCTCTTTATCTCATCTGAAATGTGTGGAATCGATTTTCTGCAGAATAATTGCCCACTTTCCCAACAGGATTCATTAAGTAATGGTTGTTCCTCCATTTTATTCCATCGGGTTTGTTATTAAACTTCTTAGATATGTTTAAATTTACTTCTGGGCATCTCCATTCCGTTTCATTGGCCTGTATTTTTGTTTTTAACCTTGAATAATTTGGTACCAGTGCTTCAATATGTTTTAAATTCTGGCAGAAAAAGTCACCTGTCATTTCCCTATTCTTTTTAAGTAAAAAAGGAAATTGGTGAAGAAGAAATACCAAATGTTTCTCAATATACCATGAAAAAATGCATACATTTAGTACCTTTTCTATCAGTTCTTTTGCTATGTCATTTGTTTGTGTTTCATAAATTAGAGGACATTCCTCAATCAGAAGCCTTGGGCGTCTTTGTCCACTGGGTGCTGCTGAATGTTTCGGGCTGTAACAGAGAGAATATATTCATGGTTGGAGCCAATTGCTGATTTTCAGCTAATATGCTCATGTGAAAATGAGTGAGCAACTCACAAATAAGGTTAAGGAAATCATGTTTTGTTATTTCAAGCCTGATGGCTATATTTTTATATAAAAATATACGAAACACACAATAACTTCTATTAACTTAAATTTCCTAAATTTAAACTTTTATTAACTTAATTTCTAATTTAAAAAGAAAGAAAAGCTTCATGTCTGTTGTTTTAATGAAAATTATGAGAAACAGTTTTAGATCATTGTCATAAACACAAGTGAAAATTCTATTTAAATGCAGATAAATAGTTCTCTTTTTCCTTTTTCTTTTTTTCTGATCTTTTTTCCTTGCTTATTCTTAGTCTTGTCAAGGCACTGCTAAGTCTATTTGAAGTAATTCTAAAAGCAGAAAAGATAATTTACACATGGTTGATAAGATTTGAATTAATAATTAGGACATAAGCACTGCTACTGTGCAAAAATGTCATATTTGTTTAGTAATGCTTGAACTAGTAAGTATCTGATGAAGCTTCCTATTCTAGTGCAAGCTGAAGCCTGTATACACCCTGCCAAATATGTAGCACACAGTGTCCCTTAAAAACACACCTGGAATTGTTTAAAGCCCTTTCTTTTTGTTTTTTCAATTTTCCTATTTTCTCAGTTTCCCTCTTATTTCATTTTTCCTTCTCTGCTTAGCTCTTTCATAGTTAAAGTGATTACTGTTGATCCATCACTATAAAGAGAAAACACAATTTTTACCTTGGTCTTTGAGATGGTTTTGATATACAATCATGTGCTGTACAATAATGTTTTCATCAAAGATGGAGCACATATATGATGATGGTCCCATAAGATTATAATACTGTATTTTTACTGCACCATTTCTATGTTTAGGTATGTTTAAATGAACAAATACTTACAATCGTGTTACTATTGCCTACAGTATTCAGTACAGTAACACGCTGTACAGGTTTGTAGCCTAGAAGCAATAAGCTACATGATACAGCCTAGGTGTGTAGTAGGCTACACTATCTAGATTTGTGTAAACAGGCTCTGTGATGTTGAGACAATGATAAAATCACCTAAGGATGCATTTCTCTGACTGTATCCCCATCATTAAGTAATGTATGATTATAGTTCAAGAGTTGTATAAAAAAATTTAATATGTTAAGGCTGGGCTTGGTGGCTCACTCCTGTAATCCTAGCACTTTGGGAAGCCAAGATGGGGGGACCACTTGAGGCTGGGTGTTCAAGA
The DNA here is from genome assembly GCF_020740605.2 of Lemur catta. Classification (NCBI taxonomy): domain Eukaryota; kingdom Metazoa; phylum Chordata; class Mammalia; order Primates; family Lemuridae; genus Lemur; species Lemur catta. Next base: position 33,807,289 of record NC_059135.1, on the reverse strand, counting down.
CCACCCTGAGCAAGAGCGAGACCTCGTCTCTATAAAAAATAGAAAAATTAGCTGGGCATAGTGGCATGTGCCCGTAGTCCTAGCTATGTGGGAGGCTAAGGCAGGAGGATCACTTAAGTCCAGGAGTTTGAGGTTGCAGTGAGCTATGATGATACCACTGCACTCTAGCCCAGGTGACAGAGCAAGACCTTGTCTCAAAAAACAAACAAACAAACAAAAAAAACCCCAAAACCCACACACAAATTTAATGTGTTAATATAAGACATTAGTCTAGTTATTTTCATTCTTCCCTTGGAAAGAGCAACAATATTTTACCATGAAAGCTATATATTTATAATCTAGGTTGGCAAAAATGATTGCAGTACTGTTTGGAAAAGTAGCAATTAAAATTCAAAAAACCACAATGGTTGGCTTTTAAATCCTATTTTGGGGAAAAAGCTGACAAGAGATCTATTCAATATGGAGAACTTGGTGTAGTAGGTCTTTCTGCTGTTAAAAATTTTAGAATGTAGAGATAATTTCTGTTGCCACTATTAATAAAACAATATAGGACAGTGAAAGCGGACCTCATGGGTCTAGTCAGCACTTTCAGCCCAGTGATAGTACCTGCAGGTAACTGCTACCCTCTCATCTGCTGAAGTTGCTACAGGAGCTTCCAGGTGCCTCTCGAGTCTATTTTGCTTTCCCTTTGTTCACTGACATCCTCACCTAGTACCTAGTTGTAAAAAGCTAAAATCAGTTAGGAGTTTTAAGGAAGGAGGTGTAAATTTTTGTACTTCAATCCAGGTTAAACTGCTGGAAAATGTGCCTTAAACTAAAACCCTCAATTATTCTTTATTCTCCATTACTTTGTTGAAAGTTTCTTTCCTTTTAGACAAAGAAAACTGTCACTCACGGCTCCCTTTTAGTTCTCTTGAGCACCATACTTACCTTAATTTCAAGCGTGACAGCACCACCCTATACAGGTAACTTGCAGGGAGGTGTTTTCGCTGCACCATAGGTTGTATAACAGGATGAATAGCTCCAACGATATATCCTTTCAGATAATAGTCCTCCACTTTTGTTACTATATCCAGAATTGAATTTATCTTGATGACTTCTGGGTTTGATGAAGCTGAAATATCAAAAGCAAAGAGAGATTTGCACATTCATAAGATTGAATTACACAGTATTTCTATCTATGTGTGGTGATACTAATAGAAAAAATCTCCATGTGACTTAATCTCTAATAAAGTTATATCAACATGCATTTTATACATATATTTAAACTCATTTCAGAAAAAAGGAAAAACGACTTTACAAAATATTACCAATATGTCTTAAAGCAGAAATACAATGTCTTATATGTTTTTTTAATTGTCAGCTTTATTTTTTAGGATTTGATTTGAGTGACTATTGTTTCTATTAATTGATATTGAAGGCATATATAAGAGAAGCAATAATTTGCAGAGCCAATCATTTTTATGACTCTGAACAAGATGAGGTGAATAATTTCTTAAAAATATAATTCATACCAATTTAAAAATTAAATATGGGAGAATTGGCATTTGTTAAGCAGGAATTATCAAGTACTTTCGTATTTCTAATTACATTTTAGGAGCACTGTGTTTTAAGTTTATCCGGAAAGCTAAAAATATGATTTCTTATGGCATTGATATAAACGCTTGAGTAAAAGTAATTGAAAAAGTAAAAGTATACAGAAGTTCTTTTTAATAAGTAAAAATTCTAAATGTAGAGGAATTGAAAATCCAAAATTGATGTTCAACTGAACCATCCCTTGAAGGAGGACAAATCTGTAGAAACTATAGGATAGCACTACTTGTACAGACTTAAAATAGTAAAAGAGTATGTTATTTGGGAAAATATTCTTAATGTTCCAGGGGTATTAATTTAAATATCAACTTTGTTTTCTGTAACAATATTCTCATTTTATGGAAAACAAATCAAGAATTGACATCTAAATACTAGACCTGCAATTTGATTACCTCTTAAGTAACAAATCATGAAATTAATTCCACATAGGGGCATAGTTGGCCTTTTATGACCGTGGTGAGTGATGCTCAGCAAAGGACTGCTGCTGATTGTCTGAACAGGAAGGAGGTTAAGAAGCAGACGAGGAAGAAGGGTCAGAGGAAATTCCCCCTCCCCTTACATTAACATCCATGTGATGGAACAGAAATCCACCATCGGTGGCTATTCACGCCAACTTCTCAAACTAAAATAAAGCACTCAACAGAAAAGCTATATAAGCCAGGATGAATCCACTTCCTCCAATTTTCCCCCTCTTTTGGATTTAAACTAATATTTTACTTACAATATATTTTCTTCATCATTATGAATAGGAATCAAAACAAAGAGAATGATCCTGGACTTTGAAGAAACAGCTGGGCTTCCTTGTAAACAGCCCTGCTTGGTTGTGTGATTCATTTTGTTTTACTCTTTAGTATTTTGACTACCAACTCTGATTTCTAAGCAAATAAACTGAAAAGCTACAAAATAAAATGGAACAAACTCTTAAGACTAAGGAATTAAACATAACCTAAACTTATTGTTAGAACTATAATGTAATCCTAGAAAATTTTAAAGAAAATTGCAGTCTTTTAATAGATCTCGCTTTGCTCACTGCAGAAAATGGAAATGCTTTAGCATGATACAAAAGAATCTTCATAGTTTGGGCCCTGCCTATTGATTCAGCCTTCAGTCTTGTCAGCTTCTAACTTGTATGTCATGCTTTAGCAAACTTGGAGTTTCTGAACCTGTCACTCTGTTTCATGTCACCAGGGTTTCATTTCCTTCCCTGTTGTCTCAGCCTAAGTTAATCATTCCTTCCTCTGTGCTGCACATACTTCTACTAGTGTCCTTATCAGGTATTACAGTCACCTGTTTATATGTCTGTCTTGGCTGTTAGACTGAGAATTCCTTAAGGGCAAGGAACCTCCCTTATTCACGTCTATGCCTAGCATGTTCCTTGGGTCACTTACATTGAATTGGAAATACTGCTCAGAGGGGAATTATGGGGTGAAATTATTGCATAAAAGAGGGAAAGCAATCAAGGTTAGCTAGTAGAAATAAAGTAAGTTAGGTTAGTAAGTTCAGGAACAACTGCGTGGGTTATCCAGGACTTGTATGAGAGAGACAAAACAAGGAAAAAAACACAGGCAATGATGTGGAACTGTTTTTTAATTCTTTTGATCATAACAGTGAGGGTGGTCAAGAACATAGTGAGAATCTAAACAAATAGAGTTAAAGGTCATATTCACTTCAGAAGCCCCAACCATAAGGCTCCACCTTATGTTCCTTATGTCTTAATGATATTCCAATGAGAAAAACCACATTGCAGTTGAAGTAAAAAGTAGTGAGAGGTGGAGCTACACAGGATTTAATTAGCTCCACTGTGGAGTAAAAGATGGGAGAAGATTACACCACAAAGAATTATTTAATGAAGGGGAAGATTGTGGCTTTTATTCAAAAGGGCTCACTTGAGCTTGGGAGAACTTCTGGATACTGCTGGCCTTGCCTTTCTTGCCAACGTGGTTGGACTCACTATTAGGTCACATGTTGCCTCATCTAGTCTACTTTGGCATCATTGCCTGGAAGGAAACCCCAGAAATCAAGAACTCAGAGTTGGGAAAAGTCTATACCTATAGCCTTGGGTTAGAGTTCAGAGCAATTTAGGCAGCTCAATGCTGTTTGTTCTCTGTGACTTTGCCATCATCCCAGATAGTGGAGTAGTACAGAAACCAACATAAAATGCACTTAATTAATTCAAAGAGGCATTTAAATTGTTACTACACATAGAATATTTGAAAATATTTCTATTACTCCATAATTTCACCAGATACTCAGTAGATAGTAATTATTATTAGTTCACTATTTCAGTCCTATAATGCCACCTTGGTAATTAAATTAAGGGATATATATTATCTGGAGATGAATAGTGGTGATTGCTGCACAACAATGTGAATGTACTTAATGCCACTAAACTGTATACTTAAAAATGGCCAAAATGGTCTGGGCACGGTGGCTCACGCCTGTAATCCCAGCAGTCTGGGAGGCTGAGGCAGGAGGATCACTTGAGTTCAGGAGTTCGAGGCCAGCCTGAACAAGAGTGAGACCCTGTCTCCACAAAAAATAGAAAAATTAGCTGGTGCAGTGGTGTGCACCTGCAGTCCCAGCTACTGGGAGGCAGAGGCAGGAGGATTGCTTGAGCCCAGGAGTTGCTGTGAGCTACAGTGACACCACTGCACTCTTGCACACGGGACAGAGCAGGACTCTGGCCCCCCCCCAAAAAACAGGCTAAAATGGCAAATTTTATGTCATGCATATTTTACCACAATAACAAGAGTAAATGTCAAAGACTTTTTATTGTATATTTTAACATATAACATATATTTAAATATATATCAAAATTAGTATAAAACACATGAAATTTACCATCTTATTTTTTAGTGTATAGTTCAGTAGTATTAGGTATATGCAAATTGTTGTAAAACAGATCTCCAGAACTTTCCCAGTTTGCAAAACTAAAACTCTATACCCACTAAACAACTGTCCGCTTTTCCCTGCCTCCAAATCCTAGCAATCACCACTCTACTTTCTTTTTCTATGAGTCTAACTACTTTAGATACCTCATATAAAAGAAACCACAGAGTATTTGTCTTTTTGTGACTGGTCCATTTCACTCAGCACAATGTCTTCAGAGTTCATCCATGTTGTAGCCTATAACAGGATTTCTTTCCTTTTTAAGACTGAATAATATTCCATTGTATGCATACACCACATTTTGTCTATTCATCTGTCCATCCATAAGTGGGGTGTTTCCATCTCTTTGCCATTGTGAATAATGCTACCAAGAACATGGGTGTGCAAATATCTCTTTGAGATCCTGCTTTTGATTCTTTTAAATATATAACCAGAGATGGGATTGCTGGATCACATGACAATTCTATTTATAATTTTTTGAGTAAACTTCATATTGTTTTCTGTAGTGGCTTCACCATTTTACATCTCCACCAACAGTGCACAAAGAGTTCCAATTTCTCCACATTCTCCCTGACATTTGTTAGCTTCTATTTTTTTTTTTTGATAGTAGCTGTCCTAAGGGGTGTGAGGTGAAATCTCATTGTGGTTTTGATTATCATTTCCCTAGTGATTAGTGATATTGAGCATCTTTTCATATTTTACTACCCACTGTATATCATCTTTGCAGAAAAATCTTTTCAAGCCCTTTGCCCATTTTTTAGTTGGGTTGTTTCTTTGTTGTTGAGTTGCAGGAGGTCTTTATATATTCTGTATATTAACCCCTTATCAGGTATATGATTTGCAATTATTGTCTCTTCTTCCATAGGTTGACTTTTCACTCTTTTGATGGTGTCCTTTGATGCACCAAAGTTTTTAAGTTTGATATAGTACCATTTATCTATTTTTGATTTTGATGCCTCTGCTTTTGGTGTCATATCCAAGAAATCACTGCCAAATCAAATATCATGAAGGTTTTCCTCTATGTTTTCTTCTAGAAGTTTTACAGTTTTAGGTCTCATGTTCAGGTCAAAGATTTTTTAAAAGTATAATGGCATCTGTTTTGTTGGTTAAAAAAGGTATTTGCCTTCTTCCTCAAAAAATGATGCAAGAAAAATAAAGAACTTTGATACTTTCCCAGCAGTTTTTTTTTTTTTTAAACAAGGTCTCACTCTGTTGCCCAGGCTAGAGTGCAGTGGCACTATCATAGCTCCCTGCACCCTCCAACTCCTGGGCTCAAGCAATCCTCCTACCTTAGCCTCCCAAGTAGCTAGGACTACAAGTGTCACCATATCCGGCTAATTTATTTTTATTTTTACTTTTTGCAGAGACAGGGTTTCTCTGTTGCCCAGGCTGGTTTTCAACTCCTGGCCTCACTCCCAAAGTACTAGGATTACACCCACTGCACCCAGCTTTCCCGGCAGTTTTATTTGATTATCTAGGAAGGTAGGTTAAAAAATGAAAACTTAAAAATTAGTGAAAGTGTAGGAAATTTTAAAGCTTATTTCAAAAATATTTACCTGACAAAAGTGAAATACACAAAAGTACCCAGACTGAGGCTGATAACAAAATATATGAGTGGAGGTAAGCATTTCATTTTTGTGAGTGTGTCTTTGTAAATTGTAAAATTCAATACAAGAATGAGTGATCTGCCTTGGCTTGGAAATCCTCCTGGCATTTCAACAACACTGTAGTCCAGGTGGTAATTATGATGTGGTTATCACTACATGTGTGAAGTTGGTTGTTTTTCATGCGGCATGACTGGATAACTCAGAGTGCTTGAGGTTTTAGTCAATAAACTATTCAAGGATCAGCTACTCAGGAGGCTGAGGCAAGAGGATCACTTGAGGCCAGGAATGTGAGGTTGCAGTGAGCTATGATGATACCACTGCACTCCAGCCTGGGCAACAGAGTGAGACCCTGTCTCAAAACAAAAAACAATTCAAGGATCACTTGAAAAAAGAATATGAGTCCTGGCTGTTGCCTGAAAATTTTCCATTGATAACCTCTGGCAATATCAAGAAAGCCCCAGTCTCAAACTTGGCAGAATGGGTGTCAGCCACTTGGAAAAAAATACCAGCATTCTTTTAAGAAATGCAGCATTACCAATTCTCTTGACAGTCTAGAGGAGAATATTATGTGGAAAAATGGGGAAATGAGGGCTCTGAGTCTAAAAATGATTCAGAAGCCTCAGGTCCTGAGTTTGAAGAACTTGTAAAAATATCTTTATTTCACTTAATTTCCTTTTATGATGAATGTGAGAAAGAAAGATAAACATGTTAAAAAACGTCTAAAAGAGATTTTTGCCATAGATTAAAAAATAAAATTCTAAGCGATAAGAAAATAGTTACAGTTTAATTGGTACATTTTTTTTTTCTTAGTGGTACATAAAGTAATAGTGAATTTTGTAATCAGTGGTGTCACAGAGTAATGGTGACACCATGACTTAGAGTCTTGTCATGGAGCCTGGGCAATGGAGCAAGACCCTATCGCAAAGAACAAAACACAACAACAACAACAAATCCAAAAACACGAAGCGTGAGAGAAATGTGATTTAATATATGTTCATTTATGGAGGAGTGGGAAACTCTGGGACTTATTTGACCACAAACTAACATAAGCTCACAGTTAATCTAATGTAATCACTGGCCACCTGAAAGAAAACTGCCTCCACAGAAAGGAGGCTCACTGAATTCTGTGCCGAGCAGACCACCGTTGGTATACTCCTTGCTTTAGTATCCATCACTAGATAAATAATAATAACTAGAATATACTAGTATATTTATCTAATTACCTTGCTAAATATATGCCTCCCCCACCAGAACGAAAGCTCCATGCAGGAAGGGGGATACTCACTGCCATATCTCTATACCTTACAATATTGCCTACACATAGACGTTCAGTTACTATCTGTTCAATGAGTAAGTGAATTGTGCTCAATTTAGTGGCCAAATTAGACACAGACAATAACAAACTGGAGTACATTCAAAAGAAAGTGCTCAGGATAGTGAGGGGTCTGGAAATCCTGCCAGATGTCCTTCAACTCTATGCAAAACAATGCATGAGGCACAGGACACTGTCTGGCTGTATCTGAAGGGCTGCCACACAGAAGAGGCTGGCAGGTGGGACACTGACTGAGCAGTGGAAGAGTTGGTTATACAGAGGAATATTCACCCAAACTAAAGGTTGGCAGGACATAGTTGGGCTCTGACATGCTCATTTTTAAAATATCTATCTGTATGGTAAACAAAAATGGCAAAAAAAAAAAAAGAGGGAATAGAAATTTTTGTTCCATTTAACTAGAAAGCAGACTGCCAGAAACCTCAAAAATCTAGTACAAATAACCCATCACCTTACAAAAAAGAAGTTATCAAAAAGCCCATCCACTTTTTCCTTAATAAAGGCATGGAACCACCTACCCTTAACCCTCTCAATCAACTGCTTGTTGAACTGGAGTCGTGTTTTCCAAACTTCTGTCATTTGAGTACATTTTCACACTTTTGGTCATACCTAAATACCACCTGTACTTCCATATCCCTACATTTTTCTTTTAATTTTCCCTTGAAGCAAAATAAATTTATTTCAAAAAGAATTTATTAAAACCAGAATTCTTTACCATAAATAGAAAGCTGTCATACAAATACATACAACAAAAAGAAAACTTTGGGAGGCCGAGGCGGGTGGATCGCTCGAGGTCGGGTGTTCGAGACCAGCCTGAGCAAGAGCGAGACCCCGTCTCTACTAAAAATAGAAAGAAATTATCTGGACAACTAAAAATATATATACGCAAAAAATTAGCCGGGCATGGTGGTGCATGCCTGTAGTCCCAGCCACTCGGGAGGCTGAGGCAGGAGGATCGCTTAAGCCCAGGAGTTTGAGGTTGCTGTGAGCTAGGCTGACGCCACGGCACTCACTCTAGCCCGGGCAACAAGTGAGACTCTGTCTCAAAAAAAAAAAAAAAAAAAAAAGAAAACTTATTGAATTCTAGCTAGATACTCTTATTTGCCAAAAACTCGGAGCCACAGGTCTACTCTTGTTTTGTGGAAAAGGAAAATTAGCCATTAGAGAGGTGTTGAAGACATATTAACTCTAAACTGATTGGAAGGCTTAAAAGGAATTGAAAAGAGTACACTACTTTCTGTCTGTAAGGTCCAACATTTTTTAATTCTGTGCCTGTGTATACAACCTAAGAGCGTCACACGTCCAATGCCAAGTCATTTGGTGGAAGCTTGGAGACCCATTGGATTAGAAGTAGCAAGCACTCAATGATAATAGCAAAAGAGACAGATGACACTGGAGGGAATAAAATGAATTACAAAACTAGATAAAAGAACTATAAAAACATTACAGTCTGAGGCCACTTAAAGGGCTTTACATATGCCATTAGTCCAAATTGTTAATGATAATGAATTCATCCCCCTTTCATTCTATTATTTCAGAACATGGTTTTCTAAGGAAGAGTTATGTAACATGTTAAAATAATCACCAAGAAGATACCTATAATAGAATGAAATTGATGCTTAAGGAAGTTTCTGTTCAGATAAAGAATGTATTTCTGAGGAACACCTCGTCTCTGGTGATGTCAGAGAAATTTTGTATCAATGGAATAAATTTTGCTTTTCTGGTCTAATCCACCATCTTTTGCACTCTCAAAAAAGTAAGGGTATTATCTTAAGTCTTGACACAAAAGAAATGTTAATGCAAGAAACACACACACACAGTAGTTTCAGAAGAAATTATGAACTGAGAAATCCAAAAAAGTTATAAAGGGAGAAAAATATACTGTACATCAATACTAATACACATATTTTAACACAAGTTTATATAAAGATCATATTTGTTTTGAGCCCACTGCTTTACATTAATTATTCAACTGTTTCAAGTGTGCATGTTCTACTATCTGGAGGTCTGTGTCTTTTGATAAATACTTAGTGCCTAGTATAGAGGTGACAATTATTATGGTAAATACAAGTACTTGTTAAAAGACCAACTGAATGAAAATTTGGATGTAACATTAACGTGCTCAATTAACAGAGCTCCATGGTGCTCATGGAGCAACGCTGTAGGAAATACACCCTAGGACCAGACTGCCTGGATCCAAATTCCAGCTCTGCTACCTACTAGCCTGGGAAGGTAATTCATTCAATTCATTCCATATGCCTTAGTTTCCTCATCTGCAAAATGAGAATCATAATAGAATCCACCTTATATGGTTAGGATGATTAAATAAATTAATATTTGCTCCTAGAAATTATCTGGCATCTAGTAAGTGCTGTAACAATTGTTGGTTGCTTTGTTAAGTAAGGTCCTTCTCTGTGGAAAGAGAGATAGCACACTATTCTTTCTGCGGGACCTGGAGGACAAGCAAAGCCTCATCCAAAGAGTGCAGCGCCCCCCCCCCACCCTCGGGGCCCAGTGCTGCCATGTGGGAATGTGGGCCCAGGTCATTGGATCTTCTAATTTTTAAGAAATACCCCCAGAACCAGATTCTTATGTAATACTTCCCAGGTTTAAAAAGCAACACTCAAGTAAAACCTGTCTTAATGCTGAATACGGTCCATGTCTCACTGGTTTGTAACTTCTGCTCTGGGTCAACCCAGGGATTCTGTAGACCAGAGCCTGCCCAAGTCTGGGTCAGGCCACCTTTATCATCTTAGACTGTGTTCAACCCTTGAGGATGCAGAAAAAGTGATCCAATTCTTCCTCACTAGTAGGGATGGGAAAATGAGGATGATACAAGTTGTCCTCCTTATTGAGACATTTCTGTAAATAACAGACACTGGGATTTGCTGTAAGCACACCCTCGTTCAAGAAAGGTAAACCCAGGGGCAAAAAGAGGAACAACAAATGTGGGAATTTTGTTGAGAACTTCCTTTCAAGTAATTCCCCCGCTTCTTAATAATGTTAAATTTAAAGTGTGCTGAAATGAGACTGGAAGGCTGTTAGGACCTTATGTATTCAAACCTGATACATAACTTAGAGCTGTGAAGAAGGGGAGAGCTGTGCGTTTAGAGTGAAGAATTTTCATCAGTGCGCTCAGAGTCAATACTTATGTCTCCTCGATAGGCTCAGTGTTTCAGGCCAAGTATTTGATTTGATATTCTTATACTGGGGCAGTAATATCAGAGGCTCTATTACTTATTAAACACAGGAAATTAATGGGGAGGTGGTGGTTGTTTTGGCTAGAATTTGAACAGCACAGGCGGTTAGCGGCAGCTGCAAGCCGCCTTAGCTCCCCGACCACCAGCAGTTCTTTCTCAGTTCTTCGGGGGAAGGAACAAATGGTGTTGTTTACAGCTTTAATGGGTGTGGCTGGTTACTGTTAAATTGATGCTGCATAATTTGTAAAAAGCTTTATTATACCTTAGAAGGCTATTGTGAGGAACTCATGAAAGAAAGCGTTTTGTAATTACTTTGAAAACTGTGCAAAGTGGATCTTATTATTAAATTCAAACATCCTGAAGGTTAAGCAACATTCTTTTCTTTATTCTTATAGTTTCTAAAATAAAATATCACAGACTTTTTAATGCTCTTTTGCTTAAACGCTTCATAGACAAAAATCAAATTTTAAAAATAATAAAAGTCACACCCCAGTATAAAGCTAAGAACTTGTTCAATGCTAAAAATTTTCCTCTAATGATGTAACTCTATGAAAATAGTTCAAGACACACATATGTTCCTTCCACCAATTTACTTCTAAAGATTGGTATATATTTTTGAAATATTTATGAAACATTGTTTCCTCAGATAAAAACACAATGTGCAAACACTAGTAAGTAATTTTAACACATTTTCAAAGGGGAATAGACTGTCAATCTCCATATTATATCTAGCAATTATAGTAAAAAGTAATAAGTAACCTATACCAACTGTGTATTTTGTGCCAGGCACAATGTGAAGTGCTTTACATGCCAATTTGTAATTAATCCTTACAAAAATCCTATAAGGTAGGTATTATCATTATTCTCAGATGAAGAAACTCAGGAAGAGAGAATTAGGTAACTTGCCCAAATTGCTAGTAAGTGGTGAGGCTGTGATTGAACCCCAACAGAATGACTCCAGAGCCAATACACTACACTGCCTATAGAAAAGTAAAGCTTCATTGAATGGGGTCATACTAATTCAGAATTTGTGAAAAATTCAGACATGAGCTTGGTTAAAGGTTTTAGACTATGATAAATTGTTAAGCAATTTAATGTACGGATATTAAAAGGAGTATATGATTTACTTATCAAAATGTTTTCAATAACTCTGAAATATAAACTACTATATAAATAACATCTGAATTGTGTTATCTTTTATGTGTTCAATGAAAGATTCCATCTTTGTGGTCACTCAGTATATTTAATTGAAGTAATATAACCGAAGTTTTTAAATGCAGTAAAACTCTACTGAACTATATGGTTCATTATTACTGGCAGATACATGAAAGATCAAATTATTCATTCATAGTTTCCAGACAGACCATAGAATATTTTCTCACTTCTGAGTATTTGTATATTTTGTCTTTCAGCCTGGTTTGCCTTATCCTTACTCACTTTCTACATGGTCTGCCTTTTTTTTTTTTTTTTTTACCTTTTTTTGAGGGGGAGGATGGGAGTAGAAATGTAAAACACAAAAGAAAAAAGCACAAAACATACTTAAAACTACCAACACTAGGGTGACCACTATCACTCAAAAATTAGAAAATGGCCAGTCTCTGGTAGAAGTCTCTACCCCTTCCAATCATAACCCCTCCTTCCTTTCTGTACTACCTTAACTTTTGTGATAATCACTTCCTTGCTCTTATTTGCAGTTTACTACCCAAGAATGCAGCCCTAAACACTATAGTTCGGTTTGCTGCTTTTTCGAGCTACATAAAGGGTATCATGTGGCATGTACTTTTGTGTCTGTCTTCACTGAGCATTAAGCTATAAGATTGATCTTGGGTAGCTCCTCTACTTTCCCTGCATTGTAGTAGGGGTGGCAAACTATGGCCTGGGGCCTGTTTTGTCACATACCTTTTAACATGCATATTTCTGATTACTAATGAGGCTGCATGCAGTTTCATAAGTCTATTGGCCACTTGGATTTCAGATTTTGTGAACAGCCTGTCCAAATTCCTTGTCCATTTTTCTGTTGAGTTGTCTTTTCCTTATTGATCTGTAGTTGTATTTTATATATTCTGGATTCAAGCCTTTGCCTAGGTCCCATTCATTTTTTTATTCTTTTGAGACAGCATCTTCTCTGTCGCCCTGGCTAGGGTGTAGTGGTGTCATCACAGCTCACTGCAACTTCAAACTCCTGGGTTCAAGCGATCCTCCTGCCTCAGCCTCCCGAGTAGCTGGGACTACAGGCACGTGCCACCAAGCCTGGCTAATTTTTCCTTTTTTTTAGAGACAAGGTCTCACTCTGTCTCTACCAAAAATAGAAAAAATTAGCTGGGTGTGGTGTAGGGCTGTAGTCTCAGCTGCTTGGGAAGCTGAGGCAGGAGAATCACTTGAGCCTAGGAGTTTGAGGTTGCAGTGAGCTATGATGACACCATTGCACTCAACCTGGGAGACAGAGCAAGACCCTGTCTCAAATAATAAAATAAAATAAAATAGTTCACTTTTTGCTTTTTGAAACCCTCCCCTTCCTGTGCTCTCTCTACTACGCAGTCCTGATTACTTTCAGTCTCTGTCATTTTTATTGAGTTGTCCTTATTATGGCCATACCCAAGAACTCAGCGCAAGATACTTGTGCTTTGCCCCTATTCCCTTTCTTAAAGACTTTATCTTTCAATTCCCCCTTGAAATCACTACCTCCAGCTGTGCATCTGTAACTGCCTCTACCAGATGTGTCATTGCCACTTTAAATGCATGCCTGTAATGGGATTGCTCTTTAACCACACACCGACTCCCTTTGGGATGCCCCTCCTCCTGTAAAAGGCATCATTATTTCCATAGTCACTCAGGCTCAGAACTGGGAAGTCATCCTGGGTTCCTCATTCTTTCTGTCCCTTCATATTCAGACGGTCACAAGCTAAGTAAGTTCCTCCTTTGTAACATCTGTTATATCTACCCCTTGCATCCCATCCTTGTTGCTGCCCATCACCTGCAGGTCCTTGTCATCATTAGCCTTCACCACTACAAGCAGTCTTCTAACTTTGCCCTTGCCTCCATCTCTCCTCACTGCAACCCCACATTAATCTTCTTAAAACACTTCTTTGCACCTATCAACTACTCATTCAGAAGCCACTTTTTTAAAGAGAAAAAGTGAATTATGGTATATTCACATCATGAAAGTAAGGAGCAGTTAGAAGAATAAGGCACATCTGTAAGAATCAATATTAAAGGATTTTTCAAAGTATGTATAAAAAAAATACAGAGCAATATTTGTACTTGTGGGGATATTAGGGAGGAAGCAGGTGCATATGTCTGTATCATGGTCTAAAACAGAATTACCAAATTAAAACACCTTTGGAAGTAAACTGGAAGCTTCAGGGCAGGTAAAAGAGCCTGAGTAGAGATGACATGGCCTCACCTTAAAGTATTAAATTGCAGAAAATTTTAAGAGGAATCTCATGTTAAATCTCTATGGCTGCAGAGGAGACCCTGACTGGGAAGGAATCTGGGAATCTGTAAGGCCAAAGGGCCTTTACAACTATTTATCCTACATAGAATTGAGCAGTAACTCTCTAAGTAAGCCAGAACCTTCCCATACTCCATTTATTTCCAGCCTTATTTTCTGCTTCTCCCCTACAAAACCTTCTTTAGCTCACTGCTCTGCGCATTAGCCTCTGCAGATGCCTCAACCTTTTAATTTTTTTGTTTATCTAAGTCCTACTTTTTCTTCAAGGGTCAAAAAAAATCCTAACTCAAGTTCTAACTGATCCTACTCAAAAGTGATTTCTCCTTTTTCTGACACTTCTTGTAGGACACTATTTCCTCTACATGTACCTTGTACTGTAATTTTTCATTCACTCATTCAACAAAACTTATTGACCATGGCTCACATGCCAAATACCGTGCTAGGCACAGGGCATACAAAGATGGATTAGATATAGTTCCTGATCTTGAAGAGTTTAATGATCTTGTTCAGTTTGACCAAGTAGAATATAAGATATTTGAGGGCAGAAACTGTCTCATTCCTCTTTATATTTCTAGTACTAATCAGCATCTTCTACTGAATACATACATACTATATATCTATTGCTGTTAATGGTGATGATGAAAGACAAAAAGATTCTTCTAATAATAGTGAAGCAATCTAGAGGCTAGCAAAATTTTACTCAATATGTAATTCTACTAGAAATTCAAATAAGGAAGCTACCATCTATCCTTCTGCTGGGTTTTTAGTATTGTAGAAAGTCTTTTTACTCATAAAGCTATAAATGCTCTAAAAATCCCTAAGGCTATCATTATTCAGATTGTTTTCTGGGATTGAACAAGGAGGTAAACTAACCCTTTTGGATCATTTGCAGGGTTAATTTAAATTTTCATTAAGAAATTCTATAATAACCACTCATACATATGTCATACACTCTCATACATGAATATACATAGACAGTCTACAAGAAATCTCTAGACAATTTCAAATTTTCACTGATAAGCAAGAGTCAAAAGCTGCAATTTGGACTCTTGTGTTAAAAAAACGCTGTTAATGAGTTGTCACTTTATCATAATATGGTGAAGAAATCATTACTTTATAATAACCCAGAAAAACATATCACAAAAATTGTACTGCATATCACTATGCAGTTGATAGACTTGTAAAAAGGCTCCAGAAAAATTCAACTAACATGGATGAGACTATGAGGTATGTTTTTTATTTCTTTCATAGTCCCTAAGATACCCGGTACAGCAGTGTACATAGGAACTACTACAAAAACATTTGTCAAGTTGTAGTTGAACCCTTGAAGTGAACATATAAGTAACCAATAGGTAATTACTATATACTAGAGAGGAAATGAAGGAATTATTTTAATGACCTCAGCAGGTTGGTCAAAAGTTTCCTGCAAAAGCTGGGTTTAAAGGAGGAAAGATACCCAGTCTGACCCCAGCTGTGGAGACAGGGAGTATTCTCACAGGAGGGATAATAACAGTTAACTTTATCAAGTGCTTACTGAGTGCCTTTTTTTTTAAGAGACGAGGTCTCACTCTGTCACTCAGGCTGGAGTGCAGTGGCACGACCATAGCTCCCTGTAACCTTGAACTCCTGGGCTCAAGTACTGTTTCTGCCTCAGCTTCTCAAGTAGCTGTGCCACCACGCCCAGCTAATTTTTTTCACTTTATGTAGTAGACGGTGTCCCGCTGTGTTGCCCAGGCTGGTCTCAGACTCCTGGCTTCAAGTGATCCTCCTGCCTTGGCCTCCCAAAGTGTTGGGATTACAGGCATGAGCCACTGTGGCTAGCCCCAAGTAGATCATCTTGTATTATCTCCTTTGATCCTTAAAACAACTCTGATGTAAGCACCACTAGAATCCCCATTTTACAGGCGAGGAAACTGAAATATAGCAATGTTTACAAATTTGCCACATTTAGTGATAGAGCCTAGATGCAGGACCCAGGAACTGACTCCAGAGACTTGCATGCTCAAAGGCTACGCTGTCATTTCTCCTATGTAGATGTGAATAATGACTCAAAGGCCAAAAAGAAAAAAAGTGTGGGGAACATGGGGGGGGGAGAAGGAGAAATTGGAGGAGGGAGGTGTAAGTTGTTTTGTGTTCTGGGTGGAGCTTTGGAAGCGAAGGCAGAGGGTAGAGGTGACAAGTGAGTTCATTCATAATAAAGTGGATAACTTTGAGACATTCTACATTGAGACAAAAATAACGTTTCATTGTCCTCAAGTAAGTACACCACCATGGAAACTTTCTATGGCATTATTTGAAGTGTACCTGTAAAATTGTACAACTAGGGGATGGGGAGAGAGAGAGAGATGGAGTTGAATGGAAAATAAATAAGTTGTTCAAGATAATTATAACCACCACAACACAGGGGAGGGCAGTAGGAATTTCCAAAGGGTCTCCTGCTCCTGCCCCCACTGGAACTTTACTCTCTGTCCCACGGCCTCTATTTGGAAAAAACTGAGGAAAATAACGTAAGAGACAGGCTAATGATGAGCCATGAGCACACACAGCTGTCACTAGGCCATTTTATATCTGCAATGGTTGCTCATTCCATGGTGACCTCTGAGAGGCAGGAGGTGTGACTCTTCCATACTCCTTCCAGCAATCCCAGGACAGAATTTCCAGTGCCAAATAGAAGGCTGGCATGTTTTAAACTACCCTCCATTCACCCCTATGTACACTGGAGTGGCAGGTGGAGGTCAGAGACAACAGAAGAGCAGGGAATCTATATCTGGAAAGCGGTTTGTGGAGCTGGGCTGATTTTGAGAACCCTGGCTTCTGAAGCAATGGGAAAGGCAAAGGCAAAGGCAAAGGCAAAGGCAAAGGCAAAGACAAAGAAAGAAAAAACTAAAACAAAAGCATGTGGAAGAATTGGAGTGCAATGGGGCACCAGGAGACTAGGCGCCTGTACCAAATACGAACCAGGTGCAATTTTAAAAGATGTGCCTGTTTTATTTGCTAACATTTGCACACTATGCCCATACTTACACTCTATTACCTGCTCCAAGCACTGAGAGTGGAAGGTAAAAATTATACTGTTTTTACAGAAAGAAGGAATTCTGATAATAACAAAACCAAAAGGATTTTTGAATAAAGCTGTAGATCTTTCTGATTCAAGGATGACTGCACTTATACCAATTTGTTTGAGACATTAACATTGTTGGAAGGAAACAAATCAGAACAACTTTTCAAGTTACTTTAAGCCCTATGATCCTACGGTGGATTGTGCGGCAAATATTAAAGTATAGATCAACATGGCTGTGATCTAAATTTTATGCATAGACATGGTTTCAGGATTAAGGAGAACGTGTGTGTGTGTCCTATGAATTTAAACAAACTAGTCCTAAAAAATAATTGACAAGGAAAATCAATGGAGTGAATACAGTACCACACCACAAATATTTTCTTAAATGATTTTTTAAATAGTACAGAAAAAATTCACGATTGGTTACTTCTCTGATTATCACTATTATCTTAACTCATTTTTAACTTTCATAATTAAAAAGAAGATTAAGAATACTAATATTTTTTTTTGCCTTAGCCTTAGATAAAAATAAGAATGTGAACTTGTTAAAAGTATATGTACAGATTTTGTGTATGTCCCTGGAATAGAGTTTGTTTGCTGGCTAGCTTAATTTTTCACAAAGAAAAATGGGCTGTTCTTGCTTCTTGCACAAAGATGCACTGTTTCCAGAGCAAAAAAAAAAAAAAAAAAAAAAGGAGAATTTGTGTTAACAAAAAAGTTGAAGAAAAATTAAGATAATATCAAACATGATAATTTAGTTAGTATAAACTTTCTATGAACTGATAAAATGTGTGGCTTACTAGAATTGAAAAAATAACTTTGCAGTAATAAGAACTTAAAATACTAATATCTGGATAATTTTAACAGCAAGCAAGACACTCTAAATTTCATTTTTAGCACCCCACAATTAAAGATGTCATTCTTTTTAAAGGCTGTTTTGTCTGTGCAGTTGTACAGTACTCTAAAGTTTCTAAAAGAAATGAGGCAAAGTGTTTGTGAAGTCGAGCCGCCTCCATTCCTTCCACAGAGCTGCCATCTGGGCTTGTTTATTTGTGTTTCCAACTTTCTGGAACAGAGAGTTTCACTGTTAGGGACAGAGCGCCGAGCAAAGGAAGTGTCTTACAGAAGGCTACTCTTTTTTTTTTCTTAAATTTTCAAATTTCTAGTTTATTTGGTGAAAAATATCAAATGACTAGCACAATTAAAAAATTTGACACAGTTGGAAACCTCAGAATTGTCTTAGCAAACAATTTTCCACAATATGATGGAAGTACTATTTCCTACCTACTACCTTCTTGTGATTTTCAAATCTTTTTCAAAACACAAATTATCATTAAGGCTATAGCTATTTGTCCTGGAAATCAAACATTTTTCATAAATCCTTCTATAAGTAGATATTTGATTTAAAAATGAAAAGGGTATTTCCCAGCAGTTTCCCTAATTTTAGAAAGTACATGTGAGCCATGTTACCAACAAAATGGAGCAAACAAAACAAAAATCTTTTAAAATATAATTAAGAAACAAAGCATTACTGTTAGATTGATTATATAATCTAATTACGAAGAACAGTTTCAAAATTCACAAGCCAACACTTTGGAAAATTAATAGTCTCTTATCTTTGAAACATTTAACAAATAAAATAGAAGCAAAAAGTACCTTGTAGTGTAAAATCCAGCAATACATATTCGTAAGCAAATTCTGTCTTTGTTTCCACTTGTGGTCTCTTCAGGGTAGAAAATATTTTTCCAGGGCTGCTATCATCAGGGTCTTCTAGCTTTCTAAGTCCGCACCCCATGGCAAAATCTGTAAGGAATTAAATTGCAGGAAAGGAGAGGGAGAGCAGCAAATTCTGTTGTTTAAGCTGCAAAAAGAAAGTTACAGACTTAACTGGTTTGATTTTGTTTTCAGCTAAATCATAGATACCCAAAAAGAAAACATTTGGGTTCAAAGAAAGGAGGAGAAGACTTTTTCTATCCATTTTTCTGTAAAGTCATTGAACCCATGATTAAGCTCCAGCTCCAGGAGGCTGGGCTTGATCTTAGAGAAACACGCAAGCTGCTACAACTTAGCAGAGAATTTCCATGCCACGTCAATTTACAGCCAGCCCCCTACCAGAGTTCTGTCGCTCAGGGCACCAACAGTGCTTTGTCTACCCAGTTGGCTGGATGATAAAAGAGGTGTCCAAAAACGGAAATAAAAAGGCAAAAGTGCAACTTGGATGTAATTATCTGCAAGTAGAAGACAGATTCAGACACAGTGGCATACAATTCTTTTTCTGTTTTCTCTCTTCTCTCAGTCCTATGCCCACCCTCCTTCCTCCCAGCTACTACCAGGAAAGCAAAAGGAGAGAGGGGTGGGGAGAGAGAGGGGGGAGAGAGAGAGAGGGAGAGAAGAGGAATGGAAAAAAATGGATTCTCAACATGGTTGGAAACAAAAATCATTTCCAGAAAGGAAGTCAGCTTTATAAGGAAATTGTTTCTGGAGTCTAAAAGGGGAAAAGTAAAGTTGAAAAAAAAAAGTGCTTTTGAGGATTTCTTTCCACATGACATTTCATTTTGCTGGAAAAATTATATGCTAACTAAAACTGCCAAGTATAAAAAATTTATATTAAAATATTTATAAAAAGACTGTACTTAATAGCAAAGGAGAGACAGTTATGTGGATAGTTAGTTTCCCCAACATCCTTAAATAGTTTGAAACATTCTGCTACTAAAAAGCTTATGACAGTAACTAATGCAATACTTCAATAGGCTTCAAGGTATCCTTAATTAAAAAGACAACAACAAACAACAAAACACTGACAACTTGATTCATTCAGTCTTATAAACTGCCATTTACCTAAGGTCAAGAATAATTTATAGTAGACCAGTTGCAATGAGTGTTTACTGTGTTTTATCATTTATAGGTCAGGTAGTATGGTGCACTCATCAAAACTGTGAGCCCTGGAAGCAAACTGCCTGGGTTCAAATCCTGCTTCTAAGGCCTACCAGAGACGTGAACTTGGGCAAGTTACTTGACCTCTTTGAGTCTCAATTTCCTCCCCTGTAAAATGGAGTTAATAATAGTACTTACTTCACAGGCTTGTTATGAAGTCTGAATGGGATAATCTTATCTCCTATCTTAACACTACGCCTGGTGAATAGCACAAAATACATTTCTTGATGTGTATATGTTATAAAAAAGGGTTGGGAGTAGGAATCGGAAGGAAATGATTCTGCCATCACTCCCATTATTTACAAAATAAATCCTGATCACATTTGAGATTCTAGAGAAAACAAGCCTGAAAAAAGTTTTCAATCATATTGAAGAATTCTCATGAAAACTGAAAATGGGGATGGATTATTCAGTTTGTAGATAACTATTACCGTTTGTCTTTTCCTACTGCCTACTTGTCTTTAAGTGTTTTACTTCTCAAGAAGTGTTTTTTTTTTTTTTTTTTTTTTGAGGCAGAGTCTTGCTTTGTTGCCCGGGCTAGAGTGAGTGCCGTGGCTTCAGCCTAGCTCACAGCATCCTCAAACTCCTGGGCTTAAGCGATTCTACTGCCTCAGCCTCCCGAGTAGCTGGGGCTACAGGCATGCACCACCATGCTCGGCTAATTTTTTCTATATATATTTTTAGCTGTCCATATAATTTCTTTCTATTTTTAGTAGAGATGGGGTCTCGCTCTTGCTCAGGCTGGTCCCGAACTCCTGAGCTCAAACGATCCTCCCGCCTCGGCCTCCCAGAGTGCTAGGATTACAGGCGTGAGCCACCGCGCCTGGCCAAGAAGTGTTTTTAACAGAGGAAGATTCCATAGGCCTTTATGCTCAAGGATGAGCATGGTTGGTGGTAAGCAATTTCTGGGTAAATCTGGCTAAAAAAGACAGCAGACTCTGACCTAGTATGACTCATTTGACTTTTTTTTTTGAGACAGGGTCTCATTCTGTCACCTGGGCTAGAGTGCAGTGGCACCGTCATAACTCACTGCAACCTCAAACTCCTGGGCTCAAGTGATCCTCCTGCCCTAGCCTCCCGAGTAGCTGGGACTACAGGTGCACGCCACCATGCTTATCTAATTTTTCTTATTTTTTGTAGAGATGGGTCTCCCTCTTGCTTAGGCTGGTCTTGAACTCTCAGCTTCAAGTAATCCTCCTCCCAGGCCTTCCAAAGTGCTAGGATTACATGTGTATGCCAACGTGCCTCACCTCATTTGACTGCTGATAATGCTCTCATGTCTGTCATTTTTCATGTCCTCTTTTGTATGATGGGCTGTGAGGTCCCATATGGCAGAAATGGAATCTTTGAAGGTCGTCAGTATCTACTGCAGTGCCTGGAAGATTACTTATTGAGTACCCATTACATTTATTAAATGCCTGCTATATTCCAGGCACTGAACTATATGCTGGTATACAAGATAATTATACATGGCCTCTGCTCTAAAGAAATTTATGGTTTAAGGGGGAAGACAGACTTATAAACAGACAATTTCAATATAATTTTGTAGCTGCTGAGATAGAAGTATGCAAAGGATGCTATAGAAACCCAAGGGAGGGCCTCTAACTTGACGTGGAGGATATCTGAGCTGTCTTCAAGGATGAATATGTGTAAGATAGATAAAGAAAGGTGGGGAGCACGTGCCAGCAGGAGGGAAAAGCATGAACAAAGTCACGGAATCATGAAGTAGTATGGCATGTAGAATGGAACATGAAGCAGTTGACAATTACTAGAACACAAAATGTGAAAAAAGACTAAACTGTGAGGGAGGCAAGGGCTAAGCTGTAATGGGCTTTGTATGCCATACAAAGCGAATTTGGACTTTATTTTCTAGGCAACAAAGGGGAGTCAAATAATCAAATGGAATAATCAAGTGAGGAGTCTGAAGCAGGCAAGCAAGATCAGTTTGCATTTTAGATTGGTCACTGTGGCTGCTTTGAGGAAGATGGTTTTAACTGGAGCAAGAATGGAAGAAGACCAGTCAGGAGGGTAATGCAATAGTCCAGTTGAGGCTGATGACTGACTGAATGAATGAATGTGGTGCATCAGTAAGTCCTTAAAGAATTTCTTTTACCTTTAGTAAAAGAAACTACAGTTCCTTAAGTTCACAACTGAGCAATCATTTAGGCAATTTTTTCTCCAAAATTCTAACAAAATAAACTTTTACTTGACCCTTAATGATATTTCAAAAACATTTTCATGTATCAGTATGGCACACATTCCTGATATTTTAACAATTATATGGGATTTCACAATGCTTATACAATGCTTAAGAAGTAACATTTTGGTTATTTTCAAATTTTTACTGTGAAGATTTTTATAAAGATTACTTTTTTCCCTCTTTGGATTATTTCCTAAATACTTTGATTCTATTTCATAAATGGTCAAATAGTTTACATACAAATAAATTGGAAATTAATAAGCAGAGAAAATGCATTTTAAGGGCTAAATAATTCATTTATATTATTTACATAAATATGTGGTTGGCCATAAAATTGTTTAAGGTATTAACCTTATATATTTTAAGCTTTTGTCAGCTATCATATATTTTGCCCCATACCTCTTCAATGCCTGTACATTTTTATACACTTTCATTAAAAAAATTTTCCACTTCTCCATTTTGTCCTTAACAAATCACATTTCTTGAATATTTCTCCTTTTGGAACAAATATTGTTTTGTTTTTTTCTTAGTTTTAAAAAAATTAATAAACTTTATATTTTAAATTGAGCAGAAAGTAGAGAATTCCCACATACCCTGTTTCCATCCATGCACAGCCTCCTTCACTACAGTGGTACATTTGTTAAAACTGATGAATCTACATTGACACATTATTATCCAAAGTCCATAGTTTACATTAGTATTCACTCTTAGTGTTATACATTCTATGGGTTTTGACAAATGTATAATGACATGTATCTATCGTTATAGTGTCATACAGAGCTGTTTCACTGCCCCCAAATCCTTTGTGGTCCATTTATTCAGCCCTCCCTTACTTCTTTAACTCTGATCCATCTGGCAATTGTACTACAAAGGGTAAGCTACAGATCTAAGTCAGTTCTCTTCCAGCCTGATATCCAACTGTCACAACCACATTTGTTTGCATAGAGAATCTTTTATCAAGGATGTTTCCCTAGGCTTGTCATCCACTAAATAAGCTTTTGGAATGTCTTCTAATATTGGTCACTTTTTCTACATTGAGTTATATCTGTTTGCTTCCAATGGCAGATTTCAGGGACAGCTTTCAGTTCTGTATTATAAATGGAGTTTCCCAAGTACAGGTTTGTATGTAGCTAGATACAATGGAGATGTCTTATCAATTCTTGTCTATGGTGTAGTACGGGCTCACTTAGTCCTTGAATGAATGAACGAACCTTACGAAAATGTTCTCCATAATTGGTAGCAAAGTATTCTGATAGTTACTAGGCAACTTTGGATCACCTGAGTTTATCGAAGACTTAAAACTTTTAAGAGTTGATCATGGCCGGGCAGGGTGGCTCACACCTGTAATCCTAGCACTTTGGGAGGCCTAGGTGGGTGGATTGTTTGAGCTCAGGAGTTCGAGACCAGCCTGAGTAAGAGTGAGACCCCCATCTCTACTAAAACTAGAAAGAAATTAGCTGGACAATTAAAAATATATAGAAAAAATTAGCCAGGCATGGTGGCGCATGCCTGTAGTCCCAGCTACTCGGGAGGCTGAGGCAGTAGGATCGCTTGAGCCCAGGAGTTTGAGGTTGCTGTGAACTAGGCTGACGCCACAGCACTCACTCTAGCCCAGGCAACAGAGCGAGACTCTGTCTCAAAAAAAAAAAAAAGAGTTGATCATGTATCATCCAACCCATTCCCTATATAGAAAAGTTGTTTAATAATAACTTAAATCCAATCTATTTTATGTGGCCATTCTCAAAGAAGCAAATTCAACAATAATTCACGTATTTATAGAGTGTCTACGATATACGTAAGGCACTACGGACACAAAGATGAAAAAGCCATATTTTATAATTTCCAGAATTCACAAGCTATCAGACCAACATTGAGTTTTAACTACGTAATGTACTGTTAGTTTCATAATGCAGTCAAATTTCCCAAGAAATTAATGACTTCTTCAAAGCATACTTGTTGAAAAAGCCCTTCTTCTCTAATGATTAAGAATGCTACACTCATCACATACTTAATAGATTAAGATTTGTATTTTGACTTTTTATTGTATACTATAGTCTTGCTTCACAGCATCACACACTTAAAAATTTTTTGGCTTCATAATTTTTCAATGCCCAGCTGTTACAATATTCTTCTTTTCTAAAATAAATTAACTATTCTTAACTATTTATTTTTCTAGAGCAATAGGTCTCAAACTGTGTATGGCAGAGCTGTCTGGTTTTAAAGAAGTGCCAGCTTTGAAGAGGAGGGGCTTTGATAACGAAGGGAGGCCAAGCAGTCAGGGCTCTGGGTTCCCCTCCACCCTTTCTTCAAACAGAATAGCTTAGCTTTTGTCAGTTCCATACATCAGTAACAAACAATTAAAAACTCCTAACTTTCAGAAAATGACACCATTTACATTGTAAAGCAACTATGCAAAGTTTCTAGGAATAAATCTATCAAAATATTAAGCCAGACTTATATGTAGAAAATCATAAAACTTTCCTGGACAGCATTAAAGGAGATTTAAGTAAATGGAAAGTCATTTTGAGGAATACTTAATATTGTAAATATGTCAATCTCCCCTAGCCTTTGATAGCTTTCATTGAGCTATCGATTTAACACAATGATGAGCTAAACCCAACAGGTCTTTTGCATGGAACTTGTCAAGTTGATTTTAATATTTATGTGAAGATAAAAGGGCCAAGGATGGCCAAGATTCTTGTGAAGAAGAATAAGGAAAACAGATTAGTTCTCTATACATTAAGATTTAGTATAAAGCTACAGTAATTAAAATAGTGTTTTAGCAAGGCATAAACAAATTAACCAATGTAATAGATAAAAAGCCTAGAATTTAATATACGATGAAGGTGGTTTGCAGATTAGTGGAGAAATGGTCATCCATATGGGGAAAAAATTGGATCCACACCTCATATCATACACAAAAATATCAAGTCTACATAAAAAATTCTACATAAAGAACTTATACATCAGAAGCAAAAATTTTATACTTTCATATAAAAATATGGCTATTTATTCTTAGAGTACAAGAGGCAAAAATGATAATCATAAATTAAATTTTGATAAATTATACTATATTATAATTAAGAACTTCATTAAGACTCCTTAATGTGAAAAGACAGGGTATTAATTGGTAGATGATATTTGCAAAACATCAGCTAATAAAGGAACAGTATCATGAATATATAAACTGCTCTTACAAATAAATAAAGAAAAAGACAAGCCAATAGAAAAAGACACAAAATACAAACAGGCATCTCACAGGCAAAGAAACACATACAGTTCATACACATATGAAGAGATGCTCAACTTCACTTGTATTTGAAGAAATGCAAATCAAGACTGTGGTGAGATAATGTTTAAAAAATTGTGGTAAAATATACATAATACTGTATCAAATTTGTCATTTGGGGCGTTTTATTTTATTTTTTTTATTTTTAAGAAAGGGTCTCACTCTGTTGCTGAGGCAGGAGTGCAGTGGCACCATCACAGCTCACTGCAACCTCAAACTCTTAGGCTGAAGTGATCCTTAGCCCTCAGCCTCCCTGAGTATCTGGAACTATAGGCATATGCCACCAAAACCAGCTAATTTTTAAAAATTTTCTGTAGAAATAGGGTCTCGCTATGTTGCTCAAGCTGGTTTTGAACTCTTGGCCTCAAGCGATCCTCCCACTGTGGCCTCCCAAAGTGCTAGGATTACAGGCATAAACCTCTGAGCTTGGCCCATTCAGGATATTTTAAAGTGTACAATCCAGTGGCATTAAGTACATTCACAATGTACAATGATCACCACTATCTATAATAGCTCCAGAACTTGTTCATCACCCCAAGAGGAAACTCCATACCCATTAAGCATTCACTCTTCATTCCAACTTTCCCTCAGCCCCTGGCAACCATTTATCTGCTTTCTGCCTCTATGCATTTTCCTATTCTGGATATTTCATACAGAATCATACAATATGTGGCCTTTTGTGTCTGGCTTATTTCACTTAGCATAACGTTTTAAAGGTTCATCTATGTGTTAACATGTCAGTACTTTGTTTCTTTTTCTGGCTAATAATATTCCACTGTCTAGACAGACCTCATTTATTTATCCAATCATCAGATGATGGAAATTTGGGTTGTCTCCATCTTTTGGCTACCGTGAATAGTGCTACTGTATACATTTATGAGATAACACTTTATACTGAGTTGACTGGCAAAAATTAAGAAAACAGACAATACCAAGTATTGGAGAGAACTTTTTAAGGTTATGTTGCTGATGGGAGTATAAATTATTTGGGAAAATAACTTGGCATTATCTTGTGAAATTCAATGTTCACATCCTCTGTGACCCAGCAATTTCACTCCTAGGTGTATACTCAAGAGACATTTTAGCATATACGAATCAGGAGACATATATAAAAAATATGTAAGTATTGTTCCTAAGAGCAAAAACTTGAATCACTTGAATGTGTATCAGCAGCCGTTTCTTTCAAGGAGTTCTACTTTAAAGGGGAGGAAAGAAATGGAGCAGTAGTGGGGGTTGGGATCTTTTTTTTTAGGATAAGAAAAAAATAACACGCTTGAATGCTGAAGCATTGATTCAATGGAAAAGGAAAAAAAATAGTAAGAATTGCTGGAGAACCTGATTTCTCAGACACTTAGCCTCAATTTGGTTCCTAGTTCTGGAGGGTGTTGTACATACTCTGCAGTTTTAAGTTTTACATATCTTTCACTTGCCCTTCTTAAAGTGCTGGTTCAAATAGAGCACATCAGCTGAGTATCCAAAGGACGTTTGTTTTACTTTTTGTACCTCCTCTAGAAAATGTGATCGGCCACTTTTCATCATATCACCACTGAAATCATATCCAACTTACCACATGCCTTTATTCATAGATTATTATACAGCAGTGAAAATGAATGAACTACAGTTATGTGCAACAACATGGATGAAGCTTAGTAAAAAACTGTTGAATGAAGAAGGCAAGTTGAAGAAGACTACATATGGTAACATATCCTTTTTTAAAATGTTTAAATAGAACCGAAATTAAACAATGTTACTTAGACATACTATATGTGTGATAAATGTAGAAGTACAAAATTCAGGACAATGATTATCTCTGGGAGGAAGACAGGAGGACAAGAAGAAAATCAACATACAGATCTATATCACTGCTAATCTTCTAGTTCAGAGGTCCTCAAACTTTAGTGTGCATCAGAATTACGTGGAGAGCTCCTTAAAACCTAGATTGTTAGGGCCCACATTCAGAGTTTCTGATTTAGTAGGTGGAGAATGGGGCCTAAGAATATACATTTCTAACAAAGTTCCAGGTGCTGCTAATGTTGCTGTTCTGGAAACCAGAGAACACTATTAGTTCTTAGGCTGGGTTGTGGGCTCACAGGTGTGCCATTCCATTTTATTATTAAATTTATATACTATTTAAATTAAATGAAAAGAAAAAGCCAGTCTTAGACTAAAGATGAGTGTGTTATGAACCAGGGATTAGTATTAATCCAATTCTGGGCTCCTGAGGTCTCCCCCGCAAAATCTAAGGTTCCATTACAAAAACAAACTTGAAAAACACCGTTCTAGAAGAACTTCAAGACCATTTTAAAAGAAAATTACTTTTGAGAAATAAATTTGAAAATTTTTATTTGCAGTAACATATTGCATTCCATCTCCCTGGATCTCAATCATCTTTGGCAAGAACTTGGTAGATCACAAATCTACCTCTTTTTGTTGATTTAACAAAAATTGTTTAAAGATTTCCCCTACTTTTATAGTTCTGATCCTTCTCTTAAGTACTCTTAGTAATTATTTTTCTTCTTTTCGCCCTCCTTCCCTTCCAGATTTATTTAGGCTCTAAGATAAAATTTATATGACATTTCAGACGTTGACTAGGCATTTGTATAAGCCATACTCTGTCCTGCAAAGCGCCGGCCACTGACGGGGTTTTGAGAAACGCCTGAATATAAAATTCTTGCCCACAAGCAGCTCAGCCCAAAGACGGAAATGGATCCATAAATATAAGATCAGAACCCAAAGCAGGAAACACAGGATGTTTACACAAACGTAAATACTGATCGCTATTCATTACTTCCTCTAAGCCTCCCCGTTCATGACCCTCCCTAAGCCCAGCTCCTCTCGCTGCTTTTCGGGCGAAGAGCGGTCGGCGGCGACCCCCTGGAGCCGCGGGGCCGAACCCGCGGAGGGGACGCGCGCGCGGAACGACAGAGGGCCGGCGCTCGGGCCGGATTTCATTGGCTTTCCGGCCGGAAGCTGCGGCACGGCGATGCTGCGCATGCGCCCCTCACACGTGCTACCAGAATCCCGCCCCCGCCGCCGCTTGGGCCCCGCCGGCACCATGCTGCGGATTCCTGTCTTCCGGCTGCTGGGACGCACGGGGGTCAGTAGGGTTTCTCTCCAGGAGGGATCTGCCTCACGCCACTACAGTTCGGGCTCTCTCGGTGCCCGCGACGATGTTTGCGACGCGCGTGCCTACTTCACTACACCCATTTTCTACGTGAACGCGGCGCCGCACATCGGGCACCTGTACTCGGCGCTACTGGCGGACGCCCTGTACCGCCACCGTCGCCTGCGAGTTCCCAGCGTCGCCGCTACGCGATTCTCCACTGGTACCGACGAGCATGGCCTGAAGATTCAGCAGGCGGCAGCTACTGCGGGCCTGGCTCCGACCGAGCTCTGCGACCGAGTCTCTGCCCAGTTCCAGCAGCTTTTCCAGGAGGCTGGTATCTCCTGCACTGACTTCATCCGCACCACGGAGGCCCGGCACCGGGCGGCTGTGCAGCACTTCTGGGGAGTGCTGAAGGCCCGGGGTCTGCTGTACAAGGGACTCTATGAAGGTTGGTATTGCGCGTCCGACGAGTGCTTCCTGCCTGAGACCAAGGTCACCTGGCAGCCGGGCCCATCAGGGGATTCGTGTCCTGTATCTCTCGAGAGTGGACATCCAGTCTCCTGGACCAAGGAAGAAAACTACATTTTCAGGCTTTCCCAGTTTCGGGAGCCACTCCAGCGGTGGCTGCGGAGCAACCCTCAGGCGATCACCCCAGAGCCGTTCCATCACGCAGTCCTTCAGTGGCTAGAGGATGAGCTGCCTGACCTGTCCGTGTCTCGCAGGAGTAGCCACTTACACTGGGGCATCCCGGTGCCCGGGGACGATTCACAGACCATCTATGTGTGGCTGGATGCCTTGGTCAACTACCTCACTGTAATTGGCTACCCAAATGCTGAGTTCAAATCTTGGTGGCCAGCCACCTCTCATGTCATAGGTAAGGACATTCTCAAATTCCATGCCATCTATTGGCCTGCCTTCCTGTTAGGGGCCGGCATGAGCCCGCCACACCGCATCTATGTCCACTCCCACTGGACAGTGTGTGGCCAAAAGATGTCTAAGAGCCTGGGCAACGTGGTGGATCCTAGGACTTGTCTTGATCGCTATACTGTGGATGGTTTCCGCTACTTTCTTCTTCGGCAGGGCGTCCCCAACTGGGACTGTGACTACTACGATGAAAAGGTGGTTAAATTGTTGGACTCCGAGCTGGCAGATGCCTTGGGAGGTCTTTTGAACCGATGCACTGCCAACAGGATAAACCCTTCTGGGACCTACCCGTCCTTCTGCACTACCTGCTTCCCCAGTGAGCCAGGGTTGCTGGAGGCACCAGTTCGTGCTCAGGCAGAGGACTATGCTCTGGTGAGCGCAGTGGCCACTTTGCCCAAGCAAGTAGCAGACCACTATGATAACTTTCAGATATATAAAGCTCTAGAGGCAGTGTCCAGCTGTGTCCGGCAAACTAATGGTTTTGTCCAAAGGCATGCACCGTGGAAGTTGAACTGGGAGAGCCCAGTGGATGCTCCCTGGCTGGGTACTGTGCTTCATGTGGCCTTTGAATGTTTGCGAGTCTTTGGAACTTTGCTGCAGCCTGTCACCCCAAGCCTAGCGGATAGGCTGCTGTCCAGGCTGGGGGTCTCTGCCACAGAGAGGGGCCTTGGAGAGCTCTATTTCTTGCCTCGGTTCTATGGACATCCATGCCCTTTTGAAGGGAGGAGGCTGGGACCTGAAACTGGGCTTTTGTTTCCAAGACTGGACCAGTCCAGGGCTTGGCTCATGAAAGCCCACAGGACCTAGAAACCCAGCTCTTAATTGGCTTATGGTTAAAGAGCAAATGTTATTTTCTTATTTTTCCTTTTCAGGAAACTTATACTAGTGTTTTCTGAAGTGTTGCATCAAATGAGCACATAAGCTGTGCTCTTGTGAAAAGAGATTTGTAGCCTTTCAGGTGCCTGTCCCCCTTTTCTTCGTTTATCTGTGCCCATTAACCACTGTCCTTTGTGCACTGTATGTCTAAGATGTCTCCAGGGAAAGATGGGTAAGAGACAATGTTGCCAATAGTCTCTCTTCTCATTGTACCTCCTTCCAAACCACAGTTATGTATTTTTGTCCAAACTACCTCTCATGGCTTGTTTTTCATTGGCCTGGTCTCTGCTTCTTGGGCTAATCAATGCAGTGATTCCTTTTATTGAGAGTGAGTGTTGGAGGCCCCCTACCTCAGCTTTTATGGGGTAGCCTTACTTTGTTATATATGTTGGGTCTCCTGTTAAAAAGAGATTCTTTTATTAAACCTCTAAAAACCAGTGTCATAGACCAGATGATTTTTGCCCATGTTCATTCCTATTCTTTAAATTCCCACAACTAGGACTCCATACTTAGTTAATAGTCTTTTAACTGTTGTGTTTTGTAACATTATGCTTCAACCAGCAGATGGCTCTAGTCTCACACATTTAATTATTTAAGAGTGAGGTTTCAGAATATTGAGAATAAATTAGCTTTCTGCTTTCTAATTTTTCAGATCTTTAAATTTTTACTGCACTTCTTAAGGGATAACCTACTACAACCACTGCTGTTTTAACAGCAATTTAAAAAACTCAGAATCCTCAGTTTCTTTCCAGACTACTGAAAAATGACACGCTATTAATGTTTAGTAAGCAAATAATCAGATGTATCAGATTGTTTATATGATAATATAAAGCTCTCTTAAGGTACTTGGTATGTTAAAAATTTTAAACTTCAATAACATTAGGTTACAGGTATGATTAAAACTAATTCAAAGGGACAATATTTTCTTTACAGTCTTAAATTTTGTTCTCCACATACATAATTTACCTCATGATTTCTTTTGATTAGTCAGCATGTCTAATACCATACAGAAATTGTGAAATAGTTATAATAAATGTTAACGTATTTATTTTCAAGTAGCTTTAACTGATTTTTTGCTTTTTTAAGTTATTAAAGTTTAAAAGTTTGCAAGTACGTTATTCAGATCTGTTCTGTTGCATTTGTTGAAGGTGATGGTGAAGGGAGGAAATGATCAATGCTCCGGGAATCTCAAACTGGATTTAGGAATGTTTCCAAGGCTCCATAACAAAACATCATAGACAAGATGTTATCAATTTATACAATGACTACAACATAGTAAGCCAGCATTATATCTCATAGGTGATTGGACAGCTAGGCCAAAGTTTAACATGAGAACTTGCCTTGGAATATTCATTCTAAGTATGGTAGCAAGTAGAAAGGGCTCACTACAAAGTGAAGGATTGTGCTGGTAGTTCTCCCAGATTTATTCTAGGTGCCACTATTCAGCTCCAGTTTCTGTTTATTAATCACTGAAGTGAGGAATTTCTGGTTGGAAACACTGCTTGGAAAAGAATGTTTGAAGGCATTCTAAAGGTAGAAGGACTGTTTGTACATATGTTCCTTCAGACTCTGTTCATAATTCTGGGGTTTCCATATGGCACATTCAGGTTATCTGCTGGGATTGCTAGGGCAGACTACTGGCATAGGATGGAGTGTAGTATGTTGTGGGCTGGATAGAGCAGAGAGTGGTGAAAGACGGCATGTGTTTACATGGATGAAGGAAAACAGATTTGGAAAACCAGTGGGATTAAAACCTCTGCCTATGAAGTGCCCTTAATAGCAGTGTTACAGTTCTACAGTATCTTTCCGCCCTTGAATGAACTTTTCTATGGCTTAGTGCTGGTCCATACAATGGACCTTGGCTTGCTGGAAGTTGTTAATGGAGTTCTTTTTGTGCAGCTTGTCATTTGTGCAGGCACTTAAGTGGCTACCTGGATATTTGTGGTACTGCAGGGTACAAGAAAATAGGTGAACCAGATAGGGCATAATTGTTACAGAAGACAGGATATTTTGAGTGGAGGTAAGTTTGATTTGACTTCTGTGATATGGAAGGTGAACCACTTGGATTCTCTGTAGGAGGCACACCAGGTAAAGCAAATATCCTTTGGGTACTCAGTTGATGTGTTTGAGTTGATCCAGCAGTTTAAGAATGGCAAGTGGAGGGTAGATGAAATTTAAAACTGGAGGGCATGCACTTCCAAGAGGGGACATCCTAACCACTTCTGGGAGAAGATGATGAACTTGTAGAATACTCCTACTCCAGAACTACTAATACCGTATCTGGCATCTTGTGGATCCCTTGACTAGAAAGTAAGTTTCTTCTAATACTACCCTTGAAGTTCTCAAATATTCATTTTGGTGTATTTCTGGAAGCAGTATTGCAGGAGGTGGTAAGAGTACTGCCTACATCAGGTGTTCACAGGATGTCACATTAGGAAGGTAATAACAAGATGTCAGCTCAGTAGACTACAATCCTATGTGTGAAGTCAAGTAAGTAGTGGGAAATGTATATTTTAAGTGGCACCATTGTATATTAGAGGGCTGTTCCACAAAGGAACTCATAAATTAGATACCTCAGAAGTCAGAAGACCTGTGGCTATAGGCATGAGCATGAAAAAAATACAATCTTTGATTTCACTGAAACCTCACAGTTATTCTGCATGTAGACCTCATTTTTCTTCAGGACCTGTGGACTCTGTAGGGGGTGTGAAGAGCCTAATAAATTGAATATGAAGTTGATGCCAAAGTACTTAGGAAAGGTGTAGGCTGGAATATGGGCCATGGGGCACAGGTTCTTTTTTTTTTTTTTTTCCAAGGTTGTACTTGTGACTGGGACGTAGCTCTTTAGATCTGGG
This sequence comes from Lemur catta, assembly GCF_020740605.2. Taxonomy (NCBI): domain Eukaryota; kingdom Metazoa; phylum Chordata; class Mammalia; order Primates; family Lemuridae; genus Lemur; species Lemur catta. Next base: position 33,773,974 of record NC_059135.1, on the reverse strand, counting down.
AAGTTCCAAAACTGAGTGAAGCCAGTAGTTTGTCAGGTTGTGAGCCTTCAACAAGGATGACTTATAATCATGAAGTAGCGGCAGATGACAGTACCAAGCATTCAGCAAGTTCTGCCTTGGGTGTGTGGTAGGGATGGTTTCCTGGATCTCTGACTGCCCTACCTCTACCAAGTACGTAGAGTATGTAGTGGCATTGTTGGCCATGATTAGTGTAACCTTGAGTTATGGGGAAGACTAGGTCTCCTGGCTAAGACTTGGTCCTTAAGGTTGTTATATGATCAAGTCTGTAACTGCCTCTTAGAGGCAATACCCCACTATCCATAGTTCTATCAGATAACAGAACAACTCTTCTTAGTGGGAGGTCTGGGGTGCTGTAAACCTTGGTGGGTCCTTGGCTTGTCTTTTGCCAAAGTCAGTATCAGCAGACCTAAAAGGGTGTGGACGTATTGACAGCCATGTATCTATTTTTACAGCAAAGCTTTACTAATTCATAGAGTTTGTAGGGAGCTAGGGTACAGGGGTAACCAAGAGCACAAGTTCTAGAAAGCCCTTGAATCCCTTACAAAACTAAGACAGTATAAAATATGTCATTTTAGCACAACACAACTGGCCCTGTCCCTTCCTCTTGCAGGAGATCTGGATAGGATTCTTTTTATCCAGACTTCCTTATGAAGAGGAACACACCAAAATTTGGAGGTTAATATTACTAGAAGGGCCAGAACAGTGACAACCAAGTTAATTAAGGTTAATTAGTGGGGAGTTTAGCCTTTCAGGAAGAGTGTCTTATTCTTTTTGGAGAGAGAGGATAAGAGAAGCCCAGTCCAAGCTGCCTTCCTGTATCACCAATAATTACTTTGAGCAGAGGGGAAGGGACTAACCAATTTAGAAGTGAAATTGGCTTCTCCTTAGTAGGTAGTCTTCGGTTACCTAGAGTAGATCCTCTGAATTACGGTATCCACTTAACAGTAATAGTTGACCATTTAAAATACTCTGCTTATGATTGCATGATGTTAGTCAGTTTCTATATTTTCATGCGGAGGAAAGGAACTGAGAGGGACTGCATGCACACCAAGAGGATCTTCCTAGGGCCCTGACAACTAGAAATAATAACCCCCTACTGTGCCTCTTGCTATTGGGAGGTTCAGTCTTACCTGGGTCTTCACCAAAGCAAGGACTATAGTATAGAAGTTTCATCCTTGGCCATGAATTGAATTTTACCTCCTTTTAGCTTATGGCACAATTTACTCACCATGGATTTTAAAGTCCACAGCTCCTCACTTAAGAACAGGATGGTGTGAGATGTCAGGATGTTTCAGGAAACCAAGTGTGCCATGTGCAAGAAGAAAATTATAGCTCCAAGGAGAGATGAGCCCTGTCCTGAATCATTAAGCATTTCTGGATGAAACATCTGCAGAGGACCTGAAAGACTCACTGGGTAAGCTGGAGGGAGAGCTCTAGGAATAACTGGAAATGGAGATGCCACCTTTCTCCGTGTATGGTGTGGGGAAAATGTACTAATCTCCCTATGCTATCACTCTTAAGGCCATGCCATGTGCATGTACCCCTCGTTAATTGAGAATAACTGGTTTATGGGATTTAACGTGAAGATGAACCTTCAAAAACTAGATTATGATTATTACAGATTGGAGTAATTGTATTCTCTTGATTCAATATATTCCACAAAAATATGACTGATTACACATTCTTTTTCCTGATTAAAATATTTAAAAAATGATAATAACTTTTACTTTGGAACAAATTAAATAAAACAGCTTCAGTATTATGGCTTCCTTTGAAATCAGTCTAGAAGCTTTTTATTGGTTAAAAAGCTATAGATATTAAAAAATAAAGTTAATAAGCATGTTATACATTTTAGGTTTATCACTAAAATAATACAAATAGAATATATTTCTTTCAAGCCAGATGAAAAGAAAGGCTAAAGAAGACAATCTAACCGAAGACAGAAAGGGAAAAAAAAGGGCAAAGAAAAAGGAAAAATATGGTAAATAGAAGACCCACAGTAAGATGACAAATGTAAATACAAATATATCAGTAAAATTTTGTGTGATGAACCTTCTGTCAAAAGACAACAAATGTTCAAGATTAAAAAGCTAGATATGGCCGGGCGCGGTGGCTCACGCCTGTAATCCCAGCACTCTGGGAGGCCGAGGTGGGTGGATCGCTCGAGGTCAGGAGTTTGAGACCAGCCTGAGCAAGAGTGAGACCCCGTCTCTACCAAAAATAGAAAGAAATGATTTGGACAGCTAAAAATCTATATAGAAAAAATTAGCTGGGCATGGTGGCGCATGCCTGTAGTCCCAGCTACTTGGGAGGCTGAGGCAGGAGGATCGCTTCAGCCCAGGAGTTTGAGGTTGCTGTGAGCTAGGCTGATGCCACGGCACTCACTCTAGCCCGGGCAACAAAGCGAGACTCTGTCTCAAAAAAAAAAAAAAAAAAAAAAAAAAGCTAGATATATATGTAGTTAAAAAAGATAAACATAGCAGAAAGAAGACACAAGAAGAAAGAAATACTAGGCATATATTAACCAAAAGAAAGCTGGTACAGCAATATCAATATTAGACAATCTTTACTGAGGGGAAAACCATTACTAAAGATAAAGTGGGACTTAATATAAAAGGAATAATGCACTGACGAGTTCTAACAGTTATGAATTTGTATGATCTAATAGCCTCAAAATGTAAAAAGCTAAAATTGAAAATAAGAAATGTTCAAGTCTGTAAAAAGAAAATGAAACCATCACTCATGAGCTGAGAGAAACCATGCATTGAGAAAGTAAAAAATAACTCATCCTAGACGTTAAGATTTCAGTCTTCAATGCTTACTGCCAAGTGAATCATCACTGCTAAGTGTAGAAAAAAATTTATAGTAGGCAAGGTTTTGTGATTCTAAAACTTTGTCTTTTTCCATGTATGCCTGTGTGAAAATAGTAACTTGCTTTTTGAATACAATTGTCAACTGCTCAGTAAGTCCTTTTAATGGGTTAAAAAGGGAAGAATCCCATGGCTATAATTTTGTCAAATTTTCTAATTTTTAGTTCAGGAATAAGTGAAATTAAAGGGAAAAAACCAACAGTTCTCTGTTCCTTATTTGTGTTCTCTCATTTTTCCCATCAACCCTATGAGGTATTATTCTGTTTCACTGATGAGAAACTGAGTCACAGAGAGATTAAGCAACTTGGCTAGGGTTTATACAGCTTATACAACAAGAGAGCCTAGGCTCAAACTTGTCTCGATGCCAGAGCCTCAGCACCACCTTTAGTAGCAACACCACAATCAATCAATCAATGTATACTGAGGGCACTGTTTTAAGTATTGTGGGAAAGAGGAAGTAGTATAATTATATCCAAACACCTGAAGATGTAAAGTCCAAATAAGAACCTTTAATTGAAATATATCAATTAGTGTTTCAAGATGAGGAATTGGTTTCTTGATAGCTAGATTATGAAACAGATGAGTATCAAAATAGAAATTTAGAAAAACATACTTTATCATGACATATGATATACTTCACTATTGCTTTCAGCAATTTCTTTTATATCCTAAACCTGCTTATGTGTGCTAGTGCAAATTGGTAAAATTTTTAATAACTTCATAGACCCTATTTTTCTTTTTCCTTAGAAGGTTATTTTGTTTATTTTCAGAATGGTGTTCCAAATTCTAAAATATAACAGTTCTCTAAATAAAAGTATGTTGTCATAAATTCATGAATATGTATTTTAAAATGACATTTTACTAATTAATAGTTTACATTTATCTCTAAACAGGAAAACATATCAATATTCAAAAGTTTTATTTGAATTAACTACTATAGTAACAAAGCCAGAGAATTTTATTAGAGGCCACAAACACTGAAACTTTTTCATACATACAGTTTTAATACAAATGAACTTATTAAGACTCATCTATTTACTAACAATTTAAGTTCTATAAATTTACTTAACATTTATTACTGTATTTGTATGACATCTTTCCTAAGAAGCCTGCAGAAACCAGATTAAATATTCCTGACTGCAGGTATTACCAAAGCAAATACTACCCTGTTAGCATTTTAAAATGCCGTATGTTGGATAATTTGTGGTAAATTATACCTCATATCATAGTTGAGACATGCTCTTACCTTCCAAAACTAAGAGACTTTATTATGAATTGCATAAAGAATACTCAGTGCTATATTTTGCATTTTTTCTGAAATGTAGCTATTTTGTTGGACATGGGCTACACCTTGAAGAAGTATGATGAAAGCCAAGTCTCTTAGCTGTCATCTAAAGTGTATTTTAAAAAATATATCAAAAGATATTAAAATCCTTGCTAACTTGGAAAGCCAAGAAGACCTATATTTTTATTCTATGTTTTAAATTCTTCAGGATTCTGTTAAATGTAGGCAATACAGTCCCATGGTTAGCAAGGCATGACAGGTGCTTTTTCATTTTTTTTCCCCAGTTTTTCTTTTTACAGCAGGTTATGACTTGTTGACAGAATCAGACTGATCATTAAAAATGTCCAATATAGTAAGCATAGTTTAGTTTACCTTTAGAAGTCACTTACTAAAGGAATTTATAAAGGCTTTCATAAAGAGTTCTCAATCTTGGTAAATTGAGATTAATACATTAACTTTTTATATTTAAATTTCTATAAAACTTATTTTATAGAAATTCCCTACATTTTATATAAAAAGTAAAACTTAGTTTGAGTTCTGTTTGATTTTACAGCTCCTCACTGGAATATAATTAAACAAATCAAGTTATAATATGTAAGAGGCCTATTTTAGCATTATAGAATAAGAACTAACATAAGTTATTGAAATATGTATGGTTAATTTCATGAAAACTGATGGTTGGATTTTCATGCCATTTTGAGAGCTGAAAGGATTATTTTTTGTTTGGATGTAAAGGAAATACTTTAAACATTCATTATGACATTGTCTGACTTAGTATCAAAAAATAATGATTAGTTAATCCTCAAAGTAGGAAGTTTTTTCTTATTTAAATGTTTACGTGAAAATCAGCCTCTTGAAGGTAGTTAATTCATAACAAATTTTACATAAAACATTTTTGGATGTAACTGATGTCATAAAATTAGTTTTCTTGCCTAAGGAGACTATATAGCATTTCATTCTTTTTTCATAATCTATGGAGACTATCTAAAAGTGGAGCTGTCAGCTTAGGGGCATAAAAACCAATATAAATGTATGTCTGTGTAGCTAACTGCAAAAATTGGGAAATGAACGTGATCTCAGAAAAACAGATGAAAAATAGTGAAATCTTACTGCTTAACATTTAAAGTAGTGAGAAGGGGACTAGCCAAGTTAAACCAAGTTATAAAAATCCATCATTGGTAACTCTGTTAAGGTAGATGTTTAAATATTCAATATGTGAAAATAGGTAAGTCTGAACTCAAGATTTTAAACAAATTCTCTAAAGATAGACACATGGCTAGAGCATAGGCATAAAAATCTACTTGGTAAACAGGATTGTTGCTGAGCTTATTTTCATTTTTCCTTTGGCACCGACAACATTAGGATATTAGATGTGTTATTTTAATTGAAAGCTATTCTCACAGTTGGAAATAACCTTAAAATAATGCTAAAGTTAACTTTACTAGTCTATATTTGGGTACCTATTTAGGACAGGAAAAATTTACATGTATTAGTATCTTTTAAAAATATTTTGCATAATAGGTAATACTAATAAGGATTTTAGGAAATTTCTTTTACATGTTGCTAAAAATATGTTATATAAGTGTTTATTGTGTAGCTTGCTTTGGTACCAAAGTTAGACATGTTAAAAGCAAAGGTCTTGATGATTAGCAAGAAAACACATTGTATTGAAGTCATCAGAAATTGTTAATACTTTAAAATTATTATCCTTTAGATTTTTTTTTTCCAAAACACCAAAGGGAAAAAAGATACGCTTTTTTAGGCAATATTTTTTATATTAATTAAACATTTCTTTTATAAACTATCATTGGTTGTTTCAGAATTATATGAGGCTAAATATGAGGGTTTAGTCTATCTTTGTTCGTTTTTATATCATGACTTATAAAAAGGACCTTGATAACTAAAAGCTAAAACACTGATCTTTCATAGTTATTACAACTGTTTTTGCTATCATGGATATGTCACATTGTAAAATAAGAGCAAAACATCACAATTTAAGCACAATAGGTATTTTTTTGAGGGGGTACATTAATAAATTTTCATACTGCCTCTGTTCTTCTGCACAGTACAGTCTGGAGAGAGAAAGAAGGTAATATGTAATCTTTATAGAACTGAATGAAAGTAATGTAGAAGTACATCAAGACATTTTGGTAAAGAGTATAATTGTCTAAAATAAATTAGCTAAGAAAAACACTTCAATGTCAATCTTTTTTGAAGCAAAATACAGTTTCTCTCAGACTCTTAAAATTTACAAAAGTTTTAGAACAAAAATGCTTTGATATATACTGGATAAGCCTGAATAATAAATATAGGATTAAAATGTATGCTAAAAACACCAGACAAGCTGAATATTAGGAAATTGTTTTATGATAATTTGACTAGGGCTCTAGCAACATTATACTGGGCCTTACCACACAGCACGTTACTTTAAAAATAATTGTAGCAAAAAAAAATTATTAAATAGATGGAATAGCCTCAGGATATGCCAGAATATTCTTTAATATAACTATGCCATTATATTTTATTCCTCAACCTATTAAATATTTTAGCTCAGAAACATTAGGATGATATACCCTCAAAATATATACATCAATGGATAGTTCATTATCTTTTATGAGACAGTATTAAAAAGTATTTAAAGTTATTATTAGGTTATCATCGTAATATTATAAGAATGTTTTTATGTATAATTTTTATTCTTGCCTGACAGAAGGGTTTAGTTCTTGGAGTGGGCATGAAATTAAAATAGGGAAATTCTAGTATTTTCTAGTATTGTGCAATAAAATTTCATTAAATGCTAAGAGTAAACTTCCACGTAGTCAATGTAAATATTACTTATTTAACTTATTTTATTATTAATCTAATCTTCTATAAGAGGAATATTATGTCTTTACTGAAGAAAGGTTATATATTAAACAGGACGCATTTAAAGAAGTTAGTGTAGCCATTTTTTAATTTTAAAAAGTTTTAGTTGGTGTGGCAATTTTTAATTGTAAAAAACTTCTCCAGTTCTGTAAGAGCAGATAATCATAGCTTCTTTGTATTAAAAAGATGAAATATGAGTAAATTTTATTCAGTTAAGGTTAATGTTTTAGAAGCCTAGAAACCTCACAGACTAAGACTTGAGTGAAAGATAAGGAATATTGACAGTGTCACTGTGTTAAAGAAAGAAATATGTATCAAATCTGACATGCTAAATGCAGGGAATGCTTATACTTGCCAACATGCCATAAGAACTCTTATACTTTGTGTATGAATGACAAAAGAGGGCCAGGAAATAGATATGGATCTAGTCATTAAGTATATTTAAGAATAGTGTCAACTTTGGCCATAATAATTGGTATAAATGGTCATAATATGACAGATTTCTTGATATTAATATATATAGATTACATTTTATAGATATTAGTGTCTGCCAAAATTTCTAAGAGAAACCTAGAGTTTGAAATGTTTTATCAAAAACATTTAAAGGAGATAAAATACACACAAATCTAAATATAGTAAAACCAAAATAATGTGGAAACTAGAATCTACTTTACATATTTTCCTAACAAGGTAGTGTTTTTTTTCAACTATACCATATTACAACAAATGGCCTATTGCTTCATATATTCTGTATATACCATGGCTATGTCTATAAATATGAAACATCTGGAATAAAACTGAAAAATCCAACCACCAAAGATGTTTTTAAGTGGTTATATATGAGATTATCATGTTAATACGATAGCCAAATGATGACCACATTTTTCAAACTGATAAAGTTGAATATCTTGATAAAAGGTATTTGCTGTCTTATAGATATGACTTTTGTTCTATTTGTCACGGATTGTAAGTCTACATTACTTTAGTGTGTGAATTAGTAAAGGAAACCATGATTTTATCCTGTACCTCCAATATTCTGGCTATTAAGATTCTTTAATTCCTTTAAAAAAGCAAAAACATTTAAACTGAAGCACATCCAAACCCTCTTGTTACTAGACCACGTATGAGGCTAGTTGTTTTCTATTATTGGACAAAATAGTTATCCAAGATTCTACTTAATAGAATCAGTAGAGGAAGGTGGGGTAAGAATTGAATCTTCTGCTCTGAAATCTTTTCTAGGGTGAAAGTGTGGACTTCGAGAATATCGAGGTTTCAAACCTACAGATGAAGGCTGAGAAAAGCTTCTTCTCACAGAATGTAACCTTGGTTCCTATTAAGAGATTTAAAGAAAATTAGGGTTTTAATGCATTTTAAATGGCTCTATTTTATAATTACTTAAGGGAAAGATTTTAGAAAATAAGATTAACTGGGCCTGGATTCTGTGGAGAAAAGGTGTGCTTTATGAAATTCCTTCCCACTAGAAAGAGTAGGTTACCTTATAAACTTACTGCTGGACAGGGAGGCATCCTATAAAAAGAGACTCATTTCGAGGGAGCTAAGAAAACCCATATCCAGTGGTATTTCTAAATTATTAGGTTATGCTTCCTTTGTGTCATCCATGAACTTTGGCAAAGCTTTGTTTAAAAAAAGATTTATGTACTTATGATGTACAAAATTAGAGTCATATCTTGCAGGTGACAAAGCAACTATCCAGAGAAAATTATTAATACACTACTCAATGTTAATATTTTATCCTACTGTTAAGTAAAACATGCAAATGAATAGACTCTGTGTTCCAACAAATGATTTTTATTTGATCCACTGTTGAAAATAAGGATACTGGAGATACTGCTTTGCTCAAGACACTCAGAATAGGAAATTTCAGCTAAGGCATCTATTAATATAATGACTAAATGCCTACATCAGAGCATCAAGGTGTAACCAAATCCTTTTACCTAAAACTCTCATCATTGTGCTGCCTACTTTAAATGATTTGAGTTTGAATATTGTGATTCAAGAAGAATGTAAGTATTAAGGAGGTGGGGTTTATCTCATAAAGCTGAACAAAACTTTTGAAGTAGTACTTAGGCCAAATCGACTGCCCAGCCTGCAGTGAACAACAGAAATTTAATACTAAGTGTTTAGTAGTTCTTCCAAAAACTTAACTAGTAACTTATATATGGTTAAGGGAAATGAACTAAAGTTTCTAAGATAAAAAGCAAAATGTCTCTAGAGAGGCATGTTTGATTACAAACAGTTGTAATTTCCATGATTTGACCTACCAAGACTCTGAGCATTGTCTATCAACAATGAAACAATTTGCCACTGCTAGAAAAGGTGACTATCAGGAGAATGTCATAAAAACAATGGGTAATTTTTTATGGCATATCAGACCTAGGTTCTTCTAGGGTTCAAAATGTTTTAAATTGTGCAATTAAACAGACAGTTTATTCATATCACTTCAAGACACTTTGTGAAGTTACAAAATAGCATTCAAACCAGAAATGAAACACATTTATGAAGCATTGCAATGATAAATTAAAGATAGCTTATCAAAATCAGTAGTGTGAGAAAATTCACTCCAATGATATCAGGCTACATTCAGCCTTAGGCAGTGTTACAATTTTTGAGCTAAGGAGACTTCAGTGGACAATTATGATAATGACCCATTTATCTTAGTACCCTATCAAATTTTATCAGTATAAAAAGTGGCACTAGTCTGGGGCCTGTCACTAGGATATAAAAAAGAAAACTTAAACTAGAATAACTCTTCCCACAAATAGCAAATACTACATAGGGTCTATACAAAGACTGATAAATGCTTACATTATAGCTATTAGCAAGAATAATGATAAGGAAGAAAAGAAAAACATTTGTTTTTGTTGGTGGGCTTTCTGCTTTCAAAAGGACTAGAAATGTGCCATGTTCCCGAAACATAAAGAGTAGATGGCACAGCCTATAGATATCAAGATTTTCTGGGATACTTTGGAAGCCCTTTCTTCTCACTTTTGTTCCTTCTTATTTTCCCAAAATACTGACCTGCACAATACTTTTAAAGAACACTTTCAATGAACAATCTTTTAAACAATTTTTAAATCTAAAAAATTAAATTCTAGGGTTATTCTCTTTGTACTGTTTTGGCTAGGACACTGGTTCATACTTAGGTTACTTGATAAAAGCATGATTAAACAGTTTCCACATTTATCACAGTTTGTTTTTTTCAGAACTGAAATACTTTCTGATTCAGATTCCCAGCTGCTTAGGATATTAGAGATTTAATTTGAGTTATATTTAATTTTAGTGACTCAATGAAAGATGGTCAATGACTCTTGGATGGGACAGAAATTATTTCTGAAAAGTATTGTGTTCTTTAAGGATCTTCCCTCTTGCCTGACTTCTCCCCTTCTCCTCCATAGAAATCGCTTGCCTCCTTATAGGTGACCATTTATTATAATAGTAATTAAAAGTTCTGAGTTCCACCACTTAACAGTAATGTCATTTTGGGCAACTGTCTTAACCTTATTCTAAGCCTCATTTCTTTTATTAAAAACTGCCTGATTATCTCACAAAAATATTAAGTGGATAAAATGAGATGATACATGTGAAATGCTTATAAATTTTAAGTTGCTTTATGAATATAAGGTATTACTCTTGCCTTGAAAATAATATAGTAGTCAAAGTTGGTATTTTAAGCATGATTTTATAGCACATCATCAACACAAAGTTAATACAGTTTTTACAAGGAATATCATCATGGACTTTAAACAACTGTCAATGATTTAACCAAAGCTTTTCTGTAGAACAGTTAACACTGGTTAAGTTACCAAGATTTTAAGACTAATTAATATCTTAAGACTATTCCACAGTTATGACTCTGTTTTTTCATGTATAAAATAAGGGATAATAGGGTCTCTGGGATTCATATGAGTCCTTAAGTTATATGTATCAATGGCTAAACTGGAAACCATAAAGCTTCAAGGGTTAAAGTAATAGGGAAGTCTAGACCTAGCACTTATGGCTTAATCCCTTTTTAGACTACATTTTTCAATTCCAGTTTAATGTTACATTTATTTTATAATATATTAATAGGGTTAGTTACATTCCAATTTCCCTGGGACAGTGTAGGTTTATCGTAGTATTAAAGTTTTAGTTTTGAAAAATAGTTTTTGAATAGATAATTTTATAGGCTTATTAATATGGCAAATTTTGTTGGTCAATAAACACATTTCAAAAATTATATAATTTTAATTATTTTTGGCGCCCCCTTTCACTCTCAGTATCTGTATTTGAATGACAAACAGATGATTACCCATATAACAAGAAGTTGGAGCAGAGATCAGCAAAATCAAGAACTGTCTGACTACCTACCACAAGGAGCAGAAGTGAAAGCAGAATTTGATATGACTGATAAAACATCAGAGGACCTTTTCTATAGGTAAATAGGCTTGATTTCTATAAAGATAATAAAAATCAAATCAGCTACTCATGAATGAATGTGGGAGTGAGATTCAAGAGAAAATATGTGCAGGGGAACAAGGACTCCTAATTCTGAGTCCATATAATCTTTCAGAGAAGGTTAAGCTAATAATCACATTGAGACTTGGCAAGTCTCTAAGAATGTGAGTATTTCTGAGAAAAGATGGAGTTATGCTATTGTACATAACCCTATTCAGACAGATTGTAATTACAAGTCTGTCTTACTATAATAGAACAAACTGTATTAACAATAGAGAAAAGATTCTTTAGAAACTGCATGACCTGAGATTAAATCATGTTAGTAAAAACTGTATTGTTGGTTACCTTTACATTAGGAGTGTATGAAGTTATTTGACTTGAAGGATGTTTGATAAAAAAAGGCTAATTGGATAATTTCTTTTTCTTTTTTTAGTCAGAGCCCCACTCTGTCACCCTGGCTAGAGTGCCGTGGCATCAGCCTAGCTCACAGCAACCTCAAACTCTTGGGCTCAAGCAATCTTCCTGCCTCAGCCTCCCGAGTAGCTGGGACTACAGGCATGCGCCACCATGCCCGGCTAATTTTTTCTATATATTTTTAGTTGTCCAGCTAATTTCTTTTTATTTTTTAATTTTTTAGTAGAGACGAGGTCTCGCTCTTGTTCAGGCTGGTTTCGAACTCCTGAGCTCAAACGATCCGCCCGCCTTGGCCTCCCAGAGTGCTAGGATTACAGGCGTGAGCCACCGTGCCTGGCCGTGCGTGGATGATTTCTATATGAAGAAATGACCATTAGAATGAATTTTGTATACTTCTCCAAATAATTCACCATTTAGAAGAAAATTAGGGAAGTTGAATTCTCTGTAACGGGTATGCAAACTTTAAACAAAGATGGCAGTGATTTAGAAAGTAATTTTCAAGCAGCAAGTGAATAAATCAAATGAGTGTATAGTGTTAGATTTACATCCCAAATCAAAGTTTGAATCTTTAAAATAGGTTTTTAACTTCAAAAAAATCCTTTCAAAAAACCAAACAAATCCTTTCTTCAGTTTTCCAGCCTTTTTTCATATCATGGCATACCAAGACAATGATAATATTCACATGGCACACTGGGGCTAACAAAGGGGCCTGTATTTACTGGAGGTGACATAAGATTTCCTGAATTCTCCACTGCTATTTTTAATATAGTTACTAAGGCAACAAAGTCATTTATTTCCTGGGGAATGGGGGGAAGAACTTAAGTAAATAATGCTTTAAAGACCACCAGTACAGACATAAATATCTACTCTAGTTCTGTAGAAAAGCATCAGTGAACATTTGATGCAGGAAGAGCTAAGTCTTAACAAGGAATTCAGAATTTTATATTTCTCACAAATCAGATGTTGGTCAGTTTCCTCCAACTAGAAATAGGTCCACAGAATTTTGATCCGTTACTTACATGTGGGGATTTATCAATTGCTTGCTTGATACCTTCCACAAAGGAATGGAATGATATCTGTTAGATAAAGCTACAAAATCTCACTTGTTAAAAAATTAGAACCTGTCTCCAGTCTCAGATTCCCAGGCCAGATACCTAGAATGTGTCACACTGCTTGTTAGTAAGTAATATTGCTATGATGTATGTTCTAATTAATATATATTTTCTGTGTTATCCTGTTTTTTTATATATACATACATGCATCTAGATGTGTGTGTGTGTGTGTATATATATATATATATATATATATATATAATTATATAAAAGGAAGCTCTAATTACCAAGACATTTCTATAAAAGGATTTTACTTACAGATTATCACAAAGCCTCAAGTTTCAGATGATCCACAATATATTCAATTAGATTTAAAAAAACAAAATGAATGATGATACAAGTAACTGTATCCCAAAGAGCATCTGAAATTAGAAACATTTTTATTTCAAATGCTTCATGAGTGAAAATAAAATTACTATTACTGTAAATACCACAAGTCCCATCTGATGGACAAGCTACTTTACTGAGATAACTCATAGATCATGATAGACTCAGCCTTCACAAATCTGTTAACATGTACAAAATGTGAGTATTTCATTATTACCTAGGATTGTACCTATGAAATCCTTTGAGGAAAAAGGATAGCTTTTCTCAAATAAAGAATAGATATACGTGTTGCTTAATTTTCCCCTTACAACTCTCAACTCAGAGATGCTAACATGCTATTTACTGAATTCCAAGTTTCTGCAGTGTATGTAATTGCCAATTTATTTGACAGGCAACTGGGTAATGAATTAATGATGGCATTTTGCCCCGCACTGAGACTAAACAGAACTGCATCAGGTTGCCTCCCTGACTTGCAGACATTCAATGCCCTGGCCTCAAGCTACTCAGTTTTGTGGCCACAAAGGGGTAGGCAAGAGGAAAAAGCTCAGACTGACTTGAAAATAAAAAGCCCAGTGGGTTTGGATGACAACAAACAAACAAACAAACAAAAAAAAAAACAAGAAATAGATGCACACAAAGATGTTATATAAAATATATTAACTAACATATCCTTCCTAGTTTCATCTCATCTTTATGATTTAGTCACAAAGGTAATTCTCTGATTATCTTTGAAAATTTTCACTTATTATATTTATAGTATATAAAGCAAAATTAATCAAGGATTAAAAGGCTATTAACACTCCATGTTCAAGCAAAAGCTATCCTGGTTCTCTCTTTTTTCACACTCCAAAATGCTCACTCTGTTAATTATTAGGAACCATTGTGAAAGAGTTGGAGCTTTAGGACTTCCAAGGGGTTCAGAAATGGAAGAAGGAAAGAAGAAAACCAAGGGGTTCAGAAATGGAAGAAGGAAAGAAGAAAACCAAGAACGACATTCTTAAGTGTGAGGTAGCTACATAAAGCTGGATTCCTTAACACAAAACCTCTTTCCCCATATTGCTTGAATTTTTTTGTGTTATATTATACTATTGGAAATTCTACCAAACTGAATTAAATCTTTTGGGTTAACAGGCATTCTCTTTAATCCTATTCTTAGAGAAGTAGTGGCTGGGACAGATACTTTTATCTCTCCTGCTTTTATTTTCCAAATCTAGAATTCCAGCTAGTATTATTACATTATATATTTAGCACAATATAGATTTTTTTTGTGTGTGGAAATATCTTTTGTATTTAAAAACTATTATTTAGTAATATTTTGCAATTATTTAGTAATAATCATTTGTACTATGGTGGGAATTGGGCAAAACTCTTACAAAATTAAGTATGCTTAATTGCATTTCTTTTAGAGTTTTATTTGAAAATGAAAGCAGAGATGACAGTGCATAAATAATAGCTATGTAATAATATCCTTAAGCCCTACCATTTTCAGTTAAGAAGGTTAATTGAATTGGGTAGATAAGAAAAGACTCAGGGTCTACAGAAATTTGGAAAAATTCTGTTCAAAATAGAAAACAGAGGTCCTTCAGAATGCTAGTAGGCAGAAGAGGGCAAAGTGAGTCTGAAGGGAGGTCTTTTTCATTGTCAGTACACAGTTTTTTTAATTGATCTAAACAAGGATATGGTATTTGGAGAACAAGTTAGAAAGGGGATATTCAAGTAGGTAGACAGGACATTCTTCCCAGATTGAAAGAGGACAACTAGTAAGCTTAGGGAGTTCATGGGATAGGAAGAATATAGTTTGCTTTCTAGTTTGGAATTTTCCAAGAGGAAAACTGCTTTTTTAAGCAGTAAAATGAATCAAAGACAAGGATCCAGAAAGAATGCCACAAAACTTGTCAGTGGTAAGTAATGTGAGAAAATAACTGCCAAGAAGTTTGGGGCAGTTACTTTGAAGACTTTATACCTCAGGAAAGAAACTTGATTCTCGTTAGAAAATAACAACACAAAAACTACCAACTCCTAAAACTGTTATTTTTCCCAGGAAAGAAAAACTCTTACAGATGGGTTTTATCTTCACTATCTCATGAAGGAAGAAATGGAGAAGAAACAAGAAAGAGTCTAATTAAAGGACTTTCTGATTAGACATTCTCTGTTCAGGCCTAAAGACAAACCAGAATCCTACAGATACATCCCAAAGAAGTGAGAGGATCTACGGTCCCCCAAATTTTCTCTGATAAAGTAACAACCAATTATTGTTCATCTCCTGAAGTAAGGAGACGACTCTCAGCAAGGGAGGAAAGGAAGAGCTTTAGACTCCAAGTATAGAGAGGCTGCTTCTCACATCCCTGTTTTCCAAAGGGAAGAAGTGTATCAAGGAGATGTTTATGACCCATATTTCATTTAGAGAAATACTAAATGATAGTTACACTGTGGATACACTTCTTGATAGAAATGCAAAAGTGAAGTTAACATTCCAGCTTCACTGAGAAAATTATCACCAAAATATTACTAAATAATCAAGTATTGGCTTCTATTAACTAAAAAAATACATTATCAAATGAAAACTCACAAATCAATAAATGGAAAATTTATAGATTACATGTTTTAAAAATAAGCCAGATGTCAATATGGTATCACTTACTATCTTAAATAAAATGTCTTAACTATTTGGCCTGTTACTGTGTATTTTCACTTAACTGTAATCAGGCTTGGTATTACATTAACTGATGCTGTTTTAGAGTAGCATGTCTAAAAATAATGATAACACTAGAAATCCTTACTTGGTTAAGTTTACTAGTTTGAAATTTATGCCTGCTATTTTATATATGTGGATCCTAACAGGTCAGAAAATAGGTAACATCAAGACAACCATGAAACTAGTATATGGAAAACTGAAGGATTACGTCACATGGAAAAGACAAATTAAAAAATGACAATATGAAATAAAACAAGTCTCTTGAATAGCACTTGATTTCTGAGAGGAAGCAGCAGAATGCAAAAAGTATTAGCAAATTTATGCATACGTAAAAGCAAAGAGACAGAAACATAAAGGAGGTCCAACAAGTGGCAGCTGTTGTAGCTGCTAATCAGACAGTGGTACTCAACACAAAAGGACAAAAGCAGATGCCATATTTTTAGGAATTTATGCACAGGGATTAAAACACTGAATAGAGTTGAAAGAAACAGCACCAATTATGAATATTACTTATATTCATCTTTTGGGTAAAATTTTGCCCTTTGCTCCTTTTAAGCCTATAGAGATTTCAGAATAAATTTTAGTCAAAGTATAGGTCTAGTGTTACAGATCTTTTAGAATTTGTCTAGCAGGTTTTTTGGTCCTCACTGGACGACCCTAAAAAAACCAGTATAGGTCTAGGGGCCAGTGATTTATTATATAATAACAGTAGAGCAAGATGGAGCATGATATTGAAGTTGGACTGGATGCCCTCCTAAAGTCCTTTAATTCCGTATTTTAATACTATTCAAGCACAATTTCTAGGAAAGATACAAAGAATTTTTGTGTGTGACCCCAATTTTATTTTGTAGTTAAGTACAGCATAAATCCAGTCCTACAAATGGGAATTATCATGTATAATTTGTTTGAAAACATTGTACTGCTCTTGTTGGTGGAAAGTTATAAAGCAATCTGTTTTAAACTTTCCAAGCCATCCTTCTGAAATCTTCTGACAGAAGAAGTCTTTATTTTCCAAGATCCTTTATCTTTTGTCATGTTACCATCTTTCTATCTATGATTGTATTAGAGATTTTGGAAAACAGGTTGCAAAGTTATTGCCTTGTGATTTTGGTACATGTACTAGTATCTGTATTAGCCATTTTACTTACAGAGTAGATTTCAGATAATTTCTTCAGATTGGCCTTTCAAAATGGGTCCTAAGTGAGTAAAACCTTACTTTCCAAAATTATCTATTGAGGGTACACTACAAAATTGAAAAAATAAATTGGGCTTCACTTAGTATGAATAAGGAGAATTTTCATCTTCTCAGTCTATCTATTTTTAAAAGTAACATGTTTGGGCTCTCTGGCTAGGCCATGAAGAAGGTTGGATGGTATCCTTCCTCCATATATTCAGACTGTCAATAAATTCCAAAGTTTTTATTAGCTTCTCAAAATAAAGCTAAATTCTAAGAAAGTATATATGAAATATATGTGTGTATATAAATAATGTGTGTATGTACGTATGCATATAATATATATTATATATGTGTATATGCATATAATCTATATAGCTCTGTGGAAGAAACATACTTGGGTATCAATTATTATCAAAATTCCTTATCCAGTAATACATCATTAATTTTTATTAACAGTCCAGGATTTGTTTAGCATCTTGTTTAACATTTTGAAAATGAAACCATTAACTTTTCAGCCCTCAAGGATACTGCTATTAAAAGAAGATCTCTAACATCAGTGGTTAATAATTTTTTACTTACAGAACAAAAACTTTTGAAATTTCATTGTGGGACTTAAGTCTATTTACATTTCTAAAACTGAGAATAATTAACGTAAATGAGATCCTTGTATGCTAGTCAACATTCATAGGGTCCTACTCTTCTCATGAAACCATCTGACTGGCAAACATATTCATTATGGTTTCAAGAGAAAATATCCTATTTGAATCACCAGGAAAAACTTTGGTATCTATGTCCTATTATTTCTGCTGCTGCTGAGCATGGAATACATTTGGGGTTGGAATAGGAAAGGGAAGGGATAGATTTATTAGGGTAATGCCGGTTTTTATGGCTTCTTCCCCTCTTCTAAAATTAGGAAGTCAGTGAAAGAATTGCAACTGAATGTAAAGAGGAATATTTCTTGTACTACTACAGAAATTTTAGAGATTAAAGACCCTTATGATTTGTTCTGTAACTTTTGAGCAATGACTTTCCCGCCATATCCAAATTTTATAATAAGAATTGGCTTTAGAATCAGAATCTAAAGTTTTCCTTTGGTATAAGAAATAGTTTTGCATTTTATGAGAGCAGTTAATTGTCTTTTAAAAAATTAATCATACATATAATTGAATATATTGGTAGCATATAAAAAGAAAAGCTTTAAAGATTAAAACATTTAAAGAACACTAATACAGTGGAATGTTGGTCAATGTTATGGGATCATGTCAGAGGTGAACCCTTCTTTTATCAAAATTCCCTAGGTGGATTCATATTTTATAAAATTTGGTAACAAATGAATTATGTTATAGGAGGGTTGGAGTAGTATCAAAGATAAGAGAAAAATTTTAATATAGTCAAATTGATCACATACCAATCATACTGATGGTATTTCTAATATTTGGAAAATGCTATAAAAAAGGGACTATAAATACCATTCAAATTCTGAAAACCATGGCAGAAGCAAAATTAAATAAGGAATAGCAGTAACAAATAAATAAAAAAATTATACAAAAGCATATTACATGACAAAATAGCAAAGTAATAGAACTAAATCATTAAAATTAAATAATATACTATCTTCTAAAAGTATGAAAATACTAAAAATTCTATTAGAATTAGAAATGATTCTTATCCTAAATATTAAAATAAATATCAAAGAATGAGACATAACATCTAATACTCTGAGAAGGAAAAATATAACACAAACAGAGAAAATAAAAGACACCTCACTATTCCCAATGTGGTTATTATTTATGGAATGGATAAAACATGTTGTAGAAAAGGTCACTACAGTTAGATTAACACATAAAAATCCCAACATGCCACATTTATCTAAATAATTTTGTAGAACAGCTGAAAAGGCAAATTTCATCAAATTTAGACAGCTTATAGTGGAATAAATAAGTATGGTGAGGTATTAACTAACCCTAAGTTTCACAACAGGCAGCTTCTAGCTGGTTCGTTGAAGCTGGATCTCAGCCACACGAGGATTGTTGAACAAGAAATCAGTTGAGTTGGACTAGAGCTGCCCAAGTGTCTTAATAATGAATGCTCCACACTGTCTGTGAAGTAAAGAGAAAATATAGATAAAGTTAGAGTAGATGAGTGTAGACCATCAATCAACACTTACTAAATACTTGCAGAATGTGTGGTACTAATTACATTAGAGTGTTAAGAGGTCAGAGGCTAGCAATTAGGAGGGGCCCAGAACTCAGGAAATACTTGGGTTCCCTGCTCTCTGAGAGCTTATAGTCTGTATTCAACAATCTCTAGTGTCACAGTATGAACGTTTAGTATATAAAATGAGGAACAGGTCAGCACAGATTATGAGTTACAACATTTCTTTCTATTAGATGGGTCTCAAAAACTTATTTTTAAAAGAGTAGTGTTTGTCAGGAGGTTATTTAGAAAGTTGTCCAAAACCCAAAAGTACCCTTCAAGTTGGCATAGGCAGGACAGGCATATAGGTACACCTATGCTGTATAATCCAGAATAAGTCCATATACCTATGTCATCCTGAGGTTTTTTAATTTTTTTGGTTAAGAATAGTTTGGGTCAAAGAAACAACCTAGTTGCTACTACTTTTTTTGGCACTTTGGGCCTAGGCCAGCTCCTAATTTAGGGGACCAAGCTGTTCTTAGACATAGTTTTAATTTTGGCAAGGCTCAAAATTTTCCTTATCTGTTCCACTATCTCTAGAGCAATGGTGTCCAAAACAACTTTGCATGGTGATGGAAATGTTCTATATCTATACTGTCAAATACAGTGGCCATTAGTCACACGTGGCTATTTAACACTTGAAATGTGGCTAGTTGCAATTGAGGAACTGAATTTTTAATTTCATTTAATTTCAATTAGTTTAAAATTGAAATTAAATAGCCTCCTACAACTAGTGGGTACCATACTGGAGACAGCATGGCTCTAGGGGTTCAAACTTAACTGGTTTACTAAAACCAAACTCTATAGTCTAGCCTGGATTTCCCTGTTCCATTTAATACTGTCCAGTACCACTTAATATTGTTCACTGCTATATTCTCAGTATCTAGAATACTGGCAAACACAAGGTAGGTACTCAGTAGGTATTTGTGGAATGACTAAAATCTATTGTAATAATATACAGCCATTCATGTCTAGTCAACTACTCATAGCTCATTGGCTGTAACTGAGAATACTCTGGTCCTCTCAGGAGAAATAAAGAAGTGAAGTCAAACTGTTTTATGTATATGAAATTACTTGGTTAAAGCCTCAATGTGCTAGAGAGAACAGGGAGGAGTGCTAGCTTTGTTATATTCATATATGAATAATTTAGGTTGATAAATATGGGAAAACTAGAGAAAATATAATATTTAATGTTAAGGATGTGGATAAAATTTGATGAGAGTGATAAGAGGGAAAAAACTAATTTCAGATTTAAACAAACTAAATTCAGATTCTATGGATGATTAAAAGATGGAAACTGAAGATGGAGAAGTCTTGAAGAAATATACAGTAATCCCATTAGGCCATAATAGAGCTATGTAAAAGAATTTGGCAGTGGAGAGAGAAATTAATACAGTTGACCCTGAAACAACACAGGTTTGAACTGCATGGGTCTACTCATACACAGATTTTTCTCAATAAATATATTGGAAAATTTTTAGAGATTTGAAACAATTAAAAAAAACTTGCAGATGAATCATGTAGCCTAGAAATACCAAAAAAAAAAAAATTAAGAATTTAGGTATGTCATGAATGCATATAATATATGTAGATACTATTCTATTTTATCATTTACTACTATCTATACACAAATCTATTATAAAAAAGTTAAAATTTATCAAAACTTACAAACACAAACTGTACATAGCACCATTCACAGTTGAGAGAAATGTAAACAAATGTAAAGATGCATATTAAATCATAAATGCAGAAAACTAATTGCAGTACATACTGTATTACCGTCATAATTTATAGCCACCTCTTATTGCTATGGTGGCAAGCTGAAGTGTTGCAAGTATCATCTTAAAATGCCCTAGGATGATAATCATCTCTGGGTGAGCAGTTCATCTGTCCAGTAAATTGTGTATCACAGTAAAAAGTGATCTCCCTTGGTTCTCACATATTTTTTGTGTTCAGTGCATGCAATACTGTATACCTTGGATAATACCATGGGTCCCATACAAAGTGCCACTAGTGAAGCTGGCAGTGCTTCCAAGAAGCAGAGAATAGTCAGGACATTACAAGAAAAAGTTGAATTGCTTGATATGTACCATAAATTGAGGTCTGCAGCTGTGGTTGCCTACTATTTCAAGATAAATGAATCCAGCATTAAGGATGATTGTAAAAAAAAAGAAAAGGAAATTCATAAAGTCATCACTGCAGCTATGCCGGCAGGCACGATGAAGACCTTGTACTTTTTGCAAAATACCTTTTTACCTTGTATTGAGAATGCAGTTTTCATGTGGGGCAGGAATGCTATATGAAAGGCATACCATAGACTCTAATATGACTTGAAAAAAGTTAAGTCATTAAATGACAAGCAAAAGGAAGGTAAAGGATCTAAAGCTGGAGAATTTAATTTAGAAAGAGGTTTGGTTTAAAAAATGTCAAGATAACAGGAGAAGCAGCTTCTGCTGACCAAGAGGCAGCACATGAATTCCTAGACATTGTTAAGAAAATCATTGAGGAGAAAGAATAGCTGCCTGAATAGATTTTTTTTTTTTTTTAAGAGACTAGGTCTTGCTGTGTTGCCCAAGCTAGAGTGCAATGGCTATTTGCAGGTGTGATCATGGTGCACTGTGGCCTTGAACTCCTGAGCTCAAGCAATCCTCCTGCCTCAGCCTCTCGAGTAGCTGGGACTACAGGCATGCGCCACCACGCCCGGCTATTTTCCTCTATAGATTTTTAGTTTTCCAGATAATTTCCCTCTATTTTTTAGTAGAGATGGGGTCTTGCTCTTGCTCAGGGTGGTCTCGAACTCCTGATCTCGACTGATCCTCCCGCCTCGGCCTCCCAGAGTGCTAGGATTACAGGCGTGAGCCATCGCGCCCGGCCCTCACACTTCACTTTCTAAGAGTTGGTCACATTCATCTTTTTGAGTTGTTTCTTCTGGTATTTACTCCCACATTTATATCTCTATTAACTAAACAATTTTATTCATTATCTAATGGAATTCTTATAAACTAGATAAAGATTTTAATTCTTATATACCTCTTTTAACTCCTCACCCATCCTCCAAATTAACTTGCATCATAATTTTTTCCCCCCAAGAGACAGGGGTCTTGCTCTGTTGCCTAGGCTGGAACGCAGTGGTGTGATCATAGTTCACTGTAGTTTCGAACTCCGAGGCTCAAGGGATCCTCCCACCTCAGCCTCCTTAATAGCTGGGACTATAGGTGTGCCCCACCGCATCCGGCTAATTAAAAAAAAATTTTTTTGTAGAGACAAGGTGTTGCTGTTGCCCAGGCTGGGTCTTGAACTCCTGGCCTCAAACGATCTGATCCTCCTGCTTGGCTTCCCAAGGTGCTAGGATTATAGGTGTGAGCCACCGCATCCAGCCTGCATCATAATTTTTGCTTAAATCCATGTCATCATTTTCTTTATTATGCCTATGTAAATACTGTTCACTAATGGGCCAAGTGGTCTATTATAATTACATTTTGTTTCTTGAACAACTTTTTGTTTTTCATTGTCTCATTTTTTACCCATTCATTTAATTTTTTTTAAACTTATGGCTAAATCCCTCCATACCCCTTCAACAACTCTGTAAAATACCTAATACAATTTTCTATACTAATGAAAACTCTTTCCCACTTCTCTCTTGAAGAGAACCTTCCTGGAATTCTGCTCTAATCTGGACTGGTTGCTGTCTAAATTAGCTAAATAGACATCATCCTGAGACTTCCCTTTTTTTCACCTGGGGAATTTCCTTTGCCTCTGCCCTGTGTTGGATCCTCTTTTTTTTTTAATTTTATATCTTTTCTGGGTTTATTCCCTTGTTTTTGTAAAATAAATGCTCAGTAGCATCCTGAGAAGAGCATGTGAGGTAAATTTTTTGAGAATCTACTGTATTAAAATGTCTTTTTGATTTATACTTGTCTATTGTAGGAGTCTAGATTGAAATCATTCTTCAGAAATTTCAAAGCTTTGCTACATTGTTTCCTGGCTTCCAGTATTGCTAATGCTTTGTATGTAATTTATTTTCTCTCTTTAGAAGACTTTAGGATTTTTTTTTATTCCTGTCATTCTGAAATTTCACAACAATTTGCCTTACTGTGAATCTTTTGCAGTAATTATGCCAAGTAGTTGGTAGGCCTTTTCCATTTAGAGACACTTATCCTTAAGTTTCTAGGAAATTTTCTTGTATTATTTTATTGATAATTTCCTCTGAACCATTTTGTCTACTTCTCTTTCTGCAATTATTATTATTATTATTTATTTTTTTTTTTTTGAGGCAGAGTCCCACTCTGTCACCCTGGCCAGAGTGCCGTGGCATCAGCCTAGCTCATAGCAACCTCAAACTCCTGGGCTCAAGCAATCCTCCTGCCTTAGCCTCCCAAGTAGCTGGGACTACAGGCATGTGCCACCATGCCCAGCTAATTTTTTCTATATATTTTTAGTTGTCCAGCTAATTTCTTTCTATTTTTTAGTAGAGACGGGGTTTCTCTCTTGCTCAGTCTGGTCTTGAACTCCTGAGCTCAAATGATCCACCCACCTCGGCCTCCCAGAGTGCTAGGATTACAGGCGTGAGCCACTGCGCCTGGCCTCTGCAATTATTAATAATAGAATATCTGATTTCTTGGATTAATTTTCAATTTTATCTTTTTCTCTATTATTCACCCCAGTCTTCTTTGGTTCTACTTTCTGAAAGCTTTTGCCTTTAATGTTTAACCCTTTCACATGAAATTTATTTCGGTTATGATGTAAGTGGAAAAACTAGTGAAATTTTAGAATAAGGCATATAGTTTAGTTGAGAGGATTATATTATACTAATGTTCATTTCCTGTGCCAGTGTTCTCCAGCCAAAGAACAGTGGGGTGAAGAATATACAGAAACTCTATTATTTCTAACTTTTCTGTAAATCTGAAATTATTTCAAAATATAAAGGTAAAACATTAAAAGGACTAATATGTTTGAGAAAAAAAGTGTCAGGTTGTCTATGCATGAACCACTTCTTGTTAATTTTCACTTATGTCTGAGAGGATATTAACTGTAGTTTCTTTGATATTTTCTTCTGCTCCCTGAATTACATGTTTCTTCTGAATTCTGTTTTGTTCTCTCAGTCTAGAGGCTTTCTTCTCATATGATTGCATGTCCATAGTTAAGAGGGAGGCGCTAAAATCCTAATGGAAGTTCTTGTATGCATGGGTGGGTTTGCCAATGACCTTCACTGTAGAGAATTCAGAGGCCAGCTAACTTTTTCTCTGGTAGAGAGCATGCTTGGGTTAGACTCCTGGATCTGCCACTTAATCAGCTATGCTACTGTGGGCAAGTTATTTTTCATGTTTAAAATGATCAAGGTTAACATTGCCAGTAATTAGACATTACTGGCATCTCATATCCCAGGATATAACATACTGATAGGGGCATATCACTTCTGTGATATTCATGTCCTAAATGCATAACCTCTATCTAATCAAGAGAAAACATTAGCCAAACTGAAATTGAGTAACATTCTACAAAATAACTAACCAGGACTCTTTACAAGAGTCTTGATAAGGTTATGAAAGATAGGCAAAGACTGTGTCAATGTCACAGATTGGTGTGGAATAAAGAGATGACAAATAAATGTAATGTAGAATCTTATATTAGATGCTAGGATAGGAAAAGAACATTAGTGGAAAAACTGGTTAAGTCTGGATGGGGTCTATAGTTTACTTAATAGTATTGTACCAATGTTAATTTTTTGGTTTTGCTAATGTTCTATATGTAAGTTGTTACAGTTAGGAGAAATTGGATGAAGGGATACAGGGACTCTGTATGATTTTCTGCAACTTTCTGTAAGTCTAAAATTTAAAAATAAAATGTTAGAGAAGGTTAAAAGGATGTTTGGTGGGGGTCAGAGGATGGGGATAGTATAATTTCCAGTATATCTATAAATGGATTGCCTCTCATTAATTTTTCTTGAAGCATGGTGAATCCATTTTTGGCTTGTAAATTCAGGTCAGGGTATTCTTTCTTTTACTATTAAAATTTCTGCATATTCTTTCTGTTCCATCTGTTCTGTATTCTTTTCTTGAGAATTACCATTTTTTGGTTGGACTTGACTCTCTGTCCTCTCTATGTTAGCACTTTGCCTTTCATCATTTCATCTTTCATGTTATTCTCTTTTGTATTCTGGGAGAATTAAAAAATATTTATTAAGGATTTGATTTTCTACGCTGAAAACTGGCCCTTTACAGCAAAGATAAATTTACTCTTTCCATAATATCAATAGTTTTTGTGCAATGTTTTCTTATAGGAGCCAGAAACCATTTTATTTTTCTTGTTTTTCAGTTTGCAATTGTTTTTTCAAAGATATGCTACTGAGAACATGGAATATATTTAAAAAATTTTAATTTCCTCTTATACATATGTTCTTATACGTATATACATAGATATGCTGTTTATCCTTGCCTTCAATGTTGTGCCAATGTGCAAAACTTTTTTCACAGAACCCATATAGTATATACATTTCTGTTTACTTATCCTTGAATGGAGATCTATCCATGACAATTCTAATAGAGTAGATTAGTTTCATAAGCCCTTTATTCTCCTTACTGTTCTGTCTTCTCTCTTAAATTTACAAGAAGGAGGCTTGATACACACAGAACCTATAAAATTTCCAGTGTTTAACTAGGTGAGTTTTTTTTTGCTCCTGCTGCCTAGTTCTCTGGCTGTCAGTAAGAAAATTATTCTAGAGAATCTTAGGTTGTCTACCGTTTGACTATATACAGCACATGAAAATCTATACCCTCCTGGTATTCTCAGAGCAGCAAAGCATGGGCTTTTCCTGTCTCTGCATTCTAGAATACAATGCTTTATCCTTGTCCTCCTTAAGTCTTACTGAATACAAGGAAATTTTAGTTTCTAAACTGATTTAGAAGAAGTATTCATGGGCCAGGTGCAGTGGCTCATGCCTGTAATCCCAATAATTTAGGAGGCTGAGGTGCGAGGATCACTTGAGAACAGGAGTTTGAGACCAGCCTGGGCAACACAGAGAGACCCTGTGTCTACAAAACATGTAAAAAGTAGCTAGGCATGGTGGTGTGTGCTTGTAGTCCTAGCTACTTGGGAGGCTGAGGCAGGAAGGTCACCTGAACTCAGGAGTTCAAGGTTACATTGAGCGTTGATCACGCCACTGCATTCCAGCCTGGGCAACAGAGGGACCCTGTCTCAAAAAAAAAAAAAAAAAAAAAAAAAGAAAAAAGTATTAATGATACTGAAATGAGGAAATGGTTAGGAAGAAGACAGTGGCGGTGGAATCTTTTTGTAAAGTAGCTAACTTTTAGGTGTGTGCACATTCTGAGTCTCTGGTCTCTGAGATAGAAGTAGACAGTGGTGATAGTTCAGATCTCTTTCCAATTTACTTCTGAATTGTACTTTCTTTCCAAAGGGTAAGGTGTACATAGGACACTAGGTGTGTTTTCCATTCAAGTCCAATCACTACTTTAATTAGAAGAAATTCCTCATAGCCTGGCAAGGGGTTAAATATTATCCTTAATATCCATATATTTTCATGGATAGCTAAGTACAT
This sequence comes from Lemur catta, assembly GCF_020740605.2. NCBI lineage: Eukaryota > Metazoa > Chordata > Mammalia > Primates > Lemuridae > Lemur > Lemur catta. The sequence continues at coordinate 33,747,002 of NC_059135.1, read as the reverse complement.
ATTTAATGTAAAGTGAACTCAAATTATAATTTCCTCAGTTTCCAATTCGATTAATCCTTGCAAGAACAACTTTATTAGATACTTATATTAATGCAAAAATGGAACCAACACTGTAAGAAAACATAAAAACACTTTAGAATTCATCACTCATACACTTTATACCTTGGAATTTCATATTTATCCTAAAAGCCTAATAGTTCATATGCTCATATACACAAAGATTTTCCTTTTGTTCCTTCCTATAGTTTAGTTCAGTGGGATAATTTTGATATTATGTGGTTTTGCTTTATTGACTTTAAAACTTAATTCTGTATAAGATGTAACTGCTGAATTAGGGAATGATAGCCCTAATTAATACCATATTAATCTAGTAGCCTCTATATTGGTCTACTTTGTGTTGTTTTTGTATTTGATTTGACAGATTATGAGGCTGGTGGCTTATAGTCAATGAATAGTTTCTGCAAACAGTACTTTATAATGGTTAGACTTGTGCTGTGAGCCCTGCCTAAGGTCTCTATTTTATTGATTGGATTTGTTGTTTCAAGATAGTTTTGACATCTGAAATTCCTATGTTGGGATATACCCAATTAACATTAACATTCATGAATTAGAGTTTTAAAAATGACTTACATTTATAAAAACAATATGCTCACATTCTTCCAAATATTTCTACCTTTCTATTTTAAAAGTTACCAAAGTTTTTGGTACCAGAGAAAATTTGCACTGGAAATAAAAAAGGCTAATGTTTCAAATGTTCTTCATTAATATTTTAATATAGTAATACATTTTAGAAAAAGATTGGAGTTTTTCCCACATTTTCTTCTAGAATTCTAATAGTTTCACACCTTAAGTCTATTATCCACCGTGATTTGATTTTTGTGAGAGGAGAAAGGTGTGGGTCCTGTTTCAGTCTTCTACATGTGGCTATCCAGTTTTCCCAGCACCATTTATTGAAAAGGATTCTTTTCCCCAGTGTATGTTTTTGTCTCCTTTGTCAAAGATTAGATGGCTATCTGAGGATGGTTTTATAACTGGATTCTCAGTTCTGTTCTACTGGTCTGTGTCCCTGTTCTTATGCCAATACCAAGCTGATTTAATAACCACAGTCTTGTAGTATAATTTGAAGTCTGGTAAATTAATACCTTCCATTTTGTTCTTGTTGCCTAAGATTGCTTTTGCTAAACGGGGTCTTCTCTGGTTCCATACAAAGCATAAAATTATTTTTTCTATATCTGTGAAAAATGATGTTGGTAATTTAATGGGGATTGCAATGAATCTGTAGATCACTTTGGGTAGTATAGACATTTTAACAATGTTGATTCTTCTGCCCCACAAGCATGGTATGGTTTTCCACCTGTTTACGTGCTCTGCAATTTCCTTCCTCAGTGTTTCTCTTATAGACATTGGCCTAGGCAAAGAATTTATGAAGAAGACCCCAAAGGCAATCATAGCATCAACAAAAATAAATAAATGGGACCTGATTAAATTATAGAGAAACTGTCACGAAAGCAAACAGACAACCTACAGAAAGGGAAAAAATTTTCGCATGCTACACATCTGATAAAGGACTGATAACTAGAATCTATTTAGAACTCAGGAAAATCAGCAAGAAAAAATCAAACAACCCTATCAAAAAGTGGGCAAAGGACATGAACAGAAATTTTTCAAAAGAAGACAGAAGAATGGCCAATAAACATATGAAAAAATGGTCAACATCTCTAATCATCAGGAAAATGCAAATCAAAACCACAATGAGATATCACTTAACTTCAGTGAGAATGGCCTTTATCAAAAAGTCCTATAACAATAAATGTTGGTGTGGATGCGGAGAGACAAGAACGCTCACTCATACACTGCTAGTGGGACTGCAAACTAGTGCAACCTCTGTGGAAAGCAATATGGAGATACCTTAAACAGATACAAGTAGACCTACCATTTGATCCAGCAATCCCATTATTGGGCATCTACCCAAAAGAACAAAAGACATTCTATAAAAAAGACATCTGCACCCGAATGTTTATAGCAGCACAATTCACAATTGAAAATATGTGGAAACAACCTAAGTGCCCATCAATACATGAGTGGATTAATAAAATGTGGTATATGTATACCATGGAATATTACTCAGCTATAAGAAATAATGGTGATATAGAATCTCTTATGTTCTCCTGGATAGAGTTGGAATCCATTCTACTAAGTGAAGTATCCCAAGAATGGAAAAATAAGCACCACATGTACTCACCATCAAATTGGTTTCACTGAGCACATTTAGGAATAACATTAATCGGGTGTCGGCAGATGTGGGGGAGGGGGAGAGGGAGGGGGTGGGTGTATACATACATAATGAGTGCGATGCGCACTGTCTAGGGGATGGACACGCTTGAAGCTCTGATCTGGGGCGGTGGGCAAAGGCAATATACGTAACCTAAACTTTTGTACCCCCATAATATGCTGAAATAAAAAAATAAGAAAAAGATTGTTTCCTAATATATCTTTAAAAAACAAGTGCAAACTGAAAAACAGGAAAAATAAAATGGTTTCTTGCTAGTATAAGAAAACACTGCACAAAAACTACTGATATGATGGAAAGAGTTAAATCTGTTTTTGCCAGTGAAGAGCCAGCAGTCACTAAGAAAAATCAAATCCTTGCTAAAGAATTTTTTAATTCTTCCAGAATGCAAAATAAGATAATGTGATGATGAAAGATAAAGTGCTAGAATGGCGAGGACAGAGAGACAAGTCCAATCAACATATGTATATTAAGATTTCCATGTTATAATACAAATGCACTACAAACAAAAGTAGATAACTTGCTACACAGTAAAACTTGCACAGCAAAGCATTTCTACAGAATTGTACAGTTCTAGAAAACTACAGAAGTGGTTTTAGAGTTTCTGTCTCTGGGTGGGGCATCATTTTCTATTGAGGGCTACGAAATCTCCTAAAGAAAAATACTGAGTATAAAATGCATAGAACACTTAACCTTGAAAAATAAAAAGAAATAAAACATTCTATACAATTGCTTTGTGTTCCAGTTTTGACTTTGGAAGTTTATTGGATTTTTTTCATCTATAACAAAAGGAGAATTTTTACTTTTTATATGATTAAATTAAAGAGTAAGATACCAGTTTCTCTTTATAATTTCTACTGTTACCTACTTACAGATTTAAGGATATTTAGAGAATTGTATGCATTTAAACATAGAAGAATTAAGCTTTAAATTAAGAACATTTACATTAACATTCTTTGGAAATTTCTCCTGTTCTAGTACCACTCATCACTCCATCCTCTATAAGAATTATTCAAGCAATACAATTTCTATGATTTGTGATATCTATCTATCTCACTAACTGAAAATAACTAGCCATTATCTAATAAGGCATAGCCACATCAGCTATCTCTATAGAAGTATATTTGGAGAAAATGTTAACATCAGAGGGAGTCTGTTTCAGATTTTCTTATAATACTAAAAATGAAGTCTCAATATAGTTTAGTATCATTCTGGGTTTTTAACACTATGTCAAAACTAATTGTTTTATTTCATGTTTGCAGTACAGTGGTAAACACAGTGAAGGGATGCAGTGAGTGGTAATGGTAGCAAGTGGGGAGGCTCCTTGAAGTAGACTGTCTTGGTATTGAGTTTAACTCATAGGATGGGTCAGAAGCATAAATATGAATGTGAAATAGCTAATCTCCATCATTTTATTGCAAAGAATATGCCTACTTTCCTCACTAAAGTACACTGCACACAAGATTCGTATTACCATCTCAACACTTTATCAATCTGTAGTTCTTCACTGGAGATAAAGTTCATTTCCCTTAAGTGATGATGCAAGAGTTTCACCAAGAAACTTGGTCATGAGAGAATAGGAAGAATTCCCTGCTACATAGTAGATAGTCAAAATGTATTGCATATATACATACATCTAACTAGATTATCATTCTTTGGCCTGAATCTGATTTAGGAAGCATGAACAAGATTCCCAAACTGGAAGAGGAGATCATTAACTGTTTTCATCTCCCCATAAATGCCATATGCCATTGAGGGAGATAATCAAAATCTCAGCATTATATATGAAATATCTAGAATAGGCAAATTGATAGAAACAGAATAGATCAGAGGTTACCAGGGACCAGGGAGAAAGAGGAAAGAGAAAGAAGGAGTTATTGCTTAATGAGTACAGAGTTTCTATTTGGGGTGATGAAAAAGTTCAGAAATAGTGGTGATGGTTATACAGCATTGTAAATGTAATTAATGCCACTGAATGTACACTTAAAAATGGTTAAAATGGTAAATTTTAAGTTATATATATTTTACCACAATAAATAAAAATGTGACCATGTCTGATTTATAAATTCTACAAAATTATTTACTAGCAATTATAGTTATTTACAGTTTTATTTCCTTCACATGACAGAGTTCACTAGTTCTGTACCTCTGATCACAAATGTGATATAAATACCCAAAATTGTTCCTTTCTGGAAGGGATTTTGGAAAATTTGAAATATAACTGAAGAAAACAGAAAAAAATTAAGAGAAATTTCTTACTTTAATTGGTTCAGGCTGCATCACAGGTGCAGGCATAGCAATGGCACTTGGAGCATAAAACTGGTGATATGTTGCTTGAACTCCATGACCAGAATAAGGCTATTGGGAAAAAAATGAGAGGAAAAGAGGATTACCTTTCATTTATTAATTGAAAATATTTATTCAGCATTTACAATGTAGTAAACATTTGCTACACAATGGAGAAACACAGATTAAAAAACATATTCCCTATTTAATTATTAGGTCGTTAAATATGAAATGTCCAATTTCGAATGAAAAGTTTATTATATCTCAAACAAGAAGCAGTACAATTAATCAAAGTATGCAACTAAACTATCAACACAGTTTTGCCATCTTAAGTGTAGCTTTTTTATGCCAGCAGTGAAGAAGCCTGGAGAACGAGTAGCAATGAAATTGCAAAAGGCGTTTTCCATAGAGCTTGTTGAAAACTGAATATTTCTCCTTGCAAGTGTTCCAAAGCCTGGAAGAAGTAGTCAGTTGGTGCAAGGTCTGGTGAATATGGTGGATGACAGAGAGTTTCCAAGTCCAGGTGCTGTAGTTTGAGCAGCATTGTCTGCGCAACACATGGTCGAGCACTGTCTTGCAAGAGGATTGGCCTGTTTCTATTGACCAATAGTCTATTGGCTGCTTAATTGCAAGCATCCTCATCATTTTGTCCAGTTGGTTGCAGTAGACATCCGCTGTAATGGACTGACCAGGTTTCATGAAGCTGTGGTGGATAACACCAGCGCTGGACAACCAGACACCATTAGCTTTTTTTGATGAATATTTGGTTTGGGACTGTTTTAGCACTTCATCTTTATCCAACCACTGTCATGAATGCTTGCAATTGTCAAAAAGAATCTATTTTTCATTGCATGTAACAATATGGCATAGAAATGGTTTGTCTTTATGTTTTGACAGCAAAGAAAGACAAGCTTCAAGACGATATCTCTTCTGATGCTCGTTTAATTCATGTGGAACCCATCTGTCCAGCTTCTTTATTTTACTTTGTCGATTTGTTTTAAATGGTCCAATATTGTTGGAAGAGTAACATCAAATCTTGCTGTTAATTCATGCGTAAGTTGAGATAGATTCACTTCCACTACAGCTTTAGGCACTATGCAAAGAACTCTGTGTACATCTCTACTTTTTACATCAATCCTGCAAAATAGATTTTCCCGATGTCCTCATTTTACAAATATAGAAATTATTAAAGCCAGGCTAAATGTTAAGCAATTTCTCAAAGTAACACAATTAGTAAGTGGTGAAGTTGTGAACCAATGAAGAGAAAAAGACTTACAACACAGGAGAAAAAAAGAATAATAGATGGAATGAGGACCCTGAGCAGGGTGAAATTGATGGTATCCAGACCACAATAGGCAGAAATAACCTTGGATAAGAATGAAAGTCACTAAATATAAATATAAGAAGCTAAGGGTGAGTTAGGATTCAGGCAAGTTTGTACACTGAGGGCTGAAGCCTGAGCTGGTTTCCACAAATTGGTTTCTACTTGCTCTGTGAAAAGAAGGCAAAACTATATTTAAGAGTGAAAGAGGGGAACTGGTAGCACTGAAGGCATTGCAAATATTTAAAATAACCATTGAAATAAGTGAGTGAAAATGCTAACCAAAAAACCACTTAAACTATAAACCACTCCACTCTATTCAGTAAGCTATATATTAGACTATATCTTCTACTAGAAATAATATTAAAATAAAAGCATAGAAACATAATTTTGTATGGGAATACCATACAAAGTACAAGTTTAAGATAATAATGGGCAGCAATATTTTCAGGAAAATCTTAGGAGATTTCACTAGTGACTATACTCTGATAATAGCTATCTGATATCAGGAATTAAGAATATGGTTAAATGCCAAGAGTAGATTCTAGCTAAAAATCTAATGTAAAAGCATTCTTACCTCATTATCTGCTCCTTTAAAATCAGAAAACAATAAAAATGATAAAAGATAGATTTTTAAAATGCCATTATCAATTGAATAAAAAAATACCCATGAGTCCCAAACCACAGAAAATGTAGAATGTCTACCCAGTGCTGTACAATTTGGACCAACATGAGAGAGGATTCTGAAGCCTCCTCAGGCATCAGGAGGGATAAAGATTTCCCTAGAGGTTGATGTTCTGGAAGACCTATTCAAAACTTCTTTAGAGACTTTAGTGAAGGGGTATATATGATCAAAACAGGGTGGAAGCAGGGAATAGCTCCACAGAGATCCAGTTTTACACTGCTTCATAATAGGGGAGGTAGAATTGAAGAAGCAATTATGTTTACACCATTTTTGTCATCTACCATCTAGCTTTTAGCTGAGAAACACTACTGGTGAAGCAGGGGAAAGGTGAGAAAGGAAGTAGCAAGTACCACATCCCAATACAGAAAACCTGAGATTAAAAAGGAACTTTACTAGGAAACAAAATGATCTCTGGCGAGGATGTGGAGAAAAGGGAACTTTTGTATATATGGTTGACAGGAATGTAAATTAGTACAGCCATTTTGGAAAACAGTATGGAGGTTTCTCAAAAAATTAAAAATACTACCATATAATCCAGCAATCCCACTACTGCATATATATATTATATAAAAAAGATGAAATCAGTATATCAAACAGCTATCTGTACCCCCATGTTCATTGCAGCATCATTCACAATAGCCACTAAGGAATCAACCTTAGTGTCCATCGACAGATAAATGGATAAAGAAAATATGGTATCTATATACACAATGGAATACTATATAGCCTTAAAAAGAAGAAAATCCTGTTATTTGCGACAACATGGATGAACCTGGAGGACATTATGCTTATGAAATAAGCCAGGCACAACAAGACAAATACAGCATGATCTCACTTATACGTGGAATCTGAAAAAGTTGTATTCATAGAAGCAGAGAGCAGAATGATGATTGCCAGGGGCTGGGGTGGGGGATGGGAGATGTTGGTACAGATTTTCAGTTAGACAGAACAAGTTTGTTCTGGAGATTTACTGTACAACATGATGACTACAGTTAATAGTGATATATACTTGAAAATTGCTAAGAGAGTATATCTTAAATGTTCTCTCCACAAATAAAAAAAGATAACCATGTGAGGTGATGGATTAGCTTGATTGGGGTAATCATTTCACAATGTATACATATATCAAAACGTGTTGCATATTGTATATGTCATTTTTGTCAATTACACTTTAGTAAAACTGGGGATAAAAAGGCAACCACAAAAAAATAAATGGGGGGGAGGGTGAGACAAAGAATGGAGAAATCCTAGTAAAAATATTGACAGTAAACAACTGTTGAAATTATTGTTTCAGAAGAAAATTACAATATTATAAACCTTAGCAATATAAAAACAAACAACGCATTCAAATTGGGAGGTGAGTGCTAATTTCCTAATCTTTTCTTAACATTGATTTTAAACATAGTATGCACAGTTCCTGGCACACAGATAGTGAAGCTATTTGTAATGGATCAGGAATATAATTTAAAGACACTGAAGATGATATTTAAAATTTGTAGTTATAAATTTAATTTACATTTTTAAAGGAAGAATGTTTTAAAGATGTTTTTCTTTTTTGGCTTAATTATATGCTTTTAACTGACAGAATGTAAGTAACAATACAGATTGACAGACAAAAAGAGAGGGCAAAGCATTTGGTATTTTACTATTTCAAAGAGCCTGAGTCAAAGATTAGCCTAGTGGAGTGAACAGTTGATTTGAGGAATGGTTCACAGACTACAACTAGTTTGTGAAGAAGACTTAAGACGAAGCATTCTTACATATAAAAAAGAGGAAGAGATGTGAAGAAATCAAAGAAAACATAAGATGAAGCAGTTTCAATGAGGGTCTTAAACAAATTTTAAAAAGAGAAAAATAAATAAATGTTAAGATGAGGTAGTTATAGATCGGTTACTTTTAAGACCAATACATACCTCTGGAACTGAAGCTTCCATAAGAGACAGTGGAGGAGGAACACATCCACCATCTTGTGCAATTTCCACTGGTTGATAAATAACCTCAGAAGGTTGCAGGTATAAGAATGGAGCAGAAGAGGCAGGAGACTAAAACACAAAACCATATTTCTACTTCAAATATGATTAGTTATTTCTGTTAAACCAAATGACTTACTGAACAGATGAGAGAAATATTTGTTTCATATTTTCCTAAAATTCTTTTTCAGGGATAGCCTCGCAGTATCTTAGCAACAGAGTAGAAACTCTGGGTTGATATAAATTCCAATTGTGTAGATGTCATTAAAGAACTTTATCACTGGTAAGTACTAAAAGTTCTCAGTGCCTCAGGATCTCACATATAAATTCAGATGGTAATTATGGATATATTAATATCACCATTACAAGTTGTAACAATATGACTTATAGTATTTAAATTGGCATAAATGTTTACTCTCACTTTTGTGACTTCCCATAGAAGTGGGAAAATGTCTTTTTGGTGGTATACTATTTGTTACCAGAAGTTGGAAAATGGAATACTTAGGAGCATAAGTCAAACTTAAGCAAAATCTGAAGTAAAGCTAGACAAATGCTAAATTTTCAAATAATACTAATAGCAAAAAGTAATTTTTCATATTTATACAGTACTCCCTTATTTATAAAATGTTTTCAGTTACATAATCTCATTTGATCTTCACAAAAATCATGTAAAGAAACTTACAAAGGTACAGTATCATTATATCCATTTTGCAAGTGAAGAAACTGAGGATATTGTGATTACATGAACTGCCAAAGGAATGACAATTAATAAATAGAAGAGGAAGGTCTCAAACCAATTTTTCCTTTCATATTCATGCAATGTTCACAAGAATACAATGAAAGAAGGATTTTAAATTAGATACTGAAAGTTAATATTTACCTGAGGAACACCCCACTGCCACTGTCCTGGTAGACACTGTGCAGGGGCCTAAAATGAAAAAAACAAAAAAAAAAAAGAGAAAAGAAAACCAAGAAACAAAAACCACCCAGATTATAAACAAAGGTTAAAACTGGATATCTACATGCAAAAAAATGAAGTTGGACCCTCAAACCATAGATAAAAATTAACTCAAACCATATACAGAAATTAACTGAAAATGGATCAGAGACTTAAATGTAAGAGCTAAAAGTATAAAACTCTTAGAATAAAACATAGGTGTAAATCTTTGTGATCTTGAATTACAAAATGGTTTTAAAATTATGGCAACAAAAGCACAAACAACAAAGCAACAAGAGAAAAAATAGATTGGACTTCATCAAAACTTTTGTGCAAGTTAAAATATAACTGACAGGATGGGAGAAAAATAAGGAACTTATATCAAGAATATATAAATAATTCAAACAACTCAATAATAAAAAGACATGCAACCTAACTTAAAAATGGGTAAATGATATGAATAGACTTTTCTCCAAAGAAGATATACATCTGGGCAATAAGCTCATGAAAAGATGCTTGACATCATTAGTCTTCAGAGAAATACAAATCAAAACCATCATGTGATACCACTTCATACCTGCTAGGAGGGATATAATCAAAAAGGTAGATTTTGTAAGTGTCGACAAGCATGTGGAGAAATTAGAACCTTCATACTCTGCTGGTGGGCATATAAAATGGTGCAGCCCTTTTGGAAAATAGTCTGACACTTCCTTAAAAAGTTAAACATAGAATTACTATATGACCCAGCAATTCCACTTTAGGTATAAGAGAATGAAAACATGCTCACATAAAAACTTATGCACAAATGTTCATCGTAGCATCATTCATAACAGTCAAAAAGTAGAAACAACCCAAATGTCCATTATCTGATGAATGGATAAACAAAATATGATATAGTATATCCATACAATGGGATATTATTAAGGTATGAATTACTGATACATGCTATCACATAAATAAATCTTGAAAACATTACACTAATTGAAAGAAGCCAGTGACAAAAGACCATATATTGTATGATTTTTTATATGAAATATCCAGAATAGGCAAATCTATAAAAACAAAGGAATGGATTACTGGTTGCCTAGGGCTGGGATGGGGGAAAAAGAGAAGTAACTGCTAACAGGTGAGATATTTTTGCGGGGGAGATGTGATTTAAATGTTCTAAAATCGATTGTGGTATGGTTGTACAACTCTGAATTTGGCAAAACCACTCAATTATATAATTTTAGCAGGTGAATTGTACAGTATGTGAATTATATCTAAATAAAGCTATTATTAAAAAACGTCAACTTATGTAAGGTACTTATGGTAAGATGACAATATAAAAGATAGACTTTTTATTTCTTAAGATAACTTTTATTTACTAATAATGAATGTTTTATTCTTGTTATTAATTTTTAATAAAGTCTTTTTTCATTATTAAAGTCAAAAAACAGAAAAAAGGAATGAGATGATTCCATGGGTCTACCATCTAAACCAAAATCACTGTAAATTTAGTGCTGACCCCTTCAGCTGCTAAAGAATGATATCAATATATTGAAATAATGACCAATATAGTGCAAAGTCTATGTTCCATATACTATATTCAAAAGGTCAGGATAATGTATAATCTCTTAAGAAAACACTTTAATAAAGAACTTGAAATAGAATGATTGATACGTGAATTTGTTAGATAAATGAAATCACTGTCTACCTATGAAGTGTGAAATAATATGAAGGAGGTAAATACCAACTAAACTATGGATTACCTGCTTTGACTAACAAACGCTGATGAAAGCATCAGTCTTAGAATTTGTAAAAAGAAAGAGCAAAGAAAGATTCTTATCAAAGTGGCAATTTTAAGGGTAGAATGATAATGAATATGTAACTGAAAAGAAATACATAGTGAAATGACTTTTATATTACAAAATGTTATCATGTTACAAATTGGTATCAAAATCTTTCCTGAGTATGTCTAGGCAACACACCTTCAATTTTATAATTTGTGTCAAGCAGAAAACCAGAGTCAAAATATAAAATTAAAGTGTATTAGAAACTTTCCAGAATACAGATGTGTCAAGTGAGCTACTGCTCTATGTAATCAGTTCACTGGTTGGGGAGGAGAGAAAATGTCAAAGCATTCTAACAACTCTCTTGTTAAAGAAAGCCTTGTTACCAACCTCCCATATCAATCTCCATCACCTCTCATATGTGCTCAAAGTGGACAATCAGCTAAAAGTCTCAAAACTGGTTCCACAATTTTCTGGCCTGTCATATCAAATGATTTGGTACCTAATGATCTGTCTTTGGGGCCTCTGCTGAAATTCTGAGATAGTTTAGGAAAAGTCATACTACATATATATTTTAAATAAATGACATTGTTAGTTATATTTTTAGTAAGCAAAGGAAACATTTTACTTTTATATTTAGCATGGTAATAGAATTAAAAAATAACTAATCTCCCCCATACCAGATCTAATAGTAAAAAGGAGTCTAGTAACCTTAACATTTCAAATGGGTCTATTTTAAAAGTTCAAAAAGAAAAAAATAACAGAAATAAAAAGCCCATCTACTATTCTAGAGGTATGAAAGAATGATTTTACATGTGAATGCTATCGATTACAGGTTGGCAATTTTCTTCTATAAAGGATTAGAGAGTAAATATTTTAAGCTTTGCAGGGCATAAGATCTCTCTTGCAACTACTCAACTCTTCTACTATAGCACAAAAGCAGCCATAGACAATATGTAAACTGTGCTCCAATAATGCTTAATTTACAAAAACAGGCTGCTGGTTGCATTTGGTCTGCAAACCATAGTTTGATGACCCTGCTATAGACCAAAATGGTCTGGTATTATAGTTCACTTACCCCCAGTCTCCTACTAGAATTGATCAAAAGAAGAGTGCTGGTTAACTAAAAAAGGCTGTCATAATATATAATAAACCACAATATCCTACTAATTTTAATATATGTTATGTTAAGTATAACATAGTAAGAAACTGACATAATGTTAACAGTACATTAAAAAATCAGATTATGGTCTAATACCTCTATCTTACTTTGGGAATTATTGCTAAAGACTTTTTAGATTAAATGTTAGCAAGGGGGAGCAAAACTGACCTCATTATATTTGGTAAAAGGCAGCAAACACTTTATCTTCTTGTATGACACTGTTTAGTTTTCTCATTAAAAAAGAAAAAACACTGCTATAAAGGTTTAATTATCTCTTTTTAATTAGTAGAAATGTTACATGAGAAAGAAATAAATGAAAGTTACCTGAAAAAGGACTTAAAAGTATCAGACAGAATTTAAATTGTAATTTCATATTTACCTGGTAGTGATATGCAGGTTGCTGATAAACAGGCTGAGCTACCATCACAGGTGAGCTAGATATAGAACGTGACTATATAAGAGGAAAGCAAAATAGAAAAATTATTTCAGGCTGAATTTAAAAACATAGCTCATAATAAAATTTATCTCAAATTATTATCTAAATCCAGTCAACTTATGGTTTATGATTAGAAATGTATTTTCTACCTCTTATTAATATTATTACCAACTCTACTAAGTCTACTTATTAAAATAATTACAGTATTTCTATTATACTTCTGTGTGGTTTCATTTCCACAGTAATGCTAAAGCAACCACTAGAAAAGTTGCTTTTAGTCCGAAATGTTATCAGCTCCAAAGATTATGAGAATATAGTTCTAAGAGAATATTTAGAGGAAAATGGCAGCTAGATTTAGTGTGACACTGCCTATTCCCATTGTGGGGACCAGCAGTAGACAGTTAATGTTTACAAAAGCATTTAGAATTGAATGAATAATCATATCTGATTTTCCCACTACTTACAAATAATCAACATTGAATTCCCTTGTTATATATTTAACTAAATAAAATACATTTTTATTGAAGCATCTGTCAAATTCTGTTATATCAGTAATTTGACATTTAAATGTGTTAATCATCTAATAACCTTATAAGTGATTTATCTATGTCTGAAGAAAGTATAAGTAACACTTGATTATTCAAAGTTAAAGACTAAGCCCCAAAAGAGAGTACTGAAAACCAGATCACTAATAAAACAGGCAAGTTGTATAGTAAGATAGGTAAAATCAGCACTAATATAGCAATTAAAATTCAATTTCTAACATGGGATCTAACTTATGTTGTTTTGTTTTAATGTTCACCTCCAAACTGAAGAAAAGTATCATAGTTTTGTACAATTCAAAGACTATGATATGATGAGAAAAACTGTACCAAAGATTAACCTTAGAAACTAATAATGTAATTTACTATATTAATAGATTAAAGGAGAAAAATTATAATTTCAGCAGATATAGAAATAGCATTTGTCAAAATTAAGTATTTTGTATGATAAAAACTCTTAGCAAACAGAATAGAAAATAACTTCTTTAATTGATTTAAGGCAGTACTTCTCAACCATGGGTGATTTTGCCCCCTAGGGAACATCTGGCACTGTTAGGAAACATTTTTGGTTGCCATAACTACAGGGAGGCTAGGGACACTTCTAAACATCCTACAATGCACAGAACTACCTTCCACAACACAGAAATTATCTGGCCCAAAATGAGAAGGTTGGGAAACTCTGGTTAAGGGCATCTTCTAAAGTTTATAAAGTGTCTCAAAATTTTAAAAGCCATATATGACAAACCGACAGCCAACACCATACTGAATGGGGAAAAGGTGAAAGGATTCCCCCTAAGAACTGGAAGAAGACAAGAGTGTCCACTGTCACCACTTCTATTCAACTAGTGCTGGAAGTCCTAGCCAGAGCAATCAGGCAAGAGAAAGAAATAAAGGATATCCAAATCACGAAAGAGGAGGTCAAATTATCTCTTTTTTCTGATGATAAAATCTTTTATCTAGAAAACCCCAAAGACTCCACCAAGAGACTCTTGGAATTGATAAATAAATTCATCAAAGTCTCAGGTTACAAAATCAATGTACACAAATCAATAGCATTTATATACATCAGTAGCAGTAAAGCTAAGAATCAAATCAAAGACTCAATACCATTCACAATAGCTATGAAGAAAACAAAATACCTAGGAATACACCTAACCAAGCAGGTGAAAAATCTTTACAAGGAGAACTACAAAAGACTGAGGAAAGAAATCGTAGATGATACAGATAAATGGAAAAACATATCATACTCATGGATTGGTAGAATCAACATTGTTAAAATGTCCATACTGTCTAAAGTGATTTACAGATTCAATGCAATCCCCATCAAAATATCAACATAATATTTCAGAGAGCTAAAAAAAATAATTCTGTGCTTTGCTTGGAACCAGAAAAGAGCCTGGATAGCCCAAATGGATTTCTTTAAATCTTAAGCAAAAATAACAAATCTAGAGACATCACATTACCAGACTTCAAACTATACTACAAGGCTGTAGTAACCAAAACAGCATGGTATTTGCACAAAAATAGAGACATAGACCAATGGAACAGAACAGAGAACCCAGATATAAAACCATCTACATACAGCCAACTGATCTTTGACAAAGCCGACAACAACATACACTAGGGAAAAGAAGCCCTATTTAATAAATGGTGCTGGAAAAATTGGATAGTCACATGCAGAAGAATGAAACAGGACCCCTATCTTTCACCACTTACAAAAATTAATTCAAGATGGATAAAGGATTTAAATGTCAGGCATGAAACCATGAGAATTCTAGAATAAAATGTAGAAAAACTCTTCTAGATATTGGCCTAGGCAAGGAATTTATGACTAAGACCCCAAAGGCAACTGCAGCAACAACAAAAATAAATACATGGGACTTGATTAAATTGAAAAGCTTCTGTACAGCTAAGGAAATAATCAGCAGAGCAAACAGACAACCTACAAAATGGGAGAAAATATTCACAAACTATACATCTGATAAACGGCTAATATCCAGAATCTACAAAAAACTCAAACAAATCAGCAAGGAAAAAACAACCCACCCCATTAAAAAGTGGGCAAAAGACAAGAACAGAAGTTTTTCCAAAGACGACAAATAGCCAACAAACACACGAAAAAATACTCAAGTCACTAATTATCAGGGAAATGCAAATTAAAACCTCAAAGAGATATCATTTTATCCCTGTTTGAATGGCTTTTATTAAAAAGTCCAAAAACAATAGACACTGGCATGGATGTGTAGAAAAAGGAACGCTTATGCACTCTTGGTGGGACTGCGAATTGGTACAACCTCTACGAAAAACAATGTGGAGATTTTTCAAAGAACTAAATGTAGACCTACCATTTGATCCAGCAATCCCACTACTGGGTATTTACCCAAAAGAAATGGGTAAATACATCAGCTACAACCTATTAGGAAATGTGACTTAAAAATAATATTCATAAAAGCAACAAAGACTATAGGGTACCAAGAATAAATTTAACAAAAGATGTCAAGTTTTTTTATGGAGAACAAAAAGTGTTTTTGATGGATGGAAATAAAAGAAGATCTAAGTAAATGGAGAGATGTATCATGTTCATGCATAGTAATATTCGATATTATAAAATACCAAAATGTTTCCAGTTAATCTGCATATATAACACAATTCTAATAAAAACCTAACAAGGGCTTTTCACAAAACTGAACAAGCTGAATTACAAAATTTATACTTTTATAAAAGCAAAGACTCAAGGATAGATGAGAGACTCCTGAAGAAGAACAAAGTGAGAGGATCTGTCCTATCTGATTTCAAGACTCATTATAAAGTGACAGTAATTAAAACAGAATTTGGCAGAGCAAACAAATACACAAATGGAATAGAAATAGCCCAGGAAGAGATCCACAAACATGGAAACTTGATATAATATTTGACCTGGGATTCATTTCAAAATTCTAGGAAAAGAATGGGTTAGACAATATACAAATTCAAGATTTAAAATCTAGGTATGAAAAGTAGCAACACTAGAGCTTTTAAATATAAAACATAGAATATCTATATTCATATTATAATAAAGAATTCTTTTTAAACCAAGACACGAGAAGCTGAAACTATAAAGAAAAACATTAATACATTTGTCAACATTAAAACAAAGAACAGAAATCATAAATTTTTTATGAGAAAAAATCAAGTTAACGGAAAAGGCACAAATTGGAAGAAGATATTCACAACCTACAAAATGGAAAATGGATGATGGCTATGAATAGGCAGTTCACAGAAGAAACTAGAATGGCCAATAAATATTAATATATGAAAATATGTTCAATCTTACCAGTAATTAGGCAAATGGAAAGTAAAATACCATTACATAATATTAGCATAAATGTAAAAATCTAGTTAAAGATAGGCAGGTTACGGAAAAATTAAAACTCTCATAAACTGTTGACTAGAGTATAAACTTTCAAAAGCTATTTGGAAACATCTAGTGAAAGACGGCATATTTCATGAATGTGAACTTCTAATTCTATCCACATATCCTAGCCTAGACCAACGTACACTAGAGGAGCACAAAAATTTTCCAGTGATCCAGGGCATGCATAACTTTAAGAGTAGCAATTTTTGGATTGTAAACTTTGTATGTATTCCTTCCTGATTTGATCTGCCTGTGAACATGTCTGTGTAGTATGAATTCTTCTTTTAAAAAACTCCCCTTTCGCTATCACCCTTTTCCTTCCCTAAATAAAGGTGTATTTCTCACTCCTTCTGGATCTTGTTATAATGCTTTCTTCTGGAATATAAACACCAACAGTGCATCAAACGAATACACAATTTAAGAAGGCAATGTCCTGAGAAATGGGAGAAGGCAAAGCAAAAAGAGTTTGTATAAGAAACGTTAAAGGAGAAATGGCACCTTATTTCATCCCAGGAACAAACTTAATTTAGCTGATGGTCACATGGATACATATTAACTCATTTACTTGAGTCTAAAAATAAAGTCAGAATTTTCTAATACAAAGTAAGTTTTACTCAGTTGACTAGTTTTACCTGGTTGACTAGTTTTGTTAACTGAATTATAGAGCAGACACTTTCATTATTAAAATCAGCTAAATCTATAGGAACAAAGTTTTGATAAAATATATTTAAAGCTAATCTACAATATACAATATGCTTAAACTATTTAAACATGATAAATTTCAGATATCAACTTAAAAATGAGTGAGCATATTCATAATTTTTCAAAAAAAATTTCAGAGGACATATAAGCAAAACCTTAGAAAACCACTGCCCTAGAACTCTCACATAATACATACAAGATTTAGATGTTTGATGCAGCCTTGTTTATAGAAAAAACTTAAAATTTCCATCACTAAAGGAATCTAAAAAATTGTAGTACACTCATATAATGGAATATTATAAAATAGTAAAATAAGTGAACTAAATATAGAAGGATCAGGGTATAATTTAAAAAAGGATCAACATGGTTTGATCTCAAAAACATAATGTGGAATAGAAAAACCAGATTATTCATGTAGTGTTTAAAAACCAGCAAAGCAATACTATGTATCAGTTAAGAATATATACATTTGTAGTAAAAACACAAAGCGGACAGGAAAGATATTCTGGTTGCTTCTGAAGAGGAAAAGAGGGTAAGGGAATGGGGGTAAGGAGACCCGAATGTCATCTTTTATTCCCTTCTTTAAGAACTTAAGTAAATACATCAAAATGTTCACCTCTGTTAAATTTGGGTGGTAGGGACATGTGCAGGGTTATATTATTATTTGTAATTGTGGTTGAAATATTTCAGAAATAAACCAAATATTTAAAAACTGTGACAGTAATAGATGGACACCCTTCTTAAATGAAATTACTTACAGGCCAAGGTGGTGGGACAGAAGTTACCTCCGGAGTATGAAAATAAGCAACACCATTATGATAAGTGTAAGGATATCCAGTTGAAGTTGTTAAATACATTGTTCCAGCTGCTGGCATTAGACTAGAACCTAAAGCAAAGATTAAATAATAATTGAAATGTTAAATTTAACTTTAAAAAATGTCTTTTCTGAACACTTAAGAAAAATATTTATCTCAACACACACCTACATAGCTACAGTAAAAACTGAATGTCACTAGTATTTTTTAAAAATTCCTTATAGTAAAGTATTTTTGAAGCATGTATGTTCAAACTCACTATATTAGAGTTTTTATTAGCTTAAGGTGATTAAAAGAAAAAGAAACAATGTTAATAAGAAATACTAAAAATTCACCAATTCAGAGTCTAATACCAGTATAATGAAACATGAAACACAGAGCTTAACAATTTAAATTATTATCAGCTAAATCATTATTTTTACAAATATACATTTTATATAATTTAGAGTTACTTGAAAACTATAGACACTGTAGAAAAGTTCCTAAGATCTTGGCTAGACCTTTCACTTGTAAAAGTTCAAAGATGATGGAGGCAGTGAAACTGGAGAAGATTCTTCTTTCCTGAAGACGTTTTGGTTCTACCAATTCTATTAATTCTTTGGGTCTACTACCAGCAAGCATTCATTTATACTAAAATTCTCTTTTTGATCTCTCTTTTCTATTATCTACTCCCTATTCAGTCTCCTTTTGCTAACAACTGCTGTTGTTGCAAACATGACTACAAGTCTTCACGTGGCTAGTCTGGGGTCTCCATCTCTTTTCCCAGGCCAAGTTATGTCCAAAAAACCCCACCCAAAACCAACGAATTATATATGTATACATTTATTACTATTTTTTATCTTGTAGGAGACTGTAAAAGTTACATAAGCCAAGTTAGATTAACTACCTGGCCAGGGAGGTTATGTAAATTACTGAAACTGACAATTCTCCTTCCGCTATACTAGTGCTTCTCAAAATTTAACATACATTAGAATCACCTACGTAGTCAATTAAAATACAAATTCCAGCCAGGCGCGGTGGCTCACGCCTGTAATCCTAGCTCTCTGGGAGGCTGAGGTGGGCGGATCGTTTGAGCTCAGGAGTTCAAGACCAGCCTGAGCAAGAGTGAGACCCCATCTCTACTGAAAAAATAGAAATAAATTGTCTGGCCAACTAAAAATATATATAGAAAAAAAAAATTAGCCGGGAATGGTGGCGCTTGCCTGTAGTCCCAGCTACTGGGGAGGCTGAGGCAGTAGGATCACTTAAGCCCAGGAGTTTGAGGTTGCTGTGAGCTAGGCTGACGCCACGGGACTCACTCTAGCCCAGGCAACAAAGTGAGACTCTGTCTCAAAAAAAAAAAAAAAAAAAAAATATGTATATATATACAAATTCCAGGGACCCA
The DNA here is from genome assembly GCF_020740605.2 of Lemur catta. Lineage (NCBI taxonomy): Eukaryota > Metazoa > Chordata > Mammalia > Primates > Lemuridae > Lemur > Lemur catta. The sequence continues at coordinate 33,727,306 of NC_059135.1, read as the reverse complement.
TCTTCAGAGATTTTGAATCAGTAAGTCTGGGATAGGGCCTAAGAATTTGCATTTTGACAGCTCCCAAGTGAACTGATGCTGTCTGCAAATCATACTAAGTTGCACTGGCCTACCATTTTAAATAGCACACTACTGCTCCTCAGCTTTTACATTTTAATTGCATTTGATCTAGTATTGTTACTGTTTTTATTTTAGTCGTTCTTAATCAGATCCTTTTAAGAATCTGATGAAAGCCATGGACCTTTTTCTCAGAAATATATAAGTCAAACAAAATTTTGCACACAATTCAGGAGGTTCATGGATTCCCCCCAAAGCATCAATCAACCATGGTTTATCTGTTAAATAAATAAATTCTAAGTGCATACTATTTTAAGGCATTGAACTGGGCTCTAGTAATACAGCCAAAAATTAAAAAAAATGGACATGGCATGGTCTCTATCCTCACAGAAGTTAGGTTCTGGTAGGGGAGACAGTCATTAGTTAATTACATGATTAATTAATCAAATACAATTTTGATAAATAAATGAAGAGGTAGTATAGGGTACTGTACTGTATAGTATAGGGTACTATACTGAAATTTCAATTATTTTATATATATAAAACATACATAAAATATCCGTAAACCCATATGTATGGAACATTTGTGAGACAATGATGCTTTGGCTGAGCTTTAAAGAATGAATAAGATGGCAAAGCACATTCTAGGTAAAGGAAACAGTATACTCTTCTAGAAGAAGGGTATGGTATGTTCTGAGAGAAGGCTAGATGGCTACAGCACAAAAAGAAGAGGGAAGAATAGCTCAAAATAAGTTGAGAATAATATGATAAAATGTACACTTTTGAAAGATCACTTTGGCTGCCTTGTGAATGGATTGGAAGGTAGCAAGACTGGATTCAGAGACCAATTAGGGCACTTCCACAAGGTAAGCAAAGTGGTTTAGCTGGGATTAGGGTGTTGATAATGGAGATGGAAAGAAGTAACAGATTTGAGATAAAATTAAGATAAAAATTCCTTGTATTTTGTAAATGTACTTTTAATACCTATTTTTCTTTGCAGAAAAGAAAAAAAGAGCTTTGCAATCAAACAGTCCTGGATTTGAAGGCTACAGCTACTACTCACCATTTGGTTAAGTTATTTAACCCCATACACCTCAGATTTGGGTATGGAATGGTATGCCAGGAGATATGAAAAGGCAGAGGCTAAATATAGTGTTCTTACAGAATCAGTTTTATTCAAACAATTGTTTTGGGGAAACATTTTTATATTTAAATAAATAATATTATATCATGGAACAGATGCAAATTAAGTTTTTACATAAACCATGAGACTTTAAAGAAAATTTGCAATTCTGGTATGCTGCATTGGGTTAGACTCACACATGCCAAGATGAATTCTCCTCTACCTTTAGGAGTATTTCACCAGAAATATTTTTAAAACAATGACTTTACTTTCCTAAGACTGAATTTTCTATTTATAAAAATAGTGTTAATAATACTTCATGGGTTTCTGTGAAGACTAAATGAAATAAATGAAAACCCATAACACTGATCCTTGTACTGAGTAGTTCTTAAAAAAAAAACTATTTGTGTATCTGAAAGCATTCAGCATAATGCTGATTTATTTTCTATTTTAGCAACTGGTGGGTCATAATATGAACATTACTACTTAGTACCTACTGCTAGTGATAATGGGCTAAAGAACCATTACTACAAGTTATAGCCAACTCTCGCAAGTAACAACGGTAGTCTAAAAATATTGTGCATTCTGCCATATCTATATTTAATGCATTCCATTTTGTATCAGTCTACTGGGGACGCTTCGGTTATCTCTTAAATTAGCAAATATTAAGTCGAAATTAAACTACCCAATGTTTGAAACATCCCACTCACACTAGGATGTGGTTAAGAAAAAAAAGTTAGTTTCTAATCTTATGTCAAATTTCTCCATCTAGCCAAAGACTCTGTTAGAGATTTTAACCAACATTATAGGTAAAAAGTTAACTATAAAGATGCCTGATTTAATAAATGGGAAGAGTTAAAAAAAGAGTAGAGTTGAAAGTATTACAGAAATTTGAGGAAGGTACACACATAACTTAGCTCATTCCTAATTCTTTCGCGATTGTTTCCTCTGATACAATTATGACACGTGGTTGGGTTACAGTACATATCATATATCTGATATTGATTCTACATTTTCACTTTCAGTATTTTTACTGATTAATTTTAAATTACTCTTCTAATTAGAAAAATTTCTCATTAGTAATTCTAAATTCTAATTACTTTTATTATTTTAAATATTGTCATCATATTTTTCCTTTAAAGAACTGTATAGAATATACTTAAGCATCATTATTTATCTAAATTTTTCCCTGGGAAAAAAAACTAAGATATATCAATTTGTGATAGGAAATATTTATTGGATCACCAACTTTGCTAAAATAACTTTATTAAATAAAAAAACATTAAGAAACAAAGTTCTATAAAAAGCCTAATATTTCAAAAAAGAACCATTGCTTTTCCCCTTCCCCAAAACCAAAACAACAAAGACCAACCAACCAAAAAAAAGAACCATATAAAAATATTGAAAAATACATTAGTTCTCAATACATACGAGGGATCCCTACTTGTTGTTTTCTTATTGCTGGACCAATGTTCAGTTTCTTATCCTTATAATTAAGTTTTTCAGCCTAAAATAAAGAAAAAATAAATTATTTGGAACTATTATTTATAAAACCAATAAGGAAAAACTAGTGAGAACGAATTTTAAAAATTCAGACTATAACATTCTTCGAAAGCAGCAAGGCATAGTGGAAAGGGTAGTCTTTGGATTCAAATAGATCTGAGTCTGAATCTTGGTTCCAATGCTCTGACCTTAATTCCTTATTTGTAATACAGTTAATCCTCATTTTCGTGGATTCCCTACTTGTGAGTGTTCCCATTTGCTAAAATTCATTTGAAACACCAAAATCAATACTCATGGCAAGTTTGAGGTTATAAGTGGACATGCACAAAGTAAGCGAAAAAATTGAGCAGCCTGATGCACACTTTCCCAGCTGAGGTCAGTCAAGGCAATGCTTTCTTCTTGTTTCACTTACACTGTAAGAGAGAGCTTTCTATTTAGTGCCATGCTTTCTGCATTTTTGTTCTTTTTTTTTTGGCGATTTTGTTATTTAAAACAGCCCCCAAATGTAGGACTGAAGTTCTGGCTAGTGTTCCTAAGCATAATAAGACTGTCATATTCCTTATGGAGAAAATATATATTAGATGTGCTTAATTCAGGCATGAATTATATTGCTGTTGGCTGTGAGTTCAATGTTAATCTATTATATAATCTATTATATATAGTGTCTTTAAATAGAAATACACATAAAATAAGGTTATGTATTGATTGGTTGATGGCAATATTGTGACCAGAGGTTCCTCACTCTGTTTTTCCCCTAGGAACAGTAGTTCAGTATTCACTAAGTCAGTGTTAGTGGCAACTTTATAGAGCATAACTCCCACAAATAACGAGAAACAATTGTATACGATTTTAATAATATACAATTCAAAGTGCACTTTTTTCTAAAAAAGTTAAATGTTACATTTGCCATAGCTTAAACTTATTAACTGAGCTGCACCTTAGTTTACATAAACTTCACAGGAGAGAAATAACCTCACTCTAGAAACCCATGTTTGTAGTGTGTTATAGGAATTCAAAATGCTATTAATACTTTGGATTAATACCCATGTTCTTAGTTTAAGCAAATAAAGTGAAAAATTATTTTACAACTTCACAACCACACTCATGTAATGATTTTAGAATTTGTTCTTATTCAGATAGTTTTTTGGGGACCAATGACAATCTTAAGTTACAAATAAGTATTTTTAACAATTGATCATTTGTGCTTGAAACCTGCCATTAAAATTAAAGGTTTAGTTTCAAAGAAAGACATTCTAAAAATGAAATTAAATACATAAAAAGATCATACCTCTTGTAAAATTTTTTGTGCATCTTCTTGTGTTTCAAAAGTGATGAAACCATACCTAAGTAAATGCATTAATTATTACTAATTATTTTCTTTGAACATTACATTAATTATAATCAAATATAAAAATTTATTCTATAAGACTGAGCCACTGTAGGAATAAGCATCATTCTATGCTGCAACAGCATGAGAATCTTAGAAGAATCATTCATAGCTTAACACCGTCACCTCTTCTTACAGTCAGGGGACTAAAAGAAAAAATGGAAAACCTGGAATCTTGAAACAGTTTCAGCCCTCAGCTGTACGTAAGGAAGAAAAGTATGAGAGATTAATGTTCTGGCTTAAATATTGGGATGCAATGAATTTCAGTTCAGAGCGATAATCTCCTTTTAAAATAAAAGAAGTTTGGCTTATTTAGAAGAATCAAAGTAGAAAAAAAAACTTTAAAAAATTAAAACTTTCAACACAATATAATTCCTTGTATGGCTAAATGACTATTCAAATGTGTTAATTATTATTAGCATATATAAACTGGTAATACAATTATTAGTATATTTCCCAAATAATATCAATTAAAAATATGTACAACCAAGATTTTATATCTAATTTTCATATATGATTACCTTCAAGCACAACTCATATAATGTTCAAGATACAAATACATATACATGATGTGTGCTATGTCCAAAAAGCCAAAATAGGTAGAGAAAAAGGAAACAAATGAAATAAAAAGTATATCTCCCAAAGCCTAATTTCTATTTATATAATTTGAGGAAACTCTCTCAGTAATGTTAAATATCTTGACTACTATTTTCTTCAATTCATAATTATTGCATTATACATAAAGTTTCTTCTTTTAACAAAAGGAATTTCTCTTTTTCTGTTTGCCCAAACATTAAATGAAATGCATTAATTTTTTCTGGTAGAACACATATACCACCCAGTGGAAAAGGCATAAAATACAGTTTTCATTTCCATGTGTGTTTTTCAATGATAAGAAGTGGATATTACCAAAATGTTGCAAACTCTATTAGCCAAACAAAAGAGGTACAATCATCTTCATCTTAATATTGTTTGGCAGTCTGAGGAAGTATTTCATTTGTTTAAAAAATAACTTCTCTGTAGATCCCATATCTTCCAGAGTATCCACCTGTCATACTTAAATATTATTTCTCAGTAATACTGTTTTCTATTCAACTCGTTGGTCACTTGTCTTATGCCTATAAATATGTAAGTCTTGACTCTCAAGAAAACAAATACGGTCCTTCACTGCCTTGTCTATATTCTTTTAACTTTGCAGTCAAACTCTTTAAGTGAGCACACTATGTAAACTACCTTTTACATAGTGCTGAAATTTGGCTTTTGTACACATGGCAATCTACTGAAACAGCTCTACACACTTCAAGACACAATCTACTGCTTTCTTTTCAAATTTCATTCTCGTTGATATGGCAATTAAAAATTATTCTTCACTCCGGGAGGCCGAGGTGGGTGGATCGCTCGAGGTCAGGAGTTCGAGACCAGCCTGAGCAAGAGCGAGATCCTGTCTCTACTAAAAATAGAAATAAATTATCTGGACAACTAAAATTATATATAGAAAAAATTAGCTGGGCATGGTGGCACATGCCTGTAGTCCCAGCTATTCGGGAGGCTGAGGCAGTAGGATCACTTAAGCCCAGGAGTTTGAGGTTGCTGTGAGCTAGGCTGACGCCACAGCACTCTAGCCTGGGCAACAGAGTGAGACTCTGTCTCAAAAAAAAAAAAAAATTATTCTTCACCCGGCACAGTGGCTCATGTCTGTAATCTTAGCACTCCGGGAGGCCGAGGTGGAAGGATTGCTTGCGATCAGGAGTTTGAGACCAGCCTGAGCAAGAGCAAGACTCTGGCTCTACAAAAAATAGAAAAATTAGCCGGATGTGGTGATGCATGCCTGTAGTCCCAGCTACTTGGGAGGCTGAGGCTGGAGGATCGCTTGAGCCCAGGAGTTTGAGGTGGCAGTGAGCTATGATGAGCCACTGCACTCTAGCTGGGGCAAGGAGTAAGACTCTGTCTCAGAAACCAAACAAAAAACAAAACACACAAAAAAATCATTCTCATTAGAGTTATATTTCACATATTATTAATAGTTTCCTAAATAGGTCTCTGAAGTACAACTTACAGACATTTCTTGGGGTTAACTATTTCCAAATAAAGCTATCTATAGTCTAAAGCAGGGATACTATTTCAAAAGTATCTGATTCCTTTAGCTTCTGGTTCCTCAGCCAATGTACATTTGCTACTCAACATCAAGTGCTTTCTGCCTAACAATGAATGGTCCCTCAGCCTTTGCAAGAATAACTTCACAATTATGGAATATTATAGTGTACCCTCTTTCCAAAATACACATGTATGCACGCACAAAATAAATAGGAAACCAAAAGTTGGGGCAGAAAGAAGAGGGCATGATATTCTCTGCTGAAAAAATGGAACCAAAGTAAATTAATATACAAAACCTAGTAACCCAATAAAAATACAGTTGTTAATTCTATATACCATCTATAGCAATACTAACCCTTTGGACACTCCAGCTCTGTCATTTACAATCTTCACTTCTTTTACAGATCCATACTGGGAAAAGAATTTTCTTAAATCATTTTCATTTGTCTAATGGCATAAAAAAGAAAACATTAAAAATATTTTTTAATTGATAAAAGATGAATAACTCTTACACTTGTTTTGGAGAGAGAAAAAGTTATAGATAGTAATATAGATGAAGAATGCCTCTCATCATCAAAACGGTGCATGAAACCACTAGATTATTAAAATCAATATAAATACCTTGCTATATTTGCTGTAGCTATGTTGTTACACTATTATATACCAATCAAAAAATTTTAAGCTGAATTATTTTAAAACTACAAAGAAAGCTCAATATTTAAAGGAATCTTTAAATGATTCTTGTTTTCTAGTTGGCCAGTTGTAAAAATCCAATTTGGATTAGGCATGCTTTCTCTACAATCAAGGCATATTACTATTGGCTCTCATAGCTCAGAGAAACTGACAGTCATGGCAGTGGCATTATGTTATGCTGGCCTCTACCAGTCACTCTATTTTAATCGGCCTTGTCTCCAAGAGGAGTCAGGTCTTAAGGAAGTGACATATTTCACTTTTAGAAAAAGCACTGAATTCAACTTGTGATAACAATGGAGTGATTATAAGATTTAAAGTTATTAGATACTTTATCTGTACTCAATATACATTTCAGCTAAATGCAGACATTACGATGATATTCAAAATAAAGATTGAAATCATAATTAGACTTAAAATGTACAAGATGCCTACAAAGATGGCTACAAAGACAGTTTTGGCATATCTGGTTTCAATTGAAATAGTCTGATAATAAGCTTGTATCACCTTTTCCTGGAATACTGACATTAAATTCATTGCAATTTTATTTTCTGGTTTAGCTGTAACTATTTGCCTCCATGAGTAACTTTAAATGTCCCTAGGAAAAAAAATTTCTTTCTTTCTTTTTTTTTTGGAGACATAGTCTCGCTCTGTTGCCCGGGGTAGAATGCTGTGGGGTCAGCCTAGCTCACAGCAATCTTAAACTCCTGGGCTTAAGCAATCCTTCTGCCTCAGCCTCCGAGTAGTTGGGACTACAGGCATACACCACCATGCCCAGCTAATTTTTTCTATATATTTTTAGTTGTCCAGCTAATATCTTTCTATTTTTAGTAGAGATGGGGTCTCGCTCTTGCTCAGGCTGGTCTCGAATTCCTGGCCTTGAGCTATCCTCGCGCCTCAGACTCCCAGAGTGCTAGGATTACAGGCGTGAGCCACCGCGCTTGGCCAAAAAATTTCTTTGTATAAGTGGAAAAAAGATATGCCTTAGAGCAGAGGTATGCCTTTTCAGTTCAACACCTACTTACATACATTATTGGCTTTTAGGTGGTAACATAAAGCCTGCTAAACTGGATAATGACAAATACTAATTTAATCTAAGAATAACTGAATGCCTTTTATTTCAGTTAATAGAATATAGAATCAATGCCAGAATAAAGACTGCTATTAGAAATTTGAAAACAAATTAATTCAAACTATCCTCTGGTAGAAGAATCATCAGCTCAATTTGGAGCTCTACTTCTTTGTTGAAAAGGAGACAGAAGATCAAGATAATTAAACATTAAGAGGATAGTCTGTAGGCTTCTAAAAATAAGAGGTTAAAAAGAGACTACTTGCTACTACGGTAAACTGTTTCCTTGCTAGCATTTATCTATGGTTTTAAAAAATGTGTAAATAGAAGGGAGAGAACCCTAGCAGTTACCTTAAAGCTATGGCTGTATTCTAACAATGGCTTCCAAAGTTCATACTGCAGCTGATGGGCTTCAGTAAGTTAGAATAATCTGGCCATATAAATACATTTACTGATAATTTATTTTTAAAAATATGCTAAGCTATAATAATATAAATGAATTCTGAACAAGCATACCCAAATTGAATATTTCTGGTCAGCCATTAATATTTTACATAGATACAAAAAATATTTTTTAAAATAAACATTTTATAAGAAATAATTTTTCTTACCTTATTTTTAGTTAAACAATCATATATACTTGCTTAAGATTCATTATTTTTGCAAATATACTAAGTGTAAAATTTCTCTTGTGCAGGAAAAAATTAACTATACCGAAATTGTGACAGATTGATTATACAGAAATAATGAGTTATAAACGTCAAATATCACACCTAATGGCACAGGAGGGTTTTCTTCTTTGTTAAAAAAGATAACTTAACCTATAAGTTCTAATATGTAATATGGAAGCTTAGAAATTCTTCTACATATCCATTTGGAAATAAGGGTACTCTGCTTAAAATGTCTGCATGCCTTTCTTGTAGGTGTTTACTCCTACCTCCTACATGAGGGTGCTGCAAATCATCTCACAAACTAAGCTTCTTTGAAAGAGTGAAATGGTTGATTAAATGATTTAAATATATTACTGCTAAAATGTTTTATCCTGATAAGGATACAGGCCTTTTCTTGGGATCAAATTCTAAATTCTATCACAAAAAGTAATTTACAAAAGATGGAAGTCTAGGAGGTGGTTCAGGAACCCGAGATAAAGGTTGGGATAAAGATATAGGATTTCATATGTCTAAGGTCTTTTTTAAATAGAGCCTTCTTTTGAAAATTATAATCACCCATTATTTGGGCTTTGGAGTATTAGGCTAGAAAGTACAATTAATTTGGTATGGTGACATGAAGAATATGGAGCTATGTATGAATCAGAAAACTAGGATTCTGGTCTGACTCTGCCACAAAGTAGCTGACGGCCTACAGCAAATCAATAAGCCTCAATTTCCTTGCATTTGAAATTGGACAATTCCATATACTCTATTTAGCTTACATAATTGTTGAAAAGATTCTTTATATTAAGACAATTTGAAACCTATTAATCATTATTCAAATGTTATTTTATGGTTGTACAAAGAATTTCTGAAAAATAAAAACTTCTACAAAAATTACACTATGTTTGCATGCATAAAAATAGGTACCTTGAAGTCAATTCCTCCTACAAAGATGCGATTAGGGATCACTGTTCCGTATCTTGGGGCACTTGTTGGGTTATTCAAAGGCACAGGTGACACAGGATTAGGGGATGGAGATAATGAATCTGTTTGCGTCTGATTTGATGTTTGCTGTAAAATAAAATTCTTTTAAACTTTTAGTACTCGGTGTAAGTATTGATGCAGGCTGAAAATACATATCTTTCCAAAAGCTGAGTCATTTAGGCAAAATGTAGTATTTTAGACTTCAATGTTAGGAAAATTATAATTAGAGCTAATACCTTTGTGGGGCAACAAAAAATATAGGAAACCGAATCTACTCCACAATAAAGAAGATCTTAAATATATTATTTAAATATACTTGTATTAATTATTATTAAATACATTACTTAATTATTGAGGAGGAACATTAAACTCATAAAGATGTTTGTGAAAGGAAAAAGCAGCCCTGCACAGCTGGGAGCTGGTCTGGCACAATCTAACTAGTCCCTGGTGTTGTTAGGAGTTGGCCTGGCACTCACAGCTAGGCTGTGGCGTTCTCTTGCTAACAGAACACCAACATCAGATAAGGTCACTTTGTGACTGATGGATCAAGATAAAAACAAGGCACTCCATAATCATGTCTGAACACCGACAAAAACAAAAGCATTGCCCAAACACAAGAACGACCAAACATCTCTCTATCCTGGCTAATATGAGTGACTAGTCTTCCTTTATCAATCACAGCTTTAACCTTGATCCATTTTTCCTGCCTTTTAAGTAAGAATTAACACATTCAATCACAGAATTACTCCCTGACAACATATATTCCTGAGTATAGCCCTTCTTTAAATCCTCTCTAAAAATCCCTAACACGAGCCTAAATCCTATAATAAGTTCTTTCTCACACGCTCTGACTGAGAGTCCCCATGATGTATGTTCTTCCTTGCTCCCATAAGTTAACAGACCCAACTTTACTAAACAATGTGTCCATGGTGGTTTTTGGTTAAAGGGCATTGACAAGTTAATAAACTCTGACATTCATGTTCACCATTTTCAGACTGAAAGTCAAATTTTTAAGTGTACTTGTTGATTTGAAGATTGGATTTGTTTTGTTTTGTTTTCCCGGCTAGAGTGCAGTGGCATCATCATAGTTCACTGCAACCTCAAATTCCTCGGCTCAAGTGATTCTCCTGCCTCAGCCTCCCAGGTAGCTGGGATTACAGGTGTGTGCCATCATGCCTGGCTAATTTTTCTATTTTTTGTAGAGCTAGGGTCTCGCTCTTGCTCAGGCTGGTCTTCAACTTCTGGCCTCAAGCAATCCTCCTGCCTAGGCTTCCCAAAGTGCTAGGATTATAGGCGTGAGCCACCATGCCAGACCCATAGGTATAAATGTTTATACATACATATCTATATGTTCACAAGTCTATGTCAGAGGACCTAAATTTTAATCTTAATAAACATATATTAATGTATACATTGCACAATGGCAAGATTAAAACTCTTAAGGTATTATTGGAAAAAACAAGACTTGAAAATAGAGTTTTAAAGAGAAACTGATCCCAGAACTTGCTAATTATTTTCCTTCTGTAAACACTGAACAGATTTCTAACATACTAAATTATTGCATCAAAAAGCTTAAAGTTCATAATTCAATTATCTGAGAAACAAACACATGAAAATGAATTTCCAACTTAGATAATAAAATTGTTCTTTTTCATATTTGTTCTGCTGTCCCACTTCATTGGCCCATGAAACCATGATGCCTAAATTAAGCTCTGCAAGAAGTACAAAAAAATGACTAGACCAGTGGTGACAAGTGAGCTATAAGCTAGACTTTATGGGCTCTCTTCCTCATCCAATATTAAGGTGGGAAAAATATATTCCCTAATAAGGGAGTTCATAAATACTTCTTTTTAAACCACAGAAAAGTCATCACATTTAATAATTACTATGTTGTAGTTTCTGGTTAAAGAAATTGGGTGAGCTGAGCGAAGTAGCTCATGCCTGTAATTTGGGAGACTGAGGTGTGGGATTGCTTGAGCTCAGGAGTTCCAGGCTGAAGTGAGCTATCATCTGCCACTGCCCTCCAGCCTGGGCAACAGAGCTAGACTCTGTCTCTTAAAAAAAAAAAAAAAAAAAAGTTAGGAATCCAATCTCACAGCTTCCTCTCTGGGCACTTGCAGGTTATTTGTAACTTCAGTCACTCTACTCAGTAGGGTACAATGTTCAGAATGGATGATTCTGGGATGCTTAGTATTTTTTCAGGGGTGGATTTGTAATGTTTCACCTCTGGTAGCTATTTGTCTCTCTACCCACTTGTTTACAGAGTATAAAAATTATCTATTTGCCAAATTAAAAAAAAATCAGTCGTCACGAAATTCTCTTCTTAAAAACAAGAGTTCAATGGTTGAACTCGTTTGTTCTCAAGTAAAAGGCAAACTCTTCTTTTTCAATGAGAGAGGAACGAAATGAATGAAGTGAACACAGTGCTTTATTTCCAAGACTTTTTTTCTTCTTTTTGGTTTTTTTTCATCTTGAAAAACTAAAGAATATTCACTGGGAAAAGAGAAACATCCACTTTTTACACTCAATTCACTTCTTTCTCCACTACCTAAGGCTCCTGCTCTATTGTGGGTTCAAACTGCTTAATTTTCTCTTACTAATTATTTTCTAACATACTATATAGTTTACTTATTATATTATCTCTTTCCACTATAATGTAATGTATGGGGGCGGGGCTTTTGCCTTTTTTTTACAGCAGCATCTAAGGGAGTAACAGTACATAGAAGGTGCTCAATGAATAGTTGTTGAACGAATAAATAAACGAATGCGTCATTTTTTCAGGATGGACCTGTTCACGATATGCCAAACAAGCTGAGAGCTGAAAAATACAGTACGAATAACAGCCTAGAAAGTATTTTAACGTTAGCAATAACAAGGCTCTGGTAGAAGCAACATCGAAGTTCCCTACAGATGGTTAGCGATGCATTGAGTTAAACAACAAAGACAGACTCAAATTCGGCAGGCAATAATTTTGCAAGTGTACTAAAGCACCTAAACAGGGGCTGCTACTTGGTTAGAAATAAGGGTCCTCCGCTTGATAAAACGTACAGCACTTAAGAGTTTATTAAAATTCTCCTCCAAAGTAATGGGCCCTCGCTGCCACCTCCCCTGGAGAATTAACCTCGAAATCTATCATCTACTTTGCAAAGGAAGACAACAGCAAGAGGCCGAGCTAACCGTCGCAGTTACTGCCTCGGCGCTCCTTCCCCTCCGAGGCCAGCAAGTTGAGGTGCCTGGGGAAATGGCCGCGGCGACAGCTTCCTCGGGTTCTCTCGGGTCATCATGAACTTGGGCACTGACACGGGGATCCACCCCCTCCCCACCAAAGTGCGGGAGGGAAAAAAAAGCTAGCCAGCGAGAAATTTTGCCCCACAAACCCGCCAGCAGCTGTGGCGGGAACCCTCAACGGCACCGACCCCGCCGTCAGCCTCATGCGCAGGTGGCCCCTCAGCCGTCGCGCGGCGCGCGCGTTGATTGGCTGCAGGCGGGGCGTGGGGCGGGGCGCGGCGGCACGATGCCGCTGCCCCTCGGGCCTGGCCGGCGCCCTCCCCAGCCCCGTCCGCGAGCTGGCCCTGCGCCGACTCGCTCTGGCTAGCTCAGGGCGATGGAGTGTGCGGCTCCGACCTGGGCCACACGCCCCTCCCCCCCCCACTGGCCGGGTCTCGCAGACCTTCCGGCCCCCAGTGACTAGTCGGGGAGTGGAGGTTTCGACCGCCCGGCAACTCCTTGCCATGGGCGGCTGGGCCTAGTTCGGCAAGAGCGAGCGTCGAAGACGCGGCCGAGCCCAGTTTCGGCGGGAAAGCGGTTTATTTGCCGGGACCCAGCCAAGTGCACAGGCGCAGCCACCCGCCGCCTCCCAAATCTCCCGGACCTTTCCGAGGTCCCCCTAGCCTGTCTCCGCCCAGTACAGGCCCGGTGGCCGCACCTTCCCGACCCCACGACTCGACCAGACGGACGTGCAGGCGGGCGGCCCTTTGCCGCGCTCGATGGGGCACCCTGGCCACGTTTCCTCCCAACAAAGTGGCGAGCGTTTGGGCTCTACACGTCGCCCTTCCAGCCCCTCACGGACAGGGTCCACATTGCTCCTTCTCCCCGTTACCCCGGGCCTCAGAGCCCTGATCGCCATACTCACCGCCCCGGACTCGTTTTCCATCTTCCTCTCCGCTCTCCAAAAACGGGGGGAAAGGAACACAAACCTAAAGTTTGAAAGCACCCTCACACCAAGGAAGCAACACCACTTTTCCCGACTGGGACTCTCTCCCCCTGGCGGCGACGGCGGCGGTGGCAGCTGCAGAAGCGCAGGCTCGGACCCGGGGCCTGAACCTGCCACCCGGGGGCGGGGGGGGGGGGTGGCGGGGAGGGACAGGCGGCGTCGCCTAGGGCGGCTGGCGGCAGCGCGGGCGGGCGCCGCAAGCCAAAGAGGGGCGCGGGCGGGCGGGTTTCGTCGGTGGCCGGTGGTTTCCGAGCCGGGACGTGGGAGGGCAGAGCGCACAGCAAAGCGGGGTAGGCGTGGGGTGTGCGGTTGTGGGGCCGCTCTGGCCTGCTTTGGGACGGCTGGGGAGGAGAGAGCCAACCGTAATGCAAAGCTCCATGTACAGCACGCCTTTCCCTCTCCTCGACTGTGAAGACGAAAAGTTGGCCTCAGGGCCTGCTGGGTTTCGAGAGGTTGAGGTGATCTCAAGACTTTACTACCGTGCAAGAAGCCGGTTGAGGGGCGACTTCGAAGGCTGCTGTGAGGTAGAAGGAGGGAGTTTTCAGAGTCAAACTCTGACCCTCGACGCGCCAAAGTCGGGGGCTACCGAGAAGCCCCGGACGCCGCTCTGCACCTGCTGTCGCCGTCACTCATCCCGCCGGGCGGGCGGGGCAGCGCGGGACGGCGTGGTCAGGACCCGCCACACAGCCCGAGCTCCGGTGCCCGCCCCAGGCCCGCGCCCGGAGCCACTCCGCGGACTCGACCCCCTGGGCACCCCCGGCAGCCGAACAGCCTCGGGAGCCGGCCCGCAACCGAGGAGACCGCGCGCCGGAGGGGGCGAGGATCCCGCGGCTTGGCTGGAGCGGCTCTATCCCCTGATAGCCTTGGGATCTCCTTTGAAAGAAGACTGCTTTGTAAAGAATACGTGTTTCTAAAAGGTAGCTGAAATAATTACAACTAGATAAACTTATGTGGTAATTATTATCATTATTATAAATACTATTTATCAAGGACTCACTGCTTTCACAATGCCTTAGGATCAGTATCATTTCATCATTTCATTCGCACAGCAACCCTACTGATAGATGCTGCTATTATTGTCATATTACAGGTGATAAAGCAAGGGTGTGGGAGGGTAAGTAAGCTGATCAAGGTCTAAACCTATGGAATATTTAACCTTTGGTCTCTTTGCCACAGTTCTTGATTTTAACCATTTTGCCATAAACTTTTAAAGAATCAGCAGCAGCAACTGTTAAAAGTTACATCAGTAATAACTTTTGTACACTCTATTGTAAAAGTTTGACTTTGGGTTGTTTTACTTTCAAAGTAAAGGGTTAAAAAGTAAGCACAGTGACTATATTAATTTTCAATCTGTTCAAAGATTAACTTATCATATTATTTACCAAAAATAAAGTTGGAAACAATTTTTATCTTAGCTGAAGCATCCTAAAAGTCATACATTCCTGCATGCAATTTTAGCTAATTTTGTCAGGTTTTAGCCTCTGTGGAAATAGAGACTACAAACCTAATTAGATTGAAAGTCATATTCTAGAGCATAATTTTACTGTTCAATAGCATTTGGACTGATCATCTTTGGACATTTTTTTTCTAATAGTAATGATGGATTTGGGTAGATCCTCTCTTGCCCAAGTCTTTTTCAACTAAAAACACTTGTTTTTGAAGACTATTCTTTAAAAAAATTTATTCACCACAGTAGGTATTTAATCTGACACAAATTAACAATATTTAGGGAACACCAACACTAACCAACCAAGGCCTGTGTTGGGTACTAGGGGATATACCGTATTTTCAGTATGGTAATTCTCTGTCCTGCTTCTAACTCTTAATTCTTACACCAAAAGGAATTTTTGATTTTAAAATAGGATAAACCATGTGAAATTATACAATTCAATCCAATTTAATAAACATTTATATAATTCCTATTATGTGCAGTATACAATGGAATATGATACGGGAGATATGAAGATCAAACCTCTGTCCTCAAGGCATTTTAAATCTAGAAGTGTAGAAAAAACTAATTACTCAAAATAGCAATTATATCTAAATATGCTTATAGTAAATAAAATACAAACAGAATAGGATAAGTGATAAATGAACTATGGTCACAGGTTTGTGGGAGCACACTGTCCAGGTCTGGATAACGGGACCATCAAGGCTGGAACGCTGGTCTGGGTGGAAAAATTGGAGGAAAGATACTGAGCCTGTATCATGTACCCAATACTAGGCTAGACACATTCTTTTTTAATCTTCTTAGTTAACATTCTCTCCCCCCCTTTCATTGGAAACCTGTACCTTAGATAAAAATGACTCTTGTTGCATTACTAGTAAGTGGTGGATGTGGTTTTCAAAACTTAGTTTTATTTGACTCCATTGCCCAAGCGCAGTACACTCTGCCATGTTATTTATACCATGGCAATAAAGAGTTAGAATTTTATTCTGGAGAACTTTGCAAATAGGGGGCAATGGAAGATTGTGACAGGAATGAAATAAAACACTGGGAAAGGGTTAAAGAGATATCAGAAAGGAATCGAGACTATTGGGCATGAGTGGAGAGGGATTGGTGAGGGTCATTCCGAATTGAAATCTCAGTTTCGGATATTGGAGATGGCATTTATAAAGATAACTATAAATAAAGATAACTTTGTAAAGATAACTTACAACAAGCTGCAAACCTAAATATCCCATTTTCTCAAGTTTTCTGCTAGCATCCAATGTTTCCTAGCTTTTTCCTTCACATAGTCTGTTCAGAGCATGGTCTTTGTTTCGGGGATTTATTCAAGCCTGCCTGCCTTCTTGCTTGCCTTCCCTCACTGGCAGTTCTTCCCTTCCTGCCTCTTGAGTTTTCTAGCTTCAGATTTAACTCCTAGTATCTGCTTCAGGTTTTCCTTTTCTTGATAACTCTTTGGGCACATTCTCCATCTTATAGACCTAGATAATCATTGCATGCCTCCTATGGGCCCCCCTTTATGCTACAGTATGGGATATGGCAATGATTAGGGCCTGGCTCTTGCCCTGGTGGCAAGACCTGGTAGCAGCCTGTGGTCTAGTGGGAGAAGCAGCAATATAGGTAGAAAGTTTATACATTGGCTGTGCTAATCACAGCGGTGGAAGACTGGCCAGGTGCAGAGATAGCCCAGACCAGGAAGTGATTTAACTTGGTAGATAAAACAACATAAAAAGACATGTTTAGAAGATGCGTTTGTTTCCATTTTATTTCTTTCTTGTTTCCAGGTCTATTAACCTGTTGTTTTATTTTGGAGGATTTTTAGGTGCTTTTTCTCTATAATGGTTGGATGTTTGAAATACAAGAGGTGAGGTACAGGGTTTTAAAAACGTCTGTTTTAAGGAAGAAAAGAGGGCACGCTCAGATCTTTTCCTCTATAGGGAACATAATACTTACACTTGGAGAGGGTGTTATTAATACAAAGATGGTCTAGACTAGAACAGTATTTCATTTACTGGAAAATTTCTTGTAAAAAATTAGTTTGTTTATTTGATTATGGTGTTTATTATGAGCAACTGCTTAGATACAAGAATATACGATATAGAACTTACTGCATAGCATAAGGTAGGAACTCAATAAATATTTGTAGAATAAAGAAATAAATGAACAGATAACCTTTACCCTACCCTCCACTTTATCCTGACCCATACCATTTGACTCTCACTTTAAACATTTGGACCATTAAGAGGCTCACCAGCTGCACTATTGTCTAATACCTCTTGTCAGTAGAGTAAAGTAAGATACCTACTGTCTTGTCTTTAACTGGCAGAAGTTAATTAAGGGCATATTTAACTATAAAGGAAAGTTTTAGTTGTGCGTTTTAATAAGAGGTGGATTTTTTCATAAGATAGAAACTAGGAGATTTCTTGGGACTTCAGACAAGTTAGTGTATGGCTAGACCACAGCTGTCCCTCTAGACCACTATGATATCCTTCCGGATTGAGAGCGAAGAACAATTGATCATTCATTGTTTTTTCTTTCTTCTTTTTTCCCCAATGGATATGTGGATTTTAAATTTTAATTGATTTCTCCAGATTGTTTTTTCCATCAGCAGTTTATGAGAGTACAAATTCCTGCTCATTCTTGCATTATAAGTTCTCACTCTTTGAAACTTTCTGCCAACCTGGTGGTGGGTGAATTTAAAAAGCTCACTGGTTAGTACTTTAACAGCTCTGATGTTCAGTGGTTCTTTGCTTTTTTTTAATTGACAAATAATAATTGTGTATATTTATAGGGGTACAATGTGATATTTTGATATATATACACACATACATTGTGGAATGATTAAGTCAAGTTAATTAACATACCCATCACCTCACATACTTGTCATTTTTCTTGTGGTGAGAACATTTACAATCTACACTTTTACCAATTTTGAAATACCTAATGCATTATTACTAACTATGCTGTGTAATAGATCAGTAAAACTCATTCCTCTTGTCTAGCTGAAATTTGTACCCTTTGACCAATATCTTCCCTTGCTCATTCCTTCCTGTCCCCCCACCCACCACCTCTGGTAACCACCATTCTGCTCTCTGTTTCTGTCATGGGCACTTAGGGTGCTTCCATATCTTGGCTATTGTGAATAATGCTGCAGTGAACATGGCAGTGCAGACAGCTCTTCAACATACTGATTTCAGTTCCTTTGGATATATACCCAGAAGTGGGATTGCTGGATCATATGGTAATTCTATTTTTAGTTTTTGGAGAAACCTCCATACTGTTTTCTAAAATGACTATATTAATTTACGTACTCACCAACCAGGGTTCCCTTTCCTCCACGTCCTCACCAACACTTGTTATCTTTCAGCCAACACTTGTCATCTTTCATTGTTTCGTTGATAGCCATTCTAACAGATGTGAGGTGATATCTCTTTGTGGTTTTAGTTTGCCTTTCCCTGATGATTAGAGATGTTGAGTATTTTTTCATACATCTTTTGGACGTTTGTATGTCTTCTTTTGAGAAATGTCTATTTGCATTCTTTGTTCCTTTTTGATTGGGTTATTTGTTTTCTTTCTTTTTTTTTTTCAGGTATTCTTTCTCCAATAGTTTTATTATAGGTTTTTAGGAAAATGAAATAATTTCACCAACATTCGTTGAATACTAACTGGTTCGCCAGCGAGTGAGAAACACAAACATAACTTTTTTCAAAAACGCATTGTTCTCTCAAAATGTACTGATTTTGAGACAGAGTCTCACTGTGTTGTCTTAGCTAGAGTGCAGTGGCATCATCATAGCTCACTGCAACTTCAAACGTGTGGGCTCAAATAATTCCCCTTCTTCAGCCTCCCAAGTAGCTGAGACTACAGTGTGTGCCACCACACCTGGCTAATTTTTCTATTTTTATTTTTGTAGAGACAGTGTCTCACTGTGTTGTTCAGGCTGTTCTCAAACTCCTGGGCTCAAACGATCCTCCTGCCTCAGCCTCCTGAAATGCTAAGATTGTGGGTGTGAGCCACTGAGCCCGGCCATATGCTAAGTGAATTCATAACCATCGAATGACTTTTTCTTCACAATGGGATTAACCAGATCACTGCTTTTAAATTAAGTTTAGCCTACAGCTGCCTCCTTACATATTTTAAGTTTAGCCTAAAGGTTTCTCCATGCATAGTGAGCTATAACCTAACTGGATGTGTAAACAGACTGTAACCTACTCTTGTAACAAGTAGCCCAGCCTCAGCCAATCACAGAAGCCATACTTCAACCACTCACATATGGCCAACTATTGAGTGTTCAAATAAGGCAATGCCAAGCTGTAACCAACTCAGATGTTTCTTTACCTCACTTTCCTTTTCTGTAGGTCCCTTGCTTTTTCTGTCCATAAATTCTCTCTGACCACATGGCAGCACCTGAGTCTCTCTGAACCTATTGTGGTTGGGGTTGAGGGGAGCTGCCTAATTTGAGAATCATTCTTTGCTCCATTAAACTCTGTTAAATTTAGTTTGTCTAAAGTTTTTCTTTTTTTTTATTTTTGTTTTTTGTTTTTTCTGTTTTGTAGAGACAGGGTCTCACTGTGCTCAGGCTGGTGTTGAATCCCTGAGCTCCAGCTATCCTCCTGCCTCAGCCACCCAGAGAGCTAGGATTACAAGCATTAGCCACTACACCCAGCCTAAAGTTTTTCTTTTAACCCCACTGCTTGCTTTCGGTCAAAGGAAAACATGATAGAAATGGAATAACTCCTTTTTTTTATCCTTAGGGTACCTCAGAAATTGCAGGTGGGGTGAATACCAGGTGCATAGATCTGGTAGCCTAAGACTGTGATGCTGAAAGTCCAGATAGCACATTGTATTTAATGACTGCAGGCTTGAAAATATCTTTCCATGAGTTTGTCCTCTATTGGTTCCATGCTCAAAAAATATCCTTACTGGATATTGCTAGGGAAATATAATTTAAAAAAGTCTTCTCCTGATCCAGAAAACCTCTCCACAAAGGTAGTTGGGACAGAAAAATTTTATTATTGAATTAACATTAAACCAGAATGTGTTGCGAATCACAGGTAATCCACTAAAATATTACAAAGACAGAAAGGAATCTTACGCCCTGTATAGACAAGCAGATATAACCCAGTACATCATACATAGTTTGTCCTAACTTTACCTGGTAATTGGAGTGACTATCTGTGTTAGCTTATTGGCTTTATCCAGAGGAAAAACAAACTTCTCATATCTTTATGAAAAAAGAGAGTTTTGCAAATCAAAGCAGAGTGTCCACTGAAGTTAGGCTCTTACCCTCCTACTGGAATTGGGAGATAGGGGAACTGTCTCCCTTGATGTTTGCATTTCAAAAGGATGGCTCCCAGGTCCTTCTGGAAATTTTCTGAGTTGTGAGACTGATAAGAGTTTTATTTAGCCTTTATAAAGATCTACATACATTTGAAAAGGACAAAGAAATTCTGAAAGAAAAGGAAGAGGAGGTGGCCAGGTGCAGTGGCTCGTGCCTGTCATCTTGGCACTTTGGGAGGCTGAGGTGGTAGGATTGCTTAAGGACAGGAGTTTGAGACCAGCCTGGGCAAGACAGAGGGACCCTGTTCTCTATAAAAAATTACAAAATTAGCTGGGCATTGTGGAGCGAATCCCCATCTCTTAAAAAAAAAAAAAAAAAGAAAAAAGAAAAGGGGGTGGGGAGAATCAAGCCTCTTATTTTTATTTGCCCTTATTTTATATATCTGGACTTGTTTAAGATTGGGTCTCTTTGAAGCACTGAAAAATTTTAGAAGCAAACAAAATTTGAAGCAATCATTTAAGCACATGAAATACCTTCATGGACCATTACCTATTAATAAGCTTAGATAATGCCAAGTTTTAAGACACGTTATAATATGGTGATCTGGTGGTAGTGGTGGGGCTTTAGATTCTGACTGTGCTGTGTGCTCTCAATGCAGTTGTGTAACCTGTGTTTTCTATCCCCCAAAGAAGAGGGGGGATAGCATCTACGACATGAGGCTATTGTCAGGATTAAATGAGATAATGCATGTAAAGTCTTAGCACAAAGCCCACATTTAGTCAGTGCTCATCAATTCTTTCTTTGCTGAAATAAATCTATTTCCCCATAAGGATACTAAAACATTGCCTACAGTCAACAATACTGTATTGTACCCTTAAAAATTTGTTAAGAGGGTAGATCTCATGTTAAGTGCTCTTACCATTAATAAAATAAAATTAATAAATTAAATAAAATTTTAAAAAGAATAGTAAAAAGTTGCTTGACTAGCCAAGGTATTACCTAAGTACTTTGTTTACAGTATAGATATATCACACAAAAATCTCACCTTAACCTTGTGTTCCTTATAATGGTTAATGTGGCCCACTGGATTTATTAACTGGGTTTGGGTTATTTTTATTTATTTAAAATTTTATTTAAGTTATTTTTTATTTTATTTGGGTTATTTAGTAAATTATTTGATTATGAATCCAACTGCAAGCTTTTCTTTAGCTTGCTCTTTTTTTCCCTTGGAGAAAGTGGACATGAGCAATGACTGTCCAGTATAGGAGAATGCCTTGGGAAATACATAGACAGATGTGAGCTGTTCTAATGGCCTCAGTATCTTACTATTGTGCTGATTGCCAGTGAGATGGACCAGTTCCTCTTTATGAGGTTTTTGCTTCTTCTGTCTACTTTCCTGGACTTTTCTTAATGGTTTCTTTCCCATATGAGAAAAGATTCTTCTTTTTACTGTTAAGTTCCCTCTCATCTTTTCTCTGTTGCTTAATTCATTGTAAAGAAATTCCTTTTATCCTCAATACATTCAGTGAATATTTGCTTCACCTTCTTGACTTAATAAAATATGGGTAGATCTTGAGGACCACGATCTTCTGCAGGAGTCTCCACACATTTTGTTTGCAAATTTTTATTGGTTTTTGAGGATGCATACCATTTATGTTTATTTATTTATTATATACCTACTTCTCTATATTAGTATTTATGCACATTATAAAACATACACAAAAGAGCTCTAAGAAGATGAAGCAAACGTTACTTTAAAATGTCTTGCTAATGGTGATGGATTCATACTACCATTAGCTAATACCTTAAGAGACAATATCCACTTAGGGCCTTATATTGTTTTCAGAAGTGGGTATACATTCACATATCAAAAAGTCAATTTTGGGGGGATGACTTCTTATCAGAAATATTGTCATTGTTTTTAGTTCATGATGTGGCTGATGATGTGCTCATAGTGGGAATAGGATTTTTGAAATGCTCACTGGAATTATCTTTGATTCATGATGTTTTCCCAGAATATTTAAGCCATCCATCTATTTTTGGTTAGTTTAAACTACACAATATAATTTTAAAATTCATTTAACTGGGCTCATAGCTGCCATGAGTTGGGGCTGTCAACTTCTCTATGTCTGGAACTCCCAATATTCCCTCAAAATATCTTTTTTATCTCCATATGAACCAAGTGAGGGTACTATGAAATCTGCATATTAAACATGGGCAAAACTTGATTTACTTCTTATTCAATTTCGATGAATATAAATATGAGTCCTAATATTTTCTTCCCACACCCATGGGGTACTACTGCACTAGTTCAATAGTTTATTTTTATTTTTTTCAGCACCATTGGAGGTTAATAGTTCTGTTAAGAACATTTATTGAATGCCTGTTATGTGTCATAAGGTTAAGTTCACAGTACTAAAATGAATAAGATCTGAATTTTGCAGTCTAAAGCAGAGGTAGGTACACTTAAAAAGATGTAAATATAGTATAGTAGGTGCAAAAGTTATTAATGGGGGGTGAAAAGTAACTTATGGGTTTTGGAAAGATTTTCTGGAAAAATGTCTGAACTGAATTTTGAAGAAAGAATAATGGTTAGCCTAGTGAAGAGAGGTGGGAAAGACATTTCATGTAACCAAGATATGAAAGCATGAAATGACATTCAATATTCACTGGACTTCAAATAGCCTGGTAGTCCTGAAGGAAGAGGAATAGCCAGAGAGGAAGCCAAGGATGTAGTTAGGAGCCATGGCCACATGTGCCAAAGAGCCTGGACTCTATTCAGCTGGCACTGGGAAGCCAATAAAGCTTAATAGTGAGGAGTCAGATTTGTACTTTACATAAATCCCTCCAGCTACAGTATGGAGGGAGGATGGATATCAGAACATAATATGATAATCAGAATAAATTGGTCACTATAATCAAATTAATTGGTATTGAATGGGAATCAGAATAGACCGACTAGAAGTAGATTGAAGTACACGTGAGAATTTAATATACAACAAGAAGGATAATTCTATTCAATGAGGAAACAATGGATTATCTAATAAATAATATTGGCACAAATGGCCATTCATCTGGAAGAAAACAACAGTAGATCCCCAACTTATTTTTTAAAATTTACTTAACACTTACACACACTCATAACACTTAGATTTATATATAAATGAAATTTAAAAATAAATTGTAGATAGACCAAATACTTAAATATTTTTAAAAAGCAATAAAAATTTTGCAAGAAAAAATAAGAATTACATATACAATCAACTATAAAGGAACAGATAAACATATTTGATCATATGAAAATTAATATAATGTGTGGGCAAACATTCCCATAAACTAAGTCAATAAACTATAGTTCTAGAAAAAAATATTAATGTAGATGACACAATAAGGACAATATTTACAATGTGTTTGGTTCTCTGCCAAGCATGTGGAGTTAGGGGTGCCAAAGGTTTATTGGGAAGTAACACATAGAGGACAAAAAGGGAGGAGAGAGAGGAGAGCCATCACTCCAGACATGACCTGACTCAACCAGCCACGGGGAAGTTGTGGAGCAAGGATTGTCTATTGCAGGAGTCCTGTGATGGTGGAAATGGAGAAGAGCCTGTCTTCAGCTATCAATGCCTTGCTTATTCATTGGCTATAGGCTGTCCCAAGAAAAATGTGATCTTGGTTCAAAACTTGAGGTGGACCTTGAATAAGCAAATAGCAAAAGGTTGTCAGTGAACCATACTCCTCACAGCTAGGGACTGAGTCCTTTACTGAGACAGGATCTGAGTCTGGCAACTCCATGTTTGCCATAGAACTCTTATAAACTGACAAGAAAAGGGGGTTTGCTCTAATAGGAAATTGGGCAAAGCAGATGTGTAGACAATTAACTGAAAACCAACACCAAATGATCAAGAAACATTTGAAACAATGCTTAGTAATCTTGAAAGTGAAAATTAAAATAACAATGGAATATAGCTTTATACCTATAATATTTTCAGAAATTAATGAGCGGCCACAATACCCATTAAGGTGGAATGTGAAGTGTTGTATTAATAGCTTTTTGGGAAAGCTATCTAGCATTATCTATTAAAAAGAGATATACCCTTGGACACAAAAATTCTACTTCTGGGAATCTATCTTACAGAAATAAAACCACTAGTTCATAAAGATGTGTACAAAAATGATTTTTACAACACTGTAGTTGTAAAAAACTAGAAATAAGTTGAATACCTCAAATAGAGAAGTGCCTGAGTTAATTATGATATATTCACACCATGGAATATTAAGCACATATTTAGAAGAATGAACTAGCTATTAAAGATGAGGTGGTGGGATTTTTACTAGCCATGTTGAGTGAGAAAAGAAAGATGCAAAAGAGTATGTATAAAATTATCTCTCCCTCTTTTATTTTGGTAAATCAAACGGTGACAAAAGTATTCTTTGTTTATATACTTGAGTATATAAGGAGAGATATGTGCAAGACAGGGAAAAGAAGAATAGGAAAAAATTATACCAAAAAAGCATGCATATGATCAAATTTATGCTATAGTTTCTAAACTTAATAAGAAAGGCAGAATCAGGGGCTTATATAGCTCACATGAAAGAAGTGAGAAAAATAGGTCACAGAAATGAAGATAACTATTAATATCTACAGTTTTATTGGATATATAAAAAGTTTTAGTTTTTATTAGGTTAGTAGATGCCAGGAGTATTTATTGGCTATATATAAATCAAACAGTATCTGGTCATGTGAACGGATGGCGTGGTTGTGGAAAGCATAGTACTTTCAGTAAACTTACATATCTGTGTCACTCAGGAGAGGCTAGGTTATATTATATTACAGCAACAAATAACCCTCAAATCCAAGGGGCTTACAACAAAGGTTGCTTTCTGGCCTGTGTTACATGTCCATTGTAGATTGGCTTTAGCTCTGCTCCATGCTACTTTCACTCAGGATTCAGCTCTTCTCTGGTGAACAATTAATCTCATGGCAGAGAAAATGAGATCATAGTTAAATTTATGCTGGCTCTTAAAGCTTCTGCTCAGAAGGGGGCTCTTCCACTCATCTTTCATTGGTCAAAGCAAGTCACATGGCTGAGCCTACTGTCACTGGTATGAGGATGTATAACCTCCTCCAGGGAGGATCAGTGAACATCCCACTGAGTAAGAAGATCTGCTTTATGACAAGGAGTGTTAATGAAGTGTTTGTGATTACACTAGTGACTGTTATCAATGATTGGTGAGTGACAAGAATTAAAATGAGAAAAAAAGAGAAAATATAGTGTGTATGCTACTTTTTATAATTAAATAAATGCTATTTTTCTCATCCACTGGTTATAGGTATAAGAGACACTCATTTTGACTTTTAGGTTCAATTACAGATCACAGATCACCTCTTCACATTTTCAGAAAATAAACTAAAACCCTTTTAATTCCCATTTTGAAGATAGGAAAAATTAAGGTAGATGGAAGGGTAAAATTCTATTTTAACCACATATTTTATTTTTCCGAAGTTTAGAATTCGCAGAAGTGTGTTGATAAGAAATGTAATGATATTACAAATCAGAAAACATATTTCTTCCTTTAGAAATGATAATCTAAAATAAGAGCATTTTGTGCTTTTTGCCCAAAGTTTTAAGTATTTGCTTATCAAAGAATCTCCCAAATAAATTCTGTCTGCAGTTATCAATTCATTTATTAAAATTTTATTTTGGTTAGGAGAAAATTTGAAGGATGCTCTATTACCTCTTATTACACTAAATATAGTATTGTGCAATGCTTGTTACTTGTTATCCCACTTCACAAGTTAAATTAAATTTTAGTGCTTTACTACTGCTTAATATTTCAGATGTTTCCTGCAACATGCTTTTTTTAAAAAAATTTTTCAAAAACAATTGTGACATTGTCTGAACCATTTCACCAGTGCAATTTATATAGAACTGAAAATGGCAAAAGTCCCAAGTGTGGTTCAACAGCTGTTCCTCCTCTACTGGGGGCTAAGAGTAGAGGCAGTTGTATCCATGGTGACCTATATGACTCAGTGAGGGTGGGAACTACGGGATTCTCACAAGGGTTAACGACAGAGCAAACACTGGCAATCCAGCTTTCACCAGACATTTGGCCTCAAATAGGTTTTTTTTTTTTTTTTTTTTAAAGAAAGGGCTCATTTTTATAGCTCCTCATTTTGTAAAGCAGACAAACTTGTATTGTGCTTAACAAAAGAGCTACACACCTGAAAACTTACTCAGAACAAAAAAGGGTTTACAAAAGAACCACACTTTACTCTTGTCTTATATTTTAATTTAAAACATGCATTACAATTTTATGTTTATTCAAATATTGCACCCTGCATCTTCCTCCCAAAAGATTTGAGGTAGAATATAACAAAGGCGTATCAATAAGATTTACAAAATGGGTGTAAGAATATACATTATGACCAAAGGAAAGGAGTGCATTGGAGAAAAAAATATGACTCTATATTTTCTTCCATTGGGCCCTGTGATTCTAAAAAGCATTAATAAATTTTATGTCTTAGACTAAATTGGAGGAAAAAGGCCCCACCAACATGCACCAAGATTAGATTAGGGGAATATACCTGGGATTGCGGGGAGGGAAGGAGGAACCTACTGTATATTTACTCCTGCATTGAAAGTGTCAGGCATCAGGTATATGTCTGGTTTAAAAAGGTTTCTATTATAACTTGTACCTGGAAAAGATCCCAGTCATCAAATAACAGAGAAACAAATCTTCATGGGGGCCTCCTTGATGCCACTTCAGTGGTACTTTTCATAAATGCCTCAGGCTTCTGCATCAGTGGGGCACGTAACCATGATATGTGCTCCAACTCTTAGGATCTATGTCAAAGTAAGTTAATACATAGAAAATAAATCAACACTGTCTATTTTTAAAAGACATTTGCCCTGCCCTTACGGACGGTTTCCAGATGATTGACCTGGGGCTCCTGATAGTGTATCTTAGCCCCGGGGGTCTACATGGGGCAATTCCTTAGGAAGACAGAGTACTGGGCATGGCATTTTTGTTCTCCTGCGGGTAGTAGAGGATTCTCAGCATCTTAAAGCAGCAGCAGTTATCAGGCATTGAAGAACATTGGCTGTAATGAAAGACTTCTTAAATGTATAGTATCACCTTTCAGTACTTCGAAGATTTATTAAACTGGGAAATCTGAACCTATTATGAGCAATTTGTACTTCTCATTTTTGAAGGACTGTTATTATGGAGTGGAGTTGATTTTTATATTTTAGTAATTTAAATTTCTTAATTCTTAATGTAAATGACAAATGAATACCTTTCAAGAAAATAATCTGAATTTTCTAAAGAGGACATATTTAAGTTTTGCTTATCTTTTATTGACTTTGTATGTATTTACTTTACTATAATATTTACACTACAAATTATCCTACAAATTTTGTTTTCTTTTTCTTTCTTTCTTTCTTTTTTTTTTTTTTTTTGAGACAGAGTCTTGCTCTGTTGCCTTGGCATGAGGGCAGTGGCATCATCATAGCTCACTGCAACTTAAAACTCTTGAGCACAGGCGATCCTCCTGCCTCAGCTTCCTGAGTAGCTGGGACTACAGCCTGGTATCACTACACCTGACTAATTTTTCTATTTTTTGTAGAGACAGTAATCTCGCTGTTGCTTAGGTTGGTCTTGAACTCTTGGCCTCAAGCAATCCTCCCACCTCGGCCTCCCAAAGTGCTAGGATTACAGGGGTGAGCCACTAAGCCTGGCCAAATTACAGGGGTGAGCCACTAAGCCTGGCCAAATTTTGTTTTCTCGAACAGCAAATTGAAATGATTACAATATGTATTGGGGAGGGCTATGACTGAAAATAAAGATACACATGACTGAACTGAAAATGCTGTATGTGATGTTCTCTGATCATGTTCAATGCATCTTTGAACTTATCAGAACTGGCTCTTAATATCAAAATAATTTTTTCTTACATGTATATCAATGAGATCATAATGTGTTTCCTCACACACTCTTGAATCAGTCATACTCATAGTCTGTGTTGATGACACAGAGGTAATGCTAACGTTAAGAGAAGAGGTCATCCTGGCTAATGTGAGTGTTCCCAGATCTGAAGGAGTGGTTCTTCAGTCTCCAGGACAGCCACTAGATTTGCATCTTATGAGAGCTTCATGTAGCAGGAAGAAAGCAGGCTTTGAAGTCACTGACTTGAACTCAAATCGTGGTTTCCTCACTTCCTAGTTGGCTCTAACTTTGAGCAAGCTACTTGACCCTTTTGATCCTTAGTTTCCTTATCTATAAAGTGGAGGTCAGAATACTTCATAGAGGATTATCTAGTACAGAGAAAGGAGTTATCAAAAAGATAGTTCTCTTCCCCCACTGTGATTTTCTGGCATATGGAAGATCTTAATATTCTTACTGGATTTTTCTCAGTCCCAGGGTTCTGGAATGACTTCCCGTGGCTGGAAGGACTACATTGACATATCTGGTCTTTGAGTCTGGGTTAGGTATTTTCAGGTTTTCTAGACCTTGCTTGTTTCCTATCAGTTGTCTTTTAGTCTAATTCTAGATTTCAAGTTACTCCAATTTGTAAGTGCCCTTTTTCTGGTTTTGCAACTGCTTGCTCTGGATCTGCTCTGATTTCTACTCTAAGATGGAATTCTAGGATCCTTGAGGATGAGAAGTCCTACTGTGTGGGTAGTGACAGAGCCATTCTTCTTTATCAAAGAGATTATTTTTTTTAATTGCAGGACAGCAAAGGTCCTTTGTCCACAAATATTTATGGAGCACCTACTCTGTGCCGGGCGTGGTTCTGGGAGCTAGAGATAGAGCAATGAATAAAATCAACAAAGTCTTTATGCACATGGAGATTACATTCTACATTTCAGTGAGGCAGAGATAGGGGGCCGGTAAGACATAATATTTAAGTAAACAATTTCGTGGACAGGATAGTTTATTCACAGTAACAAAATCCTGTGAGAAAACAAAACAGAACAATATGAGTGCCACGTGGCATGTGTAGGGACCTGTAGGGGCAACTTGAGATTTGTGGTTAGAGAAGGCTGTTCATTACTCTTACTCACATCCCACCTCCCCGACCCCTGCTCATCCCCAAATTCCAATTTGCCAATCTAGCGATTGCCACTGTGACTTAGTGAAAGGTTGGGAGGCAGGAATTATAGGTAATAGTTATTTTGAAAAAGGGACTGTTAATGGAGTGGTAGGAATGTTCCCATCATTGCTGACTTGACCATATCTGCCTAGTCTCTTCTTTC
The DNA here is from genome assembly GCF_020740605.2 of Lemur catta. Lineage (NCBI taxonomy): Eukaryota > Metazoa > Chordata > Mammalia > Primates > Lemuridae > Lemur > Lemur catta. The sequence goes on along the minus strand of NC_059135.1, from coordinate 33,697,548 downwards.
AGTCTTTGAAGCTGGGCCACAGAGCAGAATCTGTGTGTGGGTGGGAGTACATACACAGGAGTGATAGGAAAAGTCTTCTGAGCTTATGCTAGAAGACAACAATATGAAAGACTTGCTAGATCAGGATCCAACTATTTTCTCAAAGCAGAATGAATTAGACAACAACCTTTATGAATACATACTCAGAGCAAAGGATTCAGAGGGTTGAGAGGGGAGGGGGCTGTGTGTGTGTGTGTGTGTGTGTGTGTGTGTGAGAGAGAGAGAGAGAGAGAGAGAGAGATACAGAGAGAATGTGTGTGTGTTTGCTTTCACATGAGGATGAGAGGGAAGGATGAAAAAGGAAAATAGAGATAAGAGTCTAACTGGACATTGTCTAGCTGAAACATAAAACATTTTGCGAATTATATGCTGTACCTTCTGGCCTCTTTTTTTCTTTGTTGAAGACCACTGACCTTAAATGTGAATAAGGTCATGCTAATTTTAATACTTTTAAAATAAATTATTATCACAATGGTATACAAATATGTAGGATGGGAAATCTTTATAAATTATATTAATATCATAGAACAAGATAACGAGTGAGATAAAGGGAATTTTATATTTCTCAAAGGACAAGCCAAGAATAGAATTTTTATTAGAGTAACAAAGAAAAATGAATCACTTACATCAACTAAAAGAAAGTCAAATATAGTAATATCTGAATAGCAAAGAAAAAAATGATAGCCTAAAATAGGTTATATTTGTGAGGAAGGCAAGTAAAAATATTTCCCTATATAACATAGGTGGGAATTCCCTGAATTAATGGAGATGAAAGACGTGTGGTTGTTTTAAGTCTGGGCATGCTTTTATTTCCTTCCTCTAGTCTGTGGGTTATAAAGGCAGACCGGTGGAAACGGAAACTTTCATTGAGTTACCCCTCCTGTCTTCTATATATCAGGGGGAAAAAAAGCATTTGCTGTTATATGGATGCAGTTCTCAGAATCTCACTAGAGGGTGGTGTTGATTCTAAAACCGGAGGTCGCCACTGAACCACAGTACATTCATTGGGCTGCATTTATGTTTAAAGAGAAGGTGAAGTCAAGCCTCCTCTGTCTTTCCTAGTAGTTGGTAAAGGTCAAATCTGACACCTCCTAAGGGCCCCCTCCAGTTCTGGCTGGTTGCAGCCCCAGAGGAGCCAGGTAAGGTAGCAGGAGCCAGGTAAAGTAGTGAAGAGATTACTGGAGAAGTTGGGTGGCAGATTCTAATTTCAGTTCCTGCACTAACGAATAGACAAGGCTCCCTGGGCCTTCATCTTATCTGTCAAATAAAAGGGCTATCCTAGATGATCCCTGAATCCCCATGCATCTCTAAAATTCTGAGATTCTAACAAAATTCTTGGTCTAAAAAGCTGAAGAATTTCTCATATTCCTGGCTAGACTAAGGAACAAGTAAAATCTCAAATTATTAATAATTAAGATACAAAATTTAATATTGTAAATGAAGTTTAATATATGAATAGAATCTAATATCGAAAAAGCCTTTAAATTAAAATGTCAAGTCTTTGTCCTACCAGGGAGTCTTTAGAGCCATTATCTGAACACTCTGTGCCTAATTTCAGTGACTTAATGCATCATCCAAAGATATCTCTCCTCTTGGTCACCAGCTTACTGGAAATGAACAAAATATGTTTGTTTATATAGAATTATCTAGAGATAGGAGGTTGAACCATTGTCAGATAGGAATGATTTAGGATAGAGACTAAACTCCCCATCCCACCTGCACTTATATGATAGGGCCAACAAAGCCCTATCATATCTGGGCTTTGTTAGGAGTCATTCTCCAGAGAAATTTGGTTGGTTCAATTTCCTTTTACCCTCACCTCCTTTATCTGACTCCTCTTCCTTGTCATATTTATTCCCATTGCAGAGTGAACGTAGAATCCTTTCATGGAACTTGAAGCAAATTATGGAACTCCAGCATCCCAGTAAGCCCTAGTTTATCTCTGCATGGACTTGACTTCTAAGGAGTGGCCTGAGAACCTGCAATGAATACCTCACCTTGTGAAGCTTCACTCTGTGACCCCAAACGCTTCGACATTAATACTCAACACCCCCTTTTCTTCCAGTTGCTTTGTTTTGCAGACGGTTTCCTTCCCCCGCCCCCTCTCACCACCTCGGATTTTGTGGCATCTTCAGACTCTTCGCAAATGTAAACTTCCTAAAATATACACGGAGCGCGTGCGGGTGCGCACACGCGCGCGTACACCCTAGCTCGAGTACACGAGCCCCGCCGGGCCGGCTCCCAGTTACGGAACACATTCCATTCTTCGCGCTCGGGCACACCCCTCCGCAGTGAGGATTGGTCGGGCAGACCCCCCAGTCGGCGAGGCAGGCTCCTAAGAGGCCCAGACGCCTGCCAATCCCCACGGGCTGTCAAAACAAGTCTCCCTCCCTGTCACAACAGAGCGGAGTGGAGGCCGCCGCCGCCGCCGCCGCCGCCGCACTTCCTGGGGCCGCGGCGCTGCAGTCTGCGGGCAGGTGGCGGGTGCGCCTGGCTGCAGCCGCCCAGCTCCGGCCCCCCTCGGGCCACGCGCGTCCGGGCTCCGGAGGCCGGCTGGCTGGGCTCCCGGTGCCTTTTGTCTGGCGTAGAGCGGGCGTTTGCATCACATTTCGGATACCTCCTTCTCTTTTTCGCCTCTCCGTCCTCCTCCCGCTCACATCTCCTCCGTACTCCCGCCACCGGCCCCCGCGGACTGCTAGCCTCCTGGACCAAAGCCTGAGGACGTGTCTACCCGAGCGATGCCTCCTCTCCAGAAAGTTGCCGCCGCCGCCGCTGCTGCCGCCGCCGCCGCCGAGCGGTGAAACAAAGTCTGGCGGGGCCGCCTCCCGGTGCACGAGCGCACCCGTGCCCAGCGGCTGGGCTCTGCTGCGGGCGTCCCGTCTCTCCCCGGGGAGCCCGAAACGCGCCGGGCCATGGCCGAGGGCGCGGCCGGCAGGGAGGGTCCAGGGCCGACCGATGCGGCCGGGGGCGAAGAAGACCCCCGAGTGGGCCCAGACGCCGCCGGGGACTGCGCGGCGGCGGCCGCTGGGGGCAGGATGAGAGACCGTCGCAGCGGGGGTCGCACTGCCGAGCGCCGTGGGGGCCCCCGCGGACAGCGAGGCTGGCCTCCTGGAGGCTGCACGGGCGACCCCCCGGCGCAGCAGCATCATCAAGGTAAGGGAAGCTGCGCCGCTCCAGGAGCGTGGGTGTGGGTGGTGGGTGGGTTGGGGACCTGGGCAGGATGTACTGTGTCCGGAGGCATCGCTAGCTCGGCATTGTTTTCTCCCACCTCCTTCATTGCCAAACCTTCCTTCCTTGTCCGGCGGTTCCCAGACTCAGCTCTCAGCCATGAAAAGCAGAAATGACTTTTTTTCCCCTGACAGCAGAGGAAAAGTTCCGCTCTGCGTCTTTGCGTTTTGATGGATGCTTTCCCTCATTTTCTCTACGAGCTTCACTAAACCGCTGATGGAAGGAGGAAGGGAGGACTCAGGATAAATGCAGACCCATGGATGGTTGTGCACTACTCTCCAGCGAAGGATTAGCTTTTCCCATACAGTAAAGGAAATGCCCAGCTTACTCTCAAGTGAAAAAAAAAATCCTCTCTAGACTCAAACGCTCCCAAAATACCAAGACGCGTCAACTTTCTGGGTAGGCAGGCGGAGTTTTCAGTGGACCTTGCAGCACAGTAAAGAGGATGGAAGAGCCCCGGGTTTTTGCGCTGCAGGAAGCACAACTGGAAAGCAGTCAATTGCCCAAGCATTATCCCTGGTCCTTGTGGTTACCACCACATCAGGGAAAATGCTTCCTGACCCCCTAACTACTCCACAGGATTTCTATCCATCCATTTAGGAAGGAATTTGCAAACCTCTCATCCCCTTTCTCTTTCTGCCTTCCACTTGGGGCTTGTTTCCTCTGAGATTTCATCCTTTGGGTGCATGACTTTGGGGTAAGGTTCTTTGGGGTAAGAACCCTTGCACAAGCTCTGGAAAAGTGCCTCAGCATAAATATATGTGAGTAATCGTGTGAATGTGAGATTAAAATTGATTTTGGTGGAGCAATCAGTATGAAACTGTATACACACACACACACACACACACACACACACACACACACACACACACACACACACACACACACCCCGATAGTGACAGTGAAAGATAGACTTGGAGCTACTTACTGTTCAATTTACTGAGTATGCTAATACATTCAAAACCAGTGCTAAGGGTTAAGCTGTGTACCTGCTACATAATGCATGTCTTTTCTCAAGCTTCCAGCTGCCAGTGTAGGTACACTGCACCACCTAGTACATTCTCCTAGTTCCAGGTATGGTCTTTTTCCCAGCTGACACATGGGAGTTTCAAATCCATGCAGAGATTTCTGTATTAAAAGAAGAGTGGATGTTAATTGCAAATGACTTGTAGTTTCAGTTATTTTGTGGCTTTTTGATTATGTGAAAGGGAGTGTTCTATTCCAGGTGTGAATTTGGATAAAAGGGAAATTACCACTTTTTTTTAACCCACAGATCAGAAAGCATTTTGTTTTGAAACTTAAAAAGCATCACAAATAGGAAACATTGATACTACCTGTGGGCCTGTGCATGTAAAACAGGCTCTGCAAGATAGTTTAAAGTATATGATTATAAAGATCTGTGGGCTTTATCATGCTGTAAAAAAATAAAAGTATTATACAAATTCTTGCAACTAAGTTTGCTACTTTTGAATTGTACAGTGCTGACATATTCTCAGAAGAATTCTTGCTGAGTAATAGTGCCTCTTATTTTGAAGTTTCTTTTTGTGACAAAAAAGGAGGGAGACTATAGACTGTCAATTTGATCTTTCCCCTATTTAATAGTAAATTAAACAAATGCTTAGTAAATGTCCTTTAAAATTAAAGATACGAGAAAATAAAGTGAATTATAATTTTACATTAGGTTTTATCAAAAAAGCAAAAAATCAAATGTTATGAAGGAGTGTGAAGGGAAGACCCCCAGCCATTCCATACTCCCACTTACGTAGGCTACCCCAATTCTATTAACACTTACGTACTTCTAAAATGTTCCATGCATATGTAAGCATATGTATTTATATGTATCTATGATCAACTATTGAAGCTCCTGATTTATACATAAAATCTGGATAGTTATACAGGCCTCATAGCTTCAAATTTGCTTCGAACATTTTTGATACCTAGAGGGTTGTCTGAGGTCATTGTGATGAACAAATTAATCTTTAAGGATATCCTGGGATTGGGCAGCAGTTATTGGGGTCTGTCCCCAGAGGTCTTTGTTCCCTTCAGGGAAGCAAAAAGGCAGGTAGTGGGCTCTGTTCCACTCTCTCTCTGAGATCAAGAACCTTTCTGTTGACATCTTGAATCTGTTGCCCCATCCTTTGTTCACTTTAATGCAGTAAGAATGAGAGTTTCTAAAAAGGTCTAGATCATATAAGAAGTGCATAGAACATGTTCTATATTGAGAGAAAATGCATTCTTCATAGTTTTGGCAAGAGTTTTTTTTTATTTGGCATTTAAACATACCCCCAAAAAGAAAGGCTTTAGTATATTTTATATTAGTCAAAATATTACATGTTATTTCAAATATCCATAGTGCAGTAATAATTGATATTCATGATCATAACTCTGAGCCATTGAAAGATTGTGAATCATCAAATATTAAATTCTTTTCAGCTCAATTTAGGGTATTGTTTCAGAATAGTGCATTCCTTTATCCTGCCAAAAACAGACTGTCTTGTATATTAATAAAAGGAATGTTTTCAGTAAATTTACCCTCCCTAATTTGTGAAAACATGTGTTTAGTTGAGAAAACAATTTTCTTCAGAGCTGATGAAAACAATGACAACATTTATCTGTACACATCTTCAGAAATTCTTTCTATTGTCATTGTGTTTCTTCCCCTATATGACCAGTCCTAGGCTTTAAAAGATTTGATGTGAGAATTAAACTGGTTCTCTTTAATCTTTTTTCTCTTTTTCTATGTGATCGTTTCAACAACATTGACATTGATAAATTATGCATATTTTTTGGTAAGTGCATTGTTAGATACCCCAATAATGCAATAGAGTCCATCTTAATTTCTTTTTGATGACTTGTGGTTTGAAAACACAAGTTAGGTACATGCAGGATTGATATATCTGACAGTTGTTTACAATTCTGCATTTGAATATATTTCTAATTAAGAAATTGGACCATTTTTCTATCTAGTATTTGATATCATACTTATAATATTTAAAATATTTAACATTTTAGATTATAGTTTATAGCTCTATAACTCTATAATGTTCTGGAAATAGGAAGTAGCAGAGCTTATTCCCTATACTAGATAGTGGGAACTAAAATACATACATGTTTTAAACATATGATTAAACGTTGATTTTTCTTCCATTATATGTAATGTATTGACAAGTTATACTTTTTTCCATTTCCTTTTGATTCTACTTAAATATGAATTCTCTAGACAAAGAAGAATAGAAATTGTTACTTGGATTTCATGGACATGGGTATGTGGGATGAAGATAGGAGTTGGGAATGAGGTTCTGAGACCTGTACCAAAGCAGCTAAAGTAATGATTAGCTTGGTATTGTTCATGTCTCATTTTATATCATGGCCAGTCTCATGTTCATTGTGTGCTAGTGTACTGAGTTTCTGAGCTGCAGCCTCAAAGATGTACCTTGGGTACCAGCTGACCCATATCAAAATTATGGCTCTCTTCAGAGGTGCAAGGGAATGGAATTCACATTAAGTGACTCCTACTATGAGTCAGATACTAAACTAGGAGCTTTCATACATTTTATCACTTAATCCTCACAGGAAACCCTCTGAAGTAGGGAAGGGAAGCACAGAGAGCTACTGTTAAAATGTGGAGTAAGGATTCAAAGCCACATCTGCTCAACTTCAGGGTTTGTGTTCTTGTGCTGGCTCTCAGATGAAGGAAGTCCACAATATATGAACAATTTTTAAGTTAGAAACAACCTGAACACATAAGACAGTAGAAGAGTATGAATCTTGGGTCCCAAGGCTTGTGAGGTAAATTATCCTTTCTCTGCCCTTCTCCCCCCAATCCAGAATATCTAGAGCTACATAACTCTAGAAAGGGATTGCAGCCTCTCCTGTCTTTGGCCATTTTGTTAGGCCTGTGCTGTATTTGAATAGGCAGAGCAATTTGGCAGGTGTTCTGCTTTGTGTCAATATAGGAAGCTCACACCTGTTGTTTTACACCAGGCCCACTTCCCTCATGCCTGAGCAGACAGTAAAGTTTGTGAAGGGTTATATTCTCTTTTTAGGCTGATATTCGGAGGAAACAAATACCTAGGGCATAGAAATATGTGTTATTCTAGGGGAGTGAGAAAATAGGAGATCTTCATTTGGGGCAGTGAAAGCATTTTTTTTTAAAATAGAGATTTATGAAGGGAAATCAAATGTGATTGAAAAATTACTTAAAAATGTTAGGCACACTATGAATTATACAGGCTTTGTAGATTGGCCTGGGAATTAACCAGCATTTATAGACTTCTTTTTCCCCTACAAATATGTGTTAAAAGTTCCAAATAAGCAACTTATGGATGAATTTTGGAAAAACATCTGATTGTGCAGAGGAGCTGGCTAGCCTTTACTATAAGGGGTACCGTGACTGTACCCTGGCAGTTTCAGTTGGGGTTCTTCTGAAGTGTGATTCAGCTGTGTAAATAGCATTGAACCTCTTAGGTGGATTTGGTTTATTATCCCAGCAACTTCAGTTAGAATGTTTACTTTCTCTGAAATTACCATAGAAACATGGTGGCATTTCACCTTAGGAGTGGCTGCTTCTAATTGCGGTGCCTTCTGATGTGATTTCTTATAGCACCTCTCAAGAGAATTAGGAATAAATTTCAGGTAAAGAGCCTTGTCATACTTTGATGAAAGGTTTTAGAAGTGCCTGTTGATTATTGTTTGCTACTACTATTAGAAGTCACACTATTTGTTTTCCCTTTTGAAAAATATATTAAAGTTAAAAAAGTGTAAGTTAATTACATAGCCATTGAGGGGTTGAACACACATTGTGATTAAGACTGAATAGTTGTTTTCCCAGTCTTTCCCTTTTTACAATGGAGAAAATAGGTAATTAAATTTTGTAAAGTAAAATGTCAATTGAACATTTATTGCCAAGTAACACCTCAGGCACAGGAGGGTGTTATGAAAAGTCACCAGGAGACGGCTGACTTTACCTTGGTGCTGCTGAACAAACAATTCATTAGCTGGTTCTAGGCAATGCCAGAGCAACTGATCAGGCAGCAGCCCAAGAGTCGCTCAATGAAAGAATTGCAGCAGTCTTCCCTGCTCCCTCATTCATTTCTGTTCAGCTTTAATAACCATGAATATTAAAAATAACTCCATGTTCAGGAGCAATGTCCAAGCTGAGATATGCAGAGCATTGTATATTTATAAAAACTATCCAACTTTAAATGACTAAACAGAAGTAAGAAACATGAGTAAAGCCACTTTTTGAGTTTCCCATTGAGATCTCAGCACCTGTAAATGAACCACTGGTTATAAGATAAAGAGAATAATTTGATTGACTTTAAATCTAAGGTAATAGATCAGTAAACCTTATTATAATGAAACCTGTCAGTTCTGCAAAATCTCATATTTTGACAAGTGTTTTAATAATGTTAAAAAAAGGTTTATTTTGTCGAATATTATTCACCTCTGTATACTAGTTCATCTCTGCATTCTAGTTTCTGTGATAGGGTACAATTATAAGAGTTTATTGTAACTAATGATTATATTAAACTGATAACAACAGGACCAAATGGCCAACTTCTATAAACAGTAATTGGTCTTGTTTTAAGTATTGGCCAATGTATTGTGTATTTCACCTAACATTGATGGCAACAAAATCATAGTAGTAAAAAATATTGGAATAGTCCCTTTCATTTAAAATTGGATTTGATTTATAGTTTTATTTGTAACGTCTTATGTGGATGTGTTTGAGAGAGATATAATCTAGTTTATTTTCAACAGTGCCATTTTAACTTACTTCATTAATAATCAATCTAGCATTATTTTGAGAAAAGTAAGATTGTACATAGTAAGTAGAAAAGAACCATTATTTAAATTATCATTATCACTCCAGAAAGAAGAAACTCAAGTTATTTTGAAAACACTACAATCCCCCCCAAAACAACATAAAACTAAACTACTTTAATGTGTTTAGTTTCCAAATATTTGTTCATTTTTATTTGTAAATTTAAGATAGTGTATAGCTATTATAGGCAAGGGTTTTGTGTTTGTCCTTAACCATACAACTTTGTATTCAAAAGTTTAAAATACCTTTGAAAGATAATATCTGCTTTGTTAATTCTTTCATGCTGACCTTTTTCAAGGGCCTTTTAAAAGATGCTAAATCTGTACTAAGCACAGACTAAGCCCAGGCTATATGTATAAGTAGGCAAACTTGCATTATTTATATGGTACAAAATCATGGTCAGAAATGTTGAGATTGTGATGCTACTGAGTATTTAGAAAATCAGTGATACTCTAATTCAGAACACCTTCCCTGTGAGACATTGAGGGAGAGATGAATATTCAAAAAAGACAGAAAGAGACAAAAGACAACATAAACCTTTTTACTTTGTTAAAACACTTGTCAATGTTTTGTTTAATGTTAGCTGGGACCAAAATTACAGCATAGAACTCTGGAAAGCTGGACCTGACCATAGTATATAGGCACTTTTTCCTAAGGCTCAGATGACTTCAAACCAAAGCAGGCCAAATAGCCTGTGTGTCCTACCTCTTAGATCTGACAGCTGGCGATGAGGATGGACTAATCAGGGCACACCCACTAGGGCCAGAGAATAAGGAGTCAGGGACACTGCAACAGGAGGAGAATGTGTTTCCCCTCGAAGCCTCCTTTGGCTCAGGCTGGGTTAATGTCTGGCTCAGGAAAAGGGAAACTGTCAGGGTAGTGACCTGCCCTGCTCCCCTTACAGGGCAGCCCTGATTGTTGGGTTGAGGAGGAGAGAGAGAGACTACACAGTAGGTGCACTCCGACCACTCTCTCATTTGAAAGAGTCACCCCATAAAACATGGGGTCAATGTCCTTGAACTTGCAGTTTCTTAATCACTGATAATCACTAATTTTTAGAGGTGACAGTGGGGTGGAGGGGAGGGAATGGAGCCTTGTGCTCCCCCTAGAGACTGACATACAAGATTAAAAGTCATCTTCAGCATTTGGTGAACTCCAGTTTTGAATACTTTGGAATTATTGATTTCATACCATAATTAAATATTATATATTTAGAAATGTTATTAATAATTAAATAACTTTCTTTTTATGTTTACTCTAATAGATAACACACACAGTAACATCTTCAAGAGGTTTTTCTACTGAGAAATTTCCTTTATGATAATGGCAAATGCTTATGTAATATGTATTGAGTCTGGCAGTGTTCTGAGCACTTCATGTGTATTAAATAATTTAATCCTCACAGTAACCATATGAGATGAGTATTATTATTACCTCAGTTTTTACAGATGGCGAGATGTTAAGTGACTTGCCCAAGGTCACATAGCTAGTAAATGCAGAGCCAGAAAGTGAGTCCAAATAGTCTAGCTCCAGAGGTTGCTTTTTAATCTTTATGCTATACATCCTCTCAGATAGTATTGATTTACACCTAAGCTGGTGTAGAGGAAATAGCAGATTTTTTTTTATTATCTTAAACACTTAAGTTCAGCTGACAAATCAAAAAGAAACAATTTTAGAAAACAGTTTTGGGAAATTCTCTCAAAGGTTATTGAATATACTTTCCCTCCCTCAGTTTCGTAGCCTTTCACATAAAATACCCATGACTTTACATTAATATTGTATTCCATTTTCCTTTGAGAGGAGTGGGACTCCTATTAGTACTAGCATACCTAGTATTATTGTGCTTTGCTTTATTGTATTTTGCAGATATTGCATTTTTTACAAATTGAAGGTTTGTGGCAACCCTGCATGGAACAAGTCTCTTGGCACCATTTGTTCAACAGCATATGCTCACTTTGTATCTCTGTGTCACATTTCGATAATTCTCATAATATTTCAAACTTTTTCATTATTGTTATCTGTTATGGTGATCTATTATCAGTGATCTTTTTTCTTTTCTTTTTTTTTGAGACAGAGTCTCACTCTGTTGCCCCGGGTAGAGTGTAGTGGCCTTATCATAGCTCACTGCAACCTCAAACTCCTGGGCTTAAGAAATTCTCCTGTCTCACCCTCCTGAGTAGCTGAGACTACAGGCTCGAACCACCATGCCTGTCTAATTTTTCTATTTTTTGTGGAGATGGGGTCTCACTCTTGCTCAGACTGATCTTGAGCTCCTGAGCTCAAACAATTTGGCCTCCTAGGGTGCTAAGATTACAGGTGTGAGCCACCACACCCAGCCTATCAGTGATCTTTGATGTTACTATTGTAATTGTTTTGCAGCACCACAAACCATGCCTATATGAGGCCGGCAAACTTAATTGATAAATATGTGTATTCTGACTGCTCCAATGACCTGTCGTTCCACCATCTCTCCTCCTTTTCTCAGGCTTCCCTATTCCCTGAGACAGAACAATATTGAAATTAGTTCAGTTAATAAACCTATCGTGCCCTCAAAGTGTTCAAGTGAAAGGAAGAGTCATACATCTCTCACTTTAAATCAAAGCTAGAAATGATTAAGCTTAGTGAGGAAGGCATGTCAAAAGTTGAGATAGGCTGAAAGCTAGGCCTCTTGCGCCACAGTTAGCCAAGTTGTGAATGCAAAGGAAAAATTCTTGAAGGAAATTAAAAGTGCTACTCCTTTCTTGCTGAAGAAAAGGCAGGAAAAATAAATAAATAAGTGGAAAAAAAAACCACTGCTACTCCAGGAAACACACAAATGATAACAGAGTAAAACAGCCTTATTGATGATAGAAAGTTTTTAGCGCTATGAATAGAAGATCAAACCAGCCACAACATTCCTTTAAGCCAAAGCCTAATCCCAAGTAAGGCCCTAACTCTCTTCAATTCTATGAAGGCTGAGAGAGGTGAGAAAGCTTCAGAAGAAAAGTTTGAAGCCAGCAGAGGTTGGTTCATGAGGTTTAAAGAAAGAAACAATCTCCATAATATAAAAATGTGAAGTGATGTAGCAAGTGCTGATGGAGAAGCAGCAGCAAGTTATCCAGATGATCCAGCTAAGATCATTAATGGTGGCTAAACTAAATAACAGATTTTTAATGTAGACAAAACAGCCTTTTATTAGAAGAAGATTCCATCTAGGACTTTCATAGCTAGAGAGAAGTCAATGCCTGGCTTCAAAGGACAGGCTGACTCTGTTAGGGGCTAGTGCAGCTGGTGACTTTACATTGAAGCCACTGCTCATTTACCATTCCCCAAATCCTAGGGCCCTTAGAATTTATGCTAAATCTACTCTGCCTGTGCTCTAGAAATGAAACAACAAAGCCTGATGACAGCACACCTGTTTATAGTATGGTATACTAAATATTTTAGGCCCATTGTTGAGACCTACTGCTCAGAAAACAGATTCCTTTCAAAATATTACTGTTCATTGACAATGCACCTGGTCACTCAAAAACTTTGATGCAGATGTACAAGAAGATTAACGTTGTTTTCATGCCTGCTAACACAATAGTGATTTTGTAGCCCATGGATCAAGGAGTGATTTTGACTTTCAAGTCCTATTATTTAAAAAAGTACACATTGTAAGGCTATGGTTGCTATAGATAGTGATTCCTCTGGTGCATCTGGGCAAAGTACATTGAAAACTTTCTGGAAAGGATTCACTAGTCCAGATGCCATTAAGAACATTTGCGATTTATGAGTGGAGGTCAAAATATCAACATGAACAGGAATTTGAAAGAAGTTGATTCCAAACCTCACAGATGAATTAGAGAGGTTCAAGACTTCAGTAGAGGAAGTCACAGCAGATGTGGTGGAAACAACAGGAGAACTAGTATTAGCAGTGCAGCCTGAAGATGTGCCTGAATTGCTTCCATCTCATAATAAAACTTGAATGAATGAGGAGTTTCTTCCTATGAATAAGCTAAGAAAGTAGTTTCTTGAGATGGGATCTACTCCTGGTGAAGATGTTGTGAACATTGTTGAAATGACAACAAAGGACTTAGAATATTATGTAAACCTAGCTGATAAAGCAGTGGCAGGGTTTGAGAGGATTGACTCTAATTTTGAGAGAAGTTCTACTGTGGGTAAAATGCTATCAAACAGCATCACATACTACAGAGACATCTTTCGGGAAAGGAAGAGTCAATGAGGGAAACTTCATTGTCTTATTTTAAGAAATTGCCACAGACGCCCCAACTTTTAGCAACCACCATCCTGATCAGTCAGCAGCCACCGACATCAAGGCAAAACCCTCCACCAGCAAAAAGATTATGACTTGCTGAAGGTTCAGATGATTGTTAGCACTTTTTAGCAATAAGGCATTTTTAAATTAAGGTGTACACATTGTGTTTTTATACATCATACTATTGCATACTTACTAGACTACAGTATGGTGTAAACATAACTTTTATAGGTATGCCTGTGTATTTTTATTCTTTGACTAAAGTTAGCATCTTTACCAGGAAGCAAGAGTTTATGATCCAACTTTGGTATAAATTATATAAGCTAAGGATGGACTGTTACTTAATTATTGGAACCTGATATGATTTATTATATAGTTTGATAGTTTTGTCTCCCAGCATCAATAAATCAACAAGGAGTATTTGAGTTTCCAATCTAAGGAAGTTGCAATTTTGTTAATTGGTAGTGGCTATGATGCTTTATGATAGAGATTTCTTTACAATTAGCTCTGCAGTAACTATAGTGCCTAACACATAGGAGGAATTCAGTAAATGTTTGTCAAATTCCATTAAACTGAAAGTCTGTCTGATCACAAGGAAACAAACTCCTTGTTTTTGGTAGAACTTTTGAAGTCAATCTGTAGGAAGTCCAAATATATGATTATGTCATGAAATTATTGTCCTTGTGGCTGCTTTATCATGTTAAAGGCAATGAGTCCATTCTGCTGTGCAAAGATACAGTATCATACAGTATCAAATGGTACCCAGAGGTTTGTCCCCATCATGTGGAGGCTGGTTAGGTGTTAAAGGTACAGTCAGCTCTCTTATTGAGACCCTTGTACATCAGTTTTAATTATCTATCTGCAGTTATGTTAAATTAGTAAAAGGATATAGGTCTTTGGCCTTCTCTCTCTCTCTATCTCTCCCTCTCTCTCTCCCTCTCTCCCCCCTCTCTCTCTCCTATTGCAGCATTTGCACAAAGAAGTATTTGGTCACAATCTCTTTATAGTGAATTTTTTTTTTTTTGGCCAAAAAAATGGCTTCTCCCAAACATCTGGAACTTAAAAAATTTTTTCCCTAATACTTTCTCATGTTCAGCTAGTGTGGGATCAAGCTAGTTTTATGATAAATATAGTGGGGTGTGTGTGTGTGTCTGTGTGTGTGTGTGTTTGTGTACACTTATGCTAGGCACATTGGAAGTCAGAAGCCTCAATAGCAGGTAACCTTTTAATCCCCAGGTTTCTGTGCTACAGTTGGGATGATGGTCTTTATCCAAAGACATGTTCAGCAGAAAAATAACTGCGTGGTCAGTGAGAAGCTGCACTCCGAAGTGTTAGCAGTTAAGTTTGACCAGACGTTGAGGTTTCTGGAAGGAGGAGAGAAGAGAATGAGAAGGCTCAAGGTGTGCTAGAGGGGAATTGAGTCAGATGGGACCATATTTGTAAGTGGGTTGAATAAATGGCTCCACAGATATTCTTTACCTCCATCATTCTGCCAGAAGTGGTACATTTTGGAATTCTTTTTTTTTTGGATTTTGATTGCTTTTGGTTTTTCCAGAGAGGCTTTTAACTAATGGGCACCTCACGTATTAACACACTTACCAGTAATTGCTGGACACAAAGCTTTTTGAGTCTACAGATTCCTGAGAAGCATCAAGGGATGATTGGTCTGGGTTGTCGGTGGGGATGCTTGGCATTAAAGATAAACTGTCTACTTTGCTAGTCCCAGCCCTAGGAGAGTCCAGGGAGAGTCTTCATGGTTGCACCCTCAGTGTGATAGATTTACCAACACAGAGAAATGGCTTCTGACAAATGCATCATCATAGAAGTCGGTATAATAGGATAGAAATGGTTGTGAGTGCTGGAATTAGCCACCACAGCTTAAAACAAAAGGCTCTAAGTATCCATGTGTTCATGAAACACCCCCTTCGCCTTACTTAGAAGCAGCCTCCATTGCCTTCACTGCTGCTCTTGCCCACAGCCCTTCCCCCAGCCTAAATAAGGGGAGGACTGGGAGAGAAAAGGTGGCCTTGGAGGGGGAATTATGGTTCCTAAAGAGGGCCTGTCTCTTCCATTTACCTCATTGTGAGGGGAAAGAGATCATGACCCTTTCTGAGGTTGAGAGAGAAAGGGCTCAAGAAATGATTTTTTTGAGTATAAGTTTGGACAGTTAATGGTGTGGCATGCACCAAGTCTCTCTATAAGTTAGTTGAGACTGATTCTCATCTCTTCTCTGGAAGATACTGAGTTATTGGACCATCACAGCCCCTGATGCTATCCTGTTTGTGGAAAAAGGATAGCAGAAGATGGCCTGGCCAGGCCTTTTGCTGCTGCCCCACCCAAAGAGGCCATTTGGGTAAAGGGACTCCAGTAACAAAAGGCTGGGGCAGGGGCTGGTGAGGAGTGGGAGGAAGAAGTTGGTGTCTACAGAAAATCTCTAACACCAGAATAATGAACGTGTAGGGAAGAAAGGCACTATGGGGAACAAGTAGCCCCACAGAGAGTTAACATTTGGATGCCTGCCCCACAGAGGGAACCAATGGTCAGTTCACCTGAGGAGTTCACTCCTCAGTTAACCTGAGGAGCAAAGAAAACCAACCTAGTGGGGCTTGCAACATCCCTGTGGGTTCATCTCATGGGGAGACCTTGGCCTCTCCTATCCTTCCACCAGCTCAAGCCCAAAAGGGAAGTGCAGGGGGGAAGAGAAAGGGAGAAGTGGGTTGAGTAGACCCACCCCCACCTGCAGCCATTAAATCCACCATTCTTGTTTGCCTTGGGAGCTGTGAAGTAGTGAAGAGGACCTTGAATCAAAAATGAAGTTTTAAAATAAACAAGACTGAGTATTTAAGGACTTGAAAGAATCCTTCTAATAATTGAAAGAGAGTGAAGCATGGAATCTGGGTGAGCTGTTGGTAATAACTGGAGTGCACAGAGGCAAAGGGGATCTGAGATGGGCAGCTGGGGAAAAATGACATGTATGTTTATGCCCCAACAACTGGAGACTGCCTAGTTATTCAATTACATTATTATAGAATTAGAGAGCTGGATGGGAACTTAGAGATTATTCTTTCATTCTACCCCATTTCACTAAGCATGGCAGTTGACCATCTCTCCCAGGGACTCAATTAAATTATTTGTGATAATTAGACAATTGAATTAGAATTGTTTATGATACCATGGATAGGTAATTGAGGTTTCTTTCAAGTGTTCATGTTATAGAATAATAATGGAGACTAACATTGTCAAGATCTTACAATATCTTCAATTCTTATAACAGCTTGGCAAGACATAGTTATCATTATCATTTCTACCTTACAGATGAGGAGGCCAAAGTTCTGAAAAGTAAGGAAACTTGCTCCAGGTCTCACAGCTATTAAGTATGTGTGTGTGTGTCGGGGCTAGGGGGAAGATAGGTTTTTACTCCCCATTTTCTTTTTATCCCCCAAACCTGCAAACCTGATACCCCAAATTTCCAAAAAACAACCTTGCATTGTTCTGCAATAAAAGGAACCACCATCTTTTGAGCTACATGCATATATGTTATTTCATTTAAGTTGGAAGTCAGAGGGATCTAAGAAACAATGATGGATCTGAAGTGATTGTTTTGGCACAAATTCTAGATTGGGGGTTTGGGTTTCTCACTCTTCAAAACTTCTATGTCAGAAACCCTAAGTATTAGTTTCCTATTGCTGCTGTAACAAATTGCCACAGACTTAGTGGCTTAAAATGACCCAAATTTATTATCTTATAGTTCTAGTGTCATTATTCTGTTTCTGTATGCATTGTCAGTGTAATAGGGTTTCCAAGCTGTATGGCAATGTAAGATATTAAAATAAGAAAATTGGCTGGGTGCAGAGGCTCACGCCTGTAATCTTAGCACTTGGGAGGCTGAGGTGGGCGCATCGTTTGAGCTCAGGAGTTCGAGACCAGCCTAAGCAAGAGTGAGACCCCGTCTCTACTAAAAATAGAAAGAAATTAGCTGGACAACTAAAAATATATAGAAAAAATTAGCCGGGCATGGTGGTGGATGCCTGTAGTCCCAGCTACTCAGGAGGCTGAGGCAGAAGGATTGCTCGAGCTCAGGAGTTTGAGGGTGCTGTGAGCTAGGCTGACGCCACGGCACTCTAGCTGGGGCAAGAGTGAGACTCTGCCTCAAAAAAAAAAAAAAAAAAGAAAAAAGAAAAAAGAAAATAGCCCTGTTTCCTGGTGTTGCCTATATCAAAGTACAATTTCCATGTAAGCTCACATCATAGAGAATCAATTGCAGTCTGGTTTCATGGGTAATCAGACAAGTTTACAGAATGTTTTCCATTATATAAAGCCTGTTAAAAGCCAGAAAAGAAAAACAGTACTTTGCACTGACATTGGGATCAACTGAGAATGTAGTGGGCTTAGTGGCATTAAATATGATAAAAAAGTTGAAGTCATAATTTAAAAATTCCTGGATGTAGATATTAAATATTTATTTATATAAAATGAAAACTCTGCAGAGGATATTTTTGCTCTTCTGAACTTCTTCAGGAAAAATCTGGAGAAAGCCAAACTATGATTTAAGTTCTTTAACTACTGTGCCTAGTATCTTATTATCTTTTAAAAAATCGGCTTTTTTACAAGGTACAAAAACATTGCTCTGAGGCTTCTTATGGACATAAAAGCTTAACCATGTTTATCTTATTATGTTTTAGATATTTCTGTATTCTTATTAATGGTTTTAATTTTGCTATTTAGGTTTTACAGTTGAAAATGGCTTAAGCATTTTAAAAGTCAGGTAGATGATTAAGGTAGATTATTTGTCTTATTCCTATAAGGATGGACCTTGGTGCTATGACCTGTGAGGGACTGTCTTTGTAGTTTTTTTCACATGCTCTTTTTTTTTTTCTTTCCTATCATTTAGGTCTTTTTCTTCAAAACTATTCTGTTTTTGGTTTTCAGGAAGGTACCCGGCCTTTCAAAATATTGTTTGCTTTAGATGGTTGGCTTACTGTACATTTGAATTTAAAATTTCGCTATAAAATCTTTATTAAAGGTGGAATTTAGCTGAGAATATTTACACATGAATCTCTGAGTTTTTGAAATGAAAGGATTCACTCTCCATATTTAGAAATACTTGCATTTGGTAGGAGGCTATGTTGCTTTAACAAAGAGATCCCAACATATAGTGGCTCAAACAAGATAGTTCATGTCTTTAAATAAGTAACAGTAAGCAGGTTATTCCCAATCAGGTAGGTGGCTCTGTTCCACAAAGTAATTCAGGGATGTGGATTTCTTTTGTTTTCTTTTTGGGCCACCCTAAGATGTTGATTTGTCCCTTTGATGAAACTGGCCAACCACCGCTACATCCTACCTTGTAGGAAGTGGGAAGAGGAAGGTGGAGGGTGATTAGCTTCTTTTTAAGGAAGAGACCTGTAAGTTGCACATACCACTTCTGCTCATTGGCTCATTACTCATGGCCATGCCCAGCTGCACAGGAGGCTGGGAAATGTAGTCTCTACCTGGATGGCCATGCACTCAATAATGATTAGGAGGTGTTTGTTAGTGAAATGAAGAAGACGAGACTGTAAGTTTTTCTTAAGGTTAAAAGAATTAGTCACAAGGTATATTCTTGGAGAATGAGTCAAAGTGGTTGTTTTTTGGGGGGTGGGTAATATGAGGGAGTCAAACATTACTCTGTTATGTTTTTGGGTTCACAGTTTTTTATCTGGTTAGGGCATTTGACCAGAACATGGCTTATGTGCTACTAGGTACTATTTCAATACCTGTATGAGCCAGTTAGCTTCAAAATTATTTCTCACATACAAGGACTGCACAAAAATCCTGACTTGCAAATGTATACTATACATGAGAAGCCCCAAACAAGATCAATATAGGGTGTCTTGAGTAATTACTGTGTGCTACACACTATGTGAAAGAACCTGTGGTGAACTTTCTTAGGAGAGCCTTTGGAGATCATTTTGGAGTTAGCCACATTAGGGCAGGAACCCTCTCCATAGACGTGTGGAATTGGCTTCCAGTCAGCAGGGAGCTCCCTCTCTCACAAGGGAGCCAATTTCATTTTCAGTCTGTTTTTGTTGTTTGAAAAAATTCTTATGTTGAGCCCAAATCAAGTTCTTCTCTGACACATTTCCTAGTCAGTCCTATTTCTACCTTCAGGAGCTATAAAGAGTAAGTTTAAGTTCTCACATGGCAGCTCTTGACATATTTGAAGGGAGTTACGTGGGTGCTTCCTCCCACACTCCCACCATAATAATAACCCCTGACATTTATTGAGTGCTTACCATGTTCCAGACACTGTTCTAAGCACTATCCATGTATCAACTCATGTAATTCTCACTAGTCTTATGAAGTAGGGAGTCTCAACCCCATTTCATAGATGAGGAAATTGAGGCACAGACAGGGTAAGTAATTTGCCCCAGGTTCACACAGTAAGTTGCCAGTGTTTCATTTGAAATGTGGTTCCTAGACCACAACATAGGTTGTTATGCTAGATGCACTGTAGTCCACTGTAGTGAGCTGGTTTACCTCCCTTTTTCTGGATCTTTTATTTCTATGAATGTAACCATTAGGAGAATTTTCCTGCTGGGAAAAAAATACATATTCCATTGACAGCAGTTCAGCAAAGTTGTCTTTGTATTCAAGAGACTATGCTCCTGAATCTGAGAGGATATGATGGGTTGACTGAAGGCAGGCTTGATATGGCAGTTGGTTTCAATTTAGTATTATGTGTAAAGCTGTTATAGTTTTCTTAAATAAGGAAGTAATTGGTAAAAAATTTGGTAAAAGATTTTTTTTTGAGACACAGTTTTACTTTGTTGCCCAGGCTACAGTGCGGTGGGACCATGATAGCTCCCTTGCAACGTCAAACTCCTGGGCTCAAGTGATCCTACCCCCTCAGCCTCCCAAGTAGCTGGGACCACAGGAATGTGCCACCACGACCAGCTAATGTTTTAAAACAATTTTTTGTAGAGATGGGGTCTTGCTATATTGCTCAGGCTGGTCTTGAATTCCTGGCCTCAAGCGTTCTTCCACCTCTGCCTCCCAAAGTGCTAGGATTGCCAGTGTGAGCCACTGTGCCAGGCCTAAAAAAGATTTTCATAATAACTACGTGAAATAATAGAAATAAATTAGAGATTAAGAGAATGTCTAGAAGTTTCTAGAATTAAGTGCTCGATCTAAGAGGTGGTATAAAACTACCATTAAAGGTCCTAGAATTGGACTACCAGAATTGGAATCCTGATTCTCTATTAGCTGTGTGATATTGGGCAGGTTACTTAATCTCTTTGACCCTTAACTTTATCATGGTAATAGAACCTAAACACACACACACATACACATAGGGTTGTTGGGAGGTTTAGATGAGAAAATTCACACAGAGTGGTTACCTAAGTGGTTGGCACATGGTAGGTAGTCAATAAATGTTAATTATTATTATTTGAAAATAGAAAAGATAAAAATCTGAGACTAGTTTTGAAGAAAGAATTGTCAGGACCTTTCAGAGATATGAAGGAATCAAAAACTGAAAAGAATTCTTAAAATTTTGATCGTAGAGGGCTTTGAATAAAAATGGTATCTTTGAGTCGTGGAACAAAACCTATCTTTTGGCTGCCATGTATAACCAGGTTGGGCTTGTGGTGGTCACCTTTCTGGTAGGTGGGGGAGCTCCAAGGTCTTTTCTCATGGTCTTTGGAATTGTAGGGATGGGTCATCATTGGTTTTTCTCTAATTTTTTGCAGTGTTACAAAGAAAAACGCCCAGAAACTTTGATGTGAGTTGATACAGTCAGTAGTTATTTTTAAAAAAAAGCTTTGTATTTTTTCCAAAAAAGTTTTGTAAATGAACCTAGTAGTATTTGTAATTGTTTTCCTCTCTGCTCCTTCTTGACAAACAATTGGATAATTTTTACTAGAGGATCAAGTTACTCAAAGATGGTTTCCAGTGTCCTCAAATTCCAGAGTAAAAGAATGAGCTATATCTGAATTTAGTGTAGTTACATTTAGTTTAGCAAGTGATTTTTAAGTACTTGTTGAATTTGGCACCGTGCTGTGTCCTTGGCTTTGATCATTCTCTTGTCTAAAATGTCATCTTAATGAACAGTATATAATGAGGTTTTTTTCCTTGCTTCAAGTCGATTGAAATTGTAGAAAAGTCCCTATAATCCCCACCCTGGCACTAACTCAGCCTTAAGGAACACCTAAAACTTAGTAAAGGCATTTATGAGAATAGTCTCCTCCTTAATTCATCTGAACTGATTTCACCTTACAATTTAACTACATCTTTGAATTTTGCTTTTTATGGAGCAACATTCTTCTCACAGCTAATGACTTCACACTTTTTTTTTCCCTCCTAGAATTATGCTCATTTTGGTAAAGTTTGTGACTATATACAAAAAGTGAATGAAAACATAAGTATTAAAAAAATCATGTCTGAGTCAGATTCAGGTATTCAGCTTGTTTGTTTAAGATTATGTTTTCCTTGTTAGATTGTAAATTTCTTAAAAGCCAGAACTCTTTCAAATGGTTTGGTTTTGTGGTCCTTCCAAGGATGGAGTATGATGCTCTGTAAAGACAGATGCCTTAAATAAATAATGACTGATCATAAAATAAACCTTTAAAATTAAGGAAAGGCGTGAACCATAAAATTGGCAGCTATTACTCATTTTATTATAAGTAACAATATGGTTAAGGGGGCAATGCTCTTTATTTTTTCTGCAGCCTTTTCAAGCAAGGCTGCTAAGAATCAGAGGTGCCTCCTGGTTTTTTATCTTAGGTGCTTGCCATCTGCCAGGTTCTTATGGATTAGGTGCAATCAGTGGGTGGAAGAGGATATAAAGAATGTAACATTTTTCTGCCTCCTTCTTTATGCCCATTACATTTAAACACAGCTTCCTTCACAAAAGCATCCTGGAAGAATTGGAATTTTGGCTGGAATCCTTGTGCAAACCAATCATGGATTGAATCTGAAAGGTTGTAATAAGAACGTGAGAAAATGTATTGCTGTCGAATGACACTAAACCCAATCCTAGCACCCCATGGTAATTTTAGTTGAGCAGCCAATGTTCCTAGAAGTTATTTTTTAATTTTTAATTTTAATTTTAATTTTTTTTAGTGACAAAGTTTCGCTCCATTGCCCAAGCTCAAGTGCAAGTGGCATGATCATAGCTCACTGTAGCCTTGAACTCCTGGCTGCCATCTCAGCCTCCTGAGTAGCTGGCACTAGGTGTGTGCCACCATGCCTGGCTAATTTTTTGTTTGTTTGTAGAGACAGGGTCTCGCTATATTGCCCAGGTCTTAAACTGGTCTTAAACTCCTGGCCTCAAATGATCCTCTGGCCTTCTGAAATGCTGGGATTACAGGCATGAGCCACCGTCCCTGGTCATTCCTGGAAGTTTTCTGGCTATGAGCCCTTTCAGTAGAGCACATAGACAGTATTCTCTAAGCTTATCAGCTATAACCTTGATTTTGACAATAACAAAATAAATTAGAAACTATCCTATAGACACTGGGAAATTACAGTGTCCTTTGTTTATTCTTTATTGGTCTTATCTCACCAACTCTGTGAAGAAAGTGACCACATTTTAGAATTTTTTTGCATCTTCTATAGCTCCTACTAAATTTTAAGCACATATGTAATTTATTTTTTCCCCCCAAATTGAACCAAGATAATGTATTCTCTTCTACCTTCGTTAAGGGAATCTTGCCCTGATTTAATGTGATCTACCATTGCTAGGTTCACTTTATTTAAAAGCAACTTAAATTTTTGGGAGACAACTTGGTCAGGTAAGAGGACACAGACTTGAGAATTTGATCTGGGATCCTGGAATCTTTATCATTACTACTAACTGTGTGATCATGAGTAAGCATAAAAATTTTTCTAAGCCTCAGTTTCTTCATTGGTAAAATGGGAATTTTCATGCCTGTCCCACACATTTGCTAGAAGGCTTGGAGGTGAAGAATGCAATAAATCTGTTGAGATATATTTTAGGCTGTACCTGTAAAAGAGGACTCAACAATCCACTTATGTAGCAGCAACTCTAATAAAAATACTGCCCATTGGCTAGTAATGGAAAGTCTATAATTCTATAAAAATTTTTACAACAGGGTTTATATACTTTCCTAACAGTTGTGGCCAGTATTTCCTTGTGAGTGGCTTCTTGCCCAACCTCACAACAGCAGTGTACGAGAGAGGCAGTTCTATTGGCTGCCACTATCTCTTAATCAAACCATGTATGACCTATATTCAGTCAGATTGCCTCTCAGTTATCTTAAGATGCTTTGCTTACAATAGCTTAAGTTAATGAGTATGAATATGCACCATGTCTGGCATGGGTGCCCTGTCATCTACCTATACTTCATCCTGTGAGATACAAATAAAATGAAAACAATGTTCATTCTTTAGGTAATTATATATGAAGGAATTTTTTGGTTGTGATAGTTTTTGACTCTTTCATTCAAATATTGAAAACTGAGTTGATATATAATTAATATACATGTCAGAGTGAGAAAGAATGTGGGCCTTATCTCTCATAATTCAATGTTTTATGTTAAATCTTTAAATATATGCTTAATGTCTCTATTGCAGAGCCAAGACTGTTGGAATTTGACTCTACCAACAGCCTTTTTGGCAATGCTGATCAACTTTTTTATGCTATGTTACATTTGGCAAAGTTACTTTTAGTGACTGATTCATTTATTCATCTGTTCATGGATGCTTCTAGTATTTGTGACAAGACTATGTTTTGCAATATAGAGATTTAAAGGTGAAGCAGGCATACACTATGCCCAGTGTGTTAAAACCATGATAGACCAGTGTGTTAAAACCCAAATAGAAAATAGGTGCTGAAACAGAGGTACTGTATTGATCTAAGCTCCAAGCTAGGTGCTTAAACAAGTTTGCTGAATGAATGAATATACCCAGGCCAGTGTATCTGTTTGCTGGATATTTCCAAGTCCTAGAATATTAGTTTGAGTATTATTTCTAAAAGGCAGATAGAATTGCATTGTTTTCCTGCTTAAAACTTTTTGATGACTTCTCACTGTCCTGGGAATAAAGTACAAATCCCTTTACGTGGTTCAGGAGGCGCCGTACAATGTAGACTCTGCTTATTTTTCCAGCTCCAGCTCCTACCACCTCGTGCCTCTCACAGTCATTCTATAAGATGACACTGTGTGTGTGTGTGTGTGTGTGTGTGTATACACACATATATATACACACATATATATATATATGGCATAGTACCCTGCCCATAGCTGCTCAATATTGACTGTTCTTATTTTCCTCAGTGCACCTTCTTGGAAAGTGGACAGCTGGAAAAAAAAAACAAACAGTTTTTTTAGAAGCATTAAACAAGGGTGATTGGAAGGAAAGAAAGTCAGAGTCCACAAGAGAATGTAATATAACCTAGGTGCTGGCAACTAAGTGGATATCTTGATAGAGGTAAAAAAATTATTAAATCTATTAAACTTTAGGAAAACAATTTTTAGGGTTGGTTTTGAAAAATAATTCAGTTTAGCATTAAGAAAGGACTCTGTCGGATCTTAAGTTATTGTTTCCTGAGATTATGATCTACTTTAGAAAAGTCGCCAGATATTCACTCCTCAAGATGTACATTGTTTTCCAAAGTCCCCCAAATGGTCATAGCTCTGTTGTTAAGTGTTTAGTTGGCTACAGAATTTCCTTAAATTGTGATTTTTAGTCAATGGAATATGATGACTCACAGGGAATGTCACTGTTTTCTGTTTTAGCTTACTGATCTTTATCTTTACCTGTCAAACATCTATGTTTCTATTACTCTCACAGATTAGCAAATATGTTTCTTATAAAAGAAGAAATAAAATTTAATTTTGCTAACTTTTTGTGTCTAGCATGTCAAATTTATTAATAACTTGAGGTCGAATCATTTAGGTCATGCTTTAGAGAAGAATAAAGAAAAGTTTGTCATTACAGTTTTCCTGTTGTGTTGTTACAATTTGGATTGGAAGGTCCATTTTCATTAGTTTGGGGTAAGTAGATCTTTTGAAAATATCAGTATTTCACTGATGTTTACATTAACTGTGCTTTATTTAATGAAACTATTTGCAAGAGATTTGTTGGTTTATCTGGTAACTCTTGTCAAATTGCTTTGGAATAGTATAAATACTACATTGAGGACATACTTATATTATTGAGATATTTTGATGGTCGAAATTACCTTTGAGTCCAAAACTTAAGTTTTACTAATAGTAACAAAAGCACAAAACATTTTATTTAATGCCTTTGTGATTTTAAATGGGATTCAAAGTTTTAATTTTTTGCTCATTCAATATATATGTTCAATTAAGTAGAATTGTTATCTAACATAGGATTTAAAAATTCTTATGGTTGGATGATTATAATTTAACAATTAAGTATGGATTTTGCAAAAACATTCAGTAATGCTGGTTTGAAAGTTTAGAATAAATCTTTTAAAACTCATAGCTTTGTAATGTCAAGGGAACTTTTGTAAAAGCATCCACTTAGTAATGTGAAAAGTGGTTGTATGGACAGAAAATTGATTGCTGTGATCGATTTTATAATTATATAAATAAATCCATAATTGGATATTCTAATCATTGCCATTTGGGTAAAAGCAAATACTAAAAAGCTGTTATGTCCTCTTAATAAGTATATCAAGAACAGATGGAAACAGTGTCCCTAACTGTCCCAAAACCATTCCGTAAATGGTTATCACTTATTTCCAAAAGTTAGGAATCCTACTGAATCCATTACAGTTCTTCACATGGGCTGCCAGCTGATTGTGTAATTACATGCCATATAGCACAAAGCATGATTTATGATACTATTGTTATAGTGTGCTTACTAAATAGAAGAATGAAAAATAGTAAGTATAGTATTAGCAGAGGTGCTGTAGGTAGGGTTGCCAGATAAAATACAGGGTGCACAGTTAAATTTGTGTTCCAGATAAACAGCACATAAATTTTGGTATAAGTATATCCTATGCAAAAATTATTCATTGTTTATCTAAAATTCAAATTTAACTGGGCATCTTGTGTTTTTATTTGTTAAATCTGGCAACCCTAACTATAGATGATTCGGTAGAATATAGGTAACAGTAAAGAAACAGATTTTTCTGATGGAATAGAATTTTTCCTTAAAGTTCCTCCAGAATCAGATAAAGAATATCTTGGTCATCCAGCTGGTAAGAGTCATATCTGGAGCTGGGATTTGAACCTAGGTTATTAGTCTCAAGAACCATGCTTCAGCCGGGTGCTCTAGCTCACGCCAGTAATCCCAGCTATTTTGGAGGCTGAGGCAGGAGGATCACTTGAGCCCAGGAGTTCTAGGCTGCACTGAGCTATGATCATGCCACTGCACTTCACCCAGGGTGACAGAACAAGACCTTATCTCTAAAAAAATTAAAATTAAAATTAAAAAAAAGAGCCATGCTCTATTACTACCTCTCATACACTGATGTTTGTGTTAATGAAATTCTGATATTCCACATTACTTCATTCTGTATTATATTGAAGTTTTGCATCATTAAAATGTATTTTTTATGTTACATTAAGAAATTAACTTAGTTAATAAATTAAATTCTTTTCTTTTCTAAAGTTAGGTATTTTTGACTTGAGAATTTGCAAAAATAATGCAGATTTTTGCTGTTCTATTTTAAGTGGTATTCATTAGTTTAACCAAATGTTTTTGTTTGCTGCATGATTAATAGTGATTTGCTTTTAATTTTCTTGTTAAGACTAAATTACTGTGTTTGTGCCATGCAACTGGGAGGCAGCCATGGTTTGGAGCTGCACACTGCTCTGCTTGTTTCTTTAGCTTGGCTGGCCCCCATCTCTTCTGCTGCAGCCATCAATCATCCAGGGCTCTTTGCATGCTATGGGACATATTTTTCCCCATGAGTGAAATTGGTTGCCTTTTATGACTTAGCCCTCATTAATAATTGGGCAGGCATTACATATGAAATCTTATAATTCATGATCTGTATTCATTCATTTCAAAATATAAATGTATAAAATCTAACAATCACAAAAAAACCTTGAAACTGGATCCTCTTAAATATAAAGATGAAATATCATAAGTTCCATTCGATAAAAATATGCTCTTGAGAATGGTTGAAGTGACTTAGGTTGATTTTTTAAAACATATCTTCATTTTAGTTGCTTTAATGGAAACTTTCCTTATAGGACCACCCAATAGTAATACCAATTTAGAACATTCAAGAGTAAAGAAGGAACACTTTGATTAAATAATAGAAAAATAGACTAGGAACTATTTAGAAAGATGATAAGGACTTATTTACTAATTAATTGTTTATTTAAACATACTGATATTAGACTATGGCAATAAATGGACTAATGTATTTCAGAGTTTTTGCTCTTTAATTTATATTTTTTATTTAAAAAACCTGTGAAAAAGTCTAATGAGAGTATAGTGGTATAAAAAAGTATGAGTTACAGAGATACTTTTTTACATTTAAAAATGTTTATCATTATTTCAATCTACGGCTTCAAATTTTCTTGAGGTTTCCCACTATGACAGTTGTACAACCAAAATGTCTATGGTTTTAAAGCTTTCTAAATTCTAAATTAAAATGATAGAATTTGTAGGAAACCAGCTAAATGAGTGTGACATTGAAGGCCATTTAAAAAAATTGTGGTAAGATATACGTAACATAAAATTTACCACTTTAACCATTTCTAAGTATACAGTTTGGTGGCATTAAGTACATTCAATGGTTGTACAATCAGTCCCACTACATATGTTCAGAACTTTTTCATCATCCCAAACTGAGGCTCTGTATCCATCAGAAAATAACTCCTCAAATCCCTCCTTTCCACATCCCTGGCGACGACAATTTTGTCACACCTTCTGTCTCTATGAATTTTGTGAAGGCCATTTTAAATAGTGCAAAAACTTGATATCCATGGTTAATAGGGGCAACACGATAAAGTGGGAAAAATTTGGGACTGGAGTTAAACACTTTTTGTCATTTTCCAGTTTGCAATCTGGACCAAATTTGTTTCATTTTTCTGAGTCTCAGTTTTCTCAACTCTAAAACGGAACTAGTAATTTATTGTGCAGTTGGATAACATGAGATAATTTATGTACAGCATCTGGCTCATAATAAGCATTTAATAAATGATAACATTAATACAAATATAGAATGTTCTCAAAATGTTAATTCATTTTTTTCCATTAGACAATTTTTTAATGACTTCTGCAGGAGCCGGTAAACCCTCTATAGTATAATAGTGGGTCATTGTGAATTCAAATCTACCTGTTTCCCAGGATGGTCCACAATGTGTTACAGATGAATTTATTTTTTTACCTTGGAATGTAGAAATTGCAATTTGTTCCATTTTATTACTGAAGTTTTAAACCATATTTTGATATATCTACTGAAATTAAATTTTTTGCTATTGTGTAGAAAATGAAATAGTGATTTAAGTCATGAATTTTAGTTTTGGTCTGTGTTTTTTAATCATTCCCTAATTTTTATATTAGAATTATCCTGGTTGTCAACAATCCATGTTCTTGTGCAATTCACTGTCCCTTTCATATTAGAGTATAATAGAGGAAATAAAAGGAGATTTGACTTAAGTTTGTCAAATTTTTGTTAACTCTGATAAAACAGGTTTTTTGTATCCAGGAATCAAAGCATATGTTAAGCCACCCAAATAATCAAGTTGTGTAAATTAGTGAAATTCCTTTATTGTTAATTTATATACTTTATTATTTTTGACTTATCAATTGAAAAATATTTACTGAGCGCTTTCTTATTGTAAAGTATTAGGGATTAATTTATGTGCAGAATTTTTTTTTTTTTTTTTTTTTTTTTGAGACAGAGTCTGTTCCCAGGGCTAGAGTGCCCTGGCGTCAGCCTAGCTCACAGCAACCTCAAATTCCTGGGCTCAAGCAATCCTACTGCCTCAGCCTCCCGGGTAGCTGGGACTATAGGCATGTGCCACCATGCCTGGCTAATTTTTTCTATATATTTTTAATTGTCCATCTAATTTCTTTCTATTTTTTTAGTAGAGACGGGGTCTTGCTCTTGCTCAGGCGGGTCTCAAACTCCTGAGCTCAAACAGTCCTTCCACCACGGCCTCCCAGAGTACTAGGATTACAGGCGTGAGCCACCGCTCCCAGCCTATGTGCATGTGCGGAATTTTAAAGTCTAAATCATTGTCTCTTCCCTGAAAAGAATTTACAGTCCTTTTAGAAAGGGAGTTCACCTGTGCATTAAAGTTTAAGGCTACAGTTCAGTAAGGTCAGGGGCACCAAGAGTTTTCAGTTGCTGCCTCCTTCTGTGATCTCCACCTGCTTGGCCATTTTCTCAAAAATCACTGGCTTCTTAAAGGTACAAGGGCATCAGGAATGTATTAGGGTTGCACCTCAAACTTAGTTGACTTCAGGCCACATAGTTTCACCACTGTCTTAAGAGAAGATAGATGTCAAAAATCCAAATTAGCAAAGGTAAGGATGGGAACTGAAGGATGGGAGATGGAGAGCTGGCATTGGATGGGGCCTGTGGAAAGGCATCTAGTAATGTCTAGGGTATGAAACACTGAATCAACTAAGTGAGTGGATGGTTTCAATACACAAAGTTACGGTGTGACATTGTTAGCTAAAGGTAGTTTCTGGAAAAATTTTAGGACTTTGTTACAAAAGCTATGCCTGTCTTTAATTATCATAGGAATCATTTGGTCTATATTGAAAGTGGAAGAAGACATGCATCTGATTAGAATATTATGCAATTTATCATCACAGAGAAGGGAAACAACAGCATTTCTGTTTGAAATTGGGGGCTTCTTTTTCCAGTTATGTTTTTCAAAGATCGCTATAATCCATGATTTTTTCCCCAAAGAACAAATAGTCATTCCCATATTGAATTCAGCTTTATACTTAATAATTCTTGTATTCTCAAATTTGTATGTGATGCATAAGCTTTCTTTCCTTGCTGGCTGAAATTGACAGGTTGAATTGAGTTAAAAATGAAAATATCTAGCATCTACACTGGGCTAGAAGGAAGTAGCATGTTTCTGAGAAACCCACATCCAGGAGCTGAGAGTTTGTTTGAGTTCTGTTGTTACTGATGATGCTAGACAATCATTTTTTAGGGTTTTAGTTTCCTTTTGGCTATCTCAAGAGGTCAAATATGATAAACTGCCTTCTGCTTTTCTCACTGAGATGGGAGTGCCCATGTGATTCTACTTTTAAAGTGCTTTTAGCTTCTCCAAAGAAAAGCACTTAACCAATTAATGAATCATAAGAGTTCTAAATGCTTTTCATTGTTAATGTTAAAGTTTTACTCTATAGTGGCAGAAAAACCTAGACAGTTATTATTTCCTCAGTTTTAGCATTAGGGAAGGGTACAGCTAGGAGTTTCAGGAAATGAATGACTTTCTAACTTGAAAAGATCACAAAGAACATGCTGCATATTTTCAGTTTCTTTTAGGAAAAAAATCATAAATTGAAAAAGTCTTAAAAGCCTTCCATTTATGTTAGGTACTTCTATACCATTAGGATATAAGTCTGGGGACCCTATTCAAAGGTAATTTGATGATTTCCTTTGAATCACAGATGACTGAAATTTGACTTTAAGGTGGTGAGCCGCAATGGAGATTCTTGGTACCTTTCCTGTTTTACAGGGGAGGATGGAAGTTGGCAGCAGAGGAACTGACTTAGTTCTGCATGGATATGTCAAGACTGTAAGCCAGAGTTGGTCACTGTCCTGACCCATGGGTAGGACCAATGAATGGTTCAGTTATAATTTGATCCACAAATGATTTTCTCCCTGATTCATCTAAAGAGACCACTTTGAGAATTCTGTTAGGAACGTGCTTTATCTTGGAAATACAACTAGCAAAATTGTAAAGATGAACAATCCACTATTTTAGTGCATATGAATTTAAGTTGAAGACTATTCAGTGGAAGAGTATTGCCTTACATACCCACTCTATTCAGTTTTTGAATCCCTAGTGCTGTTGTCAACTTTCATAAAAGCAGAATTTAATGTCACATTATTTCTTCTTACATCTGTTTTTGAAAAGCAGTTGTTCTTGATGCTACCCTAAATACTTAAAAAGAAAAGCATTTCACTAACACAAGATTTATTATTTGATATCTTCCTGTCAACTGTGTACAGGGTAGCTTTATAAAAAAATCTTAGAAAACAACATTTAGAAATAGTTCAGACTCATAGTTTATGTCAAACAAACTTATACTCTAATAATTCTAACAAGCCATCTTAATATGCAATGTGAGAATGTGGTGCATGATGGAGAAAAGTGTTTAAAAAACAGGTGTTATATTTCATGTTTCTTGGGAGTCTTTAAAGCCAGTTAGAAAAATTACCCATATATTATTTTTTAAAAACTGCATTAATATGTTCTAAAGCTGCATTTTCTTTCTTTTTTTGTGGTTTTAACATTTGGAGAATGCAACTAGAAATACCTATTAGAGATGAATTCCAGGAAAATAAATGTAAACAGAAACTCAGGCTGAATTTATTTTTCTTTTCTACAGGAACTGTTTAAAACCTGGCAATGGAAGACTTTTCTTGTCTACAAAGTATTATAGTAGAAAATGCAAGGTCATCACTAAATACAAAAGACTCTAGGTTTCTAAGGAAAGAATGTATCTTAAGAAGCGTAAATGAAATAGTTGGCTAGAGGGAAAGGGAAATTTCCTTATTTCACTCTGAACTTGGCAGCATTTCTGAAACACAGCTTGAAACTTTGAGACGAGTTAAAGGTGGTTTGTTTCACCTTCTTCGGAAGCTCTTTTGTGCCCAATTTACTTTCCCATTTTAGGTTGGTAAGGGACTTCATCTTCAGAGATTTTTGTAAAAACTTTGCTGTTGATTAAAATGCAGATAGCATCCCTTTTGGTGAGATAATAATTGCAGTTTTGTCAGTTTTAGAGATCTGTCTACATAAACCATAGGTGAGATTAAATATGTTTTCAAATCTGAATTTTTATGTTATTTAATTTCTCCATTTTGCAATCTGAAGCGTACCCTTTCAAGCTACTTTGCTTTGTGTGTTGTGGGGAGATGGAGGGTGGGTAAGAGATTCTGTCATAGCTTAAGCTTCTCTGTTTTATTCCAAACAAGTCCTGATGAAAGGGCAAGTCCTACTCTCAGCACTACCTTCTATAGAAATAGGATGAACAAACTCTCCTAAAATATATGCAAAGTAAGGAAGGACAGGGCAGAGGCCATGGGTCTAGGCCCAATGAACATCATATGTGGTGCCTAAAAGGGACCGTAACACTCTACCTTCTTTTATAGTCCCATTTGTTTGGTTTTATAAGTTGAAGGAGATGGTCTACTTATTTGCCACTTGAATAAACAGCAGGTGCTACTAATCTAGTGGAAGATCATGGGAAAAGCTGCCACATATGACTGTAGAAGTATATTTCAAAATTTGATACAAGTTAGAAATAAAGTCTTGGAAAATAGTTAAATTTCTTCAACATCTCAGGGCTATTTTTTAAAATTAATAGACTTTATTTTTTAGAGTAGTTTTAGGTTTATAGAAAATTTGACCAGAAAGTACAGAGAATTCCCATATACCCCTCACACGCCACCCACTCACCCTGGTTTCCCCTATAATCAACATCTTGCATTAGTGTGGTAAATTTGTTGCAATTGATGAGCCAATATCAATACATTATTAACTGAGATCCTTAGTTTACATTGGGGCTCACTTTTCATATTGCCCATTTTATGAGTTTTGACAAATGTGTGGTGGCATGTATCCATCACTATAGTACCATGCATAGCAGTTTCATTGCCCTGAAAATCTCCTGTGCTTCACTTGTCTTCCTCTTTCCCTCCTCCAACCCCCTGTAAACTACTGATCTTTTTACTGTCTCCATGGTTTTGCCTTTTCTAGAATGTCATATAATGGGAATCATACAGTGTAGCTTTTTCAGAATGAATTCATTCACTTAGCAATATGCATTTAAGGTCCCTCCTTGTCTTTTTGTGGCTTGACAGCTCATTTATTTTTATCACTGAATAATAATCCATTATATAGATGTGCCACAGTTTGTTTATCCATGCACCTATTGATGAACATCTTGGTTGCTTCCACATTTTGACAGTTATGAATAAAACAGCTAGAAACATTTTTGTATAGGTTCCTGTGTGGATGTAGTTTTTTTTTTTTTTTAACTTATTTAGGTCAATATCAAGGAGTATAATTGCTGGATCAAATGGTAAGAGCATGTTTAGTTTTGTAAGACATTTCAAGCTAACTTTTGATGTTCTATAAATACTTGTTGATTTGAAGAAAAAAATGAAATAGAAATGATGTGATGCCACTAAGAGCTGAGAATCTTGCAAGTGATTGGAGATACGTGGTTTGTTGCTTAAGTGTATGAGCTCAGTCTTATTAAAGGCATGTGGGGAATATCTTCCCCTTCTTATTCTTCTCCTAGGTAAAAACTGCTCAGAATGTTTTAGCCTATGTTTATTAAAATAGTAGGGGAAAAAAGGAGACCTCAGTGAGTTCAGGAGACAATGTTTTGCCTCATAGAATTGAGACTGCCTATTTAGAATGCTTGTTGACTTTTGTAGGTATAACATGTATAAACTCTCCTACATTCTTATTTTTTTCTCTATCATTCCTTCTATCTTTTGCCATAACATAGCCTACCTGTTTCCTTACATGATGCTACAATTGTTTTTTAATTCCCCACCCTTCAATCTAGTTTAGGGGAGGAGGGGTGAGCACACTTCTTGATGCCTGCATCTAAAGCTTTGGACTCTTGTTCCAGCGCTGTCTCTCAGAACCCTGCACCTCTATGGAGGCCAGTGGACAGCTGGCACTCTGGCCTTCCTTATCCATATTACTATTTTCCACTGACATCCAGGACTCTCTCACACTCTTCAGTTTTACTATTCTTGCTCTCTATCTCATTCCTCAAAATTGTCATCAGGCATCAGACATCCTCTAAACACTGCCTTTGTGTGGGTCTTATAATCTCTAGCAACTAATGTTCCAGCATCAAAATTACAAACTTTGAATCTCTTTTATCAGTCCATCATTCTATTTTATCCTCTCTCACTCTTAATTAACCTGTACTTCACCTTTTTTTGTAGTTTCTGATTTCTCAATGCCTCTGTCTCCTACCAGCCATTAGCTCCCTTCCCTCTTTGATTGCTTTCCTAGACCCAAAATCAACCCTGTCAACAAAGCTTTCATCTATCACCAGCACCTAATTTTTTTTTTTTTTAAGAGACAGGATCTCACTCTGTCACCCAGGTTGGATTGCCGTGGTGCAATCATTGCTCACTGCAGCCTCAAACTCTTGGGCTCAATCATTCCTGCCTCAGCCTCCCAAGTAGCTGGGACAATAGGCATGTGCCACCATTCCTGGAAATTTTTTCTTATTTATTGTAGAGATGGGGTCTCACTATGCTGCTCAGGCTGGTCTCAAACTCCTGGCCTCAAGTGATCCTCCTACCTGTGCCTCCCAAAGTGCTGGGATTACAGGTGTGAGCCACCACATCCGGCCCACCAACAACTAAAATTGTTCTGCCCTCTCATCCTTGTGCCATACCTGCCTTGTCAAACTTCACTGTGTGCTTTCTCACTCACCTCTAGTTCTCTTCCTTGATGGAGAAAGTTATAAAGTGGAACCTTTTCATCTCCCCTCCACACCACATGGAATGATATTTAACACTGAGCTTCATTTGCTAAACAGTAAGGAATAGGAAAGAATCCAAATTTGTTAATCTTGGCATTCAGGTCACTCTATCACTTTATGATCTGGCTTTAATACAAATTTCCATGTTTGTAGCTCATTACTTTATGGGCTTTCCATACTCTTGCCAAACTTTAATGTTTACTTTTCTTATGTTTCTTTATTCATCCGTGTGCTTTATCTTATACCAGGGGTGGCAAATAGATTTCATCTTACATAACTGTTCTGATTGGTTGGTTGTGGTAATGAGGAGGTTTATGTTGAGGAGGATTCTGAGACTCAGAATGAGCTCAGCAAGAGAGATTACAGTGATCAACTAGTGATGTCTGCTATGAGTGTAGAAGATGGAAGGACCACATATTAGCTGGGCATTGCCCAGCATTTGACACATATTTTTCCTTTCTGCTTTACATTCTTTGTGTATGATTCTATACATTCTTCAGGTCCAGGTTAATTGCTAAATAAAGGAAAACTTTTTTTTAATTCTAAGGATTTCCTTTCTGTAGACTACTTTAGATATTTCTCCTGTGTGAAGACTTGTATTACTGATTACATGTATTCTTTTTCCTCGGATATTGTTAGCTCCTCCAAGGTAGAGACAATTCTTTGCTGGTCACAATGGAAGCATGTTGAGAATCCATAAGGAGAATCTCAAACAATTGCTGTGAACACAAAATGGAGTATCCTGCACTGACTTTTGTGGACACTGGGCTTGTTGCATATACTTAAAGTAAAGGTCAGGATAGACAATGGAAATAGGTATCCATTCCAGGATTTGCTACTGCCCTACTTCTGTTTGGTGTTTCCCAAACTTTACATATTCCAAAGTTGAAAAATTTCCTAGTTCTGGAGGGAGAAGGAACAATGTTAGTAGGTCTATCAAAGACTGTAGAAATTTACTCTTACTACAAATGGTTGAAACAGAACCAAGGAACATTTTTGACTTGTCCAGTTTCACAGATAATGCTAATGTTAACCTTGGATTTCTGAGTTGAATTTGTCATCTTTTTGCTTGGCAATGCAGCATCCTATTTAGTAATTATATTATTCATTTTGGGGAACATGTATTGGTTGTGCTATTATTTTTGATACATATTAAGTTTCATGCAATTAGAAACTTACCCATGAGTTTGGTTAAAGAAGTTTCCAGTTTCTGTAAAATAACATTTCATTAGGATGAAGTTCATGGACATTATTATTATTATTTGGTGAGTAAACTTTTATTTGAAATACAATGTATCTACAGAAAAGTGGTACAAATCCCAAGTGGACAATTTGATGGATTTTCAAAAAAGTGAACACATGTGTAACCAATACCCAGATCAAAAAGCAAAACAGTGCCACCCTCATGCCTTCTCCCAGCTGTCATTGCCTCACTCTAAAGGTGACCACTCTCGACTTCTGACTCCACAGGTTAGTTTGACCTGTTTTTGACCTTTATATAAATGGAATCATATAGTATGTATTCTTTGTATCTGGCCTTCCCCTCCATGTAATATTTGTGAGATTTACCCATGTTTTTGTGGGAAGCAATAGTTCATTTATTTTTATGGCTGTTTAGAATTCCATTGAATAAATATACCATATTCTGCATTTTAAATTATTCATTAACAATGTTACTGTCACTCTTAAAATGGAGTTTGGAAAACTAAGTATACAAATGTTTAAGATGGCAAAAATCCTTGTGTTAACCTATTCATCATTTCCATTATTTTAATCTACTTCATGGAAATTATGCCTGAGGTTCTTAATATAAGGTCTAAAATTTGAGGATTATATCCAAGCTTTCTGAATAGAGAGATTTCAATATAGAAGTCCTTTGAAAAGGTTTTTAATGTAAATATTGTTTGAACATATTGGTTTGTTATAGGATTAGACCCTCTATATTCTTTTCTTGTAACTTCATGTGTGGTATTTCTTGAAATAACTGAAGGAACTCTTGGATTTAACAGCCCACTCCAGTTCCCCTAGGAAGTCATTTGGACATTATTATTAAGAAGAATGAAAATGAAGGATAGAGATTTCCTGTCAGTACAAGGATATTAGCAGTCAGTCTTCAACATATTATTTATATATAGATCTTATCCAGTTCAGCTTAAGGCAGGTATTAGGTGAGTGTTTTGGTGCTGTGTCTGTAGGCTCTAGTAGAGTAATAAGATATTCAATCTTATTGCTGTGTTGTCAGACTTGAATCAATTAATATTTTTAGAGCATCCATGAAGTAAAAATAATCAAGATGTAGGGGAAAAAGGGACACAAGAGCTCTGAATTCCCATCCTTGAGGAGTGGCACATAGTTTATTCAGGAGAATTACAAACTGAAGATTCTACAAGTTTAACAATTAGAAACTAAAATAAACATTTTGTATACACATGCTAAGTGTGTGTGTAATTGGGGAGGAATAAGAACGAAAGAATATACAGTGCTTCTTTTAGGTAGCTTGGGAAGAAATACAGGAACACTGAGCTAGATTTTGAAAGTATAAGAAATGAGAGAAATGAACAAAGAAATGTTGTTTGGACATAAAGTGGTGAAAGCCATCGACATGGAAAAAGAGAGCAGCAAGGGAGCCTGGCAAGAAGAGACAGATGTATTGGTGTATGGGGGAAAGGGAATGAGGACGTGGTCAGTCTTTCCTTAGAAATTTGAAATAGCATTCCTGGCCACAGAATGCCAACACAGTGCTTCTTAATCTTTTTTAAACCCGTTCCTTCTTTAGATAAACATATATCTTTACCACTCCATCCTAAAACTCTGATTATCCCACTTCTCATAATATATAGGTGATTATACATATCTCCAGCCAAGATGATTGTGTTGAGCTTCACTCTTTATAGTTTGTGTTGCGGAAAAATGATTCCTCCAAATGTAAATTAGAGTAGAATACTGAATTAAGATAATAACTATATACATTCCTCTGGACATGCTAATGTGGCTCTGTGTGCATGCACTTTTTCACTTTTCTTCCTTCCCTTGAAAATCACCAAGGCTAAGTGGCATAGTCAAAAGAATAAATGAGGAAGATGAGGTTTCCTCCCCCGTGTGTTTGGGACTAACTGAAATTAGGATCCACAGACTGGGCAATTCAGTGAAATAGAAGCATTAAAAAAGCAAAGGTCTGGTTCAACTTATCTACTCTGGGAGGAAGACGGGGGGTAAAAGAATATGAAGGAAAAAAATCTGTGAAAATACTGTATATCTATATTAAATTGTAGGTTCTGAACTAAGCTATTAAACATGTTAATAGATTATATGTACACCTTTTCCAGGTTTTTTGACTTTGGATAGAAAATGAAGTGTTTTGTTTCAGCCATGTGAAGGATGGTATATCTGCATGGCATTTGGTGTAGGCATTTGTTAAGTACATGAAATAAAAGACTGGTAAATGAGAAAAAACAATCAGGGCTGGAGAATTAGATTTAGAGATGATTCGTAAGGAGATTGTTACAATTATGAAGGCAAATTATGCTTAAGGGACTCTGTGTAGAGTAGGGAACAGCTGACTAAACCCAGGAGGAATATTGTTGATAGTGAGAGACAAGCAAATATTGGGTTTCTGTCTGAATATTCAGATGACCAGAAGGCAAATCACCAGGAGAATATATTTTGAAAGCTAAAATTAGGAACCATTTTGAGGAGAAATCTATTTATATTTCAAAACATATTTATTGAGGATCTACTATGCTAAGTACTGGGGCTGCAAATATGAAAAAGATGGAGTCCCCTAGAACTCAAGAAGCAAACAATGAAGTACACTAAAGAGCAAAAAATTTGAGAAGATTGGGATGAAAGAGTAATAGTTCATTTTATGTATATATAAAAGGTGATAGATGAGTGTCTAGTAATTTACAAAATAATTATTTTCTAATTTTAACTTGATGTAGGTAAGAAAAAGTAGTGCAAAAATCTAGGGTAAGGGTAAGAAAGCAAAGAATTTGCACAAGTATAGTGGTTTGATAGTAAATGCTGTCAAGGCAGAGCCATATATAGATGACAGATCCTCAAGGATGTTTGGGGGGTTTGATATTTATGATGAAAAATAGACTCCTTTCCTTTAGGGAAGGATCTGTGGAGTTACACAGCTGTACTGGTGATGTGAGACTTAAAGTTTCTTTTCCACATTTTATAACTATGAAGTAGTGGGGTGGGCCATTGAGCAAGTGTGTGTTCTTTGGTTTGCATGAATGGTATGTACTTTGAATTCTCAAAATAGAACTCCAGTTTATTTTCTCAGTAGTCCCAGTGAGAAAAGCTATATTTCTTAAATATGGTCAGAAAGCACTTGGGGGAGGAGTGTTTACTGTAGGAACCTGTGATTGTCTGCAGGCACCAGCATAAATATGTTTCCATTCCCGAGCCCAGGGGGATAATCTTATTAAACCTGTACCACTTCAAGTCAGTGTATTTCTTAATGCTTGTTTCAGTATTGTAAAAGTAACAAGTGAACATGGAAAAAAGTTAAACAGTATAAAACAGCAGGTAATGAATAGTAAGCCGCAGATCCTCAGCACCCCAGAGGCAAATATTGTTAACAGTTTCCAGTGGGTCTTTCACACAATGGATGTTTTGACTTTCATTCATAGTGAGAATGGCTTTTGTTTTACCTGTGGAAGGCATAAAGGTAACTGTATTTTCCCTACAATGCACTCAGCAAATGATCTTTAACTTCTTTCCGAAAACAGACTCTGAAACATGAGTTGTGAGGAGCAGGATTAAGTACTCTGACCTCAGAGACACAGATATTCGGATTTTTGTGCAGACATGTCCTGGGAGTGTAATGCTTTGGCTTTAACTATGCATTTGTGTTATATTCTGAGTAATGCAAGGGAGAATATTCAAACATTTTAAACCATCAGAACGCTTTTCTCACTCTCAAGCTGTCTCCGTGTTGTATTTGTGCTGAAATGTCAAGCTGCATATGACAGTGGAATAGTTGGCAGTATCTCTCTTAGAATAAGCTTTCACTGCAGCTTCAAACACCTTTGTGGTTTGAGTTGTATTTTGACAGTTGCTAGGTGCCTTGAGTCACAGAGTACAGCTGTGCAATTTAAGATGTTTCTTCCTATTTCAGCCTCTGAAGAGAGCTAAATAAAATAAAATTATAATCAGACTTCTAAAGTGTTAAAGTTGACCAAACTATTTAGAACCAATACAGTAGAATGAAGTGGATGAATTCTGACTAAAGCACATATATGCAGAAGTATACTAGAGAATTTAAGTCAGATAAAACTATTTAGGCTCATTGTAAACAGATGAACTTCTGAAATTTCTAAACTGTTCCACTGAAAAGTAAAACATTGGATTTGGGAGCACCCAGACTTCCTGGTGCAGGTGAGTGGCTGTCACTTGTTAACCACTGAATTCTGACATGATGAAGAATGAGGGAGAGAAAATAGGATTTCTGAAAAGAAAGAGAAGAAAACATAGAAATTGAGTTTACCTGGTGAAATGGAAACTCTTCAGGATAATAAGCAGATTCTTATAAAAGGAGAAATAAAGACGGCTTATTCATAAGTTTCCTATTCTGAGAGTTTTTCTTGTTGATTTATAAAGTATAAATGTAGTTCTTCCTGGAGACCAGGACTTAGCTGAGGTATGTTTGATGTTAATGTGGACACTCATTTGTTACGGACCCATAACAGACTGCTGTGGGAGAGCACTGTGAACAAAAGAGACAGAGTCGGAAAATAAACTAAAAACTCTGTGGACAGTTATTCAAGGTAGATCCTGGAGAAGAGCAGATTGAGAAGATAAACTAGAACAAATGGCTTTGGAAATAGACAAGGTCCAGATTTTTCTGGGCAAGAGGACAGTCAAAGCAGCCAGAGGTGTTACGTTGCTGCCTGGAGATTAATTTGGCCTGATCCAAGTCATGATGTTTGGAGCCAGACCTTTCCCAGGAGAATTATAGGGCACAGGGATGAGAGAAGGGGAAATAAAGAAAAGGGAAATTCCTTTCCTTAACTGGAGGGGATGGTCCTTGCAGCTAACCTGTGTTCTTGTAGGTCCATATGTCTCTGGTATTCTGTTATATTTCACAAAGTATGTTTTTGCCCTAGGTGCTAAGTGAGTTGATGCTAAAGACTTGGTATTGAGGGAATTAAAGAGCAGGCAGGGCTTTGTTCCCAAGGCCACAGCGCATAGAGTATAACCTTCCTGCCTGCCTGCTTTAATTCGTGGGTGGTAATAGCAGGTAAGAGAGTAGAAAATGCAGGGAACTGCAGGGTCTGTAGAATCCTTGGCTTCTGTCATATGTGTAATTAAAACCCACAACAAAATACCAATAGAAAAGAAAATAGGCTTTCTTTGGGAGGGGGGAGGCTTTCTTAATTTTTGCCTTGAGTTTTAAAGGAACATTTACTAATCTATATGATAAAAGTAATTATGAGATGTTCAGTTGACAGAAAAATGGAAAATTAAAAATATGTAAGTATTGTCTTTTTCCCCTGATTATAAAAAATAAAGACTCAAAGAAAGAAATCTGGAGAAATATAAAAGCAGAAGACTGGCATTTAAAAATAACCTTAAAATATTATTTTATTAAAATATTCTATGGTGGGGATGGGAAGAGTGTGAGGGTGAGAGGAAGAAACTTCACAGATTTTGAGGAAAATGAGAGAGTTTAAAGAGTAATAAAGAAGATTGGGCACATCTCCTTTAAGATGTGTGGAACTGGCCTTAAATCAGTGTGGCAACATCTACCAAGAGGCAATCTCTCTGGGGAGATCATTAAAATGAGAGTAGATTATCATTTAAGTGACTAGTTCAAGTTCACTCAGGTGCTTCTGAAGTGCCACTGATGGTTGAAGCAGGCATCTGAAATTGCCTTTTAACACAAATTTTCAGTGCTTCTGTTAGCAGTTACACACACACACACACACACACACACACACA
Organism: Lemur catta; assembly: GCF_020740605.2. Classification (NCBI taxonomy): domain Eukaryota; kingdom Metazoa; phylum Chordata; class Mammalia; order Primates; family Lemuridae; genus Lemur; species Lemur catta. The sequence goes on along the minus strand of NC_059135.1, from coordinate 33,655,621 downwards.
CACACACACACACACACTCAGGAAGCCTGGGTCAGTCACCAGGGCAAGTAATTTAACCTTTCTGAGGTTTAGCAATTCATTCGTTAGCAGCATGTCTGATTTTCTCCAAGGTTCTATCCAGCTCTAACCCTTTTGTTCTAAGGCGTTGATCTCATTCTCTCTTTCTCTCTCTCTCACCCCACCATTTCCCCTTGTCCCAAGGTAATTAAACCATTTCCAGTTCAGACAGTGAGCTAAGTGCTTTTCTGAACATATGAACTCAAGGAATGCAGGAATTATTTGAGAAACTATGAATCCTGCCTGGAATCCAGAATATGTGATTGCTAGAATTGCCTCAATAAATATGAGTGTGTGTTTGTGTGAGATAGAGAACACATACAGGAACAAATGAGCAAGCTTACAATTTTTAGTAATATTTGGAATAAGAAATTATGCAGTACTTGAGGAGAAGGCAGGTTTCACAAAGAGAATAAACCAAAAGGCCATTTTCTTCCTGCTGGGTCTGGGGGGAAAAAAAACCCCAAACCCCTAAAGGCCATTTACACGTCAGGAAAATTCCTTTATTGCTTATACTTTTTTCTCTCTTCCAGTATGGTAGAAGACAGGTCATATTGTCTACACAACAACTATACCTACTTACTCAAAGTCTTCATCTTCTGTATGGGGACCCACTGGGAACCCCAGAGTTGCTATAAAGATTATTTTGAGCTGAAGATCTTTGAGATTCAACAAACATGGAAAGGAGACATCTCAGAGCTTTCCTTCTCTGACTAAAAGTAGCAACTTCTTGGAAATGAGGCTACCATAAATTGCTCTCTGGGAGAGTTTCATGGCCAAGAAGAAGACAGAAAGACCACTTGCATAAACAAACATTGTCACAAGCTTTCTTATCTACTGTTTGCTCTCTTAAAAACTCATTTGTCTTTCCTAAAGAAACCTCTTTATTCTTCTAATAGGAGTCTTTTCTCCCCCTTCCCAAAAATGTTAGGTATATAAATCCCAAATTCTAACCACCCTTTTGAGTTAGTTGTCACTGAGCCTTCCTGTGTGTGTGCATTGCACCTGTAAATAAATTCCTTCTTTTCTCTTGCTAATCTGCTTTTTTGTCAGTTTAATTCAGGAAATGAACCTAAGAGAGTAAAGGAAAAGTTTTTTCCCTTCCTGACATCTGTGTTATGTGAATGCAATTTTTGTTACACGAAGATAGGATTTCTGGAAACTTCAGTGTTTGGGTGTAGTTCTACATACAGGAACACGTAGAAAAAAAAATAAAACAAAAAACGCAGTACAGATGTTTTTGGTAATGAAATAACTTATGAATATCAAGTAATAACCATCCTAGAACCTGAAGATTTTTCCTACTGCACAGTGATGGAGGTGTTGATTAGCTATTAATAGCTGCCTGGAAGAAAAGCAGTGTTCTGATTGGCTGCAATGATCTTTACTTGAAAAAGCGTGTGAAGTAATTGGTATTTATGGGAAGGCATGGTGCCCGAACCACCATGTTTAACGTTACTGCTCTCAGAAATGTTTCCATGATCCAAGTAATAACAAGAAAGACTTTTCCAGTGACACCTAAAATCTGGGTATAACTGATAGGAGAGAGAGGAGACAAGAACTGGAAGTGGCAAAAAGCAGCAGAGACAGTGGGAGAGAAAAGACTGGCTCCGGGGGGAACAGTTTCACTTTTCTCACCCCTCACCTGGAGGTCTTGCTGTGGAAATAAGTGTGGCAGAGGAGACCAGGAAGGTAGGAGGGTACAGCTTTGTATTGGATGAAGTTCAAGGGGCCTTTAAACCCTCACAAGGTGAAACAGAAGGAGAACTGGCACCTGGGTCCATTCACCTGACTCCACCTTGCTCAAGCCCTGATGATTATATATTAAAAGATTGAGTCTCTGTGCCAGCGTGAGGCCACATGATATGGCTCGTGGCCTGGCATTTGGATTTGCCATTAGCAGTAAAAAGTGAATGTAGTACAGTTTCTAAATGACTCATTTCATATAGAAATAAGGATGGTAGGCATTTGATTTTGCTGTGTATCTGAAAGCTGCAGCAAATGCAGTGAGTGAATTCAATGACAGGCTTTGGTCATGTTTTTGACATACCAGGTGGTGATAGTTGGAGGTAGGAAGAACATAACAGCATGTAGAATGAGGGCAAAAATGTCATTCAAGGCAACTGTGCCTCTCAATCCCTGGCACCCCCTGCTGCACAGCTGCAATGTGGCAGGGTGGGGGAGGGAGCAGGGAGGATGTGGGGAGATGGCACCACTGTGTGCAGCAGCCTGCCCTGGCCTGCCAAACTCTGACACATCAGCTGGAGGATACCAATCCCAGCTCTAGACTGTCATCCTATTACATATTATTTTCCTGCCTTCGTGACTGTTGTCTGTTTGCTATGCCTTTTTAAAAAATCTATATGCCTGGATTGGTATGGTAGTGACTAAAAAGAGATAGGAAACACTTAATAAGCTCAATCATTTGGATTTATTGTAGATTAAAGGAGGGGATGCAAGTCTGTAACTATCCGTTTAAAAATTACTTTCCTTTCAGGATTAACGCATCACATTGCTTCTTTCATTTAAAATTTTTATACTGATAGATTTTTCTTCAATGTTCAAATATGTTCAGCAATATTGATAGATGCCAGTCACTGATAATTAATATTATGATTCCAAAGGTGGTCAGTTGTTGGTAGCTTTAACCAAGGTCCTTTCTTTAAACCTCTCCTATTTTAGGCCTGAAAGTGAAACTAGTTGCTCCCTTTAGGAAGCAGAGCCGCTCCCTTTAGCTCTTTGGTTTAGAACTTAAACTACGTATAATTCTGAATGCTATGAATGTTTAAAATAGAGACAGAATTTTTGCAACTAGTCCTGTGATTATTGAGAATATTCTTTTGGATAACTGAGTTGGTCACTAGGATAAATATCCATCCCTGTGTTAGTCGAAGCCCTCTTTTGGCTAATATTCTGGGAGCAAGTGACTTAATAAAGCTCATAAATATTCAGGTCAGTAAACTGACTTCCTCATTTAGTTTAAGGAAAATGAAAGAATTTTGATAAACCAAGCATTGGGCCAAGGGAATAAGACATTTTCTTTCATCTTTGCTTGTGACTGGCCCCTGGTGGTAGTTTCCTCTCATCTGAAATGCTTATCCATTTTACTCCATCTAACTAAATCCCACTCTTCATTTTAGCTTTGTCTCCTTTCCCGACACTCTGCTATTCTTTCAGAGCTGAAGCCACTTAATCTCCACACGTGAGTTCTTCCCTGCTTTAGGTTTTGGGACCAATCCTGTTCTTAGCGACTTAGTCTGGTCATTCACAACAAATCAACCTTTGTTTTGTTTTGCTATGCTTTTGTCTGATTCTGATAAATAGACCTTTTTCTTGTTCCTTGTGACCAGACTTCTTTCTGCATTATCGCTTTCTTTCCACCTTGTCTGGTAGCCCAGTTATTCTGGTGCTGGGCTCCTACCTGGCTTCTATGGGTTTCTCTGGAGCAGCCTAGATTTTTGGGTTTTAACTTACCTGCTACCACATCTTCCTAATGCCAAGAGCTTAGTTACTTAGACTTCTGTTTAACTTGACTCATTGCCTAACATATGTTTGCCCACTTGATGTTCTTCACTTGTGCCGAATCACCTCCCCGCTTGGGTTAGTCTTTGTGTCCTAACCTTCCTTAATAGGGCCCATCCTGCTTCAAGCTGCATTTTGATTTGGACAACCAAGTAAAATGGACAGTTTAGCCATTCAGTGACTAAATTACCAATATCTGTGCTTTTGTTTTTTGGAGATCGTCTTGCACTGTTGCCTGGGCTAGAGTGCAGTGGCATCATCACAACTCATTGCAACCTCAAACTCCTGGGCTTGAGTGATCCTCCTGCCTCAGCCTCCTGAGTAGCTGGGATTACAGGCATGCGCCACCATGCCCAGCTAATTTTTTTTGGTAGAGATGGGGTATCACTCTTGCTCAGGCTGGTCTCCAACTCCTGACCTCAAGCAATCCTCCCTCCTTGGCCCCCCGGAGTGCTAGGATTATAGGTGTAAGCCACCACACCAAGTCTATGTGTGCTTTTGATCCACTAAAATATAAATATCCTGGTTAACTTGTGCCTCTTAACCAGTTGTTCATATGTACCATTTGAACACTATAAAATATGTCACTTCAGAATGTTATTCAGTAAGGTCGTCTATTTTTGCTTTGCCAGCTCTTTTGACGTAAAACAGAATTCAGATACGTCTATGACAAGAGTCACCACCAAGTTTTCTCCCATCCCATAAGCATTATTTTCTAAGGTGATTTTTGAACTGAACTTTAAGAACACAACAGGCAATTTTGATTTACTTGTTTAGTTGTGCTTTTCATTGTATTGATCATGGAGAAAACACACATATCCGTAACATTTTGTTTACAAATTCAGGGAGCTTATGGGCTACTTAAAGGTCCATAGGCCTAGCCCTATAGGCCCTAGTGACACTGTCATGGAACTTTTACCTTTCTTTTATGGTTGTCATATACAACCATGTCTATTGTCTTTTTTCTTTTTTTTTCTTTTTCTTTTTTTCTTCTCTTTTTCTCTGAGGCTCTCCCAGCAGAACAACCATGTATATTGTAAAGACAATTGATAAATGAGAGAGAAATTGAAATAAGATAGCATCATAGGTTCTTAGATTTATGCTGTTTGGCTTGCTATTACTACAGGGATAGTTTTATAAATGTTACTTTTTAACAACAACCTATCAAATACTACATATGCATGAAATGAACTTGAAAAAAATAGGAAGAAAACCATTTATTCTTAACAGAATGTTATTGTCAAAACGTTTATCATTTATTGTATGTATGCAGTTACAAATTATATAAAAATGAGTTTTGGCTGGTAACCAAACACCATATTTTATTCTAGTATGGGTGAATAATTTGGAATTTTATTAAAATTCAAACTGGGACTATTTTACTTGGAAGTTGAAGAATTATATCTAGCCCAGTGGCTTATATACTGTATAACATATGAAAACCACATTAAAGGACATTTTGTTGATGTGTTGCTAAGTTTCTATAATGAATGTGTAGATAAAAGTTAAATGAACCATTATTTTGCCATTATTTGTAATATTTGTGACTTAGCATTTATTATCTACATTATTCTCCATTGTCATTATTCTGTTGTTTTAAACTACTTTTCAGCATACATTTTAATGATACTTTTTGAAGTTTTTTTTAAAGTGGTTCAACTTTGAGAAGATTATATATTTAGAATTTCCATACTTTAAAAATATTTATTGAGAATTGAATACTTTTATAACAAAACATCACTTTGATAAGGATAAAGGAGAAAGTAAGTAGATTCATAGAATTTTACAGCTGGGCTGGATATGGTGGCTTAAGCCTGTAATCCCAGTGCTTTGGGAGGCTGAGGTGGAAGTATTGCTTGAGGCCAGGAGTTCAAGACCAGCCTGGGCAACAAAGAGAGTCTTGTCTCTATAAAAATTTAAAAAATTATAGTCTGGGCAATAGTGAGACCCTGTCTCTACAAAAAAATTAAAAAATTAGACAGATGTGGTGTGCACCTGTTCCAGGTACTCAGGAAGCTGAAATGGGAGGATGGCTTGAGCCCAGGAGTTTGAGGCTGCAGTGAACTATGATCATGCCACTGCACTCAAGCCTGGGCAACAGAGCAAGACCCTGACTCTTTAAAAAAAAAAAGAAAAAAGAAGAAGAGAAAATAATTTTACAGCTGAAGCTACCAGAAACATCACCCATGCCAGCTGTCTTACATGGAGGCCCAGAGATCTCATTGTGGCTGGTTGAGGTCTCTGAACCCTTCCTACATTTTTTCTGCTATACCAGGCTGCGTGGCATGCTTTTAAATTACCACCAGTACAACCTCTGCAGAGAACTTCAGCTATTTTCCCCAGCAGCTTAATTTTTCTCCCAAGGTTAAACTTCACATAGAAAGTTTGTTCTCTGATAGAAATAGGTACATTAAATAAACTACTGCAGAATTGCTGATCAGGGCCTCTGACCTTGAAAACAAGCTGCAAAACAAATGATCAGGTGATTGGATCAGCTTAGTGAGGTGAAAAGCTAGAAATTCCTTGCAAACAAACAGCCTGTATAAATGTTAAAAGACAAGAAATCTGGTTTTCATGTTGTAATGATTCTCCAGTTTTCCTGTGAAGGTCATTTGAAAGGAGAGTGTGTAGTGATGGATATAGTTGAACACAGAAGGATTAATTAGAAATTATTAAAATCTGCCTTCACTTTGGGCTTATTGTGCATAGGCAAGTTTACATATGCACTTGAAGGAACTTGATATAAATAGAACAAGCAGGAGGAGACCATGCTAGGGAATGAATGAAAAAATGCAAAGGCAAGGGCACGTAATAGGTAGGAGAGCAAGATAGCTGGACTCAGTGTTTTTGGTATCATATAATCTTGCCATTGAGGAAGTTGGCATATGGTGAAAAGGATACTGAAAAAAAGGGAGCTAGAAGGGTTCCCTGGTTGAGGGCATTGCCCTGCAGTTTCTTCACCTTATCAGAGACATGAACAGAAGGCTAGGCCCTCTTGTTTCTGCTTCATAGGGCTGCAGAGCATGCCTCAGGAGAGAGAAATGCTTAGGTGGGCTCTTCAGTGAACTTGCATTTCCATGGGGGTACATTTTGAGATGTTGAAGTAGAAGTGTTTTCAATTGATATAAAACTTGGTGTGGAGTAGATCACAAGGTCAAAATGCAAGAGTAGTGCAAAGAGCACATGTTTTGGAAACAAACGGATCTGAGCTCAAATCCTGGCTCTTCAGCTCATCATCCATATAACCTATGACAAGTGACAACCATTCAGAGTTATAGCTCCTCTCTGTAAAATGGGGCTGGTAATGCTAACTACTGAAGTGAGTTTCCTATGAAGTTAATGAGGCTTGGTTAATGAAGCCCTCTGGAGGGACCTAGCCACATGTTCACATGACCATATGCTTTTATTAAGCCTGTGGTCTCTTTCTATTCTGACTTCTTTATCACACTTTCCCTTGTGTGGGGTGATAATGGAGTGGCCGTGGATATTTTGGGGTTTAGTATTGTGTATTTACTTCCTTTGTATGTGTAATTTTTGTATTATTTTATCATTTTTGTATTATGTATACTATTTTCCCTAAAGAAAGCTCCCCAGATTGTATAAATTTCATTCCTCACAACCAGAAAAGGGTCCACCATTTTTACTAAGGTTAAAAGAAATAACCATGTAAAGCACCATATCAGTTATTTATTGCCAGATCATAACCCATCCCAAAATGTGGCTTAGAACAATAACTATTTTATTTTTTCATGATTCTGTGGTTCAGTACTTCAGCCTGGGCTCAGCTTTGTGGTTCTTCCGCTGGTCAGGCCTGGGCTTACTCCTGTGGTAGCAGTCAGCTGGTGGGTGGGCAGAGACAGCATGATCTAGGATGGCCTCATTCAACTGTCTGGTAGTTGTCAGACTGTCAGCTGGGTTACCTTATTTCTCCTCTATGGGGTCTCTCCAGCGGACAAGCTCAGTGCTGTTCACAGGGCACAGCATTTCAAGTGGGAGAGAGTGAAAACTGCAAGGCTTCCTACGGCCTATGCTTAGAACTTTCATGATGCCACTTGTGCTGCATTCTATTTATCAAAGCAAGTCACAAGATAGCCCAGATTTGAGAAGCAGAGAAGTAGATTCCACTTCTTGATGGAATGAGCAGCACAGAATTGTGGCTGTTTATAATCTACCACAAGCTCTGTGCCTGAAATAGAAGATCCTGAAATATGTTAGCTTTCTCTTCTTTCTCTCCTCTTCCCACCTTGCTTCTTATTTCTGCCAAAGTTAAATAAACAAGAAGTAAAGAGAGGCTTCCATGGAAGAAGAGAAAATTTGAACATAAATAAAGCTTCCAAAGATGTGTCTGATATTTAATTTCGTAAATTCTTAATCTTTCATTTAAGTTAGATTGAATTTTAAACCCACTTATACCTTTTTAAAATTAAATGGTTAAAACTTTTATGGTATTTTCATAAAAAAGTTTATATACGAGACATTAAAATATCTTGCCTTTATTCAGTTTATATCTGTGCAGTTGTGAAATATATACAGTCATTTGCCATATAAGGACAATTTGGTCAATGACAGATTACATATATGATGGTGGTCCCATAAGATTATAACGGAGCTGAAAAATTCCTGTCGCCTCGTGACATCATAGTGGTCTTAACACCGTACAGCTGTGCATTATTTTTTCTATGTTTGTGAATATTTAGATACAAAAATACTTACCATGGTGTTACAATTGCTGACAGTATTCAGTACAGTAACATGCTGTACAGGTTTATTGCCTAGGAGCAATAAGCTATCCCATCTTGCCTTGGTGTGTGGTAGGCTATACAATCTAGGTTTGTGTAAGTACATTCAGATGTCCACACAAAAACCAAATTGCCTAACAATGCATCTCTCAGACCACATTCTGTATTCGGTGTTCACCATTGTTTCCTGGCATTCAACTCCTAAAGTCTTTTAAATATCCAAATTTATAAGTGTCTTTTTTAGCTAATGAGATAACTGGTGTCTTGCAGCCTGTAGGTGGCTTCAGGATGGGGGCTGGTCACAAGAAAGATCAAGACATGATTATAGGATTGGGGCTTTTCAGCCCTAATCACCATCCTCTCAGAAGAGTAGAGGTGCTGAAGGTTAAGTTGATCACCAGTGGCCAATGATTTGATCAGTCATGCCTACATAATGAAGCCTCCATAAAAGTCCAAAAGGACAGAGTTTGCATGAGCTTCCAGATACCTGAACAGGTGGTTTCTGGAGGGTGGCATGCCCAGAGAGGACATGGAAGCTCTGTGCCCCTTCCCGCATACCTTGCCTATTCATCTCTTCATCTGGTGCTTGTGGTATCCTTTGTAGTATCCTTTTTAATGTAGTAAATGTGTTTCCCTGAGTTCTGTGAGCTGCTCTAGCAAATTAATCAAACCCAAGGAAGGGGTTGTGGGACCCCCAATTTATAGCTGGTTGGTCAGAAGTACAGGTAAAACAACAGTAGGGCTTGCGATTGGCATCAGAAATGTATTTGGTGTTCACAGAGGGGGAAGTCTTGGGGACTGAGCCCTCAACCTGTGGGGTCTGAGCTATCTCCAGGTAGATAGTGTCAGAATTGAATTGAATTGAATTAGAGGACACTGAGCTAGTGTCTGCTGCAGAATTTATTGCTTGCTTGATGTGTGTGGGGAACTGCCCCTAACCCCACTGGTCACAGAAGTCTTCTGTGTTGATTTTTGGGTAAGAGTATAGGAGAAACTGAGATTGTTTTTTTTTCCTATATACTCAATATCAAATAAAGAATTTGCTGAAGAAAGCTAGGTTTAGAATGAAAGTGAATAATAATTTAAAATACAGAAAGAGGAATATGTTTGACAGTTTATTAATAAAGGCACTCTTCTTTTTAGTTTTATGGAATGATATACATGCAATTAAGGAAACCAATAAAGCAGACTTCTAGGATTTTTCCCTTTAAGTGATAATTAATTGTCTGCTTGTTGAGTAATTAGATTAATCAGAAACTACAGATAGATGAGTTACGTGCCATATTTAATAATTTAGATATCATCTATTACTTTTAAAAGCCTGTTAAGTGGTTGTGAAAGTCAACCAAGTCCTCTTGGTGATACTATGATTATAATAATCAGCATCATAACTAAAAATCATTTGGAAAATTATTTTGAAACTCTTGTTCTTTATATAGCTGACAATAATAAATGTTTTCCTTATGAATACTAATGACATTTTGACTATTGAAGAGATGAGAATAATGAGTGAAAAGAGATACAGAAAGAAAAGAAAAAGGAAATACAAGCTGCTAGATGTCTTTAGTTTTTTTCTACTAAAGTCAGATCCATTAGTAAAGACTTTTACTTGGCAAAGGGCAGAAAATGCAAAATGGGAAATTATTGGCCTATATAAAGGGAGAGTTAAGAGGAAGACATATCAGTAAAGCTGGATATAGGAGTCCAAGTAGGTAATGAAGACCAGTTTTCTCTCTCCGTTTTTTTTTTTTTTTGCTCTCGTCTTGCTCTGTCATCCAGGCTGCTGGAGTGCAATGGCATCATCATAGCTCACTGCAGCCTCAAACTCCTGGGCTTAAGCAATCCTCCTGCCCCAGCTAAGGCAGGTACCCAAGTAGCTGGGACTACAGGTAGGTGTCACCATACTGGCTAATTCTCATATTTTTTTGTAGAGACAGGGATCTTGATGTTGCCCAGGCTGGTCCTGAACTCCTGACCTCAAGAGAGCCTCCTGCCTTGGCTTCCTAAAGTGCCAGGATTACAGGAATGAGCCACTATGTGAACCAGCACATCTGGCTATCTCCATGTTTTGTGTCTCCATCTATATTGATACCAGTCTCAGATCTGATACGTGAACAATTTTGTTGTAATAATTTAAATCCCTGTACCCTCTTAGATTTAAGTACAGTGGAAAAGAATAGTTGAAGAGTGGATTCTGGCCAGCAATAGGGGGCTTAATAAGTTATGGCAAGCCACACAGCTAAGATCTATTATAAATATACATATTCCTGGCATATAGTAGATTCTCAATAATACATCTTGAATTAGAGGTGGTTGTGAGAAAAGGATGTTTTAGGTATTTTTTCTGTGGAGTCATTTGAGTTTTTGTGTAGTTATTTTGTTCTCAGACCTCTACTGAGTAAAGACAGTTAAGAATTTGCACTCTAGTCATTTCTCAAAGCATATGTTAATGATTATGTTTCTTTTATACAGTTATTTGGCAATAATAATGTCCCCATTTTACAGAAGGAAGACATTGAATATGATGAAGAGGCTCGCTGCTATTTATAAAATGCAGTGTTGGACAAAATTAAAAGAAAATGTTTTTTTTTGTTAGAAAATTTATAAATTGTGTTTAAAAAGTACTCAAGACAGACAATATATTATTATTGATATATTTGCCCCCATAAGTTACTAAAAATAGTCTTGTGACTATTGGCCTAAAAACAGATAGATAAATGTGATATATTATTGCATGTTTTGGGGTAGCTTGTCATATGATAACTATTTGTAGAATTTTTGGACAAAATTGATGTATTACTTTAAAAATTAGAGTAGCTATTCTAATTTGTTTTGCCTGTTGATAAAATTCAAATCAGAGATGACTTAGCTATTTAAGAAGTTTAGGGGTTTTATACCATAAGGTATCAGGAAATTTTGTTTTAATATCACAATTACTGTATCATATAATAATATGAACCAGGACATTATTGAGAGTGACAGGGAAAAAATGACATTGGGAGACCAGGTAGAATCTGACAAACCAGGACTTAAAGTCATCCTATGTATAAATAATACAACTTTTATTAACTGTAGACTTAATGTTAAATTCTCTACATGAGGGACAGTGTCAGAGTATTTCTTTATTCCCCAAAAACTCTGATAAGTGAGCTTTTAGTCATATGACTTTTTTGGCATGGACTATTTTTCTTTTAAGAGCTAACCACATTTTAAACACTTATATATGTGATAGCATTTAGGAAGTCCTACTGCTTCTTTCTGCATTTTCTAACAGAATATTTAGTAGGAGGAAGAATTAATTTGAGTGACAGATTTAGCTCTCCAACCATGTCTCTGGTCACTTCTTAGACTAAATTAGAACATGCAAGGTAAACTATGAGAACAATGCTGATAAAGACATATTGCTGGGCGTGGTGGCTCATGCTTATAATCAGTCCCAGCACTTTGGGAGGCCAAGGCAGGAGGATAATCGCTTGAGGCCAGGAGTTCAAGACCAGCCTGGGCAACATAGTGAGGCCCTGTTGACACAAAAAATAAAAAATTAGCCAGGCGTGGTGGTGCATGCCTGTAGATCTAGCTACTTGGGAGGCTAAGGAGGAAGGATCGCTTGAGCCCAGGAGTTTGAGGCTGCAGTGAGCTATGATGACGCCACCCTACTATAGCACGGGTGACAGAATAAGACCCTGTCTTAAAAAAAAAATAGATATTTTGATGATATAATTGACAATACCTTAATAAGGCATTGGAGGTTGGAAGAGGTCTGCTATTGTTTCCCACCTTTGCCCTGCCAATTTCAACACATCACACAGAAGTTATCTTTCCCTTATTCTTGCTCCTCTGGGTGGCATTTAAGATTTGAGTATCATGGTAATAGAATGCCAGAGAATGAAGACAACAAATCTCATATTAACTCTTACATTTTTTTTGTTGCTCTATTTCTGTTGTTTATTTTTATATTTTAAGGAATAGATTCTTTTTGTTAAGTATAATTTCTGTTCTATAATAGTAATTTAACAAATATTTAATAATGTGAATTCCTATGTCAATAGCATTTTTAAAAGCCACAAAAACATGTTAAAAAGCAGTAATTACAGAAAACAGTTGGAATCTTCTTTGTGAAAGCACTATACACCCAGTACTTATCTTACGAGTCATTTGAGTGCTCTTAATACTAATTGCACCTTGATCTGAGCCACTTTACATTAAGCCATTTTATTTAAAGTAAGTTTATCTTGAGCCCACTGCATAGAGACCCTCTAATTCTGTATAATGACTTGTACTTTAGTGCCCAGTGTTTGAGTCAAGGTAATAAGCAACAAAACCTCTTTTTATAATTGAAGAATCCAAGGCAGAGCAAGATAAGTGACTTATTGAAGGACAGAGTTCAGAATGAAAGCAAAGGTTGCAGTCAGCCCATGCAGGGCTCTGTTGGGAGTTCTCCTCCCCACCCCCACCTCATCCTGCCATCCTTTAGTGAAACAGGGAAAACCAACAAGAGAGGCAGGTCAGATAGTTATTAAGGTGAGTTACAGACTGTGTGTTATAAGGGGCATCTTGGAGCACTGGAGAAATTTCACTAGATTCTAATTTCCCTTTCCAAACTATTAAAAACAAAACAGAACTGGTTTTAAACAATTGGAAAGTAAACCTTACTTCTTGTTAGAAATTGGAAAAATATTGAGTTTTGGTCCCCTTACCCTCAAGGAGATCACAATCCAGTAGAATGGAAGGGGCAGGAGAAACCAGCACTCAAAACCACAGCTATGGCCATAAGAACATAGAGGCTTAGGCTCACTTCTTGAGTGATCCTTAAAAACAATTTTGACTTAAAAAAAAAACTGCCCAAATATAGGTTGAAAATGTGAATTAGCACATTAAAATAGATGAAACATACCAATGGAGTCAAACTTCATGCTTCCAGTGATGTATTTTAATATTTTAAATATTATAGATTAAGAAATGAGCACAAATGAATAGCTAGGCAGAAATTTATGATAGCTTTCCTTAGATTAAACACTAAAAATATCTTGAACGTTTGCATTGGCTGAAAACGTTCTTCATAAACAGTAAGAAAAAAGCTACAGTTTTTATTTTATTTCATTTTTACAAAGAATTAGTTTTGTTTCCCAGTACTTTAACATTGAATTAATTTGTCACTTCTTCTAGTGGACAGACAAGAATAGAGCTAATTACCTGAACATTGATAGGCAGATGCTTCTAGTGCCCTCCCGTATCCCCAAGACTTTTCACAATGCTCCTGCGGACTTTTGGATGTCAGCGTCTGCATCTCTGCGTCTCGGGGCTGCTCCTCAAAGGCTGCTTTGCCCATGGACAGCAGGTGAGTTCTGGGGAATTATTAATATTTCCTCTTCCCCAGCAGCTCTCATCCAATAACTCTCTATAGTTGACATATAAGATACCCCAGCTTCTTTGCCCTAAGATAATTCTGAAACTGACGTTATGCACAATTTCCCAAGGTTTCCCCAGGAAATTCTGCTCCAGGCAGCCCCTCTGGCAGCTAACTTATGAGATACCTTATCTTCCTTGTCTCCCTTCTCCACTTCCCTACCCGTGTTCCCTGCTTAGGGTCTGCTTCTGGAGAACCCAAACTAAATCCTAGGGTTAGGCATTATTGTTACTACACTCTGTGCCCCACTGGATTAATCCTGTGGAGATCATGGTTTAGGAGTTTTCAAGTGTACTTTACAAAAGGCATCGTTCATAAAGCTAAAGAATGCCTGGCAGGATCAATAGTGCACACTAATGGATTGGAAGAGTTATCTGGCATGACCCGAGATGCATTAGCAAACACAGGAAATCTGACCTTTGGAGGAAGCCTGTGATCTGAGCCTGGAGAGTGAGACTGAAGTCAGAATTATGAGCCTTCCTTGCGCTATGTCAACATTGCTTTGGATTTGCTGTGGAGCTAGAGGTTCAGGGAGGAGGATTTCTGTGGTGACACCTTTTACTCTTGCATGTCCTTCCTGGCCTGACTGATATGGGCAGTGATCTCATCTTATTCTTTATTCCTGTCTTCCACAGCACTATACACAGAGATAGTGAATACGTGTTGATTAATGGGCCACTGTGTGTGGAACACTGTGCTGTCAGGTACTATATCAAATTCTGTTATGTCAGTTACTTTTAGCACCTGTGGGTTTTTTTTGGACCATAAAGCCCCTGGTCTTTGTTGCTATTACATTACACAGCATTGTCAAATGTTCTGTTTTCTCTTCAAGGAGTCCTTGGCAAAATTAGCATGTAATGATTTATTTTTGAAAATTAGTGACAAAATAGTGGTGAAATAAATACAACTTCTGGCCCCTTGCTTCACCTCTCATTCATTCTGTGTATGATCTGTGAATGAGAATTCTCATATGTTAGGGAAATCTTCTGGCCTTAACCGGTAGCAATTCAGACAGTTGTTGCTAGCATACCCCACTCTGTACCTTGCTTCTCTGCCTGTGGTTTGCTGGACTGCCCAGGGCAGTAAACTACAATCCTCTTCCCTGCTCTGCTCAGGAATTTCCAGCATGGCTCACCATCCCCAGCCAGACATCTTATTCGCACTTCCTTAGTGATGCCACTCTGATTATTGTGGTGATCTCATAAAATACTCATAAAAAATTAGGAAATTGCTGTATGGATTGCCTGTCTCAATTCGGAGTCATACCTCTTTATCTGCTCTTATTCATTTCTGTGACAACTGTATGAGTGTACCGTGTACTTTAAACATGACAATGATTGATCCTGTAGGTAAAATAACAAATGACTGAAAACAAGGGGCAAGGATTTATATAACTGAAACGCCTGCCCACCCCATTACTACTGCATCATTCACTAGAAATAGGTATAGTCTTAGTTATTATAACTCCTTCTGGAAGTTCTGTGAACCTTTTGTGTCCAGTCAAAACTGCATACTCTGCATATGTCCATTTATGAATATCGCTTCTAGATAAACAAGTGTTCATATAATTTTTCTGTTTAAATACATGATTAGTCATTTACTGGCAAGTGAGCTGTTTACTAACAGTAGATTACTGTGGCATTTTTCTTATCAGCTGTTGCTTATCTGGCAGTCTCAAGTAGGTGGAAGCTAGCCAAGAAACAGGTAGGAAGTTGAGTTGGCTTGTGAGATAACCTAAGAGATATTGCAGTGTCTGTGTGGTATCTATTGTGTACTTTATTCATTGGAGGGCCCCTCTAAGACTTCCATGCAAAATCTGTTCTTTTTTATTTTACACTTGATTTTAATAGGTTTGGTATAGTTATGGGATTTCTTGGTTAGTAGTAAGCAAGAAGGGGGAACATAATAGACTACCAGAGAAAAACACTATGAAACTCTATTTTATTAATAATTAAATTATTAAACTTACTTGAAGAGTGGGTTTTAGTCACATTTTAATTAAAAAACTGATAACAATTGTGTTAGAAGGCCTCAGCTGTTTATTGAATGCCTATGTGCCAAGCAATGCAATGCAATCTTTACCAATGTCCTCTGTACTCCTTATATCCCATCTTTGGGATAGACATTATTATTGCCATTTTAAAAATAAGAAAACTGAGGCTAAAATGAGTGAAATGATTTTCTCAAGATCAAATAGTTAAGTAAGTAACTGAATTAGCATTAAACCCAGGACTGTGATTTCAAGGCCCTGCTGTATCATATCAAGTTGCTTCCGTATGGGCCATTCCATAAAGTACTTAATGAAATTATTATTTTAAGAGCAATACACTCCTTGGAGGAACATAGTAGTAACCTCCTCTGATGCCCCTGAGTTTCCATCGTTTCTTTTTTGCCTAAATGGGGATGTAGAAATATTGATTATTTTAGTTTATATTTGTATAATAACATTTCCACTTTGTATAGATGCAGTTTGTTACTATCATAATACTGTTTCTGGTCTCGGGCCTGTTGATGTGTTTGACTCATGCAGTCATATATTTGTTCTTTAAATGTTTGTGGTGAAGGATCATGTGAAGGAGGAAGCAGCTAGAAAAGCATCAAGATCAGAACCTTTTTCAAGATAATTGTGGCAACTGTCACCAGTGGTACAGTGATTAAAGAGAACAGATAGTTACGTAAAAGTACTTTCTTCGCTGAGCCATCACTGACGCAGAGATCAAAATAATGGGAACAGATGTGACTGGTGGAAGTTTTGATGTTATCCTAGTTTTTGGTTTTAATGCTTCCTCAGCTCTTGATACTACTGATTTTTATCTGTCAGGTAAAAACAGAGGCAACAACCCTGTTAGTAGAAGGTGTGCTGCGACCAATAGGTTTCCTGGTTAGACTTCTTACATAATTCAGGGATCACGTGAAAGAAAGCCACAACATTATCTTCTTATCAAATTTAGTAAAAATATTTTGAGCATACATTTTTTTCATAGGTGTTATTTATCAGAAATCACAAATGGTAGAAACCAAACTTTGTCAAACATGAAAGGTAACAAAAATTCCAGCTTAGCTGGGAGTCTATGAAGGAACCATCATGGGGTTTTTGTTTTGTGTATCTCTCTGGTGTTAACTGGTTTTAGTAGTTCTACTGAACTTTAGCTTAAATGAATTACAAAACAAAACAAAACTGATTAGAATTGGTGTATGCCAGAATTAGACTCAGTAAAGCATGCAGAAATTGGAAGGAACTCTAAGGAGATGTCTTGCTGTTTTTAGGCTGTTTGATCTGATGTGAACTCTGATTTGGTCACTTACTACCATGGATCCATTTGATTCCAGAGGAATACAGCACAAGGGACACTTAGGCACATGCAGGCTCCAAACCCCTACCTAGTCATATCTTGGTAAGTCAGACTGACCTTTTTAAAAAACATTTTAACGTAGAATGTAGATTAGAGGCCTATCTAAGCCATCCATCCTGTATTTCTTTTTCCTGGAGTCAGACCTGTGCCAGACCCATTCGATCAGAATCTTTTGGTGTAGGGCCTAGAAATGGGCATTTTGAATATTTTTTCTCAAGTGAGTCTTACGCATGTTTGGGAACCTCTCTGCATGGGCCTCCTAAGTAGGACAACACCTTCTAAATATGTGGTACTGCTAAGCCTCAGAGAATGTTATCATATTTGTTAGGAGGGAGGGAAGAAAGAAAAGTATCAGTGGAGAACTTTGACTATCTATTCAGAGTGGAAAACTTTGAACCTCTTTATTCTACTACCAAAAACTCCAAGTCCAACTGCCTGGCCTAATTGTGTTTCTCGAAGATCCATATTTTCCCCTGGGCTCTAGCAGAGCTCCTTCTCCTCAGATGTGGAACTGAGGTTGGGTAGGTGGGAGTGACGCTCTTCCTAGAGCAGAGGTTCTTAAACAGTGTTGGGTGGTGGTGGGGGGAGACCAGGCTTCTCTAACCCCCTCACACTCCCTCATCCTGATCATTCTGATTCACTGTATCTGGTATCTGTGAATCAGATGTTCACATCTGGGGAGGAGCAGCTTTTCTAGAGATTGGAGAATGTGACCAAGAGTGAACATTTTGTATTTGAGTAAAATTCCATGTTTGGGCTGGTGTTAGAGGTGGGAATACTTTCCTGGGCCTAATACCAAACAGAGAAGCTGGCCACTTACCTCCAAGTAGAAATGAAGAGACACTTTTAAATTATACTAGACCGTAATTTAGACTCCTGATGAGTTAGTCGAAGGGTGTGAGGGCCTGTAGAGCTGCAGACTTGTTGCTTGGACCCCAAACAGATCCTGTGCTGAGTCTGGAGAGAAGCCCGTGGTCTTCTCCGCAGCCTTGGCTTCAGAGTTCTCTTGGACCTGTTTCCAGAATGAAGGTTACAAGGGAAGGGGCAGTGTGGCCCCTCTGAGGCCAGTGGGAGTAGGTTAGGGCAGAGGTTCTTAGGTGTGGAGCACCCAATCACCTTGGGGCCGTGGAAACATGCAGATTCCTAGACACCAACCCCGATACACTGAGGGGGAGTGTGTTAGTTTCCTAGGGCTATCATAACAAATTACCACACACTTGGCTTAAAACAGAGATTTCTTATGTCATGGTCTTGGAGGTCAGAAGTCTGAAATGAAGGTATCCAGCAAGGGTGGTTTCTCTTAGATGCTCTGAGGGAGAATTCATTCCATGCTTCTCTCCTGGTTTCTGGTGGCTGTTGGAAATCCTTGGCATTCCTTGGCTTGCAGGCACATTACTCTAGTCTCTGCATACATCTTCATGCCCCCTTCTCTTCTGTGTGTCTTGTCTTTCTCTTCTCTTACAAGGATGCTAGTCATTGGACTTAGGGCCCACCTAAATCCAGGATGATCTCATCTTGAAATCCTTAATTTAATTGTATCTGCAAAGACCCTTTTACCAGTTAAGGTCACATTCACAGGTTCTGGGTGGACATATTTTTGGAGGTCATTATTCAACCTACTACAGGTAGTGTTGAGGGACCTGCTTTGAAACATCCCCTCCCCCTGCTATGATTGTGATGAAAGTGATCTTAGGAATGTGCTTTGAGAAACACTGAGATGGGCTGTGCTAGTCTCTGTGGCTGCCCAGAATGGATTCTTTTGCACTTAAAAAAGCAAATCATTGTTAGAACTTCCTATAATAGTAGCCACCAATTATTGAGTACTGTGTTAAATGCACATGATTTTGCTTAGTAGTCACAATACTCTGAGAGAGATATTATGGTCTCATTTTGAAAAGTTAAGGAACTGCCAGTTCTACACAATGAACCTAAGGCCTCTCTGGTAGCCAAGCCAGAATCTTGAACCACTTTGTTATACACTCTGGAAATACTTGATTCATCTTAGGCATCACCTCCTCAGGAAGCTGCCTTTGATTTTCAGCCCCCAACCCAAACAATACAAAACAAAGATGACAAAATCTACAACCTAAATTAAGTTAGGTGGACGGCTTAGTAGCTCTCCCTCCCCCAGGGCTCTGCATAGATCTGTAATTTAGCATTGATTGGTTTGGTAACACCTACCAGATAAGACAACCAGGACTGCAAAACTTCCCTGATAAGGCAATAGGTGCTTCCTCTTCTACACCACATCCCACACCCTTCTATAAAAGGCCTTGGAAGTTCTTTAACAAATCAATCCTCTTGACTTTTCTAAGTGACTTGCCCAAGGTGAGACACTGGGCTGGGACCAGGGAATCCTTGTTAATGGCTAGTTTGCTCAGCTGTGCTGAGTCTTATTGCTGAGGACACTAAATTCCAGTCTGGGTTAAAAACATTTTGTGAGCAACTGTTTGACTAATATTTACAATGCAGGAAGATGTAAAATAAAAAAAAAAATCAGTGGACCTGAAATAATTTGTTAAGTTTTTTTCTCCTGGCCTAATTCAAGAGCTTTCTGCTTAGTTAATCAGGTCCTTTAGTGATGCTAGTTTAGGTTTAGGTAGTAGATATCCTGCTCCATGCAAATAGAGGAAGCTCTGAATTAAATACAGCAAAATCAGCATAATACCAATCATCTATTTTATTAATTCCTTTATACTAAGTGTAGAAGGCATTTAGGGTCTTGAATCTCTTTGCTTGCCTGTTTCCTTCCCTCCTTTTCATTTATATTTTCTCAATCTCTCTGTTTTCCCCATTTAACTGTTGGTAGACATCAAGGCCAACCGTAAGTTTTATTCCAAATATGTGATTGGCATTGCTTGCTGGGAGGCATTGTACACTAATGGTTAAGGGCTATGCCGCAGATACAGGTTTGTATTCCAGCTCTAACTTTTACTAGCTTGTGACCTTGGGAAAATTATTGAACTTTTCTAAGCTTCAGTTTTTCCATCTGAAAAATGGGGACACTACCAATGACAATGATGATTACGATGATGATGGTACCGACTTTATAGGATGATGGAGAGGATTGGATTAGGTAATCTTTATGAAGTAGCACATAAATTCTCAGTTATCTGCTTTTGTGATTACTGTTATTATAATATTTTATTATTGTTGCTGTTGTCCAAACTGTACTCTCTATATTCCGTTTTGTTTAAAATGCATACAAAATAGACATGAATAAAAAATCCCTCATAATAGAAAAGAAGCCAACGACTACAGGGTGCTAGGCTGTGTACAATTATTTGAGTAATAACTGGCATGGATTAGGCTCTTCATAGGTGTTGGCACCATTCCAAAGTGTCTCACATGTATGATCTCATTTAATCATCATGGTATGCTAAGAACTATTATTGTTACCCCATTCTCCTGATGAGAAAATGGAAACATAGAGAGATTAAGTAAATTGTTCAAAGTTTGTCAGAGTTAGCAAGGCTCTAAGATCTACCATGTACCATGTTATAGTCACTCCACTGGTTTCCAAAGATTAATGGAGGGACGGTTTCCAAATTACTTATTTTTATTATAGAATTATTCAACATGATGTTTATATTTCTTTAATAAAAATTGTTCACTATAAAATGATTCAAAAATTTTCCTATTAATACACACATCACAAACACATGTTCCTTTGGGGTTGGGGTAGAAAGCCCCAGTATCTCACCCTCTAGGTGGGAGCCTAAAGGCATGGAGTGTCCTTTTTCTCTCTGGTGGCTGCCTAGGTCACTGAGCCAGCAGGAAGTCCAGTGTCTGCAGTCAGCAGAGGAGTAGCATGGACTCTGCACAGAGACAGTGTCATCAAGCTGCGCAGGTCAGGTTCTTACACTTTGTCATGGGGAACTTCCTTATGGAGTAGAGGTTCTTCTGGGCTGTGGCTGCCCACAACCATGCTATAATTGGCCCCTATGAAGTAGCAAGCACGTTGGCTTTGCTACCCTAACCCATCTGGCTGTGAGTTTGAGGCATATGCAAATAATGGAACCCTTATTTGTGGCTATCTCTGGGACTTATGGGTCACAACACATGCATCCATACGGTCTACAATGTCATACAGCCAAAGCTGGGGTGGGGATGGGGTTGGGGGGGTGATTAGAACATTCAGATTCAGTCAGTCTGACTTCATCACCTCTGTGTCTTGCCATTGTATCAGACTACCTTCCTTGAATAGGAAAGTCTTTTTTTTTTTCCCAAAGAAAAGGCCTGATAGTGGTGTCTCAATCTTTACCAGATTCTTGGCACACCACAATCAGGGCTTAAATTGCAATGCAAAACGTTCTGGACAGGACTTTAGTAGATGAAAAAAATCAAAATGACCCTTTCAAGTTCAATGGTTCAGCATTTGCTAGTTGTTTGTTTACTTCTTGTTGATATCTCAATGTAGCTCATTTCATCTCCACACTCAGCTGTTAACCGATAGCATTTTCTTTGCAGAAGACACAAGTTTTGTACTTGCTAATGTTGACTTGAGTATAACACAATAGTATCAATAGTATCTAGAATGGTTCTTTAACCAAAAAATAAACATAGTTTTAAAGCAAGCTTATGAAATTTTACTTATAAATTTCCCATTTTATAGTACTTGCTCTGGAAAATCGTTATTTGTCAAAATAATGACTGACTCAAATTTCAGTGGTTTGTGTTATAGTAACATTTCCATAGTTAATATGCAGGCACAAGTCCTTTCTGGTATTTCAAATTTTGCCACTTTGTTAATATTAACTTACGTGATATAAACTTTTTTTTTGCCTTTTTTGAAAGTAAAAATAAATGGATAAACCATTTATTTTATTAATTGGGGGAAGGAAACTAGATTATTTTTAAATTTTTGAATATTGCAATTTGAAGGCTGATGAAATGATTTTTGTTAAAGAAAAAAGCAACTTTAAAAATTATAATAGTTATAGTTTAGAAGTTTTAGACTATGTAGATAAGGAAAAAGAAGAAAATAAAAATAAAAATCTCACTATCCAGAGATAACCATTGTTAAAATTTGGTTTTTATAATGAGATGATTTTTAAAACTTTACTGTTTATAACAGGAAAATATATTAACAGAAAATTAAATTATTTTAGAGTAATCTTGGTAGATTTTTAAAAAGAAGTCTAAGTCCTCCAAACTATTAAAAAAGCAAGCAAATAAACACTTTACCTAAAATTATAAAAGGTAAAAATAGAGCACAGATTAAATATTCAAGGTTTTTTACACAGATGTTTTAAGTTTACATTGTTTATGATTTAATAGTTATATGTTTGTATTATGTAGCATAATTTTGTGTTGGAAGTCAATTTGCATATGGTACACTTATGCATTGATAGCATATAGTGTATTTGTGCCAGTTTTCTAGGATTTGGAGGTAATTCTGTGAATTTAAATTTGTAATAGTGAGAACAACCAAAAAGTTCCTTAATAGTAAGGTTATAAATTATGTTTTACATGATGAAACACTATGCAGCAATGAAAATGAGTGAACTACAGCCTTGTTCAACAACATGGATAAATCTCATAAATATAATGTTGAATGAAAGAAGCTAGGCACAAAATAACACATGCACTGTATGATTGTTCTTATGTAAAATTCAGAAGTAGGTATAACTAAACTCTAGATGGGATAATCAGGGCAGTGAGGAAGTTATAGTACTATTATGAAGTTAGGATACATGTTACTTCTCGAAGGAGGAAGGAATAGTGATGGGGAAGACAGGAGGAAACATCTGGGGTGCTCAAACTGATTTATTTGTTGACGGGTGATGGATACAAAGGTATATTACCTTTTTTTTTTTTTTAAGACAGAGTCTAACTCTGTCACCCAGGCTAAAATGCAGTGGCGTCATCATAGCTCACTGCAACCTCAAACTCCTGGGCTCAAGTGATCCTCCTGCCTCAGCTCCGAAGTAGCTGGGACTACAGGCACATACCACCACACCCAGATAATTTTTTCTGTTTTAAGGAGAGATGGTGAACGGGGTGGGAGGTGGAGTGGGAGTCTTATTCTTGCTCAGGCTGATCTCGAACTCCTGACCTGAAGTTATCCACCTTCCTTGGCCTCTGAGAGTGCTAGGGTTACAGGCATGAGCCACTGTGCTCAGCCTCCAGCCAATCACTTTTAAAAATAATTCATTGAGCTTCATTTATGTTTTGCTGTATATGTGAAGTACTTCAATATAAAAAAATTAAACAATTATTACAGAAGTCATATTTATTTGATATGTACTCATTGCTCTTGACATAACATCCAGTCTTCCTATTGTTTCTTCAGGAAAATATCATCTGCTTTACTTTCATTCATTCGTGGTTTCCAAGAATGCATTAGGTTTAAAAAAAAAAGGTAGAACTGCTATCATTTGTTTTGTTTCTATTGTGATAAAATTTCCAAGACATTTAAATATATTTTCTAGATGGCTGATAAATTTTATTAGTTCTTGTGCACAGCAGATGTGTGAGACAGGCTGGTATTACTGTCTCCATTGTTCAGATAAGAAAAGTAGACACAGGGAGAGTAAATGTTTAGCTGAGCCTGGAATTGGAATGCAGTTCTTCTGACATTCTTCTGTGCTATCTGATTATAGAAGACTGCTACAGTCATAAGAATTTCCAAAAATTTTGCACTCTCAGAGAAAAAAAGATTTCCAGAGAAAAAAAGATTTCCATGAACAGGAACCTAACTATAAAAATATTTTTGTAGATTACATTTACATTTTTATCTAAGAACTATAGTTAAGCATATTGAGGGGAGTTACTCACTGATTCAGCAAACATTTCTGAGCACTGGGTATTGTGCCAGGCTCTGGAGGAGCTGGAGCCAGGAATATGACTATCATACAATATGGTAAGAGAAATGATGGAGATTTGCATAGGATTTTGTGGGACCACATCTTCATAGGAAAGAAGCATTTGGAAGGTCTTCTGAAGGACGGGATGCCTGAATCTAATCTGAACTACACAAGGATGCATTTTAGTCTGTTTAAAACTAGGTAGGTCAGTTAGATTTTCTACATTTTCCCCTTATGATATTTTGGCCTCCCAATTTTAGTAAGCTTTAGATTCTTAGAGAAGATACATTTTTCTGAAATTTAAACATCTGATTGAATTTCCAGAGATGACAACTGGATGGTGAACTCCTTGAAGACAGGGTGTCTTATATGACTTTGTTTTTTTCTATAGCGTCCAGCAGCATTGTAGCCTGTTCATTAAGATGATTGTGGGACGGTTTTTGGGAAGGGGCTATTTTTGGTAGGAGTGAGTTCTTCATTTTTATACCACATTTGCCTTCTTTGTCAGTGAATCTAAAAGTACTGAGCTGTTAGGTTCAAGGTTGTTCAGATATTTTATTTCAGCTGACTTCTAACACCAAGTGATGCATATCAAAATCCAATTACAAATAAATTCAATTGAGCTGCATAGAACCTCTTGATAGTATTAATTTTTAAAAATAGGCTATGCTGTAGATTTCATTTATAGGTATTTAAATGAGCTTAAATCTCCAAGGAAGCAAAATCCCATGTACAATACTAATGCCAACACAGGCGACCTCCCAAGGTTGACATTTTTGTTTCTCAGATGTGATGTCTGTATCATCTTAGTTTTTGCGTTAGGTTCAGTACATGATCTCTTGTTTGTAAACAGAGGTCAAGCCTAACCAAATTTCAGCAATGAAATTCAGTTACAGAAGGAGAATATAATAGCAGCAAAACCTTTACGTAGAAACAGTATTTTGTATTTCCCAATAGACATACCCTGGCATCTCTAATGATAGGCACTAAAGTGGTTCTCTAAGATATTTTATAATTGCTGATAAAGTAGTTAGATAATATACAAATCATTCCTTAAATACCTTCTTTTCTTTATAGGAGGAATACCTTGGAAAATAAATGAAGGTTCAAGTGGGAGAGAGCAGAACATTAGTGATAAAACAAAGGAAGAAACTTTAGGGATCCATGTTTATTCATGGGCTTTGAAAGTTGACTATACCACTTAAAATTTGTAAAATGGAAAATATTGGGCCCATTTTATATGGTAGTTGTGGGAAATATTTCTTGGAAGTGATACTCTCACACTTTGCTGCTTTTCCACATCATCTAAATATTTGTAACAACCTAATGATGGAAAGGAAAAAGCATTTATGGTCCAGAAATAAAAAAAGCATACATTTTAGCAAGTGAATGGTAACCAATTCTTAGCCAATAAAGTAGGTTAATGATCTGCCCAGCCCCGACTGGTTTAAAAACAACTGTAATTCTAAAACATGAACAATTATTTAACTATATGTAAAAAAGAAAGGAAATGCATACAGGTGCACTGCCTTAATTTCTTAGGGCATATCCTGAAATAAATGTTTTTGGGGGAAATAAAAATGAAATTACAGTGGTTTTGTAGTGGAGTTCTTTTTTTTTTTTTTTAAGACAGAGTCTCGCTCTGTTGCCTAGGCCAGAGTGCCGTGGCGTCAGCCTAGCTCACAGCAACCTCCAACTCCTGGGCTTAAGCCATCCTCCTGCCTCAGTCTCCCGAGTACTTGGGACTACAGGCGCCCACTATCATGGCTGACTAATTATTTCTATTTTTAGTTGCCTGGCTAATTTTTTCTATTTTTAGTAGAAACAGAGTCTTATTCTTGTTCAGGCTGATCTCTAACTTCTGAGCTCAAGCGATCCTCCGCCTCGTGTGGTGGAGTTCTTAAACTCCACTTTGGGTCTTTGGATGGACTTCTTTGAGGGGTCCTTGAACCCCTTAAAATTGTGTGCACAATGTGGTCAATCAAAGCATTTTTTCAAAGGAGAGTCGGTCCTCCACTTTGTCAGCCTCTTAAAAGAGTTCAGAACCGTTGATTAAACCAATATGACTAGCATATGTGTGTTAGAGATAGTGGGTAAATAGGAAATATAACAAGCCTGTAAAATACTTCCATGTATACACTAACATAGATGAAAGGAGCTTATATTTCTGGGACTGATGTCTATGTTATTAAAATGTTTGCATAGAGTACTTTATTCTTTTGGTTGAGATGCAAAACTTTTACTTTCCTCTGCTATGTTGCCTTGCTGCGCAAACAGACAGTGAGAAATAACATTCTCCATGATCAGAACTGTGTGTAAATCAGAAGTTTGGACTTTCTGTTTATTCTTCTTCAGTTACCACACTTTGCTTGTACCACATCACAGACTGAATGCTGAATAAAGCAAGGGCGGCCTGGTAGCGGCAAGTGTTTGATTTGTCACTGAGAATGAGCTTACTGGATTTTGAATTGGTTACTTCATATCCCCAAGAACAATTTGCAGCTGTCAAATACATTTTGCTTTTTGTTAAGAACAAAGACTCTGTGACTAAGGTCAGCCCATATTTTGGGATATAAATGTGTTTTAAATGGATGTCCATTTCCTGGGGCACATAGGCAAGATATGTGTCAAACCAAAGATGGAAATGCTCCAGAAATTATTTGTGAAAAAAAGTGTGTGTGCGTGCGTGCTCCCGTGTGTGTGTATAAAGTTCATTGAAAAAAGTAGGGTAGAGAAGTAGTGTCTCCTGTAGGATAAAACTGAACTCTCCACACTGTTTTTTTAACCCTCCTTTGACTGGACTCTCACAGGGATCTCCAGGTGTATTACCAGGTTGGGGGAGGGAGAGTCAAAGAAATATTTTACTCCTTTCTTTCTCCAGTTTCCCTGAGATCTCAAACTGGCAGCCAGCTGGCTGAAGCCTGCCCACAGACATGTTTTATTTGGCCCATGCTGTGCTTTTAAAATGTTTGTGCCAACATTTTAATAGGAAGATTTCACATACTAATCTGCATTTCTGGATTGTCTTGAGAAATCAGAAGATAATGGGAACAATTGGCTGGAGTGGAGGGGCAGTTGCTCCCTCCCTCCTGGCTGCAGCTTGGTTCTGCAGCTCTCTTGGGTGCTCCCTGCTCTGGATAACTGTGCTCCCCGCTCTGGATAACTGTGCCTCATCTCACACCCAGCCCAAGCAGTTACTTACCTGCTTCCCTTCTGGAGGCCTCTGAGCTTGAGACAGGCTTAAGGCTGCCTTTGAGATTGCCTTCGTCTTCCGATTAATAGCCAGGTTTTGCATAACAGCTATCTCTTGATTGTTGAGAGCCTTATTATTTATTATTACGTACACATCTGGCCATCAAATCTAATAACTTTCAGGTTCAAAGATTTAGAATTCCTAATTGGAGTTCGGGGTTGGCAAGGAATACAGATAAAGAGAACATAAATGCCTATCTTTCCTTACAAACATTCAGTTTCTGTTGTCTATCAAAGCTGGTCTGAAACTGTAATTATAGTGGTGCTTTAACTAGATTGTGCTTGCTGGTTCTGGAATTTGATGATGAAAAATGGATTTTTTTTTCGTGAAGAAAAATAGTTGATTGATTGAAAAGGCATTGATATATATAGACTTCCAGGACATTGTGAATTCTTTATGCTTTGAAGCATAATGGACCAAATCCTGAGGAAAGTTTGATAGATTTTACGTTGTCTGTTTAATTCATGAAGCTGCAGATTTCTAATTTTTAAACATTTAATTATTTTGGTCAGGATGAAGGGCTGTGCAAATTCAGGTAGCCTTCCTTTCCAGTTCTTCCAAACGACCCTTTCTGGTGAAGATGGAGAAATCTTGCCAAAACTCATTCAACTTGGAAAACTAGCCTTTATCTTGCTTCCTAAAGTCTATGCAAACCATTTTTAATACCACTAAATTCTGCAGTTTTATTAAGATAGAGGGGCTGAAACATGAGGTGTTTAGTAATATCATGACTGTAAAGGTAATTAATATTTAACTTCTAAAAGGAAAAAAATGAAAACTTTCCAGTGTGCTAACTTGGAGCAATTACATTTCTTTCAAAACAATTTAGTTTTCACACACTGCTAGACTAGCAGTGTAATAGAATGCATAAAAGCTCAGGGGATTTGAATATGGGAATGGATAAATGTTTTATAATGAGGGAGAGAATTATTGCCCAACCTTAGGAATAAAAGCTCCACAAAATTATGAATGTCCAAATCAATAGCATTTTTAATATTATAAATCATTTTTGGCAGTGCTTATTTATGAGCAGAGAAGTGATCTAATGATTGTGAAATTAGGTGTCAGGTTTTCTCTCTTTCCCCCTTGTTTTCTATCTTTCTTTCTTGTCTTGTAGAGGCAGCCAAGGAGCTTTGAGCAAACCACTATAACTTGCTAGGTTTTCCCAAAGTGAAATTTTTGGAAATATATTTCAATGTTCTGAGTACAGATTATATTATTTCTGTGATTTTTCAGAGGAGATATCTATTTTTATGTAAGAAGTAAAAATAAAATACCTTAAAAGAGCTAATTTTTATTGCTGCTTTTCCAATTTTTAAATTAATTTTATTATTTTACTTGTCTTCAGATATTCAATGGAAAACACAAGAAAAAATTGAATTCCTTTCCTAGTCTATAAGGAAAAAGGCAGTCCACTTCAAAAGAACTAGAACTGAGACCAACCAATCTTATGCTTGGTTAAGATTTTATGTAGAACATCTCGGATTTAGGATGAAAAACATTGATGTATAAAAGAAAAATGGAACATTTATAGTTTTTAAGAGCTGAAATCTCATTGAAAGTCATTTATATAGCTCTATTATGGGAAGAATTACCTGGGAAAATATTCAAAATATAGGTCTCATGGTTAAAAGCAAACATTTATCAACACCTGACAGGTTTTGTCTTCTTTGAGGCAGTTGCCTTCCCTTTATTAGTACTTAACGATTTACTAGTTAGAATAGAACCATACCTTATGCTGGTTTAGTACTTTAAGATTATGCGCATCTGAAAATGTCTAAATGTATAGAAATGTACATTTTAAAGGCTAGTCAATCTGAATCTAGAGCTCTAGGGAATTTAAGTTGCTGGAGCTTCCTGTGGTTTCTCCTTCAGAATTATTTGTTTAATAATTCTCTGCCAGCCTGTGAGCTCCCTGAGGGCAGGGACTGTGCTTATCTGTGCAGTGTCTCCAACTCCTAACACAGTTCTTGGCATGTAGTAAGTGCTCACTGTATCTTATCAGACTGACAAGTGACTGGGTTATCAGCCACTGGTGTTTCTGTTGCTAGTATGTGTAGGTCTCAGCACCCTCTGAGGATACTGTGACTTTGGGAGTAACACAGGTTAGCCAAACAATCATGCAAGTAAATGTAAAATTCTTGCCTCACTAATCAGATTTGTCTGATTTTTCTCTCTATTAAAGGGGGACAACATTCTTAGATTTGTGGGTAGAAGCACAATCCATAAAATAGCCAGTGGTTTTCAGGCCCTGTTGGTGTCTCCTTTGAATTCTTAAGCATCCAGTTTAAACTAGTTTCATGGCTTTTGCCATATACCACTCTGTGTTGGAACAATCTGTTTGGAAGAAAGAACAGCGCCTCTGTGTGTGTATGTGTGTGGGTGAAGTGGCCTAGTTTTCAGTATCACCTCTGCCACCAACCGTGTGACCTTGGCACCTCAACCTCTAGTCTTCAGAGTCACTCCTTTCATGGTATTGTCCTGACCTTAAAATGCCAAGGTTGGGATTCATGCTATGGCCCCTTTAAACACCAATAGGCTATTTGAATTCATGTTTTAGTGTTTCTATTAGTCTGTCTATTCCTGGAGGTCTGAGGCTGTCTTGTGTATTTTAAAAATCTTTTTATTATAGAGAATTTAGAACACATAAAAGCAGACAGATCAACAATATGAACCCCCAAGGATTCATCACCTAGCCAGCTTCAACAATCAATCCATGAACTCATGGCCAATCCTGCCCCATTGTGCCTCATCCTTTTACCTTCCTTATTATCTGGAAGCAAGTCTTAGATACATGTCATTTAATTTGTAAATATTTTATATTTATATGTATTTTCACTTCTCAGGCACCTAACACAGAACCTTGTACACATTAAGCAACAAGAGGGGGGAGGGCATGAGAGAGGTGAGTGATAAAAACTTACCTATTAGTTATAATGAACAACTGTCCTGGTGGCAGGCACACTGGAAGCCCTGACTTCAGTATTACAGAGTGTATCCATGTAACAAAAACTTTTGTACTTCCTTAATATTTTGAAATTAAAAAACAGGAACAGAAACAAAAAAAACCCCAACTGAAAAAAAAAGAAGATAGACTTTGAATAAATGAATGAAAGTGGATTGGGAAAGGTAAGAGATGACACATCCCAACCTCCACTGAAAATTATAAATATTTTAAAAATTTACTAAAATTTGTTAACATTTAATTTCTTAGGGTGGTGGAGGAGGAGAAGCCAAGGCTTACAGTCATTGGGAATCCTAATGTGGTATGGAATATTAAAGGACAGTTTTATTATTATTATTATTTGTATAAATGTATTGGGGACAGGTGCAGTTTTGTTACATGAATAGATTGAATAGTGGTCAAGTTGAGACTTTAGGGTATTCATCACCCAGATAACATTCACTGTAATCCATTGAGTAATTTCTCATCATCCATCCCCCTCCCACACCCTCACCTAAAGGGCTACTTTACCTATTACGTATAATCACCTTATCATTAGGGAGCCCCAGCATGTTCCAAGAAATTAAGGTACATGCCAAAGATCAACAAAAAATCTTCAACCTTGTGGGTGCATCTTGAGGAAATACCTTAGTAGCAGTAGATGGCACAACCTGAAGGCCAAACTGTGGTCATCTAACTCATTGGGAACTTGAAAATTCATAGGAAGGACTTGACCTATTTTGTATTTTCTATTATCTGTTTCCTAAAATTTCTATTTATTTATTTATTTATTTATTTATTTATTTTAGAGACAGGATCTCACTCTGTCACCCAGGCTGGAGTGCAGTGGGGTAATCATGGCTTACTGCAACCTTGAACTCCTGGGCTCAAGCGAAGCAATCTTCCTACCTCAGCCTGCAGAATAGCTGGGACTACAGGCATGCACCACAACACCAGGCTAATTAAAAAAAAATGTTTTGTAGAGATGGGTCTTGCACTGTTGTCCAGGCTGGTCTCAAACTCCTAGCCTCAAGTGATCCTCCTGCTTCAGCCTCCCAAAGTGCTGGGATTACAGGTGTGAGCCACTGTGCTTAGCGCTAAACTTCCTCTGTCCTTTACGATAGTCTCTTTTCCTCTTTTCTTTTTATTATTTTCCTAATGATACTTAAGTACTCAAGCAAGTTTTGTTCAGAGCATTGAGTTAGGTATAATACATTTTAGCCAAAATATGCATGCTTATTTTGGAAGTATTACTCCCAAATGTATAGATAGTGTAATTTGTACACAGCCACAAATAAAATAAAAACAAGAATAAAGAAATCAAAATGAAACATTTTCCTTAGTATTCAATGCATTAAAAGCATTGAATAAGAATCTTTTTAACAGTATTATATATAGTAGCTAAAAGTAAGTACAATTAATGCACATGTCTCTTAACAACAGAATCGATAAATAGAATACTATGCAGTAATGAAAAAGAATAAACTATGGCTACCTGTAACTATATAGATATATCTTACAGACATAAAGTTAAGTGAGAGATTATATATTGCACTATTTCATTTACATCAGGTTCAAAAACATTCAAAAGGAATCTGTGGAATCAGAAGTCAGGACAGTGGTTAACTTTATGGGGGGATGGGTGATGCCTGGAAGGGGTATGGGGGTGGATTCTGGATGCTGCAGATGTTCTATATCTTGATCTGGGTACATAGGTGTGCTCATTTTGTAAAATTTAATCAAACTTTCCACTTAAGATCTGTGTATTTCACAATATGTATGTATGTTATACTTTAATGAAAACGTGAAAGAAAAAAACCTTCCTTTCTGACTACTTAGGAACTTGACCATATAAAAAACAGTATTTGCTTTACTAATACTGTTTTTACTATACAAGGCATTTGTTTCTCTGATTCATGCGATAATCATCAATAAACTGTGAAATCGTTGTCAAGATGAACTGCTAGTCAGATCTGTCAGTATTGGGAGCTATGGAAAACTGCTCATTATAATTATACAGGGTGCATAATTAATGGATCGTGTAAGGGAAGGTCCTGGCTCAGGGTTGGAGTATGTATTAGAATCCAAAATTACCTTAGTATGGAAATAGGACTTCAGAATGAAGTTTGTCATATTCTTAGTTGTAGTAGCAACTATTAATATAAATATAAATGTAAATAGCATTTTAATACAATAGAAATAAACCTAGGGCAGAATGGATCAGGTGAATATAGTTAAAAATACACTGCCTTTTAAAAAGGGGTAAGGCAAGTGATACAAAACTAACATCATATAAATAGTAACACTTTTATATAGGAGGTGATTCTTCCTTATATCAAGTTGAGTGGGGCTATTTTGGAGTGTCATGGGCAGGGCTGGTCCTAGACATGACTGTGCTATTAGAAACACTTGACTCAGTTGTCTTTCTTCTTTTCTTTTTCAGTACAGGATGGTATACTGTAAAAACATGAACTTTGGAGATAGACTAACTTCAGTTTAAATCTTGCCTCCATCTTAAGCTGGTGTTTGACTTTGGGCAAGTAACTTTTCTGACACTCAGATTTCTCGTGCTTAAAATGGGGATTCTACCTAACTGGGATATTTAATAAACATGTCACATCTATCTTTAAATCTCTGTATCAGTTAGGACTTAGTTTGTCTGCTGAAGAAAACTCAGAATAACTGTAAATGCACAAGAATTTATTCCACTGAAAAGAAGTCCAGAGATAGTCTAGCATTGGTATGTCTGCTCCCTGAAATCGCCAGCAATTTAGGCTCTATTTAAACTCTTTATTCTGCCATTTGCAGCATGTGAGTTGCATCCTCAAAGTGGATGCTGGAGCTCCAGCCATCTTCCTCATTCCAGGAAGCAGGAAGGAAGATGGGGCATAGTGCAAAAAAGGTTCAATTTCCAGCTGAGTTCTCTTTTTCAGTTGTCCTAGAAGTCCTGTACGATACTTCCACTTCTGTCTTATTGATGCTGGAACTTAGCTACATAACCTCACTTACCAGTAGAAGGAGGCTGGGAAATGTAGTTGTTTAGCTGGAATAAAATTGGGGTTTGGTTAATCAGGAAAAAGTGGAAAGTAAAGTTTGGGTGGCAGCTAGGGGTCTTGGCCACAGTGTTCTCAGCAGAACTCCCTCTTGTCTTGGTGAGTGGTACCCACTATCCACCAGATGGCTCAGTCTGAGGATCTGGTATTCATGCACCAATCTTTTCTTGTCCTTATTCCCCATATCCAAATTATCACCAATATCACAGTTCTAAAATACATCCTGAAATCTGAATCTTCTCTCTGTCTTCACTATTAAATCCACAATTCAAGTCACCATCACCTCTGGATTATTTTGGTTGCCTCCTGGCTGATCTCCGTGCTTCTCGCGTTGCCTCCCTACAGATCATTGCCTACGTAGCAAACAGAATGACTTTCTCAAAAAAGAAGTCTGATTGTACCATTTCCCTGCTAAAGCCCTCCAATAGTTTCTCACTGCAACAAAAATAAATGTCACCTTGGCCTATAAGGCCTGATATGGTTTGGCTCCTGCCTCTCTAAACCCATCTACCTCTCATCCTGGGTCTTCATGCTCCAACCACAGTGGCTGCCTTTCTGTCCCGTCACTGTACCAAGTATGCGCTGCCTCAGACATTTGCCCTGGAACAGTCTTCCTCATTTTTGTTTGGATAACTCCTTTTATATTAGTCAAGGTTTCCAAAGAAATAGAATCAACTTGTTTCTATATATATATGTGTGTATATATATATATATATATATGTAAAATTATTATTATTATGGGAGATTAGTTCACGTGACCATGGAGACCCACAATATGCTGTCTACAAGCTGGAGACCCAGGAAAGTTGGTGGTGTCATTCAGTCCCAGTCTGAGGCCTGAGAACCAGGGGAGTTGATGTTGTAAATCCTGGTGTGAAGGCAGGAGATGAGATGAGATGTCCAGCTCAAGCAGTGAGGCAGAAAAAAAAAAGACAAATTCTTCTTTCTTCTGCCTTTTGTTCTATTCAGGCCCTGAATGGATGGGATGATGCCCACCCACATCGATGAGGGGAACCTATTTTAGTTTGTCCACTAATTCAAATGCTAATCTCACCTGAAAACACCCTCAGAGATACACCCACAATGTTTAATCTGAGAACCTCAAGGTCCAGTCAAATTGACACATAAAATTAATGATCACACCTTCCACAGATTGGGTCTCAGCTCAAACACCCCTCCCTCAGTCAGGGCTTCTCTGACCTCCTTGGGTAAAGTAGTTCTTTCCAACTTCATGTCCAAGACATCCTCTGTCTCACTATCTACATTTGATTCAGCACTTGAAATGAGCTTCCACTGTGCTCCCTTAGCTAGGCAAAACATCTGGTCATGTGTTGAATTGACCATTGTGTGGATAAAGAAACACTCCTGCACCATCAGTGGAGAATGCTATGGCTAAAACCTCTTTGGAGGGCAATTGTACAGTATCTGTTAGAACTAAAAACTACAGCTTCATGAGGCAAAGGGACTATAGCTATAGTAGGAGTTCAGTAACTTGTTGAAAAAAATGGTGAGTTTGAGGATTAAATCACAAAGTACTGGACTCCAGTTCTTTTTTGCCTCCTTTTTTCCTCCATGTCTTTCATCTCATATTTAAAGTCTCCTCTGCTAAGATGTTAACACATAGCCTTTAAAGTAAAATTCGTCAAACTGGTGCATTCCAGTTCCTGGGGGCAAGGCCTCAGAATAAACCTAGTGTATTTTCCTGGATTGTCAATTTTATTTGAAGGTCTATGAGAAAAAAAATTTCTCTCAGAAAAAGCATGGGTATATTAAAAATGTGAGGGTCTTTTTGATATACCTTCTAGGTCCCTGAGGGAAAAAACTCAGTATCTTTGACATTAGGGGCAATTTGGGGGAAAAGTTTGAGAAGCACTACTTAAACATGCTAGCTCTTGGGTGGATATTTGCATTTTAATAGAGAATTTTCAATCCATCATGAAGTATTTACTGAGGAATTGTGCTTACTGGGTTTAGCTCAAGGCAGTAGGTGCTGCATCAATAAACAGTCTTCCTGAAATGTTAGTGATAAAGCAATGTCCACGAAGCCTTAAGTTTGGGTATTTTCTTCAGGGTTTGCAAAATGCTTTAGCATACATTATTTAATTGGATCATCATATCAACCAAGTTGAGTATAGGCATGCGAAGAATGAAACATTTCAAGCAGTGTTAAATTTAAAAATAACTGAAATGTAAGTGCTTAGATTCCTGAATCCTCAGGTCTCATCTCTAAAGGGAAATTTCTTGGGTATGTTTCCAGAAGTATTTTATTAAGCATATACCAGCTCTTAGGATGTGGAATCCATGTATTTTCTTTTTGTATGCAAATGAGGAGTATACTACAATATTATTCTGCTGTTTTTTTGGGGAGGGTGTTTTTTTCTTTTTAAAAAGTTTTAATAGATTTAGGAGGTTCAAGTAGAATTTAGATACATGTATGTATTGTATAGTGGTGAAGTCTGGGCTTTTAGTTTAGCCGTCACTGAATAGTGTACATTGTACTGCATAATTAATTTTTCATCCCTTACCCCCTCCCACCCTCCTCCTTTTTGAGTCTCCAATGTCCATTATACCACTCTGTCATTGCATAAAAAAGTGTAGTGTTTTACATTGGAGTCTAATATTTTATTGTATCAAGTATCCCAAATTTAATAACTTCTGATGGGTGGACATTTGGGTTGTCTTCAGTGTTTTGCTGTAATAGCTGATGCTCTTAGGAACATCCTTTACATGATGAACTTTTTGTCTCCCCACATATATAACAA
Source organism: Lemur catta (assembly GCF_020740605.2). Lineage (NCBI taxonomy): Eukaryota > Metazoa > Chordata > Mammalia > Primates > Lemuridae > Lemur > Lemur catta. The sequence continues at coordinate 33,619,722 of NC_059135.1, read as the reverse complement.
ATAAATTCCAAGGAGTAGAATTGCTGTGTCAAAGGCTGTATGTTTTTAGTTCTGCTAAATATTGTCAAATTGCTTTCCCAAAAGATGTTAACCAGTGCATTCTCCACTGATGATGTATGAGAGTAACTTTTCCCTACACCATGATCAAGTCAGCACATGAATAATTTTAATAGGTTTGTCAATAAGATAGGGACAAAAGAAGCTTATTTTTACTTAAAGTATTTTTTTTTTTTTTTGTTCTTTTGAGAGATAGAGTCTCACTCTATCATTCTATCACAATCTAGCCAGGCTGGATTGCAATGGTGTGATCATAGCTCACTGCAGCCTTAAACTCCTGGGCTCAAGTGATCTTCCTGACTCTGCCTCATGAGTAGCTAATAATACAGGTGTGTGCCACCATGCTGGGCTAATTTTTAAAATTTTTTTGTAGAGATGGGGTCTTGCTATGTTGCCCAGGCTGATCTTAAACTCCTGGCCTCAAGCAATTCTCTTGGCCTCTGAAAGTGCTGGGATCATAGGTGTGAGCCACTGTACCAGCCTACTAGAAGTTTTTGAATTGACTGGTATTGAGCATTTCCCCCCAAGTGTTTCTAGGGTATTTGCATTGAATTTTTTAAAACTCTGGTTATATTTATTGCCTGGCTTTTCATAGAGTTATTGGTCTTTTTCTTTTTTAATTTTTAAGAACTCATCATGTATTAAAGATAGAAAATTAAGCCTTTTCTGCTGTATGGGTTTCAAATATTTGTTCCCAGTTGTTTATGGTGTTTATGAGCAACCATCTATATTCAATTAGGTAGAAATTAGATTAATTAGAAAGTGTGCTTAATTAGGAACAGTGAGGATTTAAGAACTGGCAGAATGGCATGAGAGAGAGCAAGATTTTGGAGAAAAAGGTCAGATGTTGAGTCATGGATCTGGTACTTTCTAGCTTTGTGACCTTGGACAATCACTTAATGTCAGGGAATCTCAGTTTCCTCAACTACAGAGTGGAGATTATTACAATACTTCCTCATAGAGTCATGAAGATTTAGTGACATCATGTACTTGAAAGTGCTCTATAAATAGTACTAAGTGAATATTAGTTTTTAGTATTGATTTGATAATTGAGCTATCTTGCACATTGTAATATAATACTTTGAGAAATTGGAATTTATGTCTTCAGTTAGTTTTTCAGAAGACAAAATTAATTATCATATCTCAGATATTTTTCTGCTTTTAGCATATTTCATGATTTCTGCTGATTCCATAATTAGGGAAGACTAATTTCTTTCTAATCGTGGGACTAGGAAAAAAAGATATGGTTTAATACTGCTAATGAGTAATAAAGGCTGATACTAAAATGGAAAAGTAAAATAATTATGTTAAAATGCTAAGACTATATCTTATTTCCTTTTTCAAAATTTCAGTGGAAAAAATTTGTTAAAATGCAGTTTTATTTGCAGTTTTTGTAGACTATAAAGATAGGATGTTTTCAGTTTTATATATCTGTAGAGAGAATGTGTAGAATTAGAGCTTTAAAATTTTTGATCTGGAAAGAACCTAGACATCATCTAGCCCAAGGCCTGTTTTTACAGATGAGGAAGTGAGAAATTCTGAGAAGCAAAGCAACTAGCTTGAGTCATGTGGGCACTGCCGAACAAAAGGGAAGAACTCTTCTGTCTCCTGTCTCCCAGCTTCCCTCTCACCATCCTATGACATTTTGGACGCATAGGTTGCATGTCTACATATTTGGGGTTTATGACAATAGCTGTACTCCTAAACTTGTCAAATAAGCAGCCATGTTTCTTGAACCTAGGGGGTAATAAGTTGCACTCAAATTTTGCTTTTTTGGAGAGATGATTCTGAGCTGGATTAAAAAAAAAACAGGCTTTAAAAACTCTTCCTATACTTCATTTTATGCTGAGTTTTAATATTCTAGTAAGCATTTTAAGTCTTTTTTCCCCCCTATTTACTTCAGGTTTTTACGTAGTAAGGACATTTTAGGAGAATCTAAGTGGGAAATATGTTCAAGTTATTATGCCATAACAATACATGTTTTTCTGTTGATTTTCAAGTTTAATATATACTTAACGCATTCAGAATTGATCCAAACTGTAATAACATTTTAGCATGACTAAATTGTTTCTATTTTTTTTCTCCTTGCAAATGTTAGTTTTATTTTTGTTTTAGGTTGAATGTTGAAATTAAAGAAGTAAATACTAGATTAACTGGAATGTTTTTCCTATTGATTTCAATTTTAATTAATTTTAGTTATTTTTCTTCAAACTCTCTTGAGTTCATGCAAAATATTAATTGAAATGAAATTTGCTTACAAGTTTCCTTATATTAAAAGAGAAAAAGCTGGAGGTCATTCCTCCATCTCCCCACCCACCCTTCTCATAGCAGAAGGATTGCCCCAGTTTGCTGATAGTAACTGAAAACCGTTGACATCAGCTAGCAATGCAATTTTGCTATCATGCTAGATAGAGTAATACACAGTAAACATGGTAAAACAAATTCATCTTGGACAGTGAACATTTTGAAAAGTGAGAGACGAGACAAAAGGGGAGGCAAGATAAGGTTGGAAGCTGATTGTCAGAAATGAAAAGATTGACAACAGATAGTTTCTTGATGCTGAGACAAATTGATACTGTCAAAATTGAGCTATATCATTTCCACTGAAAGCCACAGTTTCTGTTAGAAAAGTGCTGTGAAATAAGATATTAAAGGCTATTTAAATATTTTTCTGAACCCCAGATAATAGGAGGAACAGTTGTGAGAGCCAGTTGCTAAGGACTACCCATTTCCTACTTTCTCCTTCCTCTTAGCAACAACACTGCCAACCTTTGGATCATTGCCAACCTTCAGAAATCCCTGTCCTTGGAAGCAGAATAAGTGAAGCCAGCATTTATTCCCTAAGCATTTAAAATGAGAAAAGCTTTAAAATGAAAAAAGTTATACATGCTTATTGTAAAAAATTCAGATAATAGATGTAAAGAAGAGAATAAATGTTATTCATAATCCTATCACCCAGAGATAGCCACTGTTAACAGTTTGGTGTACATTCTTTAAAAGCATCATTTTATACTTAAGTTGCAATTTTGCTTTTTTTGCTATATACATATCCTGAGTATCCTTCAAATCAATAAATAGTCAATGTTATCATTTTTTCATGAATGCATAGCATTCCACTGGATGGTTGTACTGTAATTAATTTAGGTAGTTTCCAAATGATGGAGTTTTAGGTTGCTTCAATTTCTTTTTCCTTATATAAACCATGCTGCAATTGTCAAGGATGTGCTAGATGTTCAGGACAGAAAGATAAGAAGTACATGTCTCCTGCATTTAGGGACTCAAAGAGGAAACAGGCATGGAAATGTGTAACTGCAGTACTGTGTGAGGTGGACAACAACAGAGCTACATATAGAGGCCAGTGTTGGACTGGGATGGGGTGACCCCTTCTGCTTGGGTGTGCTGTGAGAAACTATGACAGACTTAGTCCTAAAGCATGAGAAATTGCTTTACAAAATCACCTGGGAGAGCTGGTTAAGATTGCTCTTTCCCACTTATATTCCCTACAGAGCATGATTCAAAAGGTCAAGGGTGGGGCCCCACCCTTGCATGTGGCCTGCTCTGTACACTTTGAAAAATAAGACATAGGGCACATGAAGGGACCAGAGTGGAACACTGAATTGAAAAGGGGGTTGCTGCCAGATGGTGGAGGACCTTGATTATTGAACTCAGGGCTTTAGACTTTATTTGGTAGGTGATGGGAACTCACTGGAGGTTTTGAATGTCATTCCTTATTAGAACTGGGTTTTAGGTGAGCTAATCTGACAGGCAGAATATTATGGAAATGTTTTCTCAGCTTCTTGTGCAGAGGTAATCAACTCTTCTTGGTTTGCTGGTTATTTTTATCAACAATAAATCAGAACTAAGTGCCTATGGGACAGGGAACAGTGCTTCTTAAATTTGAATGTGCTTATGGATCACCTGGAATCTTGTGAAATGTAGATTCCTATTTCTATTTAGTAGGTCAGGGGTAGGGTCTGAGGTTCTGCTTTTCTAACAAGTTCCTGGGTGATATCAGTGGTCCAGATCTGTGCACTACTCCATCATAGAAGATGTGCCAAGAGAGGGTTTTCGATCAAGTGGAAATTTCTACTTTATTCTTTACATGTGAGTGTGCCTATGATCTTAGGACTTTAGTAAGCTCACTTTGCAATCTGTTATGATAATATCCCCAACAAAGTTATATTTTAGTTGACCCTTTTCTTTGTACAAATAACATCCTGTTTACTCATGATTTACTATGTGAAAGCTTCCATGCAGAACCAACCAATATGTATGTAACTCAGAGCCAACTTTCTAGTTAAGTCTTAAGCCTTTTCAAAGAACTGAAAAGCGCGATTGAGTAGGAGGAACTTTCATAGAATAAGAGGTTTGAAGTTGGTTAACTGTACTGAGTCACAAAGCTACTCTGCTTATTTCTTGGTATAGTTGTTTCTTAATCAAATTTCTTGATCAAATACAACCAACAGATGAATTAAAAAGTAGAATTTAGAATAACTTTATAGTACCTTTTTTTGTTTGCCTTATCCTTTCTGTCATTGGATTTGAAATCCATTTGGTCCAAAATAGATACTGTATGTTGGCTAGAGAGCATAAATATCCTTTAGGGAAGAACAATTAAAAAACCCATAAAGTAGTATCTTGTCCAGTGTTCTTCAGTAAACTCAGTGCCATAGTATATTTGCTGTAGGATTTGGGAGTGAGATAGGTGGCAACGAAGTGTGCACAGGGAACATAATGTATGCAAGGAGTATGCACCTTTTACATTCATATAACACTGCAGGGTTTATTCTGAGTTGGGTCCTTCATCTGACCCTCATAACAATCATGTGAGATAAGCAAAGCAGGCATTATTATCCCCCCTATTTTACAACTGTGAAAGACTGAGACTCAGAGAGGTGAAATGATTTGGTTAAGGTCAAAAGCCAGTCATCGTCAATGCCTGTTCTAGAGTCCAGTGTACTTTTCATCTCAGCATGCGAAATTCAAACTCAAAGTAAGTTAGGTGCTTAAATGCTCTTAAATTAGCTGGGCTTTGCAAGGTTACTTACCTCAGCCTTTCTATGTATCTGTTAGACAAATAACATCAAACAACAGAAAGCTTGACTTAAAGTGGTTTAAACAAAGGGGTTTAATGTTTTTTTTTATAACTGGAAGCTGGAGTCAGGCAGTTGCTGGTGCTGGTTCTGCTGCTCAATGACCCAGGCTCTTTCTGATTTTTTGCTCTGCTGTTCTTGCGGGCATTGACTTTCTTTCTCAGGTTTGCCTCCTCATAGTTGCAAGATGTCTGCTCTAGCTCTGGCAGAAAGGTGATGGAATGTGTGTGCAGTGAGGAGGGTGGGTGCCAGTCCCATTTGTCCCTTTTTATGAGGAAAACAAAAAGCTGCCCAGAAATTCCACCAGCTGACTTCTATGTAAGTCATATTGGCCAGAGAGTTGTTACATGTCCCGTTGTCCATCCCTTGTCGCGCCCTCCCCAGTCCCCCAATGAAAAGTCAGGGAAAGTGAATATTTGACTGTGTCAGCCTTAAAAGTAGAGGTAGGCAAGGGAGAAAGAAAGGTGGTTGGCAATGGTGTTGAGTGAGCCAGCCTGCAGTGCCTGTGACAGTCTACTGCAATTCTCTTTGGAGCAAACAGCATTAGATAAACATTGAGTGAACATCCCAGTGGTTTCCTGCCACTGTATGAATTTCGTGATTATTGCTTATGAGTGCTAGACAGATTTTTTCTGATTATTTCCTGAGAAAGTCAAATTTAAATAATTCCCATTTCATTTATTTTGATGTAATTACATGGGGGAGGGGAGGGGGTTGGGTTTTTTGCTTGATAGTTCTTTGCCAGCATATCTATTCCATGAGATTATTTGTGCAATAGTTACACATCTACTTTGTCATCCTTTGTAAATGTTTTGTGTAGGCTTGTAACTTAGTAAAGAACAAGAATTAAAATGTGGCTGCTTGTCTTTAAGAATTGTGTAGGATTCGCAGGACTTGGATCGTGTGAGTGTTTGCCTAGAGCTGAGTGTTTTTATGAAGAAACACAGGCCTACTCATGAGGCTACTTTAAGCTGTAGCAAAGCAATGTTGCATATTATGTTTCCCAGGTAAGCAGAGGAGGAAGAGAAGTGTTGGAGTCAGATGGTCTTGTGCTATAATCCTCAGTCATCTCCTGAACCGTGGTCCCTCGTTTTTCAAAGGAGGTTAAGGGATTCATGGCATGGCCTGTGACTGGCAGCACCACAGAGCTGGTTTTAAAAAGATGTTCACCTCATTTTAGCTCCCCTTTCTCTTTATAGCTCCTTGCCTCCCCTATAACACCCTGGCTTGTTGAACTTGGAAGCTGTTTATCTATTTCCCTCGATAAAAAGGTTTAGTTTTTGTTTCTTATAGAAAGGGGAAGTAATTTAGAAAATTTGGCTGAGTGGACTTCCCTTCTGATTACATACACAGCAATTCTGTCTAATGAGAGAAATGCAAGTAGTGGATAAAATTCTCATAAGTTATCACTTTGGAGAGAAGATACTGTCTATCCAGGGTGAAAGTGCTACCTCCAAATGAAATCCATTGCCATCTACTCCACCCTCCTTCATCTCCATTCCCCCCACAGTATGTTGTCTTGAGTAAGAGAAAGTGAAAAGTGCCATTCTAGGGCTAGTTTGAAAGGAAAATAGGAATTAGGATTTGTGCATCTACTGCAAGACTGTAGGTAAATCAAAGATCAATCATTTTAATTTTTCTTTTTGTTGTATATTTTCACACATTTTTTGTGTATAGAAATTCATGTAATTCTTAAAGAAGAAAACTACTTTCTGATTCAGTTGGTTTTGTGATATTTATAGTGCAGGTTATAAACTATAACTAAATGCTACCATCCCTTTGATTTGCTAGTTCCAATGAGGAATTCAGAAAATTTCATTATATGTATGTACTTTAAACAGTGTACTTTGGAAACACTTTTTTTTGCACAAATTTGGTAAACAACCAAGAAGCACTTCAGTGATAAGTTGGATCTCATTATACAAGGCCCATTTGTGTTTAGTAGAAGCGACATGTGGAACTTCTCAGTTTTGTGTCTACAGCGATCATGAGAACCAAAATTAACATGTGAAATATGGGCCCTCAGTGAGAAGACTTGAGGGAGAATGAAACACATCAGTGAAGCTGTAAGGCTTTGTGGTTTTGAGGTTTATCAGAACTATACCCTGCAATTCCTATTGAACTGATCATTTTTTGGTGATACTGTCACATACAATGATGTATCTTTTGGTAATTGCGATCCTCATTCAAGATTACATATAATCCTTTGTTTTACAGGCCGAAATGCATTTTTGGAATGCCTAGCTGAGATTATAAATCTGAGTAACGGAAGAAAACAATGTCTTAACAAAATTGGACCTACAACTTTCACCTAGTTGTCCCAGGCTTTCACTGAATTAAGTGAGGCAGATTATAAACTGTACAGTATTTAGTGGAGGCAATTGTAGTCTACTCATACTCTGAATTTTAAATTGTTGCCACTGGTGTACAAATTTATACCAAAATTGCATGTTAGTTCAAGTGTAATGGATACTTAGTTTAAAAACTCTTAAACAGCTTTAAAAAAACTCATTGTGGGACATGTCAGACATATGCATAAATAAGTGGAGAAGTATGTATGTGTGTGCACATATGTGTGTGTGTGTGTGTGTGTGTGTGTATGTATATAAAAGACTCAGGGAAAACCCCATGCACCCATCTCCCAGTTTCAACAATTCACAGCTTATGGTTTTACCTTGATTCATCTGCTCCTCCTTCCACTCCCTGCTTTCCCCATCCAGATAACTTTTGAAGCCTATCATATAATTTTACCCATAAATATTTCAGTATATGACTCTAAACGATAAAGACAATTCCCCAATACTTAAGAGTTTGAAATGGCTTTTTTTCTGTGGTAGATGTGTAAAATGTGAGAAAGTTGCTTAACATCAGGCATAATAAGTTGCAGATCCACATGGTTTTCACACATCTGTCTGTGTTCAAGCTCATTTTCTACAAACGGCCACTTTTGCTGCTTAAAGTTTGGCAGTCTTTGTTTACATGTAATTTAAAATGCTAAAACAGCTTCATGTTTGTTTTCCTTTCATAAGTGACTTTTTTTCTGGACAGAAATTGGTGTGTCCACAGAGTATTTGATCTGTGTTTTACATGGAAACATTACCTCTAAGAATGAGTCCACATGACCTCTGATGATTCGCCAACTGTTCTTTTCTGTCTTAAAACCATCCTCTGTATTTTAGAGAAGATGGAAAGAAGATAAAAACCCATAAATTAAAGATTTGGGGTTTAAGACAGACATGCCATTTTCATTGGAAAAGTATGTATTACTTTTAGTATTTTCTGCTTAAGGTACAAAATATAGTTGAATATTTTTGTAATACTTTTGGGGACAGGATTATAACCCTCCTTTTTTTTTTTTTTGGTTAACCCTGTTATGTGTAGTATCTACTTGTGCTGGATTAGAGGATTTGATTTGACCTGGATGGATTTGCAGATTAGTGTGTAAGGACATACATTATAATGAATTTTTATTTTTGTGGAAGAGAAGGGAGGCAATTGAGAGTGTGTGTGGTTTCTGGGCTTTGAGTATCTGCTCCACATAGTCTTGGCTAAGTCATATAACTTCTTAAAGCCTCAGTTTCTTGCTATATATATAGTATCAGGATAGTAAGAATACCTAATTTTTTTTTGCTATGGATTAAATGAGATTTAAAAACAAAAATTATCATTAATTTTGGCTTAAATTCGATAAGATATTTGTTACTGAACATTTTTTAATGTTGTAGTTACTTGTTTAGTAACTCAAAACATAAGGATTGTTGGTTTCTGGATGTCAGATGAGTATGCATTAAAAGATTATAAATTTAAAAGTATTAAGGGGCAAATTTGTTATTCTGAGGTCTGGGAGCTACTAAGCACTTTATATGAGAAGTTCTGTATATGTCAGAGCTGCGATCTCTTCAGCTCTAGTACTGCATATCTGATGTTGCCTCAAGAAGCATGTGATGGGGGCTGAAGCTGATCTTTACCATCTCAGAAGTGGCCCTAGTCTACCTTAAATCCCATTTAGATTCATGACTGTGAGTTCATTTAAGAAGGTCTTAAATATGTTCATATTTTCAGTTTGTGCCATGTGTCACAATGAGTTCAACAGGTTCATCATCTCTGTGTAGAGCAGCCAGACATTTTGGCTAAAAGGCTTCTGTCCACTTTGAGAAGGTCCAGCTTAGTTGTAGTGTTCTGGCATTTGTTTCCTTGAGGACTGGGTCTTGCTGGCTCCTTCTGGTCCACTGGGCTTGACATCCTGATCTGAACACCAAGGCTGTGGTTAGGTCGAATTTCAGGTCTTGCCTGGCTCTGTGAGTTCTTCTAGTCTTAGCTAAGCCATGGGTTAGGTTACCAGGCCCAAGGGCCTTGATAGATCATAGAACAGTGGAACACACTGAACCGGGGAAGCAAGTATGAAAATGGAAATTGGAGAGACACCTACCTGCTTCATGGAGTTGCCAGATCCCATTCTTGGGTTCTGTGAACTTACAGCTTGTCATTCTCTAAGTGTACTTTGTTTTATTTTTATCAGGTTGGCATTTCACACCCCGGAGATGCTTAATGTGTCATTTGCAAAATTTGAAACATCAGATTACTCAGTCTCTTCTAGTCCTTTTATAAAATGTACAGCGAGGCTGATCTTGGCATCACTCCCAAGAGAATCCTCTTGTTTTGCCCTTCTGAGAAGTACCTGTTCATCTCTAACTTTGTGCTTTGTTTCTGAGTTTCATGTTCCTGATAGAATATTTCTTATAATACTTATAATGTGTTAAAATAAGATTATGTGTATGTATTTTGTGTGTGTGCATGTGCATTTCCTTGTTCCTTGGCTCAAACACCCTGTGTTCAAATCTCAGCTTTGATGCTTACAAATTGGTCATATTCACTTTTCTCAGCCTGAATTTCCTCAACTGTAACATGAGGATAACAATAGTACTTACTTCATCAAGTTGCTGTATGCACTTCATATTGTACTGTAGAGCATTCAGCACAGTACCTGCTATCCTACGTGTCACAAAATATTACTAGTTTTCTTATAGTCATCATCATACCAACATATCCTCTCTTTGACCAAAATAACAGCATGTTTCTGCCTCATTTTTGTCATATTCCTATTTGATCTTCAGTATTTATTGAGTGTCTAGTAGACAGCTCAAGTACTATTTTCTATACACTGGGGATAGAGTGTTAAGCAAAACAGAACCTTTGCTCTCATGGAATGTACATTCCAGTGGAGGAGAAAGACAGTACTTACGTAAGCATAACGATAGTAGTGGTAAGTATGATGAGGAATTTTTAGACACATATATAGTAATTTATATACATTTAGGTTGTCATTTCATTTACTTAGACTAAGGCTAAGAATAAGAACCAGACTTGGGAGGAACTGAATTGCTTTACGGAAAGTCATTTTCATATCTATGTTGCTTTAGAGCCAGGAAATGGTTTTGTCTATCTGCATACCTACAGGTACTCAGCAATAATTATTAATATTTCAAGGGAATAGTGTAGTTTAGATTATTTTATGTTTCATATAACAATTTCTATTGGGAAAGTAATTTTAAAAATAGTAGAATGTTTATGAACCTTAATTAAATGAAATCTTCAGCTGGTATAATTTGCTGGGCTAAAAGCTTCCTAATTATCTATTGCTATTCCTTGACCAGACCAAGCAAGCTTCTGCCTCAGGCCTTGGAACATGAATTCTTTCTACCAGGAATGTTCTTCTTGTAGGTGATTGTAAGGTTTTCTCCCCCACTTCACCCTTCACCACTCTACCCAAAATAGTACTTTCCCCTTAGCACTTTCTAGTCCCATATGCTGCTTCACTTTTCTTTGTATTATAGCACTCAATGCTTCCTGACATACATGTGTTTATTATTTGTCTGCTCCACTAAAATGTAAGATTCTTGAGAACAGGAATTTATGTTTTGATCACTGTATTATTACCGTCACTTGGAATAGTGACTGTCATATATGGTCACTAAATATTCACTAAATGAATAAATTAATCCAAAAGAGTTTATCAACTTTACAGAGGAAATACGTTAGAATGTATTAAGTAGGATAGATTAAATTCTAATAGAAGTTAAGCTTTTACTAATCAGAATCTGGGATCAGCTTATGAGGAGATTTTTTAACCTATTTTACTCATTATTACTCAGTACAGGTTAAGTGCTTATTATGTGTAAGACATTACAAGACATACAAAGTTGAGTAAGAAATAAGAGTTTATAATCTAGCAGAAAGGATATCATCTCTATGATACAGGTTAGTCCTGTAATAAATGGATAAAATAAAAGCTGGTGAGATGCACAAGATAAAGATATCACTCCTAGTAAAGATTCAGAAAAAGTAGGAGGCAGTAAGTGACATTTCTATTGGATCTTGAATAAGATTTTTCTGATGAAGTGGGATGACAATCCAGCATGAGCAGAGGCATGGAGGTAGAAACTTATGGGTCATGTTCAGGCAACAGCAAAGTTCCAGAAGAGGCAGAAGGGGATGAAGTCAAGAGCCAGGGTGGAAAACTACCTTAAGAAGAAAGAATACTTCCAATGAACAGAGAGAAACAAAGACCCAGAGGATAAAGATTCAGAGCAATTTGAGGTGGAGAGGTAGAGGAGATTCTTTGATAGCTTCAACCTCATTAGATTAGGGGGCAAGGTCATCTGTTGAAAGAAGGGGGATAAAAATTACCTTCAGATCACTTATTCCAAGAACTTTACTTCAGAGCTATATGTCTTGAGAGGTTAAGAGCCTTTCCAAGGAGACAGTTTGATATAGGAAACTAGAACCCAGGTCTTCTGATTTTGACTCCAAGTGTTTCTTACCAAAAGTAAAAATCCCCCAAAGACCTATATACCAAAATAATTTTCCAAGTTAAGCATTTCTCATCAAATAAGTAACTTTGATCTATGCATATGATAATACAGGCTGTAAAAGAAATCAGATGAACCCTTGTAAACATCTCTTTTTAGAGGGAAAAAAGATTTATTGCTTTCAATGGAAAGAGCACAACAGAAGTACTATGTGTCAAACAAGGACAGTGTCTTGACCGTGGCTCAAGAGACTGTTGAGGCACTGAGTGGCCCTCTTTTCTTTATACCACACTGTTCTTTTGGGCTGGGTACCCAACTACCCTGGTACAGCCAAGGAAGGGAACTCTGGGTCTGCTGCTCTTGTGAATCTATAGACCCTGAATGGATAGTTCCAACCAATGTCTTAGTTTTGGTTTAATTTCATGGGTTTTGCAGAACTGGAAGTTAGACACTCAAAATGGCTCTGGTCATTCATGCCACTTGGCCATCCAAGGATGGAGTGATAACATCAGTAATTGTTGGACTTTAAGCAGCATAGTAAGTTTGGGGTTGGCAGTTGTCAGTCTCAAGTGTAAATGCAGTGTTGCATCCTTGGCATCACATGAGGGCATCGAGGAGAGCAAGGAGTTAAGGTTTTGCAGGAACAAATTTGAGGAGACAATATTTCCCTGTTCTTTATCTATGGAAAAGGCAACACCCTAGTAGTTTGTAGGCTGAAGGATTGTTTTCATAGTTATCAAAGTGAACATACAGAATGAAGAGCAGGATGGGCTTACCATCTTGGCATTTAAAAATGGCAAATGCCAAACTTTTCCATGTGCACGCACGTGTGTGCTAAGAGATTGAAACTCTCCTTGAGATAACTCCTTGGGCAGCATATGGGGAGTCCTGGGAATGAACCTCTCTGATTCTAGGTGAGCTGAGACCCTTCACAAGAGAGGATGTTTTAGGTTTCAGAGATTTCTCAGCCAGGTTTTCAGTTATGAGCATCCAGGGCAGGAAATTGCTGATTCTGCACTCGTGTTACTATTGATACACTGCTGTCTAAAATCTGTTGACACAGTTCATGAGATTTTACATATAGGCTGTGAGGCAGTTAACCTAAACAAAACATTTATGGGATGTATCAAAAAATAAAACTGCCAAAAAGAAATTTTGGTCCATCAGTGGGCCAGTAGGTGTTGCCATGTTTTGGTACTATCATTTTCCCCCTTAATATCAGTCTTTGTTATCTAGGAGAAACCATCGTTCCCTAGCCCAGGGTTGGGAGACTTTTCTTAAAGGATCAGAGTGTAAATATTTTAGGATTTTCAGGCTATATGGTCTTTATTGAAACTATTTACCACTAGCTATTGTTGTGGCACAAAAACAGCCACCAATAATATGCAAATGAATGGACTTGCTTATGTTCCAGTAAAGCTTTATTTATAAAAGGCAGGCAGTGAGCCACAGTTTGCAGACCCCTGCTCTAGTCCAATGCCTATATTTTACTAAATCTCAGAGAGGTGTCTCGCTAAAGGTTACACAGTGGCAGGCTTGGGATAAAAATGTAGATATCTTCCTTTTTTTACTCCATTTAAGAATAATCTTTTAAAATGGTTTTAATTACTAAATAATTATAAAAATATTCATTAGATATGTGGAAGGTATAAAGAATAACAATAAAACAAACATCTATGTAACCACCATGCAGTCAGTCTAGGAAACAGAACATTACCATTTCCTTTGATGTTCTGCACGTGCCCCACCCCAGGCCCTTCCCTTTCTCTCTCCCACCCCAGAGATATCCCCTTACCTGAATTTTGGGTTGTTTATTCCCTTGTGTGAAGAATCATGGTTTCACCTCATGTACTTGTATTCTTTTTATAGGTTTAAAAAGTTATTCTCTTAGATGGTTTTATTTCATTTCCCTAGTATTAGAAAATTTAGGAAAAAAGGTCAAATTAGGCTTAGTGAATAGTTGAAGATTTCGTTTTTGGTTTCTTCTTGGCAATATGCTGAGAAGGTCTGAGAAGCCAGAGTTAGAGCGTCTACAGTGTCTGACTTTAATTCATTTCATGGCCTATTCTTGGGTTTCTTGTGCCATTGCAGAGGTCGTCTTGGCTGACAGACAAGTGTAGGAGTTTAGTGGCTTTCTACTCCCACCCTTCTTCCTGAGGAAATTGCTGTGGTAAATCAGGGCTATTTCTAGGAATGGCAAGGTATATTGGTCTGACAGTGATTTTATCTTTTAACTAAATACTTACGATAATACCATAACTCTTCCAAGTTACATTAATTAGAGAAATTTTTTTTTAAAGAAAAGTTTTGTTTGTGGCATATAATATACAAAAAAGGTCAATCTCAAGGATAATATTTGGTCAATAAGCAAAAGCATTGTTCTAATATTTGTGAATATTATATATGTGAGTATTGGATATTAGAATGTGATTTAGCCTGGAGTGGTGGCAAGCACCTGGGCCCCAGTGACTCAGGAGGCTAAGGGGTGGGAGGTGGCTTGAGCCCAGGAGTTTGAGACCAACCTGGGCGACGTAGTGAGACACTGTCTCTAAAAACAGAACAAAACAAAAAAGCTCTCAGATTCTTATTAAGGAGAAAGTTGGTGCATTAAACTCGGATTCTGAGGATGACATTATTTCCTGATAAATTGATATGTTTTGTTTTGTTTGTTTTTAAAAAAGCCTTGAGTATCCTGTCCACATCCCTTTGACTCCACCATTTCGGTAAACTCCAAGATTTCCAAAAAAAGAAAGTGATTTAGATAGGCACATTTCCTTGCTTTTTAGGTACCCAAAACTTTTTTAGAATCTAATTTTTCAGGGATGCCTTTGATGGCTCTTAGAAAATATTTTGCCATCTACTTATACAAATGCTTCATTTTCTTCCCCTTACATCTGTACATAATTTATCAAATTCACTATAGGTTGCTCCTCATGGATAGTGAAAAGTTTGAACTTGACCCATCCAAATGCCTTCACTGAGTTTCCTCTGTGAAGTGAGTGGTTGGTAGGTTATCTCTGACCACAGCCTGAGAAGAAAAGAGTTGAGGTTTTGCCATGAGAGGTTGGCATCATATTCCAATATCTTTCTCAGTTATCTCAACATATTTTTCAAATTTCCATCACAACTGTAACTGCCCTAGTCCATCATTTTATATTTTCATTACTTCAATTCAGTACCTTCCCGTCTAGCCTGCTTTCCTCTTTTTCAATGGTTCTCAATTCATTGAAATCGCCTGAGAGCTTTAAAAAATACTAATGTCTCGTCTATCCCACAGAGATTTTTATTTAATTGGTCTGGGGTACAGCTTGGGCATATTACAATCATATTACAGTTTTAAAAGCTCTCCGGATGATTCTACTGAACAGCTAAGGTTGAGAGCCACTGCTCTAGTACCAGAGGGTCATCTGCTTTAACCTATCACCCTCATGTAAGGGAATACCTTTGAGCAGAAGAATGGATAGTACTTGGAGACTGATCATGTATTTGGCATGAGAAGGAGGCATGTGTATAGGGTGTTGCCTAGGTTTTGGGGCTTGTGCAATGGATGGATGAAGGTGCTATTTACTTATGCAGCAAAAACAGACACTTTGCTTAAGAGTGAAAAATAATGATTCAGTTTTGGATATGAGAATTTGCAGAACCCATGGGACATCCATTTGGAGATAAGAAGTATTAGGAAATATTAGAGGAGACCAAAACTCAAATAGGGATTTATTCTCTGTTGCTAAAAGTATTAAAAAAAATCCCTGCTGGGTGCTTATCAACTTTTGCTTAAATATTTCCAGCAAAAGAGAATGAATCACCCATTCTGTCTTTGGACAGCTAAAATATTAATAGTTCAGAGGTTCTTCCTCTGCTTTGCTCCTAACCTCTGTCCAGTGATCTTTTTTCTGTCATTGGAGTTATTTACAAGTCCACTTTCTTTTCCCCACAATGGCCTTCAAGCCTCAGAAGAAATTTATTCTCAGTTGTTCTCGTCCTTGGGACCAAAGTCACCAGTTCCTCATTTAATATGCTTGCAATAGCCATACTTGCTAACATATCTTCTTACCAAATCAGCTAAACATAAATGTTAATTATTAACAAATACCTTAGACCTGATTATTTAAGGGAATAAGCATTTCCTAATCATATCTTTACTTAATGACATTAAATATCCTGACTTAAAAAAAGAAACCTCTCTATGTATTTGCACTCTAGAAGAGGTAATAGTCTTCTCTGAAATAATGTTTTTCTTTCTTTATAAACCCTTCTATATTTTAAAAAATAATTAGATTTGAAAATAGAAAAAATTACATAAAAATACACTACATCTCATTGAATAAAATATCCTTATAAACATTTTAAGAATTATCTCATTACGGACAAATACTTGACTTCTTTATTTCTAGAGTGAAGATAATGGTCATTTAAAAGTCATGGATAATAACTCAAAACAAAGACCACACATGAGACTTTTGCTATTCCTTGTGCAGAAGATTTAATCTTTAAGGACAAATGTGGCATTCAGTTTCTCATTACTTCCATTCCAGAAGGTATGTGCACATTTGGATTACCAAGCTCCCTTTTATTCCCTCGGAAACCGTTTTGAGCTCGGAATTCATTGTTTAGATCATGATTCATACATCAGAGAAGAATTGGAGAGTCTCCTTTAGGTACTTGGCAGAGCTAGGACATATTTCCAGATATAGCTGGAGAAACCTTTGTCGCCCATTCTGGCTTGAGAGGATGTTATTAAAAGTTCATTCCTGAGTTCTTTTTTTTGCCAAGGAGCAGCAGTGGGCACTAACAGTTCGTGCCTGGAGGCACTAAGGCTTGCTCCCACATAGGGGACTGGCCGTGTGTACTGAGAACCGTCCCATCCCTAGGTGTCCTCGGTCGCTCCCTTTATAGCCCTTGTGCGCACATGTGTGGGTGGCAGTTGTTGATTCTTTCCTGGCCCACTTCCTACTCCTGGCTCTGGGAAGCCCCATGGGCAGCCTTTGCAGAGATGAGTCAAGGCAGTGTCTAATCTCCTGAGTCATGGCCAGAGGCTCCTCAGTTACTCTCTGAGGATGGGATCTGTTTACCTCAGAGTTCCCTCTCTGAGGGTATTCGGAATTTTGGATGGTGGCCTGGAATTTAGAGGAGTGGAGTTCTCTAGGGAAAAGTTGTGCTGGTAGCAGCCAGCTTATAAAGTTTATACTGTCCGCCCTTCGATAAGGGTCCTATGATGTAGTAAATGTTCTTTGGGAAAACGAAAAGTCCGATAGACCCTCAATTCTGGCTTTGCACGTACTGTGACCCTCCAGGCATCAGTCCAGGGGAATAGGAAAGGATCTCTCTTTGTACCTTTCCTTCCGTCTCCACCTGTTGCAGTTCTACCTGGTTTTCAAGCTCATCTTCAAGTGAGAAGGCCACAGACTTATGTTTGAATCTTGGACCTCAAAGTGTGGAGCCTTGTTCAAATCAATTTGCTTCTTTGGACTTGTTTTCCTCATCCATAAAATGGGGTTAACGATGCCTATTGCACAGGGTTTTAGGTGGGGATTAAATAAGATTAGATGAGTTAATCCATATAATCCACTTTAGTAGATCTTCTCAGGAAAGCAAGTGTTTTTAGTTAGAAGAGCATGGACTTTGGACCCATTCACATTTAGGTTCACTCTGGATCTGTTCTTCTCTGGCTGGCATGATTGCTGACTTAAGACACCCACGCATTTATGTTCTGTAATCCTTGGCTTCATCTTCTCTAAAACTGTACCATCCTCAGAGGATTATTTTAAGATTTAAGTGCACCAGCTTGTCCTACTTGGGCAGTAATTCGTAGACGTCAAAAAATGTTAGCTCCCCTCCTGAAAAGGCTTTTCCCAGGCCCACCTTCCACCTCACCACCTCCTCAGAGACACTTTTTCCTTTTCTTGTCCTTTTCTCTAACAGTTTTTTTTTGTTTATAACTTTACCTTATAACTTATTTCACTGTTTCTCTCTGTAGGTTGGTATCTTTTGCACTTGACGGTCAATTACTTAGAAGCGGAGTCTTCCTCTTGTTCACCTTTATTCTCATAGATCTCTGACATGGAATCACATCCCTTTATTCCCGGAAACCTGGAAAAACTCCCTTTCCCCCAATTCCCTTAAATTTGAATTCCAGTTTAATTCAGAGTTAATTTCTTAACCTTTTCTGCCCAACTAAAATATCTTGCAGTAAAAATGACTAGAGAAGTAAATAGCTTTGTGCTCAGTGTAATGCATATTACATTTGGTATTTAATTCAAAGCCCTTGTGTTTCTATTGTTGTTCTGCAAAGTTGCAAGAGGGAAGCTAGAAGAAAGACTATCTAGAAATAGAAGCTTTACATTTTGATTAAAAATTAATGGACATGGTGTTCATTTAAAATAAACTAAGCCTGAAATGAATCCAGAATGTTGAAATCTTGGGCACAATACACCTTATTCAGAAGCCCCAAAGGCACATAGTTGTAGTATTGATTCAGTCATCTTTTAATAATGGTTTAGCAATTGTGAAAAGAGAAGAATTTGAAAGAACATCCAAAATTCAGGTTTTCTTCAAGGACAGAAAAAGTAGTCAGGTTTGCTTCAGAAATGTTGATGGTTTAAATATAAATCAGAACTGCATAGCATATTCTATTTCATTTAGCTTTGGAAGATCAACCATCACTTCCAGATATCAGGAGTGTGGGTAGGCAGGATTCGGTAGTTCCTTATACCGTTAATTATTCCCCTCTTTTCCTTCTCTTTTTTCTTTAGCTTGCTGCTTAATTTGTGTGGAATGCCTAATATCCTGAGTCTGGTGCCTGAACACTTTTAGAATATAATGTTGGCTGGAATAACAGATAAACAGTTTTCAGTAAAACACTGGGCATTTGTTCAATGACCTGTAACGTAGCCTGTTGCTTTTGCCCCAGGTTCCAGTATATGCCGCCCCTAGGTTCCTGTCAGAACACACAGAGAAGCATTCCAGACCCCCGGGATGCATTCCTTGCATGCACAGGAATCTCTGGGAAGTTACACTTTTGTCGAAAATGGACAGAGGTGCTACCACTTTGTACATCTTAACACCTCCAGGGTTATTTCCTAATGCCAGTCCCTTTAGACTGCATTCAACATACATTTGAGTCACAGCACTGGACAGACACTACTACAGGGAACGCTGAAGCTGTAGTAACTGCCTTAGCTATCACACGAAGTGATGGTTGGGAATAGTGTCCTGTCTGGGATCTGTCAACTTGGTTTTCTGACTGGGCAAGGAATATTAAAACCTTTCTCTTTTGCTGGACCTATAGATTTTGGTTTGGGAAAAGTCCTTTGACTTTGACAACGTAAGCTGAAACATGTGGAGATAAAATGATGGGAGCAAAGCTGAAACTGCATTTTAGCTTAAAGGATAGGAAATGAGTAGCTCTCCCTGGCATGTGACTTCATGGATGTTCCTTCTGGTGTCAGAGGTGGCTTTTAGTTACCAGGCAAAATAAACATATTTGGCACTCCAAGGACCAGTTTGCCAAGTTAGACTTCCATATCCTAATGAGGTTGCTAATTCTATTCTCCATCAATGATATTTAGCTGTGGAAAAGGCTGCTTCATCGTTAAACCTTTCTTAGCAAAAAGTACAAATAAACTAAAAGCATCAACGAAAAGCAACCAGTTGGCAAGTGTGTTGCAAACTGACCTAAGCAACGTGTTATGCAGAACTGTTAGGTTCTTTTGGAGAGATAACATTTACCAATGCTCAGAGATGGGCAAAGGTTAGCTATTCCACTACATTCCCCTACCAGGTTACAATAAAAATGAAATTTGGCCAAATTCCATCATACAAACAATGTTTAGATGTTTTTAGGTAAACATTTATTAGATGACTTGTTTTATAAACTTGAGGAAGTCTCAAGTGATTAGGGAAGCAATGCTTTGTCCACACATTGCATGAAAGGTTTACTCAAGGCAGATAAGACAGTATTGTAGGGGCAGAATTCAGTTAACTCTTTACCAGAATCCTCCAAATCTGTGGCTGGACACAGGATTGTTTAGGCATCAGCCTTGGACCTCATGGTGGAGGTAAAGTTTCCTGTTCCTTTTTCCTATATGGGTGGTGAGTATCTCAGTAATATATATGTATATATATATATTTTTTTTACCAATTCTCTTATCTTATATACCACCAATTTTGCCAGTAACAGTCCATTTTTAACATCCATTATACTAGTTAATAAGTTATTACTTTCACCAAGGAAAATGAATTTCTAACACTCATTATGCTAATTAGTAAAGTTTCTGGTCATGACCCAAGATAAAGAGAGTTGAAGCATTTGTAGTAGCCCCTGATAGTGTGGCCTTTCTGGTTAAATGTTAGCTGACCATTCCAGCAGTGTGGATCCCCAATTAGGGTAACTGCAACACTTAAGTGTAGCTAAAGTTAATGTACATGTTTGTAATGTTGATGTGTTTAAGAGTAAATCATAGACGTTGTCATGACATGGATGTAAAGAAAAAGCAAAAAGCAAATAAAAACAAATATCTGATTTATATTTCACTGAAAATACATAGGTCCTATTTGCTTTCACATTATATTTTTATGTTAAAACACTCAGCACATGAAAGAGATTGAACAGTTTTATCAAGTAAGAATCGTGTGTCTCAGGGTGATTTATTAAATCAGCTAATTCAATGAACATTTTATTGAGTATCTGCTGCTGTGTGCAGGCGATACAGAGATGAAAGGGTGCAATTTTTGCCCTAAGCCTGTTTTTACTGATACACCTCACTGAAGAATATACACAGATTACAAATGAGCATATGGAAAGATGCTCAGCATCATTTGTCATTAGGGAATATTGCAAATTAAAATGAGATATAACTACATGTCTATTAGAGTGGTGACAATCCAAAAATCCCAGAAAATACCATTACTGGTGAGGATGCAGAGCCATAGGAACTCTCATTCATTGCTGGTGGGAATACAAAATGGTACAGCCATTTTGGAAGACAGTTTGGCAGTTTTTTACAAAGCTAAATATAGCCTTATCATTCAATCCAGCAATTGTACTCCTAGGTATTTTCCAAATGGATTTGAAAACTTATGTCCACATAAAAACCTACATGTAAATATTTTGACAGCTTTATGCGTAATCACCAAAAACTGGAATCAACCAAGATGTCCTTTAATGGGTGTATAAACAAAATGATATTCATATATTAAAATTACATCCATATAATAAAATATTATTCAGTGAAAAAAAGAAGTGAATGATCAAGTTACAAAAAGACATGGATGAATCTTAAATGCATATTGCTGAGTGAAAGGCCACATACTGTATTATTCTGATTACACAACATTCTTGAAAAGTGACTATAGTGACAGTAAAACTACAGTGGTTGCTGGGAGTGGGGGTAGTGTTAGTGAAACTATTTTATATGATGTTATAATTGTAGATACATGTCACTATGTATTTTTAAAAACCCATAGAATTTTATAGTACAAAGAGTGAATCTTAATTATGCAAATTAAAAAATCATATAGGCCAGGTGTGGTGGCTCATGCCTGTGATCCCAGCACTTTGAGAGGTTGAGGGAGGAGGATTGCTTGAGGCCAGGAGTTTGAGACCAGCTGGGCAACACAGAGAGACCCTGTCTCTACAAAAAATAAAAATTAACTGGGCATGGTGGTGAGTGCCTGTATTCCCAGTTACTTGAAAGACTGAGACAGAAGGATCACTTAAGTCCAGGAATTAGAGGTTACAGTGAGCTAAGATTGGGCCACTGCACTCCAACCTGGATGACAGAGCGAGACCCTATCTCAAAAAAAAAGAGAAATCATTTAGAAGTGTGGGGATCCTAGGATTGAATGTAGGGTGTGACAAAACAACCACCCCTTATCCTTGGGGGACACATTCCAAGACCCCCAGTAGTTGCCTCAAACCATAGATAGGACCAAACCCTGTGTATACCATGTTTATTCATCTGATAACCATGGTGGCTACCAAGTGACTAACGGGTGGGTGGTATGTACAGCGGGAATATGCTGGACAAATGGATGATTCACATTCCAGGCAGGGGGCTGGGATAGTGCAAGCTTTCATCATTCTTCTCAGAATGGTGCACAATTTAAAACTTTTGAGTTATTTGTTTCTGGAATTTTCCATGTAATGTTTTCTGACTGATGTTGACCACAGTAACTGAAACCTAGATCTGCAGATAAGGGGGGACTACTGTATATTACAAATGTATGAAACATTCTTACTGAAGGGAGGGGGGAAAATATGTTGACCCAAATAACTGTGGAAATGAGTGGAGTCCATAAGACTAAAGGCAAAAGAAGCTGTGTCTAAGCACGATAGTCTAGTTGAAGAAGCTGTTTCTCATGAGGGTGTGTGTTAACTATTCGGATACTGCCATGCATGTGTATTGGAATTGAACAATTAAGTAGATAAATGGTGGAAGGTGGGGGCCAGGTTTCTAACTGTTGGAGTGAGAATTTACAGATAATACACTGAAGGAGGCAGAACAATTCATGTGGTCATGGATTAGAGTTGGAGACATCAGTATGAACTCATATTTAGCTTAGGATAGACAAAGATGGATACATATAGAAATATTTATAGATACGTGAGAGTTAGTATACACACATATGTTTCTTGGCCTAGAAACAACCATGCTCCAGTAGCAATAAGCACACCTAGGGCCCAGGTCTTGGTTTCTAATATCATTCTTTAGTGAAAGGAAGCAGGACTCCTTGGAGAAGCAGATGATTCTAGGACTGGGCAGGAAATATACAGGATGGGACTGTAGTATCTTGCAGTGCTAGAAAGTAAGGAAGTACTAAAAACAAAACAAAACAAAACAAAAAACCAATTACAAAAAACAAACCCACAATGATGGGTTATGCAAAGAGACACAAGAGCCAACTGCAAGTTCCAGTGTTGGCTCCCAATGGCCAGCGCTGGAACTGTTTGAGCAACAAAATAAAATAAAGTAGAACTGTATTATAACCTCCCCCCAATAAAATATGTCTATGAGTCCATACTGATAAAAGAGCATAGTATAGAAATGGGGGTTAATGTAACCTTACAGTGGAGAAACCTGACAGAAACTGACTAGGTGATCAAAGTTAACCTCAACAGTGAGAAATCATTTGATAGTACGTATTCTTGATATGATGTGATAAAAAATGGCACTTTACCTCTGCTGTCTTCCTCCTCAGAACCCAAAACTCAAAACCCCAAACTCCAGTCTGATCATGAGAAAAACATCAGACAAATTTCAACTGAGGGACATTCTGCAAAATATTTGACCAGTACTTCTCAAAACTATCAAGGTCATCAAAAACAATGAAAGCATGAGAAACTATCATGGCAAAGACAAGCCTAAGGAGAAGATATGTCTACTAACTGTATCCTGGATGGGCTCCTGGAACAGAAAAAAGGCATGAGGAAAAAAATTAAGGAAATCTAAATAGAGTATGAATTTTAGTTAATAATTATGTATCAGTAATGGTTCACTAACTGTAAAAAAAAATGTACTATATATGTGAAATTTAAATAGGGGAAACCAAGTGTGAAGTATATAGGAATGCTCTGTACTATCTTCATAATTTTTCTATAGTCTAAAACTGTTTAAAAATTAAAGTTTATTATAAAAATAATAATCCAGTTAAAAGATAATTTAAAAACAAGGGTAAAATCATGACTCACATACAGATATAGAAATGATTATAGTGTTAAAAATTTTACTTAACTCATAATGAATGAACCAGGCAGATGCTATAACCAGTTTAAAGAATAATCCAAAGATCAGACACATTCGTAGATTAAGAATATTGAAATAAATATGCAAATGGAGGCAAAACTAGCTTCTTTCACTGTGAGGAAAGCAAGTCAATATGGGACATGACAGTATTTGCTCTCTACCTAAGAATGATTAATATTTTGCTTTGCAATCAGTCATCTATAATTTATAGAGTTGTAAAGTAACACCCATAGAATCAGAATCAGATACCCAAAGGGATGTTTTCTAACAATGCATGGTTTTCTACTGAAGCACAAAAGTTTCCATACAGGGCATTTATGCATATACCATTTGCTATAATGACATTTTAACATAACTAAAAAATATTGAGGTAGTTCTTGGAAGCTCCATCTTGCCAATTCTAATGATGTTCCCTTTGAAACTCCCATTGATTTACTCCCTTTATGGTTGTCATTAGTTCTGTTCCAAAATGTTTTGGCTCTCTGCCTTCCTGGCAAATGGTAAGATTACATTTCTTACCTCCTTTGAAGTTAGGCATATGACTTGTCATGACCAATGAAATAAGAGAGGAAATGACTTATATTCCTTTCAGGAGGAAATTTTAAGGGCTAGTACAAGATTTGCTACATTTCCCTTTCCTGCCTTCGTGACTGAGGAAATATGTGTCCAAATGGGGCTTCTGTATCCCTGATTCTCTGAGTGACAATGGAGAGCACAGCCCCCTTGACCTGTGTTGTATTTGTACCATGAATGAGAAATAAACTTTCATTGTGTTAAGTCTAGCTGGAAGGAAAAATGACAAGTTCTTAAATCAGATTGAGCTTGAATCCTGGCTACACCATTTACTAGTTTTGTGATCTTGGGCAAGTCCCTTAACCTCTCTGTGCTTTGATTTCCTTATCTGGAAAATGAGGATAATAATGTCTATGTAAGGATTAAATGAGACAATCCTTTGGGACAAAGTCATTAACAACTGGTTTTTTGTTTATCCATTGGTCTTTTGGCTATGTAGTGCAAAATTTATCAGTGGTCCCTCAAATTAAACTTTTGAATATAACATGTTGAGCACAATGCTGTTCAGAATAGTACAGCTAGTCCTACAGGGGAATGTCAAACGTACAGCTGTTCCACAGAGTATCTCAGAATGCTCCCGGTAAGACTCAGTTATATCATCTTTCTCTCCAGTGCTTTTGACTTTAAGTGGCTTGTGAAACATGAAGACACTGGACACTACAGTGTAGCATGAGATGCTACATCAGTGACAGGCAGAAGGCAGAGTGCCTGAAGAAGACTGAGATTTCTTTCATGGAAATGAAAATTGTTACTATTTTTCTAACTTTTTCGGAATGGTGATGTCATCTTTTCTTTATTATTAACCAAATAGCTACTTCATTTTATCATAACATTTCTGCTAAGTGAAACAATTGAAATTGAGGAAATGACTGCAAAATAGAGCAAGTGTACAATAAAGTATGCAAAAAGTACCTAAGTTTACCCACATAGGTTTATACTTACTCAAATTATTATAGTTATTACAGACAGTGTCTAGAGCAAAAAGATACACCTGCTGTGTTCTTATGCCCCCAAAAGAATATATATAGAAATAAGGGTGAAATGAGTTGGCATATTTTCTATAATTTGTTGCAGCTGTTTTCCAAAAATGGGCAAATATCCAGCATTATTTGCCAGCCAATTTAATGTTCTTTGTAAAACAAAGCATGAAAGCCTTTCATATTTTGATTTATGAACAGTTAAATTTCCCAGCTCAATGACAAAGGCTTATGAAGATGAAATTGAAGGTGTATTTATGCCTTTAGTATCTATTGATTGTACATTCATGTGTTGCTTAACAACAGGGCTACATTTTGACAAATGTGTTGTTAGGCAATTTTGTCATTTTGTAATCATCATAGAAAATGTACTCACACAAACCTAGGTGGTAGAGCCTACTACACACCTAGGCTATATGATATATCCTGTTGCTCCTAGGCTACAAGCCTGTACAGAATATTACTGTATTGAGTACTGTAGGCAATGATAGGTATTTGTATATATAAACATTGAAAAGGTACAGTAAAAATATGATATTATAATCTTATGGACCACTGTTTTATATGTAGTCCATCATTGACCAAAACATTGTTATGTGGAGTATGACTGTATTTCTTCTGAAAATTTGGTTTATATTGAATGATCTTAAACCGCTCAGGTTATGTTAGACATCTATCAGTTGCTGAATGTTAGTTATAACGGTATGTGTTATTGGAGGAAAGCACCCTATCTGGCAGAATTCTGGGCACAGATGGAGACAAGTGCAGGTTGATCAATGAATTCTTAATTTCTGGGTGATTGAAAGCAGTCATCTCATAATACACAAACAT
Source organism: Lemur catta (assembly GCF_020740605.2). Classification (NCBI taxonomy): domain Eukaryota; kingdom Metazoa; phylum Chordata; class Mammalia; order Primates; family Lemuridae; genus Lemur; species Lemur catta. The sequence continues at coordinate 33,593,638 of NC_059135.1, read as the reverse complement.
CTTTTTAGGTGAGCCTACCATTGGTATTGATAATGGAGCAAGCTCTGAGAGATTCCCTTCTAGATTTGAGTTAATTTGAATTGTGGTAATTCCTAATAACAATAACAGTAGTAGCTAAAATTTATATAGTGTTTACTCTGCCATGCATTACACTAAGTATTTTACACATATCACTCTATTTAATCCTCTTAACAACCCTATGAGCAATACTATTATAGTCTATATTTTACTTTACAGGCCGGGAAACTGAAGCATTGAGGGCTAAACTGGTTTAATGAAGGTCTCACAGAGCTGGGGCTGGCTCCAGAGCCTCACCGCCAGGCATTATGCAGGCTGGCCTGTTAGCACAGGGCAGGCACCAGCTCAATTCAACATCTTCTCAGTTTTGGGGTCATGAGTAGAAAAGGATTCATTACATTCTGAGGACTTAAACTCTGAACATTTATAGGTTATAAGACTTAGAGTTTTCATAGTAATTGGGAGTGATCTAGAACTGGACATAGAATATAGTGAACGGAAACAAATTTCTAGTTCTTGGTCTCCCTACCAAGTTGCTGAATAAATGAGGGCGGAAGGACCATCCTGAAATGTAAGATAATATAATGGCTTTTTTAAGGTGGAAAAAGTAGCTTATAAATCAACAGATTAAGAATCCCTCTTGACTTTTCCTGATGGACTTTTGTAAATAGTGTTACAGTTCTTATAATCTCTACTTTATGAATGTACTGGATATGAAATTATCAACACATGCAGTTTCCCACACTGAAAACTTTTAAGTATTTAGAAAAAAATCTGTATTTATATAGGTGATAAGGTAAATTATTTAAAATAAATTCTTCAGAGTTCCAGAGGATTTGTTTATATGATATAGAGATATATTGGGGAAGTTTTAAAAATTGGTCAGCTAAAAAGAAAATCAGCTTGGATTTTGGGTGGGGTGGTTCAGTTTTAGTGAGTGGATTGCTTAATTAGTCATCAACATTCAGCTTCTGGGAAGAAATTTCTTCCCAAGTGAATACGGTAGACTCTTGGCTTTCCCAGAGTTAACAGTTTCAGTTTTTAGTATTTGGAAATGAACTTTTAAGTTTTTTTTTTTCTTTGTTTGTTTTTTGTTTTTTTGAGACAGAGTGTCGCTTTGTTGCCCTTGCTAGAGTGAGTGCTGTGACGTCAGCCTAGCTCACAGCAACCTCAAACTCCTGGGCTTAAGCAATCCTACTGCCTCAGCCTCCCGAGTAGCTGGGACTACAGGCATGCACCACCATGCCCGGCTAACTTTTTCTATATATATTTTAGTTGGCCAGATAATTTCTATTTTTTTAGTAGAAACGGGGGTCTCGCTCTTGCTCAGGCTGGTCTCGAACTTCTGACCTCGAGCGATCCACCCGCCTCGGCCTCCCAGAGTGCTAGGATTACAGGCGTGAGCCACCACGCCCGGCTGAACTTTTAAGTGTTTGATGTGGTTATTTTAATTCTTTCAAATCATAAATATGACATTGAGAATGCGAAGCTAGTCTGTCAGAGCCACTCTCAGCCAAGGAGAAAGCCTGTAACCCAAACCTTCTCCAGCATGTATTTTATAGAGGAAATCACATGCTGCTGTGGTATTTACATCCATCGCAAATGTTAATGGTCTGCTAGTTGTGCTTACAACCTTCCTCCATTCACTTATTCACTGACTCACTTACCAACACTTACTCCCTTTCTCAGTCCTTTTTCGACAAAGCCTCCTGCCAAACCTTCCCATACCTTTATCATTAACTCTTCTCATTTTGATCTCTCTTCTACTTGATGGCCTGATTTTTCTAATGTTTCAAACACTCTTAAATATAATATTTAAAGTCACTCTTTTTATAATACATCTGTCTTCTGGATCTCACATTATGAATGAAATTTGTTTGGTCTCTTTTTTTTTTTTTTTTTAGGCAGGGTCCCCCTCCTGTTGCCCAGGCTGGAGTGCAGCAGTGCAATCACAGATCACTGCTGCCTCGAACTCTCAAACTGCTGGACTCAAGTGGTTCTCCCACCTTTGTCTTCGGAGTAGCTAGGACTATAGGTGCCTGCCACCACACCTGGCTAATTTTTCTATTTTTTGGAGAGATGGGGTCTCACTACATTACCCAGGCTGGTCTTGAGCTCCTGAGGTCAAGTGGTCCTACCACCTCGGCCTCCCAAAGTGCTGGAACCACAGGTGTGAGCCACTGTGCCCAGCCTTGCTCTTGTTTTGAAGGTCATCTTTCCTTCTACTCAAACTATGCTGTCAGTCAGTTATGGCTTTTGGTTTGTCTTTTAGGGGTTCTGTTTTCTGTCTCATCTTTATGAATCCTTGCTTGGCTGCTCTACAACATGTGTAAACTTTCTGTTCACAGTATGTCAACAAATAACTTGTCAAACTTCATTGTGATTTTTTTTTAACCTCTAAAAGAGTATATGAGTAGATTGCAATAACAGGGCAGTAATGCTGCAAAAGCCTGAAACCATCGCTGTGGGAGAGGTCAGAGTTGCCCTCAAATCCTGCAGTGGAGACTCAGGAATAAGTGGTGGCAGATGGACAGAGAGCAATAGAATATGTCAAGCATGGGCTGAACCCACTTGTGGATTTTGCACTGCCATTCCACCTCTCCTAAGTAAAATAAGAGATTTCTGTTTCTTGATCCTAGCCTATTGTCTTATAACCTTTCCATGCTTTTCTCTATCTTTGTGTAATGTTTCCCATGTGTCAGCCATTCACAGCCATTCACCATCACAGGTTTTGTTATAAGCTTTCACACTCAAATTATAATTTACTTGATATTTTAAAAATTTATCTTTAAGTATATTCATTTGAAGTTTCCCTTTCTGAGACTCTTTCCTTCCTAATAGTCCTTCCAAGTAAGCCAGAGAAGTTTCTAAATCTGGACACTAACATAGCCACTTTTCCAGAATTTTTGTAAAGATGTCCTGTGAGCTGACTTATATAATACTTGGCTGCTTGCCTTGAAAAACTAATTTTGTTTATTACAGTACTTCAATACTACTTTGTAATCATTACAATAAATAAAAACCCACTATCACATACCATAAACATAAGATTACAAGTAAAGTCTTTTTATTTTTATCTACTATTGGCCTGTGTGCTTGCTGAGTCTGAAGCCTATTCTTTTTTTCTTGAAAGGGGGGAGCAGGAAGTCCTCTGGTTATCAGCTGCTGCAGAACAAGCCACCCAAAACTTAGTGGCTTAAAGTAATATTTTATTACTGTCTCTCACGGTTTTGTGGGTTGACTTGTCTCATCTGGTGGTTCTCCCTTGGAGTCTGGCATGTGGTTTCACTTGACCGCTGGGGCAGGGATTATCTGAAGGCTTGATTGGGCTGCATGTCCATGATGGCTCTCTTATTTGGCTGGGCAGTGGATGCTGGCTGTTAGCTGGGACTACCTGAGGCTGTCTACTGTAGAGCCTACACATCACTTCTTCATGTGGTTTGCCCTCACACGTGGCAGCTGGGTTCCATGAATGAGCATTCAAAGTCTCCATGGACACTGTGAGCCTTCTTATGACCTAGCCTCTGAAGTCCTAGAACATCATAACTGCTTTCTATTGATTAAGAAGTCACTAAGTCCCGTCCAGATTCAAGGAGAAGAGTAGCAAAGAATTTGTGGCCATTTTTAGTCTACCACAGTTACTGTCAGAGGGGTGGTAAAGACCAGCAAACTTAGGTATTCTGTGTGATGCAATCAGGATTCAAAGAGAACTGAAAGGCGAATGGCTTTCTTACCGTGTAATTCAATGTTATTTCATTCTGTCTCCATTCATCACTTTAGCTCATCTTGGCAGTGAGCCCCTCCTCAGTGTACTTACCCTCTTCTGTGACATTTCATGTCTCTTGCCTTTGGGGATTTCAAGCATGAATTTGACTGATATGTTCTCATATCATTTTGAGGGTTACCTTCTGTCTTTTGCTAGTGCTGAAAATCCAAAGAAGAAAGGTAGAAAGCCAAAAGTAGTATTGTAATAAACAAAATTAACTTTCTCAAGGCAAACAGCCAAGTATTATATAAGTCAACTCACAGGGCATCTTTGCAAAAATTCTGGAAAAATGACTATGCTAGTGTCCAGATTTAGAAACTTCTCTGGCTTGCTTGGAAGGACTATTTGGAAGGAAGGATTCTCAGTAGACACTTTTCTTTGTGGGTCAGACTTATGACTCAAGTCTGCATGGGTGAGTTATTAATATTTTTCCAAAAATGAAATAATTTGAGTATCAAAATCTATGCATATCATGGAAAATTTTAAGGTTATGTAGTTTCTCAGGAAAAACCCAAACAAGTACTTATAATCAGCATTAGTAAGATTATGTCCAGATCATATGAAAATTGACAAATAGTGTGTGGTTTTTTTTCCTTTTTTAGGAAAAACGCAAAGAAGGTCCTATTTTGTGAGAAACGCACAAATTCTTAAGCTTGTATTTGGAACCAAGGGTCATTTTTTATTGAAATTTGATCATATGAACTTTTTTGATTGATATATTGCTTTATATATGCATCTAGTCATTATATGTCTATATTTCAACCAAATTTATATAGTTTCAGAAACTTCCTTTCATACAAGTGTCAATTTTTCATTTAGCATTGCTCAATAACATTATGTTGTTGAGTAAACATGCAGGATGATATGTATTAGCTCTTCACTTTGGACAAGAAATTTCTTCAATTATAATGGTTATAATTTATATTATCACTCAACATAAATGACTTAACTGTCAAGTTTAAATCTCCTTGGCTTTGTATTCAGTGGTATTAAGCAAGCAAATATTGCTTATTTTTTACTACCTGTGAAGAGCCATTAGGAGCTTTTAGGCAGTTACTTATACAAAAATTCTGTCTTTATCCCATTATATTTTTAAAGAAGACAGATACAAGCCAATACTCAGAATATGTTTTAGATAAATATTCAAGATGTTCTGAGTGGAATCCATGCTAACATTATTGCCATTGGTATAGTTTTTTAGCTAAGGAAGTGTTGTTAAGCACTGTTAGGGACTTCTCTTCTCTTTTAACTTACACTAGGTCCTGGAATTTGAAAAGTATTTTTGGGAACAATATGATGAAATGTTAACGATGGAAGTATATCTTTGAACTTTTTTTAAGTGTTAAATCCCTGATAAGTCCTTGTCTTTCCTTTTGCTTAATTTCAAGATTAAACTCAGTCATAAACATGATATTTATAAAGAGTTTCTAATTTAGATGGTACAATAAATAGTAAATGAAACAATTATGTACACATATGGGCACAACAATATAGAAATAATATACCTAGAAAAATATCTGGAAAAAATATAACAACACATCAGTAATCATTCATTGTCTTAATATGTTTGGATGATATTTTTTCCCTTTGGTGATTTTTTTTCTTTCTACTTTAAATTTTACAACTTTTCTATAATGAGTACATTTTAGCATGGGCGTGTGCCAAATAACTCAATGAAATCCTGTGATTGCTAATGTGTAGGCTTTAGTGAATTGTTTAAATTATGTTAATGAATAAACAATTACAGTTTTTAGGCCAGCCATTTTTTAGCCTTATTTGTGCCATAGTGACATTTATTATACTGTACTATGCCATTTTATATAAGGGACTAGAGGGTCCTTAAATTTGGTATCCAAGGGGGGTCCTGGAACCAATCCCCAATGGATACCAAGGGCCAACTATAGATATCTTTCTGTTTTGGTTTCATACATTTATATTAACAGTCTTATAAATACTCCAGAAGGAAGCTCCACCATCCAGGCAATGAGGCAGCATGTGCCTTAACTGGTGAATGAGGATCAGCCGCCTTTGTTTAGTGAGCAGGAAGGCTCTTGCTCTTTACTTGGAAGTGACTGCCACTCTGTTATTAGCAGATCAGCATGAGCAGCCTGCCCCATTTCTGTGACTCACAGTGATTCACTGGAATCCTCAGCAAAACTCCTTCTCCTCTTGTCAGCTTTCAGGTGCTTTGGGAGGTTAGGTGGAAGGGATGTGAGTGATTAAAGGATATTTTAAAGGAATAATTGAAAGTTGGGCATTTTTGATGTTAATATTTGGATTTTAGAACAGAGGACTGAACAACTTCACATCTGAATTCCAGGCAGGTGTAAATTGTAATGAAGGAAGTAAAAATAGCACTATGTAACTAGCAAAGTGAATGAGACAGAAGACTTTCTTCTTGTTCCTCTTCCATTTTTGTTTCTCATTCTTTGACTTGCATCATCTCATCCTTTCTCTACTCTATCAGTATGAGGTTATAGAATAATGGAAAGAAAAAGAAAACAAAACAATATACTTAATAGTAACCCATTTATTGGATCCAATGTGTTGCCTGAGGTTGTTCTGTTGCCATTTCTTCTCCTGTGACACACAAATATCTCAATGAGTGTCAAATAGTGAGAGGGAAAGGGAAGTCATTCCCATGGGGTGAAGCTACATGGAAAAGTGTGCATTAATTTGTGCAAATGACTACTAATCACAGAGCTTCTGAAGTAAAGAAAAATCCGTTACTATTGCTCTGTATAAATATGGACAACCTAAAAGTAATTGAAGTGTGGCACATAATGGAATATGTGCCATTTGGGATCTTTTCACTAGATCACACTTTTATAAGAGAAGATAGTAGCATTTTAGCATATAAGATTTACCACATGATCCAACCTCCCACTTCAAATAGATGCTTTTGAAAATATCAGTCAAGGAGAATCTTCAGTCTCTACATTGCTTCAGGAGACCATACAGTTTTAGTCATAATAAACACTAAATAGATCTGTTATTCACAAAATAGAATGCATGCAAATGATAGGCCTGAACTCAACCTCAGATGTTTGGCAACCAAGCTATTTGGTGTCGTGTCTTGAGAGAAAGATGTTTGGGTTCTTTTTATTTGATGACTCTAAATATGTGAAAATTAAGGAGTTAAAAATAAAATGAAATAACTAGGTCTTTTATTTTCCTTCTTAGTAGTTTATGGTGTAAAGAGATCTCACTTTCCTGCTGTGTCTTATTCTTTGATATTTTTCGTCTTGTAAATATAGAAAAAGTGATGTATGTTCATGGATCTCTATTGATTTTTATCATACAGCTGCCAGTGGTCAGGCCTGCTGAGCTGCGACAAACTGCAAATGTGGAGGGGGAATTGTAATCCAGTAGATCATCTGCCTCTAAAATTTTCAGGGAGCTATCTTGTTCCTATGGGGACACAACTTGTGGGGCATGTTTGCAATTTTATTAATTGCATTTGTAACTCACAAAAGTTCCCATATAAGGAGAAGGATACCACAGCTGTCAAAGTTCTTCTTTCTATCTGGGAATCAGCCCTGGGAAGGGCTTATTCAGTTTTTTGCACTTTCTATTATCTCCTTGTTTTCTATACAGACAGTCTACTGAAAGATGTAGAAGGTTATTCTTTATGATATTCCTGCTCTATTTTGTATCAAAGCTCTGATGAGTAGGGGCTGTGGACGGCAGGGTTGTGAGGGAAGGTCAGCTGGAGGTTGGCAGGGAAGGTAAGTGAGGGGATTGGGCCACATTACATTCTGTGCTCATTCTCTTAAATTTCACATGGGTAAATTTTTGCTGGAATGAAAATGAGAGCCATCTTGACAAGAAAAAGAAAGTGGGAAGTGTCTCAGAAGGGAAGACAGAGCCTCAGCAGTGTCTATTGCCAGCAGCCACGCCCAGGCTCCCTTTGTCCCTATAAAAATGTTGAGATCTGGCTTGTGGAAGTCACACTTAAACTTCCCTGTTGCCTCACCCACCTCATAGCAGCATTCTGGGATAGTTGCTGTAATTTATAGTGCTCTCAGGGTATTTCAGGGTTTTATTTCTTTTTCAAAGGATAAAGTCATTGACCTTGATTAGAATTATAGGAAGTTTCAGCTGTGGTAGCAAGAGTATATAAGGCAGTCCACACTGGCTTGTCTTTTCTCCATCTGAATTCCACTCATTCTTTTCCTTCTCATGACAGAAGCTACCAGCACTTTTATACAAATGATCTTGGTGGAGTTTCTGTCTTCCTGCTTGAAGATGGCCTTGTCAAGTATGATTTGAGGAACATTTGCAAGAACCTCTTGCCTTCCTCCAACCAGCCTACCAACCATTCAGCCAACCCACCAACCAGCTTTTCACCATAGGACAGAGACCTTTATTCCCAGGTTTAAATTCAGCGTGAAGTATAAGGGTGATGTGTGATGAAATTCTTTCTTGAGTGTTTTTTTACTACATAGGTCAGTTGACCATGAAAGGGGAAATGGAGAGGTTAAAATTGTTGGGGCAGGGCTGTGGCCATTTTACACAGTTTACACATGTATATTAAATTTTTAAAGGCTAGATTATCAAATATCCTGCGTAGATCAGAAGTGGGCTATTTTAGAAGAAATTCTTTTGAATGCGGAATGAGTAAGACGTGATGTGACTAAAGGACCCGAAGAACTGCCAGTTTCTCGGTGTGAGACTTCTGTGATCCTCCTTTCTCTAGTGGGTCATCGCTATTCATGTTGATTGCACGGCCTTCCTGTACTCACTTATTCCACAGAGTTGCCATCTCATGAGACGTGGGTAGTTTCAGTGCTCTGATTCTGCAGAATGAAGTTATGCTAGGAACGTGAGTATTTTCTTCAGCTTGTGATAGTTTGGGAACTGCCATCCTTTGACCGCTCTCCATACTGTCCTGGGCACGGTTATCCCCCGTTTCTAGGTACATATGCCTTCTTGATAACTCACTATTTTGCATGTGTGTAGAAAAGTGTTTTCAATCGACTTCAATTCCAGAGCTATTACTTTGTCACCTGCTGTGAACAAGATACTATTCCAGGTATTGCAGGGGTTCAAAGGTGAATAAGACCTGGGCCGTGGCTGTAAATTAATATTAAAGTGGGATTGGGAGAGAGCATTAAGAATAGCAAAGAAATATAAGAGCATTTTAAGTACTTCACTGTGAGTGTTAAAAGGTAAGGGAGATCACATTAAATTGGGAGGCATCCTGACTTGCTCAGGTCTACTGGTTTTGTTTTGTTTTCTCCTTCTACTTCTTTGTGAGGTTTAGAGCCAAACTATAAAAAGTGAGAACTTCATAAAGGAAATATTTGAAATTATCTGCTACTAGAAGCAAAGCAAGTGTGAGTGGAGCAGTTATTGGCTCTCTGCTTTTTAAAAGACTCGCGCTTGACTTAAGGCTATGGAAAAAGAACTTTTTGAAATCTCAGTGAATGGAGTGGGCATCATTTCTTAGTTGATTCTTAATTATTCAGGAGCTAATTATCCAGTTGGAAAATTATCTAGTTGCCCTCTTTTTCTCCTCCTTCTCTTCCTGCTTCCCATGTGATCTTTAATTCATTCCTCCATAACTGGTAGAAAGGAAAAGAACAAGATTAGTAGATTAATTGCAAACCTTTAGTAAGACTGGTTGAGGAAAAGCCTTTGATGTTTGGGTAAAATGAGGGTAATTGGTGAATTGGCTATTTGTTCTGGTTCATTATCATCATGGATAATTGACAGCTGATGGAAGTCACTGGAATGGGGCCTGCTGGGTGATTTAAGATCAGGATGTGTCTTATGGGCAGGAGGAACTTGATGTGATACAGTTCAGCATTTTTCATTACTTTATATTATCCTGAGCTATGGCCTCTATTGTATAATGATTTTGTCAAGTCTTGCTTTATACTTTTCTATATATTTTTTGGGGTACAGTATTTAAATTTCTCAGCCTAAAATAAACTTCCTGGAAGAGTAATCGGTTAAAAGTGGTTATAGCTGCAGAGATACATGTTGTGAAATGCTTCCAGAAATCTGTAAGGCAAATGTAAGAACATTTTGGCTCCATACACTGAACTCTAATGCAGCTCAGCCAATTAGAGTTTATGGCAACTGTCATTCAATATTAGCAGCTGTAGTTAAAGGATGAATACTTTAAAATAATGTGTTTATGGCTCCTTGTCTTAGCTCAGGAAAAATGGTTTGGTTTGCCGGCAAGTGGTTTTTTTTTTTGTTTTTTGTTAGGATCCCTTCAGGGCTGTAAATGGACAGGAAGCTGTCTTCCATGGGATTTCTTTTTTCAGTTATTTAAAAAGTAGTGTGAGCTGGGGATAATATATGATAAAATGTCTAATGGATCCACTTTGATTGAGTCTGTGGAAGTTTATAAATGTGCAGCTGTGGTGGTGGAGTGTTCATTAATGCTGAGAGGGAGATTACTGTTCATGCTTTTGACTTTGTGAAGGCAACATATCCACATCCACAACGCCTTTCCCGTAACCATAGCAACTAAGTCAGAAGGTTTCTCTTTTTCTTTCTCATATTCAAAAGCACTATTAAGATGATTGATTCAATTCAAATGGGGTACTTTCAGATAAGAGAGGCATACGCTTAAATTCTGACCTCTGGGTTAAATTTTATTAAGGTAGAATTTACAAATAAAATTTGTGTATATATTTATGGTGTACAAAGTAATGTTTTGATGTATGTATACATTACAAAATGATAAAATCAAGCTAATTAACATATCCATCACCTCATATACTTATTTTTTGTTGTGAAAAAATTTAAGCTCTCTCTTAGCAATTTTCAAGTGTACCATACTTTATCCTATAGTCACCACGTTGCACAAGAGATCTCCCACACTTATTCATTCTACCTAACTTAAACTTTGTACCCTTTGATAAACTTCTCCCTACTCTTCCACCGCTATTCCCAATCCCTGGCAATCACCATTCTACTCTCTGCTCCTATAAGTTTCACTTTTTTAGATTCCACATATAAGTGAGATCATGCAGCATTTGTTTTTTTGTGCCTGGCTTATTTCACTTAGCATAATGTCCTCCAGGTTCATCCAAGTTGTCAAATGCCATGATTTCCTTCTTTTTTCAGGCTAGGTAGTATTCACACATACTCGTTTTCTTTATCCATTCATCTGCTGCTGAACACTTAGGTTGATTCTGTATCTTGGCTATCGTGAATAATGCTGCAGTGAATGTGGGGGTGCAGACATCTCTTTGACATACTGACTTCATTTCCTTTGGATGTATGCCAAGAAGTGGGATTGCTGGATTATATGGTAATTCTATTTTTAATTTTTTGATAAACCTCTACAATGTTTTTCACAATGGCTGTACTAATTTGTATTCACACCAATAGTGTACAAGTCTTTCCTTTTGTCCACATTCTTGCCAACATTTATTTTTTATCTTTTTTATAATAGCCATTGTAACAGGTGTGAGGTGATATTGTGGCTTAATTTGTATTTCCTTAATGATTAGTGATGTTGATTTTTTTCTTTTTTTTTTTTTTTGAGACGGGGTCTCACTCTGTCTCCCTGAGTAGAGTGTAGTGGTGTCATGATAACTCACTGCAACCTCCAACTCCTGGGCTCAAGTGATCCTGCCTTGGCCTCCTGAATAGCTGGGACTGAGTGCATGCCAATATGCCCAGCTAATTTTTTCTATTTTTGGTATAGATGGGGTCTTGCTGTTGCTCAGTCTGGTCTCAAACTCCAGAGCTCAAGTGATCCTCCTGCCTTGGCCTCTGGGAATGCTAGATGTTGAATAGTTTTTCATATATCTGTTGGACATTCGTATGTCTTTTGATAAATGGCTATTCAGATCTTTTACCCATTTTTAAATTGAGTTATTTGTTTTCTTGCTGCATTGTCTAAGTTCCTGATATATTTTGGATGTTAACCCCTTATCAGATGTATGGTTGGAAATATTTTCTTTCATTCTATAGGTTGTCTCTTCACTCTGTTGATATTTCTTTTGCTGTGTGGAAGTTTTCTAGCTTGATGTAATTCCATTTGTCTATTTTTGCTTTTGTTTGTGCTTTTAAGGTCCTATCCAAAATATCATTTCCCAGACTAATGTCATGGAGCTTTCCCTTATGTTTTTTTCTAGTAGTTTTATACTTTCAGGTCTTGCATTTAAGTCTTAAATCTACTTTGAGTTGATTTTTGTATTTGTTGTAAGATAAGGGTCCAATATCATTATTCTGCATGCAGATAATCAGTTTTTCCAGTAACATTTATTGAAAAGACTGTCCTTTCCTCATTGTGTGGTTTTGGCACCTTTGCTGAAGATCAGTTGAATGTAAATGCGTGGATTTATTTCTGGGCTCTCTATTCTGTTCTGTTGGGTTGTATATGCTATTATATGCCAGGACCACACCATCTTAACTACCGTTGCTCAGTAGTATGTTTTGAAATCAGGAGGTGTGAGGCCTCCAGCTTTGTTCTTTTTGCATAGAATTGCTCTGGCTATATGGAGTCTTTTGTAGTTTCATATGAATTTTAGGATTGTTTTTTCTATTTCTGTGAAAAATGTCATTGGAATTTTGATAAGAATTGCATCAAATCTGTAGATTGCTTTGGGTAGTATGGACATATTACCAGTATAAATATTTTCAATCCATGAACATGGATACCTTTCCATTTATTTGTGTCTTCTTCAATTTCTTTCATCAGTGTTTTGTAGTTTTTATTATGTATATTTTTCACCTCCTTGGTTAAAATTTATTCCCCCAAATTTTATTTTTTTGAAGGTATTGTAAGTGGGATGGATAAAATCTTGTAGAGCCTCTTTGTCTTATCTCCCCCACCAGCTACTTCTATAGATTTCGGTTCCCAAGCACCCTATGCTGTTTTCTGCCCTAACCTCCTCTAACTATTGCAGAGATTGTTTGGACAAAGACATTTTAGAAATAAACTTTAGACATAGAATTTTGAAAACAAACATAAATTATACACAGTTACAAGATTAAATAGAAATCAATCAGATGCTTTATAAAAGGATTAAAGAACTTAAAGTCAATTGGTCCCATAGGGAAAAGGGAAAATAAAAACAAGAAAGATCAAAAGAATGATTTTTTTCCATGTAGAGAAATGACTGTCTTGGGGCCTTAAAATGTTTCCTAAATATTTAAGATAGTATTTGGGAGGCTGGGCTCACCTTGTGCTTTGTACTTGGGATTGGTTAGGTGAAGATCCCAAGGCTAGAGACAGAACAGTGAAGTTGTTTCCAGGCTGCCTCTGGCGCACACTTGTTTGGACTTCAGATTCACACTTTCAGCTCTGATGTGATTGCATTTGTGTCTCACAGATATCCGAAGTTTTACGTATTTAAATTTCTTGATCCTTCCCTGGAATTATGCTTCTCTTCTAGTCTTCATGAATAAATAATGCCTCTATCTTTTATGACCTTGGGAACCGTCTTTGACACCTCCCTTTTCATTCAGTGCATCATCAATTTATGTTGATTGTACTTCCAAAGTTTACGTGTACTCTACCAACTTCCCAAGTCCACCTCCATTGCCACTTTCTAGTCCAAGCCACCAATTCTTGTACCCGAACTTCTTCAGTAATCTAGCTGACCTTGTATCATCCACATTTTCCTTTCTTCAAACTTTTCTCCATTTAGGAGTTAGAATATGACACAAGCTTTGAAGCTATAATGTAGCGTCCCTTAAATAGAATGTTTCAGACAAGATAAACATTTAATTCTGTCTCAAGTCCTATCTAAGCTAGGCAAGGGGTGTTTAGCTGCTTGGGCTGTTCTGCCATTCTCAAAACACGGTTTTTTATTTTGGATCCTAGTCCTCACTTGTTACCATCTCCCACCAGCAGGTAGCAGGGAAGGGACCAGGGGAACATATACCCTGTTCTTTTAAGGGGAATATCTAGAAGCTTGGAGAGTCTATATAACTTCCTGAGGGTCACACAACTACTTAGAGGTAGGGCTGATTGGATCTGACATTTGTGTGATTAAGAAGCCCCCAGACCACTCTTAAGGGTAAAGAAAGAAAATGCATAGCTGTTACATTCCAGAGTTTGAAATAATTATGTAAAGTTTTTAGTGATCTCATGTAGAGACAAGAAAATGGCAGTAGTAAGAGTGAAAAGATAAAGACATAGAAATAAGAACATTTGAGTTCTATGTGAACACAAATGATAGGAATGATCCTATTTGTGAATTATGAATGATAGGAAACAAATGTCTCACCACTGTAAGAAAAAGGCTTACCTTCCACTGGCGGAGATGGGAACAGAGGTGGGAAAGAGGGTGAATTGCACTATCTCCTGTGGAACTTCTTAACTGGGGTTGAGCAAAGTCCTCAATAAAATAAAACACTGAAATTTTAATTCAATTTCCTGGTTACATCCATTTAATAGCTTTGGTGGAGAGATGTTACCAAATGTAAGTAGTTGCTCTCAAGTTAATATCAAGTAGAAAACAGGTAAAATTAGACTTTAGGGCAGCTAAAGCAGTGGCTCTTAACCCTAGATGCTCATTAGAATCACCTGGGGAGCATTTAAAAAGCCCAGACCCCAGGCTGCATCTATCCATACTTATGAAATCAGAATTCTGGGGATGGAAGCTGTATTAGTCTGGTAGGGCTGCCATAACAAAATAGCACAGCCTGGGTGTTTTAAACAACAAAAGTTAATTTTCTCATGATTTTGGAGGGTAGAAGTCTGAGATCTAGGTGTTGGTAGGTTTGGTTTCTTCTGGGCTTCTCTTCTTGGCCATCTTCTCCCTTCCCCTCCTGTTTCTTCACTTCATCTCCTCTCTGTACCCATCTGTGTCCTAATGTCCTCTTTATAAGAACACCAGTCATATTGGAGTAGGGCCCCCCTAATGATCTCATTTTACCTCTTTAAATAACCCATCTCTGGATTCAGAGGTACTGGGGATTAGGCTTTCAACATACAAATCTTAAGGGAACACAATTCAGCGTATAATAGGGCCAAAGTATTAGTGTTTTTAACCCCCAACTCTCTGCTCTCAAGTGACTGCAACATGCAGCCAAATTTGAGAGTCAGTGCCCTATGTAGGATTCTCAAAGCTGGCTTGCAATAGAATCACCTGGGTAACTTAAACAAAACATAACAAAAAAAAATCAACAAACACACACCAACACTTAGGTATCACCATCAGAGATTTGATTTGTTCATTGTGGAGTAAGATAGTATTAGTTTACAAAGTCTTTCAGGTAATTTTAATGTGTAGCCAGTTTTGAACACCAGTGCCTTAATGTATGAGTTTCTTAACTGTATAGATTAAAGCATATTTCCTTGTCTTGCCCCAAATTTTTTTCTTTGAAAATTTAAGAAACACAGCATCTTTTTTTTTAAAATGAAAGATTATATCTAGTGATGTAGTATTCAAGATTATAAAATGAGCTAAATACTTCTAAGGTGGTATAGTTTCAAATGTCAAACATGGGTTTTGTGATATAATTTTGTATGTGACTTACAGTTTTTTCCTGTTTAATGAAAATAAATTAAAGGAACTTGGGCATATCACTCAGAAGGCAAATGAAAGCGATACTTTAATGATTAAGTTGACTAAAATGTCATAACTTTTAGTGAGGAAATTTCATGATTAAAGAAATGATGTTTTTCAGCTTTCAGAAGGAGGCTAGACTTTTTTTTCCAGATGACACCAAAATCTGATAGAAATTCCTTGATTTAATAAGGCCAGTTTCTGTATTTTGAAGTAAAGCCACTTATCTGGCATTTTTCATTATGGCTTGACAACAGCTGGCTGCCTCCCAGAATGCAGTACTGTGACAGAGATTATTTTATAAAGCCTCGGATCAGCTGCCTTTGTAATTTGCTTAAATTGATTATGTGTACATTTCTTCGCTCCCTGGGCCTAAAAGAAGTCTGCACTTGGGTGAGGAAACAGTATTGTCGTTTCAGTGACAGAAGACCTTGTCTACGATGCTATGTTACACATAGACACACTGTCTTTTCCACTGTGCCCTAATAGTATTTTTAGTTTCAATCTTTTTCAGAAAGTTAGTTTCAAATACTGTGATTTCTATTTTGACTGAATTTTATAGCCTTAATCAAATGATTTAGAAACAGTATTTAAGATCAGAAAGGCATCATTTAAACTAAGTAAGTATGCGTTTTCAGGAGAGTAGTTGACTTTTATTTGGCCTTTCTGTTGATTTCTGACATAGAGATTTGCTAATATGAGCTTTTAACTTAAAAAAAAACCCTAATAAGTAAGTAATCACTTTCTAAAGTTGCGGGGTACCCACATCTTGCTGAAAGCACTACCAGAATCCCAAGGGCTGAGATTAAACTAGACTTAACTATATCAATAAGTGTAGATATCTTATTTAAAAACAAACACTTATGGACGACAGCCTTAGAAGTCCACTAGCAAAGTATCTAAAGAGAGGAACCAAATTACATGTTTTCCTTTTCTTCAAACTAAGGACTGACCTGGGACACAAGTGCCCACATGGACTGAGGTAATGATGTTATCAACGAAGGCAGCTACTTTTGGTTGAAATGGATTGAAGAAAAAAGAATAAGAAATGTGGTTTTGTGTTTTGGTTGTGATCTCTTTACTGTGAAACCAGAAGGTGAGATGTGGTTGGCACCTCAGCGCAGCTGTAATTCCCATTCACTGTGTGGAATCAGCCCTCGCTATTCTACCTTCTCTGTAACAAAACTTACTAGATATGGCTCATTACAAACATTTACATTTTAGCCTCATTGGTGCCTCTAATATGGTTTGGAATTATTTTATTCATATTTTGGAAATCCCTATCCAGTGGCCTCCAGCAAGATCCCCTGGGGAGCCTGTTAAAAATTGACCCCTCAGTTTTATCCTGAGCCTACTGACTCAGAGTTCCTGAGGATGGAACTGGGGAATCTCCTTGGATGATCTTGGTGCAGTCAGCCTTGCACTGGTCCCCCACGAAGGGGGACGACCTTCGTGGACTCGTGGTAGTCCACTCTTGGAGAATGGCTATTCTCGATTCTTTCCCATCTCATAAGGTTCCAGGCCTAACTTCCCCCTTAGAAGATTACTGGGGCTTTTATTTCACTAAAAAGCTAAGGCAGTCCAGCAAATGTTCCTCATATTTCCTTTTGTTTACATTAGAAACATGTCTCTAAATTCAAACTTCACAGGAAAGGGCTCCCTGGTCACAAGGCAAACCCCTCCTCACTTGCTTTCAATTAATCTATCTCCAACTTTAGTTTCCCTTCTTACTACCATTTAGCTTTTTTTTTTTTTTTTAAATCACATCTTGTCCCTTTACCTTTGAACAAACATAAATTCCCCATCTAGAAAATTCTTTCCCCCATACTGCTGCTATGAGGGGTTTCTCATTGAGTTTTTCATTTTTTTTCCCCACCAAACTTCCAGAAAGAATGATTTATTTCTTCCTTACCACCACATTTTGTGTCCCTTGTTCTTATCATTAAACTTACCCCCATTGATAACTTCCTCCTGTAATTATGAAATCAGTTTTTTCCCCGCAGTAGTTAGGTTGGTGTTTCAAAGCAGGAAATAGAAAGTATAAAGAGAATTATGAAAAGAAAAGATTTTTCTTGATTTTCCTTAGAAAGTGAAATTAGATATATAGAAGGGACATATGAATTTGATGTTCATAATAGATAACAATAGTGTGGTTGTCCCAGTAAAGATTCTGGCCTCTACCAAAACAGCATGGTACTGGCACAAGAACAGAGACCTAGACCAATGGATCAGAACAGAGAACCCAGATATAAAGCCATCCTCATGTTGCCATGTGATCTTTGACAAAGCAGACAATAACATGTACTGGGGAAAAGAAGCCCTGTTTAATAAATGGTGCTGGGAAAATTGGATGGGTACATGTAGAAGACTGAAACAGGCTTACTTGCCTGCATCTCTCCAATAGGGTGAGTCTGTTCCACTGGCTCTGGGCAGCTTCAATCTATGGGCCCCCTGGCTTAAACACTACCCAGCTCTGATGCTACTAACCTACCCTCAGTGGGGAAGGTTGATGTGGCAGAGAGAGAAGAGACACGTGTAGATTATGTACCTGGGACCAGTAGGGGGGTTCTTTTACCCTGCTTGTGACTTTTTTTTTAAGGATTAACTTATACAATTACTTTCCCTCGGCTTATTGACTTTATGCATTATGTTTCAATTGATTCAATAAACCCTGTGATATGTAGAAAAACAAAAAAAATTCTGGCTTCTTGCAAAATATAAGGGCAAAAGAAGTATTGTCCCAATTTATCTTTGGCATGTTCATCACAGGTTTTCTTAGCTAATGGTCCATAACTAAGTAAGGCTTTGATCATGGGATCGGATGATGGATATTTAAATGGTTTATTCCATGATGTTTCAAGCAGATCTCTCCTGATTTGGAATTTTTTTCTGTTGCTACAATGTAGGAATTCCTTTATTATTAGAATATCAGAATAATTCACACATTCTCTGCAGTTGCCCATAATTTAGAAATTATTTTTATTTTTCAATATTTCATAATTATTTAAATTAAAAAATTATAGTGAAAATATTAAATGAAATGATTGTCAACTACTTCTTAAAGCATATAACGAAAAATAATATTCTTTTTTTTTCTTCTCTCATTGCCTTGTCCCACTTACTAGAAGAACCACTTCAATGTTTTTGGCTGTTTGTTCTGATATTTACCTCCTTATTTGAAAAAATATTCTTCTTGATTAATTAGTTTACTTCTGGCTGGGGTAGGTGGCTCATGCCTGTAATCCCATCACTTTGGGAAGCTGAGGTGGGAGTATCGCTTGAGGCCAGAAGTTCGAGACCAGCCTGAGCAAGAGCAAGACCCTGTCTCTACTAAAAATAGAAAAATTCACTGTGTGTGGTAGTGCATACCTATAATCCTAGCTACTTGGGGGGCTGAGGCAGGAGGATCACTTGAGCCCAGGAGTATGGGGTTGTAGTGAGCTATGATGATGCCACTGCACTCTAACCTAGGCGACGGGGTGAGACCCTGTCTCAAAAAAAAAAAAAAAAAAAAAAAAAAAAAAAAAGATTTACTTCCTATTAGGGTATGTTAGGATTTTTTTCCTCATTTATATCAATACTTCCTTTCTTCACTTCTTTCTTATATAATTAATTATGTCTAAACTTTTGTTACATCTTTTTTTATTATGACTATATAAGTGCTTTCCACTGTTGAATGATCTACTATACGACTGCCTTTTGTGTCTATTTTTGTTGTTGTCATTTTTACCTAGAGTTAGTAATTGCCTCATTTTTTTCCCTCTGTTTAATTTTCTTTGAATGTCGAAGTTTCCTAACATCCCCTAACAGTTCTGTAAAACATCTCTTACTACAGTGTCCCATGTGATCAACCAATCAGATAATTTACCAGTTCCTTTCTTGTTCCTGCTTCTCAGAGCCCTGTGCTTCCTGCCCCAGTGTGCACTGTGTTCTCTGGGCAAGAGTCACAGCTGTCACTCTGGGAATGCCATTGCCTCTCTCTTGTGTTTCCTAAATCCACATCCTCTTCTTTCTTGGTTTATTCCTTTGATTTGGTGGGGTATATCCTGTAGTGACTTCTTGAAAAGGGCTGTTTAGAAAATGAATTTTTTTAGACTTTGCATATCTGGATGGATAGCTCTTATGGGCCAATTCGCAGTAGGGTGATCAGACAAGTCTGCTGGATTTTTCATTGAGGACCCCTCAGCATATTACCCTCTGTAAATCTTTTCTCTTGGGCAGTTTTAGTTTCTTCAGAGAAGAATCTTCAGTCTCCTGCCAAGGGAATGTGACCTGAATGCTGATGTTCTGGGGTTGAAGGAACTTAGTGATCAATATACAGATTTTCACATACTATCCCTGTCTTCAGCATTGACAGGGACACTTGTCCTCTGTGACTTTCTGTTCCTGAGTCTGAAACATCCATGGTTCACTTTCACTGGAGAATAAACCTGAGATTTTTAGTGAGTAGTGAAGGTTAGGACTTGGGAGAAGTGGTGTGCTGGTAAATGTTGAACAACTAGCGCTCTGGGGAAAAACAAAACCCAAACAAAATTGATTTGTAGCATGTTCAATTCGTGTAGTGTAAATGCTTTCACTAGCATTGATTTCAAGCTACCAATGTGAGGTCACTGCAAAGTTGGAAAGAAATGTTAACAGTTAGCTCTTGTACAAGCCAGCTGCAGCCCACCACTTGGTTGAGAGCCTAAATACCCCTTCATTTTAGCAACTTCCCTTACCTGTATCTTCCAAATTGTTTCCATTTCCTAAACACTCCTAGAGACAAATTGACTGTAGTCTTTGACTCTTCTCTACTCTGATATGTTTCCTCCTTCTGCTTTCCATCTTCAAATATTAGATTACAGTCACTTCTTTATTTCACTGAAGTTGGAGTTTGTGTTTTTGTTTCCTGTCATCTTTGTGGTTTTGGAATTTTGAAAGAAGGGAGCAGAAATGTCTTTCCTTTGCCATCATGAAACTGAACGTTCTGCTCATCCTTCTAAATAAAAACTGGAGTTAGACAATGATACCTCTTACTGTTAACAGTATTTTGAATAATCTTGTCTAAATGTTTAAAATTGAGTTTATAGTATAAGATCCTGAGAAGTAATTTTTGACTTTGCTATATAGACCCATTTATTCAGTGCAGCTTTCTAATATACACATTTCTGATCAGATCATGCTTGGAAATTATAGCAGTTTATGGTGGGATTTTGATGTGGAGGAATGTGGGTTAGTCCAGGGACATATTAAGTTTTGAGTTGCCTGTGTTGGACCCTTACAGGTTCTTTATCAGACATTGTAGCCAAAGGCATTATTGAGTTCTGAGGTAGGTATATTTTTTGGGAGGTGTGTAAGGGTAGGGGTGGGGGCATGTTTATTCAATTATCAGATTAGAAATACAAAATTAGAAATACAGAATGTTCCAATAAAATATATACACCTTTTACATGTTAATAGCACAAGAAACCTGTTGTTTTTTCTATTTTGTGGTCAAAATGTCCTTTGAGACAGGATAACATAGTGGTAAAGGCACAAGATCCCTAGTGTTTTGGTCCCAGAGTATTAATCTGCTAATTGCTAATTGTGGGACCTTGAGCAAGTTTCTTTATCTCTTGGTGCCTCAGTATTCTCAGCTGTAAAATTAAGACAGGAATAGGAACTCTATTTTGAGGATTAAATGAGTTAATATGTTTAAAGCTCTTATAGTGTGAGAGGCATAATAAGTGTTCACTAAGCAGTAGTTATTGTTTCTGTTGCTGGCCAAGTGATAACCAAACTAGCATTGGTTAACACCTGTCCAACACAGGTTACTTATTAAAATTTTCATGACTATACATTAATATCACATTAAAGTCATACATGTACTCACATTTTATTGGAATATGTTATTAAGTGTGATCCACAGCCATTTTGTAGCTTTGTCACTCTTCTGATAATTTAACAAACATAAATTGAGTGTCAACCCTGTACAATTTTAATTCTAAATGCTGAGGTTGCAGAGTTTTCCAAATGGTGTGTTATTTGGAAAAAAATGAAACTAGAACATTTCTTCAACCTTTACACCAAAAGGAACTCCAGATAGATCAAAGATTTAAAACTAACAAAAAAAGAGAAATCCATAGAATTATTGGTAGGAGATATGGGTGAATATTTTTACATATTTGGAGTAGATGAGGCTTTTCTATTTATTGACATGAAAAATCAAACCCTAAAGTAAAAAATTGATATATTTGACTAAATAAAATTTTAGCTTCCAACTGTTTTAACCACAACAAAGTCAAGAGTGAAAAACAAACTGGGAAAAATGACAGACAAGAGTAAATTTAATTACCAATCAATTGGAAAGTGGTGAACAACCTAAAAGAAAACAACACAAACAGGCCATTCACAGAAAAAGAAGTTACAAATGGCAAGATAAGCAAAAGGCCTCACTACAATTTAAAGAGATTTAAAACAGTGATATTTTGCATTTATTGGAAATGGGAGTGCTAGTGGAAGGTGGGAAGATATATGAACAGATAACTATTATTTCCAGAGTTTCTGAGTCAAGGGAGAATATCCTTTGGGTGTAGAATTTTCTGGGCCTCTGACCTAAGTACCTAGCTTCCTTCGTATCTCTGTTTTCAAGATACTCTGTTGAGTACAACTCTCCTGCAGATTTGTTTCCTTGGAAAAATGCCTTGGCAGCTTACCTGTGATTTAATGAGGGCTTCCAGCTGTGCATTAGTCACAGGTAGCAATTACTTCACATTCCCGTGAGCCAAGCATATTCAACTTTTAAGAAGCCTCTCTTCTGAAAGAACCAGAGTTGGCTGGTGTGTGGCCATCTGGTTGGGTTTTGATATTGCTTTGCTGAGACCTTCTGCCACAGATCCTTGTGCACATTTTCATCAGGGGCCCTGACTCTAGAGGAAAACAAAATAAAATAAAATGAACTCTCAGGGCTTCTGGAAGAAACGGGGACTAGATTGATTTGTTCATGGGTTCATTTATTCAATAAATATTTCTTGAGTACTTACTGGGTATCAGATACCATTCTAATCATTGGGCATATGGAGTGAACGTAAGTTTTCATGGAGCTTATCTTTTAGGGGAGGGAGGACAGATAATTTTAAAAACAAATAGATTTGTTAAAGGATATAAATTAGCTAGATAGGAGGAATAAGTTCTAGTGTTCTATAGTACTGTAGGATGACTACAGTTAACAATTATATATAGTTTCAAATAGCTAGAAGCAGGATATTGAATGTTCCTAACACAAAGAAATGATAAATGTTTGAAATGATGGATATACTAACTACCCTGATCTGATCACTATACATTATATGTATTGTAACATGTACCCCGTAATATGTACATTGATTATGTGCCAATTAAAAATTAAAAAAATAAATAATTTCAGATGGCTGCTATGAAGAAGATAAATCAGGTAACAAAAAGTAAAGAGTAGAGGTGCTTAGATAAATATATACATATATAGACACCCCGTGTGTGTGTGTAAAATAGTGCTCAAACTTCAGTGTGTGTCAGAATTACCTGGTGGACTTACTAAAATGCAGATTGCCAGGTCCCCCCTGCCCCCCCCCATTTCTGATTCAGGAGGGGCCTGGGAAACAAATTTTTGGCTGCTACTGCTCTAGAGACTACACGTTGAGAAGCACGGGAGTCAGGCATGGGATGGTCCTGGAAAGCCTCTCCAAACAGGTGATATTTGGGTAGAGACCTGAGTGATGAGAAGGAACCAGTGGTTAGAAGATGATCAATGGTGGGGAGTGGAGGGTGGGAATGGTGAGGAGCTCTCCAGGCAAAGCAGAGAAATTTGGAGAAAGCAAAGAAGCCTGGGAGGCTGCAGTGTAATGAATAAGGGAGACAGTGGCGGCAGATAAAATCAGAGAGGAAGCTAGACAGAGGGCAGGTCACGTAGACGGTTGGTCATCTATCCTGAAAAAGTTGAAACACCCCAAACAATGCCAGAGCCCGCTGCTAGAGACTCAACTTTCATTAATCTGGATGGCACTTAGGTATTTTTAAAAGCTCCTTAGGGGATTCTGATAAGCAGCCAAGGCTAAGAATGGTATATATAGGCTCTTTGTAGCCATGGAAAGTTTAGGCTTATTTCAAATGTAATGAGAAGCCATTAGAGAGTTTTAAGCAGTAGAGGGCATAATTAGGGTTAGTTTGCTGGTTGTAGAATGGATTTTGTAAGGGGTTAAGAATGAATGAGAAGACCAGTTAGAAAATGTCAGAATTTTCCAGGGTAAAAGTGATGTTGCTTAGTTTATATGGTAGTGGTAGGGATGGTGAGGAATGGGACACAAGATGGCAGATGGGATTTCAGGGCTAGAACAGAAAGGACTTGTTGATGGATTGGAGATGAGAAGTGAGAGAGACCGAATGGATGCAAAGATGACTCCAAGGTCGCCTTTCAACTGAGTGAAAGGTGATACCAGTAACTGAGAACACTATGGGTAGAAACAGGTACATGGACAAATGAAAACATTTCGTTTTGGAGTTATTAACTCTAAGATGCCTTTAAGGAACAGTTCGGAATCAGGTTGTTTTTAGGGAAAGGAAATAGGACTGAGGGTGGACAGACACCTTGCTCCTTTGATAGGCCTGTTGTGATAGCTAGCTAGAATAGGGTTGTTTTTCATGTGGAGTTTATATGCATTTCAGAAAATGTAATCTCGCCTATCATGTGTGGCTTTTTAAATGGGTGAATAGAATCAGGGCAGGAGCTTTCTAGAGATTTTAACTTGTGAGCTTAAGCTGGTGGTATATGGTGGGCACTCAGTGTATATTTGTTGAGTGCATAAATGAATGAACTAACTTTTATATATCAATCCCATTTATTATTTTGATGAGAGACGGGCATTCAGAACACATTATATAGGGGACATCAAATATCCAGTGGTTAAAGATTATGCCTTAATTATTATCATAGAGTATTTAATTGTAAAATGAATCCACTGAATCCAAAAGGGCAGAGGGTTTTTGGTATAGACAGTGTTGTATTCCTTGTGTTGTCCAGGGCAAAGGGGCAGTCAATAGGATCTAAGGCTCCTTTAGGTTTCTGGTACCTTGTCTCTGATTATCTGTTTGCTCTTCTTCATGAGCCAGTGTAATCTGGGTGAGTTCAGCAGAATTAGACCAGCCATGGGACCTGACTTCACAGAAAGTCTTGCTGCTTCTCTGTGTGCCAGGGCCTGCAGGTCACGGTGGGGGAGAGTTCAGAGAGTTCAGGGCAAGAGCTTCTATAAGCCAGCTTGGGGCAGTGTGGAATATTCTAGCTGTGATCATAGATGAACAACCTGAGATTTCAAAGATGATCAGTGTCTGTCTATGAGTGCCCTTTCTGATGAACTAAATGTCAGAATTTGTTTCCAGAAAGGGAAATCAGTTCCACAACTAGAGAGATTAGAGAAACTGCTGAGAGTTGCTTCTGGACTGTATTCAGATGCTCAGACTTGTGATGAGCAGGTGGGGTCTCTCCATAGTCCAGGCTTCTGCACCCCTCGATTATGAAAGAGAGAAACACCTATACTCATTCCTCCTTGTCAGCTCCATTCAGGGACCAGCGATTCCACTTCAGTCTTTTGTAATGGGGGTAGAAGTTAACCTATGATCTTAGCATCAGTCACTCAAGTTCTTGAGGGAAAAAAACCTCTGTGAAAATACCTTGATAATTGCTTAGGGATACAAAACAAAACTGGAGAACAAATTGGAGGCTAGACCCAAAGTAGCAGAGGAGAAAGGCCACGTCGACACCCTGACATAAGGAGGGGGATTCGTTCTCTTTCTAAGGAGATAAATAAAGGAGGGAGGAGAGAGAAGCTTGCAGATGCTGCAAAGGGACCTGTGGGAATGACCTGGTGTAGGATGGCCAAAAGATAATTTAAGAAGAGAGGTGTTCAATGTTCAGTTTGAAATTGTTTACCTTGCTGCCATGTAAACTCCTTTTATGCTTCCTTTTAAATAATTGACAAAGTCTCTTATATCCATGGGTGCATTGTGTGAGTGGCAATTATGGGTGAGGAACTCAAAGTCTGCGCTTCATGTCCAGTCTAATGGTGGAGAACAGAAAGGGATGTGGATGTAGGCATGGAGATTGAGAATGCAAATTCTGCCCCCGCTTTGCCCTATCCACACCTAAGGAATCCTCAGAAATTTTTGGCAAGACTTTGGTGGGAGACTCCAAATTCAGCTGACACTTGCATTGTAAAAGATGATTTCTCTTGACAAAATTTAGAGTCCTCTTTCTCTTTTAAAGTGACTTGGGGCCCCACTGGCTCTTCTTTCGTGTTCCCAGATCTTTCTTTAAACCTGTGTCCTGTCTCTGGGATCTCTCCACTGGCTCCTTCTAACTGGTGCAGTCTCCTTGGTCTGACCTTCCTTTGTTTTGGATCTGGTTCTCCTTTTCTCACTCCCTTGGCCTGTGGGGCACCAATTATTCATTTCCACAGCTGGGGGTCTCTCATACCCCAGCCAGTACCTGAACCCAGCTAGACATGACTAATATTCTGGGAAGTTGTTGTCCTGAGCATAAGCATGGGTAGGGAATTTGTTTTTATAAGATCATATACTGCATGAACAGATACATTTAAACAGAAAAGGATAATGGCATATCAAGTAATAGTAAAAGATCACTTCACTGAAGAGAGGAGGAAGGCAACAAAAGATTTACTGTTAGCCATATTGTAACCCCCAGAACCAGTGCTTTGGAAGTACTCTCTAGACTGAAAACATCAAAGTCAGCACACATGTTTTTGGAGAAAATATTTACAAATGCTAATATAATAGAATTTAAAAAATTTTAAAAATATTTTTGCTGAGTCTATTTTGCTCCTGAAGAATTTGCTAAATATAATAGGCAGAATTGTAAGATAGAAATGTGGCTTATATGTGGATAATAACCTATTGACTTCACTATAACAGTTGCTTAGTATTCTCCTATAATGAAGTTGTTTCCAGTAATAAAAATGCATTGCAAAAACTTCTTAGGTTATCTGAGGCCAAAGTTAAACACGTAGAATAGCAAGAAAATAATTCTCGCCTGAGGGCTGCTCTAGACAGGAGAAGCACGATTGTGAAATCGCTGTAATGTATTCCCTCCTGTAAAGTTGCCACTTTGAGGTTCATTGTGTTCCAGCTAAGAGTCTGGAGATGGGCTTGGTGGACCGAGAAGGTCAGGGCTACAATAGGTTACATGACTTGAATGGCTATAAAATTTATGGTCCATGATTAAGTTTGGTGAAGGTATAGTTACAAAATGAACAAACATGTGTGATTTTATATCACACTGATCTTTGAAATAAAAATTGTGTATAAATACCTATAGTGGTCTGATATTTTTGCCTATCCAACTCTTCCTTTCTTCTGGAGACAGTGCCCCCTTGCCTGTGGGAGCAGCTGGAGCTGCTGGTGGGCACTGCCCCTTTCCTACTCCCATCTGCTGTCTCACCAGGGCCACAGTGGACTGGTCAGGAGTGGGTACCTGACTCGATCTGGTGCTTCCCCTGAGATTGTCAAGCATATGGGAGAAAGAGTCAGATCCTTTTGGCTGTGGAATTTATGAGATACGAAACCCAGGAGCTTCAAATAGCCAGGTTCTGCCCAGAAGAGGAAGCCAGGCTGCAGTGAGAAGGTCAGACCACAGAGAGAGGCACACTGCCTGTAGTTTGAGTGTTTGATTCCTTAGTAATATAGGATCCTTTAGTGTTCTTCCCATATGTTTTCATTTTGCTTAAACTAATCTGAGCCGGTTTTCTGTTACTTAACAACAATAACAAAATGCTGATGAACACATAGGCACTGTCTGTAGAAAAGACATTTTATTAAAATCCAGAAGCCTGTTGGCATCAAAGTATAATAAGTCTGAGGTTAATAACACTCTGAACTGGTTGGTTGTGGGACATGAACCTGTGTTGGTAGAAATCCCATTGATTGAGTGATTCTCTTATTTAATGGTTTACAAGGCCACTCAAGAAACCTAATCAGTCTTTTTTGATTAGTCAGGATAGTTGTCCAAACTCCTTGCAATGAGTATTCATGATTAATTTACTAGGACTGACAGGACCCTCTTACTGTGTCCCCACCTGAGCAAACAGGTCCTTTCTCAAACCTGAGTCAGGACAACCTCAGAGTAGACACTTGAGATGATTTATTGGCCATATAATCCAGAGGTGAACATTTTCTTTATAATCCTTTTATCTCCCAATAGCCTCTCTTCCTCTCTGTGGGATTCCCTGGGTGTCTAAGAAAGTGTTCTTTCAGGAAATCAAGGGACACACTCTAGACTTTTGACTTTATTTATGTCCTGTCTTAAACTTTCCCCGCCCTGAGTCTGTACTCTGCTGGTGTTCAGCTGAAGAATATGATAAACTCCTCTGTGTTGAAGTGAAATTCATGAATAATGGCTTATTTTGTTGGCCTTTTCAGTTAGTACTTACCTTTTAATTCACTGGAGTGAATTAGTTGTAGATTTAAGGTGCACAGTAAGAAGAGGA
This sequence comes from Lemur catta, assembly GCF_020740605.2. Lineage (NCBI taxonomy): Eukaryota > Metazoa > Chordata > Mammalia > Primates > Lemuridae > Lemur > Lemur catta. The sequence continues at coordinate 33,565,877 of NC_059135.1, read as the reverse complement.
GGGAAATGTTTTTTGTGGAGGCAGCACCCAAGTACCAGCAGTAGAAGCCATTATACTTGTTGATGTTGAAATTCTTTTCTTAGTGGGGAGCCTCTCGGAGCGTAACCATTCTTGATAAATAATATTTAATTATTTAACAGTGAAAATAATATTTTACCTCACATCTATATTCTGGTGTGGATCCTATGTCATTGCTCTGTGTGGATGAATCATGCCTTCATGGAGTATAATAGGCACCATTTGTGGAGAGCCACCCTGTGCCAGATACAGCTGGTGCTTTCACACTTTACCTCATTGAATTCAATCTTCAGAACAATGTTGTGAAGTAGGTATTGTTATCCTCCTTTTACAGTGGGGAAAACCAGGCACAGAGAAGTTAAGCAGCTTGGTTAAGGTCATATGGCTAATGGAAGGACATAAATCAGGTTCACTGACTCTGAAACTTCTTTCATCTGCTACATAATCTTCAAAGTTTGGTTTTCCATACCATTCTGATAAGCCCAGAAGACACTCACTGTACGGCTTCCTTCGAATTGAACTACTTGCCTGTTTGAGTTACCTCCTTACCTGCCTTTAGGTAGGGAGCGGGCAGTGGTTGTCATGGTAATCCCAAGGGATCAGAAAGCCTCTGGCAGCTCACTGTACACAGTGACTTACCCCAGCTGTGGAAGAGTCTTGATATCAATCAAGAATCAACTAAATAATGATACACAGACTGAATGCAGGTTGCTTGTCTGTCATTTTGACCAGAGGTTAATTCCTTGGGCTAACTGGGAATTATTATGTGTTACCTTAAGGTGGTTGAGTTACTGACTGAGAACCTATGGGTCTCTTAGTAATTTCTTATGATTCTCGTTCCTAAAGGCATATTGGAGATAATTCAGACCTGAAAGTTCTAAGTGGACCAGAATCATGCTCTTGCTTATGTATTAATATATCAGTAATGGTCATCATCTAAATTAAATTATATTTATAAGGATCAAAATCTTTTTTGTATGTTTTTGTTATCATTTGTAAGTGTTTTAAAGAATGTTTTGTGCATTCCAGAGTGTTAGAAAAATGTTGCCCCATTTTTGAAAGCTTTCTAAGTAGATACCAATGCCATAGTAGAATAAATCTGCAGGAATTTTTACTGGTCCACAATCTGGGAACAATACACATCTCCACGATGGGACAAAGCTGAAGTAACTTTCCCCTGTGTGTACATGGATGTTTTCCTATTTTTCTACCTTGACAGTAACCCAGTATATAAAACTGGGGCTGACATCCTATTGTTTGGATACATGGATATTTAGAACTGAAGGCTCATGAAAGACAATATGGAGGGCAATGGAAAGAACCTTAAACTGGCCGTGAAAAGACTTACATTTGTCCAGATCAGCTGTAGGTCCTTGACCCTCATTTTTCTTGGCCTTAGAATGAGGTGAATGAGAATGAAATGATCTGCAGGTTTCCTTTCAACTTTAAAAGCTGGAATTTTCTAGTGCCAAATAATTGTAGATTTGCTTTTTGGTGTTTGATCACAAAACATTTTGGCAATAGAAGAAAACTGACCACACATTATGTTGTTCATTGTCTTGGGATAGAAATTAAAGACAGGAAGGCCTGCAGAGAGGCTCAGCTGAGTTTCTCAGATGGCTTGCCTCCTGTTTCCTTCAAAATGATGAGGAGAGATTTTAATCTCTATCGTGTTTCAGCTTCTGTGGTTTCTTTCATGAGCAGGCATCATAACGGGTGTCAAGAACTATATGGTAATTTACAATAAGATAGTCGCACGAAATGTGTGTGCATTTGAGAATAGTTCGGGAGGTGCTTGTTTGCTGAAGTATGACTATATTCAGAAAATAGGAGCTTTGTAAGCGATAGCAGCTACAGACTTCTATAAATTTTATATTATAGAAGCAGGGATTATTTCTGGCATTCTGGGATGTGCACTATTTCTAACCATCTTTGTTCTTCCTCTAAATGTTAGGGAAGAACCTCTGACAGAACCCAGGAACTAACAATCAGTGACAATGGTGATTTATTTTAATTTAGAAGCTATAAGTATTAAAAGAAATTTTCTCTTTGAGAGGAAACATTTGAGGAGTTTCAAGAATTTGAGGATAGTATGTGGAGAATTACCATACCAGAATTAGAAACATTTTCTAATTCCAGTAAGCATGATATGTATTCATTTTCTGAGTAGTGTATATACTAATTAGTACTAGAACATGCCACATTTTAGGAAGAGGTGTCACATTAATCTTTTCTTCCCCATTCCTATACCTGTTACTTAGTTTAGGCATTTATTAACGCTGTTCTGGTAATAGATTGTAGGAGTCTGATTGTAGGAGTCTGCTAGCTTTTCTCCCGGCTCTCACTCTTTTCTAAATATGGCTTTGCAGACACTCATCAAATAGATCAAACTCAGATATGATCGGGTCAAAGCCTTCAGTGGCTTCCTACTGCCTAGCAAATAAAACCCAATGCTGTAGCTTTGCAGTCAACGTCCTTGACAGTCTGATGGGATTTTTGCCTTGTCCTAGGAACTCTCTAGTCAAAGCTCTATATCCTGGCTGATTTGACTACTCGCTTTACTTGATTATCCTCTGTTCTTCCCTTCACAGGCGTTTGCTTGTGCCACTTCTTTCTACATTGCTCTCCTTCCATCTTATAACCAAGGCAAGCCCAACTGTTCAGGGGTTTTTAAAAGCTTTTAACTCCATTCATTCTTTGCAATTCACTTCTGTTAAGAGTTATCTTTCTTTCCTTTAACTCTGCTAGAATACTGAAACTTACTTAAAGCATTATGATTGTTTCCTTGTGTTATTATTTCTTGTGTATATGATCTTTATGTTATATCCTTTTACTAGACTATAACTTTTTGGGGCAGGGGCCATGTCTTTTTGTTTTGTTTTTTCCTTTGAACAGTAGGTTCAAAGGATTGACCTCTATAACTGCCAGCTGAGTAGCCCAGTGGATGAAGCGTTTTGGTGAAATACCTTCTCTTCAGCTTCTTTATTCTTACTTCCTTCTTTGATCTAGAAACATTGAGCCAAGGTAAAGTTGGTGGGTTTTTGTGGTATTGGGTTAGTCTGCTCTTAGGCTGTTAAGTTTTAACTGCTGGTATTCTAGTCTTGGGTGTAGTTCTTGGGTTGCTGATTCTCTCACGTATTCTCAGACCATCTCCTCTATAAGAAACAGCACCCCACGCTTGGCCCATCAGCCTCTGCTCAACTAGCGTAGTCCCTCCCAGAGAGCCCCTCATCCTGCTTCAAGCTCTAAATATAAGAATGCTACTTTTTATGACAAAAACCTTATTTTGCCCATATACTTATTTTCTTGGGCATATTTCCTCTGTCCCAAGTCCAATTCTGTGATAATTCTTGGTTTCCATTATTTTTATTTTTCACCTTCAATTATTTAATTTTATCACACAGGCTGCACAAAATATTTCTCATGTTTAAGTTGTCCTAAAGCAGATCCACTCTATTAAAAGACTAATTTTCTAATTTTAATCTTTTCATATTCAAATGCAGAGTGATCTCAAGTTTATATCCAGTTATAGATGATCAAAAAGACCATCGTATTTCTGACCTCTCTCAATTTTCTCTCATGTGGCTTTCCTTGTCTGTAGCTTCTATATTTGTGCAGTGTCAATTTATTTGCTGTTAACAACTCTGGTTAAGAGTTTGGTAGGATAAAAGGTTGAAAGATGAACAAATTAGAATTTCTTTTGGTGGTTGGGGAGATTTAAATAGTCCATGTATCCATATTATTTTTGGACTCCTTTTTATAGCAAGTTACCAAGTTACAAAGAGTTTGTGTAAAATAAATCACGCAGTATCTAACCATAGTGCTCTTTGCTGTAAAATGTATTTCAGGATCTTAAAGGGCCACTGTGATTGTCACTAGAAATGTCAGCATATTCCTGAAAATATGCCAGAACACCTGTGATGGGAGAGTGTAGTAATAATAGCTATTTATTAAATGCTAATTATGTGTGTTTATGCCCTTACCTCATTCAATTGTCATATCAGAGATAACGTGAGGTATGAAGTGTACTCTACTGTCAACCACAGGAGCTATGTAACTTTCCCAAGGTCACTCACATAGCTAGTAAGTAGTGGAGCTGGGCTTTAAATCCAGGCAATTTGACTCCAGAGTCTATGCTCTTAACCAATAATCTATATTGTCTCTTAATTACTACAGAATTTTCAAACTTTGGTGTGCATAAAAATCATTTAGGGGAGCTTCCAAGATGCAGATTCCTGAGCCCTAATCCTAGAGAGCTAGATTCAACAGATGTGGACTAGGCCTGGGAATCTGCATACAAACAAGCATCTACACAATTCTGCAGTCCTGTAACTACATTCTGAGAATTATGTTATATGTGCTGTCTCAGGTTTTTATCATTATATACATGCACATAGAGATATTCATACTGTCATCTCTCACTCTAACAGGATTACTGTGCCACTACAGTATCCTGTTCTGTAGTTCTGCAGTACTGTAGAATGTACTGTAGACAAAGAATTAGAACAATTCTTTCTTATTTTTGCCCCAACTAGCTATGTGACTTAGGCCAAATCATTTGTATTAGTCAGGGTTCACCAGAGAAGCAGAACTAATAGGATGTGTGTGTGTGTGTGTGTGTGTGTGTGTGTGTGTGTATGTGTGTGTATACAAAAAGATTCATTATAAAGAATTGACTCATGTGATTATGGATATTGGTGGGTTCAAAATCTGCAGTGTGGGCTGGCAGGCAGGAGACCTATGGGAGCTGATGGTACAGATGATGTCTGAAATCAGTGTTCTTGAGAATTCCCTTTTGCTTGGGGAGGCTGGTCTTTTTGTTCTATTTAGGTCTTCCACTGATTGGATAAAACCCACCCACGTTATAGAGCGCAATCTGCTTTACTCAAAATTCACTGATTTAAATGTTAAGCTAATCCAAAAATACCCTCCATGTTGACACATAAAATTTTCTCACATCACTCAACTCCTGTGGATCCCTGAGGTCAAATCCCATTGGTAAGGTCACCAGGGATTAGGCCAGGTAATCATAACTTTATAGTAGAGACACCAAATGGGACACCCTGAAAACTGATGGCTTTAGTTTGGCTCATGTAAAGTTGTCCCGCCCAGTATTTTTTAAAGTTTGAATTACTGGTATTTGCTAGCAAGTTCTACATTAAAATCTTTATTTCTGGTTTCTTAAAGAAACAAAAGAAAACAAAACAAAAAACTGGTGATCTGGCAACACTGTATGTCTATGCTGTTGCTGAGTCTCAGATGTCGCCCATAGGTGGGGTTTGCAACCTCCCAGATCCCCACCGCTGTTCCTGCCTCACTCACTGGATCTACTGCATTTAATTTCTCTGAACTTCAGAGTCCCTGTAGGTATTGGAGTTTTTGACCCTTGTCTTGCTAGCTACTAAGCATCTGTGGCAGGTCCACCTTCCTGATTAAAACTGATAAAAGGAGAACTAGGATTTCTGAAGCACAATGAATGTCTGGGCTTACACTGGAAAACAGAGCTATCTCTTTGTGTATGTGCAGTTTATCACCTTTCCCAGAGCTGCCTTCTCAGGGCTCCTCAGATCACTACCTTCTTTTGAATTAATAAAAAGGATGCTTTTGTATTCCTGCGTACTTTTTTTTGGTAGGAGGTGATAGAAATTGTGAACTGGAGTCACTGAGTGGGGTTACTAGGTGAAAAGATAGAGGAACATTGATGTAAGAATAGAACCTGCTAATCTTACGTAGTGTTGAATTAGTTCGTGAAGCTTTTTCAAATGTTACAGTTACCTTTCCTATTGCAAGGCTGGCTTTATAGGAAAACAGAATGGGCAGTTTAATAGTAAGATTTCAATTTATGTAGCCTCATTACTTCCTCAGTTGTTCCCTGAATGCTGAAATTACTTCAACCAGGACAAAGACTTTTTTTTTTTTTTTTTTTTTTGAGACAGAGTCTCGCTCTGTTGCCCGGCTAGAGTGAGGTTGCGTCAGCCTAGCTCACAGCAACCTCAAAATCCTGGGCTCAAGTGATCCTTCTGCCTCAGCCTTCCCAGTAGCTGGGACTACAGGCATGTGCCACCATGCCCAGCTAATTTTCTCTGTATATATTTTTAGTTGTCCATATAATTTCTTTCTATTTTTAGTAGAGACCGGGGTCTTGCTCTTGCTCAGGCTGGTCTCGAACTCCTGAGCTCAAGCGATCCACCCGCCTCGGCCTCCCAGAGTGCTAGGATTACAGGCGTGAGCCACCGCGCCTGGCCAGGACAAAGACTTTTATTTCACAATAGGAAAGAGAGTCCATATAGCAAAGATTGAGAGTAGTAACACCAGATCTAAACTGACACAGGAAAAAGTGGTGATATTAGAGCCATACTGCAAATACACTTTGATGGGGAGACTGGTGGAAAAGATGAAACCCAGGGGTCTTGTACATCTGAATATAGTAGAGTGGAAAAGGGTCCAGTGATGGGGAGGCTTAGAGGACCAAGACTTGCTTTAAGGACTACTGCAGTGTGGCTGGTATAGCTACATCCTTTCTTTTCATGTTAACATGTCTATGGCCACATTTTTTTGACAACATATATATAAATTGCCTTTAGGGCCTTAAAAATTAATTCCATTGGACATATTGTTTGCAAACATGCTCTACTTTTCTGTGTTTAAAAAAATGTATTTCAGATGTATAGCATTATTATGGTTTCTCTAGAAGTAATTCAGGAATGTTAGAATCTCTGTCAGTTTCTTGGCAAACAATATTTGATTATAAATTTATGCTCCACAGGACACATAATTTTAGAAGCATTCTGGAATGTTTCCAAATTTTATTTTGGAACCCAGCATTTGGTTACTCTTTAATAATCCCAATCGATAATGGTTTATAATAGCCGTAAATGTGTTAGCTTTAAATATCTGCTGTATTATATTTCAGCAAGAATATTTTTGCTGTTCCTTTTCCCAGAGTTTATATTTGCATGTTGATTTTTGTGTGCAAAGTTTTTTCATTGATACTTGGATTTCTGTAGATAAATTGTGTGAAGATTATCTGGACAGGGGTGGAGGGGGGGGAGAGAGAGAGAGGGAGGCTGGGGGGAAGAGAAAGAATAGGCTTTAATGTCTAGTGTTAGATTTCCTGCTTGGGAGGCATAGGCTTGGCTCTAGATTTTTCATTCTTAGAACGTTTCCTATTACTTTCCCTTAATCTATTAATTTTGAACATACGAGGGTCATCATTATCTCTAGCCAGTGGCTTATTTTCATCTTGAATAGATTTGTAGCTTTCTTATTTTTAAACCTACCTAATACTTTATTTATATATCCCCTTTCCTTTAAATTGCAGGAAGAGAAATATTATACTTAGTAAAAGTTGTGTGCTTCCTATGCTGTCTTTTGGAGTAATTTTAGTAAATGATTGACTGTAACTCTTGAAAGATTGCTTGTTATGCCATTCTGTAAGGAACTATAGTCTTATTTGACTCAGAGACAAAATAAGCTTAGGTCCCAAAGCCATGGCAGTTAACATCTTTTTCCTGCACCAGATACTAGACTCTACGTGGAGGTGGTTTTGGAAATGAAACTATAGACCTCAGGGGTTATTTTTGATCTGCAAGGATAGGCTGATAATGGTGCTTTCTTTTGGAACAAAGGCTGAGATAATTCCTGCCTCTTCATTTTGGGTAAAGGATGGAAAGTAACAAGAAATATATTGTGCTTTAGGAAATAAATAAATGGACTTGGAAAAAGGCTGTATCTATTTGAAGTAGTTATTCTAGTATAATTAGAAACATGAATAATTTGTATTTGAATAGTAGAAGTGATCAAACTATCTTTGGAACTTATCTGGCATAGTATACAGTAAAATTTTTTTAAATGAGAGAAAAATCTATTGTAAAAGACTCTATGTCCTCAAAATAGCTTGCAGATTTTGTTCATAACCCCTTTATCTCCATTCTTGTCCTCCTTCTCCGTTTAAACATATGTAAATACCAAAGGAAAGGTGGTATATGTATGCACAGGTCACTGAGGATGTCGCTGGCAATATCGCCCAGCGTACCCATGCACAGACTGCTGATGCCCAGGGTCACCATGTGCAGTTTGGGACATTTAAAGTGGAGTAAAATACAAGTGGCTCATGTGTGTGTGACCACTTGATTAACCACAGGTGGCTTATCCATGGTAATTTTTAGAATCTCTGGTTAGTTTTTTCCTTCAACTCAGAGTTCTTCTCTACAACCCATCATGTGTGCTGACTAATGGCAACTAATTTCTTATACCAGCCCAGGCCCTAGAGGTGGAGTAATGTCAGAGTGTGGGGCAGAACCAAACGTGGAAGCAGAGGTTGCTGCTCCAGCTTAGAGACGAGAGGGGCAGGTTGTTGAGCAGGTGCTGACATTGTGGAACTCCAGGTAGAAGTCGTCCCTGCAGCCTTATAAAAGCCTGCTTTTCCTCTCTGCGGGACAATCACCATGTTATATTGGAGGTTTTATTCACTTTCTGCTCGCTTATTGATTATGTTGTCCTAATAATGAAGTGACTTGGTATCATTAGACACATATAGGCAACTGGAAAACATTCTAACCTGATGATTTAGAACTGAAATAATTAGCCTGCTCAAAGGTAGGAGCACTGCTTTCTACTTTCCATTTGCTTATTCACTTTGAGGGTTTCTTCAGTGACTCTCCAGTGACTTGTATGTGTATTCATTATCTACTTGACAGTCAACAAGTTGGTCAGAAAAGTTTCATCTGCCTCATGGTCCTAAATGAAAAGGTAAGAAACCCAGAGGAAAGATTACATCTTCTCCCTTGGTTTATTTTTAGTATTAATAAAATGTCAGTGGTTTTTAAATGCTGAATTCTATAATGCATATGTATTATACTTTGAACTATTTTGTTCAAAAGAGAGAAGCGTGGAAAGAAATCATATGCTTCCTCATACGACTCAAAGGTCTGATCCATCAAAGCTAGAAAAGTTATAGTTATCTTGGGCGACTTTTGGTTTCTCCCTTGTTCTTGTAAGGCCTATTCTCTTCCACAGTCCCATATTCTCTAACAGCTTCCCCCGGTGATGTGTGTTTGGCTGGGTAGCTTCTTGTGAACGGAGCCATTATTGAGTTTAATTGTCTTTCGCTTATTATTCCAGTGACATTCTATTACCTCAAGATAACTTACAAGTCTAATTTACTTAAGTGGATATTGCTTTTGTACATTATGTTATGCTTTAAATTTCAAGGTTCTGAAATTATTTTCTGCTTTTTAGGGGTCCAAAAAATCAAGTTGTTTTCTGTTATTTTCTTTAATCTTCACAAGTAAATTAGATTAATTCATATAAACTTCTGGCCTTGGGAGAGCTAAGCCCAAGTGGTCACATAAAACCCAGAAACTATGGAGGCCCTAAAAGGCCAATTCAGAATTCTCAGAAAGCTGAATGCACCACACAGAATTATCACTCTCCTACAAAATAATTATAACAAGAATAGCTGTCATTTTGTGGGTACTTTGTAAGTTTCAGACTCTTTAGATACATTATCCTAAGGCAATCAACTGGGAAGATAGAAATACAGTTCAAAATCCGTTTCTTTGCATTGAAGGCTTTCAGCACCATGGTGCTTTGCTTTCCAGTTTTATTTTCCATTCCTCTACTATCATAATTATTTTATCTAATCAGAATGGTCTGTTTCTCAACAAAGCTGTCTCTCAATAACAACACAGGATGCTGCTTAGGAAATTAAAATTGTTCTTCTGGATATTATGTTTGGTTTTTCACTGCACTTCTTGTTCCACTGGAGGTTTTCAGAACACAGTGCAGGAGTTAGTCACTGTAGATTACTTCCCCTACCCCTTTTCTGAGATCTTAGAATGGTCTGGATCATCTGATAAGTGGTTCAGAAATGGCTGTCTTATAAGTTCAGAGTGAGTGGTTCAAAAGGACAATTTACACAGAATTACCCTCAAAGTATGTGTGTGAGTCTAGTATATATTGTACTATACATTTTTAATAGGGTGTGTGCAGTGGCAATTTGTTCTCGGTAATAGAGATGACTTATCTGGTTTCTCAAGGATAGCTTCTGAGTTAATCAGGTGGGACTGTCCTCCAGACACGTAAGATAGTTCCAGGCGAGTGCTATTTATAGATGCTTCTCCATTGGTGCCGGAAGTGACTTTGCTCTCCCCACAACTCCTTCAGCCTTTCATTACCTCCGCCCTATGACATGTGTCATAGCTCTAGCTGTCTACCTCTTCATCTCCCTTCCTGCTTTTCACATTGCTTGACTTACAGTGTTTACTTAACATATGTGGTAATCATGGGTGTTGTATAGCAAATATTTCCAGCTCTCAGCTTTCTGGGCAGATGATAAGGTTGTATTTTCCACCACCTTTGGCTCAATGGCTCACTTTGACCAATGAAATGAGAGCAGAAGTGATGCATGTCATTTTCAGGTGGATTCACTTAATAGCCAGTGCTCAACTCCTACTTTTCCTTCCTGTTATTTGTGATGGTGTGTGAAATAAAGCCCGAGCCCCTGAATGACTGCAATGACCAGAGTTTCCTGTTAACCTGCCAACTACATGCAGCTTAACTGAGACATATTAATATATTTTTGATGCTTTAAGCCACGAGGATTCTGGCGTTGTCTGTACACAGCATAACCTAGCTTACTCTGACAGATATGCTAGATCTGTGCTTTCCAATATGGTAGCTGCCAGCCACATGTGGCTCTTGTTTCCTTGAAATATGGCATCTTAGTTAATTTTCTGTTGCTATAACAGAATACCTGAGACTGGGTAATTTATAGAGAAAAGAAATTTATTTCTCACAGTTCTAGAGGCTGGAAAGTCTAAGAGCATGGTGTTGGCATTTGACGAGGGCCTTCTTGCTGTGTTATCCCATGGTAGGAAGTGAGCATGCAAGCGAGTTTATGTGAAAAAAGAAAGTATGAGGGCTCAGGCTCACTTTATAACCACTCACTCTCTCAATAACTAACACACTCTTATGGTAACAGCATTAATCCATTCATGAGGGTGAAGCCCTATGGCCTAATCACCTCTTAAGGGTCCCATCTCTTAATACTGTTCCAGTGACAATTAAATTTCAACATGAGTTTCAGAGGGGACAAACATTCAAGCTATAGTGTATGGCTAGTCCAAATGGAGATGTGCTGTAAGTGTAAAGCACACACTGGATTTTGAAGATTTAGTATGACAAAAAGTATGTAAAATACCTCATTAGTAATTTTTGAATATCGGTTACATTGAAATATTAATTTGGATATACTGGGTTAAATAAAATATAGTATAAAAATTAATTTCACCTGTTTATTTTACTTTAAAAAAATTACACATGGCTTGCATTATTTTTCTGTTGGATAATGCTGCACTGAACTGTAAGCTTATTGAAGACAGGAGCTCTATCTGTTTCAGCCTTGTTTACCCATAATATCTAACAGTTTCTGGGATATGGGATATGTTAAATTAATGTAAGTTTTATGAGTAAACTATAGTTTAATATTTAAAAAATAATACAGTTTTCAACATGAAGCTTATTTGTATTTTTGTTTAATAATCCCTTCTTTTAGTTCCTTTAGCCAAAGACCCCCTCAAATCTTTTTAAACCATCAGATAATTGGATGTTATATTTTATGTTATGTTTATATTATATTAATGTTTTAAAAACGTCATACACTGCAAAAATGCTGGGATTATGCCCATTAAATACTTGCCCCAGTCAAATTTTTTTTAACAAGCTCACTCCTTATGGCTAGCATTTTCTTATTTTTGTAAAAATAATGAAGAAGCCCCTGTTTGTTCAGTCATAATCATGACCTTTATTTATTTTCCAATATCTACCACTTAGACAGTTTATTAAATGGTCTTGCCCTTTGCATGAGGCCTTGTGCTAAAAATCAGAGGAAATGGAGAAGGAGAAATGGAATGGCCATGAGGTCCTTCTGGAACATTAGGTGTGGGGACCCCACATGTGAAGAAGCAGTGCTTGCAATTTTCAGATAAGTGAGACAGAAAGTAAAATAGGTGGTGAAAGGAGCCCTTGAAAGGAGCAACACATCTTTAAAAAAATAAAATAAAGGGTGGGGGAAACACAAAGTACCAAATAGGCTGGAAAAACATGGTAAGCACTTAATAAATTATAGCTACTGTCATGAATGTGTATGAACGCAGAGGGAGTTATGGAAGGATACATACTACGATGTTCTGTTGGCTAAGGAGGGGAGGGGATAGTGGCACAGGGAAGGGGGAGATAGATACCCCCATCAAAAGGCTATAGAATTAGCAAGGACTTGGCCACAAACCGACTCTTATATACTATTCCATGTGCATAAAATCACATTTTATGTGTATGTGTACAGAAAGATATTACAACAAGGTGGTTACCAAACAGTGTGATTCTCTCTCTGAATGGTGGCTGAATCTCAGGTGATTTTTATTTTCTTTCTTATACTTTTTGAATTTTTATCCAAGTGAGCATTTACTGTTTGAATACTTAGCAAATAATCTGATCTGGCATTTTTGCACTTATGAGTAACATCAGGACAAAGTCTAAAAACCCAACCCAAAGTTGTCTATATTGTTTACATTCTACTTAATGGAAATTATTTTATTTAAAACTGTCAAATTATTATAAATAAAAAATAATCAGAAATATACTGCTAATACATTCATTTCAGTTACTAGGGACTATTTTAAATGTACATATTTATAGGATTGGTATCCTCCTTCCTGAATTAGACTCCAGTTGATTTTCTAACTGACAAAGGGAAATAGTGGTTCAGATAACAGAAGCATCTTATCTAAAAGTGAACATTTCTTTAGAAAGAAAAAAATGCTTTTGTAAGATTATAGAGGATTTGGGAATTATGCCATGAGGGCACATGCTGAGTAATATGTTTTTGAGGCAGGCTGCCAAGTTTTGTCAAAGAAAGGCAAGTACTGGGTTTGTTTTGCAATGTCTGGAAAACTTGGAACTCTAATTTCTTGGAAAATCTTTCCAAGATAAACTCAGTATAAAGGAATTCTACCTCAAAAAATTGCATGTAGCAAGAGGACAGGAAAAATAAGGTGTAACAAGCTGTGGGATGAGAAAAGGAGGGTTCCTGCCTCCCCCCAAGAGATTGTGACCTTGTTGAATTCAATTACATGTCTGACAGGCTCAGAGAAAACATCCTCATAAGGTTAATTTTCCTGAAACTCCTGAGCAAGGGCAAAGTAAATAAATTATCCTTCATCATCAGTTCCCTTTTATCAATCTTTAAAAATGTACAAAAGATAAGGCATTAAGTATCTAAAAACATTCTGAATTGCTTGGGTATCTTGAGCAAGTCAATTAAATTTTCTGGATCTCATTTTTCTAATCTGGAGGGTTTGGATTGTAAAACTGCTATGGTCTCTCCTAGGTTTTATTTATTTTTTAAATAAAATAGAAACTATATATTATTTTTGACATGTTCATATACTCTTTGTATATATCAACAAAAAAATATTTTTTTTTAATCAAGGTCTTTTATTGCTCTTACAATAAAAACCCAAACTTTTCCCCACAGCCTACAAGGACCGCCTGACCTCATGCCTGCCCTCTTCTGATCTCCTTTCTGGTCACGCCCCCCTGCGCTCATGCACTCTGGCCACACGGGCCTTGTTCTGTTCCTGGAACATGTGAAGCTCATAGCTGTGAACAGCATTGTGGTGACTTTATAGCACGACCTAGAACTATGATCTTCCCCAAAGCCCCTTCAAGTTCTCTGCATACCTTGAAGCTTTTGCATGGTTGTCACAGGGTTATGGTGATTGAAAGGAAGAACTGATACGGGTTCATGTCTGTATCAATGAGATGGCTGTACAGAGCAAGAGACAGAGCAATATTCTCCCCCTTGCTGGGGTAAGCTTCCCTTGCCCTCAAGTCTTCAAGAAAACACCATCTGGGTCTTTGCCAGGTGCATCCCAGCTGCTCTGGGAAGTTCCCATCCACAACAGTGCATGCCGATGTAAACCATGAAACTATAGAAGGATACAAGTGCGTTTTGCTTGGGGATTGCTACCACCATCTCTCTTTGTCAGCTTGAGAGCTGGTGGGAGCCAATCCAGCAGATTTTTGAATTGAAGGTGAATTCCAAGTGAGCTTGAGAACGACTGTCCCAAGTAGGATGATATTTTAAGCTTGCCTGATGTGTTTACCATATTCCAATTGAAGAAAAATTGTATATATTATAGCTTATTCATTACCTCTGCATTTATTGAGTGCTAACATATACCATTTGGTGATGACAAGTATGAAAAAAATAAAACGGAGTAATGCAATAGGAAAAGACTAGGTACAAATTAAGATTGGGATGGCCTCTTTGAGGAGGTAACATTTCCTCCTCAGTGAAAGGAGGGAACCAGCCATGAAAAGGTCTGCTGTCAGAATGTGCCAGGAGAGGGACTAGCCAGGGAAAGGTGGGGATGAGCTTCATGTGTTCCAGGAACAGAACAAGGCCTGTGTGGCCAGAGTGCATGAGCGCAGGGGAGTATGACCAGAATGGAGATCAGAAGAGGGCAGGCATGAGGTCAGGTGGTCCTTGTAGGCTGTGGGGAAAAGTTTGGGTTTTTATTGTAAGAGCAATTAACCATTGGAGGGTTTACAAGAGAACGATAGGGTATGATTTGTGCTTTTCATTGTTCCTCTGGCTGCAAGGTGAAGAATGGATAGGGGAGGATTTGGGAGAATAGGGAGTTGGTGATCTAGTGATTCAGATGAGAGATGATGGTGACCCAGACAAGATCAGCAGCAACTGAGAAGGAGAGAAGTGTCATGGTTTGGGGACATATTTTAGAGTAGAGCCCAAAGGGCTTGCTGATGGATTATTGTAGGAGAATAAGAAACAGCATAAATCAAGGATGATTCCTATGTTTTGGGTTTAAATAACTGGGTGGATGGTGGGGCTATTTATGAGGAACGGGAGACTTGGGGAAAAACTGGTTGTAGGCATACCAGAAGTTCTTTCTGAGCTTGCCATGTTAAGTTTGAGCTGCCTGATAGGTACTGACGGGGGAGATGTCAGAGAGACAGCTTGGACCTCAATGGAAAGGCTGGGGCTGGAGATTTAAATTTGGGAACCACTGGCATGGATCTACTATGAACTGTGAAAAGCTAAATAAAAATTTAAACCAGTCCTGTAATTTATTTTGAGCATGTGCTAGTTTCAGTCAGGAAAAAAATCTCTTTTATGAAATTAAAGGAGATAATTATTACTTACTATTTAGACTTTTTGTAGTAGTTGATTTTCAGGCAATTAGAATAACCACATCACTTGTATCAGATAATTAGAACTAATTTGGGAGTGCTGATGACAGGCTCTCTCATTGAGTAAACAAAATACAGAGCACAGAGTTTGTCTCTACAACTGTATTTGTGAAGTTCCTCTTCGGGTCTTTTTAGGCTCAGGGCTGCTGAATTCGGGCAGAGTTTAATTCAGAATGTTCACTGTTCTTCATTGCTAAGGCCGTGCCTTTATTCTCTAATAGTAGTGTGTCCTCTGGGAGGAACGCTGTTGGGGAAACTCTCAGCCCCCACTCCCCCTCGTCTGCGCTGCACCGTCGGAGGTGTCTGTCCCCGGCAGGCTGAGCAGCTTGGGAGCTGGCTGTGCTGACCGTGACGCTTCGCACCATGAGTGTCCGCTACATGCTCATTACGGTGCCCGTTGTTTTGCATAGATAATTTCTAAATTTTATTAAACCCCCTGCAAGGTAGGTATTTTAAATTGTGTTTTAATGATGATAAAAGTGAAGCTTAGGATTACATGGCTAGGAAATGGCAGAGTCAGGACTCAGGTCTAGGTCTGCCTGCTTCTAAATTCATCTACAATTTTTATTCCTCCAGGCTGTTAAACTACCAAAATTCCCCTTAGTTTATTCTCCCAGCCCTGTTTTCCCCATCAACCTTTTTTGTCTTTCCAGCCAGATACGCAGTTGCCCACCATCTACAGTGCTCTCTTTAAAAGTGGTCCCCCCAGGTCCACGTGCCCACCCTCTGATGCCTCTGCTTTCTGTCTGTAGATTTGAGCCCCATCCTCCCCTCCCATCCCTTCCTTGTCCCTAACCCTGCCTTCCAAATACACTCAAATATTCTATTAGTTACACAAACCTCACATTCTTTAACTTCTCCCTTAGCATTTCCCTACACTCTTGCCAAAACTCAATCTTGGCTTTGCTCTAAGTTACAAGTTCCCGAGCCAAATTCGTCACTCGCGGTCACTTCTTCCACTTTCTCTGGCTCTCAGCGTGAGGAGCAGGGGCCAGCACATTTCCTGCTTCCCACCATCACACTCAGACTCTTGCTTGCTCATCGTCTCTCAAGAACTTGTGTTTTGAAACTGCACTCTGTCTTTGTATTCTCCACTTTTTCTCCACCAACTCGCATCTTTTGCTCACTTTTCACCTCATTAAGAATCCACCTTTGCTGACTCCCTCTCTTTCTTCTGTCATCTTCAGGAACCTGAACACTTTATCTGATGTTCTAATCCCTGTCCTCAGAGATCTCTGGCCTGTGGACCTTAAGGACCTTTAGTTCTAGGATGCTCTTGCTCTGTGTGGGCACAGCCACACCTCAGACCTGCTCACCATTGGAACTGCCCCTATCTGCACTGATCTTAGAAGATGGCCAGTTATGGTTCCACTTCTTCTCTGTCTCCTCTTCTGTTGGATCTTGGCTCTATTCTCACCGCAAAGCTCCTTGCTCTAGCACTGCCTTGACATACCACACTGGCCTCACCTACCTTCCTCTCCATGTGGACCTTTTGTTTTGCCATTTAAGCCCAGCTCCACAGATTTCAGGCTCTGGTCCCCATGTCCTATTTTACTTGCTCTGCAAATCTCCAATTCTGGGGATGGCCAGTGTGATTTCTTTACTGCTGCTCCTGTATTACTGAGTACACAAAAAAGTCATAAACCCTGATTTTTTAAAAAACAATAATGAATATTTATTATAACATTTTAGCATTTAGCCCAAATCCCATGATTGGTTGATTCACTGATCCAATAACATCACCAAAGACCTGGGATCTTTCCATTTCTGCAGCCTCCATGCCCTGTTGCCCCTATGACGCCAGCTCCACACTATGGCTAGCTACCTTCTCCGTTGCAGGACAGCCGCTGCATTTCCAGGGGCCTCACAGAGATGAGACTCAGCAGAAAAATTGGTCTGGTTGGCTTTAGCACAAATACCTTCCTGCAATTAAAACCTTTCATGGCTCCATTGCAATCTCATTATAAATTAGCTTCCAGTTGTGTTCCTGTCTGAGTCTTTCCCAATTCCAATCGTATCAAGCTCCATCTACTTCTTTCTTTTTTTTGTCTCAAATGTTTCTTCCCCATCTGTCCCTATTGCCTCTTCCCTAAATTCACCCAGCAATTGTTTACCTTGCTCCCATCTATTCACTCCACTTTACCTACCCCTGCCAGGCTACTCTTCTGGAAGCACAGGGCTGAGCATGTCACTTTCTTGTTCAAGCCACCTCTAGTGGGTCCCTGAAGTTCAGATTGCTTAGTGTGGCATTTGGGGTCCATCGTGACCTGGCTCTGTACTACATTTTCAGTTTTAATTTCCATTCTTTTTGTTCATATACCCAATGAGCCAATCAAACTGGAAATCTCTGGCTATTCCTTTCATGCTCCCCAGATTTCCCCATCTCTGTCTTTGTTCCCTTTTTCTGAAGAGGGCTTCCCCTCAGCTCTGCAAATGTAATTACTACACACTTTAAGGTCCAACTCCCTGTCACTTCTTTTAAATTTCCTTATCTTTCTCATTCCCAGCAAGAAATTATAGTTTTCTGAATTTTGTAATAGATTATCTCAGGTCTTTTTTTACTTTGTATAATTATTTTTTTATGTATAGCAAGTCCTCACCTAACGTCATTGACATGTTCTTGGAACTGCAACGTTAAGAGAAATGATGTATAAGGAAACCAATTTTACCAGAGGCTAACTGATAAATAAGAGTTAAGTTCCTATGGCATATTTCTGGTCACAAAAAGATTACCAAAATTCTAAATAAAGACCAAAACACTTCTAATATTAAACGCTGAAATAAATGTGAGCATACATTTAAGAAAGATTAATAAAAACAAGTAAGGTAATTATTTGCCCTTTAATTCCAGTTCAGGGTCGCAGGTGGCTGGAGTCTCTCCCAGCAGCTCAGGGCACCAGGCATGACCCCACCGTGGACAGTGAGCCATCCCGTCGCAGGGCACACTCACACACAAACCCACACTCACTCAGACTGGGACCATGTAGACATGACAGTTCACCAAACATGCACATCTTTGGGCTGTGGGAGAAAAGCAGAGTACCTGGAGAAAACCCACGCAGACATGGGGAGAACACGCAAACTCCACATAGACAGTGGCCCCAGCTGGAAATCGATTTGTTGTTTCTCATCGATGTTATAACAAAACAACGTTATTCAAGGAACTGCTGTGCATCCGCTATCGATTGCTCTGTTGCCCCAGTTTTCATATTTTCCACTAATATAATTTGAACAATTCTCCAACTGCTTGGTGTTTGGTTGTTTTAGTTGTTGTTTAGACTTTTTTTCCTTTTCCTGACCTATGATCGTACCAAAGCTAATACTATTTCTTATGTGTTCAGAGGACATCCGGCTTCTGGGGCCCTCTGGGATTGTACATAATTTTGCCTGGAAAAAGTCCAAATACTGGAACTAAAATTGTTCCCCTGGGTATTTGTTCAATGGATATAGAGTTGTTTGTGTCTTTTCAGTTTTAATATGGCGTTTTAATTAAGAAACATAGCAAAAAAGTATTTTACTTGTCTTACCAAGTCAACTTTGAGGCACCCAGTTTTTGTTAACATAATCCCTCTCTACATCACCAAACACTATTGATCCTACCTTTAAAATACCTCAGAATCTATCCCCTTCTCTCCATTCCCCCTGCTAGGGCTTCATTTCTGACCCTCACACCCTGTTTGCCACTAGTTTCATCCCACTGCTGTCTGTCTGTAGGAGAATTGTCTCTCCTCAAAACAAATTTGGTGATGCTACTCCTCTGCTTATACACATTTTCTGATTCCCTGTTGCTTCCAGAGTTAAGTCCAAGTCCGCTGGTGGGACCTCCAGGTTCCTTAGATTTGGATCCCAGTTGCCTTCCCCAGGTTCATCTCTTGCCACTTGCTCAGCTGTCCCTAGTGCTTGCCATACTGAGATTTTCACTACTCCCAGAAAAGCCCACACCCTTTTGTGGCCTGAAATATCCTCCTCATTTATTACCCTGGCCCTTTCCCATTGATCATCTAAGACCAGCTCAAGCATCACTTCGTCCGTGGTACCTTTCCTTACCTCCTCAGAGAGTGGCCCCCTTTTCTGTGTCCCTATACCGTTCATTCACTCATTCATTCATTCATTCATGTATTGAAATCCAGGTAGTAAACAATGCTGGGGATACAGTGATGTATAAGCTGTAGCCCCTGGACTGTAAGGGGCTGTAAAAGGGACATGTATAAGAAAATGATAATATAGAGGGGATGGAAGAAATTTGAGAGACCCCATTCATTAGAACAAACACTAGGACTTAGTGCCTGATTGATTCTATGTGGGGGAATGCAGAAAGTAGAAGAGAAGAGAATAATGCCCAGATTTCTTTGAGTGACACAGTAGGTATGTGGACATCCATGGAGATAGGAGATAAAAGGAAGGAGCAGGCCAGGTGGAAAGCGTGATGAGTTTAACTTTGCAGGGCCTCTAGGAGATCTGAGTGATACAGCCAGTGCACAAGGGGGCATATGGATCAAGAGCTCAGGAGAGGAGGCCGAGATGAAGATAAATTTCCGGGAGATTTCAACAGACAAATAGCAGGTGGCATAAGGGAGATTTCTGAGTATATTAGGTATTCTATGCCTGTATTTTGTTTATACCATATTGTAATGTAATTATCTGTTGCTATGCCTTGCTTCCCCATACAGACACCCATTTATTAATTCACCTTGTATCCTCAGTGCCTATCGCACTGCTTTGCACATAAAAATTTCATTTCAAACAAGAGAATGAATATATGAGTTCACTCAGGCATGTCTTTATCGTGGGTGAGAGAAGAATGAAATTAATTCATTTAATAAATAATTTATTGAGCACCTTCTATGTACTGGGCAGTGTCCCAGACACTGGAAATACAGCAGTAAAAATGATAGTTGGGAAACAATAATAAAATAAGTAAACAAGTTATAATATCAGATAATAAAGATGATTATAGCTAATACTATGGAGTTCCTATGTGTCACGCCCTGTTTGCAGCATTTAACATGGATTTTAAAATTTAATCCTCACAAATCTTATAAGGTGGGCTGTAATGAATTCCATGAGGGAAATTAAACAGATTAATATGGTGGTAAGTGACTCAGGGTCAGTCTCTGGCTAGAACAGAGAAGGCTGTTTGTGGTTACAGTGAAGCTGAACTATGAAGGAGCCAGCTACAGGGAGATCTGGAGGAGAAATGTTCCATGCACAGTCCACGTAAATTTAAAACCTTCTTCTTTTTTAAATGCTAAAGGAATAAAGACTTTTCTGAAGCATTGCAAGTTGCATTCACTAGCATTCAAATACTCCACACTTGAGTCTACCTGCAATCAGTCAAAACAGCAGTAGTTCATTGCAGAATCTCAGGTTAGGGCAAAATACCTTTCCATGTACAGTAAGACACCCACTTAGGCTAGTCCAATGGTAGTGGGTTATCAGAATTTATTAATTATTAGTGTCACTAAAGAGGGTATAAAACCTCCCACTACTAAATTTGACTAGTTTTTAAAAAGGTACCCACTTAGCTCTTGGTGAGTAGGGATTGGGGAATTCTACCTCATTTTTTAATCACTAATGTATGGTAAAGATTATCAAGAAAAGTATATGAAAATAGAAAGAAATGATTCAGATTCTAAGGGGAGATTAAGTTTAGAAACACTAACAAAAACAGCAAAATCATAAAGGTGCACCTGCTTACCTGCTCAGACTAAATTCTTAACAGGAAAGTTTTCAAGAACAAGCAGTTATAAGCCATTCCTTTTTCATTCATTTCCCCCTCATCTATCTAGGTAATTTGCACGTAGATCATGTTGAGGCATGGCTTTACCTGTTTACCAATCATTTAGGGCAACAATGAAGACTAGTGTATGGTAGTTGGACTTTGACTTTTGATTTTTCCTTCTTGTTCTTAGATGGAGTTTTTGATGAGACTCTGTGATGGCTAAAGGGAGGGAGGAATTTCATCAAGGGCCCAAAATGTCTGTCTGTTCTAGAAAGGAGCTTTTGTCTTCCAGAATGAATTTATCCTTAGCAATCAATGAAAGCAATCTGTGTAGGAAGACCACTCAAACCAGGGGCATGACAAAAGTTAGGGCCATGCTCCAGGAAAGAAACTTAGGAGGGGTCTTCTAATCCAATGGCCTCAGTTTACAAATAAGGAAAGGCCAAATGTCTTATCCAAACTCACAACCTTGAAGTGAGGTGATTCTGAGTAGCATTTCTTGGTAAACTTGCATATTTGCTTAGAACTATGCATTTATAATCTTATCTATAGATTTTGATCATTTTAATTTAGAAGAAAGGCTTTATAATATAGTTTTATTTTAAATTATATTCTATTGTCTTAAGAAGCAATGGTTTAATTTATATGGGTAGTTTGTATTTAACCATGAGGAAATAAAAACTGTTGTGATTCAATTTGATTTACTGAATTAGTAAATAATTTTATTTATCTGATTTTTATTAAAAGGGATGAACTTTAATAGAATTTGCACAGATATGAAAGTCTAAAACTGAGACAAAATAAAAAGACAGTGCACTTTAAGGGGCCCCTGTATATCCCTACTATCTTTTGGGCCTCCTATTTTTGCATTATTTCTACTTCTATTGATGACCACTTTCCAAATTTCAACGCATCATCTCAGAGAACTGTTAGGAATTTGCTGAAGAACAGTAGAGAAAGCCATAATTTTCACCTCCCCCATGCTTTCTAAGAAATTCATGTTTTTTTTTTTTCTATTTTCTGATTTCTTTCTTTCTGTCAGTTTCATCTGGCACTAGGTCATCTCCTATCATTCTCCTACAGTTTAATCCAAATTCTGTTTCTGGACTTTTATGAATCTTAAAAGTTTGAAAGTTACTAACCATTCTAGAAAATAACCTGTTAAGATTATACTTAACATGTATAAACTTTAATAAGCTACTTTATATTTTAAGTGGGCCTTGCTATTGTTTTGGTTCCTTTTGTGATATAAGTGTATGGTAGCCTGACCTGTTGAGAGAGTAGCTGTGATCCAATGGTGTGAGTTGATTACTTGCCCAGTGTACCTACCAAAGGCAGGGTTGTAGCCTTGAGAGATCTTGCATCCATCCTTAGCTACAAGTCAACTGATTTCTTTTTTTTTTTTTCATTTTTATTTCAGCATATTACGGGGATACAAATGTTTAAGTTACATATATTGCCTTTGCCCCACCCGAATCAGAGATTCAAGCATGTCCATTCCCCAGACAGTACACATTGCACCCATTAGGTGTGAATGTACCCATCACCTCTCGCTCCTGACCTGCCCGACACTTGATGCACTACTAAATGTGCACATTAAATGTTGATAAGTTAATATCAGTTTGATGGTGAGTACATGTGGTGTGTGCTTGTCCATACTTGTGATACTTCACTTAGTAGAATGGGCTCCAGCTCTATCCAGGATAATACAAGAGGTGCTAGATCACCATTGTTTTTTGTGGCTGAGTAGAACTCCATGGTATACATATACCACATTTTATTAATCCACTCATCATGGGCACTTGGGTTATTTACACATCTTTGCAATTGTGAATTGTGCTGCTATAAACATTCTACTTTTAAGGAAAGAAGAGCCTCAACAATTTGAGTCAAGCCTTTTAAGTATCAGTATTTTTACATATTAATAGTTTTACTTGCGTAACATTTAAGCTTAGATCTTTTTCTTCTCTAAATGGCTATTTGCTTAATTTTAAAGTGGAAATTATAAAAAGATTAGCTTACAAATTAACCTTTTTGATAGAATGGATGTTAGTTCATCATTTGTAAGATATATATTTTCCTTCTCCTTTCTTTACACCTCTGTTCAAGTGAGGAGTTAGGAGAGTGATTATTTGCATTGCAAAGCTTCTCTTGGGTTTATAAATGGGCTTGCTGAGAGCCTTTTGCAAGAGTGAACCCCTTATTTCATTTAACTTGTGATTAACAAGTATATGATTTCATATATTTGTTCCTTCATTTAAAATTCACTAAGCACTTAGTATTATCAGATTGATTTGAGTATTAAATAAACATTTTCTGTAAAAGGTTTATTGGCACAGTACCTGGCATATAGGAAGGACAGAATTAATGTTAGTTGTTGTTATTTCTATTATTATTGCCAGACCCTGTGCTAGGCACTGAAGAAAGAAAGAAGATAAAAGGATACTATCTCAAAGGGATCAAAGCCTAACCATGAGGCCCCTAGGGCTGGAGTTAGAATTACGTGGTTCTCTGAAGATAGTATTTTGTCTATTTTTAAATTGGATCCAGAGTCTTCCGCCAGCTTACACTCTGGGTCTATGTGTCTGTTCTTTAATGTAACCCATAGACCTACGAAAATGCACAAGGGATTACAGAGGTGAATAAAGGGTAGTATTTTCATCACAACATGGCACTGAACCCCGGCAACCCCTAGTTAAAAAGTTTTACTGTGCTTCTTAGGTTTTTGATTTAAATTTATTAGTTGCATCTACCATATCCCTTCAAGGGAAGCGTAACTGGAACACAATAACCAGTTGTATTTATACTAAGCTTCAGCTAGTTTGTTATCAAAGCACAAATCTTGCTTTGCTGAAGAACTTTTTAGATTTGTTTTGATTAGTCAGTGTAGTGATTAGGCAGATCTGTGGAAAATGGGTACTTTCCAATTTCTTGAAAATCCAAACATGTTTTAATGTTTTGTTTTAACATGTTTTACTTTCTATGTTTCAGTAGCTAAGGCATATTACTGACTAAGAGACAAAGAACTCTTTTGAGTTACTTTGCTAATTTTACATCTATCCCTTATGGTAATTTATAATTACTAGAGAACTTTGGTTGTCTTAAAAACATTTGAAACCAATTTTTCTAAGCACCATAGAGGATAATGTTCATATGTGAAACAAAGCATTCAATAGTAACTGGCTTTGATTTCTAAGGAAGTTGAAGGAAGATTAAAGAACATTTTCAATGTTAAGAAAATACATTTAAAAGAACCCATTTAAATGTGCTCTACCAGATCCTCAATAGGAATAGTGTCATGTTCATAATTTCTTCCTGTTAAATATTTGGATTTTTAAATAATGGGGTTTTTTCCTTTTAATAGTTGTCTCCCGGGTGGTCCATAATACCAACTTTGTTAAATTTGCAAGAGAGATTTGTATTTCAAATTTAAGTGTAAGGAAAAAGTTTAATGTTTCTACTGACATTGTTTGTAGTGAGAGAGTGAGAAGTCTCAGTGAAACTGCCAGAACAATTATTTATTTTACTTAAAAAAGTCTACCGCATTAGAAATGGGCCTGTTATTACTTCATTGGCTTCTTCTACAGAAGAGTTTGTAAATAAAATTTTATAGGTCTAATCGAAAATAAAGGATAGTGAATGGAATTTAGCCCTATTCCTCCTTTTGTATTTAAGCATGATTCATTTCAGCCAAATTTTTGAAATGCTCACTTTCATTATGAACATTCATTAGTGGAAGTTTAATGAGTATCCATATCTCAGATTAGCACAGGAATTTCTTGAAACATTTAGAAATTCCTGAGTATATCACTGAATACTTTGGTGGAAGGATCAGAGAAACCTAAGGTAAAATCCTGGCTCTATCACATTCTAGCTGTGTAACTTTGAACCACTTGAGCTTGCTAAATCTCAGTTTCCTCACTTGTCAAATGGGGAACAAAACAATTACCACCTCACAGGGTAGCTTTGAGAAGAAAGTGAAATGCATTATGTCAAGCATCTTGCAGTGTTTTGGCAGTTTTACTTGGCATATTTTTTCATAAAAATAATCCTTCTTCAACAGTTAAATATTATCTGATATTGATTACAGTTCACTTTATATAGAGTGAAATGAATAAATAGTCTAAGCCAGGGGTTGGCAAACTATGGCCTTCTGCCTGTTTCTGTAAATAAAGTTTTATTGCTAATTACTCCAATTTGATCATTATATAATATATACATGCATTAAAATAACACACTGTACCTCATAAATATGTACAATTATTATGCATCAATTATAAATAAAAAAATTTTTTATTACAGCAAGCCAGGCTTACTCATTTAGGTATTGTCTATGGCTGCTTTTGTGCTATCATGGCAGAGTAGTAGTGCCATAGATCCTGTGACCCGTAAACCCTACAATATTTACTGGTCTGGCTTGTTTACAAGAAAAGTTTGCCAACCCCTGGTCTAAACTGTTGTTAGGGGATTGCTTATTTATGTGTCATACTTTGCACAAATGGGTGGATCCATTTTAAATGAAGCACTATGGGAGTAGACTATAGCATTACTTAGCTGTTCCTGGGGTTAACCAAAGACATCTAGCATCATCTGCGATTAGTGGCGAGATTCTCCTGGAACAGTTGGGAATAGCATACTAGGACCAGCAGAAGGACATTTGTACAGGACCAAAACTGCCTGTGGTTCAACTTCAGAGTGAGGAGAAGCTACAGATTGGTATCAGATCCCCCCATGTGGCATTCTTTATCAGCCTATAGCTATGGATGTTGTTCCAAGCTTCCATTACAAAGTAAGGATTCAGTTATTCTTAAAAGGTCTTTGTGAATCATCCTAAATCCTGAGTTAAAAGTTTGCAACCATATGTTACTATATAGGGACGCTGGATTGAGTACATTTTACCTGGTTATTAGAGTGGATGCTTTAGGTGCCAGAGTGGGCAAAACTAGATAAGGCTATGTGTATGATACAAATTACTGAAGGTTTGAAACTGTATTCCACTTAATTTAATAATTTTGATAGATTTTAACATCAGAACAATTGTTGGCCTCTACTGGAAGTTCTGAGAAATCTCTCAGTTTTTATAATCTCTATCTCAAAGTCTGTTTTTCTCCTTAACTGATCTTTCAGGAATCAGAAATACAGATGTCATTCCTGAGAGCGAGAGCTGTTTGGTGATTTAGAATTTACAAAGTGCTTCCATTTACACAATATTATTCAAATAACACAATCACCTTACAAGTTAGAAAGGTTGGAATTATCCCTGTTTTATAGATGATGAAAACTTCAGGTTTTAAAAAGTTAAGCCACTTGCCTAACACCATGAAGCTCTAAAGGGTGAAGGAGGGAATTGAATTTATCTTCTAACTTCATATCCTATGTTTTCTTTGCCATGTCATTTTGCCTGATATTCCTTCTTAACCAAGTTTGTTGAAAATGGCTAAGATATGAAATCTCATTAGTTTATAAAGCAAGCATCTAGGGGAGAGGACACAGAGAATTTTACACTGGAGAGAAGCAAAAATATCATCTCCCAGAGGTTGCAAACTGTTGCCCACTGGTCAGAAGACGTGGCCGCATTGGGCTCACATTCCTGCATGGCAGTAGGCTGAATTTAAACAATAGCTGTCTCCTTTGGAGCGGGCATTTGCTTTCCATTTTTTATAAGTCTCTATCATTCCCTGTTTTCCTCTCAGCCAAACCCCACTTCAGTCACCTATTATACCTGTCTGGCTCCTGTAAGCATTTGAATTTGTGACCTTGATCCAGGCCAGGATACTTACTTTGTGAGTGAGGACATGTGATTCAAAGTAGTAAGGCAATTTGGCAGCACCAAGATTAGAACTTGTTTTCCTGAGACAAAACCCTTTTTCTGGGCTCTGGCATCGTGGTCAGATTATCCATCATTACTGAAGAATAATGGAACAGCAAGGGAATAGTAATTAGAAATGCAAAACATGATGAACACTTTTTAATAAATGGATACTGTTTTAATGATGATCTGTTATATATTTCATATTTATACCCTATGAGTCAGATTTCATATATTTCATTACAAGACTAAGCATCAGGCCATGTATTGTAGGTTTCACTTTGGAAAACACGGGGCACTGTAACCAGAATGAATGAAGTTTAGTTTCTTATATTGGAGAAGTTGGTTGGAGGGTGCAATTTTGAATGAATTTCAGCACCGAGACTGAGATTAAGTTATAGAAGCAGAAGTTGCCTCATGTTAGGCAAGAGCGCGTGTCAAAGAGAAACTGAGGGGACGCAAGGTGACGGTAGATAATTGTGCATGTGTACTGAGGGCCTGGAGGAAGAGTGACGGCAGCGTGGATGGCATTATCGGTGGTAAGGAGGAGCGTGCAGAGGCTGAGTGAGCATAGGCGGTTTAAAAAACGGATGGTGGTGCGTACGCAGTGATAAAAAGGGGTGTCAGGTGTACAAATGGGCTCAGTGAACACAGTGTTTATCAGTTATTTTTTCTGAAGTGTAATTTCTAGGATGCATTATATAGTTCAAACCCAAGGGGATAAATTACATCCTATTGAGTAAAAAAAACTAACTGGGGGACTTGCAAAAGTAACTGTAATGAACAATGAATAGTAGAGATTCTTATTTTGAATAAAACTTCAAAATTCATGAGACAATATTTGCTGAAAATATTTCCAGATAATTATGATTTCTATTTTTGTTATCATTAATTCATTCAATAATTATTTATGGCAGTTTGTTATGTGTAGGGCACCATACTGAGCAGTGGGGAATATCCAAAGGCAAAATTCCTTTTGACCTAGTTAGGGAGATGAAAAAGGAAAATATGAAACATTCTATAATATATAAGACAAACCCATGTAAGTCAAGGTTTTGGTGGTTTAGGGAAAGAGACACCACTTCTTCTGCCTTCATATGGAGAAAGACTTTCTGAGGGATGAGGACCAGGGATTTGAACTAGACCTTGAGGAAGGGTGGGATTTGAAATACCAAGGGGATGGTATTATGGACATTTCTTTAGGGAGGGCTAGTGGCAGAACAAAGGCACAGTGACAGTGAGCTGTAAGGAGACAAATGTGTCTGAAATGCATGAACTCCCTGGCAGGAATGGAGAGAGAGCTGGACAGGTCAGTGGGTGCTTAATTGTGAAGGGCCTTGACTCCCAGGCTAGAGAATTTATATTTAAAGATACGGTTTCCATAGTTGACCAAGGGAGCTTGGTGCCAAGATTATGATATACATTTAAAAGTGTTTGGGAATGAATAACTCTCAGTGGAGTTTATAAAATGCCTTTGTAAATAGTTGCAATTTAAGAAAAGAACTTTCTCACGAGAGAATCAAAACCTTCCTAAGTAGAAATAACTCCTCAGATTCTTACCTAGGGTCCACTTGGAGACTCTCCAAGGCATAACCTAGGGTATGTAGAGACCAATATACCACACGAAGGACAAGTGTACAGATGAGTGCCTACCAGTTACAGATTACAGCTAGAAAATTCCATTTTGCCAAAGATAATATTGAGTCTGGAATGTTATTTTATTTTCAGTTTCTGTGTATGCCCATGGGAGTCACCTCATATTGGAGTCCTATAAAGTCTCTCATGTTACAGGGCACTCACTTAGTTACTTTATTTTGAGCAGCACAGTATTATTTGGGGAAGACACATTAGACTTAAATGACCTCAAGCAGTGCTATTTTTATTTGCTCACAGAGGTGTGCTGACATGATGAGTAAAAAAAAGGAGGCAAAGAAATTGAAGGCAGTTTCTGTTATTATTCCTAGAGGTATGAATTTGCAGTTGTAGGTGCTGGATATAACTTTAAACATGCCTTTTAAAGCAACACATTAGGTATTTATATTGTGGATATCACGAGTATACACCCCAGAACAAGAGGTAAACAACTCTCCTAACCTAATATGACTGGAAGCTCATGCCTTATAATAAAATTTCCAGTGAGAGTAGATTCAGAAAATGTTGGTTCTCTTACAATTTAGATAGATGTGAAGATGCGCTTTTTGGAAAATTGTTTGATGACTTAAAGTTTAGGTTTAAATAGAGAGTCTGGATAAAACTGTTTCATGGAATTTATAATATTCCAAAATTAATCTATAATAATAATTATTTTTTAAAGACAAGAGTCTCACTCTGTCACCCAAGCTAGAGTGCAGTGGTGCAGTCAAGGCTCCCTACAGCCTCAAACTCCTGCGTTCAATTCTCCTGAGTAGCTAGGACTGTACACGTGGGCCATCATGCTGTGGGCCATCATGCTGCCTGGCTAATGTTTTTTAGTTTTGTAGAGATGGGGTCTTGCTATGTTGCCCAGGCTGGTCTCAAGCTCCCAGCCTCAAGCTATCCTCCTACCTCCTCAAGCACTGGGATTACAGGTATGAGCCATTGTACTTGGCCTATAATTTTATAGGATATGTGCTGTAAAATATGGACAATTAAATTAATTATATAACCATTAGGTATGAACAAGTATTAATCATGGAGAGCACAAAGGTTAATTTTATATGGCAATTTGAGTGGGCCAGGGGGTACCCAGATTAAACATTGTTTCTGGTGTGTCTATGACAGTGTTTCTGGATGAGATTAGCATTTGAGTTGGTGGCCTTACTAATGCAGGTTGCCCTCCCCAGTGTGAGTGGGCACCATCCAGTCTTTTGAGAGCCTGAATAGAACAAGACAGAGGAAGGAGAAATTCGTCCCTTTTGCTTCCTGCTTTCCAGTCTTTTGAGAGCCTGAATAGAACAAGACAGAGGAAGGAGAAATTCGTCCCTTTTGCTTCCTGCTTTCCTGCCTGAGCAGGGACATCTGATCCTCACCTGTCCTTGGACTGGGATATGCACCATTGGCTCCCCTGGTTCTCAAGCCTTCAGACGTGTACTGAACTACACCACTGTCTTTCCAGCTTACAGGGGGAAAATCATGGGACTTCTTGGCCTCCATAATGGCAAGAACCAATTACTTAAAACCAATCTCTCTCTCATTTTTTCTCTCTCTCTGTGTACATATAATTTCCTATTGGTTCTGTTTCTCTGGACAACCCTGATGAATACAGAGGGTCATAATAATCTAACTTTCTGTCACCCAGTTTTGTTCTTTTAAATTTATTCTGTGCTCCTACTTAGTCTTGCTGTTGTTTGAAATTTAGATACAGCCTCATGACTCTTCTAGTCACTTCTACTTCCTCGGGAAGGTTGTGAAACACAGCCTGCTTGCTAATTAATATGTCTCGTACAGCATGCTTATCCCAAACTTCAAAGTTTACGTTAAAGCTTCCCCTTTCTCCGAGTACAGGGCTGCTGCACACTGGCCCTCAGTAGTGGCAGAAAGGCCCAGAAGCTTCTCTCTTCCTACTAGGTGCTGCTTCTTCCCAGCTTGCTAGCCTCGAGGCACGGTGGGGTATGTAGTCAGAAAGAGGGAAGGTTGGAGCAGAAAGTACTCCCTGTCTTCTGTGCGTTCTGGAAATCTCCCCACCACTGGGATCTCTCATCTGTAATTTTCTTACGTGAGCGAAAGCGTTTCTCCTGGTTTGTCCTTCGAGGCGTTGCTCAGCTCTGCACACACCTCCGGTTTCCTTTTGTTGAGGCCCCTCACCTGCTTATCAGCATTCATTTTTTAAAATTGTGATAAAATATGTATAACATAAAATCTACCATTTTAGCCATTTTCAAGTGTATAGACCTAAGGTCATCTATAGTGTGGTGCAGTCACCACTGTCATACGTCTTCAGCACTTTTTCATTTCCCCAGCCTGAAACTCTGTAGCCATTAAACATTCACTTCTCATTTCCCCCTCCCTAGCTCCTGGCAACCACCATTCTACTTTATGTCTCCATGAATTTGACTACTGTAGAACCTCACATAAGAGGAATCATACAGTATTTGTCTTTTTGTGCCTGGCTGATTTCACCCAAGTAGTGGCATGTGTCAAAAATTCCTTCTTTTTAGAGACTGAATTGTGTTCCATTGTATGTATATACCACATTTTGTTTGTCCACTCATCTGTTGAAGGACAGCTGGGTTGCTTCCACCTTTTGGCTGTTGTGAATAATGCTGCTATGAACATGCACTTATCTGTTTGAGTCCCTGCTTTCACTTTTTTTGGGTCTATACCCAGAAGTGGATATGTTGGGTTATATAGTAATTATTCCCATGTTTAATTTTTTGAGTAACTGCCCCACTGTCTTCCATAATGGCCGTACCATTTTACGTTCCTACTGGTTCCAATTGCTCCATGACCTTGCCAACACTTTTTCTCTTTTCTGTTTTTTGTTTTTTGAACAATAGCTGTCCTAATGGGTGTGAAGTGTATCTCTTTGGGTTTTGATTTGCATTTCCCTAATGACTAGTGATGTTGAGCATTTTCTCATTTGCTTATTGGCCATTTGTGTACTTTCTTTGGAGAAATGTCTGTTCGAGCCCTTTGCCTACCTTCTAATTGGATGGTCTGTTTTGTTGTTGTTAAGCATCTGCATTCTTGAGTAGGATCTCAGGTGGTCCTGTGCTGGCCCAGTACGTTCTATCATCAGGGTCTAGGAAGCACTCAGATGGCACGCTCCAACAGAGGAACAGAGGAGAGTTTGGTGGAGGGACTATTCTCAGAAGTGTGGGCACAGTTAAGGGACACCATCAAGGGATATTGAAACCCCCTGTGTTAACAGTGTAGACCCATTATTCTCCTGAGCCTGAGGGGACAAGGAGAAGGAGTGAGGACAGAGAGCCCAGAGAGAGCTACAGCTGCAGGAGAGGACTGCCCAGTGAGAGCTGTGGACTTCACTAGAACCTGTGCTCACACTCAGCCGGCAGGGAGAGAAGTGGGCAATAAACACCCCATTCTGTCCTTTCTTGCTCTGATCTCCTGCAGGTGCTTCTCTTTGGCCAAACTTAGCTGGAAGCCTATGATACAGTCCATCGAGGTCAGCCTCTAGGGCACAGAGCAGGATGGTAGCAAGTGGAAGCCGGATCTAGATTGATAGACAGGACATGCAGCATGTGAGTGGAATTCCTCTTTGATCCACAGAATCGTCTACCCATTGCCGGGAGGGCAGTGACTTCCCAAACCACAGCCCGTCCCCTGCTGCCCCAGGCTGCTGCTCCAGGCTACTGCAGCCAGTTCTTGGCCTTTAGGCTTCTGAGGAGTGTATGGGTTGCTATTCTACACATCCAGGCACATGTTAGCTCTAAGTAATTCCAATGAAGCTCCTTGCCATTGGCTTGAGGTAAGGGACAAGTCCTTCCCCAGTCCCTCCCTCTTGCAGGAAGGATGAGACTCACAGCACACCAATAGCTTTCTCCAAATAGTGTCCTTTAATCTCCAACTACCTGTCCTTTTTTGCTTTTTGTATGGGTGAGGAAAAGGGGTAAAAGCCTCGGAAGTGCAAGTCTTACTCAGTGCTCTCACACCTTGCTCTGTTGTGGTCTAGGAACTTCAGCAAAAACTGAGGCCACATTAGTTCTATTTTAACATCCTGTTACAAACATCATATGCAATCTATATCCCCTAAAGTTTGAATATTTGGGTTAATTCAAACATACTGTTTAAGTCATCTGAGTGAGAAATGGGGAAGATTGCTTTATATCTGGGTTCACACTATATTTGTAGATATAAGATATGTTTTCTTTGGAAATTTTTTTAATGTAGAAACACAGGCCACTTAGGATAACTCATGATTTACATGAGATTCATCCAAGTGTTACTTACCTTTAAATAGCTGAAATTAGGTAAATAAAATATTTCAATGTTCAGTAGGGTATGTTTAAATTAAATTATACTAGAAATATTCTTGTTTAATTCCAGGTAAGTTCAATACAGTACCTTCCTTAGAATAAATAATTTCACATCTAATTTGTTTATACTTCTTAATATGTTCTAATTGTGAAGGCCTAATTTCTGAATCTATTTTAGAATGATCTTCAAGTGATTTTCCTTCTTGTGTATGTGATCCCTGAAACAGATGTGTTCTGGGAACTGGTTTCCTTATCTGATCAGAGAACCATTGAGGAGAGAGGATCATTTGCATTCAGAAACATGTGGTGAAGCTGTCGTTTGCCCCAAGGCTTGCCCTATGATTTTCAGTTTTTAAGTGGGTTTAGTGTAATTCTGAAACCATAACCTGTGACACATATTCATGACTTTAGTAAATTATAGAAATTAACTTTTGTTCTTTCTGGTGCAGATGTGTTGTCATTTTTCTCTGTATTCTCTTTTAACGTTAGCCTTCTCTGTGTTATTGATGTAGTTTCATGTGCTACATTTTCAGGTAAAGCCTGTCCTGTTGTCTCTTGTGAATCTCCTAAGAATGGATCCATTTGGAGACCCAGACTGTCCATTCTTTCCTTTCCCTCCTTTTCTCTTCTTCATATCATCCAGAAGTATTGACTGAGATGTGTGCTCTGTGCCAGGTGTGGTTCCAGGTATTGGAGAATCTCAAATGAAAGGCAAAGTCCCCCTGCATAAGGAGCTTACTGTCTAATGGAGGAGAGAGTAACAAGTAAATAAAAACTGCCACATCATATACACAGGTGACAGGAGATACAGGGTATACAGAGAACACCACGGGGAGCACCTAATGGGGTGACTCAAGCTGGGTCTTCAGGGTTTACCAGGCAATAGCTCCACGACCAAGCAAAAGAAGTGCAGCCCTGGGCAGAGAGTACATGGGAAGGCTGGGACCAGAGAATTCCCTGGCATTTGAGGAGCAGTGCCAGCTGTGTCCATGGCATGGAGCAATGCTGCTTTTGCTGAGGCACAAATTTGAAAGCCATATCCTGTGTGGCTAGTGTGTAGGAGCAAATCACTTAGCTGACATGTGAGCCCAGCTGGCTACCTGATACCTGCTTCCCTGCTTGGCTGTGTCTTTTGTTTGCCACCCTATATGCAACCACTCCTGTGAAATGAATGCAGGAGCTTTGTGTCTTAGTGACAAATAGTCATCCTATGAGAGTTGAAAAGGTTAAATTGTCACATGAGTATATGTATAGGAAATGTGATCTGTGGGAGAAACAAGTGTCTATGCAAACATTTTTATATTTGGGGAATGGGGTAGATGGTAAGGTTTCTGCCTGTGGGTGTGGCATGTATCATATGTGTGAGGAGACGGGGACATGGGAGGAGGAGCAGGTTTGTGCAGGGTGAGGGTGAAGCCGGGGGAAGGAAAGGAGGGAGAGGGAAGATGGAAGGAGATGCTGAGTTCTGCTGGATTTGAGGTGCGTGTCAGTAGGATATATGAGTTTGGTGTTAGAGGACAGACCCAGGCCAGGAACGTCAGCTAGGAAGGCCCTGGTGCTGCGTGGTAGAGACAGCCATGGGAATGGACGAGGTCATTTGGGAGAATGCGCTGAGAGACTAGAGGTCAGGGAAAAAACTGAGAAGAGGCCAAGAAGGAATGCCCGGAGATGTAAGCAAAGAATGGGGAGAGAGTGGGGCACAGGAGCCAAGAAAGGAGAGAAGTTCAAGTCAAAACCATGAGTTGTTGCTGAGGAATTAAATACGATAAGTAACAAAACGTGTCAGTTAGATTTGGAAGCTAAAAGGTCTTTGGTGTCCTTGGTGAAAGTATTTGCATTGAAATTATAGGGGGACAGAATCTAATTTCAATGTAAAATGAGTGAATGGGAAATATAGGCTGTGAACTACGCTTTTAAAAACGTGATATGAAGGGAAGATGGAAAGAGGAAAATTGGAAGAGAGTTAAATGGTAGATAAAGACCAGGGTAAGACTGAGAGGTATTTTTCCTTTTCAAAGTGTGAGAAACTTGACTTTGACCAATTAAGAGCCTGTGAATTTTTAGTAATGATTGATTTTATATGAATACTT
Organism: Lemur catta; assembly: GCF_020740605.2. Lineage (NCBI taxonomy): Eukaryota > Metazoa > Chordata > Mammalia > Primates > Lemuridae > Lemur > Lemur catta. The sequence continues at coordinate 33,531,047 of NC_059135.1, read as the reverse complement.
TGGTTATAATAACAGCTACCATTTTATACCATATAACAACAGCCACCATTTACCATGTGTCAGACTTTGTGCTGCTGTGCACTTTCATGTACATTCTCACGCTTAAACCACACCACTATCCCCATTTTGCAGGTAAGGAAACTGAGCTCAGGTTATTTGCTGAAGGTCATATAGCAAGTAAGTTGCAGAGGGTATGCTCTTTTTGCTGTGCCACACAGCCTGTTGACATACCAGTGCTGAACATTTTACCTGTGAATATAGCCTTACCATGTGATTCAGCAGTTATGCTCCCAGGTATTTATCCAAATGAGTTGAAAATTTATGTCCATACAAAAACCTGCATCCAGATGTTTTTAGAAGCTGTATTCATAATTGCCCCAAATTGGAAACAACCAAAGTGTCCTTCAATAGGTGAATGGATAAACAAACTGTAGTACATCATACAGTGAGATATTATGCTACAGTAAAAAGGACTGAGCTCTCAAGCTACAAAAAGACATAGAGGAACTGAAAACGGTTATTTCTGAGTGAAAGAAGCCAGTCTGAAAAGCCTACCTACTGTATGATTCCAAATATATGATATTCTGGAAAAGGCACAACTGTAGAGACAGAAAGATTAGTGTTTGCCAGTAGCTTGAGGACATTTTAAGGGGAGTGACACTGTTCTATATGATACTATAGATAGGGCAGACAAACGACATTATGTATTTGCAAAACCGATGGAACTATATAACACAAAGAGACCCCTAACATAAACTAAGGACTTTAGTTAATAATAATAATAATGTATCAATACTGGTTCATTAATTGTAACAAATGTACCGCCCTCATGCAAGATGTTAATAATAGGAGAAACTGTGCAGGGTGGGGAGAGGGAGTATACAGGAACTCTGTTCTTTCTGGACAATTTTTCTGCAAACCTAAAACTGCTCTAAAAAATAGTCTATTAATTTTAAAAAATTGCCCATGAATATCAGTTATATGCATAGCAACTGTATGTCTTCAGAATCTTCTTGGTAAGCACGCTCTTTTCAGACTTACATAATATAGTCAAAAGAAAGAAAAAGAAAAGAAAAATAACTCCCCTCAGAGAGAAGTAATCAGTTGAACAAATCGGTAGTTATCAGAATGCAGGCTGTAGTACATCCTGTTTTTCTTTCTAACTCCTCTAATTTACTAGTCGAGCAACCCAAATGGCGTGGAGGTGGGGAGGACGTTGCTTGCTTTTAAGGCTGCATTAATGCTGTTAGGGTCCCATTAAGCACCAGAGAGTTCTCATTACACCAGATTTTGAAAGAGTCTTGCCTGGCCATGGGTGGGGTGCGGGGTGGGGAGGAGAAGGAAGGAGAGAGCGAGACTGTGTTTTGTTCTATTACCTGAACCAGACTCAACTGTAAAGCATTTTTAGTGTAGTTTTCTTGTGTCCACTGAATCCTGCCACTCTGTGCCAGGCACTGTAGTATTACTGTGGGGAGGGAGGGAACCAACAGGCAGAGCTGGCTCATCCCAGCATTTCTCCTCATCGGCGCGGGATGCGAGCTGCACAGTTCAGGAAGGCCACTCCCGCTTCCTCTCTTTTCTGGTCTTGGGTTGAAGCTCAAGTGGCAGCTGAGTGGTTTCTTGTGGACTGCTGAGGTCAACCTTTAATAATTACAAGTGGCAGGTCATGACTTTCTCACCGTAACCAGAAACCACATGACGTCCTTTCATACACCACCTTCCTCCAGGTCTGAGACCATGTGTAGTAGAAAAGTCCAGCAGTGCAAGAACTTGAATCTCTTCCATTCTGTATGTGAAGGGGATGCCTGGTTTCTGGAATTTAATTGGATTAGAACCTCGAAAGGTGTGTTATAGGTTTGAGGAAGCATGCCAGTCATGACCTTTATCTTCCATTTCATGAGCCCTTGGCGTGGAGCCATTAGAAAGAAAACAGAAGAGAGAAGGCCTTGCATTCATTCATCTGACCCACTTGTGGCCCATGCAGCGACATTCCAGGAGCTGTAAGAAGGGTCCCTTTGCTCCTCCAAAAAGTACATTGAAGGCTGGTTGCCTTAATTCTATACTTAATATTTCATTTAGTAACACTTTAGACTAAAGATTATGGTTTTATGTTAAAATATAAATACCTTCTGGGTACTACTCTTTTAGTCATAGCCTTTATTGTAAATGAGTTATTAAGAGCTTAGGCTTTGATAAAGCAAATGGAAGAGAAAGCACGAGGGTTTGGTGCCCTGATTTGGGTGGGAGTAGTGGAGAGTTATACTGAGGAATACAGAGGGTGAAAACTGAGGCCAATGGAAAGGAAGCTATCCTTATTTATTCAGTTTTCCCTGGGAGTTTCCTTGAGAGGAATTCAACAGGGTGTGTGTGCATTATATGAGATTGCTTGTGTGCACATGTGCATGTGTATGTATGTATGTGTTGAAGGTTGTGGTGGGAAGGTTGGGATAAGAAATGATAGCTGGGAAGAGCCAGACATCTAATCCACTTTTCTGAACTAACATACATCATCTTAGAATGAAGCTAGATTCCCTGGAGACTTTATGATAGTGGGTGCTGAGTCTACGAGGTATGGATGTGCATGCATGTATGTGTGTGTGTATGTATAGGGAGGCAGGCAATACACAGTGACACTTTCATAAATGTCTAAATTGCTATCTTTGTAAAATCACTATTTGTCTTTTCATGATCTGCAGCCTGTTACATAGCAATGTATTTATTGCCCACCCAAACCACTTCCTCCAGTCATGGAGGCGTCCTGTTTATGAGGCAACATAGGAAATCAGAACTGTGGATGACGTTGCATCAGAAAAGTTTTTTATCTCCATTTGGTTGAAGCCTGACAGACAAGTTATTAATAGCTGCATAGCACTTCCATAGACAGCTGATCCAATGACTTAAAATGAATCCACTCCTATGCCCCAACTCTCCACAACTAGCATGTGCTCATTCACCCAATCCAAAGTGTACAACTACCTCATTTGTATCTTCTCACCCTCTTATAACCTTTATTAAACAGATGACACACTCAGCAAAGATGTGGGTGGGAAAGAAACCAACAAATGATGGTGAGTCACCCAGGGGCTAGCAACAGAAGGAAACCATCGCCACCCCAAGCCTGAAGTGGCCAGAGGAGGGAAGGGCATTCCTTCTTAGAACTAAAAGTGAGAGCTGCAGTTTGGGCAAGGAGGCTCCCAACAGGAGTTGTGGCTGTAGGTAGAAGAATTTAACCACTTCAAGACCATGATCCGGCAGAGGATCACCAGGAGGAATCAGTATCTTATCTTTGCGCAGCCAATCCCTCCTATTGGTGGAACCCCAAGAGAAACACAAAGACTGGGGTCCATAAAGATCAGCTTCCTGATACACAGGGCAGGGCAAAGAAAGGTGGCACACAGTTTGGAAGGGCAAATAAAAAATAACTGGCACTATCTCAGTTTCTCTATGTGTAAAGATGATGTAAACTTCCAGGATTAAATATGATCTATATAAGCATTTAGCACAGCACCTGGACCATAATAAGTACTATAAATGTAGTCTAACAGTGGTACTGATAGTGAGATTAAGACCTTTTTACTACATTTTAGCTATACCATACCTAAGTGGCTCTCCCCCTACCCTCATAATTAACATCCCTTGTCATATATTCCAAGACTGTTAGTGAATAGGCTTAGGTAAGACTTGTTTGTTTGTAGCATTCATACCTGTAGGTGTGAATTCATAGCCACATGCCTCTTTAATATGGACAGATGGAAAAGTGTAGAGTTGTAATTTAATTACTTCAACTGTACAGAATTCTTTTCTTAAATTTTTTTTTTATTTCACAAAATTATGGGGGTACAAACATTTTGGTTAGATGTTATGACTTTGCCACATCCCAACCATGATTTGACACATGCCCTTTCCCCCCTACAATTCTCACCGTGTCCATTAGTTGTGAGTTTACCCACCCCCAACCCCTAAACCCCAAAGAATATTACTACTGTGTGAGCACCTTAGTGTTGATCAGTCAGTGCCAGTTTGATGGAGAGTACATGTGGTGCCTATTCTTCCATTCTTGTGATACCTCACTTCGGAGGATAGGCTCAAGCTCTATCCAGGAAGATATAAGAGGTGCTAGATCAGCATAGTTTCTTATAATTGAGTAGTATTCCATTGTATGCATATACCATATTTTATTAATCCACTCATGGATTGATGGGTACTTGGGTTGTTCCCACATCCTTGCTATAGTGAATTGTGCTGCCATAAACATTTGAGTGCAGATGTCTTTATTATAGAATGACTTTTGTTCCTTTGGGTAGATGCCTAATAGTGGTATTGCTGGATCAAATGGTATTTCTATTTTTAGCTCTTTGAGGTATCTCTAAATTCTTTTCCACAAAGGTTGCGCTAATTTGTAGTGCCACCAGCAGTGTAAGAGTGTTCCTATCTCTCCACATCCACGCCAGCATTGGTTGCTTTGGGATTTTTTGATAAAGGTCAATCTCACTGGAGTTAGGTGATATCTCATTGTGATTTTGATTTGCATTTCCCTAATGATTGGAGATGTTGAGCATTTTTTATATGCTTGCTGGCCATTATTCTGTCTTCTTTTGAAAAATTTCTGTTCATGTCCCTTGCCCATTTGTTGATAGGGTTGTTTGATTTTTTCTTGTTAATCTTTTTGAGTTCTAGATAGATTCTTGTTATCAGCCCTTTGTTGGATGTGTAGAGAGCAAATATTTTCTCCCACTCTGTAGGTTGTCTATTCGCTCTAATGATAGTTTCCTTGGCTGTACAAAAGCTTTTTAATTTGATCAAGTCCCATTTATTTATTTTTGTAGCTGCTGTGATTGCTTTGGGGAAGACCCTCAAAACTGTACAGAATTCTATAGATTAGTTGTAAAGGTTGCAGCCCTAATGGTTGCTGTAACAAAGAAATTTCCAGTCTGTTCCTTCCTCCATGCCTTAGAATCTGCCTTATTGCAGATTCTGGAAAAGAGAGGATGGAACTGAGCTTTAAGTTGATGTGGCTATGGAAATAGTGTAGAACCAACATTCTTCCCTTTCTGCTCCCTTTATTTATACATTTGTGCATGTGTGCATGGATGCATATCTACACAATGTGTGAGTTTCAGAAAGGAAACTGAGATATAGATTCTTAAGGTAGTACAGCCACACATAGCTGGAAAATCTTATGAATTTCAAATTATATTTTTGCAAATTATGAAATGTACAAATTGCCATTTTCATTGTTAAATTATCCAAAGTATTATCTCCCATAACCTTTGACTTCTCAGAGTTGATGACAATTTTGTGCTGAAAATAGAATTTTTTTTTTTTTTTTGGTATATCCATAGTGAATCTTAAATTACCTAAAGGAAAGATGATGCCAGAGTAGTTAAGGAGGGAGACTTCAATTTTGTCCTAGTTTGGTACATTTTAATTGCAGTGCTTTACACCCCACAGATACTTGTGAGTGCAGAGACAAATGAGCAAGATCAGCTGAACATTATAGCAATATTCCTTTCTCTTTCAGGCCAATTCAATGAATCCAAAGTTGAACAAGTAATGCTGTAATAGCATTATTCATTTTTCAAAAGTATTTTGATGTTTAATATCCATTTTTAGGGTCTTCTGTGTGGTCATGGGGGCCTAAAGTATTACACTTTGAAGGAATCAGGGAAGTCATATGGTTTAAATCCTCATTTTATAAATGAGTAAATTGATATCCAGAGAGGGTGAGTGACTCATTCAAGGTCATAGCATTGGTGAGCTGGAGAATAATCAGCTATCACCTTATGTATTTCCTCTTATTATTTTGGATACTTTTATTAAAAGGAACTATTCAAATTTTTAAGGCCAATATTTGTGAGTTCTGAGTATTCCAATTTAGTTGTTCATTAGAAAATATTTATTAAGCTTCTATTACGGGCTGGACACTGAGCTAGGTACACAATCTGCATACAGTTGTGAAAAAAATACTTGTGGTTACTATTCTGACGGAGCCTAGAGCTGATTTATGGATATGTATCCTGTTATAGGAATCACTGTAATAAATTATTTATTAATAGCTTACTATATTGATAACTAAACAATGTATTATTCAAATGTAAAAGGAGAAGCTGAATTCTTTACATAATCCTCTCTTTGATTAACACTAAGGGAATGCTGTGATAGAGATGTCTCTAACACCAACACCAAGGGTCACCGAGATCAGACTCTGCAGGCATGATGGTGTGGTACCTCAGGTACTCAGTCAATTTCGTTCTCCAAAAGCCATTGGATCGAAAGTTACAAGACTGGGGTGGCAATAATTTAGCTAGTTAGGCAAGTTATTCACTTAGTTAAGCAAGTTAGGTTTTCAGTGCCTTAAGTTTCTTCTAGGCCCAGTAAGTTTTATTTTTTACAGAGGATTTGAAGGCAGAAAGGTGTGATATTTTTCTGGTTTTTCTGTTTACTAGCTGTATAAGTAACTCATAGAGGAGTAATAGCCTCCTCATGTGGTTGTTTAGAGGGTAAAATGAGGTGACCTACATAAAATATGTGGTGTTTATTCCCTTCCTACAGCATCTTTGAGTTGGAGATGATGCAGTGCAACCCGTCTGCCACACGAGATTATGATTACCGTGGAGACAATAGGTGGAAAAGGGCACCATGAACAGTGAAGCATTACTGTTATGCTACTTCTCGAGGGGTCTTTCAGTTTATTTGATTATTTTAATCTAAGCTTTCTATTGAAGTATAACATGCCTGGAGAAAACTACACACATCATTAGTGTACAACTCTATGAATTTTCACAAAATGAATGCACCTGTGTAACCAGAACCCAGATAATAAAATAGAACATCATAGAAGGCCCTGAGGTACCCTTTCCCAGTCACTACCTCACCCTAGAGATAATTATCCTGACTCCAACACCAGAGATTAATTTCTCCCATTTTGTAACTTTTTATAAATGGAATCCTACAGAATGTTCTCTTTCATTTCTAGCTTCTTTGACTCCCATTATGTTTGAGAGACTGATCCATTTTGTTCCATGTAGTTGTAGTTCATTCATTCTCATGGCTCTGGAGTATTCTGTTGTTTGAATACAGCACAATTTATGTATCCATTCTTTAGTTAATTGGCACCTGAGTTGTTTTGAATTTTTGGCTTTTATGAATAGTGCTACTATGAGCATTCCTATATGTGCCTTTTGAAAACGTATGCATGGGTTTTTGTTGTGTGTATATCTTGAAGTAAAATTGCTAGGTGATAGAGTGGCTACACATATGTTTGATTTTAATAGATACTAACAAATAATTTTTCAAAGTGTACCAATTTACATGTCCACAAATAAGAGTATTTTTAATATCTGTAAAATTCTGTTTATCCATAGTAGGGTTATATAAAAATACAGCTTGAATTATTGAAAAATGGGTATATAGTTTTCTCTTTTATTGACTCTGTTTTTAGTTATATTCTTAGTCTGCATGTAATAGAGCCTTATTTCTGTTAATACTTACAGGGAAGAAGGTTGTTATTATAAGGATTCATATGCATATGAACTTGGTAAAGAGCTGAACTGTGTGGTTTTAGAAAGGTCAGAAAAGTGTATAAGTGCCAGGGTGTGGGATCTTGAGTATTCTGCCCTTGAGGCTTGATTTCAGTATCCTGAGGGCCCATCCACCCTTGCGGGCCTGTATTCAGCAGGCAGATACAAGGTAGTGCTGTGGGCCAGCATCCATTCTGACTGAGCATCTGTTCTGGTTGGTTGTTCTTCCACCATGTGCTTTGTTAAACATTTGATTATCACCCTGCTTAGAGAGCCATTCTTTGCTGTCACTTGTCAGGATTTCCAACCATCTGTCTGACCTATGTACCTACCATACCCAAACCAATCAATCTCTGGGAGCTACAGGCTCCATCAGTTCTGAGGGAGCAGATGCATGTACTGGCTAGCCTGCTAGATTTAGAGGTTGTTAGATACCCTTTGTTTATGCCAGTTGCTAAATGAATTACACAGAATTATAAGAAAGTCATAAGAAAATTCTAGCAACCACAATTTTTAACTAAAACATGAGGGTGTTTTTTGTGTGTATGTTTTTACAATAGGCATCTAATGGTTAGTGTAAACCTTGACTAAGACTAAGACTACTTACAAATGTTTTATGGTTCTTTATATCTTAAAACACAAGGAGCATGGCTTGCCATTTTGTACTAACTTAGTCTATGTTGGCTCAACTAGTGTTGGGCAAGGAAGGGGTTTACTGTGGAGAGCTGGGAAGACAGGTCTACACAGTTCTGCACTTACGGGCAAAGTAATGGGTAATAGAGCTGTTCCTTACAGAACTCAGGCATGAAAACCACTCTTGGACCTGCTGCATCTTGGAGTTACTTGCTGGAATCTTTTATAAGTTCAGCGGGTATAGTTTTAATTTAGGAAGTGACAGCTTCTAGCTTCTAGTACTCTTGCTTCTAGCTTTTAGACCTTCTCAAGATAGAGGGACTGTATGTTTCACCTCATCCACCTTCTAGTTTTGCAGATAATTTTTCCTGGGTACTTATTTGGCTCAACCTATGCTTAATGTTTTTAGCCAGTACTCACTCTGTCATCATCCAAGTGGTTTGCAGAAGAATATATGGCCTATGGAAATATCTTCTCACTCTTCATTCTCTATATAGACCTTTATGAAAATACAGAAATATTTTCATAAAACTTCTGAGCTGGGGGTGGAGCCATTACAAAGTATGGTTGGAAAAGGTTAGGCTTCTGATAAGTTGAGGTTATTCTTTGAGACTTCTTTTCACCACAAGCACAGAACTGAAGATTCTGATTAGAGAATCCTTTAGAAGGAACTTGACCTAGTATGTGGCTTAATTTATGTCTGAAAGTGATGTGATTAATATTAGTTAATGCATGCATAGGATCAGAAATTCTTGTTTTAATAAGTTATTCAACTTACTGGGTAATTAAAAACTGAAGCTAAACTGTGATTTCACTGCTGTATTCCTGTAAATTAAATTAAACTTTAAGCTTTATTTAAGGCTTCAATGTAATATATTTAGCATTTTTTTTTAAAGCAAGTCTGGAAGCTGGGCCTATTTCTATAAATGTTCTGCTCAGCAGCTAGCCTTTTGTGGAAACTCAATAGATTTTAAACACTTGGTTCATTTAAATTATTCCTCTTTTTGCTTTCAAGAAAGATTGAGAAGAGTTACAGAGAAGTTTAGTGGATTAGTCATTCAATTCCTTGATGGATCGTTCAGATGTACCAATGCCAGGGAACATTTAACTGATTAAAATGTTCTGAATGAATTTGTCATTTGAGGGTACCTTTGAATGAATGTCTTTATTATATTGACTGTATCCTACTGATATTATTTAGGCTTGCTTCCAATAGCGATTCAAAAGAGGCTCTGGCTAACTTATCCATAGAGTGTGTGTCCAAGTCAATTCCATGATGTATTTGGTTAAAAAATCCTTGTGGCTCTTGAAAGAAATACAAGGATTTAGTAGTCAGTATTGTTTATAAACTCTAGGGTGGTCGTGTTTAAATGATAAATCTAAGAATGAGATGATTACAGTTATAACTTCTTTTTTTGGTAATAAGCCTTAAGTACTGGAAAGAGTAGATTTTAAAACAATACCCTAACATTTAAAACCCAAGTATCTAAATGTATTTCAGTCTCATATCAAAAATATAGCATTGTTGGTCAGCATAAATACCTTCTGCATCCTTTTGTCAAGAGGTTTCCCGAATGAGAATAGATTTGCCATGTCAGACTGATCATTCAAAATTTAAATTCTGTTTTCAATTGCAGGTACTTAAAAAGGTCGAACTTAGCCAACGAACATAAAAGCGCCTACTGCTAATTTAGCTGCTGCTGCAGAACGTGAAAGGAAATCATGAGGCCATTAACACGTCTAGAAATAGTTATTTTCTAGCTTTCGGTTCCTAAGATAGCTTGGTGAAAATAAAATATTCAGACAAGGCAGGGTCGGGAGGTGAGTTTTTAAAAGACTTTCTTTTTAAACTTTCCTTCCTTCTACTCTCTCTCCCTCACTACCACCCTTCCTTTATTTCTCCTTCTTCATGTATGTTAACTTAAAACTTCATCCCTAGATCTTCCTAGTGCTAAGTGAGGGGGGCAGTGGAGTATATACTTTATCTCCTTGCATATGCAATGAGTAAAAAAGATGGGAAATTATAGTAAATTCACCATCGGATTTCAAAGGTGAAAATGTCCTTCTTGTACCAGGGTTTAATGTGACCTCCCGCCACCCAAATGCAGCAGACCATGCCCACTCTGTTGATGGCAAAGGAAAGTTCTCCTTGAGGGGTTGAAATGGAGACTGCTCTTGACACTCTGGGAGTCCCTCCAGGCTGGTGCTCTAGAAAGATCTTTCTTTCGTACTTTTATTTCTTCATTACATAATATTTATTATGTAAACATAATAAATATTACATAATATTTAGCCTATGTTAGACACTGTGCTAGGTCCTGTGGTCCTGCCCACAAGGAGAGTATAGTCTTGAGGGAGAGGCAGACATTAATTAAAGACTCTCCTAAATATTGACAGACAAACTGCGATAGAAAAGTATGTGGAACCAAGAATGTGTAACAGGGGTGAGGGATGGTCTGTGAAACCTGAGACTGGTTAACTGGGCAAAGGGGCAGAGGCAGATGGTTCCAGAAAAATCTCCTGGATTTTTCTGACAGTCTGGAACCTTTGAGTGTACAGTAATATGATGAAGAATTCCCTTCCTGGGGAGCCTGCTGATTTATAGCCGAGACTCTGCCTTCTTGCTCTGGGCTCCAGTCTCTCTATTGTTAATATTTAAAGAATGAGACTGGAGCATTTTGCTGCCTTCGTACCCTTTGGAGCAATGAAACAGAGAGCTGTCTTCACTGCAGAGGACCCACAGAATGATTGTTGATCTGCCTTCTAGAAACTGCGCTGTGCTCCAAAGCCTCTTACCAGTTTCAAAAAGCACCTGCTTCCTCTTCTTAGGAATATTCTTTAGGTGAATGACAGGAACCCTTACAGCTCTGTAATACTGAGTAAACAGCTTGCTATGTGTAGATACCATGAAGTAGAAACAGATTCATGAAGATAAGGACTAGAAGGTAATCTATGCCAATGAAAACAATTATTGCTTTGGATGGCAGGATTTTAAAATGTCCCTCAATATTGATGATATGTAATATTTTAATTAAAAAATAAAATGAGATCAGGACACATGGAAGCAGCTAAAATATGCAACATGATCTACTCTTCTAAAGAAGAATGTAGAAATGTAAAAACTGGGATGTTAATATGAGGATTGATGTGTAACATCAAACACTACTTATAACAATGCCTTGTAAACCATGAAGTACTCATGCCCCTACAATTTAAAGGCAATGCGTTATTAGAAATAAAGGCCCCAAAGCGGGCAAAATGTTTGCTTTACGTCTTAGGGCATTTTGAATGAAAATTGTAGACTGTTAAAGCTAGCAGCTGGGCTCTCTTATTTCACTAGTGAGGCTTAGAGAAGGAAAGTGACTTGTCCAAGGTCACCTGGCTTATTCAAACTTGGCTAGAATCTAGATATCCAAATAAACTCTCTAAGGCTTTTCCTACTTTACTCAGCAACTTCACTTTTGAAGTGTTTATTGGACTCAAACTTGTGTTTTTGAAACTTTCATACAAGGAACTAGTTATTTAGCATATTTCACATACATTGCAGGTTATAGTGCAAAGGAATTCCATGGTATGTCAGTTTCCTGAGGCTGCTGTAACAAATCAGTACAAATTTGATGACTTAAAACAACAGAAATTTATTTTCTCACAGCTCTGGAGGCCAGAAATGTGAAATCCAGGTGTCAGAAGGCTGTGCTCCCTTAGGGGGCCCTAGGGCAGAATCCTCTGCCCGCCTCTTCCAGCTTCAAGTGCTTGCTGGCCTTCCTGGGCTGCGGCTGCATCACTCCCATCTCTGCCTCTGTGGTCACATCGCCTGTTCCTCTGTGTATGTGCCTTATCTCCTTCTGCCTTTCTTTTGTAAGGATACGTGATGGCATTTAGGATCATTTCAAAATCTTTAACTAGTTTACATCTGCAAAAACTACCATATAAGGTAATATTCACAAGTTCCAGGAAACTGATATCTTTGGAGATCACCATTCAGTCCACTACACATAGTAAAGAAATGAAACTCCTTGGAAATCTAGAAATGGGAAACCTAGAAATTGAACGAAAAAGTGTTCTAACCACCCTTACCTCCCTCGTGTTTGTTCACATTCCCTTTTGATAACCTAGTGGCTGTTTAGTTATAATATAACTAAACAGTTATATTATATTGTTTTGGCTGTCAATAACCCATGCAGAATAGCTGGAATTGTCAGTCTCAACAGGGGCAATGAACATGCATATGTGTAATTCAGTACATGTATTAAAAATAGCAAATTTACAATATTAGAGACACAAAGGAGCCTACTGATGTGACATTTCAGTGAAACAGTGCAAAGAAAAGATGTTAATTAAATATCACTGTTTCTCAGAGTAAAGACTGTCATTGTATTAGTGGAATGTTAATGCTCTCTTTTATGAGTCAGTCGTGTCAACTTTATCAAAAACCTAAAAAAAGGCATTTTAGAATCTGTATGTACCCAGATCTGTGTTTCATAAATCAGTTATTTAAAGTTCAGATTCCATCCCTCGTACTCTACAACCATTGATAGTACCTAATTTAGTTATAATGTATACTCTGAGTGCCTCCAGAAAAGCTATATAATGTGGTTTTTAATGAAAGATATATGCAATTAGAAATATATATATATATTATATATATATATTTTTTTATTTCAGCTCTTCTTGGGGGTACAAAAGCTCAGGTTATATACATTGTCCATGTCCCGCCCCTCCCCCTGAGTCAGAGCCTCAAGCATGTCCATTCTCCAGACAATGCACCTGGCACTCACCATGTAGTCATACCTCCATCCCCTCACCCCACCCCCCACCTCCCTGAGTCAGCACCTTCAAGCATGACCATTCCCCAGACGGTGCGCAAGGCACTCATCATATAGGCATACACCCATCCCCGATGTGCATTTAGGTGATGATCAGGGAAACCAATTTTCTGGTGAGTACATGTGATGCTTGTTTTTCCATTCTTTGGATACTTCACTTAATATAATGGGTTCCAACTCTCTCCAGGAAAACCAAAGAGATGTCATATCACCGTTATTTCTTATAGCTGAGTAATACTCCATGGTATACATATACCACAGTTTACTAATCCATTCGTGGATTGATGGGCACTTGGGTTGTTTCCACATCTTTGCGACTGTGAATTGTGCTGCTATAAACATTTGGGTACAGGTGTCTTTGTTATAGAATGCCTTTTTTTCTTCTGGGTATTTGCCCAGCAATTAGAAAGATTAATAGTAATTTGGACTCTTGCAGAGGGAGAGGGAAATAAGCATGCCTCCCAAACTTAGGCTAGTATGTTCATTGAGAATAAGTACTAATACTTATTTCTAAGCTTCCTGGTGGCCAAAGCAATAGAGGACTCCAGTAGCATAACATGATGCTCATGATTTCATTGTTTACATCCCAAGTTGGGATTGTTATAGATATGTTAATGATCACCTCCAGTCTTAATTATTATCTCCAGAAATGTAGTTAAATTTTGAATTACAATCACAATTACTTCTTCCAATTTTTTTATACTATATTACATTTACTTGTGTAACTCTTTGGGCCTGGTTTTACATTTTTTTAAATTGCAGTAAAAAACCCATACTATTAAATTTACCATCTTATCTATTTTTAAGCATACAGTTTAGTATTGTTAAATATACTCACATTGTTGTACAACAGATCTTTAGAACTTTTTTTATCTCGCAGTGCTGAAACTTTATACCCATTAAACAACAGCCCACCATTTCCTCCTCCTCAACCACTGGCAACTACCATTCTACCTTCTGTTTCTATGAATTTGACCACATAAGATGCCTCATGTAAGTGGAATCATATAGCATTTATCTTTTTGTGACTGGCTTATTTCACTTAGCATAATGTCCTCAAGGTTCATTCGTAATGTAGCATGAGACAGGACTTCCTAATTTTTTAAGGCTGCATGATATGCTATTGTATGTATCAATTACATTTTCCTTATTCATTCATCTGTTGATGGACATTTAGATTGCTAATACCTCTTGGCTATTGTGAATAATGCCACAATGAACATGGGTGTGCAAATATCTCTTCAAGATCCTGTTCTGAATTCTTTTTGATATATACCCAGAAGTGGGGTTGCTGGATTATAGAGTAATTCTATTTTTAATTTTTTGAGGAACCTCCATGCTATTTTCCATAAGGACCGCACAGTATTACATTCCCACCAACGGCACGGGGGTTCCAACTTCCCTGCATCCTCCTCAACACTTGTTATTTTCTGTTCTTTTGATAGTGGCCATCCTGATGGGTGTGAGGTGATATTTCATTGTGGTTTTTATTTGCATTCACCTAATGATTAGTGAAGTTGAGCATCTTTTCATACACTTATTGGCCATTTGTATGTCTTCTTTGGAGAAATGTCTGTTCAAGTTCTTTGCCTAAGAACTTTCTTTTACATTAAATTAAATTTTTAAAAATTTCAGAAAATATTACGGGGGTACAAATGTTTAGGTTACTTATATTGCCTTTGCACTCCACCAGAGCCAGAGCTACAAGCACGTCCATCCCCCAGACAGCATGCACCACACCCATTAGATGTGAAAATATCTATCTCCTCCATCCTCCTCTCACCTGCCCGACTCTTGATGAATGTTAGTTCCATATGTGTACCACATATACTCTTTGCCTATTTTTAAATCTGGTTATTTGTTTCTTGTTGTTGAGTTGTAGAAGTTTCTCATATATATTCTGAATATTAACCCCTTTTCAGATACATGATTTCCAGTTATTTTCTCCCATTCCATAGGTTGCCCTTTTACTCTGTTGATTATTTCCTTTGACATGCAGAAGTTTTATGTCATTCCATTTGTTTATTTTTGATTTTGTTGCCTGTGCTTTTGGTGTCATATCCAAGAAATCATTTGCCAAATCCAATGTCCTGAAGCTTTTCCCCTATGTCTTCTTCTAGGTTTTAGGTCTTATGTTCAAGTCTTTATTTTGAGTTAATTTTTGTATATGGTGCAAGGTAAGGGTCCAACTTAATTCTTTTGCATTTGGATATCCTGTTTCTCCAACACCACTTGTTGAAGAAACTGTCTTTTCTCATCTGTGTAGTCTTGGCACTCTTGTTGAAAATCATTGAGTCATATATGCAATAGTTTATTTCTGGGCTTTCTATTCTATTCCATTGGTTTATATATCTTACTTTATGCCAGAACTACACTGTCTTAATCACTGTTGCTTTGCAGTAGGTTTTGAAATCAGGAAGTGTGAGACTGCCAAATTGGTTTTCTTTTTCAAGATTATTTTGGCTCATCTGGGTCCCTTAAGATTTTTTATGAATTTTAGCATGTTTTTTCTATTTTTGAAAAATATGACATTGGGATTTTGATAGAGATTGCATTGAATCTATAGATCACTTTGGGTTTTATGGACATTTTAACAATATTAAGTCTTTCAACCCATGAGCATGGGATGTTTTTCCATTTATTTGTATCTTCTTTGATTTCTTTTAGCAATATTTTGTAGTTTTCAGTGTACAAATGTTTCACCTCCTTAGTTAGGTTTATTCCTAAGTCTTTAGTTCTTTTTAATGCTATAATAAATGGGATTGTTTTCTTAGTGTCCTTTCCAGATTGGTCTTTATTAATGTATAGAAAATGCAACTGATATTTAATCATTGGTTTTGTATCCTGCAACTTTGCTAAATTCATTTATTAATTCTAACAGGGGTTTTTTCTTTGCATGGAATCTTTAGGATTTTCTACTTATTAAGATCATGATATTTGTGAATAGAGATACTTTTGCTGCTTTTTTTCTGATATGTAGGTCTTTTATTTCTTTTTCTTGTCTAATTGCTCTGATTAGAACTTCTATTATGTTAAATAGTATTGGTAAGAGTGGGCATCTTTGCCTTATTCTTGATCTTAGAGGAAAAACTTTCAGTCTTTTCCTTTGAGTATAATTATCCCTGTGGTCTTTTCATATGTGACTTTTATTATTCATATGTTGTGATAGTTTCCTTCTATTCCTAGTTTGTTGAGTGTATTTATCATGAAAGGGTGTTGAATTGAGTCAAATGCTTTTTCATCATTAATTGAGGTGATCATGTAATTTTTTTCCTTCATTTTGTTAATGTGGTGTATCCCATTGATTGTTTTTGTATTTTGAGCCATTCTTGCTTTCCAGGTATAAATCCCACTTGCTTGTGTTGTGTGAGCCTTTTGGTGTGCTGTTGAATTTGGTTTGCTAGTATTTTGTTTAGGGTTTTTATATCAATATTCATCAGAGGTATTGGTCTGTAGTTTTTTTTTCTTGTTGTATCTTTGTTTAGTTTTGATTTCAGGGTAATCTTAGCCTCATCAAATAAATTGGTGGTTGTTCCCTCCTCTTCAACTTTTTTGGAGGAGTTTAAGAAGGATTGGAAATGACTCTTCTTTAAATATTTGGTAGAATTCTCCAGAGAAGCCATGTGGTCCTGGGCTTTTCTTTCTTGGGAGGGTTTTTGAGTACTGCTTCAATCTCTTCGCTAGTTATAGGTCTGTTCAGATTTTTTATTTCTGCATGATTTTGTCTTGGTAGGATGTATGTTTCTAGAAATTTATCCTTTTTAAAAAAAGATTATCCAATTTATTGGCATATAATTGTTCATAGTAGTCTATTATAATCCTTTTTACTTCTATGACATCAGTCATAATGTCTCCTCTTTCATTTCTAATTTTAGTTATAGAGTCTTCTCTCTTTTTTTCTTTGTTAGTATAGCTGTTTGTCAATTTTGTTGATCTTTTAAAAAACCCAACTCTTGGTTTCATCGATTATTTGTATTCTTTCATTTATCTTTATTCTAGTTTTTATTTTTTCTCTTGTTCTCCTAACTTTAAATTTAGTTTGTTTTACTTTTTCTAGTTCCTTGAGGTATAAAGTTAGGTTGTTGACTTGAGGTCTTTCTTCTTTTTTAATATAGATGTTTATTCCTATAAACTTCCCTTTTACTACTGTTTCCACTGTATTATATAAGTTTTGGTATGTTATATTTTTATTTTCATTTGTCTCTAGATATTATTCTAGATTCACTTTTGATTACTTCTTAAATTCATTGGTTGTTTATATGTATATTGTTCTATTTCTACATATTAATGGATTTTATGATTTTATGATTTTATGATTTTCCTTATGTTAATTTCTAGCTTCATTTTATTGTCGTGAGAGAAGATATTTTGTATGATTTCAGTCTTCATAAATTTGTTAAGATTCATTTTGTGGCCTAACATGTGTTCTGTTTTGGAGAATGTTCCATGTGTATTTGAGAAGAATGTATGTTCTACTGTTGTGGGGTGCAGTGTTCTGTCTATATATGTTACGTGCAATTGGTCTATTGTACTGATCAGGTCCTCTTTTTTCTTATTGATCCGTCCGCTTCTATCAATAACCATAAGTGAGGTATTGAAGTCTCCTACCATTGTTGTATTGCTTTTTATTTCTCTTCTCAGTTCTGTCAGTTTTGCTTCATTTATTTGGGTGCTCTAATGTTAAGTGCATATATATTATAATTGTTATATCTTCCTGGTGAATTGACCCTGTTATTATTATGTAGTGTTTTTGTCTCTCATGAAAGATTTTGTCTTAAAGTCTAATTTTGTCTGATATAAGTATGGCCACTCCTGTTCTGTTTAGGTTCCCATTTGCATAGAAATATCTTTTTCCACTCTTTCACTTATAGCCTATTTGTGTCTGTGAAGCAGGTTCACTGGTTATCAATCTGTAATTTCTATCAATTGCATGAGTCTGGTGATACAGAACACCCAAACAAGTTAAGCAAAGCAACTTTGCTTTAGGCAGCAAGAGAAAACAGAATCCTAGGATTCATAGTAGGCCAATCCTTCAAAGTTCAGGAAAGCTTCCCAGGTTGTCTGTGTGTGCCCTACTTCACAGTGCAGGTGAAGGACTCCAAAAGCATCCACTCTGGATTTTATACCCAGGGGCAATTTGATCTGCTGGGCTAAAGTGTTGCAGGGCATCCTGTTCTAGGAGGGACAGAAAAATAGTCCAAGGTGTTCCAGATAGTTCCTCCTTAACTTAGGATGCTGCATTCCTAGCTCATTCTACAGTCATTTTTGAGAACCACAATCAATAATGGGGGGAAGAGCTGGGTCAGCCTAGGCCATCTGGGATTTGTTCTGCAGTGTCCTCAGATCTAAAGTGAGTCTCTTGCTGGATGTGGTGGCATGTGCCTGTAACCCCAGCTACTTGAAAGGCTGAGGCAGGAGGATTTCTTGAGCATAGGAGTTTGAGGCTACCATGGGCAACATAGTGAGACCCTGTCTCTTAAAAAAAAGTGAATCTTATAGACAGTGTATAGTTGTAGCTTGTTTTTTTTTAAATCCATTTAGTAGATCTGTGTCTTTTAATTGGCACATTTAATTCATTTACATTTAGGGTAATTACAGGTAATTACTATTGCCATTTTACTGTTTTCTTTTTTTCCCCTTTTTTTATTTCAAAATATTAAGGGGGTACAAATGTTTTTCATTACATGGGTCACTTTTGTAATGCTTAAGTCATGGCTATAAGTGTGCCCATCACCCAGATAGTGTTCATTGTACCTGTTATGTATTAATAGTGTTTTGTCCATTCCATTAATAGGTTTTTGTCCATTCCTTCCTCCCCACTGCTTGATTTCCACTGAGTTTTGTTTCCCTCTGTGCACATGTGTGCTCATCAGTTAGTTACAATTTAATAGTGAGTACATGTGGTATTTGTTTTTCCATTCTTTAGATACTTCACTTAGGATAATGGTCTCTAGCTCCATCCAAATTGCTGCAAAAGCTGAGCAGTACTCCATTGTATACATATACTGTATTTGGCTGATGGTATACATGGTATACATATACTACATTTTGTTAATCCACTTATGAATTGAAGGGCACTTGGGTTGATTCCACATCTTTGCAATTGTGAATTGTGCTGCAATAAGCATTCAAGTGCTGGTGTCTTTTTGATAAAATGACTTCTTTTTCTTTGGGTAGAAACTCAGTAGTGGGATTTCTGGATCAAATAGTAGGTCTACTTTTAGTTCTTTGAGGAATCTCCATACTCTTTTCCATAGAGGTTGTACTAATTTGCAGTCTCACCAACAGTTTATAAGCATTCCTTTCTCTCTGCATCCATGCCAGCATCTGTTGTTTTTGGACCTTTTAATAGAAGCCCATTTTATTGTTTTCTGTCTTGTTTTTTGGTTCCCCTTTTCCTCCTTTCTTGTCCTCCTTTGTGTTTCCTTGTTTTTTGTTTGCTTATTTGCTTGTAGTGACATGTGTTGATTCCCTTCTCATTTTCCTTTAATTTTAAAGAGTTTGGGTAAGAAGCAATTCATGAATTGGGAAACACCAAACCAAAACGTCCCTTTGTGATTATTCTATAGATTTTTTTGTTGGTGGTGATCATGGCAATTACATAAAACATCTTAGTGTTATAACAATCTATTTTAAACTGGTAACTACAATTGTGCATAAAAACTATTCCGTTACATCTCTGTCCCCTCTCACTTTGTTATTGGTGACACAAACTATGTTTTTATATTGCATATCCATTAATGTAGATTTATACTTACTTTTTGTGCTTTAAAAAATCTATACCAGATTTATAAGTGTGAATTTTTGCACCAGGTTTTGGTATGGTTGGCTTTGCACTTGCCTGGGGTACAAGATCCCTTTAACTGGTTTCTGGATTTTTTCACAGAGGCATGGGGCCATTTGTCATTTTAAAATCTGTGTCTCTGTGGGGGAAGGTGTGTCTAGGGCTTCCTATTCTGCCATCTTGCTGACACCACTCCTGGTTTAGATTTATATGGTGATATTGAAGATCAATCTGTGACAGTAATTGCTATGACTAAACGAGACTGTCATCATCATGCTTTAATTGTGACCACTTCATTAGGACTGCTGGTTTTCCCTCAGTTTTTTTTCTTTGTTTGTTTCCAGCTGGATCCCATTAATTGACCTTTGGGATTTGCCTTTTGGGTAAATCTTACCCAGAGACTCTAACTGTGTCTACGTACCATGCTAATTAATATTACACTGGAAAGGGGTTTGCTGTTTTATTCAACCATGGTTTAACTGAAAATCTTTTGAATTTTACTAAGAAAATCTGAGAAAGCATTCCATAGGTGGTCTGAACCTAAGGCAAATACAGCTGGTGATTAGACCAATTATAAACAAATAGGTAAGAACATGCATGAGATTAATCATTATTAAACACCAGTGAACCAGCACAGTGAGGGATTTAAACACCTAACTGGGCTTAATAGATCTTTTTATACAGCTGAAGCAAATTAAAACAATATTCTTTGCGAGCATTAAACTTTTCTTTCTTCAATATGAGTACGAGGGGATTTGGAATAGCATGATTATTATTTTTCAACCCAAGTCATTCACACTTCTTTTAAGATCTTAATTTTTTTGTGGCCAGTTGAACATCTGATATAAAGCAGTGAAGTTTGCTTTTTTTGTGGCCACAGCTTTTGCCTGTAATTCCTCTTGGCCAGTTTCAACCTGTGTATCACCCCTCCCAACATGAGCTAGGTAAAAGAATGTGGATGAATTATCATTTCTAGAAAAGCATCTCAGGGTATACTTCATATCAAAAATTGGCTAACAAAGTAGTCCTCTGATTTCATAGAAAGCAGCACAATCTAATGATCTAATGCAGTGAACTAGTGTGCTACGTATGAGGACATGTTCTGGCTTAATGATCCTTTTTGGCTGTCTTAGGTAGGCTGTCTTGGGTTTGAAGGAAAAGTGACATCTGTTTTAGAGGAATGAAAATTCTTAGAGTATAACTAGTTTATTAGTTAAGCTCTTAGCTCTGGCTTAAGTGTCAGACTGCTTGAGTTCAAACACAAATTTCTCTATTTACCATCTATGTGAACCTGTTCAAGTTACTCCTCTAGTTGTCAGTTTCCTCATCTGTAAAATGGGCATAATGGTAGGACCACAGTGTAATGGGTTCTGATTAGAATTAAATGTACTACTCTGTATAAAAGAATGATTAGCATAGTGCCTGGCACATGATAAGCTCTCAATAGGTATTAGCTTTTTTATTATTTTTATTATTATTACTTTTATAATTGATATTGTTATCTTTGTTATAACCATGTGGGCAGTTTTATGCCAAAAAATAAATAATACTGGATTTTTTTATAGAGAATGTGTGATAGCATCTGTAATAAGTGCATAAACAATTGTTGCATTTGCCTTAAGTGCTTAATTCATTTTAAATGAATTATTCATGGCTCAGTTCAAATGTACACATAGATTAGCCTTTGCAAACAATTCACTTAATACCATCTATAATATGTGGCAGTTGTTTTAAGGTCTTTGATCTCTGGGAGGTGTACATTGATGTTCTACCTGTGAAAATTGCTTTCCTTTTTATTTCATCAATTCTGAAAACATAGGTTTATTACAGGAATTCTCCCCTCAGAGATTTTTTAGCCTCACTCAAGTTTGTAAAGCTGTAGCCAGTAAAGTTATCTGTATTGCTTTTTCTAGTATAGATTCTGAATCCAATTGTTTTAATGTTTAAAAACATATCATCTGTTTTACCCTTGGTGCTTACATCTTCAGAGATTCAGAAGAAAATAAAATTAAGAAACTCTGATTCCCACCGCACTAGAAAGAGCCTGTTGTCCTTTTATTTCATCTAATCTGAAATCTTAGGGGGATTATAGTTGCATGTTGGTCATTTTATTGCTCTTGCCTATCAGTCAGTCAATCAATCAATCAATCAATCATGTGTCTATCTATTTATCTTGTTCGTTTTAGAGAGCACAAGGAGGAGCTTAGTAGGACCCCAAAAGCATAATAAAGAGTGTCATTGGAAGATATATTTTTAAGAGTAAATATAAAACATTATCTCGTAGGGATAACTTTTCACAAATTATTCCACAATTTAAAGTAGTCACCTGACAGTTCAGAAAGCAGGTTATTTGGCCTACATTTAGTTGGTTTGTAGCAAATCTTATTGGTTATGGTTAGTGATCAGTTAATACCTATTCAGCTGATAACTTACTAGGTAAGAGATATTGACTGTGTTGTTGGTGTGGAAATGATTTACGCATTCAACAGATATTTATTAAGTGGGCTAGGTAGGTACTGTCTGGTAATACAAATGGTGAATAAAGTCATATACAATCTAAAGTGAGAGACAGAGTTCCAAGCTAACAAATGGGTAAAACTGTACTGCCATATGTGATATGGACAGTGCAAGGCAATGGGGTTGATCACAGCGGTGGTGGAGGAAACCTGCCCTCAATAGTGGACTCAGAGCACTGTGCTTGATAAATAAAGACATTGCAGTTTAAAGCATTGGAGCCAAAATTTTGACTACTCATCTGAAAACACTTTTTATGGTAAAACAGTGGTGCTTAGAATGATGCATTAAATATATATATATATATACACTATATTTATATATATATATATATGGCTATCTTACTGAAGGTGAACTAATTTTACAATTTACCTGACGTGATTTTTCTAAATTACAACAGATTATTATGTGTTGCAAATCATTTATGTAAAATGTACAAGTCTGACATGTGAATAATAAAAAAAAAACTTTTATTTTTCCTTTCAAAAGTGCTATATGCCCTGTGTAATATCATGTAAAATAGTGACATTAACACCTCACTTAGTAGGGAGGCAGATGCTGCTGGGGAGGGAGAGAAGAATGGGCGTAGTTGGTAGCAAGACATTTGAAGTCCTGGTTGATCAATAGAGTCTTTCACTTCTAGGGCCAACATAGTAAAAGCCAATTAATAAGAGAGCAGGCTGGAAGAAGAGTGAAAGATCCACATGCTCATGTTCCTTGTCCTGTTTACAAAAAAGCAAACTGGTTTTGTGTGAGAAAATTGTTTTCCCCAACTTGAAAGCACTAAGAATTGGCTCAGCCTGGAGCTTTCTTTGCTACTCCTTCCTTCAAGTCCCGGGTGGGTATCTTCCTTCTAAGAAAGCTATTTATAAACTACAACACTGTGCAGCTGTAAGTGTGGTGGCTGCAGCCTAGTGGAAATGTTTTGGGGTGACAGGTGGTTGGTTGTGAATTCAAATCCCAGCTGTGACTCTTTTTAGCTGTGCGATTTGAACAAGTTATTTAAATTCCTAATCTATAGTTTCCTTGACTCCCAAATGGGGGGAATAAAACTTCCTAATAGGATTGTGAGAGGATTAACAAGACTGCCACAGGTAAGGTTGTCTTGTACAGTGCCTGACAGTCCGTTCTACTTATTACGTAAGGTTCAACTCTGAAGGTACTTGAAGTTACAAAGCTCAGTGTCAGGTTTTTCTCATGTTGTTTCTTATATAAGTCTCATTTCCCCAACAGTTGTGGTAAGAGTCTTGAGAGCAGAAAACGTTTCATGCTTCTTTTTTATTAACACCTTTCATTGCACTTTGCAGAGTCCTCAGCACCAGGTCAGCACTTAATCAATGCTTATATTGCCACTTCCGGACTTTCATAAAGTTTCTCAAAGTTAGGGACCATGAAGGGCACGGAGACTGGCAACTTTCACACTGTGTGCCCACAGATTTTTATGGGAAGGTGGCATTGGGGGGGAACAAAGGTGGCGTCATATGAAATTAACTCTTAAAATCATGATAGTGATTAGGAAAATAATATGTACCATGTTGTTTGACAATACATATGTATTGCCAAAATTGCCTAATGTATTTTAGTATAATTAAAACCACAGTGACATGTGTGATGCCCATTTAGCATGCTTCAAAACACAATGGGAATTCACCTTCATAAAGAACAATAGACATGGGGTCAAGACCTTGGATTCTGGCCAATTTTAAACATTTGCTTCCTCCTCAGACAGTCTAGAATTATCTTATAGGACTCGGCCTTAGAACTGGGCTCGGGCACAGAGGGCCTGGTTTAAATTGTAATCTCTGAGGAGAACCAGTTTGGGTGAACATGTAGGGTGACAGTGCCTTTGTCCCACTAAGTGTGCAGAAGTTGTGTTCTATCTGATGGTGCAGTGTTGCCAGGCTCTCTGTCAGCCCGCAGTTACCTACCATCATAGAGGCATCTCGGAAAAATCTTCCACATAGCAGGCACTCAATACTTACTTAATGAATGAGGGGAGGGAAAAACAAAAGAGATATTCTCTTTGGAAATCTTTATGTAAAATTGCCAAGCCAGTTTTTGGCATTTTTCTAACATTGCATAAAGCTCAATACAGACCCGTTTATCATGTTGTAATGATATTTGGGTTGTTGAGTTCTCAGCTCTAAGGAAATCTTTGCTTTTCTGGCAATAGGGACAGATAATAGTATTCTTAATGCTTTGGGAATAACAGTTGTCCAAAATGCTAAACTTTTTCTGCAAAATTATAATCTGAAAAAGATTGTTAAGCAATTGATATGTATTCCCTGAGCAACATTGGCCAAACATTCATTCAACAGTAAACATTTATTTAAGAGTACACTATATACTGTTATAGATTGTGTGGGAGTTTCAAAGACAGGTAAGATTGTATCTTTGCCACTTAAGACTTCAAATTATTTATTTTATAGACACTATAATTTCATATCTTAAAGCAATTGATGGTTAAGAATTACTACAATGAGTGATAAAATATTTTTAAACTAATATCTTCTTTATGTGGCATTATAAGAATTTCTGAATAAATGAATTTTCCTAATTAACTTAATTCCATTATTCCTGGTGACTTCAACGTAATTCCTAATGACAGTATCATGAACAGGACATCAAACACAGTTTTTAAGATTTCTTTAGTGGTTCTTTTCCTCCTTATAATATTTTCCACTAGGATAGGTAGGCAAAAATTGGTATTTTAAATTCAACTTAATGTACAATTAGGTTCATTTGTTTTAGTTCCTTTTTTTAGTTTTAGAGATTTCTTACTTTCTATTTAACTATGCTTTTTAATGATCTAAAACTTGTACATAGTTCCAAAATCAAAACTATAAAACAAGGTACATTTGAAGAATTCATTCCTCTCTACTCTCTATCCCTATTTAAAAAATGAAATTTAAAAACTATTTTTAGTTTATTTTGTTTATTTAGTTTTTTGTTTCTTTTAATAAGTATAAGCAAATATATAAACTCATGCATATGTAAATAAAATATAAATATATTAATATTTATGCACATAACTATTCATAAATCCCTTTCCCTTCTTACATGAATGTAGTATACTAGACACACTTTTCTGGACCTTGTTTTTTTCATGTAACGGTGGATCCTGAATATCGTTCCATTTCTTTTTACAGCTGCACAGTACTATACTACATGATTACCTAATATTTTATTCATGAGGTTGTCCATTGATAGACATATGGTTCGTCATATCAGACTTTAAATGCTATTTCCCATGTGGAAAGGAAATGGGCTGATCAACTAATCTGAATATCCCATTGGTGGTTATATTTCTCATTGCATACTAATATCTAACACATACTAGTTTTTTGTGTGGGTTCAAATATCACTTTTTTCAGTTTGGGTACATCCCTGAGGAAAGCAATGGAGTCCCAGACCTTTGCATCCAGTGTGACCAATGTTGCCAAGGTACAATCCTGGCCCCAACCCCCAAGAAAGATGAATCCTGGGTGGCCTGGGAAAACTCTTACGTAAACGTTAAGAACCCAGATAAAGAAATGTTTGGGGAATGGTAATTATCACTTAGGACTTTCCTTTTCTGAAAATCTTAAAAATGTTAGATTGTGAATTTTTAAAATAATGATTAATGAGCTGTTTAGGTGACTTGTTCTTAAGCCATTGGACCAAAGGTTTTGTTCAAATTGCATATAAGGTATAGTTAATCATTTGTGGTGGGTCATTTATTATCTGTTTTTTTTTTTTTTTTTTGAGACAGAGTGTCGCTTTGTTGCCCGGGCTAGAGTGAGTGCCGTGGCGTCAGCCTAGCTCACAGCAACCTCAAACTCCTGGGCTTAAGCGATCCTACTGCCTCAGCCTCCCCAGTAGCTGGGACTACAGGCATGCGCCACCATGCCCGGCTAATTTTTTCTACATATATTTTAGTTGGCCAGCTAATTTCTTTGTATTTTTAGTAGAGACGGGGTCTCGCTCTTGCTCAGGCTGGTCTCGAACTTCTGACCTCGAGCAATCCACCTGCCTCGGCCTCCCAGAGTGCTAGGATTACAGGCGTGAGCCACCGCGCCTGGCGCATTTATTATCTCTTTATAGATTTAGTTTTAAGGCTGGCACTAGAGAGTCTTAACAACTTTTGGCTTATTTTTTAACTTCCTGGGCATTGTGTCTGCAATCTTAGAAGCGGCCATCAGTTAGGTGGTAGTGTATATATTGGTTTTATGGACCTATGCAGTAATTGTCATAGTGTTCTCTTGAGAACAAAGTATATTCTTGGGAACAAAGATTTCCACAATCAAAATAAATTTGAAAAATGCTTAGAACTTTATTTACTGCAAGATTTCTGATGGCCTTTGATAACTAATATGTATGTGACTTCTCAAGATAGGGATATAAAATGCTAGTTTTCACAGACATTTTTATTTATGGAGTCTATTTTTCATGGAGCACATTTTGGGAAAGTTGGATATAGTGGTTAAGTTTATTATAGTTGTCAATGAGTTAGGGAGTGAATGGCAAGGAGAGAGAGAAGTAATCAAACAGGGTAGTTGTTACCATTTCTGTTATGGGAGGGGAAACTGAGACTCAGGTTAGTGACTTGCCTATCATGGATTGAAAGTAAATTTTCAGATTGCAAATTTTTATCAGCACCATACTAAAAAAATTTGAAGAAATAAAAATATATATACTTTAGTAGTTTTCTTAAAAACATCCAAATTATATATGGAACTCAAACAATTCAGTAGCAAGGAAACAAATAACCTGATTAAAAAACTGGACAAAGTACCTGAACAGATATTTCTCAGAAGAAGATATACAACAGGCCAACAGGCTATTTAAAACAGGCTATATGAAAACATGCTAAATATCACTAATCATGAGAGAAATGCAAATTAAATTCACAATGAGATAGCACCTTATATCTATTGGAATGGCTATGTATTAGAAGACTGAAGATAACAAGTGTTGGTTAGCGTGTGGAGAAAACAGAACACTTGCACACTGTGGGTGCAATGTAAATTAGTGAAACCTTTATAGAAAATAGTATGGGCATTTCTCAAAAAATTGAAAGTAGAACTACTATATGATCCAGCAATCCCACTATTAGGTATATATTAAAAGGAAGTAAAATCAGTTATGTCAAAGAGATATGTACATACCCATATTCATTGCAGCATTATTTACAACAGCCAAGATATGGAATCAACCTAGTTGTTCACCAATGGTGAAAATGTGGTATATGTACACAATGGAATACTATTTAGCCTTAAAAAGAAGGAAATCCTGTCATTTGCAACAACATGGATGAATCCAGAGAACATTATGCTTACTGACATAAACCAGGCACAGAAAGACAAACACCACATGACCTCTCTTATGTGGAATCTATAAAAGCCTAACTCATAGAGAAGCAGAGCGTAGAATGGTGGTTACCAGGGATTAGAGGGCGGGGTATTGGGATGATGTTGATCAAAAGATATAAAATTTTAGTTAGGAGGAATAAGTTCAAGAGATTTATTGTACAACATAGTAACTATAGTTAACAAAGTATTGTATACTTGAAAATCTTCAAGAGAGTAGATTTTAAGTTTTCTTACCATGAAAAAATAAGTATGTGAAGTAATGCATAGTTAATTAGCTCAAATTTAGCCATTCCACAATGTATATATATTTCAAAACATCATGTTGTACACCTCAAATATATGCAATTTTGTCGATTAAAAAATTCTAGAAAGGGAAGAAAATGAATATTGGTGAAAAATTGATACAATCCAAATAATATCTGTGGTTTAGTTAATAGTACTATACTTATGTTAATATCCTAGTTTTGACAACTTTAGTGTGGTTATATAAAATGTAAACACTAGGGAAAGCTGAGGGAAGGGTAATTGGGAACTGAATTATTTTTACAACTTTTCTGTAAATCTAAAATATTCTCAAAATAAAAAGTTAAAAATAAAAATTATACATGCATGAAATGAATTAAATAAAGATGGATATATTACATGGAAAATATCCATTGCTATAATATATTTAATGCAAAATTTTCCTAGCCTCATTAGGAGTTTTATTTTTTTTTAAGAGTAAATCATTTTCTAGGCTGTGTATAATTTCAGCAGGAATGGGATTGAGATTGTCATTGGCCTTCCCCCTTCCTAAAGGGATGAACCTTTAGATAAATGTATACACTACATTTGCTTCAGAGTCCTTGCCATCAAAACCCTGATAGGAGGTTTATCCTGTTTTCACAGTAACAGAAAGAAGGAATTCTTTTTTAGCCTTCAAACAGATCTTCTTTTCAGTAATTCCTATTCCCTGAAAAATTTCTCCCCCTGGCTAAAGCAAAAGTAGTTATCCTTCATGTGACGTGGGAAGCGAGAGGTCATAATCATTGTTTTGCACAGAAAACTTCTGTACTTCACATCACTGTTGACCTTTCCCTATTCAGGCAGAAGGGTAATTCATTGCCTGTTTTCTCACCAAGTTCTCTAGCTTTTGATGTTCAGAGTTGTTATAAAAGCAAATTTGAAAATTTATGGAATTATTTTCTTTGAGACTTCTAATATAGCTCTGTCTGGCTCATTCAGACAAGCTATTCTATCTTGGAATTCCCTTTTTCTTTTTGGAAAACATGTATTTTAAGTCTATTTAAAGAGAAGAGATTTCAAACACACAATGATTTTCAAACATTCTGAAATTGAATACAGTTGAATTCCAATGAATAAATAAATGGACAAATAAATGAGTGACAATTCTTAACTCTGTTTATTCACAGCCTATCAGTGAAGGAGTTAGGGAGACTGATGTCATTATTCACAGTGTGATCATGATCTTCAGCAGGTGCTTGAGAACTCTCTGATGCTGAAACTAAGAGTAATTTATCCTCCTAAGGATTTTCTGTCTTTAGGAAGGTGACAGTTCCTGTCTGGCTTTCTGATGATTCTCACAACTTAATTATTTGTGGCATGTCCAATTGCTTGCTTTACTTCTTTACAATGAAGTCCAACACTTGAACTTCAGATTTATTTTTGTGTGTTTTATTAAGCTCAGAGAATACAATTGTTCTAGAGAATAATTTTAAGATTTTCATAAACACATAACAAATTTTCTACTAGATAGCATTTTAAGGTTCACTTTTTAGAAGTTATATTTTTCCTGTTGTGAAGATGAGAATTGCATTCTGTTTGGAATCTAAATTGCTTCTGTGGCAGGCACTTTCATGTATTTTTATCACTGTACCTCTAAGGAACAACCAGAGTACAGGAAAAACAGTATTTTAGACAAATGATAGTGGCATATACTGTCTGGGCTGATGGAATTACCAAATGGAGACTTGGGATCCCTTTGAGAGCAGCTAGCGGAAGTCCTCTACAGCCCCCACTGGAGTGGCTGGTCGTTCTTCCAGCCACATCTCTTTCTTGCTTGCTATTGTTGAGCTAGGGGTAGGGAACATTGCCTGAAGATAGTGTTGTCACCTCACTCTGTCACCCCAAAGTTTTGGATCCCAGAATAACTAATAAGTAAAAGGTTTTCCTCAAGTTGGAGAAAGGAAGATGAAAGTAGTTTAGAAGCAGAGAAGATGATGATGGAGTTTTTAATAGCCTTCCCCTCTGTGAATGGGACCAGTATGGAAACTGAATGTGGATGTACATATACCACATACTAACAATAGTATAATACTGATAGTAGT
The DNA here is from genome assembly GCF_020740605.2 of Lemur catta. Lineage (NCBI taxonomy): Eukaryota > Metazoa > Chordata > Mammalia > Primates > Lemuridae > Lemur > Lemur catta. Next base: position 33,501,092 of record NC_059135.1, on the reverse strand, counting down.
AGTAGTTATTATTTATTGAGCACTTACTATGTGCCTGATGCAGTATAACTGCTAAACATGCATTATTGCAGCTCTATGAAGTTAGTATATTGTTATCCTATTTTGTTAATGAGAAAACTGCAGCTTAGAGAGCTTGGTGGAGCAACCTAACCAAGTTTATACAGTTAATACCCCACAGAGGCAGAATTCTAACCAAAGCATTTTCTACTCCAGTGTAGACCCAGGAGGATTGGTAGGCACCTCAGCTAGTGTTATAACATAGAAGATTGACTTTCCATATTCATAAGGCACAGAGGTCTGCCAAAGATTTCCTTTTTTGCTTCATTTTATATTTTATTCAAAGGTTCAAAATGGATAAGCTTAATTAAAATATCAGTTCCTTAATAAGGTGCCCTAAAACATGTTCAGACAAAATCCTAGACATCATGCCTTAGTTGCTTTAATAAGATAATGTTAAATAATCAATATTTTCTACTTTTTGTGGTTGTGTCATTGAATTTTTAAAAATATAATTTGGTTTTAACGTGATAAAACAATATAGTGATTTTGGGATTGGCTCATCTCCTGGGGTACTGGTATCAGAATCTTTTGTGGAAATGGGCATTTTAGTTTAAAACAACATTTCAGCATTATAATTGGTTGACTTTTAATTATAATGTCTACTTTATTTAGAAAGATCAACAACATTAAAGCAAGGGTGAGATTTTTATTTATCAATTATATGGATTAACCCTTCAGAGGTACTTTTTCTTTATCTCTCTTCTTACACATCACTTTTGGTTTTATTTTATTGTTATTCCTATGTATGTCTTATTGTCCCTATTGAAGCAGAACCTCTTTGAATGTTTTTCATTTCATAGGCCCTCAATAAATATTTGTGTCACAAATGACTGAACATTACTTGTTACTACAAAACTTGTGCCTCTAAATATGTTGGGTGACAATTAGAAAACTGATGACATTGTATCCAAAATCATTTGAGAGCACAAATCCTATAGAATTGGTATGTAAGATTGGTACCTATGGATTTAGGTTATCTTTCATTTATTGGGCATGTAGAATGAATCTACAATAAATCCAGTGAAAGTAAAGCTTATTTCTGCATGTGTGATTAGAGAAACACAAAATATTGATTCTCCCTTTTGGAAAGAAAGAAAAGTTAATGACAAATTTCTTTGTGGTCTCTATGACAGTTTTATCACATATGTCTCAAAAAACTAATCATTTTCTAAGACCAAATCGTGTGCTAACAGACTGTGGAGACCTATTGGTTTCTTTTCTTTTTTAAAACCAAAGGCCAAGAGAAGTCAGTCTTTAAATATTTGGATGTTTTCCTGTGCGATATGGCTGCACAAGGCAAACACACTGGCATTAGCATTTCTAAAGCAGGCTCAAAATAAATGAGAATTTAAAAAAAAAAACACTTCCAATCCCTAATTGCCATTTTAATTAAAGCTTCTGTTGTGTCATCAGTGACAGGAGATTGCCTCAGAAAGATAAACTAAGGTTGTGTCTGTCTTTGGCTTTCACAAAGACAAAAGGAGTGTACAAGAGACCAAATAGCCAGATAATTTTGCTGTCACTTTTTAAATTAAACAATTTGCTAAACATCAGGTGAACCAAATTATTAGTTAACTAACATTGTTTTCTTTAGGTTATTACATTTCCAAATCCGGTTTATGGATGGACTTTCTGGTTTAGGGGCTTAATCTAGTGTGTGCTAGAATCTTATATCTCAGACTGTTTTATAGAGATAAAGGAATCTGGAAATGGAAATCATATTTTTCAGTGGTTTTTGATTTGAAATTTTATTTATTTATGTTACTACAAGGTTATCAGATCAAATAGGAACTTACTTGAAAGAGCCTTGTAAAATGTAAAGTATTACTTGTTATCATCTTAATTATTATTATCTGGACAAGAAACGCATGTGTTTTATTCAACCCCTCCCTCTGACCCAAATTATTATACCAGGAAATTGGGAATTTGCTTTGGTGCATCTGTTTAAAAGCTAAGAACTGGGACTTGGGATTTGCTGCTCAAAGATCCCCCGCCCAGCTTCCTAAACTTTGCAAAGTCAAATAAAAACAGGATCATCAGGTAACATGTAAAGAGCAATGTTATCTTTCCTCTCAGCTTCAGTACCAAGTTGAAAATGTGTTTTGTCGTATCATAGAACAGGTAAAATTTGATTCTTGTAAATGGAGAACAAAAGAATAATTTTAATGATGAAGACAAACCTGGAATCTGAACCACAAAGATAAAATGCAATCAGAGAAGCAATGAGGACTATTCAGTACATTTCGCACAGAAAATACCAGGAGCAGCATTAGCATTTTTCTGAGGCCTTATCTTAATTAAACCTGGTCAGATGAAGTTTCTTTGGTGAATGCAGGTTCTTCTCACAAAGACTTTCATTCCTTACTGCAGGGAGAGCCACATTTTCCAAAGAATTGTCCCATCACTGGAGGGAAACCAGACAGAGGGCCGCAGAACTTAACTGGCTTCAAGAATGCTCCATGGGATAATACCTTGAAGATGGAGATTTGGAGATATCAGGTGTCCTCAAATGCAACAGATTTTATAGATACTATTTTCTCTGGGGACCAGTACAATGTAAGCCCCTTGAGGACAGCTGAGTTTCTGTATTTCCATCCCACATGCCCACTATTCAAGTATTCAAAACATACATGCGGTGGAATGAATACTCTTCTGCCCAAACTGCTAAGTATAACACTTTAGCCAGCCTCTTCTTGTTTACCTTTGTGCAGCATTGGAAATCATCCATCCCTTTTTCCGGTCTGAAACTTACTTTAACTTTCCTGATTCTCCTTTTGCATGATTTATTGCTATTGCTTCTTTTTTTTTTCCCTCTGAGTTCCTGTCCCCACCCCCTCAAGCTGGCTATTTCCTAAGATTCTGTTTCTAGCCCTCTTCTTTATTTTCTTTAACTGTCTGGCTGTGCAGTAGATTTTCTTGAGAAATAACCTCTCCCCACCCCACCTCACCTCATGTATGTGTGTCTGTGTGGGGGGCACACTTTTTTTTTCCTGAAATGTCTGTAAGTTACAGACTCACTGTCACTTTATACCACAGAGTGCATTTCAAAAGACAAGGACATTCTCTTATATATCCACAGTAAGATGATCAAAACCAGAAAATTAACAGCAATACTACTATTATCTAAACTTCATTCAAATTCTGCCAATTGTCTCGTGAATATACTTTATAACAAAGGGCAAAAAACAGTTTTTGTGGTCTAGGAAATCAATCCAGGATCACATGTTGCATTTTGCTGTCATTTTTAAAGTGTCTTTTAATTTGGAGCAGTTCTTCGATATTTCTTTGTTTGTCCTGACCTTGACATTTTTGAAGTGTACAGGCCAGTTATTTTGGGTTTGTCTGATGTTTTCTGATGATTAGATTCAGATTATATATTTTTGGCAAGAACACCACAGAAAGGATGTTGTGTCTTTTTTAATGTCTCATGTCAAGGGGCTCATGGTATCTATTTCTGCCATTGTGCCCACTTGATGTGGTGTCTGCCATATTTCTGTACTATAAAATTACTCTTTTCCCTTGTAAATTAATAACTATCTTGTGAGAAGACACATTGAGACTCTGAAAATAAATATGTCTATTATGGATAATGAGGGTCAGGTTTCTCACTGTTGAAGAAGGGAATTATAGATAGGAAAAGATAGAAGGCTAGAGTGAACCCATGTGGTGCTGTATTGGGATTGGAAATATCAGTATGAACTCATGTTTTTATATCTGTACAGATATTGATATGCATCTATCTATCTAATCCCCTAGCTCTATTCTCTGAGAGGAAAGAAGCAATGATAACTCAGTAGCAATGAGCAGAACTAGACCATTATGTTGGTTTCTAAATACTGTTCTCCAATAAAAATCAAACAAATCATCTTCCTTGCTGGGGCAGGAGAAGAACAAGACAAGCCTGGAATAGCTTGTGTTACCAGAAAGTAAGAAAGTAAGCAAAGAATGCTGGAGACATGTCAGCAGGACATGCGAGTCTGCTTGAAGTGGCTCCTACTAGCCACATACGAGAAAATGTGAACATAAAAATAGATGGTAGGAACAGATAGAATAAAATAAACATCTGAGTCCATACTGATATAAATGAATACATGAATAAGTACATAAAAAGGAAAGTTATATTCCAACAAGTAAATGTAGAAGGAATGATTGAATGAAAATCATCATTTTTCAATGAACATATTAATGGTTGTTTCAGGCAAGAATCATCAGTGAATTCTCTTTATTTTTAATTATATCAGATTTGTTCTTCCTGATTCTTTTCCATCCATTTAGTCCACAGCTTTCAGCACACAATTATGTCAGTCAAGTCTGTTTTTGAGCTGGCCTTCCCTTGCCCATCCTGCATGTACACAAATATCTAAGACCATGAAATACCCTGTGTTCCCACTATTGGAATAATATCTTATCCCATCAGTTCAGATTCTTGAGGCTTTCCAAGGAAACACTTGGTTAATTTTCTATTAGTCTGTATCAAGATGAGAAGCTGAAGTTCACCGGAAGCATTTTTCATTGCCAACATGAGTGCATTTTCAAACATCCTATTGGTAAAATCTGGATAAATTGGAGGGAGGGAGTTGTCTGCCTGGGAGCAGATAAATGGGAGTTTCTTAGGGGCACATAAGACTTTTGGGGCTCCTTCTATATCATAGAATAGATCAGCAGATAATTGCTTCTTCTACCTTGCCGACGGGAGTTGAAAATTAACCTAAGCTGATTTGATCATGCATAGTCCTTAGTGGTTTTTGTTTGTTTTGCTTTTTGCTTTTTCCCCCCTTGGTTCATAACTCAGAAGAGATTTGAGGTGAGTGAGTGTTAGCTACTACACAAAACTTTGCTACTAGGTTATGATGGAAGCAAGCCAGACTAAATTCTGCTACACACAGAGACATTGACTAAATAAACGCTTAATAGCAAGCAAGGCAAAACCCAGCTTATACAGCTTGTTATACAACTTCTTACGGAAGTCCCAGTGCCACTACCTCGCATAAAGGTTCTTTCAAGGCTGACAGGGCAACATTCCAAAGGCTGGATTCTGTTACCCTTGTCACAGCCATGAGGCAACCCCAAATCTTCTTACATCAACGAATGGACACGGGGCCACTTAGGAAACAAACCTCAGGTTCGTCTTCAGGGGGAGAGTCCTCTGGATGCTTATACTCTGTCACATTAGAGTGGAGAGCATCTCCAAAATATTTTTGCTACTCCATATGTTCTTGATCGTCTTTAATTTTACTCATGCGAATCTGTTTCTAGATTCTTCATATCAATAAGCCATTAGTTTTACCAGTTAAAATCCAGTGCTAGCATACATTATACTGATTATCAAAGTCTTAGGTGTTAATAAAAATATGGATAATGGAAGTACATATCGCAGTTGTTTCTGGAGCATTGCCCTTCTGATAAAATGCTGGCTCAGTATGCAGTCTTGATTAAGGAGACCTACTGCCCCCAGCGTTAAAACTTGAACTGACTAGCATGCACATAATATCACACTGTCCATGCTAAACAGAAGTTTTTTATAAGTAAATTAAACAACTTGTAATGCAATTGAAGTTCTTCATGAAGACAAAGTCCTTGATCAAATACAGTGGGAGAACACCACATATTATAATGCCATCTTGGAAATTAAAAATGCACATTAGTTATTTAGAAATTAATGTTCTGCAATAATGGAAACCTGTTTAGCTTTGTTGAACCCTGCATTTCCCAAACTTAGTTGCCCATAGAGTCCTTTTATTTCATCACATCCTTAAAATTGGTTCTCTTTGGGGCATGCTTTAGAAAACACTGCTTTAGAGGTTATAGAAGAAGCTTCCTTAATCAACATCCACTTAACTGATACTCAGCATTCCTTTAGTAAAACTTGCGGTTAATAGGCACCTCTCTAAAATGCTATCACTTGAGTTGTGTGCTTACAAAGAGTCAATTGAGATTTTTCCAGGACCTGTTTATTTCATTTGTACTTGTAATTACAATTACATAACTTAATTAAATATTACATAATCCTGTGACTTGAGTGTAAATATAAAGAGTTATTGTTTCTTTGAAAAATAAATTGAATGCTTTGGAAAGACTCAGTAAAGGAGAATTGCTGAAAGTATTATTAAATTAGGTGAGGGCAGAACAACTATCAAAGATTTGGGGAAAAAATCGTAAAAAAGAATTTGCTACATAAATTTCTTTGCAAAATTCTTTTAAGTTATTAATGCATTTTAACACAACTGAAATGCATCATTATTTAAAAAAGGGTTCAAGTGGAGAGCTCGAATTAGTGGAGCCATACTCAGAAACCTTATATTTAAATAGAATATTTAAGGTATATATATTACAATTTTTTATTATTTCCTGTTTGTACTGATTTTTTTAATTAAGTGAATAATTACAGACACTGTAGTGTCAGAAAAAGGACTTTTGTTCTAGAGAGAGAGAGAATTAAAGAAGAGACTTCACAAAGGAAAGTGTATGTGTGTGTGTGTGTGTGTGTGTATGTGTGCACATATATCTCTATGTACTTGTGATATGTTTTAAAATATCCAACACAGATTTTGTTCATGTTTCATCAAGACAGGCTCAGATGTCTTTAGAAACTTTGCCACTCTTAACTTGCTGCTTTCATTTTTTTTCAGCTTTACTGTAAGTTCATGGGATTCTTAGTGCCACGTTAAAAAATGAGCATTAAAAATCTTAATTTCTCTCTGGGGGTGGTCCATACATATGCACATGTGCATCCTTTGGAGTCTGGTCCTCTGTATTTCGTTTCATGGCTGGGAATTTATTTATTTATTTATTTATTTATTTATTTATTTATTTATTTATTTATTTATTTATTTATTTTGAGACAGAGTCTCACTCTGTTGCCCGGGCTAGAGTGCCGTGGCGTCAGCCTAGCTCACAGCAACCTCAAACTCCTGGGCTCAAGCAATCCTCCTGCCTCAGCCTCCCGAGTAGCTGGGACTACAGGCATGCGCCACCATGCCCAGCTAATTTTTTCTATACATTTTTAGTTGTCCAGCTAATTTCTTTCTATTTTTTTTTAGTAGAGATGGGGTCTCGCTCTTGCTCAGGCTGGTCTTGAATTCCTGAGCTCAAACAATCCTCCCACCTCGGCCTCCCAGCGTGCTAGGATTAGAGGCATGAGCCACTGCGTCCGGCTGGAATTTTATTTATTACTAGGGTATTTTTTCAGTGGTATTGTATAGCGAAAGTTCTTAAAAGAATGTGCAATAAATAATGTTTGATTTCTATCTGGGTTCTCTTAGGCTTGTCCCATGGAACCTACAATTTAAGGTTAAGGTTATGTTGTTATTTAAGAATTTTTAGCATCCATCCTCGTATGTGCTGTATAAACAAAACAATTATTCTATTGTGGACCAATTTTTCCTTTTGAAGTGCATAATACAACAATCATTTCTCAGGTTTAATTAAGACTGTACATAGATCTGTAGTTTATGAATGCAGTGAAGCAAAGAAATGCTTTTGTTACACACAAAATGGAACAAAAAGAGAATATACTGCCTTGATCTTTTCATGAAAAGGAAGAATAAGAAACTCTTAGACAAATCTGGATCTCACTAGATTTTTTTTATCTTGTGTTTTTTTACAAATACCAGAAACAGAGCCATAAGATAGTAATTTGTCAAACTAATTATTAAGCTGGTATTTGAATATGAAAAGAGTATTTCCACCCAGAGCAATATTGCTTTTTGGAAATATTAAAAGTCCTTATGTTAGGGTGGTACTTGAATGAATGCTTTAAAAAAACCTTGTATGCTTTATTTTGACAGGTTCTTTGTACATTTTTGGGAGGGTAAACACGTCTGGAAGTAGTGGGACTGAGGATGGAGGTGGTGTGGCACAGAGGCATAGAGACAGAGCTCCTTGCTCTTGTGAAGAGTAGTTGGCATGAGTGTTTCAGGATCTGCATGTAGTTTTTCTAGATTCAACATGAAGAAAAGTATTCTAAACTCTAGTGATCTATCTGTCCATACTTTATGCTGAGCAGCATGGACTATTTATCTTTGACACCTGTAGGGTTTTAAGGAGCTTTCTTGATGTCATGTTGAAATCTTATTCCTGTGGTTATGCACATAATTTGCTACCAAATCACCTAGTGGAATTGATGCGTAGTTACTTCTCAGGATTTGTTTATTGTTGTAGTGATGAAATCTTTTCCCATCTCTTGGTGTACCCATGTGTACTGTTTTCTTTATTTTATAAGCCCCATGAAAGAGGAAGGACTTCTATTTTTGTTCTATTACAGTTGAACTTTTCTTGAACCTTCTTCTTGGGGATTCTAATGTTTCCTATCATTCTTGCTGTAGTTACCTGATTTTTTTCCCCTTCAGATCAATTTGGAGAGTCATAATTAGCACTTTCAGAAACTTGGGGGAGCTATTGTGACGTTCGGAAGAGTAGACGTTTTCAGTGTGCAGCCACATCACTCGTTCACTCATTTGGGTGAGTCAGATAAATGCTAGGAACTAGAGATATTGAGATAGATCAGATAATTCTCTGAAATATTATTCAATATTTCTTTTTCAGCTGCTACTTTCTAGAAAATGTATGATACCATATGAAAATATAATTGAAATGGAGAACATAAGCTATTTGCTAGAATGGGGCAAACATATTTCTTGACCTACATGAAAAATATGGGGGTGACATTGGGATTGGAGTTGGGGAGAGGGAATGGACCAGATGTGGACATTGTGTCCCAAATAGGGCAATAAATTATGTCTTAAATACTACTCAATATCCAAATCCAGGAGTAAAATGGTTGCAATAATATTTCTTTCAGGTGTACTTCCTTTTTTGACTCTTATTTTGTAATTGAAGTCACAACATGTTGATATTCCCAGCATAGAGGGAGAATTGAGGAAGGTAGAGGAAAATATAGGCAAAACAGAACAGGATTTTCATCAGATGGGCATTAGCTTATTTGAAAAATTGGCTCTGGGATTTCATATTTTGGGCAGTCAGTACAGAGTTCTCACAGGGGGTGTTATTTGCAGCTTTTGCTCTTTTCGAGAAGGCAGCCGTCCTCAGACTGCCATGTGGTGCTGAGAGAAATGAAGGTGGGGAAAAGAAGGCTTTTGTTTGGCTTTTCCCCAAGACCTATCACTGAGCCTTCTTTTTCCTGGTGGAGATGGGAGGAGACAGGGAGAGGAACCTCAGGCCAGCAGTGGTGCGGTGGGTCTGCCGCCTCCCGGGGGTGGAATTTCAGCTCTCCAGGAGGACCTGAGGAGGCTTATGAGCTTTTGTGTGAATTACTTTCTTTTTCCAACTTCTAAAAGGTTCTCCTTATTCAGCCTCAAGAGGAATGAGGCAAATGCTACAAAGCTTTCTATTCTACGGGCTCTGTGAGCTGAGTGATGAAGCTGCAGGTTTTCTAATTGGAGAAACTATGTTCCCATACATTTGAAGTTAGCTGAGAAGAAATGTCTGAGGTACATGAACTGAAGTGCACCTTCATTTGATCTTCTAGAGTTTTTCACATAGAAACTGGTAGATGGAACAACAAATTTATGCAAAATATGTGGATTATAGGGCTGTGTGAATAGAGGGAGATTGAATGTGTTTACTCAGTAAATAGGACAAAGAAAGGGCAATAAGCAAATCACAGGACTGTTGAAAACCCTGGTCACTGGGGGGTTGGAGAAATTGTGTCTCTTGCATAAGTTGCTCCCAGTTTGAAATCTTCTTAGTACACTCCTAAAGCTGCCCCACGGCTGACAGCAGTGTTAGGCTGAGATCTCTTAATCCCTATATAGATCAGTATCTCTCTAAAATAAATCACTTGACTTTCTTCTGCCTGACATTGCAGGAGAAGGCTTAGGAGACTAACACTTAGATTTGAAATGTCTGAAAACTGCTTCTCTATGTGACAATTTTGAATTTTACTTAGTTCTGCTGGTCTTTTTAGCATTCTCAAAGGAAATGGATTATATTTTGCTACCTTTGCCGCAAAAGTGCAAATATAATCATTGTTATTTTCTTGTCTTATGGAATATATTTTGATCAAAATAAGTAGATAATGTGCTGTTTTCAAAATCCCAACCACAGTGTTTTTTTTTTCCTAACATTCAGTAATTCACATATTGTTCTTTCTAGGCAATTACAGGATTTTTCAGTCAGTCAGTAATTTACTAAACACTTACCATTTTTTCAGCGCTGTGCAAGGAACTGAGGCATATAAATGAAATCTGAAGTGCAGTTTATATCTTCATGTAGGGTCCAGTGTTTATAGACAAATGAAACCAAATCAGAGGAAACAAAGAACAATTAAATGTTCAACTGTGTAGTACTCATTATAGGAACCTCTTAGAAGTAAATATTGAATACAGATGAATGAATGAATGAATGAAAAAAGGGTTCACTTAAGGAAGAAATCATTGTGGACTGGAATGGGTCATTGGGTAGATGGGATATGAATAGAGCCATGAAAGATAAATAGGATTTGGTAAGTACAGGGGAGTGGAGGAGAGAATGTTGCAGGTGAAGAAAGCAAAGGTGACAAGATGGCGTTGAGCATGGCATGTGGTTGGGATAGTGAGAGAAGGGATTAGATGAAAATCTTGGTATACAGGAGGAATAAAAAAAATTGAAATTGGGCAATCCCCTTTCTTGATAAGTGGACCTGAATTTTGTGCCTATCACCAAGTGATGGATCATGATTGGTCTAATCCACTGATGACAATTCTATCTCCTACTTTCTCAGCCTTCTTTGCACCTAGGGCAGCTCTGTGACTTCAGTCTGGCCAAGCGAAGATTGTTGATGGCATTTCTGAAAATGTTTTTGTTCTCCTGATAAAATGTTTGTGTCCCTTTCCCCCCTGCTCCCTGCCTTGAATGAAGATGCAAAGTCTACAGTTGTACAACCTTTCTATCACGAGGAAAAGGCTAAGAGGTATTGTTTCTTTTACTGCTGAACTGCTAAACCTACACTAACAGCTGTCTGCTTCTGGACTTCCTGTTATATGAGGAAAACAACGTCTGTTTATATAAAACACTGTAAGTCATGGTTTTAGTCATTTGAAGTGTTTTAGCATTATTTTAGGAAGGTTAATCTGCAATAGTGCACCAGATGGACTGGAAGTGGGTGAGAATTGAGGTGGTTGTCATCGAAATACATGCCTGAGGTGGAGGTTCTGGGCAAGACTTGTGGCGAGGTGAGTAGGAAAGGGGGCAGACATCTCAAAGAAAAAGCAAAAGAATTCAGTGCAGATTCAATAAAGGAGAAGAAGCCAAACTTCAAAAGTTTCTAAATAGCAAATAAGTGGGATTGCCAAACAGCTTTGGGGATAGATGGACGATGGTAAAAATGAGTTATATTTTAAAGTGTGTTTAGTTTGAGATGATGATGGGACATCCAAGTGGAAATGTTCTGCAAATAGTTGGAAATATAACATTTGAATTCAGGTGAATCTATTTGGTGCCTATGACCTTGGGGCATGGAAAGACAGAAAAGCATTAAATGATGTCTCCAGTTATGAGTTGAGAAGAAGAAAAAGGTCATTTGCATAAACGTGGAGACAGAAAGGAGATAACACAGGGTTGAAAATTAAACAGGGTATAATGTCATCACAGCACAGAGCACTGAATGGGGCATCAATAAATGCATATTGCAGGGATGAGTAAGGTTATCATCGGTATCCAGTGCTCATCTAGAAAGATGAAGAATGAGGAGAGAATTTAGTAAATCTGAAAAAAAGTGAAGCTGGTAAGAACAGAACTCCAATGCTTTCTAAGAGAGAAATTTCTATAGACTTGAGAGCCATATATCAGCTGCCCAGATCTCAGAAGAGGATGGAGTTGTGAGAAGGGAAGGGAGTGGAAGCTGAAAGTGATAGTGACAGAACATTCATCGAAAGAGTTGGGAATTGAGAAGAAGGGCTGATTCTTGCAGGGGTGGTAGACATAGCAAAAGATGGTTTTAAAAAGACTGAAAGCTAGGAGGAAAGAAGTTCTTGAAAAGGTCCAACCTTTAGGTGGGAAGAAAAATACAAACAGAGAGAAAGTAAAGGAAATGGGTGGTGTTGGAGAAAGACTTTAGTTTTAGGGCAGTTCAGATACTCCTCTGCAGTTGGAGGCAAGGATTACAAGGGGGCTCCGGAAACTATTAAATGGAAGCAAATATACATGAGATCATCTGTCTCCACAGGGCAGTGAAGTCATATCTTAGGAGCTGTGCTGGTGATGGGAGAAGTGAAAGGGGAGCTTTGGGAGGGATTAACTCTGGAGCTAATTGTTAGGTTGTGTTAAAGAGGCACCTGTGCAAAGATCAGCAGGCTTAACTTAAGTTAGATGGCAAGAATCTGTCAAGGCAAGGCTGTAAGATTTTGTATTTTTCTTAGGCAAGACCATAGCAGAGAACCAGGAACTTGAGGGAAACACCTAGTATCAGGTGGAGGTTTCATGAGGAGTTACAAAGGTCAGGGAATCTAGAACAATGTTCCTGGAGACGGTGGAGGAAGAAAAGTCCAGTGTGCCCAGCAAGACGTGAAAGTCCAAGTGCAGATTGTCCAGAGAACAGGTTTGGAGGGTATGGTCAGGGGGAGGTGGCAGAGAAAGGGGTGGTAGCCTGAGCAGTTAAATCCAAATCTCAGATGTGGAGCAGGACCTTGAAATGATGAGGCCCCAGCATTACCTGTTAGTACCAGGACACAGTGGCTTCTTACAAGTAGAGATTTAATTCTTGTTCTAACTTTTTTTTTTTTTTGAGAAAAAAAACTTTTTGGGAAAAATTACATGGCATATGTTCAAAATCTACTGGTGTATTATTTACTTAGAAATAAAATTTAGTCCAAGCATAAATAAGGCACAAATCTAATAAGTTTTATCTCACTTTCATGAGACTTCCTAAATATGAAATAAAAAGCCATCAATGTTCCAATTATGGCAATATTTTGCCCTTCCATATATTCAGCTATCCTCTTGCTAAATTCAGCCTTGGGTTTCCTACAGTGTTGCTGAAACCTACCATCCATTCACAGTGTCTTCTAGTGATCTCTGTGAAGCACAATGTTTAAAATGTTCTTTAAAAAAGCATACTACTTTAATGAGAAAGCAGATGGCATGTTGCATGATTTCCTAACTTGTGTTACTTCCACACTGTAATTGAACTATATAAAGAATTTTGCTCTCAACTCAGGAGGAATCCTGTGAAACTCAAGTTTATATTAACTTATAGAGGAGCAATTTCTGTATATTGGGACTGATTTCTGTACACTGGGACCAATTTAATGTATGTTATAATACCAGTTTTATTATGTAAGAACACATAAATCATAAGAGTTAAAAATGATGGATGTAAATTATGTTTTTAATAGCACTTTAAATTCTTATTTCTTCTATTTTTTAATAGCAAGGCATTATTGTAGAAAATATGAAAAATAGAAAAAAGTGGAAATGAAATAAAAATTGGTTTTAATCCCAACTTCCTGGAGATAAGCAGTATGGGCTTATTTTTTGGTGAGGGAGAGGGTTTTTTTTTTTTTTTTTTTTTGAAACTAGAATCATATTAAACAAACCTTTGTTTTCTACTTCACTAGGTCAGTTAACTTCTAATTCTAGTTTCATTTCTGAAAACTTTGCAAGATCAGCAAGAAAAGGTGTTAGAAGGAGGTAGCATGTAGTGTAAGAGTTAGCAGAAAGCTTAATTTCTGTGGGAGATAGAAAGGCTGACTAATTTGCAAACTCTACTGACTTTTTACTTAGAAAAATGTGGTTGCAATGAGTAAAGTCTCCCTCGTTGCTAATCTGTAGAAGAAAAAGAATGGTTTAGCTTTATTATGATTTATATCATATTCTTCTCAGGCTTAACTCCAAGCATAGAAAATGTTAGTTTTATACTTTTATTATATAGGCCAAAAGGTAGAAATTTATTTTGGTTGATAAGTCCTTTTGTGTTGTCAGCTTATTTTCCTTTTAACATTTGTCTATGGTTTTTTTGTGTTATGTTTTCTAATAGAACTTACATGTCCATTAGAGTCAACGAACTAGACAAGGCAAATTTGCTTTGATCTTCTAATGTTTATTCAGTTTTATTTAATATTGCAGTTTTCTGAGGGTTATGAATCATAGGAATGTAAATAATATGAAACATTTTGCATTATTTTAGGTGGAAAGTTAAACTGTTTATACTTTGGATATGTTGTCCTAATTTTTATTACATAGAGTATTTTCACTATTATTTTATTAATAATTGTAGGAATATTTGACAGGCAGTTTAACTTGCTTTATTGAATTTCCAAATAGACAATGAGAAAGAATAATTTTTTGCATTAATTTATATTTAATATAAGCATCTGAGAAGTAACCAGGAGGGGAGGGAAGAAGGAAGACATTCATGGATATACATTCTACAGTAATGGATTTTAATTGCCAGAAATCAATGGATCAGCCAAAGATTCAAATGTTAATTTTTAATGAATGGGCATTTACTTAGGAATTGATTTCTTTGGATTCAGATGAAACATTAAAACAACTGAAAACTGTCAATAATGGCATATAATTGCCTATTTGAGTTTATCTGTAATTATTTTTGAAATGAAATCATCAGGGTGAGGTAGGGCATAAGGAGGCAAAAAAGTCTTAGGAGTGAGCCCTCAGGACACAAATGTACATGTTAATTTGACAGAGATATTTATTGTATCTATCTTACCACCCAATTTCAATTTAATGGGCCATCAAAAACTGCTTGTTGAATGTGAATTAAAAGAGTGATTGGTGGAGTGGTAGCATAATGTATTAATTGTCTCTTTTGATGTTTTCATAGTTTAAGTTCAAGATCTGCAAATTGTGTCCTACCAGTCTAGTCCAGCCTGCCATCTGTTTTTGTAAATAATACTTTGTTGGAACACAGACACATTCATTTGTTTATGTGTGCTACAATGGCAGACTTGAGTAGTTGCAACAGAGGCTATATAGACTGCAAAGCCTAAAATATTGACTCTCTTGCTCTTTACTGAAAAAGTTCATCAACTTAGTTTAGTTAAACTTTTCCTTTATTGTGTCATACTTTTTAAACCTGATAGCATACTATTGTTTAACATGTCAATGTGGAATCAAATTACCAAGATGCTAAGGGAGATAGAAACCTGTTCTATCTTGGAAAACCTTAGAGAACTTTTCAGATAAGACATACATAAATAAATGAAATAACCAGAGAAAAATATGTCATTTTATAATCAAGGACTAAGTTACATGATACTATCAAAAAATACTCCTGCATTCTATATCATAAACATATGTGAACTGAAAGTCACTTTAGCCAGTCGGAGCCAGAGTCCTCAAAATTACAACTGAGCACACTAATATATTAGGATATTTTTTGATGTTATGACCCAGAAATGGGAACATCAACTTTGTCCTCTATGGTTATATGGTTATGTCTAGGTTAACCAGGGTTATAAAGGAATTTGGAGCTTTTCTAGAAATTGTGGGGTCAGAAAGAATGATGTACAAAGCTTTCTTGAGTATGGGCTAGGACAGAGGCAGTTATTTCAGAATAATTCTGTGATCAATGTATAGGTACACTAGCACAACTGTTTCTGAAGGACACAATTTTAACAGGACCTAAGTAGGGAGGTTTGAGATTAAAACATAGTGGAATTCTATCTTTAAGGACTAAATGGAGCTGGGAGAAATAAATAACATGGCATATAACTGAACATGGGTGAGGAAAATGGTGAACTTGGAATAGGCACAAAAAGCAGTTATAAATTGGTCGGAACTTACATGCAGACATAATTGATATGAGATGATGTATCTGTAATTTGTTTTGTCTACATTTGGTTTTGTATTTTGAGTTTCTTGCATTATGATAAAGAGGATGTCACCCTTAAATAGTGGAGTGCTTCTGTTCTGTATTGAAATGGCTGTCACAGGGTAGGGAGGTTAAAATCAGACAGTCGGGTACCTATGCTTACGCAACTCTTCCATGTGAATGGTGGCAGATTAAGAACCTTCTATAGTAGAACCATTTTGTCACACTTTACCAACTACAAATTCCATGGAATCAAAAGAAAAGAGAAGTTAATGTGGTGGCCTGGATTAGCTGGGAAAAGCTTTGTGGAGAGTATTGGATTTGATCTCAGTTTCTGAGTAAAGTGTGAAGTTGGCTTTATAAAGAAACAAGATGGGGACTCTGGAATTTGAATGAGTGTCTTAGTCCTTTCTGGCTGCTATAATTACCTTAGCCTGGGTAATTTATAGACAACAGAAATTTATTGCTCACAGTTCTAGGGGCTGGGAAGTCCACAACCAAGGCACTGGCAGATTTGGTGTATGATCAGGGCCTGTTTCCCCTTGATGATACCTTTTATATATGGCCAAAGGGGCAAACAAGCTCTCTTGGGCCTCTTTTATAAAGGCACTAAACCCATTCACCTCCTGGGTGCCACACCCCCCGACACCACTGCACTGGGAATTTAGCTTCAACATATGACTTTTGGGAGAACACAAGCATTCTAGCAATGAGCACGGTTTGTGTGGAAGAAGAGCTCAGGTAAAATGAACAGTTTATGCCTCAGATTTAATAGATTAGTTGAGAAGCAGGAAAGGTGTGGAGAGATGGGTTGGGAGGGCGGTGGAATATGAAGGAACCAAGGCACCGTTTTAGTTAGCCTGGTTTGCATGATTCCATTACCTTATGGGGTTGAGTGTTTAATGCTCAGAAGCATTTTCTAGAATGCATCATACAGAGGTCAAGCAGTGTGTGCAGGTCTACTTGGTTTGAGAATCACTGGGTTTATTTTGCTGTGCTCCTAGTTGTAACTGATGACAAATCACATTCCTGGAGGGAAGGAACATTAAGTAACTAAAATACAACATCATAAATCCTCTCTCTTAATAGGCAGCACCTGTAGCCTTTTGACCTTCTGTTCCAGATCTTTTATAGAAGAATATAGAGCATAAATAGGAAATAAATAAAATTGCCTTATGATTTTATTTTACTATATAGCTTGTTGAGAATCTTTTTACTTTTGAGAGCATTCATAGGGAGAAAGAAAAAAAGTAAAGATAGGACCCCTTCTCTCATGCATCCCAATGGACTTTCCTAATAAGCGTTGCTTTTTAGTGAAAGTGGATGGCAGAGCAAGATTTTCAATGTAGTTAAACTATAAATTTTTCTAAGGGGGTTAGCTGGTGCTGTCCAACACCCCAGGGAATGGTGGGGGAGCTGGCAGAGGCTGCAGAAGCAGCAGGTACCCATAGGTTTTGAAATCCCCACCTCATTAGGACTGCTGTAAATCACAGCATCCTTCACGCCTTTTGGGTGAAACTTGGCACCTCCCACTTATTACTGGATGGTGGTCACACTGTCCCTGACTTCAATAATACTAATAGATGGTACCTTCCATTGAATGGTGAAGCTGGGCAAGCCTGTGCCAGTGATGATGGATTGGGAGGCTGAAAGATTCTGCAGAGAGGAGAGCAGGAGGATGCCAAGGAAGCCTGTCTTTGTGTAACTTAAAAGACTGGTAAACATGAAGGGTTGGTAGCACATCGATCACCCATAGTGTCACTGTGTCCTGGAAAAGCTTGTATGAAGCTGTGAGAAAGCCTTTGGCAAAGATGAATGCCCCAGCACTCAGGTAGGGAGGGCGAGGAAGTGAGATTTTGTGAATTGAACATTGGCTTCCTGTAGTGTTCAGTCTGACATAGAAAGGGTTCTAGCTCACATGTGCTTGGCTGGAGCTTGGAAAGGGCTCCAGCTTAATATTCAGGACATCTGCCTGCCAAGACCTATTGTATTTTTTAATTTCTTTTTCATGGTTGTTACTGTTTATAGACAGTGGTAGGTGAGATTTGGAAGAAATAAGAGATTTGAGGAAAACAGACTTTACCAAAAAAGTAAAAGTAACTCTTTTCAGTATGCAGTAATATCACTAACACATGGATGCTTGAAGATCCTTTCTTCCTCATGGGTCTCAGGGAGGTAGGAAGTTGGGGGAACGGAGGAGGAGAAAGAAAAAAAAGGAAAAGAAAAAAGATGTTTTCTATCCAAGTATAGAAAATGGAGATGGAGTAAAGGTATCATTTTGGGAACCTTGGAAATAAAAAAAGAAGAAAACAATAGAACTATTTCAGTTCAAAGCTGAATGCTTTAAGAGGTTGCTTTGTCTGATGTATGACAGGAGAAGATTTTAAAATATAAGTCTCATAACATTTCTTTGGCTTAGATGGTAGTGTTTAAGTTAAGACTCACGTATATCAGTTGGCCAGCTTGAATTATAGGAAATTATTTGGAATTAAAAATTCCTCCATCTTTTCCCCTAAAAAGTCCCTGTCTTCTTATATGATTTTTCTCTCCTTTGCCTCTTCTTTTCTAGTTCTCTATTTTCTTTCATATGCTAAAGAACTGGCAACTATCTCTTTAGAGGCTTCTATGATCCTAGATTAAGCAGTTTGTTATCCAGTCAACACCTTTATGAGCTGTGTTTGATTTTCTGAAATTGGTTTTCTGCAAATAGTCATGTTTGAAAGTGCTATGCAGTGTAATTATTTGAAGGGGAAACATTTTAACATGGTACAACCCCAGTGTGGAAAATGGAAAGTAAGCTGAATGATTTCTGTCTCTTTGAAGTTAAATTGCTAGATTTTCCTGGCTAGAACACAAAATGAAATCAAATGAAAGGATCAGGGATACAGGAAAGTTGTGAGGAGAACACTGCCATTAAAAAAGGGACTGAAAAATGAACACAAAGAGGAACAAACACAGGGGTCTTCCGTATTCATGGAAAAACATTCCATAGGTTCGATGGGGACTTTAAACTTACAGTGGATTTTAAAAAATAAACTTTGTATTTTGCAACAATTTTAAATTGATAGAAAATTTGTAAAGATAGAATAAATAGTTCCTGTGTACCCTTTATCCAGCTTCCCCTAATGTTAACATTTTATTTTTAGCAGTTATGATAAACATAGGTCTATGGTTTATAGATATCACTACTTTCTTATATTACTAGAAGAAAATTAGAAATAATGAATTTTCTACTTGAAACTACATTTCTGATTATACTTTAAGAATATGTCATATCTTCTGAGAGTCCTAGTGCCTATATAGTGAGACCTGTGCTATTTGCGGAGGGAAAATTGCCCTTTTCACTCTACCAAAACTCCTCTCCTCCGGCCTTTCTTGAGAAAAATGTGGGTAAGGTTTGTTTTGGGGCCCTGACCGTCTGTTTTGTACCTTTTCTGTCTGGTAATGCTAACTCCTCCTCAGCTCTACAGTAAACTGAGGTTCTCAGCTTCTCTCTTTTCTCTACCGCTAAAACCAAGGCTTAGGCAAGACTCCCAACTTTGTTCACATCCAGAAAGAAACAAAACACCCCTGAGCACATCTTAAAGAAACTGTTTTTCTCCAGGATTATTTACATTTTAACAGAGATGCAAAACTTTATGCCCAAGCTTCCCAAATTCAGGTGTGTTACCATGGTACTTTATCCTAGAAAACTGCTTTGACTGGAACTTTCTTTGGCAAATCTCACTATTTTTATATTAAAATGGAATTATTTTAGATCATAATGTGAAATGTATACATTTTTTTAAAGGTAAGATTTGTCTTAAAATGGGACACTTTGGTGGTCTCAGGCAGTGTGAAAATCCCGGTGGTATGCCTTCCTGGCTACTTAGGTTGAGAAAAGTTGATAAACCATTGCCTTACACTAGCTGACATAAATTTTGGAAGTGTAATTTTAGCACCAACTGATATAGGTTCTCTGTACTTTTATAACTCATCCTCCCTTTTGGTGAATATAAAATTGCATGCACAAAGTCTGATTAACCCCTCCCTTATTGAATATCATTGAATGCATACATTTCAGCATTTGATGAATATTTATAAAATGAACAAATGAATGAAAATATGGAATATTATTATTATGTTGGGCCTTTCTTGTGTCTCCCCAAATCCTCCCTGGGGAGTGCACACTTATTCCTGGTAAGCCAGACTCTGCTAACTAATCCCTCATATCCTGGGCCTTGAGAGACCTTGAGGTTCAGGCCTTGGATGTACCATTTAACCCCAGGTCTGGTTCTTATCCTCTTGAGCCTATTGTTTCCTGGTATGTAAATGGGAATGTCAGTGATCTATTGTGAGGACCACATATAAGAATGCATTTTAGCTTATGAGCTAGTCCTTGGCCTTTTTGCTATCAGATCTATTCCTTGTCTCCCACTCCCCTTGTCTGCATGGCTGAGGGTTCAGCCCCTGCAGGCTGATTTCCCAGCTCTTCATTCCAGCTGGGTTTAGCCAGTGAGAGGCGCTGGTAGGAGATGGGACAGTGCAGCAACTGTGTTTGCTTTGTGGCTCCAGCTGTATAAGACAGGCCCACTGTGGTTCCAGCTTCTTCTGTGACTCTGGCCCTTGTGTGCTGATATTACCACCTTCTTTTGACCCTCCAGCCCAGGAGTGGTCGTAACTACCTGCTGTTGTTAATCTCTAGGCTGCCGCCTTGTTCTCTCTTGGCTTCTTAGCTCTTCTAGCACTTGTATTAAATTTCGTCTCTTTTGAACACTTGGAGTGTTCTATTTCCCTTATTGGACCCTTATTGATGCAGTCCATTTCAGTAATCTTGCTGTGAGCTGAGAAGAGCTTCAGCTAGGCTGGCTGTGATAGAAATAGAAGGGCAGGAGAGACCTGGCCAAGGAGGAAGGGACAGAGCAGTAGCCTATTGGATAGAAGGGGCAAAGATCAGGAGAAATCGGGCAGTTCAGATAATGGTGACTGCCACTGGCGGAGACAGGCTTTTGGAAGGGGAGCTGGTGAGTGTAGAAGCTATGGCTATGGTGTAGAGCATGTCAGACAAGATAAACTTCATGATTTCACTGCTTCTAAACACATTGCCTTTCCCACTTAAGTGTATTGCAGCTGCATGGGTATTTATGGAGTAGTGTTTCTTTCTTGGGAAAGGGTAAAAGAAGTTCAGAGGAAAGAAAGCAGGGGTAGCTATACTTACATCAGACAAAAATAGATTTTAAGCCAAAAACTATAAAAAGAGACAAAGAAGGTCATTACATAATGATAAAGGGGTTAATTCACCAAGAAGACATAATAATTGTAAATATATATGCTCCCAACATTGGAGTGCCTAAATACATAAATCAGTTATTAAATGATGTGAAGGGAGAGATAAGTTGCAATACTGTCTATAACAGTAGGAGACCTCAACACTCCACTTTCAACAATGAACGGATCATCTAAACGGAAAATTAATAAATAAAGAAACATTGGACTTGAATTATACTTTAGACCAAATGGACCTAACAGATATATAGAGCACATTCCATCCAATAGCAGCAGAATGAATACACATTCTTCTCAAGCACACAGAAAATATTCTCCAGGAGAGATCGTATGTTAGGCTACAAAACAAATCTTATAAACTTAAGAGAAGAGCGGCGTGTGAACAGAAGGGCATGCCCTCTGGTGGCTTGCTGAGCCTGGAACATATCTCTCCAATGCCATTGACTCCAGCCCCGTCTCTGTAACCTTTTCAGCGCGTGGAAACGGAGGCTGGCTGCTCAGAAACCTTTTGTTGCCAGTTGGGCAGCATCTCTTTACCAAAGGGACTGAGATGAGCAGGCTGTTCCTCTTGCCAGTGGAACATTTGCAAGAGGAGTGCTGTGGGAGGAGATAAAAATTGACTTCCAAATGGCCTGCAGAAATCCAGAAACATTTTTAGGACCAACTTTTAGGTTCAGACTTAATAAGCAAAACAGCAGATACTTAAGGTTTTGTTTTCCCCATGGGTTAAGATAGTTCATCGTGGGGATGGTCAACATTGCTACAGCAGCTGAAATCCACTTCCTCAAAGGACTGGGGCATTATGGAAAATAATGATCTCTGAGGCAGAGAAATGATTCCACATCTTTGGGAATAATATCTAGATATATTAAGAAATGACCTCATATTAAAAACATAAAAACATTTTGGCAAATCAGAGAGAGCATATTATATGGCATTCATGATGTTTTATATAGTATATGTGTGTTGGGAAAGAGGAGAAGAGTCTAATAAATGAAGACAAACAGGAAGCCCTTCCCGAAGTCCCTTCCCAAATACATTTCAGTCACGTTGTACAGGTCGAAGGTTCTGGGAAGAAACAGCTAGTGCTTTGACCTGCCTTCTGCAAATATAATGTTTCCTGTTTGTAGGAACTTGAGGCTGAAAAATGTACAAACCAATTGATTTAAAGCTCCTAAACTCATAATGGTCACAAATCTGTAGGACTACTGGTCAAAGCCTTTGCGTGTGTGTGTGCGCGTGTGTGTGTGTGTGTGTGTGTGTGTGTGTGTGTGTGTGTGAGAGAGAGAGAGAGAGAGAGACAAAGAGAGAGAGCAAGAAAGAGAAAGATATTCTAGATGTCCTTGCAGTGTCACATTATATCTAATTGCCAGATAGTCTCTGGTTAATTGAATAATTGATTCATTTGAATCTTAAATGCATTGATATTCTATAGCTTCTCAAACGTTTAATTTTCTGTGATTTTTTTTTCAACTTTGAGTGAATTAGGTTTGGTTGGAGAAAACCATTTATGTTATGTTCTGTAAAATATGGTGAGGTGAAGCATAATTCTCCTTGGACTGGTGTTTACATTAATAAAGCTTTTTTTTTTTTTTAAATCTCACAACAACCCAGATAATATAAAATTAAAGTCAACTGCTGACCTCAGGGAGCAAGCAGATTTTTCGATAAGGGTTGTATAGTCATATTTACATCTTTTTCTTTCCTCTTTAATAAATGATGAAAGCTCCAGTGCTGTCATAAAATCACATTTATTTGCAGTGATAAGGCTGAAGCTAATCCCTGTTTCATCACCCTGATCAGCAGTCACACAAACACAATGGAACCTGACATGCTGGCAGCCTCTGCTCAGTACAGCTTTCCAACCAACCTCCAAGCTGATGGCTGGAAGTCAAATGGGGTGGGCTAGTTTCAAGTAGGAAAGAAAAATAATTAGTTTTGGAGAGAAAGAGATTATTAAAATTTCCATGTGAGATTTCCACCATTTCTTGGCTTCAGATTGAGTGGTAGTTACACTAAGATGCCTCTGTTTCAATTTTGAAATTAAAAGCATTTAAGGAAGTGGAGAACATTATTATAGACAACAACTATTTCAATAACATTTCCCTGTCTTTGGGTTATTTATTGCATTATTAATTACTTGCTAAATAAAAACAAAACAACTGGAAAATTTCTAGCAACAAAATTTTTTATCAGGGAAGTCTTTTGGTTAAAGAATTTTTACCTATCATTGCAGTATTAAGCTGTTTTCCGATCCAAAAGGAATTGATTAGTTTTAAAAATTGTCATATACATCAGGGAAAAAGCATAATGCTTTATATGCAAACATCAGTGGGGACAAAGACAACTTTTCTGGCCATATGGTTTTTAGAGACAGTTGCTTCTGAGTCAAACAGACCCAGGTTTAAGTTTAAGACATCTGTCCTTTGACCTAGATTTAAATCTCAATTTATCTTTCCACTGTGTAATCTTGGGCAGGTTACGTAATCTCTCAGCCTCAGTCTCTTCACCTGCAAGTTGGGGATATTAAAACCCCCACGAAGACCTGTTGTGAGGGGAAAATAAGATAAAGTGTGTAAAGAGCTTACATAGCAGAGAGCCTGACACATGGATTCACAGTAGCTGTTTTTTAAAAAATAATATTTTTATGCTATTTGTTTTTGTGACTATCAGCATTTGGCAGACTGCTTACTGCATACTAAATGTCGTCTTCATAGAGTAGTCCCTGAGTGCTGGTTGCGACCCACAGCTTAGACAGACTTGTTAAAATGTTGGGTGTTATTGTCTCTAATTTGGACTCCTGGATGCCACGTTCAGCACCTGCAGAGTTTTAGCAGCAATGGCGAAAAATAAATTCCATTTCAATCTGTGCTATCCACAATCCTTGATTTTGGCTTTTTTAAATAAAAATAAGGTTTCATGCTTGAGGATATAGCACATGTTGAGCTGCTGAGCTAGACTACACCTGGCATGTGTGGGTGCCCTGGTAAAAACCCAGGGAACTTTGCGTTTCATTATATTTTTAATAATAATTAGCAAGTAGCAGAGTTAAACTTGTGAATCATTCTAACTGCTTTTCTTAATGGAAACTGCTTTTCTTTATCTGTTAGTACTTAATACTTTGTGGTTCTAAATTAGGTTCCTTGATGTGATTGTATTCCTCTCAAACATCATTAAAAACTCATTTTATAATGGAGAGGTTCCTAATGCAAGCAGTCTGGGGAACAAGGCGTTCCAGGCTCTTGGTGCTGCTGGGTGGAAGGGGAGGAGGGGCTGGTTGTGATGTGGTCAGGACAGTGCTCCCTGCTGTGGGGAGGGGGAGGGTTAGGAGGAGACTAGCATTTATTTACTGTATACTGGGTGCTTTGTATACATTGCTTCACTTAATCTTCTCAGTACACCTTTACGGCAGGTATTATCATGCCCATTTCAGAGGCTCAGAGAGATGATTTGTCCAAGATAATATAGTGAATAGAAAAGCAGACATAAAGGAAGAAGTAAAATACTGGTTTTTGTTACCCAATGTATTTTGTGAAAATCCATCAATGTGTATATTTATAATTTGTATATTGTTTTGTATATATGCTACACTTCAGTAAAGAGATACTTATAAAAACAAACAGTTCTGCCTTACTCAAAGTCTGTGTCCTTTTCTCCTCTCTCACACTGCCTCCACACTAGCACATGATGGATGGAACTCTAAGTGCTTTACAGGGAATTTCCTCCAGCCGTCACAGCTGGGTGTGGTCAGAGATAGTGCCACCCTTATTCACGGGACCTGATTTGAAAGACTTGCATATTTTCCAGGAAAGATACATTCAGAGAAGTATAGTTTCCTAACTATATGCAGATGCATATGTGTTAGACTTAGAAAATAATTCAAGAATGGTGTTCTGAAAATGCATTAAACTTGTTGCAGAGTTGTTCATAATAATGAAAAATTGGGAAAAAAGGAAATATCCATCAAAGAGGAATTCAATAAGTAAATGCTATGTGGCTTAAAAATCTACCTATTTTGTACGATGCCTGTAATATAGTGTGGAGTGAAAAATGGCATGGAACGGCATATATAACATGATGACATTTTTGTAGTTGTTTTTTAATATAATATGTTTGCATAAATAAATGGCTGGGAAGATATTTGCTAAAATATCAATAGTGGTATCTCTGCATTTTGTGACATTGGTTGAATTTTGCTTGCCTTTTATATGTCTTTCTATATTGTTTGACATTATTTTCCTATAATTCTATACACAGAAATTTTAATTTTTTAATAAAATAATACCTTTAAGCAAAGGCTGCATCCTGAATTAAGTATATCCTTTCTCAAGGTATCTACTGTAAAGGAGGAAAGATTCATTTTAGTGCATGAGTTTTGACACATCAAAATGATATTACTTTATAGTCAAATCACAAGAAAGTATTTTCAGGGATGAAAAGAGCCATTTTATTAGATCAAACACATGCAATTACCAGACTGCTTGGTTTCTTTAAGCATTTTTAAAAAATCATTTTGAGGGATATAGTTTATAGTATTAAAAATAATAAACTATTTTCATTATGTCCTATCTACCTTTAGCAGATATCATAGCAATCTGAAAAATAGCTGTTTTACTTATCCAAATATATGTACTTTATGGTTCAATTTAAAAAATTCTCCATTCTTTTTAGATTTTAGTATAAAGATCAAGACATATGATTGCTTTATTTTATTTTATTCTATTTTATTTTATTTTAGGGACTCCAATCAGGCTGAATAAAGGCAGAATAGAAATCATACATTAAATATTCATGCAAGAACAGGTAATGGAGCAGGATATGACTTTTGTTTCTGTCTTTTTCTCAAAGATTTCCAAGGAACTAACATAAGAGAATCCTGAGTACATCTTGCTGTTGGTGTCATTAATATATGCTGTTTCGTTATCTATAACCCGTGACACAAATCATGAGCTCTGGCTGAGTTCATGTAATTACTACTCCCTGAACAATTAGCAGTCCTGACAACATTCGCCCCTTTGGATAAGTAGGTACCCTAATCTGGAATACTCTCCTCCACCCTTACCTGAGTTTATCCATCAGAAACCAGCTTAGCCTTTCAGGCCACAGCAAACTCTCTTCTTTGAACATATATACCTATGAAAATGGACAACATGACTGACAAAATTTTCTTTCTGATTTGTGAATTGATATGTATGAAATATCTTAGGATATATAAAAAAGAAAATCAAAGATTTATATTTAACCAATCTCATTTATTTAAAAGACTATATGAGGAATAGGAATATTTTTGGTCTGGTAAATCTAGCTGTTTGGTCTGTATAGTATCAGTAAAGTTGATTTTTATATCCTATGTTTTACATATTATGAGTTAGGAAAATGTCTGGCAGACATCATCTATTTTACTTAGGCAAGGCATTTCATTTTGGAGGAAAGGAGTACTTTCCTTGCCACAGAAAGAAGAGACCTGAGGAGTCTGGTGTAGTTAGAAGGAAATAGTTTTAACCTTGAGAAAGGAGAGAGTTGAGTAAGGAGGGGACAGTGGGTTTGGAGCCATGAAATGGCTGTCAGCCAAGACCTTTGCCTCCTCCACCTGGGACACACACACTCAGAATCTTAAGTAAAATCAGGAAGTTTATTTATGTGTGGATTTCTGAGGAAATTGGGAAAGGTTCTGAATATTGTTTTGCATGCAGGGACCTTTTAAAATAGAGGTAGCCCAGGCAAGAGGGCAAGAGGTAGCCCAGGCAGGAGAGAGGGCAGTGTGGGGGGCACTGCTGTTGCAGGATCTCTGGCAGTGCACGTGGTCAGGGGAGCTTTGAGCTGTCATGGGCTGTGGAATTGGAGCTAGACCATGCTGAACCCAGTCTCTGAAGGTGTCAGGATTGGCAGGGCTGGGCAAGGGTGTCTGGCTATGTGTAACGTTATGGGCAGGGGATATTCCTTCCCTGCATACACATGCAGGAGTGACATGTGCTGCTGGCAGCTCACACTCTCTTGATACTCTCTTTAAAAAGGACCACTAGTCTGCTTTTCTAACCTCTAATTCCAAAAAAATGAAGAAATCAGAAACTACCATTTCACTTAAAATGCACAGAAATAAAACCTTTGATGTTCTGTCTGTTCATTTCCCACCATCTTCATAACAGAAAAATGCATGAATTTTAAATGACTAAGGTAAGGGCAGTGGATCCCAATTTAACATTCAGCAGAGAATTCGTTGGCTAATTGTGATAAAGTTACATGAGTGAGTCAAGGAGTTGAAGCTGTTTCTGTGTTAAGTCATTACAGATGTTAAATTTAGCATAGACGTATAAACTCCGGAGTCTGGAGACTGCTGAATAGTGTAATGTTAAACACACTCCCACCCAAATGAACTGCTTGTTAAATTGGTCTCAGATGAATTTTCCTGCTGAGCTGCCACTGTAGCTGGGTAAGTCAGACATTTCAATCCTACTGTTCACCATCATGTCACATTGTCTGTGGAGAAAGTTTATGGGCATGCACGGACACATGTACATGCTCTTGAAACATTGATAGATTCCTTTCTTTCCTTCCTTTCCCCCAACCTCAAACTTGTACACGTAACTTTTCCATTAATATATTCGAACTTTATGTCTTGAAAATAATGAGTTCAATAGATCAGAGCTTTCTACCTTTGCATTACTATTTGTTTTTTAAAAAATAATATTGAATTCTTTGTTGTAAGATATCGGTTCATTTTGTTTCCTGAGGTGATTTGAAAAATGTCACCTTCCTTAAAATACAATGAAGTAAAATGAACATGAAGAACGTTAATAGGATTGTCTCAGGATCAGTGCACTGATACTGATAGATGAAATACTGTGGTTATTAGCAGAGAGTATTTATCAACCCTAATAAGTTACCAACTCTCTGGAACTTTATATGTAAGTTTCTTACTAAGCTACTTTGAGAGTAAACAAGTCCCGGTTGGAAGTAAGGACTGCAAATTCGACCCAGCCAACTGTAATGATTAGCATTGGAAATGTCCCATTGTGGAACTCTAGTTCCATCTGCTCATGAAAAAAAGATTACAGGTAATTATGTCTAGGAATTCAGTGTGTGGGAGAGGATTAGATGTGAAAGAAATGATTGCTGAGAGCCACTGATCATGATGGAGGGATGTTGTAAGGTTTTGAAAATTTTATCTAAAACCTGTACTTGTTAATTAGTAACTTTCGATATATTTATATCCTGCAGGTAGTGTTTCAAATGTTTCTTGAATGCTAAAAAATACTTGGATTGGGAATAACGTTTTCCAGTATAATTTGTACTACCTACACGTTGTAAAAGGATATTAACCATTTGACTCCTCGGTAATGGCTCCTAGCAATGAAGGAGGGTGGGCAGGGGAGGAGCAGCTGCTTCTGAGGAAGGGGAGGCTGAGAAGGGAATTAGGGGAAATGGTGAATGAAACTGGCTTCACTGTGTAGGGTCTGGGAGAGTAGGAAACACTGGTTTAGGAATTTTCAAATCATTCTCCCCTTGTGAATGCATTATTAAGGTCAATAGACATGTTGATTCTTATTTTTTCCACTCTATCTGTATTGCATGATACTGAGAAGGAATGTATTGTACCCTGTCTAGCATGGCAGTGGTTGGACTTTAATAAATGACAGCTCCCTTCCTCTTCATCTAAGTACATTGAACAGCCGCAATTCATTAACCAGAAATTTGAATCATCTAGAATAAGGGTGGGACCCTTTTCATGTTGGAAGGCCTCATTAGTTTAGCTATACTCAAGTAAGGCTGCATTCAAGAAACTTCAATTAGACACACTTAAAAATGTACATTATTTTATAAAAATCTAACTGCTATGTACTTAATAATTTCAAAAAATGAAAAATATTTGCTAATTTTAAAGTTAACTAACCTTTTAATTACTTTGTTATATCTGCTTTTTGTTGGAAAGCATTTGAATATTTGGTTACAGCATGGAGATCTGAAGTTTCAGTTGATCCTCTAGATGGGTATCAGTCATTTGTGACCTTAAGGGAATCTTGATTTGGGTTAGGTAGGAGAATATAGATTTGTAGCAATAAGTGGTTGAAAAGCAAGAAAGCACTTTTTAGGCATGTTGCCAAAGGTGTGGGTATTCTACTGCATTTTTCCATATTTCAACTGGATCTTTCTTAGCACCAAACAATGACTTCAAAATGTCATCTACTGAGAGCTCAATCAATTCCATCTGTAGTTCTTTAGGTGCCTTGGTGATATCAAGTAGGTAAGGCTGAAATGCCCATTTGAGTGTGATGTCATGATTCTCAAAGTCAGCGAACCTTTCATTGTATTCTCCTATTCAAAGGTCTTTAACAGCTGCGTATTCTTCAAATGATTCACATGTATCATCCTGCTCATCAATGACCTTTGTTAACTGGGGAAAATGCTCATCCAAAATTTCCTTTTGAAGAAGTGTTTTTAAGAAAGATAGCTTTTTTAGAAATGCTTGGATTCTTTTGCCACATATCATATATAGACTTGGTTTCACTTTGCAAAGAAATATTCAAGTAATTTTGATTTGACATGATATCATACAGAAATGCTGTATTCCTATAGAAATCTTCTTTCAATAATTCACATTGCTTATTCTGTTCTTCATAAAATTTAACCATCTGTTCTCGCAGAGATAAAATTGTGGCTAACACCTGTCCCTGCAATAGCCAATGCACTTTAGAATGATATGGCAAATGCACACTGAGTATCTCATCATTCAATTTTAGCATGTTATGAAACTGACAATGCCATGTTGCATTTGCAGGAATATAGTTAGCAATACTTAAAACTTGTCACTTAAAATAGTAACTTTAGCATAGAGATTTTGCTGATACAAGATACAATGAAAACAAATGAGAGAATCTGGATCTGTTAATACTTTTTTTATCTGTCCAATAAACTCTTCATGTTTTCCTGTCATGGAAGGTGCACCGTCTGTACATACACTCACTAAATTTACCAAATTGAGTCCAACTTCATGATATTTATCTTGAAAGTTATAAGCATCCTACAACTTTGACAATGCATTCTTGCACAATTTCTACATCACTGAATGGATTCCCCTTTTTTCCCAAGTATTAAGCTACTTTATAAGTTGCTTCAGTGGCATTATTTCCAGGTCTTATTGCTGCTTGAAAGAATTGTTTTTGTTTTTACTTTTCATTTTTTAATTTTTGCAATACAACCTTTCACACCTCTCCCTCTAACTTAAAATTTTTGTGGTCCTTATGAGTGTTATAATGCTGATGAGCATTGAATTTCTTTAATGTTGATATTGCAGTATCACAAAGCAAAGAGATCATCTTATCTTTAGCAGAAACAAGATAATATTGTAATTACCAATACTCATTAAAAAAATCTGTTTTCTTCCTTCAGCATTATCTTGGTCTTTTTTGACATGATGGGATGTTAAGCAGACAGAATTAAAAAATTGTTTTGAGCTGTGCAACTATTCACAAATTCCACTTCAAACAGAAACACAGTGCACCATTGTCAAAAGTTGGTAACAGACTGGCATACTTGACCCCCATAAACTCTTGCCAACCAGCCTTGTGTGGTAGTGGTGCCAGTCAGGCAGGGGAAGTTAGAACTAAATCATGATTGCAGCAACTATCAATTTAGCCCTTATGGCTTACTTATGTTCTAATTGTGCCAGTCGATCTGAGAGGATTATTTCATTGAAATTTATTTTATCCTTTGGTATTTTAAATACTTTCATTTTAAAAATAGATTAAAAATATAAAAGACAAACAAAAATGTACTAATAAAAATGAAAGGATTTGTTCTGTAAAATTTGGATTCATTCAAAAGGCCACACTTAAGGACCTAGAAGACCACATGTGGCTTTAAAGCTGCAGATTCCCCACTCTTGGTCTAGAACATGGTAAGACTCTGGAGCCTGCTACTAGGGAAATAAAAGTGAAGGTTAAAAAAAATCCCAAACTGCTCCAAACCTGCCCCTCAAGTTATTTATTTGCCTCATTTACATGTTATTGTTTTTGAAATGGCAGATTATCCTTTCTGATAAGTTTTCTGCATTAAAAAACAAGTTTTAGCTACTCTAGGAGAACTCCAGATTTATTTAAGACTGTTGTGATGAAATTTTTCTTAAAACATGAAATCCCTTATACTGCAAATAGAACTCCTTTATTAATTTTTCAATATTTGAATGGATACTGGACTTTTCTCAAAGTTGTCTACAATTATACATAATTCAATTATGTATAATTATGTGTATTTCCCTAGAACTACTTATATAAAGCAATATTTCTTGACACTTTGAAAGTAGTGACTCCCTATTATTTTTCTTGATTTTGTGATACCCTCCCTCTTCTTCCTGAGAATTAAATTAAAATGCTGAAAAAAATATGGTTTCAGGTTGGGTGCAGTGGCTTATGCCTGTAAGCCTAGCTAGCACTCTGGGAGGCTGAGGCGGGAGGATTGCTTGAGGTCAGGAGTTCAAGACCAGCCTGAGCAAGAATGAGACCCCGTCTCTACTAAAAATAGCAAGAAATTAGCTGGACAACTAAAAATATATAGAGAAAAAATTAGCCGGGCATGGTGGCGCATGCCTGTAGTCCCAGCTACTCCGGAGGCTGAGGCAGAAGAATCGCTTAAGCCCAGGAGTTTGAGGTTGCTGTGAGCTAGGCTGACGCCACAGCACTCTAGCGTGGGCAACAGAGTGAGACTCTGTCTCAAAAAAAAAAATATATATATATGGTTTCAATATCCATATATTCTTAACATGGAACTATCACATCATTAAATGCAATGTCTACTGTTTTTTGATAAATGTACAAAGTTGAATATTCTGATTTGGTGTAGTGTTTTCAAATTTTCCTGAACATAAGAATCACTTGGGGTGGACATAGGATATCATTTGTTAAAAATGTATATTCTTGGGCCCCACCTCCTACCTATTGAATCAGATCTGTTGGACTTGGGAATATATTATTTTAATGATCTATCGCACACAGGTGATTCTTATGATCAGGTAAGATTGGGACCAGTGACATAAGGCAATAAAACTTTTGGGTGTGTCACCATCACCCTTGTCTTAATTAAAACCCAAATTTCTGAACTCTACCTCCAGATTCAATGGGTTTGGGGTAGAGCCTGAAAATCTGCATTTTTAACAAGGTCCCTAGTGATACTGTTGCTGCCAGTCCAAAGATCACACTTTGTGAACCATTCACTTAGTGGAAAGAATGTAGTCTTGAGACCAGACACATCTGGGTTCCAATCCCATTTATTAGCTGGAAAGTTTTAATCTATTAATAGTTACTTAATAACCTTGAGGTTTTTCCCCTTTTTCTCTAGTTTCAATTTTTTGCATATACTTAAATAAATTCATATACATATACACATATATTGTGCTTGGGAATAAAAGCTACACTGGATAAATATGGAATACAGATGGAAGCTGAGGAGGAGGCAGAAATGAGAGCAAGGAGGAGGCTGATGAGTGGGTACAAGGGAGAGCGAGTGGTCTGTACAGTAATAACTGTGTCCTGGAATAACTAGATCCCAGCAAAACAACAGAATCTGAAGCCAACTCAAGAATGCAAAGTGAATTTATTAAAAGTCAAGCTCACTGTTAACTTTGCAGGGAGAAGAGAAAGGTCACTTGGCTGTATAAGTATGATATCATTGATTAATTTGAATGCTTTGTCTGAATCATTACTGTTGAAATTCTGAAAGTTCAGATACTAAAGAGAATAATGTTGAAATGGAGAAACCAATCATCTGAGAGCCATTTCTCATGACAGTTGAGGATAAAATCATTACTACCTGCTCTTCTTATACACATGACTAATGACATATTTATAAACTTAGTTGAGTTCAAAGAAAGAAATATAGCAATCACATTTAGGGTTCAAACCCATTATTTAAGTATGTATACTTTGTTCTTTTAGCTTTTCATGGAAGTCAAACACTTAAGAAATATTTTTTATCTCTCATTATTTGAAAAATAAATGCCAATTTGGGTGTAAAAATCCAACATTCGTGTAGAAGCCGTATATGCACAGGGTGTTCCCATGGAATTTAACTCCTGGAGTAGTAATTAAGAGCAAGATCCCAGGATTCAGATGCCTGGGTTCAAATCTTGCTTCCACCGCCTAGGCAGAGTCCTTAGTACAGTCACCTGTGCCATGGTAATGCTCAGTAAGCTAATAATAATCATGGCACACAGCTATGGGATTTCTACAAACTTTTATTCAACAAATATTTACCAAGTGCCTATGAGTTGCCAGACATGATCACAGGTGCTGGGGACATCTGCTCTAAGGGAGCTCTGGGAGACAGGCAATAAACCTGTGAATAGAAAGTTAATATAATAATGCTAGATGCTAAGGATGGAGCAATTAGCAAAACAAAGTCTTTACCTTCTCCAAGTTCCACTACAGTGCTTTGTATTCAAATTTATGTACATTATGCAGGCTCATCACAAGTGGCATATGACTTAGATTTCCTGACTAGAAATCTGCTTTACTCATCAGACTGAACTCCTTAATTCAATGATTTAATAGAAGTTAGTCTTTAAAACTTTAAAAAAAATTTGTTCATTTCAGTCCTCTCTTAGGCATTAATAGATTTTGCCCATATTATAAATAAAAATAACAGTGAACTGTCTATATTTTCATTATCTGTTCGATGTGCTTGTCATTTAAGACTTAGCCACAATATCAAATATAGTTATGTTCGCTTTATAATTTCTTAGGAATTCTATTATTGATAATTTAGTAATTTTCATTTTGTTGAGGATGGATTTAATTACACAATCTGAGAAGCTATTGATTCCTACTGACCTCATCATTTTATAGTCTTATTATGTTTGAAAGCTTAAATAAAACGTGTTTCCTGGGCCAAAAGGAGAGTACTATTTTAGTTTTGCCAAAATTTGCCCAAATTTGCCAAAATTGTATTTATTATTAGGTGTGACTCATTTGTGACTGTGCTTCCTTCTATAAAATCATAACTAATTTAAAGGAAAAACTGAATGAAAAATTTGATGTTCTGCAGACAAGAGAGTACTCATTTGTCCTCAGCAGGTTAATTGTTAGAACAAATAATTTCGGTGGACCATTTGGTATAGGGAAGATTTATAGGGGAAGAACCGTTAATGGGCTGGGCAGATTTCTTTCCCACCCAAGAACAAAAACCAAAGGTCCAAAGAAGACATTTTAACATTTCTTCTCCACAGTCTACCCACTTGGAGGATTTTTAGCGTGATCAGTAGCGTACTAATCAATCCACTCTCCCATGGTCTCTGTATTGGTCAAGATGCCTTTGCTTACAAGTGTCAGCAATCCAACTCATACTCTTTCAAGCAGAAAGGAGTATTGGCTCAATAATTAACTGGTATGTCTGAGAGAATCTGAATGCAAGGCAACAAAAAGTCATCAGGACCCCCTTTTCTTTCCATCTCCCAGTTCTATCTTTCTTGGGTCTGCTTCCAGATGAGATAAAGATGGGTACTGGGAGGTCCAGACTTACATCCTACCATTTTAGTAGCCCCAGAGGAAAAAGAATGCTCCTTTTCCAGGGCCTTCATCTTTTCCAGTGGTTTCATCAAAGTTTCTGGGATTGGGTTTCACTGGGTTGAAGCAGTGGCTAATGCAAGGGTAGCAAATGCTTTGGTTGACCTGGTCCGGACATGCCTACCACAGGATCTAGGTCAGTGGTGGGAGTGATAGGACCAGGAAGGGGAGGGGAGACCAGGGTCTCAAGACCATAGATGGAGAACTGGGAAAGGTGATTCCCCTCAGGGAAACACTTAGTAGGAATGAGAATGGAGGCTGAGCCAGCAAAAACAACAGAAGACCATTTCCTCTCTACTCTTGTCAAACCTTTGATT
Organism: Lemur catta; assembly: GCF_020740605.2. Lineage (NCBI taxonomy): Eukaryota > Metazoa > Chordata > Mammalia > Primates > Lemuridae > Lemur > Lemur catta. The sequence continues at coordinate 33,466,128 of NC_059135.1, read as the reverse complement.
TTCTCTGCCTTCTTCTCCACCCTCAACAAATGAGTTTGCCTTATTCTGTAGAGATAAGATAGAAGTCACCAGATATGAATTCCCCTGTTTTACCACCAGTCATTCCTGTCACCTACTTACTTCTGCACTCATCCCCTTCTTCCTTCCTGTTACAATAGAGGAAGAAGTTTTATTATCAAAGCCATTACCTCCACATGAACCCTGGATCTCCTGTCTTTCTTCTCAGTTATCCTCTCTTGGTCCTTGTCTTCAATTGCACTTTTTCCGCCCCTTAGTGCATCAGCAGAAACAAACAGAAAACCTCTGTTGATGTATATCCTTCTCTATCTCTTGCCCTGTCTCTTAATTCCCCTCCTCAGCCAAGCTTTTATAGAACATTCTGTACACATTCATTCTTCAATCTACTGCTTTCTACTCTGTATATCCACCACTCCAGCACTCCACTGGTACTGTTCTTTCTCAGGTCCTCAATAGCATTCACATGACCCAGCCTAGTGGACATTGTTCTTCATCCTGCTGGACCTCTCACTAGCATTCGCACAGTTGACCTCCCTTTCTCTCTTGCAATGTTGTCTTCTCTTGGCTGTCATGACAACATACTCTCTTGGTTTCCTCCTATAGCTTCGGCCTTTATTTCCCATCTCCTTTGTTAGCTTTTCTTCTTCTAACTAAATTTGAAATGTAGTTTCCCAAAGGTCAGAGCTATGCACTCTTCTCTTTTTATTCTGCCTTCTCTCCTTAAGTTATCTCATCCAGTACCATGGGTCCAGATGCCACTAATAACCTGACAGTTTCTAACTCCCAAATTTATATCTTGAGCCCAGATGTCTATCCTGACATCTAGTTCCTTGTTTGCAATACTCCAGAGCCACTCACAAATCTGCTCCTTCTCTAGTTTTCTTTATTTCTATCAATTCGTCCTGCAGCCTTTCAGCTCTCAAACCAGAGATCTGAGGGGTCCTTCTCCCTCTCCCCATTGCCCTACTCTGATTCACCAGCAGGTGCTCAAATAAGCCCACTTTGTTCTTACCCTAGTTCGGTATACTCTGATTTCTCTTGCAATCACCATCTAAGTGGTCTCCCGTTTAATAGATTTGTACCCTCAAATCCAGCAGCTAGACATATTTTTTTTTGAAAAATATAAGAACTTTGACCTCTCTGCCTTAAAACCTCCATAGAAAAAATTCCATTTAAAAAATTGTTTTCATAGTCCCCTGCCCCATCTTCATTTAATTTCCCCCTCCTCTTTCTATGCATTCGCCACAATGGCCTGCTGTTAACGAAGTTACCTCAGGATCTTCCCGTGTTGTTTCTTCTGCATGGGATACTATTTGCTGGCAATTTGCCTAGCTTACATCTTAGTTCCTCAGGGGACCCATAGGACCCCTTTCAAATCTAAATTAATTCCCCTCTACATAAAATACCCTGTATTTTCTTTCATAGCAGTCCTTATAATTTTTAATTACATATTTGTGTGATTATCCTTCAATACATCTTTCTCCTAGAGGTGCCGTTACAGTACATATACTATATACCTAGGTCAGTGCCTGGCACTAAATTGGGACTCCATAAATGTGTTGTTGAAAGAATTTCAAATATTCCAAAATAAGAAAAGTTTTCCATACCATGTCTTTTTATGCCCCCTCTTTTTGAGGGGCATTTTTGCCAAGCAATATCACACTGTTGGAAAGAGATAACTATTGATAATAGTATGAAGTGATAGTTCTTTTTATTTGACATTCAGTGAGGGAAATAGCCATAGCTGACACACTGGGAACTGGAAGAGTATAGCATAAAATGCAGAGGTGTTATACTCTTAGAGAAAGACATTCAACCAGGAATAGGAATATCTGGGTTTGGTGTCCAAACTCTGGCTCTGATTTATATGTTTTGGGAATGTTGTTCAGTCTCCTAGTGTTTCGGATTTTCTCATCTCTCAAATCTTCTCTTTGAGAAAATAAATGTGGAAGCCCTTTGAAAAGTATAAAACTTCTTAGAAGTGTGAGCTGCTCTTACACTCTTATTTTGATTTTCATTTGTGAGGAAAAAGTGATTTTACTTGGAGGTTCTAAAACTAGCTGTCACTTTTCTTTTTTTTTTTTTTTTTTTGAGACAGAGTATCACTTTGTTGCCCTGGCTAGAGTGAGTGCCGTGGCGTCAGCCTAGCTCACAGCAACCTCAAACTCCTGGGCTTAAGCGATCCTCCTGCCTCAGCCTCCCGAGTAGCTGGGACTACAGACATGCGCCACCATGCCCGGCTAATTTTTTCTATATATATTTTAGTTGGTCAGATAATTTCTTTCTATTTTTAGTAGAGACGGGGTCTCGCTCTTGCTCAGGCTGGTCTCGAACTCCTGACCTCAAGCGATCCACCCGCCTCGGCCTCCCAGAGTGCTAGGATTACAGGCGTGAGCCACTGCGTCTGGCCTAGCTGTCACTTTTCTCTCAATTCGTACAGGTTATTATTAAGAAACCACCTAGGGATGATAACATGAAAGTAAGTGCAGTGAATTCATCGTGGATTTCCTTTTTAATTTTTTACAAGCTTTCTTGATAGCAATGCTAATAAAGTTTAAATATGTTGAGGTGTCAAGTCTTTTTTTCTAAGAGATTAATTAGAGATTTTTCCTTAAGCTATTTGTAAATTATGGTACTTTTTCATTGTAAAGTATTCAGTGGAAATGCTGTTTTAGGAAAATGATTATAGATTATAAATGGTTTCATTAAGTACTTTATTTCCCTGTCATTCTACCAGTTCGATAGTAACAAATGACTTTAATGTTCTTTTTACTGATAATTTAAATGAGATCTAAAAGATGAAACATTATTTTGAAACAAATTCAATTTCATTGACCCAGCATGGCTTGGAATCCTTGCTGCCCATGATGATCCTTTTATGATTCAGTACTGAAGAAAAATATGTGATGTGAATATTTTTCTTTTATTTCTGCACCATGGGATTCACACTCCATGGGATAAGGTATCTTATCCTTTCTAGAGAACATTAGTAGATGTGTTAGAAATTTATCCTTTCAGGCATTGTGCCAGTCAGTTTCATCAACAAATGGGAATTTACAGTCCTTTGGTAAAACTAATGACTTTATATAACCAAAAACCCCACCCCACACAATTCAAATTGTGTTTTAAATATCTTTGCATTCAAATTGATAGTCTAAAGACCAGTATGTGTTAATTTATAGTCCTACAGACAACTATGATGTTTACCCCTATTTAAAAACTGCTAAAATGAGCAAGCATAACTATTTCAAATTTCATAGGATTTTGTAAACTTCTCTCAGTACCAAGAAAGCAAGCCACCTGACAGTTTTTTAAAAAAGTGAGCCAACACTGAGAAATATGCACCAGAATTGAGTATTAATATTTCAGCTGAATTTGGCTCAGGTTTACATGGGATATGAGAGAATTTTTATTTTAGTTACCATTTCTAATTATTTCTTATGGTTATATTCTTGTGCTGCAGATATTCTCATGAGGCAACAATCCTGGTGGTAATAGAGCAGATTTAGTTTGTTTTCATATATTGACAACCGTTACTTTTCCTGAGAGTGTAAAAATAATTCAGAAAATATTTGTTATTTTAAGTAACATTCTGGGTGGAATATTGGATTCATTAGTTTAATGTCCTGAGATTTATGAATTAAATGCAGAGAGTTTCTTAGTACAGTTGGTAGAAGAGTGTTTTAAGTGGCAGGAAAGGCAGAGATTATTTTGTGGGTTGAGATTAGTTGAGATTAGATAATGAACCTCTGTTGAAGAAGGGAATTTATACTTCTAATTAAAGAAATGAAGAAATGCGGGTTAGGAGACAATGAAAGCCAATTTTTGTGTGTGCGCTGTAATATATTTTCTGAAGACTTGGGAGTGTGTTGGGGAGGACAGAATGCAAAGGCAAATTTGGAGTCACATCTTTAGATGTGAAAATAGAGGGATAGGCTAAGTCTACAGGATGGAGAACTTTTAAGGCTACATACACTCTGTATTTGGTGATTGTGGTTGAAAATTTTATAGTTAGGATGTATGCTCTGAAAGATTCAAGTTCTTGTAACCTGTATAAAATTCTTTCTGAGTCCAATTCTATAACGTCCTAAATTAATACAGTGGATTTGAGGCATTTAATTGAAATCAAATTGATTTAGACAACTAGTGAGGAAATCTCAGTTTAATCTGCTTTTCCCCCTCTGGGAACATTCATTGACTTATATGTACTCTCAAAGCTTAGAGGTAGAAAAAAATTGATTTAAGAGGAGACATACTATACATTTTCATTCAATTTGGTTGTTTAAATACTTATGAGACTAATTTTACAGATACACTATAAAATTGATTTGTGCCTTGGACATTCTTTTCACTAAAGCTAACTAAAGTCAGTAGTTCTAAAGTATAAGATTCTAAAATAATTTCCAAATAGAAGGTCTGTCATGATATTTAAGGGATATTTTTCTATATTGTATTAGGGGTGCATCGACCATTCCCAAGAACAATAAATATTTTAAAAATTGTATTTAACTAAAATAACATCAGTGAAATTATTTTTAAAAATTAGCCTATGGGCTTTGAAATTTTACCCATTTCAGTCATGCCAAAGTTTTAAAAAGATAATCATTAACTATCTCTACCAAGTGCATCTTTCTGATAACTAATGAGGTAATTATAGGACTGTTGCTTTCTAATTGTCTTTAATGTGGAAATCTTTAATATGTTTTCACATAATATATGCTAATGTGTGCTAATTTTAAATAATTTGAGCAATACAGACAGAACAAATTCCATATATTTTCCCCCTTTTCCCTAGGCATAACCACTATTACCAATTGGAATGTATCTTTCCAGACTGGTCATATGTAAATAATGAGCTCTCACACTATACTATAGGTACTTTTCTGTTACCTGCTTTTTAAGTACACACACACACACACACACACACACACACACACACACACAGTGTCCATTTTAAAACGTATAGATCTATGTCATCCATTATAAGGGCTCCACTGAATTTCGTTGCATGAAATGTGCCATAATTTATTTTTCCAGTCCTTACTGGGGATGCATGTTTAGTTTATTAGTTTATTGTTATTTTTTAAAAATACCAGCAAAGTGGCAATGAACCATCTCTTACTTATATCTTTGCCCATTTATTCACATATTTTCTTAAGATTTTCTTGAATTCCAAAAAATGATATTGCTGGATCAAAGTAGATGTATCTTTAACATTTTGAAACATATTACTAAATTGCTTTCCAGAAAAGTTGTACCAGTTTATATTCAATATAACATTGTATGAAAATTCGTATTTTCCTACAACCTCACATTTTTTAAACTTTAATAAGCTGATAGACAAAAACAGTAATTTTATTTGTGTATATTTGTGTGTGTATATGTATATATACATACAAATGATTATATGTATTTGAGCATCCTTTTATATATTTCTTAAACAGTTGTATAATTTTGTGAATTTGCATTTTCCAAAATGAGTTTTAAACAATTTTTATAAATTAAGGAACATATAGCAAATATTTTCCAGTTTGAGTTTTTTTTTTTTCACTTGGATGTAGTAATAAGTTTCTGTGTGGTCAAATCTATCAGTTTTTACCTCTATGATTTCTGGCTTTGATATATTTGTTAAGAAAAGATCTTCCCCACCCCAAAACTATACAAATATACTCTTAACGTTTTTTCTAGTATGTCTATATTTTATTTAACATTTATCTAAAATTATTGTTTCTCTAGAATGAAGCAGCAATCTAGTTATTTCTTTGTTCAAATGAATTTTTCAACACTAATAATTGAATAACATAATTGTTATTTGAAATGCCTCTTACAACTCCATCCATTGAAACCATTCCACTGGGTTTTTCAGTACAATTTTATTGAATTTACCTAGTAATTAGTGGAGAATTTGAATTTTGCCAATATTTTATTTCCAGTAATTTTTATTACTTCTATTGATTCAATTTTTTCTTTTCAACTTTAAGTGAAATAAAATTCTATATATAAAAGTTTTGTACATATCTTGTTAAGTTCATTCTTGACTTGTTTATAGTATCTGTTGTTAATTTGAATGGGATTCCCCTTACCTCTGATCATCCCTGCCATTAATTTAGAAACAGGTTGGCATACAAGACAGCTATTAAGTTTTCTATATTTATATTGTATTTTGCTACTATCACTTTTACTAGTTCTAATAACTTTTTCAGTTGACCTTTTTGGATTTTTTAGGTAAATAATTATATTCTCTACAAGCAGTAATGATCTGTCACTTCCTTTACAATATTTTATGCTTAATTCCTTATCCTCACCTTTTGGCTTTGGCTTAACTATGCAAAATTATGTTCAAATATGAAGTAAATAAATAGTAGGTTTTGGGTTTTTAAAAAATTTTTATTTTAATGAGAATGTTTGTAAATCTTCGCCAATTGATATTTCCTCTAGGATTCTGAAATAGTTTTGATCATGTTAAGGAAGTTTTCTTCTTTTTCCAGTTTACTAGAGAATTTTATTGGGAATTGATATTATAGTTTGTCAAATGTCTTTGGGAAAGTTTTAGTTACGATCGATTGTTTTTCTCTTTTAACCTATTTACATATTGAATTACATTGATGGATTGCTTAATGTTGACTCATTCTTATGTTCCTGGAATAAACCTGACTTTTTGAAGAATTTATTGCTCTTTTAATACATTGCCATATTTTACTTATATTCATGAAGCAGAGATCTATAATTCACTGTTTTGAAATTTTATCAGATTGTGGTCTGTGCTTGACGTAGCCCTATGAATTAGGCCAGAAATTATTATACTTTTTTGAAAAAAATGATAGACATTGATCTTTGTTTGGCACAAAGTCATGCAAGTAGGTGGTGATGGTGAGTAAAATTCATTAATTTCTAATCCAATACTTTTGGGAAAAGGAATTTAATTATTTCAGCAGTTTCTATCAGTATGGTATTTATAGACTCTGAGTTTTATTATTGCAAATAAAAACTATCCTTACATAGTTTTTGTTCACATTTTTCTAAATTAAGAGAATGGATTTGTTTCTACTTTGACCATGGGGCCCTCACTGGCTATGAATTGGGGGTAGAGGGAGAGTTCACCCTAAAGGAGTCTCTGTGCTGAGAATACTCGTTCTCTGAGGTCTGCCATCTGTTCCTTGCATGTGAACAGATGCTGATATTCAGTTAATCAGAGGTAATGCAATAAGGATTAAAGTGTTAGTTCTAACCCATTCCGGAAGTTATGGGTAAAACTTGAAATCTTTAATCAGATTCATCTTGATGTTCAAGTCAAGTTGGCTATTTGAGCCAAAGCTTTTATATCTCTATGGTAACTAGTCCCAAAGGGCATATTCTGTTGTCATCACAAGAGATAAAAATATTAAGGATGTGTTTGCACATAGCATTGGGTCAAGAGAAATGACATTCTATTTCATAGGTGGTTCAGGGATCTATCTTATAGAAAGCTCAGAAATAACTTTTAGGAATTTATCACAAAAGAAATACTCAATTGAGAGGTTTTAAAATAATTTAAATGTGAGTTTCAGAATCCATACAGACTTAATACAAATGCAAGAAAGGGTCCATTTCCCAAGATATACACCTATTTATTAAATAGTAGACTAGACTTCTCCAAATCTAGAGAAAAATGAATTTAAACTATCAATGCATTATTTCTTATTTAATAGGATTAGGTTTTTATAAAATTGAAATTTGATCTCCTTGTCCCAAGTCACATATATTTACAAAATGTTTTTAAAAATTAAATTCATTGTTTTTAAATCTTCTGTAAGATTTTTTTCTTAGAAACCTACATGTGTTTATTACTGTATAGTACAATAGAACTGATTCCATCTCTATGAAATATTACTAATAGTTATACATTTTATGTGCCCCTGATTGGAATTTATAAGTGATGAATATAACCTAGAATCTTGTCCTTACCACATGTTGCACAGAAAACCATAAATTCTGGACATTGACTACTTTTCAAACTCTATTTCATTAATGAAAACTTTATGCTCTGAAGAAAAGCTGATTATAAAAATCTCCTATTTCCACTTAAGCTAGTATAACTGTAAATGAGTTTCTTATTTTTATAAATCACATCTGTTTCTGAAACTCAGCTCCAATAACTCCCTAGGATAACAAATGATGGAACTCACATAGTATTGAAACATATTGGGCATTTCCTTTTAAGTTTTAAATATGTTTTATTCAAATTTAGTTGACTAGAGAATATGTTTAAACTCCAAAATGACTAAAAATAAATGTAAATAATATATTTGTGTGTCATATTTGAAAGTAAATATTAGCATGAAAAATGGAAAAGTCACAATGAAAGAAAAACTCTTCTGTGAATTGACAGTGTAGTACACAAGAGAAACACGAAGTTTTGTCAGGAACATTTGTGAAATGAACTCTGTTTAATAATGTTCCTTTCTTGTTGATATTTTAATTTTTCAGGTAAAGTATTTTAAGTAAATGTGCAACATTAGTTAGAATAAAAAAATGAAATCATGCATAGATTTGAATGCCTACCTAATTACATGTCAATTTTTGATGAATGTCCTAATTAAGCATCAAGTTATATGTTTATACCTATGAAATAACTGGAGGATTACATTTAATCTCTATAACAAAACACTGAAAGACAAGTATTAGTAATGTAGCTATTAAAAGTATACATTTAGATAATCTTCATTGTGGACCTTCTTTTTCTTTTTCCTCTTTACCAGCTGAATTTAAGATGCAATCGTGGATTTTATTTTTAAAGGGACATGACATTCTGTTTTCCATAAAAAGCACTTCCAATTAATCCTCATACCAGAACAACAAAGTCGGCGCTGGCATAAGCTCAGCCAGGATTCCTGGGCCCTGCTGTGCAGGGGGTCTCCTGAGGAAGGATGGAATCATCTCTCAGTCTCCAAGCCCACTTGATTCTTGGCATCTCTGCTGAGTGTTGCACAGGCTACCTATTAATTTTAAATGTAGTGTTTTTGAGTGTGAGGCAGACATCTGTCTTGGAGCAACAGGACTGATAGCAGCAAGTCATTCCTCAGAGACCACTGAATAATTGTCAGATGACCTTTACTGGTGTCACCTTCATTTTGTTCATGTTGGCACAACTAAGGCACAGTACTAACACAACTATGCATTGTATGCAGCTGCAGGATTAGTGCAAAAGGTTATGTGGTTGCCTGGAAAAGTGGGAGAGTTAATGTACCTTATAACTGTATACAAAGCAATGGCCTGTGAAGGATGCAAGAGGAGATTGGTCAGGTTATACTGAGAAACAGGGCCTTTCCCGTGAAAGCAGTTGACGCTACAAAGGAGCATCTACATAATACTATACTACTTATTTTTCATGTGCCCCCTCAGCTCTTTGTCCTTCTCTGTGGTCTTGTTCACAAACAACTTTAATGTTGTTTAAAACTGTTTTTGTTGCTTATTTAAAAGCATTCTTTATATACTTTGCTCTAATTATTAAATTTGATGATTTTTATCATTATCCTATTAAATATTTACTAAATTCATCAGCTACAAAAATTTATACATTAAAAGAATGATGGAGAGAGGACATTTATTCCATGCAACATTAGTGTTGGGATTATGATTTTTTTAAAGAAATTACTTATATGATGCATATATGCTTATATGATTACTTATATGATGCACAGAATAGGCACTCAATCGTCGTATAAATGTTGTATTTGAAATAATACAGGGGATATGTATAAAAATAGTTATTCTTGCAGAAAAACCTTAACTGGGTAGAAACCATGCAGAGTAAAAACTTGAGATAATCAGTTTTATTTAGAGTGTCATTTCTTAATGAGTTCTAATGAGTGAATGATTGCAGTGAGGTATCACACAAGGGAAGCTTTTACTGTTCAACAAAACAAATCAATGGTACTGGGAAGTAACCACTCTGAAATGGACTCTTTCTATACTCTATCCCCAGCTTTGCTTTCAGGACATCAATTATTTTTGCTTTCAAGTGAGAAGAGTTATTTAAGTGAAGTTGTGCAAAATTTTGAGGGTTACTGGCTGACTGTATTTTAATTATTATAGCATCCTACTCCTACTCCAGTGTATATTTTAGAGTGGGTTTTCTAAAGGAGATGGCTTGAGTGAGTTTTACTAAAGGAATCACCTTTTATAAATGAAATGTAATTTTAAATACAGAAATTAAACTTAATTTGGTGAGAGAGATATGCATGTATACACTTAGCATTGACTTTAATAAATTCTGTTGACTTACAAGATGGCATAGAGAAGGAATGTTTTCTTTATCCATCCTAAAATAGCTGTTCAGATTCTTACCAATCAGTGAGCCACTAGAGAGAGCCATGGTCTACAAAGGTCAGGGCTTCAGCTACTTCTCAGTGGTGACTACAAGGACCTCACTCTCACTGTATCACACGGTGACATTGGGTGGGTCACATGGTGTTAACCATAAATAAATGTGTCACTGGTTTGTGACCCTGCATTAAGTAATTTGGGCTGACCATGGGAAAATAACTTTGGAAATTTTAATGTGGAATTAATGATATAATTCTACAGTTGCAACCCTCCCTTACCTTGAGGGCAAGTTTCAGCCTTCCCACTTCCTTGAGTTTTATGTGAAGAGTTAGGCCTTGTATATGAGGATGGGTTTTCTCTAGACCACCCAACTGCCAAACGTGGATGTGTATTTGGGCATCAGCCCACAGGACATGGAAAGTATATGCATCAGAACTGAATTCCAGTCTTTGGTCCCCAGTCCAAGTTAGTACAGCCAGCATTTTTGAGAATAGTCTTCTCCTGGATTCATCACTCTCGGCCTGTTGCTCTAGTCTCATCTGGGACCACTCTATCCCTCACTTGTTACACCGGAGCCATCCTGGCTTTTTTCCCACCATAGGACCTTCTCCTCCTCTTCTGGAACCCTTTCCCCTCAGCTCTTCTCAGGGCTGCAGTTTGGCTTTTACTCCTACCTCTCTCTTTAGCATCTTGAAGAGAACATAAGACATTCTCTTGCCAAAGTTAGCAGTAACATCCTAACTGCCGAATTCAATAAGCTATCTTCAGTTCTTATTCTCCAGCACTCTTTCCTGCAAGTATTGGCTTCTATGAAAGCTCATACTCCTAGCTTTCTTACCCCTCAGCCTTTTTCTCTTTTAGGTCTTCTTTCCTGTCCAGCCTCTAAATACTTGTGTCCCTCTGGGTTTAGCCCATTTCCAACTGCTCTTATTTCATGGGTGACTTTATCATGCCTAAAGTTCAGTTTATCCCTATACATTTACAACTCCCAACTGTGAAACTCCAGTCCAGACTTCTCACTGGAGGTTTGACTCACATATCCAACTTTCCACTGGATATTTTCACCTAGATGGCCAGTAGTCCTCTGAAATCCACCATGGCCCAAGGTAAACTTAGTTTCCCCTTCAACTTTATCTCCCCTGGTATTTCATATCTCATTTAGGGATATTGCCATTCACCTCTTACTCAAACCAAAAACCTAGAAGTCATCCTATACCCAGTCAAGAACTTCTTGTTTTGTCTCATGTTTCTTGATATTTCCCACTCCTCTTCATCCCTTTTATTAGTAATCTACCTCACGCCATCACCATGTCTTCATTTTAACACTATAGTAGTTACCTACTGCACCATCTTCAGTTTTGTCCGTATCAAATCCTTCTAGCATGTATTCAGAGTGATAATAGCTAAGATAAAAATAAGACCTTATCAATTTCCTCAAAACTCTATAATGTACTAGTCCCTAGAACAGAATAAGTACCTCTTACTGTTTGTCAAATGAATGAATAAAGAATAAGACCAGAGGCCTCTCAATATCCAGGATTGGAGCTCATCTGTATTCTGGACTCTATTGTCCACATCCTTTGAGGATTTCATGTATCAACAAATTTTTGTTTCTGAGATTAGCTTGGAAGTTCATAAAAGCAAAATGAATAGTATAGTTTTATAGTTTATAGGTTTTATATAAGAATGGATAGGGTCCCTGTGGTGAAAATAAAACATGTGCATTTATTTTTGTTTTTTAGTTATAATCTATTACATTTTTTATTAAGACTTTCTTAAGAGAACTCTTCAAACATGAGTCTTTGCCCACCTTTTACACTAAGAGAATGTCACTTTAGTGTACTTCATTTAAGCTGGGTTTCCGTATTCTGAAACAAAGATTCCTTCTAATCACAGTTTGACAACTGGTGTTTTGATTTTTATTCTTTAGGATTTTATAAATCTGTTCTGTTTTAACAAAGAAACATCTTAGAACTGTTTGCTTAAAAACAATTTGCCAAAAGCCGAAAAGTATATGTGATGATAAAATTAGATGTTTAAACATGCCCACTAGGTTACAGGGAGGGAAAATTGAACATGATATTTTCTTTACTCATTTTTAAATTTTATACAATGCTTCAGTATACTTTTTCCCCTATGTGTTAAAATATACATAACATAAAAGTTACCATTTTAACTATTTTTTCCTGATTTTTGTTCTTCTGTATCATTTTAACCATTGTAATTGTATAGTTCTATAGCATTAAGCACATTCACATTTTTGTGCTGTTGCATTACACTTTTCCCTGAAATTATTATATTGAAATAATTCAATATTTTCATGATTAAGACCCAAAGCTGTGTTTGCATTGAATAAGCAGAATGTCTTCGGAGCGTATCAATGTGTTGTGAAGGAAAATGATTTTGTTTGTTTTATTTTTAAGGAACTTGCAGTATATTTAATCTTGGGCTCAGAGAGCAAATGTCAATGGGAATTTATGGAAACATGTTTGTTAATTTGGCTTATGTGAACTTTTTTTCAATATTAGTTTAATAAAGTATGTTTAAGAGCTGAAAATATTTTAGTGTTGTATAGGAGTCTCCTTTAATCATGATTGGTATCCTATTTCTAATAGTGGATAAGCAATAATGTAGAGAATATTGAAACAAATAAAAAAAAATTAAAATAATATTTGACCATTTCCTCTTAGTGTTTTGAAATGATTGCTAAGATTAGAAATCAGCCCTTACCACTTAAGATTAGATAGAAATTATCTTTATGATATAAATATGTGAGAAAGAATGCTCATAGATAAATCAGTTTCTTATGTTGTTTAACAAGAGTAAAATATTTGTCTATTGCTTTTGTAGTTTATGAGACTTCATAAACTATTTGATGATCAAATCCTTCATAAAGTATTGATTAATTTTAAAAGTCCATAGATTTAAAATGTGAAGTATTATGTGGAGATGTTCTGGGACCATATAAACCTAATTTGGTTTATTTGCTTTATTATTTAGCTTATTTAAATATGTTGCCTACTTGGGAAATCAAAATTTTGAAACTTATGCATAGAATGTTAGGAAATTGAAAGGATTGAACTCAATGTTTGACTAATTCTTGTACTCCACTAGAATATGGGCCCAGGCTTTAGGGGACAGAGGCATCTCAATGGGCTATTTATCCTAACAAATTTAAAGTTCTTTTGTTGTAAGTTGCTCTAAGAGAAACTTTGGTGGTAGCGGTAGGGGTGGAGATTGGTACTTCAACCTCTTACTTTCATTCCCAAGTGAGGAAAGTTGGCTTTGAAATAAATGGAAAGTCCTTGTACTTTATAAAAATCTTCTGGAAGGATGTTATGGTCATTGGAGTCAATTCAATCATCTAATGAGCTGGAAGTGGATGAGAGCACACCTGAACTGATAATAAACTTGGTTTCTTTTGGAAAGTGCCAGAAGTCCCTGTCTTCCCAATGTATAGATGACTGCAGTGGATTAACAATTATTCCATCATAATTTTTTTTTGTATTTATGAACAAGGGAAACCTATAACTAGCATTTTAACTTTCTTAGTCTGTTTATCTTAATAGTCTTCCTTTCCCACCTCCAGTTTGCCAGAATCTTCTTGAGGGGAATACAGATGTGGGGGCGTAGGACTCTGGGAAAGAGACTGTGATGGTGAAGTAGCTCAGAAGGAGACTGGAGTCTTCCATCCTTCCTGTCCACTGAAACACCATTTCCATCTCCCCTCCTCCCAACCTGTCAGAGCCTATGCATAGCATGGCCATTGAAAGACTAGCATGTTGGCACTCTGAATCCAGATATTATCTTTTGCTGTAGTAGAACTAGAGAAATATCAGAGTCTTGAACCCTTTCCAGCATATTTTGTATATAAATAATCTTGGCTGTAGTTATCAGCAGACAAGCTAATTATTTGTTCACACATGCTCCGGCCAATTTTTAGCTCATTTGGGGACTTGTAATGACTTTGGATTTTGTCCTTTGCGAGATGACAACCTAAGAATCAGATTTTTTTTTTTTTTACTGGTTCCATGTTTTAGGGATTGCAGGTCAAAGCAAGAAATAAGCATTATGGGGCAGGTGGATTTCTTTTGGGGCTAGATAGAAAACATTTATCTCTTGAAGGGCTTGTCTTACTAGGAAGGAAAGTCTTGAATGAAGGAGATACCATTACAAAGAAGAGAGGCTTGTAAGAGAAAGAGATTCTCACAGCAGTAGTTTTGTTCTCATAAATAAACAGTGGCTCACTTGAGCTGACCAGAACGTTCAACTGTGGAGAAGGCTAGTACAATACCATGCGTGGGCCATAACAACCAGATACATGCATTTAGAGGAACACTGATTTCCCATGTAAGGTTTGCTAGGAACTGTGAGAGGTTTTATAACTCTGCTGACAACAATTCTACTTGCAACATGATCTGCTTATGTAAAAATAATTTTTAATGTGAAAGCTCTCATTAGCTTTAAAATCAGGTCCAACAGTTAGCTTTAAAAGCTGAGTCACAATCTCACCATCACAATTCACAGTTTCCATCTTTATTTTACTTGGTAGATTAATCCCGTCTCAGCAGTGCCATTAGGTGTCTGCCTAGATGCTGTGGAAAAATACCAACAAACATCTGATATTTCTGAGCATGTGGGTCATGACGATTTCAAATGTGTTCTATTAGAGCATCTGCGTATAAATGGCTGAAGATTTATAGTTGTTTTTTAACTTAAGGATGAGGAAATTGACCACTATGGGATAATTAAAAATATCAACTCTCTGGAAAAGCAGGCGCAAAGTTGTTAAATGCCAGGGCACCATGAGACAATATTCTGTAATCTAAACTGGGTAATTTATATCTTTGTCACTTGAAGATCTGATATGTAGTTGAGTCAATGAATCATCCCACCAATATCTCACGACTAAAACAAATTTTGTTCTTTTCACAGGCATGGTTTTAGTCAATGGGATAATAAATTAACCTGTCTTTTCTATATTATAGGATAGGCAGGCTCATGCAGGCAGGGTCAATTAAATGAGGACTCAGAAAAGAGATTCTACTCTGTTTTAAAAGAATTCCAGTAAAGGAGATGGCCCAGACAACTTTGTTTATACTTTTTAGTGTTTGAAATAGTAACACCATGTGGTTGTTTTAAAAATATTTTCAGTTTATCACTAAAGACTTGTCTGAAATCTTCAGAAGTCCGGAATGAATTAGCTTCTGGATAACACCCAATATTCTGGTCAGAACCTATCGATGGTCCCACGGTGACTGGGCACGTGAGGAAATGCTCCTCTTCTTTTGAAAGGAATAACCTTACAAGTGCTCATAATTTATAAAGAATAGTCATGTGCATCTTCTCTTTTGAGTCTCACAATAACACTATATTATGGGTAAAGATTACTAATTCCTATCAGAAATTAAGATTCAGAAAGGTTAAGTGATTTACCTGAGCTCATATATCTAGTGAGTGGAATCATCACAACTGGAGAATAGTTGTCTTTGCTCTGAGGACAATGCGCTTTGTATTCTATGTTTTACTGACTCTTTGGTACACTTGTAAAATTGGTCACAGAAAACATACATTAAGATGCTTCTGGGAAATTTGTTCTTGGGACAATTTTTGAGTTGATGGTGTGGTTGGGCACATTAGTAACTTGAGTCTATGGTCATAACAAAGTAGAGGATAAAGAAATATCCAGTTTCAGTGGCATTGGTCAGATGTTCAATGTACATGAATTAGGAGTGATGGACTCAGTGGACAGTTCAAGACTAAGATGAAATCCATCATCTCCTGAGTATTCAGAGGACTGGAGCTGTATTTTAGGAAGGACAGCAGGTAAGAAGGCCTAAATACAATCAAGAAGGAAACAGCCACAAGAAATAATGAACCTGCTTAAGATACACTAATCTGAATGAATGAAGTTCCATGTTCTGTTGGCACTGTTGATCAGAGAGGGGGAAATAGGCTGAAGAGATTGGGGTTCTGTGAGACTAAGACCCAAGGACACTTCCAGAAATGGAGGCATTTGCAAAGTGCAAGTGTTCCCTGTGAAATCTGGCAAAAGGATTTGAAATTTAACTTACATCAGAAGAACCTTAAAAGTTAGTGGAGCCATTCACATGTCTGTTTAGCTGTAAGCTGTGCCTGCTAATAGCATTAGACTCAAATGCTGGTGTGAATTCCTATGATGTTCGTTTAAATTATTTACCTCAGTTTGAAAATTTGCTCAAATGAGAGCCATTGGCTATTAGCTCTCAATCTGACTTTCAAGACACCTCAAAATACTTTGAGGAAAAAGAGTGATTGTTAGTTAAGCTGTTTAGTTAAGCCCTTTGTGATATAAAGTATGTTACAGTAAAAGCCTTTTATTTAAAGTAGGTTTAAGAGAAAACTTTTCAAACTGTTGCAAAGTATAAATGAAGAAAACTTCTTAAAGAAACCTAGCATTATGTCTTTTACGTCTCTATTGGGTGTTGAGGTAGGTAGTCAATATACCAGCAGGTAGAGGTTCTTAAGAAATTCGCTTTAATGAGCAAATAAGAGTGATTTATACTTAATACTTGATTTTATTTCAAAGAACAAACAGGCATTTGAAAAATAAGTTTTTTTCTGAACCTAATATCAATTTTCTTAGCAATTATTCTTTTCTGAAACAGCATGAAGGTAATTTTAGGCTGGCTTCTGTTGAAATAATCACAATATCTAAGTAAGATTTGAGGAGATCATAGAGTGTTACTGAATTTGTCTATTTTCTAAAGGAAATTGATTGATTCTTTTCAAATTATTTTACAGGATCCTTCAAACCAAAAATGTGGTGGAAGAAAGAAAACCGTGTCTTTCAGCAGCATGCCATCAGAAAAGAAAATTAGCAGTGCAAACGACTGCATCAGCTTCATGCAAGCTGGCTGTGAACTGAAGAAAGTCCGGCCAAATTCTCGCATTTACAACCGTTTTTTCACTCTGGACACAGACCTCCAAGCTCTTCGCTGGGAACCTTCCAAGAAGGACCTTGAGAAAGCTAAACTTGATATTTCTGCCATAAAAGAGATCAGACTGGGGAAAAACACAGAAACGTTTAGAAACAATGGCCTTGCTGACCAGATCTGTGAGGACTGTGCCTTTTCTATACTCCATGGGGAAAACTACGAGTCTCTGGACCTAGTTGCCAATTCAGCAGACGTGGCAAACATCTGGGTGTCTGGGTTACGGTACCTGGTTTCTCGAAGTAAGCAACCCCTTGATTTTATGGAGGGCAACCAGAACACACCAAGGTTCATGTGGTTGAAAACAGTGTTTGAAGCAGCAGATATTGATGGGAATGGGATTATGTTGGAAGATACCTCTGTAGAGTTAATAAAACAACTCAACCCTACCCTCAAGGAATCCAAGATCAGGTTAAAGTTTAAAGAAATCCAGAAGAGCAAAGAAAAACTAACCACCCGAGTGACAGAAGAGGAATTTTGTGAAGCTTTTTGTGAACTTTGCACCAGGCCAGAAGTGTATTTCTTACTTGTACAGATATCCAAAAACAAAGAGTATTTAGATGCCAATGATCTCATGATATTTTTAGAAGCTGAGCAAGGAGTCACCCATATCACTGAAGATATGTGCTTAAACATCATTAGGAGATATGAACTTTCTGAAGAGGGACGTCAAAAAGGGTTTCTTGCAATTGATGGCTTTACCCAGTATTTATTGTCACCAGAATGTGACATTTTTGATCCTGAGCAAAATAAGGTTGCTCAAGATATGACCCAGCCATTATCTCACTACTACATCAATGCGTCTCATAACACCTATCTGATAGAAGACCAGTTCAGGGGACCAGCTGACATCAATGGGTACGTCAGAGCCTTGAAAATGGGCTGTCGAAGCATTGAACTTGATGTAAGTGATGGTTCAGATAACGAACCAATCCTTTGTAATAGAAATAACGTGACAACACATGTTTCCTTTCGAAGTGTCATAGAAGTAATAAATAAATTTGCCTTTGTGGCTTCTGAATACCCACTCATTCTTTGCTTGGGGAATCACTGCTCCCTTCCGCAGCAGAAGGTAATGGTTCAGCAGATGAAAAAGGTCTTTGGTGATAAACTCTATACTGACGCACCTTTGCCATCAGAATCCTACCTCCCATCACCAGAAAAACTAAAAAGAATGATCATTGTGAAAGGCAAGAAACTGCCTTCTGATCCAGATGTGTTAGAAGGAGAAGTAACAGATGAAGATGAAGAAGCTGAAATGTCTCGAAGGATGTCGGTAGATTACAATGGAGAGCAGAAACAAATCTGGCTCTGTAGGGAGCTCTCTGATCTGGTATCTATTTGTAAGTCTGTTCAGTACAGAGATTTTGAACTGTCTATGAAAAGCCAAAACTATTGGGAAATTTGTTCATTTAGTGAAACAGAGGCCAGCCGAATTGCAAATGAATACCCAGAGGATTTTGTGAATTATAATAAGAAGTTCTTATCAAGAATTTATCCAAGTGCCGTGAGGATCGATTCCAGTAACTTGAATCCACAGGACTTTTGGAACTGTGGCTGTCAGATCGTGGCAATGAATTTTCAGACTCCAGGTCCAATGATGGACCTTCACACGGGCTGGTTTCTTCAGAATGGAGGATGTGGTTATGTTCTAAGGCCGTCCATCATGCGAGATGAGGTTTCTTACTTCAGTGCAAATACAAAGGGCATAGTACCTGGGGTGTCTCCTCTAGTTCTTCATATCAAGATCATCAGTGGTCAGAATTTCCCAAAGCCCAAGGGAGCTTGTGCCAAAGGGGATGTCATCGATCCCTATGTTTGTATAGAGATACATGGAATTCCAGCAGACTGTTTGGAACAAAGAACTAAAACTGTACAACAAAACAGTGATAATCCCATTTTTGACGAAACTTTTGAGTTTCAAGTAAACCTACCTGAGCTAGCCATGATCCGTTTTGTTGTTCTGGATGATGACTACATCGGGGATGAGTTTATAGGGCAATACACAATACCCTTTGAATGTTTGCAGCCTGGATATCGGCATGTTCCCCTGCGATCTTTTGTGGGTGATATCATGGAGCACGTAACCCTTTTTGTCCACATAGCAATAACTAATCGAAGTGGAGGAGGAAAGGCACAGAAACGCAGCCTTTCAGTGAGGATGGGGAAGAAAGCTCGGGAATATAACATGCTCAGGAATATTGGTCTTAAAACCATAGATGACATCTTTAAAATAGCAGTTCATCCCTTACGAGAAGCCATAGACATGAGAGAAAATATGCAGGTAGGAAAAAAATCCCACATTCTTCTCCTCTACCCTGACATAATTCCAATATTATTGTAAATCTCCATATTAGATTTGTTATAAATCATTTCTATACCTAACTTTATATAGTAGAAGATTTTATATAATTTAATATAACTCTTGAAATATATCTTTGGCATATTTTATATAATGTATTTAAAATATATATTAAGGAGGGTTATTATAGATAAAGTTTTTCCAAGTAGTGCTGATAAACTATATTATCTTAACATAAAGTGTTTTGGGTTAAGGATTATTTGGAGTCTAATCAGTAGAAAAATGAAGACCACTATTGTCATTAAATTCATAAAACACATACCAGGTTAGGCACTGTTCAATGTTAATAAAATATAAAATAGCCATAATTCCAATTTCAAATGAATTTGTTAAAAAGACCGTAACATGGACAAAAGTAGCTCTACATGAAATGCATTTTCAGTGTGTGTGTCTGTCAGGTGCCTTTCTGATGAGATGACAAACGCATACCATTGATGATTAGTCACACGGAGGGTAGTAGGATATTGCAGCCTGCTACCCTGAGGGCAAAAGCCCAAGGGAGGTGCATTTCAATAAACAGCCACTGGCATTATATTTTCCCGATCATCATGACACAAATCAAATAAGATATTCATGGCCAGGCAGTACTCACTTATGTGAATCTTCCAGTGCGCTGCTTTGAAAAGCACTGTATAGCCTTGTGTCACGTGCTGCTTTGCTTTTGTGGCTGCTAAACATTGAGAGAGATGAAGTGTAACAGTGAAGCAGCTCTATGTGTTATCTCCGTGCACATCACAACATTTGTGGTTGATTATAATCCATTTTACTCCAATGATAGATGTGTCTAAAGGTAAGCTTTTAATGAACGTATTTTGTGTAAACCTGGGAGTGCTGGCGGTGATGTGTCATGTGTTCAGAAGTGTGATTCCATGTTTTCTTGCTCGCAGAACGCGATAGTGTCTATTAAGGAACTGTGTGGACTCCCTCCAATTGCCAGTCTGAAGCAGTGCCTGTTGACCCTGTCCTCGCGGCTCATCACCAGTGACAATACTCCCTCTGTCTCTCTCGTGATGAAAGACAGCTTTCCTTACCTGGAGCCTCTGGGTGCAATTCCAGATGTGCAGAAAAAGATGCTGGCTGCCTATGATCTGGTAGGAAATTGGGACTCCACATTTCTTAGCTGTTTGTGTGGAAAATCACTAATGGCAGGGACCCTTTTGTGGAACTCCACAGATTAACGCAGAGAGGCTGCTTTTGAAACATGGATTGGAGGTAGCAGGCAGAGCCAGCCCACTCAGCTTCCACTGAGTCCCACTGCGGACCTCTGAGAAAATGCCTTGCACAAATGGAAAATCTCTGCTTTAGCAAAAAATGAATTATTGAACAAACTCTCAAACGTATGTACACTCATCACCTAAATGACTTTAGAGTGCAATATAACAATTTAATTGTATACCTATAGGAAGTAAACTTATGTCTCAGTGCTGCCTTATGATAATTTAGACAAAAGATTTCTGTGGAATCTAGATTTCTAAGCTAACATTGTAATCTAATTTTTCTGAATATATAATGGAATTCATGTAGTAATTAGATTTAAGAATAACTATATTTTTGCATCTCCTGATTCTATAAACAAAATTAAGGAGCAGATGACAAACTGGGAAAATTTATAGCATATACGTCAGATAAAATATAAACATCCTTAAAATAGAAAGGGCACTTAAAAGAATCATGGGGAAAATTGTATATCAATCAAGATTAAGTTCAGCTGCATATACCAAAAAAATGTAACCCAATCATGGCTTAAAAACAAAGTTTTATTCTTTCACCTAAAAATCTGGAGATCAGCCATTGAGGGTGACACTTGTACAAAGTTCTTAAAGAACCTAGGCTCCCTCTGGTTTTCTCTTCTGCCATCCCTAGAGTGTAGTCCATATCCTCATGGTCTAAGATGGCTGCTGAAGCTCCAACCATAACATCTGCATTTCACCATCCTGAATGATGAAGAGAAGAAAGAGGGTATATCCTCTTCTCTGAAGGACATTTCTCTAAAATAACATAGATCAATTTTGCTTATATTTCATCAGCTTGGAGTTAGATACATAACCACACTTAGTTACACAGGAGAATGGAAGATATTATTTCAAGGGGCTATATGCTAAAAGTTGTCTCTTCTGTTACTAAGAAATAGAGGGAGAATGGGTATTAGGGGACAACTTTGCTACAGAGGTGAACAGGCAATTCATGTGTTGCCCCCTAAAAAACAATGGAAATTGTAAAAATATATTTAACCTTAAAATAAGTTTTTAATTAGAAATTAAAGAATGTAAGAAGATACTCCCTTCTTAATCAAATTGGCATGTTTTTTATTTTTAAAAATAGTACCTCTGATCAAGATTTTAAGAAAATGGACACTCTTATACATCAACCTGTAGTGGGGAAAATAAATTGATACATTTCTTGGAGAAAAATTTGGCAATATAACTTAAGATGTTATTCATTTGATCTATATATTTCCTTTTTTTGGATTTATTCTAAGCTAAATAGAGGTGTGTATAAACATTATGTTTAATAATGTCAACATAGAGGGATTAGTTATGTAAAACGTAGTCCATATTATAGATTCCTTTGAAGATATTAAAATCATGTGTTAGAAGAATATTTAATGATATGGAGAACTCACAATCCGTTTTATAAAATATTTGGTTACCAAAAATATGCACAATAATATTTAAATTGTATTTGTATGTATATGCACCTAAAATGCTAGCAGGTTATTAATAGTGACTATTTTTATGTGAGAGTGAATTTTATTTTCTTCTTTATATTTTTCTATTTTATTCTGTATTTGCCAAACTTTATAATGAACTCAACTAATTTTATAATTGAGTAAAAATAAATGTTAAGGAAAAAAGAATAATATTTTCTCATTAAAAAACAATGAGAGGAAAGAAATTTGGGTTAACATCCTGCAACTGAAAAAGAAAAAGCCCCACAGAGCACATTCTGCTTATGAATGACTGTACCTGTTATGAAGTGTACTTCATGGTTGCACCTGTTACCTGTATCTCATTTTTCATGAAATCAATTTTTTCATCAGAAAAGTGGGATTGAAAGCTATTCAGTGAATAGATATAATTGTCATTTAAGAGGTGAAATTAGGATACTAGTTTCCATAGAGACAGACAGTAGAAATCACTTATTCCTCCACTTCTCTTTTGAGCTAAAAAAGAAAAATCATTCATGGAGAGGGCACTCTCTGGAGCTGGGCTTGTAATAAACAGAAAGGCACCTGCTCCGTGGTTGGACAGTTTCCATTTCACATCCCCAAGTGTCAGATAGTGTTTTGTTATTTCAGTTTTATCTGCTGAACCCAAATCTGAAATATTAGCCTTTTCTCATCTGTATTTTTAAAATACAAATTGTGATTGTAGGCAGAGCGTGATTTTTCAAAGGTTAAAATAAAAGGCTACAGTGGAAAGCAGAGATACTTATGACAAAGTTTTCATTTACAGTTTCCTATGGAAATGATTTTTCATTTTGGTAGGGCACCGAGTGTAGATATCCCTACACAAAATGGTAAACTCGGTAGAATGCAGAAGTGATTGAAAACACTGTTGAAGTCTCTGTTGAGTATTTCTTTTGAGGGGTAAGGTGGGAGGGACAGACACATGTATGATGATGTTGGCCTCAAAATTAAAAACATCATTTTTACTTTCTAGGATTTACATTGTATTAGTTGGCATCTTTAATGCTCTTTGGTGCATTAGTGTTAGTATTTTTTTAAGAGGTCTTCTAAGATACTCTGCAGATCCAGGTGATCGTTTAAAAGCATAGATTAGATCATGTCACCTTCCTGCTTAAAATCCTCCATTGGCTAACTGCATCTCCTTACTGTGACTTTACAGGGCCGCCCTGCCTGCCTACCTCACCTGTCTCTGCAGCCCTACCTACTTCTACAGCCTCTCCTGCCTCTCCAATCCCACCTGCCTCTCCCAGCCTCACCCCTGCACCCTCTCTTTTGCTCCCCCTCCTCCAGCCACATTGGCTTACTCTCCTTTTTCAATCAGACCAAGCTTATTCCCACCTCCAGGCCACTGCATTTGCTCTTCCCTCTCCCTGGAGTGTTCTTTTGCATGGAGAGTTGCTTCTTTTCTCTTAATTTTTTTAAGTTTTATTTTTAATTGATAAATAGTTATATTTATTTATATGTGTTTATGGGGTACAGTGTGATTTTTCCATACATTTATACATTATATAATGATCAAATTAGGGTAATAGTGTATCCATCACTTCAAATATTTATCACTTCTTTGTGGCAAGAACATTAGAAATGCTCTCTTCTAGCTATTTTGAAATATACAATATATTATTGTTAACTATAATCAGTCTACTGTGCTATAGAACACTAGAATTTGTTCCTCCTTATCTCTTAATTCTTATCTCAAATGTCATTTCCTCAGAGAAGCCTTCGCTAACCACTGTCTCCATCTGTCCCTCTATCACATGGCCATGTTTTATTTCCATCATTCTACTTAGCAATATTGAAAAAATATTTTGCTTGTCCTTGTGTTTAGTTTCTGCTCTTCTCTTTTACCACTCTTATGCCTCATGTGTATTCCATGAGGGCAGAGACCCTGTCTGTCCGCTTACTAATGTCATCTCTAGCACCTAAAACGGTGCTGGGCATAGTGTGTTATCTATTAATGTCAGGTGAATAAAAAAATAAATAGTAGCATCTATTGCTGGTGAAAGTGTAGTTTCCATCCGGTAGTTGAATGTGTTTTATGAAAAATCATTAAATCTCCTTACTTTCACCGCTATGACACTACTCTCACTGAATTGTTCCTTGTCTTGTACATTAACTTAAAAACCCATGAGTAAGGCAAAACTATGGAGACAGTAAAAAGATCAGTAGTTGCCAGGGACTTGGTGGGGAAGGATGGAGAGATGAATAGGTGGAGCTCAGGGATTTCTAAGGCAGTGAAAGTATTCTGTATGATACTGTAATGGTACCATATAAAGAGTGAATCCTAATGTAAACTATGGACTTTAGCTAATAATAATGTATCTGTATTGGCTTATCAATTGTAGTAGGTATGCCACACTAACACAAAATGTAAACAGTGGTGGGAACTGAGGGTGGGGGTGAGATGAGGAGAATGTGGGAATTTCCACTCAATTTTTATGTAAGCTTAGAACTTCTCGTAAAAGTAAAGTCTAAATAACCCCCCCTACAGACTATTGATAAGCACTTATTTGGATGAATAAAGCAGAAAGACAAATCCAGGGTTTATTGCCTGGTTGGGGTGAGTATTCAAAAATGCAGCTTGGGTTCAACTTAGACTCAAGTTGCTGAAATGTTTGGGTTTTTCAAAAATAGTAATGAACTGTACAAATGCTGTCCAAGAGGAAAATTGTAACCACTAAAAAAAATACAGAATAGGTTTAGAATAAAAAACAACCTGAAATTTTTCCTGAACAGATACAAATGTTTGGCATATTACGGTATCAAAAGAAACAAATCAGGCAACCTAGTAGACCTACATTTATTAAAAGCCAACTTGGGGGCATTAAATTATTCTATTTATCTAGGGGAAATAAAATAAAAATATTCTAGAAAACACTGACCCTGAGTTCATCTGCACAGATTTTTTTTCTAAACTTAGCTTTTTCTAATGACCTGAGATGGCCACTGTTCATTACCAAACACTCACTCATTTAATATTCAGAACTATTTCCCCCTGAGGGCTTTAAAAATTCAGTCTTAAAAGTCATTTTAATATTAGTTTTGCAATTATAATTCTATTATGGCAACTGTGTTGATATCAAGAAATCAAACCCCCAATATATTTGTAGCAGAATGGGCCTGTTTATGTGGCATAGTTTCAGAAGACTAGGGAGCGAACACTCCCCCTGCATCTTAACACCTCTTATTTAAAACATATGTTTTCTGTCAGCTTCCTGGTACTTGAAATTTCAAAATGACAACTAATTCCTTAGGGTTAAGACTTTTTATCTCTTAAAATGCAAAAACGTCTCTGTGAGTAATAACACATTGGGTTATCAGTAATTCATTCATGCCATTGAATGAATTTAACAGATCCTGTTCTACGAGCAGGTTTTTACCTAGGAAAAGGCAGAGATCATAGTGACAGAGGGTTCCCAAGTCTGCGTCAGGTGAGGGTGAGGTTGCCCAAAGAATAGCAATTTTGCTTGTGAGCAGCCCTGTCTGCTGTCACCATCCCTATGCTCTGAATAGGGTTAGCTGTTTAAATGCCTATCCGATATTTTGGGCAAGTGAAGCAGAGATGACTTTCCTGATATTGAACACGTCACGGCTGGAGGTAGAAGGTGTACAGCTTCTATAAAAGCACTAGAGGGAACTGGGAACATTGTCAATCAATAACGCTGGCAGGTAGAAAAGGCCCTAAAAGTTGGAGGTGGAATTGATGCCTCCTTCCCAGGCTAAAGCCACAAAGAGAAGCGCTGTCGGCATTAGACTGCTCACCAGGGTGCCATATCGGTGGCTCTGTCATCAGGACAGCTTTTCAGAAACTGTATCTGGAACTTAATTTGAAATCAGAAGACAATTTCTAAGTGATTTGTCCCTTTTTTGCACTGCGAATTGGTTTTTTTTTTTTTTTGCTCAGGTCTCTGAAAGAGCAAACACCACTTCCCGACTCTGGACTTTCCCTCTCTGTAGGAAATTATCCCACTGAAGTAGGTAATATAGTGGTAGAATCACTGTCTAATTACATTTTGCAAATAAAAGCAATGTGATGTGGTTTTTTTTTCCCCATTTCAGATTAATATTAATTTGGGGCTGTTAAAATGCAAATTGGTTACTGAAAGAGCCTGGTGTTAGAGCTGGAAAATGGAAATGTTTAATTTGATAAACATCTACTGAGCTCCCTTTATGTGCAAGCCACTGTGTTAAATGCCATAAAAGGTCTGGCAAAACCTGTGATCCGGCAGCTCCCTGGCAGGAGATATGACCTGGTAAGGTCCTGCTCAGCCCTAGGAGTCTACGATCAGTGATGTGAATATGTTACTCATCATGTAACAGGGAGTCGTAGTAGTGGGTGATTACATTGGAAAACACTCTATAATTTCAGTAGGACACTATCAAAATTGGTTTGTTTGAATAGCTTTGACGTTTTTCATTCTACAATAGTGTTTTTATCCATGTAGAATTGGTATGATTTTTGAAACCCATCTTTAGCCCCAGGCTTTAGTCTAAGTGACATTTCTATATTTGATTCTGTGTGATACAGAGATGAATAAACAGGGACAGGGTCAGCACAGACAGCCATGATGTGAAGCACCACAGCACCGTAACTCAACAGAAACTGGAACATTCAGTGGGAGCACATGTATTTGCCATTTGGAAAATGGCAATCTGATTTACAAATGTACCAGGTTTCATAAAATTCCTGTCTTATTTTAAACAATCTGAAAAGATGAGCCACTGCAGAACCAAAGACCCAAACTTCGTGTTTTGATTATCAGGAAGGTAAGAGGTGGATGAATTATTGCAGTGTCCTTAAGGGGAGAGAACAAAAATAGGTCTAGAGTAGATAGGCTTTTTATTGACTCACATATTCTCAAGCAATAGCTTTATCCAAAATTCCTAACCCCTCCTGAAAAAGCAGTGGACCCAGGTAAGCACATTTCTTTCTAGGTTTCCTGGGAAGGATAGTTATAATAGTGGGTATGTGTTGCAAATTAAACTCAGAGGGAAAAACAGTCATGGCAAAATTTATTTTCATGATGATTTACTTGATGAGTGCTACTTTACTAAATGTTTCTCACCAACTTGCCCTTGCAACAGAAATTCTATACTTAAATATAATATCAGTATCACAGAACAACTTATGATCTTAGGTCTGCTCCTCAAGAATGCCTGTGTTCTAAATTATTAACTTTAGGCAAGTCAACTTTTGCTCAGTTTTCTTAATCTATAAAATGGGGTTGTCTGTGATAAACTGTGATTCTAAATAGGAAGTTCTGTGGTTCTAGGAATTTAGATATAATTCAGGAAAAAATTGGAATCTATGGAAGGTTTTTGAGTCCTGATATGATGAAAATCTATCTTTTCAGTACTATTAAATAGTTAGATTGACTCTGCAATGATTCTGCGCCAATTAGTTGAACTCCTTATTGGGAAGAGCTGGAAGAACAGTTTTTGTTTCACACGGGTTAGACAATTTAATCCATCTCTGAGTAAAAGCATTACTGTCCCCTTCAATAAAGTTTTCTTTTTAAGTAAATAATTTGAATCTTAACTCACAACTTTACACATCCTTGCTTAGGACACATCTAATGCATAAAATAATGCCAGCCTTTATCTGGGTAAGTTCTCTATTCTTTTAGATACAAAGCCCTGGCAAGGAAATGAGATCCATTAGGAGATATTCATGTGACAGAACCAAAGAAAAGCTCTTTGTGTTACTACAACAGGCAAAGGGAACTGGGCGCTCAGGCGGAGACATCAGATATGTAAATGAGGCCACTGCCAGATTCTATCGATTGAGTCTACCCAGCCTGTGCTGGCTGAGGGTTCTGACAACCCAGCTGGGGATTATCGGAGGACGTCTTCTCACCTCCTCTCCATGGCTTTGCACTTCTATTTCATTTCCATTAGTATCAGGAGAGACCTAGGAAGGAGATGAAACTCAGATCCACCATTTTTTCTCCCTAACAACTTAGATGAATTACTTAGTTGAGAGTTTGAAATTGTTGACTTTAATTGTGGTTTGGAATTATTTGTACATATTAGCCATCTATTTGTTTCTCTATAACTGCTAACAATTGAAAGTTGACTGCAGAAAATAGAATACAAGTATTCTTCTAAATACAATGGAAGCTGTTTTCATATAGAAGATCAAATGCTCTTCTGAGAAAATTTCACGTGAGCAATGATTTTAAGTTCTGAGAATATTAATGATGAGATATTTTAGGATACAATTTGGAACTTTTATTACTAAAGGATTTCAGGTTATCCATTGAGGAATCTCACAGAGAAGTTTCTTTGTTTTGAAGTTAAATCATACTAGATTATCTCTTTATGAAGTGATCTATTAGTAAATTGGGAAAACAGAAACTTCTTGTGCTATGGGGTGAGCAAATATTTACCTGGGGGCTTTTGAGGAGAGCTTGAATTATAGGGTTTGTAGTATGTTTTGACCCTGAATTTATTTTGCCTCAAATAAGTATGTAATAAAATTTTAATATTTATTTTATTTTTTGATGTTTCAGTATTATATTTTTACAGGGGTAATCCTGTTAAAAGCTTTGTGCTTTATTTTTCAGTACTTAATTTAAAAGGGAATTAAGAGCATGTAAAATTGTAGAAAAATGGAGATGCCTAGAAAAAAATAGAGTGGAAAAACTTAGAGACAAAAAGAGAGATTAGAATTCAAAGAGACAATTGCAAGTTTGAGAAGTAATCAGTAACAAACAAAATATTTTATTGTGCATGCATATGTGGGAGAAGAAATAAGGCTCACAGAAGTAAAATAGGAAAAAGATGATTATATATAAATGGATGGATGAATCTGTGATACAAAGGTGAATGAGACTGAGTCCCTGCTCTACTGGAATTACAATTTACTGGGGAAGTGAGAAGGTGGAAGATAATATAGGTAAATAATAAACTATAATTTAAGATAGAAAATAAGAAATGCAATGAACAGAATAAAAAGTTAGAATGTTCTGGGAATTTGGGAAGTGAGAAGGAGAAAGAAGGGGAAATCAGGAAACCAATAGAGGAGAGGGCATTAAAGTGAGCTTGAGGCAGATGGGCTGGAGCCTGGGGAGACGTGCACTCTAGAACAATAATCCCCTTCAGTAAGCAAGGGGGAAAATGGCAAAGGCCGGCATTAACTAGTGCCATGGTTTTGGAAGATGATTCTGGAAGTAATATTTAGGAAGGAGTGAGATGGGAAAGATCAGAACCTGCCAGTGGCTGAGTGGAACTTCCAACCCTCATCTGAGCACTGCAGAGGGAGTTTTTTGAGAATTTGGAGAAGATAGAAGCTACTTCATTTTTTGGTGGTGGCAGAGTGAGGGACAGGCAAGGGGCATGAAATAGAACACAAAATATTTTTAAAGGTGATATCTGGCAGTCCCTGGAGGGATAAAGAACCCTCTCCTGGTTCTCACTGCTGTTGTATTGTGTTGCGATACCACTTACCTTCATGATGCATTCATCTTTGGGCTAAGGGGGTAGAATCAGAGGTGTTTATGAATATGATCTGAGACTTAAAGAATTGCAATTGCATTTATTCAACAGCTATTTATTTGGCACCCACTGTGTGCCAAACATATTACACAACTGGAGCAATCATGAAGAAGGTGACTCTGGCCTCAGTGTTGGAATGGAGGGGGTTGGAACAGAGATTGTCCTTCCCTCTCCCACGTCTTGTGGTTGAGACCATGGCTCCCTGTTACCGGGCGTGTCATGTGGGTCTGTCTGTATGTCATCTTCCCAATGAGCCAGTTTAAGGATTTCTCACAACCACCTTTTTTTTTGATGTTTATTTTGTGACAGATGATTCAAGAGAGCCGGTTTCTCATAGAAATGGCAGACACAGTCCAGGAAAAAATTGTACAGTGTCAGAAAGCAGGTAATTGTTTTCTGTTTTTTGGTGGGATTTTTTTTTTCTATTTTGTTTAGAAACCATTATAATTCTTGGCAGATTTTTTAAAAAGCTTTCTGTTCTTTCTCTTAAAATTAAAATATTTTATAGCATTGTTTAACTATACTTTAAGTTATATGTGAGTCTTTGTTTAGTATGGAAGAAATCTAAGTGATAATAGGTGGATTTTATGTGTGTCTATGAGGTTGGGAGTGGTGTCTGAAGATGTCTAAAGGGCTGAGGGTTTCTGAATCTACTTTTGTGGTTTGGGACATTATCAAAACCTTTTACTGCTGGTAGGGAAGCTATGGTTCCACATGGCCCCTTAAAATCCACTTCATTTTTACAACATGAACCATAATCCTACTAATCTTCTAGGCTTTTGCCTCATCTACTAGTCCTCATTTTAGGTTTTAGATATGTTCTTTCTTTAAGGGTGGGATGAGTCACGTATCTGTGAGTACACTTGTGTTTATGTATGTTCACCTTCATCCACTCCTGTGCTTTTGTCTCTTGGATGCACATGCTCCTGTATCCACACACAGGATGATGGCTATGATGAGGGAGGTGACAACAATGACAATTCCTTGATCCATATGCATGTGCTATACCAAGCACATCCACTGTCCTACTTAGTCCCCACGACAACTCTGCAAAGTAATCATCATTATATCCAATTTATAGATGAGGCACCTGAGATTCTGAGAGACTGAGTGAATTCCCTGGGGTCCATATCAACCCATGGTAGAGCTGACCTTTGAACCCAGACCAGACTTTTAAATTGGTGCTCTTCACTGACTGACTGGCAGGCTTAGATGTTTCAGCCGACAGGAAGCACAGAAATAATAATACCTAGTACTTAATGGTGCCAGGCACTGCTCTGGGAGCTTTATATGTACAGACTCATTTAATCTTCACTTAACTCCCATGAGGAAACCCTCCTGTTACCACCATTTCACCAGTGAGGAAACTGAAGCCTGGAGAGTTTCAGGGACTTGCTCAGGCTCACGTGGCAGTGAGTGGTGGAGCCAGGATGCAAGCCTAGGCTCCCCAGTTGGGCTCGCTACCATGTGCTATGTCTGTGAAGTTAGCACCAGGAAAGTTCATGTGGTTTCAGGCTGCCTTAATAACAGTCCAATAACCAGAACCAGGAGAAGGGTGGTAAATTCCCACCTTGTGTGGTCTGCTTCAAGCCCACTTTGAGTATGGTGTTCACACCTGCATGCGGGTTCCCACACTGCTCAGCTCCAGGAAGCTGGGCAATGCAGTGGCCCTGCCTGGATGCTGTCCTTAAAGAAGAGTCATTAGTAAGCTGAAACCTGTTAGAAAGTTAAATCTGGAGAAGACTTGAGGAGGTTTTTACCCAATATCTTTCTTTAAATATCTAAAAGCCCACACTGTGGAAAAGAGATTAGACATTGTTGGTCTGTGTCCAGCTAGTACCAAGGGCTAGAAGTTCCAGGGAAGGAGATTTTGGCTCGATATCAGTCAGAACTTTCCAAAGATGGAATGAGCTGTTCATAAGAGAACGTGATTTTCATCCCAGGGGTGCTAAGACAAAGGCTGAAGAAACAGATGATGGTGATGGTTTTTATAGTATCAAAGTTTGAGTGAATGGTTGGGCTAAGGCTTTAAGGCCATTCCCAAATCTGAAGCACTTGGGTATTTCCAGGAATGCTATTTTTTTAAAAGCCCCTTTTTTTTAAAAAAAAAAAAAAAGTCAACATGACTAATTACTGATTGTGACCTATGTGGGTCCCAGGGCCTACTGTTAAGCCATAGGGATGGTTCACAAAGAAGAGTAAGATATGTGCACCCCTCACATGTGGTTGTCATTCACACATCACACCGTTTCATGCACAAACCAGGAAAAGGACAAACAAGTGGATATAACCTTTTGGAAGAATTTATTCTTTTAATTCTGAGGTCTTTATCTACAGCTCCTGCCTGTTCAAAATGTAATTTAGCCTAATGCATTGATTATTGTTAGTTTGCCCCTAAGGACAACTGTTTGGTGAGATGAACAGAATGACAAGGAGAATTCAATTTAGGGATTTAGGAATTATGAGAGGACAGGAATGTGAAATTATATTTCACTGATAATATTTTCATAATAAAACCCTTTTTTTCTGAAATTTATACTAAGATTTCTTATGCATTCTTTTTTTAAAGGGATGGAGTTCCATGAAGAACTTCATAATTTGGGGGCGAAAGAAGGCTTGAAAGGAAGAAAACTCAACAAGGCGACTGAGAGCTTTGCTTGGAACATTACAGTATTGAAGGTAGAAGAAACGCCAGCTGCTCTTTGTCTGTATTCTTCTCTTCCTCTTCTCCCCAACGTGTAGACAAGCATCCCTGGTTAAAAATGGGGATTTGGATTTTTAAGTCACATGTGGCTTGGTCACCAGGTTCCTGCTCTAAGTATTGGGGCAATGCTTTCTGGGATCGACACGCTTTTTCCCTTAATAGGGCAATGAAGTTTGTGGGGGAGGCAGGGGATGGCCCGTGTGTGAGACCTAATTCCATCGCCTGGTGTTTGTGCGTGTGTGTTTTCACTCACATGAACACTTCTGCTCAAGTCAGTACGGCTGTTCTTGTTTGTGGAGAGAATCATGCCAAATGTTGCTGGGGAAGGTTCCAACACAAGCGATTTGGAAGAGACTTGCACTCAGAATATCAAGGGCCATTTCGGATTTTTATTTTAAGAACAGTCCCTATAAATACATTTCTTTTTGCAAATAGCTTTGGAAGTCAGTTTCTTGAGATTACGATTTGCTCTCTATTGCAAATTAATTTTAGGATTTTGAAGTAAAAATGCCACTTTTTATATTTTCTTACATGAAAGGAGAGAATAATTTATTTTTGACAGTGTGTTCGAAGAAAAACAGCCACAAACAAGATTAATAATTGCTGGAATTTAAAGAACACTGATTATGTGCCAGGCGCTGTTTTACCAGGTTTATATGAATTAACAGTTGTGACAACCAGGTACTGTTATTTGCAGGTGGGAGAACAGAGGCATCGAAAGCTTACATAGATTCCCCAGGGTCACTCAGCTAGTAAATAGTAGAGCTGAAGTTTGAACACAGGCAGTGCTCTAGAGCCTGTGTTTTTAACATGCTCTGCAGAGATGTTGCATATGTTTATGTGAAAGTGCTAGGTAAACTTTAAGACGTTACAAATGTCTATTAAATATGTAGTCCAGAGGTATTTGTTAAGCCTCTACTGTGTACTGGGCTCTGTAATAGACATTGGGGATGCATGGAAAACAAAAGAGATACATACCCTGACCTCACAAAGTTAACAGTCTAAAGGTGGGTGGGAGGGGGGAGAGGGAGGAGTGGATGGAGGAAGAAGACGCATCATTTCCTTAAGGGTGGGGATGAGATTAGCACCTAGAGTATAACGTGGCAGTGTGAACGCTGATGCAAACACTTTCTGTTCAGCACATATCTATGTGCACTTGTCAGTGTGCCAATCACTGAGAAAGGTGCCGGGGGCAGATATCAAGAGTGTTACCCAGGCTTCCAGGACAAGTCTATGGAGGGAGACAGACATGTAACCAATAATGACCATTGATTATTTAGTACTTAATATGTGACCAGCACTCAAGGCTAGCTACTTTAGAAACCTTTCCCCTTTCTTCCTGCAACAACACGTGCTCACCCTGATATGACTCTCTCAATATCACAGATGAGGGAACTGAGGGAGGTTTCAATTCTTGCCAGGCGTTATACAGCTAGTAAATGACAGAGCTGAGATTTTTAACTCATGCTGGTGGTTCTAACCACTACCCTGTCCTGCCTCCTGTAAACTTCAATCCATGTGGCTGAGTCCCATTGAGTCCAGGCAGCGTAGTGCAAGTATACAGGCTCTGTGTGCAGATTGCCTGATAGTAGGAAGATTTTAGCCTAGTTACTTAATCTCCCCGAGGGTGGTAATAATTCCTACATGCTGGCTTTTGTGAGAATTAAATGAGATAATACATGCAAAAGATCTAAGTGACAGTGCATGAAACTAAACAGTATATATGTGAGCTACCACTTTTTGTTTGTTTGCCAGGTAAGGATGACCACTGGAGGAACAGTTTTTTGTTGTTAGTTTTGTTTGTTTCTTTGTTAACTTCTGATTTAAGTCCACTTAGTGTTTTCTGAGGTAGGTTTGTATGTTTGTTCAGTTTAGTGACAGGAGCGGATTGTCAGATGTGGGTGAGCAAATGCTGTACAAATTATTCCAAGACAAAGCTTTTAGAACAGAATCGATCTATTTTTACAGCTCATGTACTAGCTGCTGGTATTTCAGCTTGAGCACTGGGAACTTAAACAAGAGTAGTCGACTTTTCCAGACTTCCAATAGCACCTTTCTCTCCCCCACTGAGTTTGGTGGGCCTATTAATCAGGTGTACTTTCCCCAAGAGCTGGACAGATGACCCCGTTGGCATTGGAACTATTAGTTGAGAGACAGAGACTGGGCTCTGTGGGAGACTTTTTGTTCCAATGGTGCTGCTCAGAAAAGATGTCTTCCTCTATAAGAATCTTCCTTTAGTTCTTGTATCTTAGATCTGGAGCACTTAGTTCCTACTTGGTTCTCCAGTCTAGCTACTGATTTTGGGAGCTCCTCAAAGTCTTTCAATAAATGCCTTCCCCCCCCATAAATTCACTATAGTCAATTTACCTTGGGTACAATTGGTCGAATTAGTAATAACCACCCTGGTAAGACATAATCACTGAATTAGTAGGATATGGCAAGGTTCACCTATTAAATTATGCATGCCTACTGAAAAAAATTTCTTTATACATGGTTTAGACAAGTATTCCCCACTATCTGGGAGGAGGGAGTGAGAATCAAACAATACTGGTTAAATATGTGGGTTCACATTTATAAAAATATTAATTCCAGTGTAATGTCCAACAGGTAAGAGAGGAGCTGGAAAAAATGAGAAATGTGGTCTCAGCAAAATGGTGGGTTGGCAGCAGGGAGTGGTAGAAAAGGGGCCTTGGCTTTAGAGAAAATTGAGCTGAGACTGCAAAATAAATCCTTTAGTTTGTGTTTTCTGCAGTTCAGTATTACATTGATCTGATATTAAAAATGACAGAGAAGAGGGAGAAAAATGTTCAGAGAGTAAGATGAATAACTCTACAATGTAATGAATATGAATTATAATTACAGTGCCCACATTTTTCCAGAGGTCTTAGATCTTTTTCCTTAGAATCTAGCAAGGAGAAATTAAGATGGTCCTGGAAGCTCCTATACATGCATTTTTTTAAAATTCATATTCTAGCATCATACATGTGTCCACAGTAGGGACTTGCTGAGCACATCTTTTACATTTCCTTACACTTTTGCTGTATGTCTGCATACAACCCTAACAGTCATTTCCCTCTATATTTCATACTTTTTCACTGTTTTACATAAAATTGATCTCCTTTAGTAGCTACCATGTTTTTGGGGATGATATGATGATAAATGTCTCTGTGACTCAATCCTCAGTATCTTTTCAAGACCATCATTGGACCAAGAAAACTCTCACACATTAATAAACACTTCCCTCTGTCTTTTCTCCTAGATGTCCTTCAAATATGAGTTTTGTATTTTAGTACATTTTGCTGCCATAACAAAATACTTGGTAATTTATAAACAACAGAAATTTATTTCTCACGGAAATTTCTTTCTGGAGGCTGGGAAGTTCACTATCAAGTTGAGGGCAGGTTTGGTGTCTGGTGAGGGCGTAGTCTCTGCTTCCAAGATGGCGCCTCGTTGCTGTGAGGGGAGGAACCCGGTGTCCTAACATGATGGAAGGGATGGAAGGGCAAAAGAGGGCACAAGGGCCTAGATAGCTCCTTTCAGCTCTTTGATAAGGCATTAATCCCATCCATGAGACAGCCCACGTGGCCTAATCACCTCTAAAGGCCCCACCTCTTGATACTGTTGCATTGGGGATTAAGTTTGAACATGAATTTTGAATAACCACACTAGGCTCTGCTAGAAGTCCAATGCACTATCCACTGTACCACAGAGCCAGCTCCAACATGAATTTTGGAGGGGCCACAAACATTCAAACCACAGCAGTTTGGTTGTTAACATAACATTAAAACCTCATGATGGGAATTTTTCTGGTTCTTTAAGCATTCTGGAAAGAGATACTACAGCTTCACTTACATAGCCAACATAGTAAATTGTTATTAATTTGGGAGAGTGTTTCACTCATGAGAGTTTTGAAGATTTCTTGGGAGTAATCTATGAACTTATGCTATATTACTGATAAAAATACTGTTTACTTTGAATTGGAATTCCTTTGAAATCTTGGACTCCATCCAGAGTGATTTGACTTTTTAAGTAGAAAAAGAACTTCATTGTAAGGTTGTCACATCTATAAAACTGAAATTAGAAAGAACCCAAGAGTAGGGCCGGGCGTGGTGGCTCACGCCTGTAATCCTAGCTCTGGGAGGCCGAGGCGGGTGGATCGCTCGAGGTCAGGAGTTCGAGACCAGCCTGAGCAAGAGTGAGACCCCGTCTCTACCAAAAATAGAAAGAAATTATCTGGCCAACTAAAAATATATATACAAAAAAATTAGCCGGGCATGGTGGCTCATGCCTGTAGTCCCAGCTACTCGGGAGGCTGAGGCAGTAGGATCGCTTAAGCCCAGGAGTCTGAGGTTGCTGTGAGCTAGGCTGACGCCACGGCACTCACTCTAGCCCGGGCAACAAAGTGAGACTCTGTCTCAAAAAAAAAAAAAAAAAAGAACCCAAGAGTAGCATTTTAGTAAGTCTTCCCAACACATATATTTCTAACTTGGTCCGTTGGCTATTTTAAGGAACTAAATTTCATATCATTACATTTTTAGAAGTTTATGAAAAAATCAATTTTAGCAGGCTGGAGAAGTATCAAGTAGAGATATATTTAAAAAATAATATTGAAGGAATACAATTAGTAAACATTTTATTACAAAGGAAAAGCCATGAAGTAGGTGATCACTAGAGCTTAAAGAAGCAATGAAAGGGTTAAGAAGTGGTTGTCTTCTTGTTCATGAATTTCATTGATTTCTAGTTGAATGACATGCAGTAAATGAAAGATGAATGAATAAAACTATTACTTCTTCAATGGTCACCCTATTATGTATATATTTATGCTTTTCTTGGATAGATTTCCAGCTTATAACTTAAAGTATTCCAGTGTGTGCCATAAAACTGGGCTGCTTTTATAGATTTATGTTTATTAGATGTGACTATTCTTTTTTCATCTAACTTTTTTGCTTTTTATCATTGCTTAAGCCTTTGTTCCTTCTGCTTTTATACTAACCACATTTTCATTTTCCTTGGGAAGAGCAGAGGCTGAAGCTTCTCCCTTCTCCTTCATGGGTTCCTGTGTTTCTAACCCAGGCAGATTCCCTCATTGAATCCCCAAATTTCAGGCCCTCACAGCTCTGAGGAACCATGCCATGTAAGGGAAGTTACAAGGAAGTCAGTGTAGTAATATGCTTCCTAATAGAGCCTGAAAACACGTTCGAAGTCTCTGCTCATTGTTGAGAGATAAGAGAGACAAGAGCAAAGATGAAGAACTAATGGGGAAAGAAATATGAGGTGAGGCATCCATCTCTGAAAGACTAAATGAGGGTGAGAAAGGGCCTACCCTCGACTGACTGGCTGTAGATATTTTCAATCATTCTGAGATACTGTGGGAGGCAGTTAGTGGAGAGGATCAAACCAGGCACTTTTGGCAACCATGGTGACCGTGCCCTGGGGGCTGCCATGAGGGTATGGGACCATCCACGCTATCCACTGAGAACTTTTCTATGGTGTCTCTGGCAGCTGCTGGCCTTTGGTGCAGTAGAAGCTGGAGAAAGGCTAGGTTTCTTCCCGAGTCAACTTAGTCAGAAAAAACAGACATTTATGAAGTCTAAAAACAGACCCCTAAATAGTGACAACAATTCATTAATAATAAACTAGTCTTTCTATTTTTTTTTTTTTTTTTTGAGATAGAGTTTCATTCTGTTGCCCAGGCTAGAATTCAGTGATCAGAGTTCACTGTAGCCTTGAATTCCTGGGCTCAAGTGATCCTCCTGCCTCAGCCTCCCAAGTAGCTGGGACTATAGCTGTGTGCCCCTACACCCAGCTAATTGTTAAAATTTTTTGTAGAGGTGAAGTTTCTCAGTGGTTGCTCAGGCTGGTCTTGAACTCCTGGCCTCAAGCAATCTTCCCACCTTGGCCTCCCAAAGTGCTGGGATTATAGGTGTGAGCCACCACACCTGGCTGATTCTTAACAGTGATACTACTATCCATTATTGAGAAACAGAAAGCAACGTGACTAAGAGTATAGACTGTGCAGCCAGATACTTCCTAACTGAGTGGCCCTGGAAAATTTCCTTTTGTCTCTATACTTCTGAACAATTGGGATACGCTAGGTTGTGCTCTGGTAACAAAAGTCTGAAAATTTCAGTGTTTTAAAACAATGGCTTATTTCTTGCTAGTACTGCATGTCCATCACAAGTCAGTCAGGGTCTCTCAGGAACTCAGGCTAATGGGGACTCCATCTGAATGAATATTTCTACAATCCTAGAGGTAGAAAAGCACAAATTGGCTTTAAAATTGGCCCAGTAGTGTCACATGTCCCTTCCCCTCACATGTGACTGGCCAAAGCAAGTCCAATGGTCAAGTCTGATTTCAGTGGAGTAGGGCAAATGGAAACCTCCTTAAGGAAGAGGAGCAGACATTGGTGAATATAATCTAACAGTGACAGGTTCTTCAACTATCCCCACCTCATAGGGTTATAGTGAGGACTAAATGAGTTCATATATATAAAGCGGCATCTGACATATATTACACAAAGTTCTACATTGTCAGAATATTTATAGACCATAATCATAATAGCTTGTATTAACTGAGTGCTCTCTATGTGTAAAGCATTATACCAAGTGCTTTACATTTATTATCTTACTTAATCCAAGGGAGTGAATGTCCTGCCCAGCTCGCATGAGTATTCCAATCACCTTAAAAGTATATTCCTAGAGTACAGAAAAGTATAATACGAAAGTATAGCTTGAGAGCACCAATTACTCTTGCTCTGACACTATATTTACCAAGCAACTCTCTGTTCTCAACCTGGTTTCCCAAGAATTCTTTTCTAGTGAAAATAGAAAGAGTTGACCAAGTGACATAACTAGTCCCCTCTGCCTGGTAGTCACACTTCTCTTTGTATGTGATTCAGTTAACTTTCTTTTTTATTGGTCCATCTCCTAGGAGCTTGGTTAGCATGAATCAGCTCCCCAGGGCCTGATCACCCCTGAGTGAATGGATATACATTTGAGCCATTGGACAGATACCACTGAGATCATGAAAGTAAAATAAAACAGCAACAAAAATACCAAAGCAGAGAGCCAGAGCCTGGACCCCTGAGAACTCAGCCAGCCTCCTCTTGTTTCTCTCAGACAGCTTTGATGTTCTCTGGCTTTTTAGTCCAGATGTTGCCAGCCACCGCTTCTTGATGAGACAGAGGAAGTTTAAGAGCTGTTCCTCTAGCAAAAACTTTTCAAAGGCCATACTCCTTTTCATATTGCTTTCTCATGCCCGCTTCTCCACAGCCACAGTTCTGCTGCTCAGCCCCCCAATCTGTCCTTTATCAACTGAGGTCTTAGATCACAATCTAGTCTGTGTCTTCTCTAGGAAACATTTTTTAAAAATTTATTTTATTCTGAAATTTATTCTAATTTTTCTTGTCTGTTAAATGTCTAAAAAATAATGTTGGAATTTTGGCAAACATTTATGGTATCAGTCATGCCGGAAATGTTTGGTGAATGCAACTGGGAGAGGCAAAATAGGGATGAAACTAAAACTGATGGTCTGAGTCTAGTGGCAGCAGGTTTAGTCTCACTCAGACTTGCCCTAGACCCACCTCTGATCTTAGCCAGCTGCCTTACAATGCATGTCATTGATCACCAGGAAGAAGGTGGGTGGCAGGAAAGAGAGAATGGATGGATAACTTCTAGAAAAACAGCTTGAATTTCATGTGTCAGTATCATTATCTTTATATACAAAAGAAAATATCTTTAGGCTTTATGAAATAAAAAGTGTACATTTAGAAGGCATAACATTTATTCTTGGGGCTTTCTAAATTAAGTTTGACATATTCATCCCTGGACTTGGTGTTTGAAAGGTACTCCTAGACACATTTTTAGAACCTTGTACTGTTTGGCTTATTGGTGTAGGAGGACCCTTCTTTCCTCCCTCAAGAAGTTGATTTAATTTAATTTATCCACCTCAACATTGATAAATAAGGAGATGCAAAGCATAAATGAGGCTTTTAATCCATAAATTAGCAAACAATAATATTAAAACATTAAAACCAAATTCATCTATTCAACAAATACATCTATGAAGTCCTTAGTGTGTGCTAGGCATCATGCTTGGGAGTGTATTGGTGAATAAAACATGACCCCTCTGGTCTTGTGGAGCTATCAGTCTAGTGGGGGAGGCAGTCATTTAACAATCGCATAATGAGTATAAAATTTGTCATTGTGATGAGTGTCCTAAAGGAGAAGTTGCATGGCACTATGAGAATGTGCAACGGGATTTGACCTAATGGAGAGGTCAGGGAAGTCTTCCAGGAGGAAGTACCAGTTCAGCAGAGAGTAAATATTTTAGCCTTTCATGGATTCCAAAGCCCTGCCTTGTATCTTGATACTTGAGTGTGGTTGCCAAAACAATCTGAAAATAATGGTGAAAAGAAAACATATCAAAATGCAGATGTGCTGAACCTCCTATGCATGGTCTAGGGAGTTCTAAAATTTCTGCCTTGTTCATTTAATTACCACTCATTAACATCATAGCTAATTTGTTATTATATCGAATCTGACCATGAGTCATATTGTTAATTACAAGTGAATTTAATCACCCACCTTCTAAAAAAAAAATCCATGGCAACGTTTTATGTCCATGTGTATCCATAAAATTCATTTGGCAGCTTATAGTTACAGAGGAGAACGTTACAATTTAAAGCTGAAAAGATGCAGAGACAGAAAGAGATATAATATAGAATATTAGCATTAGGATTAGAAAAAATGGTAAATTTGTTTTAAAAGTATGCTTAATGCATCTATAATAATAAAGCCACAAGTTTAAAACTTTATTTCAAACAACTTTTATCCAGCAATATAGGACAGTTCAAATAGAATGTTAATACTTAGCAATAAGCAGGCTGGTGACTCGGTGACAAGATTTCTGCCTTGGGTGGCAACATCCCAGCTGTGCTACCCAGGAGTTTAGTAGAGATAAAAGCCAGGATGTTGACATGATTATGGAAGCATCCACCACTTTACTTTATCTCCAGTAGAACTAAATTTAGTGTCTCTTGGAGGTACATTTTTTTTTTCAGATGAAAGCTGCATTTTATAATGATTCTGAATAATTCAAAAGTGGCAGGATTCTAATGAATAGATGCATCATAGACCAGAGAGGAATTGGCTCCAATATGTGAAGTTATTGAAGGTCTTACTTTTCTTGAAGGAAAATTTTCTTTAGAGAAAATTTATTTTTTTACACACAGACTCTTAGTCTATGATGAGTTTTAGCTAAGGTGAGTTTGACGTCTTAACTCTGTGTTAACTGTTTTCTACAATGATTTAAGAGGAAAGAAAACACTAATAAAATTGTTTCATTCTAGTTTCTTATAACCAAGGGGGTCATCCAAGAATCTTAGCTAAGTCCTCTGGGGAAGGGGGATTCTTTGCAGTAAGGTGTTTCCCACAACACAATAGGATGGGGGGATTTCTTAACTGTCTCTGTTTTCCAGGAACACAGGGCTCAGGTAACATTTAACATTGTCAACATATGCACATATATAAATTATGTATATATAAGATGTTATATGTGTGTATACGTACATGGATACATATACATGTAAATGTCAATATCTGAAGGATAATTTAGGTTAAGAATAATGAAATTAGATGTTACTCTTTTAAAGTCATATTGAAAAGATCAATTGCTGCCTATTATGGCAGCAAGAAAATTTCCCTGAATTCAGAAATGATTATTTTCCAATTTAATTGGACTTTTCTTATTTCAAGTAGATCCAGTGTGCTCAAATATACATCTTATATGAGATTACATAATCACAGTAACAGGTCAGGGGGATAAATGTTTTCTTCCACTTATTTCTCACTTGTTATAAGATAATTTTGTATTATTAATCACTCTCCATTTATTATTGATACTTTAAGCATTTGTGGTAAGTGAAGATACCTATCTACCAAAGCAGAATAATAAG
This sequence comes from Lemur catta, assembly GCF_020740605.2. Classification (NCBI taxonomy): domain Eukaryota; kingdom Metazoa; phylum Chordata; class Mammalia; order Primates; family Lemuridae; genus Lemur; species Lemur catta. The sequence continues at coordinate 33,423,624 of NC_059135.1, read as the reverse complement.
GAACTGAATTTTCCCTTTAAGGAAAAATTTATGGCTTTATGAGAAGATTAATTATAGATCCTTTGAAAAAGAAATCCCTTTGGAGTTTTAAAAATAAGTTCAGAGTCATAAAAAATTAACATACAACTATTCAGAAAGCTATTTGAGTAAGGCAAGAAACATGGATCATTATCATCATTGTCATTATAATAATCATATTAATGCTTTGAAAGAAGGTAAGTTCTGTAAGGAAAAGACTCCTTATCACAGAATCTTGACTTAGAATTGAGTCTTAGACTGTTTCATCATCACATGATTTTATGGAAAGTTTATCAAGTCATTAGGTAGAAGCTTCAGGCTTTCAGAGACAAAGAAGAGTATAGAGGTTTTTTTCTAACTGAGGAAAATCCTTCAGGATGCAGTGAAATACACTAAGCCCTCATGGTTGGGTTCCTGAATCTTCCAGGGCAAAGCTATGTGTTCTAAAAATAGCTAAAGTCTTTGAGCATTTATTTAAAAGATACTATTCTCAATGGACTTTTAAGTCAATTGTATTCAGGAATGGAAAGTTCTTAAATTGCTTTACAATGTATTCCAGGAAAAAAAGATTGTGACTCAAATCTCTCAGAGGTATTCCTTAATCATCTGGAATATTCTGGATCTCCCAGTTATCTGCTACTCAGCAGCCGACATCATGAAACAACTGGAATAAAATTGGTTCATGGATACTGTTGCCTGGGAATATCAATTTCTTGGGCCAAAAAATAAACAAACAAAATTTCCTGATCAATTATGAACAAATCTAGTCCCTTGAGCATGCCTTAAGAGATATATTTCTTAGATACATTTAAAATATACTGGATGCCCTAAAAATAAAACCTGGGCTTCAGCAACAAATTCTAATTGCCTAGGTCAGAAATATGGTCTGTCTCACTGTAATTTTGTTTTTCCAGGTTTAATTGGGCTTCACTTTTTTTTTAAAGCAAAAATATATAACGAGGGAAGGCTAAATGTTTTGGAATTATTCATGTTCTCTGATGGTACATTATTGAATCAGTAGTTTATTCCTCCAACTGCTTAGATGGGCACAATTTGAACATACGCTGGAATGGTGCTAAAGACACTTGAGAGCTACATACAGTTTATTTGCTGGTGAAATCATGGCTGGTCGCACACCAGTTCCTCATTGCCTTACCTTCCAGATGGTTCTCCACACTCACCGCACATGTTGCAGGAAACAGGCTCTTCTGTATTGTGGGTTTGATATCAGCTAAGAAACTGATATCTAAGACTGTTAAAAATGAAACTTGCATGTAAATTCTTGTGTATGAAAAGTATGTTTTAGTAGTAACTATATCTTTGTATGAAATCTGAATAAGTCGGACTGAAGAACCTTAACAATGCATATTGTGTATCCTCTGAGTCAGCCCACAGAGACTTCATATGTACCCTGAAACCAGAGGGGAAGAAAGCCAGCAACTTCCTTCCTGCTCTCCTTAATCTATAGTGCATTTTAGCCTGAGAGAGGAAGAATGCCATTGAAAGGAACAATTATATGTGCATATAGTGTGTGTGCATGTGTGTATGTGTGTGTGTGTGTGTGTTATAACATAGGCTCCTGTTTCTTATATTAAAAACCCATTTATTAACCCTACTCATTGTAAGCTCTGTAATAATACATGTAGGTATGATAATAACAATAATAGAGGAATGAAATTTTCCTTTGAGTTTTTGGTTATCTAAATCTATTTGCAGTTGTTTTCATGAAAAACATAAAAATATATAAGCAATATAATAATTACAAACACCATTAGGGTGGAAATTACAATTTTAAATTCTGGAACATACATTTTTGGCTACTAAATCACAGTTAACCAGACTGAATCATTTCTGTCATCCTCTATTCAATAACTACCCCTTTAAAAATTATTGGGTTAATCTCAGGAAGTATGGTTTTGTTCTAGAGATTCTTCTTACATTAGAGAGGGGGGTGGAGTGGAGCAAATAGTAAAGGTATTACCATTGTCCTTATTCTTGAAATAATGGCTCCTGGAAAGGGCAGATCCTTTGGTTCCCTTGTAAAGGATACTCAGGAAGAGTTTTCATAGGGATCTCTGAACTACAGCTGACTTCGATAATTACTTGAGACTTGAGGAATTTCACTGAAGTTAAATATCAATACAACTAAAATTATCTTCTTGGAGCTTTTGATTAGACATTTCTAAACCAGTGTCATTTCTTTTTTGCAGCACAAGTTTTAACAATCTAATCCCTGAATTGGCCAGAGCTGCTGCACACTACGGTGTAAGTTGTGCATTGTACAAGTGTAGGGGGTGCCATTCCCATTGACTCTGTGTGAACGCTGCCTTCTGGATCTGTCACTTGGCTGCCATGAAGTTGTCATAAGCATTTTTCTATCTCTAGCCTTCTGTTTTCCATGAAGTTTTGAGTGCCTTTAACTATTATTAATGCTTATCTTAAGGTTAATTATTAGCTAATATAGTGAGTTTCCATATTAAAGTTTACATTTAGAAGAAATCTTCAGTAATTTCAAATGGATTCACAGGCAGTGGTGTGTCTTCTTGTGATGCCGTCATTTATTTGTATATGGAAGCACAGTAGAGAAGCCCAATAATCCAGCATATTATATACATCAGATGAGGAAAATTTCAATTGTAACTCAGCCAAATCTTAACTTTGATGGGTTGTGACAACCAACCATAGTTGATTCAGTTTGTAACTTGACCGCAGAAACTATAGACATTGAGAAAACAATATCCAATCCTCTTTTCAATTTAATACAACCTTCTTGTGAGAGAAAATGTAATTACAGTTTTTTAATCTTCTGAAAAAATGCTCTAAATTCATTTAGGAGAATTAAAAATGAGCAAACCTTTTTAATAGCCCAAGTTGACTTGGATGAGAGAAATGCCTTGATGTTTGTCTGTCAGCTATAAGAAAAAATTCCAAGCTCTTGGCCTGGATAGAAGGTCCTCTGTGATGGGGCCTTTGTTAGCTCTGTGCCTTCATATCTCATATTCTCACATTCCCATAGTTCTGTTTCGTGGAAACATCAGGCAGTTTCAGAATGCCATGTGCTGATCCTGCCTCAGTCACCTGCCAGTTCTTCCTCACTGGATCCTTGGTGTGGTCTGTGGCCTTTCCAGGGAAGCCTCCCCACGCTTTTCTCTCCATGCCTTCACCCCAATTTTCATCACATCCAAATAAGCTCCTTTTTAGTACCAGATTTGTAGCTTGTAAGCAATTTTATTCTAGTGCTCACCACCTTGACTCACTATATTGCAATCATTTGTCCCCATGTCTTTTTTTTAATGCTAAATCCAATTCCTCTGGGTAAGGACTGTGCCTTAGCACAGTGCTGAGTTTAGATGAGAAAACAGAGGATCATGGAAGCTATGCAATTTGTTCAAGACAAAGTAACTAACTAGGAAGCAGGAGAGGTGGGTGCAAACCTTGATCTGTGTGACCCCAAAGCCTGTCCCTCACATCCTTAGTCCTGGTATCCAGTGGCACCATTCGATGTCTGTGTGCCACTTAGGAAGGTGGGCGCTCCTGCAGTTCTTGGCAGCTCCATGGGTTGATGTTTTCTCCTGCTCTTCCTCCTTCAGCCTCCCAGAGTTTCATTTTCCCTGGCCTACTTTTTTTCTCAGTTTTGTCCTTTCCTACAGGTGTCTTCTGTCTTTCCAGAATACAGGGAGGCTCCCATATGCACTGGACTGGTAATTTGATTTCACCTTTTTTTCCAGTAGGCCCAATGCCCACCTTCATTTTTTCTTCTTTCTGGTGGCCATCTTTTGACTGTCAGGCAACTGGTGACTGTTTTGGGGGTTACCTTTAATTTTTTATTATTATGATAGGAGTACACAATATGTACTCAAGATGTGCTAGTTCAATTGTATTATGTGAATTTAAACTTATAAAAAAAATTGTCCCAGTGCAAGAAGACTTTAGTCATTATTGCCTTTAGTTGATCATAAGAGGACTGAAAAAAGATATTTTAATTCTCTTTAGGTTTATTGTCTTTTTCCAGCATGGTTCAGATATCATTAACAATCCAAGTGGCTGAACTTTAGAAATTTTTATATGATCTTTTAAAAAAATCTGAGTACCTTTTATCTTTGAGTTCCTTCCTCCCTTTGTGAATCCTCACCATCTTCATCACTGTTGCTCTTCAAGTATTTATTAAGAGTTCATCATATACCTAGTGCTATAAATATATGAAAATACCTTGAGAAAAGGCTCTCCTTCCTAGAATTCACTTATGCCCCAAACTGGCAAACTTTCTCATTTTGGTCTCAGTTACACTTTTACAGTAATCCCCTCATCTTGAGATCATTGTTATTTTTATCTAATAACTTACTGAAAAACAACTTGGATACACCAGCAAGAAGCAGGGCATTTTAGGACATTTCAGAATATTCACCAAAAAACTGGAATCAAGGATATGACTGATTGGCACTGATGAATTTGATTCTCTTTTTGAACATATTTTTAAAATATAGAATGCAATTTAACAACAAATAATAACTAATAGTTACAAAATATATACTTTCTCTAGACAGTGTTCCAAGTGCCTTGTACTCATTAAATCATTTAATTGTACTACAGCCATGTGATGTATGTAGATGCTCTGAGTATTTCTTTTAAACATGAGAAAACTTGGACAGAAAGGCTAGGTAATCGTTAACCTTTAACAAGGTTAACTAGCTAATGAGAGGCAGAGCTAGAATTGAGACACAGGTAGTCTGGACCTGGAGTCCTTGTCCATAGTGTGACAAGACTCCCGCCACCAACCCCCTACCCTTGCTACATGACTATTTCATATACAATGAATGAAAAAGCTCATTAACAATGGTAAATCTATAATAGAAATAAACTCCTAAACTTACAAATATATGAATGCAGAAGGATAAGTGCATTGCCTTCTTCAGATGAGCTTGGAAGGTTTTATTATTTACAGTACAACAGGCAAACTATCTCCAAGTTTTAAACACAGAGGTTTCTAGTGTAGTTGAATATAAATAAAAAGTTAACTTGTGACAAATTGGAACATTGGAAGAGGAGTGACTACTATGGGCTGGATAGTGACCCCACAAATTCGTATGTTGAAGTCCTAACCCCCAGGACATCTGAATGTGACTATATTTGGAGGTAGGACCTTTAGAGAGGTAATTAAATTAAAACGAAGTCACTGGGGTGGGCCCTAATCCGTTATCACTGGTGTTGTATAAGAAAAGGAACTTGAAACTTAGGTGCAGAGGGAAGACCATGTGAAGATACAGGCAGAAGACAGCCATCTGTATGCCAAGAAGAGAGGTCTCAGAAGAAACCAACCCCGCCAACACTTTGATAGGGGACTTCTAGCTTCCAGAACTGTGAGAAAATAAATCTGTTACTTAAGCCACCCAGTCTGTAGTGCTTTGTTGTGGCAGCCTGAGCAGATTAATATAGGGACCCAGGAGAAGAAAGACTGAAAGCTAAAGTCTGAATTTCCTAATATAAAACCGATCAGGAAAAAAATTTAAAACCTCACAATTTTCTCTTGATCATTGGCAGAAAAATATAATTTAATTAGAATACATTTTTATGTAAACTGGGGTGCCCTTGGCCACATGACTTGTTCTCCATGTGGGCAGACACGACTGTCTCCTTAGTGGTGTGATTTGAAGAATTCCACTAGCTCAACTCCCAACAAATATACCCATTGTTACTCCACTGGCTCCTGCCTTCCCCAGATGTACTTATTATTACTCCCCCTGACCTTGAAATCACTAAATAGCATGAAGGTCAGTCATTTGTTAATTGTCTCCAGAAGACTCTTATTAAAAAGGGCCCCCTGAGTAAAAGGTAGGGGTCAAAATATTGGTTATAAAAGAATGGGCTAACTTTGGGGTGAGTTGACTGTTCCTTGCCAGAATTAAGAAGTTGGAAAATGAGATTCTGCTGTGGTGGGTGGCAATGATCCTGGGAATCCTAGGCTGAGGATAGCATGTGTTCAGTGACACCCAATTTATTTTTTCATTCAACAAATACTTTGGAGCCTTGCTTTGGCAAGGCCCTGTGCTAACTGCTGGGACACTACCATGAACATGACAGAAGCAGCCACTGCACTCACTGAGTTTATGTTTTTATGGGAGATACAGATGTTAAAAAGTGCAAGCCATAATTAGTTATTTAATTGTAGCTGGCGCAAGTGCTATGTCAGGAAAGAGGCTGGATATAGTGGAAAGTAATTTTACTTGAGTCACTCTATTGCTGAAGGTTGGCACCATCTTTTAACCTGTGCTGTCCAATGCAGAAGACACTAATCATGGGTGTCTATTTAAATAGAAAATAATTACAGTTAAATAAAATTAGGTATTCAGTTCCTCATGGCACTACTCACATTCCAAGTGCTCAGTGGCCACACATGGCTAGTGACTACCATACTGGACAGCAGAGATGCAGAACATTTCTGTCATTGCAGAAAGTTCCATTGGCAAACTGTCTGGGCTATAGAGTTATGCTGGAATTGTAAAGTCAAATAGGAGAGCCCTTAACTGTCAATTCCTTAGAGCAGTGGCCCCCAACCTTTTTGCCACCAGGGACTGGTTTCATGGAAGACAATTTTTCCATGGACCTGGAGGTGGGGGTGGGGTGGGGTGGTGGGATGGTTTCAGGATGATTCAAGCACATTACATTTATTGTGCAGTCAGACCTTTCTGCTAATGATAATCTGTATTTGCAGCCACTCCCCAGCACTAGCATCACTGCCTCAGCTCCACCTCAGACCATCAGGCATTAGATTCTCATAAGGAACTTGCAACCTAGATCCCTCGCATGCGCAGTTTACAGTAGGGTTCTCGCTCCTGTGAGAATCTAATGCTGCTGCTGATCTGACAGGAGGTGGAGCTAATGCTGTGATGTGAGTGATGGGGAGCGGCTGTAAATAGAGATGAAGTTCCCATAGCTTGCCTGCTGCTCACTTTGTGCTGTGTGACCTGGTTCCTAAAAGGCCATGGATGGGTACTGGTCCAAGGCCAGGGATTGGGGACTGCAGCCTTACAGAACAGAAGATAAATGTATCTACCAAAATAGTCCACTTTTGGCTGCAGGCCATGATACAAATTTCATCTTAGTCTGGCCTTCAAAATGAGGAATGGGGCTTGATTTTAAACTAGAGACAGATTTCCTTTTCTCTTAGTATTATGAGTGTCGAGGTTTTGTATTTTGTGAGTGTTCATTTTTGTATGTATTAGTAATTTTCATAGTAAATAGGGGATTTTTACATTTTTTTCTTTTATTTAAAATACCTGACTATATAAAATAAACATCACATGATTTACACATATAAGGAGTGTTGGAGACTATTACTTTAAGATAGTATAGGAACATTTATGCTTTCCATAGATGACAGAATTAAACTCAACTTCAACACAACCACTCCCCATTTTTTTTAAGTACAAGACAAAAAAGAAGAAAATAATAAGTGGGTAGAGAATAAGGAAATCAGCTGTGTTGGTTTAATAACCTTGAAGCTGACCTTAGTGGAAGACTTTATTAAAATATGCAACCTGAAGCTGAGGATTATAAAAAAAAAATACCTCATGGTAGGGAATATGCTTTTGTTGCCACACCTAAAGGTCATTCTTTGAAGGGAGCTGAGACGGCCACCAGGATCCATTGATTTCTTTCTAGTACCGAAACATGCTCTGGCAGGTGTCAGCTTGGCTGACAAATAAATATGGTTTGAACAAATAAATAAGGAAAGTTAAAGAGTAAGGAAGAGTGTGGCGGATAGGATCCTGCTAGCCAACTGGGTAAAATGCTTCAGTGTTCTAAATAAAATGCTTCAGTTTTTACTTTGGCAGCACAAATATGACCATATTCAATATACAAATATTAATAAACATTTTTAGAAGAATATAGCTTCTCAAATCTCTAGAGTAACAAAGTATTAAAATCCTGTCTAGGTGTATATGATGCCTTTAATTATTTCTAGTGAAGTTGCTCCCTATTGTTAAGTAGGTCATTTTCCTTAATGACCTGCCTTGTTTTTCTTCTATTAGTTTCTTTTTACCCCCTCTGCTGTAGCCAGTGGCTGTCCCTCTGCAATTCTCCAAGTTTCCCCGTCTATTCCTGCCTCTGTGTTTTTACATATACTCTTCTGCCCCTCCCCCAACTCCTCCACACTCTATGACTCAGCCCAGACATCTCTTTGAACAAGAATTACATTCATGATTATAAATATGTGCCTGTCCCATAAAAACAGACCTTATCTCCTTCTGAGGTGATTTTGCTCAGTGGCTATTCTTTCAGATTTCTTTTTCTTCAAGGTTTTCAGAAAATGAGGAACGATGGAAAGACTAAGAGGTCACATGATCTGAGGCCAATGGGGAACTGCCCAAGGCACTGTGTGGAGGGAGCCATCCTCACCTTAGCGCTGATCTCATTCCCATCTGGCCTCCAAATCTGAAGTGCTCACATTCATTTTATACCATTAGCAAGTTAAAAGTGATAGGACCGTTTCCTGAGCAGGTTGGCAGGTGAGGAAAGCTGGTTTTAGCTAGTATGGTGCATGAGAGTGTGTGTGTGTGTGTGTGTGTGTGTGTGTGTGTGTGTGTGTATTCTTAGTCCCTTTATACACTGGCAGTTGTAACTGACCTTTGCCCTTTTCTTACCCATGTTGTTTCTGGTGTTAGTAGGCATTTAGGGCACAACTAGATGGGATAGTGGCAAAGGGAGGTATCTATGGGGTGGACTTTCCAAATTGCCCTTCAGCCCTTACTGGGAATATTCATAAATGCATAAGGATAACATTTTCAACATGCCAAGTCATGCTAATGACCCTTATCAAGGAGAGAAAGAACTTTGTCTTAATACCACAAATTACTTAACCTGAGCCCTTTACATCATATTAGATTAAGTTGTGTGTTAAAATCCTCAAAACACCAAATATAAAGTTACTGCCTTATACATATAAGAGGCATGGCTATTTTAATCTTTCTTAAAATTATATAAAGCAAAATTTATTGGACATACTTTTAAGTTACCATTTTTTGTCCTTTCACCAAATTGTGCAAGCAAGTAGCTAGATATGTTTTCTGCCGTTGAAAAGGCATGACAATTTCAGGTTTTGCTAAGAAAGATATTTTCCATCTGAAAATGTGTGTACACAGAGTTCACTTCTAATTTAAATGCTTCCTTACACAGGCTTTTGATACAATAATGTTTTTTGATGACTTTGTAAGTTTTCAGAATTTATTTGAGGTCCTTTTTCACAGTTAGAATGATAGAGGTGCAAATCTACGTGGATGCAGAGGAATAAACCAAGTGGTTTTAGAAGGCCATTTCTAATCACTGGAGCACAAGCTTTTTGTGGACAGACATCTGCTCCCTGCCTAAGCCCAAAACGGGGGAGCCACCTGCTGGGCAGTGTGAGAATTCTTCATTTTCTGGAGGTAATCATTAATGCATGGAATATGAGACAGCCCTGCTTCTTTTTTTCTTTTACTTTTAAGTTTAGGTAGATTCACTTGTATGTTTAAATTAATATTATTTACATTTTTATTTGCAAGTAAATTTCTCACTTCACACAAATAAAGGGACTCTGAATTAAGAAGGAAAAGAACATTAGGATACTATGAAAATCAAGTTGGAAGATCAATCCTGGAAGTAGAGGCTTTTAGTTATTCCATTTCATATTTTGTCTTTTTCCTTTCACAATTCATTATTCAGCCTAGCGCATTTGTAGATCTATAAAAGGCTTTTATAAAGGACTTCCAGCCCCCAGCTAGTCTCCCTCCTCGCTCTGCCCCTCGCCTGCACAGCCACGCTGCTTAACAAGGTTGTTTGTACTTGCTGTATCCACTTCCTTCCTGCCCACTCACTTGTTAGCCAATCTGTCTTCTTCCCCTGACACTCCATTAAATAGTTCTTACCAAGGTCACCAGTAACCTCCTTGTCACAAAATCTTGTGGACACACTTTCAGCTTTCATCTCACTTGACTACTTGGGAACATTGCTATGTGGGTAATCACTACCCGCTTCTTGCAACACTGCTTCCCTCCATTTCTGGGACACCACACTCTCCCCTCTTCTTACGTCTCTGGCTCTTCCTGCCCAGGATCCTCTGCTCTTCTGTTATATGCTGGTATTTGTAGGCTCTCTTCTCGCCGCTCCTTCTCTCTCTGGGGGATTCTGTCCATGCCAGTGGTTTTCATTACCCTTGCTATGCTGTCAAATCCCAGGTGTATACCTTTGGCCCCGGTGCCTCTCCTTGTCCCCATACGACCCACACTCACTCCCCACCCCAATGCACCATACAACCAATTACCCGCAAGGCATCACACCTGGGAGTGCCCTCAGCCACAGCAAGGTCAGCATGTCTCTAACTGTGCTCACGTCTATCCACATCTCTGCCTGCCCTCAGCCACACCTCTGGGTCCCTCCTTAAAGGAATTGAACGACAACCCAGAGTTAGCCAAGCCAGAATCCTGGGAGTTATCCTTGATCCTTCTGCTAACCCTCCACCTCTAATCAGTTACCAAGTACTATTGGGTCAACCCCCAAAATATCTGCCTAGGAAATCTCCATTCCCATAGCCATCACCTTGGTTATCTTCATTTATCACCCAAGTTAGTAAGAAAAATCTTTTCTTTCTCCTATACTTTGCCCTCTTCTGCAGCACAGCAGCTGGGGTGAACTTTCTAAATGTAAGACTAGTTGTGGCCATTCCCACTGCTCTTCCTGCAAACTTCCTAACTTCCCCTATGAAGGTCTTTGTGCCCTGCCTTCCCTGCCTCTCCACTCCCCTTCTCTTCCATGCACTACTTGAGCCACAGTGAACTTCTCCAGCTCCTCAGTGACACCAGGGATGCTCTCCTGCTGGGCAGTCACGTGGGCTGTCCTTTATCCTTCAGAAGCTTGTGCCCTGGCTCCCTGGAGACCCCCACCCTCTTGGGGGTCTCCTAACACTATACCAGGGCACAGTTCTCTGTGATTCATGTGTTTTCTCAGGGACTGTCCTCAAGATGCCTTCACTGACACTGCTTCTCCTGCCACTCCACCCTTAGCAGGGTTAGGTATCCTTGCATGTGTTCCCACAGGACCCTGTTCTTCTCCCATCATGGCACTTTAACTGCTTTCTAAAATCTCTTTCCCGTTAGACAGTCTCTCTTATTTAAAACAATTAAATGATGAATTTTAACACAACAATTTTAAATGGAGCCCTATATAAAGTGAACTCAAAGAACGCATTAAATTCTTATGTTCTGTAGAAAAGGAGACTGTAGCCCACTGGAGTTAGGGACATTTCCAAGGTCACACAGCCAATTCATAGTTGATTAATCATTCCCACTGCAGACACCCACGACATTCTTCCTATCCTTCCTACTGATGCTGGTTTTCTCTACAAGAAGCTTAGAATGCCTTAGCTGGGACAGAAGCATGATTTAAACTCTATTTTGCTTTGGTCATCAACCAATAAAATGGTGTGATTAGAATTGTCACAGTCCTGTCATTTCTCCTTTAAAATAAAACTTTTCTTTCCTTGCACGAGTTACAGGGAACAGGGACTCACTCCTGAGGTGAGACTGTCTGTGCCAATGCAGGACACACATCTCCCGGGAGGAAGAGGAACCACGCATGGGGCAGCCTAATGGCATCTCGGGCTACAGGGTGGCTCACAATTCGTGCAGGCTTTAGGGGGCTGTGTTATCTTTTATTCTCCCTTGGGAGCAAGAATTTGTGGCTTTTCACCCTAGTACCTGTGGCCTTAGAGGGGCTCAGCTCTGCTGCTCTCTCTTTCTTTCCTCTCTGTATTTTCTAGCACCCCTTTCTGTGGGCAGTTGACTAAGGCTTTTGGGTTTTTCAGTTCCAGTCTCTGGTTGTTTTGTCTAATTACTGTCATTACTGCCTGGCATCAGGCCATCTCATAGGTTACTGGCCAGCTACTGATTGGCTCCCCGTGGGCCATGTGTGAATGCTTGGTAGGCTCTTACAGTTCAGAGCAAGGCCATCCCAACTCAAGGTCAGCCTGGGGCTATTTTCTGTAGCGGGGGTCTCTGGTCACACACAGCATCACATAGGGCTTGTCAAATGGAGTTCTGGATTTTCTACATGGTGATAATTTAAAGTTCCTTTAAAAATGTTTACTTTTTCAGTCTACATATCCAAGTTAGTTCTATGAAATATCAGCTACTGACACATTAAGGAATTGAATATAAATGTTCTTTCCGACTCATTGCTGATAGTTTGATTTTCACAGTAATCTATTCTGGGAAGAAATCTGAGGCCTGGATAGGAAGAAGGATTAGGGAGGCATCAGCTTGACACTTACAAAAATTATATGGGTTTAATGAATGTATGGTGAATTTTCCCAAGCATATATACTTATAAAGTTGATTTTAAAATAAGAATGTAAGAGTGATGGTATTTGACATTTAGAAGAAATGTTTTGACAAGTGTATGTGATGATTTAATGGTGCATATTCCATAAAGTTGACGGGAAAAAAGCTGTGGAAACGTTTGTCTTCTGAGTGAGTGGTATTTACTGCTGTGAACTTGCTGTTGAGTTTCCCAGTGCACTCTCTGTCACACGTGCTTGTACTTTATTCACATAACTGGGTCATTATTTTCAAAGATGCCAGTAATGTGTGATTGGATTCTGGATTTAAAAAAAAACAATACAAGATGTTTGGGGACTTTTGGGAAAATTTAATATGACTGTATATCAGATGAAATTACTGAAGGAATGTTAATTTTTTTGGAGTAATAATAGCATTGTGGTTATGTAGAATGTCCTTATTTTCACGATATGCACACTGAAGTAGTTAGGGTGAACTATGCATAATTAGATAGATGAGGATAGATAAGTCGATCAAACCAACATGGTCCAAAATGAACAATTGGGAAATATGGATGCTATTCATTCAGCTTTTGCGTAAGACTGAAAAATTTTGAAATAAACATGGAAAGCTGGAGGAAAATGTGTTGCTATTAATTTAATGTTGTGGATAGCTTGAGTTTGAGATCTGAAACCTGAGCCAATCTCAGATTAGGGAAAATAGGTCTTAACATTTCCTTGGAGTGACATTAGTCTATTGTTCAAGCAAATGCTCCGCTGGATTTGGGGCACCAAGAGGGAATATCTCATTAATGACCAAATCCCCAAGCCAGTCATAGTGGAGAAAGCTGAGCTGGCCACATCTTCAATTTAATTATTGAAGAAGTAGGACATTTTATTTGATAGCTGTCTTAGCCTGATTCATTAAAAAAAAAAAAAGACTCATTGGGTAGAAGGTGGAGGGCAGTTGCCCCTTTGACAATGTCTTGCTAATAACTGTTTGGCCACTCCAACTGACACTGAACCTGGAACTCATGCCAGCATAAATGGTGCCCACAAGGCCACTAGACAGGCTGGCCCTGCACATGCCATGATTCACTCTCAAAGGAGACAATTTCAGCCTCTTTAAAAGAATTATGATTTTGCAGAGAATAAAGAATAAATGCACTTGGTCAAAGGACATGTCTAGACCAGATGCAATGCAACTGTCTTTGCGCTGTAGGAAACACCATGCACATAGATGGCAGTGTGAATTAAATTGTCCCCTAGAGTTGTGCGACACAGGACCAGTTGTCACAAAAACCACTTAGTTGCTGAAATTCACAGCACTGTGGAGGTGGTGAAGCAGCTGAAACCATTTTGTGATCAGTTCATTCTGGTTGTGGACCTACTATTGCATTTGCACTTCTATTCTGGCATTTTTGCAAAATTATTTTTTGGATAGATCAAATAACCAGTAATGTGAGCAATAATTAATCAGTAACTTCTTAAAGTGAAATCGTACCAAGCAAATACCAGAATGTATTTTTAAACTATTCTTCTAATATTAGTAACTATCTCTATATCCTTTGTCTTCTCCAGGATTTGGATAATCCTAGTTTTTCATGCTGTTGTAAATGATCTTTTTGAAACGGAAATACCATGAGTTGGCTAAGTGGAAGTTTCTATAGAAGTCCCTTCTGTATTTGGCTAATGGTGCTCAAGGTGGTAGTATGAATTTAGATTTCAGGGTCATTTATTATCCATGGAAAGTTAATTTGAGATATTGGAACTTTTAAACAGTGTTTGTGAAGTGGGCTGATGACCATCCATTACTAGAGTTTCATTTGCAATGCGATTAATTACCTTTGTCACCTCGCTAAAGATTGATATTAATTTTCTGTCCTTTCTTATTAGTTCTGTTGACATAGAGGCAGATGATCACAATAATGGGAAGGAAAGAACAGAGAACAGGGGAATCAACAAGCAGTGACTTCTATTGTTTCATTGAATGGTTCTTTTGTCAAAATGACTGCGAGAGAATTTTCAGGATACCAGTATCATCACACAAACTTAAATTCATAAAGCTCCCTGCAGTTGAATCATATTTTTAAAGTTTAGCTTGGGGTTTTCTATTATTCAGCTCACTGGTGTTGAAGCAATTTTGTTGACATTTTCTGTAAGTGGATTAGGCTCACAGTCATTTGCCCAAAGCAGACAGATGGCTTCTTAAACAGAGCACCCTTGTAGGAGCTCATCTTACGGTATCTTCAGAAATAAAACAGGTCTGTCACAAAAGATGATGTTTGTCATTAATTTCTTTCAGTGACAGATGATTTCAGTTCATTTTTACTTTCTCATCTGGCTTAAATGAAACAGCTGTTTTAATTTTTTTATTCCAATAGTGAGCAACGCTTTGGTGTTTTAAATTGAACAATGTTGTAGCCTCTAAATTAAAAAAAAAGCAAATAAGCTTTAGAAGAGGGAAGGGCGACACTTTCTGGGGTCCCCCAAGGAAAATTTCCACATTAATGCAATTGTTATTCTTCTCGTTTTAAACATTATGAGGTCTTTCATAGGATGAATGAATGACATAATCCTATCTTTTATGCTCAGTAACAGTTTGTTCTCCCCACTTTGTTAACTTGTCTTTTTAAGTTTCAAGGTGTTTTTGTTTCCTCACATTTTGTGAGGTAAAGTATAGTGGACTGTTCTATAACATTGTCATTTCTGCCTATAGAATAATAGTTGCTAACAATCATGAGTTTGCCACGTGTGCCAGGCATTATTCTAAGTGATTTACTTCATTATCTCTCTTAGTCACACAATAAATTTATGAGATGGGTACAATTATTATAGCTATTTTATGGATGAGAAAACTGAGGCACTGAATGATCTGGCCTAAGGTCAAAAAGCTATTAAGTCGTGGAGCCAGGATTTGAACCCAGGTACAGTATGAGTGGAGCTGATACTGTAAATTCACCTATAAGAATAGCAATATAGTTACAGTTCAAAGTCTGTAGGTCGAATTGTTATTATATGAGAGAAATGTGGGATCCTTAGAATCAAATGTATTCTTTCATCTCTCCTGGAGTTCTGGTTCTACTCCTCAGCTTGTGTGTGCTGCCATCTAGGCAGCCAACTTTTGTGGGAGGTTCTTGGGCTCATGGGTCCTGCAAGGAGAAACTGCCATCCCAGGGGTCTGAGAATTAATTGATGAGTCCTCAAATGAATAACATCCTTTAAAATGTTCAGCTGTGCCTGTCATGAATTTGCGTCTTCAACTTTCTTGTTTTGGAATCTGATCTATCAGGGCTTATGATGATATCTTTAAATTGAAAACCAGTCATTTTTTTCTAGCACTTACCCTACTCATGAATTTTCTACCATTGCTTTTGTATTTCACTTTTCTGATAATTTTGCTCAGATTAAAATTATTAAATGCTTCCAAACCCTGTGCTCACATTGAAGTCAAAAGTCAGAAATCAAAGTATCAACACAAGGGTAGTATTTATGTCTGGGACATTCATAGGTTTCTATCAAAGAATTTTTTCTTTTATAAACCAAGGTCTTAAGCTATATTTTCTTCTCTGCATTTCTAAGATCTATTAGATCAGTGGTCCCCAACCTTTTTGGCACCAGGGACCAGTTTCATGGAAGACAATTTTTCCACAGACTAGGGGTGGGGGTGGATGGTTTGGGGATGATTCAAGCGAATTACATTTATTGTGCAATCAAACCTCTCTGCTAATGATACTCTGTATTTGCAGCAGCTCCCCAGTGCTAGCATCACCACCTCAGCTCCACCTCAGATCATCAGGCATTAGATTCTCATAAGGAGTGTGCAACCTAGATCCCTCACAGGTGCAGTTTATAGTAGGGTTCATGCTCCAATGAGAATCTAATGCCACTGCCTATCCAACAGGAGGCAGAACTTATGCGGTAATGTGAGTGACCGGGAGCGGCTGTAAATATGGATGAAGCTTCACTTGCACGCCTGCTTGCCATTCATCTCCTGCTGTGCAGCCTGGTTCCTAACAGGCCGAGTACCCGTCCATGGCCCAGGGGTTGGAGACGGCAGTATCAGATAACAGGTGCAACCTATCATGTAATATACATAATGCACAAAGCCCCCCCACCAAAACCAAAAAAAAAACACAGTTATTAAAAAGCATCTATTGGCCTGGGAAGCAGGCATTATTGTTATTTCCTTCACATTTCTGTCCTGTGTGAACCTGGGCAATATAATTCTTTAGCTTTTTTGAGTATATTTCTTCATCTGTAAAGTTATAAAAACAGTCCTTCAAATGTCTCAAAACTTTGAAATAATTACTAAGAACTCTTATTTAGCAGAACTAAATGATCCTGCCACTAGATGATACTTTATTGAGTGTTTTCCACTTTCAGTGTTTCTTCCAGGTATACATTTCAAGGAAACAAAATAAATTCTAAATAGAGAAAATATAAAGAAAAATGGGATGCATTAGGCAACTTCAGTGCTGTGCCATAGAGGAAGTATCCTTCCAGAACACTCTTCCATACCATCTATATCTGTATCTGATAGACTATATAGGAGGACTGAAGACTAAAGTCAAGCATCAAAAATGCTTGTACCATGTTTCACTGATTGGAAGATGCCAAGAAAGAAGAGAAGATGTCAGCTCATTTTTCAAATTGTTCTCTGTTGTCACTTTCTCAGAGAAGCCTTGTCTGACGCCCCAGACTACATGTGCTCATGGCAATACAGGCCTTTCCCTCAAGTACTTAGCACAACTTGTGATTAGACATAACTTCATTTCTGAGGCTATTTGATATATACCTTTATCCTTCACTAGACTTAAGTTCTGTGGGGGTGGGGATGGTGTCTGTGATCACTATTGTGCCCACCCACCTCCAGTCCAGCCCAGTGGTTCCTAGTGGGTTCAGTACAGCCCCCTAGGGGTGTTCTGGGAAGCTGTGGAGGTAATTGGGAGGATTCTCCTGGCATTTAGGGGGAAGGGCCAGGAATGCTATAGGTCCTACATGGTGCAGGACAGCACGACACAATGAAAAATTGCCCTGTGTCCTGAAGACTTCCATTAAGTCCTGCCTGCCTAAACCCTCTATAATACAAATTGGAGTACCTTAGTACATGATATTAATTATTATTTTTTTCAAATAATTTTGTTAAGGGCTCAATATATGAGTAAAAGGTAGTTACTGAGAGGGAAATATAAATGAAATAAAGACATTGTTCCAAATTATTGAATAATTTATTCACTCTGGGCATTCTGTATAATTGTTATTCAATAATATTGGAACAAAGTGGGAAGTGAGATAATGGTTTTAATTTGATGCTTTATTTGAAATTATTGACAATCCATGGTAGGCATCCCACTGGGTCCCATGAAGTAGAAGCTGATATTATTAATCACAAGAAAAATGTCCTTTGAAGTACTTTTGAAGGTTTGGCAATTTTGGCATGGTGTATGGACATTATTTGCTTCCTCACTTGTGGGATTATCAGATTTTTTTCTCCGTGATGGAGTCTGTACTTGTCTTGGCATGTTATCCCTACCTTAATTAAGATTATTTTCTTCATTCTTTTATTATATGCAAATAAGTCTGGTCTGTTGCCATTATTTGTTTTCATACTGTGTCTATCTATATTTGCATGATCATTTCCTATACATTTTTATGTGGACTGGCATGAACTTCTTATTAAGTAAATGCATTCATATTAACCAAGTACAGGCATCTGCCTGCTCTGTTATTGTTTCTGGTGTGCCTGACTGAGCATCCACATATTGTAATACATGCTATTTTATTTTTATTTTAAATGGCCATTCTTTTATTTGTCCTTTATATTATAGCTAGGGTACTATATTTACTTATTTTTAATAATGCATAAATGGGTTATATTATTTATGAATTCAATTCTAGGATAATAAAGGAAACATTACAAAATATTTGTTTTAAAAGGCCTTGGTTTTGATAGCATTCAGAACCATAGACCAAAGACAAAGACTGATATATAGTAAGTGTTTAATAAATAATTTGTTTGATGGATAGATGGAAAAAGCAAAAATTTCAGCCCAAGTCCTCATTGATACCTAAGGGAGACCACCATTGTTCCTAAAGCAAAGGGAGGAGATGGGTATGTCTCAATTCATATATACATAGCTTGGAACAAAGTAGAGTAGGAACAGTTAAGCGAGAATTTGAGACATGAAATTTTCATACATCTTTTTAAAGCTCTGGTCAACAAGTGCATCTCAGTGCAGTGGGTTTTATTGAGTAATGCAGATATCGGCCACTAGTAACAGTAACTGTTGTCATCACTGTTGCTACTGGATTATTATTAATTTTATTATTATCATATTATTAGTGAGCATTGTTTAAATAATCTTAAACTACTTCATTTATGTATAGTACTCTGCATATACAAGGACATGAAAATGGTCTCCTATATATTAAAAAGTATTTTTTAAAAACATGGCCAATACAAAGGTTTTCTGCTTAAGATGCAGTTAATTATCATTTTAAAGTAACTAAAGTCCTTCATTCCTTCAGCTTTCAGGTTTGTCAGGATTTCCTAATGAAGAGATAATTGTATAATGCAGGATGTTATTTGAGAACGAAATGTGGGAAAAGAATATCTTTTAAATATAACTTTCACATGTAATTTTCATTATGTTGAATTTTAACAGACTATGGCTTCAAACTTTGTAGAGCCTTTTGTATAGTTGTGCTTATTAAATATGTCATCTGCTGCATTTTATAATTTTGTGAGGACCCTGGCATTAAATTATTCTTAAAATATTTAAAAAATATCTTCTATACTTTATAAATTATTTTCCTTGGGAACTAGATTCTCAGGTATTAAAAAGACTTATTTATGTTCTGTTTCCATAGTTTTCAGAAATACTCAATTTATTGGAGTTTATGACGAGTTCTGAAATGTATCAGTCACAAAACTAATTTAAAAGATATGCTTTATTTAAAATTATAAAATCGGATGGCTTAGGTGAGCATATTCAATGTAATTACTTTTCTATTCCTATAGAAATTGCATTTAATTTTATTGTATACTAAAGATTTGAAAGGCAAAGTTTCATTTTTTTGAGGTTAGAGTTTCAGAAGGCTAACAGACAAAGCTCCATCAAGACGAGACTGTTAGACCAGAACTACTGTATGGCTATTCATTTGTATTTCTTGACTGTTCATGGAGTAAAAATTCAGCTTTTAAAATGGCAAGTAAAGGCTGGGCACGGTGGCTCACGCCTGTAATCCTAGCACTCTGGGAGGCTGAGGCAGGAGGGTCGCTTGAGGTCACAAGTTCGAGACCAGCCTGAGCAGGAGTGAGACCCTGTCTCTACTAACAAAATAGAAAGAAATTAGCCAGACAACTAAAAATGTATATAGAAAAAATTAGCCGGGCATGGTGGCTCATGCCTGTAGTCCCAGCTACTTGGGAGGCTGAGGCAGGAGGATCCTTTGAGCCCAGGAGTTTGAGGTAGCTGTGAGCTAGGCTGATGCCACGGCACTCTAGCCTGGGCAACAGAGCGAGACTCTGTCTCAAAAAAAAAAAAAAAATGGCAAGTAGAATGTAGTTGAAATATTTGGTTGCCAAGGTGTTGAAAAATAATAAATCTGAGCATCGGTAACTCAATGCAATAGAAACTTCTATTTTTGTGCAGTTAAAGTATTTTATACATGATGGCTATGACTTTGTACCTTGTAACTCTTGTTAACATCTTGTATACATTCCCTACACAGCTAGGCTTTCACAGGCCGTCTTTGAATAGCTTTACCCAGTATTCCCAACACAGCAACATACCAGAAGTGTAACATCAAGAGAAGTACATCTGTCAGGACGTCAAAACATTTTTGATCTGCTGTTTTCTCAAATGCTCAAGTGGAGGACATCGTAACAGATTTTTTTTTTTTGTTGTTGTTGTTGTTGTTTTACCTCTTTGGAGCAAAGCATTTATCTTCTTTAAACGATAAAGAGATTTCCCCAAAGCATGGTCTTTGAACTAGTAAGACAGCAGTGGTGCACAGCCCACTGCAGTGTGTTCCACCAGTGGAAGCGGGAGCAAATCAACAGCTGCTTATCCCCCCGTGGTGTCTGCGGCTGACTTTTACTGCAGTGCAATCCATGGGTGACTCTAGATGTGGATGTGACTCTCCCAGAGAAAGAATGTCAGGGAAATCGGTCTGCTGCTGAGTGTGTGCTCAAAGACACCCATGTGAGTCGGCCTGGAGACAGAGCTGCATTTGTTTATGTGTGTAGTTGTGTATACGTGAGTGGCTTTCCATTCCCAGAGTCCCAATTAACTGCTTTAAATATTTGTGGTATGGTCTGAAACAACCCACGCATTTCCTTCACACATGATGAGGACACTAGTTATTATGTTCTCCTGCTCTTTTGTGCACTGATATCACAAGGGATAGTGCAGTTCATGGGAAAAATGGGTGTGAAGGAGCCATGGGATATCTTTTGTGAGTTACCGTGCCAGATGTTAGCCAAAGCTATTTTCAAACGGGGGTGGGGGGACTGCATTTCTTGGTAAGAACAGGAATAACACAAATCTCAAATATCTTTTGATAGATTATAAAATACATAATGAATAGATAATTTACATTTAAAATTCTAGCCTCTTTTATAGTTATGATATAATGAGATAATGTGTGCAAATTGGTTTACACTTAGTATATTAAGTGTTCAGTAAATGTTAGCTACTGTTTAGTGTTGTGATAATATTTTATTGTCAGTGATAAATTTATTAGTAGTAATCATAATTGTGGTGATATGGTACAGCAGCCTGTTTGCAATCTAAATTGCATCAGATATTTCCTGATTTCTAGATAATGTGCTTGAATTGCAGTTTAATGGAGTGGGAAGGATTTGGTAAGGAATGCTTAGTGTTTGTTTTTTCAGTATTCATTAATCATCATCAATTTTTGGATTCAAAATTTCTGTAATGATCTCTGTGGTTTTCCATGACTCCAAGTGTTACTTTCTAAACGTGTTGGAATTGCCATGGAATCATACATTCAGAAGCTAAATAACTGTGAAGGCTGAGTGGTGGCCGTTGCTGTTGGGACTTCGTTAGTCCTGTTATCCCCTTAGCATCAGCCTGCCTGAGACGCTCTCTATTACTCACACTTTCCTTTGGGGTAAGGCAGTCCTTCTCTTTTTTTTTTTTACTGAAGCATTCCTAGTACCAGAAGAGGGAAACTATAAATCCCCATCGGGTTGTTAGCATAGAAATGCTGACAGCAGCTTGACATTTCTTTCAATTTGAGTGTTCAGTGGTCAAATTATACATTAATTTTGCATTCCATGCCATGACAATCCCAGACCTACTTTAGTATACAAAAGGTGTTTCAATTTATATACCACCAAGTAAAATGAATTCTGCTTGGCTTCTCCTTCCTCTTCCTCCCCAAAGACCTCTGTTTGGGGAGAATAGGATTAAAGCATATTCTTAAGAATGCACTGTTAGAATACTCCTTAAATATATACTACAGACTAATAGCTTTAAATGGCATAGCTGATCTTAATACTGCAGCTAATACATCTTGGAGGAAATGGTGCACAGGACCAAGATGTTTGGAGGGAGATCTGGTGTAAGCTGGCCAGTTAGGAGAAGCTTGTAGGTGTTTGTGACAGAGTAGAGAGGTTGCTAGATGGTTAGGGGAAATTGCTGCACATAAAATGGGAAATTGCAGCACAAAAAAGGAATGCTAGGACAGGGGTTGTTAACAATCATCTTCACCCTCTCTGCAATTTTGCCTACAATGGGTCTTTTCTGGTTCTCATAACTTAATTAGGATGACCCAAAGAAAGTATGTGATTCCTTGAACCATCAACAGAAAGATGATCTCTATTCTTCTTTCTTAATAAATAGAAGATAAAATGCTACATAAATGTTTCAACATACACTTTTCACAACTTAGCCTTTCATTTTTTCTTCCTTTGTTAGTTAATAGTTTTACTTCTGGTCTATTTATTTTTCTGTCTATATCGTGTAGCCAGTATGTGTTGTCTCCTGGGTTATCAGGAAATGATATAGTTGTGTTCTTGTGCACTGGTACAAACTGTTTTCTCCAATTGGTCATTGTTTTCTAGAGAGACTTACTTCTGTATACTAGAATGGCACAGTCTGGCATTTAGGCTTGGATGCCACCTCTCAGAACCAACAAGATGACATTTTGGCTGATTAAAGTATGTTTCATGGGAAATAAATATGCTATAGGAGAAAAGGGATGTGAGAACTGTATGCATTAGTAGCATCAAATTTTTTATTTTTGCATGTTTCACTGTTCTCTTGCAATTATGGAAGATGCCAGTTTTGCTTTTGTGATGCTTTCAAAATGCTTGAAGAAAATTTCAAAACTAAATGAAAAGGAAACACTTAGAAGTAATATTCTGAAAATGAAAGTAGGTATAATCTCGTTATTAATAGTTTGTTTTTAAAAAAATTTTTCCATTTGTAAAAACACTAGTGCTAAATATCTGTAAACAGACTCTTGTATTTTAAACAAGTTAGTCAAATTTATATTAAAATTTACACAGTACAAGGTATTTATTATAGCAGTACATAATGTTAACTGCTTTCCAGATCACCTTATAGCATTGCAATTCCTATTCTTCTGATTATTTAAATGATAAACAGCTCTTCAACATATTTTCTTTAGTCTTAGAACTGTGAGGAAGACCAAAGGTTGTTTTCATCTATTTTACAGAAGAGAAAGTGGCCCAGGGAGAAATTGGTGGAAGATACTCTGACTTTTGTCCCTGCCCGTGTGTTCTTGCTTCTTACCTTCCTGACTCTAGATCCATTTCTAAGTTCTGTCAGGCTGTGTCACAGGGGCAATGCTTTCCTTTTTACCTATGTTGTTTCCATGGATAACAATGAACAGGAGGCTCTAATGTGCTTTGTGGAGAGTTCATACTTTGCCTTTAAAAGATGCCACATCGGGGAGTGGTTAAGACCACAGACTCTGGAGCCAACTTCTGGACTTTAAGCCCCAGCTCTACCACTTAGCAGCGTTGTGACTTTGGGAAAGGTGATTGCTCTGGGCCTCAGTTTTTTTCATCAGTAAATTGAGAATAATGAAAGTGCCTGTCTCATTGGGATGTTGTGGAGATTGAACCAATGAACATAAAACACAAAGAAGAGTGCCTGCACAGAGTCAGCACTCTCTACGTTCTTGTGTTATTATTATTGCTTAAGAGTTGCATTTTTTAAAGTGGGTGTGACTTCACTTTCAATGTCCAGAGGGGACTCCTTCGTTATGCCTATACTGTTAAGAATAGACTCCTCAAATTCTGCTAGTGAAGTGAATATTTTTTCCTTAGAAAATGTGTCTCTCTCTGACAGTCTTCAGTCTCTAATCTCCAGCGTTTAGTCTTAGACTAGACTGTAAACATAGTGTGTGGCACAGAGCACCGATGCAGAAGGCTGAAGACCTGAACTTTGATCCCAGCTCAGTCAGTATCCAGCTGTGACCTTGAGCCAGTCATATAACCTCATCAGGCTCAGCTTCATTTCTCTTCACGAGAAACCTAAACGATACAGCCTCCCAGTCTTCTAAAATCTCGTGCCATGACTGAGGTACTTGAAGGAAAGTTTACTTTAACACAAACATTAGGCAAAGCCCAACTGTGTATTCATCCTATATAGTAAAAGACTGTTATTAGAAGGATTTAGCTATTATTACATAAGGTAGAACTGGGAAGTGCCTGTATAGATTTTGTGGAATGAGGTATCCCAACACTTTTTAAAACATAAGCTTCCTCATACACTCTAAGGAAGCATTCCTTGAATTAAAAAGATATAATAGTGCATCATGGAGGATCTTGCATAAAATTGGTGAATTATCCTTTCCCTGAGCCTCCACTTTATAGAAGAACACTCCAGAAATCGCTGTAACCCACATATCCCCCCACGTTGTCCTTTAGTTTCAAGGTCATACTCTCAGGCATGGCTGTGAGAATGAGGAGGAGAGAGAGAGAGAAGCTGCTGCTTCCTCTTTTGTCTATACACTATAGAAACATTCCTGCTTCCTCACACTTAGTCCTTTCGCCCCTGGGCCAGTATCAGCATGTGCACTTGATGGTTGTAGCAATGAACCAAAATAAGAAATAAAAATTGCAGAAAATTGCACCAAAGATCTCTGTTGGGCACTGATGTAAATGACAGCTCATGTGTTCTGTAATCCTCGTTTACTTTTGTTTTGATTGACATGTTGAGCCTTCGGAGACTTTTTCTCCATCAGCCAGATGGGAACACTGTCCTCAAGATGATGGAAAAGACAGAAGGAATGTGGGTTACTAACAATTTAACAACAGGCAGATTGCCAGGATAACCCAATATATTAAAAACCAGCTCACCAAGCACAGGGGTATGTGATTTACTTTACAGAAGTTACATTGCTGTGTAAGCTCTTGTACACTGAGGAGCTGATTTTATTTTTGTTTTTACTTCTTTAAGGAAGAGCTTCTTTTCCCCCTTTTGCTTCTTTTAAGGAAGAGCTTGTTTTCACTCAAGCCTAGGAATGCTGGGTCTAGGTGGGGTAGGAACTGCAGGAGTGTGCAAAGTCGCAAATCATGGTGATGGAAGAGTTGACTGTCCTCAGTACATAAAAAGGAGGACTCCTCAAGACAGGAATCTCATAGGATGGCTAACAGCCACAGAGCCAGGTCAGGTTCAAGTTGAGGTCCTTGGCTTAAAGAGCAAAGTCGTTCAAAAATTTTAGAAAAGAACCTTGGATTAAACCCTGGAAAAGTGAGCTTGCAGGCCTGGGTCTGTTTCCTTCCTCATTTAGCAATGGCACTAAGACTATAGAGTGATGTCATTCAGTGTGCCTGGCCCATAACTTTCTTCTTTGGTGTCTATTTTTCCTGTTTGTAGGGCCAAGGAGATCTGTTGAAGAATGCCAAGCATGAAGCTCTAGAAAACATGAAGCAGATCCAGCTGGCGTGCTTGTCTTGTGGACTGAGCAAAGCTCCCAGCAGCGGTGCCGAGGCCAAGAGCAAGCGCAGCCTGGAAGCCATAGAGGAGAAGGAGAGTGGTGAGGAGAACGGGAAGCTGTGACCCCGCCCAGCATTGCCACGTGCTCACATCCTTCTTGTCAGGGACTCCAGTTCCTTGTTCTTGTTTTCTTTAAGTTTTTTAGAGGTTCACAAAAAGATGCCCTGTATGGGGTGTTGGATTTAAGCATATATTTTCACAATGTCAGTATTTTAGTGTAGTTAATTTATCTAAATTAAAGCCTTTAGTAGCAATGTTTCAAATTCTGAGATGTGTCAACACCTATGTGTGGATGTGTGTAGAAGAGTGTATGTGTGTGTGCACGTGTGTGAGCGAGCAAGAGAGAGAAATTCTGTTAAAACCTATTCTGTGTTGCATTATTCATTTAGTAAGTTATTCCTTTATCTTTACCATTTTGGGACAAATGTGTTAATCTGAAATTCTAAAAGCACTTATTGTAACCTGTTGCTGTGTTTAATTTTACTTCTCTGCCTCTGCCGTTTAATTTAGAGATCTTAGAATAGCTTATTATTGAAGGAAGCCAAATTTATCAAAGCATAGATGTTTTGATAGATTCAGTATAGATTAGAAAAATTCCTAAGAATCACAGTAGAAATAAAAGTAAATAAAACGTTAAAGAGATGATCAGAATTTCTGGAAAGATCAGAAAAGTCATTTCTTCAGTTAGCAAACTCTTTAAAATATTTATTAAATAAAATCATTTTTTAGGATGTTTTCTGTAGTCATTTACTAAACATACGATTTTAGTGGAAAGCTAATCATAAGAGAATTTATATCTCCCTATGTGGTACTCTGAAACACACTGAAAGCTCTTGTAATTCAAATTTTGATGTGACTATAATATTGTTATGGAATTTCAAGATTTTTAGGAAGGTCTCATTTTTCCAAACTAGGAGGCTAGCATTCATTTTCTGTGACAGACATGGGTAGCTAAGAAGTCTTGGCTTTGATTGGGGTACTACATTTAAATTTAAAGATATTGTTCAAACAGTATCACATCATCATGTTGAGCTGATATGAATTCTGTGGATCAGATAACATCTTTGTGATAATTTAAGAACTAACTGATTACAAAAGATCTATGATATAATTTTAACACATTTGGAAAAATATACACAAAAAGAAGCAAATGACTAATAGGGTACATTTATAATTGCATCTAGATCATTTTTACCCTGATGTCTTCATAAAGTACTTGAGTGTATTGTTTGTTACCTCCAACAGAACTGAATGTTCTATGGTTATGAAAGAATATATTTATTTAAAACTGCTTTTATTTTGAAAAGCTTCTTAATTAATTTGATTAACAAATATGCTAATTTGGGGAATCTAGAGAAGATAATTGTTGAAATTTTGCAAATATAAACATCTTCTATAGCTTCTGTGTTAAGTTATTTCTGACTTCTTAACACTATTATGTTCATGTTGCACATTACTGCAAGAGTAAAGAGATGAAAAAGCACTTTTATTGTTTTCTCTTATTGTGAGCTAATTGAAAAAGGAAAGATAACAAAAATGTGTTATTATACCAAAAATATCTTAGAGAGTACACTATTGCTATGGACCAGAAATGATGAGATTACTCCCTGGATTTAAAACTGGGCACTTGGGGAGGAGGTACCTGAAGTCATTTTAAGGCAAGTTTCCAATGGAATTACAATGGCCGGAAAAAATTTCTCTACCCTCCATTATACGTAATCTGTTGGTAGAAAGAATAATGGAATGCAGATATCTAAGACCTTTATGATGAAAAAGAGGTGGAATAGACAGAAGCAAAACCCACCTTATATCAGCCAACTGGTTGATTTTACTTGTGGACCGCTTCACCTCCTTGAATTCCACTTGGGTAAATTCATGCCTTTACTGGCAACGTGGATAGGTGGGAAGAAAAGATAAGGGGTGGCAAGCTCTCAAAGAGTATTTATACATTTTCTTTACTTCAAGCTAAAATTGAATCTTTGGAAATAGCTTCCCTAGTTTATTCCATGGGTCCTAGAGCTCCGCTCACACTCAGGACTTACCTAAATATTCCTGACAGCACGATACGGATCCACCTCATCTGATGCTATGTCTGGCAATGGGTTGTCAGCCATTCTCTGCCCAATGCCTCTGGGTGTCCTTGCTCGGTAGGGAGGGAATGTGAGCAGGGGAGCTTTGGATTCTGAGAGTGGAGGAGTTGCAAGGGTAAAGGCCTTGTGATGCTCTTGCCTCCAGATAGAACAGCAAAAACAAACAAGCAAAACCTTTTGCTTCTTATGGTTCCACTACACTGTTACGTTCTACCAGTGTCTGTCTCCTTTCTAGACTTTAACTGCAGTAGAAAAAGCCCCCTTCTATCTACTTAGCTTGTGTTGACATTAGGAAGGTAGTGTTATAGATATTAATCCTATTTTTATTGGTCCAGTTTCACATCATCAAGAGGATTTGAGGCGGAGATGGTAGGTGATATCACTGACACTTTACAGGTAAGAAAACCCAAGGCCACTGAGGTCTTAAATGGACGAATTGGCTTGAACTCAGGTCTGTCTGATTTTATGTGCAAAAGTATTTATTTAGTGATTTTGATTTTAAATTTATTCTCAAATTTAAACTATACTATTAACTCTTTCCTTTATAACCACAAATACAAAGCACTATATCATTTTTTTCTGAAAAGAAAACATTAATGATCAATATAAAAATGCAAAAGTAGAGAAATGTTTACAAAAGAAAATAAAAATCCCCTACTATTAACATTTTAATTTATATCTCTTCAGACACTGTTTAGAGTTTATATATATGTAAATATACTTTTATTTTTAACAAAAATGAGATCATAGTATATAAACTGTTTGTAACAGGATTTTTAAAACTTTAACAGTATATCATGGATATCTATGTCAATAAATTCATATGTACATTAGAGTTGCTAGCCTTTGAACTGAATCTAGTGCACAAATGATGTGTTTTATGTGGCCACTGAATGTTTTTTAAAAAATGTTCAAGCAATAGACAGCTTTTGAAAATCAGAAAATGTCACATAAAATTCACTTTCCTGCTTCTTTTAAAATATTGGCTATTCTGCCAACACAAGACATCCCCGTATCCCCACCTCACAAACACCGTACACACTTCTTAATTGGTATCAATTAACTGGAACTGCTTTCTCTAAAAGGGGCATAAGCTGTCCAGTTTGCTGGAGAGCCTCTTCACACATTGATGTTACACCTGGACCCTGTGGACCTCTTTGGTGGTGATCTTTGGTGCAAATTATCATTTCTAATAATTACATAGTATCTTATTATGTGGCTTACCATAATACGTTTAACAAATCCACTGTTGTTAGACTTTTCTCTCCCAGTTCCCTGTTATGTAAACACTGCAGTGATAAAATGCATTTTTGCAAATTTATTCAACTTCTTTAGAATAAATTTCTAGAAGTGGAATTGTTGAGTCAAAGGATACATAGGTTTTTTTTTTTTAGGGATTTTGAGATACATTGCCAAATAGTATGCAGAAAACTTTTCAATTTAAATTACCACCAGAACTTTATGAGAATGCTCAAATTTTTCCAATAATAAACTTAATTTTCTTATGAAAAGTCACCAATTTATGAATTACCAATCTGCCAATCTACTAGGTTAAAAAACTCTTATTTCTGTTTATCTTTAATATCTAGTGAGATTGAATGCATATAAATATGTTCATTGACTAATTCAATTAAAAACTTTTGTGCTCCAAAGGACACCATCAATAAAGTGAAAAGACAACACACTGAATAGGTTTGCAAGTCATATATCTATTAAGAGACTGGCCTCCAGAATATATAAAAACTATCACAACTCAATAAAAAGACACTCAATGTAAAACAAAGGACAAAGGATCTGAAGATGGGAAATAAGCATATGGAAAAGTTAGGCACATGGAAAATTGTTCAACATCATTAACCACTAAAAAACACAAATCAAAGCCCCAATGAGATATGACCTTACACGAAATAAGTTGGTTATAATAAAAAAGACAGATAATAACAAGTGTTAGTGAGAATGCAGAGAAATCGGAACCGTCCTACACTGGTGGTGGGAATGTAAAATTGTGCACCTGCTTTGGAAAACTGCTTGGCACTTTCTCAAAAGTTTAAAGATAGAGTTACTGTACAACCCAGGAATTCCACACCTAGGTTTATACCCAACAGAAATGAAAACGTATATCCACAAAAAAGCTTGTACACAAATGTTCACAGCGGCATTATTCATAATAGCCCAAAAGGGGAAACATTCCAAATGTTCATTAATGAAAGGATAAACAAAAATCATATATTCATACAATGGATTACACAACAATAAAAATTAAGGAAGTACTGATATATGATACAACATGAATAAACCCTGAAAACATCATGGTGAGTGAAGGAAGTCTGACACAAAGGTCACGTATTATATATTCCATTTATATGAAATGTCCAGAATAGGCAAATCCATAGAGACAGAAAATAGACTAATGGTTGCCTGGGGCCAGAAGGAGGGGGAATAGGGAGTGACTGCTAGTGG
Organism: Lemur catta; assembly: GCF_020740605.2. Taxonomy (NCBI): domain Eukaryota; kingdom Metazoa; phylum Chordata; class Mammalia; order Primates; family Lemuridae; genus Lemur; species Lemur catta. The sequence goes on along the minus strand of NC_059135.1, from coordinate 33,393,745 downwards.
GTGTGAATTTTCTTATTGGTGTGACAAAAGTGTTCCAGAATTAAAAATAATGGTGATGGTTGCACAACTTTGTGAATGTACTAAAAGCTACTGAATTGTAAACTTTAAAGGGTGAATTTTATAGTATGTAAATTATATCAGTAAAAGGGTTATAAAAAAAGAAACAAAGAGAAAAGAGAATTTGCATAATGAACAGAGCATGAGTGAATAGTGAAATAACTGCAAGAAGTCTAATATACAAAATTGGAAAGAAGGGCAGGAAAGAAATAGTATTTGAGGAAATAATGGCTGAAAACTCTCATTTTCTAATAAAAACTATAAACACACAGATCTAAGAATTTCAAAAAATTCCACGGACAAGAAACCCGAGGAAAGCAACCATTAGTCCATTTTCTGCTGCTATAACAGAATACCACAGACTGGGGTAATTTATAAAGAAAAGTTTATTTGGCTCACAGTTCTGGAGGCTAGGAAGTCTAAGAGCATGACTCCAGCATCTGGTGAGGGTCATCCCATGGCAGAAGGGCAGAAGGCAGAAGGGCAAGATAGCCCATGAGAAAGAGACATTGGTTTTATAACAGAGCCACTCCAGAGATAACTAACCCACTTCTGTGATAACGACATTGATACCTTCATGATAATGGAGGCATCATGACCTGATCACCTCTTATTAGGCTCCATTTTCCAACACTGTGGCACTGGGATTAGGTTTCCAACACATGAGTTTGGGGAGCATATTCAAACTGTAGCAACAAGCAAGCCACATCATAGACAAGTTGTTCAAAAGTAGTGATAATGAGACAATCTTAAAAGCAGACAATGAAAAAAGACATGTACAGAGAAAATAAGAAAGAGCAGATTTCTTATTGCAAACCATGTAAGTGAGATGACAGTGGAACAATTTCTTTAAAGTACTGAAAGAGAAGCAAAAACTGTAATCCTAGAATTCTATACCCAGTGAAAATGAATCCTTGAACTCTATACCTACTCCAAAAGGAAGATAATACAAATCATTTCAAAAGCTGAATTCATCATCAATAGAATGTTAAAGGAAATCCCTCCAGCTGAAGGCAAATGGTGTCAGATAAAAATATGGATCTACTACACAAAGGAATAAAGATCATCAAAGAAATAGTAACTGCAGGGTAAATACAGTTGGCCCTCCATAGCCTCAGGTTCTGTAACTGTGAATTAGACCAACCTTAGATTGAAAATATTAGGGGGAAAAACCCAATAAAAATAATAACACAACAATAAAAAATACAGTACAAAACTATATACATAGCATTTACATTGCATTAGGTATTATAAGTAACACAGAGATGATTTAAAGTGTATGAGAGGATGTATGTAGGTTATATGCAAATACTATGCCATTATATATTAATACAAGGAACTTGAGCATCTGCACAGACTTTGGTATCTGCAGGGTGGGTCTGGAACCAATCCTCTGTGGATACTGGGGGAAAACTGTATATAAAAAATGTATTAAAATGTGTTACTTAAATGTATTAAAAAGATAATTGTTTAAACAAAAATAACAAGTTAATGTGGAACTTGTAACATATATAAAAGGAAAATGTGGGATAAGAATAACAGCAAGTTGGTAGGAAGGAAAGGTTCCAATATTACATGTGAGGTATTATAGTATATCACTTGAAGGTAGATTGTAATAAGTTAGAGTATTCTCTAAACTCTAAGTTAACCACTGAAACAACAAAGAGTAATAACTAGTAAGTCAATAAAGGTGATAATGTTGAGTTATAAAAATATATTTAATTAATCTTAAAAAGGCAGAAATAGACAAACAGGGAAAAAAGAACAGATGGGGAAACAAATAGCAAAATGATTATCTTAAAAATATAACCATATCAATAAGCACATTAAATGTAAATTATATAAATACTGTAATTAAAAGGCAGAAATTGTCACACTGGATAAAATAAAAAGACCAAGTAATGTGCTTCTTACAGGAGACACACTTCAAATATAAGGACACAAACAGGTTAAAAGTAAAAGGATGGGCCGGGCGCGGTGGCTCACGCCTGTAATCCTAGCCCTCTGGGAGGCCGAGGCGGGTGGATCGCTCGAGGTCGGGAGTTCGAGACCAGCCTGAGCGAGACCCCGCCTCTACTAAAAATAGAAATAAATTATCTGGCCAACTAAAAATCTATATAGAAAAAATTAGCTGGGCATGGTGGCGCATGCCTGTAGTCCCAGCTACTCGGGAGGCTGAGGCAGTAGGATCGCTTGAGCCCAGGAGTTTGAGGTTGCTGTGAGCTAGGCTGACACCACGGCACTCACTCTAGCCAGGGCAACAGAGTGAGACTCTGTCTCAAAAAAAAAAAAAAAAAGTAAAAGGATGGGAAAAGATATACCATGATGGCGTAAATCAAAAGAAAGCTGCAGTGGCTACAGTAATATCAGATGAAGTAGATTTCAGAGCAATGATTATTACCAAGGATAAAGAAAATTATTTCATAGTGATTAACTGGTGAGTTCATCAAGAAGATGTAATAATCCTAAATATTTATGCAACTAGTATCAGAACTACATGAAGCAAACATGAGTTGCCAGAAGAAATACACAATTATAATCAGATTTTTCAATACCGCTTCCTGAATAACTGATAGAACAGTTAGACAGAAAATCATTTAGGATATAGAAAATTTAGATTATATGATCAATCACTTTAACATAATTAACATTTATAGAACACTCCATCTAACACCAGCAGAATACATATATATTTTTTGAAGTACACATGGAACAGTTACCAAGACAGACCATGTTCTGGGTCACAAAACAGGTCTTAATAAATTTAAAAGGATTACAGTTATAAAAGCATGTTCTCTGATCATAAGGGAATTAAATTAGAAATCAATTAAATACATCTTTGGAAAATCTTCAAATATTTGAAAACATCTCACTTCTAAGTAATTCATCAGTCAAAGAAAAAATCAAAAAGGAAATTATAATGTATTTTGAATTTAAATGTCAGTATGTCAAAATTCATGGGATATGGCCAGGTGTAGTGGCTCACAGCACTTTGTGAGGCTAAGGTGGGAGGATCGCTTGAGGCCAGGAGTTTGAGACCAGTCTGAGCAAGAGTGAGACACTGGTCTCTACAAAAAATGGAAAAAATTAGCTGGCTGTGGTGGCATGCACCTGTAGTCCCAGCTATTTGGAAGGCTGAAGCAGGAGGATTGCTAGGGCCCAGAAGTCTGAAGTTACAGTGAGCTATGATAAGGCCACTGCAGTCCAGCCTGGGTGATAGAGTGAGACTCTGTCTCAAAAAAAAGAAAAAAAAATTCACGGGATAACACAAAAGCCATACTTATAAGGAAAGTGATAGCAGTTAACACACCTGTATTAGAAAAAAAAAAAATTTTCTCGAACCAAAGACCCCAGTTTCCATCTTGGGAAACTAGAAAAAGAACAGAAAATTAAATTCAAAGTAGAAAAAAGGAGATGATAAATATTAGAGTAGAAACTGATGAAATAGGAAACAACAATGGAGAAAATCAATGAAACCAAGTTGTTTTTTTGGGGAAGATCAACAAAATTAATAAATCTGTAGTCAAACATGAGAAAAAAAAGAGAAGACACAAATTACCAGTAGCAAGAGTTAGAAAGGGACGTCAATCCAGAATTTAAGGATATTTAAGGATAATTAGAAACATAATGAAGAATTTATGCCTATAAATTCTACAACTACAATGAAATAGACAAATTCTTTGAAAGATACCAAATGTCAAATATCAGAATAATTATGATGAGTAAAAGAAGTCAGACAAAAAGTACATACTGTATGTCCAGCAATACAAATTTTTTGAAATGCAAGCTAATGAACAGTGACAGAAAGCCTATCAGTGGTTGCCTGGGGGCAGTATGGAGTTGGAGGGTGAGATTACAAGGTGGTACAAGGACATTTTGGGGGATGATGTATGTGTTTATTATCTTGATTGTAGTGATGGTTTCACATATAAGTCAAAACTCAACTGTATGTTTTGAATATATGCAGTTTATTTTATGGAATTATACCTCTATAAAGCTCTTAGAAATACACAGTAGCATCTCTAAGTTAATAATTTTGAGGCAGCTTTATTTTTTTATTTATAAGTAAAATTTCCCCTGCCTGTATGTTTGCAGTCTTCCTTCCTTCCTTCCTTCCTTCCTTCCTTCCTTCCTTCCTTCCTTCCTTCCTTCCTTCCTTCCTTTGCTTTCTTTCTCTTTTTTTTTTTTTCCTTTTTTTGATGTTCAAGACTTTGCTTTTGTATATCTTTGGATAGTTCATTTTTTTTTAAATGGGAAATAGTAAATTTGTACAGTTAGGTATTTTTCCAGCTTGTAGACATTTTCTTTTTTGTATTTTTATATTTTTTACTCTGTGTGTGTGTACAGAGCCATATTTGCTTTTGTTGTAGCTTTCCTTCATCTTTTCTGTAATCATGTTTTTTTCTGCACTTTTATTTGTATCCTGGGAGGTTTTCTTGTATCTTTTCTATGGAGCAAAAATTCAATTTTATACATTGTCGGTTTTGCTCTTTAATATTTGATCACATTTTCACGTCAAAGCAGTTTTTCAACTTTTCATCAAACTCTTTATTTTTTTATAATCTGTTGTCTGATTACATCTTTAACAGTTAACATTTACTATGCCTTCCATGTGCAAAATACTGTGCTAAATGCTTGCATGTATAATCTTATTTAGTTCTCAAAACAATCTTAAGAGATTGATATTATCTTCATTTTAGAAGAGGAAACTGAGACTTAAAGAGTGTTCTCTTTGCTTATGGAGCCAGTCAAAAGAGAAAAAAAGGAGCATGTTCTGCTTATCTATTGTTGCATAACAAATACCCCTCAAGCCTCAAGCCTATTATTTTGTTCACAAATCGCAACTTAGGTAAACCTAAACAGGGGTACCCATCTCTGCTCCACTTGGCATCAGTAGGGGTGATTTGGAGGTTAAGGGCTGAATTATCTGGATATTTGTTTTTGCCCATGGCTGGCAGTGGGTGCTGGCTGCTGGCTGAGACCTTAGCTGGGAGACCTTAGAAGCAGCCTCTACATGTGGCCTGGGCTTCCTCACAACATGGTGGTTGGGTCCCAAGAGTGAATGTCCCTAGATAGAGCAAGCCAGGAAGTAGCTGTACCACATTTTATGACTACCTCACCTTATAAGTCATGCAGGATTATTTCTACCACATTATATTCATTGAAGCGATCACAGAGGTACACCCAATGTTAAGGAGGAGGGGTGGAATAAACTTCAACTCTTGGTGAGGTATGGTAAGATTCTGGAATAGCATGAAAAACCAGAAATGTTGCTGTTGCCACGTAGAAAAATTAATCAATTTTCCTCTGGTCACATGAAAATAATTGAGCTAGCATTTCTTATTTCATAGAAATCAAGTCTTAAATTTTATTGAGTATAAAAGAGATATTATCTCAAATTTTCTTAAAAATTTACAAGTATGACCTTCCATTACTCTTGTATTTCTTTATGTTAAAGGGGTCTTGTATTACAATTTCTTACTTTATATTATAAAATATTTTTTAGATCTATTCTGATTTTCTTTTCTGATTACTCTTGTAATGTTTTACACAAAAAAGAAAAAGATTTTTTTTCTTATGAAATGGTATGAGTTTATTCTTGCTAGATTTCCTAACTTTCAGCTTGTATATTATTAAAACTCTTAAAATTTAAGTGAAAAACTAAATCTTTGGTCCTAAACTTTAGGATCTGATGTTATTTATTTAGTGATCTTGTTATCTTAGGGGTAAGGACTTGAAACTTAGCAAAGTCTCAAGTGTTCCACTTCCTAATAAAAAGATAAGTTTATTCTAATACAAGGGAATGACTTTACATGGTTTTATATATTTGATTCCTAAATGGTGTATTGTTTTGTTTTACAGCATTCTTGTAATCCTCATTTGACTATTGGGGAATCCAAATCATATCTCTATGTCTATTGGATCTCAAAGTTATACCTACGGGTTCTGAATTCAGTGACATTTCATTCCGCCACAGGAATCTTAGTAGTATCTTGTCAACAAAATAAAGGAAACCGGAAAGTAAGTCATTCAAAATATGTTTAGGTCATAGCTGATTTAAATTTAAACTGAAGGCAGTTCTGAGGACGCAATGATGGGCATTTTGACTTTTTTCTTTGTCATGGTGAGCCTGTTACTCACATTCTGGTGCCATTAGGAATAAATAGACTTCCCAATGGACTTCTAGGCTCTAAATTCTTTAACTTTTCACAGGCCCAGATTGGAAAAAAAAGAACATATATGTATAGGAACATGTATGTTGGAAAATATGTTGGAGTATATGTACAGTCAACCCTCCATATCCATGGATTCCACCAACCATGATAGAAAATATTTGGGAAAAAAATTGTGCCTGTATTGAATATACAGACTTACTTTTTTTGTGTGTCATTATTCTCTAACCAGGGGTCCCCAAACTATGGTGAGGTGTTTAATTATTTCATTATATATTACAATGTAATAATAATAGAAATAAAGTGCACAATAAATGTAATGTGCTGGAATCATCCTGAAATCATCACCCTCCTCTCCAGTTCGTGGAAAAATTGTCTTCCATGACAACGGTCCCTGGTGAGAAAAAGATCAGGGACTGCTGCATGCAGTGTAACAACTATTGACATAGCATTTACATTGTATCAGTAATCTAGAGATGATTTAAAGTGTACGGAGGATGTGCATATGTTATATGCAAATATTATGCTATTTTATATCAGGGGCTTGAGCATTTGTGGATTTTGATATCTGAGGCAGGTCCTGGAACCAATTCCCCACAGATACCAAAGCATGACTGTAGTTTGTTCATTTCCTGTGTGTTGTTTTGTAGATTTGATGTGCTCTACTGACTTTTTGTCTGCATTTGTCCGCTTCCAAATGTGCCACATAAATATTATCTTTTCTGTACAATCTCTTCATAAAATATAGCATATAAATGTTTAGATGTTAGAATTGCTAAAACAAACAAACAAACAAACCATACTAATAGCTCCTAGCACATTCCTTAAAAGATCTTTTATCTGTTTTTTATTTATGTAGCCACAAATTTCAGCATTTCACATTTCAGGAGCTCACAATTACCTGACGGGTAAAACAAACCATTGACGTGGAGAAGGATAATAATAGCTTTCATTTGAATATTGTACAGCACCTCTTATCTCTAAAGAAAGTAATGAGACACAACTGAATGGAATAGAATGTTATTCAAATAAAATCTCAAGGGCATTGTAACTGTTCAATGTTAGACGTTTAGCTCAGTAGCTAATATTAATGTCCTATATTCTTAAAGTTCTCTTTATCTGATTTACTTAGAAGACATAGCGGCTACCAGTCAGCACATACAGTGTATGTAATTTGACCTTGCAAGCTGGAGAGTCCAGATTTTAGATTTTCTGCACAGTGTCTTCCATAAGTATATCCATACTTGGGACAACATTTATTCTGATTTTCCCTTCATAAAATATAATCCAGTGAGGCATGTGGGGCCAGGAAAATAAATAAATCACAGCACTTAAGTAAGAAGGCCTGAATAATATATTGGATTTACATTATTCCAACCTCCTTGTCACATTTGGGTTGTCAGTGGGCAGTACCCATGAAGGCCTTTATTCCTTTTGACAGAGCAGTAGGGAGACACATGGTAAAAGATTTCGGTTTACAATCATAGCTGCTTATTCTGAATTTCTTCTCTCTCTTTTCACAGTGGTCTTCCTGTTGCAGCTCCCCCACACTCAGGATACTTTTCTTTGTTTCCATGTTCATTGATTCCCTCCTCTGCTCAAATTTTCAATTAGCCTCTCAAGCAAGAGAAATACCAAACTGTCTGGAAATATTTTTTTTAAAAATCCCTCATAGGCCTCTACACAAAGATAATTAATACTTTAAGTTTGCTCCTCCACCAGATCAAATCCAGCACTATCCTTGTACCATCTTCATTGGATTTGACTCCTATGGACAATTCTCACTTTTGGCTTTCAACTGGTTAATTCTATTTGCTCAGTGAAGATGTGCTTCTGAGCTTGATCTATGGGCTAGACATTCCAGGGTAGACCACACTCCATTGTGAAAACAAAGGCTTTCACAGGGAATCTGTGTGTTGAAGCAATCACCAGATTAGGAGGTTTTCTTGTGAGGTTGAAATATCACAATGGATTTCTTTACTATCAATTAATTTCTCTGTGTCATCAATTAAATTCAGTTGTGAAGGAATTTAACATGACAACTTAACAAATTACAATCCTGCTATTTAAAAAATCAAATTGCAAGAGAAAATTCTATTAACATTGGTTTCTATATTTGTTCATTTGTTAATAGAGTCAGATTTTCCCCCATTTTTTTAGTAGAGAACATTTTGACACATCTGAGATTTAAAATAAGTTCCTGAGTAAGAAAATACTCATTCATTAATTCTGTCCTTCTTGAACAGTTTCTAAATAATCATGAAAAGTATATTCCACAGATAGAATAAAGCTTTATGGATTATGAGCTCATTTTTCAGTCAGTGATAAATATAACAGATTGTGTTCTTTCCTCAAGGTATATTCAAGGAATCATAATATGGCAATATCTCTTTGTTGCAATTTACAAAATAATGCTTTGTCTCTTAAGTCATAATCATGCCTGCAGTATTCTCTAGGGGAGAGGTTTAAAGTCAAAGAATCACGTAGAAAAGTCTTGATTTCTCAACCTCCACGTCCGCCTTAACCACCTGTTCTTTCCCCAACCTTCCCCCTCCTGTTAAACAGCATCACCATCTCCCCAGAAGCTCAGGCCAAAATCCCAGGAAGCATCTCCACTGCACTCTTTCCCTCACACTCGCATGTCCAATCTATGACCAACTCCTGTTAGCATCTCTTCCCAAATAAATCCAGAATCCTCCTGCTTCTTTCTAACTCTGTTGCCTTCCTCTATTACCTACCATACCACTGTGTTGCTGGGATTATTGAAATAGCTTCCAACTAAAAGCCCTTTAGTCTATTTTTCTCCCTATCAACAGAATGATTGAAGAAAGGTTTGTATATATGTGTATATCTGTCTACCTATATATGCGTGTGCATACAGTTGTGTCATGCTTCTACTTAAAACCCTCAAATGGCCCCTGATCACATTTAAAACCCAAATTCCCAGGTGTGCTCCTCGTGACCTAGGAGTTCTGGCCCCTGCCTACTCGCTGCCCTTACTGTCTAGTCTAACCTCAAACCCACCAAGCTTATTCCTGCCGCTGCACAAGGTCTTTTCTCTGCCGGTGACTGGTTTGTCAAATTCCATCTTTGCAGAAAGACCTTCCCTGACTACACAATGTGAAGTAGTGTCCCCAAATAGTCTCCAGCTCATCACTGTTTTATTTCTTTGGAAAACTGTGTGTATTTGTTAACTTCCTTGTTTATTATCAGCCTTTTCCAAGTAAAATATGAACATTACAAGAGCAGAGACCTCATCTGTCTTATTCACCACCCTACCCCTGGCTTCTAGCACAGCGCCTGGCACACAGGAAACACCCTATGAATATCTGTTTCGTGAATATTAGAAAGCAACTGACATAACGATAAATTAGCTAATGGAAGTTGCATAGTGAAGATCATATATACTTTCCTTCAGGAATATCTTTGACTTTCACTAAAGGATTTATTCTGGAATTCTTTCATCTCCACTGGAATATTTTTCCAGGTATAGTAATTCTACATTGTAAAACTGAACTTCTTCCCAAACATGTCTACATATCTAATGTTACTGTGTATCCTATCTCTGGGAAGAGAGTGCTATTACGATCCAAGTTCAATACAATGGGCTAGTGGGCTGCCTGCCCCCCTCCCTTTTTTTTTTCTTTTTTTTTTAGGGACAGGGTCCTTCTTTGTTGCCCAGGCTGGAATGCAGTGGGTCGTCATAGCTCACTGCAGCCTCCTGGGCTTAAGCGATCCTCCCGCCTTGGCCTCCCAAAGTGATGGGATTACAGATGTGAGCCAGTGTGCCCAGCCTGCTGCCCTTTTTATAGCAAGGGTAGCTGATGTTTTTCCTTTCTCTTGTTTCCATACTTGGTGACTTGGAATAATGGCTAATATTAGCAAGTAAATTTACCTTAATTGTCTGTAAGAGTTAGCTCTGGGCTTCCAGATAACTTTGACAACAAGTGTGACATAGTGAATAATGAGGTTCTCCGCCTGTAGTCCTCCCAGGGGCCAAATTTGGGAGGCATTTTCTATGCTGCTCAGGAGGTCCTGGTGAAATTGAGCCCTTGTTGTCACAGTTGGAATATCAGTAATTCACCTATATTCTTGTTGTTTTCCCTGTTTCTCACTCTTCTTGGTGGTCCACTCCTCCACTCTGGAATCAGCTCTTAAATAAACTACCCACCCACAAGTCATGTCTCAGGCATTGATTTGGGGGGGGGGACAGAAACTAAGATAAATCAGTTGGTATCAGGAATAGCTCTAGAAAGCACACTTTAGAATGGGATTCTAGAACAATCACCAGTCAAATAGTCACAGGAACCTATTGCTGGTGGAAAGTGGATGATTCCTGCTGGTAACCTGTGGGCTGCTGAAGCAGCACAATAACAGAGACTCACCTGGAATAGATTTGAATGAGGTACAGGTGGGAGGTGAAGCGTTTACTCTTACAACAGTCCTCGCACCTGAATAGTATGGGGATAATGGTGACTTAGGGATTTTGGCTTTGGCTGTGGAAGTCTTTGGGAAAGAAAATCACAGGCTCAGTTTGGCCAACTATCAACTCAGAGTGAACCATAAAAGCTGAAAGCCCTTAAAGGCAGCATTTAAAGGGATTCTGTCAGGCCTAAATGGTAGAGATAAGGGGACGCTGAAACCACAGGTGTGACAGGTTTCCCATGCAAAATAGGAGAGCCCTGATAAGGCAGACTTGGGATGGGAACATTTGGAAGGATGAATCCAAAAAAAGCTTGAACCTTCGGATTCTTCTGAACTCTCTGGAGCAGCAGAAGCAACCTCTGTCTCCTGGTCTTAGGGTGGAGAAAGCAGCTTCCCCTTGCCTGGAGACCATTCCAAGACCTGACCTGAAAGGTAAGGCTTGCCCTCCTCAAGGTTCACCCTCACCTTGCCTTATCCCTTCAGACCTGTAACTGAACGGTCTCAGCATAAGGGGGAAGTAAGTCCCTGCACCAGGAGAACATGCACGCACTGCAAGAACTGGCTAATGTACACTGGTGAAACCAGGAGAACCCATGTGGGATTGGATCTTGAAAGTATTGAATCGGGGGAATAGGATATAAGACTTGACAGGAGGGGATATATTGACATGGGAAAATTCTCCCACAAAACAGGTTTCTTGGGAATACCAAAGACCTAGAGCTGGTCACAATGTGCTGCTGGATGATGCCTCGAAGCATGGACGCAATGGCGTACAATTTTAAAAAGGTGGCAGTGCCTAGTGGGGTCAGAAGTCTCAGGGAATGCCCTGCTTTCTGCAAGCAGAACAAAGCAGCTCTGTCCCCACTGCTTTGTTACTGGGACCCACATAAGTTTCACTTGATAAGAGGATTCTGCTGCTGTAAGGAAAAAAAATGAAAAAAAGACCAAGATTAGATGCTGCCTAAGTCCCTTTCCAGCCCCAGTGCAGCATAGGACGCTGGTTGGTTAAGTTCTCGAGTCTGATTGCCCAAGTCAAAGTCAGGCTTCATCTCTTCTGGGCTGTAAGACCTAGGACAAAATACTTCACCTGCTTTAGTCTCAATCTGATCTATAAAATTGGGTAATAATTGTGTGTACCTCAGAGAGTTATTGTCTTAAATTATGAAAAACATGCATAGTACTTAGCACAGTGCCCAGCATATAGTAATTGCTCAATACTTATTATAGAAATATAGTAACATCAAAAAAATAAATTCCTTTAGCCAGGTTAAAGCATAAATGAATGATGTGGTTACATCTATACATACTTATATAGATTTTAAACAATACAGGATTTTAAATATCAGATATAAATTATATCTGCATTCTAAGTAGAGTCTAGTAAAATAATAATATTAGGTAAACTTGCCATTTTTATAGGTCAAAATGATTGAAGATTGGCAAATGTATTATGATTTTTTTTGTGTCATATCCTGATATGGAAATTTTTGGAAAAGGGTGACCCTTCCTAAGGTGCAGGATGGCCAGAGGAGTTGGCCAGTCACCACCAGCTCCTACGGATTCAGCAAAAAACTCTCTACTCCTTGGTAATGATCTCTCAGAGCGTCTATGGGCTGCTGAGCAGGCCAACCTTCCTCTCGACTTCTGAACATGAGTTTCGTGAAAAAGAATGGAGACATCCAGTTGGAATGGCTTGGTTTTCTGGTTCAGTTTCTGTTGTAACAGAACCAGCCAGTTAAGTCCTTAGTATGCTTACTGGGGACCCAGATTAAGACAAAATGAGCATGAAGGTGGGCAATGGAATGGCCACACGTGTACCTACACACTCCATGATTGCGTGAACAGCAAAGATTAGTACTCCTTGTCTTGAGGTAGAGTTAGAGACATGAACATGAGAAGTCCACTGGTATCTTCAGTGAGTTTTGTTACCCCATGTACATTATACTTCAGGATTTCATGGGATTGAAATTTAGGTGATCTACTGTCATTTTCTCTCATTTTGTTTTTTTGCTGTTTGTATACCAGCAAAAAATAACAATTTTCAGATAGAAATCTTGCAATACCTGAGTTACATAACAAGACTACTTATATTCCTTTCATCTTCAGTTTTCTCTTCCCCGGAGTTTTACCAGGTAAATACATGAGCATGGAGTTGGTGTCTAAGAGATCTCCTTTCCACTTAGCTCATTCCCATGGCAACAGCCAACTCTATCACCAAGGACACTGCCAGCTTTTCTCTTTAAGAAGGTTTGCTCTATATTTGAGATTCAAAGCTATCTTCTTTACTAATATTTATTTTTGGATGCATTGTGACACACTGTGACTAGAGAAATGACTTATTTGTTGCATATGCCTGAGATGGGAAGACAATCAATGCCTCTTCACTGAGGAAGCAAAATATGGATTATGTTAAGAGGCTTTGCAATGCTGCATTACTGGAAGGTTTTGTGTGGTTAGGCACAGGAACACCTAAACGAATGGGGATAGACAGAAAATAACATCAGGCACTGCTCTACAGAATACACGCACTGACACAGACCTACACGTGGGCACGCACTCACATGCACAACAGCAACAGAACAGCACATGCCATAGTGTAATATTAAGTGAATGGCCACTCTTCATACCTAGGCACTGAAGTAGAAGGATTTATTCTCAGCTATATTAACTGTGAAATCTGTCATGGAGATGAAAGCCACATTCAGTGGCATCTTGTCCACCAAGTGTGTGTGCTCCCAGGGATATTAGCAAGGGTCACTAGGGCATGACTGTTTTTCTGTGTTTGAACCCCCATTCTTTTACCACATTGTCTATGATGTGACATGAGGGAGGGAAATTATTGGAGACACCAGTAGATTTCATCTATTAAAAGAAGCACATCTTGTAAAATGGAAACAAATATGAAAGTCTACATAACAGAAACTTTAAAAAAAATTACCAATGCCTCCCCGACTCCCAGAGACTAGTCTGGGGCAGGACTCATAGGTTTAAAAAGATCTCCAGGTGGTTTCAATGTGTGACCAAGACTGATTAGCTTGATCACCTTTGAGATTATTAACATTTGACTTGATAAATGTTTCTTTTTGCAACATATCACCCTGACATGGACCTACATTCCAGGGTTTTTTTTTATATTTTTTCTCTTTGATTTTCTTTTCTTACATTCCAGTTTTAGTTGAGATATACTAGGTAGTTTTCAAATATTTCAAGATACCCTTATACATCTTATCTCACTTAATTCTCAGACTCATCCCATTAGTAGGGAATGTACTCCCTTGATGTTGAAGGAAGCGAGGTACCGTGTAACTCAGCGACACGGTCACAGACTTGTGTCACGCGGTCTGATTCTAAAGCTGATGCTTTTCGCTATTCTACACAGCCTTCACCACCATCTATCAAGCGGTTTATATTCCAGGAAGCTGAGGTTGGGTAAAAGGGGATGGTGGAATGTGAGGGGCAGGTTTGGGCATATTAAGGTTGATTGTTTCTCTGTGTCTTAGTTTCCTCAGGCTGCTGTAACAAAATACCCCAAATGGAGTGGCTTAAAATAACTCATATTTCTTTCAAAGTTCTGAGGGCCAGAAGTTTGAAATAGAATCTCCCAGGAATCCCTGGCATTGCTTGGCCTGTGGCTGCGTCACTCTGATCTCTGCCTCTGTCCCCACGGAGCCCTCTTCTCTGTGCCTCCTCCATGTCTGTTCCAAATCTCCAGGTTGTTTTTCTTGTAGAGACACTGGTTACTGGATTCAGGGCCCTCCACAATCTGAGATGGTTTCACCTCAACGTTCTAAGCTGATTACGCCTGAAAAGACCCTATTTCCAAATAAGGTCACATTCTGAGGTTCCAGGTGGACATGAATGTTGGGGGAAGACTATTTAACCTGCTATACTCTGCAATTGCCATTTGGAGATACCAGTCACTCCTCAGTGAGAAAATGAGGGATCCTGTGTCCTGTGAGATTTACACAGAATGGGAGGAATGGGTGAGAACAGGTGGCTGAGAGGTGGCCTTTCAGGGAGCCCTGGAAAAACACAGGCAGCTCCTAAGGAACACTTCTAGGAGACCTTCCGAAGGATTATGAAACAAAAGCTATGGAAACCCTTTGCTCTCACGGCAGTCAGTCACTTGTGCATAGTCGCACAAGAAGGCTTATCTTGCTATTTGTGCTTGTTGGTTCAGCAGGAATTAGTGGTTATAGTATTTGTTTTTTGTAGGCATTTAAGAAGGTTTGGGGACATAAAGAAAAAGCCGTGGGCTCTGATAGGAAGGAACTGACCACTTCAAGTGTGAGGCAACCTTGTCTCCTGCCAGAGGAGCTGGTAATGCCAGCTTCCTTATCAGCTAACTAACAAGGGTTCCTAGTAAAAAGAAATAATCTGCAAAGGAAATGGGCAAAGACTTAGACCAGGCAAAGAGACCCAAAACCAGTGTCAAGATCCCCTGCAGACATCAAGCTTTACGTTTGCAGGACATTCTTCCACAAAGAATGGATCTGGGCCGTGTGGAGGGGAAGCGATGTCCTTTGATCCCTGGAGCGTAAGAGGGATTCATAGGTGTTGGTGGGTGGAAAAAAATGTCACTATCCCCAGGAGGAAGAGCTGCTCCATACAGACAGGTGTTTGCTGAGAGGTGGTAGAGGTGGAGAGGGTGGAAAGCCTTGGCTAATTAGAAAGTCTGACTTTCTTATGGGACTGAGTGTCTACCAGAACTTGTAAATTCTACAAGGCATAGTTTCGCCATCATCAGCCAAGTTCAGGTAACCCACTGAAGCAATGTTTCCTAGAGCGTTCCAGGAGCTCAGAGGTGGTCTTGTAGAACTCAGATGTGTACCAGTTGTGTCTGTGTGCAGTGATATTTCTCCACTCTGCACTTGGAGAGAAATGTATGTGTAAACCATTATTTCTCCTCCTCAGAGCCTCTGCTTACTCAAGCTAAAATTTTGCTTTTAAGAGGTTTTTGGAAAGAAAAAATATAACTTAAGAATACAATTTCTTCCAGAAAAAGTCTTGTTCTTTTATATCTGTATCTGCAAGTAAAGCAAATACAGATTGTTTCTGTATATCTGTCAGATTCTCACAATTTTAAGTCACTTGCAGTTAAAGAAATACCCTAACCAAGGCATGTCTACCATTTTTCCCAAGGTATCTCTCTTTGCCCTCCCGTGCCCTCATGTCTCTTTACCTGGACTACACCCTATGGGTATCCATGTGCTGATTCCTTTGTACAGGTGTGCCCATTTGCCTATAATGGCATCCTGTTTTAAGGTCCTTGTAGAGACTGAGACTAAATCACATGAAACAGCTTGAGACAATGGTGTTCGAACGGTACAGGTTGTTCCACAGGTGCATTTAATTACCATATCAGGATTCAGAGCTGGTGGTGAATACATTTTCTTCCTAATTAAAATACATTCAGGGAAGGTGACATTGAAAGGATTTGACCCAATTCACTTTGGAAATCCTCTGCTGAGGAACCTCAGGAGACTTCCTCCACATTGTATTCAGGGAGGGCAGGGGGTGTGCTGTATCAGTACTTGGTTTCTTTGCATTCCTGATGGGAGGAAGTGGTGTAGGTGTCAGCGTGTTTCTACGGCACCCACAGCTTGTGAATACAGATGGGGCTCACATTAAGCAAAAGAATCCATAGTTTTCTACCTCTTATCCTCATAGTGGATACAGGACTTGTAGTCCCACTTAGATGAAAACCTCACATAGTTATTTCTTGAAGTCCTCAGGGAACTTCTCACATGCTCACAAATACCTTTCTCATTTTGTCTTCCGTTCTGACACCTCTCCATAAATTGGGAGCTTGAGACGACATGGTGATTGGACAAACAACAGCACTGTCACAAAAGCATATACAGCATTGGTTGCATCATTTGGTACGAACTTCCTTCTGAAAACCAAAACTTAGTTTGAGTTATATAGGATAGAGCATAAAGCACGGCTTTCTTCATCCAAAAGTATTTTGATTAATTTAAAAAATGTGTTATGGGTTATAAGGTGGTAGGTCCATGTATACATTTCTTAACCTTAGAAAATCATTCAGTATTTGATATTTCCATATTTAAAACATGATTAAAACAAAAATTAATTTTGCTTTCTTAAAACTGCAAATTAAAGAACACATTTCACCGTGTAGATGTTGGTAGTATCTGAAGCCAGGTTGAATTTTGTATCAGAGGAAATTAGGATAGCTGAAAAACCAAGGCATTGATTCTTATGCCAGTATTTCTCAGCTCTCCTTTTAAAGTTGTTAACAATATTTTCTATGCTACTCAAGGGATTTCTAGAGCTGTGATGGTACATTGTATAATGTCTTGTTACAAAGCCATTTTATTTATATTGATCTATGTTCCACTGGAATAGAGAGAGCCCTGGGTGCTACTCTCCTCTTACATTTGAAGACCTGGAGTGTCAGGAATGCACTGAAGTGTCCAAGATCATGTAGCTTGCAGGTGGCCTGTGGTCTCCTTGCTCCAACCCTGGGACTTTCCCTTATGTGGCCTTTACTGGTATGAGCACAAGTGTTCCTATTCCTATGCGCTCAATATTTGGGAATTCTTTCTATGGGGATGGATAGGCTGGCGTGCAAAGGATAACACGTGGCAGAGAGCTCATGGCTCATGGCTCTCTGGCTTAGAGAAACAAAATTTACTTTTGTGAGTCTCGCATGTGCCAAGCATCAAACAGTTATCCTCACAGCTACCCTATAAAGCAGATATAATCACCGATTTTAGATTCAAAGAGGTTTAACTTGCCCAAGGCCTTGTTCAGGTGATAAGAAAGTAAAAATTTAGGTCCCAGCTATCTTGTTTGTACTGCTACATCAGTTGCCTCCTCATTGTGTTTAGACAGAAATGAACACTAAAAGGAGGCAGGAACAGAATGATGGGGAAAATTGTGCTCAAATTAAGAGGAAATGAGAGGTTCCTCCTGATTATATGAACTGTATTTAGCAAAAGTTGGATTCTGGGCCAGCCCGACTCCCAGGCAGCGATGTCACTACTTACATTGTGTGACTTCAGAACCCCTGGAAGAATCCTATATAACCTAAAAATGTTTCCCCTCCAATACGTAGGAAACTGTCTTGGGGTCTTTTTTAAAAATTTAGATCTTCTGGAAGGATCATATACATTAGGAATAATTTAACTAGAGATTAATAAAAAGACCCAGGGGCTCTCTGCTGTGCATTCTTATTAAGGACTGAGGACAGACACCCAGCAGGTGTGCTGCAGGGGCTTGGTGAACCGGGCTGGTCAGGGCAGAGTAGGCTGAAGATGGTCCTTGCGGAGGAAGAGGAGCCACAAGCTGCCAGGGACCAAGGCCCGTGTGAGGCTATGGAAGTGCCAAAAGGAGAGAAGATTCTAGAGGCCCATTTTTGCCTATTTTTACCATGTATTCCATTAGCACCACTATTTACAGTGGTCCCCTGACTTCATTTTCATGGAACTTCTAGTTACCATTTCATGGAAATCATTAAAAGCAAGGCATTTTGTTTTCATAGACTGGCATTTCAAAAAATCTGTAAATGCGGTTGCATTATTTTTCCACACTCTGTGAACAGTCTCACTCAACAGCAAAACATTATCACTCGATTAATAAACGCTTACACCTGATAGTTCATTTTTGAGAACTACCAACTCCTCGTCACTTGTTTCTATTCTTGATCCTGTAGCACGCTAACTTTTTGCTCTCAGTATTTGGCAAAATCTTACTACTGTGGCAACTGTTCCCTGAGACTCTCCCGTTGTTAATCACAGACCCGACAGCCCACGTTCCTCCTGCTGTTTCTGCCGTCGCCATTTTAAGCAAGGTGCACGTAAATGGGATTCGCAGCCCCTGCTGGCCGCCTCATTATCTCCATCCAGTTTCTGACCGCATGATATTAATGCCGATCTGCTTTCCTGCAACCAGTTATGCATACCTGTAATTAATGTATACTTTTCTGCTCTCTTTCTGAATACAATATGTAGTTTTTTCCTAATAGGTCAGGTATATGATTTTGCTTTTTAATTTTTCCTTTTTAGCTACCTCTGAGATCTGCCGTCTAACATCTCTCACATTGTGACAAGTCTTGGAAACCCTGAGCAGCGCAAGAAAGACACAAAAGATAAACTAGTGAAGTTGATTTGTTTATAATTAGGAGACCCAATTTCTTTTCCAATGCCTTGGGTTTCCTGCTCAGCAAAACGGTCAAGAGACCACATTTATATTTTGCATGCTGATTTTTTTTTGCATGTGTTTTTTTAAAGACAAATGAGCAAGTATAATTATCTGAAGTCACCCTGATTCTACAAGGGCCAGGTAATCCATGTGACAGCATCTAGCCATTAACCCCTTCAGGGACCACCTCACGGGCATAAGGGCCCTTGGCCAATGCTGACCCTTCCTGGTCAGCCACAGCCAGCGAGTGAGTGTGGCATAAAACACCAACCACCTGGATCTGACTCGGGACATACTTGATGGGGATTCTCCAGAGCTCCCCTCCAACTTGACCAAGGCTTTGCTGGCCTCGGTCACAGTCTGATTATCCCTCTGCCCAATCTTCTTTCTGTCCCTTTCATTTCACAGGCAGATTCCTAATAAATGTGTTTGAGTCAACTCAGTGTCAGCTTCCAGAGAACAAAACCCGTGACAGTGACAGGTGACAGACATTAATTATTTTAAATAAATCTACATTTCTCTGGTTTCCTGGAGTCTCAAAAGTAGAGGTGCCCAGGCTTCTCTTAGGACTTTTGAGAGGCTCCACCTGGGCCAGATGAGGCAGTCAGGGCCAGAGGGGAGGGGCAGGCACAGCGCCTCCTTCCTGCGGGTCTGGGCCCCAGCTCTGATGGCTGCAGAGGAACAGGCAGCTTGTGTTTTCCTAACTGGCTTCACCCCAGGGTCAGAACCTTTGGGATTAAAAGACTGCAGGCTGTTATTTACAGCTCCTTCGTGTCACGTGAGGGAAGGTAGCACATTGCAGCGAAATGTATAGGCACTGGACTCACGCAGGTCTGGGCTTTTACTGACCAGTAGTAAACTACACATTTAAAGGGTTTGACATACATATACGCCCAAAAAACCATGACCAGAATCAAGATAACAAGCATACCCATCGTCCCTGGAATGTCCTCTTGACAGTTCTTAATCTCTCTCCTGTGCCTCCTCGATAACCCCTCCCCTAGGCAACAACTGATTTGTCCTTTGTTGTTACAGATTTTCCATTTTTCTAGAACTTTGTTGCCTGAGTACATAATCATTCAGTATGCACTCTTTATTTTTGTCTGCTGTCTTTCACTCAGGATAATTACTTTGACATTCATTTGTGTTGTATGTATCAATTATTTTTTCCTTTTTATTGCTGGGTAAAATTCCATTGTATGGATTTAACACAATTTGTTTATCTATTCACTCATTGAAGGACATTTACGTTGTTTCTGGGTTTTATTTTTGGAGAATTATGAATAAAATTACTACAAACATTCGTGTTCATTTTTCTAGGGAGAGATCCCCTCTAGGGACATAGGATAAATATTTTAGGCGTTGTTGGTCATATAGCTTCTGTTGAAACCCCTCAGCACTACCCCGGAAGTATTAAAAGAGCCACTGTCATTACATACATGAACAAGTGTGGCTGTGTTCTAATAAAACTTTATTTACAAAAACGTATGACTCTTGCTTTAGGGTAAATACTTAAAAGTAGAAAGTATGCATTTAATTTTATAAGACACTGTTAAATTGTTTTCAAGAGCAGCTCTATTTTGCAATCTTACTAGCAACATATGGGAGTTCCAGTTGCTCCTCATCCTTGTCAACACTTGGTATGGATGGACAGATTGTTGTTATTTATTTATTTTTACAGTTAGCTTTTTGAATAGGTATACATTGGTCTTTCTTTGTGGTTTTAATTTCCATGTTATTCTAATGGCTGATGTTTCATGTGCTTATTTTCCATTGGTATACCATTGCTGAAATGCCTGTTCAAAGTTTTCATCCATTCTTTAAAACTTGTGCTGTTTGTCCCCTATTTATTGAATTTTCAGAGTTCTTTGTCCTGGACACAAGTCTTATGTCAGATGTGTGATTTGGAAGTATTTTCTCCCAGTTACTAGCTTGTCTTCTCATTCCTTCCCAACATTTTGCAGCGCAAAAGTTCTAAATTTTCATGATTTATTTGTCAATTCTTTTCTATCACCAACTGTGCTTTTGTTGTTTTATCTATGAACTCTTTGCCTAGCCAAAGGTCACAACGATTTTCTCCTATAGTTTTTCTAAATTCATAATACAATTTTATTAACTATGGCCCTCATGCTGTGTATTAGATCTCTAGACTTGTTTATCCTATACATCTGGTACTTTGTATCCTTTAACCTAAATCTTACATTTCCTCTTCCCTCCCACTCTCTGCCTATGGTTACCATTTTTTCATTCTCCATTTATGTTTGACTTTTTTTATATTACACATATAAGTGAGGTGATGCAATATTTTTCTTTTGTTGTCTGTCTTACTCTGCTTAACATAATGTCCTCCAAGTCCATCCATGTTGTGACAAATGGCATAATCTTTTTAAGGCTAGTTAACATTCCATTGTACATGTATGCTACATTTTCTTCATCCACGTATCTGCCAGTGGTTGGGTGATTGTTGTTTCCACATCTTGTCCTTTGTGAATAATGCTGTAGTAAACAAGGGAGTGAAGATATCTTTATGAGGTGGTGATTTCCTTTCCTTTGTGTATATACCCAGAAGGACTGCAGGGTCATGTGGTAGTTATAATTATTTAATTTCTTTAGGAACCTCCATACTCTTTTCCATAATGGCTGTACCAATCTACATTTCCACCACCAGTGTACTAGGGTTCCCTTTTCTCCACTTCTTGCCAACATTTATCTCCTGTCTTTTTGATAATAGTCATCCTAACAGGTATGAGGTGATATCTCATAGTGGTTTTGATTTGCATTTCCCTGATTTATGATCTTCTTGTGACATGTTCAACACACATGCGTATACCCCCTCCCATGTATGTCACTGTAATCTTAAGCACTGTGAGTTCTTGGGGCACAGTCCCCTCTCTCCTATCCAGGACCATGTCTCAACTGCTGCCAAGACTGGCTTTGGGAACAATCATAACAATGGTAGTTAGCATTGTTTAGGGTTTTGAGAAGAGATTACACATATTTTTCATATATTTCCCACCAGAGCCCCTGAGAGGCAGGCAGTGTGGATGACATTATCCCCAAGGCAGAGGTGAAGAAAGGAGCTTCCGGGCCCGCGACCTGCCTCAGCTCACCCAGGGGATGTTTACAATGCCACGAAGTGCCAGGGCTTCTGATTCCAACCGCATAAACTTCCCCACAGATATGTGTCCTGCGTGATGGAAAGGGGAGTCACAAGTCTCATGTCATTTTGGCTCTGTCTATATTGCAAGAAACTGTGGTTGAATGATGATACCTCTGGAAATCACCCCTTTTAAATTGCTGCCAGTTTTGTCAAATGTTCCTGCTGCCAACTGGCACATTCATCTATCAATTTCAAGACCTACTTTCATATTTAGCTGATTGTGTTTAATTTCCTAAGTGCTGAGCCTTCTGATGTTTTTATCTTTTGGGGAAGATGGAATTTATGAAAGGGACACACAGGACAACTTTATGCTGTGTAGTATATTTTGCTTTTTAATGAAATAGCCACTTTTAAGTATCACCTTTGTTGGGAATACTGCTTTCTCAGGTCTATTCATTGCCCCGATGTGAACTGAAATACTCATTTCAAGGGAAGGCTGGGCTATAAATAAAGAAAATCTTTTCCATGAACTCTTTACCTTCAGATTTTTCCTCTGAAATATCCTTTCATCATTTTAGCTCAAGAAACAATTTAAATATACTGCAAGAATTTAGCATAATTCCCGTCCCGCCCCCCAGGGACTAGAATGCCAAATTCTCCTTCCTCAAATACCATGTGCAATAGGGTGAGCTATTAGAAAAAAAGAAGATAAAAACTTATTCTTCTCGTGGACTCACCACCTCCTTTCACACCCCACCCCCCATGCCCGGAAGGAGAGCTTGACCTTCGCCCCCGGGGGCTGGAGCTCCTTTCCTGCCGCCTCCTGCCATTCTCACCCCCAGCCCTCTGAGTGGAGAAAACAGTTTAAGGGGTTCTAGACCATTGATTTAGATTAACCTGGATTGTCCCAAAGGCAGATGGACTTGGGGATTAGATAAGGCAGGAGTAGACAGACCCAAGAGAAAATGGGGGGAAAGAGCGTCTGGGGGGTTTCCTCGAATGGCAGCACCAGGCCCAACTTGCATCCAGTGTATAGATCAGGGAAGGCTGGACAATGGCTGTGGCTTTGGACACCAAGTGGGGAGGCCCTGAAAGCAGCAGTGACGGTCTCTATGGCCGAGAGCCATCGGAAGGGATGCCTATGTGTGCGCTCAACAGCACGGCTCGAGAGAGGGCACCAGGCCAGGCACAGCAAAGCAGTGTGGGCTAGAAAGGGAGGGACAGGAGAAATGACAGCCAGCAGGGACTGCCTGTTCCCTTCTCTGTTCACATCATATCCATCTACTCATACATTGTCTGTCTCTCTCCCCTAGGAAATCTCTCGGTGTTGGTTGACTATGTAATGAATGATTCTGTGAGTTTTTCGGCTGTTATTTAAAGCTCCCAGATTCTTATATGATATAGAGGATCCAAAATGTGTGTAGTTCCAATTTCTTGCAGCCTGTGGCTCCTGTTTATGTGTCGAGCCTCAGCAGCACCTTCCTTCCTGCTCCAGCAGCACAGGTCCTTTGGGTGGTCCTGGCCTTCGTTCCATTACATCAGTTCAACACTTGAATTCCTCAGACCCTCATGTGCAAAGATATTTCGCTCATAGCTTCTAGATCTTTGTATCATTTGGAATGCTTTTGGCTGTGCTTTGGTTGTCTATTGCCACTTAACAAAACTGTTAAACTTAGTGTTTTAAAACAATTTATTATTATTTCTCATGGCTCTTTTACTTGATGGGGCTCAGCTGGGTGGTTCTTGTTAATAATCTTTCATGTGGTTGCAGTGAGATGACAGCTTGGGCTGGAGATGGCGGCTTGACTGGGCTGGATACCCAAGGTAGTCACTCATGTGACTGGTAGTGGATTCAGCTGTTGGTGACGACTTCCTCTTGGACCAAATTTTAGTGAGGCTTCTCTGAGCCCTCTTCTCTACTAGGTCTCATCCTTGTCCTGTTGTTCTTGACCTTCCCAGCCTAGTTTTAGCCAGAATCCTGCCAAGCAAGTTTGGCAAGAATCTCCCACCTTTGATACCTAACCAAGCTCATTTTATTAATTTTCCATCCACTGACTTCCTCACCCCGCCCATCGGTTATAAATCCCCAGTTGCTCCTGCTATGTTCAGAGTTCAGTCCTATCTCTCTTTCCTTTTGCAACAGTCTTGATCAAAGTCTTTTGTGCCTGTTTAACTTGTCTAGTGCAATTTTTCTTTGAAATTTGCTAGGAACTCAGCCGGGGCTATCAACTAGAGCACCTATGTGTCTCCTCTCCATGCAGCCTGGGCTTCTCACGGCATTGCAGTCTCACCTCACATGTGTTGCGATGGCTGTTATTAAAAAGTCAAAAGATAACAAGTGTTGACCAGGATGTAGAAAAAAGGGAATCCTGTGTACTGTTTGTAGAAATGTAAATTGGTACAGCTATTATGGAAAATAGCATGGCAGTTCCTCAAAATATTAAAAATAGAACTATAATATAATCCAGCAATCTCACTTCTGAGTATATATCACTTCTGAATATATATTCACAGGAAATAAAATAACTATCTCAAAGACATATCTACATGCCCATGTTCATTGCACCATTATTCACAATAGGCAAGATATGGAAGAAACCTAAGTGTCTGCCCACAGATGAAGGGATGAAGAAAATGTGTGTGTATATATATGAATATTTAGCCTTAGAAAAGAAGAAAATTTGTAACAACATGGATGAAACTTGAGGACATTATGTTAAGTGAAATAAGCCAGACAGAGAAAGACAAAATACTTCATGATCGCACTTACATATGTGGAAACTTAAAGTTGGATTCATAGTAACAGACAGTAGAATGGTAGTTACCAGGGGCTGGGGTGGAGGAAAAGGGAAGATATTGTTCAAAGGGTACAAACCTTCAGCAGTAAGATGAATAAGTACCGCACACCTAACGAACAGTACAGTGACTACGGTTAATGAATAATGTATTCTTAAAATTTGCAAAGAGAGATCTCAAGTGTTCTCACCCCCTCAAAACTATATGAGGTGATTAATATATTAATTACATTGATTGTGGTATTCATTTCACAATGTGTACATATGTTAAAACATTGCATTGTATACCCTAAATATATGCAATTTTTATTTGTCAATCATATCTCAATCTAGCTAGAAAAAAGAACTAAATGGGGAAGTGTGGTAGGCAGAATAATGTTCCTTTCACCATCAAGATGCCCATGCCCTAATCCTGAAACCTGTGAATATGTTACCTCATGTGGCAAAGAGAACTTTGCAGATGTGATTCAGGATCTGGAAAAGGGGAGATTATCTGGGTGGTTCCCCCATATTATAAGGGCCTTTATAAGTGAAAGACAAAGAGGAGAGTTGGAGTCGGAGGTGACGATGAGATGATGGAGGCAGAGGTGACAGTCAGAGGTATGAAGATGCTCTGCCGTTGGCTTTGCCCATGGAGGAAGGGACATGAGCCAACTAATCCAAATGTCCTCTCAAGGTTTAGAAGGCAAGGAAACAATTCTCTCCTAGAGCCTCCAGAAGGAATATAGCCCTGTTGCCCTTGATTTTATCCAAGTGAAATCCATTTCAGGCTTCTGACTACCGAAACTGTAAGATAATAAATTGGTATTGTTTTAAATCACTAAGTTTTATGGTCATTTGTTACAGCAGCAATAAGAAACTGATACAAGAAGGAAGCCAAATAATTATAATACAAAGTGGAAAAAGAGTGATGGAATATATTTTGTAGTTGTAGAGCACTTTATATGTAGTTCAATGTTCTTTCCATATCTGTTATCTCATGGAGTGATACATTAACTATGAGTTTTAAATAGACAACTAGGCAAATGTAAAAGGTGGCTAGATCAAGAAATACGTTTACAGGAGAAGCTATTAGAGTACAGCCTTGAAAGAAGAATGGGATTTCTGTGACTGTAGAAAATGGGAGGAAGGGCTTTCATGTACTCTGAGAAAACATGGATAAGGATTCTGGAATATAGGAATGTATGATAAGGGTCTAAGGACTGGAATAAGGGATACCTGGAAGATTGCATGAAGGAGATGGGTTATAAAGTGGAAGTGAGACTTTACAAGACTAGCTAATTGAATGGAGAGGCAATATTCACTTCTTCCCAGTTGGAAGTTCTGACTAAATCTGACGTGTTTGGAGCAACACACCTGACTACAAGCCATGTAGTCATATCATATATGCGCCTTTTATCATATTACTAAGTTGGCTAACTTACTTCTTGTTCAAATGGCGGGACCTACTTTCCAGCTAGAAAAAGTTGCTTTTTCTCAATTCATCAGGAACAGGTCCTTGAGCAATATAACAGTGCCGCATGTCACCGGGGGTTAGATACTAAGCCCAGCACATGAGGTGAGAATCGTAAAGTGTGAAACCTTTGACAATCCCTTAAGAAGGTGTCACAGTGGAGAGTCACTTACCATCTCTTACAAGACCAACAAACTATTAGCATGGATTTCTGTTTCTGTAATGGAGCACCAGATAAAGTACCCATGTTTAGATGCCTTACTCTACAAAAAATTAACTGTTTGAAGAGGCTAGTTCAGCAAAATGTTCATATTGTGAGAGGCCCGTGGGTACTAAGTGGCTAGGCAACAATGCATAAATACCTCCCACCTGGAAAAGCTCAGTGCATGGAAAACTGAGTGGCTGTTTCTCATTCATTCTCTCTCTCTCCTTCTCTCCCCCCGCCCACCCTCCTCATTCCCTCCTGTTAAATTCCACCCCCATTCTTTTCACTCCCTGTCATGAAGCAGAAATAGGCGAATGTGTGGGAATTAAGCGTTTGGCCCATGCAGCTCTATTGTCCCTCACATGGTCACCTTTCCTTCCCGGAAAGCCTGGCTAAATATGCTTGAGGAAAACTTTGGAAGCCCCCTTATCTCTCTGCCTCTTGAGTCTGGCAAGCCCCAGCTTTCTTTCCTCTCTGCCCTACTCCGGTTCCTCTCGACTCTCCAGAACCAACAAGGACTTGCGGACTGAGGGTAGCTCCGGCCCCAAAATGGACCTCCAGCTGCCAAGGTGGCCACTAGAGACCCTAAAACAGCTTCTCACTCAACAAGCTTTTACTGAACTTTTCACAGTTCCAGGCTCTATGCTAGGTGGCAAGGACACTCTGGTAAACAAAACTTAGTCATAAATCACATTTCTTCTGAAAAACAAACAAGAGTTTAACCTAGTGCTACCAGTTTTTGCACATGATGGCACATAGAAAATCATATTTGTATTACACGTCTGGACTTGGGCTATGTAGTAGCCCTCACAGAGGGCCCTCTGTAGACCGCCACTCATCCAAAATAAGCATTTATGAGTTCAGGAACATACAGAGAAACCATTACAGAAATACTTATCAAATATAATTTCAACTATTGTAACTTTGGAAATGATTCTCTTAAAATCACTCAATTTTTGTCAATACCTAAAAAAAGTACAACCATCACTATCTTGGTTGTAATAGTACAACCAACACCTGTTATCTATTTGCAGAACCTTTGGTTTAAGTAATTCTTTCACTTTTCCTCCAAATCCCACCCACAGTCCTGCAAATTTTAGGGAAGGAGAAAGAAAGAAGATTCATGCCACCCGCAGCATCCAGGCTGGGCACTGTGCTGAAGCCCCCTGTCGCCCTTCTGTATGGTGGTCTTTGGTGTTTGTCTTCACGATGGGTTGTTTACTTTCGGTTCTTTTAGTCCTCTAAAGGTAGAGCCAACGAGGTCAGCTTGGGCACACCCAGGCCTTCCTTGTCCCTTACTACTGTCTGCATGCCACCTTCACCTCTGTCCCCTTCTCCATTGCTGGGGTGTCAGCCCTCACCTGTTTCTGCTGCCCGCAGGACCCAGCCTCACTGCATCCGCAGAGCGTGCCAGTGGCCATGGTGGAGGGCACACTTGCTGGTGGGGGGTGAGCCCGGGAAGGCCGCTGTCTGTGCGAGTGGGAAGGAATTAGGAGCCAGTAGAATCTTTCCTATTTTCATCCACGACAGTAACAACAGCAGATGATACCACTGTGGCAAACACACACAACTTCAAGGGTTTCTTCCTTCCTCCTTATAGCACTTGCTTTTGGAAGTGAGGAAAAGATCCAGATTCTCTTTTCAGTCATTCATTATTGCTGCAGGCTGAGCAATAAATAACTCTCAGGTTCTCTCCTTGCCAGCTTTCCCGACAGCCTCTGGCTTTTACATGTTTATGAGTTGTCCCTGGTCCAAGTTACTGAAAAGAGGCTTCCTCAGCAATCTAGGTCCCACTCAGAGCTTATTCTTGTTTTAAAATTGCACACCTACTGCGCTGTAGTTTAGTCTATCATACTTTCTCATTGCTTTTGTCATCCAATAGTTTATAGCAGTTTTCTAAGGGGTCCTCTATCTCTCCTCAGCCTCAACTGTGTCATCACCTCAAGATATCAGCCCAAGCTGGCTTCTAGAAAAGGAAACCTTATCAAATCACATCCCTACTTAAAATCCTTCATGGCTTTCCCTGCTTGTAAGATGAAGGCTTCCTTGGTCTGCGCTCTCTGTGCAAATGCCTCATCAGAAAGGCCTCCCTTACCCTGGTCTCAAACAGCACCCAGTCCTCGCTCCGCCTATTGGCTTATTTTCCTCCTGGACACTTAGCACAAGCCACATTGCGTATTGTTTGTGACCCCCACTACAATGTAAGCCCCATAAAGGGTTTCTATTTTATTCACTGCTGCCTGCTATCATGTAGTACGTGTTCAATGAGAATGAGATAAAACATATTTCACAGTCAGTTCACAGCCCACACTGAGAGTCTCTAGCCCTGCCTCCCTACCACACCCCTCACTCACTACCTTCTTCACACGTGGCATGGAGTATGCTGTGTGCTTTCAGATCTCTATAATTTTGGGTAAATTTTTCCCTTTGCCTGGGTTCGTCTTCTTTCCCACCTGGGCAAAGCAGCCCTTCTCTGTTCCTTTGGCACTTGGAGCAGAGTTCCCTTTTGGCATGGAACACTAATTACCTGCTTTTTGGAAGGCAGTAGGGAGTCCTGGTTATGAATACGCAGCCCAGACTCAGGCTGGTAAGGTTTAAATGACGGCTTCCTCATTTACTGTGACTTTGAACTTGTTGCATCATCTCTGTTCCTTACTGTGCTCATATATAACAATGAGAGGAATAATGGTATATAGAATGTGGCCTGGCATATAGTAAGTGCTTATTTAATGTTGCCAGGGTAACAGGGCTGTAGCTCTCCTTCAAGACTGACTGTGAGTGCATGTGGGCAATGACTTTCCTTCTTGGTATCTAGCAAAGTCTCTGTCCTCAAGCAAATCAATCAAGTATTCCTCCTCTCTTTTTTCTTTATTTCTCTCTCCCTCCCTCTGTCCCTCCCATCCATCCACTATTATATTCTCAGGCATCATGTTAGATACTATTCATAGACATGTAAAAAGAATTCCAGTACGATGTAAAAAGTATGTTAACAGAGGCAGAAACAGTTCGGTGCTTTGGGAATTGTCTTTGTGGATGAGACACCAGGTGAGCTAAATCTTGAAGGACAAGCAGAATGTAGACTGAAGTCATTTAGGAAACGATAATTGTATTTTTTATAATAACTTAAAGGACATATTTAACATGAGGGAATAAAAATGTCATATATAAATAAAAATTCCTTTTTTGTATCTTTAATCTCTAAAGAAATTGATTATAATTTAAGACTCACTGACTTTGAGTCTGTGTTGGAATTTATTTTTGAATCTAGTTAAGGCTAACTTCAGACAAACTTTTCAGTGGCCAGAGGATAAATGGAGCTTCTGTTTCTCCTTCTTCCTCCCCTTTTCTCTGTCCTTGCACCCATTTTTTATTCTCCAACCTACCGCTCAATTTATCCAAATAGTTTTGGGATCTTTAGAAAATACATTCTGCAGTTAGTCATTCTCATTATTTACTAACATATTTAATGATTCATATCTTTATTTTTTACATTTTTAATAAGTAGAAATAATTCTTTGAAAAATCTTCCTTCTATAGGCTGATTGTTTGTGCCCCACCTCAAATTCATATGTTGAAATCCTCACCCCCAATATGATGGTATTAGGAGGTGAGGCCTTTGGGAGGTCATTAGATCATGAGGGAGGAGCCCTCATAAATAGGATTAGTACCCATATAAAGAGACAGGAGTGAGCCTCTCTCTCTCTCCACTCTCTCTCTCCCTCTCTCTTTCTCTGCCATGGGAGGATACAATGAGAAGATGGACATCTGCAAACCAAGGGGTGGGTCCTCCCAGGACACTGGGTCTGCTGACACCTTGATCTTGGACCAGCCTTTAGAACTGTGAGAAATAAATTTCTGTTGTTTAAGCCACCCAATCTATGGCATTTTTGCTATAGCAACCTGAACTAAGACACCACCAGAAACTCTTCCTTACAACTCAGTATCTTGTGTGTGTGTGTGTGTGTGTGTGTGTGTGTGTGTATGGTAGACAAAGCACAGATAAGGTAATGTCTTTGCTACATATTGGCAATTTGATCTTGGGTGGATTAATCAAACTCAGTGTTTGATGGCTCCAAATGCTGAGTTCCTTGTTTGAAAATTGGGGCTAATCATATAAATATTTACCTCAAAAATTATCTTTTTGGAGAAGTGAATCTAGTCATAAATATGAAGTGCTTAAAACAGTACCTGATGCAAAGGCAAGCAGTTCATGAAAGCATGCACCTTCATTGTCTACAGAATTTTCTAGAATAGTTCAGAAAGGTGGTATCAACTGTTTATTTTTCCCAGAATAGATAACCAATTTAACTGTTTCTTGTCCCAACATCATCCCAACTATTCCTCTTCCTAGCTGGCTTCAGTAATATTTTCAGAAAAATCTGGAGACAGAACTGGAGGGAAGAAGGGAAGCATGTTCACAAAGCTCAAAGGTTCTTTTAATAAGGGATGGGCCTGAATTTTGTTCTGCCCTCATCTGTGATGTCCCTTATTGGTAAATTTTTGGAGAATAGGCCTCACATCCTAATTGGATTCCTCATTACCTTTCACCTCATTTGGAAGTGGGACATATATTAAAATAGTAACTGCAATACATGGCCACACATAATGTTTTAGGGATCCTGGAGTGAGAGGAGTGTACTGATAACAGTATCTCACCAACGTGGGAGTCACTTAAGCCTCTTAACTCTGGCAATGTTGGGAATGCATATGGAAAAATCAGAAATGGAAGGAAGGCAAAAATAGTGCAGTTCCAGGCTGTCTCCTTCTACTTTTTCCTTCATTGCTTACCAATTAGATTTTAGGAAGACTGAGAGTGAGAAGGAAATAAATGGAATGTTGCCAGTGGAAAGATTATTTTAAGGTTATATCTATAGATTCATAAAAGAGTGAATGAGTGAAATGAAATAAAGCTGCTAAGAGAACCGAAACCCATCCCCATCTCTAGTCCCAGGGTTATCTCATTCTCTTGGACATGTACCAAAGGCAGGAATCTTGCTCTTATGTGAGCAAATCTTTCTGGTTTAAACAGCCAAAATATTTCTGTGTTTATCATTCCTTCTTGGTTAATTACTAGAATCAGAAGTTCTCAAGTGTTTATTCTAAAGTAGGTGGTAGAATGTCATTGATATTTTACTGACTCAGTATATTTAGCAGGGTTATAAATGATAGAAATTTGCACAAGTAATTACCAAAGTTTGATAAAAGCTCTTACCATTGCTATAAAAAAAGTTGCACAAGCAATGCCAAGGAGAGAGAGCCTTTGTGTGGTCTGTTCTACACATAAGTCAATTTGTATCAGCAATGCTTTCAGGTTTTTAGTTGTTAGTAAGACTTGATTTAGAAAGAGAAAAGTGAAATCTTAGTTCTGTAGCATGAGGAGCAAACATGTGCAACCAAAGTATTGAGATTCACTTTCTCAAAATTGGTTGTAGCTATGGTGGAGATTATTTAGTTGTCCACTAAAACTTTTTGTTTTCATGCTGAACACATGGCTGGACTACATTTCCCAGCTGTCCTTGAAGTTAGATGCATCCACGTGACTAAGATCTCACTAGTGGAAGTGAACGTGCCTCCCTCACCTGGGACTGCACATAGTGGGTGATTCTTCTCCACGTGCTCTTCTGCTCTACTTGTTCCTCCACGTTCCCTTCTCCTCTGTGATGGTAGGTTCCATGTGTCAACTTGTCCAGGCTATAGCCCCAGTTAGTCAAGGAATCACTAACAGAGGTATTACTACAAAGGTATTTTGTGGATGTGATTGATATCTGAATTGACTTTAGGTCAACTCAAGACATCATCCTTGGGCTGAGACTCATGCATTCAGTTGAAAAGCCTTAAGAGCAGAAATGAGATTTCCTTGAGGTGGAAGAAATTCTGTTTATGAACTTCAGCTTCTACCTAAGAGTTTTCAACCTGCGTTTCCTGAGGGGACTGTCCTATAGATTTTGGACTTTACTAGTCAATTTAAAGTAATAAATGCAGAAGAGATTTCCAATGTAAAATGTGTAGAATGAGAAGGGGATTAGGATAACAATATTGAGAAAAACTAACCTAAGGAACAAAGAAAGAGAATGCACAGTAAACTGAAAAGGAGAGCCAGAGATGTAGAAGTGTAGTCACAGAATCTTAAGGAAAGAAAGTATTTCTAGGAGGAAATGGTCATCAGTGTCAAAGCATTCTGTAAAGTGTAAGGTATGGATAAGGAGGATGTTCCTGTTCTTGGCAAGAGCTATTAGGGGTGGAAACTATCTTTCAGTAGATAAAGGAATTTGGAAGATTGTAGGGTATAGGTAGTAAGACTTATTGAACTCTTTCTAGAAGATACAAGCAGAAAACACAGAATATAATTTTTCCAAAAGTATACCATTTATATTAAATAGTAGTAAGTAGTAATAAATCTAACAAAGTATTTTAGATTTTATAACAGATTTTTTTTTTTTACTGTATAGGCAATATATATTCATTGCACCAAAACTCAGAATATTAAAAGGAGTATGGAATGTGTATATGTTTATAAATATATAACATAGATTATATGTAATCTACATATAATTTACATATAT
Organism: Lemur catta; assembly: GCF_020740605.2. NCBI lineage: Eukaryota > Metazoa > Chordata > Mammalia > Primates > Lemuridae > Lemur > Lemur catta. The sequence goes on along the minus strand of NC_059135.1, from coordinate 33,360,808 downwards.
GTAGTCTACATAGATTTTACATATATACAACTTACATATATGTAAGCATTTGCATATGTTTATAAATATATATATATAACATAGATTACATGTAATATATATTTTTAACACCATGGGAATTACATTGTACAATTTTTTTGCAACTCACTTCTACTCTCAACTTTGCAGACATCTACAGCAGGCACTGCTTATGGCATAGCCAAAGTCCCTTTCACCTCTTCACTCTTAATATAGAATCCTGATTTGGTTCAGTTACTCCTTTCTCTACCACAGGACCACATGCTTCATAAAGCTGTTAATATTTGTGGCAATTTCATTTCTTTTTCCAGTGACTGATTTAAGAATGAGTTTATAATGCTAATGAGACATGAAGGGAAGTCAACTATAAAATGTAGAAAAGGTTCTGTTACTTTTAAAAAAGTGACACGAGGGCTAGGCACAGTGGTGTGTATCCCAGCTACTTGGGAGGCTGAGGTGGGAGGATCACTTCAGGCCAGGAGTTCAAGACCATCCTGGGCAATATAGTGAGACTTTCACTTTAAAAAAAAATAAAAATGTTTTTTTAAAAAGTGACACAAGGAAGAGGCAGCTCCTCTTCTGATGGACATAGCATATCTGCATGTGACAACTGGGACTCTAGCAGCTATCTTGTGACCATGAGGAGAGCCAGCCTCAGGACAGGCTGACAGGGAAAACACAGAACAACCAAGTGTATGCTCCACATACTGTGGGTTTATGTCACAACTGAGAAACTCTGAGCTTGAGCAACACAAACCTTTTATAGTGGGCTTTAAGAAAACCTGACTAAACTTTGCACCTGAGGGAGACTATTACATCTATTACGCTAGAAAGCTAACAAACCTGCTCTGTCTTAAAGAGGGAGACACTATTTTCTAAGACTATTCTCTATATAAATAACTTTGAACAAATAATTCAGAACAAAAAGATCTGAGTTCCTGAGCTCATAAGATATGTGGAAATGCTAGCAACCCATGGAGAATTGTTTTACAGCAACCAAAAATAAACAAAAATACAGAGAAAATTCTGAATGTGTTCACAAGGAAAAAGCAAGTCTATTCAGACTTTTAACTACCAACCCTAGAAACTAAAATACAGTGAATCAGTGACAAAAGTGGTGTCTTCTAGCTGTGTCCTTACATGGTGGACATAGCTATCTAGCTCTCTGGACCTCTTTTGTAAGGGCGCTAATCCCATTCATGAGGCCTCTGTCCTCGTGACTGAATGTCACAACGGAGAAACTCTGAGCTTGAGAAACACAGATCTTTTACAGTGGGCTTCAGGAAAACCTGACTAAACTTTGCACCTGAAATTAGATGGAACTATTATCTTGTTATTATCTTTATTTGGAAATTAAGTATGGTTTAAGGAGATCTATGAGTGCCAAGTTGACAAGGGGTGAACTTGTGGACATAATTTTAGGTGTTGCCGGGTGCAGTGGCTCATGCCTGTAATCCTAGCACTTTGGGAGGCTGAGGCAGGAGGATCGCTCGAGGTCAGGAGTTTGAGGTTGCAGTGAGCTACGATGACACCACTGTACTCCACCCTCGGTGACAGAGCAAGCCACTGTCTCAAAAACAAAAACAAAAAAGGTTTAGGTGTCAACTTGACTGGATTAAGAAATACCTAGAAACCTGGTAAAGCATTAGTTTTTGATGTATCTGTGCAGGTGTTTCCAGAGGAGATTAGCACGAGTCTGAGTGGACCAGGTGGTGAAGATTGGCCCTCAGTGTTGGCCGGCACCATCCAATTAGCTGGAGGCCCAGAGAGAACACAAACGGAAGATGAATTGTTCTCTCTCTGAGATCTGGACCAAACTTTTAATCTGCTGCCTTGGACATCAGAACTTTAGCCTCACTGGCTTAATTACTATTGGTGTTACAAAAGGACAAAATCACTTAATTGCAACAGCAGAGCGACAATCAGACTCTCAAATGGGCAGCATATACTTGCAGGATTTGTAGAGCACAATCACTCTCTAAATACAAGTGCAGGGAGTGTTTTGAAGATCGTAGTAAAGTGAAGTGAAAACACAGGCAAAAAATACAAAAAAAATCTCCCCTGCCAAATTATTCAATTGTGCCCCTTCCTACATAGCACCATGTTCGCCTCCAAAAGACACCCTTCATCAGAGAATAAAAAGAATTCCACAAGCTCAGCGACCTTCTGAACCAAAGACACTTGCAGATAAAGAGGTTCCTCAAGTGTTACAAAACACATTAAATGGTGAACTATTTTTGGTTAGGGATTTGACTGTTGAAGAAGACAGAGTTCTTATATTTACCTCTGAATCTAACATGGAAAAGCTAGCACATGCTTCACTTTGGCTAGTGGATGGCACTTTCAAAACCATCCCCACTTTTTTTTTTTATTAACTATACAGAATTTGTGTCCTTGTTGGATCAAAAAATTCCAGAACTTATCTGCTCATTCAAGTATTAATGACTGGAGGAAAAAAAGCACTTTATAAAGGCTTATTTGAAGATCTGGTAAACTTTGCAGAAGCAAATGAATTTCAGTTGGGTCCCCAAACCATGATGACAGATTGGAATTAGATGTGATCAAGGCTTCTAAAAGCAAATTTCAAGGTGTTACCAATAAAGTTTGCTCTTTCCGTTTACCTCAATGCATTCGGTGGAAAAATTCAGATGAGTGGATTGGCCACATGATACGGCAACAACAAAAACTTGGGTTTAAAACTGTGTCATTTGTCTGCATTGGCATTCCTTCTAGCTGATGACATTCCAAGAGCTTTTAATAAATTAAAGCCACATTTGCCTGAAGAAGCCAGCAAAATTACTGGTTCAAGAATAATTGTGTGCATGACAGTATAAGAAGACATTTATGCAATGATATTGTTTGATCACCAATACTGTTTCTGCTAAATTTGTGGTGTGTATGAGCGCATGTGGAATGGATTTCTGCATACTCAAGACAACATAGAAACATGGTACAGAAGATGAAAAAATTTTATAGGGAATGCTCATGTCAGTGTATACTGAATCGTAGAAGAATTAAAAAAAACAACAACAGTGCTAGGTAGAAAATGAATGTGAATGTATTCTATGAGTAGAGTCATGCCCTTAAAAAAAAAAGGCACCATTCATTGTAATTCAAAACTTTGAAATAGTTAATGATCGTGAAAGTTGGCCAGCTCTTATGGACTACATCTGTGAAATTGCCCATAATCTATCCCTGTAATATGCTTCCTCATATGTCAAATTTTCTTATTAGTGTTTTTGGCATTTTTGGTTTTTTTTGTTAGCTTTTTTCCCACTATTTTAAATTATAATCATTACTTTTTACAATTTACTATGCTGTGTATTTCATCTTTGCATCATTTCTAATGCTAGAAATATAAATTGTTTAAAGACTTTTACAAAGTTCTAATTCTTTTTATGCACCATTTGCAAATGTCACCTCACAAAAGTGCATCATCACCATGTTGACTTTGTGTGCCAGCTTTGTGTGTGTGTGTAAAAATGTTGAGGCTTTTTCAATAAATGAAGAAATGTCCTTTTTTGTACATCTGCATTTTTGAAAGAAAATTTCTTGAGATCTTGTCTCTTTGGTGACTGCATATGCTTTGGTGACCCATTGCGGTTTTTGATTGATCTTGTCAAAAGACTTAGGTTGTCTGTCATGGCGTTTCAGAAAACTGCAGTTGTAAAGCTGCATGCACACAAGCACCAAATATTGTGATATGCATTTACACATTTTGCTTTTTGACCTATTTCTTTATGAATATGGTTCATCTGATCATAACTGTTATATCTATGGGACCGTCATTAGTATACCTGAGTGTTTATGCTTGCAAAAATATGTATGTTGTTATATCTTTATAGTGCAAAGTGGCCTATGAAATGTTGCGTTGTATTTTTATGTTTCTCAAATAAATCCCCTTTTAAAAATGTAAATGTCTTTTTTTACCCAAGAAGCATTTATGCATTTATTGAAAGTCTAGCACATTTCTAAAGAAAGTCCTCAAGCTGCTAAGATACACTTGGCCACTCTGTTAAAATGCCAAGAGGGTAAGAATGTTTCAGATAAGGCCTTTAATCTCCACCTCCTTTGACAGAGACAGAGACTGGAGCTCTGTATTTCCATGAGAACGTTTCCTGGGGAATTTTGCTATCCCACAATACAACAGGAAAGACACCACTTTTTTCTCTGGAAGTGTTTGACACTCTGATATTCTTTTTTTTTTTTTCCCCAGAATATTATGGGGGTACAAATGCTTTGGTCTGGGCAGGCACCCCAAAAGATGTCGGCTACTCAAATGTAAGTTGGGTAGGTATCCTACATTACAAGAAGTTATTAGCATCTTATCAGAGCTCTTTCCTTAGCACAGAGGGTAAGATGATTAATTTTAGACACTGTCGACTAAGGGTCAGGCGTAAAAGAAAGTACTAAGTGTGCGTGCTGAGTAAGGGCATGCAGGCTGTGCACAGCACAACTCTAGACAGTACTATTCTGTAATAAGTGAATTGTGCTTTCCTGAAATTTTGCAAAGTGGCATCCTTGTTCTCAACTTTGCTTAAAGATTTATTCTACCATGATATCATTTATGTGGCATTTAACAATTTTGTACCATGAGGCTGGAAGTATTCTGGAACCAAGTTTTAACTCTCCCTGTGTCTACCATTCATGGGTGGTGATGGAGCCAAGCAGAGGTTTTCATAGCTTCACAGGATTGTGTCCATAAAGAGACACCAAATGGCAACAGAACATAGAGGTTTCAAACACCAGCCTTCTGGGAAAAGCAGAATACTATTAAAATATCAATTGGGAGCTTTCTTGGAATAAGATAAAATGCTTTTTTACTCCTACCTACTTATTACACACTGTATCTATGAAAGAAAGAAAACCCACAAAGAGATTTTTTTTAAGGACTGATAATTTTAGTCAAATTACTTGGGAAGGCCTTGGCTAACTTTTGTCTTTTCCGACTCTTATAGTGATAATAGGATTTAGAAAATACTGTGGGGAAGTGGTCCCCAGACCAGCAAGATCACCTGGAAACTTCTTTGACATGCAAATTCTCAGGCTGGCTAAAGTTTGAGAAAGTTAGAGAAGGTCTTCATCAGGATCACCTGATGTACTTGTTTAAACAAAGATCATGGCTCCTCCCTGCAGAGCCGCTGATTTAGTAGGCGTGGGGTGGGGCTTGGGATTATGCCATTATTGGAGAAAAAGTTTCCTTAACAAATAGTTTCCACCCAAAGATTGGCAAATGTATTAGGAGAAGTTTTTCTGGACTTGTGAAACACTGTATGTTTCATATAATCCTTAGGAGGACACTGTCCAGACAGTTGGATTGTCTGTATCAAAATACAAAGATTCTAACTTTGGCAAGATTTCTCATTTCTAATGTTATTTGCTTTGGGATGGTGAAGTCTTAAGAAATCTTTTATAAATTAGCCCAGAAATATCTTCAAGAGCTTAGAGTTTGTTTCAAATTTTAAAAGAAAAATCAAGTAAGACCGTGTAGTTTACACATGGAAATAGTCATTGCTACAATCAACGGAATCTGAAAAAGTCATTTCTGATGAGCATAAAGTCAATAATTGAGTTCATATTTCAGTGTTATTTGAGAATCTTCTACCTTTAAAGCCAAACATGGCAGTATCCCTAGACAAAGATGAAGTAAAATGGAAAATGCTCGATATGCATCTTATGAGATTATTTCCCAGTTCTGTGCTGCTCACAGGCCCAGTGATTGTTATCCATGTGCCTTTACTAGCACAGATGCACATGCTGCTGAAATGACTCGTTGGAAAAAACATCAGTGAATCTGTTAAGACATTGGGTATCACCATAGAACCTGTTATCGAGTTGCTCTGACATCAGTGTAGATGCAAGATTTATGTTCTGGAGTCCTTGAGAGCAGTCATGACGCACACTTTCCTCCCTTTCCTTATTGAATTACTGTCACCATGTATCATGATCAGCCATTACCGCAGATTCCAGAATGTGGAAAGTTGTTGGAGCTAGGGCACAGGAGCCAAGTAAAACACCTGCAAGGGATTTCAAAAGTGATTACAGCTTAGTTGCTGTATTTTCAGTGAGAGATACAGATGATGAAGCAAGGAAGCATCTGCCTTTGGTTCTTCTAGCTCTGTGTGACATCGTGCCATGCATCTGCTGCTTGACTGCAATCACTCACACTTCCTCAGAGCACAGCTATAGTCACACACACACATTCATTCAACAAACACTCATGCCTGATAAATATTTACTCAAGAAGTAAGGTCAATGTCTGTTAGCAACAGTTTTTGGAGCAGATGTTGTTTTTGGAACTTAATAGTCATTGCATGGATGACAAAGATGTAACGTATTTTTACTCTAACACCTGACAATTGTATGATTTTCCTCAAGTTCTTAAGGAAGTTTAATGCATAATATTTTATGTTCCCAGGTCCAGTCCTTGGATTAGACCAGAAAGAAATTATTCCCATAGTGAAGCAATGGAAATCTGCCTTGAGTGATTTGCCCAACATCTAGAGCTAGTAAGTAGCAGGGTGGGCACTCATATGCAATGTTAATAATTCTTAAGTTCAGCATGTAGCAAAAGAATGCTGTTGGAGTTCATTATTATCACTTTCTCTTTATAGGATATTAAGAGTTAAATTTTTCCATTTTTTTTTTTTCCAATTCCTTCCTCAAGGTACAGTGGGCTGTAGCTTTAAGAATGGAGGTGAGAGAAGCCCAGCTGCGGTGCCCAAAGTTCAGGTACATTACACATGTTCTGGCCTGAAGCTGTGGGTGGTTGGAGAACTGTTGCCATTCAATGGATGCTTCTTTTCATGGGCCCACCAGTGGTCTTTACTAATCCCAGCTGGGCCAATCCTGGCCCAGGTAGCCTAATGGACATGTGCTGTTTCTATAAAACTATGTGGCTTTTTGTAAAACTAGCCATAAATGCTGTTCCCTGCTTCCTTAGATGGTAAAAATGGCTGTTTCTGGAAAGGGAAAGAAAATGCCTTGTAAGAATAGGAGAACAGTGTGTATCCCACACAGCGGTGTGGCTGTCGGTTTTGCTGCAGGGGACTCTAAGAAGCTTCCTTCAGATTCCTTAAATTCCAGTTAGCTTCACATAAGCTAAAGTAAAACTAGACAAACAAAGAAAGTGAATTCAATTTTAGCTAGGACTATAAAGTAAAACAAAAATAAACAGAATATGATCGAAGGTTTCCCTTGAGGTGCCTGCAAGTCTTGTACCAAACCTACTGGTATAAATAAAGTTATATTTGTGCCTGGTGATGTAGATGGGTTATATTTCTAAACATTTTGTGTATATAGCTGGTAGGAGATGTCATTGAATATTTATTTTTAAGAAGTTTTATTTTCACACCAAATATACTGACCACGAAACCTGCTAGACACTAAAGTCTTATTTTTAGCAAAAGGAAAAAAAAAGCCAAAAAAGTGTTTACTCTGCTGCAGAAATGCAGATTGCTCTTCTCAGGTCCTGACAAGTTATGCCCAAAGCTTTCTTTTCCAGATAGACAATGATGTGGTGCTCGTGGTCAGGGCATAAAATAGAAATTCTTCTACTTCGTTTGAGCAGAAATGGATTTATTACAGGGTCGTAAGTGGCTTACAGAATCATTGGGAAGGTTGAAGATTGAGTTTTCAAGAATTACTCTAAAAGCCCAAAGGCCACCAAGAAGCTACTGAATTGGGAAGCTGCTGGTGCCAGAGTCAAGTGGCCTTGCCATAACCAGGAGGCCAGTGTGATCGGGAAGCCCTCGGGCAACATCAGTACATCTGATAGAGTAGCCTCAGCCAAAGCCAGAGCCTGAGCTACAAAGGAGTCTGGGAAATATGATTGTTTAGCTTTGCAGCGTAGAACTCAGTAACATGCTCCGTCGCATTATACTTACGTCCTTCCCTCAGATTGCTCATTCTTTGCTACCACAAAGCTGCAATGAAGATTCTTCTGGACCATATGACATTCCCTTTGGGTTATATACCCAGGGGTGGGATAGTAGGGTCATAGGGTATACAAACAACTTTTCTTTTGACCAAGTACTGCCAGAATGTTGCTCTCCAGAATGGCTCCTTTAGTCTAACTTCCAAAAGTTTAATGTAAAAATAATTTTATATTTGTATATACTATCATCATAAAATAGGAATAGTTTCGTTATACTTTTAAGGAAGAGTTAATTTACATTTAAAAGCCAACAGCAGACCATTTTATTTCTTAAATATTATGTCTGAAACAGTATAATTAAATAGAAGATAAATCAGTAGACTAACCGAATGCTTTCTTAAAATGATTTTCTTTTACAAAAATGGGCAGTAGCAGGGTGAGTAGAGAGAGCACTGCAGGCTCCTGCGTCAGAGTTCACCTCCTGCATGTGTGAGGCTGGGCAGGCTCCTTAGACTCTCCCTTAGAGCCACATTTCTTTGCGTATCTGTAACATGGGAATAGTGATAATAATGACGTCATACTGTTGCAAAACTGAAGTTAATGGGTATGAAGTAATCAGGACGATGCCTGACACTGAGCCCTTCTGCAGGAAATGTTAGTGATTATTCTGATGAGCACCTGTGGATTTATCCCTGCAACAGCTGGTAGGCTCCTCCATATGGAATGAATTTTTGTGGCTGAGACCTAAGGTCTATTAACAATAACCAAGTTTCCTCTGGCTGGGCCCTACTAAAGGCTAGAAGAGATACAGAGTTAAAGATAAGACACAATTTTCCTTATTGATCTCTTGAGGGACTCAGAATGTAAAAGACATAGAACACACATACTCTGTTTTTTTTTAACTTTAGAGGTGACCGTAGAGAAACACACAGGGGGGAGAGCAGAGTGTCGCAGCAGTGTCGCTACAGTGCGGGCCTCAGGTCTCGGAGCGAGCTTGCGGGCCTGAACGTGCACCAGCCCTTCCCCGCACCGGTTCCTACGTAGCTGTGTTGTGACCTTCTTCGGTCCCCTCTCTGGGTTAGCTGCCGTTTCCCATAACAACCTGCATTTCCTTTTAACAAAGCCCATCGTACTATACGGTAAGCTTCATTTTTATCTTATGAATGACTAAACAGCTTTGTTCAGATATTTGGCCATACCCATGCTTGTTCTTGCTTTCTGGAAGGTTTTGAGAATTTAAGATGGCATTTTCGCATGATTTCTATATCAGTCTGGATGCAGTCAAGAGGTAGAAACCCAGACTAGCTACTTGAACAGAGTGAGTTTAATACAGAGATTTGTTAACCGGGTCACTGGAAACCGGGTCACTGTTGTCTCAGAGGCAACAGCTGCAGGAGGCGGCCACCACCCTTACCCAAGGCTCAGGGCAAAAGGCAGGGGTTGAAATGACTAAAAAGCAGAAGCTTGGAAGAGGAGCCTGTGTGGGTGACAGTCGGGCACCTGGAAGGGGCTGCGCGGCTGGTGTTGGTATCCCGAGGAGGGTGCGGTAAGGCTGTTTCTGCGGGTGTTAGAAAAGCTGCAAACTGCGTTCAGCTACTGCTATGGCACTGCAGGGCCCTGCCAGGGGAAGAACGCAGGGGTGCCACGGGAACTGCCAGTGTACAGAATGGAATAATGCTCAGGAAGGAGCAAGTTCCTTCCTCTTCCTCCAGCCTCGCACTCTCCCACTAGCGCCCCCTATTGACAGACCTTAACAGCAGAAATTGGTCTCAGTCCATAGCCTGAAACAGTGTATAAAAGGGTGGGTTTGAAGCTGAGAAACAATAACTGACACAATTTTAAAATACTGTGTGTTACATTTTTAAAATTAGGACCCATATCCAAATACCCATCAACAGATTTTTAAAAATTAGGATCCACAGACACTGGCTATTTATTTCTAAGGCATTTTAGGTCTCTTCACTAACTTCTCGGCCTAATTTCCGTAGATTTCTCCATATTGCTTTGTGGAGAATCTTTGACCCTTATCCCACCTTATGCTTGACTATCCCATACTTATGCCATGATTGTTTAGCTTTGCAGTGTAGAACTCAGTAACATGCTCCATCGCATTATACTTACGTACTTCCCTCAGATTGCTCATTCTTTGCTACCACAAAGCTGCAATGAGGATTCTTCTGGACCATGTGATATTCCCTTTGGGTTATATACCCGGGGTGGGATAGTAGGGTCATAGAGTATACAAACACTTTTTTTTTTGACCAAGTACTGCCAGAATATGGAATAAGCCACAATCTCTTCTTCCTTGTTTCTTTATGGCAAGTGTTGACTTAATGCCTAATATTCCGCATCCAAATGATAAAAGCAAGCAGCTACTTACAGAATATGGTTGTAAACTAAGACATAGCCGTCTTGCAAAAAGGCTCTGCTTCAAGGCCACTTTTAAGATTCTATATCAATAGAATGGTCCAAAGTAAAATAAATTGTTTAGAAAATCAGCAAAAATATTTTAATTAGGTTTACAGGACACAGTGAAATTTCTTTGTTGAAATCTGTGTGTAGTGGAGCCAGGTTTCTGCTGTTCCATGGTCTATTCTCTCTGTTAAATTGCCTGCTGGAGCCAATCTTTGCCATGTTGCCTCGTAAACTTTTGCAGTAAATATCCCACTATTGGACACTGGGGTGGAGAGTGATGGAAGGGAATGTAATTGTTTTAGTTTTAAATTTACTCTTGTCTAAATTTGCCTTTGGCGTACGGCACAAGGGGAGCCTGTAAGTCATGAAAGCATTCACCTCTCTTGAGGCTGGACTGCGTTTAAACCATTCCAGACAGATGAAGGAAGCGCCCCTTAGGAAAGGGAAGCGGTAATCCCACAACCTCTCTTAGTAACTCAGGCCGTGTTTGACAAGTCTTGCCACCAGTGTCTTTGTAGTTAGTCCATCTCTCCTCTGCAGCAATTTCCTCCTCCCCGCCTCTCTGGTTACATCATTAATAGAGATTGGAAACAGCTGCCGCCTTCTGCATAAGAGGCTTTTATAGATATGAAAATGATTATTCTGTGTCCCAACTACTTTGCTGAACAATACTTTCCTCTAGGTTTGCCCCATAAATTTTATTTTTCAGGTCCTTTAATTGTCTTTTTGATACTTCTCTGAATCCTTAGTAAGTTTGCCACACTGCTATGAAATTGTGGGATTCCAGTTTTCGTGGAATTCAAATACGTTTCTAAACATTTGAGATTAGTAGAAACATTACTCATTCTTATACAATATTCATTACAAAAATCATTAAATCACCTCCTAAATCTTCATAGTTTTGCTGACAGAAAGCAAAAACGTCACCCTCACTGCTTTCCACAGAGCTATAACCTCTCAGAAAATCAGCCTCTCTTTGAGAGATTTTTAATCTACATGGAAAATAAGATAGTGATGATAAAAATATTATAAATAGATATCAGTAAAAATGAGGGTCAGTTAGAATGAGTATGTATCACTGTGAGAGGCTTTCCTCCTATTATAAAGGATTTTTGTTATCCTCTTATTTTCTTTTTTAAAAATAAATATAAAGAAGAAAGTTAAAAATACCTGAAATCACATCATTTTTAGGTATCAGGATTTAACATTTTAGTGATAATCCTTTTGTGTTTATATTTATTTTCCCACCTTTATAATTTACCTTAAATGTGATTATATCATTGTTATTGGTCATATTTCTAAAAAACATTTTTCTGCATATACTCTTATCTTTACGTACGTCTCCATCCTCCCCCAAGTAACTAACGGATTTATCCTTCCAGTCCTTTTCCCTGGATATATAATCATATTCAAGTATGTATTTAAAAGCTTGTCATTGCTTGTTCTAGAGAAAATAATATAGTCTTCTATGCATCTTGCTTTTTCACTAAACAAGTCTTTATAGAATTTTCTGCTTGGCAACCTGTAGAGATTTAATTTATTTATTCTCATGGCTGCATAATGGTATGGATGGAACACTGTTAATTCAAGCAGTTCCCCAGGGGTGTTTGTAGTAGTCTTAGTTTCTATATCAGGTTAGCTCTTCAGAATGTGGTTCTATTGTCATTACTATGTCAGAACAGTAGTTTAGAGGGCATTGACTAGCTATGCCAATAAAATGAAAGTAAATGAATTATATGCCTTATGCAAAAATCTGGAGAATTATAAAGGAAACAAAATAAAGAAGGAATTAATAAAGATAAAAACATAAAAATAATGAATTAGAAAATAAAACAAAAATGGAATACTAATAAATAGGTTCAAAATCTGGTTCTTTGGGAAAAATCAATAACACAGAGAAACCACGGGCCAAATTAATAAAGAAATAAAAGAGGAAGCTCACATACATAAATTAAAAATAACTTCAAAAGACAGAAACCTTTAAAAATAATAAGAGACTACTTCACACAACTCTGCAAATAAATGGGAAATGGATAATTTTTATGGTTAATAAAATTTACCAGTACATAATAGAGAGCCTATATGGACCAATTAAAAGAGAAGAAGTAGAAAAATAAAACAATGTTCTATTATGAGGTCCAGATGGTTTCACATAGGAATTTACTAAAACTTTAAAGATAAGTTAATCCTAATAGCTTTTAAACTATTCCAAAACATGGTTTAAAAAGAATCTTCCATATTGTTTCTATAAAATAAATTGATCCTCAAAATCAATTGACCTGACAAAATTTGCTCCAAAAAAATAAAACTACAGGTCAATCTCATTGTCTTACTCCATTTGGGCTGCTATAACAAAATACCTTAATCTGAGTAATTTATAGAGAGCAGAATTTATTGCTTACAGTTCTGGAGACTGGGAAGTCCAAGATCAAGGCACCACAGATTTGGTTTCTGGTGAAGGCCAGTTCTTCATAGATGATACCTTCTTCCTATCCTCACATGGCAGAAAGGGCAAGCAGGTGACCTTAAGTCTCTTTTAGTAATATAAGGGGCACTAATCCCATTCATGAGGGCTCCATCCTCATGACCCAATCACCTCCCAAAGGCCATACCTCTTAATACTTCACCTGGGGTTTAGGTTTCATTATTTGAATTTTGGGGATACACTTATATTCAGACCATAGCACTCCTTATGGCCATCAATTAAAATATTCTATATAAAATATTAGAGTCCAACAGCCCATTGATAAAATAATGCGTTATGACCAAATGAGTTATTTTCCTGCAATGTAAAGGCTCAACATTAGAAAATCAGCTAATATTAATACGATCTATCATTTTAATTGAAATGAGGAGAAAAAAATCATGTGATCACCTCCATAGATGCAGAAAAATAATTGGAATGAAGAGGCAAAGCTACGTCTCTTTGTAGATGATATAATTTATGTATCTGGACAGCCCTTAAAAATTAATGAGAAAGCTACTGTAAACAAAAAGAGAATTTAATAAAGTAATACTGTGTAAAATTACCATATAAAAATTTTTTAAAAGTTCTACAGGTAAATATATATTCAGTGCTCCCCAACATTCATTTTGCCAGTGTTTCTCCAGATTCTAGAAAAGCTCATTTTCTAGAAGCGTTCACAGGAAGTATTGATGGGAATAATATTCACTCAATTCCTATATGTTTGCAACAGGTTTTCTGTGGCCTTTAAAGGTCAGTTTGACTAGATGTAAAATACTTGCCTCACATGTTCTTTTCTTGAGCCACTTGGATACATTATTCAGTTGTCTTCTGGCATAAAACGTCACTGTTGTAAAGTGTGACATCAATCTGACTACTTTTCCCTTATAAGTGACTTGGTTTGTTTGCCTGGATCCCTGCAGCCTTTTCTTTTTTAACTTTCTGATAGTTTTACTAGACAATGCTTTGATGTTTGATTGTCTGGTTTAATGTTTTCCAGCTTCAAGTTTTATTTTATTTTAGAGAATTTTATTGAGTTATAGACCTTTTGGTGACTTCTATTGTATGTATGCTGAGGCTTCTTTGCTGGTCTTCTGTATCTATCATTTTCTCTCAGATCCTTTTAATCTTTTTTCTTTATTTATTTCCATTTGGCTTTTAAAACTTCATTCTTTTCATCTCTTATTTCTCTTATGGCATAATTATTTGCTCTTATGTTCCTTCTAGTTTGGCTTAATTTCTGACATGCCTTACTATTAGTTCTAATTTTTCTGTTTTGTCAGCTCTCTTTTTCCCAATCATCTCATTTCTGAGATTTGAAAAATTATGATTTATGGGTATGCTGTACTTATACAGCTTCTATAAGTCTCTTAAATTATTTAGCTTGCTTTAAAATATTATATGTTTATATTTGTATATGAATTTCTGGATGACTTTGTTCATAGTAATATTGTTCTGCTTTTAATTTACCTTTTGCTTATAATAACTTTATAGGGAATTCAATTACAGTCCTTTTTTTGTTGCTAGTGTTTAAGTGAGATGTGTTTTCCTGATTTCCTCAGGAGGGTGGACAAGAAGTCAATGTAGTTTGCCTAGTTTCATTAACCCCAGGGCTCTCTTTTGTTATCATGACATAACAAAACTATAAAAAAACTATAACTTGGTGCATTCTGAGATCTATCTTCCCCACTGCCCCACTTTTCCCCTCTCCCCACTCTGCTCTTGCGGTATCCACTGTTGGGGTACCCATCGCGGCAGTAACTCATTCATTCTTTTAGGGTGTCCTGTAGACAGAGGTCTCATCCTACTGACTCAGCCGACAGGCTCTTGGTGGAGCTATAGTTTCCCTCAAGGTCTAACTGTGACTCTCATTTGATACTGGGTGGAGTGATCAATCCTCTCGCTCTCTGCTACAGGGTCATTTTGTAGCCCTTTTTAGCCCTACAGGGCTCTTTGTCTGCTTTGACCTGTCTTTATTGCTCCTGGGATCTGGGTGTTTCTCTTGATGTTACCCCCCTACCCCCGCAGATCTGTGTTTTCACTCAGCTGGGGGTAGGTATAGAGCCCTTTCAGAAATAACTCCCTGTCTCTAACTCTGTCTCTGTATTCTGACCATTTGGCCTTTTGGGTTTTTGTTCTGTTTTGGTTTTTTTTGGTGGGAATATTGTATCTTGCATCTTTTTCTATTCTCAATGCTTCAGATTCCCAAACTTTGAGCTTCAGATTCCCAAACTTTGAGCTCCACACATATTTGGCATTTCAAAAAGCCTGGTTCTTGCCATAGAAGGTCTAGTTTTTATACTTTAGCTTTCCTGTGAATGCTCCTGCTAGGCATTTCATAATAATATTTAGAAATTTGTTCCTCTTATTTTTTTCATGCTGTATCTCCCTTCCCACAAGAGCAGCACGCATGAAAAGCTGTCACTGTTATTGCCTAAGTGCTTGGGGAGAGGGTAGTGAATACAAAGAAGTGTGTCCGTGGAAGTTTTAAAAGAAAATTGCCCCAAACCTGATCTGGGACAGCACTTTTGTATGACGTAATTCATAACCCCTTTCCAGGGGGGAAATCACATTCCTGATAAAATATTTAAGCAATTTCCTGAGGAACTTTAATGGGCTTAAGACTTGTTCTGGGAATCCAGTCACCTAACTACTCAGCTGATGTCTCTCAAGAATTTAATATCCTTTAACAAACCACTCTTTTCTTTTTCATTTGACTCTTAACAATGATAATCTAACCAGAGGCAATTTTGTTCCCCAGGGAACATTTGCCAACGTCTGGGGGTGATTTTTGGTTGTCACAATTTGGAGTGGTGATTCTACTGTTTTCTAGTGGGCAGAGGCCGGAGATGCTGCTAAACATCCTGAAATACTCAGGACAGCCCCCAACAATAAAGAATTGCCAGGTCCAAGCCGGGCCTGGTGGCTCCTGCCTGTAATCCTAGCACTCTGGGAAGCCGAGGTGGGAGGATCGCTTGAGGGCAGGAGTTGGAGACCAGCCTGAGCAAGAGGAGACCCTGTCTCAATTAAATTAAAAAGTAATAAAATTTTAAAAAAATTACCAGGTCCAAAGTGTCCAAAGTGCTGAGGTTGAGAGAAATTGATCTAG
Organism: Lemur catta; assembly: GCF_020740605.2. Taxonomy (NCBI): domain Eukaryota; kingdom Metazoa; phylum Chordata; class Mammalia; order Primates; family Lemuridae; genus Lemur; species Lemur catta. The sequence continues at coordinate 33,344,926 of NC_059135.1, read as the reverse complement.
CCATTCTCTTTTCCTATAAAATACCCTTCTGAATCATTGAATTGGTCTGCTATAGGCCTTTTTCCTTGAAGCAAGATTTAGTAAAATTTTGATATATTCCCATGACTAATTCGTTTAAAGATTTTTGTTTTTTAAACAGGGTATTGAGGGAGAAATCTCAGTAATTCCTAAACATATTATCTGACTGTACTGGGTATCTGTCAGGCAGCTGAGAGCCCATCTGCTGTACATGTATCCAGAATTCTCAGTCCTTAAACAAGGACTTCTGGCCTCAGAGCTGATGATACACTGGTACTGACCTGATTGACCACGCCAGTGCTGACTGTTGAGGTTAGGCCCAACAGCATGTTGTTGACTGCTGTCTCCTAATTCTCTAGTTCCTAATTCAACTTGGCCCACAACCCATCAACTGGTCTCCTGTTTGTCGGAGTGCTTAAATCTATTTTTTATTCTGCTGCAAGTGTTTCCACCAGCATTTCTCAGTTGCCTACTACTTCCCCTATCACCAAGGGGAATCTGCTTTGCTGACATTGCTTTTCTTTCTGACCAACTGTTGTACTTGTAGAAAATAGCCTTCTTTCCCTCTTCTGCCACCAGGAAGGGCGAATGGGAAGATCTGCTGGTGAGATGGGGCGGGGGTCGGGGGACAGTACCAGTGCGCTCCCATCCTGCCCATGAGAGAATGCAGAGCACAGGAAAGGTGAATCGTGGAAAAGAAAAAGGACAGTCTTCTCTCTGAATTTTGCCAGATGCCTAGGAGAGGAGTGTATGTACCAGAGCTTCATTTTTGCAAGACAGATGGAGGTATTGGTGGTAATGCATGTGTTCACAAAATGGAGAAGGCAAGGAAAAAAAGAAAATTCTATAGGATTGTTTGAAAGGCTTTCCCCTGCCCCCATATTTTCTTGTGAAAGAGGAAATGTTTTTTAAAGACACAATTCACTTAGTGAAGACCCTTAGTGCCTGAAAACACAATATAGTTGAATTCCTAAAAAAAAAAAAAAATAGGAAAACAACAGCCAAACATTCCTATGTTCAAGGTTATAGAAAGTTGATGTGGACTGAGAAAGAACATATTTTCAAAATATTTTCCTTTAGAATGATGGCTTATATCTATCTTTCCTTTGCTTGAGGAAAATTGAGAACATTAGTGAGAGTATGATATTCTGAAAATATACATTCCATTAGACATCTTCTTCTACAATATTTTTAACTGAAAATTTTAGGCAAATTTCTAGGTATGTGAGATGAGTATATCTTATAATTTTTTTTTTTTAGTCATAACATACTGCTGACTATTTTCCAAGCACTCCCAAAGCAGTAAGTGTGTAAGTCCCAGCCAAAACGGCATGTAATCAGTTAAAAATTCTCCTGTGTCCCAGCCAGCGGGCTCCCCTGCAAGTCACCTCTGATGCTCGTGCTTGCTTTGGACTGACTTCCCTACACGTTTCATTTTTTTTTTTTTTTGGAAACAAAAACCTTGGAATTTCTGTCCAATTTGGGCTATATTCTTAACTTTTACCTAGTTGTCTATTAGGAATTTTTATTTTTTTAATTAGTAGCCCTGGTCCAAACTTCCAAGTCAATTCTGAAGGTGTGATTATGTATGACAGTGACATAGATTTCAAGGAGTTCGTGTTCCTATCATGTTCCTTAAAGTGGAATGTGTTTTTACAAAAGGGAAATTAGGATATTTCCATGCGTGCGTGTAAGCAATGGTAGTCACTTGATGAAAATGGAAGAATTGCTGTTTATCCCCTCTGAAATGTGGTATGATACCTGGCACTAGGGATACAAGGATGAATAAAGGAGTAGAATTCCTGCTTCCTAGAGATTCCAGTCTAGTGGGTAAGAGTTTATAAGAGAGTGTGCTATTATAAAGTAGTGAGAAATGTGGTCTGATAGGGAGGTAGAAGGGGTGGTGGGCTTTAACTTGGGGGCGCTGAAACTCTTTCCTGAGAGAAGAGGCATTTAAGCTGGACACCGAATGACCGCCCTTTCAGCTTCTCCATCAGTGAAAATGAGGGAAGTGATGTGCCCAGGGGTCTACGGTTCAAAGCAGGACTTGGGCTAAAACCAGCAGATGTGTCTGTGTTTTTTGCCTGTGGGTGTGCACCTAAATTTTAATATGGGCTTGTCTTATCTGGGAACTAAAAACTAACAAAGCTTCAACACGTCAAAAGACCCGTGGAAAAGTGGGGAGTGGTTTCTCCTTCTCGAACGTTACAGTCCACTCTGTGGTGTGAGCGTGCAGGGGCAGGTCGTAGGCTTCCTTCCTGTAGCTCAGCAGCAGGCTGAACCGACCTGGCTTCCTTCAACTCTCCTTTGAAGCTGGGGTGAGAGTTAAGCAAAATGGCTTTTTTAAAGTGTCTAAAATTAACAACTAGAAAATTCCATTGAGTCTTTGCTTTGAGGAAAAGAGGGTAGAGTGGCTGTGATACCATCCCCGGTAGGAGATTCATGCATTTATATTAAGAAACACTTTCAGAAGTAAGCCCTTGGTAGACTTGGGCATGGCTCTCTCCAGATGGGGTGGTCTTCAGCCCTGGCTGCACTTGCCAAGTATTCAAAACTATAGATGCTCCAGGTCCTCACAAGCCTTATTTGCTCACAATGTCTAGGCATGAGGTCCTGGTATTAGTATTTTAAAAAGCTTCCCTGGTTATTTTAATGGGCAGCCAAGATTGAGAGACACTGTACCAGAGAGTAGAATGCCAGGAAAATAGATTTTCAGTTCACCTAGTTGCTCAACCTCTCAAGAGGCATTTGGGACTGTGTTGGCGTTGTTAGCAGTTACTTACATCTATGGGACAGGCAAGCAGGGGGCAGCATCTGCAGACAGTAGGCAGAGCCACGTGGTTATAAAAACTGTGAGAGTGGCCAAGGAGGGCCTCCTCAATGAGCCCACTGGATTCTACCCTGTCTCCCCTGCCCCCAGTAACATGGTGTATTTATGGAGATTTGGAAGCCTTGCCATGCTGCCATATGATTTTCACTATCCATGTATTCATATGTAGTAAGCTTTCTCCTTTACATATGTTAAAGGAAGCTTTGTCCATCAGCACCTCTCTGTCAATTGCTTACTGCCAGCCTTGTGACAATCCTGCAATTATACTTTACTCTTACAGAGAGCAAATATTTGAACCATTAGAACTCTGGCAGAATGAAATTGTCTTCCCTCCAACCATTATTTTATTTCTATTCCCCATCCCTGGAAGAGATGGGATCTTTGCTGAGAGTGAAAATATCAATTCTGTTAACACAATAATGCATTAATATTTTATTTTGAGAGGCAGCTAATGATAGCAAAAGGAAGGCATGATTGTCCTTGAAAATTCTCCACCCTAAAGAACCTGACTTCATTTCTCAGGAGGGATTACACCTGCATGCCTCCCGACAACAACAACGTGGGCATGAATAACAATACAGATTTTATGAAAGCAGCATGACCAAATGTTTGCAATAATTACTTCCTTTTTTATTAACATAAGTCTTAAAAACAACTTGTAATCTTTAAAAAGTAATTTTAGTAATATATACTCATTGAAGAAAAATCAGAAAATACAAACAATTAAATAGAAGAAAATAAAAAAACTATTATAGCCCAGAAAAAGAATGGCTAACATTCATCTGTGGACTTCTAGGAGTGCCTGGGTAAATGTGAATTGACACGCACACACTTCCATGGCCTTCTGTACCCGGCCTTGCCCTATTTGGGATCAGCTCCGTTCCTTCTCTGTCCTATATGCAAAGGATGGGGCTGGAGTGACCACTGCAGACAGCACTTCCTGTTTTCCCCCATTACCCTGTCATCTGTTCTCATTGAGGTTTGGCCAGCGGGAGGCCTTGATGAGAGATTGGAGGGCTAGAGGAAGGGAGAAGCCAGGGTATTTCAATTTGAGGGACATCTCCAGTTTCCCTGTAACAAGACCATCCTCATTTCCAACAGCTGACTCAGCCTTTGGGCTCCACTGTCACCAACTTTCCCTTTGTCCCTCTAGCCTTTTCACTCTTGTTACTCTCTCATCTCATCTTCCTCTGATTTTTCAACTTTTCATCTCTTGCATATACAATTTTCTGACTTAAATTCTTTCTATTTAAATGCTAGCATGGTTCCTGTGTTTCTGGTTGGACTTTGATTGATGCAGGTTCATAGTGATATATAAAGAAAGATTTTGTTATTTTTTTTATTTTTAGAGATGGAGTCTCACTGTGTTGCCCAGGCCTGAGTGCAGTAGCTATACACAAACATAATCATAGCTCACTGCAGCCTCCAACTCCTGGGCTCAGGTGATCCTCCCGCTTCAGCCTTTGGAGTAGCTGGGACTGTAGGCACATGCTACTGTGCCTACCAAAAGAAAATTTTACATTTACCTAGGAGATATCAAAACTGAATGTTGCATTTCTTCACAACTGGCTCTATCTGGTTGAAGCTGATTAAGGACTATGACCTTTGACACTTACTGGAACTAACTGAAGCTCTAATCAATGAGCTGCGGGGCTTTTGTGCAGATCAATGGAGTCATTCCATCATACCCAGAGGGGTAATTTTCTATGCTTACTCAGCTAAACTACCATAAACACCCACTGGTTAGCAATCTTAATTGAGATTCCACCTGCAGAGAAAATAAGGACAGAAGAGGTAAATAAATAATAGTGGGTATCTTCAGGGGCCTTTTCATCATCTATATTTCCCTCCTCTCTTTTGTTCAGGTGTCCAACCCTGCCTGACTCAGTCCACAGGTCTCAGGGTAAGCTGATCCAACCCAAACTCCAGGGGCTGGCCTAGCCCCCTTCTCAGGGAATTATCATATGACCCATTCTGTGTCAATAAACATTGAGGAGTAGTTTCCTATAGATTATGAGAAAAATGTATCCTTAATTTTCTGGGAGAGTTTTGTCATCTTCCCCTCAATGTTGTCAGCCAATTTGTGGCCCAGAAGTGCTACAGTCATTTCTTTTCTTCCTTCCTTCCTCCCTTCCTCCCTCTTGATGGGGTCTCACAGTCTCACTCTGTTGCCTAGGCTGCTAGAGTGCAGTGGTATCATCATAGCTCACTGAAACCTCAAACTCCTGGGCTCAAGCAATCCTCCTGCCTCAGCCTCCCAAGTAGCTGGGACAGGCCTATGCCACTAAGCCTGGCTAAGTTTTGAATTTTTTGTAGAGACGGGATCTTGCTATGTTTCTCAGGCTGGTTTCCAACTCCTGGCCTCCAGAGATCCTCCCACCTCAGCCTCCCAAAGTTCTAGGATTACAGGCATGAGCCATCACTCCTGACCAACTGCAGTCATTTCATATCAGGCATAAGAAGGAGGCCACACACATCAGAGGTACGAGCAGCAGGGACATGGAGCCAGAGCCGCAGATGGTATCAGCTCTGAAACCTGCTTAATCTTCTAGACTTCCAGTTATTTAAGCCAGGGAAATTCCTTATTTTGGAAGGCAGGTTGAGTTGGGTTTTCTGTTACCTCTAGCATAAAGCATCCTAATTTGTATAGCAAATTAACAAAATAAGTATTGTAAGTATTCTGAGTCTAATGGTTTTTTTTTAAAAAAAAAAAAAAAGGAAGGAAAGAAAGGGAAAATGAAGAAGGAAAAAACCACTTAAGTGATTGTGTGGCAACCAATTTCAAAACGTTATTTTTACATCTGACCAATCACCTGAAAAAACAGCTAGAGACACATTGATTATTTTCAAAAGAATTTTTTTTAAAAAGTAGTTCTGATGTAAATATTTACTGATCTATTTATGTTAACAATTAAGATGAAAGTGAAACAGCTATCATATATGTTGGAATTTCACTGGTTCATCAATGAGATGAGAGACTTATTTGCTGAATTAGAAACTATTAATAGTTTTAGAATACTGGAAGAATATTTCCTCAACTTTTTGTTCTCTTCCTGATATAATGGTTACAATATATTATAACATGCTTTTAAATGTGAGGTGGATTCATATTTTCTCCATCACTCTGCTAATTCTAGACCACAGGTCAACAAACTATAGCCTGAGGGTCAAATCTGGCTGCCATCTCTTCTTGTAAATAAAGTTTTATTGAAACATAGCTATGTTGTTCATTTATATATTATCTATGGCTGCTTTTTCACTACAACAGTAACAGTGAGTAGTCGTGATGGAGACTGTATGGCCTGCAAAGCCTAAAATATTTACTATCTGACCTCTATAGGTGTTTGCCAACCCCTGGTCTAGATGATCAACAAAAAACAGTAAATGAAGCCCTGATTTGTAGGATTTGCTGGTTTCTGTGCTGTAAATATGATCATCATGGCTGATTTTAAGCTACCAACATGATGTCTCTGAATTCGAGGCTAGAAAAACGTGTACACTATTTTACAGTATTTCTACCATATAGATATAATGGATATAAATAACCCCAAGAGTATAGATAAAAGTAAATTGTGATAAAATATTAGGAAGTGATGAGTTTTGACTATTTATAGTCATTATTTGTAACATTTAATATAATTTAGTTGTAAGTTTATATAACCTAGTTTTTAATTATTGCTGTATTTAACAACCGACTTGCAAAATTCCTGAAAATTTAACAATCAGATCTTACAAGCTGATGTGATCTTACAGCTGATATGATCTTACAGCTCCAGCACAGCATGGTTTGTGCTACATATTACAATGAATGGAGTAGACTCTGCTGGCTGCCTTTCTGTATCCATTCCCCACTCCAGTCAGATATCTTGAAGGCTGTAGGAGGTTGACTGTCCCATGGCACAGAAATCTGCAGATAGTACTTGCTCAGTGAATGATGGCAGAGCAGCTCACATAGAACACTTACCCATGTGTCTGAGGGATTCTATAAGCTGGCACTTCTGATTTGTTTCATGCGTTACTTTGGCCATTGTAATTTCATGTAAGCCTAAGTACCAGATACTCTCTCACAAGTAGCAATTGTAATGACTGCATTTATTTTTCCTCAGAAAGTTAGGAAGATGGCTGAATTCATTTGCCATCCATTCATGATTGGAAACGAGTTAAGTGCATGTAGAAGAAACTCTAGGTCCAAATGAGCCAAAGTCCCGATTTTTCACGCCTTGAGTTGCGTTCTAGAGAACCTCTACTTGGGATGTGTAGTTAGATGCTTTAAGAATCAGCATATTCATTCCACAATGTATATATGCTTCAAAACATCAGGTTGCATGCCATACAAGCATGCAATATCATCTGTCAATATAAAGAAAATTTAGAAAAAGAATCAACCTATCGAAAGGAGAATTGGTGAACAATTTCTAAGGTAAATTTATGTAAATATACAGGTCATTCACAGTATTTAGCATACTGAGTGTAGGCTTCCTAGCTGAGCAGAAAGCATCTTCCAAGGCATACCACCTCTAAACCAGGCCAGCACTCTCAGATTGGGAGTCCGAGAAGTCCCCCCTTGTTCGTGTCTTTCCCACCCTCTACCTGCAGGCTGGGCTCTGAAGGAATCTCTGAACATTGAAGTAGAACGGAGTTGCCATGGAACCCACGGGTTCCCCAGATCTCTTCATACATGGGGAGGGAGGCCTGCTAAGCTGATATCTCTGTGGGTACTGCCGAAGAAGAATCTGTACCCCAGGTGACTCTGATGAGCTGTCAGATTGGAAGCCACTGCAGTCTTGTTTCTTTATAGACAGGAAACTAGGATTCAATAGTCTTAGGGACTTGCTGGAGGTCACCTCTCTGGTTAGCAGAAGGTGGCAGGCACACCTCCTGACTCCCAGGTTAGTGTCCTTCCACTGTAACATGCCACGAGCCCCTCCCTGTCCTGCTGTCCCTTCCTATGAGGACTGGCTGACGCTGGTTAAATCTGGAACTTTGGAGAAAAGAATGTTACATTTCTTTTCAATTCCAGCTTTGTCTTTTTAAAAGGCAGTCACTTTAACATCGGCCTTTCCACTTTCCGAGTGCTATTATTTTACTATTTCATGTCTATGATTTAATACTTTTCTAGACAAAAGTTTAATATAAATATTGCTTTGCTGCTTTCTGAATAAATAATTAGACACTCTTTAGCTGCCTATGAGCCATGATGTAGCAGATGTAGTCCAACATGAGTTCCAGAGATTTGTATATGATTTAAGAAAAGAATATGATTGTGAAGCTATACAGGCAGCTTGCTGCCACTGGAGAGAGATCATCCCAGTATTTCTCACCTGCATGAGAATCACAGGGTGGGGGTGGGAGGGGTGCTTGTTAAATTTCAGATTCCTGGGCCCTGGGCCAGGTTCACTCAATCAGAACCTGTGGTATATAGGGCACGTGAACTTTTAGCAAGCTTCTTTGATTAAATATTAAGAAAACATGGGGACCTTCTGCATGACATTGAGCAAGGTCTTCTTTGGATCTCATTGGTAAAGTGATGGGCTTCAGTCCTGTGATTTCATGAAACTCATTAAGACTGATTTTCTTCTTGTAGTGCAGGAGACTAATGTGAAGGAGGCATGAACGATAATTTTGCCTTTTACTCTGCTGTTTGTTTAAAAATACACACACACACCCCTTTGCGCTGCAAGCATTCTAACACATGCTCTTCTCTTGCCATGCTTTTTTGGCAATGACAGGCATTCATGGCAGGACTACTGTTTATACACAGCCTCTTGGGCGTCAAATGGAGCATCATTGAATCCAGATATGTTCTGGATGAGCGCATTTACCCTGCACTTGCTGCATTAGCTGGGGAATAGCAGAGAGGCCCCATAGGCTGAGTTAAAGATGGTGTGTGCTACCTGGTGGGTGCTGTGAAGGTTGTTCTCCAAGTAGTCACATTGGACTGCTCCTCTCCGTGCAGGTGGCCTGCTTCACTTGAGGACACCAGGTGTAGATTTTTACAAAAGGCTTCTGCGGCCAAGGATGAGTCAGATTGGTGACATGGGAAATAAACAACACCAAGACTCTCACCCAGCTTGTGTTTACTGACCCATTTCCACTCTTTTTTTCCTACAGGAACTCCACAAAATGCTTGGTGGCCAAGAGTTTGGTGGTTTCTGTAAGTACTTTAAGATCAGAAAGAGTAGAAAGCAATCCATAAATTAATGTCATGGTGGTTGAAAAACAAGAACTGGACTACACAAGGACACAACATTATGTTCCCATTGTAACATTTCTAAATAGATAAATTTGCCTTTTTAACGTCTTTTGTAGTAGAATGTGGGTCATATTGCCAAACTATCCTTCACAAGGTACTTAATTTTTATGTTTCATTACTTGCTTGGTTAGGACTGTACAATCTATTCTCCTACTCCTGCTGTTTCCTGGATGTGTTAGCAAAAACACCTTAACTCAAACATGACAAAACCTCTTTGTCTGCCTGTCAATGGAAAATCAGTTGCAGCGAGGAAAGCATGTGGTGGAGGAAGGCAGGAAAGAACTTGGAGTCCTAGGTTGCTCTTAAATTCCTGCCAGCATGCACTCAAACTTTCCCAGACACAGCCCGTGGAAAAGACTTGGTTGTGTGTCTTTGCTGATGAGCATTGCACAACAGTCCCTACGCACCAAGACGGCCTCTGGGCACAGGGCAGTCAAGTCCAGGTGTAGGGGGAACCAGGCCACCACCCCGCACTGCTCACTTTAATACTTTTCAATTCCCTTTTCACTAAGAGTCTGAGACCTCAAGATTAAGTAAGATGGAATGAATTCTGAGAGCCTAAAGAAAAAGAACTTTCCAAGTAGTGTTAAAATTAGAAATGATTTCTAAACAATAATCTCTCAAACGAACTAGGTACATTAGTTCCCAACGGCTGCCATCACAAAACACCACGGACTGGATGGCTTAAACAGCACTTATTTTCTCACAGTTTGGAGGCTAGAAGTTAAACATCAAGGTGTCAGGTTTGGTTTCTCCCGAGGCCTCTCTCCTTGCCTTCAGACAGCCACCTTCTCACTGAGTCCTCACATGGTCTTGCCTCTGTGCACCCACCTGCGGGTGTGTGTGCGTGTGTGTGCGCGTGTGTCCTAATCTCCTCCTCTTCTAAGGACACCAGTCAGACCCATTATAGCCCACCCCATTACACCCTCATTTTAACTTATTCACCTTTTTAAGGGTCCTATTTCCAAATACCTTCATATTCCAAGGTGCTGGGGGTTAGGGCTTCAACATATGAATCTTGGGGGACACAAGTCAGCCCATAACACTAAGTAACTCTAACCCAGATCACTAGAAGTCCAGGAAAGAGATTAGCCCAGGAATGATTTTAATTTTCTAATAATGCTCGTGAATTGTTTTTTGGTTTTGCTAATGAGCCAAAGCTACAGATTACCTGTAATAAGCCTACTGAAAAGAAATGTTTTACTCTCATTTTGTGGGCTGCATCTGTTGACAAATATCAACCTAACCACCTTTATTCAGGTTTTTTCCTTTTTCCAGCTGTCTTAAACAGAGCAATTGCTGAGTGACTCCCTTGAATCCAGTAAGTGTCCTTTCACCTCAACTCAGCGTTCCTATCCTGTGACCACATCTTTGACCTCATGATTTCACGTCTGAAACCTTGACTCCTCGCATCCATTAGTCTACTTGAGGCATCCCGTTTGGCAATTCTTTGACCCATGGAGACCTTTAGCCCATCAGCCTGACCACTGTCTCATTGTTAACCACCCCCATCCCCACTGTGTCCTGTCTTCCTGTCTTACCCAGCTTCGATTCTCAGGTCCCTCACTGCAATTACCTTTACCTAGTTTAGCCGCCTCCCTCTCTCCCTTTCTTCCTCTCTTCCTCTCTCCCTCCAGGGTTGGCAGAGTTACGATCTAGGTAAAACCAAGCTGTCTACTTCCTCCGTGCCTTTCCCCCCATCAGCTGTAAAAAAATACAACTCTTTTGACTGTTCTCACTTCAGAGTCACAGTATGTGGTAGACATAACCATCCAAACGCCCTGCGTCAAAGATGCCCGTGTCCTGATCCTTCGAACCTATAAATGTGGAACTTTGCAGATGTGATTAAATTAAGGCTCTTGAGATGGGGAAGATTATACTGGATAATGTGGTAAACTCGGTGTAATCACAGAGCCTGTATAAGAGGGAGGTAGGAGATTCAGATTCAGGCTTTGAAGAAGAAGAAAAGGATTATGATGAAGGAATGTAGGTGGCCTCTAGCAGCTGGAAAAAGCATTTCCTTGATTTTCTTTGTAGTTTTACCACCTATGCAAACTGGTGATATATCAAATTCACCGGAGACAGTCCCAATTTAAGCCTGTTGTTCCCAAATAATTATTAGAAGTGCTCCTTTTCACTGTCAAATATCATCTTGTTTTGGGTGATCTAAATTATATGGACACAGAACCTAGGTTTGGATCCCTACACAGCATGTTATTTAGTTTTGAAACTAAGTGGCAAAGTAGAAACCTGGTTTTGTAAGAAAAGGGCATTAGTGAGATAGTTACATGAAGGCTCCCAGAAAGACTCTGGTTTATGATTTGGCTTCAGTGTGTCTGAAAGTTTATAAGAGCTTCTTTTGGAAAAGTCAGTGGGCAAAGTAGTGACTTAGTCTTGAGAAACGTGGGGTCACCACACACAGTCTAGGCATTGTCAGGCCACACCGTGGGTCAGGTTTTTAATCATATCTTTAAATCCTCTTTTAAAATAATGTTTAACATTTATTGAGGAATAATATGCATACCATAAAAGGCATACATCTTAAATGTACAACTTAAGGAATTTTAACATTCAATATACTGATGTGTCCACTACCCAGATCAAGATATAGAACAGTTCTGGCCCCCCTAAAACTCCGTCATGTCTCCTCCCACTCAATAAACCTTTCCACAGATAACTACTATTCTGTTCTTAGTAGCAGCAGTTTGCTTTACCTATTCTTGAAATTCAGATGAATGAAATCAATATGCACTTTTCTGTCTAGCATCTCTTGCTCATGGATTATGTCTGTGAGATTCATCTAATTTGCCAGATGCATCATCAGTTCGTTCTTTCTTTTGCTGTGCAGTAATCCATTGTATGACTACACCATAATGTATTGATCCATTCTACTACTGATGGACTTTTATTTTTAGTGTTTCCCAGTTGTTTACTCTTATAAATGAATTGAGAACATTCAGTTACAGTATCACAAGCAAATGTATAAAAATTCCAGTTGCTTTATAGCTTCATTTCCACTTTGTATTATCATTTTTAAAACTTCAACCATTCTAGTAGGTGTGAGACCATTATTTTTTTAACAGTGAAATTTCAAAAGTTCAGGTAAATTCACATGAAATTCACAAAAGCAATGCTTTACAATGAAATGAATCCATCAAATGTTATCATTAGTCTTATTGTCAATTATTTTAAAATTCTATCATTTTAGAAATTTTGATAAAAATTTTAATGAGAATTATAAAGACATATGATTTAAAGGAAAAAGAAGTTGGCTGCATTTTATCTATAACTTATTCTCTTTTATAGGGTTATGTAAGTGCTATGGACTGAATTGTGTCCACACAAAATTAATACATCGAAGCCCTACCCTACCATGGGATGGTATTTGGAGATGGGGGCTTTGGGACATAATTAGGTTTAGGTGAGGTCAAAAGGGTGGGGGCTTCATGACGGGATTAGCGTCCTCATAAGAAGAGACACCAGAGAGCTTCATTCCCTCTCTCTCCACCCATGTGAGGACACAATGAGAAAGGAGGCAGTTGTCTACAAGCCTGAAAAGGAGCCCTTACCAAGAACTGAATCTGCCAATACTTTGATCTTGAACTTCCCAGCCTCCAGAACTGTGGTAAATAAATATTTGTGGTTAAAGCCACCCAATATATATATTTTTTATAGCAGCCTGAGAAGACTAGTACAGTTAGAAACTAATATTCCACCAATATGAATTTATATAAGATACTCCATAGAGAAATAGACTTAGAATTATTTCTCATTTAACAGGTATGAGTCTCTCCAAATGACAGATCCTTTAGAGAAGTGTGAAGAAGCACAGAGTTTTCCAATTTCTTGATTACACTGAAATCTATTTGATCACAGACAAAAGGGTGACTCCATATATTTGAAAGTAAGACAAGAGAAGGAAATATTACCAAGACTGATCTTTAGAACAAGAAGTGGGTCTCAGGGAAAGAAATGTAAATGAGAGTTGACTATAGAAGAAGAAATATTAAAGGTTTTAGAAAAGAAAAAGTTGGAGAAAAATTGGGAGATGAATTTTATTATTGTCTTGCAGAAAAATAATTTGGAAAAATCTTGAGAATAAACTCAAGAAAGTTCACAAAGGCTGTGAGTTTAATGAAAAGAGACTATTTCTATGTGATCAAATTATACTTGTTACTATTTCAGTGAAAACTCTGAAATGGAAAAATAGGAAAGCAATCCTATTTGAGACATCAAGTGTTGGAGGCTGAATTGATCTCAAGAGGAATAACTATAGAAAATCATTCTGAAAAAGAATTTATTTTCTCAGTCATTAGGTGTACTGAGAGAAAGAGGGAGGGCCATTCCTTTGACTAGGAATAGAAGCAGGGGTAAATATAGGGAAAAGATGCAGGAAATAATTATATTATTTAAGTCAAGATAATTGTATTTGATTAATTAACGACATACACATTTGTAATCTATCACATGCTAAGCATTGTGCTAGGTAATAGGGTATAAAGATGATTAATTCAGGTGCTTTAAGTTACTTGACTATATACACTGCATTCCCCGACAAAACCTGCATTTGTCCTTAGAATTAGACATACCTAGGCATATTTGAAATACTTGTGAAGAGAGCTGATCAGGCATAGATTTGCATGAGTGATCAAATCTCTGAGGTTAACATTGATTGATTCTCAAGGGTACTGCTGCATGTGTTCAGTTAAATAAAACATACATAAAGTATCCTAGTACATTGACTACTCCTATCTTTCTATATTGATATTAGTCATGAAGGAGCAAAGAATTTTCTTTACATTGGTGAATTATCAGAGAGTATGTTATTAACACATTGCTGGTGCTAGACACTGTTATGTTAAGGATCCCCAGTTATTCCATTATAGGCTTTTATATCTATATTCATTAGTGAAATTTAGTTACCTATCTCAAGTAATTCATTAAACTAATCCTCACTTAGCTCCTGCTCTTTTCTGGCTACTGTGTTGAGTGTCAGGATACAAAGATCCATGAGAGGTGCCATTTCTGGAGGAGATTGGAGTCTAGTGGTAGTGGCAGCCCTGTGGGCAGATAATTACTGTATGATATGACAGATCCTTTGTAGAAATAAAAGTACAAGTGGAACTGCCAAGGAGAGAGTGACCAATTTTCAGAATATCAGAAAAGGATTTACAGAGGGGGAGGTATTTTGGTTTTAAATGAAAGTAATCTGGACAGCATAATGGAACCACAGAGTTAGAAAGAGAATGATTTATCCAAAGAGCCCTATGGCATGGATTTCTAGGGTTAGGGGAGGAGGCCATTTTGAAAACAGTTGTCAAAGATAATTGGACTGAGGTCAGCACATCCAGATGGGCAGGTAGAATATAATACTTGATTTTTTTTTTTTTTGTATCTTTGCTAAAGATGAACAAAATCTATACTCAGAGCTATACTATCAAATAATGAATGTTTTTCAAGTGCCTAACTAACTGTAGGAATTACTAAAAGTTTGATGTGAATTTTGGAAAATGGTTATATTTAGTGACTTATTTCCACCTTTCTAGTGGACTTACTTGATTCTTACCTGCTCGATACATAAATAAACTTATGGGAAGAACATGAATTATGTCACGGACACATGCTTAGACTCAGAGAGGCAGAATTGCATCCACATTTCAATTCAAAATAGGAGAAGGTGTACTTTTAAATCTGCTGTTTGGTTACATTAAATTTAATAAGTGTTTGTCAATTCCCACTGATGAACAAAATACATTCTATACAAATTCAGAGATACAGTCTCATTTTTAGTTTAGTTGGAATAAAAAGTCAGGACTAAGTGTTTCATGTCTAAGAAAAGAAGAGCAATAATGAAAACATAAAGTTCTCATTAGGCCACAAGGGATAAGTAATCTAAAATGGGTTGGTGTTGGTCATGAATTAACTGCCAATGATTCAGGTTTTTTTTTTTTTGTTTGTTTTAATCTGAGAATGTCTTAATTTCTCCTTCATTTTTGAAGAATAGTTTTGTTGCATATAAATTCTCAGTTGACAGAATTTTTTTCTTTCAGCATTTGAATATACCATCCCACTGCCTTCTGGCCTCAATGATTTTTGATTAAAAATCAGCTGTCAATCTTATTGAGAATCCCTTGTGTAAAATGGTCACTTTTCTCTTACTGCTTTCAACATTCTCTTTTTGTCTTTGTCTTCTGACAGTTTGAATACTGTTGGAAGAAAAACTTTAGACAAATTAAAAGAATTTAATTGAGCCAAGAATGATTCATGAACCAGGCAGCTGATCAGAACCAGAAGAGGTTCAGAGAGCTCTGCTTTGCCATGTAAGCAGGGAGTATTCATAGGCAGGAAAGGGAAGTGAGGTACAGAAACAGCTTGATTAGTTACAGCTTGGCATTTGTCTTATAGGAACATGGTCTGATCAGTTGGTGGTCTGTGATTGGCTAAAGCATGGCTGCTGTTATTGGCCAAAACTCAGATAGTTGTTGTTATAAAAAATATAGTCCTAAGTTAGGGTTTCAGTTTGTTTAAGTACTAAGTTAGGATGTGGTTTATTATGTAGGGCCTCATGGTATGGAGGCAGCCTCAGGCCAAACTTCATTTAATTTGACAGTGTTATATATCTAGGTGTGGCTCTTTTTGAGTTTATTCTAGTTGGGAGTTGTTAAATTTCTTGAATGTGAAGATTAATAGTTTTCATCCAATTTGAGAAGTTTCAACCACTATTTCTTCAAACATTCTTTGTGCCTCTTTCTCCTTTCTCTTCTGGGCATTCATTATGCGTATACTATTAGCACATTTGATGGTGCCCCACAGATCTCTGAGGCTCTGTACATTTTTCTTTATTCTTTTTCTTTTATGTTCCTCAGACTGTATAATCTTAATTATCCTGTTATTGATTCTTTCTTCTGCCAATTCAAATGTGCTACTGAGCCCTTCTAGTGAGTTTTAAATTTTAGTTACTATTTTATTATATTTACTGTTATTCTACTATAAGTTTGGACAGAATATAACAGAAGTTTAACACCAAAAAATGTACAATTGCTACTGGATAGGCTGACTTTCAGAATCCACAGATACAGACTCCTCCTCCCAGGAAATCATATCAGGACTACCATGCTTAGCTGTACTGGTGGGGCTACTCCCTAGTCAATTTCCATGCAGCTGACAATAGATTGGTTCTCATTACCAGGAAAGCAACAGATTTTGTTTACTTGTAGACTTATTACAAATAGCTATGGAACAAAAAAAATAATTTAAAAGTTTCTGCCCTCACCAAAGTCTAAGGGGTTCCTCCCCTGTTCCTGGAACTGCCTCTTCTGAGGTAGCTGACAATGGGGTGTCCACTGGCATCAGAAAAAGTCCCAACCCCACCTGTAGGGTGCAGGTGTGACCTTATGCTCTCGCCTCAATAAAATTAATCACCTCAGAATGTAATGGTCGAAAATCAGCATAGTCTGGGTTCAAAGTCTGGGTTGTTTCCTATGAAGTAGCACAAGGATAATATTAGCAGCATGTTCTTACTTGAAAATCATTAGGTTTTGTCCAGTTTCTTTTGGGTCAATTTGATTTGAAGGAGCCTATACATACGCTTTTCCCAGGTTGTTTGGTTTCAGCTTCTCATCTTGTCTAAGAGTTTCTGCTCAAACAAGAATACAGTTTCTTCACACAAACCAGGGACAATTTTTAGGCAGAGTGAACACTAAGTTCCAAAGGGAAAAAGAAACCTTTTTCTCTGCCAGACTGGCTGCCCAACAAAAGAGCAACAGCGTCTGCAGAGACTTCATCCGGTTTATATCTGCACAATGACCTGAGAGTTTCTCATTCATAAGGCCAGTGTAAGGGCTTATGGGGCTTCAGAGTTGTCCCCAAAGATGATGGATTAATATTTGTTTTTTATTTTTGTAGCTAAGGGTGCCCATTTACTCATAATCAAGAATGAAGAAATAGCAAGTCTAGAAGAGAACTGAAGTTACTATATCTTGCAAGATGGAATATTTTTGCAGGTTTTAAATGTCAGTTTTCAGTTTCTTTACAGCTTCCACCCATAAGAATTTCAAAATTCTTAAGGATCTTATTTTGAAGAGGTCATCATGTTGCAAATGCACTATTTTCAAAAAGTCAATCTAAACACACACACAGACACAAGAAGCAGGGCAACCCTTGGTTGAAAATAAAATATTGAGTTTGCGTTCTTCAAAATCACAAAGACAAATATTTGTGAAACAGTGATTTAATGGGGGAAAAGGATATTGCCATCTCTCCTATTTCTGTTTGGAGGAAATTCAGCATCCCCACAATTGTAAATTCCAGGTTGAGTGTTGATATTATAAGGACTCAAAGATCTGACAGATGGAGACAGAAGTATGAACTCCTGCGATGCAAGTTGGAGTCTTAGTATCCAGGGAACAGTCATCTAAGGTTCCCTTTAAAAAGAACAGAGAGAACCTGAAGTTGAACTTAGTAGAGAACACTGTACAATGAACTTGGATGTCTAGTTGGGGACAGTCTGCCTGTGGGTAAACAGGTGATGGCTCCTTTTATAGTAATAAGCAGGGCGCAGACCTATCTGCTGTGGCTCCATCTTCTCCCTGTCACTGTGGGACTTCTTGTCCTGAGTAGTTACAAACTCCAACAAAGGCATTTAGTAAAAACACAAAAACCCTAATTTTAGAATTGAGAGAGCCTGGTTACATTTTTGCTTTACTCTGTAACCTACTTCACATAAACGGAATGGAAAGTTTTGTTCTGATTCTATCATAGTGATGGAGTGCTTTGACTCTGGACTCCTCTTCAAAATTTCTGCTGCCCCATCTATCACTTCTGTGACCAGCACTATAATTAGTTATGGCATGGTAATGTCCTCAATCCCAAAGTGGAAATTAATATCTGATGTTTCTAAATATGAAGATCAAGTGGATGAAACAGACATGCAAGTCTCATAGATGTTGCTTTGTTTTCTATTATACTTCAGTTTTCTGAGTCAAGGAAATAAAATACATAGATCATAAATATTTGTGACCATAATTGTCATAGTGATGAGCCCTAATTAGGGAAGTACTTAATAAATATCTGTTGAATAAGCAGAATAAATGTGAAATCATTACATGTTCTTACTGTAATTATAACACACATAGAATCAAATATAAAATTGTCTTTCTTTTAAAAAACCACACAGAATCCATCACCCAGGAAAAATACCTTGTTTTTGTAATGAACCCTGAAGATCAAATATTTCCCTTATTTTCCCTATGAAAAGGCTCTAGCAAATGAATCTCTTGAGGAATTTTTGCAAGAATTTACTTTCAGAACAATATACTCGATTTTCTAAGATCAATGACACTAGAAATCTTGTGAAGAATGTAACCTGGAATAAACTTGGGGCTGTTGATTTCCTCAACAATTAGCAGCTTACTTGCCCCCTGCAGGATACGTTGGCGGGGGGAACGGGGGTTGCACTTGCCCTGGAAGTCAGCAGAAGGGTGTTGACTTACTCCTGCCAGTAAAAACAAGCTGTTCCCTTATTTTCTGAAGTGACAACTCCTGGTACTGGGCACCACTTTTGTAACTGATGAACAGCCCGTTAGGAGCAATATGTAAAGAACCGAAAAGAATAAAATGGAAACATTTCATTTATGAATGCTGGAAGTAGTTTTTAGGAGATGGTTTCCAGTATTAAATAGGATATTGAAAATCTAATGATTCCGTATTGGATTTCTTAAAATCCCACATTATCTTCCACTAGATGACAGAGAGGATTGATTAATTGTAGTAGGTTAAGGTTTGAGAAGAGATACCGTTGTGCGATTCTCCAGGGTCAACCAATTACAGGCTCCACAATGATCTTTCCATCCCAGCCTCTTTGGCCTTCCAGCCCTTGCACAGTGGTGCTCTTTCCTGCCACAGGGCCTTGGCTCATGATGTTCTTTTTTATCAGTACATTTTTCCTGCCTTTCTTTACCTGGTGTACTACTATTCTTCACATTTTTTAGGAAAGCCATTTTAAAATTCCTAAATTATTGTATATCACCATGTTTCTCTTCTTTTCCCAATTTTAATTTATATTTGGGATATTAATTAATTAATATCTGACTCCTCATTAGACTGTATGCTCCACAAAGGCAGGAATGATGCCTGTTTTGATTTCCCATTGTATCTCCAGCACATTACTTCAAATGAGGCCTTTATAAGATTGGAGGAAAAAATAATTTTGCCTGGAAGCCAGTGAGAGATGAAATAAGCATGAGGCATATCAGTTGATTTTAGTGGGAGATAATATGCCAGAAAAGGAGAAGGTGTTCTAATCATAGGAACTGCATGAGTAAAGGAATAGAAGAAGGAAAGCACGAGATGCATTCAGAAATCAGAGCATAGATATAGAGGAGGGCATGAGTGGAGATGAGCTTACAGTGGCAGGTTGGGATCAGACTGTTTCAAGCCTTGGGCTTGTTAAGGAGTTTGGACATTTTCTAGGCAATGAGGAGCCACTGGAAGACTATAAGCAGTAGAATAACAGAATCCCACCTGTGTTTCAGATATAACTGGCAGCAGTGTGGAAGGCAGTGAAACTAAAAATAGGATAATAAGAAATGTGCTCATCACTTTTCTCCTATTTGCACAGTAACCCAATTTTTAGCCTTGACATACATCCTGTTTGTGCAGGAAAATCCCTAAGCCTAAAGAGACAGCTCCTTATACTATCTTAAGAATTGAGTTTTGTTACAAAGCAAAAGAGAAAAGTGGCCATCAGCCATTGTATTATGGCATGTGCCAGTAAGTGTCTAACAGTGAAATCATTTAACAAAAATAATTTACTAATATCCGGAACTATAAAATTCAGGTATTGTTTGGACATTCTTAGGAAATGGACCTTTATGCAATATTTGCAAGAAATAGCCTAGGGAATCAGTGTTATGAATCTTCCAACAAAGTTCCAGGTTATCTGGAGAAGTCAACTAATTCTAAGACTGATCAGCAGTTTCCTAGAAACAACAAGCTATGGAAACCCATAATATAACTTGATATTACTAGACATTTTGCAAAATGATGACATTTAAGTGCCAGGGACATAGTAATATTTATTGAGACCCTCTTATGCACCAGATGCTCCTCTGTTTTTAACATGACTAGCCCATGTAATCCTGACAATTTTATGAGACACTATTATCAGCCCCATTTTATTTAATACATTTGAAAAATGGAGTTATAAAGAAGGTAAGTAACTTGTCCAAGGCTCCATAGGTAATAAGTGAAAAGAGATGGATTCAAATGAGGCAGCATAACTCCTAGTTTACACTCTCAGCAAGTATCGCTTTACCTCATCATGGTTGGAAGGTTCTTTCTTTCACCTTGTTACAACTTGTCCCATTCTTTACCATTTTCAACTAAAGAGAAAATATCAATAAAACCAGGATCATGTTTGCCTGTCTTTTACATAAAATCACATGGATTTTTGCTTGGTAAGATTTTGTAAACACCTGATTTTGATGGTGATCATTTTATAACTTGGTTCAGGCTGGCCTGGCTCAGGAGGTAAGAAGTATTAGAAACACAGACTTTTAGAAATTCTGGCTCATGGTATGTCTGCAGAGGCCACAACTCTAACATGCAACCCTAATAGTTCCACCTTTTGGGTATCACTGTCTTAGAGTTGATTCTGTCATCCTGGAAAAATTAATTTTTGAGGAAGTGCACAATTAAGTTTTCTTTTCCTACTGTTCTGGTCCCAGAATTTATGCTGTCAAATAAATCCCAAATAAATCTACATTTCCTTGTGTCTCACTTTCACATACCATTCCTCTTGTAAAACCTCTCTAGTAACAGATACATCTCAACTGGATTTTATATTCTATTCTTTCTTGGTGTTACATTTTAAAGCATACTTATAAAGGTCCTGACATCTCTTGGTGGGTTTGACACAGTAATGTTCAGAGTTGTTGTAATAAAGGGGAAAAATCAGAATACTAAGTGGCATGAGTTGTTTTGATAGAGCCCATGTAAGTTCAATAATGAGAAGATTTGAAACAGTTAAATATGAATAACTTAAAAAATATTGTCACATGGTGATACTCTCTGGATCATGATAGCCTCCTAATTTTATACATGCCTCGGTTGACTTAAGTGACTAAACATAGTCTAAAGAAATCAAAAGGGGCTATTAGAAGAGACTGTATGTTTAAGTTATAGACTCCTAGGACATCAGAGATAATGTAGTTCAACTCCCAATCCCCTCCTCACTCTCCCTCTCCTCCTGGAGTCAGTCGTGCAGCTACTCTGGGATTGGTAAATTCAAATGCCTGTAGGGATGAGACCATTGATGTAAATGAATAAAGCAGGCCCAGAGATCCTTCCCTCCGCTTTCTGGAAGCCGGCTGTCCTCCTTTCTATCTTTTGTTTTTCTACTTTTAATAGAGACATGGGTACAGGAAAAAGTTTCTTTACCATGAGGAAAATCAGAGTGCAATTTAAGGTGATGCAGGGCAGTGACACGTCGCCTTTGGCAGGGATGGCCCACCTCCGTGTGGGCACACTGGCTCCCACACTGCCCTCTGCTGGTCCTCCTCCTCTCGGACACGGCTGTCATTGAGAGGTTTATTTTCTCGTTCTTTGCACTTGATCCAGTATCAGTTTGAGTACTTTGAGTTGCAAGTAATAGAAAATATAATTAAACTGGCTTAAATAATGAAATAGTTACATGGTTTACAAACCTAGAGGTTGCATAGCAGAGGTTTGATCAGGGCCCTCTCTCCATGTCTGTGTTTCTTTTGCTCCTGTCCTTCATGTGTTGACTACATTATTCTTATGCTGCCTTCTTTCAAGTAGTCACATGGCTGTAGCAGCTTTGGGTGTCGTATTGGTACACCATATTGTCCGGGACAAGAGAGGAGTTCCCTTAAACCCCAGCCATCAAAGAAAATTCCTGCATGTTCCACTGGTGGAAATGGTCACTGTGGCCAGGCAGATGAGAATATATTAATATTTATGAAACTTTGGGCCCATCCTCCTAAACTAGGATTGGTACTTAGTTGGGAATGAATGAAAAGGATGCTGAGGAGCTCAAGGCTTCAAAGTTCTCCCAGGTCAAAATCCCAGAAAGAAGAGAAATAGTCAACCGGGATCCATATATGAAATATCCCAGAGGGAATCCCCTACGTGGGGATTTGATTGTGTTTGATCCTTGGACCAATAACAGTATGGAATATCACAGTTGGGAAGGCCTGGGTCATTTCCTCACTCCTGTGCCCAGATGTCAGGAACGATCCTATAATTGACATTTCCTCCCATATCACATGGATCAGGAAAGAACATTTTCCCAATGGAAAAAGAGAGGCTAATGAGTAAAAACAACAGATGATCATACTACCTTATATTCAGTTTTTCTGCTCTTTGACAAGGAGCTGACATGTCCCCAGGTATTAATTTTAAGGACAGAATTGTAATGAGACACCAGTGTACTTTTAAAACACTGCTGGGTGTGGTGGCTCACACCTGTAATCACAGAACTTTGGGAGGCTGAGGCAGGAAGATAGTTTGAGGCCAGGAGTTCAAGACCAGCCTGAGCAAGAGTGAGACCCTGTCTCTACAAAAAATAGAAAAATCAGCTGGGCATGGTGGTGTGCACCTGTAGTCCCAGCTACTTGGGAGGCTAAGGCAGGAGTATCGGATCATTCGGGCCCAGGAATTTGAGGTTGCAGTGAGCTATGATGACGCCACTGTGCTGTAGCCAGGGTGACAAAGCAGGACTCTGTCTCAAAACAAACAAACCAAACAAAACACTATGAAAGCAACACATAGAATTTGAATCTAAATGTATCTAACAATATTGTTTGGTGCACTATATACTACAAACTTACTGAGTATAATTCATGAATCATTTTATGGTATACATATTCCTTAACATATGTCCACATTTTAGTCCTTAGCACAGTGTTCCACCCCACCTTTTTCTTCCCCCACAGAATCTAAACTCATCACAGAATCAAGAGACAGAAGCTGCCCTTTGATTTCATTCCTATAAGAGTTTCCCTCTGTCTAGAAGGAAGGGTATGCATCGTGCAGGCTCTGGCCATGGGTTCACATCAACCCACTGCCAGAGATCTTTCCTGAGGGACTTGGGATGGAGCCCAGAGATTTGTGGTTTTGGAAAAGCTCCTCCAGGTAATCTGGATAATTAGCTATTTTTGTAAGCCTCCTAAGATGGATGCACTGTTTTCTTCTAAGCAGCATATTTAGAGCCCAGTTTAAAAATGACAGAGCACTAGCCTCTTCAACCTGGAAGTCAGTGAACCTTTTATGGAAGACACTTAGAAAACCCCTTTTGATGGGGGCCTGAGTTTCCCTACGTCACCACGTGACCATTTCTATTTGCGGTAGAAATGGGTACCACTAGCTGGCAGTGGAGATGGTTTCTTCTCTGGCTGGGTTTGCTCACATCTGTGTTGCTTTGTAATACACAGGTTAGATCTATGTCAAGGAGGAACACGTGACTTTGACAAAGGTCCTGCCTGTGCTTCCCTCTTTGTTTAGTGATTATGCTTATTTGCTTTTTAAGTTTCTAAAAAAGAAGCCTGCCCCTCTCCTCCATGTCCTCACTGAAGTAGTAGAGTGATGGGATGCATAATGGGGCCAGAGTTTCTGCTCCATGGAAAGTAATAAAAGGGGTCAGAGCTACTCCCATCTCTACACTTCGAACATTGCCCAGGACGTTTTGTGTTTATACTGGTTTGGTTACAAGTTGGGGCAACTCCTCTTCCCTCCGCCCAACAACAGAGTAACAAGGCCAGTTCTAAAGCTCAGGGCTCTTTGGACGGTTGAAAGAAATCCAGGACAGGGCAGGGAAGAGGCAGGATAAGTTAGCATTTAGATCAACACTATCCAATGGGAATTCAATGCAAGCCACAGATGTGAGCCACATTGGTAATTTCACATTGTCTAATAACCACATTAGGAAAGTAAAAAACCTTACTTGGTATTGAATTTTGTAGGGATTAAAAGAAAAGTATAATTTTTTGACTAATCTCTTTTTGATGACTTATAATTTTTGCTTCACTTTGATGAAACAAAGGAACAATAATCAAGGAAGTTCTGGTCTGGAGGAAGGAGGCAAATCCTTATCTGGCAAATGCTAGGACAGAGCCTCAGCACCCGCTACATGGAACGCAGAGCAAAACTGCAGAGAGGGAAACGGACTGGACATTGTTCCTGTTGCTTGCAATGCGGGGCGCTGTAGGCTGATTCACCAGTGAACTGGAAATCTAAGGGGAAGAAATCAGTTACATAGATCTGAAAGTTAAGAACCACAAAACTTGGTCTTATAAATTTGTCTGAACTGTAGGAGATTAAATAGTATTCAGAATGTTATGTATTTGAATTATCAGGGAATAATCAGATAAAAACACTTGCTGTCAACTGGAAGTGACATTGAAGATTATTTATTAAGGATTTAAATCAACATACACAAGGAGAAGCAACATGGTTATGAGAAAAAAATAACAATCTCTTTCTGTGATATTGTCCTTGTCATACTTGTTTTGGTGATAAATTGAATGTCTGGGTTTGTATAAACTAGTGTGATCAATAGAAATATTGAGCTTGATATTGATTCAAACATCTAGAAATTGCAGTACACTAAGTTTAGCAGCAATGATGGCTATATTCCCAAGTGTAATTGAAAATAAACATAAACAGTGTACCTCTATCTTCACAAAAGACAGGTTGGCAAAAAAAAAAATTAGGTATTTCCTAAATCAAACAAAAATTGCCAAAAGCTATCCGCCTATTCAGGGAGAGTATGCAAATAGATCATGTTTAAGATTTATTGTTAAAGGTACCAAGGCATGAAAAGAAATCGAATGCAGAGACCTTCACATGATTAATTTTCCTAAACCTCTTTTAGTTGTTGACTTATAAGAAGATGTAGTCCAGGAAATTTAGAGGACCAATAGATCTGTAATAAATAATAATAAAGTTAAAGAAATCATGCATCATTACTTTAAATTTTCCCTGTTTTTAATGATTAGAGTGCTAGCTTAATGTGAATGGCATTTTTCTTTAAATAAACGCCCCTATGGTACTAAACAACATCGTCTTTCAATATCTATAATTCATCTGCTCGGTTCCTAACAGGTACAGACACTTCCGGGCACCCCTCCATTCCTGCCAAGGCCTAGGTTTGCTGTGGCTGAGGTATCTGTGATTAGAAGGTGGATGCTCCTTTCTTATTCTATCCCAAGCTCTGGGACAGATTGATGTGTGTGTGATATACAGCACTAGCTTGTATCAGTGGAAAATATTTCACTTATTCTTCTCACTCAAAATATTTATTGAACAACTACTGTGGGTCAAGAACCATGCTAGGTGCTAGAAGGATACAAAGATGAAATCCTATACTTGAGAAGCTCACGGTCTAGCTGAGCTAAAACACAGACCTGCCGTAATGCCAATGTGATGTGAGAAGGGTCACAGCAAAGGACTTTGGAAACATTTTATACCAGTCAGCATCAACTACTGCTCTTATTGGAATATTAAATTGATAATATCACATTTCTTCAATACTCCATTCTAAAACCCCATTGTGCATTACTTTGTATGAGTTGACAACTGAAAGAAGGAGATGGGATGCATAGAAGTTTGCACCCAGATGGGGAGAGGAATAGTTTGGAGGTGTTAGGCTTCACATAGCGGAGCAGGCTCAGAATGGCCCCGGGCAGCCAGTTGGTGTTTTATTAATAAGACAGCTGAGAATTAGGGCAGATGACCGGGCAGGGTATTGAACAGGGGAAGTAGGGAAGCACCTGTTGCACAATTTTAACTAAGATTGGCCCTCACTTGGTCCTTTTGCTTTGTTTTCTTCCCACATATTCCTTGAACGTAAAGAAAACTTTAATAGAGTTGGGGAGCAGGTCTTGTAGACAGCAACAGCTGAACACTTATTAATATGCATGGCCAATGCAATGATGAATAAGCTGTATGTGGGGTTTTTTAGGGTAATTAAGAATAAGAGGAGCCAGGGCACAGCTCATTACTCTGAAAATTGATAATTAAAGGAAAATACACCCTCATCTTGGCTTTCTGGTATAAACTACTTTTCAGGGTAATCAAACAACATCGGTGGGCGGGGGGAAAGTTTTCTTTACAGAAAAATTTCGGCTAATAAATGCAGGAGGAATAATAGAACTGGAAAAAATTTACCATTTTGCAAGCTCTAATGAAACACCTGATGCAGGTAATGGTCACTGAAATTTTGATGGAGGACTGAACTCTCTGATCAATCTTAGCATCACTAAAAGTGAGAAAAGCAGACAAGAGGTGTCTCTGTATATGGTGCAGGACAAAGTACACGGTACCATGTGTGAAGTGTGCACAAAAAAATCAAACCTGAGTCTGATTAACATTAATTAGGAATAAAATTCCAAATCATAGCACACACTGGGGATAGAACCAGTCACACAGCACCTGGCAAAGGTCATCAGCCAGACCCAGGGTGGGGACTTTTTCTATGTTAACTGACCAAGTTTCAAGTTTTAAATAGACTTTTCTTGAAGGTTGGAACATTTTGAGTAAATTGATTTTAGAAAAATGGACTACGCTCCTATAAATCTGTGTATTTTAAAAAATGTTAGTGGTGGTGTACCAAGGTAAATTCCAAATGTTGCAACCCTGCAATTTTACAAAATTGCGGAGTCTGAATTTGAAAGATGTGTAGGCAGATTCATCTGCTAATGGAAGAACTCATAGCGATTCTGCTCACAGATTTTTCTGATTCCTGGTTTTTTGTCAGAAATCAATGCAGTGGCAAAGAAGAAACTTGATGCATGTCTTGATGACGAAGTTGGTTATTCTGTCTAGTCTGCCAAATTAGCTTCCTGTCAATTTGCTAAACTAGTATTTATGGTAAGATTTCAGCAAGCAAAGAGAGGAGAATGAGCTACTCTAAAAATGGTCCCCCCCAAAAGTGAAATTAGTATTCAAAGTTATATTTGATTTTGATACTGGAGCTTATGGTCCACTGGGGTCTATCTGTGAAGATATGGTTCAGCCGTAGCGATTGAGAAATAAAGGTAGGTTAAACAGTAAGGTCTGTTTCTCACTCAGAAATAAGGACTGTGGAGTCAGGGAATTCAGGGCTGCTATAGCAGCTCCCTGGTCGTAATCATACCGGTCTCCTTCCCTCCTGCCCCACCATCCTAGCTGCACCTTGGTCCATTCTGTTTGCGATCCAGCCAGCTAGAAGGAAGAGGGGAGAAAGGCTAAAATGTTCCTCCACTCGACTAAGTCAATTCCCTTTGAGCAGCCTTCCCACGAGCTCCACGCAGGAGTTCAACTTATATCTCTGGCCACGGAGCTGCATGGCCAAACCTACAGGCAAAGAAGGCTGAAACTGCAGCCTTTTAGCTGGATGCCTTGCTGAACCTAATAAAACTGGAGTTGTAATGCTAAGAAGGAAGGGCCATGTGGATTAGGGGTCTCTGTCATGAAGAAAACAGACATTTAAGAGAGAATTAAAATTCCTGTTTAAATTTCATTTCTGGAAAATGCTACCAAGTGGAACATTCTATTAGGGAGACTTAATTTTGTGAGACATTTTGTGTTATTTTTAATAGTATGCCAGATTCTGTGATGAAAAGAGTCTAAATCTGTTGCATGTACTATTTCAAATGCTTCTAAGGAAAGACCATTAGCTCTTGTTGATGTGTATAATTTTATTTGTGTGTTATATCCACTTTGATGACTTTATAGTTTCATTATTTTATTTTGCTACAAACTCATGTATGATTTACTGAAAACTGTGTTGAGATTCCATTAACTTTATCATCTTTCCTTTTTCCTCTTGCTTTCATTTATGGCCTAATAGCCCAGAACAATGACATTTGTAATCAGACGTTGTTTAGTAGTTGAGTACCACTGTTGCACTTTCTAGTCTGAGAAATCATAATTGAGGTAGGCAAACTGGCAACGGGCTGGTACTACAGCCTGAGTTATTGTGCATCCATTTCCGTGATAGGTCAGTTGTCTGGGGAAAGTGCAAGCAGATGAGGAAATTTGTATAGACTTCTAATCTTTGAACTCTTGTATATATGTCTCCTTAGCCTTCTTTTGCAAAACTCCATTCATGATTGAGATAGCTCAAGATTTTAAATTATCTGAGGCAGCTTCTCTAAGACCAAGTTCCTAGGAAGTAGAACTATGCAGAATTCTCCTGGTCCCAAATGCCATATATTACAGCAATGTATTTTGTAAAGTTTGATTTATTATGTCAAAAACTGAGTTATTCTCCTAAGTCAATCTCCTTTTATGTATATATCATGGCTTTATTTGAAATAACTGGCTGAGCCTATAAACATGCAGAATGAAACATAATCTACACATCATGTTTCAGTGAGCAAAACATGGTCTTAGAGTCTGAGGATAAGGAGTCCTAAGTCTACCGCCTTCTGACTTTAATAGTGTTGTCAAAACCACAAGGGAGTTTCCGTCTGGGTCTAGTTGCTTGTCACACAAAAATCCAATTATTGAGACAACGAGGATTGCCAAGGAAGAAAGGAATCTTTAAGATGGCAGATAATCTCTGTTGGGAGAACAGAAGCTTCCTTAAATCGTCTCTCCAACTAAAGGGTATCATCATGGGCTTTTAAGGGAGGGGCCACGTGCCTTGGGGCGGGCCATGGTGTATCTCACAAGGGGGTACATGCGCTGGGGGCAGGTTGTGGGGGATGGTGGATCTTGGTGACAGGAAGTCTGCCCTGGTACCTTCAGAATCTCAATGTCTTTGCCTTGTAGAAAATCCATCATTTCAGGCCAGGTGTGGTGACCCATGCCTAATCCTAGCACTTTGGGAGACCAAGGCTGGGGGATCTCTTGGGGCCAGAAGTTCAAGACCATCATTTCTGAGAAAGAACTCCAAGGGTCATGTAGTTGTTACGGTAGAAGATTATAAAAACTATACAAGGGTTCATGGAGCTGGTTATGATACTGGCAGACTATACTTTCTCTGAGTCTCAGTTCACTCACTGTCACTTCTCACTAGATCCTACGTTGCTGGCTTGACCTTACTCTGTGCTGATCACTGTATTCATCACAGGGAAATGACTGTGAATAAGAAAATGTTAACTGTGGCTTTTATCTAAGGTTGAAGCTGAGGTTGCAAATTCCATTGCTTTCTTAGCTCAGGCGGGCAACATAAACACCTGAAGAGGAGGGGGCAGTGAAGCAATCAAGGAGAGATGGGAATTGTGGCTGAATTTGAGGCAAAAGGTATTCAGATTCAACAAAGGTTTGGAATCCCTGCTACATCCACAGCCCTGCATTAAGTACAGTGGGAAGAATGGCAATTTCCATACACTCCACAGGTAACCTCTCTGTCTGGGTGCTTTGGCCTGGCAGTTAAGAGAGGACTGCGGAAGCCAGTGTGTTTGGGTCCTCACTCAACCCAATGACTTTGGACAAGTGCTTTAACCTTCATATGCCTGAATTTTCCTCTCTCCAAAATGAGAAAAATAGTAGGCTTAGTGTCCTTGCAGTGAGTTGGCTTAATAGTTAGAACAGTGTCTGGCACATAATACACATTTGTCAACCTTAAGAAAATTCAGAAAATATGACTAATTATAGAGTTTATTCCATCTGAAAGCTTGAGGATGGCCACCCCAGAATGGAGTCACATTGTCCGGAATATACACTCTGATTAGCAGCAGTTACAAGTGGGTTTGTAAAGGTAAAAAAGAAAAGGCAGTTCCCAAGTTGTTTACCAAGAAGTTACATTAAAATAATACAAGCTGTTGATTAGCTATACCTTATTCTTTTTATTACAAATTCCAGGAACATGAAAATAATGGGTGAGGCAACTTGTCAGGAAAAAAATGCCTTTAAACAATTGCCCCCATGCGTGAGGGGGTTGGGGAAGACTGAAGTCCCATACTTGGGTCTCTCTGGGCCTGATAAATTTTGCATACCTTACATAGCTCAGACTGCTCTGAGCTATTTTTCTTTTTTCACACTCAATAAATATTAGCCATTATTGTGGGAGTGCATACAAAAGGACTCCTCAGGAAAGTTTTAGAGGGTGAGTCAGAGTGAGGCAGTATGGTGGGAAGATTGGTAGCTACAGAGTGTCTGCTTTGTGGCTACAGAGGGTAAGTCTGATGAGAGTGGCTAGACACAGTATAAATGGACTATTGGGACACTTTTTACTCTTTGGTAGAGTAGCACTCTGATGGTTAATTTTATGTGTCAACTGGCTGGCCCATGGTGCCCAGATACCTGGTCAAATGTTATTCTGGATGTTTCTCTGATGGTGTGTTTGGATGAGATTTACGTTTAAATTGGTGGACTTTGAGTAAAGCTGTTGCCTTGCACATGTCCTCCATATTTCACCCTCTGTATTGGGCCTCATCCAGTCAGTTGAAAGCTGAATAGCACACAGGCTGACCTCCTGCCAAGCAGGAGGCAACTCTCCAGCAGACTGCCTTTGAACTTCTGCAGCATTGGCTCTTCCCGGTTGTGCACCAGACTGCCTCTGGACTCGAACTGCAACTCTTTCCTGACTCTCCAGCCTGCCAGCCTCCCCCACCAGATTTTGCACTCAACAAGCCTCCATAATCATGTGAGCCAATTCCTTAAATATCTTTCTACATCCTATTGGTTCTGTTTCTCTGGAGAACACTGACTAATATAAATGCTTTGGAAGGCAGAATAATACCCCCTCCCAAAGGTGTCCATGTCTTAATCTTTGAACATATTACATTACATGGCAAAGGAGAATTAAGGTTGTGGGTGGAATTAAGGTTGCTGCTAATCAGCTAATCTTAAGATAGGCATCTTGACCTGTATTATTAGGTTGGGTCCAATATAATCATAAGGGGACTTAAAAGTAGAAGAGGAGGCAGGAGAGTTCAGGGTCACAGGGAGATGTGAATAGAGATGCAAACTTGTTAGTGACTTCAGTCTTAAGGAATGGAAGACAGGTGTGGTGGCTCTCACACTCTTCGTTCTCCTCCTCTTCCTACATTTCCCTCTGGTGTTGGGGCAGGGAAGATGGTGGACAGAGGCTGAGCTCTCATTGTCTGATGACTCAGTTGGCCTCTCCTCTGGCTAATGCGGATTACCTAGGGTAATTCAGGTACTCAGAGCCATGACTAGTACCATGATCTCTCCTAAAAACTGTATTTTTGTAAAAACAAGCAAACCAAAAACAACAAAAGAAGGTGAATCTGTGTCCAACAGCCTGCTCTCAAGCATCTCACCTGTAGACTTGAGTATCCTTGATGTAAAAGGTGGGCTAACGCCCCTGCAGACATAATGCATATTCAAGTTTAATTCATTTCTTTAGAGTTTATCTTATACCTCTTATTATTTTGTACCAGCAAAATTTCACCCCATTGCCACTTGGTCAAAAGCCCTGCTGCCCTCATCCTTGAGTGATGGAGGTTTGTTCTTCCTTGTAGCATTGCCATGGGGCCCAGGGTTAGAGTTTTAGCTCCTGGCTTTCCATCACTACTCCTGGGCCATTCCACATTCCACTCTGCAAAAAAACTGCCTTCTCTTTCTAGATATCTTTAGCCAGCTTTGTCATTGTCATCTACTGACTTGTTGATGACATTCTTATGTTTGTAGCACATTTTGACACTGGACTGATTCCCTTCATTACCTCAGCCCCTGACATCACCTTAGGTATGCATGGAATTAAATCATCTGACAACCTAGCCTCATAATTCCTGGGCTGTTCAACCTTCATGACTTTTATTCCCACTCAACTTGAATCACCTACTGCCATGGCAACTACCTGAATATTATCACCACCTATGGCTCTGCTATAGGAATATCAAGCGTCATCATTCAGTTCTTTGCTCATAACTCATTCTAGGCCTCTCATTCTCTTATTACCTTCTCTAGCCTGTCATAACTTCTAGTTCCTAGATTCCTTCGTATTTTCCCAGTCCACCACCTTCTCTTTCTAGTCTTCACTTCTTTCTTTATTCCATCCCACATTCCATGGTTCACTGCAACACTCTTAGCAGCATGGGGAAGTAGAAATGACATGGACTTTAATTATTTTGGATTTTTTGTTTTTGTTTTTTTGGAGACAGGGTCTTGCCCTGTTGCCTGGGCACGAGAGCAGTGGTGTCATCATGGCTCATTGTAACCTAAAACTCTAGGCTCAAGCGATCCTCCTGCCTCAGCTCCTGAGTAGCTGGGACTACAGGTGCGCGCCACTATGTCTGGCTAATTTTTAAATTCTTTGTAGAGATGGGGGAAGGGTCTCACTGTGTTGCTCAGGCTGGTTTCAAACTCCTGACTTCAAGTGATCTTCCTACCTTGGCCTTCCAAAGTGCTAGGATTACAGTGCCTGGCTAGACATGGACTTTAAAGTCAACAATTTGCTCAGTTATTTAACACATGATCCATGGTAGGGCCAGTGCTAGGGGCTGCCTTGCTTAGGTTCAGGACGATTTCAACTCCAGTGCTAGCCCTTACTAGCTGTGTGACTTTGGGCCATTTCTGTATCAGCCCAGGTCCCATTTTGAGAAAGATGGCACTAAAATTAGGACACTCTGAGCGGGGTTGAATAAAGGGATTATTTGCAA
Source organism: Lemur catta (assembly GCF_020740605.2). Classification (NCBI taxonomy): domain Eukaryota; kingdom Metazoa; phylum Chordata; class Mammalia; order Primates; family Lemuridae; genus Lemur; species Lemur catta. Next base: position 33,312,249 of record NC_059135.1, on the reverse strand, counting down.
AGGTGAGGGCGTGTCCTAAGTAAACTACAAGGCTATTGGCTTAGCTTAGCCTAGTGGGACAAGAGGACAGAGGCCTATGGAGAAGGGTGTCTTGAGAGGAGCTGTGGTGACCCTGCAGGTAGAACCCTGCAGTTGCTTGGATCTCCTTGCAGGATGCCTCACTAGTCAAACTCTACTAAAATCCAGATGGCAGAGCAGCCATTGCTGTCCCACACAAAGGACAACCAGGGCATAGAGCAGCATGGGAGAGGGAGGGTGCATGATGAAGGTTCTCAGCAGGGCGTTATCTGCTTTATTGGCATCAGTTTCTTCATTTTGAGATTACATTATTTCTGGTGCAGAAAACCTATTCTCCTTACTTTCAGGCAAACTCTGTCCCTTCATTGATTTTTCTTATTCAAATTCAAGATGTTTTCAGTCAATGTGGGTTTTCTCCTCTCCATTCTTCTCTTTCTCTTTCTCTTCTGCAGTGGAGGGGACGTCAATATCGTGCCACCTTGGTAGAAAGAACTTCTGGACTTGGATGGCCCATTTGGTCTTCCTGGCATATTCTAGCAGTGCCAGGAGTCCACTGGTTGTAGTGATCAGCAATGACGCCAGTGGTGCCTATTAAGGCAGCTGAGTCGCCCTTTGCCTGACTCACATAGTCCACATGCCATTTGGGCTGTGTCCTCTCACTGGGGTGTGTGATCCCCATCACCAGGAATGCAAGACCCACCCATGCTGCTGCTTCTCAGTATCCCATTCGCATTGCCCTTTGCTGCCAGAGGAGACATTTGGTTGCCTCCTCACCCCATCTGCAACACAGGGACTTCCCAGGTAGCTTACCAAGTTCCCAGCACTCCATGCAGTCGTCTCTCTCCCATGCAGGGCAGCAGGGGGATCCTGTGGGGTTTGATGCTTCTGCAAAGGCCCAGACAGAAGTGTTCTATTTCCAGGCCTTGCTGTTGTAGGGATCTTTCCTCTCTGAAGCTCACTGTTCCCCAGATTTCACGCAAGAAGCCAGGCACAGGTGCTTTGGCTCCAATCCTCATAACGAAAGGGAGCTCAGTGGTGCTGCTCTTCCTCTGGGACTCAGCCGGGGCTGGGCAGCACACAGCCTCCCCCTAGCTGGAAATCTGGCTTGAGCGTGAACAGACTGTATCTGTGGAGGCAGGAGGGTCTGGCTTTTCTCCAGTCTCCTTCCAATCTTTTGTTATGGCAGAACTCTGGGCCTAATTTCCTTTATGGCTTAGCCTTTTAAGTTCCAACATAGCGGATCTTGCAAACCTCAAGTCTTGGCTTGCAAGATCATTACACCTCTGTTCAAGAAGAGGATCCACAGGGAGGAGGACGGCAACATGGAAACACCATGGGAGGAGGTGGGAACCAGAATGAGATCTTCACAGCGTACCTAGTTAACTTCGATCCTCTAGACCCAAATGCGCAGTAGATGGAATGCATACTAGACTGAATAATGATTTAAATAAATGAAAAGATTAATAAATCAGTAACTCAAGGAATTAACCAAAATCCAGAAGAATTGAAAATCTGGCTGCCAGCTGTCTGTCTTACCCCGAGCTGCCGCGCAGTCTGCTGGAACGGTCTGAGCAGTCAGGGCTGCTGACGCTGATGAAAGCCCTGCAGTTCATAGCCTCGCATCCTGCTCAGAAGGGGGATTCCTACGGGAGAGAATGGGGCCAAATCTGTTTCTAGGGAAAACATTTGGTTAATATAACCCCTAGGAAATCAGCGATCAGCCGCCACTCCCCCAACTAAAGAGTGTTTTGGGATTGTTAAGCTAGAACAAAAGCCAAGTTACTGGGAGTTTTCTTACAAGTGTGCATCGCAGCTGCTAACCAAGTGAGAAGTGAGTCGTTTGAGGCTGTCCTACCCTATTTGCTTTTGTCTTTTACAAAATTCTGACTTGCTTACTGTGGAGTGTCTGTTTCAATTTTTTTGCCATATGTTTGTGAAGCATTAGGAAGTGAAAGTGGAAAGTACTTTAATGGAATGAGTCTACAGATGGTAAAAATTTGGGAGGAATTACAGACAGTTTAGATGTTCTTAAAATGCAACTTGATCTTGAAAAATGGGGGCCATGGGCCGCAATCAGGGAAAGGAAATTTGATAAAGTAGCTCATGTAAGGAGAAATGAAAATCTAGTGTTCAACGGAGCAAAATCTAGCTTCAATAATACTGCTCAGCAAGCTTTTGGGGATTCAGCTATTAATGTAAAGATTATGAATCACATGAGTATGTAAAGATGACAATAGGTATATTGTTTTACATCAATAAAAATATCATGAATAAAATTACCTTAGAAAGACCGTTTCACCATACCTGAGTCAATTAGGTAGCTGCCATAACTGAGGCAAGAAGAATAGCATATTTGGAAAATAAAATAGCCTGAACAACTCATATTGATGGATTAAATATTCTCTGATGCCCAGAAAAAGAGGAAAGAAGAAATATCAGAATTGAGGATAGCATATTTTCTATAGCAAATGCCTTGAGCTGCCTTACTTTTAAAGACAGAAGGATTCTTCTCTCTAGCTTTTGCTTCTGTCTTTGCAGCAGTCTCCTTCCCTCTTAATCAACTGTTATGTTGGAGATAGCTGGGTAATAAATAGAGGTATTCTATGACTATCTTTGCATCAGTATAGAACTGATCAGCTGAATTCTCCCCTGCATTCTTAGGCTGACCATTGGGCCTTAGGTGCAAAGAACTAGATTAATCATAAGTGTGATTCATAAAATACTCCCAACATAGATCTATTTATGGATTTTTTTTTGAAGTGTAGTAATCATCTGTAAATTCATCACTTGAAACACAAACTGGGGACTTGCAATAATCTCCACCTTAATCCCAGGTTCCAGGTCCCACTGCATCTTCCCATCACCCTGCATCTCAGATGGCATGAGATGACCATCATCTAAAATTCCATGTTCATCATTTTCTTCTTTCTATTTTACATAGTTTTATTGCATCTATTTAGAATCTTAAGAGGTATATTTTTAACTTTATAAAGAAAATACTATATGTAATTGTTTGGGACTTACTTTTTTTTTTTACTTCTATTTCCAAGATCCATCCATATTTTTCTGTGCTACTGTACTTTATTCATCTCTACTTCTGTGTATTACATTGCATGAATATACTAGAGTGTATTGAATCTTCCCTCTTGTTGACGTATACATGGGCGATTTCCAGGTTTTTGTTACTGTGAAAACACTTCTATGAACATTCTAGTAGACCTATCCTACTGGAAGAAAGAGTTTGTCCTGGATCATTTTCATCATCATTCAAACAGGCCCTAGTGTTGCTTATGCTAAAGTCACCCATCCCCACCCTTGCCCTATACTCTCTTGATATTACTGTCAGATATCTATATTCTCCTTGCCAGCCAAGACTCTTCTAAGAGTTTATATGCACTGTCTTTGTTTACTCAACTTCTGTTTATCCTTCAACTCAATCTCTTCTGGCTTCTGTACTCACCACTCCACTCAAACTACTTTTTCTAAAGTTATCAATGATTTCTATGTTGTCACATCCAATGAACATTTTTCAGCAATCTTATTGGAGCTATTAGCCATGTTTGACTTAGTTGAGCATTCCTTCTGTCTTAGTCCATTTTGTGTTGCTGTAACAGAATACCACAGACTGGGTAATTTATAAAGAAAAGAAATTTATTTTTCACAGTTATGGAGGCTGGGAAGTCCAACATCAAGGTGCCAGCATCTTGGAAGGACCTTCTTGCTGCATCATCCCGTGGGTGGAAGGTGGAAGGACAAGAGAACATGCACATAAGAGAGAGAGGAGAAGGGAGCCAAACTCATTCTTTTATCAGGAACCCACACCTGAGATAACGGCTTTCATCCATTCATGAGGGCAGAACGCTCATGACTTAATCACCTCTTAAAGGACCCACGTCTCAACACTTGCACTGGAGATTTAGTTTCCAACATATGAACTTTGGAGGACACATTCAAGCCATAGTGCTTCCTTCTTAAAACACTTTCTCCTTTTGGCTTCCATGTTAGTATATTCTCTTGGATTTCTTCTTTATATCTGTATTTTGGCTCTTCCTCTTCCACTTACTACTTAATTATTGGAATTTATGAGAGGTTAGTTCTAGGTCTCTTTTCCTTCTTCTTCAAAACTCTCCCACAGGTGGCCCTGTGTATGTCAGTTGTCTCAGCAAAATTCTTGATAGCATCCCTTTTACTCTCAGAAGCATCTCGGTTTGGATGATAGATTATATACACTCTCTACTTACATACAAATGACTCCCAGTTCATCTATGGCTTCTTATTTATCAAATCTTCTACAAACTATCTTTCCTTGGATATTTTATAGGCACTTCAAATTTAAAATTCCTAAAACTGGACTTTTACTTTTCCTTCCAAAACCCATTTCTCCCCAGTCTCCATCTCAGAAAATGGTACCTCCACCCACTTATTTGTTTAAGCTCTAAACCCTGGGGACTGTGTGTGTATGTGTGTGTGTAAGTGTGTGTTTGTGTGAATGTGTGTGTGTGTTTTGCTTGTTGGTTTGTTTTGTAATTCCCTATTCCTTAGCACATCCTTCTCCAAGACCTATGTCAATTCTAATTCCATTACTGGCACACAAAGTCAAAACCCACTATCTCTTCTTGCCTAGGAGCTGCAAAGGGCTCTTAACTGACTTCTGGCTTCTACTCTTGCCTACCTCTCTCACCCCCGTCCATACTCTGTTATGAATCAGATCATATCATTGCCTGCTGAAAACTTTTCAATGGCTTGTCATTGAACTAGAATAAAATCACTCTGCTTTCTCTGGCCTCGGAAGCTCTGTGTGCTCTTTCCCATGCCTACTGACATAGTCTTAGCTGGGGTCACCTGCTTCTTTTCTCTCCAATTGACTCAAATCATCTCTGAGCTCTTCCAGTGCAATGAGCTCTTCTCTGTCCCAAGGCCTTGGCACATGGAATGGTCTCCTACGTACTCCCACTCTTAACTTGGCTAATGCCTATTCATTCTTTTTTTTTTTTTTTTTTTTTTGCTGTTTGACCTTTTTTTTGTTATTTCAGCATATTATGGGTGGTATAAAAGTTAAGGTTACATATATTGCCCTTCCCCCTCTCCCCCCGAGTCAGAGCTTCAAGCGTGTCCATCCCTAGACCGTGTGCATCACACTCATTCTTTAGGTCTCAGCCTGAACATCACTTCTGCTGGAATGTGACATCATTTGGCAGTGGTAGGGGGTAGAATTTTAAAAATATTTTATTCGATTCTGAAGTTATACATTTTATTTCTTAAGTTAGAATATACAGTTAAGCCAAAAAAAAAAAAAAAATAGAATCATCCACAGTCCCAACACTCAAAGAAAAAAAGATAGTTGACATTTTGGTGTGTATTTTTCCAAACCTTTTCTCTGTTTACATAGCATAAATACCAGTTGCTTAGATGGACCCAAGTCCTGAAATTGGTGAGAGTCATTCTCTTCTGTAAATTTTACATGTAATTCACACCAAGACTACTCCTTTACATTGGAAAACTTTTTATCCCTTGCAGTATCTCTATGGATTCTGGGGGGTCACGCAAGCAGTTGTCCTGGTCACATCTTGCTTCAATTTCCTGCTTCCACTGCTGTCTTGATCTCCCTTGTGTCTAGTCTCTTGTGTAGACTCAGATATGGGACATAGCCCCTTATCCTTATCCAAGGTTCTCCTTGCTGGGGGTAGGGGTGTGGGGCTGGAACATGTTGTAGAAGAGCACAGAATGCCCTTAACACATCTCCATTTTCAAAAATCCTTTAGCCACTTCATCCTGAGAATGCCTTGTTATCCAAGAGTGCAAGCTGCCTGCTGCATTGGTAGACTGAGACACCTCTCTCTGTCTCTGTCTCTGTCTCTGTCTCTGTCTGTCAGCTATGCTTCTCCCCTGGTCCTCCACCTTCCTCAAATCCTTGGACTGTCCTTATAGGGAGCAATTTAATGTTTGGTCTATTTTGATGGTTCTTTCCAGACCATTTTCTGAATGGTCTCACATTCTACACACAAGCTTACCCAGGCATCTTTCCTGAGTATTTTAGGCTGGAGAGAAATCATGCCATTCTTCTGGTGGACAGAAACAGTTCTCACCAGCTGTTGTTTTAGGTTTTTTTTTCCCCTCTTTTTGGAATATAGAAATGCTTTTTTTCCCTCCCCCAAAGCTGTATCATTTAATATATACTGATTAGAAATCTGCTTTCTTCACTTAACAATCAAGGGTGAATATCATCTATGCCAAAACATGTACAAGGTGTAGGCAGTGAGTAAAGCACAGCATTTAATAGACTGTGGTGGGCAGCAGGCCCTGAAGGGAGTCTCAAGCCTAATCCATTCATACCTGCAAGCTGATCCCCAGGACATTCATGTGCACATAAACATTGGAGACACATTGGAGTACAACATTTATATGGCTTTAGTAAGAACCAAATAGCAATTTTGTTTCATTGGAAAACCTATAAAAGATAATTTTGGACATTTATATGGCCATTTCATTTGTGATTTGAAACAATTAGCTTTACTTATTAAATGTGACATTGCTGCCAAAATGCAAAATGCTTTCCTAAAATATGATGTCTTCAATAGCTCCCCCTATACCTTGGCTAAAGTAAACCGTAGAGTCTGTGATTTTCACATTACATTTTTATAGGAAGCTAAACAATTTAGTGGTTTTAAAATTAAGATAGAATCATCTCTTACCTTTCCAAATGTTTAGTATCAAATTCTAGATTAGACTTTTTAAAAAAGCAATTTACAAATGTATATATTTAAGACTAAAATACCTTTTGCTTTTGACTCATTAAGAGCATAGTTACTTTAGCATGAGCTCTTTGAATCTATTACCCATAGCTAGGGTGGCATATTCTTAATGGGCCAGGTCAAGTTGAAAACTGTGATTATGGTTTAATTTGGAATCCCAAGTAAATATAGGAAAAATAAAATTCCACTGTTGGTTCTCATGTTGCAGAAGATTATAATGAAATGAATTGCTTTTTCCTTAAAAACAAATCAGAAATTAACTTCCCAACAACATTACTTCTAACTTGTTTTGTTTTAGAGCTCTTAGCAACTATTCATTTAATTAGTGAGCTATTTGCTGTACAGGAGCAGCCGTGTGAAAATATCAGCTTTTAAAATCCTTCGACTGAAAAGTCATCGAGCACATTTTTCTGCTCACATTTGAAAAGTTTCAGTTTCCCAGCTGGCAAAAGCATTAAGTGTGTGTATGCTTCCAATTAGAAGCAAGATTTTCCCGATGCACGGTCCAAGGTTACACAGTGGTCCACAGAGGATTTGTGCAGACCTTTCCCTCTTTGTCTTCTCATTTTCTGCTGCCGTTCCATGGACAGTTTGCAGAACTTTGGCTGCTGAACAAGATCCAAACAATTCTTGAACATTAATTCATTAGGAAGCAGTAACTCCATCTGAACAAAGAGAATGCAGTATTTCAGATTTTATTTCTTTAGAAATAAATTTCAGGAAGTCAGAGAGTTAAAAACCAGAAAGCTATTGTTTCACAAATGGAAGCTATTTGTTCATGTGCCAGTGGGAATTGTTTTATAATGTTCCTTTCAGAAAGGAACAGAATTAAATAATACGCTCTGAAATATTTCACCAAGTAATAGACTTACAAGTTTTCATAAGTTGTAGAGGGAAGAGAGAAAAGCCAAAGTAAAGACTAAAAGTATTCAAGTCAAGCCTTCATTTATAACATAAAAAAAAAAAATCTATGCTGAGAATGGAAATAGGATATTCAAATACTGCATGTAAGTATCAAAAAAAGGTAATCATTTCACACTTTGGCCCTACTCTGTCAAACATAACACTTGAAAAAAAATCCTGTGTTTTTATGTTATGATATGTTAATATCACTTTGAAATACAGACCTGCGGCTTGGTATGGAAGCTGCTCTCACATCGTTACAAGATATCCAGGAGCAGTTTGTACTGTAGAAGTCAGAGGAGCTTAAACTGAAATTAAAAGGAAACATGTTAATATCTAGAAAGACATTAGTATATTTCCAATGTCCAACACAGAGAAAAGACCTGTTGCACTAATAATATTTAAAATGATAGTAATCATTATTTTTTTTCCTGTATGTGTATGTCATGTAGGTTGAATAAGTCTATCCATTTATACTGTAAAAAATTTATTGGGTAAAATTCATACAGACTAGTTCATATTGTTATTTGTTGAAATAAAAAGACCCAAGTCTTTAGGAATATTCCAGTATTTGTCATATTACAGTTTATAATTGGTGGGACCTGTATTTTTATCTAATTTCTTTGTGATTTAAAGTATCATTTATATAAAAGAATAGCTGGAAATCTGAGCTAATACTACATGTGGACTTAGATGACGACTTTCCTATTTTTTTAGAATGTGGTACTGTGGTCCTCCTCTGCAAAGTACTTGCTTACGTGCACCCACACACGTACCCACACACAGAACACTGACTGATAGGCATTGGTTTTGTTTGTTTGTTGTTAATTAAATGGACTCCAAGTGGGATTCATTGGAATAGGAATGTAAGTATCCTTGGTCAACCTACTTGTGGTCGTGGATGTAGAAGACACTTGTTTTATGTCATCATTGCAGAATCAGTTATTAAAACAGCCGCAGCAGTAGGAAGACTGACTGGTGTCTCTAGCCCAAGCCCCCATTTTCCTTTCACCTCTACTTCCATCGTTTCCCTCTCCATCCATTCTTCACACAATAGTAGAGTAACATGCTACTTTTTAAGGTCACTAGCATTTTTTTTCATTGTGCTAAAATATACTTAAAATTTACCATTTTAAGTGTACAGTTTAGCGGTATGAAGTACATTCACCTGGTTGTGTGACCATCACCACCCTCCATGTCCATAACTTTTTCATCTTTCCAAATGGAAACTCTACTCATTAAGCAATAACTCCCCATTTCCTTCCTTTCCTCAGCCTCTGGTGGCCACTGTTCTACTTTCTACCTCCGAATTTGACTACTCATGTAAGTCATGTACCTCATGTTAAGTAGAATCATCCTATATTTATCCTTTTGTGTCTGGTGTATTTCACTTTGAATGATATCTTTGAAGTTCATCCTTGTAGCATGTGTCAGAATTTCCTTCCTTTTTAAGGCTGAATGATGTCCCATTTATGTATATACCACAATTTGTTTATCCATTCATCTGTTGATGGACATTTGGGTTGTTTCCACCTTTGGCTATTATGACTAATGCTGCTATGGACATTAGTGTTCAAATATCTGTTTGTGTCCCTGCTTTCACTTATTTTGAGTATATACCCAGAAGCGGAACTGTTGGATCATATAATAATTCTATTTTTAATATTTGAGGAATTCCCATGCTGTTCTCTGCAGCAGCTGTACCATTTTGCATTCCCACCAGCAATGCATAAGGGTTCCAATTTCTCCACATCCTTGCCAACATGTACTACTTTCTGTTTTTGTTTTGATTTTTCATTAATAGCCATTCTAATGGGTGTACAGAATGATATTTTTAGAACACAAATAATGTCTCTTCCTGCTTAAAGCCCTCCATGGCTTTTTATTACTCTTTACCATAGTCATCAGGCCTGAACATATCTGGCCCCTGCTTATTTTTCTAACCTCATCTGGTGCCTCTCCCCTGCCTACTTAATATGTCTTCCAGTCACACTGATATCTTTTGGCTTCCTAGGACGCTGAACTCTCTCCCCTCTTAGGACTTTTGTATTTGTTCTTCCCATGCCAGGACTGCCCTCCTTCGCCCTGCATGAATGGCTGTTCATCATGCTTTGAGCCTCTCCCTCCGCAAGCGTTGCTAAACTGCCCTTTGTCAGAATGCCCTCCCCGTTTTTGTTCTCCCCATCTTCTTGTTCATTTCCTGTGTGACACCTGTCGCCACCTGTAATGAGTCTGTTCCTTTGCTTGCTTCTTACTTGCCTTCATCAGTGGAATATAAGCTCCATGAGGGCAAAAAAACAGTGTCTATATTTGCTGTTGCCTCCTCAGAGCCTGGCAGGCTCATAATAAATGCTCAACAGCTTGCGACTAAATCACAGTGAGTTGATGACCAAATTGCAAAAAGGTCATAGGAATTCCTTATACATTTGCAACATTTTCCTTCTACTAATGAAATGTATGTTCACTTTTTCTGAATTACCAAAATAAAAGCTTTCAAAGATTAAATTTATTGTCTAAGATCTTATGGTTTTTTTCTCTTAATGTGTATGTGCTTAATATTAACTAAACTACGTAGTTTAATATTTACATTGCTAGAATGAAAACTACTAAACAAATTATAGGTAGCTTGGCTTCTTTCTAACAATTGGCAATTAAATTACTTCTATTTTTTTAAAATTGTCTGATACATTTAAAAAGTAACAAAACCCAAATACCAATTAATTTAAGCATTTTTGCCTCATCAAGAAAAAAATTGAGTAAGCTATAACTTTTATCTGAAATGATGCCTGTTTTATTCCAGTGTTCTTCAAGAAATATGAAAGCACCAAATAATTTGCCAAATGGATTTTCAAAGTAATTTAAAGAGTAGGTGGGAAGTAAATTCAGAGGTTTTAGTCTTTACTTATTTTAATTCCATATTACTTATGGAACAGGTGGGAGGCTAGAAGTTCCAGCTTCAAGTTATAGAGTTTATAAGTTAAAAGTGTAAGTGAATTGCCTGGTATTCATTGAGCAAAAAATGTTTTCTTTATGGATAATTTTCTTTTTGCACATTTATATGCTGTATGTAGATGTGGGTCCACTTTTATTTGTTTTAATGGGTCCTTTAATCTGAAAACTCCCTTCTCACCTCCATTGCACCTATTTTCTTCTATGACTTCTTTTGACAGACTATCTAGCATCTGTTGTTTTACCTATTTTCGCACATTTTCTTTTCTCTTTTTTCTTTCTTTTTTGTGATATATTATGTCTTTTGTAAAAGACATCTTTTACTATTTCTAAATCAGCTGTTCTCAAACTTTAGCATGCATTAGAATCATCTGGGGGACTTGATAAAAAATAAGTTGCTGGCTCTACCCTCAGAGTTTCTGATTCAGTAGTTCTAGGGTGGGGTCTAAGAAATAGCATTTCCAACAAATTCTCAGGTGATTCTGATGCTACTGGGATGGGGCTGACAATGTGTGAGAGACACTTTTTAATATCCTGGCTACTAAAAGTATGTCTAACAAGCTCCCAGGTGATGTGGAAGCTGCTGGTGTTTGGGCCACAGAGAGAGAATCTAGCACAGTGGTTCTCAAATTCTGAATCCTGGACCCACAGGATCAGAATCATCTGGGAATTTGTTAGAAATACAATTTCTCAGGCCCCACCTAGAACTACTAAACCAGAATCTGCATTTTAACAAGATCCCCAGGTGACCAGTACACAAAGTGAAGTTGAGAAGCCCTGTTCTAGATCACCCAGACTTCACTATTATGCCAATTCTATTGTACAGCCCATCCATGCAATTTATATTGCAGATAAGATTTTAAATTTTTAGGTACCCTTTTAAAATTGTTGATTACTCATTTCTATTGCAGTCTAATCTGATTAGGGATGTGATGTCATCTCAAAATATTCTGTGGCTACTCAGTATAAATTTGGACTTTTTTTTTCCTGTTTTTCAGATTATTTCTGTTCCTTCCATGTTTCCTTCTTCTGCCTGTTAACCTTGTTGCTTGCATTTGTCAGCTGTCCTGTGGTAACAAGTGATCAGAAACCTGCATGGCTCAGAAGAACAACAGTGTGTTTCTTGTTTCTGTTTTATGTTGGGTACAGGTCAATGCTGGCTCTACTCCTGCTCCACATGTCCTTTTATCCCAGGAGGCTGAAGGAGGGGCCTTAATATAGGCCATGACTTTCTTGAGGTGGAAGGAAAAGAACAAGAGGGTTGAGGGAAACACACATAAGGGCTCTTACAAGTTTTGCTTGGATATGAGGTCCATCAAATCTGCCCTCATGTTATTGCTGAAGCAACTTGCAAGGATAAATGCAGATAGAGTGGGAAGTATGCTTCTCCCACAAGAAATACTATGAGGCACAGGTCAATGAATAGACTTATATAATCCTGTCACTAGAAGGGGGAGTATAAAATTGCAAACAATAATACAGTTTACTGCTTTCTTCTTCTATGATGTTGATTTTCTTCAAAGATCTGATATGTGTGTGTGTATCTGAGATATATATATCTATATATATCACAATGTATAAGGAAGCTTATATATGTATATATATTGTGTATATATATATGTGTGTGTGTGTATGTGTGTGTGTTAGGTTATTAAGTATGAAATGTCCAATTTCCTTAAATATTAAGTTTGACAGTTGATATCTCTGACATTTCACTTTGATATTCTTGTTTTATTTTTATTATGAAGGTACACCCTCTGTCTTTCAAATGCACATTTTGGCTTGTACTTATCTTTCACATTTTTTTAAGAGCGATTTTTGTGGAAATATGGATAGGTCAAAAATTCGTGTTATTTTCGAATATGAGTTCCATCGTGGAACCAAGGCAGTATAGACAGCTTGAAACATCAACAAAGTGTTTGGGAAGGATGTGGCTAATGAACACACAGTACTGGATGATTTGAGAAGTTCTGTTCTGGCGATTTTATTCTTGAAAATGAGCCACATGGGCGTCCTGAGACGAATGATGAGCTGAAAGCTACAGTCGATCAAATCCATCTCAACCTATGCATGAATTAGCAGCAAGGTTTGACATTACTATTCCAACAATATTGGAGCATTTGAAACAAATTGGCAAGGTAAAGAAGCTGGACAGATGGGTACCACATGAATTAAATGAGCATCAGAAGAGAAATTGTCTCGAAGCTTTTGCTGTCACAACATAAAGGTGAACAATTTCTATACATATTGTTACATGTGATGAAAAATGGATTCTTTTTGACAATTGCAAGCATTTGGCACAATGGTTAGATAAAGACGAAGTGCTGAAACACAGTCCAAAACTGAATATTCATCAAAAAGAGCTAATGGTGTCTCTTTGGTGGTCCAGCACTGGTATTATCCACTACAGTGTCATGAAACTTGGTCAATCGATGACAGCGGATGTCTACTGCAACCCATTTGACGGCATGATGAGGATGCCTGCAGCCAAGATTGGTCTGCAGAGACAGGCTAATCCTCTTGCAAGACAACGCTTGACCGCATGTCACGCAAATAACGCTGCTCAAGCTACAGCGGCTGGATTGGAAACTCTCTGTCATCCACCATATTCACCAGACCTTGCACCAACCGACTACCACTTCTTCCAGGTTTTGGACCACCTCGTGGAAGGAAAAGTATTCAATTCCCAACAAGCTGTGGAAAACGCCTTTTGTGATTTCATTGCCACTTACTCTCCAGGCTTCTTTGCTGCTGGCATAAACAAGCTACCATTAAGACGGCAAAACTGTGTTTGATAGTTTAGGTGCATACTTTGATTAATTGTACTGCTTCTTGTTTGAGATATAATAAACTATACTTTTTTGATTAGAAATTGAACATTTCCTATTTAATGACCTAATATGTAAAAATATGTACACTCACATACTATGCTTATATATATATATAAAACCCACCTATGTTGGTTTGCATAAGCAATTGGCATGGATTTTCTCTGAAATTGTATAGGTCTGTTTTCCCTAAAAATTTCTCCCTAGAATGAAAGGCACGGACGGTTGTTATTGCTATGGAAATGGGTGGTGTGTTCTGCTCAGCAGGCTTCTCTAAACGGTGCTGAGTAGGAAGCAGGCGGGTACCACTTGCTACCAGCTCCTGGAGTGGTTCACGTGAGTGCTGGCATTTCTCACTGAATTCAGAGGCGGCATATGGGAGGTAGAGTAGAAGAATAACAGAGCATCTTCAGATCAAAGAATATTGGGCTAAAGGCTCATAAAATGTGATCAAACTTTGCTGTGATCAAACTCTGTCATGGAAGTAGTGGTGAGGGCTTTTCAGCCCAGGCTTGAGGTTTGGATATTTTTCCCAGCACAGTAGGAGGCCACTGGAGGGTTCTAATCAAGGAAGTAATGTGATCTGATGTGCAGCTCATTTCGTCTCGGAAATGATAAAATATTTGATAGAAAAGAATATTTGTTATATTCATAAAGTATTATGAAGACTATTAATGAAATGAACACTCACAGGCTATTCCAACCCAATATAAGCAATATTTTATCAATCAGCGTCCTAAAGCCATACTCATTATTTGAACAAGGTGAATTTAATACAAAGAATTGTTAAGTACTTGTGAAGTTGTTAACTGGGTAACTGGTGAGTGAAGAGAGAGCACTAAGGTGTCATAAATGTAGCAACTGCAGGAAGCAGCTACCACCCCTGGAGCTGGAACAAAGGGTAGAAGTTGAAATTATAAACCTCAGAGGCTTAAAGGAGGGGCCCGCAGAGCTGAAATCTAGACCCCCAAGGAGGGGGCGCTGCTTGGCTGGTGACGTTGCTAGTGCCTTGGAGTTCCCTGGGAGCGTCTTCCCGTGGTTATTTCCTGCTGTACCCACAGGATTAACCACTGTCCTGAATTTATTCCTGTGCATTTCTTTAGAATTTTACATGTTTGTTTCTAACATTATATTATTTAGTACTCTCTGTTTTTAAACATTAAGAATAGCACCTTCTAAATGGTTTCTTCTAAAGGTTTTAGAGGTTTAGCTTTTCTTTTAGGTGTATGAGCCCTTTGGAGTTAATTGTGTTAACTTGTGTATGTGTGTTGAGGTTCATGTTTTCCCATACAGAGACTCCAGCCTGGGCAGGGTCTCACACAGACACTCAGAACTAAACACCTGTCCACAGCCTCTGAGGGTGGGTGCTCCTGGGCAGCGAGGAGGACAATGACTCCCTCACCAGCCCCGCATGGCCCCTAACGCAGAATGGACGGTGTGGGTCCTGGCGTAAGTGTAAGTTTCCTTACATTTTCTTATAAGTCTTTCTGTTTGGTAGTTTGTGATGGTTAATTTTGTGTGTCAATTTGGCTGGGCCATTGTACCTGGATATTTGGTTAAAGACTATTCTAGATGTTATTGTGAAGACATTTTTTCAGATAAGATTAACATTTAACTCAGTAGACTTTTCTATTTGTTTGTTTTTAATTTTTTTTTTAATTTTTAATTTTTATTTTTTTAGAGACAGGGTCTTGCTCTATTGCCCAGGCTGCAATGCAGTGGTTTAGCCACAGCTCATTGCAGCTTTGAACTCCTGGGCTCAAGTGATCCTCCTGCATCAGCCTCCAGAGTTGCTGGGACTGCAGGTATATGCATCAATGCCTGGCTAATTTTTCTTATTTTCTGTAGAGACATAAATCAGTAGACTTTGAGAAGAGCAGATTACTCTTCATAATGTGGGTGGGCCTTATCTAATCAATTGAAGGCCTTAAGACAAAAAAAGACAGATCTCCCCTGAGGAAGAAGGAATTCCACCAGCAGGCTGCCTTCAGATTTGAGCTGCAACTTCAGTTCTCCTGGACCTATTGCCTGCTGGCCCACCCTACAGATTTTGGACTTGCCAGCCCACACAATCTTGTAAGCAAAGTCTTTAAAATTAATCTCTCTCTGATTATGTATCCATCCTATTGGTTCTATTTCTCTGGAGAACTTGATGAATGCATGGTCTTTTTATTGGATTTTTGGAAATAGGACAACTTTATCTGCAAGGCTGTATCAGAATCTCTCTGTTTGCACTTCGACTCATGGATCGAGCTTTTGTGTTTAGTTCCACAGTAGATGATTGTGTCTAATTTTGTCAGTAGAGAGGATGGTGGGGCATTGTCTACTGGGCACTTTGTTCAGGGTTCTGTGACCAAGGAAGGATGGAGAGTGGATATTGGGGAGGCAATCGGCAGTCTGCTGTAGATGGAAATGATCTGCTTAGCAGGCCTTTCCCTTCTCTGAATTGAATTCTTTACCCAAAACAGGTCCAAGCACTAGGTGCATTTCTTTGTGTGTGGCAAAATCTTTTCAAGTTTTCGTGTGTTTCTCCAATGGGGGCAGGCTCTGTTGGGCCCAATCTTCCCACTCCCTTTTCCTTTTTCTTCATGGACACACGCTGCCTCAGCATCTGGCTTCAGCAGGCAGTGGCTCCACGTCCCCATGTGTGGTGGGAGGGGAGGCCAAGCCCTGGGCACAGGAATCCCCCCTGGCCGGGACGCCGGCAGTCATGCTGAGCTCTGCTGCCCTGGGCTCCATAAGATTAAAAGAAATGTCTTCTCATATTCATAAAATATCCTGCAATGGATTACTTAGATGGCAAGCAGCAGTAATTTATTACTTGAGGGTCGGCCAAATCCTTGGGCTTAGTAAACGAATAATGGGATATGTAAATTCCATGCTCTAAGGCCTGACCAATGAGGCTCTGGCCCAGAAAACATGTGGCACTCATCATACGCCTTGGAGGACTCAGGCTGAGCCACTTTTGTGGTCTGTATTCTGGACAATCAGTGGAGGAAGCAGAAGAGCAGAGACGATTAAGTCATCCTGTGGTTTAGCGTTGCTGCCACTGGACGATCATTTAAAGTCCTAGGCCCTGACTTTTCAAGTGCTCCCTAGAGCTGGAAAGCAAAAACGGAAAGACATTAGGACATTGTTCATAGCTGAGAAAAAAGTAATTTAAAGCATATAATCAGGTAAATATTTACTTTTGGCTGTTACAGAGTTTGAAAATGCATTCTCCAAAGATGTGGACCAAACTAACTCTGCTTTTGAAGTTAATGCCTGAAAAGAGAAGATACATTTTCCCAGAGCTAATTGAGACCCCCACAGTTTGTCTTCCGATGTGTGTAATAAAACAACTTCCAAACTCCAATGGAAGAGGCAGGCTGGCTGTGTAGCAGAGAGTAACTTGATAAGTACACTTGATTTATAAATGATGGTATCAAACCACTAGACTTTTACAAAATATCCTTTTATGACAAAACTCATTTCCTTTCTAACGGTGCTGTTAAAGAAGGTGTATTTGCAATATTTTAACAATTTAACCACAGGCCAGCTTTATAACACAGTCATATAAAGATATAAAATAACATTTAGGTATATTATAATATTTAGCAAGATAGGAAAATAAGGGGCTTGCCTTTAATAATATTCAAAAATAGACTTATTCCAAGGAGAAAAATCTTCTGCATTCTTCTTTTTCTATAAATTTATAAGTCATTGCAAGAAGAAAACGATTAATGTCCCTTTATGATTGTTACTTTTTAATGAACTATGCCTCAGCTGGGTGGGGGTTCGAGGCATTTTTACTTGCACTGTTTAAAACAAAATCGTTAAAAGCCCCAGTGAGCTGAGCAGGTCTCCCCTCCATTTTGGTAACATTTGGGAATAGAACACCCTCTGCCTGCGCGAGATGTGGCCGGGGGAAGCCTCCTTAGGGAAATCAAAGGAAAGACACAGCTGATCGAAGGAAGCACATACCTGATTTCCTCTCTCCAAGACAAAAGTGACTTCCTAGACTATAAGAAATACCATTGAGTCCCGAAAGCCTAGAATTAAGACAGACCAGAGAAAACAGATAATAGTATTAAGAAAGATGTAGTTTTTCTTTCTTGCTTTCTATTTTTCCCTTCCCTTCTCTTTCTTTCTCTCCTCCCTCCTCCCCTTCTCCCCTTCATTCCCTTTCTTCTCTCTTTCTCTTTTTCTTCTTATGGTTGGTAGCCACATTAAAAAGTAAAATGAAAACATTAATATTTACTAACAAATTTATTTAATCCAATATACACAAAATATTGTCATGTTAATATGTGATCAATATAAAAATTATTAATGAGATCTATTGCAGTCTTTTGGTTTTTCGGTGCTAGGTTTTTGAAATCAGTGTGTCTTTCACACTTACAGCACGTTCTGATTGGGACAAGCCACATTTCTAATGCTCAGCAGCTGCACATGGCTCGTGGCTACTGTATTGGACAGTACAGGTCTGAGGAAAGAAAAGGGTGGCTTTAACAAATGCGTGGTCGATTCCAGTTTTGGGAGAAGTCTTGATGAGGCTGTGATAAGAAATGTTAAGTGCTAGCTCAAATGCCTGGGTCTTTATTGTGCATTTAGATATTTTTAATGATCCCAACCCTACATGGCAATGATGTATCAAATAAAATTCCTTTCCAGGAACTCACAAATGAGTTTGCCAGGCAGAATGTTCCCAAATTCTGTTGAAGGCTGTGGGTAGACACAGGGGAAACGTGACTCGCAGCATGGGTCAGCGGGCTGGAGCACACGGTGTCTGTCCTTGTCATTGTGATGCAGCGAGGCAGGCTGTCCAGGGGCTCTGAGGGAGCCATGCAATCTGGTGGAAATAACTGGCTAACAGACACTAAAAAACATAAAGCCATGTAGAGACAGCAGTGCCGTAAAGTTAAGAAAAAATTGCCGAAGTGTTTATGTGAGGAAATATCTTGGGGAAGATTTAGATGGGATAAAATTATAGATGGCAAGTGAAGTTGTGAGGAGATTTTGCTTTTTAATTAAATGTGGCCAATTTGGGGCTTAGAAGACATACAAATCCCCGTTTTTAGAGTTCCCTAGATTTAAAATCCTCAATTTGCTCTTAGGGTTTGCTGGGGCTGCAGAGGTAAGAACTTGGGCTTTGAGGAGGTGTGACAGGGAGGTGTGACCTGCCTACCCGCTTCCACCGTACTCTCCCCGCTTTCTTTCCGGTAGCTCAGCCAGCATGGATTTGTGAAGACATTGGTCAGATCAATTTGTTCAAAAGCAAACAAAGAGAAACACTCAGAAGAAACAGATGCTGTGCTCAGGGGCTGACAGAGAAGTCACAGGATCGGGCCTTGCCAGGTTTTTCTGCCATGTCCTGTACAACTTCCTGCCATTTGCCACCTCCAGACAGTTGGTTCCTCAGACACTCTACAATGGGGTCCTTACACAATGTCCTTGAAGGCTAGGTCTGCATATAGAATTATCACACTTTTCTGAGTTCTGCATCATGGTACCAGAACATGGGACAGTTTGTGCCCTCCCCACTTCCCCCTCCCCCAGTCTGTGCGCGCAGCAAACACCTTTGCAAGCGCAGGGGCAGACACCTTAGCCCATGCATCCAAACTTCGTTCACAGTTCTGCAAATAACTGCCCCTCAGCCACCCTTTGGTCTGGGGGTGGGCACACTAGTGTCACAGCTCCCCACCCATCCTGAGATAGAATTGAGGATAAGACACACACAGACCCTGGAAGCTGGCTTGGGTTTGTTTGGGTGGGGAGTCCTGAGTTCTGAGTATTCAGAGTATTCAGCATGTTCTGCGAGTGGGGAGCTCAGTAAAGGTTGGTCAGGGCCCACGTGCCTTAACTTGAGGACACACTGCTAGCACCAGCAGAGCTTCCCCACTGTGCTGGGCTGGATTCTGTGCTGCCTTTGAGCAGGAGTGATCTGCATTCTAGAGGCATAGTCATCTGCAGATGACCTTGCAGGGAGGGAGCAAAGGGTCGTAACCTCCCTCTGATACCAAAGCTCCCAGGGGCTACACCCAGCCAGAATCCAGCGGGCTGGGAGTTTGACGGTGGCTTGCGGAGTGACTCTGGAGGGCACAGCAAAGACACCAGGCACAGGCTGCATCAGTGAACAACACAGACCCACATCCCTGACCTCCCCACAGTCAGTGCTTTACCAACACCTGAAAAGAAGAAGGTGGCAGTGCCCGTGGCCTTGATGTGCCTCGGGGAAAGTCCCAAGGGAAACCTGGAATCTGCTTACCCTTCGTCCTTCATGGTTTTCAAGAATTGGGCACTTGAAGCTACTGGGAGGAGGGGAGAGGCACAAAAATGTTTAGCGACAGTGTTAATGGATGTTAGGACTTGCTTAAGCCCTTGAAATGGTCGTTTATAGGGCATTGTTTAAAATTACTTCATTTTATGATTTTTGTCATTATTTGTATGAATACACTGCTAATTAACACAAGTAATCATCCCTACCAACTAATATTTATTGTGCACCTGTTTTGTGCATGGCACTGTGCCAAGTCCAGTGGGACGGTCTGTGCCCCAGGAGCTTGTGGTTCAAACGGGGAGACTTGGCTTCCAGGCACGGCTCTCTGCTCTCTGACCCTTGCATTCCCTGAGCCTCTCCTCCTCTTCTGTTCCCACCCACCTCATCTTTTTATTTCTGCTGGGCTCTAAGAAAAAGTAAAACAGAACAGGAAAGAGAAGTAAGGAAAACTTCTCCATGTAAAATGGGTCAGCAGAGAAAGAATAGAAGGGAGATTAAAAAGGGGGGCGGGGGAGTGAAGTAGCTCAGAATATAGTACCCAGGGCAGCAGATGGAGCTCTGGAGGGAGGAGGAGGCAACGAAAAAGACCATGAAGTAGGGAAAATTAACCAGGTAGGCGGTAAACCAAGGGAGATGTCATCTTTTGCTCAGGCATTCATTTTTTTGAGTACCCACTGAATACCTTTGTCCTGGTCCATGCAAAAACACTTATTAGTGCTGAGCTCCTGGGGTATGCGTTTGGGCTGTCTGATGTGCACCAGCACCTTGTGTCTCCCACGCTGCTTGCACCTGGTCTCTCGGTAAGATTATTTTCCTGGCCACTGGAAGCAGTCTTGTTTTTTCAGAGCAGGAGAGAGAGGTACTCACTTTGGGTGCCAAAAAACTCAGTAACGAAGACGAGGAAGATTTAAATGTAGCGTTTTTAAAAAATCAAAATTAATGCGAAAATGCGTGTATGAATAGAAAAAATTACATAAAGGCAGTACTAATATCCTAGGGCTGAAAGAACAGATCATTTGTCCCTATCAATAGTGAAACTTATATACATTCTTTATAACCAAAGACAAAAGGAAAGGGTGTAGGGAAAGACATCAGCCAGAGCCGCTGTAATTACTCACATTGTGCTCAATTGTACCGGCGCGGCTGGAACAGCTGGTCTGAGTCTCTGGCTGCTTTGGGAATGATTGAGGTGGGTTTGTGCTGCCATCTAGTGGTCACATTGTGATATAAGCCATCTTGACTTCTGGAGTCTCTTTTGGGCAAAAAACGTGATTAAACCTGAAAAAATTGAGGGCAAGGAGATAGACAAATATGAGAAACTCTCTAGATCAACGGATTTTTGGAGATGTGCTCAAGTTCAACCATTTATTGGATATTCTGGCTTTTTTTCCTTATTAAATGCGGATTGAACTATTATTATATTGAAGGAGCTGTGCTGGGTGCTGGGTGTGAAATGGTGTATAAGCACGAGCATCTCTGTGCTGGGAAAGCTCTTTGAGAGTCTGAGCAGGAGGGACTGTACAATTCATCCCAATGTGCCAGCCCATTTTATAAAAACAAAAACAACTCCGGAGAGTAATGGAGACAGTAAGTGATTTGTCTAAAGTTGCATAATTGCTTGATAGAGTCAGTCTTAGAATCCAGTTGTGCACATTTTTTATTATATAATGTTGGCTTTCTAACCTTAGAGAAAACTTGTTCTTACGATGCTGAGGCAAGCGTTTTAAAGTTACTCCTCTTATGTTCTTCCTGCAAGGAGCAGTTGCAGCGTATTCAGATAGGGATTAGAGAAAGAAGTCAGGGCCATTTCTGCCAGTAGCGTCTCCAGCCTAACTTCCATGATCAGTTCTAATAGGAAACTTGCTCCACAAGTAGTCAAGAGTCAAGATGATTCAAAATTTGCAAGAATCATCTTTGTTAAAGGTAATTTATTTAACTAACACTAGAAAAAGAAAATCAGTAACTTACTCCCTTGTCCTTGTGCCAACAACGGTGTCATTCTCTCTTTTTTAACTGAGCTGTTTCCCATTTCAAATCTCAAAGAGACCCTGGCTTCAGGGAATCACCGCTTGCCCCTCCTTCTCCTTCTGTCTGGAAAATAAGTTCATTTTTCCACATGCAGGGCTCTAAATGTTCATCAATAAGACTTCTTATATTGGTGTTTCTTGTTCAAGGTAAAAATAATAAAATCTGAAAAGGCAAAGAAAAAAGGCAGATTAAGTGTTAAGTGGCACATGTATTTAATATAGACTGTATTCAATTTTTATTACAAAAATTTTCAAACTCTATATACACAAATATAGAGTTTACAATGAAACTCACTATATCCATCATCCAATTTACCAATGTTAGCATCACTTGTTTAGCATGATCCTGCCATATTATTTCCTCTACCTTGTTTTCTTCCCTTTTTTCTGAAGAATTTAAAGAAGTCCCAGACATTTCATCCTTATATATTACACTTTATTAGAATTCTTTATGTCTGTATATATATATTTGTGTGTGTATATTTAATATATGTATATGTGTGTATATATATACTTATATATATTTAATATATGTATATGTATGTGTATGTATATTCATATATATATTCTCATGTGCCACATGACATTTGGGTCAACAATGGACCACATACACAGCGGTGGTCCCATAAGATTGTAATGGAGTTGAAAAATTCCTATCACTAGTGATGTTGTAGCCATCATGATATCTTAGTTCAGTGCGTTACTCGCATGTTTGTGGCGATGCTGGTGTAAACAAACCTACTGCACTGCCAGTTGTATAAAAGTATATAGCACATACAATTATGTACAGTATAATACTTGATAATGATAATTAATGACTATTTTACTGTTTAATGTATTTACTATACCATAGTTTTTATTGTTATTTTAGAGCATACTTCTTCTACTTATAAAAAAAAAAGTTAACTGTAAAACAGCCTCAGGCAGGTCCTGCAGGAGGTATTCCAGAAGAAGGCATTGTTGTGATAGGAGATGACAGCTTCATGCATGTTATTGCCTTTGACAACCTTCTAGTGGGACAAAATGTTGAGGTGGAAGATGGTGATATTGACGATCCTGACCCTGGGTAGTCCTAGGCTAATGAAGGAAGGAAAAAAACAATGACCTAATGCAAGCAGTCAGGCAGGTGGAGATCTCCCCCACTTTGGAAGGTTCAGCCTTTTTGTGCTATTTAGTTCTTCAACTGATTGGATGAGGTCCACGCACATTCGGAAGGGTAATCTGCTTTACTTAGTCTTCTGATTCAAATGTTAATCTCATCCAAAACACCCTCACAGACATACCCAGAATAAGGTTTGACCAAATGTCTGGGCACCCTGTGGCCCAGTCCAGTTGACACATAAAATTGGCCGTCACAGTGGTGTCCACCATAGTCACCAGGCAGAGGTGCATTTTCTGCTGTGGGAATGGATGAGGACTCTGTGTAGTGATACTCCGTGACTGTGTGAGCATCCTGCTCCCCAACATCTTCCCCAATGGAATCATGGAGTTTTAAACTTCCAGAAGGTGGTAGAAAGTGCTGGGTTATTTGAAATGATGAAGATGACGTCCTTAAATATTAAGAATTCCTACAGGGTTGGGATCAAGGTCAAGATCCAGATTAGGAAGCTAAGGGTCAGAGATGGATATGGATCTGACAGTCTAGAGCCAGGCAGGGGCAGGCAAGTGGCTCTCCTGACTGGTGACACATGCTCATGTAGACTGAGAGTCAGGCAAAGATTGTGGGAACTCCCAGTTTGCTCTCCTGGCTGTCCCCAAAGGCAAGGGAGCCAGGACTTCCTGAGAAGAAAGTGGGAGGGGATGGTTACCTGGCTCAGCAGGAGTCTGAAATGGTGAAAGTAGCTCTTGCTTTAGCTTGGAGAACTGTGGGACAGTCCTTTCTCGCTCTGCCGCATGGTGACATCTTGTTTTGCCATAAGTGCACTGCAGGCTCTGGTTCTGGGCCTCCCATCTCTGTCACCTGTGCATGGAACCTGGTGGGTGGGGCAGACCTGCGGCAGGAAGACAGGGGCCAGGAACCATCTCCTCATCCTAACTGTTCTTCAGGGCTGTAAGGGGCCCCCAATAGCGCAAGCTGCCTTTGCTGATGGAAGAACCATCTTAGCAGCAGGAACTTCTCATTTTATGAGAAACAAACAAACAAAACAAAACAAAACAAAACACCTTCTCTCCAGTATTCCTCCCCTCAAAGGTTGTTGTTACTGTGATTATTTTAAGACACTATGTAGCATCTTTAAGCATCAATGTCACTCACATCACATTATGACCTTCCAAATGCCTAATGCCTCTTAGGAGTTTTATGAATCATTTTTCCCCCTTAATACCTCACCTCCACTGCTATAACTTCTAATTGCTTTAATTTTTATAGCATTTTTTACATTTTAAAGCAAAATCACATACTCTTTCATTTTATCCTACAGTAATAAAGAGATATTGTTGCTAATTTGTTTTCTGTAAACTGAGTTAAAGGCAAGTAAAATAACTCACTAAGAATTCCAGAACAACTCCTGAGGTTTCCTGAATATTGGTCTAGTGAGGGGGACTCTTGAATAGAGGGCTGGAGCCATGGTGGCGTTTGTGAGGGGCGCTTTCATACTTTGCTGCTGCATACGTTGCAGACTGCAACTTTCATCAGCACCCTTAACTTAGGCTCAAGAGGTCTCAGTTGCTTTTGTAAACAATGTCTTTTTTATGTTGACACTTTGACAAGTTTGCTGACCTTTTCCTTCTAAAGAAAGCAACAAAAGCCTTTGCTATCTCTGTCCCTATTTTTTGTCCCAAAAGGTATTGATTTGAGAAGTATTGGAATGAGAATTAGTGGGAAGATCAATGCCAGGCTACCTTACACGTGAGCTCTGATGTACAAGAGGTTCAAGCTAATTTCCATAAGACTTTACCTTGAAGAAGGGAGTGAAACCTATAAAAGTGAGTTATATTTAATATAATTGCAAGTAATGATTATAACTTGAGAACTTTAGATTTAGAATAAACAAAGAATGGGTGGATTTTTCTCCATCAAATGGCCTTCTGAGTATGGAAAGGTATAAAGATCACTTTGTGTAATACTTTATTAATCTTAATTATTTATCAAACTATTAGCATTTAAAAAATAAACAATTGTATTAAATATTCACATACTACTTACAAAATTTATTTTAGAAATAAATTTTCTCCAAGGTTTAAGTAATACTTGTCTACTTAATCACTCTAAACAATTAAAATCACAAGTTTAGCAGATCAGCTTATCTTTGAGAGATTGAAAATTTTTAAAAATGGAAAAAACACAAATTTACAAGGGCTATAAAAGTGCTTAACACACTTTCCACTAAAACAGTAAGAGGGTTTATCCTTATCTTTATTTTTACTGCAATTTTTATCCTTATTTTCATGTATTCCTGAGGCTGTCTTTCTAGGATTTCGGGTCTCAACAACCTTACTAGACCCAACATACAAAGAAGCGCAGCTTCAGACCAGCAGAGGTTCCAAGATCTAGACTGTCCAGACCAAGAACTCTTGGGTGGCTGTGGACCAGCTTAGTCCAGGAGCTTCAACTCTGCACACTGATCCTTAGGCTGAATGTCTGTTAATAACCAAGTGTGTCTTGTTATGTTTTTATTCCTAGTCTCCCATATAGATTTTAATTTTTTGAGACTTGGTGTCTTCCCCAGAAATAAGGTATTCTTCCAGTTTCACATGGTTGAGCACATGACCATTGTCCTAACATTAGGATTTATTGACCTAGTTTTTTAAGCATCATTAGAAACATGGGTTCCTTATTAGTATTTTATAAGAATCTGCGGGTTATCTAACGATTCTGGCTCCTAGGAGATGAGGAATTCAGTCTGCTTAATGAGCCCTCTGCTTTGGGCCATGTTTCCATTTGTCATATGCAGCACACTGTGTCCACTTGGTTATTTTGTGTGAGCGTAGGAGGTGGTTAATGGAGGTCCCCCTGGTTATTATAAAAGACCAGGATACTGACCAGCCCCTCTGGGTGGAGTTCCTTCTATTTCTGTATTAGCTCAGCTCACTCCTACTTATTCTGTCTGCTCTTCTTTCCTACTTACCCAGAACATATATATTACACACACATGTATATTTATAAACTAATGTAGCAGCAAAAATTATGTATGCATATATATGTACCTTAATAGCCATATAGGCACATATGTATATACACACATATATATATATGTATATACACACACTTCCCTTACCTATTAAACTAATTAATGGCTTATACATAAATCCTGTTTTTATTCTTTGTATTACGAGTTCCTTTTTGTACTATTTAACTTTTCTCTTTGATTCTGATTTTGAACTCATGGTCTTTTATAGATCAAATCATTCCCATTAATCATAGTACTGCTAATAATTTAATATTTAAATATAATTTAATAATAAGTATTAATATTTGAATTATCACAACTTTTCAATGAGAGCCCCTTAAATAGGATTCTGTGACCTTTTATCACTGTCCCTATTATTCATCACATTATCCTTATTTCCTGGTACCTATAGGATGTTCCCAACCCATCCACAGTGTTTTCCTCCAGCCCATCAGCTCTGAGTTCTCCCTCCTTCCTATCTCATGCTGAGCTACTGACCACACTTGCACATAATCTCTCTGGTCACCCTCGTGGCTGTGGGCAGTCCCACTCTGCTTGCTGTCTGTCCAGCCACCTTCCAGGGCAGGATGTGGAATGGCTTTGCCTGCAAATCCCGCAGCTCTCCAAAGTCATTTTCACTGGCTCTGTGGGAGCCTGCATCTTTTGCAAGACTTGCATTTCCCTTTGCAATCCATTTGCAGTATTTAGCGCTATATTGTGCAACATTTATAACAGCAGACTAACCGGGGCAAAACCAATGAACAAAGACTTGACTTTATGTTCATGGATGGACCCAGCCGGAAGGGCTACTGGTAGTGGGGACTACTTTTCATAAGATATCAGATTACTATAATAGTAAACCTTTCATGTTATGATGACTTTTGCTTTCCTAAGCAATCTGGCATCTTCAGAAAATCACACAATTAATGCTGGGGTAACAAAAAACTGTTATATTAAATAAATCTAGTGGACTAAATTTCAAGACTTCCAACCTAACCCACTACTCAAAATATAAAATGAATAATTGACCTGACTGGTCACTGGAAGGGGGTGAGCAGCATCCTTTGCTTCTTCGGTCTGAGACTGGCTGTTGCCCTGATTGTGAACCTGGAAGGCTCACGACCTTCTGGGGTTTCCCATCTACACCTGGGCTCTCCCTGCTGGCGCTCACCCTTTACTGCAGACGGTAACTCTTGACCTTTGCATCTTCTGAAGCACGTGACCCACTGAGTAAGATGTCAGCTATAGGAGCTATCAGGTTCTTTTTGCTTCCTGGTATTGTACCGGGCCTGCTGCCAGTCATTACACAGAAAATGTTACTTTTTTGCCTTGTAAAAGGGGAATTGGGAGGAAGGTTTCCATGAGAGGAGGAAGTGGAAACAGGCTACATTGCCCAAAAGACTTTCACCTTCAGAAGTTCCGATGGACCCTAGTGCAAACTTCCTACCTCTCTTGGTAGGTAGTTTGGGCTTTGATAATCTGAAGAGCAACTGAGCTGTGCCCCAGTGCTGGAGTTCCTAGAGAGAGAATGTTCCCTCTCTGGAGACTATGTTTTTCCCGTAGCTCATGGCAAAGTGGTCCCCCATGGGTTTCTTCTTGGCAACCATCTCCAAACTCTGCATCCCATTGGTTTTGCCCTAATTGTTACTTATTTAAGATACAAGAAAATGTAATCCTTATGCACCATATTCCATAAATTTAACTTAACAAAAATGTTGTTTTGTAAGAGCCTTTTGAAGTCCAAGTAAACTTTGGAATTATTTTTATGAGACTTTAAAAATCTTTCTTCTTAGGGGCAGGAAGTTACATTTTGCCAAGAATAAATGAATTCAAATAGCAAAGGGATTGGGCTTGACTTGAGATGCCAAACCCACAGTGTTTCAGTGGCTTCTTAGCTGGGCCAAGTGCATTTCCCAAGTCCTGAGAGTGAGGGCTGGTATCTAAAGTTTCAGACTAACGTGTTATTACTTATAAATAATTATTTTAGTATGCTGGTTGCTCTTAATGTAACAGATTTGGCTTCTTTTTTGAACCAATTTGATTTTACAGGCAAAGAGACTATTGATTCATAAGTCATATCTTTATTAGTGTTTGTTCAAGTCACCTGATTAAATTAATTAATTGAATTGAATTTCCACTCTGGTATTTCCTTGAATATGCTTACCTTCTTCCCTCATATTAATTTAAAATAATGTAATGGTCTTTTTTTTCCATAACCACATTCTGAAACATTTTCTAGGCGTGTTTCCAAAAAGGAAAATTATGATAAGCAATATGATTAATGTTGGGAGCCATGAAAAATTCATGGAAACTTCAAAGAAAGCATCAAAATTATGTCATATGAGGGCTCATCATTTCCAAAGAAGTTTTTGTAAAAGATGAATGTAAAGTAAAATTAATAGCAAATTCTGTAACCATTTTAAGACAAGTAATTGACATAAAAACAAAAAGCATTTCACCTGCCACCCTTTCCTCCACGTGCTAGCCCTTCATCGCCCAGCAATAGAAGCTTCTCCAGTTTTATCTGCTTGTTCATCGTCTCTTACTGCTAGCCCTGAATTCCCACCATTCGTTCTGTTTCAGTCTTGGTTACTGTTGCTGTTGTTGTCTTCACCATTATTTTGTGTTACCACTGCCCAGGCTCTGTGATACCCAGGCCCTTGCTCTCCAAAGCTTAGGCCCAATGGCCCATGTTTTTCTTGAGCCCTCTCCCTCCATCAGTCCATGGCATCCTGTCCTCTTCCATGTCACCTCATTCTAGCCCTACACACTCCTCAGGCACTGCCTTCCTCAGGTCCCACCTTGTCCCAGCCAAGTGGCCACCAGATCACTAGCTCCAGATCTCCTGACCACCCACACGGAAAGATGGGAGATCTCACCTTTGGCTCCAGCTAGGGGTGTGCACAGATATCTTCCCTCTCCCCTGCAGCCTTTCCACTGGTCAGTGGTCAGGGTGGCAGCTGGAACCTAGGCATCTGATACATGAAAAACCACTTCTCTCGAGGTATCACTCAGGGAGGGCCCACCCTGTGCCAGGCGCTGGAACCAGGTGCTTGGTAGGCAAAGATGAATAAAAAAGGGATTGATCATTATAATGGGGTGCAGTGCAAAGAGGCCTCTTAGAAGAGACAGTGGTGAATACTGCTGCACGCGGTTGGCTGGGAGGCTTCCCAGAGGAGGTGATGCTTACACTGGGTTTGCATGAGATGGACAGAGGAAGACAGCAGGAGAAGATCACTCCAGGAAGAGGTAGCCACCTATGCAAAGGTGTGCAGTAGGATACAACGAGGGTGTGGTTGAGGAAATATAAGTAATTATGTCTTGAAAAAATGTTAATGGCAAAGAGAAGTCACAGTGAGGGCTACCCAAAGGTTTAAAGCAAGGGAGTGATGTGATTCCTCCGGTAGGAGGATGCGGAATCAGGCTGGAATCAGGCTGACCAGAGAGGAGACTGCCATAGGCAGGCAGGGGGGACACAGGCTGGGGAGTGACAATGAGGAGATAGAACAAGGCAAGTTCGGTGTAATGAGTGGTGAGTGACCCACACTGACCTTGTACCTTGCAGGGAGCAGAGGGTGAGTACAAGCTCCTGTGGAATTAGATGATCCCATGCAGAGATTTATCCAGACCTGGAGACGATTGTAACCTCTTAATCCTCATCTAACTACTGCTTCCCCAGAACACCATATCCTGTCTCCTTGTCAAGGGTATTTTGACTTAACTCTATGAGAAATACACACATATATACATAAAGCACATACCTACATATGCATACAGAATATATGTGGAACATATGTAAATATATATACACACACAAACACACACACACATATATATATATATATATAGAGAGAGAGAGAGAGAGAGATCAGAATGTCAGGATTCTCCAGAGAAAGAGAACGAATAGCATATATACATTAATATGCAGAGACAGATAGAGAGATTTATAACTTATCTCAAGGAATTAGCTCATGCTACTATGGATATTGGCATGTTCAAAACAAGCTGTAGAATTCACTCTTGCTTGGGGGAGGTCTGTCATTTTGTTCTATTCAGGGCTTCAACTGATTATATGAGGCCCACCCACATTACAGAGGGTAATCTGCTTTATTCAGTATATTGATGTAAATGTAAATCACATTTCAAAAATACCTTCACAGCTACGTTTAGATTGGTGTTTGACCAAAAAACTGGGCACTGTAGCCTAACCAAGTTGACACATAAAATTAACCATCACAGACCCTTTGCTTTATTTTTTCTGTGCTCCTGCACAAAAAAATGGATTCTGAGTTTACCTTGGTAATTTTGGACTTACTTCCAATTTCAGACTCTCGGATTCTAAAAGAATAAAGATGTTTTCCCAAGAATGAAGAGATTATTTGTGTATTTGCTTATAGCCCTATATTAAATATCTAAACTGCACTGATTAATCACAGGCATTTTTTATCCACACTCTTTTCTTTACATATTTATTATGTGCTATCCCATTAATAATTAATGAAGTAAGAATTGTCCCCATTTGAGTGGTGGTGATATGACCAAGGTCCCTGGCTAGTCCGTGGCAGCATGTAATAGAGACACTGGTTCCCTGCCTTTCTGACAAATGCTCTTACTCTACCTCACAGCTGCTTCTGCTGCTTCTAGCTTCAAATTGCTTCTCTTTGTTCTCAACCATTGTCAGTCTTTCTTATGACTTATGAGGTATTTATTTTGTCTTTGTGTCTTCTGGAAGCTTTTGAAATAGCCCTTATTTGTCAGTTTGCCAGTCTTCTTGTCTTTAGAGTTAAGTTTAGTGAATTCACTTGGGGAATTTAATGATGCTTTTGGGAGAAATAAAGTCCATGCCCCAGATGAACATGGTGATTTATCTGAGTACAGTGTGAATATAAATCGGGTGGTTAGATTTTGATGTATGGTATTTGAACTAAATGTCAGTAATGAGAGATAGGGATAGGCTCAGATGGTTTGTGATATAGATGCCAATTCATATTTTATGATATCTACACCAAACAAGGAAATAATCAAGGTGGATGCCTTGTTAGATCTGAATTGGGGAAATTAACTTTAATGTGCAATGTGACCTTTTGTACTGTAATTGCCAATATACTAAACTAGCCTGCATGAGGTCATGTTTCGGCAATTTGCTTATATTCATTCATTTTTTTGATGGAAATAGCAATGATGGTATTAACAATTAGTACATCAAAAAACTGTACAGATATAGTCATTGCAGATGACATACTTTATGGTTTGATTTGTAAAAATATTTTACATGATTTTTTTTCAGTGAAAATCTGCATAAAAATTTCTTAAAGCGTACTTGGGAAGAGAGACCTTTTAGAACTAAAATTCTGGGAGATTAACAAGTTAATATGAATAACTATTGGTTATGAAAGCAAAACAAAAAACTTTGTCTATAATCTGCAGGGAAAACAGCTCAAATATTCAAGGAGTCAAATGGGTATTAACATGTTTATTTAACATTTGAAATTTCATAACATAATATATATTTTAACCAAGTGTTATTTTTATGTAACCAAGTGGTATAATTTATGTAGCAAACGGGAGTTTGATTTCTGTTGAGTGGTCTCTTTCAATTGTCAGGGATTGAATGAGACGCCATGGGGTGGATTTCTAAAAAATTCCTTCAACAAACTTATCCCAAAGTGGACACAAGAGGGCGCCAAGCATGCAGTAGCTGATGGAGATTTAATGGACGAAATAAACTCTGGCACTTAAAAATGAAGCCATGTTTATTTTATTCTGGATAATATATTATGCACCTGCTTGTTTTATTTTTTAGACTGATTCGTGTCAAATGACTTTCCAGAAATATGACATGTGTACTGGATCCAGGCAGAACTAATCTTTCAACGTAGAAGTAGGACTATTTTGTACAAACTATATTCCATGATATAATGAAGTTTTACTTTATTGTACTCACTCTAAAGGGAATTAAGAGACTGTAACAAGATATGGCACATACTTTTTCATGCCTTTTGGCTCTGTAACTCACTAAGAAATAGTTTTTGGTCATGGGATAGTTACTATACATGTGTGCATAAGTGCACACACACTAAAATTCCTTTGTTAGAGACAAAGAGTAGTGAATTTGTTTAGAGGGCCCGAGACTTCTGGAAAAAAGAGGACACAAAATGGTACCTGAAGAAACTAGAATTTGCAATGGCAGAGGGGGCACTTAGGCATTTTTGCCTTCCTGTTTGGCTTGTATATTAGTTTGCTAGGGCCGCCATAATGAAGTATCACAGGCTGGGTCACTTAAACAACAGAATCTATTTGCTCACAGTTTTGGAAATGAGAAGTCCAAGATCTGGGTGTTGGCAGGATTGGTTTCTCCTGAGGCCTCTCTCCCTGGCTCACAGATGGTCACCTTTGTCCTAAGTCCTCACACGGTCTTTCTTCTGTGTGTGAGCAATCCTGGCATCTCTTTATGTGCCCACGTTTTCTCCTCTTACAAGGACACCAGATAGATTGGATAAAGGCTCCCCCTAAAGGCCTTAATTTAACTTAATCACCTCTTTGAAGGTCCTGTCTCCAAATACAGTCACATTCTGAGGTAATGAGGGTTAATTCTTCAACATATGAATTTTTGGGGGACATGATCAAATCCTTAACACCTTGGTTTCTTGTGTGAGTTTAATACGGCGCTGGGAGGGTGGTAATGGTCTCCCTTCTGAGTGTGTTTTTTGACCAGGTTGCAGTGAAACAACCACCGTGCCCTGCACACATCAGATATTCAATATACATTTGTTGAATGAGTGAATTTCTGCGTTGAGAAGCTTACACGTTTTAGTCTGCTTAGGCTTTCCCGCTATCTCCAATTGCCTGACAGGTAGTAATTAACTGCTGAAAGAAAGGCATAAATACTTCCTTTTAAACATTGACGTTATGTCCATCTGGTGAAAGAAAAGGATAGAGGCAAATAAGGAGAGTTCAGGAAATGCTAAAATTTCTTTGAAATAATTTCATTGAAAATTAACAAGTTGATTATTGTGAACACAGATTCCAATTTACACATAATGGCCAATCATCTAGCTTTCCTGGCCTTTGATGAAACTCTTCCTACGCACAGTGATCTGCTTCTTACTCCACCGTAATGGTTATCGAGGGCTTCTTAGGTTAATTTGCCTTTCAGACTTTCACCGCTGAAAGATAATACATTTAACTCAATTATAGGCGTTCGTCTGGTTCACGGTGCAATTTCTCCTGCCCCGGCAGCGCCCCCCCAGCACTTCTGCTGCGGGGCCCACCCCCCATTTGGGGTGCGATCGCCGAGGCCGTTACAATTGGTCAACTCCCACAGGGTCTCCAAAACTCGAGCCAGAGGCCAGCAGGGACAGTTAAAAATCGGGGACTCCTGTTCCCAGGAGTTGCTCTGCTATATCAGGAAGAATTTCTGGCCCCAGGAGACAGAGGGAGGTGCCCTGCGTGGGCCGGCTGCGAGTGGGTCAGGGGGCCGGCCTCAGTTTCCACCTCGGCTGCCTTGCAGGAGCCCCCGGACAGCAGGCAGGTGGCTCAGCTCCTCTGGGCTCCAAGGGCCTGACTGGCGGCGCAGAGGGGAATGAGGGACCCCCAGCTTGCTCACTCCTGATAATAATGTTCCCTCCCTTGAAGCATATTTTCGTTTTTCCAAGCAACTGATGAATTATCTATTGATTTTTCTCGATCTCACCTTCTTCCATTGGGGGCTGTGAGCTAAAATATCAGGCATTTAGTTGCCTTTGGCTTTAAAACAAACACCTCACCCTTCCTGCGTCTTCAACTTCATCCTAACCTTTCGAAAAAGATTGTTTCTTCCTCTTGTCTCTTGGACTTCTCTTTTTCAGGCTGCTGTGATAAAGTTCTTGATACTTTCTTTTCTCAAAAGACTTTTTAAAAATCCTTTATGTTGGCAGGGAATTAACTCATGAATAAATGGATAATAATAACGGCTGACATTTTTGGAGCGTTGACTATTTGGCAGGCACGAAGCGGAGGGATTTGCTCGCATTATCTCACTTGATCCTCTCAACAGCTTTGTGAGAAAGCCCACTTCACAAACGAAGAAACCAAAGCTGCGAGAGTGAAGTAGCTCGTCCCAGGTCATAGGATTAGGAAGCAGAAATGTTTGACTTTCAAGTACAGGAGAAAGGAAATGGGTTTGGAATGAAAGTCCGTGCCTGAAACACACACACAAAGGTGGAGGGTCAAAAGCGAATGTTTATTACTTTCCCTTAACAAAGGTTAAGTACCCGTTGTATGCTAATACCCTGAGGGTAACAAAAGGGGCTGGAGCTACAGACCCTGCCCTTGGGGACATTCTTAGTCTGGTTCAGCGGCTCCCGAATTCTGCTGCACATTGGAACGGTCTGGAGATCTGTAAATATGTATATTATGAATGCCTGCTAGACCCCAGAGATTCATATTTATACAGTGCACATGGGAGTGGGATGTGGACATAGGGGGCTTCAAAGCTCCCCAAATGATTCTAGTGTGCAAAGTTTGGGAATCGCTGGTCTGGCTGGAGAGTGAAGCTGTAATACATTGAGGTTCGTGAAGCAGGAGGTAAGTCCATGTGGCATCGTGTGGCTGAGTTATAATTTCCACAGGAATTTTCATAATTCCTTTGAAGTCAGGTCAGCAAGCCCTCCAATCTGCTCTTTTTTTTTTGTTTGTTTGTTTTCCTCACTTTGGTCTGGAGAGCACATTACTTTGATTTACAGCCCCCACCCGCACCCCCGTAGTAATCGGTGTTTTGGTTCCTTTTCTTCTAGCACAAAGTTAAATACTCAGCTTCAGTTCACCTGGGTTTCTGGGGCCCCATCCTCTGTGCTCCCCATCCTTCCCCTGTATTCCCTCACCAGCAGCCTCTTTCCCTGTTCCAGCTTTTGTTCTCCATTTTCACTTCTTTTTTTGTTCACTTAAATTTTCTAGTCATTTACTATCCCTAATCTGTCACTCATCTATCTTCCTGATTAAAATTTGACAAGCTCAGTACTTAAAAAAACAAAACAAAACTATTTTTTGAAGGGGAAAAAAAAGCTCCAATATGTTTTGTGCACTGATTTGATTAGGAAATTTACACACACTCTGCCCTCCTTTCTGCAAACTTCTCTTCCATTCACCTGTGTCATTTCCTGTGCCTTTGTTCAGAGCCGATCACCAAATTATTTTCAATTAGTATCCGTTGATCACCCACCTACCTTGTCCAAAGCACTACCATTTCTCTTTCTGTGGTAGTTTTTACATCATTCCGAAGATGCAGAATTCCCTCTGCATGTTACCATTACTCCATTTGGTGTTTAACTGTACTGAACATATTGAAAGGTTGAAAGAGACATTACTATTTTGGTTATTTATCTGTTGCCGAATGTACATGAAAAGATGTAGCTTTTCTTCCAACATTCATCAACAGCAGATAGTATTTTATGGCTATAGAGATTTTTCAAAGCAATTACAGCTATTCATTTCCATTTTACTAATTGTTAAATTTTACTAATTTGGATAACATTAGAAATATATAATGGTGGTTTAAATAAGAAGCCATGAGGAGATACTGAGGGAAAAAGAAATACTAGAAAGGGAGTATAGAATTAAAGTATGAAATGAATTCCAAGTAAATGTCACCAATAGAGCTGGGAGCACAAATACAAGAGGAGTAGAGGCACATACATAGAACTATGTACATATAGAGAAACAATTCTTAGGATAAGACAAGTCGTCAGGCATAGGCTAAGATTAAGATAAAGTACCAGAAATTAAGATAGGAATGAAGAGTGGGAAAGAGAAATAACAGCTAGAAACAAAGAGTTTACTATTTACAAAGGTGTGTACATCAAAGGAAAAGAAACACAGGAGTTAAGTTGTCCTGATCCTAGTTATAAAGGCACAACCTTTCACTTGTTAATAAAAACCACTGTAATTTGAAAACCTGGCTGAAGATTATTCATTCTCCGTATTATGAACTTTCAGCAGTTTGACAAAAGTAGAATGTAGGAATTGCTTCATTGGAGCCAGAAGATGGCACTATTGTCAATGTTTGCAGGCAAAATACATTCTGTCTTGTTTTTCAAGCTGGTTTCTGTATGGTTCAGCCCAACAGAATGTACTTAAAGGAGAATTATGTGTAGATTTTTGTTATATGGGTTTTCTATAAAATGCAACAAAATATCCCAACCAATCTGAAACTCAAGGAAGATTATACATGGTCGATGTTTTCAATCCATATACCTGTTACTTACCTTATGGCCAACATGGTTGATATTGGCCTTCTATTTTGGTTGGGTGTTTAGTTCATTTTCCCCTTAAAGAGCAAAATCCATTTCTAACTGATTAAGGGTGAGTGATAGACTAATTGTATTACATTTCTAAGTTAGTGTATTGGAAATCCATAGAAATAATTGTGTTGTTGTTTCAGGATGTTAAAAACCTCTGCTCTGGTTGGACATCCCCATGTTTTCCAGCTGTGGTTGCTTACCTTACTATAGGAGGATGTATGCATTTATTATCACCACGTTTCAGACAACAAAGAACTGTACAGGGAAAAACAATTTGATTTCATTTAGAATAAATTCGAAATAAACATATTTCTTGGTTTGTTCTTTCCAAAATTTTGAAATAAATAAGTATCAAGCAAGTTAGACTTGAAGAATAATTGCTGGACCTAAACGGGAGACAACAGTGAAACTCTCACACTAAATCTTTTCTTTCTTCTAAGTGTGTGTGTTGGGGATGCTGGTAAGGAAGAAAAGAGGAGTGAGGCCAAGGTCAGGAGTGGGAAAGTGGAAAGACCGTTTAGCTTTTGGCTATTTTAATTTTATACCCAATCCTGAATTTAACCACATTCTTTGATTAAATGGCATTCAAAAGCTATATTCTTAAAAATCACATGTTGCTTAAAAAGAATATATTTGAATATAACTTTAAGAATTAGCCAGTAATTAAAAAATAAAGATATATTATGCCATGTTTTTTAAAAAACTTCTTAAAAACTGTATTTGGTATTCTGTAAAATTATTAATCCAGGTAAATTTCCTGCATTTATTCACACAGGTGGGTACATTTCATCACAACCACATATGACTCAGACTTCTAAAAAGTAAAAACATGACATTTTTGGTTAATAATTATTTCAGCAACATTTCCCAAGCATCTTTTATATCATAAACAACGTGGATCCTGATTCAGCTCTTCTGGATTCCATAATAACAGATGGATTGCGAGACTGTTTACTGCTGCTTCCCACAAACTTCCTCTTTGTAAACTACTATATTATTTATGAATCAGAAAAGTTTCAAAGAAGCCTCCTATCTGATTACTGCTTGCTGATGAACTTGCATCAGAGAAACTTTTAGTCCAATTATACCAGTTTGTTACAAAGAACTGTTATTATTTCAAAGTCTGAATTTGTTAACTGGTTACTGTGCCTGCTTCTCTGTGCCATTTACTCACAAAGACCTTGTCAGACAGATTACAGTGACCCTATCCTCAGAAAACAGGTAATAGTGAATATATCAGCACTAAAAATGTTTTATAAATGGTATTTATAAAACCAGACACTTTGAGATATATTTAAAATGTCCTTTACAAATTATTGTAAATAATTTTGGTTTAGAATAGTTTATATTTGTCTTCATGGAAAGTTGTGTCTACTTTTCTGCAAAAATGCAGTAATGGAGTTTATAGACATTTTTGGTCACTGAACTTGACACTTAGAATTGTTGGTTTGAGTGTAATGCAGGAATAAATGTGGAAAAATGATGAAACTGAAATGTACCTCTTTAAAGTTTAATTGATCCTTCCTGATTTTACAATTTACTTTAGCAATAGAAGCAATTTTCTTTTCTGTGTGTGTGTGAAGTGGGCACAAACATACTGACACCGATAGGCTTTTAATTAGACGCAAAAGAAGATGAGACAAAATGAAACCAAACAAAGCAAAAATGTCCCCTAAAATGAAGCCCTGCAGATAACCCTAACCTTGCCTTATGATTTCCACCCTCTGTGCTACATAACGCTGTGCAACATGATTATGATGAATTCATCATGACTTTGATAAGAAACATATTTACAGAAAAGTGTGGTCAATTACAATTGTTCTTGGGCTGAATCTGAGCTAGGGATGTGTGTGTGTGTGTGTGTGTGTGTGTGTGTGTGTGAGTGACAGGGCCGGTTGGTTATGTCATCATCCTATCAAAAATATAATTGTAAATATGCCGATTGTGAACTGAGCAAGTTCTCGCCCTGCCCCTAGATGCCGTCCTCGCTGGGGACTCTCGCCGCCTGCATGGGAACCTAGTGCCGAAGCAGACCAGCTGCAGGATCCCTGGGTGCCGAACTCAACCAGGAAGAAGCCTGTGACAGATGCTTCTGCATTTTATGCAAATAGCAACTTCATGGATCAGTTTTCCTCCCCTCTGTGGAATATAAGCATCTGGAAAATAGAATTCCAAGAGCCTTAGCACATTAACAAATGAACAGAAATGACCAAACAACACAGGTAACAGGACTGAACTAGAATGTCATGGAAGAATATGTTCATTACAGCCCTAGTTTTATTGTAATTTTTTCCTACTCACACTATGTGCTTTTATCACTTCCTAGTACTTTTCTTTCCATAAATTTGTAGTAACTGAAAAGTATATTTATTGTCTATAGCTATTTCCCAGCTACTGTATCATAGTTTTAGAGTACCATGGGGTATGTAGTCAGAATAAAGAAAGCAACACGTTGGCTGAAGATATGTTTAAAACAATTCTAAACAAAAGGAAAAACAAAACCAGAACATTCTTTCCCAGAAAAGTTTTTTTTTCCCCCAAAGTAGAACTAAGTTTCAAAGCTTAAGCTGTAGATATATTTGCAGTCAAATAATTACTGTATTTTTATATTACTGTGCCACTTAACATCTACTTATGAAAAATCATAAGCTTTATGATTTAAGATGTAGCAAACATTTATATATATTCTGACATTCAGCTTCAGCTTCTAAATGGAGATTACTACTATTTCAATAGATAAATAATTTTATAGTACTCATACATTTCTAAGAAGGCTTTCACATTATACCTAATTTTATGTAAATGTTATTCAGATTTCAATCCAAGAGTTTTGTAGGGGAGGTTAAAGGGTGTTTATCTTGATTTGTTAAAATGTACCATTAAAATTAAGCAGTGACAAATATTATGACTTTTTAAATTGTTCTAAATGGTTATATTTGTTTATTAGGTTTGTGTTTATACAAAATATTTTAACTCTTTAAATGTAACCTAATTTGATGGATTGTTCATACAGGAGCTGTAATCAGGAAATAGATCTGGTAACCTCATGAATTCAAAAATTAGCTTATATTCTTAATAAACTCCCTTTTATTGTTTAATAGAATAAAATAGTATGTATCACATTTATAAAAATTAGTGAAGGTAAAAATTAATACAAAAAGAAAGTTTAAATTCTTTTATTTTCTAAGATGCTATCCTTTAAGTAATTATCATAAAGATTTATGCTTAAAATATATTTCTTGGATGCACAGTTTAATGTTTGGGAAAAACATTCTTTAGAATAATTATAATAAAAATACATGCAAATTGACAAAGAACATTTCATTCGTTTGTTTAAAAAATACTTCTGAAAATGATATTTTAAGGAGGAAAAGAAAGCAATCAAAAATGTCTTTTCATAAGAGTAGGACAGTTATATTCCTCTATATTACTTATTAAAAGTAATCAGCTAAGATAGAGTATAGATAAGGCATGGCTCTAAATGAAACCTTAACTGAAAATTCAAAAACATATTTCAGAATCAAGTATTAATAGAATAAACTTAATTTTAGTTTCTCATAAGTGCAGCTGCCTTTCTATTTAATTATAGGTTTTCAACAGTAGTGATTTTTCCTTGACCTACCTACTCATTCTCAAAAGTCAGAAAATTGCTTCTTTTTAAAAACTGACAATGGCACGGTATGTTTCCAAAGAAAAAAGACAAATTGCAGAAAACCATTAGTTTAAGCATATTTAAATAGCCAGGAAGAAGTTCTAATAGAAAACTTGGTGAAATATGAGGAAAAGTTATCAGTTGCTTTTATTGCATGGTATAACACAAATGTTAAGAAATTATATTATTGTTTTCTTCTTCTCTAAAAGTAAAATAAAAATGTGTTGTATAATTATAAAAAGCCCAATGCATTAAAGATGACTTGTTTCTTGCTCTTTGGTAAAAGGAATTCTTTACAATTGTAAATTTATGGAGATTTCATCTGCAGCCTGTATAGCAGACGAACAGAACAAGGTATTTTAAAAGAGAAAAATTTAGCTTATTAAGAGATGTGAAATAGGATAGTAAGATAAGTCAGGAGCAGAGACTTGGCCTTTGAAAATGTAATGAGATTGACGCTCAAAAATTACCGACAAATAGAATAAGAAAACATATTTTTTGATTTAAATTGTTAAATCACAGTGAAGAGTGTAAACACTCAGGTTTTTTCTGAGTGAAAAGATAATCTTTCTGATTTAATAAGTAGACCTCTCAACCACAGAAGAGAGAGGATGGGATTTTTTGTTTATTTGATACAGAGATTTTATATACTATGTTTTTAACAAACCGTTTAGCCTCCTTTTGTGGCCTGTGAAGAATTGGTGAATTAGAGCCCTGAGTCATTGATTGATTACAGAAAGAAAGATTTAATAACCAATAGACAATTATTCACTACTCAATTTTCTTTTGTCAGACTCAAAAACTTTCTTGTATGTATGTTTTGAGATTCCCCCTGATTCTTTAGATGGAATTAAGAGCAAATTACATAGAAATGAATTAAACCTGGCACAGAATATTCTTTCTAAATTTCAGTTATTA
Organism: Lemur catta; assembly: GCF_020740605.2. Lineage (NCBI taxonomy): Eukaryota > Metazoa > Chordata > Mammalia > Primates > Lemuridae > Lemur > Lemur catta. Next base: position 33,271,557 of record NC_059135.1, on the reverse strand, counting down.
ATAATTTCCTTTTCACTATTTGTGGTACCAGCACAGATTATGTCTTCACAGCCAAAACGTGGTTTCCATACTCAGGTTAATTAAAAGGGCCAGGTTATAGAATCTGAACCACTGGTACCACCAGGGTCTGTTGAGAACAGTACCTCCAGCCAGGAAGTCAAAGGAAACTTTCAATAAAAATCAGAGATGTCAAGACATTCAGTGCTTTGATCTCTGCTAATTTTGATAGATTTGACATCAATTGGATGACCTAAAACCGCCTTCCAAATGCAAAAACTCGGGTTGCCCTGGAAGTCAGAGGCTCACATTACTGTAAACTTTATGTGGGGATACCATTGAGGTTTAGCTTAATTTTTTTCCCCCACGGTTTCAAATGATTGTTATATTTTGTAATTTACTTAGTAAAATGTCTCTTTTACAATCTATTGTTGCTTATGAGCAAGGTCCAAATAAGGGTGGTATTCAAGCGCTCAACAGCTTCCTCATAGGCTATGAATTAAAAACAAAAACTTGTGGCTAAAAAAAGGAGACGGCTTAACATTGAGGGAGAATTAAGATTTAGTCAGGTGAGCAGTGGTGAGTCTGCCTGTGACAGGTCATCATGACATTCATTCCTGGGAAAAAGGATCCTTTGGAGTAAAGGAGACCATGAAAATCTAAATTAAAAAAATATACATTTACACCCAAATTCTTGTAAATTATCGACTCATAAAAGGCTGACCCTATGTGTCATAGTCAGTGACTACAAATATTCTTACCAGTGGATGACAATATATTTTATTGTTCTTATGAACAGTTGAGCCATAAAACAAAGGCATAATAATTTTATACACTTTTTATGATGTCAGGAATTTTATAAAGGAAGTCCTCACAAAGCAAGGTAACCATGGACTTAATGCAGTAATGTTTACTTAATTTGTCAAGGTATAATAAAATGAAAATGAAAAATAAGCCATAGGTCTACTAGACAGAGTATTAGAATGTATTTTAAGGATCCAGGGAACCAGTTCCAGGTCTGACAGAACTCTCTGTGTCTTAGTTTCCTCAGGTGTAAAATGAGAATTTAGGGTTAAATGATCTCTTGGGTCTTGGAAAGCTCTAAAATTCTACAACTTTGAAAGTAAGGAATAAAGTGCCCTTTGAGTTCCCTTTTTATTTAAAAAGTGTTGCTCATAATTTTCAGTTAATAGATACTATATTAGCTTTCTGTGATATATGCCCAAATTTTTGTAAAAAATTTTAGAGAATGCATTTTGCAATGCACAAAGGATGCAAATTAAATGTCACCTAGAGAATTAAGAGTAAAATGACTATTGAGAATAATGGAATTGCTGGAATGAAATTTATAGTTATTACCACAAAAACAGATAAATGTTAAGAAGTCATCACTCACTGAACAACAGGGATTCCAAAGGAAGGATACACTGCCTCCTTTTTCCTCTCCTACCAAATAAAGGCCAAAGAGACAAGAGAAGACAATGAAGGGGAAGGTGAGAGAGCGACCAAGGCGGCCTTTTATCTCTCCATACAAGATTGACCACAGGTGTCCCATTTAGGATCCAGGGGATTGTCACCTCTTGCATGCTATATTTTGTGACCACTAAAAATATATAAGCACATTATTAAAATGGCAAGACAATGAGGTAAGAATTTGAGTGAGTATGTGCACAAGCAGTTAAGTCAGGGAAATGCACAGGTCGCAGAGACTGAGAGTCGGAGCCAGAAGGTAAAGAGGAAGTTGGGTGGTAATGAACAGAAAAAGGTGAGCCGGGCAAAAGGGCTGTGTCATAGAAATTACTCAAGCAGTAATTCATCACAGTGACATCTTAACTCTCCTTGCCTTTAGTCTTCTTTAAAAAAAATTATCCATAGCCACTAAAGAAACCTAATTTTACAGATGTAGTCCTGCTGTGAAAGCCATAGTTGCTTAGGAATATCCCAATTGACTTCTGTGCCTGGTACTGTAAACTATTAAGACCTGTACTGTGACATCATTGGCTGTTGGTGTCTGGTGGGCAGCTAGACGTTAGTAGATCTGCACCATCAGCTTTCATTACTATCTTCTTTGTTTGCTGGGAAACACTGGCTGTCAACTGAGTGCTCTGGTGGACCATTGTAGCTGAAGTCTAGCTATGATGGATTGCCTTAAACCCTTTCCATTGGAGCAGATGTTTTACAACAAGGCTGTAAGCCTGGACTAGAATTCTTGGTAGCCAGTGTGTACTTTGCTGACTCATCCAACGAAAAACGCTCTAATGAAGGGCTCTCAATTCAGCAGTCTGATAAAGGCACCATGCAAGGGTGAGATTCCAAAAATTTACCAATCAAGAAAGCAGGGACCTTGATTATTAAGGAAGATGGGTTCTCTAGACTGGATAGTAGACTTCAGCAGTATGGGCTAGTAGCCAGCATCAAAATCTATTTATTTCTAAAGAATGTAACCTCAAAAGTTAAATATGAGATCTTGGAAGAATCCTTTAATTTTAGGAACAGCTATTATTATTATCATTATTACTATTATTTAGGTTAATATTTATCTTGATACAGTAGTCTCACAGATGGTTTTCTTATAAAAAAATCAGAATTTGGGGTTAATTTCTGAGCCATGTAGGAATATTTCAATTTATAATTCTATTCTTCTGTTATTTATTTATTTGTTTAGACTTTATCATGCTTAGAAAATTAGGAGCAAATGCTGCCATCTCCTCTCTCTCTTCTCTGAAGCTGCTCTTGTCCTTCCCTCAGCCTCAAAGTCACTTGCTCATTGCTGGCCATGTATGGTGTGTTTGCCAACTGGCTGTGTGATCTAGAGATGTAGGTGTTTAACTTCCCTCATCTTTCCAAGTTATTCCCTTATTTGTCTAAGCTTTCATCAGTTTGGGGTTCAGAATATACTTTATTTTCAGGAGTCTTTTAAAAGCAGACGCAGAGGTTTGGATTAACTTTATAAAGGGAAAGAAAAGGATATTATTTGGTGGTGGTAAAATTTTTGTGAATTAGGTCTCATTTACCCGTTTGTTTGAATTACAATTTCAAAAAAGCTTTAGGTTCATTTCAAAATTTTTTTTAGATTGAAAAATTTCTGTACATTAAGCTTTTATGTTTTTCCCTCTAATCCATCCTCCTCCTCTATTATTGACCTATAAACTAAACCAGCACTTAAAGGCAAAAGCACAGCAACTATGTCTCATGCAGTTGTCACCTTGGAGACAAACAATTTAGTTTCTATTATATAAAATTTTATAAAGTTTAATACTTTATCATCATGACATAGTAGCTTTAATTTTTTACACATTTTATGATATTGGCTCAATTTTTAATTAAGAAATAAATATGAGAAAATCAATTTTGTTCTTTCATAGTATCCAAATATTTGTAGAATCATAATTAGGATGTGAAAAAATAGCTTTTTAATTTGAAGTTTCTTCAGGAGTCAGAGTGGGTTAAAAAACTAACTTATTCTTATATGTTACATTAACCATAGAAATGTGGCTTTGAGGACTGGACACAATGAATCTTTCCTAGATGGTAAAACTGTAATTAGGAAAATAATAAAATGCTTTTAACAGCATGAGCTATTTCTGGTTTTCTCTATTTGATAAAGCTTCTTTAAACTCCAGGTTGCTTTGCTCATGATTGAGATCATCTTTAATGTCACTGAGATGACCTTTTAATAAATCTGTAAAAATTTGTTAAAAATAGCAACAAAATTTTGTGAAATTTAGTGGGCATTCTGTGATATTCATATGCACATTATATGTTTTTATAAATATAAAAGTAAGACATAATCAATACTTCTGGACTTTAATCATGATTTACAATATAATTTCCTTTTGTGGATAGAAAAAACATTGGCAAAATTTAGTGTAGGAATTTGGGGAGGAGGCATAGGGTCTATAAAACTGGGATCTTGGATATAGGATTATATTAAAATTGCCATTCTCATTTTAGTCAAGGACTTAACTTTTTATTAAATTTGATATACACTCTTATTTTCTCTGGTATTAAACACTGCTAGGTAAGGTAAAAATGGTCCTCAAAATAAACTCCTAAATGCAGTTGCCTTACACCTACATGATAAATCTTGAAAGAGAAAAGTGGCCCAGAGACCTCTTTGTGTGAAGTATCTCAACATATTGCTGCCTGTTATATTGTACCGAACACATGCACTTCTGTTTAGTAATATTTTGGGGAGCTGAGATTTAGGGAAGAAAAGACTGCAGCATCTTTGCAACTAATTCTAAAGTTTTATAGGGTTATTTATTTATTGGTACTGTGATGAACATGCATTATTTGTAATAACATTTTCAGTTTAACATTCCTTTTTTATTTAACTCTGATTTTCAGACCTTCGAGTTTTTCTTTGCTTTAGCTTGGGAAAACCAAATAAGTGCAAGTTTCCTCCAAGACACCTCATGAAAACATTTTTTTTTTAAATAAAATCAAGAGTGAAACGAGTCTATATTTATTTGGAAGATCATCTGACTACTGCTAAATGGAGTATCTCAATCTGAAAGTGAAATCTGTTTCACTGCTAAAAATTGCCAAGAGTTTTTTGACTGAGATTTGGGAATCTGCAGAAAATGTAAAAGTTTTTTTTTTCTACAATAATCTGTTCAGTGAACAAGCTGTGAAAAATAGTTCTGTATTTTGTCCATGTGATGCAGCAGACGGTAAATTTCCATTTTAAAGAACGATATGAGTAGCTTCTGGCACCCATATCTATTGCCTTACTCAAATCTACTTACACTGAGTTACAACAATGCAGTTTATTATTTCTTTAAAGCAAAAAATAACAAGGGATCTTATATTCTTTTTTTTTCTGCCATAGTGCAGCTCTGTTCCTTTATCTGGGATCAGTAATGTGAGGACACTTCGAGGCCTTATCAACTATGCCTTAAAATATCACAATCATATTAAGAAGATACCATTTCCCTGCATCTAATGCTTTGCATTTGAAGAGCATTAGAAATAATTTACAATTTCTTTCTAAACATATTCATTTGAAGTAGATGGTCCCATAATGAACAGTTATTATAAACTGTTAAAGGAAAATTTTTTTAAAAAAAGGTATAATTATAATTTTCATGCAAACAAAATGAACATGTGTTAGGGATTTTATTTAACTCATTAATTAATGTGGAAAGCAGTAAGATATTACAACCCACTCCAAGGACAATTCAAATTTGCATTCACATACATAGATGCAGATAAAGAATGCTGAAATAAATTTACAAATAGATACAAAGCTAGTCGATAGTTATAAGGCAATAATGAATTGCATTCTACAGGTCACACCTTATTTGTATGTCTATGGATCAGAATAATTTGCATAATTATTAATTTTCTATAAGTCACAGGGATGCAAAATAGCTCAAAGACAATGAAAGGCAGAGATAGCATGGTAGTATGTGCCAGACAGGACACTTAATAATCTTTTTGGTTTATTTAAAAGTCTTACTTAATTTTTAACCTAAAGAATCATCTAAAAAATACTGTGCACATTTTAAACTCAAATGAATAATTTTGTTTTCTGGTTCACAGTCCCCTTTTAAATCAAGTGCCTACAACAACGTCTAGCACATAGTAGGTGGTCCATACATTTTCTTGAATGGATGGAATTTTTGTTGTGTCTTCTGAGCGTTTTCCTAATAATCCAATAGTCCAAATGAGTATGTCATTTTGTCCCCAAATTTCAAGGATGTCAGAAAGATTCTGAAAGAAACTTGGGGCAGCATCAAGGCTTTGGTACAGACCTTTCTCTTACCTTTGATCTTTTTACAGTTAATAGTGCATCATCTAAGAGAGCATGAGATAAATAAAGGAAACCATGGGTTAAATGTCCACTCTGTTTCCAGTCTCCCAAGGCAAGGATGTGAACTCAGGTGGGCGAAATTAACATCAAACTGGCTGTGGGGTTAGTGGCCTCCCAGGGCCAAGAAGTCTTACCTTTCTGAAGACCCTCGTGTACCATGCTGGCTTCTGATTGTTGCAAATCATATGCTGGTCACTACTTGGATTTTGATAATATTAGATTGTTCCTGGAATTTGTTTTTGTTCAGCCTCAATTTATCCCAACTAGGCAATGACCCAAGGAGTATGGTTTCAGGCTTATTGGGAGGGCTCTGGAGGCCCATACAATCTTTTTCTTCCTTACTGGTCTGATGCTTAAAATTCTGCCATTGCTACCCTTTATCCCATTGTGACTTACCAACTGCAATGATCCCAAAGATGTACATACACATTCTTTTAGGAGAGGTAAAGTTTTCTAATGTTTCAGTGTTCCACACTTCTTTGGGAGGAAGAGTGAAAGACCATGTTGTGATGTGATGGGAAAATGGGAGTGTAAGGCAATGAGGTGCCAAACACAGAGACAAGTCAGAGCAAAGCAAAGTGAGGAATGAGAAGGTGGTGCAATACGGAGGCCAGTTTCTTCAACAAATTGATGGACCTTATCCTCTACTGCTGATGTTTCTAAAATACTTTTTGAAAAATATTCTAGTGTTTTCAGCAGCATTACAAATGTGGAGGATGTTCATTTTCCTATGGAAAATGTTACCCAAACTGAATGATTTCCCATAACTGGCTCTTTTGAATCTTTAACAATTAGATTTCTTTGTTACTTATTAAAATATTCATGAAGGGGTTCTTCTGATAGTTTATCATAATTATTGCAGGTCTATGGCACATCTGAGTATTCTCGTATAGTTTATGAAGAATTCTCATATACATTATCTCATCTAATCTTTACAACAATCCAGTAGTCACTGGCTGTGAAAAGTGAATTTTGACTCCACCAGTGTTTTTTTTCCCCCTACTCAAGGCAGGCTGTTCTGTGTGACAGAAGGGACTGTAACACAATCAGTTTGTTCTCATCAACTGTGTGAATGCTGGATGTTGATTGCCATAATTATTTTGGTTGTGGTCATCCATATCCTGCATGGAGATGACAAAAAAGACAAGGCTCTGGAGCCACAGCCTGATTCATCTGCCATTTATAGGTGTGGTTTAGTCTTTCCTTCCTCCCAGGCCTTGCTGTTACCACTGAAAAAATTAGTTCTATAAACACTTCAAGTCTTGACTCACTGTCACTTTGCACTTTGTCATCCAATATTTTCAGATATTTTCAGATACAATAAAATTTGAATGAGGAAATCCTGGAACATAGGTTACCCATTATTCTCATCTAAACCTCTATTAAATCAGTAGGAGTTATGGAATTACACTTGGACTTTGTAAAATAATGTCACTTTTAAAGATAAGCATAAATGATCTGGTAATTCCTACTCTAAATAGCTAGTGTGACTTCAGACAAGTGACTTAATTTTCTAAAGTGAGAAGAATAATACTTTCAGTTTAGGGCATAGAGGTATTGTGAGGAGTAAGGACAGTGAAGTATTCTTGGTTAAAAGATGTTATTTAAATGCAAAGCATTAGTACTATGAAAAGGAATAAAGGACATGAGTTATGTTATGATTAAATTTGCTTTTAAACTCTCAAACCTGAAAGGCCGAGGAAGTCTGTACTTGTATATCATTGTGTGTAGGATAGCTGTCTATCTCAAAAGTGACTTTGGATGGATTTTTATTAAACGAATGAATAAATTTCATTAAAGGATTCCCAACTGGCTTTATACTTTCTAGATCAGTAGATAGTTTTTATAAGTTTGAATGGCTCTGGCAAGGAGAGAAATAATTTAGGTAACAACAATGAATTCAAATTCATAGGTACCAATTAAAATTCTAGTTTGGAAAATCCTTAACTTTAATGTATTTCAAAACACCTTTCTCCACTCATTCTTTCTTTACAATAAATTTTTATTTTAGACTTTGTCTTATGTACATTGATTCTAACATTTGTCAATTTTTGGCTATCCAGAATCTCTTCTATTTCTTTAAGCACTTTAACCTCCTTTTAAGAAGTTTCATCTCTTCTAGTACTCCTCCCTACTAGTACTGTAAGGTGGTGATTGAGTGTCAGTTTTGGCCAATTAGACACCTTCTTAGAGAACGTTGTGAAGTCTTGAGGAAACAAGTCTGGAGCATGACTAGAGGCTCTGGTAACAGCAGAAGTGGTAGACATGGCGGCTGTAACAGTGGTGGCATCCTGACCAGCATTTCTAACTGTAAGCTGGAGGCTGTGCTTTCTAGTTCCTGTTTCTTAGTCCTTGGGAGCGTCCTTTGATCCTACCCATACCTAAACCCAGTCTTCCAGCTTCCTGTTCATTTTGTGAGCTGCTCAAAAATCTTCCAGTAAATTGAATTTTTACCTAAAGGAGTCAGAGTCAATTTCTGTTGCTTGCATCCAGGAATCCGGACCGAAGCAGTGCACTTGTGCTTCTGAGGAATAGCAAGTTAATACAAGAAAAGTACTGAGAACAGTACCAGTGAGTGTTGGCCACTATTATTACTGTTACATACTCTTCTTTTAGCACTGTCATGTGATATTGTAATTGCCTGTTTAGTTTGTCCGTCTCACAAACTCAAATGCAAGCATTTTGCAAGAACTTTTGTCTTAGTTATTTTTGTAGTTAGCTCAGTCCTTGGAATATAGTTGGTATTCAATAAACACTTATTGGTTGGACTAAAAAAATAGAGCATTATTAAGCACACTATAGGCAATAAGTTATTAAGTTTAATTAAATTCACTGTTAGGTTTATTTGATTCATTAAGCCCTAGTGCGTCTAAGCTACTTTGAGGAATGTAAAGATGAGTAAGTCATGGTCTCTGCCCATTTACCCTTAATAAACTTGTAATTTCATAATGGAGAAAGGATGAAATAAGAAACTCGTATTTACATTCATTCCTCCACATGCAAATTTCCTTTTCATGGATTTGATACTATAGTATTGTACAATAAATTTGAATTCTGCTCTTAAGACTGGCTTCTCCCAACCATGGGTGACCTATTATCTCCATAATCAGGGAAATTTTATTATATTTAATTGACATTCTGTTTTTAATTGATTTTACTGAAAGTAGAAACAGTATTTTGTGCAAGAAGCTTATATTTTTAGTAAATTGACCATGCACAGTGTGATCATTCCTAAAATATTGATAATATCAACTGAATCTAGAAATTGGACCGAGTGCCAGAAATAATTACTTAAGCCTACATGTACACAGCCCTTATCAGAACACCCAGAAAGAAGCCTAGCCATATTTCTGTGTTATATTTTAGGAAGCAGGAAGTAGGACAAGAGTGGGCATCATCCTCAGTGTCTCCATTCTCCAGGGCCTGACTTTATAGTGACATAAAAGAGAAGCTTATTTTATAGGAACTGATAGCTCCACATCTCAATATTCTTAGAGTTGAGTTTTTCCAAATATGGCTATCTACCAGGGATTCCTCAGAGCGTGGAAGGTGCATGAGTTCTGGTCTATAAATCGTTGTTTTTATTTTTATTTTTTTTCTTGGTCAGGACAAGAACCTTGCTCCAGAATGTAAATCATCTTCATCACCAAACACAGTTAAGTTTAGCTACATTTTTTTTTTTTTGCAGGAAGACCTTATTGATGACAAAAGCTGTGCATTGATTTGCAGTCTGACACCAGCTCCTTATTTCATTGCAGTCTGAGAACTAACACTTTAGCCTAGGCACTTTGGGCTGCACTGGCAGATACAACACCACCTGAATTGCTTGTTGAAATGCAGTTTTAGGCCACATAGAACACCTACTAAATAAGGTATTTTGGGAAGAGTCACTAGGAATCTCCATTTTTAATAAGCTCTGAAAGTCATCTTTCTGTTCATTTAAACTTAAGAACTATTGCTTTAAGTAAATAGCAAAATATCCTCAGAGCATTCTCTGGACACAGGGAAAAACTTATTTTTTAATTTTGTAAAAATGTGAAATAATCCTATTTTGTAGATTTCCATTAAAATAAGAGATCTAGTCAATCTCTCCAAAGTGGACACCAATATCCCTATGGTTTAAGCTGCATTTTTTCAGGTTTGTGATTTTATACACATTGAATGTGAATAGCAAAGCTATGTGGACACGTACATTAACTTTTAAATTTTAGGGACATTTTCCTGATCTCTCCCACATTTCCAGTAATTCAAAATTAGACCTTTACTCACAATTAACCTTGGGAAATAATATAAGAGTTTAAATAAGATTCTTATAAAAGCCTTATGAGATGAGGAACTTTCTATAACTTTGAAATGATGTTCAGGGGGTAAGTTTTTAATACAAAAGAACCCCACAAAACATATCTGTTCGTCTTCTTTGAGAGTTGAATCTTCTTGGCTTTTCCTGACAGTAGATGACTATTTGATCAATGTCAGTTAACATGAATTGTGAAAGTCCTTTAATTTTGGGACAGTGTGAAGACAGACCTGTGGTCTGAGAGTCTCAGGTCAAGCTCTTCCCAGCTTTGGAAGGCAGGTAGATCACACTAATTGTTATCCATCCCATGGTTGGCCAGGTACAGACTATGGAAACAGGTAACTTTTCCTTTGTCATGAGGGATTTGAAGTGCTGATTGGATGGCAGGATGTTGAATAGATTTGGCTGACACAGGGTTTCTTAAGACAATTGATATAGGAAGTTGGAGCTATTATTATTATTTTTAACAATTCAAACTGTTTCCTCTATAAAGAGTAGGATTTAACAATTTTATCGATTTTTCTAGCCACCAATGTCTGATTCTTCCCTCCTTGGCACTTGGAAGACTGTATGTCTCGGGTTCCTTGCAATTTTGGGTGACATGTGCCTAGTGCTAGCCAATGGTCTGTGAGTGTAAGTGATGTCACCTTCAGGCTGAAGCATGGAAGAGAGTAGGTGTGACGTCAACATATGCTCTTTTCTTGTGCTTCAGCAACGTATAGGGCCTCCTATTGAGACGGTTGGAGCCATAAAATCAAAGTAGCGTAGATTCTCCAAGTTACTGCACAGAAGACGTTTGCCCTGGAGTGCTGTCTGCACTCAGACCAGAATTTACCTAAATGAGAAATAAACCTTGGTGGTGCTGAGCCCCTGAGGTTGTGGCACTATTTGTTACCACAGCATATCTTAGTTGAACTTACTAGTAAAATAATCTAACAATTGGATGCCTTGGATACCTTGATTTTATACTTGAAATAATTCAGATTATAAAAAGTCTGGGTAAGTCAGTAGAGATAAACTGTTTCTTTGTATGCATTCATTAATTTGTTCAACTGCTAAGCAAAATATGGAGTATAGATTGTATGCCAATCCCTGTGCTATGCTGAGAGAAGCCTACTATTATGGTTTATATAGCGTGTGCTCTGGAATCACTTCCTGAGTTTAAGTACTCATTCTACCATGTGTGATTATTATCACGTTTTAAACCTTCCTTTGCTTTAGTTTCTTTATTTCTTCACTAGTAAAATAGTGATTATAATAGTACCCACCTTATAGAGTTTTGTGAGGATAAAAGGAGATGATATATGTAAAACACTTAGCATTGTGCCCCACTAAATAAATGCTCAAAGATGTTAGTATTATTATTTGATAACATTCCTGTCTTCCAGCAGCTGTTATTCCAACTGAGACTATCACAATCTAGTAGTAAAACCCATTTACATTAGTAATTCTTATATTAGTTTTTTATTACTGTCATAACGAATTACCACAAACTTCAAAGAACACAAATTTATTATTGCACATTCTACAGATCAGAAGCCTGGGTTGGCATGGATGCTTTCTCTGCTCCCATGTTCACAAGGCTGAAATCAAGGTGCCAACCAGCGGATCGTAATTGGGAGTGTTTGGGAAGAACTGGCTTCCAAGCTCATTCAGGTTGTTGGCCAAATTTAGTTTCTTGCAGCTGTGGGGCTAATATTTTTGTTTCCTTGCTGGATGTCAGCAGGGACCAGTCTTGGCTCCTAGAGGCCTCATTGTGCATGTGGGCACCTACATCGCAGATCCAGGAGCAGTGCGGCAAACCTTTCTCATGCTTATAATCTCCCTGACTTTTCCTTCCACCTCATTGCTCTTCTGCCTCCAGCTGGAGAAAGTTCTCTGCTTTTAAGGGCTCGTGTGATTAGATTGGGTCCACCCAGATAACCCAGAGTAATTTCCCTGTTTCAAGGTTTTAACCTCAATTACATCTGCAAAGTCCCTCATGCTATGGAATGTGACATCTTCACAGGTTCTAGGGACTGAGGTATGGACATTTTGGGGAGACCAACACTCACCCTACCCAATTCCCCTGGGTCCATAATCTACCTTTTTCTGATTTTAGTAATAATACTACTATCTATTGAGTGCTTTCTGCTTGCTAGGAAATAAAACATATTTCTCTATCTCTACCTCTATAACTTTCTATCTGATCTTCCACAACATTGAAAACAAGTTATAATTATTATTTTTCATTTTAAAGATAAGAAACTGAAGCTTAGAAAGATTGTTGAATTTGACCAAGTAAAAGACTTACATAACTGACCAATGGCTGTGGAAGGATTCCAAACCAGGTCTTTCTGTCTGCCCCCGCTGACAGAACTTCTACCACACTTCATGTCCATAAACGGCGACTGGGCCCCTCTCGACATCTCAGCTTAGTTCATTATGAAAGACCAATGGGTTCCCCAGTTGGCAGTGGTTCAATAAATAAAAGTTATGTTCTATTCTCTAGAGCCACCTAAATGCTCGTATGTGTCCAGAGACACAAACTTATTTTGGCAGTCTCTGGTGCTTTGGGTCAACATGGGGAGGTGAGGTGGGGTAGCGCTAGTGTTCGGGGCATAGACAGTGTTCATATTACAATAATGATACAAGAGCTGATACTTATAGAAAACCTATTATGTGCTGGGCATTCTGCTAAGTACTTTACATGGAGCCCTAGCACTCATTCAATTCTCAAAGCAAGTTTGTGAGCTAGCTGCTGTCATCATATCCATTTTACAGAGCAGGAAATTGAAGTGTGAAGAGCTTGTGTAACTTACTTAAGGCCTCACAGCTAGAAAGTGGCAACACTAGGTTTGCACCCAAGCCCTAGAGCTCCCTTATATTTTAATATTACCAAGAAATAGTAGTCTCTAGATGCTTTGCTTTAGGCTGTACTATAACAATTTGTCATTCTTTCTCTTCCTCTCTGTCCTCTAGGAATGTTGATAACAGAGGCCTGTAGTCAAAACTGGGACTGATACTAGGGGCTGGGTACAGTGAGAAGATAAATCAGAGCTTATATAGTGGCCTTGCCTCTTGATTAGAAGATCGCATTGAGCTGCCGGCTCCTCTCCCCGGCGTGGGAGTGAATGATCCCCTGTGGGTGGCACAGCTTGGGCTGCTATTAATACACCCTAGAATGAAGAAGAGAGGCCCCTCTCTCATTCTACCCTGACACCACATTCAGCAACCATTTCAGATGGTCACCCTTCCCAAACTCAGAACACTTCATCTGTGTGGATGAGTTTTGTGTCATTATAAGTGACACTTCTCTTCCTTTCCAGATTGTTGTGCTGAGCAACTGCTTTTCCCGACCTTTATTCTTTTCTCTTTCAAAAGTGGTGATGTCGTAAAACATATTCCTAAGAGTCTGTGTGTACTTTTACTTATTTATTTATTTTTTGTTCTGATTTAGGCTCCTTCCACAAATATCTTGAAAACAAAGTCTTTCATACTTGACTGTTTTAAAATGCTTTGAAGGAAGTTGTAAAAAGTGATAAAGAGGTGTGTGTGTGTGTGTGTGTGTGTGTGTGTGTGGTTGCAACACTAAAAGCCCTCAGCCATGAATTAATAGAACAAAAAAGGAAATGAAATATGTTTTTGAAATTATTATACTCTAGAGAAAAAGGATGTGTAGCTATTTTAAAAGGAATGTTATATCATCTACAGCTTTTTCAAATTTTATTGAATTTGAAATTCCACAATTTAGAAGGATATATGTCATGAAGACAATGACAAGTTTATTCATAATGACAGAAGTGACTTGATTTATTTATGCCATAGATGAAATATGTAATGGTGATATTTGGGCTGACTTGAGTATTTGTTGTGATTTTTCTATAGTGATACCTGAACAACTTGGTGGAAATGCAAGTGACTTCACATCCTTATGTGGACTAACATTCCCTTCAAAAGATGTTTCCACTTAGCATTAAAAAACAATGACAATTAAAATGTGTTCTTAATTATTGGGCTAGAGACATAAATATGTTACCATTATATTTACTTTCTTTTTTCTTTAAGAGCTTGCAGATATCTTGAAAGATACATTTTGTAGGACTAAATGTTACTGCCTTTAATCTGAATTGCAGTACTTTTATTCTGAAAGTTTCCCATGGCTAGAACAGATATTATTTAATTTAACATTATGCAGGAAAATATGAACTTCAAATTGATAGAAGATGATCTTGCAAGATTTTATTTGTTTTCATTAATTTAAAAGGGAACTCTTTATGATATAAAAATGTTTCTTAAGCTCCTACCAATTAAAGAAACACACTAGAAAACTCATCTCACATATAATCGAAATGTAACGCTCAACAGCTGAAGGCTGCCATTTGGAGAACTTTGATGAGGCTGTAGAGGTGGAGTCAATTTCACCTTTTGACAGCAACAGAAATCCGGCTCAGAAGTTTTCAAGTTGTAAGGTATGCTCTGGTTGCATTCTGAAATGAAAAGCTGTCACCTTATTTAGAGCTGACTCATATTCAGTTTAAAATTCTTTGTCTAATAATTTTAAGCTGTGATCCAGATGCTACGTTTTTTCCAATTTTTCTAACTTTTATGATGAATTATTAGATCAGCAAAGGCTTGCCTAATAATTGCACAAAATCTTAAAGCACTACTTGGAAAATAGCATATTTGGGATTCTTAATAGACTTTTGGGTTTTGATGAGCATTTGTTCAATCTTGCTGCATTCTTCATGAAATGAAAAGTTTGAATTTGCTGTTTATAAAACAATTACAGGCTGAGAATACTGTTGCAGTTTTCAGCAAAGCTTAATACCATTTTAGGACTTAGCAACTTGATCACAGGGACTTTAAAGAGGTCCTAAAACTATCTAGCAAGCTATTTTGAGACAAAATCCTCCCATCTCACTTTCTTCATGTTTTTAGCTCCATATTTAATATGGCACTAGATGCTTAACACTTATTGCATTAATACTTTATTAAAGACCAATGGTTGATAGAAATACCACCAAGAGAAAACTAAATCATTCAGTCATCCGTCCAACAAATAATAATTGTGTGAAATACTGGTTGAGGTCTGGATGTGCAGCAATAAGCCAAACAGGATCTTTGCTATTATGGAATTTACAGGCAAAGAAACCAAACCTCCTCTCTTTATGGGTAACACTTTCCACTGGGTTAATGGTGGTAATTTTAAAAATAAAATGTCCTGTTATAAGATAAATTCTCTCAGCTGATTTCAAGCTGTGGTATATTTTTGACATGCCAAATACTGACTGGTAATAGCCATATACTGCTATTTATTTAATTTGCTCTACTGAAGTTCTTTGAAAATGACCTGATTATAAAACACTATGTGTATGCTGCCTCGTACGTTATGTCTGAGATTAGCTCTCCTTTGGTGCAATCTTTTTAGCATTACCTGTTTAACAAACAAAATCAAAACCATAAGTCTTGGTGTCCACTTATGTTTAGGAGGAAATGGTGAAATATTCTTAAATTCTCTCTTTCTGGCCTCTGTTGGTGTAGTTTACTTGATTATATAAGCTTCATGTGGGAAGGACTCCTGCCCTGATCAATGCTAACAGCCCCATAGTGAGTAGCATAATTGCTAGAACACACATAAAATTACATAAGACACAATTACATAACAATAAATTGCATTGTTATTTATTATGTGCTTTGCATTGTGCTAAGCATTTCACATGCATTATTACATTTAACTCTTATGACATTTCTATGAGGTAGTTATTCTCACTCACATTTTACAGATGAGAAAATTGAGCACAGAGAGGTAGCATGACCAAGATCACAAAGCTAGAAAAAGTTGGAAAAAGACTTGAACTCCAGAGGTGATGCTCACAATCACCAAGATTAAAGATTTGTTGAAGAAAAACCCTGCTTTTACAACTCTGGAACTTCTGGGACGCAGGAATATAGGCAGAGCACATGAAAGAAGAATAAATGAATGACTCTCAGCTGCGGCCTGGCACATTCTGTGGCCCTCCTCCTCTGGGGGGAGCAAGACTTAGGGAAGGCTCCTCTCATTATCTGTTGAACATACTAATTCCAGCATTCTCCAAAAAAGTCATTTTAGAGTTGTTTTCTTTCTCTCCTCTCTCATTATAGCTCCAACAGATCAAGCAAGGTTAAAATTCAACTCACTAAACTTTGAAATCAGCCATTTTTTAAATAGGAAGCTAATACAGCAATAATAGTTAAAGAGTAAAAGCCTATCAAAATAAGTACAGGAGTAACAGTATAAAATTATATTACAGGGATAACTAACATAGCCACCTCAAATAATCGTGAGATAGAAATAAAAACAAAGGAAATTTGAACATTTTTTTTTCTTTACTCCTCTGTCCCTCTCTAAGCTTTTAAGTGACTTCTGACTTTTTGTTTTGGTGCAAATGGGTAGTTCTGTGCACAAAACTTGAGTATTTAGGTCCTTGTGCTGTGAAGGTGGAAAGCTAGCTATGATTTTCTTCCTAAGAATTTTACAATGGTATGAAAATGTAACAAACCTTGAAAAGAATGTCTCTTCTTGATTTCAATAAGCTGTATTTGTGAGAAGCATAATAATGTCTTCATTTGCTGGAGAGATATGTTCAAATATAATGGCATAACGAGTTGTGAATCTGGCTATAAAGATAGACAAATCTATTATAGTGGTGTCATGCCCTGATAATATGGCTCTGCCTCTAGACACACTCATTACCTGCATCTGTGACCAAACTATTGTACAAAAGGAAATTTTTAGAAGTTTTAACTTGATATGTGGGATAGTGGGATAGTGGGTATCCTCTTACTGGTTTTTTTTTTTTTTTTTGTTGGGGAAGGCAGTGAATGATTCCCAGGTAAAGCTGCTTCAGGTTCTTAGAGATGGGTACATTACAACTCTGCTGGCCTAGAAGGGTCCCTTGGAAATGAGCAAAACAAGCAGGATGCTGCTCTGCAGTAAAGATAGGCTTGACTCAAATGGAGATAACCTATTAACTCATGCTAGAAGTGCCGAAGACTATGATTTTAAATTGTAGCTTGTCCTGGGAATAAGGAGCTCTGTGGCCAAAGGACTTTACAAATGCCAAGTATGGGTGCTGATCAATGCCAATACTTTTACAGTGACAGTTTGTGCTTTCCCTCCTAGAGAACGGAGTTGCATTTAATTAGGTATTATCTGGTGGTGGGGAGGGGGAGGCAGCTTTTTGACTAGGAGAACTTTTCAGATAGATGCAGGCAGAATTGGGATGAAACAATTGTAGTAAAACCTATAGTATTGCCCAAGGTTCAGGGTAAGAGATTATTTCTGAACACAAGCCCCAGAGGTCTCCTGTGGCCCCACACAGAAGCTCTTGGGCTGGTGATACTATTTGCCCTTTTGTGGTGAAGCTTGATCTTTATATGAGCGAAACATAACTGCAGCTTCTTGTCTTGCTTTAGACCAAACTTCGGGACATATTAATATCAGAGACTGTTTAAATAGAGCAATAAAACGACAACACTATACTTTAACTAAACCCAGCTTGCAAGCTAATTTTAAGGCAGCCCAGTTGGAGGAAGCCCATGCATTAATTTACTCTAATAGCAAGGGGGAAGGGGAGGGGAAAGAGGTTGAAAAGGCATTGTTAAAAAAAAAAAAAAAAAAAGACCAAAGAACTCGTGCTCAATTTCTTTCTGTCTTTTTTTTTTAGGTGTTTAACACTTGTACAATTTGGTCAAATTATGGGCAGGACAGCAAGAGAAGCTAGTCAGCTTTAAAAGACAGAGAGCGTTGGAGACAGGACATGATTACTTTGCTGTATCCCCACTTTTTTTCCTTCCAAAAGAGACAAAGGGAAATACTTAAGAACCAATAGTGACGGCAAGGAAGCAATCATTGAGTTGCAGGATACCTTTGTCTCTAGGGGCACGCAGTAATTTTTCCATGTCTGCCACTGAGTGTCAAACCTTTTCTTTTCTTCTTCTTTCCATTCTGGATGGCCAAACTGATTATCTAAAATAGAAAATTAGCACACAATGGGTTTACTCTGCGATACCCCTTATGCAACTAATGGCAAAGCTTGTTAATTGGTTGTAAATGCCAGCAGGTTGCCAGGATAATACTTCAGAAATAAGCGGGTATTCTGATAATTACAGCAATCTTCATCTATAAAAGCTTAAGTAGATGAAGTAGTGGCTGGCTTAAAACCAAGATTTATCCCGCTGCACTCACATTAAAAGAAAAAATAAGATGAAAACAATAATGTAACAAAACAATTATATAGCAGGAAGCTTTGTAGGTTTTAGAGATTGTGAAAACTCAGAAAGTAAAACAGTGCTGTAATAACCAGTTATGGAAAAATAGGCCATTTACATTTGTGTATAATTAAATAGTAGGCTATGCAATTTCACTTTTTAAAGTAAACTGCCTTTTCCTTTTTTTATAGGGCAACGTAGCCATAATTGCTGCATTAAAGCTTTAATGAAAGAAAAAAGCAGCAGATCAAGATGACATGTAACGTCTACATTTGTACCGTGGCGCTTTGCTTGTTTAGTAATGGGAAGCTACTGAGGAGATTAAAATTGCAGAATTCTTCATAGTTTGTGCTAAAATTGCTATAGGAAGATCATTCAGGGTCTAAAATATACACAATTTATTTTTCCACCTTCAATCTGCAAGAATTTAATGACTTTCATAACTAGTAGGTGGTTGGAGATATGTTTTATATTAGAGAGAAAACTACTTTACATCATAAAAATTATCAAAATTGAGTGGATCAGAATTTAAACCTTAAGGGAGTTCCTTAGCCCATTAGAATATTGCCCCAATGTTATATTATAGTGAGTGTTTAACTTGGTGTGGTATAAGGAGTTTTCTTGATCAAAATATCAACAGGTTGGTTTGTAATACTGTTTCTTTATATTTTGCAGTTTCTTTTTCCCTCCCATTAACATCAGGAACTGCAGCAAAAGGTAGCTAATTCATATAAGGAGGTACCGTCCCAGGGAACTGTTAATTGGCACGTGGGATGATTTAGTTTTTTAGAAAAAGCAATAGTCTCCCTGTGAGCTTCTTTTTCCTAAGTTTGAACCATTCTTCAGATGTTATGCACCATATAGGTTGGCTATGTTTTCTGTAAGCCATGCTTGGCAAATAAGGTAGGCAAAGATTGGAAACCTTCATTATGTGTTACAGTACTGAGCACAGGGCATGAAAACATGCTAAAACACACCAGGCAAGAGAGCTAGCAGAGGAATACCAAGGATATTAGTGCCAATGGCTAGAGATACAGTAGTCCTAAGAGAGTTTTTTTTTTGACATTTATATAAAATCTATATGATCTTATTCCTCCTTTTGTAAAAAATAAAAATGCAAAAGCAACTACTAGTAAAAGACATCCTATGAATGGACACTATAAAGGCCTAGAATTTTGGCTTTTTGGGTTCTCATTTTAAGAAAGGGACTCAATTGCTCCAGGGTTTTTTTTTTTGGTATTAGTTTCTCACTGGGCGGATGAAATTCATCTTTATCTATGTGCAGTTCTTCTGCTATGAAAAACTTTAAAAACAGCCTCCTGGAGTCACTGGCTTCCTCACAGAAATCAGAATACGGTATTGGCATCGGGGCTGGAAGTAAGCTCTGCGGGTAAGCGGAGCTCCTGAAGGGCGGTGGTGCCCAGGCAGGAGCCAGTGCCAGGCAGAGCAGCCTCCTTGGGTGGGGCAGGGATGTCACCCTCTCGCAGAGGGCATCTGCAGCTGCGTTTTGTGAGAATGCTACCTGAAAAGGAGGCGAGGGGAAGGGGAAGGAGAAAGAAGGGTTTTTAGAATACACATGGAAGTTAGAAGGGATCCTCTTCTACCCCCAAGTCCTTGGGGTAAGAGAAGTTAGTATGTTGCCTGTGCTCTGCTGCTTTCTCCCCCCTGTGCAGATGGGACGCGGGAGGACTGGCCTCTTCACCCCCTGACCAATGTTGCTCGTCTCTTCCAGGCTGGCAGTTGTTGCTGAGCTTAGGACAGGGCACATAAGGCACTTTGCTTTAGGCTGACTGATCTGAGTTGTTCTCTGTAATCTACATCTTTACATGTGATTTGAATGAGCAGAGAAAACAGCAGAAAGAAGAGAGAGGCCTTCTTCCAGACTAGCTTGAAACTGGCAGATTTTTGGGAGCTGGGTTGGGGGGAGGTAGGAGGTAAACTTTCAGGGGAAGAAAAAACTAAGCAAATACAGCAAACTATTCAGGATAAGACATGGTGGGGACATAATCTAGGACTGTCTTTTCTTTGACTACCTGAGACCTTGAACTCCCCTCATTCAGTGTTGAAACCGCATTGAGAGGTCTGGGCTAAAGGGTGTCCTCAAATGAATCACATTTACACATTCACAGAGAGAAAAACTTTTTGAAAAAAATAAAATACATATTTAAAGAAATCAAATGATACAAAGGCACATGAAATAATTTTTGCCAATGTGAGAATTTGTGGAAATTACACATCTAATATATTTTTACTGTTTCTGAAAGAAGAAAATTGTTTCTTTTAAATCTGCTTTGTGCTTGGCCTAAATTCTTTATTATTGTTAATGGTAGGACGTAGTTTTCCACATGGTGGTTAAATACTCATGTGATTTTCTTGAAGAACAAATAAAAATGAAATAGGTGGGGAATTCAGTGCTTTGCAGTTTTGTCTTTCAGATATACGATGAGTACTATCTTTTTCTCTAATGCTTTAATTTTATCTTGGTCTAAGTTACTCATTCTTAAAGGGTTGTCTGATAGTCCTGACATTTTTTGACAACTTTGTGAATGTTCAATATATAAGTAGTATACATAATTTGATCAACTTACATTTGAACTTCTTTATGCTACCAGTATATGTTTTTTCTGCCTTTTTTTTTTTTTTTTTTTTTGCTTTTTATGGTTTAGAGAAGTACACACTGCAGAGAATAGATATTTGGGAAATATTTGTGAATGAATTATTTTTAACTAAAAAGTGGAATGTTTTTGCTACTTTTTAAGGTTTAATGATGAACATATTAAATTGATAGGCAGTCTTGAAGAAATGTTTCCAAGTCAGTTTGAGTACTTGAAAGGCAAAGTTCTTTGACTACAATTTTCTCCTAGAAGAGGAACATACTTTACGTACATACGAAAAGTGTAGTGTGCCATCCTGATAGCATTTCTTGTGAATCGTGTGTTCATCCTAACAGTGAACATTTTCTCTGTTTCTGTGTCAGTTGTCACTAATCAGTTATACATCTGATGTGCAGATCCATCAGGGAATAGAATTTAAGTCATTTTGGCTTTAGCACATATGATATGCTTGTACAGGAGTTTACCAAAGCCCCTTTTGATACATTTTCAGAAGGGGACGTGCATATGTTATGGTACCTCTACAGCAGCAGTGACTGAACTAGCTGACAAGTGACAGGAGGGTTTTTTCCCTCTTTGGTATTTCATGAAAGTGTGCACAAATCATAACAAGTTGCCTCTCTTTCATGAGACAGGGAACATTTCCCTTAAAGCACACATGGCTATATGGTGTGTTTGTGTACATGAAAATTCATGCTGCTATCAATTTTAATTTTGCCATTTTTGTTGTTTTTAAATTTCAGGTTTGAAATTTTTGAAGAGGCTTAAATAATTGCTTTAAATTTTGTCTTGACTGATATTTTAAGAACTCTGTCAGTGTCTTAATGGAAAAGTAAAGTTCTTCACCACTGAGAGGAACTATGATGTACAGGTGACCCACTTCCATTGGGCTGTTGCATTCTTTATTTGTCAAGAAAGCTCAATAAATAATAAACACCTACTGTATGCCAGGAAATCCTATATTAGATGTCATGTAGCAGGCCATGAGTCACAATAATCTGCCTGAATTTTCATCCGTGCTTTAAAGCAGTATTAACAGCAGCAACAGTAAACATAAAAGCCCTTGTTTTTTTTTTTTTTTTTTTAATAAATAGAGATGGGGTCTCGCTCTTGCTCAGGCTGGTCTTGAACTCCTGACCTCGAGCGATCCACCCCGATCCTCCCGCCTCGGCCTCCCAGAGTGCTAGGATTACAGGTGTGAGCCACTGCGCCCGGCCAAAAGCCCTTGCTTTGATGTTTCCTCGTTGGGTGCAGCCTACTGAGCTCTGTGCTGTAAGACATTTT
Source organism: Lemur catta (assembly GCF_020740605.2). Taxonomy (NCBI): domain Eukaryota; kingdom Metazoa; phylum Chordata; class Mammalia; order Primates; family Lemuridae; genus Lemur; species Lemur catta. The sequence continues at coordinate 33,249,317 of NC_059135.1, read as the reverse complement.
GTGATAACTATTATAGGCACATCCCCAAACAAATGCAATTAAAGCAGACTGGTGGAGTGGAGAGGAAGTGGGTTTTGGAGTCAGCAAGATCTGGGTTCAAATCCAGCCTTTAGCACTTAGGAACTATGTTTTTGCTCTAGGTCTCAAGATCCTCACCTCTAAAGTAAGGATACTGTTGTGAGGACCAATGCTCAAATTTCTTACTGTATTACCTGCCCATAATAGATACTTAATAAATTTTGTTCTTTTGAGCTTCCTCTTTCTTCATAATCTGAGAATATAACAAGCAACTCCATATAATTCTAAATAATCTCCAATCTAACTATTTATCTTTTACATAAACTAAGATCTTTAGTAAATGAGTTCCTGGACATATAGAAGTTGACTGTGGCTGTGATATCCAAGGTAGTGCCAGTAAAATGATCCACTCCAAATAGCTAGTTAGCTACTATGTATGTTGTACAGTCAGGCACTGCATAATATTTCAGTCAATGACAGACTGTATATACAACAGTGGTCCCATAAGATTATAATGGTGTTGAAAAATCACCTAGTGATGTCATAACCATCATAACATTGTAGAGCAAGGCGTCACCTTTTCTATGTTCACATAGGTTTAGATACACAAATATTTACCATTGTGTTACAATTGCCTACAATATTCAGTACAGTTACATGCTGTGCAGATTTATAGCCCAGGAGCAATAGGTCATAACATATAGCCTAGGTGTGTAATAGGCTACACCATCTAGGTTTGTGTAAGTCCGCTCTGTGATGTTCACACAATGATTAAATCACCTAATGATACATTTCTCAGAACATATTTCCATTGTTAGGCCACTCATGATGAAAAAAGGAATGAATATATACATATATATTCCTTTTTTTCTTGTCAGCAAATGTATTCTTTTTAAATTACTCAACCTCTCTGTGAGACAGTAGACATACCCCAAGCAGTGAATAATAGCCTTCAACTACCAGTGGATGAAGGGACCATCATTCGAAACCATGAATTCAAGCTACAAAAGGAGATGAAGCTGAAGGGAGAATTTGCATGAGTCCATTCTGAATGCATTATGAATCTCATGGTTCTGACTTCAGATTTCAGTGCAGAATGGCGCTCGTGTCTGTGACAGGAACCACTGATACCGCCACATGACAAGAGGGGCGTGAGAGGTTGAGCTATTATTTCTGAAGGAAAGCCCATTTACACCTGCATCAGGAACAGAGTACGTGATCATTTCCTTTCCTTTCCTAACTAAAATGAGAGCAGCCTCACTGGGCCTGTCGAATCCACGTGTGTAGACTCTACCGTAGGGTCCCTACCGTGAAATCATCTGCGGTGTCTGCTCCCCTGTGAGTATTTCCTTCCTCTCTCCCTTCATACCTTCTCTGCTGCTCACCTCACTCTTCCCTCTGAGGCCTGTAAGTGTGAATCTGAGCTTTTGAGATCTTGAGGAAGAGTGCTCTTCCTTTTTCTTTCGATATGAAGTGGCTTCTTTTTCTGTTTATATCTTCATGTGAACATTCTGGATGGTGAGAATGACAGATTATTGGCTCAGTCACAATTTGCCTTACACATAACCTCACTGCCAATTTTATTAAAAAAAAAAGATGTCTTCTTTCATGGAAGAAATAAGCATATCTTTGTTGTGGTAAAAAAAAAAAAAACCACCCCCAAAACTGTTTTGTGAACCAAAATCTTTCATAAAAGCAGATATACCTGATTTCTATTGTGAGCCCCAGAAAGCAGACACTGGAACCTTAATTAACCAACTTCTTGCTCTAGCCTCTCATGCTGTAATCCTCATTTGAGATCATTTCAGTTTGGTCTCTAACCTAATGTGAGAGAACTTGTTCGAAGCAAAATGATATTAATCATAATCATCATCTTACATGGTGCTTTTCACTTTATCTTCCAGGCTGAGTGGTGTTAGAGGGTGTGAGCAGAGATAATACTGCACACTTAATCTGTTCGTGCATTATTTCAACCTCAACAGGCTTAATTAACACACACTTGTCCCACCTTTTTTTTTTTTTAAGTAAAGACTCTGAATGAGGACAGTTTATAATTTGCTAAGACCCCAGAGGAGAACACAGTAGAAAAGGAAAGAATTTTAATTCAGGTGGTTTGGTCTCATTCTTATGCTTATTTAATGAGAATCTATTGAGAACCTTTTTAAACCACAAAAATCCAATTGGATAAAGAGGAAATTTCAGTTAAATTTCTGTATTATTTTAAAGGTTTTAGGGAGAAAACCAAATAAATAGCTTATCCATGATTAATAGGGGACAAAGTGAATAATAATTAGTTATTTTGTGGTATGTCTGTCTTCTTCCCAGGTTAATTTGATCTAGACAGAAAGATTAAATGTTCTTTAATAGATTTCAGATTCCCTAGGGTAAATTTTACTTTATAACCCTATTGTGCACTTAATAAGACTTTTATCACTGTGACAGTGTGCTATCCCTTAACAGACTGCTGTATTTAAGTGACTGCTTCCCACTATGATTTGGGGTCTTATTCTAGTTCTCTTACATCTATGCAGAAAGTTGAACTAAAATTTCATTCTCAAAAGTTTTGAAGACATTTTGCTTTTCTAAAGAGGCAAATGTCTTAAAAATAATAATAAAGAGAAGAAAAGATTTTTTTAAAAAAAATTATTACTCTGGTTCATATTGCACTAAAGAAAGCATATGTGATACCACAGAATTTGTAGAGTTCGTGTTTTCATGTAGTTTTAGGCCCTGCTTTGTTAGGTCACTTTAGGAACAGAGGAAGAGGGTATTTAGGATGAAAGAAGCATTTAGCTTTAGATGGCAGTCATTGTACATACCTTGCAAATTACCGCACTTTTCATCTTGGGTATGCATTGAGAAGTTAATATGCTGCTGTCACTCATACAACCGTTAAAACCATTGTGTCATGGGAGATTTTTATGGCTTACTTATAAAATGAGAGGGGTTATTCTGGAGGACACACCATGCAGTATGGGATGATGTGCATTAGAAGGATGTGCAGAGGATCTGTGAAAACATAGTGATCTGCTCAAGGCTATACAGAGTGTCAGGTATACAGTACTTAACTCTGGTGGGTGGTGTGTTTCTTTAAGGCACTAAAGCCTTTAAGAGGTTTGAGAGTTATGATGTCATTAATTAATAACCGACTGCATGCTAATCAATACAATAGGTACACACTGTAATGGCTTATAAGCATGATAGCTTTTTAATGGCTCATGTATAAATGTTAATTGATTTGAAAAAAAGGGAAATTTCTGTCTATTGGGTCAATAGTTTATGGATTATGACTACCTTTTAGTTTGAGATTGCTAACGAATGCCTCTTCCTCACCCCTCCCACTATATAGCTTGTTTTTCTGTTTTTAATCAAGAGTGCCTGTAAAGAAGATACATTAAGCCTATTATTGGTACTGGAATCCAATAACACTTGCAAGGTCCCAAAGGCTTCTACAAGATCCACACTGGGGCTTCATGGTATATGTCCTACATCATGAAATATATAGGAGTCTATGGAAAGTTCCGTGTTTACTTCTTTCATAATATTGCATTTTATGTAAAAGATATGTGTCATATAAACATGAAATCCTTGATATGATATATTATCAAGGATTTCATGTTTGGATTTTTTTAATGCATAATGCATGTAAAGAGATACAGAGTGGATGTATTATTTGCCAGGATAAGTGACCTAAAAGATAAGGGTAAACATTTATTTATCCTAACATCTAAATTAAAAATCCAAATAGATTTAGAATAGATTTAATATCAGAAACAAGAATTGGCAGATAGAATTTTACCTAGGAGACTCCTATTGGCAAGTGTGGGAGTTGCTTATAACAGAAATATTATGAAGACTGAGGAGGTGGTTATTGCAATACAGTTTTGTGCTTAATAGAAGAGGAGTATGCAGTTAATTCTTTATCATTCCATACGGCAGTTCTCGCTTCATCTCCTCCTTCAACTGCCATGCTAGCACTTTTTTTTTTTCTGTTTTATTGCTCCATTCTTGGAGGTCTGCTTTGGAACAGTGCCAGTTATCTTTTTTCATTTAGGCAAATTTTACATCAAAATACTGATTTTATATTTGAAGAAACTGGCGGCTTTGGAATAGTATTCTTGTCAGCTTTTATATGAATGTGCATGAAGTTTAAAATGCCAAATGGTATTATAAGGGGTCTTGTGAAAAACAGCAGTCCTTTGCCCAACAGACCTTGAACTCTCCCACAATTCTCCCTGCTCAGAGAAACACTTTGAAGGCGTCTAGCTGACTTTTTGTTTTCCTGGTGTTTACCTCCACGTTTAAGACAAGTTTCTTATACTACAGATGCCTCATCTTTCAGTTTCAGATATTATCTCTGATTTCTTTGTGTGGAAGATAGGAACTTAACACCTTTATACCTTCCCCTTCCCAATAGCCTTCTTAGAAAGTTTCTTCAACTGCAACCTTGTAAGAAAAGTTCTGAGAAAGAACCTTCTTAAAAAGTTCCAGTGTTTACACTTCTCTCCTTACTATTAGTCCATACCCAGACTTTGCATAGGAAATATAAATATCCTCTTGGTATGTTCAAACACTTCAGGTAATCTGCCCAAGGATAGCAGAGAAAGTAAGGAAAGAAATCTGTTTTCCCAGGTGTGTGTGTGTGTGTGTGTGTGTGTGTGTGTGTGTATGTGTATGTGTATGCTGGGGGGGAGGCGGTGCAGGGTGGGAGGATAATCTTAAAAGGCAAATGGAAAAGAACTAATGATGGAGACCGAGAAGGAATGGTCAAAGATGTGGGGGGAAAACCAGGAGAAAAGGGAAGTCAAAGGAGAGAATGTCAAGAAGGAGGAGGTGGTGAATAGAGGTCAAAAGCCACAGAGACATCAACCAAGGGAAGACTAAAAAGCACCCATCCATGGCTGCCAGAGTACTGGGGTCCAATGGGGTACTGGCCTCAATGCAGTGGGAGACAGTAAAGAATTTTAGATTATTCACTTGAGAAACTTGGCTCTGAGATAAGTGAGATAGAAGGCAATTCAAAAATAGCTAGATATCAATGAAAAATTAAATTCAAAAAAAATTTTAAGATGAAACAGACTTTGGCATATTTCTATATGATGGTGTAAATTGGAAAACATATAGATGATCAGCAATCTTTTAAAACCATGGTTCTTTGATAATTGTATTATGGTTTAATGGTTATTTTATATTGTATTATCTATGTACTATATATATACATATACGCTATGTAGTAGTACAACAGTACTATGTAATATTGTACTATGTACTATGACAATTTTGTATTATACCAGAGCACTATGTAGTAATTTCGTATTGTACAATGTTTAAGTGGCTGTAAAAGAGTTATCTTATTTTGTCCACACACACAGATACACGCACACACAGACACACACACACACACGCACACTGGGAGCGTGTGTGTTTAGAGGAGGGTTTGCTTGCTTTACAGACTGGAGCCAGGACACAAACCTGCCCCCCACTCCTAGTCCAGAGCCCTTGCTACCATCCTGCAACTCTCCTCTGAATCACCTTTTATCTTCCTTTGCTTCTTGGTTGATCTTTGCTGTTAAGAATTTCCCTTATTCTTACTTTTTTTGGCCAGGCTTATCTGTCCGTCTGCCTGCTGCTTTTATTTCCTTCAAATCCACAGCTATATCATGTGTTGACTAACTTCATAACACCATAAAGCTGCTGTTACTATTCAAATCATACACAGATCCAGACACTTTGCAATGGAAAGAGATTCCCTCCAGTTTAGTAACCTATTTTGAGGACATCTTTCTGTGTGACTGTCACTAGAAACACCATTATCTTAAACAACATGTAGACTTACAGCCATACATCAGGGTAGATGACACAACCATTTTATGTATGTGGAGTTTAACCTGAATACCCATGGTGTTTTGGTGCTGAACTCTACCTGCAAATCTCACTAGGAATATATCTGCTTCTCATTTCACTTTTTTAAAAAACAACTTTGGTCAACCAGAGGACCAAAGGTTGGTTTATTAAATGGGTGGTGAAAATCAGTGATGGTTTTCTTTCTTTCTTTCTTTTTTTTTTTTTGAAACAGAATCTTGCTCTGTTACCCAGGCTGGAATACTGTGGCATCATCATAGCTCACAGCAACCTCAAACTCCTGGGCTCAAGTGATCCTACTGCCTCAGCCTCCCAAGTAGCTGGGACTATCGGTGCACACCACCACGCCTGGCTAATTTTTTCTATTTTTAGCAGAGACAGGGTCTTGCTATTGCTCAGGCTGGTCTTGAACTCCTAAGTTCAAGGGATCCTCCTGCCTTGGCCTCCCAGAACTAGGATTACAGGCGTGAGCCATTGCACCTGGCCAGTGATGGCTTTCATTTCTACATTGTCAATGAAAATATTTGATCATGTGTAAGTTTCCAGGGTACAGGGTGATGCATTCCTCAGTGAAACTCTATTCATTCAGTCAGTCAGTCCACAAACATTTCCTGAGAGATTACTATGTGCCAAGAACTACACCAGGCATATTTCTGCCTTCAAGGGGGTCTCAGTCTTGTAAGAGAAACAAAAGAAAGTGAATAAGCAGTTCAAAGAATGCTTTCTGGAGGAAATGACACCCACCTGAGCTGGTAGGCTGAGTAAGAAGAGTCCGACAGGCAGAAAGGAAAGGAAGGCTGCCAGGCAGAAGGAACAAGGTGTGCAGGAGCAAGCATAAGGAAGCCTGGCGCCTTCTGGGAGGAGCAAGCATGTGCTATGTCTGGAATCAAGGGTGCATATGGAAAGGGTGGCAAGTGGCCATGCTGAGGAGGTAAGCAGGGCCCGATGCACAAGGCCTTGCTTTTTAAGGAAGTTGGATTTTAGGAGAGTTGGGTATTCACAGAAGGGTTTTGAGCAAGGGAGTCCTGTAATCTAATCAGTCTTTTAGAAATGGTTAGAAGTAAGACTGGGGTCGTGAGACTGGAAAGCCAGGTGAGGAACTGTTCTGGCCTGACCTGACATTATGGATGTGGATGAATAGGAGGAAAGATGAGAGAGACATTAAGAAGGTAGAATCACCCGAGCTTGATGACAAATTTGGTGTAATGTGAATGAGAGAGAGGCCTATTGTGAATTCCTAGATTCCTAGAACTGATGTGCTAGGATGTACTCTCTGGTGATCTAAACAGCTGTATTGTATGCAAGGAAGCATATATTAAATATATATGTATATAAATATCTCTCTACATATATATATGCATATAGATATCTCTATATATCTATATATCTAGGATCCAAGAATTTCTGAATGTCAGCGTCCAGTTAGCTAAAATATCTTAAATCCAGTATATACAAAATTCCCAAATCACTAAGTGTTACTTAATGATATCTTTAGCACTGCTGGATGCCTGGATTAAGAATATCCCAGGCCTGCATCTATATTCCATGGCTAATGATGAACCATATGCAAATGCTGATGTAATTCTGAAATGAACTTTCTTGCTGTTTTGTCTGAAGAAACAATGCTTTGAATACTCAAGGACACTTTGCCTCACGTTTTTGAAAAGAATGTGAAGATATGTTAAAATACATGTTGGCATTTCCTTTCTTTTTCCAGGTATGATAGTTGATCCTAGGAATTTGAAAGTTGACAATGTGAATACTTCAAACTCACCAAAAAGCCAAATAACCTCACTTTCTAAACTCCAGGCAATTGACCTTGGCATCCTGAAAACTGAACCAATTATATTTAGTTTCTGTGTCTTTGAGAATAGAATGGCTTTTTAATTTTTTAAAAGAAAAAGTATTTTTTGTTTGCAAACTTAATGCTCATTACAAACAATAGAGAATTAATAAAGAAATGTATAAAATGGAAAATGAAAAGTGCCTTACAATTTACCATAATCCCATCACTAGAAAAAATGGTTAAAGTTTAGGGTGTATCTTTCAGATATGAAAACATGTATTTTTTTAATAGTATCAAATTATACATAGTTGTTTTTTATATCTGCCTTTCTTTGACAATGTGTCATGGATATCTTTCCATGCAAATATATAGAGAGTTGTCCTTCAATTGTGTTTTTATTTTACAGATGGATAATTTATTTAACCAGTCCCTTATTAATTTTTTCCCCTAAGTTTTCAACTAACAAATAATGTTGCTGTGAATATCCTTGTATGTAAATCCCCCTGTATGCATTTTTTCATTCTTTCTCTTTGATAAATTTCTGAAGCAAAACCATTAAATTAAAAATTGCATATATTTTAAATTTTAATAAATGTTTTCAAATGAACACTTAGAAGTTGTACTACCAGCTAAGAACCAGAGTACATCTCTCCACGTACTATTACCTACCTTGGTATAATCAATTTTTGATTTTTCTTTCTATCAGAAATCTTCCATGTTTAATTTGGATTTATTTTTATTTTTAATAATGCTATATAGCTTATGTTTATTGTCCTTTTAAATTTTCTCTTTTATAAATTACTTGTTAAAGTTCTTTGCTAATTTTTCCATTATGTTATTTATCATTTGATTATTGTTTACAGAAAGCTCTTCATATATTCAAGTCAAACTTTTCCTTATAATTTATGATTTGGAGATTTGCTAAGACACACTCCCCTCAAGATTATCAGCAGAGTAATTTTAATTAAAAAAACTGGGGATAAAAGGGCGAGTGAAAAATTAAAAAATACAGAGTTCATTGCTTAACATAGGCAATTGGAACAGATTGTGGGATGGCCTCTAGAAAAGGAAAAACTTGTTTAATTTCACAACAAAATAGAAGTAAGAACTAGAGTGTGAATTGCATGCGGGCAGTAATTTCTGTCTTCTTCACTGCTCTGTCCCCTCTAGAGCAGCACTTGGAATGCAGAAGTTGTACAATAGTGCTTTTGGAATTAATGAATGAATGCATGTGTCCAAGCTTGCATGGATGAACACATGAAAACTTGAATTAAGAAAGCTCTAAAACTCAGTATTATTTCTACAAGTACTGAGAGGATAGACAACACTACCATTACAATGGCAACTTTCATTTAAGCTTTAAAGTTGCTTTGTGTATTAAGACTTTTTTCTTGACTGAAGTCCCAAATCTTCCCGTTTGTGAGGACATTAAATTTGTGCCCTTTATGAACTTCATCTTAGAATAGTAGAAACCCTAAGGACAATTAGAGAACTAAAAAAGTATTGACACTATGCTACTATAAAGTCAGGAAAAAACTAAGCTGACCATTAGAATGTTTATTATTTAGTGATTTATTCCCAAATGAATGACAAAAGACATTTGGAATTGTCCTCTTTAGGGATTCTTGAACAAGTCTCAATGTCTGACAAAAATGTAAAGTGCACTAGGAGAAACGTACACATTAATCTAAAGAACTAACTCCGTTTAAGAAAAGACAAGTGAAAAATGACTTAATTTTTAAAAAAATTTTAAAGAATTGTTTGATCATTTCAAGATTATTATACATACACTTATCTAAATTCTGAGTTCCAACTTATAGAAAAATATAATAACCTTTCTTTTCTTATAATTTTCTTGAATGATTGAAAATAGCTTTTTATAGGTGGTGTTTTATAGGCATTTTTTTCCCTGGAAGAATAATCTTTTTTTATTAGTATAATAGCTAATTTTAATTCTATGTGACACAAACCTCCTTTACTTTATATGGTATTTTATATAGTAATGTTTATTTTCCATACAAACTCTCTAGGATGTTTTATCTGTTTTATATCCCATTGAATTCTCCCTGAAACTGCACTAGTTTACAATAATTTTATTACTTTATTAATTAAACGTTTTCCAACAAGCTAGCTATGGCATTTCTTATCATCAAGGGTTCCATTAGTTTTTAATGGTGTGAGACAAAATTACCATTTACCCACATGCAATTTAAGAAGCATCATTAACACAGGAAAAGCACCAGGTGGGATTTCTAATAGTTACTGTTTCTCATTTTTGTTTTTATTTAAAAGGAAAACTGGTTTTGAGATTTTTTTTGCTACTATATTGCCAAATCTTCACTTGGATTTTATGATCGAGATAATTTAAAATAATGTTCTTCTATTTCCTTAGGCACTATTCAACAATATTTTACTTATGTGCACACAGCTCCAGTCTAGCACTTTTTTCCACACAGTCGGATGAGTGTTGTCTGCACAGACAACAGAACAAAGAGGGATCCTCGTGGACTCTGGCAGGGTATTTGGCCAAGGGCTTGGCAGTGCCAGTGGTTTGGTCACAGACTGTCTCTGTCATTATAGAAGCAGGTACACTAGGACTAAAAAGATCCAGGGGTCCTGAAAACCAAAAGAAATTTTAGCACTTTTGCAAAGTGAACACTGTTTATTTTTTCCTGCAGATCATACGAACTCCTGAAAAGAGTTCACATGCCATAGGTTAGATAATGCTTGCCCTCTTGTAGAGTGGGAAAGTACTTATTCATTCCTATAATATGAATGCAAGAGAATCAATCAGGAATATTCAGGCAGTGAGGTTTGTAACAACATACTCTCAGAAGATTGGGAAAATACAGATATCTTGTAATTCAGTGTATTGTAAAACATATAGAACATAATACAAACCTCAGTTCCCTATAAACCCTGACTACAAGTAGAGGTTTATTCATTCAAGTGTTTAGCAAAGTGCTTATCAGCCGTCAACAAAAGGCTAAACAAAACAAAAATTAGATATGCAAAAGGGGTGTTATATTATAAAACAATTTGGGGAAATTCAGCTTTTGCTTTTATTGGACAGTTACTATTCTGGTATATAAAGGAATTAGAATAAGAAAGGAAAATCAGTTTCACAAAGTCAGGGTATGGGCAATACCTAAACTCTTTGACTCAAAATAAATAAAATTTACTAAAATTGACCTATATCCAGGATAATTTTCCACCAAAGGTAGGATGCATTAAATAATAGTGTACTCGCTTGGCTCAGGCAAAGCAGATTAAAAATCTCTAAAATCTTCTAGAAAATATTCTATAAATTTTATTATAGTTGAATAATCTTTTGAAAAAAATGAAGGAAGGAAATTATTGGCCTGATGTCTAGTCTAACTGTCCTTTCTTTCAAGTAGTTTGTAAATGAATGGATGAATAGTTTGAACTTTAGCACATTGCAGGGGTATACTGTTTAATCTATCTTCAAATAGAGTGGTCTATTCTGGGGGACTTTTATGTAAAAATATTAAATGTAACCAATTCAATAAATATTTATTGATAATTTATTATAGGTTTATCATGTGATCCATATTATATCTTTGTTAGTATACCACATTATATGAGAAATATTTGTTTCATTCCAAAGGGAATTTCTGTAATAAAGGAGTTTTATGCAAAAAGTGGAGAGGAAAAATGTGAATAAAATAAAGTCTTCTAAATGTGGAAGTTTTGACCCCAGAAAATAAATAATTTACTTTTTAAGATTAAAATATTTTTAATTAAGCCAAATCTACACTTCCTTCTTATAGCAATCTATATTTTAAGTCATTTTCTCAATAAATATGTGTCTATATACAGAAAGCACCCAAGCTTATTCACAACAGTATTGTATATGTGGCTATGTTTTTTTGTTTGCACAATGGTCATGTTGTAGATCCTGTTAGTACGGTATATCAATTCTATATTTGTGTTGCCTATGAAAGAAAAAAATCAGCAAAGTTATCAGTGAGCTTCTGGGCTGTATTTGCTCTGTAACATTCCTCTATTTTGAATTTGACCTACATCAGTCATTGCATTTAAATGTGTCACTTTTTCTATCACTTTGAATGAGAAATGTTATTTGGATCGATGTCTTTTACCAGTGGTATATAGGAAAAATCACTCTATAATTCTTCTCTGGAGCAATGGACTCTTATAGAGTTTATTGGGGCAAAGTTATACTTTATTTGGGCTGACACTTATTAACACTAGATTTCCAGGGATCCAGTGAAACGTTTTTGGTGTTGCTGGATTCCTAGTGTTTGTTCTGTCTCTATTCAGTGTGCTTTTATTGTGCTTGAAGCTGACAGAAAATTGCTATAGCCAATCACCAAAAAGTGCTTATTTTTTTATGATGTTTTATTTTCATTGCTCAACATTAACATAATGAAACTTTAGATTTTTCTATTAAAACAATGCAGTACATGTGAAGTGTCATGATGAATGACAATTTCTTGTGGATATACATTTTGGTGCTTGTAAAATAAAAGATTGACATTAGAGCTTCCTGGATTAGATACTCTCCAATTTTATTTAGAGACTGTATATAAAGCAAACACATACTAGACACGCACATACATACACATGTGTGTTTAAGTAGTGTTCCTCACCAAAATAAAAATTATTAGAGGCATTGTTATTTCTATCAATATTATCATTCAGCATCTCTTAACCTTCCAATGCTAGGAAAAAAATCCAGGCCTTATTCTTTTAAACTGACATTTTCCATAGAATGGGATGCCTACAATATGTGATTATGTGTCAGTGTAGATTCTCAAAGGCAGTACATGTGGTATGAGAGAGATTTTTGTGGAAGCAGCGAGCCATTAAGAAAATGCTTTAATTTTCTTTTGTGTGGATATCATAAGGTTGGTGAACTTTAAAAAATAATTCTTGACTTTTCCTATAATGGGCTTTGAATATTTTTGTTTTGAATCATTTTTAATAAAATGACACATAAGTTATAATAACAGTTATATGATTAGGCAGGAAGAGACACGTCATGAAAGTCTGAAATTAAAATCCAAACTTTGTGGAATTCATGTGCTACGACAAACAAGAGGCAGATGGCAAAAGTCCAGTTCTTTGGCAACTGAGTGAGGAAAAGAAGCAGAAGAGTTAGAGGGATGCAGACCTTCAACGTCTGCTGGCGTATGGCTTATCCCTTGTTCTCTGTGTGCATAGGTTGGGAACATGATTGCACACTCTGCAGGGCTGGGCACATTCTAGGGAAGGAAAAACCAAAGTGGTTTAGACAGAAAAGGCTTTGAGATCAGAAACCTCTTGTTTCCTGTCTTGTCTCTAGAATCTCGTCTTTAAGTGATCTTGGGAAAGTTACTTCATCTCTCTGACTTGATTAAGTTTTCCCATCTGCAAACAAAAAAATGGGGTTGGAACTATGGAGAACAGTATGGAAGTTCCTCAGAAAACTAAAAATAGAACCACCATATAAGCCAGCAATCCCACTGCTAGGTATATATCCAAAAGAAAAGAAATCAGTATATGGAAAAGATATCTGCATTCCATGTTTATGGCAGCACTATTCGCAATAGCCAAGATTTGGAGTCAACCTCACTGTCCCTCAATGGATTAATGAAAAAAGAAAATGTGGTGCATATACACAACGGAATATTATACAGCCACCAAAGAATGGAATCCTGGCATTTGCAACAACATGGATGGAACTAGAGAATATGCTAAGTGAAATAAGTCAAGCACAGAAAGACAAATCTCGCATGTTCTCACTCATCTATGGGAGCTAAATATTAAGGCAATTGATCTCATAGAGACAGAGAGTAAAATGAGGGTTACCAGAGGCTGGGAGAGGGGAGGGACAGTGGGGGTACACTAACTAATGGGTACAAGCATATAGTTAGATAGAATGAACAATATTTGATAGCACAACAAAGTGACTACAGTCAATAGTAAGTTATGGTATACTTTAAAATAAATAAAAGAGTGGAACTGGAATGTTCCTAACACAAAGAAATGATAAATGTTTGAGGTGATGGATACCCCAATTAGCCTGATTTGATTATTACGTGTTGCATTCCTATATCAAAGTATCACATGTACTCTATAAAGATAGGCAACTATTATGTACCCATAATAATTAAAAATAAAAATTTTAAAAAAAGAAAAATGGGCTTGGACTGTGGTAAGATGAAAATGGGACAAAACAACAGCATTTCGTACTACAGGGCTTGTCACAAAGTTCTAGTCAAAGAACAGTTACTATTCCACACATTATGTTTGTGTTATTCCAACTCCCAGCTAAGGCATATCAACCCATTAGGGGGGTTTAGTTTGTGACATATTTATTTACTAAATTTAATTACATAATCAGGATTTTGATAATTAAATATACTATTCTTGGAAATAGCAGCTGCCATTTATTGAGCATTTACTATATACCTGACATGGTGCTAAGAATGTATGCCTTGATGCGCATGGTGCACACACACTTACATGTGGAATCTCATTTTATTCTCCAAACACCTATGAGGTAGTTACAACTAATATTACTATGTTAAAGATGAGGAAATGAAGGCTAGAGAGATTAAGACCCTTGTTCTACATTTCTTTCTTATTAAGTGATGAAAGTGGGATTCAAATCCAGGTAGTCCCAGAGCCCACATATTTAACACTAAAAAGGAGGCTGCAGACTAAGTGTTAAACAAACACAAATAATTCCTTTCAACTATGAGTCACTGAGAAAGAAGAGTCAACAGCAGAAGGAAAAAAACAGAAAACAGAGAAGATGGTACTTGGTGTATTAGAATGTAAGATAACCTGCAGAAGGTAAATTCACAGGGGAGATGTTCATCATTTGTATGTACTCACAATTACCATGATGATTTATACTGAAGTGTCTCTTCTCTGATGCTCTGTTTTTACAGCTGAAAATGAGCTCATCGGACAAAATGAATTCTAAGGTACCTCCTCTGGTTCTGGCCTACATTTCTTCATGAGTTCTTAGCTACAAATAACACTTTCCACACTTTCCCCTTTTCTAAGCATGGCTCAGAGGCAGTCCCAAATAATATTTGGCCACCTGTAGTTAGAGCCCGGAGGCTGTAAGTTGATAATTGACTCCACTACCTAGGTATCCATTCACCAAGACCTTACGGGAAGTGTGGTGGTGGTGGAGAGGGAACAAGGATGGGGACCATGGAGACCAAGGGGACCCCTCATTGTAGGGGAATCCAATATCAACAACTATTGTCAGAATTCTCTTACACCCATATGTTTCTGTGAAAATCCAAAAAGAAATCTGTCTAAATAGAATCTTGTCACATTTAATATCTTTAAACCAGCAACCTAACTTTTCCTACTGAAAAATGATGGATAG
The DNA here is from genome assembly GCF_020740605.2 of Lemur catta. Taxonomy (NCBI): domain Eukaryota; kingdom Metazoa; phylum Chordata; class Mammalia; order Primates; family Lemuridae; genus Lemur; species Lemur catta. The sequence continues at coordinate 33,234,279 of NC_059135.1, read as the reverse complement.
GCTAAAACAGTCTTTTACCTCCATGTGAATGGGGCTGTCCAGTAAAGGTGTGGTAATTAAAATCTTGTCCATTGAGGTGGCCTATTTTTTTCCAGCTTTAACAGCAGTCTCAGAAATGGGGCATTTAATGTGGCCTACATGAAAGGTGCCATGTGAGATGGAGACACAGTGATGAACCTCGTGGGTGTGGAGCCTGGGCTCAAGGAGCAAGAGCCACCAGGTGTATTCGCCACAATCAGGTAGGCAGTGTGGGGTAATAGACCCAGAATCACACAACTTGAGTGAACGATCTGGTTCCAGAGCTCAAGAGCATCTCTAAGCCAGTTTCCCAACATGGTGAAAATTCCTGACACGTGCTATGAGGTAACACATGGTATCACAGGACTGTCCTGAAGAGTGAGATGATATCATGGAAGCACTTTGTAAACTATAAATCTCAGCTGTGAAGTGGTTCTGTGGCTGGCTTCCTTGTGAAAGGGCTTAGTTGAAGGCGCTCTTACACAATGATAGCAGCATCACCAAAATAAAATCTGCATAAAAGCAGGATAAGTGTTCACAGAGACCCACAGGCATAAATAACAAAACAAGTAATCAGAGTGGAGTGGAATTTAAGTGCTGGAGAAGTTATATGGTATTAAAGAGGAAAGTTAGCAATGAAGTCAGCCAGGGTAAATTTCTATATCTACCAAGTTATCTTCACATTTTAATAGCTTGTAACTGTGAAGAATGTACTGGTTAATGGAATTTTGAAAAATAGAAACTTAGAAAACACAATTACCCCAGAAAATGTTGGACATTTAAATACCTGAAATTCCAAATGCTTAACTACATACTTATCCAAATTGCCATGAATATGACTTTCAATTGTGGTAGAAATTACCCTAGAAAATTCTAGTGTCTTCTTTGTACCTTGAATAACTGCCGTAAGCACTCAAATGAAAATCAGGTAATGTATTAGCTCATCTCATCATTGGGGAACTTTAGTGGTCAATTATCTTATATAATATTAAGCAAAGAACTCAAGTAACTTTATAGCAGGGTTTCTTAATCTTGCCAGCACTACTGCCATTTTGGACCACATAATTTTTTGTTGTAGAGGGATTTCCTGTGCATCGTAGGATGTTTGGCATATCCCTGGCCTCTACTCACTAGACGCCAGTAGCACCTCTCAGTTGTGACAACCCAAAATGTTCCTAGATATTGATATTTGTCCCCTGGGGGACAAAACCATCCTTATTCCAAAGCCACTGCTATACAGCGGTGGCTTTAGTTCTCATGACGCAGAATTCCAAACATTCTAAAATAGCAAAATTAATTAGAGATATGATAGAGAATAAATGTGTACATATTTAAATGCTTTGTTTTACTAACACATTCTACATGTTAGTTCTTACTAACTCATACTAACTTTCTCTGTTTTTTTGGGGGGGTTTGTTATGAAGGTGCATAATTCTCTTTATGATTAGACAATGTACTTCTAAAGGGAGAGACTACATTGTACGTCAAAGGATCTCTTTTTCTTTTCTAGTTCTGCAGTCTCCTATGTTTTTATCTACTACTTATGTTTTGTTGTTACATTTTCTCTGATGACTCCCAAAGTAAGATAGAAATACGGTTGTGCTTGGCTGTCTGTCCAGCACTGAAATGGTTATGTCTCCACTGAGCTCATCTGCGCTTGCAGCTGCACCTTCTTCTCTCTCTCTCTCTCTCTCTCTCTCTCTCTCTCTGTTGTTGCCAGCTCATTGTCTTCAAGGCATCCAGGCACCTCTTAGGGTCAACTTTATCTTCTTTCCCTCTTTGCATCCTGTGCTTAATTACAAGTCTTATTATTTTTAACCCTGCAACATCTCTTCTAATTCTCCATCTCAACCAACTCTCTCTCTTAAGACGTGCACTCCACCACTCTAGCCTTTACTTGGATAATTACTACTTTTTTTAACTGTCCTTCCTGCCTCCAGTCTTTCTACAGAAGGTACATTTTATATAATTAAATTAATATCCCTGAAGCAGTCTCACCCAAACAAATTCTTTAGCTTTCTAAGGACAGACCCTAACTTATTTCTTCAACTCTATTTCTTACCACTGGAGCTAAAAATAATTTCTCCATATCCTGCACTTATCTCTTAATTTCGTCTAATATTGTCATTTGCTCCAAACAATTTTTTCTTTTGTGTTTTTGATAACTTGGATTGACATTTGAGAAAGAAACACAAATCCCTTTTAAACTTTGAGCTATGTACAGGAATTTAAGAATCTACTTCCACTTAAGTACTCTGAAGTTACTTTAAAGATTTTAGAGAACTACAATATGCAGATGGTTATAAAATACTTTACATGGAATTCATGCATCCCTGATGTTGATACTGTTTATTTTGCTTCTTGGAATTTAACATACAGCAGGCCTTCTTTACCTCCTCATCTTATGGTGGGACATGAATATGTAAATTTAGTTTCCATACTTTAAAAAGTTGTGCATAAATTTTAATCTGCATTCCTGGACTTCAATAGGTCTTAAAAATATTTGCTTAGGAGAGGCTGACTCTACAAAGTTCAAATATAGAAGTAACATAGGGAATGAGAGAGAGAGAGAGAGAGAGAGAGAGAGAGAGAGAGAGAGAGAGAAAGAAATGATTATTTAGTGGTACTTATTTCCACAGTCACTGGTTCATTTACTGGAGCGAGGTGAGCACACATTGAACTTCTGTTTGTCATCAAGAATGCTGAAGCAGCTCCATGGGAGAAGGCCTTGGCTTGAGCCCAGGTTGGTAGTAAATGTAGGCCATTACTAGTTGATGTTGTCTGATAGTCTGTGTGAAATGAATCGGTGGTCTCAGTCCAGTTATTAGAAGACAGGTGTCTACATCTCAAAGCATCATGACAATTGGCACTAATTGGCACCTTTGTTGGGAGTCTCAGCAGAGAAGCCAAGGAATGAACAGGGGACAATGAGAATTTGTTGCTGCCTAAGATAAAGAAGTCTTAGGGTATCTAAGCAGAACGTGATACCTACTGCTAGAACAGTATTTTCAGAAGATCAAGACATTTCCAACAGTGAAAGGACTTTTTTCAGTTATTTGTCTATCATCTATCTCTCATTTTCCTTTCCTTTCTCACATCCCCTTACATTTTAGAACTGGATATTTTGGTCCCATGTTCTCCATCCTTAACTCAGGGAACATGTTGTGAGATGGAAAAACATCTGCTTGGGTATCTACCACATTGTTTCATCAGTTCAACTTCAGACTTCTTTGTGTTCCTGGCTTTCTCCTTAGGTTTATGATACCTCAGTTTTCATGTACATTAAAGAGCTGAACATATAGGTTCAATTACCCCCATTAATGGTTTTTTCCCCATGGCATACTTTACTTGGTGGTACTGGGTGCAGGCCTCTTACACTCCGTTTCCCCACTGTTCTGAGGTCCTTTAGGATAGGGCCCTTGCTTGATGCATTGTAGCATTCCTGCAGCGCACATATCAGGTACTCAGTAAATGAATAAAATAAAGAAACAATGAATGAATGAATGAACCAATGCATTCTTAGGCTGTTGGAGACATATATCCATACCTAGGAGTGAAGTGGGAGTAAATATGAAAGAGGCAGAGTCTAAGAAGCTGAGTGGCAGGAATTCATCACTCTGTTCTACTTTGTGTCTTTGAAATTCTCCCACTCTCATTTTGAATGGTTGCTTAGTGTTCCAATCCATGCAAGCCATCTTATACAATTGCTTTGTAATCGGCATAATTTAGCTTTCTAACTGATGAGCGTGCTCCAATTTGTGTTTTTAAGGGGGAATTTCTATGTTCTCTGTTAGAGTATAATCTTACCACTGCTAAATCCGATGTTTTTCATTTCATGTGAAGTAATAATTTAATGAATGTGGTTTTGATTATCTTAACCGATAATTATTTAACACAAAGGGGAGAATTTCATGAATGTGAAAAACCATGACTACGATTTAGTACTGCAAATAAATATATTAGAACTGTTTCACCCCCATATATTAGAACTGCATAAATGTTTTGGAGTGTTTTCTTATTTTTCAAAATATAAATTATCATTAGAATTCAAAAAATACTGTTTTTAAATTATAAAACTAAAAACAACTGTCAAAATATGTCTAAAAGAAAGCTTAATTTGATTCTTATTTTGATTATTTAATTGAATAAATTACTAATGTTTAAAATAGGACTATTAAATGTAGCAAAGGGTGAATATAAATTAGTATATGTTGACAAAAATATGTGATAAATAAAGCACATGGCACATAAATTTTAAAATTCTAAAATTATTTGTCAAGATTTTTGACTAGTATAATGCTTTCTCTATATCTAAATCCATATATGAATTTTCACTAGAGTACTTCCCTAGAGATTTTTTTTTAAAGAAAACATGTCACCTGAATATTAATTAGAAACAACTTCACAAATGTGACAATTTTAATGCTGCAATTTGTCAAGATATATTTCCTAAGTTCAACATTACATGTTTGTTTTGAAGGTTAGACTGCCAAGTAAATAAACAGCAAATCTTTACAAATCCTTTTAGTATTAGAACCAAGTAACCCTTGTATTAGTTGTCAGGACTGTGCTGAGTATTCCTTGGAATTACTATTGCAAGGTATTTTAAAAAGGCAAGGACAAATCCAGATGCTCAGGTTTGTGACATAGGATTATATACATTTGAAACCAAGGTAAATAAATTCAGATATTGCAGTTTTTAATAGTAGATCAAGAAACAAAGATATACCATTGCAGTCATTCACCTTTTAATTTTATATTTAAAATACATGTTTAAATTATATTTAAAATATTTTGAGTTTTTAAAGTATGAGCTAAATGTTACATGCCAGCTAAGGTTATTACTAAGATTATAGTTTAGTGCAGAGTTCACATGCATATTAGTGCTGTTAGGTAATTCAGAGCAGTTTCAAGAAGCCAGTTTCTGCTAAGCACTTACCAAAAATTATTTCCAGTAAAGCACATGACGTTTCAGAGCAACATAGAATTTCTATTAACAATAATCAATTTGTAAGCTGATCAATGTAGGATTCACTAAGGCCTCTCAATATGTTATGCTTTCATGCCTCTTGATATCATCACTAGAAAACACTTTGTATTTATTTCCTTGATGTTCATTGTAACAGTCTCTAGAAAGCATAGCTCATAGAATGGTTTTAAATTTCATCCCTTAATTCAGTTTATGGGGCCACACCTTCAAAGTTTTCACGTTCCCTTAAGACATATTTGTGCTCGCCTTTCTTTTTGATGGAGTTGTAATTAGTCCTGGGGAGCAGTTGTTTCCAATTAACCAGGAGGAGAAAATCACAACTGAAGTTTTATAACAAATCATTAAACATTCTGATATCAGACCAGTATATTGTACTATGAATTTCTGTGATAAAAATCTGTTATGTATTTTTTAAATAAGTCTGGCTATTTTTGTTTATTTGTGATCATTACATTTTGGTACTTATTGGCATTTCCTGAGAAGGTAAATATCTTGTTTTTTTGAGCTGCCCAGAGGGATATAATTTCTACCCTGCACATACACAGCATTTTGCTGTAACTCATTTTATATCACACAAACAATAAAATGCAAAATACCCATTCTAACACTGTAGCTTGTATTGAATGGTCACAGCATTAATTTATTTTCAGTGAATACATTTTTAAATGAAAGAAATCAAAGTTCTTTTTTAAAAAGACAAAGAAGGTGACTATTTTAATGAAATAAGTATCTGATTTTATCTCACAGTTGATGACTTCATGTAACAGTTTTGAATAGTGGTGGTCTCCGCCCTGTTAATTAAAAAAAATGTATTACAATGACAAAAGTTTTGGATCCTAACATTTAGAATTAAGAGGTCTAATTTTTGTGTGTGTGATTCCTTTTCTATATGACAAATAGCTTATGTAATAACAGTAAATGTACCCAGGTAGTAAAAACGTGCTAAAATTTATCTTTGGTAATGGTAGACTTTAAGAGGAAGAAAAGTGAAAAGTCCTATTTTGTATAATAATATAGCTTTTGACAAGATACTGCAAAATATATAGATATTTCTTGTAGGTTATTTTTCTTGTATAGTTAAAAAATACACAGATGTAGAAAATATATATTTGCTATGCAGCTCACATTGATAGTAATGGAACATATGTGGGCATGTCCAGGTCTAAAGGCTGGCTTCTTGGGATTTTTAAAAATTCTGCTAAATCTGGGGAGGGAAGCTCATGTTTCCTTGACCTTAGAAGTCAGTTCTGATTTTTATAGTGCAAAAAGCCGGCATTATATGTAATGAAAATATATCAGTAAATTCTATCAATAAGCATGTATTTTTCATGTTCAGGCTCTAAGTAAAACTGAACCACTTTTGGTTGAAGAAGATGGATTTAAACTGTAACTTTCATAGAACACTGTAAGATAGGTTAAATAATTCCTTTGCTATTTGGAAACCAGATAAAAAAGTTTTTGTAGAGCCCCTCGTTAAGTGTGTGTTTGTGCATCTCCCTTCGTCTGTGTTGTGTGTCTGGGGCAGGGGGTGAGAAATAGAATTGAGGGAGTTGTCAATCAGCTGTTTTTGCAATATGCATATATGATTAAAAAATTTATGTGGAATGTGACACTGTTGTTTTTCAGAAATATTTTCCCTCCAGATGCAGCAAAAAAGTTTGCTTGATGTCTAATCATTCAATGCTGCTTCTTCAGAATTGAAGGAGAACTCAGAAAGTTAGTTTTTTTTTATTCTTCTTCATTTAAGTATTATTTTTTAATTGCAGCATATTAAACATAAAATCTGGTACAATCTTTAAAAATAAATAGGACCTAACTATAAATGGGCCCTGTTGTGTTTTTATCTTTGACAAGCAAGTAATTGCTTCTCAAATTTATCAGTTTGTTTATGCAAAAACCATTTACCAAGCCTAGCTCAAAAGCATCAATTTCATCATTATCATCTTATTAATTTAGCCAAGCTATAACACAGCTGATTATTCCTGAGTAATATCCTCTGCAGCACATCATGTGTGGCAAAACCATCTGTACAGTACCTATTTAATAAATAAACCCTCGGCTAAATGTCTCTGTTTATTGAGAACTAATGTTTATAGAAAATATAATGGAACTCAATAAATAACTCAGCTTCATCAACCTGCATATGAATCAGTGCGAAGAACGCTGACATCATCACCTTTCAAGTACCAGAGAAAGCAAAATTACCCAAAAGAGCTATAGAGTCAATATTAAGGCATTAAAACTGCAATGAAGGCATATTAATGCTTAAAACTTCATTGTTGGCAGTGGAATTGGCACAATGGACATATTTTATAACTCTAGGAATACTTAGGCTTTATGGCTGCTTCTTTGTTGACTGCCTTGCACTTAATGTAGTTTTCCACTTTAAATAAAAAAAACCCTCAAGATCTTTAAAAAAAAAAACCCAAGAAAATTGCTGATTGTAAGCATTCATTTTTAAAATAATGCAAACTGCTGATTCCAATTGTTCAGATTTAAGGGAAAAAAAAAGCCAACTTCTTTAACTCCATGTTTCCTGAATTCATATTAGTAGCAACTAGATATTCTGAGGCAAAGGCTTTTTAAAAAAAAATCCCAAGTTTTTTTTTTCTTTAAGGAGATTATTCTGAGTGACTTCATTAGTATTGAGAGTATGAGAATGATTTAGTCATTTTGCAAAGAAAAGCCAACTTAGCAGGTTTTGAACCATTAGTACTATTCATGCCCAATATTTAAAGGTGCACATCACATTAACTCTCATCGCTAGAATAGTAAAAATATTCACATTAATAACTTGAATTTTTAAGCTGGTATGAGTCCAGTGAAGCAAAGTGGGTTGTTTTGAAATAGACGAAGAAATTGGGTCCATTTCTTACAACTTGTTTTAAAAGTCTATCTGTCTGCACCTTGCTTTCTAGAAATAAAAGTTAATTGAGAAGAGAAAAACAATTGTCTTCATTCATATGCAAGGAATGGCCCTCCCTGATCTTTGAATGCAACTCTACTTTTGTGCATCAATATGGGCCACTTCCAATTGTTTGTCATGTAACTTAAAATCTCTCCTTCTCCCAGTGCCCACAGGATTTCAGATTTTTACCAAGGTCCAACGCTGATGTAATTTAAATCTTGGGAAGTAGCAGACACTGACCTGTTGCTAGGGACATGTGAGCTCATTCTGGAGGCCTTGCTTCTACTTCTATTCATATAGCTCTGAGACCCACCCGTCTTCCTCTTTTCCACATGAAGACTTGTATGTTCACACTTCGAAGCTATTTTCCTATGGCCACGAGATCTCTGTACAGTTTGAACCATCAGGGCACAGAGCTTTTCAATGTCAATCAAAAAGCAATGTTTTTTGTTTTGTTTGCTGCTATTGTTGTTGTTCAACAGATTATTTGCCCCCAGAGAAGGAGGCAAAGTGTGATAAGCCAAGAAGGGTAAGGTTCTATCATCTGTAGACAACAGCTTTATTTTCTAGATGCTGGTTCCATTATACTAGATGTACTTTTTTTTTTTTTTTTTTTAAGCGTTTCAATTTATGCAGTGGGCTCTGTGGTTTGCAAAGACTACCCATTCCCCAAACCTAGGAGGGCTTGGAGGGTAATCTTAACAGAATCCCTGTACCTCGTAAATTAGGCAAATGCCTCAGACAAAATGAATACCACATCAAAAGAGCAGAAAGATAGTGAAATGTTGCCAGTAATTGCCTTGTGGGGCAATTCAGCTTAAACAACTTAAAGCTTGCAAACACTGCACCCACACTACCCAGAAGAATACTTTTGTTGGAGGGTTTAAATTGCAAGCTAGGGAGCCAACAACTCTTAACCCCCTGCTTGGGAGCCAGAGCACGCAGTGAGCCTCTGACATATGTCTATAAGTAAACCTGCGTCTGGCACATCAGCAGTTTTGAATAGCTCGGGTTTGGTGACCAAAGTCAACTCCCCACATATTTTGTCACAATCAGGCCCAGATCAGCAAAAAGGCTGTTGGATTTACTGAGTGGGTATATCTACTTTAAGATGATCTGTGGTTTAAAGGAGCAAAAATTTAAGAATTCTAGCAAACCAGCCACGTATTGTCAAGTGGCTCATACCCAGAGGGCTCCTGAGATTAAGCAAAGTAAATTTTTATCTATTTGTTCTGAGTCTGCTTCAGTGTCTAGCCTCCCATTGTGTAATCCATAAAGTCACTTTCATCCCATTTTAAGAAATCAATTTTAGATATTTTTGATGAGAAGTGATGTCAGGCCTTCCCATTTTGAGGCAAGAAATCAAAATACCAATTCCAGTCAACCACCCTGAGATGGGTAACAGCGAGGCAGACGTTTCTCTGTTATGCGCGGAAGACAGGGAGAGTGTGCCTCCCACGAAACATGAGCAATTTCGATGTTTTTGAATGTATTGGCATGACATAGCTCTTAAGCAAATCCACCTTGGTCTGGTCCTTAGGACCCATTTTTAAAGGAGTAGTAATTTATCTTATATCTACTAAGAACCAATACTGGGAACCACTGAATATGACAGACTACAATTCAAAGTTACAACGCCAAAGCCATAGATGAAAAGACAGGCCTTTCCCAGGGACTAGACATATTCTTGGAAAAATCCAGGAACTGGTAATCTGATGTATATCTGTGGAAATTTCTTGGCTTGCTAAAGGTGAAAAATTATGAAGTAGGTGGCACATTTTTGGTTTTCTTTTATTCTATGGTGATAGCATCTTTACAAAGAATAGAAACATTTATAGTTCCAAAGACAGCGTTACAATAAATACCAGTAAGAAGATGATAGTTTAGTTGGGCAATTTTAGCCACAGTAAAATATATCCATTTTTTTCAGTCATCTAGTCATGCAACAATATTTCTCGGGTGCCTACATTGTGCTAGGCCGTGGGATACCATAGGGAGCACAATGAGATTTTGTCCTAGTTTTATGGATTGCACAATCTGGTGGGGAATTGAAAGGTTATAGAAATAAATGCAAAACTCAACTTTGAGAAGAAATGAAGGACAGACACAAGATGTTTCAACAAAATGTGTTGAGAACATTTTAAGCAAAGGAAATAGTCCCTTAAAACAGCCATGGCAGTAAAGGGATCCATGGTGCATGCAAAGAACTGAAAGAATAGGGTGATCGGATAGTAGACAGCAAGAGAAATCTGGTGTAAGACAAACCTGGAAAAGTTGGTAGGCTTTGATGTTAAAAATTGTGATCTTTAAAGCTAAATTATAGTTAATCTATATCATCCATGGCACTATTGTTCATTGTTTGGAGAACTTACTACTCAGTCTCATGGCAGAAAATCTTTGCCATCAGCTGGCACTAAAATATTTATTTACTACTTCAATTGATATTTATTTTATTAAACAACTACTCCATGAAAGGAACAGGCATTGGAAATATAGTGATGACCCACATAAACATGGTCCATGCTCTCTTGAAACTTGCAGTCTATCAGAAAAGATAAACTTTGAATAAATACAGGTATAACAAGTGTTATAAAAGACAAAGTGCAGGACTTATGACAGGAGAGTCATTTTGATGGTATGAGCTGGGGACGCCTCCCTGCAGAAGTGATTTCAGCTGACGTGTGAAGGATGTAAGATGGTTGTGATTGACAGTGAGGAAGAAAGTGGTAGGAGGTGAAGTTTAAAAGAGAGAGAATGCTGGGCTTAAGGACCTTGTAACTATTTATAGCTGAAAGTGAGAACTAATGTGATTTTGCTCAATACTGAACATGGTAGTTGTCTTTTTTATACTTTCCCTCTGACCCTGAAGGAATACATGAGTTTTGAGGAGTGAGGACGTCTTTGTGAAATGGCTCATCATAACACGTACAGTTTAAACTGGATCAGGTCCCCCAAGCACACTGCTGTGCAAGGGCCACTCTTCTCCAGGATCCTGTAGTAGTAGGTATGGATGCTGAAACTTGAGACTGTGCTCTTTTTTGATGAGCCATCTTTTGTCCTTGGATCCTAGTCAGAGCAGTGTGCGTCTTGCCTCTGGGTCAGGATGATCTTTCGTGGGGGTGGAATGGTGGGGCAGATGGTTATGACTACCTCTCATGTTCTCCTTTGTTCTTATCATTTCTCTTTTGAGGAAACTCATATGGAAATACACAAGACCTCTTTCTCCCATTATCCTTCCAGGAAACAAAGAAAAAGAAAAGGATTGGAAATCCTGTGCTGAAGTAGAGAGAAAGGTGGACTGAGCCGAAATAGCACTCACTGGTTTATAGACTTACAAAATTTTCCAGTTCTCTTCACTATTCTGACAAGGAGTAAATTGCTCTGAAATTGTCTGCAATCCCCATCCCTCCTGGGCTGCAGCTTTATTTTATACCAGGGCTCAGACTAAACACAATAGCCATGGAAGGAGGTATTGGAATAACTGAAAATCAATCCAATACTGCAGAGTCATGAGCACTTTGTGTATGATGTGACTTAGACACTACTATACAAAATGTAGGGTTTGTCTTGTGTTCCATATCATCCTTCTAAGGGGAATTACCCTGTATTTCACACATGGACGTGTTTATGGCCTAAAATGTTACACTGTACTTGGCCTATGTCTTAATATGTTACATTCATTGTTTCTGCTTTCTACCTGTTGTATAGAAAGAGATAATTATATTAATGCATATAGTAGATTGATTGTGGCTCAGGAAATCAAAAATCTTGAAAAAATAATTTTAAGAAAAAAACACATTTTACATGACTTCTTTTATATTCAGATTCCCTTAGTTTAGTAAATGCTATTTACTACTTTTAGAAAGTTTTCTAATTCATACAACTGTTCGTACTGCTGAGCTAAATCACCCGGATGTCACTTGTCTTGTGGAAAGGAAAATGTAAGATTTACAAATATTTTCTTACATTTTTTGTAAAATTTACGAGATAGTTTGGTCCAAAGAGGCATTTCCTACTTAATGCATTTTAAATTATTTGTGTTTATTTTTACCTTTTTTCTGTAAATCTGTAGTCATTTTGGCAGGCTAAGTAATCCTGATGGTTGTTGCTTATTAAAAGAGGGACACAAGTCAGACTTGAGGGAGAGGGCTTAGGTGGGAAGGGCCATTCCTTATACAGTGATGGTCTTCACACAGCATGGTGATAAAAAGCTTGCTGAAACTACACTGGGTCATTCCATCATCATCATTCGGTGTGTTGTTTTTGCCTCTTCCTTTGCTGATAGGGTGTATCTTCCGATGCCAAAGATTGGCTACTGCCTCTGTACCTGAATGTGCAAATACGGGACCTATATCAGGTGCCATTTTCACACTGTCAATGTATATCAGAGTAAGATGAGTATTTAAAGATTTTGCAGTCATGATCATTCATATAAATAATGATTTATATGAATCATTAATGTCCCTATGATTTAATATTCCAATGAAGAAAAGAACTCCTGAGGTCTAGAAATATTATTGCTTTTTAATAGCATATGAGTAATTTTCATTTCTTTACTTTGTCCTTTGAGTAAAGATCAAGAATGTGCCTACTTGTGGTATAAATCTCACCTACTTTAGTTTTTTCTTATTTTTGCTTGCTTCCTTTGGAATAAGCAGAGGCTATTTAATATAGCTACATTAGTATGAACAGTTTGATTCTTTGAAAAGTCATTTAGAGAATGGTCACCACCTAGTTGGTCAGAATGTCTTCAGGATGACAGAGTAAGTGCTAACCATAGCTAACTTAACTAAGCCGACTAACCAAGAATACTTTTGGTCATCTACAGTCACGCAGACATAATATTAAACTGCAGGCCACTAATGCATGTACCTGAAAACTATGTGGAAGCTTTTATTAACTAAACGAAAGTTTACAGCAGGGTCAGGAGGTCCTTGGTGAAATTATATTACTTAATCCATTATGTTTTTTTATTAAGCAAATACATTTTAGATATCACTCTGGTTAGTGCTAAGGAAATCTTCAAGTTAATGTTAAAAAAAAATTCACCAGGTCAGTGTTTTCAACCATATTAGAACTAATGCTCCATTTTGATAATGCATAATTTATAATGCCTAATTTAGTCATCTTAAGTGGAATTTATAGATAGTACCTCCCTACCTATGCACATCATTAAAAAAATCTATGATGTTGTAATTATAATATATAGAAAATACAAAAGAAAAGCATTTAATAAAACACTATGTATGTAATCTGTAAATGCTCTGATATCATTATTCTAGTAGATTAAAACACCCACCCCAAAATCCAAGTCACTGACTGGCTAGGAAGCATGGTTATCCCTCATGAGAACTGTTCCAGCAGTCCAGAAATATACCTGTTTTATTCTTCCCTCTATGTCCAGTTCTAAACATGGTACTTGGAGTAAGTGCTCAATAAATATTTATGCAATAAATGTTGAATGAGCAAAAGAAACAAAGCAAAACAAAACTTTCCTCTATAGGAATTTATCATCTGGTTGGAATGGCAGGTCAGTTCAGTAACACACAAAGCAAGGCGTGGGTCCCCATGCATCCCAAGAACTGTGTGCACGGTGCATGCTGTGGGAATTTGAGGACACACGGGCACTTGCCCTGCGCAGCTGTGAATCTCAGGTCATCAGGGCAGTGGGCCAGTTATGCATTTCAGCTGCACTCTGCTCAGATCACCTCTGTGCCTGGTGCAGGTCCAGGTGCTGAGGACAGAGGCTCTGTGCTCCTGAGGCTGTCATCCTAAGGCATTTCCAACACCTGGGTGTGTCAGAAGTCCTTTAGGAATGGTTAAATGCATATCCCCAGGCCCAACCTCAGCAACTCCGATGTGAACTTTAAGCAAGTTCCAGGGATAAATTTTGATGTTAGTGATTCATGGGCCTCACATTAAGAAACCCCAGATGAACTAGACAAAGAATCTAATGTTTCTTCGTGAGAATTTTCAATATTTGGAAAATGGATGGTAACCCTTGGGTCAATTTTGAGAATTTCTTTGAAAGGAAATTTCTTAGATTCATTTTATAAATAAGGTGAATGCAAAAGATGAGAGTGTATATTTTTAAGACTTCATTTATAAGGTTGGTGCTGTTCGTAAACATCATTCCTTTAACATTCATGTGACAGTAAAAATGGTCTTGAGATTATAGGTGGTGCAATTGTATTTATTTTCTTTTGCTAGTATTGTAAAGGGAAAGATATTAAAGATGGAACTATGTTGAGGAGAGAAAAGGTTGTTCTGACATGCAAGATGTATTGTTTTGTGGTGGTGGAGGGGGAGGGAGATCTTTAAATATCCAATATCATGTTGTATTTTGTTTTTTCTTTGTTTCGTACTCCTTGCTATTTTTATAAAAGCTATTTTGACTTAAACAGTGATGTGAGGCATAATGTAATAAAAAATTAATTGCAATTTATCTTTCATCAGAAACTTTAAAAGCTGCCTTATAACACCATCTTTTTTATTTTTAATTTGTTTTTAGAAATACCATCTTATACTAAAATTATTTCTAGGAAATGTTTTTTTTTTGTATTGCTCTACAAGTCATTTTTAAGAAACACCTTAGGAAAAACCAAAAGTGTTTACAGTTTGTCGCATTAGTCAATATTTTATTTTTATATGCCTTGTCTGAAGTTTTTAACCATAGTTAAAACCACAGTATCCATTGACAATATCTACCATTTTAGTACTGTGTATCTGATGATATTTTAAATATAGAGTAGCTTCCCTGGTTGCAAATAGAGCAGCTCACTTCTCCATATATTCAAAGACTGATACAATACATACATTTTGACTTTATATATTTGAATATAGTTTTTAAAAAGATAATTGGGTTAAAGCAGAATAAAAGACTTTACAAGTTTTATTATATATTACATAGCTCAATAAGAAGGGGAGAATGGGCAGGTATTGTGGCAAATGAAGACCTGTAGCTGTGGATAATTCCATTCCATCTGCCTCTGGGCGAGGGGGTGGTCCTACCCCTAGTAACGCCTCCATACACCCCAAGCTTCATCCCCATGAAAACAAATCAACTCACCAAAAGAACCCTAATTTTGAATCACAGATCATCAGCATTGTTTATAACCATATTCAAATTAATCGCAAATTCACAATTTACAAAAAAACATCAATTGATAGCTTGATTAATAGCTTTGTCTGCATGATGCCAAACAATGCATTTTATTAATTTTTGTGAACTAAATTTTTTCTTTTTAAAACTAGTTTTAGTGCCACAAGTACCCAGCCTTGTTTTTAAGGAAAGAGAATTTACAGGGCTCTGAAAGTGGTAATTTTTTTCTTTTAAAATTAGTAATTCCCTTCGCACATTTAAAGTAAAAAGAACGATTGAAAAACAAATGTTCAGTTTATTGTCTCAAGCTTGTGAATGATAAAAAAGTTGCTGTTTTATTCTTCAGAGTACCACTGCAGGTTATTAAGATAAACTTAGCGGACCTGATGCATCTTCAGTGGGACACATTTTTATAGAGAGGTTTCCAAACATAATTTCTATGTGGGAAATCCTTCGCTTAGATATGCTGTTTTGAGTGTGTAAACTCAACTGGGTAGAGAGTATTTTGAACAATTCCTGATTTTCAGTTTTGTTTCCTCGTTTTATTTTATATGTGACCACTGAAAAAACTACAAAATTCGATTTAATTTCCATTTAGACCCTTTCCAAGGACACTCACTTGCACAAGTGAGCAAAGGTCACATTTTGAGAGGGCCCCTCTCTTCTCTACGTATTCTCAAAGTGTGGATAACATTTATAAAAATGACCCAACACATGTTATATTCAAATAGAAAAATGATGATTAACACCAACGTGTGTAGATTGCCATACATTTGCGATGTTCACATAATGAGTAAATACTGAAGAAATTCGGTGCAACCACACACACACAGGCAGACACAAAGGACTGAAGCAGAGCAGAATCACAGGCAATAGACAGTTGTGTACGAGACCAACTCAAACTAAACTGATAAGGTGGAAATGTGCGAGGAGGCTATGCTTGGTGAGATCGGCCCATGGTTACACCAGATACACTAATAGGATATAGGCGAAGATCCCTTCTGCCTTGTGTTTCACTGAGAGTCCAAGAAAGTTTGGCAAGTAGACCCTAAAGTCCTGTCCAGAGAATCCAAAATCATCACCCGTGGAGCTTAATTTTGAATTTCCGGCCCAGACAAAACTCCGATTAAATTCAATGAGTGTTTCTCATTTTAGAAAGTTGTGCATGTGCATGCCATATTCTTTTCTTAGATAAAAACATACCCACAGCTCCTTCCATACAAAACGAAACCAAACACATTTAGAACACATGTAAGCCATTTCTCTATGGGAAAGGCCATTTGTGGTTAACACAGAAAGTATTTATGGTTTCACTGTTAATTGTGGTTTCTTTGTATTAGCCAAAAAAGGTAGCATTTTTCATGGTAGGAACAGTATGAAAGCAATAGCCTTTCTAAAAAATGTCCACATTTTCTGGGGCACAAGGAAGTGACTGAATTTGTATTATCTTCTAAACACCAAAGGAGTATATGCAACCTAAAATTGTTTTCAATTTGAATAAAAGTTTATTCAAAATCATCTTAATTGTACTTTTGTACATTTCCACAAGTCAAGACTGTATAATCAACATAATATTTAAAGCTTGGGCACATTTTATTTTTTATTCATATTTGTTATCTAGGGATAGTAGAATTTCTTTCTGGACCAGTGCTGTATTTGGAAATTGTTAATTCCTTTTTTGGGGGAAATTGTTAATTTGTCAATGTTGATTCATTTATCCAAACCAGTGGGCTGGCTTGCCTAATTTCTTCCTTCTAGCCTTCTATCCACACCTGTCTCCCTTTCTCCCTCTTTCTCTCCCGGCCTTCTTTCCTTCCTTCCTTTCTTCTTTCCTTCTTTCCTTTCCTTTTCTGGGATTAAAAATTGAAGAATTATTAAGGTATTGAAATATTTTATTTCATATTACTAAAAGTATAATTTCAATTTTGGAAAAGATTCTATAATGTGGGTGAGTACATTCAGAAGGTTAATTAAATATGACCACAGCTAGATTCATTAATTTGAATGTACTGTACACTTATGGGGCCTATGCACTAATGTATTTTTTAGCGGGCATTTCCACAAGTGCTGCATCTGAATGCATCACATACATATTATTAGAAAGTGGAAAGAAGAGACAATTGTGATTATTAGGTCAATAAGCAGACCACTTAGGAAGATTAACATAGCAAGTAGTTTTTCTTAAGTATGCTAGCTTTTGTTACCTACAAGAAATAAGATATTTTTTAATTTCATTATTATGTAATTTAAAACATTTTAGAAGCAATATATATAAATATTAGATTATATCACATTAAAATCCATAAAAATGAAGTCATCAAACCATGCCCCTAATTACATCTTTCTGAGTGTGAAAAACATTCTTTATGAAAATGTTTGAAAGTATAATTTATCAATTTAATCACATACATTTATGTATACTCATGAATTATATGTGAAATTGAGTCTGAATTAACATTTTATGATGTTAAATGTAGTTTTCCAAAGATCTGCATTTATTCAAAGATCATGTAAAAGACTATTAACTTAGATAAATATTATTGTGTCCATTGCTAAACATTTATATAATTCTGAGTTTTAATTTAATAGTTAGACACCAAATACATTGATACATTTAAATTGTGCTACTATTAATATTTAAAATCTTTCCAATAAAAATTTTAAAGATTTGGTGTGTATTTTGTCTTTCCTTTCTCTTACAAACAGAAAATTAAACTGAAATATATTTTTATATATGAAATTTATTAAATTTAATTAGCTGATATACTATAAAATTTTCTGCCTCTCAAATTATTATAACATTTCATACAGTGTATAATATTGAATATCAGTGTAGTAATATATTTTGACATATTTATAAGTATATTTCTATATTACATTAAAATTCATTGATAATCATAGGATATGTTTTTCATGCTTCTTGTAATTTTTATTTTGAAAATCATTAATATTTTAAGTGATAACATTCATAGAAACCAATATTTCTTTGTGGAGTCTTTACTAAAAGGAATAAAAAAACCCTTAAGTTAGAATCCATCTAACTTCATTTTAATAAATATGTTGCATTTTCTTTTTATGTTACTAACATTCAATGCAAATCATTTCTGCTCCCAGATCGTTTTTCTTTGCATAGCAGAATAAGATGTTTCTTTTTACTATTATTTTCATGTATATTCAAATACTGATGTGAAGTAACCAAAGAATGAAAACAGACTTTACTAATACATTGTTTTCTTTAGTTGTAGGCAATAGATGATGATAGTCAAATAGAAGAAAATCCATGCAAGTAGTTTTCATTTCTTGCTGTTCACAAATATGTAAAAATAGCAATTCATAGTGTCCACATATTTCCTAGGCTTTAATGTCACATTTTTCAGCGAAGTTTTCTTACCTTTCTTTCTTTGATGCCTTATTGAGAATCCTGAAACTCTGCTGCTCAGTTCCTTCCTCGTCATCTGCTTGCGCTGTGCACATCAGACTGTAGGGGGCACTCCTCAGCTACCGCAGAGAGACTCTTGCGCTGAGTCCTTTCTGTGACTCTAAGATGTATTTAATATTCATTATTTTATCAAGGCACTTAGTTCCAAAAAGAATTCATAGTTTATCTTTAAAGCAAATATCGTCATAATTTATTAAAAAAATTCTCTCAGGTATCCAGGTGGACATTTGATTCCTGAGGATGTGAATAAAAAATGTACAAAACTGCACTGTACCTGGGTAAATTAGTACTTTTCAGAGCTCTCTTCTTGTTAGCCTTTTCTTCTTGGAGCTCAGGGTGGATTTTATAATACCCAGACTTTTTATTACCATACCTCGTGTCCTGTTGTCTCTTTGCCTCGAGGACTCCCAGAGAGCAGAGTGTAGAATGATCATGATTTATGATTTATGTTTGGGAAGAGGAACCACAGAGTTTTTACATAGAATTATATGCCCTCCACTGAAGCTTATAAACAGCTTATCTTTAATGGGAGTGAAATATTGAATTTAAGATTGTGTGTGGCCTTCTCCTCTCCCTTCCCTCCCCTTTCACTTTCCTTCCCTCACCCCGTCCCCAACAGAATCTACTTGGGTGGCAATTCTAAGAATCCCTTTCATAATAATGACGTGGTCCTCTCACATGGCTACACCTTCTAGGTTCACATCAGCTGCTCCTGCAGCTGCTTTGGCTTTTTATAGCTTTTCATCGTTACCTCTCAGAGAGACCAGTAGCATTAACTAGTCTGACATGTTGGAAATTGGCTTTCTTTCCACATTCAACCTCTTACAAGTCTCTGAGCCAGTTCTTCTGCCTTCCTGCTGTTACCATGGCCGTACTCTCCTCCCTGCATCCGAGAGCAGCCCCTCTATTTGGTTGGAGAGCCCCTCACTCCTCCCGAGTCAGAAGCTGGACGCCACAGCAGCGGTGGCTTCATTTCTCTCCTTAGCATCAAACTGCCCCTCTCTCTGTTGTAATTTCTCCTACCTCTCTTCACCCCACGTCTCCAACCTGCTATTTCTTCATTGCTCAGTCCATTTTGTTTTTTAATTAATTTTTTTTGTGTGTGATGGGGTTTTGCTACACTGCCTAGATTGGTCTCAAACTCCTGGGCTCAATGGATCCTCCCACCTCAGTCTCCAGAATAGCTGGGACCACTTCTCAGTCCATTTTAGAACAAAGCCCCTCAGAGGGTTGTCTTTACTTGATGTCCCGGACTCCCCACCTCTCTTCTCTCCCCTCCTGCTCCACTGACACTCTCTTGTTAAAGTCCTCAAGGACCTCCACATTGCTGAACCTAGTATCAGTCCTCAGCCCGCTTCTTGATTGATGGAGAAGCAGCATATTATTTTCCTCACAGGAGATCACTCCCTCCTCCTTAAAATATTTTTCTCATGGCTTCTAGACTCTGTGGCTGTGCTCCTACCTCAGTGGAAGCTCCTTCGCTAGTTCTAGCTCACCTTCCTGAACCTTGAGCAGCTCAGGTCTCTCCTCTCTCTACGCTCACTTTCTAGGTCCGTCTCCTCTCCTCGCAGGCTTTAAATGCTATCTCTATTATGAAAAATCCCAGATTTATATTTCCAGCCAGGACAACTTCCCTGAACTCCTGACATACATATTTAACGTCCTCCTTTCCTGGACATTGCTACTTGCATGTCTAACAGGCTTCTCAAACTGATCTCCATCTCAACCCCCCCAAACCAACCCACCACCAACCAATCACTGCTTCACAGTCTTCCCTATCTTAGAAAAAGGAATTTTCTCAGCAAAACTTTAGTTTATAAGACAGTAGTCCAAGCTCCTGCCATCATTCCCCGTTTCCCTGCTTCCCCCCATTCCAATAAACCCTGGCATCAGTACCACAGAGGTTAAATGTCAGTTTATTGTGGTCCTTTTCTCAAAGCCTGCAGTGGCTCTCTGCCCCGGTGCTGTTAATGACCCACTGGCCATGCTGAATCTGGCCCCTGAGATACCTCTTGGCTTCTTCACCCCCTGCCCTTCCCCCTGGCTCACTTCATGCCAGCTGCACGCTGTCCCTCCTTGTACCTGTTTAATAATCCAGGTAAATCCCTCCCTCAGAGGGATTTGTTATCTTCTCTGCCTGGAGTGACCCTGCATTTCATACTCCCACTTCCTGGCTTTATTCTTTTCCATAGCACTTGTTGCCATTTGATTTACCATACCTCTCACCTGTTCCCCTCCGGACGGGCTCCACAGGGCAGCGGTTTTGTCTGTGGTGTCTGCCTTTGCCTCCCCAGCGCCTAGAGAGACGACTGCTATGCAGCAGGCTCTCAGCAATAGTTTCTGAATAATAAACCCATTTTAGCATATCATCTGTGAAAGGATTGATGTCCAAATTTGGAACTGAGCCAGGATTTGAACTGTATTCAGTCTTTTCTGTTTTAAAGCTTGTTTTCTGGTTTAAACTAGTTCTTGCACTTTATCTTGTGTTTGTATCTTTAGTTGTTCTCTTTAATTGACTTTGAATACATTGATCTTTTATCTTTAATAAACATCTGATGCAATACTTTG
The DNA here is from genome assembly GCF_020740605.2 of Lemur catta. Classification (NCBI taxonomy): domain Eukaryota; kingdom Metazoa; phylum Chordata; class Mammalia; order Primates; family Lemuridae; genus Lemur; species Lemur catta. The sequence continues at coordinate 33,213,254 of NC_059135.1, read as the reverse complement.
TTAGAGACCTCAGGACCCTTGCGCTTTGGGGGGACATTTTGTTTTGGTGGGATTGGGAATTATTGGGGCTTAGGGAGGCCAAATCCCATGAGGGATTTTTAGTATGGATACTGTCAGGTCTCCAAGCACTTCTCTACTTTTGGTAAAATGATAAAGCACTCCTGACTTGGACAAACTTTCTTGACAAGAAAACTCTTTGAGTGGAAAAATTCTGTAAAACAGTTTCCCTTTTACAGACGTTTGGGGTATTTTTTTAGAAGCAAAGTAGTTGGTCACAGGCTAACTACTTATTTTTCCTGCTTCTCTATGCCTTCCCCCAACACCCCAATGACCTCAAGGTTATTGTGACTGTATGGAATCACATTTTAAATATTTCACCTACAAAAGGTTACCTGTTTAATTCTGTGCTTCAAATTATATGAACAAATGGTGTTATTTTATCTAAGTAATTGTACAGAAAGCTGTGAAGAAAGAAATGAGCATTTGTTTAGGTCAGGACTGGACTAGGCCTTTTTTATATATGAAGTTATTTAATCCTTAGCACAACCTATTATAGACAAAGAAACCGATATTTGGAGAAATCGTATAACTTTCCCAAGATCTTACATCCAGAAAGTTGGGGTCGTGGGGCTCAGAGATTTGTTGGTTTCTCCAGCTTGTATTCCTTTCAGTGCATCATGCTTCCTTCTGTATTATCAGCTTGACTTAATTTGCTGTAAATTCTGAAATGCTTCTTAGGCAGTTTTCATAAAGTAATATGGGAGCATCCTAAATTTTGACAGTCAACAAAGTTACATAGCTGTATGAGATAATAATAACATTTACTGATTGCAGTAGGTCCTTTTCTAATCTTTTACAGACATCTCTAATTTTTATAACAACCCAAAACCAATGGTATTATCATCATTGTCATTTTACAGAGAAGGAAACTGAGGCTTATAGAAGTTAGGTAATTTTTCTGATGTTAAACATGCCGATACCTGGGCTGCTTCCTAGAACAGTAAATCAGATTTTTACATCTTTTACTCCCTCATCTTACTCAGATGTCTACTCAAATGTCATCATATCAGAAAGGCCTTTTCTAACCAAGTTATCTAGATATTGCTTTCCGCCTCTAGATATTGCTTTCTCAGTCTGCTTAATTTTCATTTATAACCTATTACACCTAAACATTGTATATTTATTTATTTGTTGTCTGCCTGCATTTCCCAGCCAAAATATAGGCCGTGTGAGAGTAGAAATGTTGCCTACTTTTGTTCTCTGCTGCATCTGCAATGTTAGGATGCACAACAGTAGATGCATAGTAAATATTACTCAGATGAATGTGACAAAGTATGGTACTGAAAGTGTAGGTAAAGTTGAATTAATGTGGGTGAATTGAATAAAGAAGATAAAGAATTCTTTGAATAAGATAGAGGACTAGAATAGAATAGAACAGTAAGATAAGAAAGATTGAAGAAATATGAGGATTTAGGTGCTCCTGAAAACAGAGCTTGTAAACACAGAAAGATTATCTTTTTATATAAGGTGATAGAGTTTCTAGAAGAAGGTCCTTTTTTTTTTTTTTTTTTTTTTTTTTACACATCAGAGAAGACTAACAAAATTCTCTGCATCTGTTTAGAAAGTAAGATGTCAAAGTAAAGGGGTCTTCAGAATCTGGGGTAATACTTTGAGTATGGAATAAAGAAGAAAAACAACTATTTTGGGGATACTTACAAGAAGTAGTTTTGGTTGTAGAGTTCATCTGAAGATATGTAAGCTACTAAAGAGTTAAAGATATTTCCAATATTTTATACTCAAAACAAAATGGGACATTTCTCTTAATTTTTAAGTAGTTGCAGAAAATGAATAGTTCATGGAAAAGAACAGTTGACATTATTGTTTTGGGAGTTTTGGTGAACCATTTTGTTCATAATTTACTCTGTCTGTGGAGTGGGGGCTAGATTTGAATTAAACACAATAAATAGCAGAAGGCAGCTTTTGACCATCAAAAGCTGGTGCCGTATTTTCTTACTCTCCCCATTCTGAACTTTCCTATGTTTTTATCTTTTTGTTTCCCTTCAAAAGTGATAACAATAATAATAGTAATAATAATAATGATAAAAACTGCTAACATTTCTTGAGCGCTTACTGTGTGCCAGACACTATTCTAAGCACTTCACATGATTTAATGAATTTAATTCTCTCATTAACTCTAAGAGGTAGGTGCAATTATTATATCCATTTTACAGGGGAAATTAGGACACAGAGACAGTAAGTAACTTGCGAAAGATCACATGGCTAATGAGTGGCCCAGCCAGGATGACGAACCCTGGTGGATGGGTGCCAGGGTCCATGCTCTTAACCACTGGGCAACCTGGTCTTCTCCGACAATATTCTATTTATGTTGAGCTTTTGACTTTTTTGAAATAACTGTTACATACACCCATTTTCTATTTTCTCCCTCCTCTGTGGCTTGTCACTGACATTGCTCAGCTCCCGGACAGTACCTGGATGACACTCCACATGAACAAGCTTCCCTGCCTTGGCTCTGTGCACTGGGTCATGAGGAATTCTTTGAATGATGAAGTGGTCATTATTACTTGATCAGTTGGCAGTGGAAAATCAATCAGAAGACTTGGCAGAGGCAGCTTCTGGGAGAAGTATTTTAATTTTTGTTGATAGGGCTTAAAAAGAGCTAATAGAAAGGAAATGTATGTATCCAGGTCCTCTACGAGGGAGGGGGGTGCATTCGGGCCTCCATATGGCCTTCTGCAGGAGCTGAGGAATCCTGAACATGCTGGATGCACTGGGGAAGAGTGGAAAAAATGGAACATTTGAAAATTAATAAAAGAGAAGAAAAAACTAAACCAGACTTCTTCAAAGATGTCAGAGAATATATTTCAGACAAAAACAAAAATTTGGAAATGTACAAGAATAAATGTTAAGGGGAAAATATATAATTAATTGCAGCTGATCATCCATCTATCCATTCATACAGTCACATGCTATACACTTGGGAAATGGAGATAAAAATGAAAACAACGCATTGATCAGGCATGGCGTTGCAGGCATCCTGTGAGTCATTTACTTTAACAGAATTAAAAAGACATTTCTTTTATTGGAAATAAAATTTTCAATATATTTATAATTAAATATAAATGGATGTTATCCCACATGTATTGTCTTGGTCTAGTCTTGTAGTCTAACATCGAGCATGAGGCTCTTTCTATTTCTCACGTTCAGTATTGAGAGCATGCTCTGGCTGCAAGAGCTGACTGACGTGCACAGACTTGGGTCATTTTATGAGGGGGGTGGATAAGGACCCCAACCTTTATAGATACATATTTAGGACTGATAATAATGTAGTCTCTGCTCCCTGTATTTATAAGTTGTATATATGGTGTGGTCTATGTTGGGAACTTGCCCATAAACAGGTAGATTTCTTTTCCCATGAGCCCTCCCTAGTTATGGAGAACCATTTGGGAACATGTGAAGACAACTGTGAAATTAACACACTGTGAAAGGCATGTAATAGTGATACTAAAATCAAAGTTACCTCTGCCTGGTGCTGAAAGCAATTTATCAACAGAGCTTTATGTGTCTTATAGAGCCAGCATGTGGCATAAAGTGAATATTTGTTGAAACTTTGACTAAGAAACTGAGGAGATCTTTCCCCATGTAAGAACAAGCATTCTTGGGTTCTGTGCTTTTATATTCACTTAGGGACATACTGGGAAGCCTGCATGTTGCTATTTTCAGCTTTACCTCTCTGTCTTACTATACCATTTCCTTTTGCTCATATGCACCATTCTTAGCCTGCTGTGTGGCAGATGTGTTTCTCAGCTCCTTCTTCATGACTCTGAAGTTAGGCTGTATTTCTTAAGTTGAGATTGAGTTTATCCTCAGCGAGTTGTTTCTTCTTGTCCTGACTGCAGTTTTACCAGTAGAGCATGACTTGGCAGGCATCTGGGAGTCCCATTGGCTTTGAAGGGGCACACTTGTAACCTGGGCTTTTGTGGCATTGATCCTCATTTCATTTCCATTAATTTTTTTTGTGAAGGGGAAGGATTTTTCTGTCCTCATTTGTCTAGGACTGCAGACTGCTTTTGGTTTTCTAGGTATTAGAGAACAATTATAGAGGCATGCTATCTATGACTCCAAAATGACAGGCTTTTTTTCCAGTTAGGAAAATCATCAACTACTCCCTGTTCCTCTTCCTCTGAAGCTTGTTGTGTGACAGAACAGTGACTCTACTATGGAGCCAGTCTGTATTTGGTTGGATGCCAGGCCCGTAAGGGACAAAGCAAAGAAAAGCTCATGAAGTAAATAGCCTTATCTAAATATGATGTAACATTGGATTTAGATGAAAGAGGAAAGCAGTAAAAGAGTACCTAAGTAACATGGGGCAGGAGAGAGAGAAAATTCTGTTCCCAGTAGGAGACAATTAAGTGTTTGCTGTATACAGTGGATTCAAATGAACTTTTGACACTTTCCCAAGGGGGAAAACAGAGGGGAGAATATGTGTGGTTGGTTACCAAGGCCAGTGACCAGCTTTGGAATGGACATCTCTCATGGCCTCCGTTTAGGAACACTATAATAAACCATGAATGGATTCAAAGACTTATACCTGTGAACATTTTGGGGCCCTGGAGAAGTGAAACACAGAAATGCAGAACACTTTAGAAATAAAATCACCATTCATCCCAGACATGGAGAGGTGCTAGTCTGACAGAGCCTGTATCTTTCAGTGATATCCAGACTGTGGGCTGAGGATGGGTTTGCCATGGTTAAAATCAGTACTCCAAGACTTGTGTGTTTAAAATGGAAAAAAGACTGGTGGTTGGAAACCTCATTTCTCTTTGTTACTGTTTTTGAAACATCAGGACATCAGCTTGTCTCTTGGGACGGTGCCCAGGAGGTCTAATTTTGCTGAAGGATCCAGTCAAGTCTTTGGAGTTAGTTTAGTATTCTAAATTAGTTATATTTTGATTTTACTTGGATTTGTGGAAAAACTAAAAAAGTCAACATCTAAGAGAGGCAACTGCAGGTTCTTCCTACCTCCCCTGAAATTGTATTTTAGTTGTTATGTTGAACACACAAAAGTAAAAAATATCTCTCTGAAAATGTTCATGTAACACAAGCAGTTCCTCTTTGAGAACTAACTCATATTCCTTTGGACTGAATGGCATAATTTCATTCCTAGAAGCATAATAGTGATTTGCTTCCCCTGCTTAGCGATTAGATGTTGAGATAAATCCTTGCCTCATTGTCTGTCTAGAATGTAGGTCCCTGGAATGCTCTGGAGATGTTTTTGCATCCCCAGAGGAACCAAAGGGAATGGGAACTGGGGAAGAGGAAACAGAATCAGAGGTTCAAGCTACACCACAATCAGCGAAGGCTGAAAATAGTGAATCAGAGAAAGTCAAGAGATTGTTTGGATCCAGGAAATAGTTGAAGCTGGAAGTCAAAATAGAGAAGTGAGTCAGAATCAAAATGGCAGTGAATGTGAACTGGAAACGGAGATTGAGTATTTATAAAAGCAAGTGAACAGAAATATATCTGGCTTACTGTATAGATGCACATGGAACTTGGCCTTACCTCATCTTTCTGACAGAGTGAGGACCAATGACTGGTGGTGTGAGGAGTCTGAGGGCTCAAAGTTCATGTAGCCCACAGCTTACCCTCTGTTACCCCAGGGGTCGGGGTGAGGGGTTCTGGAATGTCCTAGAGGTTTGATTTTGGGAAGGATGACTGTGCTGCAAATCCTTATACTTTCTGTAAATTACATCAGCATTCCTTGGTCCACTCCTCTCGGAAATACGTATTGCAAATTTAATTTGGTTAATTCACAAGTCTATTTTTTACCTGTTCAATTTAATACCGTTCAAATTTGCCAACAAGTGATACGCCAGTTTCCTGCCAGACTGCTCAAGGCAAAATGTGAATCATCAGTGGCTAAATGGCTTTTCTTGACATTGAATAAATTTCCAATTTCCTATTTAGCAATGATGCATGTATGTAACTGACCTAAATAGGAAAATAAGGTCTTTCTACACTTTATCTAACTCAGGTCATCATGTAATTCTGCTCCATTGAGGACTTTTGTGTATTTCAGTATAGCTTGCTTTATATGGATACACATATGCATAATATGATATGTATGCATGTAGATTTACAAATAAAATACCCATGGATATGTAGAATAAAATGACATTAACTTATTTACTTGCTGTTTCTTTAATATTAATTTACTTTGTGTGTCTAAGGTATAAGCATTTTTTCAAGCATATTTCATTTAATTATTTTAACAGCTCCTTTAGGTGGGTAATGTAGGGTATCCCAAAAGTCTCCATACAAAGGAAAAATTTTGTAATGAATATTTTGTAAATAAATGTATATTTAGCTACAATTTCCCATTTTCCCTATGTATGGTGACTTTTGGGATATGCTGTAGTCTCATTTTCCAGTAGAAGAAATATTAATAGATTGTGAGAGGCTGAATAACTTTCTGTAAAACGCTGCTTCAAACTGAGTCTGTTCCTGCCAAAGTCCATGCTCATTTCCACTGTCTCATGTTGTCACTTTTATTATTGCTTTTTTATTAAAATTAAAATTAATTAATTAATTTTTAGAGACAGGGTCTTTCTCACTCTGTCACCCAGGCTGGAGCGCAGTGGCGCAATCACAGCTTACTGCAGCCTCGAACTCCCGAACTCAAGTAATCCTCCCACCTCAGCTTCCCAAGTAACTAGGACTACAGGTGTGTGCCACCACGTGCCACCATGCCTGGCTAATTTTTTTTTTCTTTTTTTGTAGAGACAGGGTATCACTGTGTTGCCCAGGCTGGTCTCAAACTCCTAGGTTCAAGCAACCCTTCAGCTTTGGCCTCCCCAAATGCTGGGATTACAGGTGTGAGCTGCTGTGCCTGGCTCAGTGCTGTGTTTTTATTCTCATTGAAATCATAGATCATTTTGCTTCATTTTGGTAGCCCATCGATCCTGAATCTAAGTGTTAAATTTATTGCAATAATACATTTGTTATAATTACTGCCCTCTATGTCTAATACCTGAGATCAAACTGAGTGGAGGAAATTTCGAAGGTAAAATTTGCATGCCAGGTTTATCTTCCAAAAGAATTTTCAAAGTATGTGAAGAATACATATTAGAAATATATGCCTTTAAGAATGCCAAAACTTTTGAATTCTTTCTTGATAACCACATCAAATGTGATTCTTGAGGTTTAGAAGGACAAAAATATTCCTTGGAAAAACAAAAGAAAATTAGCAAAAATTAGTCCAAACACAAACACCGCAAGAAAAGCTGTATAACTATACTCCCATAAGTATATGTTAATAAATTTAGCAACAAAAATATACAGTGCTTCATGATGTGACTCATTAAAAATGAATTTAACTAGATGGTGGCAGAATATGAATGCACGCACAATGGTTACAGTAAATGTGCAACTGTAGCCTTTCTTTTAGACCAAGTATTAGGGAAGAAAATTGCATACTTGATGTCTGGTGGTTTCTGGAATGCTGTTTTTGTTTACGGGTTGGGCAAATGCCAGTGGTTTCAACAAAATAAGAATAGAAATCATACATTATTGTGAAGTTATTTTAAAACAACAGATGCAAGACAGGTCATAGAATGTTTTTGTGACTTTTGGGCACAGAAATGGAATCAGACTCTTTGAAATTCTTGAAGAATTGAAGGCGTAATCTTTATTTGGGTATCCCCAAAGTTAATATTATGAATACCTTCCCTGATACACATAGTATGGAGAAATATCAGATTACTGGAATATTCGATCTTAAGGGTAATCGAAAACTGAATAGATTTTTCCCAGATGTAAATGGAGGTTGTTTATTTCAATGAAGCTAGAATAAAGTTAAAATCCATATATTTTTTTTCTTTTTTGAGCTTTTTTCCCCCTTAGTGCTATTCTCCCTGAATTTGTGGTTGACATTTTAACTTCCTGGAAGTAGCTCCTTAACTCGTTTTAACTACGTCTGGGTAAGACCTTCTGAGTATTTGGTAATATGTGTACATTTTATCATTGCAAGAACTGAGCTAAAGTACTTGTAGCCTGTGGAAAGGGATAAGTCATAAAAATTATTTCCAAAGCCAGTTCTTTTGGTTTGCATCCCATGGTATACATTGAAAAAGACTGCTCTATGGGAAAGTTTATGGAATCTAAATGGACGAGAGCTGTTCAGAGGCTGAAGACTCTGGCCACCAGAAGGTCTCTCATGGAGTGCTGGGATACCTTACATGTATCTTACAGTACAAACAGGGTTATTGACCCAGTCATTCTGGAGAAGCCATTGCCTCGGTGTTTAATTCATTTCTAGAATAATCTACTTACTATAATGGTTACCTTCCAGTGGAGATATTTGAAGGTTACAATGTAACATGCAATTTTTAATCTTTTGAATGAATTTCCAAATATATGTGATTTTTGTAATCTCTCTTTCTTTCTCTCATTTGTAACATAATTTATGAACCATTATGTTGTCTTTATCAACTCCTTCGACTAGTACAACATTTAAAATTTTATATGTCATGGTTTGATTGCTCAGTGTGACCCGTAACTATTCCGTGTACTTCCTAGCTGGGTCATCCCTGGCCAAATGGCTGAATTCTTTCCCTCTGAAATCTGCTTGTGTCTTCTTGGCTTATTCATGGTTAAGGCAGCCAAGGCAGGGCTGGGCTACATAACTGGGCCAGGCCAGGCCAGGGTGTCCATGCCTTAATTCGTTTCAGCCCATTCTCCCAAACCACCAGAGTGATTGTCCTGAGAATACAAATTCCATTAAATCATTGCCCTTATTAAAGTTCTTCAAAGCCTTTAGGATTAAGTGCAAATTCTTTCCCATAGTGTATAAAAACTTTTTGATCTGGCTTCTTGCTCTAGACTCATGTCTCGTGGTGTGAAGAACTGGCAGTGACTGCTCTGAGCTGCCATGTTCACCAAAGCCATTTTTCTTGTGCCACAGGGACCTGGGTTGGCTGCAACTGCTTAGCGGTTTCTACCATGGGAGCAGAGAACCCTCCTCTCTCTGGAGTTACTCTCAGTGAGAGGTACCCCAGGAGGTTTGCTTGGGCCCTGACATGATATAGTGTGCAGGAAGTTCTTTCGTTTGAACACATGATTCTCTCCTTCACAAGGTGCACCCATGCACACATTTGCTGAATCTGGATGGGTTCAAGTACCGGCAATGATGCCTTACCTGCAGCCATTCCTCCCGTCTGACACTCACCCTCATTGGTGGCATCTGCTCACCCTTCCAGACTCTTGTCCATGTGATACATTCTCTCTCAGAGATACTATAATCCCTGCTCAGGATTTTGACTTCCCCTTAGACAGTCAGATAACTCTAAACACCAATTGTAAATGCCGTTGAAGTTGCTTTACCTACTTGGAAGCTCCTCAGCCACCATGTGAATCAATGGATGCAAAACAGGGTATTTGGAGAAAGGAGTGCGCCTACTGCCACATGGCACTGTATAATTCCCTTATATCACACAACACATTGCATTAATATTGCCTACTGTCTTTCTTTTCCACCAAGCTGTAAACTCTTTGAGGGCAGGAATTGTATCAGATTCATTTTTGTATTTCCAGGCTTTAGCACAGTGCTTGGCAATAATTGTATTTGGAAGTAATGAACACAGAGACCTTGCGATGCATCAATATGTTTAAGACCAGAGCTCTTACAGGGGAGGAATCGAGATGGAGCGAGAATACTCTGCCTCTGGGAATGATTCTTCAAGGCACTTGTTTGCTAGTTCATTTTTCAGAACAAAATAAAGGAATAATTTCTGTTGTACAGACCCATTCTCAATAATCAGAGTGTGCGAGAAGGTTTAGTATATTTGTTCCTACTCTTTAGACCAGACCTGCCCAGTGGCAATAAACATTGACATTCTTAGAAACAATGTTTACCTAAGAATCTTCTGTCTTTGTTGCTTTGCCCATATTATGATAAGGAAATGGGCAGGACTGGATTTACCAAATCTCCCATCAGCTGAGAAATCTATGTTTGACATATATTTGATCATGAAAGATTAACATGTTATGGAAGTGAATGTAAGCAGTGATCCTTTAAAAATATTAATAATGTTAATGTCTGAGTTGAGCAAACTAGAAACTTAATTAATATATATGTACTCTGTTCCTTTTGTCTTCATATAAGAATGGGTTTGTCAATAATTTTACCAAAAACAAAAGTACAGTACACTAAAAAACCAGTTGACCAAAATTTAAATAATGGCATAATTGAAAATAAATGCTAAAATAAATTTACCTTTTTAAACATATAGGTCAGGTTACACATGAAAAAGCATAAACAAATAGACATCATTATTTTATTGGCTATAATTATTTCCAGTTAATTAGCTTACAAATTCCAGACTCTTTTTATATCACAGCATAATATGTGAATAAATACCTGTTTTTCAGAAGGAAAACAGTGCACTGTGGGTATTGGCCTAAAGATGTAAGCATCTCTCTGTAATTTGTGTGCTGTATTTTGCTAGCCATATAATTTTGCTTTGATAAATAACACATGATACAGTTGGCCTCACTGGCTGACCACCCCAAAGAAGATGCCTGAGAGACTGTCTATGATATTTGCGAAGGAGCTGGGTCAGTAACCACAAGACAATGACTAGTCCAAAGCAAATAAACAAGCAGAAGGCCAGTGGTGGTTGCAGCCTGTGGAGGATATGCAAGTCAATCTACAGATGATAGAAAGTAGAGGACAGTGCATTGTGAAGCCCATTCAATTCTAGAATAAATGCTTCAGAGGGGAGGCCATGCTCCAACTACTGTGCCTGCCTTCCTTCCCACCAGAAACCATTTTCCTTTATTTAAGATTTAAAGATACATTTAAAGTCATAATGTAAAATAAAAAGGAATTAGATAACTCTCCACACAAATCCTTAGTTTCCTAATTGGTAGCAATTTGGCTTTGGGTCTATTCTCTATATACCTCAATTTCCTCACTTGCAAAAATGAGATAATACCCAACTTTTAGATTTGAAAGATGAAATCAGGTAACAGCGGTGAAAGTACCTAGCACAGCTCCTGTCATGTAGTAGTCAGTCCACCAGTGTGAGTGAGTTTTCTTGCCTCCACCACTTCACCCATGCTTCTTTCCATCCAAGATATTAATATTTTTGGCCATTTGAAATATTTTCCATATTACATTGTATGCAGTGATGTAGAATACATTTCCTCTGGGCTCTCAAATGCTAATAGCTGCTCTCAAAGCCATGGGATTTTGAAAATGATGACTGCCCATTCCATTGATCTTCCTTTATTCCCAATCTTTACTTTCATCATGATAGAGAATGAGGTGCTTCTTTATACTCTTAATTTGGAGTAGTTTCCATGCTTTCACCTGCCACAGGGCCTCCACCTCTATTCATCAGCATACTTTGTCTCAGTGCTATCCACTGTCTTTACCTGGCTTGAATTTAGCTTCCAGAAGAGTCTTCAGCAGCCCTAGGTCATGTTGACAGTTGTGATATTATGCAATAAATGGCCCGATACCAGCAGTTAATTTCTTGTCCATTTGAAATGGTTAGTGATACATTTTAATTCCAATGATGGCATAGAATGCTCTACTTATAAAGAAAATCCAAGTCTCTTAAGCCTCTAGCTTCACATGCCAAATGTATATATCATGAGCTATACCTTGTGGTAGCTAAACAAAGAGTTTGGAAGAAAAATCATAATTTAAAAAAGTAAAAACTCTGTATTGCTACATTTTAGGATTTATTAATTAAAGGTATCAACCACGTTTTTCTATTACCCATGTTAAAGTACATGGTCAGTGTAGTTTATTCAATAAGGAACAAAAGCCCTCATATGAACCATATTATTGTATTCATTAACCTTCTAGAGAACCTATTTATACGCCATCACTTCCTATGTGATCTCCAAAGGAATTAAGGAGGATCCAGCAATCGACTGTGAGCACTTAAGGTTTGCTGTGTTTTAAACATGGAGTCTGATGGAAACTACTGAAAATTTGATGGGCTTCAACAGAAGAAATGTGAGTTTTCTAATACTTAAAAGCTCATAAAAAGGAGATGAGGTAGAAAAAATAAGAGGAGCTTATGTAAATCCATGGAGCTAATTGGTCAATAGAAGTGCAGTCAAAGTGGCAATGAACACAATGATGAGGCAGACACAAGGCCAATCCTGTCCTTGGAAACACACACATAGCCATCAAAAGATAGAATTTGCCTAATAAGTAAAGGTGACAGCAGGCAAAACAGGCAGGAAACTGACAGCTGATTAAAGAATTTACTGTATGTAGCTTTTTGAAATGTTCAGATAACTGAATTATTCTCTAAGAAAACCCATGAGAAATTTGGAGGCAAAAAATTAGGAGCTAGGAAGGAAAGAAAAGAAAAGTCAACTTATTTTTAACAATAAAGGAATAGTTAAAATGTTTCCTAAATTTCTGCTTTTTACATTTATATTACACATATATCTAGGTAATTTATCTAGTGAGAAACAGATTTAATCTATTATTGTAATGGAACATTATATTATCTAACAATGTTATTTTAAAAACAGATACAGTGAGTTACATTAGATTACATGCAGTTTCATCTGAAACCTAGTTCTCTAAAACCAACTGATTTTTTCATAGTGGTCAGAATATGTAGCAATAGCAATATGTGTTTCCCATTTATCATTCTTGGTTTGGACTTTTTACATAGCTGAGTTCACATTTGCTTGGCTTTGAAAGGAAGCATAAGAGAGATCGCTAGCAGCCAGGGCCTCATTTTGTCCCCTTCAGTTTCCTTATGACTTGGAAGTTGTTGGTTGATTTAAGACCTGACGTTGGTCCATGAGAGCCAATTCTGGCATGTTAATAGTCAGGGACATGGCTTACCTTCTGACCTTTTGCCTTCCCTAGAGCCCAACATGTCTTAGTTCCCTAGACTTTTTGTGATTCAAACCAGACAACATGGGTATGAACATGTAACTCAGAAAATTGCTTAATTAACACAAAAATACTGGTCAAATTGACCAATGCTGCTTTTCTGAGGGTTTTCAACATATTGAATTCATCTTGTACATGTTTGTTACAGTTTGAGCTTGGGGCAAACACAGTTCTCCATTATTCACTTCCATATTCTTGCTTAGGCAGAACCTGTTTGGCACTATCTTTCATTTCTTCTTCTGAAGGAAAGTTGAAGTTTTGTGAAAGGTCTCTGGTTAGGGCTACTTACATGACCCTAACTTTTGTACTCTCCTTCTGGAAACTAACTTGTTATTAAGGGCTGAATGTTATCTACATAGCTTTTTTTATTACTCCTTCTCTCTTTCTGATTTCTTGTTCTATGACTTCATTATCTTCTCTCTCCTCTGTTTACTACTTTATTAGCAAGTTTACTCCTTTAAACTCATGTCTACTTTATATGAGTCTACCCTACTCATCAAGATTCATTGGTACAATGATGAATGAGACACACCTGTTGCTCTCAAGGAGTTTGCTCTCTCTAATAAGGGAGAAAGAAAGGAGGTAGCGAATTATATATGCAGTAAGTGTTTATATGTGGAATTATATAAAGTTGTAGCAATTATCAGCATTGTGTCTAGAATGATAGGGCTATATTGTATGACTTTTGGCAAAATGACCATTCTAATACTCAAGTTCTCCTCTATACCCTGGAGAAAATAACACTAGTACTTAACTCTGGTGGAAATAATACTAGTACTTAACTTCTAATAATACTAGTACTTAACTGGTACTTAATTATCTCATCTAATCCTTAACTTATTTTAAGGATTAGATGAGATAATTCATGTAAGGTGCTTAGCATAGTTTCTTGTGCATACATTCTAAACATGTTAGTATTATCATTTTATTATGCCTTGGTATACTAAAAGGCACAGCAAATTGATGTGGTTTTTTTTCACACTGTCGGTTGCATTCATGAGCATGTAATATAATATATTTAAGGAAGAGTAACCAGCAATCTAAGAAAAAAATAGAGTATATAAGAAATATTTTCTATAGTAAAGGTACTATTTGCAAAAAATTTTTCAAGTGTGTGGGTGTGTGGGGGAGAGTTTGTAAGGAAATAGGCTTATAATAATTTGAAGACAACTGCATTATATGAATGCCAGATGGATAATAGATTGTATTATGATATATACTATTGGTTGGTTTTTCAACTCCAGCTCTGAGGACACTAATCTATCCATTAATGAGACCTAGACCATGAACAGGGTTGCTCTAGACTTTCATGTTTGCATGTGTATATGTGAATGCAAATTACGATTATCCATAACTTTGCACCTCCTGGGGTAAGGGTTTTGGGTCCCAAAGACTGTGCTCCCTTCTATCTTGGAGAATTGTAATATTTCTGCTGGGATCCTTCCTGTGCCAACTCTCTGCTATATCCATTAGATAAGAATGTTAGAGGTACTGAAGAGTATCTGTTCCTTATCCTTCTTTAATATGTGCACACAACAATACAATGGATATCAGTAGTACAACCCTAAAATCCTAAACCAAACACAATATCAGTGATTCATCAGAGTGAAATATAGACAGGTGCAGTTATGAAAATCTTAGAAAAAAAATTAACCAAATACCTCATCTTAGGAAAATAGTTGAGAAGACACTCTAGTCAAATAACATATGCATAGATAAAAACAAAGACACTGAGATAAGGTAAGATCAAGAGGAAATGTGTAAATTGTACAGAATATATACTTTAATTTGGAGAGTACCTAAGAATGGATACCATAAAGTATAAGTAAAATTTCTTGAAATAAAACTGAATACTTCAAGAAGTTTAATGATATTTTGGAATCATCTCAATAAACAGCCTTGACAAAACCTATGAGTGGAGGGTTTGGAGAGGGGAAGATAAAAGTATTATAGAAGTCTCTTTGTATTGTGTTGGAGTTGTGGGGAAACATCTTGATTGTTGGAAGTAAGACACCTTTGCTGGAGATATGAAGTCAGATGTCATTAGTATATGAATGGCAATTGAGCCAACAGGAGTGGTTGTACTCTCCCAGGTAGAACACACCTACTCTCCTATTTTTCCTTCTACCTTATTAGCAGTTCTTTGGATCTATTGAGCTGAGTTAAAGGCAGCTCAATTTCACAGACATGAATAAATAATTCCTTAAAACACATATCTAAATGAGAAATAAATATTTGACAAGGTGTTCTACCACTTTAGTATTCAGGAAAAAATGGAATTAAAGGAACAGAACATGTCACTTTACATCCATCACACTTGCAAAAATTAAAGCAAAATAGCACAAGATTAAGAATATCAGCTATGAAACCAGAGAGCCTATGTTTAAATCCCTGCTTCTCCATTTAAAAACTATGTATCCTTGGGAAAATTAACCCTGCTGGGAATCTATTAAATGAGCTAATATATGTAGAAAATTTAGAATTATGCCTAGAACATAATATTTTAATTATTGCAGCAAGGGTTTCAGAGTATAGGACATTATCATACATTTCTGATAAATTATAGCTATTTGGGAAAACAGCCTGCTGATATCTTCTAAAAGTAATATATATATTTATATATAATAAAATAATAATATATTTATTATATATATAATAAAATGTATATATATAATATCCAAACCAATATTCCCACTCCTGGAAGCATCCAATATTTAAGGATATATATACAAATATAATTAGTTTGTATCAGTGTTTGAGGCAGCAAAAACAAATAAGCCTCCCACAAACTGGAAATCAAATGAATGCTTATCACTTGAGAGGTGTTGAATAATTCTTGCTACATTTGTATAATGATATATTATGTAGTGTTAAAAAGAATCATTGCATGCACACCTAGCACCAGCGGCCGGCCCTGCCATAGCAGCCTGGTAACAAACATGGGGGCACAGGGAAGATGCAGCAAAGCAGCAATGCGAAAGGCTCACAGTGCATCCACCCCTCTCCCTGCCTGTTAAAGCTTCCAGAGTAGGCTCCAAGCACGCCATCCAGGGACCCATACCTCTTTTCAGTGAGCAACAGAGATCTCAGGAGAGGAAAACAGTTATACCATATCTGCTATATGTTTTGAGCTGAGAGAAATGGCCCCAGATAAGAAGGCACTAGCATAAAAACTTTAGCAACATGAACAAACAGGCTGTCTTGCCACCCCCAAAGGATCACAATAGCTCTCCAGTAATGAGCTCTAACAAAAACAAAATAGTTGAAATGACAGATATGGAATTCAGATTATTGATGGCAATTAAGATGAATGGAGTTGAGGAGATGGAAGACAACCATCTCAAAGACAAAAACAAACAAAAAGATTCAGGACATGAACAAAAAATTCACTAATGAGGTAACATTAAAAATCAGATAACAGAACTTAAAGCAATGAGTCATTTAGGGAACTGCAAAATACATCAGAAAGCTTTAAAAATAGACTAGATCAAGCAGAAGAAAGAATTTCAGAGTTTGAACACAAGGATTTTGAAGTAATCCAGTCAGTAAAAAAATGCAGAAAAAGAATAAAAAAGAAGAATGAACAATCATGGAGAGAAATACGGGATTAGGCAAACTAATATAAGAATTATAGGTGTCCCTGAGGGAGAAAAAGAAAACACAATAAGGATGGAAAACCTATGTGACAGAATAATATAGGAAAACTTCCCTGATATTATTATAGATTTAGATATCCAGATACAAGATGGTTATTGAACATCTAGAAGATTCATAACAAATAGTACATCACCAAGACCCATAATCATCAGCCTGATCAAAGTCAAGGTGAAGGAGAAAATCCTATAGGCTGCAAGAGGATAGCAACAAGTTACTTACAAAGGAAAACCCATCATACTAACAGCAGACCTCTCAGCAGAGACCTTTCAATCCAAAGGGTTTAGGGGGATCCCATTAGTCTTCTTAAATGGAATAACTGCCAGATAAAAATTTTTTATCCTGCAAAACTAAGTTTCATAAATGAAGGACAAATAAAATCTTTCCCAGATAAGCAAACACAAATGGAATTTATCACCACTCTAACCTGCTCTACAGGAAATATCTAAAAGTGTTCTAAACATGGAAAAGAACAATCAATATCCAACAATTTAAAAACACCCAAAAGTTAAAGTCACAACCCTTACAAAACAGTAACACAAAGGAGAAAACAAAGCAACTAGGTATCATTCAACAGTATCTTACATATCAGTACTAATATTGAGCATTAACAGTCTTAATGCTCCTTTTAAAAGACATAAACTGAACCAATTTTATGCTGTCTCCAAGAAACCCATATAACTCAAAGAGATACTCATAGGCTCAAAGTAAAGGGATGGAAAAAATATTCCATACGAATGGAAACCAAAAGCAAACAAGAGTAGTTATTTTCATATCAGATAAACTGGACTTTAACAATGGTAAGAAAAGACAAAAGCAGTAATTATATAATGATAAAAGGATCAATTCAGCAATCCTAAATATGAATACAGCTAACATAGGTGCTACCAGATTCATAAATAAAATACTACTACATCTAAGCAAAGAAATAAAAAGCAACACCATGATTGCTGGGAACTTCAACACTCCACTGACAGAACTGGGCAGAGCATCAAGGCAGAGGATCAACAAACACTGGATTTAAACAGGACTCTAGAAAAAACAGACCCAACAGCCATCCAGAGAACATTTTACCCAAAACTGTAGAATATACATTCTTCTCATCAGCACATGGGAAATTTTCTGAGATGGATCATATGTTAGCCCATGAAACAGATCTCAGAAAATTCAGAAAAATCATAATCATTCCATATATCTTATTAGATCACAGTGGAATAAAACTAGAAATCAACTCCAGGAAGAACTCTCAAATATGTACAAAGTCATGGAAGCTAAACAATCAGCTGCTGAATGATCCTTAGGTCAATGATGAAATTAAGATGGGAATCAAAAGATATTTTGAATGGAATGACAATTATGACACAAGCATCCAAAATACAGCAAAGGCAGTGTTGAGAGGGAAATTCATAGCCTTAAATGCTTACATAAAAAGAAAGATCATAAATTAACAACCAAATGTCACACTTCAAGGAACTAGAAAAAGAACAAACCAAATCCAAAGTTAGCGGAAGAAAAGAAATAAGAAAGCTCAGAGCAGAACTAAACAAAATGGACCCCCTCCCAAATACAAAAGATCAATGAACAAAAAGTTGGTTTTTTGAAAAGGTAAAGAAAATGAATAGACCTCTAGCTAGATTAACCAGAAATAGAAGAGAAAGGGCTCATAACCTCAATCAAAAATGAAAAGGAGGCATTATAACTGATATGACAGAAATACAAAATATCATCTGTGAATACTACATAACTCTATACACACACAAATTGGAAAATGTAGAGGAAATGGATAAATTCCTGGAAACACACAAGCTCCCAAGCCTGCACTGGAAAGAAACAGAAATTCTGAACAGAGCAATAATGGGCAGCAAGATTGAAGCAGTAATAAAAATTCTATCAAGAAAATATATACCCAGACCAGACAGATTCACAGCTAAGTTTTACCAGACCTACAAAGAAGAACTGGTACCTATTCTACAGAAATTATTCCATAATATTAAGAGGAAGAGGATTCTCCCTAACTCATTCTATAAAGCCAGTATCACCTTGATACCAAAGCCAGGAAAGGACACAACAAAAAGAGAAAACTACAGATCAATGTCTCTTATGAACACAGATGCAAAAATCTTCAACAAAATACTAGCAAACAAAATTCAACAACACATCAAAAAGGGAAATCACCATGATTAAGTAGACTTCCTCTCAGGGATGCAAGGATGGTTTAACATATGCAAATCAATAAATGTGATTTCATAAACAAAAGCAAAAACAAAGACCACATGATTATCTCAATAGATGCTGAAAAAGCATTCAATAAAATCCAGCACCCTTTCTTGATAAAAACTCTCAACAAATGAGGCATAGAAGGAACATACTTGAAAATTATAAAAGCCATATATGACAAACCTACAACTAACATCATACTGAATGGGGAAAAGTTGAAAGCATTTCCCTAAGAACCAGAAATAGACAAGGGTGTCTACTGTCACCACTTCTACTCAACATAGTACTGGAAGTCCTAGCCAGACCAATTAGGCAAGAGGAAGGGTATGCAAATCAGGAAAGAGGAGGCCAAACTATCCCTCACTGATGATATGATCTTGTGTCTAGAAAACTCTAAAGATTCCACCAAAAGACTCCTAGAATTGTTAAATAAATTCAGCAAAGTCTCAGGTTACAAAATCAATGTACACAAATCAGTAGCATTTCTATATACTAATAACAGTCAGGCTGAGAGTCAAGTCAAGGACTCAATACCATTTACAATAACAACAAAGAAAATAAAATACCTAGGAATATGCTTAACCAAGGAGGTGAAAGATTTCTCTAAGGAGAACTACAAAACACTGATGAAAGAAATCACAGATGACACAAATGGAAAAACATCCCATGCTCATGGATTTGTAGAATCAACATTGTTAAAATGTCCGTATTGGCCAAAATGATTTCTATATTCAATGCAATCCCCATCAAAATACCAATATCATATTTCACAGACCTAGAAAAAATAATTCTACGTTTCATTTGGAATCAAAAAAGAGCCTCAATAGCCAAAGCAATCTTAAGCAAAAAGAACAAATCTGGAGGCATCACATTACCTGACTTATAATATAAGGCTATAGTAACCAAAACAACATGGTATTGGTATAAAAGTAGAGACATAGACCAATGGAATAGAATAGAGAGCCCAGAAATAAAATCATCTACCTACAACCAACTGATCTTCAACAAAGGAGACAACAGCATATACTAGGAAAAGGAAGCCCCATTCTATAAATTGTGCTGGGAAAACTTGATAGCCACAAGCAGAACATTTAAAAAAGATCCCTATCTCTTGCCATATAAAAAAATTAATTCAAAATGGATAAAAGACTTAAGTGTAAGGCATGAAATTGTAAGAATTCTAGAAGAAATGTAAAAAAAACTCTTCCAGACATCAGGCTAGGCAAAGAATTTATAAATAAGACCCCAAAGGCAGGTATAGCAATAACAAAAATAAATAAATGAGATTTAATTAAATTAAAAAGCTTCTGCACAGCAAAGGAAATAACCAGCAGAGTAAATAAACAACCTACTGAGTGGGAGAAAATATTCACAAACTATACATCTTGACATAGGGCTAATATCCAGAATCTACAAAGAACTCAAACAAATCACCAAGAAAAAATGAGAAAACCCATTAAAAAGTTGGGAGAGGACGTGAACAGAAGGTTTTCAAAAGAAGATAGACAAATGACCAACAAACCTATGAAAAAATGCTCAACATCCCTAATCCTCAGTGAAATGTAAATTAAAACCATGAAATACCACCTTACCCCATCAGAATGGCCATTACTAAAAAGTCAAAAAACAATAGATGTTGACATGGATGAGAGAAAAGAACGATTATACAGTCTTGGTGGGACTGCTAATTAATATGACCTCTAGGGAAACACTGGAGATTCATAAAATAAATAAATGTAGACTTACCATTTAATCCACTAGTAGATATCTACTGAAAGGAAAAGCATTCATTTTATCAAAAAGACACCTGCACTCGAATGTTTACTACAGCACAATTCACAATTGCAGAGATGTGGTATCCATCTAAAAGCCCATCAATTCATGAGTGGATAAAGAAAATGTAGTATTTACATACCATGGAGTACTACTCAGCCATAATAAAGAATGAAATACTGTCCTTTGAAGTAACTTGAATAGAACTGGAGACCACTATCCTAAGTGAAGTATCTCAGGAATTGGGAAAAACAAAACAAAACAACAACGAGACTGCATTTACTCTCTAACTATTGGAAGATAAATGATGGAAATGCATTCGCAGAAAGAGGACATTGAAAAGGACGTTGGAAACCAAGAAGGGGAGGAGCGTCAGAGGGGTGAGGAGTAGAAACTTACTTTTTGGGTACAATGAACACTATTCTGGAGATGAGCACAGGAAAAGCCTCAGCTTAAGCATTGTACAAGGTATCCACATAACATAAACATTTGTACCCCCCTAATATTTTGAAATAATAAAAAAGAATCAATTTGATGTGTCTTAGTTAACCTGGAGAAATCTCTGCTATCTACTGTTATATTGGAGTAAGAAAGATTCAGAAAACCTGTATAAGGTACTCATGTATCTTTGCAAGCAATTATATAAACAGGAAAACTTGTAAGAAGAATTTAGACCAGGTAGTTAACACTGGCTACCACAAGTAGGGCGTATTGTCATTTTGGAGGGGCAGGAGAGAAAAAAACTCCTGCGTTAAGAAAAAAGTGATAATAATGGAATATGATGTCATGTATGTAAAATTATAGATATGAGTGGGCTCAGACATATGAATTGAAGCATGCAAATGTGTTTCCAAAATGTTAATGGTGGTTATCTCAGGGAGGTTATTTTTGCTTTCTTTCTTATTCTTTAACTTGTTTGCTTCTTTAAAATTTCTATATGTTTTATATAATTCAAATAGTAGTTTTATTGTTGTGAAAGTACAGAGAGAAAGTAAAAAGAAAAGAAAGATAACTGAGACAGATTAAGTAGTTTTGTTTTTGTTTTTTGAGGTGCCTAGCTATAAAGAGAAACAAATGTGGCATAGAAGCTAGAAGTGAATACAGGTGTCCCCAGAAGTTTGGTTAAAATAGTAGTTACCAGATGAGTTTGAATGCTCAGGGTAATGACTCTGTAGGGTGGGAGAGTTTGAAGATTCGGATGACAGACGGGATAACTGAAAGCGGGAAATCCTGGAAAAGGTGAGAAGATGTGAGAGGATAGGATGCACAACAAATGTGGAGGTCCTAGGCTTTGGCAAGAGGAAGGAATTGTAAGAGAGCTGGGAGCGGCGGGGAGAGTGGAAGTGGGGTGAGGAGGAGGAGGAGGAGGAAGAGGAGGCAGATGGAAGAGACAGGGAAATTTGGTGTCAGAAAGATGTGGGGGTTCCCAGCTGTTGGCTTCTATTTTCTCATAAAGTTTGAGGAGTCAGGAACTTGTTGGGAAAAGCCTGGACAGAAATTTGATGAGAAAGCGTAAATAGTCATGGAGAGAATGAGAGAGGGTGCTCACTAGAGAAATTTAGAAGAATTGCCTGGCAGAGTAATGAAATGTGTGTGTCCTCTGTTTCCTGGCCAGCTACCTTTATATTCTGGGTGTGACAGGCCACCAAGAAAAAGGTATCAGGGTCTGATCCAAGGAGTGAGATGACTGACTCCATATTGGATGCGAGTTAACACAGGAATACTCCCATTGTGCAGAAACATGGATGCCCTGATATTTCCTGTACAACACCAACCCCTCACTGTATGTGTTACAGTGGAAGCATTCAGAACATAGAAGCAAAACATGGCTACTGTTACAGCGGGGAAAAAAAACCAACCCATAATTAATACTCATTTAGTGAGCATCTTTTATATATGCAGAATTGTAGGAAATTAAAAAGTTTAAGGTACAGCTGCTGCTCATCAAAATTCCCATGAAACAATTAGAAAATAATCAATAGAGGAGGTGATGTGTGAGCCTGATTTCAGACTGGAAGTCAGGAGACCCAGGTTTTAGTTCTAGGTCTGCGTCAAGCTACATAGTCTTAGGAAAGTTGCTCAGAGTTTTGGAGTTCCCCTATGTTTTCTCTTGACATGGTTAAACTAAATTATATTAGTCTACTTCCAATTTTTACGTTCTACTACCTGTGAATGCTGTACTTAGTAGGTTTTGTGTGGCTGAAGGTTTTTTCAGGTGTCACCCACTCAGTAACTTCTCTGTTTTAAGTAAATGTTCTCAAGCACTATCTACTATATTCATTTTCCTCATAACATTTATCATGATATGTGATTATTTTCTTATTTGCTTCTTGATTTTCAAGGAAGGGATTATGCCTTTTTTAAATTCACCAATTATGTACTAGTGACCAGTGCAGTGCTTGACACATCCAAGTAATTAAAAAAATGACTTAATAGTGGGATATAGATATTCATAGTGGGATACAGATACTCAGACAAGTAAGAGGCCTATGGAGCTAAAGGAGTCATGAAAGGATTTGTGAGCTTGTCCTTGAAGGACTAGAGGGAAGAGAGATGATATTCCATGTGTACAGGAGAGCATGGGCTGTAACACATGAGGGAATGGACGTGTGGCATACAGGAGACAAGGAGCAGACATGATGGATTGGACTGTGCATTGTGGCAGATTGACCAGGTTGGGCAATGGGAACAGAAGGAACTGAGGCCTTAAATGGGAGGAACCTGGGTACCATTGTTTGTTCTTAAGATATGGAAGTAGCATGGCTCATAGGATGCAAGAGGCATGAGTCAAGAGGGCAGGCCACACAACTTCCTTGTGATAAGATAGTTATTGTGCATGGCTGACAGGGAAGGTATGAACCTAGCTGGGATGTGGGATCCTGGGGGATCTGTTTAACATGTGCTTGACACAGAAGTATTTTTGTTCCCTCAGAAACCTGAAATCTACCTCTTAGAATTCCAAACAACATGTAACCCTCCTTAAATCCCGGGACAGCTTATCTGTGCTAATGGGTTAGATGACTGGTATTCAGTTTTTCAGACTGCTTGCCACCTTCTCTCACCTTCTCATGGACTCCAGTGATCAACCCTCAGCACGGCTCTCCTGACTGGGGGAGTCTTTTTCCTTCTAGTCTTGCCTTTATGTGGGAGCTACTTTTCCTTGCCCCATCTTCTTTATTTAAGAACATGTTTTCAAGCAATAAATCAGTGTATAATTTTTGAGTTTGTAGGCATTGCTATGGTTATTCACGAACTGTGTTATATGCAACTGAGAATGGAAGGCTCAGGCTGCCTCCACGTAAATGTCCCTTTGGCCCTCAGACTTCTGCTTGCTATTCCCAACACCTGCCTCAGTAGCTTTGTTTATACAGATTTATAATACAAACAAGAGTACTGTTGGGAGAGAAAGGGGACACTGTTAATAAAAGATCTGTGCTAATAGCTGTAAACCAAGACCATATTGGCCAACTTGGGATGTGGAGTCATACTACTGATATTATACTTTCTCCATGTACTCTATCGGAATCATAGCTATTTTGTTAATTTCTTACTGTTGCTCTAACAAATTGCCACAAGTTTTGCCACTTAAAGTCTGAAATAAATCTTGCAGGGCTAAAATCAAGATGTGCCAAGGCTGGTTCCTACTGGTGGCTCTAGGGCAGAATATATTTCCTTGCTTTTTTTAGTTTCTATTAATAGAAGCCACCTGGACTCCTCAACGCACAGTACCTCATTGCATTGCCTTTCCTTCCCCTTCTTCTGCTGTCATATTGCCTCCTTCCTCCTTGGATCTTGAAGCCTTTCTCTTATAATGACCCTTGTGATGACATTTAGGGCCTGCCCAGATAATCCAGGATAATCTAGGATAATCCCCATCTTAAAATCCCTGACTTAATCACACCTGCAAAGCTCCTTTTGCAATAAAAGGTAACATTCACAGGTTCTAGGGATTTGGGGGACATTATTTACCTATCACACCTATTATTCCAGGTAACGACTTCCAGAAAGCTATAACCTATTCCCCTCTGCAAGTGACCTTTCCTGATGCTGAGTTCCGGTAGCATCCACTCATTCTCCCCTTAGGGCACTTGTGCCTTCTTATGCCACATCCTGCCTCATTGTGGCTCTGCTTTATTCCCCCGAGAGGCACAGGGATGAAGTTAAATGGATTCTATCCTCCAGAGACACATATCTGAGTCAGGGCATCGCTAGAGGTTTACCAAATATTCATTTCCCTTAATCTCTCTCAGGCAAAGAGAAGCTCTGTGATTAGTTGGCCATCTTTCATGGCTTTCCATTGCCCTCAGAATGAAGTCCAAAGCCTTTATATTGACCTACAGGGTCCTGCATGATTTGACCTTGCTAGCCTCTCTGATGTCACCTTGTACCACTCCCACACCCCCATGTCTACGTCCATGGAATATTGGACTTGTTTTATCTCCTCAGATGGCTTCAAGATCTTTCTTTCTCTTATCTGTCCTCCTTATGCTCTCTGCTCCCCTGTAGACAAATGTATATAAGTGCATGTGTGAACACACACTTACACATACATTCCTCATCCCCCCCCCACACCACCTGCATCCCTCTTCTTTATCCTTGAGGTCTCAGTTTAGAAGGCGCTCATTTACTCAAACCTTTCCTGCTACTTCAGTTCGTTTGGGTTTGCTTGTCACACATTGCCACTGCAATCTGTACACCTCCTTAACATCTCTTTGTATAATTGTAACTAATTGTCATAATTTATTTATCTTTCTTCCTTTACTTTCCCACTAAACTGAAAGCTTGTCTAGGAAACTTGTCTGTTTTGTTCACCTTGACCCCAAGCACAATGTTTGATATATGGAAGAAGGTTCTCAGTAAGTATTTACCAATTAATGTGCTGTGAGGAGGACCCTCATTTTGCTGATAATTATCTCAATATCTGTTTATTCAGTTGGCTCCAAGAGAAATTATATTTTTTCCTATTTTATTGAAAGATCCTAGAAAATTTTTGTATCTTTTACTTGTTGTCGTAACTCTGAATCCAAGGAGGAGGCAGTTATGGTACAAGTCTAGAGTAGGAGTAATTTAAAGAAATCTAACCATAGTCCAGGCTTATCCTAGAATTTAAGAGAATCATAGGATTTGCATCTTTTTTCTATGTGCTTTGATGATTCTCATTTACGTAAACTTATAAAGACCTAGATCGGAAGTTCATGAAGGGCTCTAACTGGTGTCTTTGACCTACTGGGAAGGGCTATTCACCCTAGGTGTGTACCAGGCTCATCCTATACCTCTAATGTATTACATTTTCAAAGAAAGCCAGGCTTTTTTCTTCCTAGTAATTGTCTACCTTGTTCTGCTACTAACCAGCTTTTCTTTTGTCTGTTCACACTGTACCATACCCAAAGTGTTTCCTATTTTATTACACAAATTTTATTTTCTCAGTGTTAAATATGTGTGCTTTTGCTATAGTTGCCAAAACCAGGCATGTACTAGTATCATATCTCTCTTTCTAGTAGATAGTCCTTTAATTGTAGAAAACTATTCATTTTCAGCTTTGCAGAGATGCTAACAAGGGTCTATTCTGCTTTCTGAACCTTTCTGGGTTGTAACAATGTGCGCCATATGGCCTCAACAAACACTCCTTTGCAATGCCTAATTTTTTTGCAGCCAGCTTTCCTCTTGAATGTATGTACTTGATGTGATTTTGCATATGCTTCTTTTATATAATGATCCAGATTCTTTGCTCTTCTGTTATATTCTTTCACCATTGCTTCAAGGTCTTTAGCTTAAGCAAAAGATGGCAGTGTCATCTACATATTTGAGGGGTCTCCAGTCCTTGAGTCCTTCTCTTTATCTGTAGAAACCTTGAAAGTTTTCTCAAGGCAGAAGGTGAAGAGTCTTAGTGAGATACCACCTATTAATTCTACACTACAAACTAACCTTTACCACCCAATTTTCGAGTTAAATGTGACCGTATCTTTTGTGAAGATATGTTTGGGGCACTTACCATGTGGATCTTCTATTTCTTCTTTTGTTCTTCCAACAAAGCATCGGTTTCCATTAAGTCAAAATTCTTTTCAAGTCCCACAAAAGCCATACAAAACAACTTGTTTATTGTCTATTGTTTAGCCTGCTCTGCGGTTTGAAAGCAAATAAAAAATAATGCCCACTTTAACTACCCATACATGCTGGGTTACATCAGTTGTTACATGTTGTTTATTGTCTATAAAAAAGGTGTCTCTCTAATTGAACTTCTGGGCCACAGATAATATTAACCATATGATTAATTAAGGAGCAGCAATCTTGAATGAATAAATGTCAACTAAGTAAATGGCCACACTTTCAAATTGATTCAGCCAACATTGTCACCCCATTCAAAGTGCAAGCATGAGAAAATAGAAAATAATAAATAGAAGCTATGTAAGTGTCAGGATTACTATACATACCCACAAAAAGCAGATACAATTCATATGCATAGACTCTGTGCATACACACTCTCATACATTTAAGTTCAGAGTTTCTCTCTGTGTCAGGGGATGTGCTCAGAGATGCCTTTGCTATAGCCTTTTTTTCTTCCTCTCTCCCTTCCTCCCTTCCAACCTCTTTCTCTCTTCCTTCTTTGCTTCCATCTGGCCTTCTTTTCTTGATGGTAAGGGTTGTTTATGAAATATGTTTCTATGATGAAAATTTGTGTCTGGGTGGTTCAATGGAATGTTACAGGGAGAGGCTGAAGTGCTGTAGAAAGATGTCTGCTCTGTTATCCGTGGCTGAGGAGCACATCACTCCCAAACAATGAATACTTATGGCCTTAGTTTCTGGGGGTCAGGAATCTGGGTACAGTTTCACTGGGAAGTTTTGGCTCAATTCTCTCATGGGGTTGTAGTCAAACTGTCAGCTGGGACTGGGGTCACCTCTGAGGCTCACCAGGGGAGGGGAGCAGAGTCACTCTTCTGTTCACTCACCTGGTTGTTGGCAGTCTCGGCCTTTCACCACATGGGCCTCTCCCTGGGCTATCTCATGATGCAGCCGCTGGCTTCCCCACTGCGCGTGACCCAGGAGACAGCAAGAGAGAGAACCCCAAATGGAAGCTACACTCTTTTTATAACTCAATCTCAGAAGAGACACCGTTTCAGTTCCGTCACATTCTAGTCATCAAAAGTGGGTCAATCAGTCCAACCACATTCAAGGAGAGAGTTGCACAAGGGCATGAACATCAGGAGGTGAGGACTATTTAGGGCCATTTTAGAGGCTGCCTACCACAAGGTCCAAAGCCGTCTTCTGCCTCCTCTTGTCTTCTTTCTTTTAAAGTAGAATTTAAATTTAATACATATATTTTCTGCAGTTAAATTCAGAAACAATCCCTTGCTCTTATTTTGACAGAAGTGATTTTCAAGGGGAAATGCCTTTTTCTTTCTAATCCCTATCCTGCTTCATCTCTTCTTGTTGAAATACTACCTATCCGTCAGTATGGCCTGCTTCAACATACCTCTGTTATTTATTTGCCAGTTTATCCCTGGTGTCTAGTATAGTGTCTTGTGCCTAACTGACATTCAATAATTATTTGCTGAGTAAACAAAATATGCCAACTCCTTCAAGAGCCACTACCAATGAGCTTCTGTAGTCATGAGCTCTCCTTCCCAACAGCCCTGCGTTTTGAGAGGGGGTATGGTTAAACATCCAGTCTCTAAGACAGAATTTCTGCCTTCATATTCCTGATCTGCCCATTCCCTGGGGAAGCTACTGAAACTTTCTGTGCCTCAGTTTTTTCGTCTGTACCCAGAGGGAGGGTTGCTCTGAAAGGTAGAAGAAGGTAACACATGTAAAGCTTAGAGGAATATTTTCACATAGCTGACACTTATTGATTATTTACTGTATCATTTCCATTACTTGATTATTGTCAAGGCACTTCTCTTAGGAAGTCTTGCATTATTGTTGTTTATACATTTATTTTATCCCAACCAATAGAATATGTCAGACTATTACAATGGAATTGGTCATCCGTCTCCTTTTCCTACACTGTGATTTCCTTAAAAATGAGACCGTGTCTGATTTGTCCTGGTCTCCCCAGTGAGAACTGACACACGATTACGTTTTAGCATGCATTTTTGGACTTCAGGATAAATATGGGTAGAAAGTATGGCTGATATACTTTTAAATCGTTAAACTCTAGTAGTAAGTACAGTGCCTTTTGTAAAGATGCTTGATAATTTTTTTTAAGTGATTGGAAATAAGTAGAAATATTGTCCCTTTACTTCTACCTAACCCTAACTTTTTTCCCTCTGCACTTGTAGTGGATTAACATAGTAAATAGAGACCTTATGCCATATATTATTTTAAGCTGCCATGAATACTTTTCTGATCAAGGTGGGGCATGCCTAAATAAATGAAACTAGCTCATCAGGTATATGTTTGGTTTCAATTCCTTATTTGCCTTGGAACATTTCCTATTTTTCTATAGTCTCAGGGGCACATCATTAGGGTTATGTTTTACTTTTTTATTAACCCAAAATACATAATTATAGTTCCTTGTAGCATAGCTGATAATAGTTGAATATTAGTGAGCATGGTAATACACTATGGAAATACTGCTCCAAATAGATACAAACAAGGCTGAGAATGTATTGTGTATTAATATTTTCCACAAAAGGTTTATCTGAATCCATTTTTTTTCATGCAAAAATTATGCCAAATCCACACTTGGAGAATGAGAGCCTCCAGGGGCTGGTACATGATGTTGAGCTTGATTATGTATATAATAAGATAAAACTTTAGGGAATTCAAAGATATAGCCAGGAAATAAAAAGAAACCCAGAAAACATTCAACTATTTATTTTTAATGTTTTAAAATTAAAAGAGAAAGCTAAAACTATTCATTTTATTGTAAGTAAGTATACAAGCTACAGAGCCTGGTTAGATGCTACATTTAGAAATTGTTTAGAAGTTGAATTCATTAAAATATTCCATAGTTCGGTTAGTGTTGCTTCAGAAGGGAGTTCCAGTAGAAATTCAAACAAGAGACATGCCTAGGTGTTCAAGAAAATGTAGGACCAAATTTTAAAATAACTTATTTTACTAAAATGTAAAGTATAAATTTCTCATTTGGAGTCGGTTTCTACCAGCTGTCTTGTAAGTATTTATGATTATAGCATAAAGAAAGCTAGGGATGAATAAAGTAGCATGATTCACTTTCTATGAGATGTCTGAAGGATTATAGACTTCCATTTGAGGTTTGTATTAGAGACATATTTTACTGTTGATCATTGTGAACATGTGCAGACTTATAATTGAAATTGTGAAAAATGATGATACGTGAAAGTGGGAAAAATGGTACAATGTTACCTACTTTTTCACACTAGGAAAACCACATCCTTAACTGTTCTAATTTATACAAAGAGAGTTCTGAAATTCTCCTATCAGAATCATTCCAAGACTATTTCAAGTCAGTATAGCAAGTATTGCCCAAGAGTGTCCTGATATCCTTGAGTCTATTGACATGACTTTGAGTCCCAAAGCAGCTTAAGAAAAGGACACTTAAAGCATTCCAAAGAAACATGAGTATAGAAGATTGAGGCTAAATAAAACTCACAGAAAGCTAATTACCAATATAGAAAGATAATAGCAAGAAAAAGAGAAAAATATTTAAGTGAAGCTCTTGTAGTTTGGTCCTAAGCTATAATATCAAATGAGGAAAGTGTGTTCATAATCTTTTATTCAGCAATGTAAAAACTGCAGGTCCTTTATTCGGTCCCTCCAAGGCTTCATTGTGGTACTACAATGTATTTTTCCCATCAAACCTTATTCATGCTATGCCCTATTTCCTCAGGGATCATCACAGCATTAGGTAAGAAATTATTAAAATGGATCAATTTATTCCACAATATTAGCACCTTAGAGAATTAAAATACTTGTTCTTTAAAATGATGCTTTAAAAATGATGTGCATGCTGGAAATTTCTGACTCTGTCACAGGATTGGGGGAGCCTTTCTTCACTTTTTGGGCAATTGGGCCTGAGCTACTGAAGACTTGCCTGTCTTACTGGACTACGGAAGGAGGGGATCAGCAATAAAACACTGGGTTTTAGAAAAATTAAATGTTTTTAATTCTTAAAAGGGAATTTTAAGTATTCTGTTGTTGTTTTGGTGAGCTAGGATGTTAGTGACAAATAAAACCCTGTTCCTTTTAATCAGTAGTTGTTGACTTTATGTAATTTAGTGGAATCACTATTAAATAATCCAATATTATTTGTTGGACTATCTTAAGTGGAATGATATATGAAATATAATCAAAATCATGATTAAAAATATAGTATGGGCCCTTAACTTGCTTAATTCTGCATTGTTTTTAGTTTGAATTTAATCTTTGAGCATAATAAACCAACGTTTAGATTGTACTAAGTATGCACAATCAGAAAGGATGATATTTCTGAAGATAAATTGTTTTCATTCAAGTTCCCAGGCTTATACTAGAAATGTTAAGAAACATAAAAGATATAACGAGTTGCAAATTGACAGTCTAATTAATAGGGTCTTTTCTGACAGCTGATGTTAAATTCTAGGCACTAGTATTTTTCTTTGCTTCTATTTGGCTTTTGGGTAAAGTCTGGAACCAAGATGGTATAGGAACATCAGTTTCTTTTGAGCCCTTGTTTGAGTTACTGTAAAAATAGCCAATTTTTCTGTAAAGTTCTTTGAGTTTACAAAATTTCACGTATTAGATATTTAAAGTATCAGATATAGATTAAACTATTTGAGGGGGAATGATTTGTGCTCATCTAAGATTTCACCCCAATGAGTCCACAGGGGTTAATGAAGCATAGCGTGGCATTCTCCTGCAGGCAGTGGCTGCTTAAGGAACATGCTTGAACATACTCCTCTGGGGAGCCTATGGCTGCCAGAAGCTGTTCCTTTTCATTTTTACCTGCTCTTAGATGCCACTGCAAAAAGAAATAGGCTCACTTCTGATTAATTTATGTTTTGATCAGAATCTCAATTTGGACGCTGAGATACGATAATTTCCAAGTTATTGATTGAAGCTGAGCATCACAGTCTTCCACTTCTGTGTGGGAGACAGGGAGGTATTGAGACAGGGCTTAGATTATGGAGCTATGGGTTTGGATCACTAGATGTAAATTGGTTAACCACCTGAAGCCTCAGTGTTTTCATCTGTAAAATGGAAATTTGGGATAATAATATATACCTCATAGGGTCACAGAGGAGAGTAAATTAGGTGATAGATGACAAATATCTAGTCTAGGCTTAGTTCATTGTAGGCATCCAGTATTCCTTTATTCTCCTTTTCCTCTAAGACCTCCTGAGAGTCAGTCTAACTCACTGTGGGAGCCATATCCTGCTACCACGAGCCCTTGTGACTTTCTGCCCAGGTAGCAATATGAATAAATAAATAAATAAATAAATATATATATATATAGAGAGAGAGAGCACTTTAAACATTTAGCACATTGGGGCAAATTGATACTAATTTGAAAACAAAATCTGGGCTTTTTGGAAAATATAACTTTTTTTTCTGGCTCTAAAATGAATTCATGTTGGGTATAAAAATTTTAAAAATTCAAAAAATTATAAAAACTGAAATGAGTATAGTACTCATAATTTCTCTAGTCAGAAATAATAACTGATAATATTTTGGTAGTTTTCCTTCAAATCTATGTTTTATGCCTGTATGTATATGTGTGTAAATCTCTCTTTCTCTAAGCACGTATATGTATATATGTGTATATATACATGTATATAGGTGTGTATATTCACATACAAAATAAGTATTGATTATATATTGTTCTGTTTCATAGCTTTTTTACTTCATATTTTATTGTGACCATTTTCCCATGTTATTAAATATTCTTCAGAGTTGATGTTTTTAACTGGCTGATAATATTGCATCATATGGCTGGCCTATCATTTATTTGTTCTTTCTCCTATTGTCGTCATTTAGGTTGATTCCAGTACTTTGTGTTATTAGTAGTAATACTGTATTATGTTCTCATGTAAATCTTCACACACCACTCTCAGATTGTCTTAAAGTAAATTCTAAATGTAGAATTGTTGGGTCAGAAGCAATGGACAATTTAAGGCTGTAAAGCTGACAATTTGCCTCCAAGAGACAAAGGTTGTATCAACTTACATTACCATCAGCAGAGTATGAGAGTGCCTGGTTTCTGAAAATGCTCACTGACAGGAGATTTTAAATAAATTTAAAAAATGTGATGGTGATGGTGGGGGAAGGTATAATTGTTTTAGGTGAAAAAGTGGTATCTTGTTACTATGGCTAGTGTATATGAGAGGTATTGGTTTCTATATAGTTTGTGAATTCAGTATTAGTTTGGAAAAGATGTTTAATTTTATTATATTTAGATTCTTTTTATCACATCATATCCTTAGATTTCTGTGAGCAGATAGAATTTTTACTAAATATTTGTTTAGCCTCTATTAAGATGTTTTCTCTCCCTCTACTTTTTAAAAGTAAATGTTAATTTCTTGCAATTAGGTTTATGTCTACTGAGACCAGAGTACAGTCACCATAATCTCTCTGGTTCCTTAAGTGTCCTGCACAGTTGGGTTCTTATGAAATCGAGTTTCTGCTTATCAAATTTCAGCTCCATTCTCTGAATATTCAAATACATTTGTCAACTGCTTTCAGAGGAGAAACTGAGATTGTGAAAGAATGATGATAAATCTGGAAATCCAATTCTAATCTTTTTAAATATAAAATTGTGTTACAAAGAGCAGTGGTCCAGTGGTTCTAAATCTAGGTTATGCCAAAATCACCAGGAAGACATGAACTTGGCCCCACCTGACATCAACTAAGAATGTAGGGTGGGGCTGAGATGTTCGTCGTTTTTTCAGAGATTCCCAGGTGATTCTAATAGACAATGAGGGTTGAAAACACATAAAGGTAATAAGATGCAGGTTTAAATCCAAAGTCTGCCCCTACCCAGCTGTGGCATCTCAGACAAATCACCTAAATGCCTGGGCCTTCGCAGAGGTGAGATGAGGGGAAGGAGCTACTGGTAGCTAAGCTCTCTACCTATTCTATAATAAGCCAATGCTTCTGTGACGCACGAGTCTCCCCAGCTCGGTGGTATTAGGAAGAAATGTTAACATCACAGGTACA
This sequence comes from Lemur catta, assembly GCF_020740605.2. NCBI lineage: Eukaryota > Metazoa > Chordata > Mammalia > Primates > Lemuridae > Lemur > Lemur catta. The sequence continues at coordinate 33,179,548 of NC_059135.1, read as the reverse complement.
TGTCGATATATTTGATAGAGCATATATGTGTGGTTTATATACAGAATATATCATTTGAAATTAAAATAGAGGAAGTTTTAAGTGATTTCACTTCAGGGTCCTTGCTAAAGGCCGGGTAACGCTGCCAGTTCTTCTGTGAGAATTACAGATTAGCAAAGTGAGAATTGTAGCAGTTTGGCTGTAAAGATATTAAAAAGTCTAGTAAGTTTAAGTTATTTTCACTCCAGGAAAACTATAATCATTTGAAAGATCGAAGAACAAGAATGAAATTTAAAATAAGCTTCTATATTCACAAAGCACTGTGTTGCTTTGTAAAGAGACATTGATGATTCTTTACCTAAATTTTCAAGGTGTTAACAGGGCTATATCTTTGTGTTAAGAATAATTTGCAGTAGCTAGTGTGAATGCTTTAAGCCTATAAGATTTAAAAAATTTCCTTAACAGATATTTTTGTTGTTGTTGTTGTTGTAAGCAAATCATCTCATTTCATACTAAAAATAACTTTTGCTATATTGAAATGTCAATGTATTGCTGGACATAAATGTTAAAATGTCACCAAGCACTTTTTCTGTCTAGCTCTCAAGATATAAGCAAATGCAATTATTCTTAATTGTTTGCATAGAAATTCTAGAATTGGGAGTTTGCTGACCAAAGAACTCAAAAGGAAACACATTATAACATAGCATTTCAAAGTGGAGCCTTAAAAAAAATACTAGCAGTTAAAAAGTGTCTGTATGTCTGAATTTATAAGTGTTGATGTGAGTTGATGTGAATTTCCATGGCCTCATTATTTAATCTTTGTAGATGTGCATCATTATTAACTTTTTATGCAACAACTGTTCCTGTGTTGAGTGCAAACAATGCAAGAGGTGGAGAAACCATACTTCGCAGACATAGATTTCTTGATCCAACTCTTAAAGGGGTGTTTGTGAAGAAAGTAGCATAAAAGATGGAAGAACCTAGCTTCCTCATGAAATTTAAATTGTATAAATTCATAAGCTAAAATTTCTGCTTTTAGCTCCCCTGTTTTACCGGTGTATTTTCTAAACTAGGGCAAGTAAACTAAAATTCATAATTTATAAACAATCTGTGGAAAAATTAGTGAATTATTTACAACACTTTTGAAAAATGTGTTCATATCTTATACAAAAATTAGCTACACTGTTAATCAAAGTGGTGCCACAAATATGCTGGAAATTAGGACTTGCAAAGTGAGTTTGGAAAAAATAGTCCTGTAACTCAATCTGTGATTGGAAAACCAAACTGATCCTGAATGGTCTATTTAAACAAGTGCCAATTATTGAATAATTCTCTGACCTAAACAGAAAGTTATTGTATATGGAAAGATTTTTTTTCCTTTAGAGTGCTTTATTCCAGATGCCCTTTTAAATTGTTTTTAATTCTCTGTGGGCAGTAGATAACTAAACCTACGGAATGTAGTAATGGCAAGGAGGAAGCAATCACGTTGGCCACTTCTAGTTAAGAGTCATGGAAAAGGCATCTGTTATATATGAATTGCAGACTATAAGGACTTTGACAGTTCATAGACCAGACCTAATTTATTAAACTAGGTTTCTAATATAAACAGTAATTTGTTTCAGGCACTGACACTGCAGGTCTGGATTATGTGAACCAGATATAAAGAACTGTATTTCCTTTTTGGAAAGTGTGTGCCTTTCGAACACTGAAAGAAAATAATCTAATCTGTCACAATACTAAATATGATGAACACGGCCCGCCTTCCTAAGCATGGGCTGGTTCACACTCTCTGCTTTTTTAAGTTTTCCAGAAGTTATTTGAAAAGTATTTGAGGCATGGTTTATAGGCACACCTGTGGGTGTTATTCCAAAAGGATGAGAAAATGGTAAAAGTACTTGAAGAGGTTCAAGGTTTTGTGCACTTTTAATCCGAAATATATTTTAGTTTAAGTTGTTGGTGAAAACATTGTCTATAAAATCAACTATTTGCTTAGAAAACTATGAAGATTCCATTACTCCGTTGTGTTATTTTATAGACAAAAGTTTGATGGAACAGAGATCTGACATTTACATATTAAAACATCCTGGATATTTGAAAAGGACTCTGTACTAAATATAGCTTTATTTCAAGATGTTTGAAGATATGTTTTAATTAGGCCACATAAGATATAGCTAGATTATTTGTTGTTTGCGAAAGCAATAACACATATTCTCACATACACACAGTATCTATTATTAAATTATTTATGTGATGCCAATTCCTCTGTAAGGCAAGAATCTACAAATGTTTACTTTTTCTTTTGTTGTTGTTGTTCTAAAGGGCAGCATATTAGTTAGGATGACTTTGGCTACAGATAACGAGCTCATTTTAAAATGTGGCTGAAACATAAAGGGCATTTTATTATTTTATGTACCAAGAAGCGAAGTGGATGGCAGGTGCTTCTGTGGCTGGTGAAGCCAATGGCTCAGTGTTTAATCAGTGGCTTTCTCCTTGTGTCTTGACTCAGCATTGTTCATCCATAATGGGGAGAGTATCTATCACATGGCCCTCTGTACGGGACTTGTGAGAGAAACTTTCTCTGAAATCTTAAATGTATCAGATATCCCCCTGTGACCCGCTGGTCAGCAGCTGGGTGGTGTAGCTATGCTGATATCGACCACGGCCAGGAGAAGGGAATTACCATGATGGGCTTAAACTACTGAACGGATCACCTTCTACCATGAAGCCTAAGACTTTCTGATACCCAGACAAACTCAGGCTACACTTATAAGCAAGAAGGGGGAACTGCTATTAGGTAGCAACCAGCAGTGTCTGCCAAAGGTAGGAATAAGGAATAGCACAAATTTATTGGTAACACCTGAACAATAGATGTTAGGCATACAAGGAAAATCTATACAATATTATTTTGTTACCCACATGTATTAGGGAAGAACTGTTTATTTTTTTTCCATGACCCATTTTGTAGAATATAATTTATATAATGTAAATGAAAATTATTTGTAGCATAATAAATTTACAATAAAGTAAAATCCAGGAGTGGCAGTACAATATAAGTAGACTTAAACATTTAGGTCGTTTTTGTTGGACCGGCTACTCTAGTTAGTCACAAATATGGTTAGTTTTCTCAAGCCCTTTTGGCTATATAACCCTGAATTGACACTTATTGACTGAATGCAACCACCCAATAGATTGTTTTCATGTCTCAGAGAAGCAGTCTGCCTTTTCTCCTACCTAATCACTCACTTGTCAGAGGTAATGTTACTTTTAAGTGGGGAAAATAGGAAAAAGATGAGGGAGGATCAGGAGTGGGGAAGAGATAGTGAACAAGATACAGAGGGAACCAATTTTGGGACACAGTGAATCATTTAGGGTTCTTCTATTTTACTATATTGAGTAGTAGATATTTTTATTCTTGCTTTTAACATAATTTATTTAAATAACTATATTTCATTTTTGGAAAGTTAGTCTCTTTAAGATACAGCTTGAACTCAATATAACATATTGGATAGCCTTAAAAATATTTATATTGTCTTATTATACATGGGCTCTCCTGTTGATAATGGCACTGATCTGTTTGAAGGGATTATTTGCTGCCACAATTTAGGGTCTTGAAATAAGGGCTTCAAAAATTGTCTTCTTCAGGCAACGAATGCTGAAGCCCTAGTAGAACTACAAGGAGGAGTACTAATCCTAGGTGTTCATAGCACAAAAATTATGTACTCCTTCTATGGTTTAAATGTTTGTCTACTCTGAAACTCATGCTGAAATTTAATCCCTAAAGTGGCAGTATTGAGATATGGCCTTTAAGAGCTGGTTGGGAGGCTGGGCGCGGTGGCTCATGCCTGTAATCCTAGCACTCTGGGAGGCCGAGGCAGGTGGATCGCTCGAGGTCAGGAGTTCGAGACCAGCCTGAGCAAGAGCAAGACCCCGTCTCTACTAAAAATAGAAACAAACTAGCTGGCCAACTAAAATATATATAGAAAAAATTAGCTGGGCATGGTGGCGCATGCCTATAGTCCCAACTACTCGGGAGGCTGAGGCAGTAGGATCGCTTAAGCCCAGGAGTTTGAGGTTGCTGTGAGCTAGGCTGATGCCACGGCACTCACTCTAGCCAGGGCAACAAGGTGACACTCTGTCTCAAAAAAAAAAAAAAAAAAAAAAAGAGCTGGTTGGGTCACGGGGTCTCTGCCTTCATGAATGGATAACTGGATGAATGAATTAATGGATTAATGGGTTATCATGGGAGTGGAATTGGCATCTTTATAAGAAAGGAAAAGAGACCTGAGCTAGTATGCTCGGATGCCCTGCACTGCCTGGGAACTCTCTGCAGAGAGTCCCCCAGCAATAAGGCACTCACCAGATGTGGCCCCTCAACCTTGGACTCCTCAGCCTCCATAAGTGTAAGAAATAAAATTTCTTTTCTTTATAAATTACCCATCTTCAGGTATTCTGTTATAAGCAACAGAAAACAGGCTAAGCCAACTAATCTTTGAAAACATTTTAAAGGGGTAATGGAGATTCAGAAATTAAAAAAAAAAAAAAAACCTTGCTGTTATTAGGAACACTAAATCAGGATGTGTCTTTAAATAGATGCTATCGTGATGAATAACTCACTGCAACTGTTACCAACTATACCCACAATAACACACGGTTCTTCTGCGAGGTGTGGAACAGTGGCTCACGTGGCCATTGGTTTGACTCTGCCTGCAAGTGGGCTGTGTCCATGAGGCATGGTGTACAAAGCAAGGAGACCGAAAAGCATGCAAACAAATGACAGCAACAAAAACCAAACCCAGTGTTACTTTACAGCTGCATAGGTTTTGGGATTTAGACATGCATGCTTACGTATTCAGGCAATTACTTGTGGGAAGAAGGCACATTAGTTATACATAGGTTTGTAGTTCTTAAGACCAAAATTTGCTCTGTCAGAGTTAGTACTGCTTTTTTGTTGATAATAATTTGTGCTTTTCTTTCAAATGTTGCTTTTTAATATTGTCTTTGGATTGAAAAAATTGGCATAATAGCATCAATATATAGGAAGGTTAATCCAGGATTTTAATCAGTCAGGAGTTCACATTAGAAGGAGCTCATTTAAAATGCCAATTGGCTCAGTTGTCGGTCTCTGACCACCTCCTACCCCCAATATTCTCCTTCCCTCAATAAAGAAGAAAAAGTTGTTTAGAAAAAAGTATTTAGTTGGAGTGAGGATATTTAAATATTTCTTCTGGATCTCCCTGATTTTTACTTCCATTCATGCTTTGGTTGGGATAATACAATTGTTGTTTCTTGTTCATTCACGCTCATTGCCACAAGACAGTGCTTCAGTTTCCTCATCTGTAGCAGCAAAACTCCATGGTGCTTAGAAGCTTAGATTTCTGTTTATTGACTAATGATCTTTGTTTTGCACAATATGCCTAGGATCACTCAGGAGAATTTCTAACATTTTAATGGAAGGATTTCAATTACAGATTCATTTTTACACTAAACAGCTACATGGCTGCTCAATCCATAAAATGAGGTATACCAGTCCGGAATGTAAATTGCTAATTAGAAGAATAGCTTATTTCAAGTATGGATTTTCTGAAACCAAGAAATTGCAGATGTAGAATCACACCTGCGAAAACAAATTTGAATTTAAAAATTTTCTGTGCATGTGTTTAGCAGCGAATTTGGTTAAAAATAAAGTCAATTCTATAAATTCACTAGGGTTTTCTTATATTAGAATGTTTTTATTTGAGTCTCTCTTTGCTTCAGTGTTATTTCTGGTTTCAGTGTAAAACTTTAAAAGGAATTTTAAAAGTTTGGTGTTTGCATTGCTTGCTTCCTTTGAGAAAGGCAAAAGAAAAATGAGCTGATTTTTTTTTAGGGTTATAAAAAACATCATGTCTTTTCTTTTTTTTTTTTTTTTGAGACAGAGTCTCGCTGTGTTGCCCCGGCTAGAGTGAGTGCCATGGCATCAGCCTAGCTCACAGCAACCTCAAACTCCTGGGCTTAAGCGATCCTACTGCCTCAGCCTCCCGAGTAGCTGGGACTACAGGCATGTGCCACCATGCCCAGCTAGTTTTTTCTATATATATTTTTAGATGTCCAGATAATCCATTTCTATTTTTTAGTAGAGACAGGGTCTCGCTCAGGCTGGTCTCAAACTCCTGACCTCGAGCGATCCACCCACCTCGGCCCCCCAGAGTGTCTTTTCTAAGTTAAATAAATCTTTAAGGTATACAAGTCTTCGAAAAGTATCCATTTTAGTTTGGTATTTAAAAGAATTTCGATTTCTTAATTTCCAGACATTATCTTTTTTTAATAAAAGAATAGAATGTAGATATAAGTATACTTTTAAGCCTATATATTTTTTCAATATATCTTATATAAAATGAGGAATCCTTATTGCTCCTTATTTGTTGCTTAGAACATGGAATCCAGTCAAACACAATGTGACTTTTTATTTGTGATTGTGTTACACCAAGAGGTATCTTGTTAGATTTTAATTTTAATTGATTATTAACTTTTTGGTAGGGCATAGAAAGAAGATGTAAATGTTAATAAGGCAGATTATTGAACAATTATATTTATATATATAATTTTTGGGATCAGTCACATCAAAGAAGAAATTCATATATTCTAAACTAGAACAAAGCATTAGTCCAAATAGTCTTTTAATGCAGTATCAAGGGTATTAAATCTGATGTATTATATTTCTTAAACAAATTTCCAAGACTTGGCTTCAATAAAATTCTGACTTTATTTTTCCCCTGGTTTTTAATTTCCGTTTGTTTCTGAGTTGGGATAATCTAATTGATGTATTTCTGATTCATTCTTATGATAAATGGTAATTTTTTCTTAAAACTATTCATCTTTTAAAAATTAATAGCTACTTTTTCTTACCTCTGTTTACATTTCATCAATTAGGAAAGTATCTAACTATCACAATGTGAAATTTAATGTGATATCCTAAGTGTGGCAGAGTTGCTATCAAGCAGGTAGTCACTCCAGAGTCTAAGGGAGTAGGAAATTGTAGTATTAGCTCAAGAATGGTGGTTCTGCTTTTCCACGTTGGTGGTGGAATATCAGACACAGGTGTGAGTTTCAGTACCTCAGTCTGTCTCCACCTCACATGATCTTTAGAGTGAGCAGTCTGAGATGCTAAGTTGTTGCTTTGGGTCCCCAGGAGAGGACCTGGTAAAAGCAGGCCATGTTTTCCTTATGAATTCCCCAACCAGCCCTTACACCACCCACGCTTGCCCATTCATGCACTTGGGATGCTAAGTGATGTATTTCTGATCCATTTTCACAATGAGTCACTCCCTTACCCCATAGATTATGCTTCCTGAACTCTGGGAATGCTATACCAGGAATGCACTGGTAAAATGTGGCTATGGAGGTGAAAGTAGGGTAGGGACTGGTAAGATTTACTTCTTTGTATAAGATCAGATGTAGGAAGTGGATTATCTTTCTAATTGTTAATGTTGTTTCCAAGATATATATCTTATAAAATGACATTAAATTTATGAATGTTAAAGAGATCAGAATAGGAAGAATAAAGGAAATATGGGTATTTATGTGATAAACTATTTTGTTTCTAATTCTCTTTCCTTACGCGTTAACATTTTGAAAATGGTATCTTTGAAATCTTTGAGAGAAACCTATGTGGAAGTTATTTTCTGGAAAGAAGAGTGGAAACAGGTGGACAGGTTTGTTCATATCCATAAAAAGGGAGAATTTGACCAAATCTATTTAGATTTTTAATACCTAGTGTTAACAATACATATTGTTTTTGGCATTCTAGTAATATATTTTTATTCATTGAAATACATATTTTGATAGAATAGTACTATTATTTTGGTATTAAAATCTATAACTTGAATCATTTACATTTTAAGCATACCTAGAATGAAATTTTTGAATCAAATAGTTTATCAAATGAAAAAATTTTTGAATCAAATAAAGTTTATAAAGCTATACTTCCATAGCACTCATAAGGAGGAAGAAATATGGCAATTGATTTAAAAAAATCTACTTTTGCAACAAAAAATTATAAAATCACATTCTACTTCAGACTTCCTAAACAAGCAGAATATGTAACCACATTAAATTATCCAAATAACACTGTATCATAATCTCTACTAATATGATAAAATCGTTGATGATAAAGTTAAGCTGGAAATGCTTTTTATGGAAGATAAATTATATCTTGCAATCAATAAAATGTCTGCATTAGTCGTATAGGTATTTAAGTATTAAGTAAAATACATAGTTACTATGGTACTGTCATTTTGTTCTATATTGTAGCCACTAAGTTCCCAGACCAAGTCCAGCTAATTTGAATGAAGGGGAACATAGTGTACAAGCAGGGTTTAATAGGATACATTAATAGTATGTTATTGTTCCTTATTTATTTTTTATTTCTAGTGATCTTATATATTCTTATAAGGTATTATTTACTTCTTAAATAAGATCACAAACTTTTACCTAAATGAATTATTCAAGATCAACACTCTAGTTAGTTTTCCTAAACCTTACATGACATTTTTGCAAATTCTATTTTCCTAGAAACATTTTCCCATGATCTATTACCTGAATAATTGAAATACATCTAAAGTATATTTTTTTATGAATGTGATTTTAATTTCCAACAGTCTGTTATCTTTTTCTAATTCACACAAAATTAATTGTGTCTTTTTTTAAAACTATTATTCACTATTTTAGGTGATGAGAACAATAGATGATATCAAACAGTGCTAATTTGCTTTGAAAAATGAATACAATGAAGGATACTACTAAAAAGATAGTATTTGTAAGGGAGAGAATACAGTTTCATTTGTGGGGGGAAAAAGGCTAAGTCTTGGTGCAGATTCCAGACTTTCTGGCTGCCACTTGGGTGCTCAGCTGCAAGGCTCTGTACCACAACCTTTGCCTTTGCACTACAGAGCTCACTCATAGCAACTTTTGCCCAGCTCCAGAGATGTGTGTTAGCACTTGCTGAAGGGGACAGGATGTTTGATATTTTTGAATAGATTCCAGCGGTTGTGAGTGCTCCATTTGGTTTTTATAGAGGTTATTAAATTTTTAAATATACTTTTTGTACCTGCAATATATTCATTGTTTTGCTTAAAAACAATAGCATAGTTCACAGCTGAAGTAGAAAAACTGAGTTCAAAATAAACAGCTCTTATTAAGTAGGATATATAAAGGCAACTCCTACTGTGATTTTTTTTTCCCAAACCTGAAAAACTCAAAGGGTTGCATCCAGATTTTCAGAACAAAAAGTGATACTGAGCAAAAACTAGGAAACTACAAGAAATGTAATCTATCAGTGCATGAAAATAACATTAAACTTAATAGAAGTGTTTAAATAAAGAGAGACAATCTAAATATGTCAGGCCAAACTATCAATTAGCATTAAATATTTTATATATGCAAATGAAACAATCTGAAACTAGTTTGACCTTATCATCGCTAATAAAGAAACAGTCAATGGGTCTCATTATTTAACATTTATGATGATGTTGTAGGAGTTAATGTTTTCATAATAATTTTTATGAACTGTTTCTTTTGATCTAAGATCTTTAATGACATTGAAATATTCATTTATCATTGTTGGTTGGGCAGCAGCAAATTACTAGACTATGTGTAGCTCACAAAGTGTCTGTGCCTACTGGGAGTAAATCCATTTTAGTTTTGACATACATGACTGCTGGGTCTACATAACGGACACCTAAACTACTCCACATTGAGGACAGTATTCTCAGGGAGAAGACGGGTTTCTGCCTTATAAAAGGCAGAGATGAACAGTGGCTATTTCTACAAACATAAAGATCTTTCCATTTCCTCGAATGATATTAAATGGCTTCTGAGCTTTGGTTTCTTCTTTCATAAAAATGGGAATATTAACCCTCACTTTTCCTGTGTCATAGAATTGCTATAGATATACCATGAGTATACAATGAGATACACACACACACACACAGGAGATACTGCAGAATATACTGTATACAATACTGTATAATAGTATACAAAGAGATACTGTATTGAAAATTCTCTGAAAACTTGAAAAATATTATGTAGATGTAAAAGTTATAATGAAGAAATGATAAATTTGTGTCAATTTCTCTAGGCATTTTTTTTATTTCAGCATATTATGGGGGCACAAAAGTTTAGGTTACGTATATTGCCCTTGCCCCCCCCAACTCCGAGTCAGACCTTCAAGCGTGTCCAACCCCTAGATGGTGTGCATTGCACTCATTATGTATGCATACACCCATCCCCTCCCCCCAACATCTGCCCAACACCCGATTAATGTTATTCCTAAATGTGCTCTTAGGTGATGATTAGTGAAACCAATTTGATGGTGAGTACATGTGGTGTTTATTTTTCCATACTTGGGATACCTCACTTAGTAGAATGGGTTCCAGCTCTATCCAGGAAAATACGGGAGGTATTTTGTCACCATTGTTTCTTATAGCTGAGTAGTACTCCATGGTATCCATATACCACATTTTATTAATCCACTCATGTATTGATGGGCACTTGGGTTGGTGGGATGGCAAACTAGTGCAACCTCTGTGGAAAGCAATATCGAGATACCATAAACAGATACAAGTAGACCTACCATTTGATGCAGCCATCCCATTATTGGGCATCTACCCAAAAGAACAAAAGACATTCTATAAAAAAAGACATCTGCACTCAAATGTTTATAGCAACACAATTGACAATTGCAAAGATGTGTAAACAACTCAGATGCCCATCTCTAGGCATTTTTGACTCTGTTTTTAGAAAAATAAATTCATAGGTTAAAAGGAAATTATCTTTTAGGATAATAAACCAATATATTTTTGAACAGGATAATCTGTATCTTCTAGTTGTGTTCTGCTGTTTGAAAATCAAGAGCTGAGCCTGGATAATCTATGCATACAGGTTATGATAAGCCAGGTCTAGCTAGACCTAAGAGTATGTCATGAGGGAGTCCCTACCATGTGGAAAGAGCAAAAATTCCATCCTTAGAGGAATGTGGGAAGAATAAAGATCAGGTAGGATGAGAAAATCACATGGTGAGGTCCTTGTCCCCTGTCTGGAAGCCTAATCCTGAGTCAGGGCAGAGAGCTGTAGAATCATTTAGACATTCTTTTTCTTGATATGGGATCACCAAGATATGGAAGAGAAAATATAAATGTCTAACACTTCATTTAAAAATATCTTCTGGAGGAGGCAATTTATATTTGAAAAGATGGAATTATAATTAGGGGAAAATTATATATTGTCTCCACCACCTCCTCATTTTATCTTCATCTAATAGGGTAGAGGTTTATGAGGAAGATAAATCTGTAACATAAAAAAAGAAATCTAGGAAGTAATATGAGAAAATCTGTTTCTCTTCTACACACGTATTTGTTTCATTCTCATACCATTTCTCAAAATGTTATCTTATCAGATGTCACTTTTTTTCCCTGATCTCTTGCCTCCAACTTAATTTTCATGAGTATTTATCTAGTCTTTATTATGTGCTAGTTATTGTTTTAAGTGCTTTGGAAATGCTAATTCATTTAATTCTTACAATAGCTCAAGAGTATAATTATTGTGTCCCCTTTTCAGGTGATAAAACAGAGGCACAAAGTCAGTTTGGTAAAAAGTAGTAGAGCCAGCATTTTCAACTCAGAAAATCTGGCCCCAAAATGCATATTTTCTACCATAGGACCATGTGACCTTTTTTGTCTCTTTAAGCTTCTCAACCTCTTTACATTTAAAGTTCAAAGATAGATTAATATTAGTATTGGACAATTTTGATTTGTACATACACTGGAATTATGTATGTTGTGGTCTTAAACTCACAACCCTGTGTTTGAGGAACTCAGGTAATATATAATATTAGCCCTCAAATGCCAGACGTTAGTTAGCAGGTGGTTGCTGTAAAATCTACCTATTAAAGGCTAAAAGAGAGGATTTTAAATGTTCTTACCACAAAGAAATAATAAATATTTGAGGTGATGGATATGCTAATTACTGTGATTTGATCATTCCATAATGTATACACTTATCAAAATATCATGTGTACCCCATAAATATATATAATTATTGTCAATTAAAAATAAAACTGAAAGCCACTTATTACATTCTAATAAAAATGCACATGGAGTAAGTATGTGACTTTTAAGCAGTTGTAAGTTTTTATTTGGTAATTTTACTGAGGTTTTGTTTTGAATTTTATTGTTTACCTAGAAGCTCTCATGAGACACATAAAATGTATTTTCTTATATTCTACAAATTAACACAGAATAACAACAAAGCTTACTTCTTGTGTGGGGGAAAATTCTTTTGAAGAAACATGATAAAAACACAAATGTCAAAGAAAGCTCACATATTACCTTAACCTTGTGATCATTAACCCATAAGACTTTAAGTCAATTTGTGAACATAATTATTTTTATCAGGTGGCATGAAAAATAATATACAATTATAAAAGAGTTAAAAATGTTTTTTAGAAAACACTTGTAAATTTGGTACCTGTTTGCTCAGCCAGAAGAAAGCAATATTTTGTTCACAAATGCAAAAAAAATTTAAGAATATTTTGTCAGCCACATAACTCTCCGTATCTGTTTCTGTCAGAATTATCTGAATTGTCTGTGTAGGAAACAGCTTGATTCTAGAAGCTCTGTGGATGAATGGACAGCACCCACTCCTGAAGTGGTCAGATCTCGAGGGAACGTTTCTGTCTCCATAATGGTTGTCTCCCCCAGATGTTCCCTATTGTAAAAACACAGCCATAAATAAGAGGTACACTATTTGAAATTACTTGTGGTCAAACTACATTTGTTTGTCCTTTTTTCAAAGTATGATAAAGAATAATGAAATCATAGCAATATATAATATTTATTATTAAATTTAAAACACTAAGATAAATTGATATGAATATATAATATTCATTATTTTCTTGTTAAATAGTAATTTCGTCTTTTTTTTTTTTTTATTTGAGACAGAGTCTCACTCTGTTGCTCGGGCTAGAGTGCCGTGGCGTCAGCCTAGCTCACAGCAACCTCAAACCGCAATCCTCCTTCTTCAGCCTCCTGAGTAGCTGGGGCTACAGGCATGTGCCACCATGGCCGGCTAAATTTTTCTATATATATTTTTAGCTGTCCATATAATTTCTTTCTATTTTTAGTAGAGATGGGGTCTTGCTCTTGCTCAGGCTGGTCTCGAACTCCTGAGCTCAAACAATCCTCCCGCCTTGGCCTCCCAGAGTGTTAGGATTACAGGCGTGAGCCACCGCGCCCGGCCTAATTTCATCTTTTTCAATCAGCTTTTATTAGCTTCTGTTAAGTAAAAGGCATTTGCTTGGTTGCTAATACCTGATGACAGTAATTATACCTTAGACTAACAGTAGGAGGAGAGGCTTGAGAATGTAGTTTTCCCGTTTAACTTGGGTTCCTGGGTATCAAAATAAAGGTTTGATAGTTACTTTACGTGGGTTTAAAATGATAAAGTATGGTATGATATTTAATTTCTTTAAGTGTATGATTATAACAGAAGGACTCAGTGGTTCCAGTAGGATCAGGACATTTTTGAAGAAGCGGGATATTTCTTTACAAAGGAGTAACAGGCAGATGATGTTAGTTTTAAACAAGGCTGAATTCTAAGACAGGTAACACAGTGGACACAGAGATGCACTTCACTGACAACAACCTCTGTAGGGCGACTGAATTGCCGGACTTTCATTGTTTTTCTGACTGAGGACACACAGAGGCTCTGTAAACTCATTAATGAAATCCCTGTGTCGGAGTAACTGTGCAGCCACCTCCCAGCAGGGCCTTGCAGACCCAGTGCTTGTGCGCAAATCATTTGTAAGCATAAACTGTAAAATGGAATCTACTCTCTGAAGTTCATTCATTTTTTTCTCTTGTTTTCTAAAAAAGGGTTATAATAGTTGACTCAAATGAGAATTTGGAGTATGCTTTTCATACATCAGGCACCATGTAGGATTTGCAGGGACTCTGATGAGGACAAGACGCTGGCATTACTTATCTTCAGTGTGCTTATGTCAGGAGGGAGAATAAGGCAAGTAACCCATAGCACTGAGCACGCTATAACTTCATTCATTCATTCATTCATTCATTCATTCATTTCCTGAGCCCTGTAATTTGCCTGGTAGCCTTCCAGGAGCTGGGAATTCAGTGGCTTTACAAGACCATGTCCTTGTTTGGAGGGCCAGCTTTGCAGAGGCTATGAGCATGATCTTGATAAAGAGAAAGGGCTAGGATGAGTCAAGGAGGAGAGAGTGTGGAGTTGGCTGGAAGGCCAGGGACAATTTGGTGGATGCAGAATCATCTGAGTTAGACCAAGGGAATGGGCGAATGTGTTCTTCAAAAGGACCATTATGACCAAGTCAGGGAAGCCACATTCTGCTGGGAGATGAGAGGCATGATGGGGGGAAACTGGCAATCTTCCTAGAAAGATAGGTTGGAACCATGTTAATGAATTCCAGATTGAAGACTTTAGTAGACAATAAGTGGCTATTGAAAAACTTTAAACAGAGTCACAAAATAAAAGTCACTTTAGGAAGGTTATTATGGCAATAGTTATGATAAAGTGAAACGAGGAAGCTGAGGACAGGGTGGTCATGGACAGAATGACTACAGTATTGGAGATGAGCAAGTGTCCAGCCTGAATCTGTGGAGGCCTAGTGGACAGAAATAAACATAAAAAGCTAGAAACTCCTGAATGCTATAGAGGATGTGGGGTCTTGAATTCTTTGAATTACTCCTTAATGTCCATGTTATGGGTTGTATTATTGCCTACTGTGCATTACATCAATATTCCAAATTTCCTTGTGACCCAGGTGGCCTCTGCAAGTATCTGTAGCATTTCTGCCTCCTGCTCTTTAGCACCGTTGCTACCCAGAGAGCTGTCCTGGCGAATAAATAAATCACTCTTCTTTGTAGAGTTTGTGCTGCGTGTTTGCTCTGTTTTAGAAACAGATTATATATTTAAAGAACTAATTAACCCTTATTACAAATTACTCACTGTTTTAGACTTTTTTCCTGTCTCCTTTGCAATGGAAACTGTGGCCTTTAGCTCATTCCTGTGGCATGAAGAAAAATGAGTGTATGTAAGAATTTTCCTGTGGATGGTGTGAGGTGGGCAAGGCTGGTGGAGTGAAAGAGGAGGGAGAGGCCTTAAGGATTCCAGATGCACCTCTGCTCTGCAGGCATTTCCCGAGTTCCAGAGAAGGTCTGTGGGTGCAGGAGCAGCCGTCTACCTCTTGGAGGGGGCAGTGCTTGCTGTTTTTTCCATCTTTCTGTGCATCTTTCCTTCTGTCTGTCCTTCCTTCTGTCTTGTCATGTTTTCCTTTCTTTCTGTCTGCCTTTTTGTCTTTCCTTCTGTCTTTCCGTCTTTTCTGTCTTTCTGTCTGCCTGTCTTTTTTTTAATTCCACCCTCCCTTCCTTCTTTAGCATACAACTGGAGTACAGCTGCTTCAGCCATGAAAATAAATTTTCTGCTCTGAATAGATCAATGAAACCAGTTTAATGAGGTTCAGGAAGCAGCATCACAGGCACTGTACTAACTGCTTCTCTGTTTTTTTGTTTTTTGTTGGTTTTCCTAAGACTGTGAATTCACAGAGATTTCTGTTATGTATTGGAATAGATAAACCATGAAATGCTTTATTTGGTTTTATAGTGGACATCATACATTTTTTGATATTGGACCATTTTCAGTAAAAATATGTAGAGCATCAATATTTAATACATACCTGTATTTTTACATATTAGTATGTTATCTTAAATATGAAATATATATTATAAATATTATAATAAAATAATTAGATAATTAAATTTTAAATAATAACAAATCATAATATTAATATAAAGCAAGCATATTACTTACCTTCAAGGCAAAATGTATACTTAAAATGTGGTTTATTATAATCAATAGTAGATATAAGTCTAAATTTCAAATAGCCTTTTTGAAGATTGTAAAAAATTGGCTCCACATCTTCTCCGATATCGTTCATCTTTGTTTCTCTTAAGCCCACCACGTGGCTGGTGAGCTCATCATGGGAAGAAGAGAAATGGCAACGCTGCCTTTCTCCCATTGTTTGCTTCTGCTTACTTTGTGGTATCTCTTTTAGCCCCTGGTTTCTTTGCAATTATCTTTTTAGGCATTTATCCTTGGTTTAGGCAAGTTAAAATTTGATCATAAAATCCATAAATTCACTTTTTTGGGCCCACATATCCTGCGGTCCATTGCGTCTGCGGACAGCTGGTGAAAGGCTATGGGCTCCTCTGTTGCCCAAGCTGGGTTTTCCATCAGGGTGTCGTGAGTACCTTATGGCACCCACCGAAAGAGACCAAACAAGGGCACTACAGTTGACCTAACTTTAAACATTAATATGCTTTCTTTCTTGTTTTATATGAATAGTAAACATAAATAAAAGTTCTAATAATAATTTTTCTGTGCTGTGTGGTTTGTTTTGCTCATATCCTTCAGGGTTCATGCATCTTTGCTCTGACGGCTTCTGCTTAGAAAACCAACAAACCCTTCTTGAACCCACCATTACTTACTTGCACATATTTCTGCTACAGGAACACGCTAACTCATTGGTTGTTTAAATGTATTTCATACATGGCTAGACATTATCTAGATGACTTAGTCTTCTTGGGATTTTATTCCATTTTATAATCAGATTGGTTTTCCAAACTTCATTAAAAAAATACACACACCCACCTTTTCTTTGCTGGTGTTCCTGTCAACAGTCTACAATGGATAGCACTCAACTTCTACTTTCCTAAAGCTGTCTTTTTTATGTTGATTGATCTCCTGGATTTATCTTTTTAGTTCAGAGACCACCAATTCATATTTTTAATATATTTTAAAATCTAGATTAATGTTGATATGAGTTAGTGTATTTTCCTTTCTTTCTGAATGAAAGAATTTTGGTTTGTATCTGAAAAAATAAACTCAATTTGGTAAAATGTAGGGACTATAGTAGCAGGGGCTCATAAAAATAAACAAATTAACCAAACAAATGTATAATTATCTTTGATTCATCAATGTTTATGTCATAGAAGTGGGTATAATGGAAACATTTACAGATTCAGATTTCACATGCCATTCAACTCTGTAATCAGAGGAGGGAAAAAATTTGGAATGCAAATATCACGCTGACCTAGGTTTTCATAAAGACACGAACCTGGTCTCTAAATAAAGGTTCAGAAATTTATTTTCAGGGACAGATAAACTTTCACACTAATTCATATCCAGAATGAGAAAATTCATTTACTCGAACATACTATGAAGTGTTTAAAATAGCCTCAAGATCTAAGTGGGTGGATGGATTAAATATTTAGTTTCTGGAAGATGCATTGTGACTTTCGGAGAAAAATAAGTTTTAGGGTTCTCTTTACTCTTTCAGTTATTTCCTGTGTAACTGAAAAAAAGTGATTTAATTCATCAATGATTTATTTTCCCACTTTCAAGATAGGAATGTTAATTATTCTCACAGTTATAAGAGAAAAACAACCCCACATTCTCATATTTGACTTATTTTAGTACTTAGGAAGAACATCTGCCTACATATAGGCAATTTTCTCCAGAGGAAAAGAATCAAAGCTGCACAATTAGATGAGTAACCCTTAGTCTTATTAAATAAATTCAGTTTCATACACAATATAGATTTAAGACTTTTGAACAAAGAAAGCTTTTATGTGAAATTGAGAAAAGACAAATAATGCCCCACATTCAGTATTTAACCACTTTTAAAACAAGGTGCTTTTGAGACTACAACATCTTATCATGCTGCCCTAGTTCCAAAGGTGTTTCATAGCATCTCCCCATCCATTAGGCAAAGACTATTCAATGCCCCATTATAAAGAATGGCCATTTTTAACAGCTTTTACTTAAATTACCATGACAGGTACTACAGTGCAAGGTTGTTAATCTTTTCCTAAAAGCTTAATGTTGCTATTTAGTTGTTTACTAATAAATCAAAGAAAACATGTCTTGTCATTTTAACTTAGACATAGATGGATGAATCTTCAATGTCTTTGGAGATGGAGAGAAGGTCCTACAGGAAAAGAAATGATTATTTGCCTTGAAAAAAAGTATACAGAAACAGTCTCTCTCTCTCTCTCTCTCTCTCTGTCTCTGTCTCTCTCTCTCTCGCACACACACACACACACACACACACACACACACACACACACTGCCATAAGTACCATTCCCAAAGAAGTTGAAATTCAAATAAATCACATATGTGAAAACACTTTGTAAACTATAAAGAAGCAATATAAATATTACTTGATCACTATCATCTATCTTTGCATTCATTTTTTATTTGATCTTCTGACAGGCAACCACAATAGAATAATTCCTGGCAGTTTTTCATCTAGTTAGTTTTCTAACTCCATTTCAGGATCTGGACATATGTTTATTAAAAAATTTGAAACAGGATTATCCTAAATTTCTTGATAGATTTTTTTAAATCTTAGTTTTTAAAAAAATTATTCTGTTTGGTGCTGATAATTTGGTATTGCAGACTACTGGGAAATAAGATAATTACATACATTTCAGCTAGTGATTTTATTTTTATTTCTGTATTTCCTCTCAGTGCTTTGTGGTAATAGATGCTAAGTAAATATTTAATGCATAGCTGAATGAGTGAATGAATGAAGCAAAGAAAGAATAAGCAATTTTGGAGGGTTGAGATATGAAATGTTACAGAACATCTAAACCTAGATATTTTGCAACAGCATCTGAGTTCTCGATAAAAATTTTCCTTCTTTTTTTCTAGCATGATAACAGGATTAAAGGTACAATATCTTTATCATGTCAGCATAATTTTGTGCAAAGTTTTGCATTGGTTTTAGTATTTTAGCTATTATTCCACAAAAAGCACTATAAATTTGAAAAGCTGGTTAAAAAAAGAAACTTTGTCTCGAAGCTTATATATAATTGTTTTTTTTTTTTTTTCCCCTAAGAAAGAGTGAAACTTTGAATGAGTCTTGTGGAGTTACAGGCTGATAAAGTTTTGGCCTGATAATTACATAATAAGCTGGTGCCCTCCCAAGTTATTAAGTTTTTAGAATCTGTTTATTGGCTTTCATAAAATGTTAATGTTAGTTATGAACTATTCAAAACCTTCAGGAATTTCAGCATTTCTCTGGTGTTTGAGAATCAAGAAGATTTAAAAGTAAACATATTGAGTAGAATAAATAATAACAAATTAAGTATTTTCATCACTTCAAGGTCTGTTGTCATCATCATTAAAAATTTATGGATAGTCTTTTGACATAATTAGATAATTGGCAAGATTTAATTATGGAAACAAGTTTTTTTTTTTAAGTGGAACTGCATAAATTCATTTAAAAAAGAAAACTGTATGGATAATGCTGAATAATTGATTCAAGTTTATCCGTAAGAAAGTCACAATTGAAAATATTTTGGACATTTTGAAATGTGATGATGTATGTTTTAAAATGTTCTGCATTCAGCTCCAGCAAGCCTTGGGTGATCTAGATCAGATTGCAGGCGTGAGGCCTTACCCCTCCCATTCCCTGATTCAGAAACTCTGGGAATGGGGTGGGGCTGGGTTGGGTGGTAAAGCTTCTCTTTGGGACCCCAAAGAATCCATTCCCGAAGTCACAGAAGTAGTTTTATCCTCTCATTTTAGAGACATGTAGTCTGATTTAAGTTTCTGAAGGCTAGGGAGGAGAGCTCAAATGTAGGAGGAATGGGGTGTCATGCTGCAAAAGGGCTGCAAGGAGCAACGGGGAGGGCCAGTGTGAACACCAAAGCAGTTGGTAGTGAGCGTGAGGAAGACAGTATGTTTAGCATGATCTTGAGAGCGGCTAGGAGTACCATTTTAAGCCAAGAAACTCATTTTGGATCACCACAGAAAAGCATTTCAAGGAAAAGTCCTTTCATTTTTTTCTTAAATCTGAGCTTTCATCTCCTTTTCAGCTTATGGTACCCCCAGTCTTTTCTTTTTCTGCAGGCTAGAAACTTCACAGTTTTTCTGGTCTCTTACCTTCTACCCCATCACCATAGCCAGATATTTGCCAAGACCTGAAGATTTAATGTCATGCATCTGTTCCTTATTCAGCCACTCCTTGTCCAGTCTTTCTGTTCAGTGCTTCTTCGTATTCCCAAAATCTAGCCTCTAAAATGCTGCCAGATGAATCTCTGATAGCACAGCCCTGTTGGTGGCTCTCCTTTGATGACAGAACAAAGAGTGGAATGGCTCAAGCCATATTTAGCCTGACGTCCAAGCCTCTCTGTGGGTGCTTGATCATGATCAACCATTCTCAGTTATTTCCTGCTACCCCTTCCTGCCACTTTCAACCGCTAAGCTGGAACCATTGACCAAACAATCCCAACATTCTTCACTTTACTGGGAAAATTTCTTTAGCCTGGAATCTCATCTTGCTATTTGTTTGAAATACTACACATTATTCAGGATCCATTTTAAACACTTTTCCTTCATAGTGCTTATCTGACTTCTCTACCTTATATGCTCTTTCCCTCTTTTTGAATTGCCATGCCACAATTTTTATGGCATTTATCAGATTCTATATTTTACTATTGTCATTTTTTTCATTTTTTCCTGTTCGAATTTAAACTGAAGAACTGTTGAACTTTGCATCTCAAAAGTAATGATATTTAATATACATCAAATAAACAAATGAATGATGTATCCATGAATGTATTTCCTAGTGAGATCATTTTAGCGTGGCAGACAGAAAGGAAATTATTTTGTTTAAATTTTCATAATTATTTATCAAGGCCATAGTAACACAGTCAATGAATAGAAAAGTACCCTAATAGTACATAATGTCAGAAAAATCACCCGAGACTGTATGTCTCTCTTTGTTCATCTCACCATTTTGAAGGCCCTTCTAAGATTGGTGTGTTGAAAATGATTTGTGATGTTTTTGCATTTAAAATATTGCCACTGACTTACTACATTTAAAACATTGATCCTTTACTTTTTTGCTAGATTTATCTTAGTTTAGATTTTGTATTTTGGATATTTCAATGTAAATTTTGTCCAAATACTGCCTTTTCTTGTCTAAGTAGACCACAAAACATTTTGGGCTTTGTTTATGAAAAGTTTCATTCTAAATATGATTTCAAAAGGTAGAGATAAGGAAATGGCATTCAACACTGATAGAACAGTTTGAGCAAAGGCAGACAAGGTATAAAGTGTTATTGTCACATGGAAGTTCAGTTTATGTTTGCTGGCCACACGTAAGATGGCAAAAATTTGGGGATTCAAGACCAGAACATTGAGAATCTCACATTAAAAAGTGCAGACTTGTAGGTGCCTAAGACCATTGGAAGGTTTACCAGCTGGAAAATGAATTAGTAAAACCTCTGTTTCCAGGTATATACATGAAGGTAGGATGAAGAGTGGACTGGAAACATGAAAAACTGCAGATGAGAAAATACAAGTCTGTTGAGGAGAGAGGGGTTTTGGAGATTTGGTGGAGGTAGCACAATATGAGTATTTGATCATCAAAGTGGTGGCACATCTTTCTGATATTTTTAGATGGGCGATAGGAAGAGCAAGGAATAGCAGAGATGGGGCACACAGGAGGGTGAGAAAATGGGAAGTATGAGAATGAATTCAGTTTCTGGACCACTGGGTTTGAAGGATAATGGACATGGCTATGTAGAGAACTGGAGATTTAGATATGGAATACATCAGATAACGGACTATAAACGTAAATTTAAAAGTCATAGCATAGATTTGAACATTGAAACCCAGGGAAAGAACAGAAGTATCTGGGCAGAAAATTTATAGCAATAGGACAGGGATGGAACAAAAAATGCTATAAAAACTGGTGAAAGAAGAGGATTCGATGATGGCGACCGAGAAGAAACACACAGGGCAGCGTAAGATGCCGGAGCAGCACGTTTTCCTGTGGAAATCTGTAAGGATCAAATCTGAAACACACCTACTTTGGGAATTGAAGCCAGGAGAACAGCAAAAAAAGTTCAAGTAGAATGAGAACTGAAAAAAAAATCATTTAATTTTGTAATAATGAGGACATTATGGGAAATTATGAATGAATGGTTGCCTTTGCAAGGTATGGCCAGAAGCCAGGTTGCAGGGTGAGTGGTCAGGAGGAATTCATACTCTTGTTTTTGCCTATGAATGACTCATGATTAAGCATTCAGCCTTTTCATATATTTAAAAATTTTTTAATGTTCTCTTTCAGCTGTTTTATTTTTAGGCAAAAAAAAAAAGAGTCATTTTCCCTTTGTTTAACCTTATAAAGCATAGTCTTGAAAACTTTTACTAGGTTTTTTTTTTGTGGCTATTTAAATCTTCCATATTTCATTTTACCTGTGAACCATTGTACATTAAAGAGGATCTGATTAACTGAAGAAGATCACGAAGTCATTTTTCCTTATCTGCCATGAGTTACAAAATTCTGGTAAGGCATTTGCTTTAGAACCTGCAGCTCTGCATGGCAGGTTCACATTTGGTGTTCAACTAACTTTCTTTTGACCTTTGCTCATGTTATAATACCTTTTACAGGTTCTCTAAGTGCACATCAAGCATAAAAAATTATTTGCAATGGATCCTGAAAATGAGTTTAGTCTTAATCAACTTAATAGCTATTTTTAATGTGGCATGGTATAACCTAAATGTGTACCTATAAAACCATCCAATTTAGAGATGGATTAGTCATCAAACTGGTCCAGTTAATAAAAACACAATTAAGGCTAACTTGGTCTCTCCTATTTATTCAGATCTTCCATACATGGGCTTATGAATCATAAAAGAAAAGGCCAGCTGAGCTTGAATTCTTTTTTTACTGTTTTACTCAGCCATTTAGAACAGCTCATTCTTTCCTGGTGGGTGTATATATTTTGCCATCTATGTGCTTGGGTTCTAGAGCACTTTTTGAACATTCCTTCTGATTATCATTCTCTACCCTAAATTGTATTTAGTTATGGGCACATTATCTTCCCTTCTTCATTGTAAGCTGTCTTAGAGGCTAGGTCAGTGTTGCACTTTCTCTGTGTCCTCTACAACTGTGGTCCCCAAACCCCAGGCCACAGCACAGTACCAGCCCATGGCCTGTTAGGAAACAGGCCATGTATCACTGCCTGAGCTTTGTACCATCTACTCTGACCCTCGACACCTACTGCCCACACTCGGTCTGTGGAAAAATTGTCTTCCCTGAAACCAGTCCCTCATGCCAAAAAGGTTGGGGACTGCTGCTCTACAACATTCAACTTCATGCTTTGTTCCAAGAACACATTTGAAAAAGAGTTGTTAAAGAATTAACCCAAATAACATCTTAACAGGCAGAATTATTGTCTCTATTTTGTGTGTCTGATTGAGATTTATTGATCCATGAGGATGTTTCTGAGTTGTCTGTTATCTTTTCACCTGCATCTAATATATTGCCTTGCCTACAGTAGGTGCAGTCATTCGTGAAATGACAGGTAACTGCGACATGTGAGGCTCTGTGTGCTGGGCATTGAGATGCACAAAATGAAAAGATGTGATTACTCCTGGGTTCGTGCAAGGAGTAGGGCTGCCACATTTTCCCGAGGAGATGTCTGGCTGTGATGGGAGCTGAAGGATTAGGGGACATGCAGTGGAGGCACAGTTGTCAAATGCCAAGATGTCAGGGATCATGAAAGCCAGCCTAAGTATAGACATAATTCCATAGACACACATACTTGATTTGATCATTACATGTTTTAAAACATTGCATGTATGTTGATTTCCAAATATCTTTGAGTATAGAGACTATATTAGAGACTGGGATATTTGCTCACCCCAACAATCAGTTCTTCTTTGCTTCTTAGCAACAGAACCCTGACTTTTAGCTGGACAATTGGTCATCTGAAATCAAAATCTATATTTCCCATTCTCCTGCATTTAGGTATGACATGTGACATAGTTCTGACCAATAAGATATAAGTGGAACTTATGAGATGTATGAGACTTCTGGGAAATCTAACTAAAGAGAGCTGTCCCAGATGAAAGGGCCTGGTTTTTGGCCCTTCTGTCTTTCTCTTATTCTGCTTGTAACACCATTGTGATCGCTGGAGCTTCAGAAGCCATATTGGACCACGAGGCAGTTGGATAATATAATTCATACATTAGAATGCTGAGTAAGATAGGAGTCTGGATCCCTGATAGAGCTGTCTTACCAGCCTTTGATTGCTAATCTCGAGTTCCTTATAAGAGAGACAAAGAAACTTGTATTTGGTACAAGTTTTACTTATTTTAGGATTTTCTGTGAATTTGTCTATATCTAACTCTCATTAGCACAATGGCTATTTGAAGCACTTTATATTAGTCCCTTGTGGGACATAGAAAAATATTATAGACATAACTAGGTCCTAAGGCATTAACATAGTCTTTATTAAATAATTCCTTGGCAGTTAAAACAAGCTGAGTGAGAATGTTATCCCTAAGATTGTTGACTCTGGCTACAGAAAAAGGACTCAAAATGAAATACCATTTTTTAGTTTTTGAGCTTAAGCAATATCTTATGAGGAAGAGCTATACATGCAGTAATGAGTGGATCTGAGTTTGATTCCTTTACCAGTGGTGTGACATGGGCAAGTCATCCCTTCTGTGGAAAGGGAGTCGTATCTACTGTCTGGATGATTGTGAATATTAAATGATTAAATGAGGTAACATAAGAAGTAACATATGCTAGTTCTTATTTTTTCTTTTCCTTTCTCTAAGAACAAGAAATTGGAAAATTATGAAATAAGCCAGGCTGATTCAGATAATTAAAAGAGGCATTTTGCTTAAGCATTGCTCTTGACTTCTTTCTTGGCATTAGTGTTGCACTTACTGTCAAAAGTCAGATATTTGAACCCTCAAAATATCTCTCATTGATTACTTGCCTTCTATGTTATAATAGAAAAGGATTATTTTGCAAATTATTATCAAATATATATGCCTTAGTTATGATGTATATAGAAACTGATCATTTTCCTTTTTCTTCTGAAAATTCAAAATGATTCAATGTCAGTACTATGAGGTTCTTCCTAACATACTGCCATTAATACTGATTACTAAGCCATTTTTTTTTAACTAGCTTTCTTGTCTGATTCCATATGGAATAGTAAATGGTATAGCTGTTTTATTGGTATTTAACTTTTAAATTATATATATTATGTTCTTGTGAAATTTTAATTTTCATCTTGTAATAGTCCCAATTTTATGATTTTAACATAAACATAAACAATGTCTTAGATTTATTTCAAGAAGTGTTCAGAAGTATACATTTTTTCTTAAGATTTTAAGCTCCTGTGACTGTCAGTATATAACAGGTGGCAATAGAGAAGACAGCCAACCTAAATTTATTATTTTCATCATATATTTAATATTTTGGAATTAATTAATTTTTATAAATAAGGGCAGTAGAACAGAGTCTGGTACAGACTAGAAAAATAGAGGATGATATGAATAATTAACATATGGGTTTCACAAGAGATCTTCATTAATCATTAGCAACTGCTATAAATATTTTAGATTTTTATTAAAAATCTGATGCCAAATATTTTTTAATTTGCATGTTGAGGAGTAAGAGAGTGATGCTTGGGAAATGTTTCACAAAATAAATTAGAGTCAGCTAGAATTTCAGAATTGAACCTACAAATTAAATTCCACTCACTCAATCCATGGTGGAATGTATCATGTAAATAATTGCCACAAGTAAGCATGAATATCATTTCTGAAACCTTGGTTTGATTTTTGTCCTAAATATAAGCTTTGTGTAAAATGTAGATTATTGGAGTATATGAATTTTTCTTTAAAAAGTCATAAAAATGTTTGCTATATAACTTTCACTTACTAAACTATTTTATTGTGAACCATATGCATCATAAGGTGATTATAAAGAATCTCTTTGAAAGATGAGTGCTGTCAGGGAAAAGTGAAATCTCAATATGGCTTGCACAACTCTTTATGATCGCTGGCTTCTACCACCTTCTCTGGCTTTTCCTCACACTGTACACAATGGTGCTTTCTCTTTCCTCTGCTTTGCAAATAAATGGTGGTCCCTCTGGGCACAACTGCCCCTTGCCCCTCTTCCTCCATCTCTCACTCTGCCTGCCTTTGCCTGGTTAAATTCCATTCTCCTTTAATGTCAGCTAAGAGGTTACTTCATCTACAAGACTTCCTTGATGCCCCATTAGGGTCCCTATCGTAGCAACTACCATGTGTTTCTCTATTGCAACTGTCTCTGGAAATCCACCTCTAGCCTGTAAGCTCCTGAGCGAGGGCCCACAGCTTCACTATCATAGAGCTATGATCCGAATGTTTGCGTCCCCCCAAATTCATATGTTGAAATGCTCATCCCTAAGGCCATAGTATGAGGAGGTGGGACCTTTGGGCAGTGATTAAGTCATAAGGGCGGAGCCCTCATGAATGGGATTAGTGCCCTTATAAAAGCTGCCTGAGAAAGCTCTTTTGTCCATTCCACCAGGTGAAGTTACAGAGGAAAAATGCCATCTATGAACCAGGAAGGGGACCCTCACCAGACACCAAAACTGCTGGCACCTTTATCTTGGACTTTGCAGCCTTCAGAACGGTAAGGAATAAATTTCTGTTGTTTATAAGCCACCCAGTCTATGGGATTTTTTATAGCTGCCTAAATAGACTTAAGAAATACAGTAAACCTACATTGACCAGGATGCTGGCACATAGTAGGCAATTAATACACATAACGAACAAATGAAAGTGAATACAATGAAACGTCCTCAGCTTAGATGTATGTGTGCGTGTAAAATGCTAGCTCTGACCACATTTGTTCTCTGTTATTGAGCTAGACTGCAGCATGACCAATTTGATTATAACCACCTTTAAGAATAAATACGGGCTATTGCTTGATTTATTTAGTTACAGTTTTGATGCCAGTTGTGAAGATGACTGTGATGGTCAGAATGATACCTACATAGCATTATGTTTTGGCTATATCCATTTAGACAGATCAAAATCAAGATATATTAACAAAACATAATTTATTAAGGTTAAAGGTAACAATACTATTTAAATTAAAAACATTAATTCAAATGGTTTTTAATGCACGGTGGGACTTTTCTTAAAGAAAGACTTAAATAGAAGAAGTCAACAGCAGAATCATTTATGTGGTTTAAACATTTTATTGAAAAGAACACCTTATCTCAGCATTACCTCCATCTTTTATATCAGATTTGAAGATGTTTAATTGCATTTAAACTTAACATGGGGGCAAATGTAGGAGACTAAACAGACCACAGAGAAATTGCTAGATTTTCTTTTCAAAGTTTGGAGTGGCTTTCTCTCCTTTCTATATTTATCCTTCAACAGTAATAATAAAATAAGTTGGAGGAGGTAAACCATGTAATCACTCCTCCATGGCTCCATTTAACGACCCTGTCATCTAGGCCTGTCTTCATCCCAGAAACAGGCTGGGCACATTTTCAGGCTGCCAGGCCACCAGGTGGTACACCGAGGTGGCAAGGCCACCAGAGGTGATGATCAGGTCCAGCATATAAAGTCTGCAGCTGGAAACCCACATCCTCAGGACCTTCTGTGTTTGTAGAACAATCTGCAGATGACATTTCATCTCGCCATAAAAAATTTTATTTTCCTCACCCTTCATGCTTCCCCCACCCTACTCTGCTCATGTTTATTTCCTTGGCATTTTATTTTACTCCCTCTTGCCTTCTATTCCCCTAAAGTCTGCCTCATCCATACTGCTTCATTGCTCCACAGTCAGTGATGTATCACTATTGCCTTAAAGAAAAGGTGAACGAAGAGGCCTATTGTACGTCACGGTGACTATAGATAATGACAATATCTTGTATACTAGAAAATTGTTAAGAGTGTAAATTTTAAATATTCTCATCATCAGAAATAAGTATGTGAGATAATGCATATGCTAATTAGCCTGACTTAGCCATACTACAATATATGCAAATATCCAAACATCATGTTGTAGACATAAATATATACAATTTTTATCAACTTAATTTTTTTTTTTAAATAATGAATGACCTGCCATCTATAGGCGGCAGAGTGGGTGACAGAGCCCACACCCAGGAACTTTCAGAATTTCAGAAAAAAGAAATAAGCCTATTCAAACAGAGAAACAATTTTACTGATTACTCCTTGACACTAGCTCACTCTATTTATTTTGTTCTGAGAAACTGCCCCTTGGGTTAAGAGAGCCGAGGGCCAGACCAGCCGCTTCAATCCTTGAGTGCAGGTATTAGTAGTGGCTCCTGCAAGAAACAAGCTTTGAGACCGTGTATCCAAGGCTTGTGACAGAGTGTAAGGTGAGGAATCAGAGACAGAGACCAGGAAGAGGAGTTTCCAGCCTGGATTCACACCAGTCCTCACATGGGGAAGTGCTGGAGTGAGAATGGGCCCCTCCAACTCTTTCGTAGATCAGGAGTTGGGAAGGAAAGCCACAGAGAGTATCTCCCTGCCAATGCACTGCTTGGTCAGGTTTAACATGCCCCCCTCCACCCCAGGGACTGCTTCTGCTCCAGTGTGCCTGGGAATCCCAAGGGAATTGTCTAACGGGGCTGAATACTCAGTCCCTGTCTGTGATACAACAAAGGTGCCAACTAATTGTCCTTCCCCAAAGTCCTCAAACCAGCGCTATAAGGCTCATGTATTATTGTATGTTATGATGCATTGTTTTAATTATGTAGATTCTGACATTTGGGCTCCAAGCAGAGAATGGTGGTGGAGGGAGAGACAAAAAGAGAGGAGGGTGGGCAGGAGAGAGAGGAAGAGGGAAGGGGGAAGAGAAAGTTTAATGTCAGGGAAAAAACAAAACAAAGAACACGTTTTATATTTCCTCATTTAAAAAAAACTAAGTATATGTAAATATAGATATAATCCTTTTAAAATAGTTCATAAACATTTCAACTCTTCTTGAAGCTTTCTTTTTCCCCTTGAAGAACAAAAATCTTTTATTCCTTTGATAAAAATTTATAATTTGAGCAGATAGCTGTTGAAAAAGATAACTTGCTATTCCTCTAAGAGGGCATATGCAGTCAGGAAAACTCAGGTGGCTCAATTTTTGCTTGTAAGCATTAATTTTCTATTTTCTTGGTGATTCTAATTCTGAGCCTCATTCTAATATTCTTTGTCAGAGAGCAATTACTTCTTCCTTTTCTTCAATAGAAGAACCATTAATTTCTTGCTCAAAAAATAGAATGGTGTGGCTGCCCTGGCATATTTGTTATTTTGTATGGTGCTTGAAAGCCCCTTTCCCCCCTTTTTACCTTAAGGCTCTTAAGCTCAGAGAAGCTCAGAGAGCTTCTCATTGCCGCTGTGTTGGTTCCTTCTGTTTCCCCCTGGCTCCTTGGGGATTGGGGTGTGAGAGGGGTGGAGGGGGCAGTGACACAGGGAAGGATTGCTCTGGCTGGGCCTGTATCAGTGCTATAGTTTGTTTCTGGTTCTTCCAACTGGGGTCTGAACATGATTGGGATTGTGTGTGACAAATGAAAGAGCTATGCATTCCCACTGAAAACTTCACCAGAAAGGACAAAGTTATTGAATTCTAGGGTCCTTGGTCCTCTTCCCTCTTGTCCAACACCCGTCCCTGATAATGAAACTGCTTTGGAGACACAGATCATCTTCTGGGACTTTGCCTTAGTGGATGGTCACTATGGTGCATTCCTTATGAAAGAATTGCCAAGCCCATCTGTGACTATTATCATGAAAATGTAAGAAACATGGCCATGAGCTGCAAATTCAGGAAAGACATGTAGAGGTAAGATCCTATTTTTTAAAAAAAACCTCTCAGATTCAGCTAAGTACAGTCATGGACCACATAATGATGTTTTGATCAACAGTGGACTGCATATATTAATATGATGGTGGTCCCATACAATTATCATGGAACTGAAACAGGCCTATCACCTAGTGATGCTGTGGCCCTCATAACATGGTAGCGCAACACATTTGCTCATGTGTTTGTGGTGATGGTGTAAACAAACTACTGCACTGCTGGTTGTATAAAAGGATAGTACAAACAATTATGTATGGCACGTAATACTTGATAATAAATGACTACATTACTGATTTATGTATTTGCTATAATTTGTATTGTTATTTCTGAGTTTAGTCTTTCTACTTATTAAAGAAAGAAATGCAAAACAGCCTCAGGTCCTTTAGGAGGTATTCCAGAAGAAGACATTGGTATCAAAGCAGATGACAGCTCCATGCAGGTTATTGTCCCTGAAGCTCTTGCAGTGGGACAGGATGTGGAGGTGGAAGACAGTGATATTGATGATCCTGACTTTGTATAGGTCTAGACTAATGTGTGTGCTTGTGTCTTAGTTTTTAACAAAAAAATTTAAAAAGTAAAAATAATTAAAAATAGAAAATAGCTTATAGAATAAGGATATAAAACTATTTTTGTATACCTGTACAATGTGTTTGTGCTTTAAGCTGTTCTTAAAAAAAGTCAAAATGTTAAAAAATTTAAAAGCTTATACACAGTAAAAAAGTTACATTTATGCTAAGTTTATTATTGAACAAAGGAACTTTTTTTTTTTTTTTTTTTACAAATTTAGTGTAGCCAAAGTGTACAGTGTTTATAAAGTTACTGTAGTCTGCAGTAATGTCCTAGGACTTCACATTCACTCACCACTCACTGACTTACCCAGAGAAACTTCCAGTCCTGCAAACTCCATTCATGGGTAAGTTCCCTGTGCAGGTGTACCATTTTTTTTTATCTTTCATGCCATAGTTTTTACTATACCTTTTCTGTGTTTACGTATGTTTAGATACACAAATACTTACCTATGTGTTACAATTGCCCACAGTGTTCAGTACAGGAACATGATGTGCAGGTTTGTAGCCTGGGAGCAATAAGCTGTAGCACACAGCCTAGATGTGTGGTAGGCTACACCATCTAGGCTTGTGTAAGTGCACTCTATGATGTTCACACAACTGTGAAATCACCTAATGACACGTTTCTCAGAACGTATGCTGTCGTTAAGTGATGCGTGACTGAAAATGAAAATGGAAAAGGCAGTGTCTTTTGAATAATAAAGTATAGAGTAATATCCTCCCATACAGTGGCATTTAGTGATGCCCTCATCACTGTCATTCCTCTGCCAGTGGCCAAAAGGAGCAGCTGCTCTCTCAACTGATATAGAACCAAGCACATTCTAGAATTTCTCTGGATCTAGTTACAGAACTAGAATTAAGGCCATCTTTCTTGTCTGAGAGACTAAGAGTGCCAGCACCATGTCGCATGCCCGTCCTGGTCTCAGTGACCACTTTCCAGGCTTTACTCTGCCATCACTCCAGGTGCCAACTTCACACTGCTGTGCACGTTTCTTCTCTGACTCATCTGCACTCAATCCCACATGCTTCTAGTTTGTCTGCTGAACATGCCATCAGTGTCCAGTAACCTCTTATCCTTCCTCAGCTCTTCCTCTGAAGAGAACCTCATCTTCTTGTCTTAACTGGAAACTGGACATCCCCCAAGAATACCACTTTACCACAGTCCCTTCCAAGCGCGTCTTCAGGTCACTGGTAAAGTAGGTATCCACTTTTCTCTTAGTATCCTTTATTCATGTTTAATGTACCTCACTCCTGCACAACCCACTGCTACTCTGAACTTCATGTCTCAATGCTATATACTACATCTACCACCTCCTCCCCAAAATATACCAACTTTTTTGCTATTTCCCCTTGTTTACTGAAGATTGATGTTACCTTCCAACACTTAACCATGTGGGGCTATTGAAACAGGTATGGGGAGCCATGACAGCTTTTCACTACTTGCTTCCTATGGCTCCTTGCTAAAGAGGAGGTCAGTTTCTGGCCTTTGACTGCTTGACAGCCTCATCTCCTGTGGTTTTTCCTCCAGGGCAAGTGCTCCTGTTACTGTTTCATGGACTTCAACCTCAATTCTGCAGCACCTCCTGGTTATTGGTTTTAAACATTTTGCTCCAATGCCAACTCCTCTCCTTCTCTCACTTGGTCAGTTATGCACTCTACAACAATCCTTCATTCTCTTTGAGGCCCCCAATGCATTGTCCCTGTCACTATATCTCTGTTTATTAAACCTATTTCCACTTTCCATGGCGCAACATTTAAATCATTCTGGACATGTCGTCAATTCCTTATTCATCTCTTTCTCCATTACACTCATCTGGAAAAGCTCCAGGCATGCACAAACCCATTCATTTGATCTCTTTATGAGTGACTCTGAGCAGCAGAATGAGATGGAAAATTAAAAATCACTCAACTGGGAAGACAAGTTTTTACCCTAAATTCATGATCACAACCATCAACATTTTCCCTAATCCTATTTTGTTTCCCACACTCCAAGAATACTCTTAATGCTTCTTCCTTTCCTCAAACTTTCCATACTTCTCTCTCTGACATTCAGATGTTTTCCTAGCTCCACTCTTTTTTAGTGAGGAAAAACCCATCTTATTGAAATGTCCCGATCCTCTTCGCAGTAAATTTACAAGTCTTCTTACATTGCGTCTATTTTCTCTTTTTCCTGTTAAAGTGGAGAAAGTGTCCCTCCACCTATCAAAGGTAAATTGTTCCACTTGTCCTTAGGACATGCCTCCTCTCACCTTTCAAATATTTCTCTTTGTCACTTAATACCGTCTTTCTCCCACATCAACCATTTTCCCATATGTCGAGAATCATTCCTACTGGTATCCAAGCATGTCCTGATAGTTTTCCTCCAATCCTACTAAAACAAACCAACGAAGACTTTCTTTGATCCTCATATTCCATGAAGCTGCTCCCTTATCTCTTCAACATAGATAAACTTCTAAGACATTCTATACCAGCTCTCCCCCTCCCCCTACCCCAATTCCTATTTTAATTCAATATGGCTTTTGCCACCATCACTCAACTGAAAACTGATTTTGTCAAAATCAAGGTAAATTTTGTGTTGCCAAACCCACCAAAAACCAGATAATTTTCTATCATCACCTTCCGCAGTCTGTCAGCAGTATTATCGGAGTTGACTGACCTCCCCCCATTGAAACTCACCCTTCTTGGTTTCAATGACCTTGTAATCTCTGGGTCTTTCTCTTATTTCTCTGGTTTCTCCCTTTCAGTTTCCTCTACTGAATCCTCCTCTAACTGACTAGTAACTTTTAGAGCTCTGTTGGGCTGGCCGTTTCCGCTCTTTATATCCTATTGGGAAGCTCAGCCCTTTCAAGACTTTAAATGCATCCATATGCCAACACCTTCTCAGATCCTCTCTCCTGCCTCAATTCTCCTTAACTCCAGACTCATTTATCTTTCCCACATCTACTTGTATACCTTATAGACATCTTAAACTAAATATACTCCAAATCAAACTCTTGATCTTCCTAACCCAGTCACCTCCCTAACATGCTCCTCCTCCTGTTGTCTTCATTTGAGATAAAAGAACCATGCCTGGTTTTTTACTTTGCCACACTTCCACCTCTGACACATCAGTAAGCCCTGCTGATCTTACTTTAAAACTATATTCTTGAATCCCTCTGCTTTTTTCTACATTTCTACCTCTTGCCTGGTAGCCCAAACCATGGTCACTTTTTACCTGGACACCTGGAAACCCAGACAACAAATGCAACCAACTTTCCCTTTTGCTTCTTTTACTCCATTTTCCATTTAAGCAGTCAGAGTGATCTTTTAAATATGCCGTTCTGATTATGTGGCTTTGCTGTTTAAAACCTTTTAATATTTTCCTCCTTCTCTGAAATAAAATCCAGACTCTTTTTGGCCAAAAGGACCCTGCATGATCTGACTTCTGTCTACTGCCAATTTCATGTCAGTCTGTAGTTCTTCTCCTTGGTCACTTTGACTTTTTTATTTTTAAATTCCATGAACACGCTTGCTGTTTCTCACCTCAGGGCTTGTATATGCTTATCCTTATACCTAAATTGCCTGATCTTTTCATGATCTTTCAGAACTGACCCTACATTCTCAAGGTCTCAGTTTAAATGTCAACCCCCTTAAAGAAATCTTTCCTGACTACATTATGTAACACAAATATACCCTTGTTAATCTTTAACACATCATCCTGGTGGATTGCTTCCTGTATGGGAATTATGATAATTTATACTTACTTTTGTTTTTTTCATTTATATATTTGCCAAGTTCCCCACTAAATTTTAAGTTCTGTGAGGTCAGAGAAACATGTCTCTCTTGCTTACTGCTGAATCTCCAGTGTCTAGCACAGTTTCTGGCATTTAGTAGTTGCTAAATGAAGTCTATACTAAACTCATCTTGAAACAAGTGGGATTTTTTTTGTTACATTTCCTCTCTCTACTATATTATACCATATTCAGTAAAAAATCTTTCCTTTTTAAAAATACGTATGCTCAAAAGAGATTCCATGCATTTTTCTTTGGATAATGGTAATTTCTAGTTATATATGCTTATGTAATAATACTCTATAATTATGTAGTATCTTCTATTTCAGGATCTCAAAACTATTTAGAAATCACAATTAACAACCAAGCAGATGTGGTGGTACCGGATTATTAAAATGATTTCACATATAGACCTGAGCTTGCTTCCTTAAGACCCCTGCTCTAACATATGTCAAGTGGGAGCTCACCGCTGGGTACACACAGTCATACAGTGGTGTAAGGACATTGGAAACTAGGAAGGGCAGAGGGTGAGAGGGGAGTGAGGGACAGAATCTTACCTATTGGGTGCCATGTACACTACTCTGGCAACAGGCACACTAAAAGCCCTGACTTCAGCATTATGCAATTCATTCATGTAACAAAAACACTTGTACCCCCTTATTATTTTGAAATTAAAAAAGTTTCTGATTTAACCTATAGTTTCTGAATCAATCTCTAAGTGACCACTTTGCTGAAAAAGAAAAGTAAATAAACAAATAAAGCTTCATATTAAAGATTTATGAGATACTTTTATTGGTATCCATGAAAAGAAAAAAATATCATAGTTATGGGAGAAATATTGAGAGAGAATAAGAATAAGTATCCAATCCAATAATTATAGCCCTTTTACCTGACACTTACAGAGCACCCACTATGTTCCAGAATGTTTTCTAGACTCTGTAACCATAAAGCCGAATGTGACATGGTCTCTATTTCATTGTAGTGAGGAGACATGTATACCAATAGGTAATTATAATACAATATGGTAAGTGCCATAGGAGGTTAATGTATAAAGTACTTTAGTATATAAAGAAGGAAGCTACTAACTTTACCTGAAGAGAACTAGAAAAGGCTCCACAGATAGGACTCTTGGACTGCTCCTTAAGGATGAGTAAGAGTTGGCCAGGTACAAAAGGTGGAAGAGAAGAAGGAAGGCATTCTCAGAAGAGGAGAAAGGGATGGAGATGGGAAAGTATGTAGCATGTTACAAGAATGATCACTGGGGTTGGAATAGAAAGTATAAGGAGGAAAGTGGCAAGGAATGATATCCAAATTCTGGTGATCCTGATATTTCTGTAAAAAATGATGGGGGTTTTGTATGCCCCATCAGTAACTGAGAAGGTCACAAACACGAAAATGTCTTTCTATGCAGTTTTTATCTCTATAATTTAAGAGTTCATAGTCTTGGCCAGGCACAGTGGCTCAAACCTATAATATTAGCACTCTGGGAGGCCAAGGCAGGAGGATGGGTTGAACTGAGGAGTTAGAGATCAGCTTGTGCAAGAGTGAGACCCATCTCTACTAAAAATAGAAAAATTAGCTGGGTGGGCATTATGGCTTATAGTCCCAGCTACTCAGCAGGCTGAAGCAGGAGGATTGCTTGAGTCCAGAAGTCAGGAGTTTGAGGCTGCAGTGAGCTACGATGACGTCACTGCACTCTACCCAGGGCAATGGAGCAGGACTCTGTCTCAAAAAAAAAAAAAAAAAGAAAAGAAAAATAAAAAAAGAAAGAGTTTATAGTCTCAATAATGTTATTATAAAACTGTTTAAATAACCAGACTGAATGTTTCCTGCCATTTTTCTTTAAGAACAGAGGTCATTAAGTCCATTCAAACATGCTGCTCCTTTATTTATATATTTCTGTAGCTTTAGATGATTTAGGGCCTAAGTTTTAGGTTATCAATTTCAGAATCACTTAAAGATTAAATTTAAAAAGTTTGGCTCATTCGAATTCCTGCCCGTGACTTGTTTTTCACATATGTAGAGTGGGTGGTCATCTGTGTTACACGATGGGAAGGTTCCAGGAATGCCTTCCTGCTCAAATCTTTTCACAACCCATGAGTCACGGTGATAGACATGGCATGTTAGAAATTCCTTAGGGTTAAAATATTGTCCCCAAAACCCAGTTTCTTTATCTTTCTTTTCCTTTCTTTTTATTTTTAAGGTGCAAATGGCTTTCTGTCACATTTAGAGGATATTCTTAAATCGTCATCTTCCTTGACTTCTTCTGCCAAATTTGACACTCTTAGTACATCTTTTTTTTCTTGAGTTTTTGTGTTCTCTGAATATTCTTGGTTTCTCTAACCTTTCAAGTTCATGCTTAGAAGATATAAGCCACGGCTTAGAAATAGATTTTTATTTAATCTCACTTGTTCTAGTATGTTGCCTCACTTATAGCCTTCTGCATGCCTGGGGTCTCCAAGACAGGAGTTGTTCTATTTTCTTTTTGCCAAGGAGTCAATCTTCTCTCTTCTGCCTGGGTGTGAGACACTTGTTTTTTTTTTTTTTTTAATCCTGGCTGAATGAGATGATAAATAGGAAACTGGGATTTAAATTTCTCCTTCTTCCAAGTTTCAACCAATCCTCTAATTTTTGCTTACAGCCTCCATTCCTATTTCTAGAGGTACTAGGTTGCTCTTCTTCATGGCCTTTCCAGGTTCTATAGTGCAGGTCCATCTTTGCCTTGTTGGCTGCTGCTGCTTTGGCATTTCAATCCCCTTCAGGTTTGTTAAGCCAGCAGCCCCTTGATGAACTGCTTTCCATCTTTCATAACATAGTTGTCACCTGCTGTCATTGCCTCTCCAATTCTTTTGATCTTCTGAAATGATAGCAGTTTTATTACTTTCAGTAGGGTTTTAGGGAACTAAGATAAATGTATAGTTTCAGGTTGTCATGTTTAATTGGAGATCTTCAGGACTATTTTTCTAGAATACAAATATGATCCTATAAATCCACTGTTTCATCCTTTCAGTGGCCTTGCCTACATATAGAGTAAAATCTGAATTGCTAGCAGGTGTTTTTCAAAGTGCTTCCTGATCTGGTCCTTATCTACCTGTCTTCCAGGAATGTCCTTTGCTTCCTTCAGTTCTGGTGCTCTTAGAAGGGTCAGCTCAGG
Source organism: Lemur catta (assembly GCF_020740605.2). NCBI lineage: Eukaryota > Metazoa > Chordata > Mammalia > Primates > Lemuridae > Lemur > Lemur catta. Next base: position 33,142,314 of record NC_059135.1, on the reverse strand, counting down.
TGTGACTTCCCCCTAATCTTCCCTGGTTGAACAGTACAGAGAAGTAGGAAATTATCAATGAATAAGGTTTCAGCTCCCATTGTGGAATATGAAAAGACTTTGGAAACCTCCTGGCATATCAGATAGTATAGGCAAGAACTAATGCAGAACATGTAGAAGAGAGTTTTAAGCAGCAAAGAGAGGCCTAAGATCTCACCAGAACCTCAAAGAGGCTCCAGGTTCAGGTATAGCAGGTACAATGTGGTCAAGAGAAAGAGCTGTAATAAATCAGAGGCCTCAACTGAAAGCCTGTTTATCTGCAAGTGTACATTAGTTGGCCCCTCACACTTCGCCTCCCCTCATTTCCCTCCTTTCCTTCCCCTTCTCTAGCCACACTCTCTCCCTCCAACCAACCCCTCTCGACTTCTTTCCTTATACTTGCCTTCCCCTGCTTTCCTTGCAACTCATAAAATTATTGGTCTAAAATCTCCACTCCACTGTAATAATATCATATATCACTTTGGTCTAGTCCTCAATGGTAGGTAAATTATACTTTCCCATTCCTTGAATTTGAACTTTGTCATTTGATTTGCTTTGGCCCTTGGGATGGATGTTAAGAGACCAATATGAGCAGAGGTTTGAATTGTCCGGCTGCAGTTGGGCTTGCTCTCTTGTACTTTTGATACAGCCATGAGAATAACATTCCCTGGATATCTGCTGCCTCTAGTCTGGATGCCAGAATGAGACGTGTGGGGCAGAGCCATCCAAACCCACCCATAAACCTGCTTCTGGAAGTACAGCTGCAGCCACCTGCAGATGCATGGGCCAGACACAACTTTTATTGCTAAATGCCACTAAAATGTTTTGGTATCTTTCGTTCAGAAAAAGATGGCTAATGCAGAAACTGATATGAAGAGGTGGGGTACTATCATAAAAACACTGAAAGATAGGACATTTGATTTAGGACTATATGCAGGGGCGGTGGGGAAACTTTCAGACAAGGTTAGAAAAATAGCAATGCATATTTTGCAGTGGCAAAAATTTTAGTAAAACTATTGCCTGTGGCATGAGGAAAATGTAAAAAAAAATGAATCTACAAAATTTGGTTAGATTTCAGGAGAAATGTTGAATGTATCAGCCAGCTGCTGCTAGCTGAATTTGTAAAATACTGTAAGAAAGAAATGAGCTTAGAGAAGGACTGGTTAATTTACATGCAGAATTTAGAGGGGATTTGAAGATTAAAATATAAAATCATTTTTTTACCAAATCAATGAAAACAAAATTGGGCATTATAACACAATCTCAGGTTAAAGACTAAATCTGGGGTTTTGCCAGAAAGACATACACAGTAAAATCTGACCAAACCAAGGGTGTGGCTGAAACACCCTTTGTTGTTAAGATAGATAAAATAATTAGAATGACATACTAACAGATATAGATAGATAGTAAATCTCTCACAAGACAAAAAGGGTCTAAGAAAGCCCAGGGGAATGATCTCACAAATGTCTGACTCACTCTAAATTGAGAGTATGTGTTAAAAAGAATTGTGGATGTGGTTTTAGTAAATGGAGTTGACAGGAATCAAATACATAAAAATCCATAAAGGTTTTTAAGAGAGATATGCTAGCAAAATTGCCTCCAGATTCTAACACAAAAAAGACTGGCTATTTGAAATGTAAAAAGACTTGATTCTCTGACTTTCCACAGGCAAGAATATATACATTTAATTAATGCTACAAATATCTCTGTAAATACTGCTTTTGTGGTTTCCCATGAATCTTGACACGTGTTTTAGTTTTAATTGAGTTCAAGAAATTTTATAATTTTCCTTTATTATTTTTTCTCTGACCCATGGGTTACAGAAAATTGTAATATTTGGTTCCCAAATATTTGAGGTTTTTCTAGATAGCTTTTAGTTTTTGATTTTTAATTTAAGTCCCCTGTGGTTGGAGCACATACTTTGTATAACTTGAATGATTTAAATTTATTGAGGTGATATTCTTATGCCCAGAATATGGTCTACCTTGACAAATATTCCACGTGCACTTGAGAAGAATATATATTCTGCTGCTTTTAGATGGACTGTTCTTTATGAGTCAATAAGGTCAAATTAGTTATTATATTGTTTCCATCTTCTATATCCATAATAGTTTTCTATCTATTTGTACTACCAATTATTGAGGAGTATTAAAATATTTGGCTATAATTGTAGCTTTACCTATTTATACTGTTTTCAGTTCTATCAGTTTTTGCTTCAGGTACTTTGAAGCTCAGATATTAGGTACATAAATGTTTAGGATTTTTAAGTTACTTTGACGAAGTGACTCTTTGTTATTATGAAATGATCTTTGTCCCTGGCAGTATTCTTTGTTCAGATATACTATTTATCTAATATTAAGTTAGATACTACAGCTTTCTTTTGATTAGCATAACCATGTTTTTATTTTTAACCTGTTTGTGTCTTAATATTTAAAGTGTATTTCTTGTAGGCAGCACGCAATTGTTTTTTAGAATCTAATCTGATAACTTCTACTCTTTAATAGTGTTTTGATTATTTATTAATACATTTGAGGTGATATTTAGGTTTGAGTCTATGATCTAGTGATTTGTTTTCTATTTGTCCCTTCTGTTATGTCTTCCCTTTTTGTTTTCTTCTGCCATCTTTTGGATCATTTGAATACTTTTTGATTGAATTTTATCTTCTACTAAACAGTTATTGGCCATAACTGTTTCTTATATTCTTTTACTGTTTTCTTTAGGTTTTGTACTATTTATTTTTAACATCACAGTCTACCTTTAAGTGATGCTATACCATGTCATGTACAGTTGACAAATCTTATTTATGGTATATTTCCATTTCTCTCCTCCTGCTTTCTGTGCTATTTTCACACATTTAGCTTTTATGTATGGTATAAACTATACACTGCATTCATATTGCTTTCATTTAAGAAGTCAATTGTCTTTTTTTTGAGACAGAGTCTTGCTCTGTTGTTGGGGCTAGAGTGCTGTGGCATCAGCCTAGCTCACAGCAACCTCAAACTCCTGGGCTCGAGTGATACTTCTGCCTCAGCCTCCAGAGTAGCCGGGACTACAGGCATGTGCCACCATGCTCGGCTAATTTTTTCTATATATTTTTAGTTGCCCATCTAATTTTTTTCTTTTTTCTTTTTTTTTTTAGTAGAGACAGGGTCTGGCTCTTGCTCAGGCTGGTCTCGAACTCCTGAGCTCCAACCATCCACCTGCCTCGGCCTCCCAGAGTGCTAGGATTACAGGCATGAGCCACCGCACCTGGCCTGGAAGTCAATTATCTTTTAAACACATTTATATATTTACCCCTATAGTTACTATTTCTAATGCTCTTCATGCCTTTGTCTATATCCATATTTCTATCCAGTTTTTTTTTCCTTTTATTTGGAAGACTTTCTTTGACATTTCTTGTTGGATGAATTTATTGGTGATGAATTATTTCAGCTTTTGTATTTGTTAAGAACTCTTTATTTCATCTTGATTTTTGAAAGATGTTCACTGGGTATAGACTTCTAAGTTGATATCCTCTTTTAATAATTTTAAAGAGGTTGTTCTACTCTCTTCTCACTTGGATTGTTTCTTACATAAAAATCTGCTCTCTTATTTATTTTCTCAGTACATAACAATTCTTTTCTTCCTTTGGTCCACTTAAGATTTTCTCTTTATCACTAGTTGTGAGCAATTTGATTATGCTGTACCTCAGTACAGTTTTCTTCATGTTCCTTGTGATTGGGTTTTATTGATCTTGGATTTATAGGTTTATAATTTTCATCAAATTTAAAAATTTTTCTGTCATTATTTCTTTAAATATTTTTCCTCTCTTCACCTTTCTCTCTCTTTTATTTCTGGGACTCTAATTACATATGTTGTCTTCCAGCTCATTTATCCTTTTTTATTGTTATTTTTTATTTTACTTTCATTTTGTATAGCTTCCAAAGCTATATCTTCAAGTTCACTAATCTCTTCTGCAATGTCTAGCCTACCACCTACCCCATCAGTGTATTTTTTATTTCAGACATTACAGTTTTTATCTCTAAAAGTTTGATTTGAGTCATTTTTATATTTTCTCTATATTTACATAATTTTTTGAACCTATTGAATATAGCTATACTAAACACTTTATTATCTTTGGTGATTCTAATCTCTGTGTCAGTTCTAGGGTGGTTTTGATTGATGGATTATTCTTCTCATTATGGTTTGAGATTTCCTGCTTCTTTTATTGACTGATAATTTTTTATAGGATGCCAAACATTGTGAATTTTACCTTGTGGGTGCTGAATATTTTTATATTCTTTCAAATAGTCTTAAGCCTTCTTCTGGTATACACTTACATTATTTGGAAACAGCTTGATCCTTTTGGGTCTGGGTCTTGCTTTTAAGACTTGTTAAATAGCCCCTGATCAGTGCTCAGTCTATTACTAATTGCCACTACTGGGGCAGAATCCTTTTGCATTCTCTACCAAATGTCCATGAACCATGAGATTTTCAAATCTGGCCGTTAGGAACAGATACAGGTGCACTGTTTCTCTAATCCTTTCTAATAGTTCTTTCCCATGCTTTCATAGTTTCCTCACATGTGGGTCCTGATTCATACTAAACTGAATAGTCAAAGGCTATCTTCAGATTGATCAATAGTTTATTTTTAGATGATTAGATTACAGATACTTTTATTTTTATTTATATAGTTGTCTGTATTTTCTTGTTTCAATAGGAATATGATAATTTTATGGACAGAAAATAAGCCATTTCCATTTTGAAAAAAATTAAAAATTAAATGCCTAGATATAATTAGAAAAAGATGGGCTAGTTGTCTCCTCTCAGAATAGTACAGTATTTTATTGCATAACAGAAAGGATTAAAACCATAATTAAAGTGATCAATAAATTTCAGAAAATTTTGAATCTCATGTGTTTCATAAAATACATGACAAATTGTATGTATTCATAAAATGTTTAATATTCTTTATATATAAGAACAATTTACTCAAAAGAAGACAAAGACTCTAATGGAATAATGTGCAACAATATTGATTAGGTACTTTATAAAATAAGGACACAAATGTCCAATAAATATGATACATGGTCATCACCAAAATAATAAAAAATGCTAAGAAAGTGATGCAACTATTAATATCCTTTTAAAAAAATGATGTATCTTTAATAGCCCCTTTAAGATATATTTTATTATGTAGAACTTCTGGGGAACATTGTATAAAACTTTTTTTGGCTTTTGATACATTATGTGTTCTTTGCAGTACAGGAAAGAGTGTCAGACACAGGACACATAAGGAGATGTGCTTTGAATGTGTGTGTGTGTGTGTGTGTGTGTGTGTGTGTGTATTTAAAGTAGACTGGAGAAGCAACGTAGTGTAATAGTAAAAACAATAGTCTTTGGGAACAGAATTCTGGTTTGAGTCCTACTTTTCCTACTTCACTTAGTAGGTATTACTAGCTATTACAGTTAGCTATGAACTTCTTAGCCTTGGCTAAGTCACATGATTTCTCTGTGCCCTAGTTTATTTATCTGTAAAATAAGGATATTAATGTTATTTCCATTGTAGGGTACTGTTTTTGTTTTATTAGTTGTTTGTTTCCTTCAGAAATAATAATTTAGTATATGTAAAGCACTTAGAAAATTGCCAGGTATGCTATAAGTGCTGCATATATTTACTTATTACAGAAATCGACTTCATAGTAGACCATCCTATAGATAATATTTAATTACATAAAATTTTTGAAAAAGACAGTCTCAAGAGGAAAGGCAAATTATAAAATAGATATGTCAAATTCATTTTTCTAAAATAGATTTTATCCAAACAAAATGGCTGGGTATTTCTGGGTGGCATTTTTTTTTTTTTTTTTTTTTTTTTTTTGCTTTTTTTGTGGTTTGGAAAAGGTTTTATAATCAGAAAAATCACTTTAATTAAATTAAAAACATAAAGATTACTTAAATGCCCCTCTTAAGGTGCCTTCCCTTTTTCTTAAAGTTAATTGGTCCCTTCTTAGTTCTCCCATAGCTTCTATTAGGGACTTGTGTTCTAATGACTTGTTTACATTTCTGTCTCCAACACTCTACTCTGAGCTCCTTGAAAGTAGGTACCAAGTTTTGTTAATGTCCCCACTGTCTGATGTACAAGAGAATTGTTGGGTATTAAAATCACCCTTAATAAGGTAAAACCCAGAACCCTATAGCAGCAGCTTTCAATAGGTGATAGACTAGTGCTTGTAGTATTTAAAAAGCATATTCTATGTTGTAATATAATTTTATATTTGGAAAATGAAAAAGATGCCAATTATAGAAGGTAAAGTTTGAGAAGTCATCTTGGGTGGTAGCGATAGACTAATGTGTCTTCAGTAGGGTAGGCCCCATGGGACAGGTTACAGAATTGAGACTAGAAGGGAGGCAGGGTGTGTGTACATGTGTGTGTGTGTGTATGTGTGTGTGCGCACGCATGTACATACAGTGTTTACATTTGGGAAAAGGAGGCCTAGCTTTGAAAAATACTGCTCCTGGATATGCTTTGCAGGGAAAATCTCCAGTTGAAAAAAGGATAACTCTGAATCTCCTGAGTTCTTTAGGTTTCTTGCCCAGGGTCATCTCCATAGTAGTCTCATAATGGTGTGCTACTCTTTTCTAAGTAAGTTATGGTCCAACTGGGACAAAAATTCTTTCCCTTGGAGCTGAGGCACCTCAAGACTCCCATGTGGCTTCACTAAATACTTAGAGGAAGAAAAAAGCACATAGGAGTAGTCTATAAGGAGAGTAAATCAACTTGCTTACAAAATGTATTAGTTTCTTATTCTTTCACAGCTAACTGGCTCCAAATCAATTCCACCTGAGATTTTATGAATGGAAAAAAGCCCACCATGGAACCCCATTTACTCTATATCCCATCCTAACACTTTCTCCTACCCCATTCTACCCTTAGGGTTCAAGTTCTTTCTCCCAGGCTTGGCCTCTGATCTGTGAGGCAGTGCCCTCCCCTCCAACTGACCAGGTGAGACCTTACATTGACGTGAGACCCTGCTTCTCAGCTTTAGGGGTGTGCACTTATTTTGGCACAAGTTCAATAATAGACTAAAGAATAATGAAGAATGTTTAATGCAGAGTTATGAAGAATTGAGCAAATATTAACAGAGTGATTGTTCCCTCATAGCATGCATTGTGATTATATAAAGGAGAATAACCATATTCTTTTATTCATGGTCCAAAGAAAATATTTTTGAGGAAGTAACTGATGTGTTTTTACTCCTGGCATTTCTTTCTACTCCCTAATATTTCTTAGGAAGACTTTTAAAAATCTCCATTGTCTCAGAAATGCACAGAGAGAAGAGTGGCAATTCTTCACTTTTAAATCTCAAGTCCTAGGTATCACTGAGCCAGAGTAGAAATAGAATATGGCATCAGTTGAAGTTGGCTTCTACCTGTCCAGGTGAGACATTGAGGAGCCAAGAGGACACCAGTGTCTCTGCACCTATAATGACAGTGAAGCAAGAGTGTGCATATGTGGTACAGCTTGTCATGTGGGGCTGCTCTGTCTCCGAGTTCTCTATGACATATTGAGGTGCCAGAGGGGTGAAGGTGCCATTTCATGATGCCCAGAGCAGTTCCAGAATGGGAAGATCATTTCTCCCATTTCTCCCAAGGCTCAAGGGTTACATATTTATGGGACACAAACAAGCCCTGAGATTGCGAATGAAAATCCTCAAACATTTCTGGGTTCTCTGCCTTTGAATATATAAGTCCAATACTTGGTCTCTGCAATCATATCTGACTATGGTTATAAAAAGAAGCTATAGTTCAAGTAGAACAGATTTGCTATTCTGATTTGAAAGGTGCATTTGAAACACAGTGCAACATGTAAAACAAAGAATATAAATGGGAGGTGGGCATTTATTGAAAATAGCTTTTCTCGTTTATAATAGTGGTCAGGTAATTAGCCCAACACACAAATGCAGCATAATTAATGCTATTAACCAAAACGTATGTTTTCAAAACATCTAGGAAAATTGTACAATTATAATGTAATTGAAGCCACTTAAACTGCAACTTTGCCCTTTTGGTCTTAGATATTCTGTTAGTTGTCATGCTTATGTTTTCTGATTTTAAAGAGTAAAATGTATTAAGGTGTTCCATATCTCTAGACTTCTTTTCTTCTGATAAACTGCCTTACATTTAGCTTGTTATTATATAGACGTTCTGTGATCCAATGTCATATAAAATTCACACTAACAAAATACCTATGTGTCACTTTGATGAAATATATAACTAATCTTACTATTATACGAAAATTCCAAATATAGTTACAAAATAGATAATAGTATGGGTACTATAAAAAATCAGCATTTCCATGCTTAAAAACTATGTCAGCATTTTTATAATGAGTCCTATTTCAAAAATTATAACTTGACCAAAGGGTTTTATATTAAGATTTAATGTGGTTTATAAGCTCTCAACTAGAGAAATTTTTAAAAAGTGATTTTTCCCAGACAGATTTGACATTTCTCAGTATTAGACAAGCACAGAAGAAGGGCTGATTTCCCTACTGCAACCATCACTTCAAATGTCTATTGTTACCGAAACACATTTGCATCCAAAAATACAAGGATAAGCAACAAAGGGCTACTTATGTCCTTGGATCTATGTCATGGCTGTCTTACAGGGGAAACAACTTATCCAATTATGAAACTCTTGACTGTGCTCCAAAACAGAGTAAGCATATTTCCTTTGTTGCTAAATTCCTCTCTGTATCTACACTTTCTCCAGACTATTTCCCTCCATCAAAAACTATCCTTCCATGAAGCTTGTTCCCCCTTTAATCCTCTCAAGTGAATGGGGTCATCTCCCTAAAATCATAAGGCTCTTTCTATTGTTGACATTTTTTTATTTGTTTGTTTATGACAGATATTTTCTTACTTATTCTTGCTTTTAAAGACGGGGGCTTGATTGAGTTTCCCCAAACTTTAAATTCCTAATGAAATAATTCATTGTCCTATGTACACACAAATTTAATACCTCTTAAGCCCCTAGGCCCCATTAGTTGGAATTGAATTTTTTGTCTTTTCTTTTTCCTCCAATAGCACTTTGTTCAGATCACTGTTATATTAATAGCACCTGGTCATTTATAGGACTCTCAGCACTAGGAACGTTTGGAAGGGAGGGTCTGTCTGACCTAATTTTGTGCTTTGCCATTGGTTCACTTCACCTATGAACTAGAGGCTAATATAAAACAAGACTCCTTGACTCTGACCTAATCCTAGCAACTACTTGGACTCTCTCAATTGGCTCTAGCCAAGTTGTTGCTACAGGACACCCAGCTTGAGCTCACTGATAGAACATTTCACACCTGCCCACAAGAGGCGTCTGTACTACTTACCGTGCACCACTTTGTCTCCCTCGAAGGGGCAATTGGGCAGGGACCATAGCTTATTCCTCTTTGTCTTCCGAGAATGAAGGACATAGCAAGTGCTCATTGAATATTTCCCTTGTAAGTGGAATAATCCGTCCATCAATCAACTGAGATTTGTTTGTCTGGTCTTCCTATTAATTAATACAATGAATAATTAGAATGAAGGACAGTCTGTCTATCCATGGGGCAAAATAAATGATAATTATGTGCATCATTCTATCTGTATTAGCTCCATTCACCAACCAAATGATCTTACCATGTACAGACTGTTCTGCAGAAGGTGTTAATTCACAATGATTCAAATTAACATTAATATTTGCAGACACTGCCTTTCATTTATCTTAGCTCATTTACTTTATCATAAAATAAAGCTGAGTTAAACATTACTATATGTGTAAGAAATTTAAAGTGGTTATGAATTACAGTGAACCTTATAAGGCATTAATCCTCATCACTGAGGAGATATTTGATAATTCCCTTAAGGATATACCACTTGAGTTCCAAGATTCTCCAAGGGAAAAGATGAATGCTTTGGGAAATAAGCATCTTACATGTTACTCCTTAAATAAAGGATTTGCTGTGATAGATTTCAGGGTAGAGTCCAGGAAAAATGAGAAGTGCATATGTGTTAGATTGATTGAGTTGATGACCCCAATTTTTCACATGCCCTTTGGCCTCACTCTCTCATGCTTATCTGAGACTTGACACATAACTTTCTTTGGCCAATGAGACAGAGAAAATTTGACATAAGTTGTCTGAAAATTACTTGTGCATTTCCACTTATTTACTTGGACACTTACCACTATCAGGAGAAGGAACATGAGAAGGCAGAAAAGATCAGAGATTGTCCCAGCTGAGGCCATCCCAGACCAGCCAATGCCAGTCTATGCCAACTGACTGGACACGTGAGTGAGCCCTGCCTAGGTCAGCTGAACTTAGCCCTGATTAGCAGAACTGCTCAGCATAGCCATGGCTTTGTGAGAAATAATTAATGGTTGTTGTTTTAAGCCACGAACTTTTATGGTGGTTTGTTATGTAGTATTATGTAGCAATAGATGATTGATATCAGTGGCTTTTCTACAAGACTATGTGAAGTCTACAATTCATTTGAGGAGACATAATGAATTTAGATTTTAAACTTTTCAGTAATTTCAAGTAGAGGGGAGACATACAGATGAAAAAGTTGAACTGAAAATTAAAAATAAATTTGTTTTCAGAAGGAATAAAATAATCTGAGAAAATGAGATAATTTTTTCAGAGTCAGTCAGAGGCTCTGGAGGCAAACAGTGTGAGCTAGAGTTCTGGCTCTAAAACTTAACAGTTGTGTGACCTTCACCAAGTTACTTAATCTCTGTATCCTTCCTTTTTCTCCTCTGTAAAATTGGAATGCCTACACCAAGGGTTGATGGCCATGAAAATTATATGATATGTATATTACTGATCATATAAATTACTGATATATATATATATATATATATAGTACTTACAAAAGTTTTACACATAATAAACAGTCAATAGTATTAGCTATTCTTGTACAACAGGTGAGGCATAAAATTAAGTGGCATCAACTCATTACTGTGTAGCAAGTTTCAAGACACAATGTAGGACTTAAAGTGGGAGAGTTTTCTGGCCATTATCAATTGTTAGTTTCTTTTCTGGATATTTTTAAAGGCTATTAAAACCATTAAATAATAGAGGAGTAGTGGGTTAGGGAGCAGCAAACCTGGATTCAAATTGTATAATGATAGGTAAGCCATGGAGCCTTCCTGAAATTCAATTTCTTCATCAGTATGTGAGGGCTTGGTTGAACAGGACAATCTTGTAGGAATTGTAGACTTTGAAAATTCATTATGTCTAAGCCTACACCTTAGTTTCAGTACTTCAAATAAGCAATTGATCTCATGTCACAACTGTGGGTGAGTGATTCTCTTAATGCATTAATAGCGTAAATGAAAGAGATACAGAAGAGCAGTGATAACATTTTAAGTAAATCTACACTGTTTTATATGAAGATACAGAATGTAACAGGTATTGGTAATGTTTCCTGAAGATCTGCGTTATGCCAGACACTGTGGGAGATGCTGATGACTACTAGATGAAAGCTCATTCCCCTGTAGTGTCTCTGGGGTAGCCACATAGTTGGTAGACAAAGAAGTAAAGACCACGGTAAAAAAGCACACAGACCAACAAGGCAGGAGAGAAAGAGAAAAAAGTCCATACTACTTTTAAAAATTATTATATTTTGTTCTTCAGAAAATATTGGTTTTTCTAATTGATAAAAGATAAAAATCCAGATTCCTTGTGTTTGTGGCCACTAGAATGTAGACTGTCCTACAATTATTACTTGTTTTAAAATTTTTCATAAAGTATAAAAATGGAAAATTTTTATCCCCAAACAAAAAATTGTTTACTCCTAAACAAACATTAAAAATAAGTTGTACTTGCTAAGTTATTGTGTCTTACCTCTATGCTCAGCTTTGCTCTGTAAAACTCTGCCTATAGAGGGTGCTAGAGAAAGACTGCGAAACTGGAGGGGAGAGAGGGGCTTGCTCCTTCCTGTTCCTTGTCAGCTTCCAGCTCCAGTAACATCTAAATCCAGTTTGCAGTTTTTCCAAAACATGTAGAACCAGCTTTATGATGTCCCAATGCAGAGACACCAGCTCAGCTGAGCAGCACCCCCTAACAGGAGTCTGAGTTTCAGCCCCACTGGGTGCTTCTTCTATGATTTTGATAATCTCAACCTCTTTCTTTTGTCCTTCAGCCCCTAGACTGGTCGTTGCTCTCTATGGTTGCTATTCCTGAGAGACCTCACAGCTCTCTTTTTACTCTTTCAATTACATAGTTAACAACTTTATACTTAGTTATCAATTCTTTATATTCAATTTTCTATGTACAAAAACTGATGTGGTTTTTGTCTCTTGACTCTACTGAAATCAGGAACAAAATAAAGTATCTTAATACATTTTTAGAAATGTTTTTAATTGAAATACAACTGACATACATTAAGTATGTGAATCTGAAATGCACATATTGATGAGTTTTGCATACATATATATAAAATATATATATATATAAAACCATCATCTGAACCAAGTCTTTGGTGAGCCTAAGCACTCATTTTGGGGCATAAACCCAGGAATATAATTGTTAGGCCATGCAATATATGTATTTGTTTAGTTTTGGTAACTACTGCCAGTTTTCCAAAAAGGTGGTACTGATCTATAATCCTGCCTGCAACATGAAAGTTTCCAGTTGATTCACATCTTTGCCATTATCTCTTTAAATATTACTTTTATTCTAGTCTCTCCCTCTTCATTTCCTAAGACTGGATAAATAGAGGCTGGAGTTTGTGTCCTATATGTTACTTACATGTTTTTTTTAAATAAAACCTCCTTTCTCTGTGTGCTTCAATTTGGATATTTTCTATATACCTGTCTTTAAACTTACTTTTTCAATCTTCTGTTCTGTCCAGTGTGCTGTTAAATTCATTCAATGCATTCTAAATTTCAGATATTACATTGTTCTAGAATTTCTATTTTATTATTTTACAATTATCTGTTAAAACTCTGTGTGTTTTCACCTATATTATATATGAAGATATCAATCTTAGCTATTTGAAAATCTCCCCATCTGGTATCTCCTGTATCTGAAATACCTGTGGTTCTATTCTGATTTTTGGTTTCAATTGAGTTATGTGCATTGTTGAAACTACACATGTTGAGTTTAATCATCATTAAAAATATCTTCCAAAAGATTATTCTATGATTTAGTGTTGAATTGCAAAATTATTGTATATTTAGCAAGATATAGAAACTGGGATAAATATAACATTTATTTCTTTCAAAGAACCAGCTTTCGTTTTATAGATTATTCTCTATTTTTTTTTCTATTTTCACTTTCATCTTTATTGTTTCCTTTCTTCTGCTTAATTTGAAGTTAATTTTATTTTTTTTATAGTTTCTTAAAATAGATGATCTGAAACCTTTCTTCTTTTCTAATAGAAATACTTCATCCTATAAATTTCCACCTAAGTAACATATTAGCTGCATACCACAAATTTTGATATGTTGTATTTTCATTTTAATTCAGTAAAAAATATTTTAAAATTTCCTTTGAAATTTCATTTTGACCAATGGGTTATTTAGAAGTATGTAGGTTAATCTTCAAATATTTGAAAAATGATTTTTTACTCTTAATACTTTTAGTTCAATTCCATTATAGCCCACGAACAGGCTTTGCGTTGTTTCTATTCTTTTAAACTTGTCAAATTTTTCTTTTCATCTCAGAATATGGTTTACCTTAGTGATTGTTTCATGTGCACTTACAAAGATTGTATATATTTTTTTTTTTTTTTTTTTTGAGACAGAGTCTCACTCTGTTGCCCGGGCTAGAGTGAGTGCCGTGGCGTCAGCCTAGCTCACAGCAACCTCAAACTCCTGGGCTTAAGCGATCCTCCTGCCTCAGCCTCCCGAGTAGCTGGGACTACAGGCATGCGCCACCATGCCCGGCTAATTTTTTTTCTATATATATTTTTAGTTGTCCAGATAATTTTTATTTCTATTTTTAGTAGAGACGGGGTCTCACTCAGGCTGATCTCGAACTCCTGACCTCGAGTGATCCACCCGCCTCGGCCTCCCAGACGGCGAGGATTACAGGCGTGAGCCACCGCGCCCGGCCCAAAGATTGTATATTTTGATGCTTTTGGTTAGAGTATTCCATAATTGTCAACCAGATCAAGTTAATTGCTAGTGTTCAAATCACCTGTAAATTTATTGATTCTCTTTTTATTTGCTCTACCATTTGCTTAGAGAGGATTGTTGAAGTCTTAACTCTAATTGTAGATTTGTTTATTTCTCTTTTCAGTTCTATCAATTTTTCTTTCATATATTTTATAGCTCTATTATTAGAGCTCTATTGTGTAGAGCTTATTTAGGAAATCTTCTGTCTTCTCAGAGAATTGACCACTTTATCATTATGTAGTGTTCTTTTTATCCCTGATAATATTCCTTACTCTTAATTCAGCTGTATTTGATATTAATATAGCTACTCCAGCTTTCTTTTGATTAGTATTTATATGATATGTATATATACACACACACACACCCCTATGTATGTAGCTGTCTACATATCTTTTACTTTTAACCTACCTATATATTAATATTTAAAATAGATTTCTTGTAGACAGCATATAGTTGGGTCTTGCATTTTTATTTGCTCTGACAATAATCTCTATCTTTAAACTGGCAGTGTAGCCCCTTCATATATAATATAATTATTGATCTAATTGTATTAAATCAATCATCTTGCTAGTTTGTATTTTCCTCATCTATTCATTTATTCTTTCAAAACTTCTCTGTTTTAATTGAACATTTTTGTGACCAATTTAGTATCCTCTATTGACTTATTATTTACCTCTTTAAAAAAGTAAATGGTTGCCCTGAAGTCTATAATAAGCATGTTTAATCAATCAGAGTCTAACTTCAAATATACTACTTGATATACATTGTGAGGACTTTATAAAATATACTCACAATTTCTCTCTCCTATTCTTTGTGTTATTATTGTCATACATTTTAGTTGTGTATTTGCTATAAACATAAAATAAGTTGCAATGTTATATTCTATCTGAAAAAATCCATTCTGTATTTTTTATAGGGTCAGTCTTCAGCATTGACTTTCCTCAGTACTTATTTACCTGAGAGAGTCTTTACTACTTTTCAGAAATATATTTTTGTCTGATTTAGAATTATGGGTTGAAAATTTTTTAAAAAAATTATTTCAACATTTTAAAGATGACATTTACTGTCTTCTAATTTATACGGTTTCTAATGAGAAATCTGCTGTAATTCTTTGTTTCTTTGTTCTTCTGTAGGTAATATGTCTTTTTTCTTAAGGTTGCCTTCAAAATTTTCTCTTGACCTTTTGATTTCAGTATTTTGAATATAATGTGACTATGTATTTTGCTTATAGTTACCTTATGGATGTTTTATGAGCTTATTCAGATGAGATTGGGTGTGTTCAGGGTAGTATGGCTGTAGACTCTGAGCTTATTCAATCTGTGATTTGGTATCTGTCATTAATATTGAAGAATTCTTGGCTGTTATTTCCTAAAATATTTTTTTTGACTTGTTCTCTCAATCTCTTTTCTCCTTCTGGTATTAGAATTATGAATTCTAATTAATGTGTATGTTAGATTGATTGATACACTAATATTGTTACACAGTTTTTGGATGTTGTAGTTTTTTAAATTTTGTTTTATTTTGTTTTCACTTTTTCATTCTTTGTTTGTTTGTTTGTTTGTTTCAGTTTAGGTAATTTCTATTGATTTACCATCAAACTATCTTCAAGTTCACTGGTTATTTCCTTGTCTGTGTCAAGTCTGATGAGCCTATAAAAGACATTTTTCATTTCTTTTATTGTATGTTTAATTTCTAGCATTTATAGTTGTTTCTTATAGTTTGCATCTCTTTCCTGATATTACCTAACTGATCTTGCATCTTGTCCACCTCTTCCATTAGAGACTTTACATATTAATCACCATTATTTTAAATTTCCTGTCTGGTAATTTCACTCTCTGTGTCATATCCGAGTTTGGTTCTGATGACTGTTTTGTCTCTCGGGAGTGTGTTGTTTTTACTTGCCTTTTTGTATACCTTGTAATTTTTGTTGTTGAAAGTTGGGCATCTTGGATAGGAAAGCTGGGCATTTTATATAATTTGTATGCCTGGAAATTTGCATGTCTTTCCTTGTGTTAGAACTGTAATGTAGGGGATTTGAGTCAAAGTAGTAAGGGTGTCATCTGGGTTTTAAATTTGTTGTTTCTATGGTTACCTTTAGGGCACCATTGGCTTTAAATTCCTCCAGCAATATCTTGTGTTAGGTTGGTTTGCAATAGTGTTTTTTCTTTTCCTTAGTGGATGATCCTGTATCAACTCTGGATCCTTTTTTGTGCTGTGCCACACGGAGTGTTTCTTTTTATGCTTTTGTTCCTTTCCTCTACCACCCCCAGCCATATTCCAATGTAATTTGTTACTTGATGCTTGTTAGCCTGTCAGTAGGGGGTGGTAGTGGGGCATTCTCTCTCATTCACATTAAATCTTAGTCTTAGGCTAGCATAGTATTGTGTCTCTAGGTCCTGGAGTGTGGACTCCTCAGTGGTCTCCATTCCCAGGCTCTACCCCTGGACCCTCTATGCAATCCTGTCCCTCTCTCAGGGGTAGGATTTTTGTTGTTGTTGTTGTTCTCTTCTCCCATTGGCAATTGGTTTTCACTGGTGTACTAAGAGTGTTTTTGTGTTTGCCTCTACAGTTTTAAGACTGTGTTCTACAGGAGAGATAGAGTAGAAGGATCCAGGCTGAGTTCTGTGTCCCTCCAGAAGTGGCTGATCTGCACCAAAAGAAACACTTTCTTCAAACTTTCTTCAATATTTTCTATGATTATCCTTGGTTCATGGAGAAAAACCCTAGAGAGAGTGTGGAATACCTTAATTTTCTCATCTCCTAGAAACTTCCCACATTCTCTGGGGTATACTTGGCCTCCACCAACTTGCCAACTACTTTAATTTAACTCTTTTTACTGGTGTTCAGTTGCATCTGTCTTAGGTAAGCCATTGCTTATGTTTTATCACTCCCTGTAGGCACCTGTCTTTTCTTAGATTTTGGGC
Organism: Lemur catta; assembly: GCF_020740605.2. Lineage (NCBI taxonomy): Eukaryota > Metazoa > Chordata > Mammalia > Primates > Lemuridae > Lemur > Lemur catta. The sequence continues at coordinate 33,125,236 of NC_059135.1, read as the reverse complement.
TAGTTGGTTGCCCTGCAATTTCACCTTTCAATGGTTTGAAGAGAACATGTGAGTTTATTTGGCTCTGTTTCATTATATGGGTGGAAATGACACTTTTCCAGCTCTTTCTTTCCATGGATGTAAAGTAAATTTGATATTAATAAAGCATCATTGTAGGAATAATCAGAATTTCATATTTTCTTGCAAATTAACAACCAAGGGTTTTATGGGACCTAAAAAAGGAAGATATCCACAAGTAGATGAAGATATGTTATATTTTGTTCCTAAAATACTTGCAACGAGCTTACTCTCACACTCCAAGCACTGCAACTGAAGGTAGGATAGATTGCCAAATTCTTTGGAATAGATGAAATCTTTTCAAAGCAATGAGGGGCTGATGTTCTCAATTCATGTGTTGCATAGGATTATCATTAAGGCATCATGTCATGGTTTAAATAGCAGCATTTTTAATTTCTTAGTGGTTCTTAAAATAATGATGTGATGATTGATGGCATTCTCTGTACTGTTAGTAGTGGGGTGAGGCTTTGTGTAGGTAGAGTGGCAGGTGACTTTCAGATTAGGCATTGAGACTTCAGTGCCTAGAAAAATTAAATGTATATATATATTTATGGAAGGCTGCCATATTAAGCTTTTCTCATTTGTGATTGCTTTAAAATAAATTTATTCATGAGGTTACTAACTGTTACACTGGTAATGGGCAAAAGAATTTCTGATGCCTTGGAATGTAGATCAGGTATATTTTCAATGGTGGGAAATACAGACTAAAAGCCCATGGGATGTATTTCAAAAGTAAGCATTATTGGCATGTAAGAAATACAGCATGGGACAGGGTTAAGTTGGGGTTAAAAGGAAGGAACAGGGTGGAAGTATAAAGAAAAAGGTCAGTGAATAGAAACAGGAGAACATCAATAATTTTGTCGAACCAGCTTCTCAATATTATTTTGGTAAGTTTTTTCTTCACCTATTGGTTTAAAAATAATAAAGTGAATGTAAATTTATGAAATGGAACTCTTTGCTATGTATACAAAGGAAACCAAACTCCTTTGAAAACCATATCTCATAAAGCTAGGGAGAATTCTGGATCAGTAAATTGACCCTGTTCAATCTGCTTTGTCAGGGGGACATTAATATTGTGGGATTCTATACATTGACTTCCTGGAGTAAACTGTTTGATGGTTAGGGAAAATATTTACTCACAGAGACCTTTAGCATTTTGTCAAATTTTTATGGTTTTTAACATTTTTTTGTTTGTACATTACTCTCTCAAAAATTGTGGAATAATTTTCATGGCTTTTAATGAAATAAAAATTAAGAGTTGTATAAAACTGAGGCTCCATTCTTCAAGAAACACTTGCTGTCTTTATATTAGGATGTTGTTTTTAGTCATTGATTCTAAATAAAATATAAGATTTGTACATGCCACATGTTAGGGAATAAAGTAGAGCTGGGACCAGATAAATATTTGGTTTCCTTGTGTATAGTTAGTTTTATCATTCATAGAAATTCTAAGTGAAGAGATATGCCACATGCTAGTGTAATTTTTTGTAATGTATTTCTTTGGTAGTATTTTAAATAACAGGGAGTACCAAAAAACTGATCATTATGTAGGGATTTAACCTCAGCTAGCTATTTTATAACCAATGCTTTATTCCAGCTCTATAATTAACATCTAAAATTAACATTTTCAACATGACTTTAAACATTAGAGAATCTAAGTAGATATAAATACTTAAAGTACTATTGCTTTGCACTTTTTAGGCCTTTCAAGACGGAACTAAAGGCAGTCTCTCTCCACGTGAAATATGGCATAGTACATGCTTTGGAACTGTTTTATAGTTTTAAATATTTTTTATGCAATTGAGTATAACTATTTCCATATGTTTATAAAGAGTAAAAGGGAGGTAGCCACAGAGATGCTGAAATGTTCTATATCCCTTTGCATTACCAGCCACGTAGGAGAACTTGCTCCCTCTTATCTCTAGTCTATTGGTAAATAGAGTTTATTCACTTTCCTTAATACTAACCTGAAGATGCTGTTTAATGCACCATAAACAAATCTTATGAATTTTTTTACATGATTAAAATGGTCATAACTAACCAGTGTTTCTTGCTGATTGAATCTGCCACTTCTGTTTACTAGGAAAATAAATAACACATGTTTGCTCTCTTTCTAAAACATTCCTATTTATTCTGTGGTCATTTCCCACTTATAATATTTCCAGCTTAATTTCATAAAACAGCTTATACGACTTGAAAAAAAGCTTTTATTGTACATTGTCTTCAAATACTTTGCCTTTGAGCTCTGGGCTTTTATTTGAAGAAATACCCAGTTTTTCATTTCTCTTTTCTTTCTTTCTTTTTTTTTTTTTTTTGAGGCCTGAATTAGAGATCGAATTTAAAAAGTGAAACAGCTGCATGCCTTGCGTATACACATGGAACAAAAAGTATTCAGCTGTTTGAGATTTGTTTTCCTCCACAATATTAGCAATGCTTGTGCCTAATTTATAGTTGTCAAACAAAGAAAAACAAGGTTTACAGGGCATTTGGCTGTCAAAGGGTTCATTAAGATGAACAAGCATGTGGAGAAAACTGTCTAGCAAGGAAACTCCCATTGTTATCGTTTCTTAAGACATGGATGCCATAAGTCATGCTATTTATACCTCCTTTCCAGTGATTTAAGGCCTGTATAAAGTTTAATGAACATGGCTAAATCATATCTCCAATGGATAAATTTCTAGTATGCCATGCACTCCATGTCATTTGTTTGACATACATTCAGATTGAGAGTCAAAGCCTGTTTCTACGTTATCACATTGGTGTTAAAATATAAAGCATCTTTGGTACATGCTTCAAGGCTTATCTCAAATTTCACCTCCTCTAAGGAGCTTTCTTGTTATCTGTGTTGGATATTACCTCAACCCCCACGTGGTATGATATGTTCTGCCTTCTATTATAATTATTTGTGAGGTTTTCTTATTTCTATCACGTGAGCTTCTACTCTTTAAATTCCTGCTACACTTATAGAAATGCATGTCTCTTTATAATCGTTTTATAATCTACAGCAAGGATTAAGGGTGGATGTTCTTCACCCATGGAATTGAAGTAGCTAGTCCAGTGTTTCCTCCACTTGGTAGAGTGGGAGCCAAACTCAGCTTGAATCAATATCAAGCACTTACTTCAAAGCTGCCGCCTGTGTAAGGAACATAGGCAGTAACCGGCCAAAAATCTTCCGGTGCATTTTACCTCCTTTGTCAGGTCCTAAACAATGAGGTCCACAGTTTTAAGTTAGGCTTGCTATAAATGAGTTTTTCCCATTGCCAAAAGTGAGACTATTCTTACATAATAATTTTCCAACCATCCTCTTAGGGTAAATTCATATCTAACAGGTACAATGCACACTATCTGGGGGATGGGCACACTTATAACTTTGACTCGAACAGTACAAAAGCAATTTATGTAGCCAAAACATTTGTACCCCTGTAATATTCTGAAATTAAAAAAAGAAAAATATTTACAGCTGGGTATATAGGCTTCTGCTATCAAAGTGGACTCAACTATATGAGATTCCAACAAAAACATACATACACATATGTGTATGTATGTATATGTAAGTGTGTGTGTGTGTGTGTGTATATATATATATATATATATATAAGGTGCTGTTGAGTGGTGCTAGTATTGATTATATCAGATACCCTGATAAATACTTTGTGTGTGTTAACTAATTTGACTATTGTAACAATCCTATGAGGTAGTATCATTCCCATTTTACACAACAGGTACCTGAGGCTCAGTCACATAAATTAGTGAATAATTGTGTTGGACTCCAAATCTAGGTTTGTCTTACTTGAAAATACATATTTTTCATTACATCAGGCTGAATTCATCCTAAATTTAGTTGTAGATCTCTCATTTTTAGAAATCTAAACTTAGTTCAAATTCATTTGTATGAAGGAAGAGGCTGAGTTAGCTTTATTTGTAAATGGGGTTGGCAATTTAAATTATATTCCATAATTGAAATAATCTGTAGCAACTGCCATTGCATTTCTAGATGGGGCAAAAGAGGATTATGTGAATTATGGGAACTTGAGTTATTTAATAATTAGCAAATTGCATGCTGTGGATATTCTGTGTAGTACACACAGAAAAAATGGAAATCCAAGGTGTTTTACTCTTTTAGGAACTTATTTTAAAAAGCTTGTGGAAGAAATCAAGACAACTGTATAAGCAGGGTTTAGGGAGGGCTCAAAGAAGGAGTACCCTTTATGGAAAAGTGAGGGAACATTTTCAGGGCAAAGTCAACAAGATTAAACTGCCTGAAGGGCCCTGGTGAAGTGTCATAATATTGCCCCTGACTGTAGGGTGAGATGGTTTTGACTATACCAATTGAATAGGTAACTTATACTGTGTTGCCAGCTGATAAAAGCCAACTTGGTCATGCACAGATATTTTGTTTCTGTAGTTAGTATGTGCCACCAACAGTTCAAGAGTTAGATACTCCTCCACAATCTCTAACCATCTATTCTTTAGTCCTATACTCTACCTTTCTGTCTCCTACACATGAACTTTCCCTGCTCCTTTCTACAGCCAATCCTCCTTTAGTGCAGCAGATCTCATCACTTCTCCCCTACTCACAGACATTGCTCCAGAAATTCTGCCATCTTTCTTTTGTTCACCAACTTTAACTTTCTCTGTATAAACTAGCTCTTATTTCTCCCTGCTCACATTTTCTCTGACATGTATTGATCTGATTATTGGATAGATTAGATAGAGAGTAAATGGTAACATGATTATTTGTGAGGAAGATGATGTATAAAAAAGAAGTAAATATTTGGCATTTGGGACTGGTTAAGTTATAAGGCCTTTATAGTAATTTAGAGATGGAAAGAGATTTGAAGCTTGAGTGATTGATTCTCATAGGTTTAATGTATGTATGAAAATTTCCATTGAAAAACTCACCAGGACTGATGATGATTCATAGCTTTGCTCAAATCATTATGGGAAAATTCTCATATACTATTGCTTTTATAAAGGTGAAGATAAGAGGTTTTTAAGTGAATGGCATGAAATAATGGGATAATTCTTTCATAAGTATACTAAGGGAACGGAAACTCTCCTGAAGCTGCAGATAGTCTTAGAGTTAAAGAGCTGAGGACTCCCCATAACTGATGATGTCACGAGGGGTGGGACATGTGAACAACTATGGAAATTTATAAGAATAAAGGCTGTAGCTTTCAAGATGTGTTGGTGATGTATGTGGAATAGGTAAAATTAGAGTTTCCTGGAAATAAGGCTGAATTGCAGGGCTGGGGCAGCTGTGCCTCTTGTACTTGGCAATGATAGTGGACAATCAAAACTTCAGTGCTTCTGAGAGACAGATGAACTTCAGAAAACTGATGCAATGAGAAACCCAATGTCTGAAATTTAGCATAAAATTAAAGATTAGAGGATAGATAAATTATTCCATTTCTCAATTTGTAGATATTTGCTGAGCACCTATATTTTGTAAATAAAAACTGTGAAAGATAAAAATGTATAAAATAAATGGCTTTGGTTTTTATTCTATATGTCAGTGCATGTGTATTTTCACTGAGCTAATCAGAATGATTATAAAAGTAAGAGCTAAGTTCTTTAGTACTTACTGAGCAGCTACTATGTGCTTATTAATATTCTAGGCATCTTTCCTAAAATTATCTCATTTAATTCTTATAACAATCCTAAAATTCTATTATTAATATGTATCTTAAATTTCCAGATAGAAATCAAGTAACTTATTCAATGTTAGACAATCTTGAATTTATCAAGTTTCAAAGGAAAAAACTTGTTCTCTCCAAACTGGGATTGTCAAAGATTTAAGTCTCATACTGGGCAGTGGAGACTGAGATAAGTAGTCAAGAGAAGTGGAAAGATACTAGAGATCGGGATATGGAAGGAATTTTGAAGGCCATGAATAGACCAGCCGGATTGGAAGAGAACTGATGTGTAAAATCAGATTAAAAATATATTTGGAAGGGGAAGTTTAACCTAAATTATAATGTGTCTGTGCACTCTTTAACATCTCCCTTTTACTTATCTCTCATCTGTCTAGTTTTTCAATGCCATCGAGAGGAAGGTGATTTTAGTTCCATATTATCTATTCTATAGTTCTCTGTTATCTATTTGGTTGATAAAAGATCAAAGATGAAAAGAAGAGGATTTTAGTTTCCCATTCTATATCTTGTAGCAATTTGATTTTATAAAAAGTTGCCCAAGCTACATTATTTGGATCTAGCTCATAATTTGTGCCTAATATAGTCTACACCTCAGATATGTATGCACATAAAGCCAATTCCAAGCAACTTAAAAGTAACACAGGAAATTCAGGTTAACATTTGTCACAGTTTCCAATGGAAACAGCCTCTTCTATTTAACTTGTGATGAAATGAAAATGCTACACCTCGTTTTCTCTCTCTTAGTGTAATGCCTTCTTCTTCTATCCTAGCCAAAAATCTCACAAACTTGGACATTGCAAAGAATACTCTCTTCCTGGCCTTTATTGTGAGACACTGAGGACTGTTTTCTGTAAAGGACTTAAAAAATATGCATTTAAGAGATGATGAATGTTGCTCAGTGGTAAATCTTTGTGTAAAAATGTGTTAAATTTTAGTCATTTTCTGTGGGATTGTAGCATCAGCAACTGGCATGAGATGAATCAGACTGATGATTCCAGTCCTTTGCAAAGCAGACAGCATGATATAATGGCACTGAAAAAAATCTCCCTTGGCAACTTTTGTAGCCACGAAGTGCAAAAGAGGTGTTAGATATTACTATACTTGGAAAGAGCAGGAGTCCTCATTTCAACTATTGAAATTATTTGAAGGTATCTTTTACTATTTCTTTTAATGCTGATAATGTGGATATCATCAGCATTTGATCTCCTTAGCAAGGTAGCCTTAACTTAGTTTTCTGTGGGGTCCTGGAGCCCTTCAGAAGCCTAAGAACCTTTTCCATAAAGGGCTGTTAGAGCAATACATGTCCAGATATATTTTTTTCTTTGCACACATTCAACCTTGCCAAGTATCATTTCAAGAATTGAATGTTTAGGTTTTGCAACTGCCATAATCTTGCTTGGAAGGTCACCTGTGAAAGCTGAATAGATGCAATTCTTTCAAGAAGAAGTTTAAGGTGGGTTATAAATTTGTAATTTTAAAGGAGACATACATGTTACAGAAATCACATAAAGCAATTTTCTGTAAGCAAGAAGTTGTAAAGCCTGTTAGGGTATGTTAATTTAGGAGTTTGAGGGATTAATTGACCACCAGGAACTTTCAGTCTATTCATGGTTCTAACTGTGAATCTCCAAAGTGCAAAATGCTAGCATGGAGGTGTTAACTTAGTTCTATTGGAGCATCGACCAGAAAGAGACTAATTCCAACCAACCTCACATAATTGTCTTTTGCCTTATTCTAGGAAGCTATTGCCTATTATAGAAGCGGGGAGATCTGTACTTAGCCACAGTTTGCCTTCAGCAGCCAAGTAGACTTTTTCCAATCCTACCCAGGCTGAATCGTTGGAAATAAGTTTCAGAAGCCATGTGGTTTAGATTTCTGGCAAATAGCACCTACATCAGGTCACTCCAACAGCCATCTGCATGATGGTAGCCTTTTTCTAGGCGACAGAAGCACCTCTGTGCTAGTTATGAGAACTTCAGCGTTCTCTCCAGCTGTTATTCTAGTTCACGATTCTGCCTCCCACAAAGCCTTCTTTCTATTGTTCATATTTCTGTAATCATGAAATACACAATTTCAAAAGATTTAGGTTCCTATTTCCTATTTAGGTTCCTCACTGATACCCTATAACATATCAAGCCACACTATGTGGGCCTTTTATCATTATTCAACAACTTTAAGCTTACTAGCTGACAGATGCCATAAAACACAGTCTTTTTGTGATATTGATGTTTTAAATGCAAAGAGATATTTCATTGCAATGATTAATAAATATTATTTCATAATTAAAGGGGGATTTTCATAGTAAAATGCTTTGTATATTTGTTGTAATAACTTTAAAGACCCAGTTCTTGAGGCAGACTGAAAGGTACTATATGACATTTGTTAATCTTTCTTTGGGCATTCTATGAGTTGGGGGTAGTTTAATGGCTACAACATGCACCAAATCTCAATTATTTAAGATCATGCAATTTTATTTCTTGCTCATATAATTGTTCAATGTACGTGTTTTTTTGGGAAGGATGGGGGCAGTCTTTCATATATTGATCTAGGGACTCAATTTCTTCCCATTCTTTGGTACTACCGAGTTTCACAGGCCTCTGCTGAATTCTTTATCTCCAGCCAGCGAATGGGTGAAGAAAGAGAGCGTATGATCCTGTGTGGGGGTATTTATGGGCCAACTCAACGGGAGCTGCTAATCATTTCCGCCTACATTCGATTGGTCAGAACTCAGACTTACACGTTCACCTCCGTACAAGGGAGGCTTGGAAATGTCTAGTTGTATTCTGAGAAGGAAGGGAAACAGAAAAACTAGAGTTTCTAATATAGGCACTCTGCCTGGATTTGTAAACTGCCTGTATTTCTGATAATGACTTTTTTTCATAATATTTTGCTTTTATATAGTAGTATCTTTACATCGCACTGTGAGTGTTAAATGAAATAACTTCTGAATACAATCTTTAAAAATGTTTTAATGAAAGCCCTCTTACCTAACATATACATTCTCAACATCTGATAAAAATGAGAGCTTTTCTTTCAAAGGACAGTGAGTGTTCCTTATGTGTAAGTAGTTGTGCTATTTCTGGGAAAGATTGTGAACTTGCTGACCATTTTCTTTGACAATTGCATCTTCAACTTCTTTGTAAAGACGTTTACAGTGTGCTGAACCTTCTGTCTGAACCAGATGCCCATTGTCTTAGTGTTTCCTCCTGGTTCTCTAAGGAGCTTCATCTGGGCTTTCATGCTGGTTGCACCCATTAAGGATATTGACAATAGTTATAATGCCTTAATCTGTTCCCCTAATACCTCCCCAAAAGCACTGATTTCACACAGATGCACAAAAACACCCATGCACAGACACATACATGCATACACTCACACAGATTCCATGATCCTCTGAATTTGGGAAGCATTGATGTAAATACAGTTAAACAGATTTCTTTTTAAAGCTATTTCTTAAAGCCTGTGTTATATTAATGTGCATTTTAACTCTCCAAGAATTATAAATAATACCTGCTGTCTCAAATTTATTTGATCCTGACTTTTTTTTTTAACTCCAAGGGACTAGTCTGCAGCAAAACACTGTTTGGGAACCACTGCCTTACCCCATAGGAATGGTCCTTATATCAAATATGTAGGTGCTGCCGCACACCTGTGCAGGTGAGAATTGGAGGCGCAAAGCTTTTTGTAAAAGGAAGACCACCTGCAGTGGGATAGCTATCCTTTTTCTTTGGCCCAGAAAAAATTACTTCATTTGAGCATGCTTTGTTCCCAGTGACACTATAGTTGGGAGATATGTTACTGTGATTTACAAATTCAATTTCTATTAAAAGAAATTTAAAGTCTTTTTGTGTGAACTCTATAAGCAATAGTTATTTAATACTTTAACAAGAACCAAGAAGCTCTGACTCTCATTTTTTAATAACTTTATATTGTCCACATTTTATTTTTACAGTGAAGGGCAATACTAGTGTATTTGAAGAAGCAGCATTTTGGTCTAAAGAAGGAACTCTAATGACTAGTTGGGAAGGGAACAAAATGTTGATATTCTTTTGAATCTAAGCAGCAAGGTTTTGGTGAAGGATTTCAAACCATATGCTATTTGTAACCAAAATTATGGGAATGACATTAAAATATTTTCTGAACTACAGTGTGATTTTAAGTTCCAATCCTGTTAGCTATATATTTTCTGTGGGGATAGAATTATTTAAATTATTAACTTGCTGCCCACTTTCCTCATATATAAAATTACTGTAAATCAAATTTCTTTGTTTTTTTGGTTAATAACAGGGTTATTAATATTAGGCAACCAGTCAAATGAAATTCAATTTGAAAAAAATATTGAATTAGAAATATTTTAATTTTTTTTGTGAAAATGTTGACAGCACTCTCTTTAATGCACTTTCCTAAATCTTCTCTGGCTGCAGATTACATATATGTTTGAATAAAGACAAACATTCAAAGATTTCTTTGAAACCACATACTGTAATTTCACCAGCGGGCTAAACAGAGCACACTGGAGAAAACTTACCCAGGGGCATTAGATCTTGCATCCCGTCTTAACCTGAGAGACTAAACAGTGAAAACCACTCCTTTGTTAATGGTTGGGCAGAAAAGAGGATAAATGATAAACAGTGAAAAAGTGTAATTGCATCTGCTCCTTGGACATCAATTGACATGCCAGCCAAACGGAGGCATTTTAAAATGACATGCTTGTCAATGTCAGAGTCTAGGCAAAGGTTTAATATCTATGTGATAGGGGTATCTTTAGGTTTGTACCGACCATTGAAACTTCTTGTTAGTCACCAGAAGATAAAACATTGCTGATTTATTCACTTAGTTAACATACAAATAGCGCGCATGGTTTTTCCACAAATAATCTACACTGTTTTCCATTAGTGGTTTTACTTACAGATTTCTCACAAGTGTTGATAGTCGATTTTAGATATATGGACAATTGATTAACTTTGTTTGTGGATAACTTCCTGGACTAGATATTAAAATCCTGACAGTCATTATGTGACTATACTAGAGCAAGAATGGCTAAATAAAGTGATAAAACTTTAAATTACAGGAACCTATTGGAAATATATAAGAAACCATTACGCTATCGTAGCTCCTCATTAGCCAAATATTATGTGCATTTCTATTTGGTCATTGGAAATCAGATTTGCTTCTTAGCTAGTACTTTGATTGTACTAGATTCAGCTTTTCAGAAATTTTATCATTTCGAGGATTTAGAATTTCTTATCCTCATGAGAAAGTATGTAACCTATCTTGTTATATTCTGACTTTCAAGTTGGAGCTAATTCCTCTGAAAATGAGACCATCCATATTTCCTAGTAGAAAGACAACATTCATCTTTATAAAATAGAATGTTGTAGAAATAGCTACAGAAATAATTGCAGGCATGAAAAACATTTTTCCTCAAAGACAGCAAATGCACTTCTTAAAAAAATTCATGATATATCTCTATGTGGAAATCCTGAAGATATCAAAACATGCAGAAAATTTAATTTTTAAAAACTATTGATGTGTTAAATATATACACACACACATACATACAAGTGAATGATTCATAAATATACTGCTCAATAATAAAGTGAACACACTAGTGTAACCACCACCCAGATCAAAATACAGAGTATTAACTAGTACCTTAAAATTAATATCATGCCCTCTAAGACTATGTCTCTAGGTAACCACTGTCTTGATTTCTAATACTATGTATAAATTCATTTCCATAATTAAACATCATACATTATCCATTCTTTCCTTTTTAATGTCTTTCATTCAACAATGTATTTGTGAATTTCATTCCTATTGGTGCATGTAGTTTTAATCCACTCATTTTTAGTAAACTTTTACTTTCAGAACAGTTTCATATTTATAGAAAAGTTACAAAGATAGTACAGAGTTTCCATATATCCAGTACCTAGATATTCCTATTATCATCTTACATTCTTATAATACATTGGTCACTATTAATGAACCAGTATTGATGGATCATTATTAACTAAAACCTATCATTATGTATATTTTCTCAATTTTATTAATACCTAACGTCCCTTTTCTGTCCTAGGATTCCATCCATGATCCCACATTGCATTTTAGTCATCATGTCTCCTTAGGCTGCTCTTGTCTGTGACAGTTTCTCAGACTTTCCTTGTTTTTGATGACTTTGACATTTTTGCAGAGTAATGGTAAGGTGTTTTATAGAAAAGCCCTCTCTTTGGATTTGTCTGATGTTTTTCTCATGATTAGACTGAGGTTATGAGTTTTGGGGAGGAAGACCACAGAGGCAAAGTTCCATTCTCATCGCATCATACCAAGGGTACATATTATCACTGTTACTGTTCACTGTTGATGTTAATTTTCATCACCTCGCTGCAGTAGTGTTTGCCAGGTTTCCCTACTGTGAAGTTATACTTCCCCACCATTCTGTATAATACTCTTTGGAGGGAAGTCACTATGTACAGCCAATATTTAAGGAGTAGGGAGTTATGTTCCACCTCATTGAGGGCAAAATATTGTCACAAATCTTTTGGAATTCTTCTGTATGAGAGCTTAGTCTATTCTCTCTTATTGAATTTATTCACTTATTTAGTTACATCAGTATGGACCCAAGAATATTTATTTATTTGGATTATAATCCAATGCTACTTTATTTACTTTGCTGCTGAAATTGTTCTGTCTTTGGCCCGTTGAAAGCCTTTTCAACTGGCATCTGTGCCCCTTTGCCACATTCCCATTAATGTGTGTGTGTGCGCATGTGTGTGTGTGTTTGAGTACTTCTTGATTTTTGGCACTACAAGGTGTTTCAGGTTCATCTTGTATATTTCTTGCCATTTATCCTGTGTTCCCTGGTTTATTTATTATTATTATTATTTTTAATTATTATGGATACATAATACTTTTATATATTTATTAGGTACATGTGGTGGAGAATGATATTAGAAACCAAGATCTGGGTGTTAGGTAGGCTCATTGCTATTGGGGTGTCATTGCTTCTAGACCTTGTCAGTTGATACAGCAAAGAAATGTATGTAAGTGTATGAGCTTCTGTATATGCAAATATCTATAAATATTTCCATATGTAACTATCTATAGTAAGCTAAACATGGGTTCATACTAATGTCTCCAACTCTAATTCAGTACAACATGGATCATACTAACCTTCCCCCCATTACTTGTCTGTAACTTTCTACTCCAAAAGTGATAACCTTGGCTTCCCCCATGCATCATCCAATTCCTTAATTGTTCAATTCTGGTATACATATATAGTGGTTTGAGAATTATTACCCATTGCCCCAAGGAGAAACAATTTTATCAAGTAGAGTACAGTGTTTACATGCAGTGCTTTTTGCCTTAGTCTTATAGACCCCATTCACTTCCAGAATTACTTTTCCCACCACCATATCACTGGTTGTTTCATACATTTCTAATGTAGTGGATCCTTTTGTCATAGTTCATATTACATCTTCGGTTACACTGACTTCCAAAATGATTTTTTTAAAAGTTTGCATGCATTATGGTTCAATATTTCAGTTGTAAAGTTCTATGGATTTTGAAAATTGTATAGTGTCATGTATCCACCATGATAGTATTGTATGTAATATTTCCACCACTGTAAAAATATCTCCTCTGCTTCACCTATTCAGTCTTCCCACCAACTCACCTCCCCTCATTGAAACTCTGGAAACCAATGATCTGCTTCTAGTTTCCAAATTTTGCTTTTCCCACAATGTCCCATAAATGGCATGGTAGAGTATGTACCCTTTCAAGACTGGTTTCTTTCAATATTCTCACCAATATGCATTTAAGATTCATCCCTGTCTTTACATGGCTTGCTAGCTCGTTCCTTTTTGTTTCTGAGTAGCATTTGATTGTATGGATATGCCATATTTTTAATTTTGTCCCATTAACCAACATTTATGGAATGGCTACTCTGAGCCCAGTGTTGTATTAATTATTGCAAGGCACAAAGAAGATGAATAAAGACTTTACTCTTCAGCTATATATAATCTTATTGGAGAAAGAAATATTATTACAATACAACAATTACATAATGTAGGCAATAGGTGAAAAGTGGCCAGATGAGGTACATATTTTAAATGCTAATGAGTGGAAGTAAAGGGGCTGAAGTGCTATGACCTGCAATGCTCTGAGAAGAATTATTAGGAAAAATGACCTTAGGCAGGCATGGTGGCTCATGTCTGTAATCCCACCACCTTGGGAGCCTGAGGTGGGAGGATTGCTTGAGGCCAGGAGTTTGAGACCAGCCTGAGCAATGTATCGAGACCCCTATTTCTACAAAAAACAGAAAAATTAGCTGGATGTGGTGGCACGTACTTGTAGTTCCTTCCAGTTACTTGGGACTGAGGTGAGAATATCGATTGAGCCCAGAGGTTTGAGGTTGCAGTGAGCTATGGTGACACCACTGCTCTCTTGCCCAGGCAATCAAGTGAGGCCCTGTCTCAACAACAAAAAAATGACCTTAAAAATAAATGTAGGAAAATGCATATTAAAAAAGTTTGAGATACCATTATGTATGCACTAGAATGGCTAATATTAAAAAGACTGATAACACCAACTATTGGCAAGGATTTAGAGCAACTGGGATTCTTATACGTTGTTAGTAAGAATGTAAAATGGTACAAACACTTTGGAAAATATATCTGGCAGTTTCTTATAAAACATACACTTATAAACCACATACTTATCCTTCGAGCTAGCAGTTCTACTTTTACGTATTTGCCAAAGAAAAATGAAAAAAAAATATCCACTGAAACCCCTATATAGCATGTTCATAATGCTTTATTCATAATAGCCCCAATTGTAAATTGCTGAGTTATTCATCAATAGGAGAGAATATGAACAAACTGTAGTATATTTGTACAATAGATTATTATTTAGCACTAAAAATAAAGAACTACTGATGCATGCAACCGTATAGATGAATATCAAACACTTTGCTTTGGGCACTTGAGAAAAAAGCACATATTGTATTTTTCCTTTACATGAAGTTTTAAAATAGGCAAAACTAATATTTAGTGAAAAGAATTAAAATGAAGGTTGCTTTGCAGATGGGGGTAGGAAATGACTGGAAAGGGCAGTGAGGAGCTTTCTGGGGTTATAGTCATGTTCTGCATCTTTACAAGAATTTGGTTGCACAAATGTATGTATTTGTACGAATTTATCAAATGGCACACCTAAGATTTTTGCATTTGATTTCATGTAAACTTAACTTTGAAAGAAAAGTAATGTAAAAAATATTGAACTCTGTGATATTCATGCAAAAGTATTTGGCAGGGGGAGGTATACTGATGTTTGCAACTTTGAAAAGTATGAAAATAATATAGATTGATAGATGGTTAGAGGCACGGGCAGATGGATAAAAAATTAAATTCAAGTATTTAAATATATTAATATGTATTTTAGATAAACTAAATTTTTATCAAATTTTAATTGCAGAATCTAATGGTGAGAATATAGATATTCGCTGCAAATTTTTTTCAAATTTTCTCAATGTTTTAAAGTTTATATTAAAAATTTAGAATAAAAATCCAAAACCTAACCAGCTTCCTACTACCTCTTTTGCTACCCCCTGGGCTATGCTATAATCATGTCTCTCCAGGAATAGTGCATTAATTTTGCCACATGTGTCCCTATTCTACCCCTCCTCTTCTACACAGTCTGATCACAGTAGCCAGATTCTTTTGGGAATGTGAGATCGTGTTAGACCAATTTCTTGCAGTGATTTACACAGGCCTATGTGACCTTCTACTCATGCCACCTCCCTGACTTCCTCCTCTAATAATCTTCCCCAATGACGCTCCTGTAACCGTGTCTTCCTTGCTGCTCCTCCACCAGGCTAGACATGCTCTCACCCTGGAACTGTTCGTTCTGCTTAGGATGCACTTTCTCCATGCATTTTCCTTTATATCCTTCAATTCTTTCTTCATATCTCACCTTCTCAATGAAGTTTTCTCTGACCTCTCTAGTCGGTAATGCAAACTGTACCGTGATCCTGGTATTTCCAATTCCCTTTCCTGTGTTCATCATTTTATTTTTTGCATAGCACTTATCACTTTCTAACATATTACATAATTTATTTATGTTTATTATTATTGCCTGTTAGAATATAAACGCTATTATGGTGGGATCTTTGTTTACCTCTCTAATGTAGCCTAAGTACCTAGAGGAGTGCCTGATATGTAGTAGACTCTCAAGAATATTTGCTTAAAAATGTATTAATGAATAAAGTTGAACTTGAAAGATGGGACATCTTTGTATATTTTTTAGAAAGAAAAACTACTTTTTTAAAAAAAAATAAGCAACAAATGTCTACTGCAGAAAAATTACAATATCAAGAAAGGCCAAGACAAAACAAATGAAACCCTCACAAGCCAACAGAACAACCATAATATTTGCTGATAAGTTTATATATATTCGATTTTTAGGAATGTTTATGTATATTACACACACACACTCGATCAAACTGATGATGACTTGATGTATATTTTTCAGGACTATTCTATATATCTATTAATCAAATCAAATTTATATAACTTGCTTTTTGCTTAATGTTACATATTTTATTTAGTTAACATATTTCTCCATTAATACACTTAAGCAACTTCATTTTAATGGCTTCATTACTTCATCCCCTGTTGATCACTTAGGTATTTCTAATTTTGTACTACTAAAATCAGTATTTTGATGAGCATCCACATAACTTAATCTTTGCACATATCTTTAATATTTTCCTAGGAGAAATTCTAGGAAATGGAGCTGCTGTATCTGAGGGTACACATTTAAGGCTCTAAATACACATTAAAGGCTTAAATTGCCTCCTCTTAAGGTCAGTAAGAGCTTACACTTACCAGCTTACCAGTAGTGTAGGAGTTTCCCCATTTCTCGGAAAGAAGGTAGGATTTGAGTACATGAAGAAATGCAGGGTTTGTCTGCTGGTGTGAGCATCACGTGCAAGGGTCAGCAACAGGGAAGGCATGCCCTGCTCCCAGGACAAGCAGCAGCCCTGTCTGGCCCACAGGGCACTTTCACCCTGGGAGTCTGCCTTAGTATGCGAGGGCTGCCTTAGCGAAATACCACAAACTGCATGGCTTACACAGCAGACATTTATTTTCTCAGAGTTCTGGAGACTAGAAGTCCATGATCAAAGTGCCAGGAGGTTTGGTTCCTCTTGAGTGAGGCCTCTCTCCTTGGCTTACAGGGGACTGACTTCTCGCTGTGTCTGCACATGGCTGTTACTCTGTGCATGCACATCCCTGCAGTCTTTTTCTTGCTTATTTTAACTTAATCACCTTTTTTAAGGCCCATTCAATTCAATCCATAACAGAATCTGGAAGAAAGCATACGGAGGGCCTGAAAAGCTTTTCTTCAGCCTACAAGAATTGAGCTGCTTCATAAACAGTTTTTTTTTTTTTTTTTTTTTTAACCAATTTTGGGGATGCATTTCTATGAGTAGGATCTACATGCAGCCCACTGAGGGTATTTCCTGTTTGGCCCCAACAACCTTCGGTTCCAGCTTCTTATGCTTGGTCCTCACTGTTGTTCATTAGGAATGAAGATAACTTGAGCCCGACAAATCCAGCATATCTAAAATTGGGGATCCTGAGAAATAAACACTAGTAAGAGCAGCATTGTTCCTTTAGGAAAATGAGGAACAACTTCACACAGTTGGTCAGTTTTGGGATGTACTCTGGGTTACCACCAAGGACAATTTCTATTACATGTTCACGTTGTCTATGTTCTTCTTTTTCTCCTCCTCTTCTTCCTCTTCCTCCTCCGCCTCCTCTTTCTTTTGCAGATATGTATCTAATAAGGAGACATTAGATCCTAGGAGGATAAAAATCTATCCTGACAGTCCTGAGAAAAATAAAAGTCAGTTGGTTTCTTTAGGAAGCAAAAATATTTGGGGGCTTAGGGGAGGAGAATTAGGAAAAGTACTTTTATGCTAGAGTCCATATAACAATGGGAGTCATGACATCTATTGGATGTTATCAGATTCAATTTCTATTCTACCTCCTTGCATTGTGCCATAAGCTAAGTAGACATTGCAATATGTCATAGTTCAACTGAATAAATATTAACTTGAAGCCTTATGCAATGCCTCTCAGAATCACCCCTCCTCAGGGAAGAAAAGAAGCAGCATTTATATATTGGTTCTCCTCTTTTATTGGTCAAAGGGTGCTCCATGGACTTCTGAGTTACAAATGGGTAGGTGTCAAAGGTTCCCATCAAGGCAGCAGTGAAACCCTAGGGAAACAAGCAAGCACTATCTGGTTAGGTGCTGTCATGTTGGATCTAAGTAAAAGGTGTCAAAGTAGATACAGAATTGCTCATCACTAGAGTGGCTGGGATAAGAATGTTAAGCCCAAGAAGTATTACGCACAGGTGTCCAATAAACCAGATGAAAAAGTGAAATAATTATTAGTGAATTATATAAGAAAAATGCAAAACATTATGATAAAGTTATTCTTGACTACTCCATTACCGTCAATAATATTTAACGTTTCTTTTGCTTATAATCAACTAGAAAACATATTTAGGCCCCCGGGGTGTGTGCTGTGAATGGGGTGCTTGAGCATATGTTTCCCTGGAAAATTCAACTTGCTTCCCATCGAAGCTATGGGCTCAAGTCTGAGTCAGAGTCCTTGTATAAAATGTACGACCTACCCTCCAATCCCTCCCCCGCAAAAAAATATGATCAACATTTCCAGATGGGAAGTGAGCCTGTAGTATTTGCAGGTTAAACGTGAGTTTTAGTTTAAATTAGCTTCATGTTACTGGACGCATTTTTGAACTCAGCAAGTGACAGGGAATTAGCCAAGTGATAGTGCTCTTAAAGTAGCCCAATTATAATGAAAGATGTCAAAGTCTTTTTATTACAAGATAAAAATGTAAACAGTTCTTTTCCTGAAAAGACAATATCAAAACAAATTTTACTGAACCAAAAAAGTTTCAGTTACTGTCATGTTAATGTATTTAATGCCTAACATAAAATGACTGCAATTTAGAATGATATTAAATATTACCTATGTCCCACAATACCATCTCTTCCATACTTCCAAAATCATTTGAGCTTTCTTTAACTGTATTCTCCAAAGATAAATATTAATCCACTTTTGTAGAAATTTTGCCCCCTTACCTCTGGAACCAGGAAGAGCTGGACATTTTTCCTAAGCTGGTTGAAGTATTAGAGAAAATGAAAACCAGTTTTCAGTGTTTATATGGCCAATTTTTCTCTTCCACTCCCAAACTCTGAAGTATTAACCAGAAGTCTTGAGATATATTTGTCCTAGTTTTCAGTTGTATTGATTTTAGAGAAGATGTAAGAATCTCTGTACTTTTTCAGTCTCTTGGAAATACTATTGCGAATGTTTGTTTCATTGAAGGTAGGTTGAAGATTAATATCTACTATCTCTCTATCAATCAGATGAAAAGATAATGCATTTTAAACCAAGGTCATTTAGAGTTTGTCAAACTAAGAATTTATATTTGGAAAAGTATGAAATTTAAACTAGGACAATTATTTAATTACTTAATTTATTGTCTAATATAATGTAAACATTTTTTAATTGGTAACTAAACGATTCTTGTATCTTATTATTTATAAAACTTGTTCAACATTAAAAACTGGACATCTAAGCTTTTTGTAAATGTTAATGCACTCAAAGACCTTTGTTATGTCCACTTCTCATTTGAATTTATACAAAAGATGATTATTAAAACTAATATTTTTCTTAGGAAAATGATTATAGTTATTACCATTTGATAACTAGCTTCTACACATTAACAATTATGTGTGTTCTCTGTATAATTTCTCATAACACTATTTGGCATACCACAATTAGCTTGAATCAAGCTTGGAGTACACTGGTATAATATCAGTTTCAAATCAAATTATATGTTTGAGCAAAGTTTCAAAGAGCTTTTAGAATTTTAGAGATAATTTATTTATTTATTTATTTGCATTTCAGCTTATTATGGGGGTACAAAAGTTCAGGTTATATATATTGCCCACACCCCTCCCATCCCCCCGAGTCTGAGTTTCAAGTGTGTCCATTCCCTAGACTGTGCACATCACACTCATCACATAGGTATACACCCATCCCCTCCCCCCACCCCCATCCCTCCCAGTCAGAACTTCAAGCATGTGCATTCCCCAGACAGTGCGCATCGCACTCATCAAGTAGGTATACACCCATCCCCTCCCCCCAGCCCCCACCTCTGTCCGATACCCAATTGTTGTTATTCCCAAATGTGCACTTAGGTGATGATCAGGAAAACCAATTTGCTGGTGAGTACATGTGGTGCTTATTTTAATCCTATACTTCTGGAATGCTGGATTTTTGAAAGACATTTTTGTATATCTTATTTCAAGGTACAAATATTTTTATAAATGTTTCCGAGGCATGACTTTAAAATATGTAAAGAGAAACTAGATGGAGTTTATTTTGTAAATTTATGGTTTAAAGAATAATTTTTAAGAATTAGTTTTTCTAGAATAAAATTTTTATGCTTGGCACAGAGGCATGCACCTGTAGTCCCAGCTACTTGGGAGGCTGAGGCAGGAGGATCACTTGAGCCCAGGAGTTTGATTCCCCATGGGCAATATAGCAAGACTCCATATAATTAAAAAATTACATAAAAGAAGCCACTAGGAAAGGTTTTCTGTTTCTTCTTGACCTTATGCATTTTGGCTTGCCTATCAGAACTCTGCTAAGCATTTTAAAGACTGTTAAGAATCTTTGAGGGAAGGAGTTACAGGGATGGGATTTATCTTCCTGTCTTAACTGAAAACAAACACACAAACAAACAAAAAACCAGATTTAGATATTGGAAAGCTGGCAACTCTGGAGAGTGAACCCTGATAGAAAATTTCTTAAGTTTCTCACTGTATGAGAAGTGCTTCAATCCAGGGAGGTGAAACCCCCCTAATCTCAGTGGTATTTCTACAAGTTGAGGAGACAGTTTCAAGTGGCCAAAGTGGCTAGACTTTGGGTAGAATGCTGGAGCGGACTGTGTTACACACAGAGATATTGAGATTGTTGTTGGGCAAACGGGCTCACCGTCTGATGTATACAGAAGCCGAGACTATGGCCCTGGCTCTTGAGAAAAGACAGACTTCATTGGAAGGATGGCCAGCAAGGAGATAGGAGTCATGCTCAAACCTGTCTCTCTGATTTGGGGCCTGGGTCAACTTTTAAGGGTTTGGAGGGTAAAGGAAAGGATCTAGGAATGTTGACTTGGCAGGGTCTGATTGGAGGGCTTCAAATTTGACCATTTACAGTAAAATATGATGAGGCTGATTTTAGTTTCTTCCTGGCCAATGAATCTTTCATTTCTGAAAAAGTTCCTGTGGACAGATTCTGGTCATGTGGGGTCTTCTTGGTTCTGCCAGGAGGAATCCTTGATTCCAGGTGTTGTTAGAGGTCAAAGCTTTTTCTGTTGTGCATGCCTGGGCTATGTGACTTGTAATTTTGGCTCTATTATACCCACAGGTAACTTGACATTTTGTTAACAACAAAGTAGGCCCAGTTTGGGTTGGTTCTGCAATGACACAATCTGGGGTGTAGTCTTCAGTGAGTATTCATCATTCATGTGAAGAAACTATGTGAGGCTAGGAAAAGATCCAAGAGAAAGGATCAGGCAGACAAGCCCTGGTGCTCACATGTGGTTGGGAATCATTTGTGTTGCCATAGACAAAATGAGAAGAACTTCTAACATGTGAAATATTGAGTAGAATCCTAAGTTGGCTATTACTTCAGTTGTGGAGCAAAGTGGGTCCTAAACTAGAGGTCAGCAAGTTATAGCCACAGGTCAAATATGGCCTTAGGTCTGTTTTTGTGCAGCACTCTACCTAGAATTGTTCATTAATTATTAAAACAAAAATAAGGAGAAGAAGAAGGAATAGGAGAACAAAAACAATAAGAAAAAGAGCAGCAAGAGGAAGCAGAACAAGAAAAAGAAGAACACCGGCTGACACCTTGACTGCAGCCTGGTGAGACCCCAAGTAGAGGACCCAGATAAGCCATGCTTATTTTAGCTACTAAGTTTATGTAATTCACTCTGCAGCAATATATAACTAATACAAAGAGGAAACACTTCTCAACTTATTCTAGGAGGCCAGCATTAACCTGATGCCAAAACCAAAGAAAGACATTATAAGGAAAAAAAAAGTATAGGGTAATATCCTTCATGAACATAGATCCAAAATATTAAATCAAATAATATATAAAAATAATAATACATCTTGAACAAGTAAGATATATGCCAGAAATATAGGGCTGGATTAACATTTGAAAACCAATCAATACATTTCATATACTATTATAATAGACTGACAGAGAAAAATCATACGATCATTTCAATTGATACAGAAGAATCTGTTGACAGAAGTCAATATCCATTCATGTTTTTTTTAAACAAATTCTCATTAAACTAGGAATAGGAGGGAATTTCCTCAATCTGATAAATGGGATCTACAAAAAACCTCCAGCTCCTATCATACATTATCATTTTAAATGCTTTCTGCCACTGTTTGGAGCAGGCAAGGATGTGTGCTCTCACCGTTTCCATTCAACATTACAGTGAAGGTCCTTGCTCGTGCTATAAGGCAACTAAAAGAAATAGAAGGCATTCGGATGCAGAATATCAGCATTCTTAAAGAAATGAGCATAAGGATAGCAAGTACTTTTGTTTAATGAAACCCTAATTTGTTTCTAGTGAAGATGAATGTAGTTTTCCTTTTTATTTTTGCATGTTTAAATTTCCTCCTCCTCATTAGATAAAATAAAGAGATAAATGAACTTCATAGTGGTACTTTGCCAAATCAACCTTTTTTCCCCTTCTACCAGTAAGTGCTTTGAAAGGTTGATGTCAAATAATGTCTATGTTATACAGGTTGTTTCATAAAGCCTGTTAATATTGATCAAATAAGTATTTTCATATTCTTATATGGCAGTTAGCCTACTAATTTTTTGGCCAGCTCTGTAATATCCTAGTATATTCTTATAGACATAATAACTGCCAGGAAAATGTTTGGCCAGACCTCATTCAAGTAAGGGAAAGGATATTCATGATTATGTGACATGTATATTTAGAATATAATATTTCAAGTTAGATTTGGCAAGCAAACAGTCATGCACTAAAACATGTGAGATATCTTGAATACTTTTGGAAAAACCCTCAAAGTAAAATAATTTAAGAGTTACTAACATTTGTCTTAGCTCTGACTTCTCAATAAACTTTTGGTATAACATTTGCATTTTACTTGACTGGCTTCCTTTCTATATGAACTTTCATTCAACTTTCCAAGTGTTCCTTGTTGTATAAGATCAGGTGACTTATATTTTCAGATGAATTCATATACATGAAAAATGATCATTTTATGTATTGATTATCATGATGTTGGAGAACTTTCTCAAAATTGCGTAAAAATAGTAGAGGCACATCCTGGATAGCACTGTATGTGGAGGTGCATGTATAATTAGAACATCATAATAAATATAATTTCTTGTTTGGTTTACTACAGTTAGAAACCTAGGGCATCAATTGTATTACAATTCTGTCCTACAGTCTTCTCCAAGCTACATACATGGAACCAACATTAGGAAATGACTTTGCAATCTGACACACCACTTACTACTTGGGATAACATCTCTCTAGTTGAATTAAAAGTAATTCTTTGTGTAATATACTAGGCCTACCAAAAGAATTCAGCTGTGATTTCAATTATTTTTTACTCTTTCTCACTCTTATGGTATCTCAAGTCAAAATCAATTCCAATTGGTCTTAGCTAATAAAAAAAAGAACCAAAATTCATGGAGATATTACAATAGGATCATTAAAATGTTGGTGACTGTTGCAATTATGAGAGATTATAAATTTTGTAGGGAGGGCTTGAAAAAGCTTTCTGGTGTGGAGATGGGATGATAAAGAGATCAAACTGATTTCTCTCTTCTCTGTATTGTATGTTTCTGGAGACGGATCTTTAGTTCCAGCAATATTACTCAAGAATATGCCTGGGGAGTCTATTCTTCCATGAGTCTCTGCCAAAACAGCTTGGGAAACAGCTGGTGATAATTCTGGCTTCATTCCCCCGCTCAACAGCTGATGTTCAGGAGCAGGGAGGCAGAGTGGGTGTGTTCTGAGCCACTGCCGTCTCTGCTTCCCCTCAGCTGCTCCTACTCCCACATACGGAGCAGACTGGAAGGCTGACTTCCTAGAAGTGGCCTCAAAGGGAGGACAGTCCTACAGCTTTAGGTACTGGGGAAAACCATGAATGGTTTTGGCACGCGGAAGTCCAGGGGCAGGAGTAGAAAAGACCAAGCGCTTCTATTACCTGTAGAGGAACCCTTGTTTAAGATACACGGGTAAGCATTCTACTCTTTTAAAATGGAACAATGAAGTAAGTATGGAATTTGGTGATTTATCACCCAGGGATAAAAATCTCTCAATTAACATAGTTTTTATAAATTATTTTTAAATAAATTACCCTTTTTCTTAACCCTGGGCTCTGTTTACTAGGAAGTTCAAAAGTGTTGGTTTTAGATAAAGATACTACTGTCTATTTTCCCTTTTAATAGTCTAATGTAGTAGGAAACTCCTCCCCCCAACTGGAATTTTTGAGATGTGAATTCTAGTTTTAGCTTTACCAATATCGAATATAACTTAAGCATATTATTTCTTGCAGCCTCATTGTCTTTCTATAAAATGAGAGAATTAGGTTGAAATAGATTCTATCTGCAGTCCCTTGAGCTGAAATCAGTACATTGTAATCACAATATTGAATCAAGGTAGAATGACTTTAATCCCTCTTTTACTTGATAGCCTCTTCCACATTTAAAGAATGCACCTGTGTCCATCCTATATATTAATATTTCCTCCTTTAAGTTTATATTCTCTCTTCTTTAAATCTTTTTTCTCATGACTCAGTTTCTAGTTAAATGAGTATGAACATACTCAAGAATATCAAATTGCTTCTTAAACCATGGCTTCAGAAATTAACACATGATGTTGCAGATGTGGTCTAGTCAATTCACAAATAGCATCATTTTTTTGGCAGTTGCATAATTCTCTTGATTTTTGTTGAGCTCCAAGTCAAGCAAAATCACTAAATCATTTTAAAACTTTGTTACCTGTCAGCATTGTCTCTCCTAAGCCTCCCTTTTACATACATGTATATTGCTCCTTTTTTTTTTTTTTTGGATTTAAGTGCAGATATTTTATCTTGTTTACATATCTCATCTCCATTGTAAGAATACAAATTTTGGTCGTAGGACTTGTGTTTAAATCCTGACTCTAACACTTCTGTCTTTGGGACGTTATTATTTATTCTCTCATCTATAAAGTAAGGATAATACTATCTAGCTAATATTTTGGTGTGAGATGAGTATTTACAGAGTTGATGTATGTCTAGTACTTGATATAGCATCTGGAGTACAGTGAGTGGTCAGTGAGAAGTAGTCAATATTATTGTCCTAACTCCATCTTCCATTGTATTGGCTGTTCCATCAAAGAGATTGATAAATAAGCCACCCAGTTTTTCACCTAAACCTGTGATAAAAGTTTTTAATGGAAATGGGTTGAGGTGTGAATCCTAAAGTATAAATCTAGTGACATCTAGCCAGGAGGTGAATTTTTGTTGTTCCTTTTTTGTTGTCTTTTTGTATCTTGTATTCAGTATTCCACGGACCACATTACTCAACTCTACAAGCATTCATCTAATATTATTTTCTGGACCTCATATCCATCTTGTCCATGAGAAAAATGTAAAAGAATTAGGATCTAATTAATTCCTCCTGATGTTTTTCTGGCTTCAGGTGATCACCAGTTTCTTTCTAAGATCTTACAAACAATCTTTAATAATTGTCCACAAATCTTGTCCACATCTATGTTGAATTTACTTACATTTACACTGCAGCATTCTGTTTATTCCTTATTTCTAGTCACTGGCATTGGCACCGTCATTCCTGAAACACTATTGGTGGTGGTCAAACGACTTTTCCCTACTGTCTTCCCACTATCCTCCCATTCTTCTGGGCAGTTACTGGCCAGGTCAGGAGATCTGCCTTTGAGAGAATTTAAATAGTCCTTTCCATACACTCACTGTTTTGGGTTACAAATTTCTTTTGCCTTTGTTTTTTAACACTATGCAGTCTGGAGATATTTCCCTTAATGTTAACTTCCTTTCCTTTCAATTCAAATAATTTTGTTTTGAGAAGCATGAGAGCTTCTTCAGCAAACATTATGAATTAGTCAAATTCTTTTGGATACCTGTAATAGAAAATCCAATCCAGGGAAGTTTATTGGGAAAGAACTGAACAGTCTAGGGACAAAATGGCTCAGGCATTGTTGGATACAGGAATTCAAACACTGTTTTAGGACCTGTCTTTGCTTTTCCTGTATGGACTCTTGTTTCCTGTTTAACATTGACATCATTTGCAGATACTTGCCCTCTTGTGCGTTAATGCCTGTGGCAGTTCCAGCCTGTTAGGTCCTCTCAAGTCCAGTGAGAAGGAATACTTGGATTTCTGGAAATCTCAGCAAAAATTTTCTGGCTTCTCATCGGTTCTGCTGGCATCACATGCTCATCCCTGAACTGATCCCTGAGACCAGGGAAATTCCAGGTGCTGTTCCTCATGCTTGAGAGCCTGCTACACTGAGACAGGTGATGGGGTTCGGGACATGCTACAACAAAATATGGCACCTTGGCCTTTGAAGAAACAACAAAAGCAGGAAGATACTCTTACCTTCCCCTCACCCTTTCTCCTCTGAGTAGGCCGTAAAACGTAGCTGACCTTTCCCTGAAGTAGGTTGTAAGACCCTTATCGTGGAAGTGCCTTCCTTATAACCAGAGGAAAGGAATATCCTTATCTCTAAAGACATAGAGACAAGAAGAAGAATCTGAGCAAATAGGCCTTGCGAAGGTCCTCTCAGTTTATTACCATTACGTCATAACCCTTTGTCCAATCATACTTCTACAGACTGTCCACTTTTCATTAAACTTCAGCAAAATAATATACAGTTTTCCTTGGTTCTTTGGGTCTTCATTTCTGGAGGCTCCTGTGTCATGTAAAACTTCTATAAAATAAATCTGCATGTGTTTTCCCTGTCAAAGTATTTTTCAGTATAGGTGTCTCAGTCATGAACCTTGCAATGGTTGAGGAAAAGATAGTACTTTTTCTCCCCTGCATGAGGAAGGATCCAGCTCCTCTGGGATCACATAGAATATAAATAGGGACCAACTATAATTTCCTCTCTCTATATTGATGTAGTAATCCACGTGCAATTGTGATCAAACACAAACCTTTTTTTCTAATTGTAATCTCTCTTTCTCACAGGCACATGTGTGCACACACACACACGTGAGTGTGCCAGTCACCTGTTAACTTCTTTTACTCTTCTGAATTCCCTGTGTATATGTTGGACTGTTTCTCTAATAACTAGACTTTTGCAAACAAAGAAATATTTTGTTCCCGTTCCTACTTTAAAGTGATAATTCACATTTAAGTATAAAAGCTTCCCAAACTGCATTAAAATTGCAGTAATGTAATAAACACACAAAGGCAAAAAGAGCAGACAGAAGACAAATAAGACTAGAGAAGTAAAACAAATTTTGGAAAGTGGAAATTTTATTGATAAACAAAATGGAGAGAGGGAATAACCTCATACCCTGTAGTGAGAGAAGCCAATAATAAACAAGGAAATTTGCATTAGGAAATTCCAGAAATGATCTGTAAGCAAAGGCTCCACACACATCTGAAAGCTACAATGTGAAGTAGGGCAAAAAACAGGATAGTTGATTTGCAGTGTGTATTAGGAGCACTTGGAACATCCATATTTCTCCTCCTATCTCTGCAGAAGACAGACATAAGCTATACTCTATGGATAAGTAGACTTTGACTTTAGGAGTCCCAAACACAATAGAAGGTGAGGTGAGGTGCTGGGTTGAAAATAGGAGAAGATGAATCCTTCACACTGAATCATGAGATTCAGTCTCCTTTTCCAGCTTGGTCCTAGAATGCTGGTAGCCAAGCTTGTAACACTAGGCAGGGGATGGATGTATCTCTGGAGAAATTGGCTGACCGGTACAAGAGAAAAGTACAAAGCAGGTTTGCTGTGTACTGGTTACCACTTCAGTCCACTGCACCTTGGGCTATACTTTTACACTTTCCTGAGTCCAGTGAGACATAACATTAACACATAACAACAAGTTCAATGAAGTGTGCTTATTACTTATAGATAAGCAGTAAAGGATAACAGAAACCTAGGATTTAAGACAAGCCAGTCCCCTAAGGCTCGGGACAGCTGCCCAGCCTAGAGTGGTGGAGTCTTGTCTGCATGTGGCTTACTTGCAGTGCATCTGAGAGACTACAGAAAGTAGCTCATCCTGCATTGTATACCCCGGGGGCAACGTGACATGCTGGGATAAAGCACTGAAGGATGTTCTGCTCTGGGGGGAACAGGAACAGATCCTGAGCTGTTCCAGACAGTTCCTCCTTATCTCAAGATGTTGCATTTCCAGCACATTCTACAATTGTTTTGAGAACTATGATTGACAAAGGGGAAGAACTAGATCAGTCCAAAGTCACCCAGAGAACTGTCCTGCAAAAAGATCTACATATATTGGCATTTTGGAATCCCACATTAAAGTTTATAAATCCTGCCCTCAGAGCTGTCAATCAGCATTTTAGAACCTCCTGTTTAAAATATAAATGGTGAGTTAAGGATCACAGACATATGAGGAAAGCCCATAACATCAATGACAAAGACAAAATTTATAAACAGAAAATAATGACACAGAGAAAGTGGATAATTCAGACTGCATAAAATTAAAGAAAATAGGCCAAACCCAAATTTAATATGTATTTAATTATATCTAAAGAGGTAGTGAGTAGATATTGCATCATTCAACAAGAACAGGATGCTATATAAAGCAACACTCATAGAGTAAGAAAGATATTCTATGCACATAATTAGTCCAGGAATTCCAACATCAGACAAGAGTTCTAGGAATATTATTAGAAATCAGTAAAAATAAAATTATCAAAGAAATAATAGACCTCTCAGAATTAGAGGACATGGAATCCATATTAAGAGTTCACTGAAAGTCCAGTAGAATGGACAATAATCATAATAATAAAAGACGTATTACTACACTGGTACACTGCAGGGTAGTGAATGATATCTTTACATATGACAGACTAGAAAATTGTATGATTCATGGAGCTTCGGGTACAGTACAGAAAATCTTGCCTCAGTTGTAGAAAGAACCAGTCCTTGACTGAACAAGGCATTAATCCTTGCATAGGCATTAATCCCTCAGTCCTTGAATAATTTTAAAATCAAGAAAGTATCAAACTGTTTCCAAGTCACTTAACTGCATCTCAGAACAAAGCTCAAGAATACTTAGAAAAGTACAAATATCCTACACTCCACAAGGTAATATTCACAATGTCTGATGTCCAATCAAAAATTGAAAGTTAAACAAGAAATAGATAAACATGACCCACAGTGGAGAGAAAATAAGTCAATTGACATTGACATGGAATTTATAGAGATGTTAAAATTAGCAGAGAGCAACATTAAAACAGTCATGCTTATATTTTACACGTTCATAAGTTAAGATAAAAAAGGTTCCAAATCAAGTCTGAGATGAAAATTATAATGGATAGGATTAATAGTGGATTATATACCATAAAAGGAAGGATTAGTATACTTGAATAGTTTTAGAAATTATACAAAATGAAAAATATAGGGAAAAGGGAATATAAATGAACATAGCAGTGAGATGTGAAGCAACATTAAATAGTCAAATATGCATGTAATTGCAGTCCCTGAAGTACTGGAGAGCAGGGAACAAAAAACAATTTTTAATAAACTAATTGTTGAAACATTCCAAATTTTATAAAAACTATAATAACCTTGGAGGTTCAAGAATGTCAATGAATTCCAAATATAGGAAATATAAAAACAATTCCATCAAGTCAAATTATAACCAAATTGTTCAAAACCAGTGATAAAGAGAAAATCTTGAAAGCAGCCAGAGAAAAAACACACATTAAATATGGAAGAACAGAGATAAAAATGAGAACAAAATTATTGTCAAAAATACTGTGAGTGATAAGACAGTGGAGCAACATGTTTAAGTTACTGAAAGCACAAAAACAAATCAGAAAGCTATTAACCTAGAATTTTACACCTATCAAAAAATATTTCAATAATTAAGGTGAAATAAGCATTTTGCAGAAGTATGAAACATGAAAGGATTCATCATGACCAAACCCTGACAACGAGAAAGTCTATCAGACATAAGGAAAATAATTCCAGATGGAAATATGGATCCACAAAAAGCAGTGAAGACCATTAGAAATAATAACTATATGGATGAATAATTAATATTTTCTGTATGATATGATCTCTTTAAAATATAATTGATTAAGGATAATAATGTAACATAGATCTTATATGTAAAAGTAAAATGTATAACAATTATAGCACAAGAGGCAGGAAGGAAATAAAGTGTACTATTATAAAGTTACATTATCCAAAATGGTAATATCACTTAAAAGTAGACTGTGATAAGTTAAAGATATATACCAGAAATCATAAAGCAAACACTAAAATCATAATACAACAAATCATAGCTAATAAGCCAACAAAGGAGATAAAATGAAATCTAACCCCAAAGAAGGCAGAAAAATAAGAAAAAAGGGAAAAAAAGATCAGACAAGAGAAATAGAAAATAAATAGCACGATGTTAGATTTGAATCTAACTATAGCAATAATCACATTAAGTACAAATGGTTCAAATATGTAATTCAAAAGGAAATGAATTTAAATTTGGATAAAAAAGAAAGATCTAACTCTATGCTGTCTATAAGAACTGTCTTGTAAATGTAAGACACAAGTAGACTGAAAAAGATATGCCATACTAACATTAGAGTAAAGAAAACTTGAAAGGCAATATTAATGTCAGATAAAGTATATTTCAGGGAGAAGAATATTACTAATGATAAAGAGAATAATTTCCTAATGATTCCATGAGTCATCATGAGATGTAACAATGTTAATTTTTTATGCACTTCATAATAGAGCTTTAATATATCTGAAGCAAAATGAAGTTTAAGTAGAAATAGTCTAATCCACAAATATTTTTAGAAATTTTGATAATCTATCTCAACTATTGATAAAATAAGTAGACAAAGCCAATAAGGAGATAGAAGATTTGATCTGTGCTATCAGTTAACTTGATCTATTTGACATCTATATAACACTCCATTCGCTCACAGAATACACATTATTTTCAAGTGCACACAAAATATTTATTAAATTTTATCATGTTCTGGGCCATAAAGGAAGACTCATTAAATTTCAAGTCATAAAATTTATTTAATGCCTGTTGCTTTTCTTTTCATTTTTTTTCTTTCTTTCTTTTTTTTTTTTTTTTTTGAGACAGGGTCTCGCTCTGTTGCCCCAGTCTGGAGTGCTGTGGTGTGCTCATAGCTCACTGCAGCCTCCAACTATTGGGTTCAAACAATCTTCCATGTGCCACCATGCCCAGCTAAGTGTTTTTTATTTTTTATTATTTTTTTGTAGAAATGAGGTCTTGCTATGTTGCCCAGGCTGGTCGCAAATTCCTGGCCTCCCAAACTTCCGAGATTGCAGGTGTGAGCCACTGTGCCTGGCCAATACCTGTTTTCTGAGAAAAATAAAATGAAGTTAAAGATCAGTAATGGAATAATCCTAAAACATTCTGAAATATTTGGAAACTATCACATTTCTATATAGCCCATGGGTCAAAGACAGAATTATAAAGGAAATTAGAACATTCTTTTCACTTAATGAAAATAAAAATGCAGCATATCAAAATTCATAAGATACACTCACTAAAGCACTACTGAGAGAAAACTTACAGCACTAAATGTACATATTAGGAAACAAGAAATGTCTTAAATCAGTGAACTTCACTTCCATCTTAGGAAACTAAAAAATGTAGAGAAAAATTATACCCAATGTAAGAAGAAAAGAAATAAATACCCAAGCAGAAAGCAACTGGAACTGAAAACAGAAAAGCAACAGAGAAAATCAATGAATTCAAAAACTGGTTCTTTACGAAGATGAATAAAAGTGATTAACTTCTACCTTGACCAGCTAGGAGTAAAGGAGAAAAGCCACAAATTTCCAGTATCCAAAATGAGAGAAGTAACATAACTACAGTCTACAGATATTAAAAGATTAAGAGAATATTATGAACATTGTGGCAATAATTTGACAATTTTGATGAAATAAACAAATACCATGAAAGCTACAAACTACCAAATTCACTTAAAAAGAAAAAAGATAATATGAATATCTCTAGGTCTATTAAATAAGTTAAATTTGTAGTTAACCTTCATACCTGCCAGATATTCTTTTTTTCTTCTTTTCTATCTTGTGGATTTATTGAGATTTCCCTTATTTTATTCCTTTTTCCTTTCATGAGTCTGGAAGTTGTATACTCTTTTTTTCTAATTTTTAGTGGATACACTAGAAATTATAACACATAAACTAATCAGCATCTAAAATTGATAATTTTATTTTCATTCCAGACAATGGAAAAAAATTAGAGCAAGTTAACTCAATTTACTGCATTTTTTGCTTGAATGCTGTGGAAGTTATGTGTGCGTGTAGAAGCAAACCTCTAAAGGCTTCATTATTGTTTATGCAGTTATGGTTACTTTGATTTATCCATATATTACCACTTTCACTTCCCTTGAATTCTTCCTGCATCTCTGACTTTTAATTCAGTATCAATTTTTTCTTTCTTAGGATCACACTTTAGAATGTCCTTTACTATCAGTTGTGGTGCACTATTCAGCTTTTGTATATTCAAAAATATCTTTATTTTACTCTTAATTCAATGAATATTTTTTCTTAATACACAGTTTTAGTTTTATAATTATTTATTTCAGCATATAGAAAATTTCATTCTAATATAATGTGGTTTCCATTATTACTCTTGAAAAATCTATTGCCAATCTAACTGTTGCTTCTTTATATGTAATTATTTTTCATTTATAATGCTTGTGATCTGTGGTTGTTTTTTTTTTGAGTCAATGAATTGATATATTTCATCAGTTTTTCTCAGGGAAAATCCTTAGGAATTATCTGTTTAAATATTGCTTTTGTTCTATGCTTTTTCTCCTCTATTTCTGGGTCTCCAGTTATGCATACGCTACAACTTCTCACAGTGGCCTTTGTTCCTGACCCTCCTCATTTTCCATTCTTTTGTTATTTCTATTACCATTTTTTTTTTTTTTTTTTTTTTTTTTTTTTTATTTTATTTTTTTTTTTTTTTATTTTTTTTTTTTTTATATATATTTTTTTTATTTCAGCTCATCATGGGGGTACATAAGTTTAGGTTATATACATTTTCCATGTCCCACCCATCCCCCCGAGTCAGAGTCCCAAGCGCGTCCGTTCTCATTCTCCCGACAGTGCACCTGGCACTCATCATGTAGTCATACCTCCATCCCCTCCCCCCCCCACCTCCCCGGGTCTGCACCTTCAAGCATGACCATTCCCCAGAGGGTGTGCAACGCACTCATCATGTAGGCATACACCCATCCCCTCCCCCCACCCCCCATCCCAGTCTGATATCCAATTGGTATCCTTCCCTGATGTACATTTAGGTGATGATCAGGGAAACCAGTTTTCTGGTGAGTACATGTGATGCTTGTTTTTCCATTCTTTGGATACTTCACTTAGTATAATGGGTTCCAGCTCTCTCCAGGAGAACCAAAGAGATGTCGTATCATTGTTATTTCTTATAGCTGAGTAGTACTCCATGGTATACATATACCACAGTTTACTAATCCATTCGTGGATTGATGGGCACTTGGGTTGTTTCCACATCCTTGCGATTGTAAATTGTGCTGCTATAAACATTCGGGTACAGGTGTTTTTGTTAAAGAATGACTTTTGTTCTTCTGGGTATATGCCCAATAATGGGATTGCTGGATCAAATGGTAGGTCTACTTGAATCTGTTTAAGGTATCTCCATATTGCTTTCCATAGGGGTTGCACTAGTTTGCATTCCCACCAGCAGTGTATGAGTGTTCCTGTCTCTCCGCATCCACGCCAACATGTGTTGTTTTGGGATTTTTTGATAAAGGCCATTCTCACCGGAGTTAAGTGGTATCTCATTGTGGTTTTGATTTGCATTTCCCTGATGATTAGGGATGTTGAGCATTTTTTGATATGTTTTTTGGCCATTCTTATGTCTTCTTTTGAAAAATTTCTATTCATGTCCTTTGCCCATTTTTTGATAGGATTGTTTGATTTTTTCCTGCTGATTTTCCTGAGTTCTAAATAGATTCTTGTTATCAGTCTTTTATCTGATGTGTAGTATGCGAAAATTTTTTCCCATTCTGTAGGCTGTCTGTTTATTTTCATGACTATTTCTTTGGCTGTGCAGAAGCTTTTTAATTTAATCAGGTCCCAGTCGTTTATTTTTGTTGTTGCTGCGATTGCCTTAGGGGTTTTCTTCATAAATTCTTTGCCTAGACCAATGTCTGTAAGAGTCTTTCCTACATTTTCTTCTAGAATTCTAATTGTTTCCCATTTAAGGTTTAAATCTGTTATCCACCGTGATTTAATTTTTGTGAGAGGTGAAATCTGTGGGTCCTGTTTCAGTCTTCTACATGTGGCTATCCAGTTTTCCCAGCACCATTTATTGAATAGGGACTCTTGTCCCCAGAGTATGTTTTTGTCTATTTTGTCAAAGATTAGATAGTTATATGAGGATGATTTTATATTTGGGTTTTCTGTTCTGTTCCACTGGTCTGTGTCCCTGCCCTTGTGCCAATACCAAGCAGTTTTAAGAACCACAGCTTTGTAGTATAGTTTGAAGTCTGGCAAATCAATACCTCCCATTTTGTTTTTATTGCTTAAGATTGCTTTTGCTATACGGGGTCTTCTCTGATTCCATACAAAGTGTATAATTATTTTTTCTAAATCTGTGAAAAATGATGTTGGTATTTTAATAGGAATTGCATTGAATCTATAGATTACTTTGGGTAGTATAGACATTTTAACGATGTTAATTCTTCCAATCCATGAGCATGGTATGGATTTCCACTTATTTACGTGTTCTGCAATTTCCTTCCTTAGCGTTTCATAGTTCTCTTTATAGAGGTCCTTTACCTCTTTAGTTAAATATATTCCTAGATATTTTATTTTCTTTGTTGCTATTTTGAAAGGTATTGAGTCCTTAATTTGGTTCTCCGATTGAATGGTATTGGCATATATGAATGCCTCTGATTTGTGTGTATTGACTTTGTAACCTGAGACATTACTGAATTCGTTAATTAATTCCAGGAGTCTCTTGGTTGAGTCCTTGGGGTTTTCCAGATACAACATCATGTCATCAGCAAAGAGTGAGAGTTTGATCTCTTCTGTCCCTATTTGGACACCTTTGATTCTGCTCTCTTGTCTGATAGCTCTCGCAAGGACTTCCAATACTATGTTGAAAAGTAATGGGGACAGTGGGCAGCCTTGTCTGGTTCCAGTTCTGAGTGGGAATGCTTTCAGTTTTTCCCCATTCAGTATGATGTTGGCTGTGGGTTTGTCATATATGGCTTGTATTATTTTTAGGTAGGTCCCATTTATGCCTATGTTGTTAAGTGTTTTTATCATAAAAGGGTGTTGAATTTTGTCAAATGCTTTTTCTGCATCTATTGAGAGGATCATATGGTCTTTATTTTTGCTTCTATTTACGTGGTTAATTACATTTATAGATTTTCGTATGTTAAACCACCCCTGCATCTCTGGGATGAAGCCTACTTGGTCATGATGAATTATTTTTTTAATCAGCACTTGGATACGATTTGCTAGGATTTTATTGAGGATTTTTGCGTCTACGTTCATGAGAGAAATTGGTCTGTAGTTTTCTTTTTTTGTTGCATCCTTTCCTGGTTTTGGTATTAATGTAATATTGGCGTGGTAGAATGTGTTGGGGAGAATTCCATCCTTCTCAATATTGAAGAATAGTTTATGTAGGATGGGCACCAGTTCATCTTTGTATGTATGGTAAAATTCAGGTGTGAACCCATCTGGACCAGGGCTTTTCTTTTTGGGAAGGTTTTTTATTGCTGTTTCAATTTCAGTTGTTGATATTGGTCTATTCAGGAATTCTATTTCTTCCTGATTGAGCTTGGGAAGGCTGTGTGATTCTAAAAATTTGTCCATTTCCTCCTCATTCTCCAATTTGTGTGCATAAAGATTTTTGTAATATTCATAGATAATGTCACGTATCTCTGTGGCTTCGGTTGTGATTTCTCCTTTCATGTTCCTGATGGAAGTTATTAAAGATTTTTCTTTTCTGCTCTTGGTTAGTCTAGCCAGTGGTGTGTCTATTTTATTTATCTTTTCAAAGAACCAACTTTTTGTTTTATTAATTTCCCTTATAGTATTTTTGTTGTCTTTTTCATTTAATTCTGATTTGATCTTAATAATTTCTCGCCTTCTGCTGGGTTTGGGGTCAGTCTGTTCTTCTTTCTCCAGCTCTTTGAGTCTATTCATTAAGTTGTCTAGTTGTAAATTGTCTGTCTTTTTGAAATAGGCATTTATGGAAATGAATTTTCCCCTCAGGACTGCTTTAGCTGCATCCCATAGATTTTGATAAGTTGTGTCACCTTTGTCATTTAATTCAAAGAATGTTTTGATTTCTGACTTAATTTCTTCCTTTACAAAATTGTTATTCAGGAGAAGGTTGTTTAGCTTCCATGACTTTGCGTAGGAATGAGAGTTCCTGTTAAGGTTCATTATTATTTTTATTCCATTGTGATCTGAGAAGATGCAGGGTATGATTTCTATTTTTTTAATTTTTTTAAGACTTGCTTTATGACCTAGGATATGGTCAATCTTAGAGAATGTCCCGTGAGCTGATGAGAAGAATGTATATTCAGTGGTTTTCGGGTAGAATGTCCTGTAGATGTCAGTCAGGCCCATTTGTTCTAGCATTCTGTTTAAGTCTACTATGTCTTTACTTATTTTCTGCTTGGAGGATCTGTCCTGTGCTGTCAGTGGGGTATTAAAATCTCCAACTATTAAAGTGTTGTTGCCTATGATTTGATTTAGATCGAGTAGGATTTGCTTTATGAATCTGGGTGCACCTAGATTGGGTGCATATATATTAAGTATGGTTATGTCTTCTTGTTGAATTGTGCCTTTCACCAGTATGTAGTAACCGTCTTTGTCTTTTATTACTTTTGTTGGTTTGAAGACTAAGTTATTGGAAATTAAAACTGCCACACCAGCTTTCTTTTGGCTACCATTTGCTTGAAATATCAGGTTCCATCCTTTTATTTTCAGTCTAAATGCATCTTTGCCGGTTAAGTGAGTTTCCTGAAGGCAGCAGACACTTGGTTTGTGTTTTTTTATCCATTGGCCCAGTCTATGTCTCTTGAGTGGGGAATTCAGGCCATTGACATTTAGTGAGAGAACTGATAATTGGGATAGATTTCTGTTTATCTTATTGGGTAGAACTTCATTGCTATGTTTTCTCTCTTGAGCCATTGTGGTGGCTAGAATTTGATCTTTAGCTCTTGGGTGGTTTTACATTCGTGGGTCTTTGTTGTGATGATCCATGTGTAACTCTCTTTTGAGTACTTCTTGGAGGGGTGGCCTTGTCTTGGTGAATTCCCTCAGTCCTTGTTTATCTGAGAATGTCTTAATTTCTCCTTCATATAGAAAGCTTAGCTTAGCTGGGTACAAGATTCTAGGCTGGGCATTATTCTGTTTCAGAAGAGTGAGAATGGGGCCCCAACTTCTTCTTGCTTGTAAAGTTTCAGTTGAGAAATCTGGCGTAATTCTAATGGGCCTCCCTTTGTATGTTACTTGTTTCTTTCTCCTTACAGCTCGAAGAAGGGTCTCTTTAGTGGATATTTTGGTCAGTCTGACGACTACGTGGCGTGGTGTTTTCCTATTTGCTATGAATCTACCAGGGGTTCTTTGAGCTTCTTGAACCTGTATATCTAAAGTTTTAGCAAGGCCTGGGAAATTTTCTTCTATTATGTCTTCAAATAGTTTATCCAGCCCTTGCTTATTATCTTCTTCACCTTCAGGGATGCCTATAACTCTCACGTTAGGTTTCTTCACATAATCCCACATTTCTTGAAGACTCTGGTCTTTTTTCTTATTTCTTTGCTCTATCTCTGTGACTGTCTTATTTAATTGGAAAGAGTTATCTTCGATTTCTGAGATTCTGTCTTCTATTTGATCTACCCTGTTCTTGAGACTTTCCACTGTGTTTTGTAGCTCCCTGAATAAATCCCTCATTTCTAGGAGTTCAGTTTGGTTTTTTTTCAATACGTCTATTTCTTTAGTGAATTTTTCTTCCAAATCCTGGAATTTTTTTGCGGTTTCTTTGCGGTGGATATCAATTTTTTCTTGTATATCATTCAGCTTATTCATAACCCAAGACTGAAATTCTTCTGGTAACATATTGGTATTCTGAAACTGGCTTGTGCCAATTGGAGGAGAGTTGGTATTTCTCTTTGGGGGCGAGGTTTCCGTTTGGTTTTTTGTGCTCCCCATATTTTTCCGCTGAGCCCTTCCCATCTGGCTCTATCGTTAGATCTTTTCTCACAGCTTTAGTCTAGTTAACAGCACGTCTTGTACTCTGTTCTTAGGCTATGGAACAGTCTAGGAATGTTGCTTCCTTTATCTATAGGGGGAGACTGTTGTGTGCTGTTTAGAGTTTCTTTTTTCTATCTCAGTTGGGGGACTGCTTCTGATGGGTCCACCCCCAGAGGGTTGGCTTGACCTAAGACCAGTTTGGCAAGTTAAATCATTGTGTTGCAGACTTTCAGTTAGTAGGCAGGATTCACACGATTTGCAAGCAGAAAGCCTCTTCTCCCTCTCTCTTTTTTTTTTTTTTTTCCCTCCCCCTGGCTTTTTGGTTCTTCCTCTGGATGTGTGGTTTCTGTCTCCTTCAGCAGGAAAGACACTGGCTCGGCGGAGGAGGCGGTGCCCTCACTCCCTCAGTGCCCCAGCTGCTGCAGCTCCCACGGGCAAAGGTCTACACTGTCCCAGTGTTCCCAAGGTCCAGGCTCCACACTCTTGCGTCTGGGGAAGCACTCAGTGTTCACACCTGGGAAGGGGACCTGGAGAGGGTCTATGGATCAGGGGATGGAGCCTCCTGAGGAGTCGCCTGGCACCCTATGGCTCTGCAGCAATTAGACCTTGGCCCGCACAATTGTTCCTGCCCCCCCGCAGATCACTGGCACTGGGGGGTAATTTTCAGGGTCCGATAGGAATCACAGCTGGGGGTCTGGAGCACTCAGGAGTTTACAGTAGCTCCTGGGCTGGAGGGACACCGGAAAGAAGAAAAGAAAAAGAAAGGAAAAAAGAAAAGAAAAAAAAAAGGAGAGAAACAATATGAATAACAAGAAGAGGAAAGAGAAAACAAGAAAGAAAAGAGAAAGAAAGAAAGAAAGAAAGAGAGAGATAAAAAGAAAAAAAAGAAAAAAAAAAAAAAAAAAAAAAAAATCCCACTTTAATATTTCAGGCTCGGGGCCCCTCGCCTCGGTGCAGGTCCGCGTCTGTTCCTTTAAGAGATAGGGCTCCGGCACCGCGGAGGGAGACCCGCCAGAGTTCAAGGTCCTTTCCGCTTAGCTGTGGGAACCGAGATGGCCACCGCGCGTCTGTCGGTCGCCGGCGCCAGGGGAAAGTGTTCAGAGCTCGGCAGGCGCCAGGGCCCACAGCGGCTCCCCAGCCAGAGAGCTGCCGTACGGGAAGAGGAAAGCAAAAATGTCCCGCTTTAATATTTCACGCTCGCGGCCCCTCGGCTCGGTGCCGGTCCGCGTCTGTCCCTTTAAGAGATAGGGTACTGGCACCGCAGAGGCCTGCCAGAGTCCAAGGTCCTTTCCGCTTAGCTGTGGGAACCGAGATGGCGACCACGCGAGAGCGTTCAGAGCTCGGCAGGCGCCAGGGCCCGCAGCGGCTCCCCAGCCGGAGAGCTGCCGTACGGGAAAGAAAAAAAAGCAAAAATGTCCCGCTTTAATATTTCACGCTCGCGGCCCCTCGCCTCGGTGCAGGTCCGCGTCTGTCCCTTTCAGAGATAGGGCACCACGGAGACCCGCCCGAGTCCAAGCTCTCTCCCGCCTATGTCACCTGTCCTCGGAGCTCCACGTCTCCCGCGGTGATTCTGCACCAATTTCAGCCAGATCCCTGACCGAGTGGATGTGGGGGTCAGTGGGGAGATCAAGCCGCTCTGCTGTGGGGCCGAACCCGCCCCACTCGCCGGTGAGGCAGGCACGGCCGTCCCGCACTCCGCTGTCTGTTTTCCGTCCCGCACTCTCCAAATTATCTCGGTCTGATTTCTCACTCGCCTCTGTTTTTTCCTGTTCCCCGTGTCCCACGGTGATTCTCCGTGGGTTCACACCGCCGTTCCTGTGGAGAAGCAATCCTCTAGCGTTGTGGCAGGTGGAGATCCACGCCTTCCTCTCTGGGAGCACAAATCCAGGAGGTCACCTCCACTCCGCCATCTTCCAATATTCTCCTCTATTACCATTTTTAATAGCTATTTCTGTTGTATTTTATGGTTTCCTAATTTTCTATTCAGATATATATAGTCTGTTAAAACTGTCCTCTGAGATCTTAATTTCATTCATTTTTCTGTTCTAGAATTTCAAATTTGTTCCTTTTCAAACTTGCTATAGCAATTTTTATAGTTTTAAATCTCTGCCAAAATTTTAAGGTTATACTTTATCTACTCATACATAGTAAGCATAGTTGTTTTATAGTCTGGGTTTGACAATTTCAGTAGCTGGAGAGCCTGTGTACCTGTGTTGTCTTGTTGTTTCTGTTGGTTTTACTTGTGTTTTATCATAGTCTTGCACAAAATCTCACTGCTTAGTTTACCAAATGAAAAATATTCTACCTGAATCTTGTTCTCCTTTATAATCTATTCCTACCCTACTCATTCAATTCTATTTGTCACTATCAACCACCACATACTTTCCAGTCCAATTCAATATGCATTACCTCCTCTGTACTTTTTCTTAGGCTGTTCATCATCACTGAGAGTATCCACACACCTCCTCTAGAACCATTTAAGTCCTACTCATCTTCCAGAGCTTGCTCTTCACGCTCCTTTCTTGTAAAGCCCAATGCAACTACCC
This sequence comes from Lemur catta, assembly GCF_020740605.2. Taxonomy (NCBI): domain Eukaryota; kingdom Metazoa; phylum Chordata; class Mammalia; order Primates; family Lemuridae; genus Lemur; species Lemur catta. The sequence goes on along the minus strand of NC_059135.1, from coordinate 33,084,327 downwards.
TAACCCATATGGTTCTCACCCATGTCAGGACTGTTTTCATGGCAAAACATGGAAACTCAACTGAAACAAAATAGAGAATTGGTTGGCACTGCCGGATTTTTCAGGCTCTGCTTGATCCATTGGCTCATTGTCGCTAATTTGTGTTTATTCTCTTCCCATTTTTAAAATCTTTCTTCCTCCTTCCATGTGATGACCTCTGGTAGCTCCAAGCTTATATTCTCTTTTTAAATTGCAATGCCACTGGAAAAAGAAATTTGCTACATCATTATTACAAAAAAAATTTTGAAATTGAGTTGCATCAGCCTGTTCTGGGTAATATTCCTGTCATTGTTGCCAGAGAAATGGAGTACAGTGACTGGCCAGTCCTGGGTCATGCACCCCTCTGACACATGGGCTGAGATAATGCAAGTTATGATTCTGCAAAGGAAAATAAAGATGCTCTTACCAGAAAAAGGCTATGTGCTCCTCAGAAAAAGGCAGTGGGTTTCAATATACCTCCCTTCTTTGGGCATTTTGAAATGATAGTCACTAGAATTATTGCACTTACTTGTTTTTTTAAATTATTTTATATATATTTATTTTATCTTCCCAATTAAATATAACTATTAAAATATATTAACATGTTTCATAAGTCTTTTCTATCTTTCATAGTATCTTTTCATAAGAGATTATAAACTTCTCTATACCAACTTCTCTTCATTTTTGGACACATGCAAAGACTTTCCTCCTTGCAGCTAGATTGGGTTTATGTAGAAAATTTTGGCCAATGGGCTTTGAACGGAAGGGAAGTATGTGCCCTTTGATCTGAAGCAGTTAAGGGTGGGTGTACATTACCCATGCACTTTCCGCTCCAATGATGCAGCAAATTCTGATGCCACTTATTGATATAGCAGCATCACAAAATGATACAGATTTTGTTAGATTTTGGCCCTGAGTGACTATGTGGCGCAGTCTCCTGCCAACCTTCATTGGCTATATAGCATGAGCAAGAAATACAACTTTGTTTTATTAAGCTACCAAACATTTTTGGACTGCTTTGTTTCTACATCATGTTCTAGCCATTCATATGTAATTTATGAGTAATCATGGCCATGTACTAAGAACTCTCTATGAGAGGACTGCTATTTGAGTGTTATGATTCTAATCTTACGTTATTATAGAGATTTGAAATTTTAAAGTGCTTTCACATGTATTATCATTTGGTTTTCACAATAATCAGATGAGGCAAGTAGAAAAGGCTTTATATCCTCTGTTTTACAAATTAATAAAATGCATCTCTGATGTGTTAAGTGACACGCTCAAGTGATAGTGAGACAGAGCTAGGACCTAGACATTCTAAGTTCAAGTATGAAGTTCATTATTCTAAATTTATAGTAAGTGATACATTCTAAATTACTTTTTCTTAACTGAACCTTCATATGTCTTACCATCAAAAGTTGGTTTTATAATAAGAATTTATATTATATAATATAAATAGAAAGTTTATTTTCCATTATGTTTCCTAATATCCATATTCAGGAACTATACAGTCTCTGGGGGTGCATATACTTATAATTAATGAATGCATTTCACTATTTGATAAACATGAACACCTTATTTTTCTTCCAGATTTTTAAATGGCCATGTATTTGAATATTTAAAATACTTCAGTATATATCTATGAAACTCAACTAGCTCATGAGTACCTATATTTTCTCCTTGGGATAAAAAAAAAGTAAACTTGCCCACTCAAGATATCTCAGTCATAGTCTGTTTTAAATGTAATCAATTCAGAATTTAAACTCAGTCCAGTGAACATTCTGGCTTCTACTGCCTCTCTTTTTCTCCCCACTGGGGTGATCCATGTTGGGGTGGTGGTAATTGAGTTTACATGTCATCCTTCACCAGGAGCCTGCAATGGGTAGGAGGGAGTCTGGTCTGAGTGGGGTCCTTGGGTCCAGCTGACCCCTGCCTTTGTGTGTCTGGTCTACGGGCATGCTGTGTGGGCCCTGCTTTTGGTTCCCTGCCATGCTGCTGGTCACAACGTAAACCACTCTCGTCCACCTTATTCCCGCCTCAGCTGCCTCTGGTTTAACAGCCTTCTCAAAACTTCTTTACTGAGCCTGGGGGAAAATTATAGGGAGGAGGCCTTGGAGAGAAGGTTAGCAATTCTCCGCTGCTCTTCTAGGCCCAAATAGGGCCTCTGTGAGGCTGCCCTTGGGGTCATGTGCAGAGATACCTCCCTCTAGCACTATATTGGATGTTCAGCTTCTCTAAGTGACTTAGACCCTCTTAGGCTGGACCATTGGTTTCATTTTTATTAAGCCCTTGTTTCCTGGATCTTAAAAATCAACACTCCAGAGAATCTTGCTTTTAAGCTATAGTACTGTTTGTTGTGAGGGAAAAATAAAAGAAAAAAGAAACTCTACAATTTCCACCATCTCAGCTGACTCCTTTGTCTGCAGCTAACTGCATTTCCCCTGAGGAAAATGTATATAGAATACTAATTTATTGGTACGAGTAGGTTAAGGCTAAAAGGAATGGGAACCATTTATGATCAGTGTATTACTCTTCAATACGTCTAGATTTCTCTTGTCTTTGGTGTTTTTATGTCCCCCCATTTATTTATTCCAATTTTTGGCCTTTATCCAAAGACTGTCTTAGACACCTCTGTTCCAAGGTCTGAGTAGAACAGATAGTAGCTACTTAGTCAATGTGTTCTGGATGTAAGTAGTTTGGATGAGTTTTACATCATACCTTTGTGTACTGTGTCTAAACCTATTGATTCTTCCAAATGCCTTCAAAAGTGGTGAACACAATATAAGCTGTCAGAAATGTTTATTGATTTATTGGTATGTTAATCATAATTTTGAGTACAAGGAATAGGAAGATGACTTGAACTATGTTAAATAGAGGAGAGTTATTTGAAGGACACTGGGGTATATAATGTAACTCTGAGAAGTGCAAGGATCCAGTGAGCTCCCAGAGTTAATGGATCAACACTGAATGTCTTCAAGATACTGTTCTCGTTTCTACTCTAAATACTGGCTTCAGTCTTTCAGTCCCTTTGGCAGGAAACATGACTATTGAATTCCCAAGCTTCATATATCACGATCTGACCACCAACTGTTCTCCATTCCATAGCTCATTTTTAAAGAATCTTAGGATTAAACTCCAGTTGACCTATCCTGGGTCAGGTGCTTGCCTCAGGATCAATTAATACTGACAGTAGGTTATTATTACTGGCTTCATGTAAGCCAGAAATGTTGCTAGTTTTCTCTTAAATGAGGCGTCCCAGAATGAACAAATAATAACCACACTATATCCCTTGTGTGTTTAGCAAAGTCATGAATGCATAATAGGCACTCGTAATTATTTGCTGATGGACTGAATAATTTGTTGATTTATTAATTAAAGAAGTGAGATATATAAGTCTACATGGCTGTGTCATTTAACCTTAGTGTTTTGTTTTAATCATTCTGTTTCCTCACATGGATCCAATTTCCTTGTGCACTTTATGAAAAACCATTCTCTTTCTAATTCATGGAAACAATAACTGAAATTATTAATATACAATAGTATGGCTTAACAAAGCAAATTTAAATTAAACCATAAAAGTTGAATTTGAAATGCATTCTGAGTGATTTCCCCAATTTTGAAGCTTTTGCAGTTCTCTGCCAGACCCTCCCTTTTTGGATAAAAGCCCAAAAAACTATCTTTTGGGTTTACTTAAGTAAGTGATAGCAAATGACTATTTCATTGGCATATGTTGTAAAAACATCTTCCCTGCTGTTCATGGGCTTAATTTTCCCACAATATACCTCAGCATTCTATTAATATATGCAGAACACTTCACAGGACACAGAGTTAAGTAGCTAGTCCTATTTAAATACTATGACACAATCTTCCTCGAACTCTTAAAGCATTAGGATGTATCACCATTTTTCATGAGGTCTATACATTTAAATTATTTGAAGTATTTAAAATAAGATTGTTGTTGGTTAATAATTTCAATTAGGTTGACATTACCCTTGTTAGCAGCTAAAGAGACAGAGGGATAGAGAAGAATATCAATATGTTCCGGGAAAAGACGCTCTGGAAACCAACTATTAAGTAAATCACTCCCATCACACAAGCGCCCGAACTATCTTTGTTTGTGTATTGAATTAAAGTATTTATAATTATATTTCTATGAAAAATAAGATTGCAAGAAATATTTTGTGCGGGGTAGGTTTGAGTTTCTCATCCAATATTTTATTTCTCATTTATGCTGTGATATTTAATATAGGGTGTTAATAGATGGAATGCTTTAAAAATAGTTGCATGTATTGAAAGCTTATAAAACCTGATATCAGAGAGAAAGTCATACTTCAAATACTTCCAAATAGTTCAATGGAATAGATAATTAAGCTTTTTAAAGATATAAACTTTTGAATTTATCAATGTTTTAAAAATTAGTCATAAATGTCTGTGTGGTTATAAACTTTCAACCTCATTCAGGGATAAGGTTGTGCATGTTAATCCCCAAACAGGGTAGTTTCAACTAGGATATATGTTATGATCTTACAAGTTGCTGAAGTTGGATATATGTATATGCACACGCATGCATACATGCAGTATATATATTTCATACATATGTGCACACATATGAGTATCTATATTCAATGTAAACTATGTCTCAATACCCTTTAGTAGTTCACCAAAACTGTCAAAGCATTATCCATTTCTTGAAATACTAATTATTAGCCATTAAATGTGAAAAAAACAAGTAGAAAGGTTGAAATGAAGACTTTGCAAGTCACTTAAAGATTCCCTGAAAGGAGTGGTAATAAAGTAACAGTATTGCTACTCAAAGGCTATTTCTTAAGATGAAGATGTTGGAATTTTATCAAGACTAGTATGCTGTTTTATTATATCAAATTTATGAATATACCTAAAAAATTAGTCATATTTTCTATTACTCCTCTGATAGTGACAAGTGTTATATCAGAACCACACATAATTGACATTGTCACATAATATTAGAATGATTCATGGGGAAGAAATTACTTTATTCCAAACAATTATCAGTGAAATCTTTTTAATCTAGCTACATATTTTTATATTTTCTAATAACCACTGGTCTCTAAAATACGTAAACCTAAAAATCATAGGTATTTACTTTACATTGCCTTAGAAGTAAAGAATGATGACATAATGGAAAAAGAAAACTTGCCCTTCTGTTGGAATTAGACCATATTTCATTTTTCATTTCGGTGTATTTTTCATCAATATTCCTTTCCAAAAATTGAGTGTGATTGTTTTTCATACTTTATTTTAGTGAAATGCAAATTAGAAGTGTTATAGCTAATCAATGCCACCAAAATAGTTCTTTTAAATAACCAGGACATGAACTCTTTAACAAGATTCAGTCAGTTCTATTTATAGTTCCCCTAAGCTATGAACTATTTGTACACCCATGTTTCTGCATAATGACTTTTCAATGTGGTTTCAGTAATCATTCCAGAAGGCACAATCTCAAAATATCTATATGCATAAAGAATATATTTAAAATAAAGGCTAAATTGGCTGGCCATGCATTAAACCATTTGCCTGTGAAATCATTTTGTGAAATATCTCCAAACAGGAGATGTTCCAGCTGAGTGTAGGACATAGCAAACATTTTTTTGCTTACCATATTCTATCACCATAACTTCTTTTGGAAACACTCCTTCCTCTAAGTGTCCTCTTAAACATCTCTTCTTTCTTTAAGATGGCAAGCCATTTTGAGAATTTGGACTTTATTTAGCCCACACAGGCTTAGTAGAAGTGATAGATTCATTCTCAAACTACTTGCCTTTAAATACTTAATAGCTGAAATGAGAGGCACTGGTGATTTTGTGAAGAGAGTGTGTTAGCACCAGACCCCCCCCAGTTTAGGAGATGAGGGGTGCAAAGAGTGAATAATATGGGCTTCCTTGGAAGAGCACTTGTCTTCTGTTTCTGAATGAGAAGCTGTTCTCTTTTTTTAAGGCTTTGGAAAGAAAGACATTTGAAAGAGCTATATTTTTTAGTTTCAAAACAAAAATAATTCATTTCTTTTGAGCTTTTCTTTAATCAAGTACATGTGCAAAATCTTTTCACATAAATGAATAATGCTTTTATAATTAACCTGGTCTTTTACAAGACAATCTCAAAATAAATACATTGTATTGCTAACTGCTATTTTTCTATCTTGAAGTTTGAAAAGAAGCATCAGATCTGGACTTACTCATGATTTCAGATCTCTAGTAACAAAAAAAATTTGTGCATTGTATCTTTAATTTTAAAATTTGCTCTTTTTCCTACAGGCAAATAATATCACTTTCTCAAATTATTACAGTCAGATTCACTGTGCTTATTATATTACTCCTTTTCTAAATTTTAGGGCAAACAGGTTCCCCGACATTAATCTCTAGCCAATGTTTACCAATAGAAAAGATAATTAGTAAATTAATTATAATTGTTTCTCAAAACAATTTTTATTTACTAGCTTCTGCTGTTAATGTGCCTTTAGAAAATAAAAATGTAATTCTACAAACCTGGCTGTTTTCTGAGGTCATCTTTTTTTTTTAAATCATGGTCTGAGAATCTCGGTCATCTATATAACAGGGATCTCAATTCAAATACAGGAATATAAGTGAATACATAGTCACAATTTTGTGTTTGGTAATTTTTCTTGCTACCATGAAATAATTTTTATATGTCTGTTCCTACCTCTTCTATCTATATGGACTTACATATTTTTAAGTGGTATATGAGGATAAAAATTTTAAAGGTGTTGAAAAATATAATTTATTTTTGGATGTGGCATATTTACTGCCTCTAAAGGAAGATACCTGCACACTATCTCTTCTAGATAAAAAGTGTTATGTACTCCACCATCCCATAAGTACACCTATTTTACTTATATAAGTACATGACATCATCGTTTAAACCTAACTGATTTCTAAGCACCACAGCTGTTACTAGTTATTTAGAAGTCTAATTTGAGCAGAATGTGTCACGCCAACTTTGCACACACGCGCTCACACAGGCAGTATTCACATTAAAACTTTCACCTCTATTAAATAGCAACAGTTCTTCAAAAATTCCAACACTCCACTCTTAACAACTAAATAAAATATGTGTCTTTGAGGAGTAATGTGCCTATTTTATTTTTATTCCTTAAGGCAAATCTTGTATTGAGTGGTGCAGTTTTGTTACCCTGCTGTCACTTTAATCAGTTCTCAAAGACGCATGTGACACTGGGTGAGTTTATTCTTCCAACCTCATTGTTTTGCTCCTCCTGAATAAGGGTAAATATCTGTGACTTTGTTTTCAATAGAGGTCACATAGATATAGCCATCAATATTGAAATAGCATTTTCTCTTGCAAACAGAAGCTTTAATAGCCTCTACAAGGGTTTGCTCCTTAGGGAGACTAAATTCAAAATGGCACAAGCCATCTGTTGTGGTGGGATTTTTAAAGTTTCCTTATGCAGTATCTCTCTCTCTCTCTCTCTCTCTCTCTCTCTCTCTCTCTCTCCCTCTTCTAAATCTCTTCTTTCTGTCTTTATTTTTTGGTTGTACAAAGTGACAGCTTTATAATCCATTCTTAAATTTCAGGTTGACTAACTCATAAAAATATAGCAGGTCCACAAACCTTTGTAGAGAGGCACATTTGAAAAATCAAATTTGCAATACTGAGTCCAACAGTCAATTCAGTGTCTACCAAGGAAACTCTAGGGAAGCTGTGAGTAAGCCCAGACAGGTGACTGTCCCATGAACCATTTATTCATATATACCTCTAAATCCTGATTTCAGAAGTCTTTTTGTTGAGCTGGAATTGATATTAAAAGCATTTTTAGAAACAAGAATGTTCTTTGGGTTGAACTTGGATATTTTTTAGAAATTCAGAGGGCAGAATTGGTAAAAAGAGGTATTTAAATCCTCAAACCCAGAGTGCACTATTATTCCTTGCAAAGGTATAAAAAAATTATGTTAGTATCTGTTTTCACTAATAGATTGTAAGCTTAATGCAAGCAGATTCTATCTCATTCACTTTACAGCCCTAGTCTCAAAAAGGGTACCTGGCACATACTAAGTGCTTGGTCAATATTTGTGTAAGGAAGAAAAGAAGGTAGGAAGGAAGGAAAAAAGGGAGGGAGGAAGAAATTAAAAAAAAGAAAATTTACGAAGAATAATGAAAGCTCTTTAAAAAACATTGAATCTCATAGATCACCAACTCTAAAACACTGAAAGAATGGTATAAAAATAAAGTCTGCAAATTATGGAAAATGTTTTAAAAACTAAATATCAACACTATAATAAGTTATACTAGGTACCATATAGATTTGACCTTTGGATTTGACATTCTTACTTTGAGTCTAGAATTGGGTTGGTTTTTGAATAACTTATAACCTCAGCTGGTCTAAGAAGATAAGGCCCACAATAGGACTGCGGAGGAATAATTCTCTGGGCAAAAGTATGATTCTTCCTGTTGTAAAAATTTTTACACCATGAGGAGAGATCCTCTAGTCACCAGTAGCTCTCAAACTTTATTCGAGAGTGGGCACTGGACTATGTCTAATTTAATTTTCTAGACTTTATTGTTTTATTCAAATTAATTTGTAGAGAAAAGATTTGTAGGATCATGACAAAGTACGTTAAGTAAGATCATATGAACAATGGTATGCATTGCTGTACAAGGGCATTATTTCCCCTGTGACACATGCCTTAATTTCCCCTGTTTTGTTTCACTAGATGGGCATGAGACCTAGAAATCACAGGGTATTTAAACAGTATAGGAGATTGTATAAAAGGAGATTTTCATAAGTAATCATGGAAGGACAAAGGCCAATATTCAGGTGTTTCTCTTTGTGGCTCCTTAATCAATCTTCTACATTCTGTCTTATTTTCGTCTGGTTTAAGTCAGACTAGCATTCCAGATTCACCTTACCCCTACCTAGTGTTATTCTACTTTTCTGGACTAAAATAGCACAATATTAATCTTAGAAGAATGAGAGAAATGGACAGGAAATAGTAGCAGAGCCTAGAACTCAGACCTCCAGACTCGCAGGCCAGTAATCTTGGACATAGGGACACTATTTCTTGCCACTCTGTCATCTTTCACCTTAGTTTTCTCATCAGTAAAATGTAAGTACAGGACTAAATCACACCCAGTGTCATTATGCTTCCTAAAGCTAGGATAAGATCAAACTGATTGATGGGTCAACATAAGGTTTTCTACTTGATATGGACTAGAAAATTATTCCACAGTAATTCCTGGAGATACTGTTACATGGGGTTGTTTCATGGAAATATGCAGACGTTGCTTAAATGGAGGACTCCCATTCATATTTGAATTCCGTTAACAAAAAAGGTAGGGGAACACCACCTATTTTTTTTGTTGTTGTTGTTTGTTTCAAATTATTTCCCTATAGGTATGCTAGCTGTCCACTAAAATCTATTCTCTTCCTTCTTTTTTTTTTTTTCTTAACATATTTGACTGGGCACATGACTGCCCTACCATAGACTGTATTACCTAGCCTCTGTTGGAGCAAGATGGGTCCATGGCACAAGTTCTTGCCAAGGTAATGTTAACTAAAGTGATGTGTACAAGCTACTTTGGCACATATTTAAAAGTAAATTGCTTGAATTCTATTTCATTTTTATTCCATCTTGTGGTCTGGAATAAAGATGTGACCATGACCCAGCCTAAGCAGATGACAATGACACCCTGGAAGATTTGGGAGTAACAACATGGAAGTGAACTGAGTCCTGAGTAACCTCCTGCAGCAGAGTTGTGCCACTAGCTAGCATTTCCCATCTACCTCTAGGCTGATACTTCAGAGAGAAATAAAATTCCATCTCTCTCAGTTCACTGTTTGGGATCCATTTGTTACAGAGGCTTAGCCTGTAACCTGACTAATGGTGGCTGCCTCCTGGCAGGAGTGGGGCACCGTCACTGCAGCTATAGACAGAACACTGACTTCACTGCCCTCCCACAGCTGGTGGGCCCAAAGCAGTAGTGCCCCATGAAAAACTCAGTTGCTAAAGACCATAGGTTGATCAAGTGCCAAACAATATAAGATAGGTCCTGAATTAAAAAAACAGACATTGATCAACACTCATGTGTGCATATAGTAGTCAAATTGAACAGAAACCAAGCAGGTGGGAGAGGGGAGGAGAGGATGGGTAAATTCACACCTAACAGGTACAACGCACACTATATTGGTGATGGGCACATGTGTATAACTTTGACTCAAACTGCACAAAAGCAAATCATGTAACCAAAACATTTGTCTTCTCACAATATTCTGAAATAAAAACAAACAAAAAACCCCAGACATTATAGGGCAGTCAGACTGTGTGGAATTCAAGCAATAAGAATTAATGCCAAGATATAAATGGGGCATAAAATATGCCTTAGTCACAGTAGTTGAAGGTTATTGTCTATTTCTCGGTGAGGAGAAACTTGAGAAGCCAAAATCTCTGCGTACCCTTCACAGTTCATTGGATATATTAACTATATGTATTTTTATTACTGATTGAATTTACTAATTCTTAATAATTTCTTTGCTATTTCCATCTTTAAAGATTTGATTCTCTAAAGAACCCATAGGGAGTTGCAATATATAGATACCTGGTTAAGTGGACCCCATCTGATTTGGGGAGTTGATATTCCACCATCCAGATTGGGTGAAACTCAGTAATTAGCATGTGGTTTATTTTTGTCCTGGGTGTGCTAGGTTCAAATTTTATGGGCTGTGGCAACCCCACACTCACACGGATGGCAGAATAAAATCAATGTTCACTGATTTTTTCATACGAAGAATCTTTTTACTGAACGCCTAGCATTTACCCTCCCACTGTGTTATGGATAATGAGGATTCAGAGTAAAGTCATGGTCTTCACGGTTTAGGGAGGGAGCTGGTAGCATTCTTTGATTTTGTGCTAATTACTGCCATAATATATCTGTACTTTTTTCTGCTAGTTATTTTGGTTTTTTTTTAACCTTTTTTTTATTCCATTCACTTCAGCAGTGTGCTTCCCAAGTACTTATGTATCAGGTTAAAAGAGATGATCGTTCTTGACTCATTATCCAAATGTTCATAGTTTTGTATTTAAAGTATATTGACGTTATAGCAGTATTGTGTTGATCTACAGCAGTATATAAATTATAATTATATCAATTCTGTATTGATATTACACACATTTGTTGTTTTTATATTGACATTAAGGATTTAACTAGGGTCCTCACTGGCATCCCCGTATGTTAGTAGCTGATTGTAAAAAGTGGTCATCTTGGGAAATATTTCCATTTTTCAAAAATTCATTCACATATTGAAGTTGATATATACAATGTACATGTCATATTTTAATGATTAAAAAAGGAATTCAAGGGTAAATATGGAAACTTACATTGTCTTTTTGATGTCACAAACTCATGTACTACATTCCACTTTCTATATTGCATAGTGAAGGTAAGTTAGGTATACTAGTGTTCTTGTTATTTGGCTGTGTGCTGTGACTGGTTGGTAGTTTGGGAAAAGTAGATTTCAAGGTAGGTTTTCCTTATCTGCACACTACGGGCACCCCAATAGTTAATACCTAACAACTTATATTGGCTGAGTTCCTTCTTCCATTTGATAGCTCAACTGAAGCTTGATGTTTATGGTGGAAATTGTCTCGATTTCTTTAGATGAGATGAGCATCCAAGGAGTTTGAAAATGTGTTTTAATTAAGATTCTGCTAAATTTTACCAGACACCTACTTGGAAAACAAAGCAACTGAATAATTAACTCTGATGAGAGCAGATGCTGGTCTAATGACAACCTGTTACTGCTCAAGTGCATCATTAGTTGTTTTACTGTGCTCCTTTAATATGTCCAGAGCTCTCCTCTGTTAATGAATACATTGGTAGCTGTGTACTTAAAATAGTTCCTCGTTCTGGACTGTTGTAAAAGATATTTCTAGAATCTGCAAAATTCTTCATTTATATAATTTGGTCCCCACCCCCAATCTATTTTGCATGTGCTTGGAACCAAACACTTCTTTAGTTTTCCTTATGGGATTATTTTAGCCATACATCAAGCGAAGCTTACAAATTGATGAGAATCTAATGATGCATTTATTTACAGATGTGCATTTCATTTCCCCATTATGTTGTTGAAGGGTAGGAAGAGTTTAAGGACTCCCTCTCCCCACCTCAGCCCCACCAGTGTTATGGGAATAGTCATGCATTTGACAAAATAAGAAATAGAAATAGTCTCATATTTGATTTTATGTATGGTTGTCAAATATGAATTGGTACAAATTCCCTTTAAGTGCATGGTTAATCTTACCAAGTAGCAAATTATTTCTCTTTAATGATGCCATAACACTATATTGTGGTTTTTCTACTATAGAATGCATTATCTATACATTAAAATCATAGATTTACAGTTTAAACCTTAGGCACAGCACCAAACAACCTGACCAACAACATCCGTTTTAAAATAAATGCAAAGTACAGGAATATAGAATCTAATTTAGATTCCATCTTCAGAGCCACAACATGCATATCCTTATCTTGAAAAGTTTAAATGTTTTTATGGAAATTCACCAATAGATGAAAGATGAGTATTGGAAAAGTATCTTTTAGATTAACTTAAATAATATTCTAATAAAACCAAATGCAAAGGCCACAGAAATATTTGTGAAGGGGAAAGACAATGATTTATACACAGTGTGCTATGCATCCTTTAAATCTGCAAGGCAATTCCCTTGAAGTTGGTCAGATACTGTTCAGGTCTTCCAAGAGTATGCAATAGCATCTTTGGATCCTCCTCCTCACTGCTGCTTCCAAAACCCAACTGCTTTCTTCCAACAGAAGTTCATTTTAGTATTCTTTAAATATTTTCTAAATGAAAAAAAAGTGTACATAAAAATGGTTAAAACACCCTAGTGTATCAAGTCATATATAAAATATAGTTATTTTACTGTGGTGAGCGAGGTTTCGTAATATTTTCTTTCCTTTCTATTGTGGAGGTCAGAGGGAAATGAAACATAACAGAAATTCATTTTATGAAGTGTGGGCCAGGCATGGTGGCTCACGCCTGTAATCCTAGAACTCTGGGAGACCGAGGCAGGAGGATTGCTTGAGCTCAGGAGTTAGAGACCAGCCTGAGCAAGAGCAAGACCCTGCCTGTCTCTACTAAAAATATAAAATATTAGCTGGGCATTGTGGTGTGTGCCTGTAGTTCCAGCTACTCGGGAGGCTGAGGCAGGAGGATCGTTTGAACCCAGGAGTTTGAGGTTGCTGTGAGCTAGGCTGACTCCACGGTGCTCTACTCAGGGCAACAGAATGAGACTCTGTCTCAAAAAAAAAAAAAAAATTATGATATATGTCTCAGAATGGTTTTACCAACTCACAATGATACACAACTTCATTTTACTCATTAAAAATTCTGGTTGATAGCCAAAAACATTTTAATATAGATAATGTAGAGAAAGCTGTGTCTCTGTTTTTGCCTTCAGCTGTGTTCAGAATCCAACATTAAAGTGGCTTTGCAAAAGCTGTGCTTCCTTCTTGTGAAACAATAGTCACTTCACTGCTGGAACTGAACGCAGCCTGGAACAGAGGCCTGCTATTCACTTACTCTCCCAGCAGAGAGAAACCTGATGCGCATGTTCCAGTTTCATCCTTTCATACACAGGGTTCCATTGTTAACTTTGTTCTAATAAGATTTTCTAATATATGCATGGACTATGTACAGTGTTTACAGTTTTGTGTAAGTAATCAGAGATCCATGGAATTCTATAGAACTGGTAGTAATTCCTCAGCCTCAAAGAAGGGATGCAACATACAGGAAGAACGTATGACACCAAAGGAATTGCCTTACCGACTTAAAACAAACATAGCACAGAACATTGTGAAGCACCGTATGTATAAATTATTGTCCTTCCTGTTCACAGATATTTCGGTGCCTGGTGCCCCTTGCCTTTACTTTGATTAGAATGTTATTTAAGGTAATCTGAGATATCCTTCTCATCTTTCATTCATTCATGAATGAGTTAGTGTGAGTTTTTGTATTTGTCCTTGAATTCATTATTCAAATCTATTATTTTTTGGAGGGGAACTTCATTCCTTTTTCTCCCACCTCCACTCTCTACACACCCAGGAAATTGGATTCTTAGCAACAAAATGCAGTTGTAGCTCATGAAAGCAGCAGCTTACTCACTGTCTAGGTTCTAACAGGCTGAATAATCCGAGGCAGTTTACCCTGCTCTGCTCAGAGCTTTCCTTGTACAATATTCTCTGCAGAAAAAACTCAAGGAATACTCTCCTGAAACTGAAGCAAAATGTGCGATTTGGCCTCATGAAGACCTGGGTTTGAATCTTAACCCCGTGATCTTGCTCGCACCGTGTGATCTCTCCAAGCCTCACTCTCCCTATCTGTACATGAAAGCGTTGGCCCTACCTGTAGCGTGAGCATAGTGGGGTGTGTGCAGGTACTCTGACTTTGCTCTGGCAGAGGTCTCCACACAACAGCACCCAGGAGTTATTTTTCTTTTCCAGCTTTTCAAAAAATGAGTGATGTGTCACTGTCACAGATATGTGACTTATGTTCTCCTTTACGTGACTGAGTTTATGCTTCGTCCTGTTTAAGAAAGCTTTTGCTCTTCCCCTTTGTAGGACATGGGGAGATTATACAAGGACTGGAAGCTAAAATCTTTCAGGTTGCAGACAATTCTGTGTCTTCTGGGGATTGTGAGGAGTCAACGTGACCACGTGAAAAGCACCACGCACATATTATAGAAGGCACCTGTGAATGTACTTCACCCACTCGGCCTGCCGCTTGGTGTTATGGGCTCCTTGAATTCTAGAAACTGCAGGTGGTGAAGGGGAGCGCTTGTCTCACACTCAGAAGCTAGGGGTCTGCAGTTAGCCCAGACATTCACTCTCCTACAACTCTGGACAAATTACCTGGCCTTTGGAAGCTTTTAATTCTCATTTATAAGATAGGGACAATAGCATTTATTCCAAGTAGCTCACTGACTTACATGTAAATATGGTTTTTTTGCTGTCACTTACCTTATACATATGAAGTATCATCACCATGAATCACTGGAGGAGAAAAACACATTAGGCAGGTTTTCTACAATTACATAGAAGAAACAGTAAGAAACAGAGCAAAATATCCACTTAATTTCTGAGAAAGAAATGAAACTAAAAATCTGTTTAGCCGATTTATTATGGCTTATGGTGGTGAATATGGTTTTAAAAATGTATAATTAAAATATGCTTTACATATTATAAAAGTTATAATATTTGAATGTAATTTTTAAGGAAAAGGAGAGCATTCTAAGTTATGGGACAGCATTTATACCCAATGACTAAATGTCTTAGTCTGTGTTGCTATAAAGGAATACCTAAGGCTCGGTAATTTATAAAGAAAAGAGGTTTGCATGGCTCATGGTTCTGCAGGCTGCACGGAAGCGTGTTGCCAGCCTCTGTTGCTGGCGACGGCCTCAGGCTGCTTCCACTCATGGTGGAAGGCAGAGGGGAGAAGGTATGTGCAGAGTTCACATGGGGAGACAGGAGCAAGACAGAGGTGGGAGGCACCAGGCTCTTTTAAACAACCAGCCTCTTGGGAACCAATAGAGTGAGAACTTACTCGTTACTGCCAGGATGGCACCAAGCCAGTCATTCATGAGGGCTCTGCTCCCATGACCCAGACACCTCCCATTGGGCCCTCATCTCCAACATTGGGGATCAAATTTCATCAAGAAATTTGGAGGGGTCCAACAAGCCATATCCAAACCATAGCACTAAAGGTATTCTTTATATCAATCATATAAAATTTCAGATTTGTTGCATCTGGCATTTTCATACTGTGTATGGACGGTCTTAGGGAAAAGACAACTTTAGGGTAAATTTTGCTAAGGAAACACCCAAAATGGCATTTCTGGGAGCGACTGGCCTGCTCTATGACCTTGTCCCAGCGGGGAAGCTGAAAGGATGGTTTAGAAGATGGATGAAGAGAGAGAGTAGTGATAAATGGAAGAATACAATTTGCTGCCCCATAGAAGTCATCCAATAGTATGTTTAATGGAAATTAAGTCAATTTCCTCCTTTGGTACTTCCTACTTTACTTGTTCACATGCAACCTAGTGGATAGTCTTGAACAACCATTTAGCAGAGCTGGATCAAGAGTGCATGACCAGTATAATAGCACAGGACCCTTGCTCAGAATGGTCCGCCACTTGGGATTTAATGTTCTGTGGGGCTGCCTTGAAATTCTTAATAATTTTTATCTTGGAATTTGTGTTTTGTAAGTGAAGTTAAACAGGTCACTGGAGCCTTGCTGGGGTTTAGGAGCCTGGGCTCAGGTGTGGTCTGGTCCCCACTCCTGTTCCATGCACCCTCCCTGCCCCATCCCCAACAGATTGTCTGCTGCCTGCTCCCTGCCCCTGGGGCCCACAGCCCCGACAGGCCACCCTCCACACCTCTGCCCTGCAGTCTCTGCCACCCTTCACAAGGGATGGCTATGGTTGGTTCCCCCGAGATGGGAGTAGGATGGAGGAACCTGCATTCTGCCTCCACTCTCTGCCCTGAGGGGTCCTGGACACAAGAGAGGGTGGGGTGCTCTGTGGTATCCTAGCCATCGAGTTGCAAGCTGGCACCACTGTGGAGCATTTGGCTGGACACCCGTTCGAGGCCTCTTGCCCACTCCTGATCTAGGTAGGTGTCAAGTGTTTTCCAGCACAGAGATGGCAATTCCTCGGGGTCTCCCATCCACTGTGGACGGGGACAGTGGCCTGTGGTAAGGGGAGATTGACTTTCCAGTTGGCTGGGACATGTTTTTATTTTGCACTGGGTACAGGTAAGTTATGTAGCTGGCCCAGCCATTTAGCAGTTTCTGGAGACAAGATCTAAACTCCTCAAAAACATTCAGTTGTAATGACATGGTCACGTTGTAAAGGAATTGCCAACTAAATGTATACAGACCCTAAGTGCGTCATGGCTCGTACACATTCAAGAGACCTTGTGATCAGGAAGGTCATGCAGGAATTTCTTACCTGCCCTTCCCATTTTCTGGTGAATACTACTTGGTCTGAATTGAGCAGTTGTTTTAACTTTGAATACAATGAGACTTGGTAGTGGGGAAGTGTAGAAGTCCTTTTTTCTTTTTGTGGAAGACTCACCATCAGCAACAACAATAAAACAGGAAAAATCAGTTAAATGCCTAGAACATCCACTTTAGCCTGGCAGGTTTGCCCTGCTTTGGAGGGCAATACAGTGGTGGGGTTAAAAGCAAGTAAGCACTTTCTTGCCCTCACACTAGAGTGGGTGGAGGTGGGGAGGTATTAGCTGAGCGTCATTTAATTTCTCATAACCCAGTTTTCTACACGAAAATGGGGTGACAAAAACCTCATGAGCATTGTGAGGATACAAAAAGGATGTATAGTAGGCACTTAATGCCATGTTCAACACAGGGTAAATACTTCATACAAAAGTTAATTATCTTTGAAATATGATCACCACCATTCTCATCATCCATATCTATTTACTGAAGAGAAAGCCATCAAGAGAAAGAAAATGTATCAGCTCAGACTCTGGCTAAATTTTAAGTGATCTAGATTTTGCATTACTCCTCTATGTGCTAAGAAAATAAACATAATTACTAGCAATTCAATAGAAAATTGATACATACTGTAGACGATGATTTATATGTATACACATATATCTCCCAGTGGATTTGCAATAGAATGAAACTGTCAGGAACCTTACAGATGATCTAGTTGGTGTGCGCAGTTTATAGAGAAGGAGAGAGGAGAGGGGGCTTATGTCTGATCACACAGCCCCTAATTGCAGAGAAGGACTAAACGCATCAGGTCATGAATGTTGTGATCCTGCCTCTACTCAGTGTGCAATGTGCATTTAGGACCTGAAGTATAAGTAAACCATTTTAAGTTTTTACAGTGACTCATAACTGTTGCATTTTTATTTTATAGTCTATTTTTTGCCACAGATATGATTTACGCAATATGATCCTTGGTTAGGAATGCCAAACTCCAGTCGTTACACCTTTCCTCTGTAAAAACATCATCTACTTTATGCTATCTGTTTCATGACAGTTTCCAGAAATCCCTTAGAAGCAAAAATGGGGATAGCTTGTATCATTAAATCTCTGATAAAATAGTTACCATTTATGCAATTGGTTGTTCTTCTAGTACACATATGAGGGTACTGATATGCCTGCCTTTAAGTCTGATGCCGTGTGTTAGGGTGGCCCATACAGAACAATGTGTGATTAATACAACATGACTCAAATCATTTTAGCTTTCATTTGGCCAAGCTATACATCAAGAATCTGAAATCAGCAGCCTGATTCTCATTTCGCTCCTTCCCCTCGCAGATCTCCTCTAGGTCCAGGGCTGCCATTTACTTCAAAGAGAATGCTCTACATAGCGGAGGTATCCAGGAAAGGAAGAAAAATGAGAATTAAACTCATTATTTTAAAGATGGTTAAAATAAACAAGTCAGCAATGCATGTTTTCTTTTAGACTACTCCAGTCGGAATCTTTTTTGTCAAAGCAGGGCAGTTTGTAAGGCTTCTATTATCTGATCCCCATGTGAAGGGGATCAAATATATTTTTCATTTAATGGAGATGGGTAGAAGTTGGACTGAACTTAATTACACTGATTGCTCTTCCCCATAATTCCCAACAAACTCTTAAAATACATTTACCTATTATACCCCTTCGTTTTCTATAGACACTAGCTGCAGAAGAAAAAAGACTTGTACAAATACAAGGACTCAAAAAAAGCAAGCCAGTCACTTGTTTTTATACAGAAACCAGCATACTGACATTTTAATGATGCTGGGATACTGCCATAGTGTGAAATTTTGTATTCAGAACATTTAGAAATGGAGTAGGGAAAGATATGTAGGCATCCAGTGAAATGTATTCAATGAGCTTGTGTACAAGACAGGTACCATATAATGATCCGACTCCATAGGTCACCTTTCCTCCTTAAAAAATGGAGGAGGCCTTTAAAATTATGGGATGCACAGCTGAATGTCGTGCCTTTTATGGAGACCTGTTTGGGTCTGATTAATTAGTAATTGGGGCGAGAGCTATGCACTTCAGTGACTCTTGCTGCCTTGATTGTAAATCGCAATCTGGTGTTAAATCTCAGCAGGTCACATTGCTGTTTTTGCTGTACCCCAGTGACACAACTGATTAAATCTGTGTAAACAGTATCATTATGAAAATATTTTTGTTATAGGCATGAGGAATTAACACATTTTTATTTTGGATGAAAATTAAAATTATTTGTGGGAGCTTGGTATGTTTTCATCAATTGTCAGTCATCCCAATAGAGCATGTAGCAAAGTAACTGCTTTAATTTTCACAAAGGAAAAAAAAAAGCTCTCAGAGAGGGCTTTTAAAACTGAGAATTATGATAATTATGTCATTCATAATACAGATAGCTACATTACAGGCAAGTATTATGTCACTTAATAGTTAGTTAAACAAGTAAACAGAAATATGGGAATTAGCCCACATATTCCCCTTATAATGGGGCACTATTGAATGAATAGATATGTTTATTGATACTAGATGTCAATATACATACACACACACACACACTCCCAAATGCTTCCCTTTTTTATATTCTACATATTTCCTACGTTAGCTGTAACAGAACTTTAATTGAGTTGGTTATTTCTGGACAGGAGTAAGGGGTGCAGATGTGTAGCCACAGAATGCCGAGACACAGGACGATGACTCAGGGGTCCCAAGGACCTGGCGAGAGTTTCAATGGAGGGATAAAGGTGGGCCACTAGATAGCCTCGAACAGTTTGTGTAACATTGTTTATGCTGGATTCCTAAGCACACAAGTTCGATTTTTACACTATACCTACTTCACAGTCAGTCAGTCCGCTGGCACCATTGAAAGATTTCTTTTGGGGGTGTAGTAAGGTTAAGCAAATGTATGATTCTCTAGGATCGTATACTACGTAAATCATAATGTTTCTTTTTTTTTTTTTCCCTGAATGATTACTACCTAATTCTAAGTGTGCATTAAAATTGTATTTGATAAGCCCTAACGAGGCCTGATTTCACCTCTGTTTGCCAAGGCTGGTAAGTCAACCCCGTCAAACGGATGCTCTCCTATTTGCTTCATTTCACAGAGCGCTTATTGGAAGAGGCTTAAATGAACTTTAATCAAATGTGCCTATTAAGTTACTGAGACTTGAGTTACTGATCATTTACTTGCTAGCAGCTAAAGCTCAGATAAAAAAGAGGTATTATTCTCTCTTTCTGTGAGCCCACAAAAATCATTATTGAAATATCCAGGTGAAAAAGAGGGAGTGAACAAATCGGCAAATTTGCTATGTGCAACTTTTAAACAAAGGCTTGGCTGTACACGTTTCAAATGATTGCCTTCGTGTTATCTAGGCCGATCAAACAAACAAACAAACAAAACCAAAACTGCCTTTGAAGAGAAGAGGAAGCATTCACTATACCCTTTAATGCTATACAGATGTCCCACATGCTGTTGCCAAGGTGGGAGGAGCTATGTATGTAAAGAACAGGCTTCAGAATATTGACCATCAGTAGAATATTTAGAAGGATGGAATTACATTCTATTATTTGGGTCACTTGTGCTTGCCTAATAAGTGAATTTGATTCGGGTTTCCAGAGGTCTGTGGGCATAAGTCAGTCTGAAGAAATCTGATATTTGCTAAAGACTCTCCATTTTTATTTATATGCCATTTGCCACTGCAGTATTTGCCCTAACTGGGGACCCTGAGGATTGGTTGATTAGAAGATTTCAGTAATGCTTTTTGTACGTCAGATATTATAACTATCTGCCCAAGCACCAAAGAGCAAGACTGTTTAAAGTGATAAAAATAGAGGAGAGTGAGTAGGAAAGAAAAAAATATTTATTTATTTACTATTCATTACCCTAGTGTGAAGCATACAGTAAAAAGCTAGAAAAGATTCAGGAGAAATAAAGTACAAACTTGAGTTGTTTAAATAGGAATGAAAAGTAGGAAAATGTAAGGATAACTTATTATTGAATATAAACAAATTCGTCATTACATTTTCTTGTCAAGCATTTTTTTCTAATTCCAAGACTCTACCTTGTATATAGTATAATTTAAGCAATGCCAATAAAATTTAACCCATTATAGTCTTTTGGAAATAACATTTTACAAAGTGTGACATGCAACTTCTGGGCAGCATTATATGCAAGATAATTTTTACTGGCCTATTAGTAAATCAAAAGTAATCTTGATTTAGAAAAGTAAACAAAATCATCACTCTTTCCTAGTAAATATTTGCAAAGTAGTTTTTAGAATATAATATACAAAGAAGCAAGCACACACATACATACACACAGAATTAAATGCATAGACACTATATACTTGCATATTTTCTTCTCCAGAAAAAATCCCTGTGCCATGGAAAAAGAAAAAGTAGTTCATAATATTTCTGTCTAGAAGTATTATTTTCTGTTATAAGGATAATGCATGCTTATTATACAAATATTGGGAAAAAAGTAAAATATAAACTAATAAATCACCCATGGCTCCAACTCCCACAAATAAACACTGTTAACTTCAGCTGTTTTCTGTGCATTGTGTGTGGATGTGTTGGTCACACTCTCTATAAAAATCTCGACACTTCTGTGCAGAATTCTTTAGTACTCTAACTTCCTTTCATTATGGATAGTTGAACTTCTTTTGACATTTCCAGATAATCCTTTATGCTTTCTTGTTTCATGAAAGACAATGTAAACAGGCAGAAATATGATCATCTTCTCAAAAGTGTTTCACACTTAAAAATGACAAAACTATTGTTGAAACCAGAAGTTACATGTAGGAAGGAGACTGATGTCAAGGAACAAGAAGGAACCCCTCTTGTGTATATCTCCACTTTGCTGCTACTTCTCATGTCATTCACACTGTTCCACTCCTATCCAACTAAAGACAATTCAGGAGGCAACACTAAGATCTAACAAACACAAAGAAAGTTCTGAAGCCCCTGAAATCAATTAGCCACTTTGTATTTGTGGAAACTTGAAGAAATAGGGATATTTGTATATAGCAAAATTTAGAAGTGAAGAAGAAATCAGTGATTTGGGGCTAAGGACCAGGGAAGGATGTGGGTGTGAAGTGGGTATAAAAATGACATGAGGGACCTTGTAGTGGTGGGAGTTTCTGTATCTTGTCTATACATTTTAATAAATATCCTTGTTGCTATATTGCACTATAGTTTTGCAAGGTGTTACTGTTAGCTAAAACTAAGTAAAAGGATATTTGAGATCTCTATTGTTTCTTACAACAATAAGATTCTCACTGCATGAGAATCTATAATTATCTCAAAGTAAAACATTTGATAAAAAATAAGTTAGGTAGAAAGAATAAGATCTAATGTTTGGTAGCACAATAGGGCAACTGTAGTTAACAATAATTTATTGTATATTTCAAAGTAACTAGAAGAATGGAATTGGAATGTTCCCAATACAAAGAAGTAATAAATGTTTAAGATGATGAATATCCCAATTACCCTAATTTGATCATTACGCCTTGGAGGCTTGTATCAAAATATCACTATCCCATAAATATGTACAACTGTTATGTATCCATACAAACTAAAAATTTAAAAATTTAAAAATACATATTTTTAGAGAAAACTCTAAAAATATAAATATACACATATCTACATGCATATGTACAGGTGCCTTGCCTAAATTCTTTTAGGACTATGCATTTTGATTGCAGTCATACTTGCTTGTGTAAAGATTATTTATGTTAAATATGTTAAATTTTATTTGATATTTCATTCAATTCTAATAATTATATATTATTTTAAAGAACATAGCAATAAGAATGGTTGTTTCTAAATCATGGTAGAGTGCAGTGGTTAATACATGGGCATGGGAATCAGATTGCCTGGTTTGAATCACCTCTGTCACTTATAAACGGTGTGAATTCGGGCAAGTTGTTAATCACCCCATGTCTCAGTTTGTTCATCTCTTAAAATGATGATACAGCAGCTATCTTATAGCATTGTTGTAAAAATTAGAAAGATGGAAACACAGAAGACATATGACATATAAGACATATTCTATAAATAGAATAGAGCCTGATACATAGTATTAGCTGTTCTGTGATGATAACGATGACAATGACCGATAAGCATAAGCTCACATAAAACTCATGTCAACCCTCATTGTAGATAGTGTTTGTTGTTAGCCTCATTATAGATGGCTAAGAGGGCTAAGTGCTTTGCCCAAGGTCACAAAGCTTGCAATGTTTTAAATCACCCTAAGTTTGTTAGAGAGATAGTCCAGAATTTTATTTTATTATAATAAAATAATGTTATATTTTATTAGGCACATAAACCTCTAATTTTGTAATTAACAGTGATTTAGAAATGGCACTAGAAATAAAAAAACCCAGCAGATATTCCTCCTAGAGTGGCACTATTTCTTGACTTTACTGGGCCTCAAATGGCATCTTCTGTGTGGTATTTTGGTCATTCAGTTCATTCTGGACAAACCCAAGGAGTGAAGAGGTGTATAAAAACAAAAGAGAGGAAGCCAACCCAAAGTTCATTCTCAAAGCTTCAGAAAGGTTGAGGTTTTGGGTTCAGTCCAATAAAGGGTGAAGATTCAGGTCAAATCTTATTTTATATATATAAAATGACTACCTTTGTTTTGAAACAATCTAGTAGTTAGGATTGTGGCAGGTTCTGGTTTTAGCTAGCCTTTGAGGAAAAATGCCTAAATTAATCTTTTGAATGAAGAGGGGACACAACAGTTTACCACAGCTACTAAAACAGGGACTTCCTGGAAAGGAATAACTATTTGTTAAATTGATTGTCACATCAAGTAAAGAGATTTTTTTTGGTTGTGTTGAATATGTGGGAGTTGATCTGTGTATTTTGCATGCTTGCCAATTATGTGTGCATATGAAAAATCATTGCCAAACTGGAAAATTAAAATTATTCATCAAATGAGAGGTACTATAGCATGATTATTAAGAGTACAGGGTTTGGGACCAAACTTATTTTGTTCAAATCTTGGCTTTGGCTCTTAAAGATATATGACCTTGTACCTTCCTATTCTCATCTGTGAGAATGGAAGCATAATCATAACAGCTGTCTTATAAAGTGATTTTGAAAAGTAAGTAATGAATATATGTGTGTGTGTGTGTGTGTGTGTGTGTGTGTGTGTACAGTGAATCAGGAATGCATTTGCCTGCAGATAACAAAACAGCTATGGTTATTTATTTGTTTTTAAATAGGGAAATACATTTCTTATATGGAGTTTTTGGCTAGAATGTTGCTAATGTTAGATTATTGACCAGTATCAATACTTCTGCAGCTCTCTCATCATTTTTCTAATAGTTGCAAACCATTGCATTTTCCTTCAAGTCAGGAAGAAATTAGAAAGGCAGTGAGTGAATCTCTTCAGGAAAGTTAAAGCTTTCCCAGAAGTCTCTAGCAGACTTTTCCAAATGCTTTTCAAGATCCATAACATAAAAATCCAAATAATATTTTTATTTATCTGAATCACATTACCACACGTAGCTGAATGGTAATCTGGAATAGCTGGAACAGTCTGTCCCAGGATTGCCATAATTGGCCTAACTCAATCATGATCCATTGTTTTGGGGCTGGGCAGATATTCATCATAAACAAAATCAGAATTCTATTAGAAATTATAGGAAAACCACTACTTACTAGGCAACCAATGCTGTTTCCCAGTCCTGGCCTCAAGGAACACAGCAAAAGAGAAAGTGTAGGTTAGTTACGTGAAAGGGTGGAAGGAAGGAGGTTTTAAATGAAGTGATGATTGTGGATTAACAGAGACCTCCAAGACATGACAGAGTCAGGGAATAGCTTAGCAAAAATGGGCAGGAAAAAGTAAGATATGTAAAGGAAGTCAGGAGAGAATAGAGAAAAAGCCCTAAGAATTGAGAATGGATAAATTTGGAGAGATAAAGAGGAATCAGTTGATGGAGAAAATAGCTTATTAGTTTCCTCATTTTACTCTACCAATTGATCAACCAATAAACTCTGCAGACTTGGAAACCCCAACAAATGTAGAATATATACCCTCTTTTCAAGCATCCACAGAATATTTGCAAAAATGAAAAACCTCAATAAATTCCAACATTGTCATACTGTTTAACCACAATAAAATAAAACTAGAAATTAGTAACATGTATAAAAATACTCCAACTTAAATATCAAATATATACATGTATGTATGTATTACATATAAATACATATATATAAATGTGTATGTGTGTAACAGTTGAGTAAAAAGTAAATCAGACCTGCAATTATAGATTATTTAGAAAATTAAAAATAATTTAAAAGCCTATGTATCAAAGCACATGATATATAGCCAAAAATTATTTTTAGAGGATTATTCTTTAACTTAAGGGCTCTCATTATTGATTAAGAAACCAAAAAGAATCATTATTAAACAAGAAACTAAAGGGAAAGAATAGAATTAAGCTAACCTACCTGAAGGTGTTCGAAAAAAACAGCAAACAGACAAACAAAAAAGCTGATAAAAGGAAAACAAATATTTCCAAATTCAACTTAAGAAGTTTATGTAATTACAAATAAAGAAGAAATAAAGTTGATTTTAAGAGCACTTTAAACAAATTTTGATAAATATTAATGAATTTAACTGGCATAAAATATATATGACCAAATATTATTAAAAATTATAGTAAAACCTAAATAGATTAGTAACTATAGATGATGCTAAGAAAATTATCAAAGGAATTTCCCTTTGTAAAAGTTGCTAAGCTCACAGAGTTTCTTGGAGAACTTCTTTCAATAAAATCTCAGGAGACAGAAATTCTTAAACCATTTAACATCTTTTATAGAATAAAAGAAAAAGAAAAAAATCTCCCAATTATCAGAAAAGTCTAGAAATTCTGATATCAAAAATGCTATTTCCAGAAAAAAGTATGAATAAAAGATATAAGAAAAAAGAGAAAAAAATAAAGAAACTATGGATTTAGCTCACAAATATAGTACAAAACAGTTTTAGTAAATTATCAGAGATGAAATTCAACTATTCATTCAGAGATAGTTCATTACTGGGAAATTTATTAATGTAAATTATCAAACTTATAGGACAAAATGTGGGAAAAAACCCAAAAAATCAGCATGATTATCTCCTTAGTTGCTTTCATAGTATTGGAGAACATTTATATTTTAGTTAAAAAATACTTTTACTGTACTGCAAATATGAGCATATTTTCTAACAAGGTGAATAAACTTTACAGCAAGCCAACAATCAGGATCATGTTGGTGTAACATTAGAACTGCCTTTTAAGTCAACTTAAAGAAAAAGACCATCATACTTGCTATTATCATTTGTATATTGCTATGCTAAGAAAGAGCCAGCCAGTAAAATCAATAAAAAACTTAATAATTGGTGTGAATATTGGAATGGAAAAATTGAATTATTTGATGATCCATCTGGAATACCAAGAGAATAAACATAAAACAGTTGTAATAGACAGCTTATAATAGTATAGAATATCTTATAACATGAAGTCGATCATTGAATAAATGTGCAAATTTCCATAGGTATCCTGTATGCCAATAATTGCTTTTAGAAAATGACATGGAAACAGATATAATTAACAATTATAGCCAAAAGAACTAAATGTCTGCTGACAAATTAATTAAGAAATGTCCAAGTTTTATCCAAAGAAAATAATTTAATTTCCTAAAGAGATTTAAAAAAAAGACATGGTTAAAGCAAAATATACCTTATACAAAGCTATAAAATTTTAATGTTATAAGTATATGAAATCTTCCCAAATTCAACTACAAATTTAATTCAACTTTGATTAAAACTTAGATAGAACTTATTTAAAAAATTGAAAATATACCTGCCATTTGTAGAATATATCTAGTCAAGAAAATTCTAGGAGAAAATATTAATGGAAAAGAATGAATTCTCTCTAATGCCCAGTTACTATATACTTTCATGGTATCCTGTTTCTTCCCTTTCAAAGAGTTGCCATGTTTTGTAGGTATAGATTTACTTGTGAGATTATTTTATTATTCTCTACCTTCCCCATTAAAGTATAAGCCTCATGATGGCAATAGCTGTGTCTCTTTTGGTAATTTTGTTTAATATAAAGTCTTAAAAATAATAGATCTGCAATAAATCTGTGTTGACCAGATAAACAGATAAATGTTTTCAAAATATTGAATTATAATAATAAAAGCTATCTAATATTGCCATCACTATAGACTGGGCAAACCTGTGGACCAGAACAAAATATACAGAAACTTACATAAATACATGTTTTTTTTTTGTTTTAACATTTAAGGTTTTATTGACATCATTGTGGATAAGATGAATTATCCAGTAAATGGTGTTAGGACACGTGACTCACAATCAGTAAAAAAAATAAAGTTAGATCTTCACACATTACAGCAAAATAAATTCTAGAGTACTTAATTTTATAAATGTGAAAATAAACTAAAACTTTCAAGTACTGTGAAAAACATATAGGGATAGGGGAAGTCTCTCTAAATCTTGTTTTGCCTTATATTAACATTGCTGAGAAGCACTAACTTGTATAAATACATATGCCACTGATTCAATTATTTTCTTAGGATAACTTTCTGGAGGCAGGATTGCTAGTTTAAAGGATCTGCACATGGTTAGAAACCAGCAAATTTTCCTCCTTAAAAGCTGTAACTATTCACATACCCATTGGAGGGCAAAAAAGTGCCCATTTCCCTGTTCTTCTAAAGACTCACATTCACATCGCTGGTTTAAGGTGGTTCAACTTAAGGTTTTTTCCCTCTTTTTAGATTGGTTGCTGTCTGACAGTTCTTTAAATCCAATCTTTAAAAAAACTTTTAATAAGATGAACCAATTTCCTTTCAAATGACCAACAGTTACATGGCAAACAATATAGGATTTGTAGGTATAGATTTACTTGTGAGACTGGTTTAAGTAGTGAAAGTATATCTATACAACTGAATACTATGTAATCTTCAAAAATGGTATGCCTCTATATCAAGTGATATTAATATAATTTATAATATTTTAAATTATAATGTAAGTGATTTGATTCTAAATTTCAATAAAATATGCATTTATATGAATGAATTTTCATTGACAAAGTATAAGCAGATGTACAGCAAAATAGTAATAAAGGCTATCTTTGGTTGATAGGATTTCAAGTGATTTTAATATTAATTTCTTCATTTTGATTATTTCTATGTTTAAATTTCTTCTTCAAATGATTACATACTACTTGTGTAATGTTAAATTTTCATTAAAAGGTGTATCTTTTCTTTAAAAGGAGTATCTAATCTGTTCCCAACATTTTGATTTATTTATTTAACTAAATTTATTTAATTTATTATTGCTTATACCATGTAGTTTTGTCCTGTCATATCATATAAATATATATATAATACTTCAACTAGAACCATATATGTTGAGGGCTATTATTTTCTTGATAAATTATGTATACCCTACATTAATAAATTTGACAATGGTTTCTAAAATCTCAAGTATAGCAGTTAATGATATCTGAGAGACTGAATATTTATTAGTAGATTAAAGTATGTGGTGGTGGGGAATCAATATTGGTTAACCGTCTATTACATACCAATTCCTTACAAGGTGCTTTAGTTGGCTGTTTCTATAATGACAGGAAAATCAGGGTGGGAATAGGTGGGAAACAATTCTACCAATTTTATTAACTTTAAATTGTATTATACTTTGTTACAAAATTTAATCTTGAGATTCCTGGAAGCCACAACAAACAAAATAGTTGTTTATTAAAAGTAAAAAGTAAGCACACAAATATATTATTTTTTCAGGAGTGACTTTTGATACCATGTGTATTTAAGAGAAATTTTTATGTGTATCATGCATAAAGATAATTAAATAACATAATGGGTGTTGTATCTAATAGTTTCCTGGCAATACAAAATATTTTTCATATAGGTATGTCTTTTATTGATTCTGAGTTAAAACAAAATTTAGCCAAAATATTTTCATAGAAAGCTAACTTTCTTAACCCTTTTATCATTAATCAGAGACTAGCACTTAGAGCACCTTGGGGAATGAGTGGGCACTCTATTTTATTTCTCAAATGTATTTTTCCAACTGAATGTTGGCAGGAATTGAATGGCTCTCTGTTCAAGTCTGAGCTTTCCGACGTGGGACACCAGAATTCTGTGTTATTGGTTAAAACAGAACTGAAAACCCAAATGCCAGATTTTCAGGTCCCAAGGTTGACATTCTGTTATGACAATTAAAGATTTGAGTTGCATTCTTTTCCCACAGAACAAATGATCCCTTCTCCACATGGAGGGATCATTTTTCTCAGTGAAGATTTTCAATGTGATCAGAAACCAAATGAGGACTAAATAAGAGAACACTTATTTTTAATTGGGGATAGTCACATAGTAATAAGCTGCATCTATTAATAATAACCAACATTTATTGCATTATCATGCCAGGAAACATGCTAAGTGCTTTACATACATTGTCTCATTTAGTCCTCACATCCATCAGTGAAGTTGGGATATTTTCCTCATTACTTCGCAGATTGGAAAGTAAGACAAGTGCTTGAATTGCATAGTTAGCAAGGTTTGGCGCTGAGATAGAACCCAGGTTGTCTGTCGACAGCACTCAGGGCCTGACAATTTTGCTATCCCGCCTCTTATAACCATTTATCTCCAATCTCCTGCCACCACCTTAGTTCAAGTCCTCATCACCTCTTGCCAGAGTTCTGAGCCAGAGACACCCTTCATAGGTGTACTGCCAAAATTTGAAATGCAAATCAGTTTCACGAACATTATATTTAGTTAGAAGATATCATTTTTTTTATTTTTGGGTCCACAGAATGTTCTTACAAATTTATCAGAGTTTCACATTTAAAAAATGTCATGGTTTTTATGTTTTTGTTTAGCTATAAGAGAAAGGCCAGAAATAAGAAAATTAACATTTATTGAGCCCCTAATATGTACCAGACAATATTGGTTTGTTTATGAATACTCAAAACATTCCTGCTAAGGGAGATTGGGACTGTTACCTATTGATTTCCTCTTCTGGGACTCAGGCTATGCTTGGTACTTTCTGTGTACGCTAATTTATGCACAAAATAGGGCAGTGTGTCATATCAACTAAGAGACCTTTGGAGTTTAGGCTGAGAGGTCAGTGAAAAATGGAGTTGGTTACTGTTCCTAACTTTCTGGGATTGAGCAAATAAATCATCGGAGAGCCTTGGGTTTCAACCATTTGATTTTTAAATTTATTGATTCTTTGTCTTTGACTATTCCGTGGGGCACTCAAGCAATGACCAAAGTAGTGAGAAAATGTACTTTGCCTTGAAGTTCAAACCCTGATATTCTTTTTCTGGACAATGATTGTATTTTGCTTTGTCCATGTTTGGGTTTGCTTATCTTCAGACTTCTGTCATCCTTCTTTTTCTTTCATGTCCAGCACTTATGCACTGGTGAGCTCAGGGTGGTGTGTGATGAGGAGCTGAAGTTTGCTTTGGGAAGTTCTTAGATGATCTTTGGGGTTTAGAATCCCAGAGTCAATCGTTCTATCTTCCAACCAGATCTCATATTACAACAGTGACTTTTTTGGTCATAGATATTAATAGCTGCTTATCTATTCTTGTTTTGGACTCTTCCTCTGAAATTGCCAGTTTTGGGCAACCAAGGTTGAGGATGGGTAATGGGTATCCAGTAAACACACGGCTGATGCAGGTGTTTCAGAGAATGCCAGACATGAATTTCAGTTTTATGGATTTAGGCCTCATTTTGGTGCTAGCTCTGTAAAGTGGCTATTAATTTGTCTCAGGATTAAATGTCAAGCATTTGGTTTTATTTTCATTGGTAAGACACATACAATTGGGAGAAAATGAATAACCTGTGACTTGTTCAAGTTTATTTTCTTACGGTGGCGCTCATCTCCACTATCATATTTAGAAATACTGGGAGAAAGTTCTAAGCAGAAGATCCCTGACTATGGAAACTTCTACCTTTTTCTGAATTACAGGATTACATTAAATACCATCTCATTGCCCCACATCTTAAATGGTGGTCCTTAAAAGTATTACCTCTGAGTCATATGTAGAATCTAAAAAAGTTGGCCTCATAGAAGTCTAGAGTAGAGTGGTGGTTACCAGAGGTTGGGGGGAGAGAGGGTTGCAGAGATATTGGTCAAAGGATATATGTTTAGAGTTAGGTGGAATAAGTTCAAAAGATCTATTGTGCAGCATGGTGCCTTTAGTTAAAGATGATATATTGTCTTGAAAACTGCTAGGAGAGTGGAATGTTGTGTTCTCACCACAAAAATGATAACTATGTGAGGTAATGCATTTGATAATTAGCTAGATTTAACCATTTCACAATGTCTATATATTTTAAAACATCATGTTGTATGCAATCAATACATATAATTTTAAGTGTCAATTTAAAAAATAAATAAAAATTTAAAAGTTCTCCTCTCTCTCTTTCTCTCCACACACATACACAGGGAGGGTAATTTTCTTTCGGTGCTGTGACATTTTTGCACTACATAGGATGCTCATGGCCCCACATAAGGCTACTGCCAGGCAATACAGAATGGGGGCCAGAAGTTGGTTGGAAGTGAGGGGCCGGGGGGTAAGGGATGTCAAACTAATTATTGATCAATTTACTGTGTCTATTTAGTAAGTCAGTCAGTCTCCAGATACTTTTGTAGTCTTTAAGGAAGACAAATGTTCACAGTTTAAATATCCCTAAATATATAACAGATGAACAAGCATGCTTTGGTGTGTAAATGCTGCATAGATTCAGAACCATCAAAAAGCCCCTCAAAAATGCTTTTCCATCTGCTGCTTCTAACTACATATCGCACATCCTGGCAGCGCACTTCACAGTGGTGTGAAAGATAGGTTCAAAGCCAACCTGGCAAAATCTATTTATCTTTTTTTTCTCCCCAAAATGTGTTTCTTTGTGCAGTAAAACTAGCAAACATATATAGGAACAAGGTGCCAGGGCTAAGAGGAGGCACTTGTCAGGCCTTAATCATTCAGTAGAAAACCTGCTTCATATTATGCCCTGAAACACTGATATCAAATGGTATCTTCTTAGAAAGAATGAGTTGGGGAAGGCTTGGATTCTGTGTTCTCAGTAAGACTTGCCTTTGAGCGATGCCTCAGCATCCAGGGCAACTGTGTAAGTCACCCAAACAACCCCATAGACGGAGTGGCCAGAAGAGCCCCCCGCAGGAAGTGTGGGATAGCTTTCCTCGCAAGAATATTCTCTAATTTTCATGGCAGTGAGTATATGCAACTCAGAAAGTGAATTTGTGAGAGGAATGCTCTGTTTTTAATGAAACAGGGCTCTCAAGTATAATCTTTCTCATGCCTTGCTCAGAAGCATGAACTTTTATGAATGGTGTGATGATCCATGTCAACACAGTGGTGGGAGTTAGCGATCTACTAATAAGGTCTTCTTATTCCTCTAGGTAGTAAATATTCTTATTTCATGGAGTAAAAAATGTCTCCAGAAAGGTAATATTTACAGCTACCTTTCAGATTATGATATATTGTCAGATTATGTTCACACATCATGTAGATGACCCATTTCTCTTCCCTGATGCCTATTACTGATGCTCTAGTAGAGGGGAGGAGGATTAGTAGTAGAGGGTATTAGAAGCTCACCCTAGTCATATTTTTCAACATGGAATGAGTGTGTATACAGATGTTCTAATATTTATTATTGCAAGGATAGTTTCCAAACTTAATGTTAACCATATAATCATGTATTTAAATAATACTTATTTGCAAATATATAATATATAAAAAAACAGATTGGGGGAGCCACTGTAGGAAAGGTGAGGGGTGGCAGAGTCCTAGCATCTGCAGTCCCCAGTTGCCCTCACTCCCAGCTGCATAAGCACCTCTCAGGATTTTAAGAAGTATGGTTGGAAAAGGGTTGCAAGCTGAAAGACTTATAGGGTACAGCCAAGTAAATAAGTTAGGGAAGAAGACTAGATATTCCTTATTAAATATATGGGCATGTTTTTCATTTTCATCTAGAAATATCCAGGCTCATAGAAATATATATGGACTATATGTGTTATACATAAAAATACAATATGTGTATAATATATAATATATACAATATATAAAATTCTAGAATATAGAGAATATCAAGTCACATAGAAAACATAACCTTGCAACTGCATTTCTTATTTTATAACTTTTGGTGGTGACCTGCCATCCCAGACCATAGTGTATATACTGCTTGAAAAGCGATCTACAGCCTCAGTTTAGGGGATGCATCAGGACGGGTTGAGAGTTATGGCAGATAGAGGATAGGCCCCACCTAATGAGGACAGCTGCTCCTTAGCTCCAGCCAAGTGTTGGCGTGTGAGAATGTGGGCACAGTGCTGCTAGAGCCTTCTGAAGGTTTAAAAGGAGTTTCAAATCTAGATTTTTCTATAAAATCTCCTGATTTTTAAATATTGGCTCAATATTTTAAATATTTTGCTAGCTGAATTAAATTATATATATATATGTGTGTGTGTGTAAAATTTAGCCTAGTCTATGGGCTACTAGTTTGTAACATGCTTTGAAAGAATGTATATTTGCCAGTGGGACATAAGAAAGCCACCTATAAATCCTAATATTTAGTTTATTTGAGCTGAGTTCTTAATATAAACTGTAGGGAATTCCGGGTAATAGTTTTGAATTATCAACCATGTAATGTAAACCACATAATAAAAGAAGAATGACTAATTCAGAGAGATGAGTTCAGTGCCTAGGCCTGAAGAGGAACTTCAAGTAGCTTGAGCCCATATCAAAGATTTCCTGTGAAAAAATAAGGGTTCATTAGAGACTATTATGAACAACTATATGCCAATAAATTGGAAAACCTAGGGGAAATCAATTAATTCTGAGACATATAACCTACTAAAGTTGAACCAAGAAGAAATAGAAAATCTGAACTGACCAATAATGAGTAATAAGGTTGAATCAGTAACAAAAAGTCTCCCAGCAAAGAAAAGCCTGGGAGCAGATGGCTTCAGTGCTAATTATACCAAAGTTTAAAGAAGAGCTAATACCAATGCTTCTCAAACTATTCCAAAGAAAATGAAGAGGAGGGAATTCTTCCCAATTTACTCTACAAGGCTAGCATTACCCTAATACTAAAACCAGACAAGGACACAAGAAAAAAAAAAAAAAAAAAAGAAAACTACAGGCCAATATACCTCGTGAACATAGATGCAAAAATCTTCAACAAAATCAAATTCAACAGCACATCAAATAGGTAATACATCATGACCAAATGGGATTTATTCCACAGATGCAAGGATGGTTCAACATATGCAACTCAATAAATGTGATATATCACATCAACAGAATGCAGGAAAAAAAAACATATGATCACTTTAATAGACACATTAAAAGAATCTATCTACAAAATTCAACTCCTCTTCATGATAAAAAACTCTCAACAAACTAGGCATAGAAGAAACATTTCTCAAAATAATAAACGCCATGTATGACAAACTCACAGCTAATGTCAGACAAGGATGCCCACTTTTACCACTCCTATTCAATGTAGTACTAGAAGTCCTACCCAGAGCAATTAGGTAAGAGAAGAAATAAAGGACAGTCACATTGGAAAAGAGAAACTCAAATTGTCTGTATTTGCAGATGATATGATCTTATATATAGAAAAACCTAAAGATTCCACCAAAAAACTCTTAGAACTGATAAAAGAATTCAGTAAAGTGACAGGATACAACATCAACATACAAAAATCAATAGTATTTTTATATATCAATAATGGACTAGCTGAAAAAGAAATCAAGAAAGCAATCCCATTTATAATAGCTACAAAAATAAGATACTTAGGAATAAATTTAACCAAGAATGTGAAAGATATCTACAAAGAAAGCTGTAAAATGCTGATGAAAGAAACTGAAGAGGACACACAAAAATGGAAAGACAACTTATGTTCATTGTTTGAAAGAATTACTATTGTTAAAATGACCATACTACCCAAAGCAATCTACAGATGGGATACAATCCCTATCAAAACACCAATGACATTCTTCACAGAAATAGAAAAAACAATCCTAAGATTTGTGTGGAACCACAAAAGATCCTGGATAGCCAAAGCCATACTGAACAAAAAGAACAAATCTAAAACTTCATACTACCTGACTTCAAAATATACTATAAAGCTATAGTAACCCAAACAGCATGGTGTCGGTATAAAAACAAACACACAGACCAATGGAACAGAACAGACAACCCATAAATAAATTCACGTACAGGCATACTTCATTTTATTGGAGATATTGCATCTTTTACAAATTGAAAGTTTGTGGCAACCCTGTGTCGAGCACATCTATCTGAGAAATTTTTCCAACAACATGTACTCACTTTGTGTCTCTGTGTCACATTTTGTAATTCTCACAATATTTCAAACATTTTGTTCTTATTATATCTGCTATGGTGATCTGTGGTCAGTGATCTTTGATGTTACTGTAGTAATTGTTTTGAGGTACCATGAACCATGCCAATAGAAGATGGTAAACTTAATTGATAAATGTTCTGTGTTCTGACTGCTCCACTGACAAGCCATTTCCCCATCCTCTCTCCCTCTCCTTATTCCCTGAGACACAACAATATTGAAATTAGGCCAATTAATAACCTACAATGGCCTCTAAGTGTTCAAATGACAGAAGAGTCATATATCTTCCACTTTAAATCAAAAGCTAGAAATGATTAAGCTTAATGAGGAAGGCATGTCCACAGCTGAGTACATTAGTCCATTCTGCATTGCTATGAAAGAATACCGAAGACTGGATAATTTACAAAGAAAAGAGGTTTATTTGGCTCACAGTTCTGCAAATTGTATGAGGAACATGGTGCCAGCATCTGCTTCTGGTGAGGACTTCAAGAAGCTTCCAACCAAGGTAGAAGGTGAAGGGTAGCAGGCATGCCACATGGCAAGAGAGGAGGAGGTGGGGCCAGGCTTCTTAGAACAACCAGTTCTCCCAAGAAATAGAGAGAACTCACTCATTACTCTCACTATGCCCCACCTCTGACACTGGGGATCAAATCTCAACATGAGATTTGGAGGGGCCAAATATCCAAACTATATCACTGAGATAGGCAAGAAGTTAGGCCTCTTGTGCCAAACAATTATCCAAGTTGTGAATGTAAAAGAAAACGAAATTAAAAGTGCTACTCCAGTGAACATATAAATGATAAGAAAGCAAAATGGCCTTATTGTTGATATGGAGAAAGCCTTGGTGATCTAGATAGAAGATCAAACCAGTCATAGCATTCCTTTAAGCCAACGTCAGCCCTAACTCTCTTCAATTCTGTGAAGGCTGATAGAGGTGAGGAAGCTGCAGAAAAAAAACAAACAACAACAACAACAACAACAACAAAAAACGTTGGAAGCTAGCAGAGTTTGTTTCATGAAGTTTAAGGAAAGAAGTCATCTCCATAACATACAAATGCAATGTGTTGCAGCAAGTGCTGATGCAGAAGCTGTAACAAGTTATTCAGAAGATGTAGCTAAGAGTAGCTAAGATAATTGATGAAGGTGGCTACACGGAACAACAGATTTTCAATATAGATTAAACAGCCTTCTATTGGAAGAAGGTGCCACCTTAGGACTTTCATAACTAGAGAGGAGAAGTCAAAGTCTGGGTTCAGTGCTTTAAAACAGTGGTCCCAAAACTTTTTGGCACTGGCTTCATGGAAGACAATTTTTCCATGAAGAGAAGGTAAGAGGGGTGTGCTGTGGGTGGGAGGGGGTGTGGTGTGGAGCTCAGGCAATGATGTGTGGCCTGTTTCCTAAGAGGCCATGCACTGGAAATGGGCCACAGCCCGGGGGTTGAGGACTGTAGCTTAAAAGGATAGGACGGGTCTCTTATGATGGGCTAATTAAACTGCTAACTTTAAGTTGAAGCCAGTGCTCATTTACCATTCTGAAAATTCTAGGGCCCTTAAGTATCATGCTAAACCTACCCTGCCTGTGCTCTATAAGTGGAACAACAAAGCTTGGATGGCAGCACATCTGTTTATATAGCATGGCTTACTGAGTGTGTTAAGCCCACTGTTGAGATGTACTGCTCAGAAAAAAAAATTCCTTTCAAAAATATTACTGCTCATTGCAAAGCACCCAGTCACCCAGGTGCTCTTATGTAAATGCACAAGATGATTACTGTTTTCATGCCTGCCAATATAACATCCATTCTATGGCCCATGGATCAAGGAGTAATTTCAACTTTCAAGTATTATTCTTTAAGAAATACATTTCATAAGCCTATAGCTACCACAGATAGTGATTCCTCTGATGGATCTGGGATAAGTAAATTGAAAACCTTCTGGATAGGACTCACCATTCTAGATGTCATTAAGAAAGAACATTTGTGATTAATGCGAGGATGTCAAAATACCAATATTAACAGAAGTTTGGAAGAAGCTGATTTCAACCCTCATGAATAACTTTGAGGGGTTCAAGATTTCAGTGGAGGGAGTATTTGTAGATGCGGTGGAAATAACAAGAGAACTAGAATTAGAAGTGGAGCCTGAAGATGTGGTTGAATTGCTGCCATCTCATGTAAAACTTGAAAGGATGAAGAGTTGCTTCTTATGGATGAGCAGATCAAGTGGTTTCTTGAGATGGAATCTACTCCTGGTGAAGATGCTGTAAACATTGTTGAAATGAGAACAAAGGATTTAGAATGTTACAGAAACTTAGTTGATAAAGCAGTGGCAAGGTTTGAGAGGACTGACTCCAATTTTGAAAGTTCTACTCTAGGTGAAGTGCTATCAAACAGCATGGCTTGCTACAGAGAAATCTTTTGTGAAAGAAAGAGTCAATCCATGTGGCAAACTTCATTGTTGTCTTATTTTAAGAAATTGCCACAGCCATCCCAACCATCAGCGACCACCATCCTGATCAGTTAGCATACACCAACATCAAAGCAAGACTCTCCACCAGCGAAAAGACTATGACTCATCAAAGACTCAGATGATGATCAGCATTTTATAGCAATAAAGTATTTTTAAATTAAAATAAAGTACTTTTTAAAAAAGACATAATGCTATTGCACACTTGATAGACAACAGTATGGTGTAAACATATCTTTTACATGCAGAAATCATAACTTTTGTGTGGTTTGCTTTGCTGTGATATTTGCTTTATTGCAGTGGTCTGGAACTGGATCCACAGTATCTCTGAGGTTTGACAGCCAACTGATTTTTGACAAAGGCACTGGGAACATACATTGGGGAAATGACACCCACTTCAGTAAATGGTGCTGGGAAAACTGAATATCCATACTCAGAAGAATGAAACTAGACCTCTATCTTTCAATATATACAAAAATCAACTCAAAATGGATAAAGGACTTAAACATAAGATCCGAAACTATAAAACTACCAGAAGAAAACATAGGGGAAATGCTTCAGGACATTGTTCTACACAAAGCTTTTATGGGTAAAACTTCTAAGGCACCAATAGCAAAAATGAAAATAGACAAGTGGGACTCTATCAAACTAAAGAGCTTCTGCACAGCAAAGGAAATAATCAACAGAGGAAAGAGACAACCTGTTGAATGGGAGAAAACAGGCTGCAAACTACACATCTGACAAGGGACTAATATCCAGAGTATACAAGAAACTCAACAGAAAAAAAAAGCCCTAATAATCCAATTTTAAAAACAGGCAAAGGATCTGAATAGACATTGCTCAAAAAAACAAAACAAAACAAAACAAAAACAAACAAAAAAACCCGAAAACAAACAAACAAAAAAACAAATGGCCAACAAGTATAGGAAAAAATGATTAGCATCACTAATCACCAGGGAAATGCAAATCAAAACTACAATGAGGCATCATCACACTCCAGTTAGAATAGCCATTATAAATAAGGTAAATAATAACAAATGATGGTGAGAAAGTAGAGAAAAGGGAGCTCTTATGCACAGTTGGTGTAAATGTAAATGGAAGCCATTATGGAAAACAGTACGAAGGTTTCCCAAAAAACTAAAAATAAAACTACCATACGATCCAGCAATCTCACTACTGGTTATTTATCCAAAGGAAAGGAAATCAGTATATTGAAGCGATATCTGCACCTCCACATTTGTTATAGCACTATTCACAATAACCAAGATATGGAATCAACCTAAGTGTTCAGCAGATGAATGCATAAAGAAACCGTGGTATATATACACAATAGAATACTATTCAGGCATAAAAAAGATGAAATACTGTGATTCGTGGTAACATGACTGAACCTAGAGAACATTGCATTAAATAAAATAAGTCAGGCACAGAAGGATAAATACTCCATATTCTCACTCATATGTGGGAACTAAAATAAGTTGAGCTCATAGAAGTAGATAGTGGAATTGTGGTTATCAGAGGCTGGGAAGGGCAGTGGGGAAGGGTGGATAGGAAGAGGTTAGTTAATGGATACACAATTACAGCTGGATAGGAAAAGAAAGTTCTAGTGTTCTATACCACTGTAGGGTGACTGTAGTTAACAATAATTTGTTGTATATTTCCAAAAAGCTAGAAGAGAATTTTGAATGTTTCCCACACAAACAAATGATAAATGTTTGAGGTGATGGATATACTAATTACCCTAATTTGATCATTACACAATTGTATAT
This sequence comes from Lemur catta, assembly GCF_020740605.2. Classification (NCBI taxonomy): domain Eukaryota; kingdom Metazoa; phylum Chordata; class Mammalia; order Primates; family Lemuridae; genus Lemur; species Lemur catta. The sequence goes on along the minus strand of NC_059135.1, from coordinate 33,044,607 downwards.
GCCTATCAAAATATTACTCTGCATCCCATAAATATGCACAATTATGATGTGTCAACTAAAAATAAGAGAAAAAAGTCCCTGTGAAAGCAGAAAATTTAATGTCTTCATATTTTGGAAAGAACACTTATTTTAGTAATTGAACATGAGTTTTAATCCTAGATCTTCTACGTGACTTTGGGCAAATTTAAGTAACCTTAATCTCAACTGTAAACATGATGATAATTATATCTTTTTAATGAGTATGTAAAGATCAAAATAGGTAATAAATGTTAATATATGACATTTAATAAATGCCCACTAAATGGTATATAATTATCACAGATTATATCTTTATATGCATTACTCTCTCACAACCTAACATATTCACAAAGTTTTCTAAGGGTTGTTAAATTACATAATCTATACATCATATTAAATACAATACCTGTTAAACCTTAAATCAATATTAGCTAGCTATCATTATTATTATATGTAACAAGAGATGTATGTTTCTCAGAGGTGTGCAGTGAGTCGCTGTATACAAAGCACAATGTTACAGCTCTGGTTAGTGGAGTCACAGTTCTGATTAACCCTTACAGTGCTCAGTGTCCCTATTCTTATGACTTGCAGCGCTTTTTGCACTTTTTCAAGAATCTGGGATGATTTAATTGTTTGCTTGTTTTTATTTTTCATTCAGTACAGTTCTCCAAGGATGGACTTGCTAAAAGATTTTAGGAGACTCCGATTTCTTAGGAATATTTCCTGTATCGAGAGCTATTTTAGAAAAATTCAAAACACTCCACAAACAATGGAAAACAATCCTTTGAGAAGTTTCCACACAGAATGACCAAATCTGTTATTTTGTCGCTCATTTTACAACCATTACAAGACGTGCTGAAAAGGCTCTTTTCCATTCTGTCTAGACACCTTTTCCTAGACAACATCCTGAAACATAAGAATAAGCACAAAAATGAACATATTACATCAAACGTGCCACTGAGAGGAATGAAAAGTTTAACAGTTTCCCATGTGGGAGGTATATTGATGGTAATTATCTTTCCTCCTCCTTCACTCAGCTTTATGGACTCGTCTGTCGTGGTTGGGAGGGTCCAGCTATGCTTCACCACATACTCGAAGCATGTTTTAATTGGCTGGAAGAATACTGTGGCTTGGGGGGAGAGGGAGTTAAAGGGAATTGGTATTTTTTTTCTTTTGGTAGGTAGGCTCTGTGGGGCTCATTGCTAGTCCTCATGGGAAATTTATTCTCGCAAGGACCTAGTGACTGATCAGCATGTTTAAAATAATGTTATCAATTAGCAAGATTTTTTCAATAATATGAAATGTTTTTCAAGGACACCTAACTACCTATGGGAAATTATTTCTTCTTCATGGCAGGTTATGTTTTTCTAGATACAGATTTTAAGTCAGCAGAACACCAGCTGACATGGAAACCCTCTCCTCTTTGAATTCTTCCTTTGGATGACAGACATGAGATGTTAGCTGTCTAGGAAGACCTTCACACCAACATCTTAACGCAGAGAACAGTCCTTGAGTGGAACCTGAAGTCTTTCTAAAAGCTGTGTGCAGGAAAACAAGAGGCAGTTCACACGACATGTGACATCTCCTCTTGAAAGCAAATCCTTGCAGGACTGGCATTCACATCGTCAAGCAGATTAGATACTTTATACACACCACATCTAATATGCTAAATACTCCTAAATATTTCAAATTCTCCCAAATTGTAATGATTGTTGGTGCACAATCACATTTTTCTATACATTTAAAGGGATACATACACACGAGCATTAGGAAAAAGAACACCATCATTACTTAAAATTTAAAAAAAAATTTGTTTTTATGTCACTAAGCGAAAAATTAAGATAACTTAAAAAACTAACCGTGACATTCCATTTGTTTTTAGGAAAAGATACATCCTCACATGGAGACTTTTACATGTTGTAATGTTCATAAACAGCTCCTCTTTAAACTTACCACTATTCTGAAGCCTTTTTTCCTCCATTTTCTCTCATGTATTTATGCATTCACACACATATATAGAGCTATATATTTATATTTAGCAGGTATAATCTATTACGTGCAAATCTAAATGTGTATCAGATATAGTAAATTAGAATCTAGCACGATACTAGCCATATATTAGGAATTCAATAAAAATGGTGGCTATTTATATATTATATGTACCACACTACTGAAAAGAAAAACCTGCCTATGTGTGACTTTCCTTTGATTAAAATAATGATTAAGAAATGTAACCAGACTGGGTGGCAGGGTGTAATTTATGACATTCACTGACATCATATGGTAAGGTTTTCCATGCACACAATTTTCTGCCACCTCCTCACTGCCTTTAGGAGTTGAAATACAATATTACATTTCTTGCTACAGATACCACACCTCATGATTATGGCTCTATGGAAATAATTATCTTTAAATAAACCTGGAAACATATTCTTAGGGTTACATTTTCTTTTTAGACTGGAAAATGCTCCAGCTTATCTCATTGCTTTATTCCACCCATTGGATTTTTGCCAGAGGTGGATCTGATTGAACTCACTGCCTGAATCAGGTTCTTATGAATCATTACATCTTCCCTGAAAATGTAGAATACATGAACTAAATTGGAAGTTCCTAATGGACAGCCTTGGTGAACTGAGTTTCTCATCAGCTCCCTTGAATTCGATTCCAGCAAAGAGAGAAAATCACATCTGCTCATTCTACACCTGGAATCTGATTTCAGGACAGCTTTCTTAGCTTTTCCAAAATAAATACATCAACTCTAAAAGATGGGATTTCCTTAGGAAATTATATTTCTATTATCCTATATCTGGTCATTTTAAAGTCAAGTGAAAAACATTTTAATTTCTTCCTGTTTTTCTTTTTTTTATTTGTAGGCAGGTAAAATCTCTGCTTCAAATTTTTCTTTTTGGTCCATCAATGTCTCTCATATACAAAAAGCAATTGTAGAATTGCTTGACAAACAAAATATGAAAGAATTAAAGAATTAACAGTGGTCATATAATTCAATAGTCATGTAGCCTCAGATTTAATGTTTCAATTAAAACTTAATAAGCATGCATGAGATGTATTTACAGTGTATGTTGAGTAGTGATAAAAAAAACTTGTTTTGCCCACTTTTGCAAACTGGTAGATAGAACATATTTGTTTACTTGTAACATGATAATTCCTCGAGGTGTGAACACTGGGGTATGGAAGAGGTGAAGAGACAAACATTATAACAGGTATTCTGCAGAAGTGTCAAGAGATGCAGAATGTTGCAACACAAACAAAAGATGGTGAATTGAAAATGATCTGTCCAGGGGTTGAACTAAAATTCTAAAAATGGCAAATAATCACATTATGTTGTTTGATTCATGCATCTTTAGAACAATTCGAGATGGCTTCAAGAAGGAACATTGAATTGTAACTTTAAATAGATATTATTTAATTATTAATGATTAGTATATATTAAGGAAAAACAAGAAATAATGTGTCTGTCCTATTACTTAAAGCAAAAACAATAGCCGTATTCCATTGCTTTAATTTAAAACATAATTGTTTTTACACAGTACGTAAAATTATCACCTGTTTAACTGAAGTCACCAGTACAGACTTCTATGTGGTACTCTTTAAAACAGTTAAATGATGATAAATATGAGTATAAATAATATTTATAAAATACCAAATCTAGTACTTTTATTTCTGATTTCTAATATTTAAGACGGAACTATTTTGCTTAAGTGAATTATATGTACTACATTTTTTCATTTTGAAATGTTATGGCTAGTGTCAGCTATTTTTAACATATTTAATAAAATAGAATCATGACTCATTGCATGATGTTACTCAAACCCTCCTTTTTTTTGGTCCTTTCAGCCTCCTAAAGTCACTTTTAAAATAAAGCCAACTAATTTTTGTAAAGTTACTATTTTCCTCAATAATTGCTCAAATTTTGTTTTATTTTCCTCTCATCTTTTGATGTATATAAGACATTTAATTTTGAAAAGAGAACATATGCTTAAGAAAAAGGACAAAAATCTTACTATTCATTAAGTATGTTTCAAAGAGAAAAATGATGTCTCAATATGTCAAGGAAGTAACTTGATTTAGAAAGCAAATGCCATTATTTTCTTCTACTAATTCAGTCTTTAAACAACATTTTTGAAATGTCTAATTCTTCAAATTAAAGAAAATCTATACAATTGAGTAATGCAAACTCTTAATCTCTTCAATCTACACTGTGTATATTTTTTTCCCATAATGCCAAAACATTTCAGTGAAAAAGTGAAACTAGCAACATGTAGCCAAAGCAACCAGGCAAGTTAATGATTTTTTTTTTCTCTCTCTACCAGGTTGATTTGGCACTTTGTAGACACTGCTAAGCCAGCTTATGTTAGTGCTTGAAGTAAAGTGTTTTAGAGTTTTGCTTAGTTATTTTTTCTCATTTTGATATAACTTTTGTTTTCTGGAAATCTTTGAGAAATTTGTTATCCAACATTACTAAAACAACCTGTTGCATTTTAAAAAATTAAATATTATAACAAAAAAGAATAAATCAAATGTGAGAACAGCTAAGTTTTTAAGAACATTTCAATCTTTTGCTACAACATAACATTTATTGCAATGATGACCATGAAAACAGAAAAAGATTTGTAAATTCTGACATAAGAAAAAAATGTTTCTACAGATGAACTTTAATACATAAGTTGATGTGAAATAAAAGATTATTTTCTGTGGCAATAAAGGCATAAAACATTTACTAATGAAAACCCTTTGTTAATTTATAATCAATTTTAAATAAAAAAATCACCTGCAACTATTTTAAATAAATAAGTTCTAAACATGAAAGTAATGGATCCTTTAGGTTTTTACATAAAGTTAGGATCTGTTATTATAATATTTACCTTGATAACTATTTGCTTTTAACCCTTTAGCAATTTTATGTGATTTTCTTTGGTCTCTTAAGAACATGAACACTCAACCACATATATGCACACACACACATTCTGACACATACGCAAAACCTCATATAGTAAAGCATCAGACTCAGACATGCACGTATTTATTTGCACACACACTCATGCACACATGTAGTGCTGACGGACCAATTAAAATGGAATCAAGGGAAATACTGACAAGAATGGGTGTAAACTTGTCAGTGATGATATACTACTTAATCTTACCAAAATAGAATGAACATATTTGGGAAAAAGATATGACTCATTTGAATGTAACTAGATTCAGAGTTTAAAAGAAGAATTAAAAATATAAGTGGAAAATAATAGGTGTAGTCATGTAGTAAATTAAGAATGTAAAATTCTCAATAAAGTTTCACTAACATTAAAATGAAAGAGCATACAGCCTGGAAGAAACTTACGAATGTATCCACCATGCTTAAATGGTGACAAACATTCAGATGATGCTTTGGATATTCCATTGATTTTGACAATTACTAGGTTGGGACATCTTAACAATAACCTGCAACTGAATTTCTGCTACAATCAGTGCCACAAAGTGATCTGACTCTGCTAATGATTACCAAAATTTTCAGCATATTCTTCCAGATTTCCAAGTATTCTTTGGCAGAAAAAGAGTTTGAAGATTTTCCCTTTAAGCCATTGAAATTTTGGAATTCCCATTCAACATCTTGTCAATGCACCCATATTTCTAACATCACCAACTGCTTACCAGCTTAGGATATTTCTTTGAAAATCTAGCTCTTAGTTCTGAGTAAGAATTACATCAGAATTCCTAGTGTTTCCTTAAGCCAGCAATAATGAATGTGGATTGCTAGGCATTAATTCCATCATAATATTAAATGTGTTTCAACTTTTGAACTAATCTTTTAATAATAATATGAGATTATTTGAACCCTGAAATATAATCTCCTTGCCTGATATTATCTCTGTGATAAAGGAGAGTTACAGTGGATTTGGGGCATTTTCTGGTTTCCTTGGCTGTACATCCCCTTTTGAACAGGATCCAGACTTCCACTTTACTTACCTCTCCTCTTTATAATGTTGTCTATAGTAACCTGTTGTCTATAGTAACTTGGGCATACAACCCAAGACAAAGCCATCTGATGCTCCCACTTTGGTGTTTGAGATCTTTGGGAGCATGAAAAGTAGATGCTGGGGGATTTTTTTTTCCTTCTAGTTTCCATTTCCTACATAATAAATGATAAGTCTATTCATCAAGAAAAAAGTTTTGATATATTGAGAATGACATTGATCTAAAAGGGAGGCAAGTAATTTCTGTAGTCTGATGGAGGTAGAGGGGGAGAAGGTGGGAGGAACTGTGGGTACCTCAGCTGTATTTCTTTGTTATGGTGTTGTTACAGAATTACCCACGGTGCTGATTCAAACCGGCCCATGAAGTGTATTCTCTGGGTTGGAGTCAGAGATCTGCATTTATAGTATCCTGTACTGAAGCTTATACACACAAGGGCATTTGAGAACCACTGCAGCTTTACCTAATGGTGAAAGGCATGTGTTCTGAGGTCAATTCAGTGTGGATGGTCCTACTGGGTGGGTGGTTTTCCTTTCCGCAGGGACACAAGGATCTGGGTTCCTCTCATTTGTGATTTCTGTATCCTGGGGGGCCCAGCATTCTCTACTTTCAGATGGTGAATAAGAAGAGGGATAAAGAAGAATGCAGACCCACTTCTTAAAAAACTTAGTCTGAAAGTGACACTCTTCATTTCTCATAATCTATTGACAAAATCTAGTCTCATGGTCATACATACATGGTCACACTGAAGGCATAAGAGCCTGAGAAATGCAATCTTTGTCTAGACAGCTAAGTTTTTGCAGCAACAAATACACACTATGGAGGGTCAAGCCCAGCTATTTTATGTATTATTTATCTCCAACACAGCAGTCATTTTATCTTTCTGAGCCTTAAACATTTTAGCTGTAAAATAAATAATAAATACCCTTGTGGTGGTTAATTTTAGGTGTCAACTTGACTGGATTAAGGGATATCCAGATAGCTAGTCAAGCATTATTTCTGGGTATGTCTATGAGGTGTTTTCAGAAGAAACTGGCATTTCAATCAGTGGACTGAGGTAGAAAGATCTGCCCTCATCCAATGTGGGTGGGCACCATCCCACTCCACTGAGGGCCTGGATAGAATAAAAAGGCAAAGGAAAAGTAAATTAAACTCTGTCTTCTGGAGCTGGGACACCCATCGTCTCTTGCTCTCATACATCAGAACCAGCTTTCCTGGTTCTCCCACTTGCAGATGGTATATTGTGGCACTTATAATGGCATAAGCTAATTCCCGTAATAAATCCCATGATCTATATCTGTTCCTATAGATACATCTATATCTATATTCTTTTGGTTCTGTTTCTTTGGAGAATTCTGACTACTACAACTCTGAATGATTGCTATATGATTAAATGATATAACATACAGAACCATTGTAATACATATGTCACTAGATAATTGCATAATATTTTTTCTGATCTCTTAAAATAGATCCTATATTTACCCTTAAGAAACAGCCCTGTATGTATTTGATATAACTATACTCTATATATAACTAATATAACTATTAGTGATACATTTCCAATATAGTACAAGAACCTCTTCAGAAATATTTTGCCATGGCATAGTATGGCAGAACATGAATTATTAACATTTGCCACATTACTTATTTTTAGAAAGAAGATGAACAGAAAGTCTTAAAGACTTGAATCTCATCCCTACAGTGAAAGCAACACAAACAAAAGAATCTATCATAGAATTTATGAAAGGAATCTTGAACAAGGAAATAGACTCATTTTTGACCTTGAGAAACCCATGGCCTGTGCATGACACACAAAAAATTATTGTGCTTTCCTAAAGATAATTAATAGGATTAAATCTTCTTTTTCATTACCTTGTTGAAAACAAAAGTGCCAAATATATCCCACTTAGTGAAAATCTTCCTTCCAGGCATAAAACACCTGGTCTGAACTATGGGAAAATACAGTTTTCAGAGATGTTAGATACCATCCTCCTCTGAGATACATTTTAATAATATAAGGTAATAGTAAGACACCTGAGTTGATTAACATCAGTTTGTATTTATTTATTTAGTGGGTAATAGGAACCACTAACTCAAACTAAGTTTATCTTAGAATGTTATAGATATGGAGGCAGAATGTACCCTTAATCTCAAAGTCCTCAGAAAAGACCTCTTAAAATAGGGAAAAATGCATTGAAGCAATAACAAAGTTTAAAAATTTGATACAAAACCACTCACTGATTGGTTGTCATGTGCAGCAGCCAGCCCTAGAAATTCTGGGTGGTGGGTAGCCTTTAAAACAACCACCACCACCACAATGACAATTGACATTAATTGAGTGTTTCTTATTTTCCAGATATTTTTCTACATGATACTCCCATGTTATTTCCTAAGAAGTTTAGAGTTTTAGTTCTAACATTTAGGTCTTTGATCCATTTTGTGTTACATTTTATATATGGTGTATGGTAAGGGGCTGACTTCATTCTTTTGCATGTGGAATATATTAATAAAATCTCATTCATCTAAACAGTAGTTGTACTGCTTTGTCTTGGGTCAGGTTTCCTGGAGCAGATGCTGAGGTGAGGATTTGTGTCCAAGCATGTCGTTAAGGTGCCCCAAGAGAAGACAGGAACAGGAGGAGGGCGGTGGGGAAGCAGGACAATGGAAGGGAGGAAGCCAAACAGGGTGCAATTTCCAGTGAATTTCTAGCCCCAGCCTCATTCTCCAGAACTTTAGAGGACAGATTTCAGCTTGGTACTTGTCCCCAAAAGGTAAAGTCTTCTGTAGTCCTGCATGTAAGGGTTACCCTGGGGGTGACATAAACTCCCAGGCTTGTGCTTTGAAGAGTTATTGGACACGGACATATGTCAAGAATATGGTAGGTGCAATGTGGCAGTGATGAGTAGCTTAAATGGGGTAGGCACATACTGATGACTCAGACATCATTAAGAATCCTTTCTCCCACACCCCCCAAAAGCTTGGTGTGAAGTGTCATAAAGACACGCATTAGAAAAGGCATGAGAATTGAAGGGAGTAGTGATGTTTTAAATGTCTGACCTCTTTCAAAATGGTGTTGGGACAATTGGGTATCCACATGCAAAAAGAAAGAGAGAAAAAGAAAGGAAGGAAAGGAGGGAGGGAGAGAGGAAGGAAGGAAGATGGATTCACTACCTTACAACATATATGAAAATTAACTCTAAATGATTAAAGACTTAAATGTAAGCACTAAAACTATAAAACTCTTAGAAGAAAACATAGGGGTAAATATTTGTGGCTTTGAATTTGGCAATGGTTTCTTGGATATGACATCAAAAGCACAGGCAGCAAAAGAAAAAAAATTGATAAATTGGACTTCATCAAAATAAAACTTCTGTGCTTAAAAGGACATTAGTGAGAAATTAAAAAGAAATTTCAAAGAATGGGAGAAAATAACTTCTATCTAGAATATATATATCCATATATATTATAATTCTTACAACTCGGTAATGAAAAGACAAATAATAATTACAAAATGAGAAAAGGGCCTGAATGGACATTTCTTCAAAGGAGAGAAAAAAATGACCAATAAACACATGAAAAGATGATCAACATCAATAGCTATCAGGAAAAGGTAAGTCAAAACTACAATAAGATACAAGTTCACACTCCCTAGAATGACTTTAATAATAATATTCCAATAAGATATATAATAACAAGTGTTTGAAAGGATGTGGAGAAATCAGAACCCTTATCCACTGCTGGTAGCAATATAAAATGGTGCAGGTACAGTCTGGCAGTTTCTCAAAAATCTAAACATAGAGTTAGTTACCTTTTGACCCAGCCATTCTACCCCTAGGTATATACTCAAGAAAATGAAAACATATGTCCACACAAAACATACACATGAATGTTCACAGCAGCATTATTCGTAATGATCAAAAGGTAGAAACAAGTCCATTGATGATGAGTGGATAAACAAAATTTAATATGTTCACAAGTAGAATATTATTCAGTCACAAAAAGGAATGAAGTACTGACACATGCTAATGAACCCTCAAAACATTACACTTAGTGAAAGAAGACAGTCACAAAAGACCATGTATGATATGATTGCATGTATATGAAATATCTAGAATTGGTGAATATACAGGGAAAGTAAATTAGTGCTTGCCATGGGTTGCAGGAAAGGGAGATTTGGCCAATGGTAGCAAGGGTATTGGGTCTCTTTGTGGAGTGAGAAAAGATGTTCTAAACTTGATTGCGGTAATTGCTGTACAACACTGTGAATATACTAAAAACCCTTGAATTATATACTTTGAATGGATGAATTGTATATGAGTTATATCTCAATAAAATTGCAGAATAGTAAAAAAGCTCATGCTCTAGTATTAATTGAAATACTTCTTGTGTATTTCATAGAGGCCGCTCAACCTAAAATTTGCAAAGCAAAGTATTTACATAGGACCATGCTGGCAGGTATTTTATGGTCCTTAAAGACTATCTCTCAGCTTCAAGTGTGAACTTTCTAAACAGAGGTGGTGTTGGGTTGTGGAAATGCTCCTTGAGAGCAGTTACTGAAGTGCAGCAATTTCAGCACAGCCCCTGCCTTACCCATAATGATTGCATGCCCCGTCCACTGTATGGCACAAAGTGAATCCTGGAAGAGTGTTTCCAAGAACCTAGGGGCTCTCTCTGCTCCTACACCCAGTGCACGGGTTGGAGGAGGCAGGGGGCTTTGGCTGAGCCACTCCCAGAGTTGTGTGAGACACAGCGCACATCACTCCCACAGTGGCCTCCAGATTGAAGGTGATTTCTTGTGAAATCAGCAGGGTGGGCAGCTGAAGAGCGTGCAAATATTGTGCATTTGTAAATATTTGAGCACATCTGCTTAGCTCCCCCCCAAAAAAACCACTGGGAAAACCCGCCTCGCATTGTGCCATGCAATGCTGTTACCCTGCTCTAATTGTCAAATCTGTTGAGTGTTTTTCTCATGCACACAAAAATTAAACATCGCTCTCCTCATTCATGATTAATTCAGCTGCAGTGCTGCACTGTGTCACAATGCATTTTTTAAAGTGATTGTTAAATTCTACCTCATAATCAGAGCAGTTTTAATTAACTTTTTGTCAGTTAATCTTTTTTTCTCATACATTTTCCATATCTAATGTGTATATGGTGAGTCTCTGCCCAGGGGTTTGCAGCCCCTCGGTATGAATACTTAAGCCCTGTTAGTGCCAGTGAGTGTGCCACGTGCCGGTGCAGAGCAGGGGGCCTCCCAGGCTCCTTCTGCTCAGCTTTCCTGGGCTTGCCGGTCATGTCATTTGCATTAACTAGCTTCTCCACAGCAAGCTCATTTACAAGCTTCAAAGTTCAGGCTTTCTTTTCTCTTTCTCCTAGATTGTGTTTTCTATGTCTAGTAGAGAGATGGCACATAATAAAAGTGAAAAAGGTAGACATACAGGGCAAGAGGGCTGAGATCCAACTGGAATGTAGAACAAACCCATGGCAAGGGGTTGGTCAGGTTACAGGCATCTCTGGGTGACTCCTGTCTGCAGGGCTAGCCTTCATGCAGCACACTTTCTTCAGCATCTCTGACCCTGACAATATTGCCAAAGTCTCATTTTCACATATTTGAACTTTTTTTTTTTTTTTGGCATAGTTCATTCATCAACTCTATGTGCCCTATCAACTTACAGTTCTACTCACCCACATCTTTTACTCTTCAAATAATATTTTTCATGTGTACATAACAAAGAGAATCAATTTCACATTAAATTGTGCATATGCATATTATTTTCTTTCTCACAAGGTGCCTTGTATCAGAGCAATAGCGTGTATCTCTTCTAAAAGTTTAAAAATGGTCACATCTGTCTAATAGTGCCATTACTCCTACTACTTTTAGCAAAAGCAGCCACTTTTGGATATTTATAGGATGTATTTTTCAGGATATCGCATCAGTTTTCCAGTGTTAAAAAGCATAAGATTGAGGAAGTAGGAACCGATAATTCCCTATTTTAGAATCTGATGCTAAAATGCTGAGAGATTAAATAAACACACCAGATGCTCAAATTGCCAGTTAAGTTATTTAAACACAGTGTGGCCAAACCCTAGAAAAGGGAATACATTCACTCTATGAACATTTGTGCTGAGGTGTCGCCATATTGAATTTGTTAATGAACCTGTTCTGTCCAGAGTTTATTTTAAGGATTGCATGCTATTCAGATAAAAATTTTCCCAAAGAGGTACCTACTAAAGAAGTACATTAGAAAGTACTTCTAAAACAAACTGTATTTTTTATGAAATGTTTTGAACTCAGAAAGATTCATAGTGTGTGGGATTCAGAGTCTGTATTCAAATCTTGAATATGCCATTTGCATAAGGTAACTGAACATGCAAGCAGCTTACCCCTTCTAAGTCCCATTTTCCTCATCTGTAAAATAAGGGTAATAATATTTCCTACATTATACAGCTTTTCTGGTGATGAAAAGAAATGGGTTTAATGTACACAGCACAGAGTAAGTTCCCTCCTGGTGCTGACGTGATGTCTCGTACTTTTCTCTGTGTCTGGTGTAAGAGCAGTTACATCACTCTACACATACAGCACAGTGGACCAAGTACCTGCTGCAGCATTTATCATGGGCGGTCCTGCCTCTGTCTTCCAGGGGGAAGCTCCTTCCTGTGTAGCCCTAAAACAATGTCTGTGTTATGTGAGGGTTCAAAAGATCATTGTTGAATCACAATTGAATCCTGGTTTTTGTTCTTTACCTATTCAGCAATATTTAGAACACCACATTGCTGAAAGATTAATAAAGTATGATTCCTGTCCTCAAAGCATTCAAAATTGAGTGAGAAATGATCTATGTAAACAGGTGATTATCAAATGTCGGGGAATATGGTTGTTTGGCTCCCTGCAGCTGGGACATGCTTTAATGAGACAGCAACGCGTATCTAGGTCTTGAATAAGAGGAGTTTTCCCCAGACTGAGTCTGAGAGAAGGTCATTCAAGATAACCAGAGTAGAGTATGTATGCCAAAGGGCAGAATCATGGATCACAGTGTCATGTCAGGAAATTGTGAGAGTGCCCTGTGGTTGGATTCTAGTACACAGTAGGGTCAGCCCCAGAGGTTTGTGGCAAATATCACACTCGTGTCCCATCAGGCCATTCGTATCATCTACATGCTAAAAATCTATAGAATCCTCGGACTTGGGTGGTGTTTGCGACATTGTCAACTGTGCTGGTTGCGCAAGACAGGAAGGAGGGAAAAACACAAAGTAGGTGCAAAAGTTCTTGGTGAATGCCTCAGAGGTGAGTAGAGTAGGAAATAGTGAGAAGAGAAATGGGGAGAAGTTAAAGAGTTAGGGGTAACCAAGACAGGCTATGGGACAGCTCAGAGATAACTTTGTCATTTGCTATCCAGAAAGAATGAATTTATATTTCCTTTATTTAATCCTTTTGCTGTGTGTAAGTGGGTGGAAATGCACCTTAATTCTGCTCCCACTGTGGTTGGGGAATTCAGCTCTCTTTTTGTGCTTTTCCAGAATTCTCTTATTTCTTCTTTGTATTCAAGTACAAGGCAGAATGGCTCTAGTACAATTTTGACTTGGAAATCAAGTATGATGGGGGTGTAGATGTTGCAGCATTATGTCCAAATTTACTTTGTTTTTGAAATGTCATGAATATGTCATTTAGAATTATTCACCAGTGGCATTCATTTTTCTAAGTATTTTATGCTTCCTTTCCTTCTCATGATTAGAATTTTCCTAATTTTTGTGAGTCCTCATGTAAAATGTGCTGCTGTATCAATGTTATTATATTAATGTGTAATTCCTTGGATCTATATACTTTAATTTGTAAATATTTCTAAATTTAGAACTTAAAATATATAGTAAAAGAGACGACATAAAATCATCAAAGCCATTAAATCAATACTCAAGAATATTTGAATTTCCAGAAGTTCCCCATGGTAATAAGAGCATTTATTTCCTGTTGATAGAGACAGGGAAAATATGTTAAAGCTTTACTTTTCACAATATTTAATTTCAAATAAATGTAGCTGTGCCATAAAATATCAAATAATTTTGCAGTTGGATTTGTTGCCAGTAATAAATGACCAGTAACTTTTAGACTGCTAAATTTATAAAGTATTTTGGCATGATCATTTTTCATATTTCAGGTTATATAAGCTAAAGACAAACAGAGATAAAATAGAATTCACTGCTATTTATTTTTTACTGTTTGCAAGCATTTATATTGAGCCCATTTAAAATCTATTTTACAATGTTAGAACTTTATGACTGGTCTTAATTTCAATTTTCTCAGTTTATTAAACAAATCATTTTAATTATAATTTAAAAATGAATAAAATTTTTCTAAGTTTGTGGAGGACTTTGGATCACAGACATATGTGATTTGACCACAAACTCAATAAAATTACTAATTACGAAAAGGAGATCCCTAATGGCTTCCTATTAGAATTGAAAGCCCATGGTGTTAGAATGTATTTAGTAATTGGGTATTTCCAAACTAATATCAAATAACAAGTTTTTAATTAGTGTGCATAAAATTGAAATTTACTTACAGAGAATTAAACTAGAATTTGAATTTCTCATAATCCAAACTAATATGAATCTGAGAAATTCAATTTCACAGCCTTTTTTCTTTCATAACATATAATGACTTTTGTTTTTCATTGTTATTTCACTTAGCAGATCTTTTTAATGAAAAGTTTGTGAAGAATCCTAAAAGTATGTAATTATCTTTTACATGAAAATGTTTTGAAGTGAAGAGATCTCAGTTTAGAATCTAGGCCTTATACATTCAAAGTGGCTGAGTTTGAGGCAATAAATGGCACTTTTAATATCTCCTAAGCTTCAGAATCTAAACTCCATTTACCCTGTAGACACATACAGCAATTGAAAAGATGCCAGATTTCCAAAATAAAATCTTTTAGCATTAATTAAAAGTGTATGAGCCATTACTATCTAAAAGTGTCAGCTAAGATTAGAACAAACAGCCAACAAAAATAAAGCAACTATTGTAAGGATAAAAAATGGATTTCAAAATCAATGGTAAATAAATAAATAAATAAATAAAATGTGCTACCTTAGTTTATACTGCACTAAAGATACAGTGTGCAGAATTTTTACTGGCACTCTGCCATACTTATTTTCATTTATCTGCCTCAAAGCACCATTTCAAAAAGTGCAAAACCATGTTGTTGATAAAGTAGATTGTTTATAGCTGAATTGAAAATTTCAGCACAACACGTATTGTAATAAAGTGGGAGAAGGAGGTCCGGGAAGACTGCAGCTGCAGCTTTTTGAAACCTATAACATCACTGTTAGCAATGGGAAGATGTGTTATTTTGCCCTACGAAATTTAATAAGCAAATTTTTATAAAATGTATTAAGTGACAAGTATTACCAAAGCCATAAAATCTACTGAGTCTTTATTTACTGAAACGCTTTGCTTTCCCAGCACATTGTTCCCATATTGCAGGCTCCTTTATAGTGTTGTGTTTTGTAATGTACTCAGCTACTCAGGGGTGATTTCAGTGATAGTAAATCCTGTGCCTATGAGTCCCCATGCGTACCATAGTAATTTTAATACTTCTACAGTTAAGTACTGTTGGGTATAAATTTCAGCACCAACTTTAGTTGCTTCACTGTTTTTTTTTTCTCATGACTGGTTTTGCAAAAGCACAGACAATAACTATGAAGTAAGAAAAAATGCTGAAACAAATGACAAAAAGAAGAGAGGTAGTACATTTTCTTTCTTTATTTATATGGTTAAATGTCATTGTTGAAAAAGTTAATATATTCCAGTCAATAAGAAACTTACGAGTCATTTTTTTTTTTAAAGGAAAACACTGACTTTCCCAAACTGGGTTCCCTAGACCACTGGGGTTCCTAGAAATGTTACTTGTTATTCTTGAAAAATAAAAGAATTCTGTTTTCAATTGGGTTTAATAAGAAGTGCTGGTTAAACAAAGTTAAATTTCTTTTTAGATTTTTTTTTAGTCATTTCTATGCAACATGCAATGTTAATTTCTAAGAAGATGTATTATTTCCCAACCTAAGTGTCCTTTTGTTTTTTCTTTTAACAAACTTATTCAGCACTTGTGGAACACCAGTGTTCTATAAAACACAGTGCCGGAAATGGGAGTATAGGAGGACGCCATTCCTTTAGTACACTGGGATTTAAGCAAAGCTCTTTCATGTGAACTTTGAGGGTCTACAGAGATCAATGCCTAGCAGAGAACACTTTGTAAAACCTTACTAAATATTTGTTGAATAAATGAATAAATTCTTGAATGAAGGCTATCTTACTAGTAAATGAGTATCTGGAAAGCTACCTGGTGGTGCTACTTTGCTCCTGAAGCCAGTGGCTTTTAT
Organism: Lemur catta; assembly: GCF_020740605.2. NCBI lineage: Eukaryota > Metazoa > Chordata > Mammalia > Primates > Lemuridae > Lemur > Lemur catta. The sequence goes on along the minus strand of NC_059135.1, from coordinate 33,028,224 downwards.
ATGAATCTTAAGGATTATGTTGAATTATCTTCTTGTCCCAATTGCCTGCTGGAATTCTGGTTCTTTTGCATTTGTGTATGATCCAAATTTTTCTCCTCCATTCTAGGACTTCTTAGAATTTATTTTAGAATTTTTCTTAGAATTTAGTTTTAGAATTAGGTATTAGTCCTTAGACTATCTTTCTGTTTGATATTCTTCAATTTTCCTATTATATGTCTTTACTAATCCATGATTCCTCCTCTTCTGAGGTCTTTCTTTTTTGTTTTATTATGTGATGTTTCTATCATCATTTATTCAAATATTTTTCTCCTTTTCTATTATTTTCTTGTGAGTGCATTATCAGTTCATTTACAATATTACTTCTATACTCCATTATCGTTTAAGTTTATTTTAAAATTTGTCTTCCTTTTTATTTTTCCAGTATCTTCTAATTCAACCTTTTTCAGTAAAAGAATTTGTGTTTTGATTATACCCATTCTGATTAGAGTTTCCAGATGAAAAGTAGAACACTCAATTGAATTTGAATTTCAGATAAATGATGAAAAACTTTTTAGTGTAAGTGTGTCCCACTTTACCTTTTATACCACCTTGGACATACTTATACTGAAAAAAATGTAGTTGTTCATCTGAAATTTAAATTTTACTGGGAATTTTCTATTTTTTATTTACTAAGTCTCTTTCATCTGTTTGTACAATCTAAACACCTGTTTCTTGATTTTTTTGCTTCCATGATCAATAAACTTCCTTATCTCTAGAAATGCTGTTTCTCAGTGGCAATAATATTCTTCTGTTCAACAAATGAACAGATATAAATCATTAATATGAACTTTTAAGGAAAACCTTAATAGAGATTCCCGATATATTGAAAATAAATGGGGGATATCTTGGGTCAATTAAGCATTGTGCTATACAGCAATTGACTTTCAAACATTTCAGGACTGCTGTCTGTATTATACAGGATAACACTAACTTCTATAACAATGAACTCCCATTTGCATAATGTCTCAAAAACAATAGATTTTTTTTCTTGTTAATATGAAAACTCTGAGTGGGTAAAAAGTCTAGTATTTTCAGCAGCCAGACTGTTGGTTTCTTCTATACCTATATTTCATGGCTACCATGATCACTTCCATTCCGGTCAGTCAGAAAAGCAATGTGTGGAAGAACATGCATGGACGTTTCTAGTGCATGAAAGCACAAAGTGATAAACATCATGTCTGCTCACATTCCATTGGTTGAAATTGTCACAGAGCCATGCCTAATTGCAAGGGAGTCTGCAAAATGTAATGCAGCTCTTCCCAGGAAGAAGAGAAAATGATAGGTTTCAGTGAGTAGCCAGAATTTGCTGTCAACAGACATTGCTTAAAGTGAGGCATACTTATGCTAAAGAAGTATGAGAGCATCTTCATGGATAATGGTTGAAGGATATTTTATTTTCCTGGAACTCACGATTAGATTTTTTGCTTCATTTGTAATTATTTGTTGATGTGATTAAATAGCACAGGTGCCTCCAGGAGAAAAATAAAATCAAATATAATGTTTTGACATTAAATTGGCATTTCCCATGATTCAAGGAATGAACAAATTACTCTACCTTTACTCTAATACTTAACAGATTAGCTATTGGGGTAGATATCCAAGATGGCTTGGGAAAGACAAGTTAGCTATATGTGGAATATGGGTAAACCATTCAACAAAGCGGAGTGAGGAAGCCTGCCAAGGTATGTAAGTACATCTTTAGCAGATGAATCAGAAACTTCTGTTTGCAGAGCTGTCAACGTAGCCCCTCTCCTAAATACTAATTGCTTAACAAACAAGATATTAAGATCTTTAAAATAAGTGTTTCTTTGTCATATATGTGTATTTATAAACATAGAACGGAAATCTCTACATGCAAAATATTTAGAGTTAGATGCTGTTGTAGGTAATTAGTGAGAAAGGCTGTATGTTTTCTCATCCACCTGCTGGTAGAAGCAGATGGTAGTTTATTTCTGCCCATGTGACCTACAGATTCTTCAGGTTTACCACAACACTATGACTATGGTAATATCATTGTTTCCTTCACAGGTATGGTTAGGACTATGGTGTATATAAATAATTTGCTTTTCCTTCTTTGCTTCACCAACTTTTTGGGAGGAAATACAAGTATATGGGTATTGCCATGTTAATTTTTTTAAATAAAATTAAAAATATATTTAAATAATGCTTTTAGAAGCATATTTTTCTCCCACAAGAACAGAGTAAATGCTATTATTTTCAATTACAATGACAGGGAACCCTTTGGAGTTTATATTTTGTTTGATTTTAGCAAAAAACAAAACAAAACAAAAAACAAAAAATGCAATGCTGTGCAAAGTCTCACTGTCAACTCACAGCTATTACCACCATTCTCTAAACACTGTCGTATGCCTAGACAATTTAGCTTTTCATTCTTTTACTACAAACCCTTGTGTACTTTATAATTTTATTAGCATCTTACAGAAAACAAGATAGATTATGTTGATTCAGCACATTTTATTTGAGTATGCTAAATTCAAATAGAGTTAATTTTTACTTATTTCTTTTAACTATTCTTACCTAGTTCTAAACGTGTGCACCAAAAGATAAAATGGAATAAAAAAGACATTCTATGCAGCATCTGCTTAATATTGGAACTAAAATGTGTTTATGAAACTAATAAGATAAAAATAATTCATGAAAAGATGCTAAACTATGGTTGTAAAATCAGTATCTGATAGTCTTTTTCTTTGGCAAAACTGTTACAGTGGGAAATAGAGCCATTTGAAGCCTGCTATACCTCAGATAATTGTCCAGTTGTTATTAGAGAAACTTATCTTTTCTTAAAAGACTATTCCAGGTGATTTTTCTTGCTTAACCCTCTGCATCACTTAATGTTGGTTTGTTTTAAGCTTTTTCCAAGGATTTTTTTGCCATTTCATTTAGTAGAATTAGGTGGTACAAGTTGAATTCTGCTATATGTACATATTGTACAGTGGTGAAGTCTGAGCTGTTGTAGCCATCACCTGGATAGTGTGCACTGTAACCCATAGGTAATTTTTCATCCCTCACCCTCTCCCATTGCCAAGGCTCTGGAGTGAAGTCTTCTAAAGAGTTTATTTACATGTGGTTGGCAGAACTTGAAATATTTTTTCACTAAGCTCTTTCTGATGCCTTGGAATGTGGTTATTTCAAAATCAGACTTTTTAGACACTTTAAACAAGTTTCATTTTTTTAAGTAAAGCTTTTGGTTCCGTTTATTTTATAGCGTTGAGGGCTGAATAGTCAGCTGAAAAGGTGAATAAATCAAGAAATTCTAGTAAGGTGTACTGAAGACCCAGTGAATGACTCTTACAAAGCCAGATCTCCCCTCTGTTTGAGACCACGGACACATCCATTCATTGCAGTGTGTCTGTGCTTCCTTTTGGGATCATATTACCTCCCCTCTTTTTTCCCAAGGGCTATTTTGCAAGCCCCAAAAAGAGTAATGTAGAAATATTAAAGAAAAAATTACGTGGAAAAAGGCAAAATGTTATTATTAAATTAAGTGCCAGTTTAGTTAAGTGTACACTAACTGCTTTGAGAATTTGAAGCCTCACCTTCAAAGTGTGTCACCTGGGAGCTTGCGAGAAACTCAGAATTGGAACCCTACTCCAGACTTATACAATTGGCTTTGCATTTTATTAAGATTCTCCACATGTTTAATATGCACATTGAACTTTAAGAAGCACTAAAGAGCAACCTTGAGAAATGTATGGGTTGATCTCAGTTCTACAGATAAGGAATTTGAGGATCAGAGAGGCTAACTTGTGCAACTTGAGAATTTCAGCTCAGGTCTGTTTGAAGCTCACATTCACACATTTCCAGCACACTTCACTGCTTTCAGTGCACTGTAGCCAGTTTTTAAAGACAAGTGCAAAATTGTCACCTATTTTTTTTTCTATTTTTACTAGCTTTTGACTATGTTGGCAACATTCTCCAAAAGGACTAACACAAATTCTGATGACAGTGAAGTCATGCATTGCTGAAGGAGAACAAGTTTGGTGGGAAGATCAATAGCATGGATTTTTGTGGCTTTGCACAGTTCTATTTTTGAGTGCTTGGAGGATCTTATTTATTAGAGTGTGTTTGCAGAAACTGTCAGTAAACATCTTTTCTTTGTTAATATTTAACCCACCAACTCTTTCAAGCTCCCATTTTTTTCCAGCCTCTCGGTCCCACATGCTTTTTAATCCACTAATAGCACCAAACTGTCTCCATGGTGCAATAAAAGTCTTCTATTTTATGACTTCCTTGAATTACTACCCTAACTTATAATTTGCCAGATTTGTTTTTGCCTTCAAATCCCTTACTTCATTGTAGCCACATGAAAAATGTTATGCCCTGTGCATTTTCTTCCCCAAACTCTAATGCTTATTTTTAATATACTAATAGTTCTTGCCCAGAGTAATTTAGTCTTGCTGCCATTCAGAATGTTTTATTCACCATTCAAAAAAACTTTTATAAAGTTTCTCTATAAAATATTGGGAAATATTTGAAGTAGCTCTAATGATTATTGAAATCTAATAAACTTTAATTAGATTGCATAATTGACAAAAATCCCCCCAAAAGTTTAGGGAAACCAAAAAAAAAAAAAAAAAAGGAAAAATATGAGATTGGCCATTTAGATGCTCCCTATACTTATTTTTAATACTGAAGTGTTTCTAGAGAAAACATGGGCTGTGTTTTTAGGAGCCAAGGAAGTTTCTTTTTGAGTGGCAGCCATAAATACCTTGCTTTTATCTGAAACAAGTGAAAGAGTGAAAGAGTATGATTTGACTTGGAGATAATTTTATTTTTATTGTATTTATTTAAGAGCCATAAGGTGGAGATGGGTTTAGTTTATAGCTTCCTGTCCTAAGGAAGGGATATAAACTAGAAAATATGAAAAGTAACTAATTGTCATTCTCCTTTCTTTTACTATAGCTCCAAGTATTGACATCATTTGTGTGTGTGTGTGAGAGAGAGAGAGAGAGAGAGAGGGAGAGAGAAAGAGAGAGAGAGATAAAAGACCATGCAGAAGGGAAGGACAGTGCAGAAGTGACAGTGACGGGAATCTCCCCCATTCACCATAGAGACTATAATTTATATATTAATTGATGAACTTCCCAGTGGGTCTATGTCTAGTAAGCCTTGTTCTCTGAATCAGAATTTGATTAATACCTTTGTATCTTTCTTCTCTTGCATCACCAACAATGCAGATTTTTCCAAAGTAGAATAGCTGGGCAGGTAGTGAGTTGGTTTCAAGCTGTGCATCTCTCAACTTAGAACTTTTGCCCAGGATGCTAGGGGACTATGCCAAGTTGTACACAGCTGAACTCTCTGGAGTTCCAACTCAGAAGTTTCAGAGCATGTAAAGCAGTGAATAGATGGGGCAGGGTCAAATACTCTTCACCGCATGTAAAGCTGCTGAGTTAGGCTATTGAATGTAACAATGTGCAGACTGAATTACTACAGAAAATCTGTCTGTGGCCTCATAGCTGGATATACCAATCAGGAAATACAGAGGAAAGTTGTATCTTTTCTAACCGATTTTACTTCTGAAATAGTAAAAGAAGGCATGAAACATGTTGATTTGAGAACATGATTCTGGTGACTTGCCACTGGTATAATTTCAAAAAACCTTTTTATTTTAGTTGATTTTACTAAGTACTGATCATGTATCTATCTTATAGTTTCTGGTATGTAGCGAACCCTCAGGAAATATTAACTATTTTATTTTAAATAATAGTAATAAAAACATTAGTACCAATATAGGATTTTTCAACATAAAATTGATCCCAATTATTAGGGAAAATATTGCCATAGTCTTTTAGCTAATTTCCTATCTCCTAAGCCTGACAAAATATAACTCTTCACTGAAAAACACAGTGTGTTTTTTAATGAAAAATGTTATAATGTATTAAGATATTTTTCCTTCTATTGTAACATCTGACATTTCTGCAACTTGCTTAATTGAATTTAGCTTTATAGTATTTATTTTTTCCAGAAAAAAATAAAAACATAAATGAAACCTAGACCTCTGCTTCCAGATATGAGTTAATAGATTGTGTAGAACAACCATTCCACTGAAGACCAGTAGAAAATCTCTTTGAAGGAGCGGTCATGGGGCACCAAGAACTTGACTTGACAGGACAGTAGAGAGCAAGGAAAGACAAAGAAGTGATCTTCACATTCAGCTCTGCTCTTACATTGGAGGCATTTGTTGATTACCAAGTAATGGCAAATAGGCTGTAAAGATAAATGGAGCTTTCTGCATTGTCAGTGTACTGAGGAAAAAAAATGATTGGAGTTCAGAGCCCACTAAACCTTTTTACCGAGACCTTTAAAGGGTTATACCTTAGTTGTGAGAGGAAAAAACTGAAATAGACAAGTCCTTGCAATGACTGAAACTAAGCTCAGCTTAATCCCAGATTGAATTAAAGTGATATGACTGCCAGAAGCAAAATTAAATCTTCTTTGGAGATAGATCACATCCCCCAGACCCTCAAATAACCTGTTATTTTTGATATAAACTATCCTACGGTCAAGAAAAAAATAAAACATTCTGAGAGACAAGATTAAATGACCAGAAATTAAGATAAAGATGGACAATAAAAACAACAGGAAGAACATTCATTAATGAAGAACATATCAAAGGAAAGGAAGGGGACCTGAGGTTTTATAGAGGCAGGTAGAAAGGAGAATCATCCCTGAGTCTTAGGGGAATCATGCCAAAAGACAGAGAAAGATCTTCACCAAGTCACTGAAGAAAGGTGGAAGCAGGTGTTATCTCAGAACATGCAGATGTACTGCAGTCCTTTAAGGTTAGCTATTTCCTGGAACACAAAAGGATAGTGGTGGGGTATTTCTTAATCCTTGCTTGTTTTCTGGGAACAAAGGGCTCAAGAAAATTCAACGTTATTAATATATAACATTTAGTTTACTATTCATATAGATCCAAACATGGGACATTGTATTAACCCTATTTTATAGATGAAATAGAAACTAACAGAAAAGAAAGTGACTCAAAACCACATTTTGAAAAAATAAAAATTCTGAAGAGTATATATATCTTAAATAGTCCCAAGTCACTGCCATTTAAGACATGTAGAAGGATGGCCTTTAAGGACAAAATCTTAATTTGAAATTTTATTTTTTTTTTAAATTTAAAAGCAAATTTCAAGCTTCTTATTTATCTTTTTTTATGGAACAGTACCTTTTATTTTATTATTATTTTTATTTCAGGATATTATGGGGGTACAAACATTTTGGTTACATGTTATGACTTTGTCTCACCCAAGCCAGAATTGGAGGCATGCCCTTCCCCCATACAATGCTCACCATGTCCATTAGTTGTGAGTTTACCCCCAACTCCCCCAACCCCCAGTGAATATTGCTACTGTGTGAACACCTTAGTGTCAATCAGTTAGTGCCAATTTGATGGCAAGTACATGTGGTGCTTATTCTTCCATTCTTGTGATACTTCACTTTGGAAGATGGGCCCAAGCTCTATCCGGAAAAATATAAGAGGTGCTAGATCACCATTGTTTTTGTAATTAAGTAGTATTCCATTGTATACATATACCATATTTTATTAATCCTCTCATGAATTGATGGGCACTTGGGTTGTTTCCACATCCTTGCAATAGTGAATTGTCCTGCCATAAACATTCGAGTGCAGATGTCTTTATTATAGAATGTCTTTTGTTTGTTTGGGTAGTTGCCTAATAGTTCTATTGCTGGATCAAATGGTATTTCTATTTTTAGCTCTTTGAGGTATCTCCAAATTCTTTTCCACAGAGGTTGTACTAATTTGCAGTCCCACCAGCAGTGTAAGAGTGTTCCTATCTTTCCACATCCTTGCCAACATTTGTTGTTTCAGGATTTTTTGATAAAGGCTATTCTAACTGGGGTTAGGTGATATCTTACTGTGGTTTTAATTTGCATTTCCCTAATGATTAGAGATTTTGAGCATTTTTTTATATGTTTGCTGGCCATTATTCTGTCTTCTTTTGAAAAGTTCATGTCCTTTGCCCATTTATTGATGGGGTTGTTTGATTTTTTTCTTGTTGATTTTTTGGAGTTCTACATAGACTCTTGTTATCAGCTCTTTATTGGATGTGTAGAAAGCAAATATTTTCTCCCATTCTGTAGGCTGTCTGTTCACTCTAATGATAGTTTCCTTGGCTGTGCAGAAACTTTTTAATTTGATCAGGTCCCATTTATTTATTTTTGTTGCTTCTGTGATTGCTTTTGGGGGTCTTCTTCATAAATTCTTCACCAAGGCCGATGTCTGAAAGAGTCTTCCCTACATTTTCTTCTAGAATTCTTAAGGTTTCATGCCTTAGGTTTAAGTCTGTTATCCATCGTGAATTGACTTTTGGAAGAGGTGAGAGGTGGGGAACCAGTTTCAATCTTCTGTATGTGGTTATCCAGTTTTCCCAGCACCATTTATTGAAAAGAGATTCTTTTCCCCAGTTTATATTTTTGTCTGCTTTGTCAAAGATTAGATGACAATATGTGGATGGTTTCACGTCTGGGTTCTCAGTCCTATTGCAAAGGTCTATATTTCTGTTCTTGTGCCAGTACCATACTGTTTTAGTTACTATAGCCTTGTAGTACAGCTTGAAGTCTGGTAGACTGATACCTCCCAGTTTATTCTTTTTGCTTAAGATTGCTTTGGCTATATGAGGTCTTCTCTGATTCCATACAAAGCATAGAATTATTTTTTCTAGATCTGTAAAGAATGATGATGGTCCTTTCACAAAGATTGAATTAATTCTGTAGATCACTTTGGGTAGGGTGGACATTTTAATAATGTTGATTCTGCCAATCCATGAGCAAGGTAGATTTTTCCATCTGTTTGCATCTTAAAGTCCGGGACCAGATGGGTTCGTGCCCAAATTTTACCAAACATACAAAGAAGACCTCATACCTATGCTACAGAAATTATTCCACAACACTGAGAAAGATGGTATCCTCCCTAAGTCATTCTATGAAGCCAATATCACCTTGATACCAAAGCCAGGAAAAGACACAACAAAAAAAAGAAAACTACAGACCAATATCCCTCATGAATATAAATGCAAAAATCCTCAACAAAATTTTAGCAAATCGAATCCAACAGCATATCAAAAAAATAATTAACCATGACCAGGTGGGCTTTATCCCAGAGATGCAAGGCTCTTTCAATATATACAAATCTATAAATGCAATATAGCACATAAATAAAAGCAAGAACAAACACCACATGATTCTCTCAATAGATGCAGAAAAAGCATTTGACAAAATCCAGCACATCTTTGTGATAAAAACTCTTAACAAAATAGGCATAGATGGGACATACCTTAAAATTACTAAGGCCATATACAATAAACCCACAGCCAATATCATACTGAATGGGGAAAAATGGAAACCATTCCCACTTAGAACTGGAACCAGACAAGGTGGCCCATTATCTCCACTTCTTTTCAACATAGTGCTGGAAGTCCTTGCTAGAGAAATTAAAGAAGCGAGGGGAATTAAGGGTGTCCAAATGGGGGCAGAAGAGATCAAACTCTCACTCTTTGCCGATGATATGATATTATATCTAGAAAACCCCAAGGATTTGATCAAGAGACTCCTGGAATTGATAAATGAATTCAGTAAAGTCTCAGGATACAAAATCAATGCACACAAGTCAGAGGCATTCATATACACCAATAACAAGGTGAAAATCAAATAAAAAATGCAGCATCTTTTACAATAGCCTCAAAGCAAAATATCTAGGAATATGTTTAACAAAAGAGGTGAGAGACATATACAGGGAGAACTATGAAATTTTATATATTAACACATACTGAATAAGAAAATCTGAAGAAAGATTACACAGAAGCATGTGGAGTTCATGAGGGGAAGTCTTTTCAGCAACTGAGATAGCCCATGAGAGACTGCCTAGTGAAACATCAGGGATCTTGTTTTTTAAATCTAAAAGCTGTTGCAAGAAGATGACCTCTGTGAAAAAAATATTGAGGCAATGAACATACATGGGCAATTATAATTCAATTTCCAGTTCTTTGAGGCTGCCCCTGACTACTGCCTGGGCACAGATAATGACCCCAAAATCTCAATTAGTTGTCCTGGAGGTAAAGATGGCCTGCTGAAAGAGCATCACAGGATTCTTTGTGGGGGCAAAAAATAAATTTATCAAATACTTCTTGAGCCTAGGCTATATGTAAGATGTTTTCTTAGATTTGTGAAATCAAAGCTTTAAACACCATGGCCCTGAACTGAAGATCTTCCAGTCTAGTGGTAACAGTGAATATATAAAAATAACTGTAATATAGTGGGACCAACACAATAGTGTAAGTATGGATATTTTGCTATGACACAAAAATGGCAGGTTGGAAGTACTTCCTCCAAGTCAAGATCTCAGTATTAAGGTACTTAATACTCTTAAATACTTAATATTTACAGCTTTTTCCCCCCATGCCTCACAACAGTGTTTTAAAAACCTCACCATGGTCTTCAAGCCTCTTATACTATATACTCCTCCCTCATTGAGACTGTACTGCCTCAGCAGCAAAAAAAAAAAAAAAAAAACCTAAATGCTTTAATAATCTGTTAAGTAAAGCATAGTAGATAGTTCTATAGAAGCAATTGTGTCACTAAAGTCTGAAAACTGCATTTTTCTTGATGAAGAGGAAGAGAGACTTGATATGTATAACAATTCCAGCAAAGCATTTGACACATTTATCAAATCTTGAATGAATTAAGATGAATTTTTGGTTGATTGGTCAGCCTTATAAATTCAAAACTCCATTTTTCCAATAATAATAATAATAAAAAAATGACAATGGCAGATGAAGAAGGAGTTTATAAATTTCCATTGGACTTGGAATTAAGTTCTATTTTGTTTTGTATTGATTTTGGAATTTAAAATTGCTAGATAAAATCCAATAGACTTTATCAACACATGTCTAGAATTAATAAGAGAATTCAAGCCGTGTGCTGTGGCTCATGCCTGTAGTCTCAGCTACTTGGTAGGCTGAGGTGTGAGGATCACCTGAGGCCATGAGTTCAAGACCAGAAGACAATCCTGGCAACATAGCAAAACCTTGTCTCTAAAATAAATAAATATTTACAAGGTAATTAATAGAATTTAGCAGGACTATTGTAAATACATTTATTTATAAAATTAATTGTACTCTACACCAAAAGCCAAAGTTAGCAAATGACATTTGACTACATGTACAATATTAAAATAAAATTTTTAAAACTACAATATCTTAGAAATAAATATAGCAATTGTGTTTATCATTTTAAGGAAAAATAATACAAAATTTTATTAAAAGACTAATAAATAACAAAATTGACAACTATTTGATGGTTAAAGATGTTAATTCTCTCAAGTTAACCTACAAATTCAATAACATTTTATATCTAATTCTAAGCTTTATATGGAAGAACAGACAACAAATGCCAAAATATTTCTAGAAAGAATAACAAGATAATAACTCATCAGATATCAAGAATTAGTATAAAGTTATAGTAATTCACACAATATGGTATTTGCACAGATATGGATAAGTAGCATAAATAACCCAGAAACATACACTCACACATGTGGAAACTTGATATAAGGCAAAGATAGCATTGCAGATCAGTGGGAAAATATGAACTGTTGGCTAAATGATTCTGAAACAATTAGTTATCCCTGCAGGAAAAAATATAATTGGATGCCTGCATCACACCATACAACAAGAATAAATTTAGCTGGATTAAAGACCTAAATATGAAAAGCACACTCTAAAATGTAAAGAGAATATATTTGTATCTACATGGTACTATTTCCTAAACAACACAAAAAACTTAAAGTCAAAATTAGAAGATTGATAGATTTGAATATATTAAAATTAAAAAAAATTTTCACTTAAAGATAACATTAAAAAGTGAAAAAATGAGATACAAACTGGGAAGATATTATATAATACATATCACCATAAATGATAAAATACTGATAAAAGACTACTAGAAATAACCAAAAAAAAAAAGGAAGGAAGGAATAAAACAAAGAAAGAAAGATCAAGCCAATAAAAAAGACATAAATTTGCACAAAAGGAAACCATAAGGACCAATAAAAATATGAAAATATTCTTGATCTCATTAGAATCAAAGAAATATAATTAATTCCACGGTAAGAAACTCTTCCCTGTCATATTCATCCATATTAAACTGCATGACAATACCAGATATGGGTAAGGATGAGGAGTGAAAGAATCTTATTAAATATATTCTGCTTGTGGGAATTGAAAATTCACTTTGGAGAGAAATTTGGCAATAGTTTGTAGAGATGCGTATACCCTAAGCTAAGCAATTCCACTGTTAGAATATAACCTCAAGAAACTCCTCCCATGCAAAAGGAGAAATGTACAATCACATACAAGTATGAAGTGTTTATACTAGAGAACATTGGAAACAATTTAAATGTCAATCAACTAAAGAATAGATAAATGAATTTTGACATCATGAAGAGGACTATGGAATAGTAAAAAAATGAATGAACTGAATCTATCCCTATCTGCATGGATGAATCTCACAAATACACTCAACAAATAATGTTGAGGAAAAGTAAAAGCAAGTTACAGAATACACTATTATGTCATCCATTTAGATTTAAAAGCATAAAAACTACATATTGCTTAAGTATAGAGGCAAATGTATAAGTCACAAATAAATCCATTGACTGATAAACAACAAATAATGGTTATCCTCAAGGAAAAGGGTCAGGAATGAGATCTGAGAGGGTACATGAGGGCTTTACCTGGATGATAATGTTTTATTTATTAGGCTGGACAGTCCATGGATGGACATGTAGATTGATTATACCTAGTTACTGTGCCTTTAATAAGAACATAAGTATAGTTTCAAATTAAGGAAGATTATGATACAAAGGCAAATATTTGGAAATACATACAGTTTAGGTATATTATATATCTATACACACACATGCACAAAGAGAAAATTGGGAAAAAGTTGGTAACAATATCTGGAGGGCAAATAAATAGGAAAGAATTTTGGATTTCCTAGAACACTTTTCATGTACCAAATATCATGACTTGCATTTCTAGGGAAATTTGGTGGAGTTAGACCCATCTTTCTTGTAAATCAATTGTCTGATGTTCTCAGAGAAGATGATGTGATGTCTTTAGCATAACATCTATGAGTAGTACAATGACTAACTTATTTAGCTCTATTTCCTTAGTGTTTAGTAATTAGTAGGTTTTAAATGAAAATGTGCTAAATCAATAAGCTCCTGTTTACATACTAAAAAATATTCTCAAATCCCCTCCCAATTATATTACCTCCATCACTATAACGTCATAGCTCATAATAAAGTGTAAGACTTATGGAGGGAATGGGGATGGGATTTTGATTTTTTTTTCAGGGATCTCTTCCAGAACTCTGCAGGGTCTACTTTTGGCCTCTCAATTGAAGTTACTAGCAAATGGCATTCCAACTGTTCTAAATCAGTGCTTTCCTATGTCAGGGAGCATAAGAACCTTGTAGAGGGCTTGTTTTTTTTTTTTTAATTTTTTTTTTATTTCAGCATATTGTGGGGGTACAAATATTTAGGTTATGTGTATTATCCTTGCCTCACCGGAGTCAGAGCTTCAAGTGTGTCCATCCCCCAGACGGTGCGCACCACACCCATTACGCGTGTATATACCCATCCTCTCCTCCCCTCTCCCATCTGCCCGACACCTGATGAATATTACTACTATATGTGCATTTAAGTGTTGATCAGTTAAAATAAATTTGATGGTGAGTACATGTGGTGCTTGTTTTTCCATTCTTGTGATACTTCACTTAGTGGAATGGGTTCCAGCTCTATCCAGGGTAATACAAGAGGTGCTATATCACCATTGCTTTTTGTGGCTGAGTAGAACTCCATGGTATACATATACCACATTTTATTGATCCACTCATGTATTGATGTGCACTTGGGTTGTTTCTACATCTTTGTGATTGTGAATTGTGTGCTGCTATAAACATTCAAGTGTAGGTGTCTTTTTTATAGAATGTCTTTTGTTCTTTTGGGTAGATGCCCAGTAATGGGATTGCTGGATCAAATGGTAGGTCTACTTGTATCTCTTTGAGGTATCTCCACATTGCTTTCCACAGAGGTTGTAGGGTGTTTCTCCTTAGACCAGGATATGAGAATACCAGAGGATTTAACAATTTTAGTCCAGAGAATAAAGAGGAGAGAAACCCAGTTAGATGTGGCAGCAGATCGTGCCCTTACAGGGAGAGGTAGGGGTGGACTCAACCAGTTCTACATAAATCTTCTGTGCAGCATTTAGCACTGTAAATGGACAATTTCATTTACAACTCTCTCAAACTTTAGACCTTCTGATTTCTGAATACCATAATTTCCCTGTTTCATTTTTATGCCTCAGTTTCTTTTATGAGCTTACCTGTCTTTCCTTTTAAAAATGATATGCCCTATGTTTCCATCTTCAGACACTTTCTCATAATTTCATTGCAAAATGATCTTCTCTACTGTTATGTCTTCATTTACCATTTATGTGGAAATGACTTTTAAATCTATCTTTCTAAGCTAGCCCCCTCTATATACACATATTTTCGAATTCCTATAGGTCTCAAACTCAACATAATTAAAATTAAACTCACTATTTCTCCAGTATTCCATCTACTTCCTGTCTCCCACCCAAACTCTAATTTATTTTCCTTGCATCTCTTATCCCGTAATGCTGGGAGGCAGTATTCATAGTGTTTACATGCATAGACATTGGAGTGAAACTGTTGTTTGATGTTAGACAAATTAATTAATATCTGTCTCTTAAATGTTGATTTTTCTCCTCTATAACATGGAGCTAATAATAAATCCTGCTTCATAGGCTTTTAAATGATGTATCAGCAGCACCAGGGAACTTGTTGTAAATGCAAATTCTAGGGCCCTATTCCAGACCTACTGTACCAGCAACTCGGGTAGGGCCTTGCAATCTGTGTTTTGACAAGTCCCCAGGTGATTCTGTTGCAGGCTAGAGTATGAGAACCATTGATCTGAGGGAATGATCTATCCAGGCACCTAAGCCAGAAATCTGGAAATCTGCTTTTCTTTCCCACATGTACCAAATTCTATTGGTCATCAAGTCTCCCCAAACTCATCTACATTTCTCATTTCATCTACTCTCCATTTCCATGTTCACTGTTGCTATAAATGCTCAAATAGATGGATGTGATAGCTTTCTGAAATCACTGCCACTAGCTTTGCCATCATCGAATTCCTTCTTTAAAAGGCCATGAGAATAGTATTTAAAGAAAAATCTAATTGTATATTTCCCTCTTTTACAATTTTTTCCTACACCCTTATCCATTACTGGAAACAGCCCAGACTCCTTAGCATAAAGTAAGCAGTCCTTCATGACTGGCTGGAGAATAAAATTACAGACATCTTCTTCCACTCCTGCCAAGTTCCCTCTCAGTTATTCTTTCTCCCCTCCAGACAGCCCTCCTTGCAGAGCTGGTATCTCTGAGGCTTGGTATAAAGTAGCAATTCCTGCGTGCAGAGCAGAGCCCTGACTCTGATATAGGCATGTGTATTAGTGTGGGAAGAGTGTTGGCTTTAGAATCTGGCACACCCAAATCCACCCTTCAGTTTCCCCTTGTAACCTTTGTGTGCTTATTTAATCTTCCTGCGCTTCTGTCTTCTTATCTCTAAAATGGGCAAATTGATAGAGCCCATTTAATTATGCCATGGTGAATATCAAATGAGTGAATGCACGTACTACACCTACCCACCTACCATAATGTCTTCTTTAAAGCAAGTGACCAACACATGAAATTTCTCTTTCCCCTCCCATACTTATCTTTCTAGGGTCTCACAGCCTGTAGAGGCTGTGTAAGTACTGTCATAGATGTCGGTTTCTTTTTCTGATGCTTGAGGTATACCATGTTGGATGATAAGTACTTTATTTTGGTCTTGGACACTGTTGGGTGTTTGGTTGCCAGCATCCTATCCTCTTCCTTATGGCACTCTAGCTGCTCAGAAAATTATCTGTCACCCATTATGTGTAGTTTTGGTAAGAAAAGGTAATTCCAGATTCTGGCATCCCACTAAGAAAGCCAAGTGAGCCAGGTCCGTTTTCTCCCCACCCTCTGCTAGAGAGGGCCTAGTTCTAGGGCAGAGAGATAACTAAGTTCAGCCACCCTGAAGCCTCTCTGGGGGCTTTGACTCCAACTGGAGAGATGCAAGAACTGGGAGCCCATAGTCCTTTATCCCAGCAGAGGTATCCTCACTAAGATGTTTTCAGCTCCAGGGTATTTGCTGTATTTCCCTCTTTTGGGACATGCAGAATTCTCTTGCTTACTGAATTTTCCAAGCAGGGCCCTCCAGGTTCCTGTCCATGCTGACTCCCCAGAGACTCTCCCAATAAAACCATAGTCAGTTTCTGCTGATTACCTATAGGAGCACTGGTATGGTATCTTTTTCTTCGATGTATTCTTTTATCTCATTGAAACCGAAGACAAGGCCCTAAAACCTTTTGTGATTAGAGGAAAGGTCATCATTAAAGAAGAGCTCAGCCAGCGAGCGCTTGTGACAATGCCAGTGCTTTCAGCATTAGAATGGTATGTATAATTTGTAGGCAGTGCGTGACCTCGATTCTCTCTTTCCAGCTCCTGTTGATTAAAAATTGTTTTTTTTTTAAAAATCCAGATTTTCATTGCAAATGAAGAGGGAAGCATCATAACTATATTTATCACTAACAGTCCTTACTTGCCAGCGATTATCAATTAGTAAAAACAGATTTTAAGGATTAAAACAATAACATACAGTATTTATCCTTCAAACCATACTTCTCATTAAAAAGTCTTTCCAATTGGCCTGTAAAGGGCAATGTTGTCTTTTCTCCACGTAGAAAGAGAAGGCTTTCAATTTTGTACCATATTTGTGTCTCTCTTCATAATTACCCATGTGTAAAATGTTTCATTTCATACTCATGTTTTTTTTTTTGTAGTATCCAACAACTGAAAAGAAAGATCATTTACACTCCTAATCTACAGATCTAATACTTGGTTATCAAATCTTGTTATTCCACCTCTGTGATAGCTACTGATATAGATAACTTCTTGTGACTTTTTCTAAAAGGCACTTTAGTATATGGGCTTCAAAAGCCTCTTTTAATGTCTTGTGTGTTAAATGAAATTATTTTCTCTGCAATAAGAGTGTGCCTTACCACTTGAAGAAACAAAGGAGATATAATCACTCTAATAACAAAACTACAACTGATTTTAATAATTCCAAGGAGTATATACAATATAACTTTTTTAAATTTTGCTTACATTGCTCAAACTCAAGTTGTCCAATTCCATTTGGAGCACTGGTCTCCAAAAGTGCCAGCATAAATTTGCTTCAATTAATTTATTCAATTAGTATATGTTGTGCTCCTGTTGGGTAGCAAGCTCTGTGTTAGGTTGCAGGAATTAAGACAATGTCTCTGGGATATGCCTTAGTTTAGAATAAAGGGAGAATACCTCACTCCTTGAGGAGGTTTTATGTGTTCTTTGCACAGACAATAG
Organism: Lemur catta; assembly: GCF_020740605.2. Classification (NCBI taxonomy): domain Eukaryota; kingdom Metazoa; phylum Chordata; class Mammalia; order Primates; family Lemuridae; genus Lemur; species Lemur catta. The sequence goes on along the minus strand of NC_059135.1, from coordinate 33,010,623 downwards.
AGATGTGGCTAAACACTGAACCGGGTCCTCAGACCTGTTTCTAATACGTGCCTGGGATCTGATCTCAGGTGTGTTTCCCCTTCCCCTTCATGTGTATATGCAACAAGTTTAATGCTGCTAACATTGTCCAGAAATTCAAAGTGACAGAACCGGAGGTACTACAATCTGGAACTCTTAACTTTTGTAAACTGGCAAGAATAGTAGAATGGCCAAGGTCTCTAGTTAACGACTTCTCCATCTTCTCTTATAGACTCCTCTGCTCAGCCATTCAGGAATGGGATACCTATTACACAACTAACATCTGGTCTGAATATCTATTAGGACCATGTGCTTTCCTCTGCTATATTCTCATCCTAGAATAGATTAAGGGAAATCCAAACCAAATGGGGATTTGGGGGAATTTTCAAGGGTCACTTAATAAAGCAATTTTGGTTTTCCCTTTGCGAAGAACACAGCATACTCTAGAGATGACAGAGAAAACTAACAAAGTCTTACGGCAGAAATAACCTGAGTAAATACTCATCATAATCATCACCATCTACCTCACAGTTTTCAAATTGGAAATAGAAACTGTTAACTGTCACAGTTACAAATGGATATATTCTGCTGGGATTTTACTTGAAAGATGACATTCTATGGAACAGCCCTATCTTCTAAATGAGAAGCAGTAGCTTTGGATCTAGTTTTGCTTTCCCCTGAAACTTCTTGCTGATAATATTCATAATGCCTTGGGACCTGGCTCTCCTCCTCTCCCATACAAATTTCTTGATTTACAGTTATGAGAGCATCATTGCAAATGACAAAGGGCTAAAGGTTGTTTGCATAAAAGCAAGCACTAATGTTCTCCAAGATCAGGTGTTGGGGAAGTAAAGGTCAGTTCATTGGTATTGATTTTACTATTAGAACATAAGATATTTGGCATCGAGAATGTGTTTCACATCAAAATTCTATCAAAGAAACAGTCATTGTCTCTGATTTTCAGACTAGTTATCTCTACTTTTTAAGAAATTAGATCCACACACAATTAATAGATAAAGCAGTGAACATGAGTTACGACAGTAACTAGAATTATAAAATAAATTAAATTAATACTTTCATCTCAGCATTCTTAACTAATCAGGAATAATTTGAAATTGTACTATTAATACTAAAAGGGTTTAAAGTGGAGTAGAAGCATGTTTTACTAAGATAATTATAAATTAAGTTTAAATACACTGTAGGTGCTAGGCAGGGGTGATATCTAAAGACATGGTCTATATTTTATTATTTCTTGAGTACACACATATGTATCGAAACTTTTGACACAGTGCAAACATCAGCACAGGGGCAGGTGGAAGAATTTTTGATTCTGTTTCTGCCTTAAGTTTACCGGTTAAAACTGGGTTGTCTATAGCAACCAAGATGCTGCTTCTCAGCTACCCTATCTGACATTGCATCATGGGGAGAGAGCTAGCTTTGAACCAATTTCAGTGTGAGCAGCTTACATTTATTTAGTAAAAGATTTTCTGCTTTCCTTGCTATGAGCCAGGGCCCTGCTGATGAGCATCTGGTAATTAATACTTTTAACCAGCTCTCCAACCATCTTGTACAATTTTAAGTTAAATGCAGGCTGCTGGTGATATCGCCTATTCTTTTATTCTCTTTTCTTCCCCATACCTCCTTCTTCTCCTTCCTTCCAATTTTCATTAAGTTATATTGTCCTCCCAAAAATTCATTTTAAAAATTTGGGTTCAAAGATGACTAGGAGAAAATTTATTTGGGAATTTGTTGCTGTTAATGTCTAATATGTTCCTTTTATTTGAAAAAAAGTGATAGTAGCATCACCTTTACAAATAAATTATGAATAACTTCCAATAGAGAGAATAAGTGTATTTCATCAATAGAGAAAATCTCAAATTAAAGTATTTTGATAGATTATATTTAAAATATCAATTGAGGTCTGTATAAATATATGGGGACAAAAGAATAGGAAAGTTCAATCGTCTAGGGCCATTGATGAAATTGGAAGTCACAGGCTTCAAGTTAGGATCTGATTTCTAGAGAGTCTTTTTAATTCATGTAAAAAAATCCCAAACATGGAATTTTTCATGTATGTAAAAACTCCAAAACATTTTATTTGGATAAAGATAGATCAAGATGTTTTCATTAACAGTGAAGACAAGGAAGGTAAATTTTCAAAGTCCATTTTTTTCTATTTGCTTGACTAGATAAATATGCAAAATATACCTATATCCTAAATAAATATATGAATTTTCATGTATAAGATTATGTTTTCCTTATTAGGTAGCAAAAAATGCAGTAGTTGTTTCAGTCACTGTAATAGGTCAAAGATAAAAAGTTAAGCTTATGCCAATCATGCAGATGTATTTGATTAATATGAATCCAAATCTGCCAAGAAGTTTTATAGCTAATAGAAATCATCTTTGATTACTGGAAAAAGTGGTTACTTTAAACAAAGAAGTCAGTATTTTTCAAACCATGGTGGCAACCCATTATAGGTTTTAAAATCAATTAAATTGGTCATAACCAACTTTTTAAAATTTTAATAAGATATAATAATATAGAACAGAGCGGAACTGAAATTATTAGAGTGACTCTCAGTCAGTAAAGTTAAGTAGTGTTAAGTTTCAGGATATATTTTATCTTCACATACATACAAACAGACGCTTGTATAGAATCACAAAATAAAACACATCTTATTGTGAGCCATAATAAAAATGTTTAAATGTCACTGCATTAAGTAGTTGATGAGCCTTGCCCTGTCTCTCAAAGTTGAAAGCTTTAAAAGTATTGGAAGAGACTTGAGACAGTGACGGTGGGTGAAATACTTTCACTGAGTGAACAAAACTGTTCCAGGCAGTTTTATGAGGAAGTAAACAGCAACCAAGAAGAATATGCTTCAGCCATATCCTTAATGGTACAATGAGTGTCATTTATCTAAGTATGGAAAATGACAACAGATATTCTTGTCCATTAATATTACAATGAATTCTAAGCCAAAAGTTGAATCTGTTTTCTATTTCCAGCTAAAGTCAAACAAGCCATAGTAGATAAGATAGTCTATATTTGATAATTAAGAGCTAAACTTCCGTGATACTGAGAATATTAAAAACCCACATAACCTTTTACTTGCTGAGTATTCTGACTTTTATTTGCTTTTCTTTTCTATACCAATGAGTGGCATATTGTTTCAGAAAAAGGAATAAAAAAAATCTATTGGAGGTTTTGTTTCAAAGTAGATACAAATGTCAACATTATAAAAATATTTAGCTTTCTTTATCCTTTCTAAAATTTGTTTCACATATATATGTATACATATATATAATGCATGTACACACACATATATGTTGGTTTTAGATTTGCTTGGTGTCAGACTATCTTTTAGCCGGTATCATGTGTATAAAAAAATTCAAAAATTTTTCTTTACTGAGTGGTTAAGGATTATAGATATGAAGGGCTTTCCTATAATCTTTTTTTTTTTTTTTTTTTTTTTTTGAGACAGAGTCTTGCTCTGTTGCCCGGCTAGAGTGAGTGCTATGGCATCAGCCTAGCTCACAGCAACCTCAAACTCCTGGGCTTAAGCGATCCTACTGCCTCAGCCTCCCGAGTAGCTGGGACTACAGGCATGCGCCACCATGCCGGGCTAATTTTTTCTATATACATTTTTAGTTGGCCAGATAATTTCTTTCTATTTTTAGTAGAGACGGGGTCTCGCTCTTGCTCAGGCTGGTCTCGAACTCCTGACCTCGAGCGATCCACCCGCCTCGGCCTCCCAGAGTGCTAGGATTACAGGCTTGAGCCACCATGCCTGGCCTCCTATAATCTTAAATTACATTTAATTTTAACCTCAATTAAGTTGATTAAATGGTCTAGTACATAGCATGTGATCCTCAAAATTTTTGTTATACCCCTGTGATATATAATAAATGACCCAAACTGGAATTATAATACATCTTACTTCTCTATTTGCTATGCTGAACACAGTCTTTCTTGTGCCATAGAGTTTTAATTGTTTAAATAAAGACTGTCCTAGAAATCTTACTACATGTAAAATATGAGTCAGTTTTCACTTTGGGAAAACACTGGAAGTGAAATGAAAAACATTTAAGTTATTTTTATAAAATAAAAAATAGTGTACTATTGCTTAAAATGTGATGTCTGCAAGTAAATATATAGCTTTTAGCTTTATTATTAGTTTTGAGTTAGTTACATGCTAAATTATGTTCCTGAAATTCATAAGAAGTGACATTTAGGCTAATATATAACTGGTGTAATAGCAGAAAAGGTTGAGAACTAACTAATGTTCTTCAAGAGCATGTAGTCACTACACAGAAGAGTCATTCTTAACCTTGCATTTTCAGCCTGTGAATGAAATAAACTATTAAAAAATACATATTGGTTTTGATTTTTAGAAAGGGACAGTGTCTTGTGAATTCTGTATAGGGTATATGCACCCCTAAAATGATGGGGGACCACTTACGGAGAACATGAGACCACATAGCTAATAGGTGAAATTCCCCTTGGGTTTAATGAAAATAAAATGTGGCATAAACGTAGAGGAATGAGGGGAGCCTTAGAACTTTTACAGGAATTAATCTACCCTTCTGAGGTTTAACCATGTATTCTCAAATTTCCATTGTCTTATTTTTATTAAGGGAGTCAGTGCTTTCAGGGTTAAAATTATAGGCTCTTGAGTTACAATGACTGAATGCAGCCTTAGCTTTTCCACTATTAAACTATATCGATCAGTATATTGGAATACCTTTCTAATCCTCATTTTCCTCCCCTGCACTATGAGGCTAATATAAGATCTAACATGAATGGCTATTTTAAGAACTTAACGAGATAATCTTGACAAAGTATTACAAAGATTTAGCATAGTGCCTGGCTCATTAATATCATTAATATTATTAATGTTGATATAGGCTGAGTATCCCTTATCTGATACGCTTAGGATGAGAAGTGTTTCAGTTTTAGTATTTTTCAGAGTTTGGAATATTTGCCTATATGTAATGAAATATGTGGGGCTGGGACCCAAGTCTAAACATGAAATTCATTTATGTTTCATATATATTTTATACACATAGCCTGAAGGTAACTTTATCCAGTATTTTAAATAATTTTGTGCATGAAATAAAGTTTTGACTCTGTTTTGACTGTAACATGAGGTCGGGTGGGGAAGTTTTCACTTGTGGCATCATGTCAGTGCTCAAAATGTTTTGGTTACATATATCACCTTTGCACCACCCAAGCCAGAGCTACAAATGTGCCCACCCCCCAGCCAAAAAAAAAAAAGTTTTGGATTTTAGAGCATTTAAGACTTAAAATTTTTGGATTAGGGATGCTCAACCTATATATATTTTCTGATTAAATAATGATAAAAGTTAATTGTGAAAAATTAAGGTACATATGAAGAGGAAAATAAAAATATGCCCATAACTTGTACTCGTAATTCAAATACTCTGCAATAACAATGCTATATTTTCTTCTAATATATACATACATATACATGTATATATGTATATATTAGATGTACACACATATATATATGCAGTAAATGTGTGTAGGTGAATCTTCACATTTATTTCCATATATATATATGGAAATGAATAGTATATGTGATTTTTATATATAGCTTTTATTGTATTGTCTTGTTTTGATGCAGGGTTTGAAGAGAATTCTTTATGTTACCAGACAATCAAAGATGCTTTACAGTTTAGACTTGAAAAACCAGGCCAGCTCTGTTTGTGTGTGTGTGTATGTCTGTGTGTGAGAGAGAGAAGAGAGAGAAAGAGAGAGAGAGAGAGAGAGAATGGGTCCTCATTGTTGGACAGGATCCTGAATCCCAAGCAACATTCCTACTAACTCTATGAAAAATAATGACATGCCCTGTAATTATCTCAATCAAATAAAAATCATAGTATATGATTACACACACACACACACACACACACACACTGCCCTCAGCCTCATCTCATGATGCATGAACACTGAGTTCTATTTTTGGCCCATGTACCTACAGAGTTTCCAATATCACTTTTCTGTCAGTATTTTACATTCACTCCATTCCACATTTTTAAACCTGGTTTAATCCAGCAGTGTTCATCCTGCTTTAATGAAGTCTGTACATGTGTAATCTCTCTGAAGACTATTCTAAAGCACCAATTCACCTCAATGCTTTCTCTCTCTCTCTCTCTTTCTCTGTCCTCCTTGACATTATCTACTCTTTTGTTGCCATTGGGGTTTCTTCCTCATCTTTCTATATCCATATAAGATTTAATTATAAGATTTAATTTTTCTACGAAAACCAGATAAATTCCTGGATCTTCTGTGAAGTCTCCATCTGTCCTTTATCCTTAAGGAGAACTTCCTTTACTTATTTATTTATTTTTTTGAGACAGAGTCTCACTCTGTTCCCCAGGCTAGAGTGCTGTGGCGTCAGCCCAGCTCACAGCAACCTCAAACTCCTGGGCTCAGGTGATCCTTCTGCCTCAGCCTCCCTAGTAGCTGGGACTACAGGCATGCGCCACCATGCCCGGCTAATTTTTTTGTATATATTTTAGTTGTTTGGCTAATTTCTTTCTATTTTTAGTAGAGACGGGGTCTCGCTCTTGCTCAGGCTGGTCTCCAACTCCTGAGCTCAAACGATCCGCCCGCCTCGGCCTCCCAGAGTGCTAGGATTACAGGCGTGAGCCACCGCGCCCGGCCGAGAACTTTCTTTATTGAGCTGCAGTATAAACTACTGCATTCCCCACTCCCTGAGCATTTAGAGTAAATTCCTTGCTTCCAGGGTCTTAATTTAAAATTGGGAAATATTTGTAACTCCCCGCTTAACATCTAGGAATTCAGAATGAAAGCTGCTCTAACTCACATATCTTTCCCACAGTTCTTAAATATGTTTTAATGTTTCTTTCTTTATTAGATTCATATATTTATAGTAGATTATATTTTCTTACCTTTCTCCAAGTTGGCATAAGATTAGTAACATTTCAACAATTGTCATATTGATTGACTTGTGCTGACAAGAAACGTAAAGATCCAAGTAATGCCACTGGGGCTCAGTTTTTCAGTCAAGCCACTATCCACAGTTGCTTTTTGGGAGAAAAATTCAAAGTGTCAATAATTCACAAGACAGATGAATACCAAGTTGAGGATAAAATGACGGTAATAAGCTAATTTCTTCCACCTCTCTTATAATGTCTTCTAAACCCGTATGGCCGGGCATGGATTGTTCAAGTCTGAGGGGACATGAAAGTGAAGAAAGAATTGAATCAATAGAATCTCCAGGAATGTGGCAAGTTTAGTCTTTGTTTACTTGTATACAACTCCAGGATGCCAAAGGGCCAAAGCATTTGAAAGAGATTTCTAATACTGGCACTCAGTGTTGCTATTATCTTTTTTCTCACATTTCCTGTCTTCCTTGCTACCTTACACCCTACAATGATGAGAACAGTCTCCTTCATGTTAGATGCTTTAGAAGTTTATAGTAATATTGATATAACAGTGTATGGCCCAATTTGACAAGAACATTTTGCCACAGTTTTGAGAACAGATATTTAATACTCCAGATATTTAATAAAAAATGAGTGTGATGACATGTGGGCACATATCAATGCTCCAGTAGCAATGATCCTGATAAAAACATTTTCATCTAGGTATAAAACTACATTATATACTTAGAACAGTGTTTCTCACTGGGGACAATTTTGTCCCTATGAAGGTATTTAGCAATGTCTAGAGACATTTTTGGTTTTATAACTGGAGGGCTGCAGCTGGCATCTAGTGGGTAGGAACCAGGGATACTGCTAAGCATCCTACATGCACAAGACTCAACAAAGACTTATTTGGCCCAGAGGTGGATAGTGCTGAGGTTGAGTCAGCCTGGCTTGTAGTTTCTAATGGAAGTGTACTTTGTTTGGGTGGGTTCTTTAGCATTGGAGAATGGATCGCTCTTTAATTTGGGAACAGAGCTTACTGAGTGTCATTCAGGGTAAGACACTAGAATAAAAACTGCTCCAGGAACTAGATAAATACTGTATTCTTACAAAAAGGTTACAAAACACTCTCACCAACCTGTTGGATGCACGGTAGGAGAGCTGCCACTCTCTCCATAAATATTCATCACTATGGAAACCTTCCCACATCTATGCACTCCTGTAACCTTAAATGACAAGCACATATTTTATAAGGATGTTGAGAAAAAAAAAACAAAACAAATAAAGTCCTTTATTGGCATCCTATTGAATGTTTGATTATAGATTCTAGGCCAGAGTTTTTTCAACCCAGGCTGTTTATTAAGATCACCTGAGAAAACTTTAAAAATTCTGATGCTTAGGCCCTTCCACCCCAAAACAATTAATTGAGAAATTGTGGTGACAGGGCCCGGGCATCCCTGTTTTTTAAAAGCTCCTGGGTAATTCTCAAGTATGAGAAAGTCTGAGAACCATTGTTCTAGTCTTTATCAATAATGTTGTGCTTCAAAAAAAAAAAAAAAACAATAACTGACCTGAAACATTTCTATATAGGGCTAAAGATGATATTCAAATCATTTAATGGTTAAATAAATGGTCCAAAATTCAAGAGAGGAGTTCTAGACATCACTTTGTTAGTATCAAGGCACTGAATGAGCTCTAGGATTAAGTAAAAAGTTATTTAAAAGTTAGCAAACAGCTAGGAGGGGGTACCTATTTCCTCTGATTCCTGTCAATTTTTACATATTAAAAGGAATGAAGGCACAATAGTTTCTTACTCTGTTTCAAGGGCAAAACAAGGTTTTGACGAGAATGAAATTATAAGACACATAAAGCAATAAGAAGTAAAATTTGAATTCATCCCTAAAAATTTCTACGAGAAGGGGAAATGGTGTAAACAAGCCATCTGTGTTGTGATGTGAAACACATTCCCTGGTGGTGGCCCTTGCAGGGTGCCTTTATTATCTTCAAAAAAGGAGGGGAACTTGCTGTGGGACCAAAGGCAGCAGGAATTCTGATCAACTTGTTTTCTAAATATGCACAAAATCATTCCTGTAAGAAGATGAGATATTCAGAAGTCAGGCAATGGATGAATTAGTATAAATCTAAGAATTAAATAAAATACAGTATTGGCAAAGCAGAGCTTTGATGCTGCTCTACATAAACACAAAAATGAACCGTTAAATTTAGAAATGAACAGATTCAAATGCAGTTTGTCCTTTTTCTATCTATAGTATGAATCCTTCTGATCATGTACTGTACATTTGATGGAAGCATGTGGCTGTGGCAAATGTCCCCCAGGAACAGATCCAAATCAGAAGTTCAATTTGCTTCAAGATCTTTAAAATGTTCCAGGGGTGCAAAGTGGATTGAGTTCCCTCAAATTCTTACATTATCTTTTAAAACAGTGAAACACACAAAAGGGTGTAGGGGAGGCATGAAACTTCAAAAAGCACAAATTTGTGTTATTAAAAACAAATATTTTATCTTGATTTTCAATGAGAGACACATTGTTAATAAAATTTCTAAAAATCATCTGTCCCATCTTCTAAACCTGCAATCATTCCTTCTTTTTCTCCTTTTTGTTTTTTAATTACTTTTTCAGTGTCTGAAGAATAAGCAGTCCCTGGGATTTGAGGTTAAACAGGCCTGGCTTGAATCCCTGCTCTGGTTCCTGTTAGCCATGGGTTTCGGGAAGCTCAATAACCTCCTGGATCTGCAGTTCTGTCATCAGTCAAGTGGGGATAATAACATCTTTTTCAACAGTTAGTTGTGAGGATTCTTTCTGATGATGGTGAAATTGTGGCACACCCATACAATGGAACACTACTCAGCAATAAATAGGATATGTTCTAAACATGGATGAATCTCAAAAGTATTATGCAAACTGAAAGAAGCCAGACTCAAAAAGCTATGTGCTATACGATTCCATTTATATTACACTCTGAAAATGGCAAAGCTATAGGGACAGAAAAAAGATCAGTGGACCTCCGGGGTTTGCGGTATGGATGAGGACTTACTGCAAAGAAGCAGGAGAGAACCTTTTGGAGTCGTGAAAATGTTCTGTGTCTTGACTGTGGTGGTGTTTACAAGCCTGGGTACTTTCGTTGATTCGTAGAACAGTGTAGTGAAAACGGGTGAATTTTACTATTATATTATACATCAATAAATGTATGCCTCCCCCCAAATAATGCATGAAAATATTACAAACAAAAATAAAGGTAAAAATAATTAATGGCACGTGGAAGTGCCTGGCATGGTTGCCTGAAAGCATGCTTTTGTCATCTCTTCTCTCCCCTTTGTTTCACAGCCAAATATTTTAAATGTAGAATTTACCTTTGAATGTAATTATCATCTAGTTTTTCCTTTACCTTTTGTAAACTCATTTCTGTTCTTTCACAAAACCCGAATGACCCATTTATTGTCAAATCCAGTATTTTCTTCAATCTCTCTGATGCTTTGATTTCTTTACAGTGCCTCCTTCTTGATACCTTTTGCTTTCTAGACTTTGAGAACCCAGGGTCTCTTCATAAGCTCCTTTTCTTTTCCACCCATAATTATAGTAATTCCTCCAAGTTGTATACCTAGTCTATTTCTTTCTCATCCTTTCTATTCATACAGGCCCTCCTACAATTTCAACCATAAATGACTTTCAAAGATTGTGTATTTATGTATCTCCCCGATGTCCAACATCAGATTCATATTTCCATTTGCCTGTTGGGTAGCTGTGATTTTAAAAATAATAGTTAAATTCTTCCCTAACTAAAAAAAGTTCCAGCATTATTTATTAATTCAGTACTTTCTTAATGAATTTAGGTGCCACAGTTATCACTTACATGTAGCCTTATACTGTGAGTGTGTAAATATCTTGTTTCTAGAGTTTTCATTGTATTCCAATGATCTGTCATTCCTCACTGTGTTATAATTTTTATTTCTGATAATGTAAGTTTCCCTCATGAGTTGTTCTTCATTTCTTCTTCTGACTAATTCGTCAGCGTATTCTTTCAGATAAAAACTAGAATTATTTTGTGAGCTTTCTCATAAAGGGATTATAATTACATTACTTATGTAAATTAATCTTAGGGTAATTAATATCTTGACTATTAAGTCTTTACAGTAATATTTTTGTTTCTACATTGATTTGTTATTTTATGTTCTTCAGTAAAGTTGTAGACTTTTTTACATGTAAGCCCTGCTTATTATTTGGCTAAATATCCTAACGTTTTATATGTTTTACTGCTATTACAAATAGAATAACTCCCTCGTACAATTTTAGAAATTTTATAAGCAATAGACCTGATTACTGCTACTATATAGGAGAGAAATTTCCCTTATTATTTCAATATTTTAACTGATTTTTAAAAACTTTTTTAATCATACAATTACATCATTTTTAAATACCAATAATTTCATCAATTTCCAGAAAATTTGTTTCACTTTTTTTCTAGTCTTGGTTATTTGATCAGAACTTCCAAAACAATGTTAAATGATAGTGCTGCTAGAATTTGACTTTGTCTTAGCTTAGGTTTTGAATGATAGTGTTTCTAGTAGTTATATGTTAACCAATTAGGTGTTAGTTTGGGATTTAAAATAAAAATATTTTTGAGGATTTATCTGTGTAGTTCTAGTTTACATGATTTTTTCTAATTAGATATTTTTTCTGTATACTAGTTTTTGTAACTTTGGAGATACATATTTCCCCTTCTTCCCCTTTCACATGGCGAAATAAAGATTGATGATGTGTATAAGGGAGAAGGTATGGGAAAATATGTGCACTCATCAAAACATTTATTATTCAAGCCCCTAGAGCTCATAAGATTACATAAGAGTGCAAAAGTCATCGAAATACAAAATATTTACTAGCAAACAGAACACTTTTAAATTTAGTCCCTTTCTTATAAACATTACACTATTAAGTCATTCATTGCTTTTAGACAGTAAGCATCAAACAATGCAAATCAATTGTAAACTGAAAGCAAATGTCATAAAAATATATATATGATTTCATGAAATTAACAAAAATAATGTTGGACAATTGCTAGAATCATACTTAAATTCACTCATACAAGAGGGTCTAGGAGATTTAAACTAGTCAGTATTTGAAGAAAACACCAAAAAGTTTGATGACATTAAATTCGTTTAAGAGAAAAATGCTTTGACTCTCAGTGGATCAAAAGGCCCTTAGAAAAATGAATGGAGCACTCCAGAAATTTTTCCAGAAAGACCTTTTTATGATAATTATGAAAATATGATCTTATAATTTTATTGGAGAAATATTTTTTAAAGTCCTAGTATTTGATTCATTTTTATTTTATTCCTGAAATTAGCTCATAATTTCAATTCCAATTACATTTGTTACATAAAAACAAATATAATTCACAAATTTTAGTTTTATTTAAAGGTTAATTCCTAATAAATTTTTTTATTTTAAAAAACTACTTAACATGAAAGTGTGGTTCTTATTTTAAGTGAATTTACTTTTAAAGATCAGTTTCTATTGTATTGAGATAACGAAGACCTCCTAGACACTAATGAATTTTCTAATGTTCAGCAATTGACATTGACTGAAATGAACCCTACTTGCTCTTGCTATATTATTCTCTTAATATTCCTTAGGGTATTAGTTGCTAAAATTTCATTTTAAAATTATTTTAGTTGTTATGATATGTATTACTTTTGGAATTAAAAAAAGCATTAAGAAAAATTTTAAAAAGATTTGCCAGTATGTTGTATAAAATAATTAGTGTCTTACAAATGAAATTGGTCTGTAGTTTATGTGGTATCCTTGTCAAGTTTTGGCATCAAGATTATACTGACTTCATCAGTTGAGAAGCTGAAACCTTTTGTAATATTCAAACAGTACAAAAATTATCTTTTGTATGAAAATTTGAAATAATTTCTTCACAAAACTACCTAGAATTGTACCCTTGCATTTAATAGCAATTCTTTGGTAATTATATTTTGTCTTGATTATTAGATTATTTGAATACCTACTTTCCTTAAATCAATTTTTGAAATTCCTATTTTACTAAGATTTTAAGTTTTATGTGTATGCATAGTATTCTATTAAATTTTCAAAAATACATGCCATTAGTAAACTTTCTTGTGGCAAGTTTTGTGTAATTGCATTTTTTATAATTTTTATGACTAGACATATCAATATTTTGTTTCCTTGTGCTTATATAAGCTGTTGAATATATTAAGCATACAGTTTATATTTCATTCCTTTAAGAAATACTTTTTAGCATTTGTAGACTTGTGTTAGATTCACAATTATTTTGATCTATTTCACTACTTAATTGACTTCAGCATTCACAGACTTTTAAAAGACAACTATATAATTAAACTTTTTTAAAAAATGCATTTTAATTATTATGAGTACATAATAGTTGTATATATTTATAGGGTACATGTGATGTTGTGATACAGGCATACATTGTGTATTAATCAAATCAGGATAATTGAGGTATCCATCACCTCAAGCATTTATCATTTCTTTGTGTTAGGAACATTCCAATTCCACTCTTCTAGTTATTTTAAAGTATACCATATCATATCATTGACTATAGTCACTTTGTTCTATTAAATATTGTTCATTCTTATTATTAAACTTTTAATTTTCCTTTACCTCTCATTCTATTAAAATGAATTGTCAATTTTTTTTTCAATAAGAAAACTGAATGTTGAATTTCTTAAGTCTCCATTGTGCTTCTGTGGCATTCTATTACTCCTTTTTTGTAAAATTTACTGTAAGATATTATAAATGCCTGTTTATTTGCCCATATCTCCACCTAGAGTGAATCTGTATGCAGGCAGGAATTACGTATGTCTTATTTTTTATAGACCATCAGTGTCTGGATACTACCAGGCACCTAATAAATATTTGTTGAACTAATTAACTGAATATAAACTATTCTACTATTTTCCAAACATCCGTTTCACCCCTGAATCTTCTTCAGAATGGTGTTTTCACTGTCCTGTTCAGCAGTAATTCTTTCATATAACCCATTCTTGCCTCTTTATGAATCTACAGATGAGGTGAGTCATAGCGAGATGCATCTTAATACAAAACGCATAGCTGTCCCTTGCCCAGCCCACTGTCCACTTAGATGACCAGCTCTGTATCTGGAGAGAAGGCTGCTGGGAACTAGTCCTAGCACAACTCTAGGTTTCTGTTTGGGATTCCTGCATGATTCTGATTAGTCAAGGTGGGATCTTCACCTGCTCTCTTTTCCTGGTTCTCTGAGATCTTGAACCAGTAGAATACACAAAAAAAAAAAAAAAAAAAAAAAATTCCCCGAATGTGTGACATCCAAGACCCTTTACCCTGATCACAGAGCTTTACTTGTGGTGACTACAACTCTCATCAAGCAGCCTGCCGTTGCTTTGTGCCCACTCTTACTTTTTGTTGCCTTGCTTCCTGGTGGTTCTTATCTCTTAAAGGATATGGGAAAAAAAGGAGCGGTAAGAGGATGATACCTGTGGGCTGATAGCCTCAATTTTCACATATTTGATAGGAAAACATCTGTAGAATTTTTTTTAACTAACAAGAACATAGTTCTCTGAATCAAGAAGACAGACTACATTGGCGATGGTGTTTGTTGCAAGTGGGCTGTTCTCTGCTATTTTTTTTTTTTCAGGTAAATTCTGTTCCTGCATCAAAGCATCAAAGCTAAATATGTTATAAAACTAAATATGGACCATTTTCCCCCCTCAGTTCAGCTGCGTTGGGGTCAGATTTAGCTGAAATCCAGGCCTGATTCTGGCAGTTGCCTGGTGGCCTTCATTTTTGGTGCTAAGAGAATTTATCTTTTTCACTCTCTTACTTATTATTTAATCTTAAAGTTGGTGGCTCCTAGACATAAGTTGTTTTAAGCTAAAAGACTACTTTTTCTTTCTCTGATGTCAAAACAGCATGGTTTCTTAGAACACAGGAACGTAAGAATTGTATTTAATAACCTCAGTTTGTTAATAAGGAGAGCGTGAATAATTTTGCTATGCTCAAGTCACTGCGAGTCTGATGAATTATGAATACTGAAAGCAGTGTTGCTCTACTTTTGTACCCCAGCCTCCAAAATCAGACAGTTACTGGGCATTCCTTACGTAAATAAGCACAATACCTTCACACAGCTATGCTGCTCGGTAGCACACTGTTTTTTTTCTTTGCTGAGTGGCCGATTTGTCAGCTAAAATAGTAGTAGCAATTGACTCTGACTCTGCTAAGAATGAGACAGCTACTGGATAATAAGATATTATTTACTTATAGGAATAGACACTTACTATGGAGTCAGCTTTGATTTTCTTGTCTGGCATGTTTGTCATCTCCCAACCTACCATCTGAGAACTTTCTGAATGTCTTAAACACATAGATCTCACACAAGAATTCTGACCAAGATACTTGCTTTCCAATAAAAAAAGTAATGCAGTTGATCAATGTCAATGGGATTGACTGGATTTGTGCACCCTATCTTCCAAAACAGGTGACCTTATAGATTAGTAAAATGGCCATTCGAGACTGTGTTGAGGTGTCAGATAAACACTCACTCTGTCAAGTTGGAACACTAACCTGTAGGATTCTGTCTGTCCTCTGAACAAATGTAGAACCAGAACTAATATAAGTTGCTGTTTCTCCCCAAACTCCAAGGAGATGGCAGTGGGGTGGCACCTCTCATAATTAAAATTAATTACCCATTGGCAAAATGTTTGCTTCTTCACTCTGTAATTCTGTGCTCTGTTGTTTAGAGGTTTTATTATCTAAAGGATTAATGCTTCCAATAGGAGACATAAAAATGGTTCTGTTGAATTAGAAATGAATTAGCCTTTTTGGAATCCTCATGTCAGGAAAAATATGAAAGAGACATGCTAAAAACAAGCAAACAAACAAACAACAAAAAATAGGTCATCTCATGTGATGCTTCTTTGTACAAACAGGTCCAGTGGTTCAATTTAACAGAACCCTATTTGAATAGGAACATCAAGATACAGATTCCTCAAGAATAAAGTTTTGGTGTTATGCCATTGAGTAAAGAACCCCAATAGACTGAGAGGCAAGTTGAAGGTAAAAGAAACATGAAATCGTTAATAGAGGAGGAAAGTCATAAATGCTGTTGTGACCAACTGTTGAAAAAAAGTACTATAACTTTGCCTTCTCTAGCCTCCTTGCTGTGTCGTGTGTGTATTTTAACTATTTTTTATTTTTATTCCTTTTCCTATCTCCCACTTTTGAATTTCAAGGGATTTAGTAATAAAGAACTCTACAATTTAATATTGTAAGTACCAGAATACAGCTGGACCTCTGTATCCATGGGTTCTGCATCTGTGGATTCAACTCACAGCTGATCAAAAATATTCAGGGGAAAAAAAAACAGTAAAGAATAACAATACAATACAAAATAACAATTTTTAAAATATAGTATAGCAACTATATACATATGTTTACATTGTATTAGGTATTATAAGTAATCTAGAGATAATTTAAAGTATACAAGAGGAGGTGAGTAGGTTATAAGCAAATACTCTGCTATTTCATATAAAGACTTGAGGCTCCATGGGCTTTGGTATCCATGGGGCCCTGGAACCAATCCCCCATGGATACTAAGGGATAAGCATATACTGTAAGGATGGGAAGGACATCATCCCACTGTTCCAGGCTTGAGCTTGAGGCATTATCTAATGAAATTTTGGTTTGTCTTCTCTAAAGAGTAGGTGACTGTCTTTAATTATATGAAGGAATAGTTGCATTATATTTTTGGAACTGTAAGTATGATAAGAGGGTACATATAAATGTTAGTGAGCCAAAGGGATGAGGCTTAGAGAAATTTGTCAAATTTTGGCAACCCAGAAATTAAATACATTTCCTTTTTGAGGAAATTTTGGAATCAGTGGGAGGAAGAGCTTCACATTCCATTGTGGAAGATTGCATAAAGCAGTTCTTGCTTTTCGTGAGGTAGGGCATGGATATTTGTCTTAAGCTTCACCAATCAGCACTTTGAATCTTTACTCATGAGAAAAAACAAAAACAAAAAACAGTGGCTATAGTGGCAACAAAGTTGAGGGACCAGTGCAGGACAGATGTCTACTTATAAGACTAGCGAAGTCATTTGGTGAGTGTTTCAGTGGCTGCATTCCCTGCATTTCCTGTGGCATCATCCTAAACTAGGCAATTTGTATGGCTATAGGTCTTGCTCTCCAGTCTCTCTTTGTTCTCCAGTTTTCTTGGGCTAGTACTCTAAACTTCTTGTTAATTTAGAGAGCTATCCAACATTCTTCCAATTAATTCTTTATTCTGCGTAAATATGGCAGAGCCAATCTCTGTTGTTTGCAGCTGAGGATGTGGATTGGGACAAGTCCTAAGCACAGGGCCTAGAGAGGAACAGAAAAAGGCTGGAGTTCCAGCAAGCTGGCTGACAGGAGCAAACTATGGACATAGGTTCTCTGTCTGTAACCACAGTGCCTACCATAAAAATGCTTGTTACTTGAGGAAAAACCTCTGGGTTTTCCCATTCTTTTACATTATTGAAAAAGGAATATTTCAGTTCTCTCATTGTGAACACTTTTCAAAGGCTTTGCTTAACTCTTTGTAAAGATTAAGACAAGTTTTATTTTGGTGAAGGAATTGTGCCTGTAAGTCTTAATTGAAAAATAAGATCCACTTTTATTGAAGAACTTATGAGATGGCTACAACCTTGGCTTTCAAAAAGAACAGACTTATTGTTTCTGTAAAAACATAAACTAGTAAGTAACTACACAACCAGGCAATTTCATCTCCTATAAATATAATACCCTAAACAAAGGAAGAGGTTTAGTGTTTCAGAAATAGTCTGAATTTCTGTCTAAAGAAAATCATAACCTGTCTACCCTGTAAAAATGCAGCAAACTTCCAAAAGAAGGGGGTAGTGAGGGGAATTTCCTATTCTTATTTGTATTTGCTCTAGAGATAGAAATTTGTGAAAATCTGCAAGCTGAATTTTTATAGATAATACAAAAAGCTCTTCATGCAATTTTAATAGTTATAATTAGCTACTTAGAAAACTTTCTTTCATTTCCCAACTCATTAGAGAGACAGATTTCAAAGTGACAATGAACTATTTTTTTAATCTCTTACCCTAAAATGTTCAGTTCAATATTTTTCCTAATTGCCGATAGAACTTCACTTTGTTCCTTTTTTACAAACATACACATATAATCACATTCTTATATTCCAAGAAAGGTTGAAAAATTGATATTTTGTAAACTCAAATCATCCTGAATATCTTACAATTTTATCTTCCTTTTAATTATTTATAGTGCAATATGCAGAATAAGATGTGTATGAATGAAGTTTGACTAAATATTCACAGTTTGGGAATATCTGAGTTCATTTGATAATGGTTTTCAGAAAATTCAAGCACGAAAATGCTCTTCATTACAATTAAAGGGCTGCAGAACTCAGAAGCTCCCACATAAGTCTGCAGTGTGGTGAGTAAACCTGGAGGGCTTAGTCACACATAATATTAATACATATTTAAGTGTCAGGACACACCAGGTAAGGGACACAGGCACAATAGGAATTTGGTGGCAGCTAACCATGTTATCTTAGCACTTGCAAATGTAAGTAATCCTGGACCTGGTCAAGTAAGTGGCTTAAGCCTTAGGAACACACAGCACACAATATTCAGAACAGAAGCAGGTGAGATCTTGAAAAAGACTGAGACAGAAGTTGCAAACATGGGACCCATTGGCTGAGTCCGGCTCGTAGGTACATTTTGCCTGGATGACCCAGGGATTAAACATAAATTCGAAATGGTTGCTAACTTTGTAAAATCAGTAACTTGTGTGATGGGTTGAATTGTATCTCCCCAAAATGTTGAAGTCCTGACTTCCAGTGCCTTAGAATGTGACCTTGTTTGGAAATAGTTTTGTTGCAGATGTAATTAAAGATGAGTTCATGCTGGAATAGGGTGAACTTCTAATCCAGTTTGACTGGTGTCCTCGTAGAGAGGAGAAATATAGACACACACTTTCACATGGGGAGAAAAACGTGTGAGGATGAAGACAGAGATTGGGGTGATGCTTCTACAAGCCAAAGATGCCAGTTTGTCGGCAAATCTCCAGAAGCTAGGAGTGGGCTATGGAACAGTCTCTCTCTCAGTCCTCAGAAAGAACCAGCAGTGCTGATACCTTGCTCTTGGACTTGTAGCCTCCAAAACTGCGAGAAAAGAAATTTCTGTTGTTGAAATCACTCAGTTAAGTCGTTAAGCCATGCAGCCCTAGGAAATTAGTACAACTTGCATATAAAAATGCTGGATTTTCAGTCTCTCTGAAAAGTAGCCAACTTTGGTAAGATTCAGCTGATCAGCTGGAACAGAGCAGCAGCTGCCCCCTTTCTGTGGGAAGTTCTCCAGTTCACCAAAGCCCCAGCCAGTCCATTTTAATAATTCAACTTACCTGCCTGATGCCTGATATCACCTCAAAGGAAAATGGATCAGGAAGTCTGGAAGAACCTCTATAAACATATTGTGACTATACAATTTCTTGTGGTTTTTAGAAATAAAGTAAGAAGTATCTAAATGTAAAGCCAAGACAATTAAAAGGAAACTTAAAAAATTACCCAGGGAGTTTTCTGATAACAGGTTTGAAATATTTCTTACAAAGATAAAAAGCAAAACATAAAATCAGAAACAAATATAGAAAAGTGAAGTCCAACTGTGATCATGAGGCCAGAGAGGGCCCTCAGACCACCTAAACTGAACAAAAGGATGACAAAAGCGGTGTCTTACTGCTTGAGGGAGTTGTTAAATGCCAAGGGCAAGCTCTGGAAAAAGCAGTACAGACATGGAGGAAAGGAGGATGGAACACAGACGTCTATCTGGTTCAGAGGACGCTTCTCCACTCAAGTTCCGCTTTGAGTAAGTAAGTCCAAGCTGTAAAGTCAAGGCAAATTACATCTGCAGATTCCCAGAAAGGTTGATCACAAAACCATTGCTGATAGCCATTGAGGAATAGTAGGCGCTGGGAGAAGATCCAGAAGACTGGAAACAGACAATAATATTACAGTTTTCAAAGAAAGAACCATGAAAATCTTTAGAAAATGCAGACTAGTGTGCCTGATAGCAATCCCTACTAAAAATTTAAAATGATCGATCGCTCAAACGTGTTTGAGACATTTAAGAGAAAAAGTGATTATTAGGATTTGGAATTGGTTTACAAATAAGAAGGCAAGAGATAATAAAGGTGCCAGGGAGGTGAACCACCTTCTACTATTCCGTGCTCCTCTCATGTTTTCAAGCCACATTGGCCTCTTGCTGGTTTCAGTCTGGAATGCTCTCCCAAATGTATCTGCAAGCCTCGAACCCTCTTCCTTTAAAATTCTAATCTAGCATCACCTTCTCCTGGAGGCCTTTTCTGAGAACTCTGTATAATGTTGCAGCGCCCCCCCCCACTCACTTTCCCGATCCCCTACCCCAGCTTTATTTTTCTTCATAGCATTTATAGCTATTTTTTCTTTATTTAATTAACACTACATGCACTAACTTCTGTCTGTCTCTTTTTTTGAGGCTTTTCAAATATTAATCCAGTTAATCCTCCTAATAACACTGCAAGGAAAATTCTAGCATTATCTCCATTTTGCAGGTGGGGAAGCTGAGGCATAGAGAATTTGCCCTGAATTTGCAAGCGGTAAGCAGAGGAGTTGAGTTTGAGCACAAGAAGCCTGCCTCCAGAGTCCCTTCTTTACTCTTCTGCTCTGCTGCTACCAGCTAACAGAGCTTGTATTTAACCGACCTATTAAAGTTTTGTTTTTCTCTACCCCTACATCTATAAAAATGTAAGCTCCATGAGAGGAAGATTTTACTTTTTTCTCTGTTTTACCCCAGACTTTAGACTGTAGCACATAGTAGATGCTCAGCAAATATTTTGTTAAATGAGTAAAATATAAATATAAGATCTTGGATATGTAGGAATCTCCCTTTCTAGAGTAAGGTTCTTCTCTTAATGAGAATAGGTATTAAGGATTATTAATCTTTGAATCTCAGCATTTGGCAGAGTGCCTGGCTTGTGTAGTGAGAGTACATAGAAAAGAGAAGAGCTGGAAAGGAAGCCGGAAATGTGAGATGCTTGTCAGAACGTAAGCTAGAATAGCACAGTAGCTGAAAAGCCCAGAGAAGAGAGTTTTATCAAAACTGAGCGAGTGCTCCATTGTGTGAAAGCAAGAAAGAGATAATGCCATTGAATTTTGCAGTCAACTGCTCAGTTTCTGAGCCACAAATAAAGTTCTGTCATCACATAGGATAAAAAATTAATTGTAAAATATGTATCAAGCATTAACCATATTTGAGCCACTTTGGTGAGTGCTATGAGTTCTACCAAGAAGTGTAAGAAACGTCTTGGCTCTGAACAGGCTGGAAGTCCAGTATGGGAGGGTTCAACACTCAACATGATATCAAGGAAAAAACAATGACAAAAAAGGACAGCAGCGTAAGCAATGGCATCAAGTTCCATGGGACAATTGGCAAAAGGATAAATGCTTTCAGGAGGGGATTGGGGTTGGAGTAGGCTGGCAAAATACATGTCTGGAGAGCTCTATCTTTCAGTGGCATAAATGTGTGACTTCATGGGAACAATTAACTTCAGTCAATCACCGAAAACCAGGATTACTAAAATAAATGAGTGTAAGGAAAATATTAATAACCAAATAGCATTAGACATCAACATAATCCTACCTAATGCTGTTAGCATTTGAAAGAAAAACATTCAGATTCCTAATCTATTGGGAAATATTAACATAATGTGGCTTTGAAAATTTTAAAAAGACCTCATAATTAATTTAATCACCATTTTGCATAGCATTCCCACTTGTAATCTGCATTTTTGCTTTAAAACTCTTACTATATAGCTGTCATTCTGATCTAATGAAATGCCTCTTACTTAGGAAAAGAGGAAATTTTCAAATGTTGAGGCTACACAGAAATGAAGAATGAAACATGTGTCTGTTGCTGCAATTTCACCGTGGTAGACTAATTGCAGAGGCCTGTGGGTATGGATTGATGTTGCTGAGTAGTCAGCCTTTACTGCCGTCGCTTTCAGGGCAATTTGCATAGCATGGCTCATAGTGTTTTATGATTTTTCTTTTAAAAATAATCCTACTTGTTAGTCACTAAATCTGTTTAACTCTTCAAGTGCTGAACAGCTTCTAGGGCACGTCTACAGAGCGTGTGCATGTATCTCTCACTTGGCAAGCGCCAAGAGGAACCGGAAGGGAGCTTGAAAAGGATACACTAGCTGGTGGAGTTCCCAGTCTCTTTTGTCCTCTGGAAAGATGACTGTTGTAGGTTGGGTTTCCTAAGCAGCACTGGTTCATTTTATGTGTCAGCTAGACTGGGTTAAGGGATGCCCAGATAGCTGGTAAAACATTATTTCTGGGTGAGGGTATTTCCAGAAGAGATTAGCATTTGAATCTGTAGACTGAGTAAAGAAGGTCCCTCCCCACCCCCACCAATTCAGTGGGCATCCTTTGATGGCCTGAATAGAACAAAAAGGTAGAGAAAGGGAGAGTTTCCTGTCTCTGTTTGAGCTGCAACATCCGTCTTCTGCCTTCGGACATCAGTGTCCCTGGTTTTCAGGTCTTTGGCTTTGGACTGGAGCTATACCACCAGGTTTTCTGGGCTTCCAGCTTTCAGATGGCAGATTGTGGGACTTCTAATCCTCCCTAATTGTGTGAGCCAATCCTCATGATAAATTTCTCTGTCTCTCTCTCTCTCTCTCTCTCTCTCTCTCTGTGTATATATGTTATTGTGTGTGTGCATATATATATTATGTGTGTGTGTGTGTGTGTGTATATATATATATATTTCATTTGTTCTGTTTCTCCGGAGAACGCTAATACACAGATCTTGAGGCAGACACGAGTGTTCCAGAGGTTTATTGGGGAATATTCATGGGGATTAATGACAGAGGAAGAGAATGAAGCAGGCTTAGAGGGAGAAGGAGAATGCAGGCAAAATGGAAGCCTGAAGGGGGGGCCGCACGTCAGAGCCAGCCCAGGTTGTGGTGAGAGGGCTGTGCTCTTATACCCCCTCACTGATCAGTGTGGGCTGACCTAGCAAAGGGCCAGGACTCTGCAATCCCTGAAAATGTCCACCCGCTGAGACTACCTACCAGAAACATTCCCAGCTGCTGGAAATAAGTCTCATTCCTGAAGGGGGACCTGGATGGCAAATCGCAGTGTCCAGCTTGGGCATCACATGTCTGCTAATGACAGAGGCTCAGTCAGACACCACATAAGCAGCATGGTGTGACCTGCTTGACTTTTGTGGAGGGTCTTTCTGTGGAATATTCCTTAAGAATATATTCCCTGTTGCCTAATAATTCCATATATCATTAATCATCATAATAAATTCCATAACTATAAACAACTTGAAGGGAGTCATTGGATATTTTAGTCATTTGTATCATACCTGAGAGAGAGAGAGAGATGTGTCAGCTGATTATATTACTGAAAGCTTATAGAAAAAATATTCATTTTTTCTATTTCAGTGAAGCTTGAGTCCTGAAGTTTAGTGTTTGCATGCTCATTTTATATTGGAGATGATATTTTTCAAGGGACTGACTTGTTTTCCAAGGGACAGGTTTTCCTGGTTGTAAAGTTTATTTCCTTGGACTTCGCTGAAAGGAAGTTTGTACAGTGTGAGGCTTATTTCCTTCTACAATTTTATGAGTTCTTACATTCTAAGTCAATTAAATTACTCGTTTAGGAGATTTCGAAAGAAAATAATGGAAGAACAGTTTAGACATGTCACATCAGTCATAGAGACACTGACTCTATAGTCTGGTGTGGTATACAAAGAAAATTTGCTTACCTCATGGAATCTTTGCATTTGAGTCAAGGGGAAACATCTAAAGCTAGCCTAGTTGAAGGTTTAGACCATGCTCAGATTTAAACACAAACAAAGGGTAATCTGGCCTGGCACAGTCTGGCCACTGCAGCAGTGTATCTGAAGGTTATATTTTATGTTTATTAGCTCTATCCAGATGGCGTTTTATGTCCTTAATAACTTTGTCCCTGACTAAGCCATGAACCTACCATTTGACAAACACAGTAGGAAATGTCTATCAGCAGAAAAGTCATTTTATAATCAGAAACATCACTTGAATCATTTGGACAACATTTTAAAAGAGTTTGATTTGTTTATGTCAGTGCCTACAGTTATTTGTTGACAAATAGAGCTTTTCCCAACTGAACCTAAATTCAATGAGCTCCTGGAATGCCTTTAAAAGGAATGCATATTCATGCTAATATTTTATATGAGTAATAACTCTCATTGTAAGAGATTACATTGTTTTGATGCACATGTATTCATCTTTATACATCTGTACAAATTAGTGTAGCATGTATTAATATTCCAGTGTTACAAACAGAGACTGAAGAACAGAAGGCCTGAAGCCATCTAATGAATTTCTTGTAATCCTGGATTCTCCTGGTTCCTGGCTCACAAATCTATGTCTAGATCAGCCTACATACCGAGTCTCTGCTGCTTTTTGGGGAACTTCATAAGTGGGTTTTTGGTGATGGTCATTTATACAGCTGACTAAATTCTGTTTCCAAATTTCAACCTCCTTGAGGGCAGCTATTATGTTTTGTTTACCTTTGTGTTCTCCAGAACACAAGTTTTAGACACTCATTATAAATTTATAGATTTTATTAAAATAAGTAACTGCTTTTATGATTAAACTCTGGTCTTTAAATCCCTAGTAAAAGGTTAAGGAACTATTTTTAACCGATTAAAGAAAGAGTTCTGTATTATTGTTTTGTGGATTTCTCAGTGGGAGCAAAAACTCTTGTCTGGAATTACTTTGCAAAGGAATTTAGACTAAAAAAGTAGAAAAAATAGTATCAATGTCTACTTAGTTTTTAATAACTTTAATTTAAAAACATTTAGTGTAATCAATACCATTTAGATTTTAATTCCAAATCCCATCTCATTTCTTCTTTTCCTCTGTTCCTCCTTCCTCTCTCCTTCCCCTTCCCTTCCTTTCTTCTTTCCTTCCTTCCTTCTTTCTTTCCTGCTTTTTTTCCTCCTTTCTTTGATTCAACTGATATTTACTAAAGCATCTACTATGTATTAAGAGCCATGCTAGATCTTGTGCAGGCACATAATCATTTAAGAAAATTGTCAGTGTTCAAATTTTTCTTAAAGCATTTTTTTCAAAAACACTTGTTACAAATCATAAACGTCTATGGTATACCATGTACTATGATGCCTATTTCCCTATACTGTACCTCGCCCCTTTATTTGAGTCTTAGAAAGCTTTTTCCTGTATTCTTACATTCCCTCAAAAAAGAATCTGAAATGTAATTAGTACAATCACAATTCATGGGAGTTAAGCTTCAAATTATAATATCACATAATTTTTAAAATTGTGCTATAATAATAAAACACTATCCTTAAGATTATTCCATAGTTGTTGGTATTTTAGAAAAATTTGCCTAGATCTTAAGGGACAGACTCTAAAATAATTTTATGGGGCATACCATGCCCCTTAGAACAGAGTAGATAACGATTCACACATTTAATCAGTCAACACGATCCAGGATGCATTTTTAAAGGATTGAGGTTCAACTCTAAGGGATAAATTGACTGTAAGAGAGCTTAAAAACATGGCATTATAGTAGGTCATAAGTTTAAAATCTCCTTCATTAATTCTGTCAGGGAAGACATAGGAAATGTGTCTTCCTTGCAACATTTTTACAATCTTCTGCCAAAGATTATTTCCTATTGTAGCCTCATATATGGCATTACAATTGCATGATGTTTAAGAACTATGGATAGCTGCTGTTTAACAAAGTTTAGGAAACTAAACAACCTGAAAATATTTGATGACAGTGATATAAAATAAATTCCAACTATTTTTCATTCTTTCACTGAGCAACAGAGCTTTTCCACCAAGATGGTAGAATCAAAAGAACTTGATTTATTCGTTAAAAACCAGGAAGACAACATGGAAGAGGACAAATTTGATTTTCCATCCAGCTGTAGGCTTTACACAAATTACTTAAACCCTCTGCACCTCAGACTCCATATCTATATCATGAGGATAATAATAACTATAGATCATGAGGTGTGGGGAATACTAAAGGAGATAAGATTTGTTCGTCACCTGCTCAGTGTGTGGTGCAAAGTGAGAACACAACTGTTAGTGTTTTTCCTTTCCTTTGAAAAGAAAATAGACTTCCTTCACATGATAAAACCCCTATTCAGGCTTTGGAAATGGCCAAGGTTGAATTTACCAGGTCGTACCAATTCAAAAATTACGTTGAAGAATGATGCACAGAGCACATCATGGACTATAAGAAGAGACCAGTAAATAAATTGCTGAACCACCTTTGTGAAGAAACCAGATTTGTTTTAACAATATGAAATATTCAAGAAAACTGTAATATTCCCAAGCTTATGGGAATGACAGGGGCCACATGGGCTTGTTCAAAATAGTGCCCCTGTATCACATACCTGTTTTCAAACAATTTTGCAATTTTGTTTGTGTTTACGGGAAGCATTAAAAACAAACAAACAAACAAGCAAAAATTGATGAATGTAAGCTGAGCACAAACTGAGCAGAATGTTTTTGTTATTTTAGATGCTAGAATTTCCAAGCAGAGAAAACAAACTGAGGGCAGGCAAAGGCCCTCTGCCTTATCTGGAGTTTCTTCTGCCTAAGGAAACCAGAAAGATCTGGACCCTCAAAGCTGCCCACCTCCGCCATTCTTCTAGTCCACACCACGAACAACCATGAAATGGCAACTTGTCTAGTATTCAACTTCTTACACAGAGGTATTGAAACTATAAACTCCACTGGACTCAGCTTAGAATCGTGCTTGTTTTTCTGAATAACAGTTTGGGAGATAGATGCAAACCAAAGAAACTGCTCTGAGTCCTGACTCAAGAAAGAAGTAAATGGATTAAAAAATGTTTTGTATAATAACAGATTTGAACTCTAAGTACCTAATTTAGGCCAATGCACATTATACAGCATCATTATAAAGTGGTAGCAGAACAACTAAATTATTTCAAAGGCATCTGAGGCAATGGGACAGAAAGATATCTCTTTCCCATCCAATGGACCAAAACAGGAAAGATATGGTGACAGCGCATCTGTGTTCTGCAAGAACATGCCATCCCCACGGTCCTTCAAGATAAAGCTTTGATGAACTTGTTCAGTGGGAAATGGAAAATCAGCCCTTTTCTTCCTACCTCTAAGTGCCTTTTGTTGAAAAGGTTAGGAAAAGAAAGGCTGAATGTTTAATCACTTGATGAAATAAAGTCTATTCACATTCAATTTGTAGTTTTAAATATGGAATGATCTGACATGTTGTTATTGCCTTGTTGTTATTTAGAAATAGTATGTTAGCCCCTTTCTTTTCATTTTATTATAATACAGCTAGTAGGAAAGCTATTTTACCCCAGGAACCAATTCTTGTTAGATTTCTTCTCCCCAGCCACCCCTGGTTCCCAGCAATTTTTGTTTTCAGATAAAATGAAGACCAATGTGGTTTTTTTCCTACACCATTTCAGCACATTATATTTTTAAAAATAATTGATCATACCTTTGTAATTGTATACTTTTCTGTTAAAACAGGATATGTATAGTCATTGCTCAGCATGTCCCTTGAATTATAGCTTATTTTGGATTTATTTTTAATACAAAGATCATGAAGAGAAAGCTGGTTAAAGCATTCCGAGTGAACTAAACTTGGTGTGTATGGTATGTGGCTAAATATATGGTTTTTTTGAAGTAATAAGGGGAAACTACTATTGAAACTGCAATTATCTTTCACAATAAATACTGTTTTTCTTGCAGGCTGCTATACAATAAAGCCTTAACAGTGCTTGTAGACTTTCTACTTATAATGAACACAAATATACAAGAAAACATGCTTATGCTTTCTTAAAAATATTCTTTATTCATACTAAAATACAAAGTATAATTCTCCATGGGATAGTCAATAACTTCTGAAAAAAAAAAACCTCATTAGGTATGTAATGCACACACTTTGAGGCTTTCAAAAGTTAAATATTTAAATTGAAATATTGCTGTAATTAATTTATTGAATTCTTAAACATTGCTTAAGTGCTTTGGATTTTAAGGAAGAAACTGTGAACATGAAATCGATAAGTTTAAGAGGTGGATATATTATTATTTCATTATTATATAAATAAATTATTCACTTATACACATATGTTATGTATATATAGAATAATATAAGATATAGTAGTATAATGCATGTGGCATAATGTATACTAATGAAATATATAACATACACTATAGTGTGTACTGTTTGATGTATCATCTACTTAAGTATAATTTATCATATAATTAACATTACGTAATCACATGCATTTGGAATATTTAGAAAGTATGTTTCTAATATATTAAACCATGACATCAGCCTAATATTGTAGTAATTGTATCTAAAGTTATGGATTTCTTAATTCTCAAGTGGAAAATACTGTTTAAATGGCATCTTTCATTAAATGAGTAAGAAATGTACACCAACTGATTTTAGGAGTCCTTAGCACTTTGAAGTGCCAGGAGCTCTTGGCTCTTTGCTAAACATCTGTGATGGCAGAAAGACTAATAACCCTGAATGGTATTTACCCTTTTGCGTTTTGTGCAAAGAGTAAATGGCCTAAAATTATTGAACTTCCTAGGATCATTTCTCTACCACCTTTTCCTATGGGTTAGGGAAGTATGAGCTCTGAAGCCAGATTCTCTCCCTATAAATATTTCTCTTCTCTTTTAGAAATAATAGAAAGTAAAAGTGACAGAGTACTGGCATTTGGTGTATCTGCCATCTAATACTAAAACAACACTTTGACTCCATTTTGATGTTGTTGTTTCCTGGAAATGCAAAGTGCATCCCGTACCAGCATGCATCCGACCACAAGCTCAAAGGGAACCAGATATGAATTAGCTAAACAATTTCACTGCACCAGAACGTTTTTGCTCTGAGTCATAGAATAGCTGACACGAGCTGAAAAATGTACACCTTAATTAGTTGATGCAGTATAGCATACCCAAAAGATGGTTTGTGACATAAAGTAACCAGAAAGTTCGTCTGCCTCTCAGCCCCGCAGAGCTTGCGATGTGGCATGTCACAGAGTTTCTTTTAGCTTTTGCGATTGCTCGCTCCACATGCTGCCATTTACAGTGCACGGTATACAGTAAATCTATTTTTTGTCAAGATGGGCTGGGTTTTCACAGCTCTGCACATGACATCCAGTCACTCTTCTTGGCTCTTAATGCTTAACATGGTGTAGTCTTGATTTTTGGCTGATTGCCTCCAATATGTTCAATTTTGGATGGTTTTTAGAGTAGGTTTGTGAAATGATGCCCTAGAAATGTGAAAAATGTATAGGTTTCCTTAAAGGGCTTGCAAGAATCATTCTGCTTCTATGGGCAACAGTTTGAAACTATAATATTATCTCAAGCATTTGTGATCTGACCTCGGTGGGCACCGGAGAACATTCAGAAGGCAGAGAAAGGGAGATTGAAGGAAACACTAGTGGCTGCCTCTGGGGAGTGGAGTGAGGGGGTGAGGTGGATGGATGCTTACTTTTCATTATGCAGTTTATTCATTGGCACTGTTATTTTTTTATTTGTTTATTTGTCTCCCTGGCACATGTCTCATTTTTATAATTAAAAAAGAGAGTAATATTTCCAATGCTATTGTCATTTTTTAAATCACCTTCTATCACTCACATTTTCATAACATTATTAAGTTCAATACATACAAACTCTAGCCTGTTACAATGTGCCTCTTCCTGAGCTTTAACTTGCCAATCTCATTTCTAAACATTTTTGTATATGGACACTATGTTTTTCATTCCCAGCTTCCATCCCCATGGCCTCCTCCAACCACAGGGCTATTTCTTTTTCTATGTAAAATGTGTTATCTGTGTGTTGGTGATACAATCTTGGGTTATCTGAATTGTCCGGGATAATGTCCCAGGAGGCACCCTCAGCTGAATGCCTTATAAAACTTACTCCACACTTTAGGTCAAATTGTTATGAATCACCAGTATCTATGTTACCATGACACTAAAATACAGTAACCCAAATTTTAGTCAAAGATGAAATAGGGGGAGGAAGCTCAACTGATTTATAGCAAGCTTGTCTTAATGTTTTTAAATATTTAAAGCTATCCACATATAAAAATTGTCTGAGAGATATCAAGATTAGACCTGTAGGAAATTCAGTATTTAGTACTTGGTCTCTCT
Source organism: Lemur catta (assembly GCF_020740605.2). Lineage (NCBI taxonomy): Eukaryota > Metazoa > Chordata > Mammalia > Primates > Lemuridae > Lemur > Lemur catta. The sequence continues at coordinate 32,980,400 of NC_059135.1, read as the reverse complement.
TCTCTTTCATTTTTCTATTTTCATCTGATTTTCTTTGAATATTTGTGAGGAAATTTTGCATACAATTTGTTTCTTTTTTCTTTTTCCTGAATTAGAGGATGTTAAGAAAAGGTAAAGATCCAAGTGATGAGAAGATGACACTGATACATGTGTAGAACTTATGTAAATTATGTCCTTCAAGTTAACTATCTTTAATGGGTCTAAAGAGAATAAATCTTTTAACTTAAAAAAAGTAGAAGGCAAATCATATTGCAGTATGTGAGGAGTTATGTACGTGTCTCACCAGTTGGTAAGAGAAGGTGAGATGGAGACAGAGTGGGAAAGGGGGCTGGAGACACTGTAGGTTCCAGCTCTATCCTTAACTTTCTAGGGCAAACTCCTAAACTCTCATCGGCTGGTTAAGAGGTTGGACTGGATGATCTTTGATGTTCTAACTCTAAATTTTATAAGAAAATCTGAGTTCCGTATCTGGGGGGCTCTCTGGACAGTGTCAAAGCACATTGCCTGATACAGTGGCACTTAATAAATGTACATTAGAAGAATAAACAAGGAAGAAACCATCAGCTTTCAACTTTAAATAATAGATCCACAAGGTTATGAAAACTCCACTAAGCAGATTAAACAAAATCCCACTATGCCAAACTCCCGAGCACAATTACATTGGCAACACTCTCTCATTCTCTTTCTCTCTCTCTCTTACTCTCTCTCTCTGTGGTGATTCATCAAGGGCTTTTCCTTCTACAAAAATCAATGGAGAGTGCTCCAGGCAGAAGTACAGGCTGACTTGGAGATTTCATTAAAATCTGTGAAACTCTTTAGACCAATCCATTTGTCAATCACCCAGTAATTGAGAAGTAGGAACTGTGGTTGTGGATTTTTATATTTGCAGCCATTCAATTAGCCAAATTCCCCCAGTCTAAGAAAAATGGATAATGAAACAGGCTAAAAAGCTCCTTCTTGGATCATCTGGATAATTAATTTAGACTTCTAATTTCCAGAGCTTTCTAGTAATCATAGCAATAAACATTTTATCTGTGTTTACCAAAAATGGGCCAGGCACCGTACTAAGTGTTTTACAAACATTTTTACCTAAGAGGTATGCACTGTGATTTGGGTCCATTTTATGGATGAGTAAACGGAGATTTCACATTCATTCATTCAACTGATCTTTGTTGAATAACTGCTATGTGCAGGACCTGTGCTGAACACTGAATTGATGGTGATGAATCTAATAGGCTGAGAGAGATACTGGTCAGGGCTGCCCTGTTCAATCCCTCCTGGGTCAAGTTATGAAGCAGATATGTCAGTTCACAGGCACCTGGACTGGTCAGTGTGAAGTCACTGCAGTGCGCCCTGCATGCATGAAGGCTAGTGGTTGTTAGTTAACTTGTGAATAATGTAACATAGTGAAATTGTACTCAAAAAACAAAGTTTAGATTCACACGTGTAAAATTGGATGCAAACATATGAGGTGATTTTGAGTGTTTCAGGGTGATGTGGCAGGGAGCACAGGAGTTTGATTAATGTCTTTGTGCAATGTGGTAGTATCGATCTCATTTAGCTTAATTATCACAGCCACGAAGGAACGTCTCATGAAGAAACTCAGATCTGAGAAACACACTCACTCAACTTACATTATCTCCTCTCCTTGTTTCTTTCATGCTTGCTGCTGTGCAGTGTAATTTTCACCAAATCTATGTATCTGAGTAGTCTTTCTTATCAATTCTTAAATCCAGTCTCTCGTTGACTAATCCAATCCTTGATCTCAAGGAGCTTATAGTCTTGGGGAGATAGACAGTAAAAAAAAAAAAAAAAAAAAAAAGTGACCAAAATAAAAATCCTAAAAAAGGCAAAACTGTAGTGATACAAAGTAGAGGGAGGGAATTGACTATAAATGGGCACAAGGAAACGGGTGATGGAAATGTTATATATCCTGATTGTCGTGGTGGTTATGAGACTGAATATATTTGTTGGAAATTATAAAAATGTATACTTAAAATTGCGAAATTTTATTGTATATACATTAAATATCAATAAATCTGGCAGAAATTTACCATAAACCTTGTTATTTTAATACTAGTTTAAATCAAAAGATAATTAAGATAGTTCCAGTTTTGTAGAAATTGTACATACATGTATGTCTATATATACATACAGACAAATATGTATACATAGTTTTAAACAAACATAACAGGAAAGAAATGTGTATGTGTGTATATATATATATATATACTCACGTACATTTTAAGACATTTATAATTTGTTAAAAATTATATATGTACATGTATATATGTACTTACATATGTATGTGTATATACATATGTATATCACATTTTGAAAAAGTGAAATGTAAAACTGGAATTTAAGAGGTCTTGAATAAAGGTCCTCCATCATATTTAATGCAAGTTATAAATCCAAAATGTATTATTCTTGAAAATAATCAAAAGTTACTAACACTTTTCTGCACTGAGTACAAAAATGATTTTAAAAAGGTTTACTAGACTGACTTCTAAAACTGATGAGAGTCAGCTGTCATCGTATATTACTTATTAAAATGTTTATACATAGTTAAGAAAAAAGCAAACGAGATCATAATTATAAATTTTCGTATATGCATTGAAAGAGACAGACCAGAGTGTTATGAGAGAGTCAAAAGAATCTGATCATTTTTTTAAGAAAAAGTATTTTTATTATTAGTGTCTATTTACTTAGTAAAAAGTTCTGAAAAGGAGAAAACAATGCTATAAAGCAAGGCTTTAGAAGTAATCAACTTAGTATTCCTGTGGTAACTGCAGGAGATTTGGATGTTCTAAGCTTGCTTAGAGTTGATTTCCAGTCAAGACGATGCTCAGATATTTTCTAAACTAGCTTTGTTATATTCTAGATCCCTTTAATTGGGTATCACCAGACCACCAACAACTGAGCACTAATGCTAATACAGATACCTCATGAATATTTCTCACTAATATCTTTGTTGCTTTTTGTAAAAGCAATCACACAAAATATTAAATTTATTTTAAAAGAGTTTCCATGTTTCGCAGAATGTGCTAATAACTATCACAAGCTTGTGTGAACAAATGCTAATGATATGGAGACTCTGACTTCATTAGACAGTGACTATTATTGTGGAGGGACACAAGTGCCAATGCCTCATAAAAGGGTTACGATGTACTGTGAAACAGAACAAGGTAATACTGTGTGATTTCACATAGAAAAACATAATAGGGTAAAAACATTGACATCTTCAGTTAAAAATAATCCTTCAAAAGGCCAAAGTTAACAGTTAAAACCATTTTTTATCTAGAAATTGGCAAAAGATTTATCTAAAATGTTTATATTTTTGCCACCCCATAAATCAAAATTAGTTTTCCATTAAAAAAATTGGATCAGAGATGATAATCTTCTTGCCAATTTTTTAGCTAAATGCAAATGGAAACATCTGAGATTTTAAACTGAAAACTGAAGTTTATAGATATATAGTAAAACTACTGCCTGTGAGTGTTACATTGTGAGATCTGACTAGCATATGAGGTTATGAATTAACAGTAATTTCAGATACATAAGCCCTTAGCCTTTAATTTCCTTTTTCTAAACCTCTAAACACAAAGCAAAAGCCTAGCTTTGTTATAAATGTGTCTGCCTTATTGTTTCTACCCTTTAATGTTGATGTAATGATAATCTAATCTCTAAGTAAGTCTCATTCAAAACTTTCAGGATGTCCAAGCAAGGCCAGGTCCTTATTGGCTGACTTCATAGCACCGTGTTATCTTTCCTTTTTAGCATTTGAACTTATTTTTAATTTAAAAATAATTAACTGACAAAGACTGAATATATTCAGGGTGTACCACGTGACAATTTAACATACGTACACATTATGTAATGATTACAACAATCAAATTAATTAACACATACCTCACCACCCATGTGGTATGCCAGATATGCAGAACTTGCTTGTCTTATAACTGAAAGTTTGTACACTACAGTCGTATTACTATTTTATGAATACCTGTCTTATTCACAAGTTGTAAGCTACACAGGAGACTGCATGAGGTTTTTATTCGCTATTTCATTCCCAGGCCCCAGTATAATGTACAGTGCATAGTTGACACTTAACAAACATTTATTAAGGAATGAAATCTGATTACCTAGATTAATTTCTATTTTTTTTCAGAATGTGACCATTGATTTATTAAGTATTCTACCAACATTAGGTTTTCTTTTCTGTATTTTCCTACTTTTATCTGTCTAAACGTCCCAAACCAGGAAATTGCACCCTGTTCCTCAGAGTAGGTGTTTTGTTTCTACCTTTTTTTCTACTTTCCATCCTCTTTCCCCAGCCTAGGAATATTATAGTATTGCCATGGGCCAGGAAGGGGAGTGTATTAGCTCTTCCTCCCCTATTGAGTTGCATGGTGTTACTAGGAACTTGACTCCCCCGTCAGAACCTTTCCTCTATCTCTAGCGAGGTGTCAAAATTTCTGGAAGAGGAAACACAGCCCTCCCCAAAACAGTTTTGAGATTTTGGGATTCTATGAAATTCCAGGAAAATATTATAAAAAATTTTTTTGTTTGTTTCTTGAGAAGCACTGTACTTTCAAAATGAAATAGCTTCAGATCCCCCTGGTCAAAATTCACTAATTATCGATGGAAGCTACAAATTACTCTTAAAATATAAATGGTCTTATAGCTTTAAAGAGCTTGTCTCAGAATTCTACTGATATCTTTTCAATTAAAACCATTAAGTCAGTGGGTGCAGCAAATGTTTACATGACAGGGTGTAACCAAACTGAAGATGTATGAAATAGATCACCAGGTACTAGTGTCTTAATGGACAAACCATATTTTATGAGGTCGAAAGTCAATGAACATAGAAGAAATTATTGGCAATAGTGTAACAACGAGATTCTTTTCTCTTTGCCCTGGGGACAGTAACATAATGCTTACGTGGAAACCAAAATACAACTTTACCTTGGGCCATAAAGACAAAGCCAGCAATAGAAAAGATTCCTTCTTCATGATCAATTTCATTTGCCCCATGTAGTTTCACTGTGGTAAAAATGATGATTTTTACCAAAAGACAAACTATGAACAAACGAGCTCATTTCCATCATGTTTACAAGGTCTTAAGTCATGAGATATGCTAAAGTATGTATCTCAAAGCTTCATTATAAAATCATTAAGCTGATTCCCTCATCAAAATATATACTTTTTTTTTCTCTTTAAATTTTAAGAGAGAAGACAGGTGGTTAAAGACTAATACATTTTAAAAGAACTGATGGTATCTAGCCAGCTCCCCCCTTGTCACACAACTCTTTGAATGATTGGGGGTACTGACTGCCAAATGTGTTTAAAAACTCATTTGAAATGAAGAAAAGACTCAGAAATAAACAAAAAGGGGAGGGAAGAAGAGGACATTTTATTTTTACATTTTTTCTTGCTTTATTTTTAAGATGAGAAGTAGAACTGTTCTTTTATTAAAGAAATGACAAAAGTTGCATTCATGCAGGCTGCATACTCACATTTCAACTCTAAAGTCTGAAGGAATTTTGTCTTTATTGATCCACAGACTTGAAGTTAGCAGGAGAATTAATTGTGTGACTTTAACATTTATAACACTATAACACTACTCTCTTGTAGCTTAAGATTTTTCACCTAGATGTCTACAAAAACAACAGTTGTGTAATTAAAGTATGTATGATAGCACTGAGGTATCAAGAAAGAAACAATGCTTTTTATGTTTAAATATATAAATTACATGCATCAATTATGTGTCTGTGTTGAAATGCACAATATAAATATACCAATGCAAAGGTGCATTGACACAAGTATAAAAAATTTTAAAAATCATTATAGGTGTGTCCTAAAACACATAAAATGCCACCCGTGACTTTTCCAGAATTTTAGCTATATACAATTCAATAGCTGTTCCTCTAGCCCAGAAAAAAGGGGAATATTTTTGAAGACAAGTTATAAAATATTTTAAAATGAACAGAATCTAACAAGGGAGAAAGCACTATACAATGTATTTGAGTAACTACTACTGCTGTAAGTGTAGGGAGACAAGTGCCCATGGGTTGGAGTCAAATGTTATTAGTTCCCCAATGCATAAGAACAAAATCTGTCATGGCTGATTTGGACTGTGGCACCTCGTAAAAAAAAAAAAAATAAAGAACATGCTCTGCGATTACCAATCTGCCTGGGCATGTACATAAAGAGAGCTGACAAATGATAAAGGAAATTGGAAAGGTTGAGAGGATGAAGTCAATAATAGATTTATCTCCAGACATTTAGCACTTGAAGTGCATCTGTTATACAATATGTAGACATATTTTACAGCAAATTTGGAGATACTGTGAGCCCACTGGGCAGGGACAATATCTAATTTTATATTCTATATAATTCTGAGCATAACTTTGGTGCTTAATCAGTACGAGGAGGAGGTACCCCCCTGTGCTTACAAAAGGAGAAATACGTGAAAAGGGCATGGACACATAACCCAGGGTTTTGTGTGCAGCAGCAGTGTGAAGGAACAGTGCAACAAAGAGCAAAGCCAAATCCAAAATAAGAGAACTATATTTCATGTACAACACGAGGCGACTGTACTCAGAAAGTTCTTTTGACCTTTAAAAGTCAAAATTTCTATTTTTTCCTCAAACTCAAGGAAAGTTATTGCAAGTTTTTATTCTGAAAGCATGCAAAAGTTCTGTAATAAATTGAAAAAAAAATAATTTAAACAGATCTCATTAAAAAGCATTTTAGGAAACAATTTCTTGCCAACTTAAACAGTATTTCCCCCCAAAGAATTCATCTGGTTTTTTAAAGAATTTATTTTATTTCTTGAATACTATAAATGCTACTAACCATAGCTATCATAAAGTGCTAGCTTTTATAATCCTAGTATTTAAGATAACATGGCCTCATTTATAATATCCATGCAGAAAGAAACAAATTATGCCTATTTGTTTAGTTATATAAATGTGATATATATGTATAAGTGAGAAATTTCTATTTTACTATCTATGGTTTTTTCCTACACCTATCTGTTTTCTTTCCTCAACCACCCATGTACGGAAAACCCGACATATCTTCAGGCTTTAATTTTGCTTAATTCTGTGTAAATTCATCTGTTTTACTTAAAAATCACATGAAAAGATTAAAAGGAGTAATAATGCTTTTTAATTAAATTTTTAATATTCTTGTATCATAGTTTATTGCCCTATGAAAGGAAAAATATATACTTTAGCCTATTGTTACAAGTTCTATTATACACCAAGCTAAAGCAGTCAATTGAGCTAAAAAATGTTTACTCAAAGGAGTTACTTAGAGTCCTCTAACTGAAACAGGCAGTCGGCTAACTTTTACCCTACCATCTCTACACACATTTTTTTTTAAAAATTTCAGAATATTACAGGGGTACAAATGTTTAGGTTACATATATTGCCTTTGCACCACCCGAATCAGAGCTACAAGCGTGCCTGTGCCCATCATTTAATTTTGTGGTCACTGTGTGAATTTCTAAAGTCTCTGTTTTGTTGTCAGTTAAAATGAATTTTTTCCCTCAGTTGTTGGAGAAAGTTATCTGATCAGTATGAACAAGACCTGGTACACAGACTCTTGGTGTAGGAGGGTTTTGTGCTTTTACTATGGAGCCAATTGCTTAAATCATTCTTTCCCTACACCACAGGATTCTGTCCTGTCTTTCAAGTCCTTGGGTATACATTTTTTGAGGCATTTCACATCACAATGAATTGTCTTAGGTGGCGAGTAACCCCAGGATGGAGTGTGGATAAACAGAGCTTACAATCTTTTCATTTACCATACTGCTACATACAAAATGACAATCTCACCAACATTTAATGCACACATTTAAAAAGATTCACCACGCTTGTTCTTACTTATTTTTTAGTGTCTTTTACAATTATATCAAATCATTTGCTTCCTTATACTTTCTTCCTCTGAAAAATCAAATATATGAACATCGTTCATTGCATAAACAGCAATGAAAAAGCTTAAGAATAACTTTAATATCTAAGCTTTACATTTGGGGAAAAAAACCTAAATTTTTATGATTTTAATATCTATAGTAGGTATCACAATTAACATCTTGGTTAAAATAAATAGCCTCTCTTAAGAAAAAAATTTTTTAAAAGGAAAACCAGATCCTGGCATTATCTCAGCAAAGGTTAATCTAACATCCAGGAAAGATGGAGAAAACAGGAAGAGTTGTCTCGTTTTTTAAAGATATATTGCAGCAACCCCTTTGGAACTTTTATGTTAATAAAATCCAGCTACATTACTGGACAGTTGTCTGAAAGAGATGGACGACATTGTTTTAATGGAATAGTTTTCTACCAGACTCAAGGGCATTCTCTCCTCTGTAAAAAAAGGATTCCAGACAACAGTTCTCTACCATAGTTTAACTGTATTTTATTTTAGCTTTTAATAGTCATGTGAATTAACGTAACCTTCAGACTCATAATCCCCAGTAAATCATGCTTTTAAAATAGTATGAAAAAGAATAATAATGTAATCAAATGTTCAATAAAGAAAATACAATAACCAATGGAATACCTTTTACATCTTTTAAGACATGTACATCTCTAAACTTGCTTTTAAAGAAATCTGCGTGATTTAAGAGACCAAGATAACAGCAGTGAACTAAGGAAGGTATAACATTTAATTGTGTACTAAATACTAACCATATTTGCAGCTGTATACTATTATTTTTAAATAAAACATAAGGGAAAAGAGCCAAATACGACTTTCTGAAAGAAATAAAGAGAGAACTGAATAAATCTTCAATAAGCTGAGATTTTAGTGTGTTTGACATAAAATAAAAACACACAACTGTGATTTAGAAAATGGCTAGGCAAAAGATTATTATGTGCCCCTGTATATTTTAGAAAACTGTGTCCAGGTTCATCTTATGTTATAGGTCCCTAAAGTCCTGCGTGTGCCTTCTCATGTGAGCATGAAGAATTCTGAACTAGACACTGCAATGCACCAAGATGGAATGCATTTGGAGTTATTTTATAAACAAAATTTCAGACAGAAAAAGAAGCAACGTGAATTTTTGTCTTGGAATTGTGCAAGTAGATAAGGAAGAATGAGCCAAAATAGTCACTTCCAGCCTTTTTCATTGATCAATTTATGGTTGTAAAATAAAAAATCTTTCTTTAGATTCTCATAATGAAAAAATATGGATATATGTGTATGTGTGTTTTTCTGCATATTTCCAATATTAGCAATTACAAAATTTTTTAGCAATTGCTTCTCCTAAGACGGACTCTGCTCCTTCCATGAGTAAATATGGATCTACAGGAATTTTCTCTGACCTTTATAAAATGCTATGGCAGATTATATTACAGTATTTTATTCTTCTATATACAATGTGAAGGTCACTTATGTTCTGTAATGAGGGAAGGCTCTATTTTACTAATGTTTTCCATATCACATTTCCAACTTGATCTCTAACTTTATCCTTGTAGTCTGGAAGTCATTGGGCAAACCAATTTATTGTCTAGAGTTAAATGAAAACAATAATAAGAAAAAGTTGTCAATATTCTAAAATATTTTGTAGTGCCTTTTTCTATGTTCGCAACTCTTTCACTTCTTCCAGGAAATCCTAATCAGCACTTCTTTCTACTCTGTGTATTTCCTTCACTCTTTTTAGCTGCTGTATTTGATCCCTTCTCCCTCATTTAGAAACTTGCTTTGATTCTTCAGACTTTGGATGAATCAAAGAGGACCTCCATGGATGTATGGTACTCCCAAGTTTAGAAATGCTAAGTGATATGGCTTGAGTTTCTCAGCAAATAACATCCTGTTCTTTCACAGACTCTATTGTGCCATTTGCAAAAAAAAAAAAAAAAATTAGGAAAAATTTTAAAGGATAAATAATTACACATGCTAAATATTAAACTACATAAGAGAAGTTTATTCTTGATGGTGTGGCAAGTTATTCTAGTGTGGATTTTTCCCCACAGCTTCAGTGAGAAGAGAATGAAATAAGAATCTATATTATTGCTACCATCATATCTTTTCCAAATACAGCAACATCCTTGTGGTTTGGAATGAAGAAAATCAGATATTCTTTGGAAAATATAAGAAGATTATATGCTAAAAATTCTTGTAAGCTTTTGATTTGAGTGATAAAAATGTTTCAAAATTGGTCAAAATTCAGGAAAAAACTTTTTTATTTTTTATTTTGTTCAGTCTTTGTTTCTAACCGGAAACCCAGGATGACAAAAGCATAAGATCAAACTCTGAGGGAAGATCAGCCTTAATCATTGCCATGCACAGATATGCATAAAATGGCATTTAACCATATACACCCCAAGACGTACAACTTTCACAACAAAAAGAGGAGGCTTGTGTAATTTTGAAGGATACTACAGAAAAAAATGTGGCCTAGGGTGTCTAAGACAGTTGCCACCAGAGGGCGATTATTATAGGAAAGCTTCATTCTACACAATTGTTATTTTTGGTTGTTGGCTTTTTTTTTTTTAATTCAGTTATCAGAAAGTATAATATACTCACAATGGAACCATAAACTTTATACAGCATAACTGTGGTTGCAGGTTCTTTTTCAACTTGAAAAAGAAAGCAAATATTGTTGGTGTTAGTGAACAAAGGAAGGCAGAAGAAAAATGAAATTTCTTAAGTTAGTATATTAGCTAGTAGGTGTTTATATGACCAATGGAAAGAAAAAAGTAGGGCCTTAGTATATGTTTTAAAATACAATGTACTTCCTCCCCAAAGATATTTATTTACTCTGTTTTACTCCTTTGTTTTCCTTAAGAGTGACAGAGCAAGTTGATGTCTATTGCCAGTGGTTTCTGAAGTCATTAATTTTTAAAGGACTTTTTTCTTCTCCTTGCCAAGAGGCATCTTAGTAAGATATTTTGGATTTGGTCCTAAACATCCTTTATAGTTTTGTATACATTTTATTTTGCTCTGAGCATCAGACTACATAGGGGATAGAATGATACATTTAAAAACATGAAGTGCAACATAATGTAAGCTTTAATACCTGAAATATAGTAAACCAGTAGATTTGAGTTATATTACCCATCATAAACTTTTTTAACCTGTGGCTCATTTTCAAAATAATAAACGTAACTATTCCATAAAAATATCTCAACACAGAAGAGCCAGAAAAGTGAAGGACATGAACAGATGGTACATCAATCTTCTGCATTTATACAATTTGTTTTTTAATGCAAATAGTGTGGGTTGCCTGCTCATGCCTTGGATATTTGTTCCAAAGATGAGCACATTTTCTTATCTTTCTGGATCAATGTGACATTTGCAGTTATCATAAAGTGGGAGCCCATTTAATGATGTTAATGCTTCCTTAATGTAAAAATAAAATCACCTTCTTTATAAAAGCAAACAGATTAAAAGTCCCAAAGAGACCATTGAAATCTGTGACATTTGCAGTTACTGGTAGCTAGATGGCTTGATTATACACAGGTAAAAAAAAAATCTTTAAAACATTGTTTATGCTCATTAATCAGAACATTAAATATGAATTCTAGATTCCCCTATGAGCAAGAGAGTAAGAATATATTTGTATAATGAAACCTGTAAGTTAAAGATTTTTTTTAAAAGTTACTGCAGTTAAATTAACAAGCATCTCTAAATTTTCCGAGAACCTGAAGATTTTTACCCTTTGTGGTTCCTTAAAAATAAATAATAGTATTTCTAAGATGTAATATTTTTCTAAAACAGAAAACATAATTTAAAATAGTGAAGTGGCTTGAAAGGTGTGGCATTTATTATTTTTTAATTATAATTCATAGAATGGTTCCAGTGTGTACATGCCCCCACTCCATCCATACATTTAAACTCTCATGGAGAAGAGATATTTATAGAGAAGAAGAGAGATGTTTCTATGATTCATGCAGTTCCATTGGTAGAGCCCGCTTGGCTACTTCATGGGGAGCCAGCTCTAGGGATTTATTTCTTTTTCTTGTGTATTGTTGTATCTGTTTTCCATGTTTCATACACATGCCCAGAGGCCTTTTGGCAGAAGATACATTTTTGAAAGCCAATTTGAAAAAGCAAATCATTTTTCCTTCCTGCTAAGACAGCTGGCTGTTGCATGCAGCCTTTTCCACTAGAAATGAGTTATGGTCACTGACTATTTCCAGAGGGTCCAAAGAGTTGGCATTTGATGAGCGCAAATTTTGATCACTATCAAATTGGCATCAACTCCAACAGTAGGCTCACTCGTGAAATGCAGGGCAAAAGAGTGTCATGCAAGTAATCTAAGCCACTCTCTGTAGCTTTCCCAAAGAGCTTGTGGAGATAAAACAAGAAGACAACACCTCGATAATGTTCTCTAAAACAAGTGGAGATATGTTAGGTATTTGTGACATTTTATAGATCTCATTTTATGTGGAATCATTATCTAACCTTCACTAGTGGGTGAGGCTATGTTGGCAGGTGTTGTCTATATAATTGCCATAGGATAAACACACCCAATTTAATACATAAAGCTGAAGGAGTGAGGCAAACTTAAATTTGTGAAACAGGACCTTTATTGCAGCAATGAAATATTTTCAGGCTCAGGCCTATGTGCCCAGGGTTAAAATAAAATCATGGCAACTTGAAATAACTGAATCATATTTTGAAAAGAAAATGATGCTAGCTGGAACTTCAGTCCCTTAGAAAGGTTGTACATCCATTTACTTATTCAATCATCCATATACCAACAAATATTTATTTACCACCTATTATGAGAGCTAGGCACACTTAATGGTAGGTATGGAGGATACAGCAGCAAATAAAATGGGCATAGTCTCTATCTTCACAGCACTTGTAATCCATTGGGGAAAACATATTAGACCAGTAATGATAATAAATAATACTAAAGATAATGACAAAGGCTATATAAGTTGTTATGGAGTATGAGATTGTAATCTAGCCTAGAAGTCAGGGAGGAGAGGAAGGAGAAGAATGTTTCTAGAAGAAGGAACATAAGGATAGAGTCTCAGTGATCAGAGAGTGGGTGATGTATTGGAGGAATTGAAAGAGGTTCAGGGCGACCTGAATGGGTACAATGGGAAAGAAGGAGGGATAAACAATGAGGATGGACGTCAGGTGGGTCCAAGTAGTAGAGGATCTTGAGGTAACCGGCCAGTAAAGAGTTTTATGATGTGACAATCAGCACAGAAGGAATGGAAGACTAATCACCGGGATTTTCTGGAAGCATCTGGGATTGTTGCTGTGGTAAAGGAAAGACCATATAATGCTTGGCGTGTCTACAGAAGAAGCTTAGATAGTAAGTCTTTATTTTCAGTAGCTAAAGAATGTTTAAGAGCCTCTTACATTTCCACAGAACTGGTTAAAGACATATTCACCTTCACATACTCTTAAACCCATTCCCAGTTCTGACTTCATGATTTGCAAATAGCTGTTCAATAAAATGTTGTGAAATAGAACCCAGAGGAAGTATTAGTAGTCATATTAGTTTTCTGTGCCTGCTGTACCAAAGTACCACAAATTTGGTGGCTTTAAGCAACAGAAATGTATTCTCTCACAGTTCTGGAGGCCAGACACCTTAAATCAGTATCATTAGACCAAAATCAAGGTATGGATACAGCCCTCTCCTTGCTTCCTCCAGCTTCTTGGGGTTATTAACCATCCTCAGTTTTTGGTTGTAGCCCTCCACTCTCCATTCTATCTTCATGTCGTCTTCTCCTCTGTGGGTTTGGGGTTTGTCTAATCTGCCCCCTACCCACCCCCCGGCCTCTCTCTTAGTAAGGACACTTGTGAGGGCATTTAGGGCCCACCTTGATTATCCAGGCTAATCTTCCCATCTCAAGATCTTTGCATTCAATCACATTTCCAAAGACTTGGCCATGTGAGGTAATCTTTAAAGATTCCAGGGATTAAGACCTAATATCTTTGGTGGGTGGCGAAGTGGGGCATGCATTTTTCCGCCTACCATAGTATTTATTCACAGTTCTTAACATCTTCATTATTGAGGGAAGGGGTAGAATAGATTTATATGCAACTATTCTAGGGTTTAAGTATTAAGCTCCAACATAGAAGGAACTATTCAACCTTAGTCTAGATAGCAGTCTACAGTGCTGACTGTTCTGTGCTGTAATCATGTAGGCAACAGAAGGGTCCCTAGCAACAGAGTATCACAAAGATGCTTTGAGTAATTTAGGGCTTACTTGCAGTGTTAAATGGATTATAAGAAACTTGAGGGCAAAATCATTGTCCTTTCATAGTTCCCACAGGGATTAAATACAAAAAACATTTCTCTGTGGTCTCTGGAAGGCTCTAAAATAAAGGAAGTTCTTTCAGAGTTTTATGGAGATGGGTTAAAACTTCCAAATTAGGGTATTCGTTTGAACCATGTGCCCAATGCTGGGAGTGTTTTTCTTCACATATATATATATATCTATATATATATGTGTGTGTATATGTGTATATATGTGATAGATATATATACATGATATATATACATATATATACACACACACATATATATGATACATATAAAAATACCTTCTACATATCAGTCACTGTCCTAATTTCCAGTTCACAATTACTATCTAGATCTCTTAGGGAAGTTTCACCTAGAAATAAATGGATGAAGTAAAATAAGTTCTAGGTATTCTTTGGTCCAGCACTTTATCATATGCAAATTATGCCAGTGATCTCGGAATCAATTCTAGCCCAGGATGTGGTAGAAGGGAAATTTAAAAGTGTTCTCAGCACTTCACGTGTGCCATAATACTCAATTCTCACAACAACTCTGTGAGATGATATTATTATCCCCATTCAGCAAATAATAAATCATAGCTCAAAAAGTTCAATAAATGTATGAAACCAAGAAGCTAATTTGGAGAGATGTGTGGTTACAGCTCAGGTCTGCCTGGCCCCAGTGCTCATGATTATTTCATCATACCAATCCTGTTGCTCAGAAGTACAACTGGAGGTTAGACGTCCTTGGATCCAGTTTTGAGTTTTGCTGTTATGCTACACACCACAAGACATGTCCTTGAAAGAGGTCATTTCAGGATAAACAGGGGAATATAATATCTTACCACTACATTTAAGGAGTTCATTTTTTTTTTCAATAGAGCGTAGGTCAACAAAACAAGTAAGTTCAGTGCAAGTAAAGTTTAGCTAAATCAATGAGTTGCAGGGTCATAAAGATCAAGAAAGTGATCTTCGTGGAATAGTGCTCACCTTGGAGGCTGTTCTCACAGAGAATGGTCATGGCCTTATGGAGAATATCCTCGGGGACACTGATGGTGACAACTGTCTTTTTTATTTCTTTTGTTTCAGATGAGAGATGAGAAAAGTGTGCCATTTTGTCCCTTCTAAGTTTAATGATATGGCTTGTAATATTATCAGCACTCTGAGAACATATTTTTCTGATTTTATATGGCTTTTAAGTGAGTCAGAAGTACAACTACAAATAGTAAAATTCTCTTATTAAGTTATGGTAGAATAAGCGCTCTGGGCATGCCAACGCCATGGCTACTGCTTTCTCTTCTCCAACAATCCTTGGCATCCTAAGGATGTCACACAATTTCTTCCTACAGTGAAGGACAGATTCATGCTGTTACTTTTTTTTTTTCTTGAGAAATCTTGGTTGAAAGCACCAACAGTGATACAACTTGGTTCATTTTGTCATTTTTTACTCCCTTGAATTACTACATAAATATTAATAGCTAAACACATTGCAAACAGGTGGAGCTCATTCTGTCTCTGGAGCGCTGCCACCGTTATGTGATATCTCAGATGGGTGACGAGATTTTCCATGTGGGGAGGGCGGTCTGTCATTCCATGCCAACCCCATTGGACACACCCTTGGCTTGGAGTCCTTTATTTCCTGTGATATCTCTATGACAGCCTTCTTGGTCTTTTAACAGTTCATTCAGTAGAGTGGGAAGGAGTAACACATTCCATTTAAGAACCACATTCACTCCACTATGTATCTGGTTACTTTTTTTCAGACAGTGGCTGTTACTGATAAAAACATGGAAGAGAGCCCCCAATATTTAAAGGTGCATATCAGCTATGCATGAAATATTTGTTTGTAACACATCCAAATTTGTGTAAGCTTGGTGAACTATTCAAACTAAGAAAGTCACTGAGTTATTATGGTAGATAATATCATGGTAAAGTCCCCCCTTTGTCCCCTGGTTTGTAAATGCAGAGCTGGACCTATAGAGTCATTCAAAGTCATAATTTATTATCTTACAGTTTATCAATGTGTAAGTGGCATAATTGTTTTTAAGGGCCTTACGTATGTAGGCATAATATTTTCTACCTTTTATGCTGAATGATTTTCTTTATATCTATTTACCTTCAATGCAACAAACATATTTCAAAATAAAATTCAGAAATCTGGCTGACTTCCATTTTGCTAGGCATAATGGCTAGTATATTCTTCCTGTGTCAGTAAATTATCCACTTAAATATAGTTGTTTTCATAGGAAGCATGCACGTTTAGAACTGTCCTGGAGTATGTTGAACGTATGTGATTGTATGTGATTTTTTAGGGCTGGAAAACGCATAAGGCTCAGGGTACTTTAATTCCTCTACTGCTTTATAACAGATTCACTAGTAAATTTTATTTTGAAATTTAAAAACCCTGATTTATGGCCTGGTGCAGTGGCTCACACCTGTAATCCTAGCACTCTGGGAGGCCAAAGTGGGAGGATCACTTGAGCTCAGGAGATCAAGACCAGCCTGAGCAAGAGTGAGACCCAGTATCTACTAAAAATAGAAAAAATTAGCCAGATGTGGTGGTGTACGTCTATAGTCCCAGCTCCTCAGGAGGCTGAGGCAGGAGGATCACTTGAGCCCAGGAGTTCGAGGTTGCAGTGAGCTATGATGATGCCACGGCATCAGCTAAGTTCCTGATTTACCCCTGTAATGAGAGAAAATTTAGATTCTATAAATTTATGGAAGAGATTTGATTTGGTTCAAATCATGAAGAAAAACTGTAATTCTACTGTCATTGGTTAGTTATTGTAGGTTAATGAAAAGCAAAATATTGAAATAAAATCATATCTTAAAAGAATAAATTTCAAAAGAAACATCTTTTGACATTAATACTTTTAGTACCCATTTAATAATCTGCTTTAAAATGGTTTACTTTTCTGTTAAATTTAAAATGGTTTGGTCAGTTTTTATGATCTTTTTTTCTTCTCCACTTGTAACTTAAACTTGGTGCCTTCCCTATGTTCTGTCCCTATCACGGCACTGCCTGGGACACTTGGGCCCTCTTTGGGGTGGTTTCCTCACATGCTCTGCTTGGAAAAAGAGCCCATAACTTCCATCAGTTTGTACAGAAATCTGTGACAATATACTATAGGAACGTATATACTTAAATGGTTTAAACTAAGGTAGAAAGCATCCTGAGAGATAAAAAATAACAAGCTATAGGAGGAGAGACACATAGCTTCCATTTTCATCAGGCTTAATGTGTCCAGATAGTTTTGTTACAGGGAAGGTGAGGAGCACCAGTGGGACTTGACTCACAACCCTAAACATGGCCTTTTGCTCAGAAGATTACACAGACATGTGACTGTATCACACAGGTCTTCTTCCCATTTACTGATGTCTCATAAAAATTGAGTTTTAAGTTTAAATCCAAGGCCTTGAATTGCAATGATTATACATGAATATAACAACTGAGGATAACAGGCTTTAGAGAGGCCCCATGTTGTGGACTTTTTTTCTTGTTTGGAGAAAAAGGAAAAAAAAAAAAAAAACAGTGGAGAAGAATAGGTGGCTTCCTAATATGATAATTTGAAATTCCACTCCAAGGCTTTCCTATTCATCTATTCAAATATGAGATATAATTTAAATAGCTAATAAGAATAAAATACCCATCCTCCTTGAGGAAACAATTACTTGTGTTTTCTGAAGCAAGTGTAGTTTTTCAGT
Source organism: Lemur catta (assembly GCF_020740605.2). NCBI lineage: Eukaryota > Metazoa > Chordata > Mammalia > Primates > Lemuridae > Lemur > Lemur catta. The sequence goes on along the minus strand of NC_059135.1, from coordinate 32,962,472 downwards.
TGCTACTTGTTGGTTTTCCCTTATTTGCCTGTGAGTTCATAGAATATTGGAGTGGTGTCCTGTTTGTCTTTACAGCTCTAGTTTAGGCCAAATCATGAAGAAAAGACAATAACTGTCAAATTTTAGCTGAATGCTGAATGAATAAATGCCTGTACTTATCATAGTGTGATAAATATGTGTGTCCAAAGCAATATTTTAAACAAATATAACAATATTCCATTGAGAGTTTATGAATTTTATTTTCTAATTAACAGGGCTGATAAAATATTGAGGAGTAAGTCTACTGTTAAACATTAAGAGACCATAAATCAAGTGTAGTTGTTGACATTGCTTTAGCTACCAAGATCAGACAGTAAGGGAATCAAAGACTATGATGTTGGGAGAGACCTTAGAACGTGTACAGTGTGGACCTGGATATTCTAATTTGGAATGTGACATCGTTTAAATTGGCTTGAAATAATAGTCCGTATGAACCAACTAATCATTTAACTCTCTCACCTTCAAAAAGAGACCCCTCTGCCCTTTCGAACACTAAGGAGACAGTAATCCATATACAGCAAACCCCACATCCCTCAAGAGAGTTGAGGCAGGAGCTCAGAAGCACTTCTTCCTTTCCACTTGCCCCTGAAGACACACACTAACCCTAACCCAAACCCGAACCCGAAACCTTTTGGAATAAGCCACAGTGCCGCAGAATCAGAATCCATACGCTCTCCTGCTGCCTGCCACTTTCAGACTGCTTCAGAGAGTAAAACTGAGTGTCTGTGGATGTCAGGGGGTGGGGGGTACGTGGGATGGTCATATGTACAGGTATAATCATAAGCTCATTCACTCCCATTCTTGAGGTTTTACACCCCAAACACACACGCGCAAGGCTCCATTACAGAGCTCCGTGCTTCCCAGACTTCATGATGTCACACATCCTTCTTTGAGAACGACGGAACTGATATGTTATTCTCATTTTGACTTATTTGGCAAGAACAAGTCCACATGCCAATACGATGCTTTTACTGAAAAATATAGAATGTTTCATTGGTCTTTTCTCTGAAGAAAGTTTGAGAAGAGCAGCCTTTTCTTTTTTTCCATAGCAATAGCTATCCATTGAGCAGCATGTACCATTCAATAAATATTTATTGAATGTTGACGATGAGCCTGGCACTCTTCTAGGTTCTGGTAATGTTTTCGATATTAACCATAAAGAGGAGACAAAAAGAAAGAAAAGACGTAAAGAGGAAGAAATGCCATCTTGATAAATTATAAGATGACTTTCCTAAACTGGCAGCTCCTGTTTTTCTCCTTCCCTTCCCCACCACCAAAAAAGGATCTGGAGACCTAGGAAATCCCCTCATTGCTGCTAGAAATATTTGTAATCCCTTCTACACCTTGACAGACCTTGAAGATAATAAAGTTAAAACACAAGAGAGATGTTCAGCCTTCTGTGAGAGGAGTTTTGTAAGGAGATTTCATCTGTGAAGTTTATAGAACAGTAGCCAATCTGTTTCGGTGAATATCGTCAGCATTGATAAAGCATCAGAATTCTAGAAATATTCTATCAGAGATTCAGGAGCATTTCAATTTTCCTTATTCTTATGAATGCTATTAAACCTATCTGTTCCTAAACATGTGTTGGACAAACTTACAGAACCATAATTTCTCATTTAATACTTGGCTGTGGCCTCATGAGTCCCCCTTTCAGAAACAGTAGGTATAATACAGTACTGATCCATTCGTCAGAGAGCCTGACTCTACTGCTGATTAGTTGGTGTCTCTGAATGTCACCTTTGGAGTCTTGGTTCCCCGTGTGTGCTCTGAGGAAAATACTGGATGGACTTGGATGTACTTGGATTCAAGTTCTAGGCCAGTCACTCACTACTGTGTAACTCTGGGCAAGGAACTCATCTTCCTGTTCATTTTCCCTATCTGTTGGAGAGTATGTACATAATGGGGTTATTTTAATAATTAAATGAGGTAATACAGATAAGGGGTTAGCTTAGGGCCTGACACATCATAAGTATTGCAATTATTTGCCCTAAAGGATCATTTAATAACAGCTCTTAAGAATTAAAGTTTTGTTTCCAGAGTTCTAGTTCTCTTATTATTTTATTTTCTTCATAAGCTCGAAGGAGATAAAGAACAGAACATCACTCCCTGTAACAAATGATTATCCTTTTCTTCCACATGTTGATTTTACTTCTATTATGTACAAATCCCAAAAGGGCACTTTCTAAATAAAAATGGATCATCGTCAGAGAAGTGCAAGGGGAACTGTGAGTGAAGGGAAACCATGTTACAGGACAAAAAACTGAGACGTTTAGCTAGATGAGGCAGTGGCTCAGAGCAAACACATAAGACTGTATCATCAGTATTTAAAAAGATGCTTTATGGAAGTCTCTGCACGTACTGCCATGATGCTCATGGGTAGATGAGTGACAAGGTAGTGGAAGCTACATGGGAACAGAATTTGGCTCTCTATAAGTAAGATCACCTTTAATGTCCAAGCAAACCCCAAAATGGAACAGACTATCTCAAGAGCATCAAATTACCCAGAGGTACACTATTGTTAAGTGGTCATAGATTTTAGACCTGACCCAAGTATTGCCAAAAAATTTGCTATTGAAGAAAACTTTTCCTATATTCAAACCAAAATCTATCTTTATATATTTTCTGTTTCTTCACTTTCAATTTTTCACATCTATTTTCTAAAAATAATCACTGCATTGATTTTTTGGTGAGAATTTCTAGTTCCTGAATCTAATGAGAAAACTTTCATTCTTTATGTATATTACATCTGGTTTTCAGTGGGTGCCCAATAAATTCTGTAGTTACAACCCTATCTCATTTCTAAAGCCTGAGACATTGTCATAAATGATCTTCTTTTGTCAAAATTTTCTCTTTCTTTGGTATTCCCAAACCCATTTGTGAAATCCAAATTTCAAACATTTCTTCCAGTCTTTTTGGCTATTCTTTTCTTGGGTTCTTTTGTGAAGAACCTAAGAAATATGGGAGGACACAGCTCTTAACTCTTTCCTCTTCTCCCTGGGTGAATTCATTCCATTTCAGCCAAGGATGATGGAGAGAATTAAACCCTAATGCTCTAATTCTACATTCTATGTCATGAATTAACTTCTCTCTTATGCATTCAGAATGGTCCCAGATATGCACCATCCTTAGGAGAACTGAGAAAATGGCCATTCATGTCATTTTATATAAAACTTAATTTTCTCATGAAATTCAGATTGAGAATAACAACCCTCCAAAAATTCCCTGGTCCAGACCACTCCAGACCCACATTTACAACAGCTTCCTAGCCATCACCTGGGCAAACTAGGGTCCCTCAAGTCCATCATTTTCCTCTCATAGCTTTCTCTTCATCCCCATGCCTAACAATACACAACTCTCTAATCATTTGTTTGAGAAGCTCAGGAGGAACTCTGAGCTCTTTTATTTCTGAAACTTGTAGAGATTGAGTGCTAAAAATGACATATATAGGTTCCCTTCTTTTTTATCCCACTGGCTAAGTGTAGCTCTTTAGTATATTTTATTTTGACTGTTATTAGAGGAAAATAGCCCATTGCCTGAATTTCTTCCTGCAGTCTCATTTAACTACCACCACCATCTTCAATCTATGCTTCACAACTGTCAAAATGATCTCTTCAGAATATAAATAAAATCTTTTGTTCATTTGGTTCAATCTTGATGTGACGGTTCAATCTCTCTTCCATTGGCATCACACATAAGATTTCTTATCTTACAGCCCAGGTTAATTTTCCCAACCCCCTGATGCAATCTGTCTTCTCCTATTAGACTATTTGAACTTTGAATGCACAACATTTTTTTGTTCCTCTGAACATTTACCTTTGCTGCTTTCCTTCCTGAATACCATTCTCCTTTTTATCTGTCTGGTGAAATTTACCCTTCCTTCATTATTCAAGTAAAAGTTACTATTCTCATTAATACTCTTTAATCCTCAGTTGATTTGTATCTATCTAGTAGAGTGTCTAGGACATAATAAACAGCTAATAAGTGTTAAATTTTAAATATCATATCATTACTAATACATGTTATTTTACTATTATGCTATTCAAAATGGGATGTGGGCACTGGATGACAGGTTGTACCAATAAAACTGTAGATTTCTTTCAATTCTAAGATTATATGAGTTTATGATTTATTTTAAACTAAGCATTTAGAAAGTCTAATATCAATCATGTTTATATGTTTTTGCTGTTAATATAACACCACCATATTAGGACCCCAACAATATTGTTTCAATTGAGTAGGCTTGAATTCCTGGCATTAATTAGTATTGCAATCCTAACTCCAAGGCCACAATATCATATTGATGTTTCAAAAAATACATCCTTTAGCTCACTAGTACTTCACTAGAATTCTTTCCCATGACAGTTTCTCATTTATTTTGTGCCCAGTATAAGGCATATTTTATAGGATTTAAACATGAAACCATATTTTCTTATTTCTCTCACCTACCCCTAGGACCTATTTTAGGTTTAAACAAGTGTAAGTCACTGAAGTCTCCACCTTAACTTATGGAGAGAAAAGCCTGGAAGGGAAAATCCTTAATTTTCTGAGCACAATGAGCCTTTAAATCTCTCTACCCTACCATAGTGCTCTGTGTTTTTACTTTCTCTCCTCTTTTCCTCTCCCTCTCTGCTGACATTAGCATAAAAATGTGCTACTCTAACTAAGCAGTCTGTTAACTGATAAGCTATCAAAAAATCATCTGTTATTTTTATAGCTCAAAGGCAGATGCCATTTCAAGAACTAGGGTTGAATGAGTAGGATTTGTTAATGCTTTTTATATTCATCATTGTAAACTTGAGGTATTTTAAAATGGAATGATTGGAAGCTTAAAATATTACACCATGAACAATCAAGATATAGAATATTGGTTGCCTTAATTTTTTGTCTGCATAAAATCATTTCATATCATATTTTATCATAAAGAATCTCAGTGGTTGTCTAATGCTTATATTGAAAAATCTTTACTACATTAAATTCAGACCAATGTAATCATCAAAGAAAACTCAGATCAGAACATCCCCTTATATTCCAGCAGGGGCCCCCTTTGCTGTAAGATACTTCTCAAAGGGTCCCCGAAGCAGCAGACGTGCTTTGTAAGCAAGTATTTTCTCAGGTTGCAGTTCTAAGTCACTCTGGGCACAAGAATGTGGCACTAAGGGTAGAAGTCGGTCTGATCCAGGTCCCACTTCTGAGACACCTGGGATTGCTCATGGAGGCTTGGATTAGAAGTCAATTTGAATAAAAGGATTATTAAAAAAAACAGGGGACTCAGGTTGTCAAGATTTTTTTTACTGTGATAAACTGTTTTGATTTGCAAGATCTAGTCACCTATTTAAAGATAACAGAAATGGAAAAGGTAACTGTAAATGATGAAAAGAAAGATGAACTATTTAATAACACAGATATCAAAGCAGTGAACATGACATTAGATCAAGATATACCTATTACTATGCTGTAATATATTTTATATTGTATAATCATTCAATAGTGGACTGACAGGTTGAAATTTTAAAATGGTTAATTCAATGATTAACCTATTTGAAGTAAATGATTTCATCAGTGCTAAATTTCAGGCCTTGTTGGCATGATCAATATATAATTTTTCACAAGTAACCACCAACATCATACAGACAGTAAACTGAATAAATATACATATATTTGTGTGTATAATGGTTAGATGATTACTTTTAAACTAAATAATTATTTTTAATTTTACAAGTATTAAATGAATAATTCTTGCTGTAAAACTTTGAACTATACAGATGAATGAGTAATACAATCTCTCTCCTTTTCCACTTATCCAAAAGCCAATATATTTAATACTTAATGTACATCCTTTGAGGCCTTTTACTATGCATTCATAGCATATATGTGTATATAATACGTAAGTATTGTACATATACATAACTATATCTGTACAGTTTTAGACATTAAAAATTTTTATTTTCTTTATTTGGTTTGTAGAGAGGCATCATTTCATATACACAAAAGACTCAAGAGTCAGACATCCTGGGATCAAAATCTTTTATTTTTATTTATTTACATAGATTTATTTATTTAGATTAAATTTTTCTCCAGGACAGTGAATAACAGAGATAAGTGTTTTATATGGAATTCATACCAGCTCTTCTACCTAAGTAATTATGTGCATTAGGATCTCATACATTTATGAATTACCTCTAAAGTATGAATGGAAAACCAACCAAAAAACAACAAATCTCCATAGGATTTGGAAAGAACTAACTGCTTCTTTATCTTCTCTTTTTTTAGTATCAGAATATTACGGGGGCACAAATGTTTTGGTTATGTGGATTGTTTTTGTACTGCTTGAGTCAAAGTTATAAGTGTGCCCATTACCCAGATAGTGTATATTGTACCTGTTAGATATGATTTCACCTATCTGCTCCTCCCCCATCCCACCTGCTTGAGTCCCGCTGGGTTTTACTTCCATCTGTGCACATGAGTACTGAATGGTTAGTTTCAATTTAATAGTGAGTACATGTACTGTTTGTTTTTAAATTCTTGAAATACTTCACTTAGGAGAATGGTCTTCAGGTCCATCCACACTGTTGTAAAGGATATTAATTCAATTTTTAGGGCTGAGTAGTACTCCATGGTATACATATATCACATTTTGTTAATTCACTCATGAATTAATGGGTTGATTCCACATAATTTTGATTGTGAATTGCGCTGCAATAAACATTTGAGTGCAAGTGTCCTTTTGATCAAATGACTTTTTTTTTCCCTTTGGGTAAATACCCAGTAGTGGGATTGCTGGATCAAATGGTAGGCCAATTTTTAGTTCTTTGAGAAACTCCATACTATTTTCCTAGAGGTTGTACTAGTTTGCAGTTCCACAACAGTGTATAAGTGTTCCTTTCTCTCCTTATCCATGCCAGCCTCTATGGTATAGGACTTTTTGATAAAAGCCATTATCACTGGGGTTAGGTGATATCTCACTGTGGTTTTGATATGCATTTCCCAAATGATTAGTGATGCTGAGCATTTTTTATATGTTTATTGGACATTAGTCTATCTTCTTTTGAAAAACTTCTGTTCATGTCTTTTGCCCACTTTTTAATGGGGTTGTTTGATGTTGTCTTGCTGATTTGCTTGAGTTCTTTGTAGATTCTGTTTATTAGCCTCTTATCAGTTGTATAGCATTCTAATATTTTCTCCCATTCTGTACATTGTCTATTCACCTTTTTGATAGTTCCATGGCTGTGCAGAAGCTTTTAATTTAATCAGGACCCATTTATTACTTTTTGTTGTTTCTGTGATTGCCTTTCGGGTCTTCTTCAGAAATTCTCTGCCAAGGTCGATATCTAGAAAAGTTTTTCCAACATTTTCTTCTAGAATGCTTATGGTTTCATGTCTTAGGTTTAAGTCTGTGATCCATCTTGAATTAATTTTAGTGAGTACTGAGAGATTTAGATCCTGTTTCAATCTTCTACATGTGGCTATCCAATTTTCCCAGCACCATTTATTGAATAAGAATTCTTTTCCCCAGTGTATATTGTTGTCTACTTTGTCAAAGATCAGATGGCAATATGTTAATGGTTTTGTATCTGGGTTCTCTGTTCTGTTCCATTGGTCTAGATGTCTATTTTTGTGTCAATACCATGCTGTTTTGGTTACTATAGCCTTGTAGTGTAGCTTAAAGTCTACTAAAGTGATGCCTCCAGATTTGTTCCTTTTGCTTGCGGTTGCTTTGCCTATTTGGGCTCTTTTCTGATTCCAAAAAAAGTGTGGAATTAATTTTTCTAGATCTGCAAAATATGATATCAGTATTCAAGTATTACCTTGAATCTGTAAGTCACTTTGGGTAGTATGAATATTTTAACAATGTTGATTCTGTTGATCCATGAGCATGATATGTTTTTCCATTTGTTTGCATCTTCTGCAATTTCCTTCCTCCGTGATTCATAATTCTTTTTGTACAGATCTTTTACCTCCTTGTTTAAATATATTCCTAGGTATATTATTTTCTTTTTAGCTACTGTGATTGGTATTGAGTCTTTGAATTGATTCTCAGTTTGACTATTGTTGGTGTATAAGAATGCTACTGATTTATGTACATTGATTTTGTAGCCTGAGACTTTGCCGAATTTATTTATCAATTCCAGGAGTCTCTTGGTGGAGTCTTTGGGCTTTCTAGATATAATATCATATCATCAGTAAAGAGCAATAGTTTGACCTACTCGATACCCTTAATTTCCTTCTCTTGCCTGATTGCTCTACCTTGGATTTCCAGCACTTTGTTGAATAGAAGTGGTGACAGTAGACATTCTTGTACCTGTATATCTAAATTTATAGCAAGACCAGGGAAGTTTTCCTCAATTATTCCCTCACATAGGTTTTCCAACCCTCATGTGTTTTCTTCTTCACCCTCAAAGATACCTATAATTCTTACGTTTAGCCTCTTTACATAATCCCATATTTCTTGTAGGCTTTGTTCATTCCTCTTATTTGTCTGTTCTTTATCTTTGACTGACTTATTTAACACATTGACTGCCACACAAAGAAACCAGGAACTTTTCCTTGGGGCCACAGTGTTTTATCATGAAAATAGAATGAAAACTTTGAGTGTAATTTAAAGGTAAACATAAATAGAAAAATGAAATTTATTGACTTCTATGCATTTAATCTAAGTTTTCAGAATTAAATTTTCAATATTAATTGTAACAATAAAAACATCAACAAGTAATATATTATATTTGCTTCACGTGGCCTCAGGGTCAAAACTAGAGTGAGTTAAGTACAACCCTCATGACAGTTAATGTGTTAACTTGAAGGTGTTGTCTTCAAGCTCGTGAGATTCTTTCTTCTGCCTGGTCTAGTCTATAAAGTTTCCACTGTGTTTTATATTGTTTTGAATGCATGTTTCATTTCCAGAAGTTCTATTTGATTTTTTTTTAATAATTTGGTTTCTTTCTTGAATTTTTCATTCATGCTCTGTATTGTTTTTGTGGCTTCTGTGTGTTGGTTTTCCATTTTCTCTTGTATTTTGTTGAGCTTTCTTATAATAGATATTTGAAATTCTTTATCTGTCATTTCAATATTTTCATTTTGGCTTGCATCCATTGGTAAATAGTTGTTGTTTCATTTTGGGGGTGTCCTTTTGCACAGATTTTTCATACTTCTGGAGTTCTTTTGCTGATTCCTTCTCATCTGGCCTCTCGATCAAGCCCTGGGGGAACTAGGCCAGTCTGCAGGCCTGTCCTTGGCTTCCTAAAGATCAATCCCTGACTGTGTCAGAGAGAACAATGCTGGTCCTGAGTTGCCTATGGGGTGTTCCAGCAGATTTTATTATCCTCCCGGGTTTTCTCTTTCCTGCCATCTTCACCTCTTCCAAGCAGTGTAAATTATGTTGGGTCCCCCAGCTTAATCTCTGAGATAGTGGGTGGTCCTTGGGAGTACGAATCAGCCATGCCCTGTTTGCTTGAGTTGAAAGACACTATGATGAGCTATAGTGTTGTTCTCCCTGTCAGTCATTGGTTGATGTTTGAGTGAAGAGGCAGCTGCTCAGATGTTCTTTTGTGCCCATGGTAGGCTCCGGTCCCCCAAATGGAGTACTTGAGTACCCCAAGCTTTAGGAGAGACCCTGTAGCTCCCAGGGAGTTGCTTGATTTCCAACCACTACTGAGGTGGGGGCAAGAGGCAAGGCAGTTCGTGGCTAGGTTGTAGGAACCTGAAAGGCTTGGCAAAGTCTCAACCGGGGCTTAGAAATTGCTTTTTCAGCCACTAAATGGAGCCACTGGTCAAAGGATCAGGACAAGCTCCAAACTGGGAAGGCTTTTCATGGGGGAGGGGCCTAAAAGCTTAAGTGTTTAGACCCCTGGTTGGGATCTCTCTGCCCTTATCTGGTAGCACAGTTTTTCTACGGGGAGGGATGGGCACTCTCCCAAATTGCTGTTCCTTGGACTCCCACAGAACACTCCCATCAGTTCAGTTCATGTGTGCTCCCTCACCACCCAAGCCCAGCTCTCCAACCTCCCCAGGTCTGTGTGTCTGACCTACTAGCATACATTTCTGTGAAACACCGACAGGCAGGGAGTTTCCAGATTTTGCACCCGTGTCCCACTACAAGTCATCAAAGGAAGAGGTATGAGCCCCTCTATCTGTGGGGACCTCAACCAGGAGCATGTGCCCACCAGAGAGAAGCCACCACTCACAAACTTCTTGGTGCAAACTGCTCTCGTTATTGTATTGAGTGGGGGCAGGGGCCACAGCACCTGGTCAGCCAGTGTGCCTGAGTGGGAGGTGTTTGGTTGCCATGGAGCCAGGGGCTAGTCTATGCCTCTCTGAATGCCACACCTTTATCCAACGTGGCAGTTGTCCTGTGGAGGGGATGAGTGCACTCCCAGGTCCCTATTCCTCAGCACCCTACTATACTCTCCAGTCAGATATGTCTGTGCAGGCTTCCTTGCCACCTTAGTCCAGCTCCCAGACTTCTCCCCCGCATTTCCCTGTACTCCTCTCATGTCTAGGGGGCACTGGGACTGGCTTGCTAATGTGAGCCACCGGCTTGTGACCCTGTGAAATGCTGGCTGGCAGGGAGTTACCAAATTGTGCACCCTGTTCCAACACAAGTCCTCAGGGAAAGAAGTATGGTCCCCACTCTCATAGGGACGTCAGCCTGGAGTGTGTGCCCACGGGAGAGAAGCTGCTATTGGTAAACTTCTCAGCTCCAACTGCTCTCACAGTTGTAACAGTTGGGGGAGGAGCCATGACTACATGTCAGCCTGAGCTCAAACTGCTTTGTCAGTTGCTGTAGCTAGGGGAAGAAGTGTCTGGAAGAAAGAAAGCTGGCACTCTGGCCTCTCAGGGTACTATCCTAGGGGGAGCTCCAGGACTGCCCAAATTCCTGGGGTTCACTAGTTCAGCTCACTAGCTCATGGAGGGTGCAAAAGCCTTCAATGAACTTAGTGGCCAGCTGTTCACCAAAGGCATGTAGGAGGGTGAGGAGAATACCCCCTTACCCTTTCGCTGGGTTCTGAGCCTCTTTGGGTTTGATCCTGGCCGGTACCTTCTCCTCTTTATCTTCTTCCTTCTCAGCTTCACAGTTTTCCCCCACTGGTTCCCCAGTCATGTCTGTCATCTCTCTCTGTGATCCACACCCGAGCTGTCACTCTTTTCCCCTCTCCTTACTCCGATATCTTACCTTCCCATCAGGAATGTCCAACAAGTGATGTCTCTAGTTGGCAATCTTGGCTGCTTCTTCTGCTTGGGATCAAAATCTTTACCCTTCCCCAAATCACTAGAGCTTTCTATGTCTCAGCTTCCTTGTATTTAAAATGTGGATAATAGCAGCATGTACCTCAAAGAATATTGTGAGGACTGTTTTGTGTCTGTGTTCCACAATTTTGAATACTCCATGTATTCATTATACATGAAGTACTTAGAATTGTTGCTAGTACACAGTAAGCATTGCATAAGTATTGTTATTATTTTCAGTACAAAATTTTCTTTTCACTTAGTAGATTAATATATATACCTTATGGTCTTTCTAGATCACTCCATAAAAACCCACCATATTTGTTTTAAATGTTTAATACCATTCCAGACTCTGGCAGTAGTTTATTCTCCTGTATAAATGGACTTTTAATTTTTTTCTTTTTCTTTTTTGCAATCAGCATAATGTAATGAGCAGTGTGTGTGTGTGTCTGTGTGTGTGTGTGTGTGTGTGTGTGTGTGTGTATGTGTGTATCTACCTCTGAGTATGCCTTATAACTTAAATTCCTAGAATTAAGTTGTTGGATCAAATAGTATAAAACTTATTTTTTTAGAAACTCCAAAACTGTCCTCCAAAATGCTTTAGAAATTTGTATTTGCACCAACATTTCGTACAGGTGTCTTCATAACCTCCCCTACACCCTGCACTTCAACAATACCATACAACCTTTTAAAAGTTGTAATTAAAAAAAATTACAATTCTCTCAGTGATGCAACTGGGCATTACCAACCAAATAGAATACTATAACTTCTGAATTGTATGTAATCTGACGGACAAAATATAGTAAAGCCTTTCCTCTTTAATTTTACATTTTTCTGATTAGTGGTAAGGTTGGGCATCTTCTCATGGATGATATGTATTTCTTTGTCTATTGTTGGGTTTTTATCTTTAAATTTTATCTTTAAATTTTCTAGATCTAACATATTAATCATTTGAATCATATATGTTAAATATTTTCTTATATTCTTTTTCTTGCTTTTCAATTTTATTAGTGTATCTCTTATTATTGCATTTATTTTTATTTTTTTATTTCAAAATATTAAGAGGATATAAAAGTTTTCATTACATGGATATACTCTATAATGCTGAAGTCAGGGCTTTCAATGTACTCGACACAAGGACAGTGTTCATTGTGTCCAACAGCTTAGTTTTTATCCCTCAGCCCTTCCACCCTCCTCCCTTCTTAGTTTCCAATGTACTTTATGTATTTTAGTGTCCATGTGCACCCATTGTTTAGCTCCCATTTACTAGTGAGCACATGTGGTGTTTGTTTTCCATTCCTGAGATACTTCACTTAGGATAATGGTGTCTAGTTCCATCCAAGTTGCTGGATGGAACAGTTACATTATTTAATTCTTTTTTATGGCCAAGTAGTATTTCATGGTATAAATATACCACATTTTCTTTATACACTCATGAATTGATGGACACTTATATTGATCCCATATCTTTGCAATTGTGAATTGTGCTGCAATAAACATTCAAGTTCAGGTGTCTTTTTGATAAAATGGTTTCTTTTCCTTTGAGTAGATAACCAGCAGTGAGATTGCTGGATCAAATGGTAGGTCTACTTTTATCTCTCTGAGGAATTTCTGTACTATTTTTCTTATTATTTTGAAAGCTATAACTTTTAATGTAATAAGAAAGATAATATTCTTAATGACTTCTAAATTTTCTGTTCTGTATAATATGTATTAAGACTTTCCTATTTTTGATAGTTTTAAATACATAAATCTTTAATCCACCTGGATTTATGTTTCTATAAGATACAGTTTGAGAAGTATCTGTCTTACTTTTCTCCATGTGACTAGCCATGCCCAACACCATTTTTCAAGTAGCCTATCTTTTCCCTAATTATCACATACTAAATTCCCATATATAATGAGTATAAATATTTGTTCTCCATTCTGTTCCATTAATATATTTATCTATTCATGCACCAATACCACATAGTTTTAATTAAAATAGCTTTATAGTATGTTTCAGTATCTATTAGGGCATTACCGGGCATTACCATTATTACTAGTTTTGTTTTTTCAATTTTTTCAGTTATATCAATGCATGTTCTCTTCCAAATTAAAAACCAACTTGTCAAGTTATGTAAAACCAAACTGGAATTTTTGTAAGAATTTAATTAAATATATAAATTAATTTAGTTTAACTCATTTGAATTATTCCATTCAGAAACATGTTATTTATTTTTACTTCCTTCTATTACATAAAAATTAATTTTCATCTTAGTTAATTTGAGTATGAATTTGAATTTATCTATTCTGGAACATGGCTTTTATTTCTATTTTCATAGAGTTATACATATTAACTCTTCAATCTATAGAACAGCCCTATGAAATAGTTATCAATATTATCTACTTTTTTAACACAAGGAAATTGAGGCACATTAAAAAGTTACTTGGTATCACACAGCAAGTAAGTTATTTACATTCAAGTAGCCTGTCTACAGTGTGTATGTCCTTAAGCACTATTTGGGTTTTTTATCATTATTTACATTTTCTATGTTATGATACTTTGTAATTTTTATTGCAACTGAGACTGTGATCTTTTCTTGTATTAAATTTTCTAATTGCCTATTGATAATATATAAAGATAAGGTTTTTAATTCCTAAGGCCTGGTATTATAAACATAACTATTGGAGACAGCTTTGAATATCAAATGCACTGCTGCTTTAAGTTCAAAATCAGGGAAAGCCTAAACCAGTGAATATTTAGTTTTAGTTCCAACTTACTCATGGAGTAACCGCATTACACCTTGCAGCTGGTATCTTTTAGAGCACATCAATTAAAATGAGAAGAGAAAGAAGCCTGTTTCTTACTCTTCATTCTAAAAATGATGGAATTTTTTACTCATTTATCAAACATTTATTAAACACAAATTAAATCTATGTTCATTGTAGCATATGGACAACATGACTGTAAAATATAATTGCAAATTGGTAGTTTGTGACTAATGAGGCTTTTAAAAATTCAGCATTGAAAATCATGATGATATTTACATAGGTATTTTTGGTCTTATATTTTAAAATCAACACTTTGTTTTTAACATGATAATGAGTAAAATTAGGTAGTTTGAAACATTGTGACTTAGTACAGGGGAAGGAACATCCATAACTTTTACTCTCCTACCTCTATCTATTATTCTTTCCTCTTATCCCTATTTCTATTCCTTTTCCTACATTTTCATTTTCTTTTGGACAATTTTATGCCTAGTTGAAACCTCAAATAAGCAATGTGAATTCCAATAAAGAAGAAAAATCAACAGTAAGGGCGCTGATGTCAGAAAGTTGGTGGAATAGGAAGCCCCAGACCCTCCTTCCCCCAGAGGAAACAATGATTCAGCAACAATATATTGCCCAATTCCCTTTGTGAGAAATCTGGAAAACAGTTAAGTGGTTCCTGAACCGTGGGCAAGTGTGAAACCAGACATATCAAAGTTGGCAAAAATTTGTGACATCCACTCACTGTAGTCCTTGCTTGCTCAGTCTGGCATGATCAGAAGACTTCCAGCTCTAGCTTCTCTGTAGGGAGGGGAAAAGAACACTGAATCATATGTATAATGCATAGATTTTTTTGCAGGGTACCCAAGGGATTAGTTTCTGTCTTGCCTGAATTTAAATGCTGATAGGAAAGGGCGCCAGGTTAGGGGCTACTGAAAACAAAGAGGGAGATTTGTACCAGCACGTGCTTACTCAACCTAGTCCCTCCCTTGGCTTAGCACTTAGCAGGACACAAAAGAATACCCCAACTGCTAACTTCTTATAGAGGAGGGAAAGAATTGGAGCATACACCATTATTCTGTCTTTTGGGGGAGCTTCCTGAGAGGTTGGTTTCTGCAGAAGCTGGTTCCTGTCTCACCTCTTTGGAGCATTGATGGGACCTGACATACTCTAGACACGGGGGACTGCTGTGAAATAAAATGAACTGCTGCTTCAGATGACCTACAGCACATCAGACAGAGGCCAATACAGGTTGATAACCTCTCCCTTGGTGGGGATGAAAAGAGTGTAGCATGTATTCAATGTTCTGGCTTTCCAGGGGACTGCCCAATTGGCTGGTTTCTGTCTTGCCCAACATGGAACACTGATGGGACCAGCATAAGTTTGAGAGGCCCTCAGAATCTCTAGCTAGGCTTATCAGTAAAGGTCTGTCCCTGTGAGAAGCCAGTCTGTAAAGACTAGGAGAAATGGTTCTTTTTCTCAAATGTGCAAATCCCAACCCAAAATTACAAGGCACATGAAGAAATAGGGAAAATCATCCAATTAAAGGAACAAAATAAATAACCAGAAGCTGAACGTAAAAAATTGGAGGTATATAAATTACCTGACAAAGAATTCAAAACAATAAATAGAAAGATGCTCAACAATCTCAGAAAAATGATGCATGAATACAATGGAATATTACTCAATTATAAGAAACAACGGTGATCTCTGGTTTTAGTGGTTTCTTGATCAGTGATCAGCAAACCACTGCCCATGGAACAAATCCAGCCTACCATCATCTCCTCTTGCAAATAATTTTTATTGGGACACAGTCATGTGCATTTGTTCACATGTCATCTATGGCCACTTATGAGCTATAAGAGCAGAGTTGTGTAGATGTAACAGAGACAATGTGACCCACAAAGCCTAAACTATTTGCTGCCTGATCTTTACATAAAAAGTTGACCCTGTTCTGGATGGTGGGAATCTTTACTTTAATGAATCTTGCTTACTCCCATTCGAAACCAAGCATATATATGTTTAATAAATAGTTGTGGGTCATGCTGATAGCACTGCTGCTGCTAATATTGAAATGCAAACTCTATAATTCTTTGAAACATAAAATTAATATAAAGAATTAACATAGAATTTAAAACCTGAACTGAAATTCAATCTCATCTATTCCAATAGACAGGGAAAATGAGACACAGAGGGCAAATTCTGATAAAACAAAACAAAACAAAAAAGAGTAGCCTCTTATTATGTCTTGTGAATTTATGGCTTGACTTAGCAAATCTGCTCTCTGGATTGGCCCTGTTGATATCATCTGGGCTTGCTGAAACATTTGCAATGAGTTGGCTAGGAGTTAGCTGGTCTGGGATAGCATCAGCTTGGATGAATTACCTCTGTTACAGATCCCTGTCCCACCCCTTCCTTCAGCAGGGTAGCCTGGACATATTTTCATGGTTGTGGTAGGAGGGGTGGGGGACTCAGACACAATAGAAGTACACTTTTTTCAGGCCTTTGTTTTCATCAACTTTGCTAATGTATATACCAAAGTGAATCATATGACCAAACCCAGAGTCTATGCGGATGGGCACCAAGGGGGTGGATACTAAGAGGTATGAAAAAGTGGGGCTGTTGGTACAAACAGTCCACCTGAGACACTAAATAACTTGTGCCAAGCCACAACACATTTTAGCATCTGGCATCCGTCTCATAAGTTCTATCACACCAACTAAATATTACTGAAGTTTTTCATGATATAAGTTAAGTGAGAGTAATCATTTTAGGTAAAAAGTAGTAAAGAGTTTAAATTGGCTGATCATAATTACATACATCATGGTTCTAATAGATATGTAAGATAATTTAATATATTTCAAAAGTGAACTCATTCTTATAAGCCTCAAAGAATCTATTTCTAATTGGCACTAAAAAGAAGACATCATTTTTTATTCCTGTATACACTGGCGTTTCCCATAAACAGTTGATGTGATGCTTATGTAGTAAAGAATACCGTCAGTGAAGGACCCCTTTTTTCCATCAGATGTAACAGAAATGGATGATGCTGGGACTATTTTTGTGTTGTGGATATTTGAGCCTTGATGATAAAAGGAAAAATACTAAATATCTTTAATATTCAAATATTTGCCAACCTAGTATATAGAAGTGATTCACAGAAGGAAACACAACAGAGAACCTGCACAGCACATGCCCTTAGTAGCTCACTTCAATACATCTGAACTGAGCAGTTGCTAAGTAGCACCACTTGGTGATAAGAGCAGACGAAAGCACACACGTGCACATACATGCACACAATATGTCATTGGTATTTCTTCTGAGACACTCACTTTTTTGTTTTGTCCCTGATTTCATTAGTGTCAGCATAACAGAAAGCACAGAACTTTAAAATGCCATTGGACGCACCACATTCAGATTCCATCTAAGCAGTGCTGTAACTTCGTCATGGTAGATATGGGTGATCAGTGTGCATTTCAATACTAGCAATGTGTGAATTGGTTCTGTGCTCACACTTTAGAGTTAACTTGCCTGTTTTGGAATTCTTCCTCTACCCCCTACTAGCTGTGACCTTGAATGAGCACCTTGGCTTCACCAAGCCTTGTTATAGAGAGCCCAGCTTGGTATAAAGAGCTCTGTAAGCAATCAATGAGCATTAGGTTTTTAAAGCAACAGAATGAGGATTTACTGAGCACCTGTTTTGTGCCAGATATTGTTCTAGGTATCAGGGTGCAAATAATAACAATTATCACTAATTGTTTTTGATTTCTTTCTGTGTCACTAAGCAAAAGTACTTATCTGAAACTTTTGGTGTCAGATATGATTCAGAAGTCAAAATTTTTAAGATGCTTGTAGAGTATATAACAATCTAAGGGGGTCTGGGAAAATACTCTTTAATCAATCCTATTAACTTTTCTGCACTGAAACATATGAATAGTCACAATAAATGAGATAAAGTCTACAAAGAGCTTCACATTGGTTTAGGCCAGGTTTTACCAAATGGGATTGCTATTAATACAAATTTATGAAAGAGTTTTCAGTATTCAGAACATTTTGCATCGGAGTATTTGAATAAGGGATTGTGTTTCAGTTTCACTCAATCATCATACCAAACCTATGAGGTTGGTATTATTATTAGTGCCACTTCAAGTTCAAGGAGACTGAGGCACAGTGAGGTTAAATAACTTGTCCAGTTTTACTCAGCAAAGAAGAAGCAAACAAAGGCAATCTGGCCCCAGAATAACTGTCTAAAGTAAATCATGTTGATGATAGAGTAGACTAAGAGGAGCGCAGGAGGGAGACTCAGAGTCTATTTGGGTGAGACAGATGAACAGCTGCAGGTACAGCCCGCAGGTGGAAGAGCAGGTGCCTGGTGTCCAGGGTGCTGTGGGACCGAATGGAGGGGCAGAGGACCTGTTGGGCTGGAGGGGAGGCGGCCCACAGCCATAGCACAGTTCAGACCACCACATCTCTCGAATAAGTAGGATTCTAAAATTTAACTTAAAAGCTGCCATTTCTTGTGGTATTAGGTTTGCAGCATCTGAATCTTGACTTATAAAAGATATTCTATTTGTTTAAAACAAAACCTGGAATTCCACTGCTAAGGCAAGCAAGCCAGAAAACCCAAGGCTTTTGAGGGCAGCCAAGTTAAATATTGTATCTCTTTTTAAGAAGTTAATCCCCCTGGGTCTTTGACCTTTGTTCTTTGCTCCCGAAGGCAGCGACATATGATGTTTATCTTGCCAAAAATAGTTAAAAGTAATCTAGGCGCTCTCTGCTGAGTGGGCCAACCCACTGTGACCTTTTTGACTAGACCAACTCTTGTTACGTTAACCTCTGACTCCAGTCCTCTTAATGGCAATACTCCCCAGCACTGTAATTTCCCTCCCACTGTGTTCTCTCAGGCAAATATTTACTACTGAGGTTTCACAATTTATTTTTCAAACAAAGTGGCAGGGACCACCCCATGCCACCACATCCTCATTTCGTATTAGAACCCATCATTCCTGAGATATAATTTTACCAGAACAAATGTGCTTTAGGGACTTTTGACATGAGACGAAGGCTTGACTTCCTATCAAAACCAAAGCCGGCCCTTGTCAGCTTCGAGATGGATATAAACAAGAAATGCAAGCCTGTAATTGGTGATGGAAATCAGATAAGACCTTTTTAAATACAACCATTGATACAAAAATGTGAACTCGAATTACCTTTGATTAAGTCACTTAAAAAAATAAAGCCAGGGCGGGTTTAAAAGAAAGATTCTGAACACGCTTGTGAACAAGATCTTGCAATTTTTCAGCCTTTCAAAGGCAAACTGAAGAAAATTAAAGTCAGAACCGAAGGTTTATGAAATGAAACAGAACTCGGAATAGAGCTCCCCTCAACCCTTAACATTTCTTAAGTCCCAGCAATGATGGGAGTCCAGTAATTATTCCATTTCTTAAGTCCCAGCAATGATGGGAGTCCAGTAATTATTCCTTCTCAAGCTGCAACGTGTCTTTCTATGCAACAGAAATCGAAATATTGATGCAGTCAATGTTTGTTATTTATATGACTTCTTTGTGAGCTGCAAGAAATTCAGCCCAGCCAGTGACAAACAACCCTCTGCTTAGCTGCTTAACATTAATTTTTCAGTAATAATCTTTATCCCTGATAAGTTATTGTACAGAGAGACAGCCTGTTCTAGCCCTGGGGTGGTTCGTCATTGGACATTTTATACTCTTCTCTAGAAGAAATAAAATACAAAAGAGTGAAGCTCCTTTCTGCCCGTGTTTTTATTGTTCTAAACTTCACAGTGCACTATTCTCAAGCTCTTAAGAATAATTTTCCTATTTATTGGTGTGCAAGAAATTATAATTAAAAATTATAAATTTTATTCAGTAAAATATGTTCTAAGTTCTTTTCAAATGCCAAAGAGAATTTTGTAGAATTCTTTTAACAATTGTCTAACATGATTTTGTAAGGTGGCAGATACCAATGTAAATAAAATCTTTTTTCACATTGGAGTATAACAGCTAACAGATATGTAGACAAATATAATAAGAAAACAAATATACCATATGAAAACATGTTTTAACTTCTTTGGATTTTTTTGAGTATTGCTTTCCTATCATTATGTTATAAGCCAAATCGTATTATCATATTTAGGCTCTGAGAAAAAAATTGGGAACAGTCTACAATGCATATGTAACTTTTCAAAGTCTGCTTAAGGCTTCATAGACAATACAAAATAGAAATATTACATATTTTAAAAGAAAAAAAGGAAGAAAATGACAGTATCGGTTAACAGATGGTAATCTAATTAAGTTGAAATTTTGAAACTATATATTTAAAGCGTTACTTTGAAAATAGTAAATGCTCCATAACCTACTCTCACTATTTTTAACCCTTACTGGTAGTCTACATTATTACATTTTTATAGTTATTATTAGAAAATAATTCTATGTTGTGCTTCAATATACACACATACCATATTCATGGAGTAATTTTCTACCAGTATAAAATTACATTTCCACAAAGTAGTGGTGTGAAGACAATTTTTGTGGGGGTAACGCACAACATACCATGTGAGAATGTCCTCGGAATCACACAGAAAAGCATCACACAGGCTCATTTTTGCACACATTATACATAAGCAGAAGCAGATTCTCTAATTAAATGATAAAGTACATTTATTTATATATATTTTAATAGTTACCATGGGAGGGTTTTATTCTTTTCTTTCCTCCTTCTCCTCCTCATCTTCTCTCTCTCTTCAATTAAAGGCATCATTAAGCCATTGTATCACAGTCTTCCACTTTGCTTGGGGCTGCTGTTGACACCCCGGAAGAGAGAAAGGATGCGGAGGAGAAACACCTAATTTGGTATTTATTTATTTATTTGTTTATTCATTTTTGAGACTCAGTGGAGCTAAGTAGCTACTCTACGGGACTGTCTCACACCTCCTGTGCCGAGGGGCTGGGCAAAGGAAATGTAGAACCACTGCTGGGCTGCCTGTCTGCCACTTTTTCCCTAAAAGCTAGGGTGGGTTATGAACATGCAAAGGGCATCCCTTCCCCGGGATAGAGTTAAAATAAGACATGGGGAAAATACAGGTGTTATGGTAAAAAATTAAAGACCTTGTGAATGTCTCATTAAAATATACGTGTTTATTTGTTTAAATAGTAAGCCCTTGGATTTTAAAAGTTAAACTTCTAATTTTTTGAGGAAAGCTTTTGAACAATTTTTTTTTTTTTTAAACAAGAGAACCCTGGCTATAATCCTAGTGACCACAATAATGACTCTTATCTGGAATCCAGTTAGTGTCACGTGCTACTTTATCACACAGCTCCACAAATCTGTTCTTCATAAATAAATGTAAAATCTCTAGGAATTATAATATTTCCAAACTATGCAGTTAAGGAAAACAAGTTTCCTCTTATCTTTTTCTGAAAAGGGCCATTTACAATAGAAAAATATCTTTAGAATACTCAGTTGAAATACAACTATATGCACAATTGAACTCCAATTGATCCCTTTGTGCAGATAAAACTAAGATTCCTTTTTTCTCTTTCCCCAAATTGTTATTGTATTTGTGCCCAAGGACTGATTGTGGGAAAAATTGCATTCTCTACCATAAAAATAAAAAGAAAATATAATAAAACAGTAATTGGTCAATGACAATTGAAGCGACAACTTTATAGTGCCAGTCAGACACGCATCATGACTGATCTTTGTACTCTGCACAAGGTACAGTGCTTTTCATAAAACAAATCCTACATTATAAAGTTCTTTTATACCAGGTCCCTTTATGCTCAGGTATGCAATACTATGTTATACAGCTATTAAAGTTACTCTTTTGTTCTATAGTACTGCCATCAATAAAAGGTCACTGATAGTAAAGGTGAAAGTAGATTATCTCAGAAATAAAAAAATATAAAGAATATGAAGGCATGTACATGATTAATAAGAACTCAGTCACCAGAGAAGGAAAAGCAGGACTGACTTTTGGTAAGTGACGTAGCCAACTCAGACAAAGATAGTTAATTTAAGCCAGCATCCAAGGATTTTGCCACTGAGTTCACCCCTCCAATTACTCTTCTTACAAGTTTTTTTGAATGTTATTTAGAAATTAATAGATCTCTCATAATGCCGTGCTCTGAAAGAAAAAGAGCTTAAGTCACCACAGTCATAATTGCTACCCTATTTTATTTACAAGGTATCCCTATACATTTTTAAATATTATGCTAGTCATTTCTTTACTGGAGTTTCTTCTTGAAAAAGAACAGAACACACTTGTGTTAAAAGATGGGGTAAAAAATATGAAAATTTTCTAATGGAGTTTAGGGAGCTGCTAATCACAAAAACGTCTTTTTGGGGGCCACTGGCATTAAAACAAACATTGTAAGTACTCAGACAACATGTAACTAGTTTGCTGATTTACCTTTGAGAAATGACCATAGAAGAAATGTGTCTTTTGGTTATATTTTCAATAATTTGTAGAATGACAAATTTTGAAAATAGGAAGAAGAGCACCATGAATTAATTGTTCATGAATTGAGAATTGTTCATACTCTCTCAGAACTTATAGCACTGTTTTGCTCATGAGTATATAATAAAATTTTATTTAATAAATATTGCTAAATAGTGACATTTGATTCTTATTGCTTAGTTTGTCTCATGTACTTTTTTAGAAGTCCATTTGTTTTCACTTTGATCCTTCATGCACATACTCGACAAACACGTATTGCTATGCACTGTGTGAATACATACAGTAGTGCTTAAAGGGGCAAGTTCTGTAGTTAGATTGCCTAGGTTCAAATTCTGGCTCTTCTGCTTACTAGCTGTGAGTCCTTAGGTAAGTCATTTAACCTCTCTGTGCTTCAGTTTTGTAGTATTAGTGTTTACTCCATAAGTTTGGCTTAAGGAATTAAATGAAGTAGTATATGTGAAGCACATAATACAGAACAAGCACATAGTAAGCACTCAATTACAGTAGCATTTGCCATCAAAATTCAGGTTGATAACAATATTGATGAGGGTGATTATCTGTCAGGCATTGTAATAGGTTCATTGTAAGCTATAAACGAGAAATTACAGCCTTTAATTTCAAAAAATTCAAAGATACATGAATTCCGTTGCAATCATGTGTCAACTGATAAAGCAGTTGACCCACACAGAGTGCTCAAGGAAGGTATGTTGTTGAGGGCCTTCCGTGCATGACAAAGTCTATGCAAAGGTGAGTTGGAGAGGACTTCAAAGCACACTTCCATTGATGCTCTAGAATTATAATTCAGGCAGCAGTATAAAGAATATAATGAAGGGGAAAGAAAGATGAGGCTACTAGAATATCAGAAACCTTTTAAACCATCTAAGAGAGAGAGAGAGTGGGGATCTAGTATACACAGAAGACATTAAGGAATAGGACAGACAGGAAGCAGACCAACTGGATTTGAGGAATGATTTAAGATGATTCTTAGATTTCTATCTGGTTATATGATATTGCTCTTCACTGAAG
The DNA here is from genome assembly GCF_020740605.2 of Lemur catta. Classification (NCBI taxonomy): domain Eukaryota; kingdom Metazoa; phylum Chordata; class Mammalia; order Primates; family Lemuridae; genus Lemur; species Lemur catta. The sequence continues at coordinate 32,938,960 of NC_059135.1, read as the reverse complement.
TAGAATAAGCACAGGTATAGAGGAAAAATGTCAACTTTGTTTTGCGCATAGGGGTAGATGTTCAATGAGCAGTGAAAAAGATAGAAAGCAGGAGAAAGAGGGGGAGAGAGAGAGGGAGAGAGACTATACATATTAGATGATAAGCCTTTCACACATGATATCTCATTTAAGCTCACAATAATCTCGGAAGGCCAGCATTAACATCTCCATTTTCTGATGATAATATCCAAGGTATCTATGAATCCAAGCTGTGGCCTCAACCATGATGGTATTATATTGCTCTGCAATAAACTTGAAGCAGTTGGAAAATGAGTCTGAAGCTCAGGGAAAAGAATTAGATCTAGTGATATAAATTTCTAAGTAAGTTTGTAAAGTCGATCGAAAAGTTTGTGGTGCAAAGAGAAAAAGAACTATTAATAGTAGTGGAGTTCCGCTTGAGGAACAATAGCATTCAGCAGGTGAGTAAAACCATAGTTGCTGACAGAAAGAGGGAAATGAGGTCAGAGAGATAGGAGAAGAGCTGGGAACTGGTGTTTGGGGAGCCCAAGATGGAGAAGAAGGGAAGACGGGGCTTGTGGGAGCAAATAAGACATAGACAAGGGAAAAAGCACGGTGGTTTGGCAAGTAGTTCATCTGCAGAGGAATTAGGCGTGAAGCCAATCACAGTAGACTGAGGACTAGAAGAGGATGAGGGGATGAGATGCATGAATATAAAGTACTTTCCGGTCAGGTTTGGCAGGAGGAGATGGGGAAAATGTGAGAGGATTTGAGGGGTCACTGGATGTAGCACAAAATAAAAAGACCAGTTGACTTTATGTGTGCCACAGCCTGGCGGGGGAGGGATGGGGTCAGTCTGGCTGGTACACTGGGACAGGGCTGGACTGTACATTGAGAAGAGGTGTGGTGAGCAATGAATATCACCCTAGAAAAGCCAGGTAATTTTTTAGAGGGGTAAAGAGAGAACATTAGGGCTATGTTTTAAAAAATAATTAAAAATTTTTTATTTGAAAAATATGAGTAAAAATTAAGCCATTAAGAAAATTGAAATCTCTCATTTAAAATAATCTTTGATACAAGAAAGCATATAAAACTGCAATTATAGAATATTGAGAAAATAATTCTGACAATAACATTATGCGTTAGGTTGATCCATATGAAATGATGGTTTTTGTTATGTCAAAAATTGTCCACTATGGTAGTCAATTTTATTGGTTCAACCTAATATAGCAATATGTAAGATTTCTTACAAGTTATAATCAAAGAAAATTTCACAGTTGTAAATGCTTTTATCATTAAATAAGAAATAATAAAAATAAAGTAGCTAAAATTAAATTCAAGAAGCTGAAATGATAGTAAACATAACCTTAAGTATGAGGACAAAAACAAAATAAATAATTTTTTTAAAAATAGAAAAGTTACAATTTGTTAATAAATCCAGGAACTGGTTCTCTCTCTATAAAATAGACAAATCTCTGGCAAGACTAACATAGGAAAAAACAAAAAAATACAAATACACATAGGTTGGGGGTTGGGAGGATGATTTCTGAAGTGAAACAGCCTGGGATCGCACTGACTGCTGCCATAGTGACCTATATTGACCAACGCTATCTCAATATTGGGAGATCTGCTATCATTTTTCATATATTAGTCCATCAAAGGAGAAATATATAGCCATTGTAATATATTCCTCAATTTTCTCATCCAAAAATGGGGAACTGACAGTATCTATCTTCTAGTGCTATGGTGAGGATTAAATAATACGATAGTTTTATTACTATAATTTTTAATATTTTTATTATTATTGTAAAGCAGAAGTGGGAAGATGTAATCAGGAATAGGAAAATTTGAAAATTATAACTACCTTCCACATGAGGCTCTAAACTAATAAGTTTTAAATCTCAACAAAATGGAGAGTTTAAATAAAATTAAAATTGCCAAAGTATTAATAATAGAACACTTAAATATATTAGTCATTATAGAAGAAATTTCTAAGCTTATCAATGATTTTCAAAATTTCGTCAAGCTAAGATGATTTCATAATACCACTGAAAATTTTTTGAAATCTTCAGGGGACAGACGCTCATGGAACAATTAAGCCCTGTTCTATTTGAGCTATTTTAGGATGTAAATAAAGAATAAAAGGCTTCCAAATTTATTTTTCAAATTTAGCATAACTCAGGTCCCAAATCTGAAAATGATAGCATAAAAATGAACGCTATAAACCAATTTCACTTATAATAGATGTAACATTGCTAAATAAAAGTGCAATATAAGAATACTAAAAGGATTTTTCTAGGATTCACAAGACATGTTAATATAAAGTACAGGCAAAAGGAGAAAAGCAAAACAAAACAAAGCACACCTTCGTGGCCAGATTAGCAACAGCATACCCATTTTTAAAATATTTCTGTCCCCTTCCTGCTTTCCTGTGGTTATTAAAATATTTCTCTTTAGATATATGAAAACATTCGTGTCCTTATTCCCCACAACATTCTATCACCAATTACTTTCTCACCCCTTTGCCTTCCTTTATTCTAGAGCCCTCTTTATGGCGCCACATATTTAAAAGCTTTCAGGAGAGGAAACACGGTGGACTAGCGGGGGCGGCCAGCTCCCTGCTCCCGGGGAGGGCGGTGAAGAGTGCAGGCAGCTGCCTGTGCAGGATGCTCACTCTGGAAGCAGCGTTGTGAATTCAGAGAAGCGACATGGGACACTCAGTGGCGGGGGCAGGAGGGTGGGGCGGAGGTGGCGGGCGGAGATACATATGGGAAGATTAGAGAACGTGAGAACAGAGCGAGGGAGGGCCGCGCTCACCTCGCCAGCGCAGTGCGATAGACCTGCAAGACGACAGCCACCACCCCTACGTACCTCCCCCCCCGCTCAGACAAGCCTGGAGTCGGTGCAGAGCCTTTGCACTAGACAACAGGCTCTGTGGACGAGAGGCCAGGGCCATCCTGGACTCTCGGGTGCTCTGTGCTGGGACTACGCTGGGCTGGGGACGGTCTGGTGTGATCTGTGGCTTCCCTGAGCCATACCCCAGAGCGGGGAGCCAGGCGCCTCGCCCCTAGAGGACAGCGGGACCAGGGCATGGGACCTGACCAGAGAGCGGCAGGTGCTGACTTGAGGGGCTTTTGGCGACCACTTAGGCGAGTTTTAGGCAGGGCGTGGAGGGCTGCGACATCTGCACATCCGACCTGGCATCCGCAGGTCCCTGGTGCTTGGGAGGCAGCCTGCAGCCTGCCTGGCCCTAAACCTGCCCTCCAGGTTGGGCTGGAACGTCATTTCTACAGCTCTAACTTCAGAGACTTCAGTCCAAGCCTTTGCTTCTGGCTCCACCCCAGTTCCGGATTGGACGCTCCTGCCAGGGCGCAACAGGTTCTGCCCCGAGAGGCCTTGGGCAGGCGCCTAGGTGGGCTCTGGGCCGTGAGAAGAGAGCTGCGTCCTTTAGCGTCTGACCTGCATCTGCAGAACCCTTGTGCCCAAGAAGCAGTCAGCGGCCTGTCCACCCGAGCCCGCCCTCTAGGCCCTAGCCTCCTCCTGCCTGCCCTTGACCCCACCCTCCAGGCGAGGTGGAACTCAGAGACTGCTACGCCCAGTGAGCTGGGAGCTGCTTGCCGACAAGGCACCAGGCTCCCAGCGCCTCCCCACTCCCCAGGTGCCTCTCGTCCACAGACCTGAGTCAATGAACAAATACCTATTGCTTCTCAATCCTCTGCGTGACTTTGTTCTCCCTACGGGGCTTCAACTCCTCAGGTTCAGTCTTGCTCATCCCCACACAGACATTTCTCAACTCTGACCCAGACTGCAGGAGCTATAGGGGTCCAGTGGGCCCTGGGGTGTTCTGTGTGACTCCAGAGCATGGTCATTCTGGGCGGACTGCCTCCTGGAGAAACGGTTGGAGAAGACCTGATTGCTGGCTTTCCTCCACCCAGTCTCTTTGTCTCCCCTGTCCCTATCACACCGACAGCTACAGAGAGAGGGAATTGAGCTGCCACATGGATGCTCCCACAGGGTGTAGGGATCAGTTCTCTCCTTTAGGGATCCTGCAGTGGACCGAGGGGTGCTCAGAGTGGGAGCTCTCTGCCCACCAGCTCTCCCTGCTGCTACTTGCCTGGTAACCACTAATGGGGCTAATGAGCAAGACAGGCCCTGAGGCAGAGGGATATAAAACCACGTTGGGCACTCCATGGGTAACACAGGATCAGCATCCTTATCCCTAGCATGGTCAAGGATTGGTCTCCATGGCCTGGGGACAGGCCCACAGATGAGATACCATACACCAAGGCTTCAAGTGCAGTACCCCGGAGCATAGAGGGGATATTCATGACCTAGTCTTGGGAGGTGTGGATGCCTGCAGGGACAGATGTGGGGCAAGAGTGCAGTGTGGGTCCTAGCTGCAGCATGCTCGTGGGGCATCCCTCCTCCCACGGGAAGGCCACGCTCCCAGCTCAGGCCGGGATCCTGGGCAGGGAACCTCCCTGCCTGCATCACAGTTATGGGGGAGCTTGGCTGGCTTGAGGTCCTGCCTACTGGCAGAGGTCTGAGAGAAACTGAGGAAGAGGGGGAGGGTTGAAAGAGCGATGCCCACACCAGACTGCCAGATTGCAGATCTCAGACAGCCCCGCCTTCACACACAGACTTTCTGGTTGAGTGGAGCCACTTCAGCCCCTCCCCAGCAGTTTTGCCCAGAGGTGGGAATGGACTTTTGACCCCTGCACCTCTGTTGCCAGCATTTGTGGAGCTTGAGGGCAGGCTCACCCAACCTAACCCTGCCCTAACCCCACCCAGTCTCACTCTCTGCTTTGGTGGAGAATAAAGGACACACCTGGAAGTTCCTGGGCCCTACTCATAATTGAGGCATTAGAGTGTTCCTCCTGAGGAACTAGAACCAGTCACAGGATACAAAAACAACAGTGCAGCTTGTTCCCTCCAGCAAACACCACCTACTGACAGGGAGGTCAATTTGCATGCCCTTTACAACATTTATCAACTCAGTCATAGAGAATGTGATTGATTCTCACCTATAAGCATCACTTACTGACTCAGAGATTAAACTGGACGTGTCATTAACCAAACAAAAGAAAATCCAAAAGCAAGAACTAAAAGCTGCTCCAGATGATAAAGAATCAGCAAAAGAACTTTGGAAGTATGAAGAATCAGAGTGAAAGGACACCCCTAAAAGGTAATACCAGCTCCCTAGCAATGGATACTAACCAAAAGCAGAGTATTGAAATGACAGATGAAGAATTTTGAACATGGATTGTAAGGAAGCTTAATGAAATACTAGATAAAATAGAAACCCAACACAAAAAAACCACAAAAACAATGCAGGAAATGAATGAAAAGTTCACTAAAGAAATTGAATTATTAAAGAAAAATCAAACAAAACTACTGGAAATGAAAAATTCATTCAAGGAACTACAAAACACAGTGGAAAGCCTTAAGAACAGGTTAGATCAGGCAGAAGAAAGAATCTCAAAGCTTGAAGATAATAACTTTCAATTAAAAAAGTCAATCACAGAGATAGAGCAGAGAATTAAAAGGAATGAGTAAAGCCTACAAGATACATTGGACTATGTAAAGAGGGCTAATATAAGAATCATAGGCATCCCTGAAGGTGAAGAAGAAAATACAAAAGAATTGGATAATTTATTTGAGGGCATAATTGAGGAAAATTTCTCTGGCCTTGCTGGAAATCTAGATATTCAGATACAAGAAGCTCAGAGTACTCCTGAGAGATTCATCACTAAGAGACAAACACCACGACACATAGTCATCAGACTGACCAAAATAAACATGAAAGAGGTGTTCCCACAAGCTATAAGGCAAAAACAGAAGATAACTTACAAAGGAAAACCCATCAGACTAACTGCAGACTTCTTGACTGAGACCTTACAAGCCAGAAGGGATTGGGATCCCACTTTCAGTCTTCTCAAACAGAATAATGCCCAGTCTAGAATTCTGTATCCTGCAAAACTAAGTTTCATTTATTGGCAGGGGACAGTGTTGCAAAGTCTTTCTCAGACAAGCAAACTTGAGGGAATTTGTCAAGATAAGACCTCCCTTGCAGGAGGTATGCAGGGCTGCATTATTCATGGACAAAACACTAAACACTAGCCAGTGTAAAATCACCCAAACGCTAAAGATCAAAGTCCAGATACCACTATGGCACAAGAGATAAAACAAAGCAACAAAGTTCTACTCAACAGGATGAACAGATATCCACCCCACTTACCAATACCTTCAATAAATGTGAATGGCTTGAACTGCCCACTGAAGAGACATAGGCTGGCTGAATGGATAAATATACACAAGCTAAGTATCTTGTGTCTTTAGGAAACACAAGTAACCTGCAAGGACTCATTCAGCCTTAAGATGAAGGGATGGAAAACAATATTCTATGCCAACAGAAACCACAAGGAAGCTGGAGTAGCAGTTCTCATATCAGATAACTTAGTCTTCAAATCAACAAAAGTAATGAAAGACAAAGATGGTCATTATATAATGGCAAATGGAACAATTTAACAAGAACACATAACAATTCTAAATATTTATGCAACTAACACAGGTGCACCCAGATTCATAAAGCAAATCCTACTTGATCTATACAAAATGATAAACAGCAGCACCATAATAGCTGGGCACTTCAACACCCCTTTGACAGAACTGGATAGATCTGCCAAACAGAAAATAAACAAGAAACAGTGGATTTAAACAGAATTCTAGAAAAAATGGGCCTAACAGACATTTACAGAATATCCTACCCAAAAACCATTACATATACCTTCTTCTTATCAGCTTAGGGGACATTCTCTAAGACTGACCACACACTAGGTCACAAAACATGTTTCAACAAGTTAAAAAAAAATAGAAATTATTCCATGCATCTTCTCAGACCACAATGGAATAAAATTAGTAATCAATTCCCACAGAAATACTCATCTCTCCACAAAGACATGGAAACTAAGAAACCTAATGCTGAATGATAGTCAGGTCAAGGTGGAAATCAAAAGATTCTTTGAACTAAACGATAAAGGGGACACACGTTATCAAAATCTGTGGGACATAGCTAAAGCAGTCATGAGAGAAAAATTCATAGCCATAAATGCCCATATCCAAAAGACAGAAATATCACAGGTCAACAATCTAATGAATCAACTCAAAGAACTGGAAAAGGAGGAATAAACGAACCCCAAATCCAGCAGAAGAAAATAAATAACCAAGATTCGTGCAGAACTAAAGGAAATCAATAATAAAAGAAATATATGGGAGATTAATGAGACAAAATGTTGTGTCTATGAAAAGATAAACAAAATTGACACACTTTTTGCTAGATTAACCAGAAGTGGAAAAGAAAGGACTCCAATAAGCTCTATCAGGAATGAAAAAGAAGAAATTGCAACTGATACCATGGAAATACAAAATACCATCTCTGAATACTATAAAAATTTCTATGCATATGAACTTGAAAATGTGGAGGAAATGGACAAATCCTTATAAACACACAGCCTCCCTAGACTCAATCAGGAAGAAAAGAATTCCTGAACAGACCAATATCAAGTACAGAAATTGAAGCAGTAATAAAAATCCTTCCTAAAAAATGTCCCGGACCAGGTATTTTCACATGTGGATTCTACCAGAACTACAAAGAAGAACTGGTGCCTATCCTGCAGAAATTATTCCACAACATTGAGAAGGAAGAAATCCTCCCCAACATGTTTTATGAAGCCAACATCATGCTGATATCAAAGCCAGGAAAGGACTCAACAAAAAAAGAAAACTATAGACCTATATGCCTTATCAATACAGATGCAAAAATTCTCAATAAAATCCTAGCAAATCAAATTTAGCTGCTTATCACAAAATAATCCATCATAACCAAGTGGACTTCATCCCAGGGATGCAGGGATGGTTCAACATATGCAAATCAATAAATTCACCACATAAATAGAAGTAAAAACAATAAGACCATATGATCCCCTCAGTAGATGCAGAAAAAGCATTCACCAAAATTCAGCACCCTTTTGTGATAAGAACACTTTACAAAATAGGCATAGATGGGTCTTACCTCAATAAGATAAAAGCCAGATATGACAAACACACAGCTAACATCATACTGAATGGGGAAAAATTGAAAGCTTTCCTGCTTAGAACTATACAAGACAAGGTTGTTCTCTACCACCACTTCTATTCAACATAGTGCTGGAAGTCCTAGCCAGAGCAATCAGATAAGAGAAACAAAAATGAAGGGCTTCAAATGGGGGCAGGAAAGGTCAAACTATTGCTCTTTGCTGACAATATGATCTTATATCTAGAAAACCCTAAAGATTCTGCTAGGAGACTATTGAAATTGATAAATAAGTTCAGCAAAGTCTCAGTTTACAAAATCAATATACACAAATCAGTAGCATTCATATACACCAACAACAGTCTGAAAACCAAATCAAAGACTCAGTACCTTTCACAATAGTAAAAAAGAAAACAGAATACCTAGAAATATATTTAACTAAGGTGGTAAAATACCTCTACAGGGAGAACTATGAAACACTGAGGAAAGAAATAGCAGAGGATATAAACAGATGGAAAACCATATCATGCTCATGGGTTGGCAGAATCAACATTGTTAAAATGTCTGTACTGCCCAAAGTGATCTCCAGATTCAATCCAATCCCTATTAAAGTACCAACATCGTTTTTTGTAGATCCAGAGTAAATAATTCTATGCTTCATATAGAATCAGAGAAGACACTATATAGCTAAAACAACCTTAAGCAAAAAGAACAAATTTGGAGGCATCAATTTACCAAACTTCAAGTTATACTACAAGGCTATCATACCCAAAGCAGCATGGTACTGGCACAAGACCAGAGACATAGACCAATAGAACAGGACTGAGAACCCAGATATAAAACCATCCTCATATAGCCATCTGATATTTGACAAAGCAGACATAAACATACACTAGGGAAAAGAATCCCTATTTAATAAATGGAGCTGGGAAAATCAGATAGTCACATGTAGAAGAGTGAAACAGGATCCGCATCTCTCACTTTTCACAAAAATCAAATCATGATGGATAACAAACTTAAACCTAAGGCATTAAGAATTTTATGGAAAAACACTTATAGATATTGACCTAGGCAAAGAATTTATGAAGAAGCACCCAAAGGCAATCATAGCAACAACAAAAATAAATAATTGGGATATGATCAAATCAAAAAGTTTGTGCACAGCCAAGGAAACTATCACTACAGTGAACAGACAACTTACAGAATGGGAGAAAATATCTGTATGCTACACAAATATTTTTTTGTATAAAAAAAGGGCTGATAACCAGAATCTACAATGAACTCAATCAAATCAGCAAGAAAAAAATCAAACAACCCCATCAACAAGTGGGCAAAAACATGAACAGAAACTTTTCAAAAGAAGATAGACTAATGTCCAACAAACACATGAAAAAATGCTCAATGTCTCTAATCATCAAGGAAATGCAAATCAAAACCACAATGAGATATCACCTAACTCCAGTGAGAATGGCTTTTATCAAAAAGTCCCAAAATAACAAATGTTGGCATGGATGTGGAGAGGTAGGAACACTCACATGCTGCTGGTGGGACTGCAAATTAGTTCAACCTCTATGGAAAATAATATGGAGATACCTCAAAGGAAAAAAAGACATTCTATAATAAAGAACATCTGCACTCAAATGTTTATAGCAGCACAATTCACAATTGCAAAGATGTGAAATCAAAAGTGCCCATCAATACATGAACGGATTAATCAAATGTGCTATATGTATACCATTGAATACTACTCAGCCATAAAACAGTGGTGAACTAATACCTCTTGTAATATCCTGGATAGAGCTGGAGCCCATTCTTCAAAGTGAAGTATCACAAGAATGGAAATACCAACACCACATGTACTCTCCATTAAATTGGCATTAATTGATCAACACTTATGTGCACATATGGAAATAATATTCACTAGGTGTTAGGCAGGTGAAAAGGGGAATAGGGAATTGGTAACTTCATACCTAATGAGTGCGGTGTGCACTTTCTGGGGGATGGACACACTTGTAGCTCTGACTTGGGCAGTGCAAAGGTAATATATGTAACCAAAGTGTTTGTACCCCCTTAATAGTCTGAAATAAAAATAAATAAATAAAATAATTAATTAATACTGTATGGGGGAAAAAAAGCTTTCAGTCCTGTTAAGATTAAGAGCAGAAGCTCGGTCAAGCCAGATGGGATCATACTTACCCACCCAGGGCAAACCATTTCTGTCTCAATTTTTTCTATTCTTATCATTCCTACAATAAGTGATAAGTGCAAGCAAGTTAAAACATTAGCGTCAATGAGAGAGGTGGGTGGGAGGGCTGGTTTATCAGTCAGGATCGCTGCAGGATATGAATAGCAGTATATATACTGGGTAATGGGAAGGGACTTTAGCAAAGGGTTTACACATGGTGTGAACAAGTTACAACTGCATGAACAAGATCAAGAAAATGGAGGAGTAACAAGCCCCTAAACTTGAAGGAGTAAGGAAAGAGATTTGATATGGTGCTGGGTTGAATAATGTCCCCACTTCCCAAATTTATGTCCACCTGGAACCTGTGAATGTGACTTCATTTGGAAATAGGGTTCTTGCTGATGTAATCAAGTTAATATGAGATCATACTGGGTTATGGTGGGTCCTATTCCAGTGATTGGTGTCTTTATATGAAGAGGGAAATTTGGTCACAGACACTCAGGGGGAAAGGCAATGTGAACATAGAGGCAGAGATTGGAGCGATGTACCTGCTAGCCAAGGAATGTCAAGGATTGCCAGGAACCATCAGAAACTAGAAGAGACAGGAAGAATTCTACACAGAATCTCAGAGTAAACATGACTTTACTGACACCTTTATTTTGTACGTTGAGCCTCCAGAACTGTGAAGAGAATTCATTTCTGTTGTTGTAAGCTACCTGGTTTGTGGTACTTTGTTATCATAACCCTAGCAAACGAATATAGATATAGACAGAATGGAGGACAAATGGCACCTGTCCAGCATAGCAGAGGGGTAGTGACAATAAGAAGCACGCAGTGTGGATCTGGAGCCCTTCCCAGTGTTCATTGAGCCGTCTGTCTCTCTGCCATTGAGGGCCTTTTAGAAATGCTGCCCATTCAAATCGGGGCAACTCAACACCTTCAGCTCCCTGCCATATTGCTCTCCCCTGACCATTTGGACAACAGTTGGAATAAGGTGAGTAATAAATCAGTCTGGAGGATGCTCATACCTCTTCAAGGAAAGAACAGAAGTGCTCTATGATGTAGATGATGTGCTGGCATTTAAAACAAACAAACAAACAAAACATACTGTTCCATAAATGAAGGGAGAAAGTACAAAATGGTGCTGGCCATTGAAAGAATAGGAAGCTCAAGCACAGGATATGGAGCCTCAGATAGAGAGGGTGCCAAACAAATTTCCATTCAGTGCATTCATGAGTGGCTGGCTGGCTGGCTGAACAGGGGGATGAATGAATGAAGTGCTTATATAAATACAAGAACTGCTCTACTTCTTCCCTTCAGCACCAGTTCTACTGCAAAGTTCTGAGTAGCAAATTCACATAATCTTATTTAACTCATAAAAGAAAGACTTTTGACTATGCTTTATTATGAATTTTATTCTTGTCCAGAACTAAAATGAACATGAACCAGAAATTTTATTCTAGTTCATAGCTAAAATGTCACAGAACAAGTTCTCTTATTCATCTAGACAATTTAACCTTGAAACAATTTCAGATGTTTTAAACTACTTTACTTTATTTTTAAAAATATTTTACTTTTCAAAAGCACCTTAGTTCTTAGGGGTGATGAATGTTTACTTTCCAGAAGTGAATTATAATGAATAGAGCTCTATCACTTCCACTTAGTGTTTGCCAGAAAAAAAAAAAAATGGAATTTGTATCAGAAAGTTTTTTAAATCATGCATGTGGCAATTTCCAAAGAAATGCTTAGGATCCCAGAATTGTTGCATCACTCCTGGCCTGACCTATCTTTTGAGATCACCCAAAGGAATAGAAAAGGTTTCCCTTGGGAAATACATTAGTCTGAAGAGCTCCTCAGTGGCATGCCACTTGCATTACTTGTCTCAGGATGCCCCCCCGTGCCCTGCACATGCCCTGGCACATAGTAGGTGCCTGGTAAGTGTGCACTGAGTGGAATCAAACTAATTTAATATGTGGATCTTCAGAAGAAGCTTCTTTCCTTTTACCACTGTCTCTGCTTCCAGCCTTTAAACTCAGAACTTAAAGGGCAAAACATATAAATATATGCAAAGCTACTTCTGTTTTCATTTTACTAAAGGTATTTATATCATAAGGCATTTAGAGTCATCTGCAATGCTTTGTGAGACATTTAACTAGTGCTGCCTTGGTTTCTCACTAATTAAAAATCAAGTTATTAGAATATAAATCTACTGGCTACATATTTAGGCAAGCACATACAGACATAGTATAAAATATAGGGAGGGGTCAGTGCTAAGTTTTATGACTTTGACATGCTGAAAATAACTTCCTCATTAAGAAAACATCTTGCCTCAAAGTGCAGAGGCTATTCTCAGAGTCTCAAGAACCATACAGTAATTACCCTAATGACAATTCTTTTTTACATCCAAAAAAATCTTCCATGTTCCTGAACATCCATGAAGTGAAGCTAGAGGCAAAAAACAAACACAGAGAAAAAGTTTTATCAACAAAACTGTTTATGTGTTATGGTGGGCTAGGGGGAGGAAACAGATGAATAATTAATAGAGATTACCACACTGTTAATCAGAAGGAGTAAAGGTACTGTGGTCACTGGAGTAAGGTATAGGTTATCTCGATGAGCTATGATGTCCCTTATCAGGTAGTAGTATTTCACCAGCAATTCCTAAAGACCATTCTGCCTGGTCATGATACTATTGAAGACACTAATATGGATTCAGCTAAAATCCAGGTATATATCCAGGTTGAGATTTCCTTTTCAGTTCTGGGGCCATGCCCCTAAAGGACCAACATAAGCTGAAAAGAAATCCAACAAAGAATAACTACTGAGCAGTTACCAAAGGGTTTATTCCCCTGTAAAGGTGACTTTGTAATGAGGTTCATCTCAGTGTAGGTCCTGCAAGTATAGGAAATAGGAATAGGTACATACAAACTGGGGCTTCTAAATGTCCTCTGTTCAGCTATCAGTCTATTTATGTAGGTGGAAGAATTGCACAGATACACTGATAGCTGTTCTAGAAGATGGTGCGTTAAATGTGCCTCAAGCATTCATTTCTTTAAGAAACAGTTATTTAGCAATGATCATGTGATTCCGGGACCCTGGGGGTACAAAGTTGGATGAGACTCCATACTTATGACAAAGCTCATAGCCAAGGCATATCCCGTTGCTGCAGTGTGATTGGCCCATGCCCTGAAGCTGGCTTAGGAAACTATGGAAACAGGGAGGAGTGCCTCATTCACCTGGCCTGTCAGATAAGGCGTCACAGAGGTGGTAACACCTAGGCTCCATCTTGAAAGATAAGCAGTACAGTGCAGCACAGAACATGAGGGACAAGGACCTGCTAGGCAGGAGAAACAGTGAACTCGGAAGCATGGAGATGCAAAAAAGTACAGCATGTAGAGAAAAGAAGTAGGTAGCTCATTACAGGTGCAGCTCCAGGTGCTTTGTGGGGGAGTGATGGGAAAGGAGCCGGGATAGGATGAGTTCAGGTGATTCCATGCGTGTAATATAAAGCTTGGGTTTGATATGGGAAAGAATAGGAAACAATTGAAATATATCAAGTAAGCACAAAACATAGCCAGAATTGAATTCAGAAAACTTACTATTTGTGGAGAATAGAAAGAAATATATTCCTTTTCCATTCTTACCCATCTCAATAAATGGTACAATTAAATAATTAGATGTGCAAGCCCCAACTCTAGGTGCCATTCTTTATTTCTCCTTTTGTCTTACTCCCAATATCCAAAATACATCCTAAACCTATTCGTTTTCTTCATTTCACTTTCCATCACCATGGTGCAAGCCACCATCTTCTCCTAACTCGGATTGTTGCAATAGTCTCCTAAATCACCTTCCTGATTCAGGCTTTGGTTGCATGCAGTCATAAGCCTAATAAAAATTAATTTATATGACTCCACTTCCCTGCTTAAAACTCTCTAGTTTCTTCCTATTGCTCCTAGAATAAAATCCAGTCTCCTTTCAATTTCCTTGATTTGCTGCTGGTCCACTTTGTATCTCAGCTTTTCACTGACACTTTCCCCTCTCCTGTGCTCCGCCCCTGTGGGTTTGCTTTAACCTGTCTGAAAGACTTTCTTCCAAGCTCTTCAGATGGCTGGCTTCTTTTCATCATTCAAAACTCAGCTAAATATTGCAAACTCAAAATGCCTTTTTAAAAAAGACTCTTCCCTTTCTACCTGCCAGGCAATATCACAGCACTTTGTTTACTTATTTTATGTGGTACTTAAAACCCTGAAATTATCCAGTTTATTTGTCTGTTTTCTTGATTATTATTATCTGTCTCTGAATATCATAATGGAAGCCCCGTGACAGCAGAGGTCTGGTCTGTATCCTCAGTACTTAGGAAGCACCAGGTATGTAGTTGGTCCTCAATAAATATGTATTGATTGAATAAAAAGCAGATGAAACAAAATCAATGTGGAAATTCTTGAAATAATCCAGGTGAAAGATGTGAGGGTCTGAATTTGGGCAGTAGCATTAAAGGCAGAGAAAGAAGTGGATCCGAGGGATAGGTGTTAGGTGCAATTGATAAAACTTGATAACCAGTTGGATGTGGTGGGAAGTGAAAAGTGCAGAGAGTAAGAGTTGCTCACTTAGCACAGGAATGAGCCAGACAGAAAGTGCTCTTTGGATCTACCAGTTTAAAAGTATGAAGCATTTCATTTTCTAAATAAAAGGATAAACAGAATGTTCTGTTGAATGAATGAAAGGATCATTCTAACAAAAGAGTTACTGAATTATTCATGTTACCTAGGAGAACTTACAAAATATGTATTAAAATTGCACTGAATGCCAGCACTGTGTAGGATATTATAAGGGATATGAGAGAAGTAAAAGATGCTGCTCCTGCCCTTTTGTTACTTGGGGATATAAAACAAAGAAATCATAAAATGATTAGAGAGTAATCCAAGATTATATCATCATTTTTGAAAACGTGTGATACACCGGAGTTTCAGGGATCACAGATCAGGCACAACATCTTACTTCAATGGCATTCTAAGGCAGAAAATACCATTCTGATTTCACCTCAAATCCTTTCTTCTGGCCAAGAATGTTCCTAGCTTACATGAGCTATCTTTTGGGGCTGCAAAATTATTGGCGTTTTGAGAATTGATTTGATAACTTTCAAAGGGGGAGTAGCACAATTCATTCTTCTGAGCAGTCAGTGGATTTAGTATTTTTAGACAAGTACCAGATTGGCACAGATTGCTCTAATGCTCTACAGATAGCATAGGTCCACTTTCTAACAGGACAGGTCAAGAAAAGAAGAATGGATTGAAATTGCTTCAGAAAGTATCACCTTATAGGCTGCTTTGTTTTTCTCTGCAATATCTTAGTTTCTCCCTCTTAGACTGGAATCTCTCCCAGGATTAAGCATGGCAGTGCCATCATTTCTTAAAAGGTGTTTCATAGCTCAGCACAGATCTTTGCTCAACCAGGATTTGAAAGATGAGAAAAATACAGGCCTTCAATCCTAAGGGGAGTGAATTGAGGATTTTTGTTTGTCATCTGTATGTTAAAATTGAAATGTCTGAAAGTAGAACAAAATAGTCGACATGGTTTCTGAACATACGTCTGAAGTTGATGGGTCTGAATGTAGTATAGGTTATTTTGCATCATCACATAACCTGTGCCAATGCAACTGGCTAACTTGAACAACCACTGGACTCTTTAACAATAGTGCAGTGGACTTGGATGAAGGTCAGTACAATTGTACAGTTATACTTTAGAACTTTAATATCGTTTTCACATGTGTTACCTCATTCTTTTTTCTCCTAGTAACCCTGTAAGTTAACTTTCTACCAGCAATGGTCTAATTTTGTATAAGACTGTTGGAGTGTTCATTTGGCTCATAGAGAGTCATCATAAAGCTTGGGTGAGATTCTGATCTCTTGGCTCCTTGCTTGTTTCATGCTAAATATTGGGGGCATTATTCTATATACAATAGTGATTTGTAGGCACCAACAGCTTAGATGTGAAAAACCTGCAGCCACTTCAAAGCCTTACTGCTTTTCTAATACTTGGAATCATAAAAGCATTCTATAGCCTTCTACTGACAGTCAGTATTATGAACACTTACTGTACTGATAAAAATTTATATTTACTCTGTGCACTTGGCAGTCTCAGCCGTGAACGCTTCTGTTACAGAGCAGTGCCAAAACACATAAAGTTTAAGGCTTGACCAAGCACTAAAGCAGAAGCTTTCACCCTTGAGACTGCTGCATGGGAGAATTAAGTAAACACTTTTATATTATATCAAAAGCATCTCTCACCCTGCTAATTAAAATCAAATTGAAATAATAAACAATTGCACTAGTGTATCTCCAATAACCAGTAGGTGTATTTTAGATCCAAATTTGGGTTAATTTACAGTTCTAAATGGCAAAATCCTGCAAGGAAAGGGTATCATTTAAAGCCTAATATATAATTGATATTCTAAAGAATCACATAAGGAATTCAAAAGCAGAGAATAAAAAGTTCCACATGTCTGCAGTTTATGCTATACTAAATCCTTTACATGTGGTATCCCTTTTAATCCTTAAAACAGCCAGTAAGGTTGGTATTATTGTTTACATTTTAAAGATGAGAAAACTAAGGTTTATGGAAGTTAAGCAATTTTTGGATAATTGAAATCAATGCTTCCTCAACTCTGATTTTTTTAACCCTTACATATGTGAGAAAGCCCATGCAGCTAGAATTTTCTATAGGGCACTGAAAGACCTCCTAATAGTCACATCGAAGGGCCTTGACTTTCAGGACAAGACAAAGGAAGAGATCCTCTAAGCTGATGGGAAATCCAGAACTTGGAGGAATAAAGATAGCAATAGCGAGTGACCAGTGCCAATACAGTCAGTGTAGAAATAGAAGTGTTAGTGAGCAACCAATGAGTTTGAAGAAATCAACAATGAGATACAGAACAGGAAATCTAAATACTCCATTGGAAAATTTCACTCAAGTTTATGTGAATGTTGAAACCCATGCTTTGTATCTGTTGTTCTCAAACTTTCTGACTGAGTGCTCTCCTTTTACAACAAATATTTTGTAAATCTTTACCGCTATGAAATGGAATTCAGAGATAATATAATAGAATTTTAAAAACTCACTCTAGTGCCCTAACTGTAATGTAAAGTAAGGAAGAAAAAAAATATGTGACTAAACAATGTATTTCAATATGTAAATACATAGGAACACCTATTCTGGAAGACAAATGCACTCTCCACATTTCCAAACTGCCCCCAGGGGCAGGCCCCCCAAATCCAACAGGTAAGATGAATCCAGGCATGTTAGCATGGACTTTCTCCATAGAGATTGCTCTAAGCTAAATGGGAAGGGACATTATTTAGGGCTTTCTTCCCTGTCCTTTTACTTTCATGGAAGTTACTGGTATAGAGGTAAAATTGAAGTGGGACTCAGTGGAAACTATGGTTTCTAAGATGGATGTCTCTAATGGGAAAAGACACATGGTTATTAAGTTAGAGGCAGAGGGGTTAGTTGACCCAAAGATACCCACACTTATTCTTCAGGGAAACTTGGGATGCTTTTTCAGAAGACTATAGGAGGAGGCCGGGCGCAGTGGCTCATGCCTATAATCCTAGCACTCTGGGCGGCCGAGGTGGGTGGACTGTTTGAGCTCAGGAGTTTGAGACCAGCCTGAGCAAGAGCGAGAGCCTGTCTCTACTAAAAATAGAAAGAAATTATATGGACAACTAAAAATATATATAGAAAAATCAGCCAGGCATGGTGGCACAGGCCTGTAGTACCAGCTACTCGGGAGGCTGAGGCAGGAGGATTGCTTGAGCCCAGGACTTTGAGGTTGCTGTGAGTGAGGCTGACACCACAGCACTCTAGCCTGGGCAATAGAGTGAGACTCTATCTCAAAAAAAAAAAAAAAAAAAAAAAAAAAAGAAGGCTATAAGAGGAGATTCTAACTCTTAGCTCTTCTCTGGGATCCCTCCTTGATGGAAGCAGAGTATCAGTATTCAGTGGGAAATTCAGCACCCACATGGAGCAAAGGATCCCCTCTCCCTGTAATTTTGTCTCTGAACCAATGTGCCATATTTTCCTACATTATAAAAAGCAGTTATGATTCATCCACCTTAAGCTGTGCAGAGTAAAGAGGGTGAAAGATCTCCCTGACCCTAGCACAGGCTTTCAATAACCCCTAAAACACAGGATTTTGTAACTCTTAAATCACCTCCATTTTGACTGGCCAGATATATATCCAATTCAGGCCTGTCAAATTCCTTCTCAAAGCTGGCACTCTGTCAATGACCTCCTGGCAATGGTCTCAGTGGGGTGAAGTGTACAATGAAAGGAAGTATTTCCTTTTATTGGTTCTAAATTTACTAGCCTTTGGCTTCATTGAATTAAATTATGGCACAGGGTGAACATTATAGTTATAACTGACATTTATAAACTACATTCCATCCATTAATCCTGAAATGCTATGCAAACTGATTTAACAAAATTAAATGTACAGATGTGTGCTCCTTTAGGCCTCTTGACGACTCTCTGGATACTTTCAGGTCTTTTGCAGTTTGTGTGATGTAGAAGTGGCCTCTGTTACCTCAATTCTTACTCCCCACCTTCTTACCAGACAGAACATTTCTTGTCTAGAGTTGGCACAGTTTCCTAAAAGCTTCTAATTCTTTCCCTGACTTGGGCAGAGGAAAGCATTTGCCAGAGAATGCTATGATTGGCCAGTGGCCCTGTAGATTCCAGCAATATTCTGCTTCACCTGCACATACTGTCTTTCCCTCCCTCCTTCCCTACTTATCTTTTTCCCTCCCCTCATGCCTCGTTCCATTCTTCCTTCTTTCCTTCTCTCTTTTCTTCTTTTTTTCCTTCCTCCTTTCTTCTTTGTCTACCCTCTTCCCTCTCCTTTCTTCCCTCACTTTCTCCCTCCCACTCTCCCTTCCTTCCTTCCTTTCTTACTCTCTTTTCTGTATGTCTGTCTATTTGTCTGTTCTTTACTCAGCTCTTGACTCACTAGGAATTGATTCTTAGTGTTAAGGTTTCCGTTTCCTTTTTCCTTACTTCTAGAAGATGAGAGAGTAAGTCAAGTGTGTGTGTATACATCTTCCCTCTTGTGTAACCATCTGTGGTACAAAGAACAAGTCGCTGAAGTTAAGGCTGAAGCCTGAGCCCTGGAAGACTTTTCTGGTTTATCCCACTTTAGGATGAGTCTGAGACTATCCTAATAGAATAGTATAAAGTAAAAAAGAAAAACCAAAGGGGGTGGTAATGGAAAGACTACGGTTTTCATGGAAGCTCTGACACGTACTCCCTGTGTGGTTTTGGGTGAATCACTTAACCACTCTGATATGTTGTTTTATCAACTGTAAAATTAAGGATTTGGGTAACATGGCCTCTAAAGTTCCTTCAGTGAATTTCCTAAGTTCAGTGCTGCTTCACCTCTTTTCAGATTGTGTGGCTTTTATGAATCCCACCTCTCCCAAATAAACCCTCGTTTGGATTCGCTTCAAATGAAATCTTAAACTTAACAATACGCGTGACGCAGAACCAGGGAAGAGCTGAAAGCCTTTCCCCACTTATGCAGAACTACGTGCATAAGTAAGCAAACTGCAAAGTTCTACTTGGGCCGTGTAACTGTGGAGAATATGGACCAGGTTCAGACATCCATAGAGGGATGTCAAGCTCTCCAAAATATTAGGTTTCAAAATTATAATACACTTTGAGGAGAAGACTGTTTGTCTTAGAGCAGACACAAGACAATCCATAAAGTAGGAAGTTATTTCATGATTGGGCAGATCAAGACTAGCTCTGGGATACTCACTAGATACACATAAGGTACTAGGTGCTTTGTTTACCAGCCAAAGAACACCACTGGGCCCTGACATAGCCAGGCTGAACTAAATGATGAGTTACACCAGGAACCAGACTCCAGGTGCAAGTGCAGGCAGGCAGACATTAGTGGACAAAAGGGATTAACTTGCTAGCCAGCGAAGCCACGGGACATCATGACAGCAGTCACCATTCTCATCTCTGTCGTCATGAAGTCATAGAAGACTCATGTTGGGAGGGAAAAAGAGAGAGGCTACTTGAAAGATTGTACATATTTGTGTGAGAGATTTATCTCTAAATGGACTATTTAAATCATTGGATGAAACCAGACTTTAAGCCATATTTGAGGTTTTTTTCTTTCTGCTAATTAATGTGTGGGAATTTAGAATGGGGGTGGTAGTGATTGGCGGAGGACAACTAAATTAAATTTAGGCAGAATTAAAAGTACTTTCATTTTTCTTCAAATCCAAATTATAGAGTGAGTTAAATTTTGTGACTCCATTAAAAAATAAATGGGAAAAGTAAAGATAATCCTAGTACACTGATCTCATAAAACATTTTCAGATGTCAGGAAAAAAAAAGAGAACGAAGACAGAACTTTGGTGGGTGGAAATGTGCAAATACACCATTAATTTTAGTGTAGGCTGAATCCTAAAATCTAGAATAACAGCAATTATTATTTAAATTAATTCATTCATTCAGTTAATATAGTTTTTAATGGCTGCCATGTGCCAGGTACTATGCTAGGCCCTGGGGATGCAATAATGAGCAAAAAGGCTCATTTCCCTGCCTTTAGGGAAATTAGTGTTGTGAGTGAGACAGATAGTAGTCAACGGTCACACGAATGAATGTAAAATTACAACAGTGATAAAGTGTTTCAATGGACAGACAGTAGCGAGCTATAAGAAGGCATAATGGAATTGACTCGGGATAGGGCAGACTCCGCAGGGCTAAAGTCTGAAGGGCTAACATGTCAAGGTGAGGCTGGGGAGTGTGAGTCCAAGGGCAAGGCCAGGACGGAATGACAAGTATGCACAAAGGGGACCCACACAGGAGAGGTGAGAGTGAGGCCCGGCCCAGGTGGCCTGAGTGAGGTGGGCCCTAAGAAGGCAACTGCTCCTTATCCTAAGAGGAACACAAAGCCACTGAAATGTTTTAAAGGGGCGTGTGTGTCTTGAAGAGATAAATAAACCATTTCCGCCTTTAAAACTTACTCCCATCCACTCATACTTTGTTTTAGGTGGGAGTCAGGCAACATTGTGCAGATAAGTTATGTGTAACTAGGAGTTTTATGTTTATTGTTATTAATTACTCAGAAAATGCCACCCAATATCCCAAAGAAAGGAAAGCGTTTTCAAATTCTCTTTGAATTTACCTGTGTATTGAATGGTCTGTACATCCTATCACGTGATTATTTCTCTTATAGTTACAATGGTCATTATCATTTTCTTTCAATTGACAGGTTGTCTAATTTAGTAATGGGCTTGACTGAGAGACTGGATCCCCAATATAAAGAATTCTTTAGGTTTCCTGAAGATGTTACCTTATTTAATTGGGTGTATATTAAATACTTCTCTCTGTGTGTGAATGCATGTGCATGTGTGTGTCTATGTGTGTTGGGGCATTAGATTAAGTAGACAAGGATCATTGAGCAGTGATACAATCTCTTATCCCTATATCTCAACCACATAGAAAAGCCTCAATTGTATTTCTAAGAGTTCCACTGGCACTAAGCAATATGCACACATTGTATTACTAAATATAATATTACTAAACCTCTTTTAATTATAATTTTACAAACAGGCAAGTAACTCTTAAAGGCAACTGCAGTTCTACCATAACACATGTGTGTACGTGCAATAGCTTTACTGCTATACCTGATTATAAAAGGAATGAATATTTATAAATAGGCACACATCACATAAGTGATTAAGCAAAACAAAACATGCCAAAAAGAATGTCTCCTCTACTGATGGGGCTGGATGGGGGGTTGGAGGGTAGGCTACTTGCTCATAGTAGTCAATAATAAACAATGGTGCCTTTACATTTTTAAGGCACATTTTTTTTTTGGCACAGATGCATTAAAATGGTCACATCTAAACAGCCAAATGTTAAGTTCCTTTGTCAAAAGAACTTCCCTTGAGATAATCTAACAAATGTATCTGATGATAAACTATTTTCTTGCTTTTTAAAAAATGTTTTTTTCTTTTTGTTATGTTTCTAATTGTTTGATATTTGTTGTTTATTTATACTGTATTGTCTGTCTCGGAACAGGAGACTCATAAACTTAAAGCAATTCTGTCCCTGGCTCAATAATGTAAGTGTTGGTCAACGTATTATAGCGGGTGAAGTGTTTTTACTTCTCCACTGTCCGACCTGGGGAATTTGGAAGGCTTGCTATCCTGAAACGGGTTTCTGGAAGGCAAGTTCTACTTGTGGTAGCAGAGTAGACTCTATTCTCTGTGATGTATGTGGACATCTCTCCACCACCTGTTTTATGTGGGTACCATAACCATCGCACACACGCTACTAATTTTCTCCAACCATGGAAAAAATTATAAACCATTATATATAGTAAACCAACTTTATCTGTTGGTGGTGGTGCCTGTGTTCATATCAATTATATTTATTTTCTGGGTAACTCATGTGTCTTGCCTTGAAAATTAAAAAAAAAAATTCAACAAAATTCAAAAAATAAAAAGTGTTGCTTTCGTTTTATTTACTTTTGTTTTAAAGACTAGAAGAGTATATATGTGACTATATTGTAAGATTAATTATAATTCCTTTAAAGGTACTTTTTTATAGAGACCAACGTAAACATCTAAGTCTTCTAACATTTTCGATAGTAAAGAAAAAATAGAACAAACGAAAGGGTCATAACATACAGTACCATTAAGATTCTTATTGTCAAGGTTAAGTAGGTACTCATTCATGAAAGGCAATAATCTTAAACTATTTTTAAAAATAAATGTGATTTTCTAATAATTATTTAAAAGACTTGTGGAAGAAAAATAAAAGACTTTAAAATAAAAAGTTTTAAAAATTCTTATTTGTATCATAAAGGTCTTTTTGAAGGTCACATATTCTTCCTTTTAAGTCCATGCCTTCCAGGCAGCAGTTTCCTGCCACACAGTCATGTCTACGGCTGCATGAATGACGAGATGATAGTATGTCCAGGACCACCCCTAGACAAAATGACTATACAGCTTTATCTTCTTTTTAGGAAATTCTAATGCTCCTGACACACTCAGATGACAGCCCCTAAAATACACTGTGTTCTCTGCTCAGGTCATAACTTACTCTTGCACTTTTTCCTGTCCTAGTAGAGAGAAATTGATGTGGCCGTGTCTTTGAGTGGCTGTATCTTCGCTACCACTCATACCTCTACTGGTAACAGATATTGCTTCCTGGCCCCAAAGAGAGTGCAGCATGTGACCCAGGCCGGGCCACACTGTATCTGCTTCAGATATCTACTTCTGCATAACAAACTGCTCCATAACTCAGTGGCTTAAAACAACAACTGCAACTTTTGCAATGACAGCTTGTCTCTGCTCCAGGTGGTATAGGTGTTGACTAAGTCACGCATGCAGCAGCATTCAGCTGGGAGGTTCATGGGGGATGAAATGTCCAAAATGGCTTCAGTCGCATACCTGATGCCTCAGCTGGGATGGGTGGAAAGGCCAGTGTGCCTTGGTTTTCCTCTAAGTACTAGAGCACTCACCATTCACTCCTTGCCCAAGTTTCTTCTCAAGGCAAGTGGCCTCAAGAAGACAAAAGCAGAAACTACCAAGCCTCTTAAGACTTAGGCATGCAACAACAAAGCATCATTTCTGTCACATTCTAGTGGTCATAACAAGACACAGTGTCAGTGCAGATCCAAGGAGGGGGGATAGAAGCTTCCTCCGGATGAGAGACACACCATGCAATGCACGGAGGTGGAGGGAATTGTTGGTAGCTGTGTTTGCAAACAGTCTACAGTGTTACTTTAGATGGTTTGTCACCTTTGTCACCCTCCCTAGGGGTAGACCTGACCAGAACTAGGCCAAAGTACCTCCCAGGGTTTCCAAATGGAAAGTGGGAGAGATTAAAAGGAGCAGAAAGCAAAAATAAGAATAAAACTTTTCCCTCTTAGGTTATTGATCTGGAAAGATATAAGTTGAGTGTTCTTAGTGTCTATTTGGACACTAGTGGAACATGTCTTCTACTCCAAACCTGAGTTCTGAATAAAAAGTATGAAATTATGAGATTGAAGTTTTAAAATTATCAGGAATGAGTCTTATATGTTTATAGGTATACTATTCCAATATGCCAAAAATATGTTATCCTGTAATCAAAAATGACTTTAAAGTTAGGGAATGTGACAATCATGTTATCAAAGGAACTGCCACAATTTAGGGAAAGATAATTATGGAAAAAAAAGGTTAAATTGATTCATGTTTATATACCAGTGAGTTCAGATACAATAAATGAGTCTTATATACACACGATCTTGGTTAGCCTTATGAGGTAAATATTATTAAATCTATTTGACAGATGAGGAAACAGAGACTCAGAAAGCTGAAGTAAATAAACAGCTTCAAGCGGCAAAACTGGAATGTGAACCTAGATTTGTAAGATGCCAAATGCCTGAATTTTTAAGTCATGAACTACACCTGCAAATTTTGCCGGTTGGTTTTGTTACTAATATTGTATTTTAAATTTATACTCTTTTCCCTAAAGATTTCATTTTACTTTCCACATAAATATATAAAGACTTGAGAGATCATCTCAGGGCTCTGATGTGGCAGTTGAAAGGACAGGAGCAATCTCAGTTCAGGGGCAGATTTGATCCCAGGGTTTCAGGCTCCTTGGAAGAGTCTGTTCTAGTTTGTCACCATCATGTCTTTAATGTTAGTCATCATTATCATCTGTTAATTTCAACCAATCTTTTTTACAAATAAGAAACAAGTCTGTGAGTACCACCTTTGTTGATAAAACCCAAGCCAGGAACCAAGAAGTCGGGTTTTAATCTCAGTTCTGACCCTACACAGTTTGTGCAGCCTGGGGCGATTTCCTTAACTACGTTTACTTCTAGTTTTTTATGTATAAAATGAAAAGATTTGACTGAATGAGTCCTGCAGTTCCCTTCAGTTTTAACTTTTCAAATTGATGTGTCAAAGTCCAATCTTCTTTCTACAAATAAATCTTTCTTACACTGTACACTTTTATTCCACATAAAAATAATCTTGAAGGAAACAGAGTGGTGAGATTGCCAAGTCTCTGACTCCTTTTTGAACCATTTGAGAGATGAAAAATCTGAAGCCCAGGGAGGATAAATGATTGTAAACTTACTTTTAGATGTATATTTTAAAAAATACTTCTCATATGGAATTAGAGCTTGGCTTTTTTTATACGTTCTTCCTTGTTTCCTGCCATCAATAGGACTAATATGTGAAAAAAGCATAGTATCAGGTAGAAAGTGTGTAAACTGCTGAAATTTAATTTTGTTTGAAAGAATATTTCATTGAAATGATTAAACCACTTTTTTAAAAAAAAATGACAGGATGCATCATCTGTCATGGAAGGAAGTATGTTTTGGTTACCACTTCAGAACTTCTGTTAAGATTGTCCAAGGCATGTGTTATGAGAGGAAGAAGCACTTCCTAGGTCACTGAGCATTTGCTGCTGAACATATGCTATCTCACAGTGGCATACATCCACAGCTTTTTATTACATAGTGATCTGAATATTTTATGGATATTCTGAATGGTGAGATAATTGATGATAGAACACTGGAGGAAAGAGTTGATAGCTTTTTTGTTGGTAGCATTTATCAGATTGTCAATTAAATGCTTGTCATGTGGTAAAGGAAAAATATTTATTGCTGAAGCAGACATCTAGACAGACCTTAAACCAAAAGTGTGGTACATGTGAGAAGGCACAAAGATATGCACCTCTTGGAATGACGGATTGCTCTTTTTTGTTAGCTGAAAGGACCATAGGGCTGAAATTTAGCAACAAAGATCGGGGTGGCTTATCTTGTTTTAAGTTTATGGATAAGAGAAAGGAAAGTATGTGTGTTTGCTTTATAGATATGTATGACTAATTTGCTAACTGAAATATTAACTGCCTCAAATCCATTTTGAGGAGGAGGCAGGGTATAGCAGTTTTAAAGCCTTGAAATATTTATGTGCAACATGCTGAAGAAAAGTATGCACTAATCCAGGAAAATCAGTTTTAAGGTGCTTCTCATCTACATGTATTATCTGTTTTTATTTGCTGGGAATTGGTTAATTTCCTGGTATGTGCTCCCATGGTGCTCTGTACTCAATTTTTGGTAAGATGCTCAATTGTCTCATAATTACTCACATTTTGCACACCCTCCTCCATAGACTACAAACTCCTTGGGAACAGGAACCAGGCCTGTCTTATTTATGTTTGTATCTGCCAATGCCAAGTACTGGGCTCGACACAGAGTAGGAGTCGGTAAATATTTGATGATTAATTGATAGTTGCCTAAAAGGGAGTTTTCCAAAATATAAGGAATTCATATTTACCAGTCGCTTTTGGTAAGATACTGCCCCAAAGTCCTCTAACGGTAGGAAGTAGCTATATTATTTTTCAGTGCAACAATGGTTATACTAAATCAAAGACCTACTCAGTGTATGAAAAGAATTGTCTTGTTTTCTTGAGAGAAGGCTGCTCTGAAAACTCTATTTTGTAATGATGAATCTAGCTAGTGTTAAAAGTAATGGCTAAGTAAGTAAAATTTCAGTCTGAAAACTGTTTTCTATGTCAATGGACAATGGATTTTTTCTTATTTTTAAAAAGTATCTGCCCAGTTGTTTTGATAATATTCACAGATAATCTTGTTTGTGTTTTTGGACTATGACTAATTTTATTATAAAGGGTACAAATACTCAGTTCTCTAAATTTCAGGATCTATCACTCTAATCTCTGTATGTACTTGTACTTTAATGGTTACTTTTTCATTGATATTTTTGTAAATTTTGTGCTCTCCCTAGAAAGTCTGATAGTAATTCAAATTTTTATTGCTTTCTGAATGCCAGGCACATGAAACAGACTTAAAATTATAGTTTGCTAAATAACTTTTGAAAATAATCCACAGATAGAAGTAATCCACTAATGATATCCTGATACGTAGCAGCTTTGCCATTCATTTTGGCAGCCTCTAGGGCACGTTCTGTGAGGCAAGGCTCTCGCGAATGCTTAATATGGTTCTGAGAGCTGGGGCTGTGGTGGGTTTAATAAGTCCCAGTCTCTTTACAGAAACCAAATTCAAAGACATTGTCACGATTTCTGGAGCAGCAACTGAGAGTCACTTAATATTAGAGAGAACTGGTTCCAGGGGACCAAATTCATCCCCTGAAGTCAACTAACAATTTTTAGTTTGCTTATTCTTTCCCAACTCACTCACCCTAAATTACAGAGCTTTCATTTTTTTGGCAACCACCAAAAAAATGACATCAAACCAGGCAGAGGTCATCCAGTTCATACCTTCAATGTGTTTTACTAACCATATTTAAAAAGAAAAAAGGTTCAGCATCCTCAATTCTGTAGACTGTTACTATCTGAGAAACTCTGAACTAAGCAATATCATTTTCCAGATTTTTTAACATATCAGAAACTGCTTGTCTTGACTTCATACCACAGCCAATTACAAAAGTGATGCAAAATTGAAAAGCAAGCTTTCCTTTTAAATCATAATAGCATCATGATTTTTCTACTACTAATTTGTTTGTTGAATACTCTGTATGCCAGCACCACGTACTTTTTTCAGTAACTTCATGAGCTGGTAGTACCCTCATCTCCATTTTACAGAAGAGAAACTGACCCTTAGAGAGAATGTCATGCTTAAACTTAAACAACTGGAAAGTGATGGACTAGCATTCAAACACAGCCAGCCTGACGCCAGGGATTAACTACTATGCTATTCTAGAGGGGAGTTTGTTTTGAACCATGTTAAACACAACTCATCCTAGTTTCAAAAAGTAAGTTACTGAGATCTTAAATGGATATTATAAACCCACAAACGCACAAGATGGAATATTGAGAACAGCGTGTTTTAAAATATTCATAGACAATATTTTATTGCTGCTATCAAAATCACTAAGGGTAACTTTGTATTTCGAGACGTCAATATTACAATAATAGAAAAGTCAATGTGTGATATTTGGTATGTGTTGCGGACAGGTAGGGGCAGATAGATGTGTTATTGTTTGTGCCAATAGATATGAGCCAGAAAGACTTTAAACAACAGAAAAAAAGGGTCTGGATTAAGTGCCGAGTTTCTTCTACAAACCAGGTATGGGAAACACAGGGTGCTTTGGATGCTTTGGAAATAGCAAATAGACGAGTGGGCAGTTTACCTTTATCAGCCATGAGCACTGGCTTTTTACTTGTTTTCCAGCCCTAGAGCTGTGGTAATATTGTGGAGCTGCCCAGACAACAGTAAATCTGTGATACATTTCCCAGGTGATCACTCCTCAGTTATTGCCATGCTCAAGCACATTCCCTAATGCAGGTGTTTCCAACTCACCATTCTGCAGAAATCCTGTCTCTTGCCTTTTGAAGGCCTTCATCTTCCTCCTCTCTACTTAACTCTCAATTTCCATCTACAGTCATTATCTCATCCTTTCTTCCAGAATATGAACCTACCAGAGCCACTGATCCAAGACCATTTTCCAGTCCCCAAGAGCTCTTTTGCATTCTAGTGGCTCCTTCTTAGTCTACCCTCCATCACTGGTTCTCCCCAGACAGGCCTACATCGACACATCTGCATGACTGGCTGATGCTTCTAGTCGCTGGACTTCTTAACTAGAATTAATTACATGATGCCTCCATTTTCCACTTAGCCCTCAGTGCTCAGACAACACTCCCCACCGAACACGCCCAAACCTAAATGCCCAGAGCTCACCACTAACTGCCTCATTGCTTTGTTGTTGTTTTAAGACTACTCAAAGACTTTCTTATTTTTTTGCCTAGGCAAAAGGGAAACTAATTACAAAGTCAAGGTTATGCAGCAGTGGGAGAAAGTAGCAAGCACTTGATTGTGTTTGGCAGATAGGCTGGCTGGGTGGCAGTCACAAGAGATGGAGCTGACGGGAGATACCATCAGAACATAAGTAGCATTTTATGGCAGGCTATAGAGTTTGGAAGCTATGTAGAGTTTTGGCCAGTGAAAGTGAGATTATCAATTTTGTGTTTTAGAAATATTACTCTGGCATCAACATTAAGAATAAATTGGAGAACAAGAGGTCCTTGTTTAACTTCTTCATTTTTCTCTATTAAGGAAATTCAAAGCCTAATTCTCTATGTTGGTTATTTTACATTCTTCCCTGGGAGAATGTATCCACTATTGTATAGCCAATTATCATAATAAAGAGATGTCTCTCAAATATTAATTTCTACCTCTGACTTTGCTCCGAATAAGGCCAATTCTCCTTCTGCTTGCTTTTGTGTCATCTCCTCTCTAGCTCTACTGTCTTTCAGCATGGACTTAGCCTTCACTCCACAGGGATATCTTAGATGTCCTCCTTCCTCTTATGTCCATTGTCTAGGAACCAACAGGTTTGATTAGTCTATATTTTCTATTGTCTTTTGCATTTTTTTCTTCTCCATTCCCATTCTTGCCATTATAACCCAGATCTACGTTGTTTATCAAGATTACTGGTAAATATTCCTAAGTCTATCTACTGTTTCTTTGTTCTTCAGTTGTTCATTTTTATTATATATACAGTAATATACAGTGAAAAATAAACATGAACACAAAACAACATATAAAACATTTTAGAGCTTAAAAATCATAAAATAATTTTTTTTAAGTTTTGCCAATCTGCTGGGTGTGAAACTGTGTCTCATTGTTCTAATTTGTATTTCTCTGATTAACTAATTAGATTGAGCATCTTTTCACATGTTTATAGGCCTTCTGAGATTTCTGTCCTGTCCCTATCTAGTTACCTACTTTTTCATTAGCTATTTACCTTTTTCTTATTGATTTCAAGAGGTTCTTTATATATTCTGGATTCCAATACTTCATACATTGTATATACAGTTACATTATGTTTTGTTTATTTCTATTATTGAATTTTTTATATAAAAAACACATGCTATCAGAAGAATTTTAAAAATGTTATTTACTGATGAAGGTATAAAATGGGGGTTTTCATGTATAAGTGCATTAGTTGCACACTTCAGTGTGTGTTCTCTTTTAGCACTAAGACATCCAGGACAAGAAGAGGAGATAACAATCTCAGTATTTTGCATAAATACAAGTAAATAAATAGATTTCAAGTTATATATGTCCAAGGCTAAACCTAGAGATTAATTTTTCCTCTTTGAAACCTTGAAAACGTAAAGACAATTTAATAATTCTAGTTAGAAAAGTACTCTACCAACTATCAAATCCATTTATGGTATCTATAAATGACAAGGCCTTGTAACTAACTCCAAGGACATAATCTTATAACAAGATATTATATGCCTTTATAATATATCTTAAAAATTAATAAATAAGTTATTTTTACTTTATTACATGTATATTTTAATAGAATTTTATTGGTAATATTTTATCTACACCAGTTTTCTTTTGCTTGCAAGAGCCAATTGTAGACATCACTTTCTAACTCTCTATTTAGTAAGGTCAGCTTGAAATCAGCCATGATGGGAGTTTTTACACCACAGAAATTTGAAAATGTTTCAAATCACAGCTTTCCCCCATTCGATTGTTAGTTTTGAAAATTTACCAACGCACCATTGCCCACCTACCATTCCATAGAAATTTCCCTTGTTAAGGTCACTAGGGATCATAAAGTTGCCAAATCCAATAGGCACTTTTGTGCACTTATTGTTTGGTATCTCAGGCACATCTGATACAGTTGAACTCTTTTTCATTTTTGAAATGCTTTCTTCAATTGGACTCCAAGACTCTTCTCTCTCTTGTTCTCCAGCCACTTTACTGATCCACTCTTCCTTAGTCCCTTGACCTATTTTATCTCTCTAGCCTCTAAATGTTGGATGCTTCAAGGCTCAACACTCAGAGCTCTTCTTTTTTCTGTCTACACTCACTCCCTATGTGAGTTCACTCATGCCCATGTGTTTAAATACCCTCCAAAACAGGTTAGTCTCAAATGAGCCTCTCCAGCCTTTACAATTCTGCCAATTAGTAGACCTGTAATATCCACTGCCAGCTTAACATCACCTCATGAATGTCAACTCACAGTTAACATGTTTGAAACCCAACTCTCCATCGTTCCCTCTGAATTTGTTATCTAGTCTTCCCCAACTCAATATATTACAATTGTATTTTACCAGTTACCCCCAGACCTGGAAGTAATTCTAGGCTCCTCTTTCCACATGTGACCTTAGCCAAAAGGCCAAGAAGTAATAGGCTCCTCTCTTCTGTCACACCCCACCTTGGTCTAAGGCAAAATCCTGTGCCTCTGGATCACTGTTTCTTAGCTTCCACATTTATCCTTTTAAAGTTTATTCTACCCATAATAGACAAATCAAACCTTTTAAATCACAATGTGGAACTTGTCATTTCACTACTGAACACTACAGTTGTTTCCATCTGTCCCTGGTAGCATCCAAAGTCCTTATCACAATCTACAATCCCCTCTATAATCTAACTACCTACCACCTCTTTGATTTGGGCTACCTTCCTCTACTCCATACATAGTCCCCCTCCAGGTACACGGGCAGTTTTTAAAACAAGTTGAGCCCATTTCTGGCACAGGATCTTTGTATGTGGTTAGTCCCTCCATCTGGAATATTCTTTCCTCTAAGAGCTACCAGACTTGCTCCCTCACTTGACAGCTTATCAAAGAGGCCATGCAGAACCTTCTTTGGTCATTCTCTACCATCCCCTCCCCACTTACTCTTTATTCTTCTTGTTCAGGACACTTCTTACAACCTGGCATGTTATTTGTTTCTTTATCGTATTAATATATCTTCCCATTAGCACCTAAGCTAAGTAAGAAAAAATACCCTGTTTTTCTTGCAGCTATAGCCTACCAACCTAAAAAAAAATGCTTTCTCTATAGTAGGTCCTCAGTAAATATTTATTACATAAAAATGTTTAAGATGAAATTTTATTTTATTTATAGCAGACTAGTCTTCATATGTAAAGATAATTACAGGAAAAAGGAATTGACTGCCAAGTCTCTTCTGTCCGTTTTCTAAAAAGTATATCAAGTAGAAGAAAGGAATTTTTGTAGTGAGAAGTATACGACACAGAAATCAAGCATGAAAAAAATATATAGTTAATAAAACTTACATGAATGCCACAGGTATTTCTGCCCATTTATCTATATAAAGGGCAATCCTGGAGAACTCTAATTTTTCTAGGTGCAGAAGAATGGTATGATCCAGCACATATTGGCTTTAATCTTGTTATTCACACTGGTTACAAAAGTTTGCTCTTCACCAGAGAAAAATGCCATACAGACGTCCCATCAGTTCTGTGAAAAATTTCTGAAACCCTCTACTTGATATCTTCCTGCCAAATTCCTGCTGACTGCAAATGAGCACAAAATGTCAGCTTTTGTTATTTGAAGCACTAATGATGGATTTGAAATATTACTCTAACTTTGATTCTAGGACTCACTATTATGATTTAACTAATGCAGTATCCCAAGTCCCCGTTAACAGAAGAATCAGATCTTAAGGATTTTAATAGGGAGCAGGATCAAACCCAAATAGATAAAATTTGAGCTATTATTTTGAGAGGCTTTTTTCAGATTCTAATCAAAATTTTAAAGTCATGTCTGTTTCAAGCACGTAGAGTTTCCTGAGGAATGAGGGGTGCAATTCCATTGCTAATGAATATTCGATTTTTTTCTTTCATTATTTTAATTTTACTTACTGACATGGTCATAATCAATAAAATATTTAATGTTAGATCATTTAAAGAAAAAATTTAAAATTTAAAAGTAAGGAAATAATTATTTTAATTGTTCTTACTATTTGACAAATAACTTTTTAAGTGAGAATTTGGTGCTTAACAGCAAAGACACTAATAAAGTAAAAAGTATAATGCCCGAACTTTCTTCAATTCAGCTGTCCATCTGTTTCCCTGAAGTATGGTTTTAACTCATCTAAGTGTTCATTGTATCTTGTTAAGTTATACATCTAATTCACTTCTAGAACAAAGAAAAACTGAACTGAGATGTGAAGTGATATCTGTGACTGATCTTAAAACAAAAGCCTATTCTCCACAACCCTAGCTCAGTTTTGAACATACCAAAAGGTTGTTCTTGGAAACCTTGAAAAATCTGACATTATTTTCCAAAACACAGTAAAGAGTACTGGTACATTCTGTGTAAAGTCTTTATAAAGGACAATTATTAAATTGGGACCAATACTTCCACTCTTTTGTGAATTACCCATTGAGTTAGTTGTTATATATACCCATCTGGCATACTCATAACTTTTTAATTTTTCTAACATTGGTTAATTGTTTTGGAAAATAATTCTGGTAGGTTTTTTAGCCACAACCAAGAATGTTTAAAAAAAAAATTCCTTAAGTCCGTAGTGCAAACCCATGGCAATAAAAGTGTGAGGTATACAGGTGATTTTTCCCATTATACAATAAGCATCCAGACAGAGAGTCATGTCAGTACATTTTTAAACATTTAATTTAATCATGTAAGTAGAAAAAAAAGCAAAAAATGTAGAAATTGTTTTAAAGTAGTTATGTTTTAATTATAGGAATGAACATTTGAAATAGGAGGCAAAATGGAGATTAATAACAGGAAAAATTTGGATTCTGACACTAAACGCTAATAAATAACTCTTATAAAATATATAACTTACCAAAAAGTAACATTTTCATGTTCTAAATTTCCTTCTCTGATATAAGTTGTTATACATTTATTATATAAAAACATATTTAAATAAATATTAGTATATGTTACATACTAAATATGTACTTTATGTATGCATATACTACCTACTATGTGCAGAGCACTGTACTTGATGGTGGTGATCTGAAATGAATACAACACAGTACCTGCTCTTAAGGAGTTCATAGTTGAGTGGGAGAGAGGGATTATCACAGCAGTTATTTCCTAGGTCATCAGCCTGGATATTATTATATGGTCTAGAAACAATTACCCAATAGTAATTCTTTTTCTCCTCCACCTGCAGATCACTTTAGTTGTGGCCCACTGAGGTCCTTTATCTCAAAAACTCTAAGAAAAAGCCTGGAGTCTTAGAGCTGTGCATCTTTCCTACATGAATATCCTCGTGGTTCCCAGGCTCCCAGATATGGTTGCCAGATAAAATACAATATACCTACTTAAATGTAGATTTCAGATTGATGAATACTTTTTAAAATATGCCTCATGAAGTATATGGGTCATTGTTATACTTTAACATGTTGTTTATATGATATTCAAATTTAACTGTATTTTATTTGATAAATCTGGCAACCCCACTCTTTGTCATTGACCTAATTCTCTTTCCCCTCAAAGTGAGCTCCTTTTCCCCTAACAGTTCTAGGAAAAGGACAAGTAATATTATGTACCAATTTTTGCCAATTCTTAGATCAGAAACTACAGTTATGGTAAAACAGAATGGTAATAGAATGGGAGTTTGCTGTGTATGCAGAAATACCTGATTTGGCTGATGGTGGGGAGGTACTAGTGAACTGAGAATGAAAAGAGTATTCTGGGCCAAGAAAAGCATTTGTAAAAACACAAAGCCATTTGAGAACATAGTATATTCTATGATGACAAGTTGTTGAGTACTGCTAGAGTGTAGGAGACATGTGGGACAGCCAGTAGGAAATTAAGCATAGATGAGATCCTGAAACGTCTCCACTGGTTGTCTTTCTAAAAGTTTGAGCTTTATCCTGCAGTGGATGAAGAGAAAAAGAAGCTAATAAGAATTTTATGAAGTGAAATCATCTAACCAGAAAACAAATAAATAATCGAGTTAAACCAAACTCTAAATCAAATGGACCTAACAGACTTTATAGAACATTCTACCCAAAAACTGCAGAATACACATTTTTGTCAGCAGCACATGGGATAGTCTCCAAGATTGATCATAACTTAGGCCACAAAACAGGTCTCAACAAATTCAAAAAAACTGAACTCATACCATGAATCCTCTCAGACCACAGCAGAATAAAATTAGAAATTAACCACAAGAGAAACACTCAAACCTATGCAAAGTCATGGAAATTAAACAAACTGCTGCTGAATTATAGGGTCAAGAATAAAATTAAGATGGAAATTAAAAAATTCTTTGAGCTGAATGACAAAGGTGACACAAGCTGTCAAAATCTTTGGGACATAGCAAAAGCATTCCTCAGGGGAAAATTCATATCCTTAAATGCCTACATCAAAAAGACAGAAAGATCACAAACTGATAACCTAATGTCACACCTCAAGGAACCAGTAAAGGAAGAGCAAACCAAACCCAAAGCCAGCCGAAGGAAAGAAATGATGAAGGTAAGAGCAGAACTAAATGAATTGGAGAATGAAAAACAATATGAAGGATTAACAAAACAAAAAATTTGGTTCTTTGAAAAGATATACAAAATCAACAGACCTCTTGAACCAAGAACAGAAGAGAAAGGACCCAAATAAGCTCAATCAGAATTGGAAAAGGTGACATTACAACTGAAACCACAGAAATACAAAACATCATCCATGAACACTAGGTAAATCTCTATGTGTGTAAACTAGAGAACATAGAGGAAATGGACAAGTTCCTGGAAACATACAACCTCCCAAGACTCAGCCAGGAAGAAGGAGAACTCCTTAACAGACCAATACAATCAATGAGATCAAATCAGTAATAAAAAAGCCTCTCAAGAAAAAAAAAAAAAAAGCCCTACACCAGATAGATTCACAGCCAAATTCTATCAGACCTAAAAAGACCTAGTTACCTATAATACAGAAATTAATCCATAATATTGAGAAGGAGGGAATACTCCCCAACTCTTTCTATAAAGCCAGTATCACCTTGATATCAAAGCCATGAAAAGATACAACAAAAAAGGAAAACTACAGAAAAAAATAACTCCACACTTTTCTTGGAACCAGAAAAGAGCCCAAATAGCCAAAGCAATCTTATGTAAAAAGAATAAAACTGGAGGCATCACATTATCAGATTTCAAAGTATACTACAGGTCTATAGTAACCAAAACAGCATGGTGTTGGTACAAAAATGGAGACATAGACCAATGGAACAGGACAGAGAACCCAGGCATAAAACCATTTTCCTACACCCAACTGATCTTTGACAGAGCAGACAAAAATGGGGAAAAGAAGCCCTATTCAATAAATGGTGCTGGCAAAATTGGATAGCCACGTGCAAAAGAATGAAACAGGACCCCCACCTCTTACCACTTACAAAAATGAATTCAAGATGGATAAAAGACTTAGGTCTAAGGCATGAAACCACAAGAATTCTTTTTTTACTTTTATTTCAGCATATTATGGCTATACAAATATTCAGGTTATATAATTGCCTTTGCCCCAAGTGCCCATCAATGCATGAGTGGATTAATAAAATGTGGTATATGCATACCATGAAGTTCTATGCAGCCACAAAAAACAATGGTGATCTGGCACCTCTTGTATTATACTGGATAGAGCTGGAGCCCATTCTACTAAGTGAAGTATCACAAAAATGGAAAAACATGCACCACATGTACTTACCATCAAATTGGTATTAACTGATCAACACTTATGTAAGTACATGTAGAAACCATAAGAATTCTTGAGGAAAATATGGGAAAAGCTCTTCTAAATATCAACCTAGGCAAAGAATTTATGAAAAAGACCCCAATGGCTATCATGGCAACAACAAAAATTAATAAATGATATTTGATTAAAATAAAAAGCTTCTGCATAGCTAACGAAACAATCAACAGTGCAAATAGACAACATATAGAATGGGAAAAAATATTAGCAAGCTACATATCTGCTAAAGGGCTAATAACTAGAATTTACAAAGAACTCAAGCAAATCAGCAAGAAATAAACAACCCCATTAAAAAGTGGGCAAAGGACATGAACAGATTCTTCTCAAAAGAAGAAAGACAAATAGCCAAGAAACATATGAAAAAATGCTTAACGTCACTAATCATCAGAGAAATGCAAATGAAAACCACAATGAGATATCACCTTACCCCAGTTAGAATGCCTTTTATTAAAAAGTCCAAAAACAATAGATGCAGAGAGAAAGGAATACTTATACACTGTTAGTGCAACTGTAAATTAGTACAACCTCTATGGAAAACAGTATGGAGATTCCTCAAAGAAATAAAAGTAAACCTATCATTCGATCCAACAATGCCACTACTGGGTATTTACCCAAAGGGAAAGAAATCATTTTATCAAAAAGACTCCTGCATTCAAATGCTTATTGCTGCACTATTCACAATTGCAAAGATGTCAAATCAACCCAAGTGCCCATCGATTCATGAGCGGATGAATAAAACGTGGGATATATACACCATGGAGTACTACTCAGCCATAAAAAAGATGGATTAATACCTTTTGCAACAATCTGTATGGAACTGGAAACCATTCTTATAAATGAAGTAACACAAGAATGAAAAACCAAACACCACACGTACTCACTATTAAATTGGAACTAACCAATGAGTACACAAGTGCACAGAGGGAAGTAAAACTCAGTGGAAAGCAACCAAGGGGAAGGGGGGAGGTTGGAAAGGGAATAAATCAACCCAATGGGTATTAAGAACACTATTTGGGTGATGAGCACACCTATAGCATTACAAAAATGATCCAAGTAACCTAAAACATTTGTGTCCCCTTAATATTTTGAAATAAATAAATTAATTAAAAAGAATTTTAAGAGTTGAGCTACAAGGTCCCAGTCTTAGATTGGATTCCTTCAAAACAGCCTGAGATAAGGAGCTGGATGTTCTTAGTTTATTTGGGAGGTAATCTCAGGAAGGATGAATGAGGGAGTAGAGAGAGTGAGGCAGGAAGGGGAAAAACCAATAGAAGAGTGGATTGGGTAAACTGCTGCTGTGGACAACAGGGCTTGACTCCATTAGGATCTCTGAGTAGAGTACAAGAAGCATTGCATTCTTAAGAAGAATAGAAATTGGGACACTTATTAGATGGTTCCCATTTCCCATTGGTTAAGGGGGTGGGGAGGGGTCAGGTGGTAACTCCCCTAGACCTCCAGGCCTAGCATGTGTGTAGGTCAGGGAGGCTCCAGTGGCATTCTTGGCTTGGCAGGCAGACAGCAAAGGCAGGACATTTGCTTGAGGTGGAACACTGCATGAATCTGAGATTACGGCTAAAATTAGAAGTAGCCCAGGGAATGAGATGCAGGGCACCAACAGTGTCTGCTACAACCAGAAATTCATCTACAACTTACACTGCAAACATAATTTCCTAAATTATAATCTAACCATAGCTATTAAGAGGGAATCATTCACAAGAAAATTGAGTAGAAAAAAAATTAATTAATGCACAAATGTAATGATTTATTACTTAGAATTAAAATATTTTACTCAATTCTTATCTGCTAGGAAGTTGTTATCTATAAATCATGATACTACTAATGTCTTCCAAAAATATGAAATCAGCCAAAAGATGTACAGAAAGAATGTAAACATTATATATCTACATGAAGAACAAACTTGCTTTTTAAAAATAGATAGAGTAATATGTTTGTCAGTATGGTTTATATGTAGTTTTCAAAATTGTGAATGGATATTCAAACACAAATAAGTTGTCTTTAACTGAGTTAGCTAAATTGGTGAAATAAAAGGAGATGTGGGGAATGAAGAAGGAACATTTGTTGAGTATCCACTCTTGTGAAGCTTTTCATATATGCAATTCTGTATACTTCACAACCACCCTGGGTAGCAGGTATTATTACTGTTTATAACTAAAAAGAAACTGAGGATCAAGGTGGTTAAAGGGGTTTTTCAAAGTCACACAGCTAGTAAATGGGAAGGTCAGGACTCATGTCCAAATACACTTTCTTGTGCTATCTTATAAGCTAGTTATTTTGCAAGGTAAAGCACTGAAATACTTGTAATTCTTTTAAAAATAAGGTTGCAGTATTCACAGACACTAAAGCATATTTTGTGTGCAGTATGACATGCTTGTAAAATATGTACTTTGATGTTTTTATAATCACAGTAATATCTATAATAGAATATATTCAGGCCACATGAAAGGAATCTCTGAAATTGTTAAAAATGTGAAGAAGGTTCTTTTGACCATGGGCAAAAGTTTAGTGAAAATAAAAACATATCAGCATATTTAGTAAAGAGAGGAAAAAAATATTTTCTGTGGTCATGTTTTCCAACTATAAGTATATTTGCCTATCATTTTAATATAAACAGGGTGTATTTATATAGCCCAAAGCAATAGGAACCAGATTCCTTGTTTCAGGATGCCAAAAAATATATCTTCAAGGATGATAAGCAATAACAGAGAAGAGTGAATCAAAAATATCAAGCTTCTATCTGATTCCTGACCAAGATTTTAATTTTATTGCACAAATATGCCATGATGACAGATATATACGGTAGTAGCACCCACCCAACCCCGATGCAGGGAGGGTCTGCCAGCATTCCCATTATAATCTTTAAAGGGAATTCTGATGTTTTAATGCTCATGAAATTGGCATCTAGGTTCTCAGAAAGATGTGTTTTTGTTTAAAAAAATTAAACGAAAAAAACCTAAATAGTATCAGCTGGCTTTGATTAGAAGGTTCATAGCCTGCGTACTCTGGTGAACCGTTAGACCTAATGATGTCAATGAAATGACTGAACAGCACTTGTCTCTGTGACATGAAGTGCATCCAGAAGATAATGCCAAAGGAGAGATTTTTATTTCTGGGGTTACTGAGAAAGGTGCAGCATCCAAATTCTTCAAACTATTGCAGAAACTACTCATGGAATAAATAATCACCAAATCTTAATTTACATCATCATGCCTTCTATTTTACAAAGTGAAAAACTGTCATCAATGGGAGGGAGTATTGCCTAATGGTAGATGCAGAGTCTCTGGAAATAGACTCCTGGGTTTGAAGCCCAGGTACATTTACTTCTTAGCTATGTGACCATGGGCAAGTTACTTAACCTCTTACCTCCATTTCCCTCTCCATAAAATGAGACTAGTAATAGTACCTATCTTACAATGTTACGTATTTAGTGAATTAATACAAGTGAGTGCTTGGAACAAATGCCACACAGAAAGCACTCATTAAATGTTGAAAATAAATAAAAAAAATCCATTATGCTCGCACCCATTTTGATAAGTAAATCTACCCTTGAGCTGTACAGGAAGGAGGAAAATATGAAATTCCTATATGTGTGTGTGTGTGTATGTGTATGAAAGTGTTTTGCTCTAAATACAGGTCCTGTGGAAATTATCTTAGTTATAAATTAAAACTTTTATGAAGACAATAAAAATAATATATATATATTTCTTACAGTTTTTAATATTGTAATAAGATAAGTCTACTATAGGCTAAAATGTATGACGCTTTCAGGGTAGGGATGAGGACAAATGGGCCAGCAAGTGCATTAGGCATATGACCCATGTCTCAAGCAGCGTTGTCTAATAGAAATCCAATGCTAGCCACTTCTACAATGATTTCATATAGTATATGTCACAAGCTCATAGCAGCTTTAATTCCTTTGTGGATGGAAAGGTATGAATACATATATTGATACAGACATTATTGTGGAAAAAAGTACCAGAGGCCTCTAATGTAAAGTTAGAATTTGTTGTTTACTAATAATTATTTTGTAGGAACAAGAGTATTTGCTTCCAGAAGCTACCTGACCACCACAGTGCAGTTCCTCAACACAGCAACACATCAACCTTCAGGGTTCCTTTATTTTTTTTTTTATTGAAATGTAATTTTATTTTATTTTATTTTTATTTTTTTGTTGTTGTTGTAGTTTTGTCTTTTGTCTTTTGTCTTGTTTTTTCCAGCATATTATGGGCTTCCTTTTAAACACACTTCAACCTGAGAATACCCCACCTATTCAGGTGAGGACTGGGGCCAGGGGAAATCTGGAGTCCTAAGTTAGCAAACTGCAGAAGGCAACTTGTAAATCATGGCGGTAACAGACCTATGAAGAGATTCTGAGTGTTTTGTCCAATAAAACATTAAGGGTTTTTTTTGTTTTTTTTTTTTTGTTTTTTTTTTTGTTTTTTGCTAAAACTTTCACATTTTCTCTAACTGGCATTTTTTCACAACATGAAATTCTGTCAGTTGTGACAGCCAGGAACAGGGCTGGGGATATGAGCTGGTGTGGGGGGGACGTGAATGGTGAGACATATGAGGGACACATACATCCTGCAGTCATTTGTCCTGCATGTCCAGGTAGTTCTTCTGGGCTTCTCTGTGGCCTTTCTGTTCCCCGTGGGTGCCAAAGGGAAGTAAAAGCATACATAAGGGCTCTTTTCTTACAAATAGTATTATTCTAAGTCTCACATTTTAATAAACTCCTTTAGGTAATTTTAAGTAATAGTTGGTTCTATGTATAAACTTTATCATGCATATTACAATATTTTAAACTGCATTTATTAAACTGATTTCCTGTGTAGATACTTCAGTTAAATTTTTAAGTAATTCAAATGAACTCTTCCTGATGAGTAAATATTATAACTTTAAGAAGTTAAATTTGTAAATAGGGCAGACCTTAAATTCTTTTAAAAGGATTCAACACTGCACATAAACCTAATAAGACTCCAACTTAAAATTCTAAGTCTAAATTAAGTATTAAACTACTTATTTCTCTAAGTTTTACCCTAAGAAGATAACTTTTTTATGGTTTATAATTATATAAAATATCAAATATACAGATTATTTGATAATTAAGAATACTAATAGTATGGTTTTAAGTCTTTTGAAAATTTCTTTAGGTTAAATATAAATATTCTAAGAGTTGGTAGATGCTTGACATAAAGAAAAGATTTACCCTGGCAGTTAAAGTAGTTAAGTACTGCTACTGGGACTAAGATATTGAAGAGATTCTTACAAACGACCCCAGTGAGATACACTGACCTCTATTTATAATTGTTATGTTAATGGTTCCATTACTCACCAAAGAAGTGACCCCTTTGCTCACTTCCCCGGGTTCTAGTTAAACACATTACCTCATTCTCCTGTCTACAGACAGAATTCTGAAGTACTTGCCCTGTATGATCATTTGATTATATCTAGTATTTTGATTCCTAATTAGGCAAATAAATTTTCCTTTTGACTTTAAATAACTTTAGATAATTTTCAAATTATTTAAAAATTTTGAGCTTAGGGGATTCCCCCATTTTTTGTATTCTTTGGACTATATGATTGATCTGGATATTTGAATAGTTGGTTAAATTTTAATTTAATAGCTTTGTCTTGCTTGTGATCACTACTTATGAGATCTTTCTGATCACGTTTCCTTCAATCATAAGTGCCTTTTTACAGACTTTTTTGACATTCTTCAATTTCTGTATTGTTCATTGATACAATAAATAAGTTAAAAATACCAATATGATAGAGTAACAACATTCAACAAGGGTATGTTTTATTCTCATTAGAATATATTAGATTAGCTTTTGTCTTTTTGTGTAACAATGTAGACTTATGGCTTTTTATACATTGTATGTTTTTTCAATCAACTATAGTTCAGCTTCTCCTGTTGACACTTATAGCAATTTTGGCTAGTGGGAAACCCTTTAAGGCTGGCACTTGTGCCCATTTGATATGGCCCCAATAATCTTTCAAAAATATCTTGCTTTCTTGCACTAGTTATTCTACGTTCATTTTGTCCCTCCTCCGGATTGGAAATTAGCCATTTTTTCAGATTAAGCTCAAGTTTCAGTAAGAAAAAAATAGCATCAGAGATAATAATCTAATAATGTAGGCACTAAGAGAAATCATGGTAAAACATTACTTCTGGGCCATATCACTGGACCAAGCTCAGGAAATATATGCATATTGATGTTTACTACTTAGTTGTAACTGCAGAGCATCTCTACACTTTTAATGCTAAAATTATCTCTCTACCCTCTTTAAATGAAAATCTTAGTTCTTTGGGAAAATAAACAACAGTACATATTTATCTGACAATCTTTAACAAAAAAAATCAAAATAACAGTGGCAGTAATAATATCAACAGTAACATTCCTGAATGAAGTTCAAGGTTTTCTATGCAGTCCTTAAAATGCACACTACTAGATAGAGATGTATCAAGGTGAGTGAGGACAGTGGGAACCATCTGCCTGGTGGGAGGAGTATATTTTCACT
Source organism: Lemur catta (assembly GCF_020740605.2). Lineage (NCBI taxonomy): Eukaryota > Metazoa > Chordata > Mammalia > Primates > Lemuridae > Lemur > Lemur catta. The sequence goes on along the minus strand of NC_059135.1, from coordinate 32,895,627 downwards.
AGCATTGTTAGACCTGCTGATAAAAAGCAGACCAACTTTTAGTTGTTATTATTTATAAATTCTTTTCAGGCCGTACACCTTTATTGCCTTGACCCAGGTTCTCCCATTCCCAAAGCCCTTCCCCATGCCCCCATGCACGACTGCCATCAGGTATGTGCAGTCAGATCTCTTTAATCTAGAGTCACTCATACATTCTCATTCAGTTTTGCTATGTAAGAGCTTTCCTGGTAGTTGCTTCAATTGTTTCAGATCCAGATGGTTTTCAATTTAAAATCATTGGCACTTGTATAGCTGACAGTTTAGAGTTCTTAGAAGGTGACTGCTTTAAGCTACTAGTCTTTTCTTGGTGGCAAAGCTTACCTCATGGAAGGGGGTGAAGTCTCACTCCCATTCCACCTGGAGAAGATGGAAAAACTTGAGCAACTCAGTATCCAAAATTTGGTACATGAGTTTTATTTCACCACCATCTGGTTAATCTACAAAGAGATAATGTATATTTATAAGTGCAAGATTTATATATTTCAGTTCTGGCTAGCACACAAAAGAAGAAAAATCTGCTTCCTACTATTTGATTTCTAGTGATATTAGAATCATCATATTTTCATGTATTCAAATACATAGCAACTTTTTCCAAATCCTGTTCTGATGTTAAAGTTTTTAAGTTTATCCTATTCTCTTTTCAAAATCACAAACTCTTCATTTTATACTATGCAACATTCCCTTATTGACACAATCTTCATGATATGTACTGTTATAACAAAATTTGCAGAATAAAGATCCAAATGACTTCGTAGGAAGAGTTAGATGAGCTAAGAAATAAGTGAAAATATTGATTCTTTAGATTTTATCCAAAATATTCTGTTTTGACTTTTACCATGAGAGGTATATAAATGATTTTAATTTCAGTTTATAACATACATACAACATATAAAATTATGTAATTATGTATAAATGTGTATATATGTGTGTTTATATGTATTTATCCTAATTTTAATTAAAGGTAGCCCTAGGGAAAAAACCTGAAAATTTTCAGTAGATTTACCCTAATGCTTCTTAAATTCATACTTCTAAAATCTAATTTTAAAAAATAAAAACTGGAGTTTATCAAGATAAACTATATGTAAATAAATAAAACATGCATCACTAAAATTTTAAACAGATAATATAAATTAGTGGCTTCTGCTATAGAACTCCTTCATTAAAAAATCAGTTTTTCTACTTACAAACACTGTTATTGCATATGAGTCTATATTTTGTAAAATATTAATATAAAATTTTAGACATTTAGTTTTTAAATAGAAGTCCAACTCCTTCATGAAATCAAAATTTGCCCTTCCCAACATTCTCAGTTCTGCTTTTTGTAGTAATTGCATTAAACTCTACAGAGAAAAAGCACAAAAAATGTTATTTAAATTTAGGGGAAACAATTGATTTTTGTGTACAATACATTTTAATCAATTTGTGATATTTAAAAGGCACAGATTCATTAAGCAAGAAGGGAGGGATAGTTGATTTGATTTCTGACTTTTTAGAATCACAGTTTTGCTAATGGTGAAAACTTAAAGCTGCCTCCTTTTTTCTTTATTTTGGCCTCAGTTTTCTATTTATTCCTTAGCCTGGGAACTGTTCTTCTCATTCCAAAGTTAATGTCTCCTTTCAACTTTAAATCTGTGAGGATCAGGGAAAAGAATTACGGATTTAAATGTAGTTTTTAGCCTCATACATATATATTCACAATGCCATCCTGTTTTGCTGGCTAAAAACACATTAACACCTGCTAGCAAATAATCAAACACAAGCTCTTTACATTTCCTAAGGTTACCAGTTGAAACTTCATGATTTCAATTGCATGTTTCTAACAGTTTCATTCCATTATTCTTGAGACCCTGAAATCTCGAGGTATCATTCTAAATTCAATAAATTTATAATGTGTGTATCAAACTCAGCACTCCAAACTCTTTTTGGAGAGAATTGCTTTTTGTAACACATATTTGGATTTTAGCATATCCTCCAGCCTTCTTCTGGAAAAGGACCCTCACACACAAGCAACTCTTCCACTCTTGTCCTCTTGTAATCTAGGCTTATTGTGAGAAAAGAATTACTCTAATTTGATTTATTTTTAATTATTTAAAATTTACAGTTTGGCTCTGGAGATATACATTTTAGTTATAATAGACTTCCTCGAGGGAGGTATCACAGGTCTAAGTCCATTGTTTGTAGGCTATGTCCTCTCAAGGGTCAAATACCTGGGTGATAATACCTCAAGGACAAGATTATCTGCAAGAATTTTCTGCTTTTATACAGGCTTTTTTTTTATAGGAATCTAAAAAGATTTCTCCTTGGTTTTCTTTTCCTTTCTTCTCCCTTCCTCCCTCCTCTCCCTTCCTCTCTCTTTGGTCCCTCCCTTCTTTCCTTCTTTCCTTCTAGTTCTTCCCCCACTGCCCCAATCCTTGCAACCTCTGCTGATCTCTGATGGAGGCAATGAAAGATACAGCTTTTATAAGTATCAGCTTTTTCAACAGATGCAGCAACTTCAGGATTGAGGGTTTCCAACTTTTTCTTGGATGTTTAATAAAACCAACAGCCACGAGAGCTGATTTTTGGCATCCCCAGTGTTTTAGTTTAAGTTTTAAAGATCTAAAATCACAAAGGTTCAATACGATTTAAGCAGGTAACATGTTCCTCTTCTAATCTTTAAAATGAGGAGAGACAATGATAATGTTGATCATAGAATACCCATTTGTTATGGGATTATAAGAGAAAAATCCAAAATGTAAATATGGGTGTTACAGAGGCTAGCTAGACAAATAGGCAAGCTCGATTTGTTTTCCTACCTAAAGTAACAATGTGTTTCTGAATTGAAATGAGCTCAGGGATGGAATCAATCCATAGTTCGAAGGATATAAGTTAAATTATATTCTTATATTCCTTCTCAGCTAAAAGGGTATATGAGAGAAAAATAAGAGAGCAATGGGTCTTGTGTATTTTATACAAGGTAAAGATTTGTCTCTGTGTGTGTGTGTGTATCGGAGGAGGGGCTGATACAAACACACACACACACACACACACACACACACAGTGACCTCTTTGCAAAAACTATACTTCAAAATATGAACTCAACTTCTTAGAACATCATTAGATTCAAAACCCCCGTGATACTCTTGATTGCCGAAAGAGTATGGAAGAAAAACATTTGAGTCCGTGAGACTTTTCACTTTGTGGTTCAAGGTTAATAAAACATATACAGTGGATGGTGAAGGCATTGACTGAGGTTAGGTGGCAGAAAAGTCCCAGAGGAGCCCATGAAAGGAAAATGATGATAAAGGCAGAAAGTTGGGGGGGGGGGGTTACTGGGATGATTCGGACTTCAAACCAAAGCCAAGGACTTTGTCATTTTGGTACATGGGGGAAAGGGCTGCTTGTGAGTTAGACAGCAGGACCTCCTAGATTAGTAAATGTGGGGACCAGACAGTTTTGTTATAGGGCCTCTGACTGAACATTACTCATGCTAGGAGTATCTTCCTTTCTACCCTTAGAATATACTCAAATTGGTCAAATGGCAGAGACCCACACCAAGGACAATAGGAGTGGGGGTAGGGGCATAGAAAGAACAGGAGCTAGCAGCCTCCTCTGGTCTTTAGCAAGAGAGCAATGCAATTCTGTCTTTAGGAAAAGTGGTGCCAACAGTTGCCATCTCTATAGGGTCTACAGGGATTTGGCATGACCAGCAATTACTCTAGCCCTCCAGCAATCCACCTCCAGCAACCCGGAGCATCCACAGACAGTGCTGTTGTCAGTGGAAAACTGCAGAGACACCTGTCTCTAGGTGACAGCTTTCAGAGCCTGGTGTCTGTGGTGGTCTGTGGGTGGCAGTGGGTGAAGGACATGGAAAGACAGACATAAGGAAACTTGCAGGACTCCATAAAATGTCAAGGGGGGACCAAGAAAAGTGACTGGACTTCTATTGATTTGGCATGGGGGCCTAGAGTCGTACAACTGCAACCTTTTGTTGACCATATCAGTTAGTAAAGTTTGTGATATTGTAGTACATATACAACATTTTGGTAACTTGACGATTTTTCTGAATGAATTACAACTTAATGTAAATATTTACCATAATTTACAAGTATTTCATGAAATGATTTTTGGCTGCAGTGTGGTGTTCTATCATATGGATATACAACATAATTCATTTAACTAATCTTCCAGATTTAAAACTTTAAGATTGTTTCTATTTTTTTCATATTTTAAATAGTTCCTCCATGAAAACACTTGTAGATATATATTTGTGGATAAAATGTTGTGTAAATCCCCAATAATTTACCAGTTGAAATTTTCATTTCATAGCTTTTTCCATTTTTGCAAGTTTCTATAGGTCACAAACAATGTTCATTCTTTTTCTATTTTCTGTATTTAAAAAACACCCTTTTGTTTACTAAGTAGTGTATTTTTAAAAAGCATACAAAGTAAAAAAGATTCAAAATAACCGAAATTGTATTGACTTAATGCTTGGTTGCATTAGTCCATTCATATTATATCTATGGCACTAAAATCTATTTTTGCATCGGCATTTGACACTGATAATTAAGCCAATTTTAACAAACTTGAGGAAATATTTTCCTCTGAAAAACTCTGCCTCGTTTTTACTTATCAAAAGGTGTCACTTCCCCAAGATGGGTGAATATCAAGTTGAAATGACAACTATTCAAATCACAGGAACAAAGAGAATTTTGAATCATCTTTTTGCCCAGTGACAATGTCCAAATATTTCAATACATTGACATTCCTATTCACTGCTATAGAGACAAACTTATTTACTACATGAATTGGTAGTCACACCATAATATGAATGTAACTTTTCTACAAAAAATTCATTTTTTTCTAAAGCATTTTGGAAGTAAGTTAAATATTAAAATTCATGCCCAGATTTTTTTCATAAAGCTGTCAACTTCTCCTTACCTTAAAAGTAAACTATGTGAGACAAGAAAAATAAAAGCTGGACAAAGAAACACCCAGCCAAGAATTCTGCATTGGAAGAATAACATTCAGCTCCTCTATACGGCTGCAAATTGCCTAGCTGGTAGTGAGAGTAACAACAGCTACAGAAAGAGTTCTATGTGCTGGCCACTTAATATGCATTAATTAGTTCTCCTAACAACCTTGTGAGGGAGGTTATTATTTATAGATAAGGAAAATGAGGCTTAGAAATCTCTAGTACTTTGCTCCAAGTCATGTAGGCAGTAAGTCATCCAGGTCTATAGAACTCCAGAACGTGTATATATCCAGCCGTACCCCACTGCTTTCCAACACAAAACTGGTATGATTGGCTACCTCATCTCCTGTGCCTGATTATATTAAAAGACTTTCTCTTCTTCAGCCTTGAATTACATTGCAAAAGGAAAAGTCCGCTTTTGTTACTTAAACTAAGCCTTCATTTGGGGTGGTGGGGGTAGTCTGGCCGGGTAGGAGAGAGATCCAGAAAGGTTTCTGGAGGTATAAGGGGTTGGGGGAGGCTTTACACTAACTGCTTTAAAGACACACACCTGGCAAGTATTCCCGAGACAATAATGGGGAATGATTAGGGTGAGGACATTCACTTTTTCTCAAACTGGTTGGTGGGTTGACTATAGGCTTCCAGTCTCACACTCATTTGCAAGTGGAACTATTCCTTTGGGAAAGAAAGGATTGAAGAGGGGAGATGTACCAGCCCAAAGCCTTGGGGTGGGCAATAGGGCATTTCACCTCCTTTATTCTGGACATTCCTTTCTAAATAAGTCTACAATGACTTTAAAAATACAGTTCAAATCAACCCATCTGTATAATTTCTATTTCTCATTCTAATTATTCACTAAAACCAACCAATCTACCCTTATATACACCTAATACTGTGCAAGGGTTGAGACTAAAGATAACTCAGATATGACTCTTGTCCTGGAGGACAGTGCCATCTAAAGAGAGAGAGAGAGAGAAAACAGAAATATTAGTAATATTTTTAAAATATTGATGAATGTGCTTTTATTTTCCAAACATTCTGGTAAGTGACCTTCCTCATATTTGGACAGCTTTAGGTTTTTATGACAAAGAAAAACAGTCAATGTTCAGCTTTTGGCCTCCCAAATAGACTACTGAAACCCATGTGAGGAAGCTGAAGCTTTCAGCTAGTTGCCATCTGAATAGGGCCTGCCAAGATGCTTCTGAATTGTCCTCCCCTGTTGACACCTATTGATGTCTTAACATGCAGCACTTTGAATCATCCCACATGGTCCAACTCTTTTCAAAGGCCCAGGGATGGTCAGTTCCCTAACACTGAGAGTGGCAATGGTGTTGCAAAAGGCAAAGGCCAACAGCAGCACCGCACACTGTGGTTCCACTGCAGGCTCTGCTACCTAACCTCCTGGGTTCCTTCTTTCCTTCTTCCCTACTTCCAGGGCCCCTAGTTTTTTTTTCTCAGAATATTACAGGAGTACAAATGTTTAGGTTACATATATTGCCTTTGCCCCACCCAAATCAGAGCTTCAAGCATGTCCATCCCCCAGTCGGTGCACACCACACCCGTTAGGTGTGAATATACCCATCCCCCCACCTGCTCGATACCCGATGAATGTTACTACTATATGTGCACATAAGTGTTGATCAATTAACACATGGTGACTCAACGTGGAGGTCACATTTCTGAGCTCGGCACTGGCCCTCTGCTCTGTTCTTCTGCTCTTTTCCAAGTACCAGGCATTTCATGACTTTTTGGCTTCATTGTTTCTGTTTTGCTTTCATTGTACAATACACATGTGGCCAGACATCTTTTCGAGAAAATCCAATTTTTATCTTAGAAATCCATGATGATTAACTGGTTCCCCCAAAAGTAGTCCAGCCTCACCCTTCTCCTAGGTGAACCAGCTTGAGATCCTGATTCATTAAATTCTACACAGGTGAAGTGCTAGGGGTGGAGATATAAGCTGTTTATTAAATAGAAATATGAATGTATCAAATTAAAGATTTACCATGTTACTAAATTAATAAAGTTAGTAAACATTACTACATTAATCAAATGATATACCAAATTATTTAATTTCTTCCAAATTACTTAGCTGGATCTTACACATGCCTAATTCTAACAAGTTTGCTGGACACTTTACCTTACTAAAGAGATCTGTCTCAAGGAAATAAATTATGTCAGAAACTGAACTTATAAAGCTCATGCTACTAATAACATAATCTGAACCATATTACTAAATGTGACGGATCTGACACTAGCTGACAGATACAAATTGACTTAATTAAGTATTAATAGTAATAAATTGAGGTGAGATTTAAATACGTGGTCCAATGTGACTTTCCTATCAATAAAAAACTGTGATCTTTCTGCCCTCAAAGGAGATAAATTTCTATTGCTTAGGTCAGGGTAGTAACTACTTCATAATGAGGCTCAGCTGTCATCACACAGCAGCGGTACCTTCAAACATGGGTGATGGCTCATTAACATAGGTAAGTGGTTTGGTCACATACTTAGCATTGGACTATTTATTTTAAGAATACAGAAAATATTCGCAGAGCTCATATAGAAAGTGAGAAGGCCTTTTTAACTCTCAGGAAACAACGCTGAACTTGCAAATATGTGTGTGTAGGTGTATACATACTTTATCATATAATACAGAATATAATTGTTCTATACCCAGGGACCACAAGTTGGTGGTCTTACAGTCAAAATCAGCCTACAGACATGAAGACATACTTTGTTTGGCCCACAGTGTTTTAAACACAGGACAAGTTCAGCCAAAAAGTCTGGATTTTTTTAAATATCATTTTGGAAAATCAGGCAACAGTGGGCATTCTCACACAGCAACAGTTGGTTAGATCTGAGTAGGAGAGGCCCTATTTAGGTACAATATGCACATTCAGGTTTGCCACAATTTCCCTCCATACTACTCTGTTCTAGCCCACTTCACTCATTTGTGTAACCTACCAAGCCCCCGGCATCTGTTGGTATTTGAGATTTTCACCTCTGTACTAGATGTTCAAAACAGGCTCAAACAGTAGAGTATAAAGAAATGAAGGGCAATGAAGACTAGAGAATTCAAAGAATGTTTCATGCATAAAGGGTTTTAATCTGGGAATTTAAGGCAAATTTAAATGGACTTGGGATAGTCAAAGGTGGAAAGGAATGTTCTTAGTAAGAGAAAATAGGATGAGTGAAGGCATCAAGGCATGAATGATCATGGTACCTGGACTTCAAGGATTTAGGTAGATAAATAAGACTAACATTCAAAGATAAATAAGACTAACACACAAAAAGAATAGAAAGTATTTATGTTTAGTCTAATTTGGTCAGAAATGAGGATGTGTTAAAGGAATTTTAGGAGGTGAGTAACACAATGAAAGTGGTGTTTTATTGGTAGTGTAGGTAAATGGATTTGTTGAGAGATACTGGTCTAAGAGGGACCAGGCAAGAGGTGGTATAGTGGTCAGGTGTAAAACAAGGGGAATGTCCTAGCTGGAGGTTTGTAGCAATGAGAAATGCAGGGAAGGCTACAGATGAGATGTTTGGAAAGACAAAGCAACTGGCCTTGAAGAAAACTTTCCCACAGTCGGTATGTTCTTAGGTAAATGGTTACCCTGACTTGAAAATATTAGCTACAATCTTAGGTTAAACAGAGGTCCTGATTCAAGCTCTGGTTCAACGACCTGCTGCATCTGTTGCCTGGCTCAGATGCACCTAGCTAAGGAATGGATTTCATGTTCATTAAGATTTAAAGGTATTTTAATACACATACTAATTAAAAGGCCCTCTACCTGAATTGAAATATTGCAGTATCAACACATTATCTAATAAAATAATTTATACACAAAGAAGATTTTATCTTCTCATTTTAGAAGATTTGCCTCTAAATTTTAGTGACTGAAAACATTAAATATATGTTTCATAAATTAGTTAATATTTAATCTATCTTGAAATTGTATTTATGTTTTGTATTTTGTTATTCATTTAATTAAAAGCTATTTCTAAGACCAATTATTTCTCTTTTGAGGACTCCATGCCCTTGGCCTTTACCAGACTCCTTCCCCCGACATCAAAAATTATCTTTCCTGTGTCTGAGTACTTTAGTAACTCATTTATATTGTAATAGATGATGATTTTTTTTAATGTAGTTCTTTAAGGAACAAGGGCCATTAAGGTAGCACTTAGAAAAATAAAATATGGTCTTTTGAGTTAATAAAATATTAACTAGTCAAAATAGCCTGAGAGATATTTTGAGTTGTAAAAGACCTTAGTGATTAATCTAATCCCTTTATTTTCTAATCTGCTCGTCAGAAAACTGAGGCCCAGTTGATGCAAGTGATGGAATGAACCAATACAATTGGCTACTTGTGACCTGTGCAAAGCTGCTTCCTTCCAATCCCAGGAATTTGGGAAAATTAGCTTCTACTCAAGACCTATTCAGATTCTCTGTATGCTCATACATGTACTACTAAGCCATGCAATACTCAGAATTTCTGAGAGTTGGTATCTCGCAGACTGCTTAGTTAGTAGAAGGCACAGAAAATCCATCTTCAGGATAATGGTACAGGATGTATTTATGAGACATCCAATGTGTTGTTTGATGTCCAGATCATCAAGTCTTCCTTAGGGATAGATGTATCTACCATATTTCAGATTTGGTGGCATGAAGTCTTAATTTCAGGCACACTAAATTTCATTTCACTTTACTGAGATTACTTTACCAAAGGCCTGAAGCATAAAGTTTAAAAAACCTATGCCTTTGAGCAAGTCGTAGGTTAAACAGTGGTCCTGATTCAAGGTCTGGTTCAAGGACCTGCTCCATTGTTGCCTGGCTCAGATGCATCTAGCTAAGGAATAGATTTCATCTTCATTTAGATTTATAGGTATTTTAATCCACATATTAATTAAAATGCCTTCTACCTGAATTGAAATATTACAGTATCAACACATTATCTAATAAAACAATTTATACACAAAGAAGATTTTATTCTCTCATTTTAGAAGATCCGCCTCTAAATTTTAATGACTTAACTGGATGTTGGCCAGTGTAACTCTCGCTCTGCAGATATCATAAATCCAGATCTCTTAAAGATGATTTCACTAGATGTTGATGGTAGCTATGCTATTGAGCCCTAGCTAAAACAAAGTACCAGTTCATGATGATTCTTCTTAAAGGAAAGCAGATTTGTATATAATTTATGACATAATATATTCATGGGTCTAGAATAATATGTATATACAATGAACTAATTAAAATTAAAAGTATGATAAATTATATTTTCCATCTACTAGGAAATATCTTAAATTTAACATTTACAGTAGTTTCTCAATCAAAGGAGAAAACATGCAGTGTGCAAATAATACACATATGTACATTTTAAAAATATATGTACATTATATGATATGAAATATGTTACTATTAGCAATAACTTCCAGAAAAAATATGAAGTGATATATTTAATGCCTTTTTAAATTCCTTTCAAAGTGAGTTGTTCATCTCATTTTAAAAACTGATGCTCACTTTAAGAAACTGAAAGTTAAATATCATTCTTGGCTTACATTAAAAATGACATACTAATGTATAACTCTTGTTTAATAGATAGGAAAGAGTGAAGGTATTCAATGTACAGAAAGGCCTTTTCAGAATGGCAACTTTCCCACCATGAAAACTGGCAGACTTTTGGTTTCTGAAGGCATCATTGTCACCTGGGGTTAGAGGGAGCATATCAGCACTGTCTTTCAACCCTTTCTTCTAATACTATGTTATTTCTTAGTTTCAAAATGCCAGTTATTTCAGCATTTAAAAATATCTGAAATCTGAATCCTTTATGAGTACACACTGGAAAGTTTGAAGTTGCACACATCTTGTAGCATATATCAGTACTTTATTATTTTTATGGCCCAATAATATTACATTGTGTGGATATTTCACATTTTGTTTACTCATTCATTAGTTGATGAACATTTGGCTTATTTCCACTGTTTGGCTATTGTGAATAAGGTAGCTGTGAACATTTGTGTACAAGTACTTGTTGGAATACCTGTTTTCACTTATCTTGGATATAAACCTAGGAGTGGAATTGCTTGGTCAGATGGTATCTCTATGTTTAACCTTTTGAGGAACTATCAGACTATTTTCCAACATGGCTGCAACATGCATGAACCTTGAAAACTTTGTGAAGGTCGTAACACTTCATGTTAACCTGGTGAAAGAAGTAATGCTTCACATTAGGTGAAAGAAAACGGTTACAAAGAACCACGTATTATAAGAAATGCCAAGAATAATCAAATCTATAGAGATCAGGAGTAGATTAATTTTTTCCTAGGGCTCAGTGGACTTGGAGGAAATGAGAAGTAACTGATAATGAGTACACAATTTCTTTTTGAGGTGATGAAAATATTATAAAATTGATTATGGTGATGCTTATACAAGTCTGTGAATGTACTAAAAACCATTGAATTGCATATTCTAAATTGTATAATATGCAAATTATATTTCAATAAAGCTGTTATGCTAAAAAGAAATTGCATTAAAATTTCTATTGTAACAAAAGTGCTCTTCTTTAGAAAAGTATTCTAATCACATTCCATCCCTTATTGTTTTAATTTCAATTTCTCCAGATATTAATAATACTTGGTACCTTTTCTTATATTAATGGTTTGTTTTCCCTAAACTAGCCTTGGCTCTACCTGGTTCAGAAATCTAAACTCTGACCAGACTACATAAAATAACATTTGACCCACTCACTTATTCTCTTTGCACTTATATACCTTGATTTTTTTTTTTTTATAGCACATGCTGCTGGCATCTTATGGCTATATTTGTAATATTTATTTGTTGGCTTGCTGGTGCCTCCACATGAAGGTGAGCTTGGTGAGGACAGAGGCTTTGTATGTTTTGTTTGTTGTTGGAACCCATTGTCCCCAGTGCCTGGCACATAGTAGGTGCTTGAATAAATTTGGTGACTTACTGAACTTTTAAAGAAAAATTTACTTTCAGATGTAGAACACCGATCCTGCCAATTATTTTCTTTCATATCAGGGAGGAGTGATATATATGTGAAAATAAAAAATAAGCATTTTACAAAACCAATTCATCACACTATCATTTCTTTGAAATTTATCCCACTATATAGAGAGTTTCCATGGGCCAAGTAGAGGAGGATGAAGGAATAGAAGTCAAAGTAGCTCATAAAAAGATGAGACCACCTATCTCAGTGCATCAGAGAATCATAATAATGGCAATAAATCACTTATAGTAAATTCAAACAGCATTTACTTTTGACAGATAATTTTGTGCCAAGAATTTGTCCCGCATTCCCTTTATTTATGATAAAACAAAAGTGACATTACACTTTTTCATGAGGATGCTTTAAGTGATGCTTTTAAAAATATATATACTGTTCTTAAAACAACCCCGTCTTGATTTATGTTTTGAGATGCTACTATGCTTATTCTGGGGTAGTTAATATATAAAGGAGTTGTGTTCAGCAACCATACTCATAAGGATTGATGCCTTCCTCATTAGATTAGGAGTCTTAGTACCTTACCCATTCATAATTTTTTTTTTCTCAACAAGAACCAGATAATTTTTTTCATCTTCAGAGATGTTCATGCTAAACTTTCAATGGAATAAAATTCAGTTGACTCAAGATTTGTGATGTAAAACATACTTTAGTTATATTTACTATGCTGGGAGACCACTCTACTGCGAAAACTCTTGAAGGGGTTTTGCTTTCTGTCCTACATTACTTGTCAGTATTTAAAATCATATAATTTTAGACTAACAGCACACCTTGACTTTATGTTTGTTACACTTTTGTGTTTGACATAGAAAAACATTGACTATTATATGCACAAGACAAAAGGAAAAAAAATGAAGTAAATCTGTGTAATTTCAGGATGTATTGGATTTATACTAACTCATTCAGGATTTGATGAGCACAAATGTTTCAAAATGGTCATGTGTTTGATAACCTTTTCCCCAATATATAAACTACAAAAACTCTGCCCCCACAAATGTTGATTTTATCTGTCAAAAGCTAGATGAAAACTGGGAGAAAATAGCAAAAATATTTTGTGATTTTCAGGCCACACCCTTCATAAAACCAGATATTGGCCTGAAAGTTTTTGTTTTCCAACTAAATCAATTGGGCTGATACCAATCACATTCCTCTGTGTTCCCATAACCTCCATTTCTTTTCTATATGATAGTATGTGCTCCACTCTCTGGCAATGCTCAGTCCTCCATACCTTTGTGGTGCTTTGAGAGTAAGGATCACATCTTAATACAATGCTTTGATGAATACTTGGCACACATCTGGCAGAGTTATTCATTTTGATTTTATTAGCTGTGTTACCTTGGGCAAGTTTATAACCACTCTGGAAATAGTTTTTCTTATCTGTAAAACAATGAAACGGAGCTAGAAAACTGACTTTAAACTGGTCTTCCAGGAAATTGGAAAAGAGAGGAGGGGATAGAACAAACAGATATGGCTCTGATTCCTCCTTTCTCACTAGGGCAGATCCTCCTTAATTTGTTTTACATATTGAACTTTTATACAATAAAAGAATCTCCTAATTAATACAGGTTTGGAAATCTCTTGGCTAAGTGATCATTCAGGCTTTTTCTAGTTTTAACCTGTTTTTATGATATTATTTTGTAGCATCTTTCTAATCTGTAGATTACACAAGCAGAAAAGTAAAGAAAATTAAAAGCACTCTAGATGGTGAGATTATTCGGGGTTTATTTCTTCCCCCCACCCCCGTATTTTCTACAGGGAACAAACCTTGTCATTATTATCCCAAAATTAATACTCTTTTAAAACATGAAATAAACCATTATATATAACATAACAGTTAAGAAAGATCTATGGGTTTTTAAGAAATGTTTAATTGAAATATATTAAAAATATAGAGAGAAAAAGAAGAGAGAGAGAGAGAAGCAGAAAGAGAAAAAGACACAGAGAAAAGTGTACATAATTGTGGGTTGGTTTTTCAAAGTATGGTATTTTAAAATTATTTTATATAGAATACGATATAAATTACAACTTTTTTATGTAAGCAAGATCAACCCCAACTTACATGTGTTTCAGGTGCTTTCTGTTCTTAGAAATTATTTTACTTGGTATAGTTTACATTTGTTGAGTATATATTAATACATTAAACACTAAGATTTTTAAGACCAATTTATTTTTTTAATGGTTGGTCTTTAGAAAACTGAATGAAAGAAAAATTTCCATTGGTTTTAATTGTTAAATAAGAAATTTTACTACATACAGTTAAAAAAAAAAACCTTCATAACATAAAATCAAGGAAATTCTTTTTATAGTCCAGTCTCCTAACTCTTCACAAAACAATATATAATATACTCTTAATCATATACTCAAATTCAACCTAATATTTTAAAATTATCTCTAATAAGCCATTTTTTCAAATCATTCTGGCTTTTAACATAATCACTATTCAAGCTCCGATGAGCAGTAGAGCCAAAAAGCATTGTTTTAGTTTTTGCTGCTTTTAAAACCAGTTTGTTTTCCTGGAACCAGTCTGCCAAAGTCTTTTTGCAGTTCAGTAGTTAAGTGAGAAACAGATTTGCCATTAAAATGCACAGTCGTGCCATCTGCATAAAGATGTATAGAGCAGTAATGACATATCCATGTTAAATCATTAATAAAAAGAGAAAAGAGGAACGGGCCCATGACTGACACTGTTGCTTAATAACTGGAAGGAGAAGGAGGGGAAGAGACAGGCCTGTGAACAGTAACAGATTGATGTCTGTCGGAGCCATTTCTTATCTTTTGACAGCGTTTGGGCTGGAGCCCATGCTCCCTACCTTCTGTAGTCAAAGCCCACGGTTCACTAGGCCAAAGCAGTTTGAGAAATTAATAAAAACCATCACTTAATTCAGAATTCCCCTTCAAGAACGTATTCATTAATATTAGGTTGTCATGGAATGACATATGAAGCCTTGGCAAATTCCTTAAAGGCTTTTCATATGTGGAACTCAACGTGCGTTTCCCTCATCAGCATCTTTGAACCTCTGAATACTCATTATTAGGATTAGCCACTGATACGAATGGCTTTACTGCATGATTTCTTACTTTATTTTACATTGGGAAGATGGAGTTTCTGGAGAGACTAAAGCAAAGCATGAATTAAATAGTGGATACATAATATAAATTTCAAATTTAGAAAATCTCTTTGAGAAGGAAAGATAGAACAAATAAATGAATTCTACTCTTGGATAAAGTTATACCTTTTGATCTTCTCTTTTCTGGTGCCAAAGTTGGTCAACAATATTTATTTCAACATAATGTATGAAGTTCCAGAATGAATTGATATGCCTCTGGCCCTTAGGAGCTAACAAGTTTAAAGGAACTCTTAACCCATAAGAAAAAAATACATAACTCAGGAATCAAAAGTATATAAAGGAGTTCGTTAACTAATTTTGGCTGGATCACAATAGTGATATAAATCTATAGGAGTCCTGGATTGATGGGAGTAAACAGATTCAAGTGACATTAGTCTAGGAGGATTAAAAAGAAACATAAATTTGGAAAAATGCTGATGTCTTATTTCAATAGTCTAAACTCACCTTGTATAATAGATATTAGCTGTTGGTCATGGTTATGTAGTTCACTATTCAGCAAGACCTGACGCAGGGTAAAATATCCCTTTTGCTTATATTTACAAGCATTTCCTCTGGGATATAAACAGACATGCCATGAGGAAGACTACTGGGTGGGGGGGGTGGTCAAGGGATCTAAGTGTTAGTCCCCCTTGGAGACTAACTCCTTGGGTGATGTTAAGGAATCAGCCCTGCTCTGCCTCAGATGTGCCTCCTATAAACTTATGTCTCTTTTCTCCCTTTCCTTCTAAAAGTCTATTAGTTAGTAACTATTGGACAGTTGTGAGAATAAAGCATATGTTAAAACCTTTCCCTGACCATTGTAAGAGCTTTATAAATGCTTGTAAAGGGGCTCCACACAAGTGCAAAGCACCACTGTAGGTAAAGGAAACACCAGGCTTCCTTTTCTCAACTGTTTATTCTGAAAGAGAGCCCAGTTATGTGGCAGGAACCATGCTTGGCATGGAGAGACAGTGAGAAGCAAAACAACCCTAGTTCCCACCTTTATGGAGCTTTTAGTTTAGTGGTGGACATTAGACAAGGGAAGAACTAAATGTACTATTGCTAATTATGTTAACTGATTGGGAAAAAGGTAAAAGTTGCTAGAAGTAATTTAACATGGGCTGGGAGCTCAGAAAAGGCTTTGGGGAGAATTGATGCTTGAGCTTAGATATGCCATATAAGCAGGAGTTCATTGGGTGTTGAGTGTTGGAATTTGGAGTGGAGAGTGCTAAAAGTGTGCAAGGCAAAGGAAACAGCAAGTGCAAAGTCCTTGGTCACACTGAAGAAACCAAAAGAAGGCTGGTGTCATTCCTCTAGGGGGAGAGGAGTTGCAGAAGTTGGAGGGTAAGGCAGGGGCCACATCATGCAGCAGCTTGTAGGTGAGGCTATAAATATGGTTCTGATTAGTTGCTGAGAAACAGTTTTAAGAAATATTCCTAGAGATTCATAGAACACCTTCCCACTTTTGTGATGGGAAGAAATAATGTACATGATCTCAAAAGCTGTGTTGGATTCCTTATCTTTAGTGAAGGAGCTGCTTGCTTACCAGCACAGCGAATGCTGGGAGAGTTCTGATTGTTGTGAATGTGATAAGTAATAAGAGTAAAAGATGATAGCCTGAGGCTCAATTATGCTTACCTGAATTTGCCATTTCCAGAGAAAAATATTCAAATCAACAAAATTTGCTGATTGGAACAATTCTAAGCTAAATAATTGCCTTTCTTTTATTATTTTATTTGGCTAAGGGGCAAACCCAAAACAAATTTCCTGAATTATCTGTAGATTGTACATTCTGGAAAACTCTAGATCCTTGCTATTCAAAGAGAGGAATGCGGACCAGCAGCGTCAGCATCACTGGCTGCATGTTGGAATTGCAGAATTTAAGGTCCCACCCTAGACCCACTGAATCTGAATCTGCATTTTATCAAGCTCTCCAAGGGGATTTCTGTGCACACTAGAGTTTAAGATGTGCTGCTGTAAGTCCTACAAAATATAAATTCAAAATAATGTATAAATTGGGCATCTAGAGTAAATTTAAAATTAGCTTCCTTGTAGTTAATTATTGTTTTAATGTTAAAATGTCCTTAACACTTTCATAAATTCAAATTTAATTATTGTTATGGAAAATGTTTCACTAGGAAACAATTACTCTAGGCATGGTGCCAAAAGTTTCAAGGTTTAAAATTTACTCAAAACACAACAAAATATTTTGAGTGTATACATATTTCCTTGTAGGGCAGAAATAACCATGTTAAATATCAATTATCAATTACTGAAATTTCCTGTAAGCAAACAATGTTCACAATAGTTAAAGGCAAAGCAATAATTCAACGGTTCGTTTTTTTGTACTAAAATCATTGTTAAATGATTGTTAAGCCCTTAAGACCTTTAAAGTCAAAATCTCAAACTATTTATGGGATTCATGTTTGAAAGTTCCAAGAGTATTTGGACTTATTTGGAACTCAAGTTTATATAATAAAAACACATTCTTAACAATTTATTTAACTAAATTTGGAGCTAGAAGCTCTCAATGGATGTATGAATCATGAGAGCCTTGCCAGATGTTTTGGAGTGTGGAATTCAAAACGCATTAGCAGCATGGCATGTCATGAAGTTTGATGCAAAACATTTCTTCTTCCTTTCCAAAAGCCTTATTTAGTTTCTATTGTAAGGCATGAACTATGGTGACAGTTCATAGCTCTAGGGAAACATCTAAAATCCATAAGTAGTATCTACCCAGACAGTGGAAATATGAGTCAATTATCTACACAATCAATGTCATAAAAATCCCTGCCCACCCAGCCATATCCAGATAATCAAGTCCAAAGTGGATATTTACCTGTTAGGTTTATTTCATTTTTTTATGCCTAATGTTCTGTAGAAGATCTCCTGTCCCTTGCTCCATTCCCACCCTCCTCAACCTCAACAGATGAGCTTCTTTATTTTTTACAGAGTAAATACAGTCAATTAGAAAAATCTTCAGAAACATTCCATAATTTCACTACAACAGAGGTCAGAATCCCTCTGCTTTCTCTGGGATGCTACTATTTTACTTACACCTTTTTTTTCTTATCCCTTTCCTCTGGCTCTTTCCTTTTATTTTTCAAATTTTTCTCAGTATTTAATAGCATCAAATTTGATACAAGTAGTGGGCTTTAAATAAATGTGTAAGAGGAAGGCTCTCTTCTCACTCATCTAAAAATAAAACACACCCAATTATCTTCTCTTGACCCTGCCCTCCCCTAAAGAGGCTGTCTTTTGTCTTTTCCTCTTCTCTTAGAATTAGGCTTCTTGAAAGAGAAATTAACACTCTTTAACTCTTGTTTCCTGCTTAACCAGTTCTCCCAACTCAACTGCAACAGTTGGTGGTGTCACCAATTACCTCCGTATTGCAAAGTTCAAGGGTTAGCTTTTTATTCCTCATTATACTCAACCTCTCTTCCGCATTACGTGGTCTTTTACTTCCTTGTTGAATTCTCTGCTTCCTCCTTCCTCCAACTCCACAGCACCACCTTTTTAGTTTCCATTTTTAGACACATTTCCAGAATTGGGCTCCTCTCCTCTACTTTCTGTCCCACTCAATAACTCAGTCTCTGATTTCCTTTCACCTCCTAATTGCTTTTCTTGGCACTAGTTTGTACCCATATCAGAACAATTTTCACACAGTGAAAGTATCATTGTTTAAAAAAATATTTCTTTTCTACCTAAAAATGTCTTGATTACTTATGAACAAAGGTACCTCCTTGATTTCAAACATAAGTGATCCTAAATGATTTATAAATATTAAAATGCTTTTGTCAGTATAAGTCATGCCTAAGTAGAAATGTTCAGAAGAATAACAATCTGTAATGGTGATACCAGGCATTTATTGAGTTTATATGTTTTAAGCATTGTGCTAATTGCTTTAAAGTCATATTTTTTATTTAATGCTCATGATAATCCTATGATGTGTTCTCACAATTACCCTCATTTGCTGACCACAAAACAGAGGGTAGCGACTTACTCACGGTCACACAGAAAGTAAGTAGTAGATCTATGACATGAAACTAGGTAGGAATTACTCCAGATTCCACGCTTTTAGCCAGACTGTGCATGGCCTTCTGGTATGGTATGGTATGTTCGGAAAGTCACCAGCATCTAGTATTGCCATCAGTACCACTCTTAGACTAAAGGAAGTGGAGCCTCTATCTGGACCCCACCCCAGGTCCTGTTCTGATCCTTCCTCACAGGGTCAGGAGCCTGAACTGAAAAGGGAACATGCCACTCAAAGCACATGTTCTGTCTTCCAAGAATTCTTAGAGTACCTGAAGCTGAAATTGCCTTCCTGAAAGATTGTGCCAACTTTTTGGGCATGCACAGGCCTCTCTCCTGGGTCTGTTCTCCTGGATGAAGACCACGCTGTCAGAGTCTAAGCCCCTAGCTAAGCCTGGGCATTGCCAAGCTACAGGTTGGGTGTCTATGAAAGGCCTCATGCGTGGGACAGAGTTGGGGCTGAAAAGAGAAAGGAAGCAGATTTTAACCAGAGGGCAGGGATGGGCTCTCTCTGCTCTACCACATGCTGGTACAGGAAGGAAGGCTAAGAATTTAAAAGTGGGACTTCCAGGCGATAGAAAGGTAAATTTTTCCATGTAGGAGGGCAGAGAATATTTATTCTATAGTTGTTTTGCTTTATAAAATCTTTTAAATACTTATACCTATGGAATATGGGCCTCAATTGTATGTTTGTCCCAGGTCCTGCAATTGTTAGGAGTAGACCTGGTTGTTGAGTTAGTTTTTTTCTTTTCTTTTTTTCCATTTGAAGCTACATGAGACTGAACATCACAAAGTTTGTTTGTTTGCTATTTCCCATGTGTAAAACAATATTATGTAGTTTAGAAAGTATTTTTTTAAGTTTAATATATACAAGATTCACCTGGAGCAATAATTTTCAAAATGTAATGTGCATAGGAATCACCTGGGGTTCTTGTTAAACTGCAGGTACTGATTTGGCAGGTCAAAGGTGAGTCCTGAGAATCTGAATTTCTATCACGCTCCCAGGTAATGCTGATCCTGTCAGTCTTTGGACCACATTTTGAGCATCAAAGACCTATAGTGCTTGTTTAAAATGCAAATTCTTAGGCATCACCCTCAGAAATCCTGATTAAGGAGATCTAAATGGGACCCAGATGGTGAGCAAAACAGGAATTTTTAAGAAGCAACCCAGGTGGTGCTGCTAAGGTGGTCTGTAGCCCACATTTTGAGAACAAATGTTTTAGAACATGCTTCTCAAACTTTAATGTGCATATGGAAGACTGGAGATTGTGTTGCAACGCAGATTCTGATTTAGTTCAATGCTGCATTTCTCAGGTAACACCCGTGCAACAGACCTGCCAACCACACGCTGAGTAGTGAGGCTTTAGGAGGGCATCTTGGGTTCTTCGTTGTTTGGCTATTCTGAATATAGTTTATTTAATTGAGAAATAAGAGGTATGAAGGTGATTTGGGGTATAATGTCTACACACAACATCCTCAGCCCTTTGTCTCACAAGTTTCATACACACAAACTTCAAGGCCTCTGTGTGACACCAGATTTGCTGATGACATCTTTTGTGAGTTTCAGCTTATGGTTTGGCTCTGATTATATTTCTGAAGTCAGTGACAACTGGTCTGATACTAC
Source organism: Lemur catta (assembly GCF_020740605.2). NCBI lineage: Eukaryota > Metazoa > Chordata > Mammalia > Primates > Lemuridae > Lemur > Lemur catta. The sequence continues at coordinate 32,874,843 of NC_059135.1, read as the reverse complement.
TTGTAGATGTTTCCAAGAAGCACCTGTGGGTTGCCTGACAACTTGAAAAACACTAACCATTTCAGACATTTGGGCCAAAGAGGATACTTGACTTAACAACTAAGGAAATGGAGTTACCATCTTGGGAGCCCACTGAATAATACCGAATACGTTGAGTTCTAAATGTGTGTTGGGAAGGGTTTTAAATCTCATAAATTGGGGGCATGCAGAGGAATAATCCAAATGCTTGGGTTTCTTTGAACAGTTCATTTTACAGCCTGAATTATGATCTGTGGGTAGAAGATTTAGACCCTGCCTATTCACAGAGTTAGTTCTAGTATTTAGGATCAAATTAATGACTGGCAACTTTTACAGGGCAGCTCATAAAGGTGAATTAAGGTAATTCAGGGGTTGTTAACAATGAAGAGGTTGACATTCTGAAGGGTCCAGAGATGTTGTTTTGCTAAAGTCTGGGGCATCTAGGGAAATTCTGCATTTAACATGCATATAGGAATAATAGAGGCAAGATTCTTGACAATTAATGTAGTTTTTTAAAAATTTATTAGGCTCAGTTTATTATTTGGGACATCTAACACAGAAATAGTGTAACACCTTGAAAAGTGCTGCAAATTCTAATATCTCCTTTCATCTGCCTGTTTTTAACTACTGGAGAACACACAAAAGGTTTATTAAACATTAAAACATATACACAAGGATGAAGGAATTGCATTAAAGAACTCCATAATTAAGCAAATTCTTCAAGCTGTTGGAATACTTGAAGTTTTCTTTTCTAGAATAATTCATAAGGTAGTCAGACCCACCTCTTCATCACTGGGAGTATTAGTTTATTGAAATGATAGAATAATGAACCAATAGAATATACTTGATTCAAATACACTCAAATATAGTTTTTTGAGTACAGTCTTTCAAAACATTTGAAGTACCTTTTACCATTCGATGACAAAAGACAAGATTCCTTTTAATTTATATCATGAATATTTTGCTTATTTCTGTACATAGAAATAAGGAATTGAGAGCCATTGGAGTTTATCTAACTACCATCCTTTCCCCAAGCTGGGTTCTGGGGATGTGGCCACCAGACCAGCTATACCAGCGAAATCTGGGATTTTGTTAGAAATGCAAATTCTCAGCCTCCACCCCTGACCAAATGGATCCAACCCAGAAATCCGTGTTTGCATAGCTCTCAAGATGATTCTAGAACATGCTCAAATTTGAGAAACACTAATTTATACCACTCTCTTCCAATTCAAGTGAATCCAACAGATATTTCTTGAGTACCCTAAGAGGAAGAAGAACATTTGGCCCAAAAGAGATTATAGTGGAGAAATGTGATCATGGGTATAGAACACTAAGATGATACTGGAACTGCTTTTGGCTCCATACAAAAACAAAAATTTTAAATGTATTTATAATGAGAGATCTTTTTATTTTTTCACTAAATGCAAATAACAGGAAATAATTTAGCCATAAAAATGGGATAAGAAGCAGAGTCTTTTTTGTTTCCATAAGGAGAGTTCTTTGACAATAGAAGGAGGATCAGGAATAGGATCTAGAAAGCTGGTAAGAAAAATAAACAAGAGTGCAAAGCTAAAATGAGAATAGAATGTTATAAAAACAATTTAGAGAAGCCCATCCAGACAAGGGGATGGGAAGAGAGGGTTGGGTAATGAGAGGGGTGTGCTTTTAAGTCCTTAACTTTAGAGATTTCTCCTCATCATCATTTTACCCTATACCATGCATGAGCTCAAAGATGGGCAGTGTTCTCTTCTTAAGTGACAGCAAAAATAACAAATTGAGGTGAGAGTTGTTTCACAGCATTAATGATCTCAGTTGAACTGTCTGGTATTTATTATTTACAGTATTTCTCACATTTATTTTTGGCACAATAGTATGTTATAGATTACATACTATGGGCAGGAGAGGAGCTTTTGAATTGAATTTATTTCATGCAAGCTAAAAAGTTCACACTGATTTATAAATGTACAATGGAATCAGATTCAATGAGCCTTGATGACACAAAGCCGAAATAATTCAGAATCAGAAGCCTGAAATATTATAGGCAGTTTGTTCATCTCTGAAATCTCATACTGTTATTGAAATTTCTCTAAGTTCATTAATCTCATTTAATAGCAGCTGATGCAAATTCACTTGGACTTTTGGGAGGAAAAAAAATAATGGGCCATAATGCCCTAGTACCACAGAAAATAATACAATTATTTTTACTTTGCAAGAGGTCACAATTGAAGAGTTTGAGATTTTCAGCTGCCATAACTACAAATTTAGCAAAAAGTAGGCATTTAATGATAGAGTTCACTTTGGTGGTTTAGGTTTTATTTTGAATGTTTGTTTTGTCTTAAAAACACTAATGCTGAAATGTTGTCTCAAATCTTTATTTTCAAATCACTTATTATATTACCATAAATTATATGGTGCAGTAAAGGCCAGATTTAAAAGAAAGCACACTTTACTGTCTCATTTTTCTATAAATAACATGACACTTTATGAAATAAGAATTATCATAAAAGTTTCCCTTTTTTTTTTTCTTATAACTCCAGTTGCAAGCACTGAGCTAATGGCCTTCCTCCAAGTAGCTCAGTGGACTACTCCAAATATAGGAGTATAATGGGTAGAGGTTAACTGTAGGAAGTCTGAAAAAAAGGGTAATCTATAATTTCACCACAATTATAACGTTTCCCTTAAATAATAGTTAAGGCCATGGGGTGAGTGCTAACAAATACCTTTTAAAGATGTTCTTATTACTTTCATTGTTTTGATGCTTTGGCACTGTCCACACATGCCATTAGACGCAGCAGAAGGCCTGGGCCATGACCCATGGCGGTTTAGAGCTGTGGGTGACGATCAGGCCAGGGCCTCAGTCCATTGTGCAGGGTGGAGCACGTTGTTATCTGAAAGGCCAGCTGTGCCACATTTACAGCAAGCAAAACTAGCAAAATTAAGAGACTCTTTGTCAAGATTAACTAGGCCTCCCTCAAAGCCCCACAGAAGAGAAAATAATGTTTGATTCAATTGGGATAACTCAGAGAAAATCTTTCTTTATTCTAATAAACAGGTAAGATCCCTAAAAATGCTCCAGTTTAGTGGGTTTAGGGGGAAATCCTATTTTGTCCACTTTTCACCCTGCTTTTGCAAAAGGAAATTTCATAAGTAAAGCTATCTCTTGGGTAAATAACCCAATGGGTCATACAGACAGTTGTGTGGACTGTCACAGATGGAATAAGCTCTCGGTCCCAAACGGAATAAGCTCCCGGTCCCAAGAATCAAAGCAAAGCATGTGAGTTGCACGTTTAGGTTAAATGGTGAGTGGTGAGTGGGATGAACATCTCTGTAATTAGACCAGTAATTCTAAAGTATGACACACATTGTTCACAGGCATCAGGATCTGTATTTATCTAATATCTTGGGGACAAAGGAGGGTCTGGCCGGAGGGATATTCCTCCCTGGGATCAGCTGACAAAGGGAACAGTAAAACATAGACAACTGTCCCCAGTGGATTTATTGGTATATTTCAGGAGAGTCCTTCTTCTGTCCCCACTGCCACACACTGTACTATTATGGATTGTGATTAGGGATGGAATCATACATTTTGCCAAGTTTAAAACCCACATGAAATTGTAGGGTTAGAGTCTGGAACAAAACTCCAGCTTCTTGGTGTGGAGTTTTTCTACTTATGGCAAAATGTGGCTTCCGGGAGGGTGAGTTAAGATGCCTCAAAGGGAAAAAATTCTTCCGAGGGAACATTTTGATAATTCAAGTGTAAATAAATATAAATCCAAAACACATTTTTAATTAAAGGGAAATTGCTTAGAAAAACACATTTATATCCATTCCCCTTCCACACACACTCACTCTCAAATAAAGTTCAAAAGGGGTAGCTTTGGAAAGAGAGGGTTTGTAAACCCACACTGGATTGCCTCTTTCACAGAATGTTCCAAAATCAGGCTTTTTGAATACAAATAAGATTTATTACACTAATGCTAAAAAATGTGGTACTAAATCATGATAAATCATATTAAATAAAATAGAAGTAACTGATTATGAAACATTTCCTTACATTTTCTTTTCCTTATTGCACATACTGGAATTTTTGCACTTTTATAGTAACAACATACTTAATGATCTTTCCACGAGCAGGTTTTCTACATCTCAAGGAGTTCCTATCCTTTGACAGCCACAATCCTTCTACATTTTCATCCCTCTGTCCCCATCCCATCACACCCGAGGCACTTGAATTACAGTATGCGAAATATGAAAATTTAGTTCTGTCTTTGTTTTTTTTTTTTTAAGCTCTCTTCTTGTGGCTTTTGTGGTATTTTATAATTATGCTTCATAAAATGCTTTCAGGCCTATCTTCTCCATATATAGATATATAAAAATATGTATAATAAGCAACCATTCAGAGGGAAAGAAGACAGGAACAATGGGAAAGGGGAAATGTGAAAAGGAGTATTCAGTTACCCTCAAACGTTTATAGTATCTACATACGGTCTAGTATTTTTTTGTTTAAACCTGGCTTCAAAAGGAAACCTAAAGACACTGATACATAATCTCTTAGAGAGCTCTCACCAGCTGCCTACAAGGACAAGCAGAATTTAGTATTTGTTTCATTATTTATACAAAAAGGGCAGAGGAAGTTTCATTTGTAGAAATGAAGTAATTAAAAGAGCACATAGAAGTTAGCCTTGAATGTTTATTTTCAAGTGTGTTTTCACAATGTCTTTCTCCTATCCTCATATCTCTCCCACTAGACTGAACTAAAGCAAAAGAGTGTGTCTTACTCATTTGATTTTATCACTATCTAGCACTGGACCTGGAATATACACAGAGGTACCCAATAAATGTGTTTCAAAAATAATTTTTTTGTATATATACATGTGTGCATGAATGTTCCTCCTCCAGGTTCCACAGTGACAAAAGAAATCTATCCTCTGAAATCTTCCATGGCATCTAGGGCTGTTGTGAGCAAAATGCCAGAGTTATCTCTAAACCCCACTAGTCAATCAGGTGTGTATTAATATTTATACAGAATGTAATCAAAAATTGTGCCAAATATTTCAGGATCTTAAAGTTAAGAGGCTTATGATAATCATCTTTGCCACATAATTTGTGATTATTTTAATATTCATATTAATAAGAATATCATCTGCTTAAGACAAGGTAGGCTTGAGGTCTGATTTTTTGATCATTAATGGCATGTACCAGTAATAATGAGTTTTTAAAATGCATTAAAAAACTATTTTAAAGGGAGCTAATACTTTTTTTTCCAATTTGAAACTGTGTAATCCAAAGGCAAAATTAGTAAATATGTCTGATTCATTTATCTGGACTTTGAATATGTTATTTTCATTTATATTTGAATCCCAAGGAACTCAGTAAAAGTACATTTTGGGCATCTCAAAACTATACTGCTTTGCATTGAAAGAAATACAATTAAGAAATCAAAGATTTATATCAAAAATTACAGCTAAATCTTTATTCTACATTTTTAATTACAATCTGCCCCTTATTTGTGATGGGGGAGCCTTTTCTAGTATTTTTAAAGAAATATTTGGTCTCTAATACCAATTTGCAGAGAAGACCTTAAACTTCAGGAAAAAAAGAAATCTGCTTAGTTAATTTTGCTATTCAATGCTTACCATCACACTAATGAGAGATAACTTAGCAATAGCAATGAAGCCTTATGATTCCTTTTTTTAACTGAATTCTGTCTTTTCAGGTTAATGGTTAAACATATTGAGTAGCATAATTGGGGTAAAATGAGATTTCCCAGGCAATGAATGGCCTTCTGATAGGTCGTAAATTTATTCTGAACAGATAAGCTACTGTATTTTCAACTGGACAATCAAAATATCACTTTACTTCAAAGGAAAGGGAGCAATAATTGAATACCTTGACTGACATCATATTTGTGACTCTCTTCCCATTATAGAATACAATTGGACATAGTTTATTTTCCTATGAACTGAACACATTTCTTCTGCACAAGGACTTCACTACATGAAAAGGAGTATTATAAAGCAGGCAAAATGAGAGGCATCTAAGAATCAGGTCAATGGCAAAAAACCATTCTTGTTAAATATTTAGTTGCCCTCTCAACATAATAAAGGCTTTCTTGGGTTATCTTTTCTTAGAGTCACCTCCTTTACCCCTGTAGAGTAGATATCCACATATTTATATTTAAAGGCATCTTATTTTTCTTTAAGGGGCCTGAGGAATATGGGGATATATATTCTCATAACACCAATTCTAAGGATGCAAAAAACAACCCAAGTTTGTGCAAAAAAATAAATTTTAAAATGTTATTTGGAAATTAAGAACTTAATAGTGCAATGAAATAGCAGCCAAATTTGTTAATTAGTGACTGTAGATGTTTGGGAGAGAACTTAGGGTGGTGAACAAAACCATGTAACCCTGCTGTGAAGGGGCCTCTCCCTTACACGTGTGTAGTAGGTCTCGAGCCAAGATTAGTGACGGCACCTAACAGATGCTAGTGTAGACACAGGAGGTTAACTTTTCCACTTAGCACAAACTTATATCTAAAACCGGACTTCAAATTCCACCTCATTGTTATCACTATTTAACACTTATCAAATACCAATAATATACTTTATGATAATAAATAAAATATCAACTGGTCTTGATGAATGCCACATATTTTTATGTAAAGGGAAAACCCAGATTCCTAATATTGAGTTAAGAACCAAGTTGATCTTACTTTTCAAATATAATGCATGAGGTCCTTGTTTAGAATTCTCCTTGAATCTAGGATTAGATAAGCTAAATTACACTCCTGCCAAATGTTATGGTATGTATTGCAGGTACGATAACTTTCATAGCCTTGTTCTTGATTTTTAAGTTCTGGAGCTCAAGAGGTCTTATCTTTGGGGAACAGGCTAGTATTAATCCAAAACAATAAGAAATTAGAATCTATGAACATTCAGTTTGATATAGCAAAGGTAGGTTTTGAAGAACTTAATAGGAACAGTTCATTCTTTCGAGTAACATTTATTAAGATTATCCTGTCTGTGATAAACAAGACATTATTCATAGCCTTGAAAATTCACAATCAAATGGAGGAATTGAGGGGCCACAAACATGTCAGCAATGGACTGTGCTGCAGTTTCACAGAGATAGGGAATTGAACAACTGGGTACCCAAGAACTGGACAGGGCTGGGAGGGAGTAAGAAGAAGAAATTCTTCCCCAAGGAGGAATGTGATTGGGCTGAGTCTTAAAAGACTGATGGAAATTACCTGTCCAAGGGCTGGAGTTAGTGTTCAAAGAGTAGGAAACAGTACAAGTCAAGGTAGGTATTGAAGCAAAAGAGATGGCAGGACATCAGGGAACCTGCTGATACTGTGGTAGGTAGTGGTCCCAGGTGAGCCAAGAGCAATGGGGGTAATTCCAGAGATTTTGTAAGATCCGTTGAGATTTACATGGACAACACTGGGGACCTCTGGCACACTTTTAAGTAGGTGAGTCATCGGTTTAGCTTTTTAAAAAGATTTTACTGGTACCCTGTAAAAGATTTTTTGAGAAGACAAGACTGGAATGATTGAAGAAAAATGGTTAATGCTTTAACTTACTTTGAGACAGTGATTTATCTGATCAGATCTAATTATTAAACATAGCAGCACTCTTTGGAGACTTTGAGAAAATATGGACTACTGTCATGCCTTACTGGAGAGCTTATCAGAATCATGCCTGTTACACACAAAAGCAGATAATGTTTTCTTCTTCGGTGGATGACCCCATCATAGGCTATTTGGCAAGTCCCTCTGCTTCCCATTTCATCATAAAGAATCATTGCCACAGTTTCACTATTGGGATTTATTAAATATTTCCTTGATGCCACTACGTATCATTAGTAAACATCACCCTTCAACAATCTCATTATGATTGGCAGCTATTAGAAATATTTATTTTATGCTTATAACATGTCAAGCACTGTGATAAACATACATGTGTATCATTGTGTTCAATACATGACACTATGAGGTAAATGTCATCCTCATATCGTCATTTTGCATTTGAGGGAAGTGAGCCTTAAAAAGCTATGTGATTTGCTCACCAGGAAGTGGCAGAGCCAGGATAGTAACACAGACTGTTTTACACCAAAGCCACTGCCCTTGATAATCTCTCTGTCCTGTCTGTCTGAACCAGTTTCCACTCGTTTTTTAACTTTTAACACTTGTTTCTAAAATATTTCTCTTTAGCAGATGATACACTATCCTTCAAATGCAAATATTTCGGCATCTTCAATAACATGTTTTAAATGAACTCTTTATAGTTTTGTTTGTTTTATTTGTGTCCCTCGGTCTTTTCAAAGTCTCTCTTTTGTTTTATTGCAACTTTGGCTTTATTTGTATTATAAATCAAGACATTTCTTCCTGTGGAGTCTACACAAGCCACTCTTGGGACATCCCTATGTTGCAGCAGAAGCTAAAAATGGAAACTTCAGGGTCTTTAACTGGACTCGGGCTTTATAATTGCTCCTGCGGTGCTGTCACCACATTCCCAGATGTGTGAGAGAGACAGAGGGGGTAGCAGCGAGGGAAGGGAAATGTTAAAATAAGGCTAAGCAAACAGTTTGCCCAACAGATGTTAACCCAATTCATAATTTAAAAGTTCCTATTTTTGTTCACCACTTAGACAATGAGCATTTTAATTTCTCCTTCAAACAAAGCTTGTGAGCTAGGTTCAGAAAAGCTACAGCCATCAATATTTCCATCAAACTTTCTTCCCAGTCATAGGTCAAAGAAACAAAAGGGGCATGTTTTCTTTTTATCTGAAGCCCGGCATTATTATGAAGCCTGGTTAGGACTTAGATAATTTGTTTAAATATGTCTTCTTAGTTAATATGGTTACCAGGACTAGATTTAATCAAGACTGAATAACCTATTGCTATAGCACAAATCCCACTGGAAAAGCAATGCCCCAGAGTTATATTTACATAATTTTAAATAGAGTAATTGAAATAAACTACCACCGGCTTCTTTTTTTTACCCTAAGTTACTCTTCATAGTAATCTTAGTCACCAGACAGAATTTAGGAGCCATTAAGAAGCCCAGTGAATTTAGTAGAATAAACTAGTATTATTCCCTACTAAGATATGTTAGCAGAACATTTATAGCTGTTCACAATGAAGAGGGAAGAAAGAATATTTGCATAAACTTTAAAACTATATTTTGACAAATTATTTCGCTGGCAGAATTGAGTTTAAACATGTGAGTTTCTAAATCTCCATCTTATACTCAGACCACAAGAAAATTGCATCCCCTGCCTCCACAGATGGGTTCCTCAATCACTCCTGTACCATAAGTCCTCGAAACAGGGCCAGCTCACAAGGGCAGGAAGGCAAAGCTGACACAGGTACGGTAAGAATGTAGGTGGTAAAAGTCAAACATACATTGGAGGAGCTAAAATAATCGCAAGCCTAACTCTTGCGCTATAAAAGGGCAGTAAATAGAGAACAAAGGTATATGGAAAAGAACACAGAAAATAAAACCCTTAAGAAAAACATAAAGGACAATTCAGTGTTAGGTGAAAGCTCAGGAAAAAGAGAGAGAACATTGTTTCAAGGAGAAAAATTTCTTTTCTGATCTTGTGTTTGTACTTGTAGACTTCTGGTTTGTTTTTTTTTTCTTTCCTTTTTTGTGGTATCCGTTTCTCATAGGTAAAAATTATACATTTAAACATTCACAGGCTTTCTACTTATCAAAGGACTGACCCAGGAGAACTGAGATGCTAAAGGGGCAAGTAAGTACCCGATTTGTAATTGTAGGTAGATATACCATAGGATGAGAAACAGAATGATGGTGATGGTAAAGATGATGATGATAACCACGGTTTAATGACATTTCATGGAATCATAGAATTGAAGACCTGGACATGACATAAGGGACTAAATCCTCCAAGTCCTATATTTCACAGATGAAAGAAAAACAACTAAGGATAAGATATTTTAACTGAACATATTTACATATTTCAGTTCTGGATTCTCTGTTGTCCTTTCAATTATGTGATAATCCTAGGTATGTCAGAGATACTAAGAATGTTTAAATACTTAAATAGTTGGGGTAACATATTTGTTTGGCAGAATCACGTTTAAAACTTCAACAACTTTAAAATGTTTCTTTCAACCATATCAAATTTATATTTTCTATTTTTTCCCCTGGAAAATGTCTCATCTTTCCCAATGAAAATAGCTTTCCTTTGGAATAATTTGTATCTTATCTATTTTTGAATCTTAGTTTCCAACAAGTCTGTGAGTACGAATGCAATTATTTTTTTCCTCTCCCATTTTGAACTTTTGGTGGGAAACTATAATTGCAAAGATGTATATGAGGAAGTTTGGGGAATTTCTGGGAAGCTAAAGCATAAGTAACCTTTGTAACTAAAGCAATACAAATCAGGATTTTACTAAAATTGTTTTGCAGCCACAATCATTTTACAGTGGTAAATATTTTAACGTTGACTTATAGCTGCAATATTTATGGACTAAACTGTGAAAATGAGAGCAAGTGAGTAATCAATTTTGTATATATGCTATGTATCAGTTATTATACATTATCATTATGTGCTATAATACCATATATTTGAAACATATAGTGAAAACAATTAGAATGGAGAAATCCTGTAGATTTTTTGTCTTTTTTTCTGATAATTTTTAAGCTTTAAGACTATGTCTCATTGCAATTACTGTTAATCTTCTATTAAAAGATAGACTTTGGAAACTGATGATTTTCTTAATGCCCCTAATAGATTTTTAAAAACTTTATGGCATTTTTCTAGTGATACCAATAGAAAAAAAGGTAATACCTATGGAACCAAATATATATAAAGATTTTTCGTACTAAAACCACTCGTGTCCCCTTAATGGGCTAAGATCAAAATTAAAATTAATCCTAATTAGACAGCTCCTCTAAATGAAGAACTCAGGCAAATGTTCATCCCCCAAAAGAGTGACATACCCCAGAAATTAAAAACAAATGAACAAAACACTCAATAGAAGGAGTGAATATGCTGGTTTTCTGCTGGTTCCCTGAGCTGGGCTGTCACTGAGCAGAGAGGGAAAACTGAGTAGCGCAGTGCAAAAAAGGGGCACATATATTGAACCAAAAACCCACATGATTAGACACTTTGTTACTAATTACAATTAAACTGAAAAATAAACAGTTTCCTTTTTCACTAGATAATCATGTGTGTGAAGGACAAAGACCGTCCTGAATGATCATCCTTTCACATTGTTATTAACTTAGCAACACAGACTTTTCTAGACAATAAGGCCTATATTCACAAGGAAAGTGAAATACTTATAAAAGTCACAAAAATCACTTTGAAAAATTCTAATTTCCAGGTGTGATTTATGAGAAAAATGTGAAGTAAGAGCAGAGATGGGAGAGAGAGGAAAGAAAAATATGTTTTGGATCATCAAATAGAGCATGACTGTAAGATCTGCTAAGAAGCAATGGAACAGAGAAGCAGGTTAACATTCAGAATTTCTTGGCAGTGAATTAATTTAATTCTATACAATGAGTTTTTTACCAAATATCTGAAAATCTAAAGAATGCATTTTCCAGGTATCTGGGTTCTAAAACCAAGTCACAGATAAATGCACAAAAAGAAAATAAAAGGGCCATCATTTTATATATATATATTATATATGTCTATGTATATATTTTATATACATATGACTTTAACTTCTATACAGTACTGATTGTAAGAATTATTCAGGTAGTACATGAAAAGGTATTGTTGATTCAGTAGATGGCAGTCTTCCCACTAAGCCAAAAAAAACCACTGTGGAAATCACATTTTTAAGAGAAGGAAAACTGTGTTCTGAAGTAAGATACAGCTTTTCTGACACTAGTTTTTAAAGATGACATTTAGTTTGAAAATTAAAAGTCTTTATGTTGACGTTAAATAATTTAAATTAATTATTCCTAATATTAAATCAGTTAGACAAGTTGGAGTATTACTCTAATTATTAGAACAGAAATGACAAGAAAGGTGGGATTTTTCTCTCCTCATGTCTGAGTACTCACATGCTAGGAAAGAAAAGAAACTGATTAATTTAGGCCTATAGACACTGAACACAAAGTATTATCACCCCTCTAACTGTATATCCTCCCACCAAACAAAGAAACACAAACAAAAACCAAAACCTGTCATTCTATGTCCCAGTGTCCTACCAGTATTTTAGAGGTAGGTACGATGGAAAACTTTGGTCAACTCTCCAGACAGCGATTCTTTGTCCTACCACTTCTCTGAGATTCAAGTCCTCCCTCTGTAAAAGCAGGGATAATAAAACCACCATGAGAGGACTGCCATGAGGATGAAAAATAAACTTATACTAGACATTTAATAGAAGTTTGTTTCCTTTCCTTTCCTATATGTTCTCCCTCTTCTTAAAACTGATCTTGGGAAGATACATATGTATATATTCAAATATGTAGATTTTTAATTATAGTGAATTAAAATTAATTTCGCTCTTATAATGTCAAGTTTTCTCTTGTGAAAACTGGCACTACTTTTTAAAGGGATGTGGGCTTAAGAATCCAAAACCAAGGATTTTGTCACTATTTTAAATTATGTTTTTACTTTATTGTACATTTACAGTACATGATTCATTAATTACATTTTGTACTAGGTAGGAGCTTGTGCATTAGAGTTAACTTTACATGAAAATGACATTTTACCTCAGTAAGAACATGTTATTCAATGTTTAGTGTTAGGAAAGAAAAGTAAAATTAGATCTAGTCAGTGTGGACAGCAAACAATACCTTGGAAATTATTATAAAAAGAAAAATTCTAAACACATCTGTTATCCTCTTTTAATTTTCTCCCTCTAAGTAAAGTACAAGGACTTATTTGTACACTCACAAATGAGAATTATAAAAGCAACAGAATCCTATTGTTCCTAGATTCATATTTTAGTGAATGGTATTACAAAGTTAATATCAAATTTACTTCCGATCATATACAAAGGCTAAAAATTAGTTTATATTTACTAGTCCATTTTTTCTTCATAAATTAAAAATAATTTCAAAAATCCTTTGCCCAGTGAAAATTCACAGACTATTCAAATTACCTCTTTGAGCCTGGCCTCAGCTGCGTCAAGGGCAGCTGGGATATGATTATTCTTCATTGGATTTGTCTCTTCAGCACCTACCCTTGTTGCCTTAATGCTCTAGAGTACGTGAACCTCACTGCAATAACAACCTGAGAAAGCTGAGTTATACTTCTAAAGACGGATTTCTCTACTACCTAAATAATTTGGCTGGTTAATGAAAAGACAGATCTGTTACGCTAAGGGTAAAGCACTTGGCCAGTCTCGATGTGAAGGGCTGGGGAGAGAACTACTGTTTCACGCTGATGCTGCCCTAGCAGAGTGGTCAGGGTTGCCTGGCACAGGCCTGCTCCTCAGAAACACGAGCAGAGCTTCCTCTGCTGTTAGGGCCGCCACCAATTCTCTGTTGTTCCTCAGAGGCTAACTGCTTTAAGGAATGTTGGCATGATTTTTGTTGTTGTTGTTTTGGGGTTTTGTTTTGTTTTGTCAAGGTAAAGTAGGTAGGAGTCATTGCCACCAAGACCTTTTTGAAATCTCATTCCTTAAAAGCTTTTCATGTCACTTCTGTTACTCCTTCAGCATGTCTTCTTTCAAAGGAAAATAGAGCGTATTTTAAAAGAGATAAAGAAAAAAAAAGTGGAACTAGAGGAACTCAGACTACCGATCTGCAAGAACAATGCTCATTCCTGTGCTTTCCAAAGCCAGTGGGAGAGAAGTGGGGGGAACGGAGGAAACAAAGCAATAGCTATTAAATGAGATAAATGAAGCCTGCTAGGGAAGGCAGCTTCCCCTATTGTTGGTATTTTTAAAATTCACTGTAGCAAATGTACCTGCCCCTCCCTCACCTCATTTCTTATCAAAATAGATATATTTCAAATGTGTGGCGTTAGTTAACTATATTCAAGTCGTGGGTCACTAGGAAGAATTGGGAGTTTCTTGAATGTGCAGATGCCTTGTCTCTTTTTTCTCTGAATTCTCCACCCTAAGCAGAATGCCTTACACACCACAGGCTTTCCAGAAATGGCTGCTGAACAAATGAATGTATGCATGAATGAATGATGTTCCATGATCATAAATGTATGGAGATTTAAATAAATTCAGGATCAAAATCCTGGTATGTATCTATAATGTGAGTTGCTCAACAATCAATCTCACAAACACTTCATTATCCCCAGCTGTGACATGTAGTAATTTTTATCTACTTACTTCTAAAAATCATCATGAAATGAATTCACTAACCTCTATAAACCCTCTCTCCACTTAAAGGCTTGGTGACACCCGTTAAAGTGAATTCATCATAGCTCTTAAACTATTCAAATACTGGAGATATCCAGCCAGCGTTTAGGTCTACTGGCAAATGGACTCAAAGTTCCAATGCTTTTGCCAAAAGTTGGGGAAATACTCGATTATATGCTATTCTTAGTCTCTAGATAATAAGTAGAGTTTGGTTGATGATATATTGATACATAGCATTTTTCAGTTCAAAGGTAGCTTTGCTTACCTGATTGCTAATTAGGGTCAAGGCCTTCTGTTTTATAAACCAAATTTCCCGCTGTGGCTATTATGAGCTATAACAATGATTGATACCAGGATGTGACTTAAGCCTGTACCCTTAAACAAACACAGGAACAAAGAAACACACCTAAGTAAGTACAGGGAGATAATTAATGCAACAAAGGCACCTTGGAAGCTTCTGACCCAATTAGAATGGACTTGTGATTAGAGACGTATGGTCACTTGACTTTTTAGTCTAACCCAGTGGTATGCACTTTCAATCTCCTCTCCTCAGGTTTTGAGTTAGACTATTTTTACAAAATGCTTAAATTTTTGATCCATTCATTCCATCTAGCTTTTTTGAGCCAATTTTATAAAATATGTACACACTTGTTATTCTCAGACACGAACTATTATTCTCAGTAAAATCTCTACCTGTTTTGCCACAGCTCTAGGAATGATACTATAGACCGAGAGAAGAAAAATTGTTTGATGTGTCATAAATTGGCAGCTCGCTGTCTCCCACACTTCCCCTGGAAAACAACCTTGGAATGGTGCTCTTAATTCTCTTTTAGAGTCTCAAGATTTTCTTTAAACATATCATTTCAGGGCCTTCTCACAAAGGGAAACCATAACTGGTATTTTTTATGCTGGACATGCAATTGTATGCACATTAATAACCAAGAATGAAAAAAGGGGGAATATATTCCATCCTACTCTGAAGAATTGGATGAATGAGAATAACACAAAATATGTTGTCTTGAGATTAGCAAATCATTGAGGAGAAGATGAATTAAAATGACAGAGAGGTAGAGAGCACTCACTTTAGCTGAGATCATACCTAAACATTCTTTTCTGTGTTTGAACTTTCTGCTTAGGGTCTATTAATAGCAACATAATGTATGTGTTCTATGGGTTGAGCTTAAATAAAATGCCCAATTTCCACTCTCTTGGATTTCAAAAAGAATTCATAGAATGACGGTACTGAGTTCTTTTGGCCATTGCTTTCCCTGGCTGTTACTGTGGACTGTGGAACAGAAGCAGGCAGGCTATAAGTAGAGACATTGTCTTCACTTGCTTCTGAAGCTCACATGTTTCTGGGGCAGCTTCAGCATGCCAGTAGATTACCTGGTGTCATTGTGGAACTTGCCATGGATAAGCAGAGCATGTTCCAGAGCAAATGGCATGTTCCATCCAAACTGCTTTAAACAATTTAACTTACATATTGAATGAGTGCCTACAGTGAATATAAGTCATATAAGAACTGTGTTATGCAAATACAGGAGAAAAATTTCTCACAGGTAACGCATAACAGAAATTTGGCTCTACTGTGGCAAATGGTACATTGACACATGTCACTTAGCTAGTGTGAAAGCAGATTCTTCCCTCACAGTCTCATCATAAAGAGTATGTGCTAAGCATTTCTAAGCCTAATTAAGTGGTTATTAACTATTAAAATTTTAATTATAAACTAATTCCTATCTTCATAATAATATTAAAGAAAACTTTCTTGAAAATGTTGTCTCAATTCTTTCATCATCTCATGAATGCCTACTACAAATAACTAGTAACTAAAATTATCCAAGTAACACCAGGAAGTAAGGATAGCTGATTATTAGGAATCCCAGAAATCTGTACAAACATAAATAGAAGTTGCAAAATAAGGTATCAAAATAATCATCCTTATTGTATCTGATGCATTAGCAGTCATAGTAATAGACCATGAATTTAAGGATAGACAAATGGTCGGTAATCTTTGTCAAAATCTTTCTTGTTTGTTTTCAGTTTTAAAATATCCTTAAAATAACTAACTTGAACTTAAAAGTCATAGCTCTCCTGACACTGTTAAAAATACATTTTCATATCACTTCCCTGTTTGCTTTATTACCTTTTTTAAAGGAAAAGTTGAAGATTAAAATTTTATGTACTTTTATTACCAACTTTCCAATAAATGTGGCGTCCTGTAAAACCTCTCTCTGGGTGCCCCACCCATGTTTTTTTCCCAGATCCAGCTCAGTTGAGCTATTGTTATAAAGGCCTGGCTAACTTGAGAGTGGACTAGTGTTCCCATTATAGCTTCTTTGACTTGCTGAATTTGGATGGATTTTACGGCTCATAGCAAGATAGTTTAAGTAATCTCAAGGGTTTAATAGGCCATAGACCTCGATGCTCCACTTTCATGAATAACTCATGAAATTATCTCAGACTCTTTTTCCATTGGAAGATGACATTTATTACAATACTTTATGTGTTGACTTTTTTTAATTGCTGCACCCTTCAGTTCTTTTCCCCTCAGAATTCTTACCTATTTTATAAAATAAAAAAGGTTTAGTTACTCCAATAAAGCTGTAAATAGTTTGTGGATTGGGCTCTTTTATGAGGTTATTTAAAGTCTGACCTAAATCAAGTAATTAGCTCCCAGGACTTCCTGAAGAATAAAGCCAAGTAATATACTAATTGCTAGCAGCATATATTTATTTTTTTATAAAACTTTATTTCTATATATACTTTAACCAGGATATGGCATACTGTTCTTATTTTGAGGAATATTTGTTAGTAAGATAACTACTTTGAATCTAATTGAGAACAAGTGCAACTGGAAGCTACTGAATACTCCCATGAAAATAAATTAAAATATTTCAAATGTACAGAGTTGACTAAATAATTTGAAAGTTGTTCATAAAATTGGAAAATCAAACAAACACTCAAACATGAGTTTCCTGAAGGCAGGAAGCTGTGTCTTATTTTATTTTCAGGTTCCAGCTCAAATCTTCACACCTACGCATCGTTATTATATTACATGTAGTTTGTGGAATGAATGTTGTCTCACTAGATATCAGAATGGTCTGTGGTTGTCTTCTAGTTGAGTCCTGGGTGGTATTGTGTCCTCTTCAGATAGACTCAGGAGGAGAGAATGATCACTGTAGTTAAGTGGTTCTCCCCTCTCCCACTTGGAAAGTTTTTAATCTTTGTACTGATTGAAAACATAATCTGATTTGAGACTTCCTTTCCCTTGAATTGTACTTGGTTTTGCTTGTGTAGAAAGCATCAGTAATAAAGTTAGTGTCAGCAGTTCGAATCTTGATGTAACCACTTACTGGACAGGTGAGCACAATTTAGGCCCTTCCAGGACTCTGGCGCATCGGCAGTGCTATTGCAGGGGACAGAAGGGCCAGTCTGAAGGGGCCATGCCAAGGGTAGGGGTGGTATCTGGCAGAAGTAGCAGTGATGCCCAGGAAAGACACATTGGCAGGTCACCTGCCAGCCCTGTTGGCAGTGGTAAAGAAATGTCACACAGCTCCCCTGGGGCAGGATGCCTCAGCACAGTGCTAAGGCAGCGGTTTGCAACTTGGGCTGCACATAAAAATTACCTGGGGCGCTCTTAACAGCCTCACCCCAGATGAATTAACTCAGAATATCTCCTAGAATGGGTACTGCTTTTCAGGTTCCCTAGGTGACTCTAATGTTCAGCTGGGGTTGGGAACCAAACACCTAAAGATGCCAGAGCACAAGAAGAGAAATGGCACGGGGGACCATTTCTAATGAGACCTCATGTGAGCTCATGTAAGACTGCTCTCCCTGGCATGCCAGGAACTGGGAGTGAGGCAGTGTGCCCTAGGAAGGGGGGGCTGGCAAAGGGCCTGAAAAACCTGCAGTAATAAATTAACAAAGTATTAAGCATTTATTTTTAAAAACAACTTTTACAAATGGATTACAAATGCCATGGTGTCACACTTTAAGTCGTGCTAGCATATGTAATGCTGAGAAAATACAGAACCTTCCTTTCATCTGCAAATAAACAGGTGAACCTCTGAGCCCATCTACCATATTTAAGAAAAAAAAATGTTACCCTTGAGCTTAATACTCAGGAATTTCCAAACATATGACCAGTTCCTTAGAGTGGATAAAAAGCCTCAATCTCTCAGCCTCCTCTGACTCTCGATGCTTTCCCTAAGGTGAAGACCAGGTGGGAGGGTGGCATGCTGTCCAGTGGGTTCTCTCTGCCCCCGCCCCCCCCCCCCGGCCGCCAGTGCTCAAATCTGTGTTCGGTGAGCTTGAGACTTATTCTTTTAATTATCAGTACCTCCTCTTCCCTGAGACAGCTTCCTATTAGCTCTCCCTGAAGGCGACCTTAAGTCTCCATGTTTCTTCTCCATTTCCCCTGACTTAGTGGTCCTTCCTTCAGTCACCGACTAGCCTACCTGACCACCTCACTATACCCTCTTCCTAGGTGGACCTTTCCCATGTTGGCATGGCCCTCCTCCTTCAGAGTTCTGTGTAGAGGTGTATGTTATGTGTCCTTTCCCCTCTGGGTTCTACCTAACAGTACACGTGTCCCATAGGGCTGAAGTAGAGAGAAGGGAAATCAGAAAAGATGTTTGTTGTTCTCTCTTCTCTCTTTTCTCTCTCTCTCTCTCTCTCTCTCTCCTCTGTTACAAATCCTCACTGTAGAGAAAGGTATAGGCTTCCTTTTCTCCCTAATATCACCCTTGAATAGAAGAGAAGCAAGGGGTATTTTTTCTATGCTAGAGATCACAAATCTTCTTCATGGGTTGCAAACCGATGAGGCAAATGAATTTATAAATTCTCCCTTAAGATAAACCGGATGTCTAAGCTATAGTCTTGCTGTGTGATATCCTAAATGTCAGACGCTGGATATATATGGTTTTTCTTTTGCACCATTCTGAGACAAATCTATCTTCTTCTCCAACCTTCTTAGGCAGTTAGAAAGAAGTCTCAGGCCAGACAGGGAGAAAGTAATGTCTTTGGTTAGGAAAGAAGAAAAAGAAAAGCATATTAATAAATTCCAAATGATCACTTTCATCACAGAAGTAGCTACCCTGAAAAAGCATTACCTTGTCATTTTGGGGGGGAAGGAGAGAATTTCAGGGGATAGGGAGTGGTTCATGCATATTGTTACTCACTAGGTGTCTACTGTGTGTTGGACGCTGCAATATTTGAGTCTCATCAATCTGGCTATAATAATACCTGCTTTCATGGTTGTCCTGAAGATTACGTGAGGGAGCAGGAAGAAATCACTTAGCCCATTACCCGTCATGGAATAGGAACCAGCTTTATGGCAAGATGAAAGATACCCTCATCAATTTCTTCCACCAATTTCTTCTTCTGTTTGTTTATAACTATTGTTGTTGTTGTTGTTCTTTGCTAGTTAGGACTGTACATCTCTATGTCAATTCTAAAATTTAGTAAAAGTGAATTTATCTAGTAGGCCATCAACTCAATATTTTTACTCCCTGATCTTCCTACACATCTATAAGATAATTCATAGTTACCAGTTTGGTCTTGCAAGATCCTGTGAGGCCTTGGGAATCTAAGAATAACTGATTTCTGTCAAGTCTCATTTAGTGATAAATATATCCACTCTATCTTATTTTCTTGAAAATCAGTAATGGTCACAATTACTTAGACCAACCAGAAAACTCCCTGACCATGTTAGATAATATACGATTTGTTTTACAGGACACTATATTTTATTCATTTAAAATGGCTCCCATGAGGCAAGTTCTCTCTATTTAAGAAAATAAAGAAAGTGTGACTCAGGAGCTGACTAAAGGAATTGGAAGGCTATAGAACACTTGCCCCCTGAGTCACCAGTTCAAAAGTGACCCCAAATTGCTAACATCTGAGTGTCAATTGCTAGCCTCAGCCTGATCACTGCAGGAAGAGTAGCCACATCACATGCACACCAAATATAACCACAGTTGCCTGTTGTTCTCCATAAAGAAGTTAGGTTAAAATGAACCCCGGAATTTACCTTTCCTTCCTCTTGTACTTCCCATAGTCTTGTCCTAACACAAACCAACACCTGAGGTTTATTTTTGAAAGGTAACATATACCTTTTCATTGTACTTTGTTTCTAAAAGAGTTTCAACTAACACTCAAGATACAGATATTTTTTGTTTCATCGACATGTCATTGGCTAGGGAGAATATGTACTACGTACACTAATTTTCCAATATCATAAATAGGAATAATCATTAACATTCACTGAGAATCTGTGACATGTCAGATACTATAAAATCTTACAAAGATTCCACAATTCGAAATGCAGAATGATCCTGAAAATAGAGACTGTGATCTTCATTTTACAGATGGGGAAACTGAGATGCAAGTGGCTTACGTATTGTGTCATGAACATAGCTAATCAGCAGCAGACTCAGGAATTTTACCCCTGTTTTACTGATTCAACAGCCATGCTGCTTCTCTTATATGCATGTATTTTCCACATCTTATCTCCAGTGGCTGTTCCTTGTTTAGTTATTTTCTATGCATTTCATTGAATCATTTTGCCTAGAGGAAGAGCAATAGGCTGACCCTTGGAGTGTATTGACCAATTAGCAACATTAAGATTGTCAAATCTTGTTATATTGGGGATTCATCTAAAATTGTGAAGATTGAAGTCTCCTTAAAGGTAGTCTTCATTTATGTTTTCCTAGAGGTTTTTCCACTTCTACTAGTCATTTCAAACTAAACAATTTATGGATGAAAGTATAATCATTTTAAAAAGTGATAAATTAGGCCAAAGGAAACTGAACCATATGTTCAGAATGACCATAAAAAAATTAAAATTGAAAGCAAATCTCATGTTAATCATATAATTTTGAGTTATCGGAACATCTTCTGATAACTTTTTCATAATCCAAGTGTTTCTATGTTATTCTTTGGCTGGCTATGAAAATAAATCATTTTTTAAAATATCAAATATAATTATTTCCTTGAGAGAGTAGTTATTTTGTATGAAGCAAAATCCACTGGCATTGGCCTTCACATAACAGTTTTAGGAGTCCTGGGAGCTAATGTTCCATCAAATCAGTTTCTAATTGGCTGAATCAAGAAATCATTTATCCCTTTGGCAATCAAAACCTGAAGAAAGAAATAATAGATGTAAATAAATGTCAAGAGTTAAGTCTCCTTGTTTTGTAAGTATTTTTCTCATGAGTGGAGCCATGGAATGCTTATTTATGCCAGGGGACATTCTAAAAGGGAGTGGACTAGCATCTCAGCTGGTGTTATAATGATTGATTCCAAGGTTTTCATTCTATATTCTGTGAAGTGATCATAGCAAAGAAAAATTTTAGTCAATGGATCTCATCAGGTGAATAGGGATTATATGTCTCTGAGTTCTGGGTGGTCATGCACTTTTGTTCAAAGACTTAAACCCTTTGTGATTAAAGCCTTTTCCACATAATTCAAACGTGGCCTGACAGTGATATTTGGCAGCGCATGGTCATTGTGATGGTACATCTCAGCTAGAGAAATCAGCACAAAAAGCAGGGCAAATACACCCTTAGACCAACAGCAACAACCACCAATAAAAGAACACCACCAGGTTTATGAGGCATGGAACATTAAACTTAATAGGTTATAAACTATGATTAAATTACAAACATATTTTCATTACCCAGTACATGGTAAAGAGCCACACCTGTTAGGTTTAGCTACAGGAGTGATACCCATAAATATGCAGTGAGATCAGCAGGAGTCCCACGTGCAGGGACAACCCTGGGCAATGCTGGGGTGACTGCAGGATCAGCTTTTCTTCCCCCCTTAGAACTCTCTAAACATAGTAGTAGCGCACAGGTGCTACTTAACCGCATTTAAAAAATCACTTTGTTTTACAAATTTCAAAAGGGGAAATACCTGATAGAACTTAAGAGATTGGTTTGCTTTTTCAAATGTTTGGGCAAAAATCTCAGAAATATATTTACTGGAATAGTTTAGAACAGGGGTGGGGAACCTGTGGCCTTCTAGGTCCGTAACTGTGGCCTTTTGACTGAATCCAAATTTTATAGAGCAAATCCTTTTATTTGTATTAATACATTTTTTTGTTTTTTATATTTTTATTTTATTTTTAAAATGAACATCTTTATTTTTTCAATGAAGAATAAAATAAGTTTCAATGAAATAGTCCTCCCAGATTGATGGTCACAGTTAGAACATTAGTCAGCCATAAGGGCTAAATTGACGGCTGCTATGCTCATGATTTTGTTCTAACTTCCCCTACCTGGCTGGCACCAATACCACACAAGGCTGGTTGGTGAGAGTTTATGGGGGTTGAGTACACCAGTCTGTTACCAGCTTTTGACAACAGTGCACTGTATTTCTGTTTGAAGTGGAATTTGTGAATAGTTGTACAGCTCAACAGTATATTTTAATTCTGTCTGCTTAACAGCCCATCATGTCAAAGAAGACCAAGAGAATGCTGAAGGAAGAAAACAGATTTTTTAATGAGGATTGGGAATTGCAATAGTATCTTGTTTCTTTTAAAGATAGGAAGATTTGCTTGCTTTGTGATGCTGCAATATCAACATTAAAGAAATTCAATGCTCATCAGCATTATAACATTCATAAGGACCACAAATATTTTATATTTTAAATTTTTTTGAACTTGCATAAGGCCTTTTTATTTACTTATTTAATTTCAGAATATGTGCACCTGAATGTTTATTGCAGCATGAATCACAAAGATGTCCAATCAACCCAAGTGCCCATCAATACATGAGTGGATTAATAAAATGTGGCATAAATATACTATGGACTGCTACTCAGCCATAAAAAATGGTGAACTAATACCTTTTGTAACAACCTGGATAGAGCTGGAAACCATTCTTCTAAGTATCACAAGAATGGAAAAACAAATTCCACATGTATTCACAAATATTTTAAATTAGAGAGAGGGGCATATAAGGTTGTATTGCAGAAATTAAAAGATGAAAAGCAAATTCAAAGACAACTCTTTCAAGCAGAAATAAGACCCAGAAATAATGCTACTGAAGCAACTTATAAAGTAGCTTACATACTCACGAAAAAAGGGAAACCATTCAGTGATGTGGAAATTGTGAAAGAATGCATTGTCGAAGATGTAGGCTGTTTAGACCCCAATAATGTTTCAAAGGAGAAACAACTGCCTCTTTCAAGGAGAACCATAACTGATCAGCAGTATGAATTAGCCTTCGACTTAACAACTTCATGCAATGTACTTCAAAAGGAAAATATATATTATTCAATGGCTCTAGATGAATCAACTGATACTACTGACTCAGATTAGGTTTTATACTTCATTTGGGTCATAACAGAAGATTTTCTTTTCTTTTCTATGAAGAGGAACTTGCTTTGGGCACTCTTGCAAATAGAACACAGGGAATAGATATTTTCAACAACTTTCAAGATAAATGTGAAGTTGGACTAAATTTAGTAAATTTAGTGAGTGTACGTATAGACAGTGCACCTTCCATGACAGGAAAACATGAAGGGTTTATTGCACAGATACAAAAAGTATTAACAGATCCAGATGGTCTCATTTCTTTTCACCATAACTTGCATCAGCAAAATCTCTGTGATAAAGCTACCATTTAAGTGACATTTTGCAACAAGCTATAAGTATTGTTAACCATATTCATGCAAATGTAACCATGGCATTGTCAGTTTCATAATATGCTAAAGTAGGGACAGGTGGTAGCCAAAATTTTATCTCTGTGAGAGCAGATTTCTTGGGAATGATAATAAAATAAGTGAAAATGAATAAATTAATTAAAAGAAGATTTTTATAGAAAAGCAGCATTTATGTGTGATATCATGTGAAATCAAAATGACTTGAATATTTCCTTTCAAGGTAGAACTAAGTCTATATATGATATGTGGCAAAAAAAATCCAAGTATTTCAAATAAATATGTCTTTTTTCAAAACATTTCTTCTTCAAAAGGAAATTTCAGATGAACATTTTCCCCAGTTAGCAAAGGTCCTTGATGAGCAGGATGATATATGCAAATCATTTGAAGATTATGCAGCTATTACAGAACTATTAATTGGAGAAGAGAATCATGACATCACACTCAAGTTAGCATTTCAGCCTCACCTAGTTGATATCACCAAGGCACCTAAAGAACTACAGATGAAATTGATTGAGCTTTCAGTAGATGACATTTTAAAGTCATTGTTTGATGCTAAAAAAGATCCAGTTGAAATATGGAAAAATGCAGTAGAATACTCATGCCTTTGGCAGCACTCCTGAGAAATGCTTGCTTTCTTTTCACCCACTTATTGCTGCGAATCTACATTCTCCTACCTAACCCAAATCAAGAAGCCTTTAAGGTCTAAATGACTGATACCAATCTAGAGGATCAACTGAAACTGTGGACCTCAAATGCTTTCCAACAAAAAACGGACACAACAAAGCCATTAAAAGGTTAGTTAACTTTAAAATTAACAAATAGTTTTCATTTTTTGAAATTATGAAGTACATAGTAGTTATATTTTTAAAAAGTAATGTACATTTTTGAGTATATCTAAATGAAGTTTCTTTAATGTGGCCTTATTTGATTACAGCTGAATTAACGTGGCCTTCCAACTCTGGTTTAGAGAAACATTCCTGCATGAGGTACCAGTTAGCAACAGCTTCCACTTGCTGGATTAAGTCTAAAATCATAGTTTGAGATCTGGATATGACTCACAGATACAGTATTTTTAAAAATTATTTTGGTTTCAGCAGAAGCTCTAAATACACAATGCTGATGTTATTATGATCCACTTGAACTGGATACTGACTGGACTGCCACTACTGACTTTGCATGAGACCCTTTCTGGTCCCCTTCTCACATATACCACCTGCCTGGAGACTTGTGAGTTTCAACCTCTGAATAAGATAGATGGCCCACAAACTAAAATCTCATTCTACTATAGAGCGTCTTTCCCCATCTGTGGTCTCAATCTCTTTCTTGCAATTTCAGCCAGCACATTCCCTTCCTTGCTCCTCTCCCTACTTAAAAAAAGTTAAATCCCTTTTAAACTAACAGGAAAGTAATGACCAGAAATTATCTTTGGAAAAATGTAAGATATAGTCAAAATAGAGAAACTGTAAAGAAATGTCACTTGGATCTCAGGGTTTAAAGTTACTTTATAAAGAGCTCTCGCCAACCAACTAGTGCAAGAATTATTACAACCACATTGCTGCTAGACGATTAGTCAGCCTCTTCCTAGAGCTAAAGAGTTAGACTCACAGAAATAAGAAATAAATTGGTTCCAGTATTTAAAATATCTTTTATAATGCTATTTCTTTAACAAAGTATAGTACCTAATATAAAAAACTAATGTAGTGTTAGCCTAGAATGATGTATCTTCCTGGTATGGGACTGATCATCATGATATACTGACCGCAGATCATTTTTGATGAAAATGAGTTATGAGTGTGAAATGAACTTTTACTTCACAGTAGACATTGGCCTGGTTACATTTCTTTTCATACTCTCATTTATTTTATCTTTACATTTATCGTGCAGTTACATGTTTACTTCATTTTTAGTGAAAGAAGAGGAACTGAGATCCAAAGAACACTTGCCCAAGGTCACATGGCTAGCACATTGCCTGGCACATTCTCAGAGCTAAGTCATTTCGAATAGTTTAAGTATACCTGTCTGTTAGTGAGCATTCTAATACTATACCACAGTCCTTTTATTTTGACAGAAGGAAAGGGCTCTGAAGTGCTGGGCATTAGGAGTCATAATAATATGATTCAACTTTCTTGATAATATGATCCATCCTGATCGCTGGCCTGTTGCTGGGATTATCATAGACCCTAGTGAGGTAAATGTGGGGATAAATGATACTCAGCCCTCTTATTTTTGATTGTTTATTATCAATTTAGTATCATTTCTATCTTCAAAGTTCACATTTCCTAGAATCCCCTTCCCATATTGTTCTAGGTCTCTTTTATCAAAAAAAGAAATGCAAGTAAGATCTGGAAGATGCAAGTGAGAAGGAGCCTTATATTATCAGGAGGTTGTGTCATATCACATGGGTAGACATGAGGTCATGAAGGCTTTCCAGGCCTCTTGGGAGTGTCCATTGACCATACACACTGAAATATTTAATAGAAACTTTCTCAAAGCCTCTTAAGAATTTCAGCTATTTCCCCATAAAACTTTGAGAACTACTCAATGTGGATCTTCCAGTGAGGTCTTAGTGTCTCTGAACATCAGTTTCAATCTCCCTGACCTTCACTCCCTCAGCTCTTTCCATATTCCTGGAACTCCTGATTCCCATGTTAACCCTTTCATTCTACAAAACATAGAATGGTTCTGTTTTCTTGAGTGAATCCTGACACACCATCCCTGGCCACCATATTTTACCACTCCAGGACATAGGGACCAACTTTGTAAAACCTGGAGCCACCAGGGAATGAGTTCACTAAGGTAGATGCTGTTGGCTGTCCTGCAATATCAGTTTTACTCTTCTTCCTTGGTAAGAGAAGTTCCTTGATGCTAAGAAGTCCCATGTGAGTGATTTTAAGTCAATGGGATGTAAGTGGAAGTGGTATAGGTAATTATAGGAGTTGTCTGTAAAGAAAAGAGTTCTTTCCTTCTTCATACTTCCTCCTTTCAACAGGTTGGAAAATAATAGTTGGAGTTCCAACAGCCATTCTGGACTTTGATGGAATCTGGGTTATTGAAGACACACATTAGACCAGAAATCTAAAAAGAGACTGGGTCCCTGATATTGTAAGCCAGGTTTCCAAAACTAGATGGTCTACTCTAGACATTGAGATAAGAGCGAATGAAAGTTCTATTTTAAGTCATTGGTATTTTGAGATTTCTGTCACTTTTTGTCATAATTTGTACTAATCAATACATCAGCCTTAACAGATTTTTCCAACTGTTAATTGGGTTGAAGGAAGAGAGAGAACTCAGTGCCACCTCCAGGGAATGAGCTTACAACCACAAGAACAGGAGTGGGGTGTGAGAAAGTCTTTTACCAGCTGCATCTTGTCCACCTGAAGAAAAGAAGACATTCTAACAACTAGCTAAGAAGGAAGGCTAAGTGGTCTCAAAGCACATGGAGCAGATGGGAAAGACTGACATGACTTCATCTTTCTCCTAAAACTGATATTTTACTCCAACACTTATTTATTTGTAATGTATCTATGTCCCCTAACTATTTCCAGAAAGTAATTTTAGGCAGCTTAGTGACTTATGTACAAGATAAAAAACGAATTAGGATATTAAAAAATAAGATCAGATTAAGAATAATATGCAAAATGTTAATACCTAGCATGAGCTGTGATCTGTTTTCACTTCTGTATTCACAGAACCTAGAAGTTGCTTAATAAATTTATGTTTAATAAACATGTAAATGATGAGTAGACATTTGTTGGTTTTGCTTGTTTAACTTGTTTATCTCCCCTCTTTTGTCTGGGACAAGCACTTCATTTGCCTTCACGTAAACCCCTCCTCATATAGATTATGTAGGGCTGTCTACAACTCTGGCTCCTGGGTAGGCTCCTGACATAATTCCCAACAGTGAGACCCCTATGGGGAGCTTTTGCTGGAGATATGCAGAAAGAGGGATCTTTCTCACACTCCTACAACCCTCAGAGCTGTTGAGCTGGTAGAATATAAGCCCTGGGTTCCTTCTATTTGGATATGAGTATGATCCTGTCTTAAACTATTTCAATACTTGGACTTCTCAGTTCTCTAAACCATTGGTTTTCAGATGGGGGCAATTTCCCCCCTAGGGTACATTTGACAATGTCTGGAGCCATTTTTGGTTGTCACAGTTAAGGGAATGGTATTATTGACATCTGCTTGGTAGAATCCAAAAATGCTCCCAAACATCCTAAAATGCACAGGATTGCCTCCCATCCCCATACCAAAGAATCATTCAGCCCAGTATGCCAATAGTGCTGAGGTTGCTTTCTGAATCTTTTGAACCAATCGATCTTACTTTTTCGCCAAATCAGTTTGAGTTGGGTTCCATCACTTTCAACCAAGAGTCCTGACTAGTACAGAGTGGATTGAAAATTGGATTCTTACTTCTTAGAAGCCAGAGTAAATCACAAAATAGAATGAGCTAGTTTCTCAGGAGGTGCACAGCTAGCTGTCCTAAGCAGCAATACTTAAAATGAATGTCACCCATGAATCTTCATAAAGGAAATAGAAACCTAGTTTTTGTAATTATATTCTGACCTTCTTGGAATTGACTAACACTAATAATAGTCTCTAAATAAATATAATACATCACCAGTCATCAAGACTTTATTTCAATATGTTCACAGAGCCCCCATGTGCTGTTGTAGAGTTTGTACACTACATAAAGATGCAATGCCGGGAGACCCCACAGTGCCTTTTCTAATTTACATCAGGACATGTTATAAGCTAGTGGTAGCTCTGTGTGTTCACATGTGTTATTCCAACAGAAGCAGAAAATGGTTCTGATCTGTAGTCATAATAAGACTATCACCTTCAACCTCTTTCAAATAAACCTCTTGGAATTATGTTCACTCTTTCCAGAATGGTAAGAGCTTCCACTGCAGAGATTAACAAATGAATGTGTGTCTCAATTGTCATGTGGTAACATGTACAATATGTTGCTCACAGCAACTGATGACTTTGGGATCTTTCTCCATAGCACTCAAAATGCAAATTTTTCTTCTGTTTTCTGTTAATATAATGAATAAGAGCTTTTATGTAGGGAAGTATTTTTATGCAAAAAGACTGTCAGTTTCCCAGCAGGAAAGTCTTGAAGTTCTTTCCCATCATATGTCATAAAGTTGACATAACTGTAGAAGATGGAATGATCACTAGGTCAAACAAAGCATGTTGGATCAGATTAGGTCTGTGTCCAGTGATGTACTTGAGCAATTTATTTAAGAACTGGAGATTAAATAAATTTTAATGAATTTTACCAGTTTCTCCAAAAATTCAATAGATGTTTTTCATCAGAAAGTACTTACAAACTCAGTTTGTAGATGGCAATTAGCCATTCTAAAAAAAGTGATGAAGTCTAGAGAAAAATTAATATTATATCCTTGTAAATTTAAAAATATTGACCTGATTTTGTAATACTTTAAAAATATTACCAAGAATCCAAAAGTTAATTTCTTAAAAGGATCAATGTATTCTGATAAAGTGATATATGATGAACTTAACATTTTTAAATTGAAAATGTCCAGGTTTAGCTTTCATTTATGTCAGCAATATAGATATTTTGTCCCTAAATCATGTGATTATAATTGAATTAAAGACAAATTCCATATAAAACTAGATATTTTGGTCAGGATAGACTAGATTATGTTGTAGCCACAAAATAACCCCAGAATCTCAGTGATAACAATATCTTTTTACCCTCATTAAATGCCCAATAGGGGCTTGTGTGATACAGAGGAGCTCAGGCTCACAGAGGCTTTGCCATTTTGGGAAAAAGAGCCAGAGGGTCCCAAAAGGACTTTCATGGCCAAGCCTAGGAAGTGGCATGAATGAATTCTACCTATATCCCACCAGCCACATTCCACCGTTCAGTCTCAACTTCAGGGGAGGCTTAGGAAATGCGGTCTTCCCTTGTGCTCAGGGCAAGAGGAACGGGAAGAAACACCCAGGATTGTCCCTGCCTCACTGACAGAGTGAAGAAACACAGACTTTGCAGTTGTAGCAACCTGAGTTTATATCGTTTGGCATTTACTAACCGTGAAACCTCTCCAAGTTTTAGTTTTCTCACATAAAATGGGAGGTCTTACTATATTTGAATTACTTTTGTGGCTTTCATCTTGACCCAAATTTTATCTTTAAGTTTAATGTTTAATTCTTTAATATTTTGTTGCAATAAATTAAATTTTTACTGATAATATTTACGCTCAACAACTTTTCCTTCAGTCTCTTCTAGGTACTAGGAATCTATGCAAGGAAACTAGTATGCAGTCAATGAGAACACAATGAAGGAATAACTTGGTTAAGACACTCACTTGAATCAACTCAAGAGTTAGTGGTCTAGCTAAAGGAGATGAGAAATTTTCACTTTACCCTGGCTAGTTACACAGCCTAGATTGTGCATAGATAGAACAGATTGTATTTGAGCAAAGATTTAAGCTCTTTCTAATAGCAAATACTTATAAATAATAAGCACCCCCAACCGCAGAACTCAGCAAAGCATCTTATATTATGCTTAATATTTGTTATATATATGTTTCCAAATGAATAATACTACTAATAAATATCATATTCAGTTATTTATGTTTATCTTATGATATTATGTATCTATATTTTATATTATACATATTTATATGTGTATATGGAAAAGAAAGTTGACAGTCTTAAATCCTAGAAAGGTTGTACCCACAAACACCCTCCCCAAACATATGTGTGTGTATATATATATATATATATATATATATATATATATATATATATATACACACACACACACACATATACTAGTGTTCAAAAATAAGAAAGTTATCTTTCTTGTACTAGAAACCATGACCAATTCCACCTAATATGAGTAGAGCCATACAATATTTGTCTTTCTGTGTCTGCATTATTTCAGCATATTGTTTTCAAGGTCCATTCACATTGCAGAATATATAAAAATTTCATTCCTTTTCATGGCTAAATGACATTCTGTTATATGTTTTTACTACATTTTGTTTCTCCATTCATCTGTTGATGGACATTTGAATTGTTTCCACCTTTTGGCTATTGTAAATACTACTGCTATGAACATTGGTGTACAGGTATCTTTTAGAGTTCCACTTTCAATTCTTTTGGATATATACCTAAAAGTGGGATTGCTGGGTCATATGGTAGTTCTAGCCTTTTGAAAAACTGCCAAATTGTTTTCCACAGTGTTTGTACCATTTACATTCCCACCAGCAGTGCATGAGATTCCAATTTCTTCACTTCCTTGGCAAGAATTGCTATTTTATGATTTGTTTTTAAATTATAGCCTTCCAAATAGGTATGAAGTAATATTACATCATAGTTTTGATTTGCATTTATCTAATGACTGATGAGGTTGAGCATCTTTTCATGTGCTTAATTAACCATTTTTATACCTCCCTTGAAGATATCAAAGCCCTTTGATAATTTTTGAGTGGGTTATTTTTTGTTGTTGTTTAGTTGATGATTTCATTAGATATGACACTAAAAGCATAAGACCCAAAATAAAAATAAATTTGTCTATATAAAAATTTAGAAATTTGTGTTTCATAAGATATTACTGAGGAAGTGCACGACCCACAGGGTGGGAGAAAATATTTGCAAATTATGTATCTGATACAGGACTTGTATCTAGAATATATAAAGAACTCTTTCAACTCAATAATAAAAAGACAATAGCTCAGGGACAAAATGGGAAAAAGACCTAAATAGACATTTATCCAAAGATAATATGCACACATCCAATAAACACATGAAAATATGCTCAATGTCATTAGCCATCAGGGAAATTCAAATAAAAATCACAGTGAGATACCACAGAAGATTATAAAAAGTGTAGACAAGAATGTGAAGAAATCAGAACCCTCATATACAGCTGATGGGAATGTAAAATGGTGCAGACACTTTGGAACATGGTATGGCAATTCCTCAGATGGTAAAATACAGAATCATCCTATGACATAGCAATTCTACTTCTAGGTATATACTCAAGAGAAATGAAAACAGATCTCCACATAAAAACTTGTGCACAAATGTTCATAGCATAATAGCCAGAAGGTGGAAAGAAGTCAAGTATCCACCAACTAATGAATAGATAAAAAAAGTTGTGGCACATGCATACAATAGAATTCAGTCACAAAATAGATGAAATACTGATACATCATGCCACAACGTAGATGAACCTTGAAAATTTTATGCTAAATGAAAATATGCCAGTCACAAAGAACTGCATGTTGTATGATTCCATTTATATTAAATGTCCAGAATAGACAAATGTATGGGGAAAGAGAATAAATTGGTGCTTGCCTAGTGCTGAAGGGAGAGGGAGAAAGTGGATATTTGCTAAAGAGTACGGAAGTTTCTTTCTGGGGTGACGCTCTAAAACTGATTACAGTGATGATAGTTGCACAAGTCTGGAAATATATATTAAAAACCATTGAATTTTACCCTTTAAATGGGTGAATTATATAGCATGTGTATTATATCTCAACAAAACTATTTTGACAAGTCAATAGCCACTCGTAACTTAAAAGCATCAAAAGGAAGTAAAAAAACTTTTGGGGATATAGATATGCTCCTTATCTTAATTATTCTGTGGTTTCACAGGTTTTATGTGACATTTTAAATACAGACAATTTATTC
This sequence comes from Lemur catta, assembly GCF_020740605.2. Classification (NCBI taxonomy): domain Eukaryota; kingdom Metazoa; phylum Chordata; class Mammalia; order Primates; family Lemuridae; genus Lemur; species Lemur catta. The sequence goes on along the minus strand of NC_059135.1, from coordinate 32,842,173 downwards.
GACATCAATTATAGCTCAAAAATCTTTAGAAAGATATGATGGTAAAAAGTAATAAAATATTAATATATATTACTTAAGTGCCAGCATTAGGTGATCATTAATAGGGAATATTAGAAGCATTTTCATTAATGTCAGAACCATTTAAATGTGCAGTATCATTATTATTTAACCATAGTCTAGAGGTACTAGCCAACAAATTAGGTGAGAGAAAAAGTGGTATAAAGTCTGATGATAATATAATTGTTTACCAACTAAACATAAAAGAACAGAAGGGTTACGAGATTTACGAAGTTATTGGGCCTAAAATTAATACATGAAAATCAGTAATTTTTATCTATACAAAATCCAGTCAGAAAATATACTGAAAGTAAAGCCACATTTGTAATTGCAACAGAAACACTGATATACCTAGAAATATGCAAGATTTATAAGGAAAAATGCAGACTTAAATAAAAGGAAAGCAAATATAATTCTTATTTAGGACAATGTAACATCATACACACAGACACACACACACATATATGTAAAATCCTTAAATTAATCCATAACTTATTGAATCCTAATGAAATAGAAAAAGAGATGTTTTGAAACTAAAGAAGCTGACTCTGAAGTTCTTGTAAAAGTTCAAAGTGTATATGATATCAAATTTTGGAATTTATCCTATAGATATATTTTCATATGTGTTAAATGACATATATGCAGGGTTATTTATTGCCACATTATAACTGCAAAGAAGTATAAACAGTATAAATAACCAATAACAGCAAATATTAGTTAACTATATTATGGTACATTTTTATAATGAAACACTATGCAATCATAACAGTGCAAGCATACTGACAAAGAACAATCTCCCAAATATGTTAAACTCAAAAAGCAAAGTGTAAGCAGAGTGACTGACTGTAGCATGTTACCTGGTAAAAGTAGTTGCTTCTGGTGCTGGGGAATAACGATTTGTGATAGACATAGTTTTACTTATATACTCATTTGTCTTTTTGAAATTTTCACTATAGATATATTTTTATAAAACAAAATAAAATGTTTTAAAGAAAAGATTATATACAAAAAGTGAGGAAACATTTCATCCTCCTTCTTAACAGGTTAAAGGGAGACACATTTTCTGCTTTGGGATATAAAGGGAAAAATAACACAGTTAAACATAATTTTTTTTTTTTACTTATTAGTAAATTAAATAAACAAAAAATCTTAAGGAGAGGATATGACAAGTGGTATTAAAAATGTACAAATACATTTCTACAACAACACAGCAAATAATGGAATTAATTCCGTTATTAATTCTGTTTTGGATTTGGGCAAAGGTCCTTGACCTGGGCCTCAAAGCTTGGGAAGATGATAGTAGAGGAGTCTGAGTGACAGGAAGAATTAATCAAAGTGACAAAGGTGCATTGTGGTTGGAAATGGCAAGCAGTTTAGCTAGTCTGTAGCATATGGGGAACAAGGGAAAGTGGTTAGAAGAAAAATGCAAAGATTGTTTCCAACCAGGTCATGTAGAACATTGTATGCCACTCTCAGAAGAGCCTGGACTCATTTTCTTGGCTTCAAGTGAATCTTTGAAAGTCTGTGAGCAGCGGATTTTCTGGATTGAAAGTTGTGCTTTGGGAAGATTATCTGGGTTACTTAAGGACATAGAATTAACTAGCTTTCATTCATTATTCATCCATGTACTGTACAAATATTTGTTCAGTGTTTACTATTAGATACGCCCTGTATAAAAACTATTATATTGTGAAACTTTTTATGTATTAATTTGTTTTTCCTGCTACTAAAAGTAATCCATGTTTCATATAGAAAATTTTGGAAATATGCAAAATTACAAAGAAGAATGACTCATAATTCCACTGTTTAAAATAAACACTCTTAAGATTCTGATTGTGCATATGTGCTTGTGTGTGTGAAGGTATGTGTAGATTAGATTACTGGGCTTATTTTATACACACTCATGCGCATGTGCACATACATTCATCTATTCTACTTTATTTACTTAATTTGATATCATAAATACTTTCTATATTTTCAAAAACAATAACTATTGTTATAATTTATGAAGGGCTTAATCTGTAATAGACACTGAGAGCACTTTTTATGAATCCTATCATTTAATTCTTAAAACAAACCTATTACATCATTTGCTTTTAACCTCTTTTCACAGATGAGGATGGTATGCCAGTGGTTAAGGAAATGATGGGGAGGGGATACAATCCCAGCGATAACTGCAGAGATTGAACTGCTAACAACCCAATGCAACTGTCTCATCAGCAACATGATTTCATTCTTCAGCATATTTAATCATTGCAATTTGCATATGGAAAATCATGATTCTTAAAGTTCAGTCCAATCTGGGATCTTGAGTTTCTGCTCCCACTTTCAAGATTTAACTATGGACGATGGATCCCACATCCCAGAGGTACTCACTTCCCTTCTCCCTTTCCAACCCTGTTGGCTTTGGGAGTTGCAGCCTGTCCATGAAAGTCAGCAGTGGAGAAATGGTGTGCTGGTCCTTTTACAACCCAGCCTTCCACCAAGAGAGGATCAAATGCCAATTTTCAGGCATTTACAAATGAGAACAGTGCACAAAGGATAGCTGGTTCAGTAAGTAATGCAGAGAAGATACAGTCCAGAGACAAATGCCAAGACTGGGCTCCTAACAACCAAATACAATGGTGTCATCAGCCGTATGAGTTCAGTAGCCATATAATGCTCCATCATATGGATGCACCATAGGTTACTTCATTGGTCTCAGACTATTGGTCAATTATACTATTTCCAATTATATGTCATGTCTTACAGAGAAGGCAGACAAGGGAAATATCTTCCTTCCCTTTTTCAAGCTAGAGGAGACTACAATGAGATGAAAAACTTTTAAGTCCCTCGCTTTCCTCAGTTCAGCATTGTTAGCTTCAGGTTGATGGAAATGCCTTCAAAGTTATTTTAATGTCTTAACCATAAGTCTTCATTTTGGAGCTGATATGACTTCTTCTGTGTCTTCAGAAGTATTCAGATAGGATTTGGATAGAAATTGATGAAAGGGCTGCTAGCTGTCAGAAGATTGGGCACTGGTACTAAGCTGCAATTTGGATTGTCATTCCAAATGCCTTTTCCTTTCATTGAAATGTGCTTGTTTTATCTTACCCCCCTTATATTATAATTTTCTATTAAATTATCATATTATACAAGTTTCTATTACTCAAATTATTTCAATTAATGGGAGGAAAATTATTTTTCATGGGGATTGTGATGATCAAACATTTTACTCAATTAGAAGAAAGAACTGAGAGGAGAAGGTAAAAGAAAACATTTATTTAGTACCTGCTATGGGCTATGTACTGTTATTTAATTCTCACCATTAACTACATTTTATAATATATAAGCCAACAGAATAAGTAATATTTTAAAGTCTAAATAACTGGTAAGTAATGGAGCCAGGACTTGAACCCAGGTCTTATTGATTCCAAAATCTACACTTTTTTGAACACGCCATCTAGCTTCTTCGAGAATGTGAAGAATGGCTTGAAATATCATATAATAAACAAAAGATTTAAAAGAGGAATTTTATAAAGAGAGATTTTTGTTTGGTCTTTAGACTTACAGACAATTGAAGCAGGATAGAAACGTTGAATCTACGTGGGTCTTTGCTAAAAATTGGTTAACTGGGTCCCTCCAATCGTGTCTCTTCAGGGAAGATCCTAAGTCTACTGGGAGGGTCAGACTTTCAGGATATCTATTTGTTTCTCTCATGTAAGCATACTTCGTCTTAGAATCAGGTAAGAAAGCTCTTAAAACCTGTTAATTCATATTTCATTCCTCATTACTGTCCTTTCATAGTCAAGGGCATTTACACAAGGTTAACAACATAACAAAAGGTCAAGGAATGAATAACCCTGGTGCTATGCAATGTTCAGTTAAGTGATTACTGAAGGCTTGTTGTGTGTGTTCTTTTGTTTTTTACTTTTATCAGATAAGTTCTGCTTTCTAGGAGGTTCTGGGTTTTGTCATTTGATAATGTCATGGTAGGCAGTTGAGACAGCTTGCAGAACTACTAAAAGTGAAATTTTGTTTGTTTTATTTAAAAAAAATACTAAAAGTTCTTCTTATCAAATCAATGGCAATGTCAAGGATAAAACAACATCTGTAAGTTTAATGCATAAAATAAAGACTTGAAAGCCATACATTCAAAGACAGTATCATTATTTAAGTGCCAATAAGATTATACACCAGGACTGAAATAAATAAGCCATCATCAGTGACTTGAGTAGCAAAGTTTGTTTTCTCTGGGGAGAAAGCTTGCTTGCTGCTGCAGTCCTCTAAACAGTTTAAAAGAGAATTTGCCAAAAAAAGACAACATGTTAAGCTTCTCATCATAAAAATATAAGCGAAATAAAATAACTTCAGGCTCCACTTGGAAATAAAATAGATGCATTGTCTCAAGTTGGTAGATATGAAAATATCCTTTTGGTTATATTATTTTGAAGTACCCATGAGAATTGTACAGACATATAACTCATAGCATTGCCTGCGAATTGGTGCAGGGAAGTAGACTTACCCTCCAACGTTTGATGATACAATTTAACTTGCAAAGTTTTAAAATAACCTGCAAGTCAAAGCAATGAGAGATGGGAAATAAGTCAAATCCTTTGGGGAAGTTTCTTATGTGTATAACAAGATGTCTTGTTTTTACTGAATGCTCTGATATGGTCTCTGTAAAAATACTGCTATATATGTTGTGAAATGAAAAATTTCCCTTCAAAGAAAACATAGAATAGTTCTGAAGCATGAGGACCTAAGGATTCCTGCCTTGTATTGTCAGCCTGAAGGGATGATAGGATAATGTATTAAAATATTAATTTATAATGTTTTCCTCACTGCTACAGAATAGTCTTAGAGGGCAAAATGCACACCCCTCCACATCAGATAGGAACTTTCACCCAGGATGTTTTTAGGAGAAGCACAGATTAAAAACTCCCCTTGAGAAACTACTAAATGTATTATTCTCCAACTATTTCAGGCCCTCCTCAAAACTGTTTGGTTTCTAGGATTTAAAAGGCCATTCTACTGTTGTGTGCAATTTCTTTGTGGTCACTGACCCTACTAATTCTGCAATTTTTGATGCTGGGGCTTTCGCTGTTCACACGTGAGCAGGCAATGGCACCCACTTCAGTATTGTCCCCAGGCCAACAGTGATTGTCAGATGTCATCACTTACAAGATGTATCCTGCTTTCAGATACATTCAAATAGGAAAAATGTGCATCTTGGGATCAGTGAAAGACAATAGATTTTTGCAGCTCGTTTGTTTATTTTCTCTCTCCCCCACTAGGACATCTACTTCATGAGGCTAAGAATCTTCATCAGCTGTAACAAGAGCAGTATTTATATGACATATTATAGCACGTCAATAAATAGCTCTTAAATTGATGAATTAAAAAAAATTTTCTCAAGACAAACAACCCTTAAGACCAAGAAAATGACAATAGAAACAAAACCCTTAAAGAAACCCAATATTTCACAACTCAGAGTACTGGAAAATAAATCTGAAGTCAGTCAAATTGATTACGGATGGGCTCCTCTTACTATTAGTTTTAGTGATGAAATAAAAAAAATAGAGTCCAAAAAGAGAAAAGCAGAACACTTTTGTAGTACAGAAAAAAAATACTGCGTTCAAATTAACACATATATTTCAGAGTTATAGACATATTTTCCACTTTGAGATAATGTCCACAGTATATAGATCCCTATTCTTTAAGGCTCTGTTCACTCTTTGTTCTTTTGACATTATCCAATGAATGAAAAAGACCTTTAAATTCTTAACACACGTCATTAGGGAGAACTTGAACATATCCTGAAGGCTAATTTAAATATGAAAGGGGGGCTACTAGTTGGAAGATCTAAGTGGTTATAGTTGATTTATAAATAGGCTGTCCTAGATAAAAAGGAGCCAGGAATCAATGTGCCAGATAAAAGAGACCAGATGCTAAGGAAAGTAGCCCTGCTTTCTAGAAAGGACTCTTCAATAGAGAGACATTGTGGGGGGAATATAGTTGGGATTGGTAAGCTATATTTTCACTCACTTCCCTGCAAATTGAGAAAAATCAAATGCACCACACATATGTTTTGGTATTAATCAAGGTTTAAATAATTTAAATTTACTCACGAATGTGAAAGCCCATATATTTTCAATACCATTCTAAATTTCTGCATATATCTGGAGTTCTTTTTTTTTTTTTTAGAAGAAGAAAAAAGTAGTTCTATAAAGGTGTAGGATCACATACTAGCTAAAAGGAAACATTTGCAAAAATATATCTCTGTGAATAGTCTTATAGAAAATTCCTTTTAAAATCTAGTTCAAGTTACACGTTACAAATCACATGACAAAACTTTTTCTTTTCCTTCTGGCATGCAGTCTCTTGACTATTAGGGACCATGAGCCCTAGCTTGAAAGTAGAAACTTAAATCAGTGACTTTCTTTTTATTGCCAAACAGAGATCTGAATTCATATAATAAGAGAGCAGTGGAGATGAGACATGACAGAATTCATTAATGTGCCAAGGATGTGGCCAACTTGTCTACAACTAGTTAAAAGGCAAATACACAGATTGATCATTTTTCTTTCCAGGACTGTACGTCACAATACACATGGCCTGTTTCCTAAAACCTTCTGTCTAATGTTTAATAGATTGATGGAACTTCAAAAACAGCACTCCTTACAATCCTGCTAGACAAGAGGGGACATGAAGACACACTAGGTTAAAAGAGAGACTGTTTGCAGTCTGAGCTGGGAAGAATTAGACTCTTTCCTTCACATTTTTCCCTTTAAACTAAAACTTTCCTTTGGATTCAAAAGGGGTTGTGGCTTGAATCTAAGATTTAAAAAAATGACCGGCACAAACCATTTTGATTTGGTTTTTATTTTTAAAAAATATTTTATTTTCAGCTTTCTATGCACAAAGGACTTACTATGCTTACCAATATGGACCTCCATGTCAAAGATGCAAAGGTCAGGTTTTAGTTTACCTCTTCTTAAGAAGCAGCATAGAATGGTGGGTAGGAGCCAAAATCCCCAAGCCCTAATGCCTACTGCTTCTGCAGTATGAGGCAAAACACACAACCTCCGTGGGCCTCAGTGTCCTGGTTTTTTAATGGTGCAACCTGCCTTAACTGCTCCCAGGATTGCCTTGAAAAGAAACGTGAGATTAATGTGCAGGTAAACCTTTGAAATAAGAGTTTTTCTAAGGCAGGATGTTATCTTCAAAGCCCAAGTGTCATTTTCAGGGGACTGCATAAAACATTATCTTCTTGGCTCTTCATGTTCTTAGAAAGAAATTTTGCTGCATTATTCACTGAACTGAAAGTTAATAGATTACATGTCAGTCTTTAATTGTCCATCCTTCTTTAAATGTTAGTCTTTAACTGTCCCACTTTCTGTCCTTGGTCAAATCACTTAATTTTACCTGCTTTATATCTGTGTATTCCTTCCGGCTTTTGGAATTTTAAAGAGTCTAACTGGGAAAAAGAAATAAATTAGGTAAATTAACTTATTTTAAAGATCTACATTAAGAATCATTAAATACTCTGCTGAGAAGCTTTTGAATTCTCCTTCTGTTTACACAAATGCACAGAAACTGGTGTGAGCCTGAGGAATACATGTTGCCATCCTTAAACTAGAATTTTAATCTCATGATATTAGGCAAAAATGAGAGCTGTCAAACACGGGCTGGATACCTTAACTTCTGGAGATGTCCTGAACCACCCAGAGAGAGTCCCTTCATTCCATTCTGTCGTCTGGTAACCAAATTTGACATGACTTGTGTAGCAGTTAGCCACAGTTTTTCAGTCCAGTGAAGACTAATTGGTATGTCAGATATCATTTCCCTGAATGGCTTGCATTGTAAAGTTTACTGCATATTATGTGCGCTTTGAACTATGTACCCTTAGGTGCACACTACTATGGATTCTAAATGATTTGCATTATAAAATTTTCCATAATTTGCAAAGTAATTTTGAAGTATATTACCTCATTTGAATTTTGCAACAACTCTTTAAGGCAGGAAATTCACTATGGCTCTTACAGAAGTGGAGAATCTAGTCTCCACTTCTATAAGGGTTAAACAACATATTCAAGGGTTAAGCCACAAAGGGTTAAACAGCATATTCAAGGTCACCTGGGTCATGAAAGACAGAACAGGCCTAGAGCCCAATTTCCTGACTGTTGGTTTAGGACTCTATCAATTGTATGCCTCCCATCATTGTCCTCTGTCCATTTATTCAGTCATTCAGTCCCTGAAGTCTGCTTCCAGTTATCCCAATGGGAGCAAAGTGGAAAATGCTCTCAGAGTCTCAGCCCCTGGGTAAGTAATAACAGCTCTCTGGGCTTCAGTTTCATGTATAAAAGTGAAAAGTTTGAACTAGATGATTTCCAAAATCAAATCCAAGGGCAGTAAAGCAGAATGGAAAGAATATGGGCCATGTATAAAACAATCCAAGGTTTGAATTCTGGCCCTTCTGCTTCCTGGCTATGTGATTTGGGGAAAATTATACAACCTCTGTAGCTATCAGTTTCCTCATATGTAAAGACAGGGATGAACATTAATTTTGAATAAATCTTGTGAAAAATAAGTAAAATAGTATATGTAAAAGAATTTGCCAAATGGCAAGCACTCAATAAATGTCAATTACTCCTTTCAGTGTTAACACTTGTCATATTCTAAAAGCATATGCATTATTTTTAATAGCAGTTTTATCATTATCTATAAAGGCATTGCTAGATTTACTAACTTCAAAGGGAAAGCATTAAATACATTAAACATTTATATGATGAAAAATATCTTCACTAAACACAATATTTAATATTAAGAGTTCATTTGTAGGGCCTTAGCCTTGATTATTTCCTTAAGATTCAACTCAGAAGACCTCAGATTCAATGATAAGAAATACGAACATATTTTAATATGCTCATCTTTTCTTCCTAATAGGAATATGAAAATTAAGTACAAGAATTTTACATATCAGAGCAGATGGAATCTTATTGCATAGGCTTATCCTTTAAATCAGTAAATAAAAAGGAGCACGTCCATGTGGAAAAAAATTATTAATGATCTTCAAAAAAATGGTGCATAGTAGTGGGTATAAATAATTCTGCTTGTCCAAATGTTTCATTAAAACTGTGAAATATAAGTATATGATTTATTTTAAAAATGATTTAGGCTCATTATTAAACAGCAGCATCTTCAGAAAAAATTAAACCACAATTGTCATCAGAGAAAGGGGTAAGAAACCACATAGCTACATCCCCAAAAAGAGCAATTCACCAGTTACAATGAATATGAAGGTTTTAATTGCTTTCTGGCAGGGCTAAGTCAGATTACTGAGAAAAATCATATAGACAGAAAAATCGTACATAAGGATCTTTCTCTTTCTGTCTCTCTTATTACAAAGTAAGAAGCATTTGGGTAGCTTTTTTAATTTTAAATTTTTATTTTTAACATATATTAATTTGAAGCATCATTTCAGGTCCAGGTGCCGTGTGGAAAATGACTGATGTTCTGGGGATGGAAGAAGGGTGAATACTGGGAGACATCCAAATTATAAACATCTAAAAATCCTGGGAAAATACCCATTTCTGCTAAGAATAGATCCACACTAAGAATCTAATTCTATTTTTATTTGTGTGTTTGTTGCTTTATACATCCAAAGTAATACTATAAGCAGTTTTCAAATAAACATATTTAATCTTTGACCCTACCAAAATAACTACCAAATTAGCTTATCTATATTTTGTTGACTAAAAAATATCAAAACGTGTTTTAATGTATGTGGTTCAATCTGTTTTATATTCTAAACATTTCCTAATTCAATATAAAAGGAATTTTCTTAATTTTAATTCTTGTTTTATTTTTATAAAAAGTAAAGTGAAATATTAAAAAATGAGCTTTAGAAGAAAGTAGAACTAAGTATTTATAAAGTTTGCCTGTTATTTTCAAAAGTTAGTGTATATATCTTGGTATAAGGGCTTGGATATATTATACTCCCTGATCTCTATTGTATGAAACCCAATAAAATAAAAACAATTTAGGTAATAAATATGACTGAACATATCAAACTAATCATTGAGCTTCATATTCAGAACATTTTCCTTTAAAAGCTACTATTCTGACGTCAATTTTTGAATGCTCAGGTATGGTAGGGTCACTGAGAAAAGTCATTCTCAAGCTATTTCATTATGAGAATATGAGCCTGCATGTCTTTTTTTCACATAAAGTTTGTGCTAGAAAAATGTAGTCAACCTTATCAAAATCTGTTATAAATTCTTAGTTGTAAGATTCTGCAATTCCCGAAGTTACTATCTACCTAATTTATGGTAAAGACATGCCTCTTTGAACAGCCTCCATTTTCCATTTTAGATCAATCTTGAGATGGCCCTTACTTTTGGGCCTAAAGTTGTTAAACTCTATAATAATAATAACAGTAATTATAACACCTCAAAACCAGAGCTTCTACAAAAAAAAATAATAATAATAACTAAAGCATCAGAAATACCTGACTCCTATGAGCAGTCATGTTTTAGTCTTCAGTTTTTCTCCTTAGTGCAATTTCTCAAAAGATAATGCCCAGGAACTTAAGTTTCATGTTCAAGGTTCTGCCCCCAGTGAAAAATGATAGTAACCCAGCAATCTAAATAAGCATAGTAAACTCTACTTATAATAATTAAAGTCAGAAATAAAGGTAAATGTATTAATATATGTTGATGACCTAACTCCTTAAAACTTCCAGTAACAGTCTTGACCTTCAATTACCTCTATCAAGATAAGCATGGTTATGATCATTTCAGAATTTAAAAGAGGAGAAAGCTATGCATCATAAATTTAGAGATCTCATAATTCTTTCGTTATCCATTGGTTCAAGTATAGAGCCTATAGCTGATTCATTCCACTGATTAGGGAATAGCACCAATGTGACTTGAGGATCATTTTGGTCTTTGGAGATAAAAGTTAGCAGTATTTTATGCTTTGGTATAGAACACAGAAAGTTAATTCTATTAACACATCTACAAGGATATGACATTGGCCCCAAAGGGAAGAAGATCAAAGCAACATAAGTTGTTCATAATCTATCACCACTTCTAGAAAAATAATTATCATGCCTTCATGGTAGTGAGTCAATGATATCATTGGTACCATTCAATCAATGCATATTAATATTAGACCACCCATAGGAGTTGAACAGTTACAAATCTGAATTTAAAATGTACCTTTATATTACATTTATTTATTTAGCTCTTTTATATCAATTTGCTATAATTATGTTTTTATCTAGCCCCTTTATATCAGTTGTATTTTAATAAATTCGATCCAGAAAATATATCACCATATGCAAATCACTGTTGGTCTTACAGCTTATCTTCTATAGACATTTTCTATTCCCAGTATTCGATTCAGCACTCTTATGATTCAATAACACTGAAAGCATATACTATTAAATGACCTTATACAGCATTATTAGAGAGTATGAAATTTTGTTAAAATTATTTTCATTTTTTTGTTCATTAATTTATTCATTAACTACTTACTGAGTGCCTACTCTGTGCCAGGCTTTTCTATACAGTGGTAAAAAGACTTTGTTCCAACACTCAGCAGATTCATAAACACATCTACTTCAAACAAACATAATGCTGTTATATTACAAATCACAAGTGGGGGGAAAACTTTTCTTGAGCCTAATTGTGTCTCTAGCAAGTTATATCATGTTATTTTAGAAAAAGAATTGAACCTTACATGTTACACACCAGAGCTGACAACAGCTGTTAAAAAGAAAAAGTCTCTAGTTACACAGCTCTGGCTCCTGTTCATTTTGTGATTATTATTATAAGTCAAAAGTCTATAGCAATAAAAATGACATCAACGGGAACAACAATAACCATAATATGCACCAAATATTGTCTACAGCTATATTAACAGTGCATATTCATTGCAGGAGAGTGGGTGGGAAGCCTTGGAGACTGGCTGACTCAATAAAAGGCCAATAAGGAACAAATCATAGCGGCCTTTCAACTTTCATCAGGTCACAGGGCACTTGGAGGTGAAATTAAAATCTGGTTTACAACCCGAAAAATGAACTACAAGTCATGGATAGGACTAGTCAACACCTTGTTGAAGAAAGATTTTTAAAAAACTATTTAGGCCATAAAGAGATCATGACATTTTATTATCATAAACAAAAATAAAAAATGCAACTTTTGCTAAAGCAGGCAGCATATTAGGCCAATAAGGAACAGCAAAAGATAAATACGTGTGTTTGAGTAGCAAAGCCTTTACTGTTTTGGCGGGGGAGGAAATAACATAAAAAAGACAAATAACAAAGTGAAATAATGTCAAAGTTCAAATGTAACATCTGAAAGAACCCTTAGATCAACCATCCTTAAACCTCTTCACATAAAATAAATATTTAAGCACTTACCCTCAACGAACTTCAACTTATTAATACATATGTGTAAATTTTAAATATATAGTATCATACAAATATATAATGTACATTAAAACCATATACAAAATAGAAAAATTTAAAGAATTAGATAAAATTGTATACAAATAGCAATTATAATATTTTGTTTCTGAAAAGCGTATTGCTTACACTTTGGGTTCTGGGTATCCCACTTTGGAGACCACTTGGTAGAAATAAAAATAGGCTGAAAACAAAGTTAGGGTCAGAAATAACGGCAATTTAGTGAATATTACTGATGGGAAAATTCTAGAGGAGGGTATGTTTTAAGCTAATAAATATAAGATAGCATTGAAAATCTATGAATAGAAAGAACCTGGTATATTAATAAAACCATAATAACTCTGTAGCTAAATTCCTAATAATCACTGATGATCAGACAGGCCTAGGCTTAAAAATATCAAGAGAATACAACGTATGCTCTCAAGCAATAATACTAATAATACAGAAAATCCGAAGTTACAATTCTCAATACCCATGTATCACTTATCTATTAGGACAGTGAACCTCATTAATGTAAACTCTTAAAACTCTTAAAATCAGAACTAGGGACCACTCAGCATTGCATTTAATATTTACCTTCCTTACTCTTTCTTCTTAGATAATATAAATAGAGATTATGTAGAGGGTTGCTCTAAAGAATTAAATGAACAGAGTACCTCTCAGCATTTGAGAAGTACTCGTTTACATAGTGAAAACATATTGACTATTTAAAGCGTCTTGTCTATTGATGAAGCAAAAATCAAGCTACTCCTTTCTAGCCTAATTTAAGCCATATGTACATTTGAAATAAATAAAATTACATTTGATTAAAATATTCTTTATTTAGTTTTTGTTCCCTAACTCTTCCAGAATTTTTCATTTTATTTGAATTAGTGAGGTTTCCCTTATTCAAAGTGTTATCAATGCATGTATTATGAGATTAATCTGCATGTTTCAGTCACTAATAACTGATTTATTTACAAAACATTTGGCTATAGCAAGAATAGTAAAATATTTAAAACATATATTTTAAATACTGACTCATTGGCAGTCAAGCATCACCTAGAGCCACGGTGTAAATAAATGTCTTTGTTTTATCAGGATTGTACAAGTGCATAAAATAAAGGTGAAATTGTCACATTTCTCATGATATTGAGGCCTCTTGAAGTTTTATGAAACCTTGATAAGAAAGTATACAGGAAAGAAATGGTATATTCTACAATTATAAGTATTTAATCTTAAAAAAGTCATATGGCCTAAGATTAATGCAAAAATATTATGGACTGAGATTTAAACCAAATTGGTTGTGTATGCATTTACTTATCACCCAGTAGGCATGGCAGAACTCCATCTTATTATGTTTAAAAGTATAAATCTCAAATTTGTACGTCATATGGATGGAATGTATCCAGCAATAAATATGCAGTTTAGAGGAACCTTTGCAATGCTGTAGAATAATTTGGACAGCTGGTGTTATTGGTTGATCTACAAGGTTTTTGGTGTTCTTATCAATCTGCTCTTTTACACTTAATTTAAATTTAGTATAAATATTCACTGTCAAAAAAATTAAATTGGGGGAGAATGATCTCACATTTTAACTCAGGATACAAACCCAGAATATTAGCAGATGAAGTACATAGATAGGTGAGTTTTTGTGGTTCTAACTGGTATGGAGACAAAGAAAATGATAATTTGTTTTTGTTTATGCAGGCTTAGATGAAGTTCCAAAATGAAAAAGAAGAATCTTCTAGTTGCCAGTTCTGTGGTATACATGCTCTTTTTATTAGAAAGACTTGTTAAATTACTAATAACACATTTGTTGAGCACTTTCTACTTTCCAAAGCATTTACTTTATTATTTCATAACAGCCTTAGAAGATTATAACTAATTAAATATAGAAAGGCAATTATGGTAGGTAATTTGAAGTGTTATAAACCAGCTTTGGATCGATACAGGTAGAGGAAAAAAGTCTTTAATCCTTTATCTTTCATAATTGGGAATATGGATTCTTTGCAGCATATTAGTATTTGCAGTTTTGAGAGTATTACTTATACAATGAATACTAAGTGGCTTTGTCCCTTTTGCATTCCCTGGATATACACTATTGTTATTTGTGGTAGAGATACCCTGGTGTGGTTTCTGCAGCCCAAATGAACTGCCTTTATGAAGCCCTAATTGTAAAATCTCTGTTTTTTCCCACCAACAAAATAATGTTCACCTACAAGGGTATGGTCATATTAGACTTAGTGCTACAAGGGATTTGAACTTAATTGCATTTAATTTCTTGTACAAGTGAGGCAGCTTGTCTAAAGTGTTTGTAAAGTGACCGCAAGATCTACAGAGGAAAAGAACAAAAGAACAAGGCCTGAGCATGGTGGGTATGCATTCCACCAAGCTCAAAGAAGGATCATATTTGGCCACTTGGAACACAGAGAAACAGAATACATGATTGTATCCAATGTGCAAAAAGGCAAACCAACAGGAAATTTTTAGCCCTTACCTATCAGATAATAAACGAAAAGTAAGCTATTTGCAAACGTAGGGGCAGGTGAAAACATGGAAAGCTGCATCAGGAAATTATGAAGGTCAGGTGGCATACAAAGCCAGAAAGCATGCAAAGCTTTAATTCTTATTTAAAAAGAAAAGAAATTTCTTACCAATTACTAAACCTAAGAAAGGTAAAAATCCTTCAGGCAGGGAGAGATGAGACTATGGAAATAGAATATCAGTTCTACTCATACTCTACACAAAAATATCTGTAGTTCTTTTCTAAACTTTGCTATATATATCACATCACTCAGCTCTAAATTGAGTTTATATGTCACAATAAAGTAAATACTGAATATTTATCTAATCAAAGCTATACTGTAACTCTACTGGGAGCATGGGGTGGGAGACGTGGGAGGTGCGTGTGTGCTGGGTGAGGAGGACGGGGCATGCTAATTCCTTAACTGTACCCTTCTCTCATCATGAGATCAAGGGATAATGTCTACGGTAGATAATTCAAGAACTTGAATGATTAGAGGAAAGAATCAGCACAATAATAATTTAGTATGATAGCTCTGGGATTGTTCAAGTGTATAGAGTTTACGTATTTTTAACCTAATATTTTTAAAGCTTTGGCATTTATTTTAAGGGTAGTCATAAGCAAGGAGGAGTTATACCTGTTTTAATTCTGACAAAATGAAGTGCTATTGATCCAGACACTAAATAGTGAAGATTGGGAAAGGAATTAAGAAAAGGTCAATGCCCATAGGGTAGTAGCTTGGCCTTCCAAAACATAGGACCCACATGATCATTATAGAAGGGTCGAGGATTCTGGGAAAGAAAATTAATTTATAGAGTGATTAAAGATCTAGGTCCTTACTGAAAACAAATTATCACATCATAAATAAATAAAAGATTTTTTAATATATCCTCTCCCCCAAAATTGTTGTACTAATAACACCTCAGAGCCTATATATCTTACTTCATAAAATATTTTTATTCTATCATTTAATTCTTCTCATTTTTTGCTTTGTATAATGTATCTCTTGCCTGACCAGATGGCAGTGAATCAGCCAATAATCACGGAAGGCACATCACAATATATTAACATCCTAATGACTTATTGCAGATCTGTTTCCAAAAATCACAATCAGTAATAAAAATACAGAGTTGACCTGGAAACAAGATTGCAAGATCTGAAAATATCCTGATATGGCATTCTTATTGTCCATCTGCAATGGACACTGTACCTTGATTAAACAGTTTCCACTACCCAGGTCTCCCTAATAGAACTTTGAATTTGTTCAGGTAACCACCTCTCCTCCATACAGCCCAGAGCCTCATGGAAAGCTGCCCCGACCTCCACTCCATTGGTGGGACTGGTTGCTCTAATGGTAAACAGTGACGGGTTTAGAAATGGACAGATGTCCAATTTATGTCAATGAGAAACAAGGAGAGATGTGCTGGCAGCTTCAGAGAAAATTCTTTCTTGTTCTTCTGGCAGAGTAATGGGATCCCTATCTCCCGCTCTCTGACCACTCGTTTGTTTCTTTTATCTGGTTCTTCTTTCTAAATTATTCTATTTTGAAAATTTTCCGTTTTAGACATTATCTATTGAATTTCCACCATGCGGGAGATTAAGGATCTAGTATCCCTTATTTCCTTGCTCCTGCCACACAAGTACTACCGCATTACCTCCAATCCCATCTTCCCAATAAAGTTATATTATAATCTGATTCTATCAACATTTGGTATTTACAGGGTAGTTACTGTATAAACTCCACTCAGATTGGAGTCAGGTGTCAGGGGTGTGCCGGTAAACTGGCCCTCTGAAAACAACAAAAAAAAATTAAAACCCTGATTTGTAGTTTTCTGATTTGCTTGGTGTAAATATTCCTGCGTCAGCCAATTTCAGATTACTGTGGTAATTAAAGGTAAAAATTTGAAAGAGATGGGCACATTTGGTTCTCATGAGCTCTTTTCCTTTGGTTTAATAATTGTCATGTTTGTATTGTTTGCTTGCTACATTTTCTATATACCTACAAATGATAAAACTGCAAACTTCCCCAATCATGTAACTCTCTTCTCAAGAGGTAGAGATGTATCAGATATTTTATCAATTTTATGTTTTTGAAAAAGATCCTCTTGTCACACTGTCTTCCGGTTGGCTTCTCTGCCTGCTACACCATTATCCTGGCATTTCCTTGCACTTTCTCTGGAGGATTCTCCTTCGCATCTTGGACCCTCTGTTTCCTGGATCTTATGTCCTTTTTAAAATTTACTTCCTCATTTTGGTGAAGCATTACCTCTGGAAGCTTCCTAAGAAAATTTTTGAGACTTTGCGTATCTGGCAATGTCTTTATTCTACCTTCACACTGGGTTGAAGGTAGAAGTGGCTACATAATTCCAGTTTGGACATAATTTCCTTAGGAATGTTTAAAGCTCTGATTCATTTTGTTCTAGCTCTCAATGTGGGTATTGAGAAGTGTAACAACATTCTGATTGCTGATCTGTTGCATGTGGTCTGCTTTTCCGTTGTTGAAAACTCTAAGTCCTTTGTCCAAAATACTTATGTTTTAAAAATTAGGATGCATTCAAGGTATCACTCCAGTAGCATTAGTGTCACTAGCATTCAATTATGGTTTTATGAGTAGAAGGAATAAGTATGGAATAGTGAATACTTAGAGGAAATGTGGCAGTCTGTGATCTTAATGTGGCCACAAGAGTGTAACATACATAAATGTGTATTAAGTGGGAAAAATAAAATTTCTTCCAAAAAGAACTGATAAGGAACTTTCATTGATTCTATATTGTGGAGAGATTAAAGAAGGAAGAGAACACAAAAGTTTGGAATGGAAAAGGGTAAAATGACTTTTCTGCTTGGCCTTGAAGAATGGGTAGTTTAAAAACACTATGAATAGATTTCTATTACAGAGAAAGATAAAGAGGGAAAACAAAAAAAAAAATGATCCATAATCTTACCTCATAGATATGTTCTTCTGGTGCTTTAAATAATGCTTACAATAAAAATAATACATGACAAAGGACATAAAATTCAAATGGTCATAAAGGAGTATTGTGAAAGTAAAATCCTCCCACCCAATATACTGTCCCACAATTCACAGGTTTTTATTTTTTCTCCTGGAAGAAAGTTAATAGCATGTTAAAAAATGTAAAAAAAATTATCAAACTTATGACCCCATGATAATGTTCTGCCCCTTACTTTAATAAATAATAATGTGAATCATATTTAGTTCATACAGGTCTACCTCACTATCTTTGACGGCTGCATGATATTCCATTGTATTGAAGGGGTCAGCCAACTATGACCTGCAGGCCAAATCTGACCCACTGCTTGTTGTTATGTGGCTTATAAGCTTTTTTGCTTTCACATTGCAAAATGATTGAGGAAAATAAAAACAAAAATACTATTTTTGCAACATAAGAAATTGTGTGAAATTCAAATTTCAATGTCCAAGTTTTCTCAGAACACAGCCAGCCTCATTCATTTGTATATTGTCCGTGGCTGATTTTGTAGTATGACAGCATGGGAGTGGTTGTGACACAGATCATATAGCTTCAGAGCCTAGAATATTTACTATCAGGCTGTTTTGCTGACCTCTGGTATAAGCTATATAATTTAATTAAGTTGACATCAAAATAAGAATTCATAGAGTTTTTAATGCTGTGAGTGAAGGAGGTGAAGGAGCAACATGATCAGGGCTAAAGAAGATGCAAGGACGGGGAGCAGTCAGTGTGGATATGGGGATGCAAGTGGTAAGTCACAGAGTAAGGAAGATAGGCTGTGGCCATGCCATGCCATCGTTACAATGCCAGGTCGAAGAATCTGCCTTTCATCTGGAGGGAAATTGGGAAGTACGGAGGGTTTGGAGCAGGGGAAGAATGACATGAACAGGGATCTAATTTAGAAGATTAATCTGCTTATGCAATGTGGAATTAATGTAGAGGGTATTGCTAACAGATTAGAGAACCATTTATAACACTATTTTAGAGGCCATGAGTTCCAGTGAAGATACAAATTCTAAAGTATAAATGTATCATTGTAATATTTTCTGCAGCTCTAAAGATCAAAGAAAGGTGTCTGGGTGTTTATGGACATATGCAAAGTCGTTTAAAAATCACTTGGAATTATTTATTTTTCAGAAAATAATATAAGAGTATATCTTACCACCGAAGTTTTGGTCCACTTGTTTTCAGTACACCCAGCTATGATTTTAAAATTTGTTTTCCATGTTATACATGATCCAGGAAACTAACTAAGTCATATATACTAGTTGCTGAATTAAGATGGAGTATGGTACATGGTTATCAGATTATTTCTTAATGTATTACTTGTAAGCTTCAGACTCAAAATACAGCAGTGGAAGACATACAGGATTGTCTGTTATTTCAAAGGCATAATGTGAAGCGTTCATCATAATCTGGTTAAAAGTCCTAAATAGCAAGTATACTGGTCTCCTAGATGAAGTAATTCTAATTAACCTTATAAAAATGAGATTTGTACAGTATGTGGAAAATTAAGGATATAAACAACCATTAAAAGGAAAGTCTAATCGCATTATAATAATTATGTTCAATTGACACAATAGACAATAGTCACATAGCACTACCATATTTTAAATGCCATCATAAATAAAATGAAATGATGTTATATTGTGCTATTATTCAAAATAATATTTTAAATTATTCTTTTAAATAGCCACAGCCACATAAGTTGTTTTATTAACATGAGAATTTGAATGTGTACTCTGTAGTTTTAAAATTTTTTTCTAAAGAGTAGGATGGATATTAACCTAAATTATATTAGGATATAAGCAAATAAAGTAAACATTAGCAGACTTTTACATATGTATCAATACATCTTGGGGTAGAACATGAACAAGTAGAAGGAAATTTGGTTCAGTTCTGCTTAAAAGAGTTGTTTTATTTTTCTTCTTTATGCTTAATATTAATAACTGGCCATTCCAGTGATGAAAACAAGGGTAGTAATTTAGAATTTGGACTCTGGCAGCAGGAAGAATTGAGTTCCTGTACAACTTTGGCAAGTTCCTTCATAGTGGTTCCTTTAGTCTCAGATTTCTCATCTATTGTAATGATCCTATTTACTCTAAGCTCAAAGGATTGTTGATAGGTTTAAACGTGCTTATGAACTTTTCTTGCCAGTGCAAAAATACTAAATATTAAATAAGTGAAAGCAATTATTATTTCCCATCTTAAGTCTTATTCTTTGATGAATGCATTTTGGGGTAGAAGTTGTTACCATATTTGTTTAACAATTGTAAGACTACCCCAACCCTCAAGTGATATTTTGCTTATCCTTGAATAATACATGCTGAACAGATTGGCATGCAGGAATGAGTCTAGCCAGCTACCTATCCTCTACATCTCAGTGTGGCCTTGTTTCTCTGCTCTGGTATCAAATCTGGTAGAAATTGTCATGAACTAATAAAAATATGTTTGAAAAAAAATTACCTGATTCCCCAAGTTACATTTTAGTGCTAGAGAGAGAAGTAATGGGAAAGCAAATTGTTTTGTTTTGTTTTTTAAAAAATGAACACTAAACTTACAAACTAGCCAAAGGGCAGATAGCCAAATTCCACAGCAACTTAGAGAGTGTGTCTACTATATATAAAGAAAAATTGAACCAGGATGCTTTAATCAGTACAAATGCCTTATCAAATAAGGGATAACAATTTAGTCAAGATAAAACTTCAGTTGATTGTGGTTTGAGTATATGTACAGAATGATTAAAATTCTATATGGATATGTGATTTTAAAAAAATCAGCCACCTGTAAATTGAAGCAATAAGAGATGAAGTCAGTAGTCTACAAAGTAATCTTTACCACAAGTAGAAACAGGTTGATAAACTTTGAGAAGTTTTATTTTTTGCATAAATGTAAAGTTAGTAGAAGAGGCTGTATTAGCCGACCACATTGCTATAGAAGGATCTTTCTTGAAAACTAAAAAGTCACAGAGTAGAACATTAGAGTAAGGAAAACATCTTGAAAGTAGATGAAACTGGCCTATAAATGCAAAAAAAAAATGCCTTTAAGAATATTCATAGCCCAGAATGAGAAGTAAAGGTAGGATTTCAGGTAGCCTTGGGCAGATTGCTGAGTATTTGATGGCAACATAGAAAGCTTTAAGATTAAGTTGTATTTATTCTACCATAAAACCTCCAGGACATTGAGGTGCAAGACAATATTTCTTTGACTATATATAGTCAATCAAATAAATATCCAGGAGCAGGCCAAGACTAGCCACATTGTTTCTAATAAAGTTGGTGCTCTAGTGGTATTCATAAATTTGCAATGGTTGAAAATCCCAGCCTATAGCTTTTGCAAATGTAAAGGGTCTACCGTATTTACCTTCAAATACATTTGTCATGTTGTATTTTCAAAAATCTATACTTGCTTTCAGATGGTGAATAGCTTACATTTAACTGATTTCATTCTTAAGCTATTTTTAGTGAAGGTGCTTTGTTACTCCTCTTTGAATCAGATACGCTGAGTGTAGTTCTCTTAAGTAGAGGCCCATTAATTTCAGGTAAAATTGGAATTTCATTTAGAAATGTACACTGCTTTCACTGATTGTGTGATTTAAGTCAGTGGCAATAGGTACAAATTTACTTTCAGGAACAGATTTTAAAGGTGCTTCATATTTATTTCCTAAAAGCAATACACAGAATTATTCAAAGTGGCCACAATTTCCTCCCTGACCTCTAGTCAAAATGTTATTAGTTACTGTAATATAATGGCACAAAAAGAATAATCTAATATCAAGGTTGACAGCTGTAGGATATGAGGTCTACAGGTTCAATTGCCTAATGGACATTTATAATATGCACTGCTAATGTTTTATTTGAATTAAAAGTAATCCTATGAAGTGGGATATATGTCTTGAGAATCCTGAGTAAATGCTTTTATGCATATTTTCAAAAAGTTGCATTTTCTCAAAAAGTTGCATTTTCTCATATATTATCAATGATGAATTTGTTTCTTTGCCTCAGTGTGATTGTCCATAACGTGTCTCTGTAGTGGCAAATACATGGACAATATTTTTTTCAGATTCTTCCTAAATGGCAGAAGTGACCTAGTAATAAATATATTTTTGGTGGAACATTTGTCTCCATAGTAACATATTAAGGTATCATTCTTGGTGATGATGTAGAATATAAAAATGAACAGTTGAAGGCTACTTGAAATATAATAATTATAAATAAATAGGGGATAACTGAAACATGCTAAGAGTGGATCCAAAGTTGATCTTTGAAAGACTGACTCTAAAGCCTTCTCTGAGGTTCAACTGCATCCTCAGAGAGTGCCTCGGAAACTTACTGGGCATTACTGAAAGGGAAGGTTAGCTGTACTACCTTGGCAGTCATTACTGGATTTTGTTTTTGCTGCTTTCTCCTCTATGATTCTCTTTGTTAGGATAGATAGTCAGAATGGCTTCAGATGAAGCCAGCTAACAGGTTTGTTTTGTGTGTGAACCTAACATCGTTAGAAAAGCATTAATTTCACCTGATGACTAGACAGGAAATTCAAGTTAAAGCTATATCAATGTTCCAAAAGAATTATTTACCTCTGGAAAATCACCCAAATGATTGTTGTAGTGTATGTATGAACGTGCTTTGACAGCTTTTAAGATGTTGCTTCTGTATATTGCATGCTTTTAGGAATAATGTTTCCCTTTTAAGTATTTCAAAATGTTGTCATTAGATCATTCTTCATCTTTCAATCTACTACTAGGATGGGAGCACCATGAGCTTTATTCCATTTATTGTTGCAACTCCAGGACCTGAAACAGTGCCTGGCTCATGGGAGACAACTAATTGAATGATAGTTGTTTGGGAGCTATACGATCATTACAGATGTAGAGTCTTTAATATGCTGGCTCCTGGCCAAACTAGCTAAATATCTGTGAAAATTTTGGATTAGAGTTTGCACATGGTCTTAAAGTAACATGAAGAATCAGACTTTGGGTTCTACCTTCGCTGTTCTTTTGAAGTAGTTCTTACTATGGTGACAAACAGCCAAATCCTGTGGCATAGTTTTCATCCTCAATATGATTGAACTCATTTCACCCATTGACACTCTAGTTCATCCTTTCCATCCTAAAACTCTATCACTTTTTTTTCATTCTCTTTTGGGTCTCTCCCTCATTTTGCAGCTTCTTTACTGACTTGTGCTCTTCTGTAGGTCCCTGTATATGTCATTTCCAAAGACTTATTCTTGTCTTTATTTTCCTCTTGTAACTTTAAACTTTAAAGCATCTTAAGTCTCATGTTCTAACTGCCATATTTCAGGATTCTGTTCAGGAGTTTTTAATCTGTACTTTCAGCCACCTACTTTTTGCACAAGATACAAACCCATACTTTTACACTCATGTTCTGTAGGCACTTCAACCTTGATAAATTCAAAATAAACTCATTCTCTTCTCCCCAAACATGTTCTCATTCCTTTGTTCCTTATTTTAGTTGTTTGTAAATGAGTTGAATGTGGAGTAAGAACTGTTTTTGTGAGTTAGGCCTGATGGCAGAAAAAGGATGAGCTGATGCTCATAGTGGTGCCAAGAAAACGAAATCTTCCCCAGTGATTATAGATTAACTGTTTCTTCAATTTTTACAATTGAAGCACTTTGGATATTCTTTTATATGCTAATATTGGAACATCTAGGGTAAGATGACAGAGTGACACGGATCACAGGACCTCACTTTTTCTGAACACAGACCTAATGAAAGAGAAGAAATAATATAATAGCAAATTACCCATCAGTAGCTCTCAAACAACAGAAACGGCAAACATGAGAAGTGAATGTATATAACAACATGGTTTCCCTCAATTGCAGCATCACGGGAAGAAGAGACTGGGTAAGTGAGCAGCTGAAATTAAAAACTTCCACCCAGAAGTGGCACACATAATTTCTGCTAACATTTTCTTGGTCAAATCAATACACATGACCCTATTTAGCTTGAAATAAATGGGTAAACACAGTCTACCCATGTGCTTAGAAGTAGAGAAGACCTGTGTAGAGTGAACAGTAGGAAGATGTGGTGCAGCACGTTTCCAATAAAGAAGCCACATTCAGGAGGGAGAAGGAAGCATTGAGGAGGGAGAAAGGAGAAGGGAAAATACAAAGTTTAGTAAATTCTCAATAACATTCCCAGAACATTAGCTCTGGAATGGATGTTCCACCTTCCACCAAGCTAAGTTAATAAATAAGAGAAAATTATAGGATCTCACCGTGTGTTTTTCCTAGCTGAAAGGCAGGGGAGGGAACAAGGACAAATCATGACCTAGGGCTCAATACATGACATAGTCCCACAGTGCAGGAAGTTCCTTGGTCAAAATATATAAGATTTGTCAACCTTTGCTGCCCTTTTTCTGAAAGAGGTAGGAGAATGTTCTGGGCAGAAAGTAGTATACATGATGAGTAAAGATAGCCTGTGAGAATTTGTTCTAGCAAAATATTAAGTGGAAAGAATTGTCAGATACAGGAAACTGGCCTCATAGGTGGGCTGGAGGAGAGCTATTTTACTTGTTTTAACTATTGCCCTTCTAAATCCTTTCAGATTGGATTATCAGAAGGTAATACATCCACCCAGATTTGGGGAAACAATTTTATAGCAACAAATTTGATAACTTGCATGAAAAGTATAAATTCTTTGAAAACCACAATATACTCCAAAAGAAATAAGAAATTAGCCCTATGTCTATTGAAAATATATAAATGCGTGTATTTATATGTATATATATATATATATTTTAATTCCACAAAGAAAACTCTAAGACTAGCTGATGTCAACAGCTAAATTCTATCAGACACCTAAAAAACAATACCAATCTTATAAAAATTCTTTCAGAAAATAGAGGTGAAGAAAACACCTCCCAAATCATTTTATGAGGCCAGCACCACATAAAAATTTAATGAAAGTACTGCATATAAATAAATTTACAGAACAATATCCTTTATAAACATAAGTCCAACAACACTTAAAAAATATTAACAAATCAAATCCAGCAATAAGTAAGAAGGATAATGTATCATGATCAAGTACAATTTATCCTAGAAATTTAACGTTGGTCTAAGACATAAAAATCATATTAAAAGAAAAAAAGAAAAGCCATATGATCATTTCAGAAGATGCAGAAAAGCATTTGACAAAAATCTATATCTAATGATTAAGAAAAAAAATTAAAATAAACAACTAGGAATAGAAGAAAACTTTCTCAGCCTGGTAAAGCATACCTACAAAAAAATCTATGGCCGACACCATACTTAATGATGAAAAGTTGGAAATAAGTCAAGGATGGACAAGAAATAAGTATATTTGTTTCTATTTTCAGGGTACTATTGTTTACGTAGAAAATCAATTATATTTTGTATTTCTATAAATCAGCAGCAAACACTGGAAAAATGAAATAAATCCATTTATAGTAATGTAAAGCATATAAAATAGGAATAAATTTAACATAAGATATTCAAGGCCTTCTATACTAAAAACTGCAAAATATTACTAATGGAATTTAAAGACAACACAAATAAATGGAGATATGTACCATGTTCCTGGATTGGCAGATTCATATGGTTAAGATGTAATTTATTTAAAAGTATTATATCAATATTAATTTCCTGGTTTTAATAATTATGCTACAATGATGTAAGACACTTACATTAGGAGAAGTTTTATTAAAAGATACATGGGAACTCTGTCATATTTCTGTGAATCTTCTATAACTTTGAAGTATTTCAAAATAAGAAATTTTTAAAATTTCAGCTATTAATATTTCAAAATTGATTGTTAGATTCAATGCAGACAAATTATAATCCCATAGACATTTTTGTAGGAATTAAACTGATTCTAAAATTTATACAAAATCCAAAGCACTTAAAATATCCAAAGCAATTTTAAAAAGAGAAACAGAGTTAGAGGATTTACACCACCTGATTCCAAGGCCTGCTATAAAGCGACAGTAATCAAGACAGCGTGGCACTGCCATAAGGATAGACAAATAGACAAATGGAACAGAAGAGAGAGCCCAGAAATAAATCCACATTTATACAGTTATTTGCTTTTTGACAAAAGCACCAAAGCAATCCAAAAGGAAGAGAAATTTATTTTTAGCAAGTGGTGCTAAAATAACCAGTCACTGATATGAAAAAAAAAAAAAACAACCCTCAAGCTTTATCTTATATCAAACACAAAAATAAATTTTAGGTGGAACACAGATCTAAACATAAAATCTCAAACCATAAAGCTTTTAAAGGAAAATGTAAGGGTAGAGCTTCATGACTTGGGGGTAAGCAAAGATTTCTTAGGTAGCAAAACTCAATAATCATAAGAAATAATCGATAATTTAGACTTTATCAAACTTAAAAACATTCCTGCTCATTAAAAGGCACATCAACCATCAATAACACTAATAGTCAATCCACAGAGTGGGAGGAAATACTCAGAAAATATTTCTCTGATAAAGGAATAGTTTTTAGGACAAATAAAAAACTTCTACAAAACAAAAATAAAGAGACAATACATAATAAAAAGTCAAAACATTTAAACATATTTACAAATGGCCTATAACTGCTTGAAAAAATGCTACACATCACTAGTCACGAGGGAGTTGCACACTAAACCACAATGAAATACCAGTACACATCCACCGGATTGGCTTACATCAAATAGACTGACACCCCCAAATATGGCGAGGATGTAGAGCACCTGAAACTCTCATACATTATGGGTAACAAGGCCACCAACCATTTTGGAAAAATAAATCTGGCAGTTTCTTACAAAACTAAATGTACACATAACCTATGAGCAGCCATTTGACTTCCAAGCATTTGCCCTAGAAAAATTAAAACAGTAACAAAAAAATTTATAAAGAATATTCATAGCAGTTTTATTCATAGTAGCCAAAAATTGGAAACTGCTCAGATGTACCTCAGTAGGAGATTGGGTAAACTAACTCTGGTATAACACACAAGGAAATATCACTCAGCAGCAAAAAAGAGCAAAGTAGTGCCACGAATGAATCTCAAAAATATTATGCTAAGGAAAACTTACATAAATGAGCACATATTATATGATTCCAACTACATAAAATTCTAAAACTGAAAATAATGCTCTAGGGAGGAAAAAATTATAATTAAAAATTATAGCAGTAGTTTCCACTAGGAGTTTAAGAGCAGAGATTTACAAATATTGAAACTTTTTTAATCATATGTGTAGTGAAATATTTAGAAGGGACTGATGTCTGCAATTTAATTTGAAATGCATCAGAAATAAGATTACTGAATGGATAGAGAAATTAATAGGAGAATGGAGATGTGATAAAGCAAGCACAGCAATCTGTCATTGATTGCTTCTAGTAGGTGAGTATACAGGTGTTTATTATAAAATTCTTTCACCTTTTCTGAATGTTTGAAAATTTTCTTTACAAATTTGGGGTTTTAAAAGAATCAACTATCTGTAGTTTGCTAGTGAATGGTGACTTAAAATCATACACCAACACTGCAAGTCAGTGCACTTTTCAAAAACACTCTGAGGAGGAGCAGGTTAAGCAGGGGCAGGCTCAGCAAAGCTACTGGAAGTGTCCACCAATGAACAGTGACCATAATTAACTAGATAAGGAATATCAAGACGTATTCCAAAGTGAGGTACCAGCAAATGCCTCTCCCTATCCTCTCTTCTCCCCCTGCCTCCTCTTCCTCTATTTTCTATTTATATTGAACAAGTGTTCAGACCAAAGTGAGTAGTCAGGATAGGAATGTTAATTTGTTTGTGAGAACAATAGCATTTGACAAACAAAAATTAAAAAGAACACGATGTGGTACGTGATGTGCCATCATTAAAAACACTGTGATGCACCAAAAGCTCAGGCCACAAAAGCAAAAATAAATACATGAGACTGCGTCAAGCTAAAAAGCTTCTGGAGAGCAAAGGAAATAACAAAATGAAACACCACATATACACAATGGAATATTACATAGCCACAAAAAAGAATGAAATCTTGCCATTTGCAACAACATGGATGGAACTCGAGAACATTATGTTAAGTGAAATAAGCAAAGCACAGAAAGACAAATCTCACATGTTCTCATTCATATGTGGGAGCTAAATATTAAAAACAATTGATCTCATGGAGACAGAGAGTAGAATGATGGTTACCAGAGGCTGAGAAGGGTAGCAGAGAGTGAGGATAAAGTGGGGATGGTTAATAGATGAAAAAAATATAGTTAGGTAATTAGATAGAATGAATAATATCTGATAGCACAACAAAGTGACTATAATCAACAATAAGTTAAGGTATACTTTAAAATAACTAAAAGAGTAGAATTGGAATATTCTTAACACAAAGAAATGATAAATGCCTGAGGTGGTGGATACCCCAATTATCCTGATTTCATTAATTCACATTATATGCCTATATCAAAACATCATATGTACCCTATAAAGATATACAACTATTATGCACTCATAATAATTAAAAATAAAAATTTAAAAAATGATGGAAACCTACAGATAGGGGAAAAATTGCAAACCATATATCTGATAAAGCAGTTAATATCCAAAATTTCTTTTAAAAACTCATGGAACTCAATAGAAGAAAAACAAATAACCCAATTAAAAAAAAAATGGGCAAAGGACCTGAACAGATATTTCTCCAAAGAAGACATAAAAGTAGCCTACAGGTGTATGAAAAGTTACTCACCATCTTTAACCATTAGGAAAATGCAAGTCAAAACCACTATGAGATACCACCTCATACCCATTGGGATGGCCTATCATCAAAAAGTCAAAATGTAACAAATTTTGACAAAAGTGTGGAGAAAAGGCAATGCTCGTACACTGTCGGTGGGAATGTACATTGTTTAAGCCAATATGAAAATAGCATGGAGATTGCTAAAGAAATTAAAAATAAAACTACCATATGATCCAGCAATCTCTCTCTGTGCATATAGCCAAAGGAAATACAATCACCACCTCATAGGATACATGCATTTCTATATTCACTGTAGTATTATTCACAGCAGCCGAGATATGGAAGCCACCTAAGTGTCCATAGACAAACAGGTACAGAAACCGTGGTGTGTGTGCTATTCAACCTCTATCAACAACGAGATTCTGCCATTTGCCTCAAGATGGATGAAACTAGAGGACATTATGCTAAGAGAAATAAGCCAGACATAGAAAGAAAAATATTATATGATTTCACTAATATGTGGAATCTATGTTAAAAAATTCCAGATACCTAGAGATAGAAACTAAAACAGTGGTCACTGGGGGAGGAGTAGGGGGACAAAATGGGGAGCAGGGAGCTTGCGGTTAGCCGAATATGTGGAAGCCCCTGGAGAGTGACACACCTGGGGAGGGCATGAAAGCTCTGCATCGCTTCCCCATGCCTACCCCACCATCTCTCCATCTGTATCCTTCATAACGTCCTTTTAATTACACCAGTTAAAAAATATTGGGAGATTTAGGTCAGAGGATAGACGTTAGCAGATATGTGGGATGAAGAACTCTAGAGATGTAATACACAACATGAGGACTATAGGTAATAAAATTGTGCTGTATTTGAGACTTTGGCAAGAGCTGCTAAAATGAGTAGCTAGTAATTTTAGCAGCTCTTGCCACAAAAACAAAAATGGGTAACTCCGTGGATATGTTAATTTGCCTCACTGTAGTAACCATTTTACTATCTATATGTATCCCATAAAAATCATATTGTATACCTTAAATATAAACAATAACATTTATTTTTTTTAAATGCCAAGATAAAGAAGTAGAATAGGATGGTTCACCAGAATTAAATGATCCAGAGTGAAAGGGAAGGGGAGGAACTTACTTTTGGCAGCCAGTTTCTCCTCCCCTCTTGGCTTTTTTGCTCTCATTGTTTACCCTACTGACACAATCTACTTTCATGATTAAGCTGCAAAATTTATTTCCAGATTTATGTACATTACTGGGTTTTTTCTTTTTAATTAATTAATTAATTTAATTTTAATTGTTTAAAAATTTTAATGGATTTAGGGGGTACAAGCTGAATTCTGTTACATGTATATATCGTACAGTGGTGGAATCTGGGCTTTTGGAATACCCATCACCTGAGTACATGACTCTTAACCACTTAACGTATGTGCCTTCCCAGAGGCATTTAACACAACTCAGAGTCTATAGGTAAAAGAAGACTCAGGTATGAGTAGAGAAAGTTTCTTTAAATTTTGTTTCTGCAATTTGTGGATCTGCTCAATCTGTGGATTAGACTAGGTTTCAGAGAGATGTGAGGAAATTTTCAAATTTGCCATTTCTCTATGTATCCCAAATAAAAGAATATGTGGCAAGATATCTCCACAATTAAGCAAAAAATGCAAAAAGAGATTGTAATAGAGGCTCCATAAGAGGTGCCCTGGTAGTGCAGAGAATTAAGTTCAAGAACGAATCAGCACATCACTAAGTTTCTTGGACTCTTGGATTTTTTGAGGACTTGAACACTTTGGTGCACAGGGAATCCAGGGTTTATACCCTGAAGTGTGGGAGCCATAAGTCAGAGTTTGTCATAGGCAGAAGAGGCTCCTACTAGAAATTTGAATTATTGAATAGAAGTAAATAATGCTCTCTTTAGAAAAATGATAACAATACAATATTATAATGTACTATGCCATATTAGCCAATCAAGCAGTGAAACTAACAAGAGTCATATGTAGTTTTTTCACTGCCAAATTACTTCCTACAAATAAAGTGGATTTGTTTAATCCACTGGATACTAGATACCTGACTTAATTCACTGTTGAACACTCAGACTTGATTTTTAGCCAACACATCTTCTTATTCTCTTATTTTAAAAGCTCACCTAAAATTCACCTAAACTACACAAAAGTTTCAGTAGGAATCAATGCTTGGCACTTGGGATCAGTGTCAGTAAGTGTTCCACAAAGGCAACCATCTCAATTCCAAGTCTCGGAAGAGTGATCATTTGAGTCATGTCTGTTGAAATCTGTGATTCAACTATGGTTAAGGGGAGCTGAGTGGTCAACCAACATGTTGACCCCATTAAGCCTTTGAACCAGCAACTTGATTTATCATATAAATTTACTTAAGAAGTTAGACAAGTAATAACCAACTTGAGTGCTTTCTTTTAAAATTCTTAGCAACCAAATTTAGCAATAATTTACAATACATTTTTAACTAACCATAACATAAACATGAAGGAAAGCAAACCTCTTTTACTTTTGGTTTGTGAGAATGTCATTCTATTTTCTACTCTGTCCCAAACTTGCTGTGTTCCATTGATTCATGGAACTTAATCTTTAGGGTGAAACAAAACAAAACAAAACACCAGAGGAGGGTATGTGAGTGGGATTATGGAACTTCCTTTTTCTCCAAAAAAGAATTATTGCTGAAGGCTGGTCTAATATGATGATTAATTTTACAGAACTGTCCCTGACTGATGTCACTATAGCAATGAAAATAAACTATGAGACCAGGATTCAGCCAGAGGGGAAGAGTTCATTAAGAAATAAAAGTAGGGACAAAATTGCTTATTAAAGTGGCTAACCAGGGTTGTTTTATGAGAAGATGGATTAAAAAAATAATAAAGGGTTGCCATGTATTTTAAAGAGATGAATTCAAATGTGACTCATAGATTCCGGTTTCAATAAAATTCTGTGGAATATAACAGTTTAGTTCCATGGAAAAAGAGGATAGTTAGCGGATGCTATTATAATATTTGAAATATTCTAACATGAAATCTGACTTGCCCACAAGCTGCAAAAAGTATACCATTAACTTCAGAATTGTGAACAAAAAAGAAAAGAGCATAATTATTTTCTTCGCCTCAAGCCTGGTCCAATGCGAAGAAAATCCCACTCAAGATGTTTCTATCTAAATCTGAATGCAAAGAATTTTTTTAGAAAATTGGAAATCATTTTTAGCAGCTTCTAGCATTTCGTTGAGCATCTAAAGGGATTGCTTGAAGAACGATTTGGTCCATTAGAAACTAGTCAACACACACACGAGTTGGATGCTTTCCTTAGCTACAGGGAAAAAGTAACTCTAAAGTTTATCCTTAAAAATATTGTCATATTTTTCTATGGTTATCCCTTCATTCAAGATAGATAGATGATGAATGGATTGACAGAGATATCCTACATTGTGAAGGCTGAATAGATACTTAAAGAATGCATGATATGTTAGATTCCATTTACCAAAGGGAAAACATGTCCATTATTTTTTTTAATAAAAAATCTTTTAGTCCATTTCAAAATGTAAGTCAAAGCCTTGTATCTCATTGTACAGTATTTTAAAGAGGACAACAATCTATGTGATTATAGCTACTTTCCCCCAAAATGCAATCTGATATTTAGAAGTTTTGGATGCGGAAGCTAAATGTCTGAGAAATCTGGTATTTACAATATGATCCAGATTAGCCAATCTAGCCAGCTTGGAAACAAATCAGTTATTCACTCAAGTCTCACCAGTTGCCTCTCCTGAGACCAGCATTGTGCTATGTTATAGGAAAACTTCTGGCCCAGAAGTTTATGATGGAGAGCAGGGTGATCCGGGTCCATTACTGTTGGTGGGCTATAATACGGAATAGAAAATGCGAGACAGCCAGAAGAAGGACTAAAATTGTTCTGGGTCTAAAGCAAGGAGGTTCAACATGATATGCTTCTTTGGAGAGTTTGGCGGAGGGAACAGTAAGGACCAGATCCAATTCCATTAGAAATAAAGCTGAGCTTAGGAAAGAATTTAGTCAATTAGCCCATGATATCTCACTGACTTCTTTTGAGCTATTTTCCTTGCTTATTATACGTTTTATTGTTTGCTTTGAGTTATTTATCTTGCACATTAATTGCATTTATTTTTCCCCAGTTGAGCAGTGTGGTGAAAATGAGGCTGGATCTCAATCAGAAACGCTGGCTGAAGGCTTTTTGGTCACTGGTGGCTTGTCTAGGTTTATCTTGGGCACGACTCCCTTTCCCAGATCCCTTCCAACTTGCCGCATTATTATTACACCCAGTGCCAACCACAGTTTCCTAATATTAACTGATTGTGCCACTTCTGAATTACTGCTTGGGAAGCAGGACCTACTGGTTTTATTTCTTTTCTTACTTGTGATCCCACAGACAGCAGATTGGCTCGGAAAAAATAAATAAATAATGTGGGCTAGTAAATGCTTTTGGTGCTTGTTTAGCCTCACTCTTTCACTCACCCCTTCTTTATCCTCACAGTCTCAGTCCCGATTCCCATCTATTTTGGTTTCAGCTGATTATATTGTTCTTTTATTTAATTTTTCCCTTGCATTTTCCATTCACTTAAACAGGATCCCACATTAAATGAGGCTCCAGGCTCACTTAAGGATGCATTTTGCAAACCAAATAAAGTAAAATCATCAGTAAATTCCAAATTTATTATGCTCTTCTACACATGTACAAATTCCAGGAAAGCTCTAGTTATGAAAACAATTCTAAGACAAGGATTCCAGATGCAATTAATAATTATTTTTTAACCATGATGTTTAAGTGTGTTAGACGGATCTAATATATTCAACTTTGAAGCAAAAAAAATGTTCAGAGACAACTTGGACAGACAGAAGCAAAACCATGACTTCTCCTAACTTGCTTAACATATAAGAACATTTTCAAACAAGGACAAATCAGGATCTATTAAAAAGAAAATATAGAAGAGTGGCAAGAGAAATGACTGTAATTCCCAAAGTCACCTAATCCAAGGTTTAATCATCATAACTTGTACTAAAGGAAAGAGATTTCAGTGGTTACACTATCAAATATCTTTATTTTGGAGGTGAGAAAACTCAGGCTTAGGGACATTCACTAGCTGGTTAACAGCAGAGCAGAGACTCTCCAGACTTTTGTTTAGAGCCATTACGCTAACATTTCACACTGTTTGCCTTTTCAATCAAGAAAAAGCCAACATTTATGGCTCTTTTTCTTGATTGTTTTACATATTAGAGTTCTATCCTATTGCTCCTTGCTACCTTCCAGGTTTTTCAAACTAATGTTATTTCTTATTTAAAGCACTAAATGCATTCTTAACATACTCTAAGAGAGTGGAGTAGGGCAGGATGCTATGAGTCAGGGAAGTCCCCACTGTAAACATCTCTGCTTCCTTGGTACTCCCAGGAAAATGCCTCTTGTCCTAACATAGTGATCCAGATGACAAGGGACACTGGCTTCTGCCACTCCTTGGTGAGAAGATTGCTCCCAGAATACCATCTATGGAGATATGCTTCTTTCCTTAAGCTTCCAACATCTGTCTTCAGGCCAGGGAGTGTTTCTGGATTTTCACAAGCATAAACATTAATAATATGCATATTTATATATAAGTATATGTGTATACATATGTATATATGTATGCATAAAATAATTTCTTTCAAGTGTTGGATTATTTTTTTCTTCTATATATTTTCATGTCTCTAAGTATAAAAATAAAAACAGATCTTAATTCTCGAAAGAAAATAAGCAATTTAGCCAAGATATATATACTCTACATATTCACAAAAGCTGTGTTCACTACCTACTATTAGATTTCTAAGATTATAATATTCATTTATATATAAAACTCTTCTCCCAAAAATCTCCCTCTCTCACTCTTCCCTCTTTCTCTCTCTCTCTCTCTCTCTCTCTCTCTCACACACACACACATACACACACACTCCTGTCTAGTTCCACCCCCATCAACTTAGTTCTTCCCCCATCAGTTTATGGTGGACAATGAACTGATGGCCTTTAATATTCAGCTCTTGGACTTTGGTGCATTAAACTTTCACCATGACTGTTTTGAGTGGATTTAAGAACAGAAGGAGTGATAAAAAGTTAATATATTATTCACTTGTACACAGACAGCAGGACTTAGAGGAATAGGACAGACACAGGACAGGGAAATTCTGGTAAGTGTAGAGCTGGAGAACTGGTATGAAGTGGAGAGACGATTGAGAAGCTGGTCGGTTGTGAGTCAGTGTGAGGCTGGTTGATGGGGGGTCTGAGAAAAGGAGCAATTTCTATAACTGAAAAAGTGGCAGAGTATGTTCAATCAAAATTCATTCACTACATGATAGTTCCTAAAGAGATGATAGATGTATGTTCAATTAAAACTCATTCATTTTTTATTTTTCTTGAACTGGGCTGAAATATAAGTACTAAAAGATGCATCTTTGATTCATAGTTTAGGGGGCGGACGAAGTGAGCTGCTCCATAAAATGCACACTACACTGCAGCAGCACTCATAAAGATGGGATTGGTCTTAACAAACACTCAATAACTACCTAATAATTTAGCTTAGCCTGATATTTAGAATCCCCCATGGTAACCCACTCACTTTTTAAGACTAACCTCATGCTAGTGTTATTCAGTTTACAATCCAGCCAAAGAAGTCTTAAACATAATCTGAACTTGCATCTCTTTGGAGAACTCCTCCATGTCCCCAGTCTCCATTAACCCTTATAAACTCTGTTGCTATTGTTTAAACTTTCTCCATTCTTTCTATCCATTCCCCACAATTTCTGCCTTACTCACAGAAGAAGACTTTACTTCCCAATTCATAAAGAAAATACAGGCATTGCAAGGCCTCTCAAATGGTCTATACCCCTTCACATAATTTATCCGCATGCTACCTGTTATCTATTTTTTCCTCACAGTTTCAACAATAGGAGTGACTTCTTTCCCAGCATCTATCCCTCCATCTTGCTCTGCATCCAGTATCTTCCAATTTCTCAGCTGTCTTATTATGCCTTATGCCTTCTCTGTCCTATATCTTTAAACTTTCACTGTCTATTCTTCATCTGATCTTCTCTCTCTCTCTTATAACCAAGTGCATCTCTCTCTTCTAAAAAATGAACATTCTCCTGACCTGAAGTTCCTTCTAGCAGACATTTTAGCTTTTCCTTCCTTACGGAGCCAATATTTGGAAAAAGTAGTTTGTATTTACTGTCTCTACTTCCCTGCCTCATGTTCACTATTCAACTCATTGCAATGTGGTTTCTACTCTCATCACTACACTAAAAGTACTGTAGTCATGGTTTCTGATATCTTTCTAGTTTCTAAATCCAATGGGAGATCTTAACTTTTGCTTTCAAATAACATCTTTGCAGTATTTAAAACTGTTCATCAGTCTATCCCTATTGAAACTCTCCCCTCCCTTGTTTCAGGTGACACTTCTCTATCAGGGCTTTCCTCCTACCCCTCAGACCATTTCCACTTAGTCTCTCTTGCAGGCTCCTCATTTATCTCTCTCCACAATGGTTATGCCTTCTCTTCATGCCCTCTCTAGGTAATTTCATCTACTTTCACAGTTTTAACTTCTATTTTTTTGCTAATGACTCCCAAATCTATACTCCAACTCAGAACTCTGCCCTCTATACTAGAACCATAAATCTGCTTGCGATCTGGTAACTACCACCTGGCATCTCCAACTTGACATCACCAAAAACTCATTTTATTTGTTCATTTCCTTCATCTCCAACCACCACTGAACGAAACCTGTTCTTCCTCCTACATAGTTATCCAAGCCAGAAGCATCCAGTGAGTCTCCTCATTCTATTAATTCCCTAAACTTAACAGCTTGTCAACCCAAGCTTGCCTAGATTACTACTGTAACTTTCTATTAATACCTGGTCTTTTGTTTCTTCTCACACTTTCATACTTCAATCTGCACAGTGCTTCCAGCTATCCCTGACTTTCCCTCTCTTCTTTGCTTACCCTTCTCCTTCAACTCCAGGATGAAAAAAAAAAAAATCAGTGGAAAAGTTAGTTGCAATGATAGTATATATAGAGCTCACTAGATTTTTTAAAGTATTTCACACCTATTGCTTAATTTAATCTTTATTAGACTGTAAAGTATATTTTCATATAGATTTTT
This sequence comes from Lemur catta, assembly GCF_020740605.2. NCBI lineage: Eukaryota > Metazoa > Chordata > Mammalia > Primates > Lemuridae > Lemur > Lemur catta. Next base: position 32,805,294 of record NC_059135.1, on the reverse strand, counting down.
ACAGATGAAAATACTGCAGCTAAGCAATTTCAAATAAACCACCCAGGATCACTAAGCTTGTGAGAGTTAGAAATAGTTCCTGAAGGCTCATATTGTATCCTCAAATTCTATGTTCTTTCTAATGTTTTCATATGGCACTTCTCAATCTATCTCAATAGCCCAGAGTTGGATATTAGAATCGCCTGATGATGCCTGAGCTCTACCCACAGAAATTCACATTCAGTTGGTCTGGGAGAGGATCTGGCTTTCTGTGTTTTGTAAAAGTTTCTCAGGCGATTATAACGCCCAGCCAGATGATCTTATATAGGCACATATTTGCTTTCTTTGGACATTCCTTAATGTCAGGGTCATCTTCAAATCTCCCACCAAATTTTTTCGTACTTTGGACGTTGCCAGCATGCAAAAACTTGTGAATGAGAAGTTATAAAATAATTCTATTACATGTCATACCCAGAACAATAATCAAGACAAATTCAACTCTTGTTCCTGAGGAATAAAGTTAATGTCAAAATTCAGAAGACTGAGCTTTAAAAATAAACAAATGAAAACAAAACAAAACAAAACAAAATGAAGAAAAATATTTGTTCACTGTCTGAGGTTTGAAATTGTGGCCCTAAAAAAAAATAAATAAACAGTTCTTATGATCTAGGAGAAGCAGTTTTCAGGATGCTGTTCTAATCAATTCCTGTGAACTAGCCCCAGCAACCTTCCAATCTTGGCATTGCCTAAATTATGTTTCTGTAACAACTTGCATAATCTCCTCTTTTTTGCATCTTTCTTTTCTCTGTGTAATTGATGTTAGAGGATATTGACAGCACTGTGCTAAATGATGAAACGGTCTTTTTATCTCCTCTCAGCCCAGCTGGAAAAGATGCTCTTACACATACTCATTTTTAATTGCCATGAACATACAATTTTTTTAAAAGAACAAGAAGAGGGGAAATTGGTTAATAAAATGAAACCTTATTAATTTTTGCTCCATGATATTTGAGAAATACTAGGACAATAACATTTAAGAGCCATCCTCGAAAAAAGAAAAAAAAAAAAAATTTGCCATCCAAATCAGTTAAATAGTCTTAGGCTCCTCCTCACCCTTGAGTATTTTTCCAGAAAAGGAAGTAACTGCTGATGTTCTGGATGCCTCTGAGCAAGACAGACCTCCCATTAATAATATGTACAGAAACCCTGTAATTTCTGCAAAAGGGAGATCTGCCTTCAGGCTACAGATGGGCTTGGGGACCTGGCTGAGATGGTTTGCAGCACAGGACGAACCAGATGTTTCCAAGCAAGAACCAGGAAAGATAATTCAGCATTGATTTAGAACATTACCTTTCAAACTTGTTTGCCTGGGATACTAAGACATGTATTTTACATAACGACCCAGTATATACAGAAAGGTGTGTGTGTGTGTGTGTGTGTGTGTGTTCTTGAAATTAAATTCACAAGGGAGAGTTTTGCAATCCATTAGCATGTCAGCTGGCATTTTTCTTTTTTAAGAATAGATAATACTAGTTTTCATTTAACATGTTAAGTGTAAATATTTTTTTGTGACTTTAGGCGCAAACAGTGATTTCTAAAAGGCACAAACTCACAAGAGTTTAGTAAGTCTAAAGAAAGAAATTAAGTAACAATAACCATGAAAGGAGATTGGAATAAGCTTTTGCCAATCAGTGGGTCCCAGGGAGTTTTAATCATTCAGTCAACAAATACTATGAACGAAGACTATGTTTCAGGCACCTTGCTAACCAGAGAGGGAAAAAAAATAGTTCCTTGTTCCTGAAAAATTTTGAGTGCAAAATCTTCAGATTTCTTCTCTGCCCACTGGTTATGCCTGTCAGCCTTACCTATGCAAAGAACCGTACCTACTACCACAGCTGAGGGAAAAGGATAAGCAAAGGTTTGGGAACAGTAGACTCAACTGGAAACACGTACGGTGCTGCCTTTTTTTTTTTTTTAATTTCAGCATATTATGGGAAGTTTAGGTTACCTATATTGCCCTTGCCCCCCCTCCTCCCCCCAATCAGAGCTTCAAGAGTGTCCATCCCCTAGACGGTGCGTATCACACTCATTATGTATGTATACACCCATCCCCTCCCCCCACCACATCTGCCGGACACCCGATTAATGTTATTACTAAATGTGCTCTCCAGAGGAACAAGAGCTGGTTACAGGACCCAAAAACAACACTGCAGCCTGCTCCTCCCAGCAAGCGCCACCTACTGAGAGGGAGGTCATTCTGCACACCCTTTTACTACATCTACTGACTCATCGTTAGGGTGTGGTCCAATCTCACCCACAAACACCACCTGCTGGCTCAGAGACTAAACAGGGTGTGTCATTATCCAAATGAAAATCCAAAGGTAAGGAGCAACAGCTGATCCAGATGGGAAGGAATCAGCAAAAGAACTCCGAAGTATGAAGAATCAAACGGCAAGCACACCCCCAAAGAGGAACACCAGCTCTCCAGCAATGGACATTGCTGTCTTATTACTATTTTCATTGTTCTGTTTTGGGATCTCTGATCCTGAATGCCTACTACCCTCATTACAAATCCCCATTGCTTGAGATCCCTGGATCTGGTGCCCAACCAAGACCAGAGCTCTTGAGACAGTGACTTCCTCTTCTGACTCATCAAAACATATGTGCCCTGTAGACTATTTCCTTGATCCCAGAAATGAGATAAGAGCCACTGATGAGGCAGTAACGCTAATAATGTCTGAATATGGTATCTTCCCAAGTAGCATCATCATTTTGACAAGGGCATCCCAAAAGCATGAGTACTATAAATAATTTAGACTGAGTCACTTCATCATGTCAACTGAAGGGATACTGAAGTGGACTAGATAGATCCTGTGCCTGTCCTAACAGAGCTTTGAATCTGGCAGCAAAAACAGACATGAAACTGTAAGTACCACATGAAATTATCGCTAAAAAGGAGCTATGGGAATTTATAACAAGATAATTTAGCCAAGTCTACTGAGTCAGGCAAGGCATCTGAGACAATATTTAAATTGAGGCTTCTGGATAAGTAGTCACTAGCCAGGTGTGAAAGGAGGGCCAAGGCCGGGGAGTTCTTTGTAGATAGGCAAACTGCCTCTTTACTAGCTGGGTACCTTCGGGAAAAATTTTTTAACTCTTCTAAGCCTCAGTTGTTATGTGTATAAAGTGAAGAAAATATACCAGCCTTGGAGGATTGCATATAAAGTGTTTAGCACAGGACTGGTACTTAGTGCACAATATGTGCTCGCCAGTAATTGTAATGGACATGATGGCAGTACTGGCCGTGGTGACGGTACTGGTCGTGGTGCAGCAGTAACCCAATGAAATACTGATTTCTAAGAGAAAGATGAGCCTGAGATTTATGGGAGAGTTGTATATTCACAAGCTTCTCTCATCTGAAGTAGAAGCCATTTGAGCAACTAATGGCTCTGCGTAGGCCCTGGACAAAGCCATACAAACAGCCTTTAGGATACAGGTACAGGCTTGAAGATTGCTCCTCCCAACCCAGCCTCCATCAAGCGGTAGAAACCCAGGAAGTCCTGGTTAGAAGGTCTTTCTTCAGAGTGGGAATGTGGGACTCTTGCTTTCATTAACTCATTATCCTCTGTATTATGGTTTGTACTGAGACTTCCTTTCTTTGTTCCAAAGTAATTTTTAATAGTGCATACTGAAGTTCAAATAGATTGATGAGAACACTTGGTTGGTGCTCTTTTTTCAGTTATGTCAGGTCACATTCTTGGTATTGAGCAAACAGTAATAGAAACTATTTTGAAAAATACTACTAATTGTTCCATGGTATTGATCCAGCGATAAGCAGAAAATGTTCATGCAAGTGAATATGTTTCTTAAGCATCTATGGAAACCTGCACTCCAAAGACTGTTCATTCATCTTTTTACCTGAGAAAGGAAATTATTCTTTTGATCATTCTTTCTTAACAGTGATAAAACAGTCCTTCATAAACTCTTTCCATTTAAAGTAGCCTGGAATTAAATAAACACTGCTCAGTGAATAATAGTGTCCCAAGAATGCATCAAGGCAAAGGAACCCAATTATCCCAAACCCCATTCAAAAATCTTTCAATGGCTCCATGAAATCATAAGCCTTATATAACTCTTCAGCTCAGCATACAGCCTTCTGGTTCCAACACATTTTACTAAGTTCATTTGTATATGACTACCAGACACTCCAGCTGAACTAGATTACCCACGGTTTCCTACACACAACCCTCAATTTCCTGGCTCTCTGCCTTTGTTTATGACCTGGCTTCTATCTGTAGCAATGCAACAATCTCCCCTGCTCTGTAAAACCCTACAATCTGTCAGATTCATTGGAAAGGCTGTCATTCAAGATCACCAAGTCTTCTAAAATTTGATGGGAAATCCTTATCATAAGCCCCCCAAATACTCTAGATGAATGTCATTTTTACTTTTATGCGATTTGTGTTTTAAATGTATTTGCCTCATCTTTTTTTCTGTATTGCAAACTTTTTGAGGCCACCCACTGCATCTTACCATTCTTATATTCCTATACCATTTTTCATAACGCCTTAGTGTGATTTAGTATCAGGGTTGAGATCATGGACTTCAGTGTCAAAGAAATGGAATGGTGTCTTGACTCTGCCTTGTACAGGTTGTGTGACTTTGGTCAAATCACTAAACTTTTTAAAGCTACATTTCTCCATTAGAAAAATAGCCAGGTACCAATCTTACTGCTTGGCTACACCTCAACATACTGGGTGGCCCCTCACATCCAACATTTCATAAACTGTTTTGGATTGCATGATATTTTTTTAACAATCTAATGAAGGCTCTGGACATTGCCCTAAGAGAAATGTACACACATATATACACTGCAATTCAGTGTTACAAACCTTGCATCTATCCACTGATATTCAGGAGCAAAAGATCTCAAATTGTGGTCTGTGGACCCTTATGGGTTTCCAAGATTCATTTAGGGTGTACAGGAGGTTGAACCTATTTTCATGATTATATTCAGGAAATATCTGCATTTATATCTGTTTTGACCTTTGCACTGATGATACAAAAGTAATGATGAATAAAACCATTGGCCCCTTAGCATGAATCAAGGCAGCAGTAGCAAATTAACATTGTCTTCATTATATACTCTATCAATCATGATATTCTTCACTACTATGCACTTACTATAAAAATAAAAAATAAAAGTTTCACTTAAGAAACTCCTTGACAAAGCAATAAATATTATTAATTTGATTAGATGTCAAAACTTGAGTCACATTGTATATATGAAGCAGGAAGCATACAGATAGCACTTCTGCTGCATAATGCAGTACAATGGTTGTCTTGGGGAAAGGTACTTATGTTTGAGCTGTGATATGAACTAATCACATTTCTTTTATTAAAACACTATTTTTAATGGAAAGAATGATTGACCAACAAACTAATGTTATTCTGACCACAGTTTGGGCATTTGGCAGAGATTTTCTCACAAATGAACAAAGCGAAACTGTTACTTCAAGGAAAAACAAACTAAAAGTATTTGGTCCCAAAGGTACAATTTAAGCTATCAAGCAAAAATTAGAATTTTGAAAACATATATATGCCATTATGAGCCTGACACCTTCCCTAAAGATATTTATGATGAGATCAGAGGTGATATTAACAAATATTATTTTTAAAATATATTGTATAATGATATGTGTCAACATTGGGAAGATCTGCAGAACTCAGTAAACCAATATTTTCCAAATGACCAGTGCGTGATGGTATAAATCATACATAGTAAAAGTCTCATTCAAAGCAAGTGCTGAGTTTTAATGTATTCAAATTCAAAAAGTTCATCAATTATGTTTTAAAACACAAATTGCAAATATCTTTAAGAAACTATCATATATTCAGCTTTGCTATAGTATTACCATAAAATATTGACAATTATTTGAAAAAGCTATTAAAACATTCATCCTTTTTATAAATCTGTATGAGGCCGTATTTTCCTCAACCAAAACCATGTTTTGCAACAGTTTGAATGCAGAAGCTGATATGGGAAGTCAGCTGACTTTTCTTAAACTGGACAATAAAGAGTTTGGCAAAAATGTAAAGTAATGCCATTCTTCTACTTTTTTTTAAATTTCAGAATTGTATGGGGGTACATACATTTTAGTTACATAATTTGCTTTTGTAGTGTTTGAGTAAAAGTTTTAAGTGTGCCTTTCACCCTGTTAGTGAGCATTGTACCCATTAGATGTGAATTTACCCATCCCCTGCTCCCCCCTCCCACCTACTTGATTTCCCTTGAGTTTTACTTCCATATATGCACATAAGTGTTGATCAGTTAGTTTCAATTTAGTATTGAGTACATGTGGTATTTGTCTTTCCATTCTTGCAATACTTCACTTAGAAGAATGGTCTCCAGTTTCATTCAGATTGTTAAAAAAGATACTAGATTGCAATTTTTTATGGCTGAGTAGTACTCCATGGTATACATATAACACATTTTATTAATCCATTCGTGTATTGATGGGCACTTGGGTTGTTTCCACATCTTTGTGATTGTGAATTGTGCTGCTATAAACATTCAAGTGCAAGTGTCTTTTTTATAAAATGACTTTTTTTCCATTGGGTAAATACCTAGTAGTGGGATTGCTGGATCAAATGGTAGGTCTACTTTTACTTCTTTGAGGAATCTCCATACTGTTTTCCATAGAGGTTTACTAGTTTGCAATCCCACCAACAGTGTACAAGTGTTCGTTTCTCTCTACATCCTTGCCAGCATTTATTGTTTTGGGACTTTTTGATAAAAGCTATTCTCACTGGAGTTAGGTAATATCTCATTGTGGTTTTGATTTGCATTTCCTTGATGATTAGAGACATTGAGCATTTTTTCATGTGGTTTTTTTTTGGCCATTAGTCTATCTTCTTTTGAAAAGTTTCTGTTCATGTCTTTTGCCCACTTATGAATGGGGTTGTTTGATTTTTTCTTGGATTTGCTTGAGTTCATTGTAGATTCTGGTTATCAGCCTGTTTTTATATAAAAAAATTTGTATAGCATACAAATATTTTCTCCTGTAGGTTGTCTATTTGCTCTATTGATTGTGTCCTCGGCTGTGCAGAAGCTTTTTAATTTGGTCAGGTCCCATTTATTTATTTTTGTTGTTGCTGTGATTGCTTTTGGGGTCTTCTTCATAAATTCTTTGCCTAGGCCGATATCTATAAGAATTTTTCCAACATTTTCTTCTAGAGTTCTTATGGTTTCATGCCTTAGGTTTAAGTCTGTTATCTACTATGAATTACTTTTTGTGAGTGGTGAGAAGTACGGATTCTGTTTCAGCCTTCTACATGTGGCTATCCAATTTTCCCCTTATGTACTGAAAAATATAGCTTTTTCTCATGAAAGTATTATTTATATAAATGTGCAATGGGTTTATTAATTTATTTTAAAATTAATTAGTAAGTAACATTTTTTTCATTCTCCATTTTAATTTCCAAAATAGGAAACATCTGTATTGATAATCCAGATAGAGAAACTCTAAGTCCCCATTTTTAAGAGTGTTTAGGGGTCTTAAGACCAAACCATTTAAGGACCATTCCTTTAGGAGCTTCATGGTACTCAGGGTAAGAACCCCAGCTCTAATAAAAAGGCCACAGTTTTGTCAGTGACTCAGTGAACACTTTTCAGAGCCACATTAAAACATACAGCTACAAAATAAACTTTGTATTCTTTTACTGTTTAGATTAGCTTAGGAAAGGCATTGAAAGAAAGGAAAAACAAGACGACAAAGGGAAAAGAATAAAAAAGCTGTCTGATAGGAACAGGTGGCTTTTAACTACCACATGAGTGCTAAGGATGTACTGACGTAATGAGAACCAATCAGAAGGTTTTTAAGGACTTTCCCATCTTACCTTCCCCTCCTGTCTTAGGATCTTGCTGTCTAGAAGATAATTATCACAAGGTTGAAACACAGAAGGAACTTCCTCCCTAGTACTTGGTTGGACCTACAACTAGTTTTTCTGCTTATAGCTGTAAAATTAGGTGAATGGGGAAAAAGTCAGGGAGTGCCAAGAACTCTGACTCACTGCATTGTCTACTGGCTTTCAGGGGAGTTTTAAGAACAAAGGTGTGATAAAGCCCTATGAGAATACAAATCTCTAAGCAGAGAATTTCAGTGGAAGTTTTGGCCTGTCTGAAAATATGACTGGGATAACAGATTCCTAATAAAATGCCAAGAAACCCATGAGGCACAGAGGAAAGACATTTTTTTTAGAAAGAAATTTTAGAAGGAAAAAAAATTCTTTGGCTTTAAGACCTCTCACAATCTGTTCTCCACCAAATAACCCACCCCAAGCTTCACACTGTCTCCTGATAAAGGGAAAATTCTTGAGGCTTCTAATTTTTGAGTCTCCACACCTTTGCATACTCCTCCCTTAGAGATCTTAACAAATGGGTTTATTTTACATTATAAACATGTAAACAAGCTATGAGTGCTTACCTGCATCTCTTGATACAGTAATAGTGAAGGATCAGAAATAAGGTTAAAGCTTTGGGGGAAAAAACCTTCGCTCCAATATACTCTTGATGGAGTTTCTTAAATAGTATTTCTCACCTCTGGTACTTTCCAAATGTCATTTCTGCTTCTTAAAATACTGCCCCACAGTTCTTTCCACTCTCTCATTTCTACCCCATTCTTATTTTTATCCACATGCATCCAAATCTGATTCTAACTTCCCTCCTCACCTCCCCGATCCTTCCAGCAATCCCTCATGAGTTACTCATTTGAACCTGTCCCGTGTCTTACATGTCTGGGCTTTACTTAGTTTTCTGTGCAGATCTTAGTAATTTCATTTATTCAGTAAATATTAATATATATTGAGCAACTGCTACATACATATCAGTCACCATACAAGGCACTAGGGATTTAGAGAGAAAAAAAGACGCATTCCTGTCCTTAAAGAATTTACAGGTCATTGGAAGAGAAAAAAAGCATAGTTACGACATAGTAGGATAAGTGCTATAATAATAATTTTCAGGTGTACCTTATAGCTGTGGGTTTTGTCTCCTCATCTGGATTTTGAACTTCTTAAATATGTGCTTAGAGGTGTCTGCTCTTTTAACTACATTGAAGAAAACGCAGGTGGGAGACAGCACTCAGTAAATAATGTGAACTGAAGAAAGGAGATACCGAGCCCTCACCTAAAGGTAGTATATCCAAAACCACATCAGAGGTTTGACCCTGGCCATATCCTGTGTGTAAAAACATCTGTACAAAAAGAGATGCAAGAAGCTTATTTACTGATGTCGGTGAAAATCACAAATGGAGTTTTCCCAGCTCTTTAGAATTGGGTACGGCCAGTTTATGGCCTGTGTTAGTAAACCTCAGTGAAGAGTGGGCAGAGTTAGAAAACCTCAGAAACCTAGGATTTACAAAGCCTTAAATTCAGACTCTCCAGGGTCAACTGAATCCTTGCAAACATCATGCAATAATACATTGAATAATGTGATGTTTGGAAATTGTCTCCTGACAGGGTAAGAATACCGCAGACAACAACTGGGCCAGTGGTTGGACTTTGTGTCTTTTGAGGCATATTGTGGTTGGTGAGGCAGGGCAGGAGGGTAAGTGGAGTCAGTGGGCTTCTACTCCTTCACCAAAAACTCCTTGTAGTGACCAGCACTGGGGCCTGGGGTTCACAGCGAGCTTCCCCATGCATCTTTGCACTTTAGCTCAGGATGAAATACCAATTATCATGTGATGCTGTTCCCAAAGCAGTTTTATGTAATTGTTCATTGGATCCTTCCTGCAGACCAGGATCCAATTAGGCAGCCCAGGACTTTTACTCCAATTTCATCCATGGAAAAACTGAGGTACAGAGAAGTAAAGTAACGAATGTTTATGATCACACAACTGGCGAATTCTACCACCGGTATCTCTCAGAGATTGAGAGAGGCCTATGCCATTCCATACTTTTAAAAGAAGTATAAGAAGAAATGCAAAACAGATTGGCAAACCTCATGTAATATTTTAAAAATGTTTTTAGCTAACAAATAAACATTATTAATATTGTATAACACATTCAGTGCAAAAAAATAATTGTTGCATTATAAAGTATAGGAACATATACATTTATAAAATTTTGTGGCATTATAAGCATAGGTATATACGTAATATGTGTGTCTGTGTGCACGTGTATGTATGTGTGCATGTGTATGTATGTATTATAGCACTCTCTAGATGGTATGTCCTGGCAAAGGTCACATGTGCAATTGTTGTGGGACATTCATTTGGTGGCAAGCTAAGTTTTGTTTACCTATGCAACAGCAATTTTCCCATTGGCAGCAATTTTTTCAGTCCTAGAAAATAATGAAAATGAATTATACTGGTCTAGTCTAAGCATGGTATTATTGTCCTGGTCATGTGGCCAAATTCTGGCCAAAGAGAACTTGAGGGAAATTAATAGGGGGCTCCTGGGAAATATTTTACTCTCTAAAAATAGAGGGCCTCTTAGGTGAAAGTTTTTTCCCCTTCTGTCTTTTCCTACTTTAGATCATGCTGTGAGAAGATATGATGTCTGGAGCTGTGGCAGCCATTCTGAAATAATGAGGTGACAATACTGAGACCAAAACCAAGTGTTAATGATGGCAGAGTAAAAAGATAAGAAAGCCTGAGTCTGTCCTTGATGACTTTATGAATCCAGAAATATCACTGGCTTGTGACTATTTTATTAATTCAACAACAACTTTTTCTATAAACTTAAGAAACATAACTTAGTGGGGGCTGTCTTTTTTTATTTATAGTTGGAAGCATCTTAAGTACTATATTCTTCTTTCAATCTTGTTCATGCTTATATGTAAAATGTCTTTTAGAGAACATCAACATATAAATTGCAGGAATTTCGAGAATGTGAAGGAAGAGCCAGCTGCTCTCCTCAAACTCCCTGCTGATAAGCTTTGTTTTTCCATAGAGATCAGGCCAGGAGTTCTCAGCGTCTGAACTCCAGGCCAGTGTTCTCTGACATAATGATCGTGGAACCACCAGAAGGGGCATCTGGCCTTCCTTTCAATCAAAGAACCAAGAACCTTCTACCATACCTGCCTCTCTTTAACAGCATGAATTCAATGACGAAATTCAACCCCACTATGGCAAGAATTTCTAAGAGCACACAGGTGATGTTGAGAATAATTTAAAGATAAGCAGAGGAAGTTCAATGAAAGCAGAATAACTTTTCCTTCATGATTGGATATGCAGTTAAGATAAATGATAAGCCACTTCAGAGGTGCATGAAATTATGCTTATTTGTGACTCTTTTCTTCTCAGGATCTCAGAAGAATTATGTCAAGAATGCTCACGTTCACGTTGTACTTAGGTATTGTACATGTGAACAAGAAAAGCAGAAGCTCATTCGCTCCCTTGCTCTGCACTCACGTTGTGTGTGGTGTGTGGGTGTACTTAAACAGTGTGCCTATTTATATTCAATCACATATGGACGCTATATATGCATTAGGTGTCTATAATGCAGATATTTTAAATATTTGTTTACCACCAACTGTTTAACTGGGATTTCCATGAATAGAATAAAAGATGTATGTGCTAAATATATATGTAGTTGTATATGGGTATCTGGTACAATTTACTATTCTATCTTTTTATAGGACAAACAAGAAAAAAAGAAAACCAAATATCTTAAATAAATTTTGTCAATATCCATTTCCCACACCATGAAACAATATGCTTAATATGCAGCAAACCTTGTCTTTAACGGAAATGAGGGAGAGGAAGTTATCCAGGGAAAGGAAAACAACCAAATTTCTTTTTAAAAATTGTTACAATGAGAAATTATTGTTCATCTTTTTATAGATGATATTTGCATGTTTATTTTAAGTCCAACATAAATGTAAATATTTTAAACAAACAAAAACATGCCAGGGATAACAATAAACTATTTCTGAGTTGGGGAGAAAAAAAAAAGCCTACCAGGAGAAGGCATGTGTATTTTTAAGCATACTGCTTCAAAAAGCAGGATGTCAGGATGTTGCATCTTTAATTTTTCTGTTAATTATGGATTGAGCATTGTTGTGAATCTTGTCCTCAAAACCAAGCTCAGAAAATAAGAGCAGATGCTCATCCCCAGGTTTGGCTCATATGGGAATTGAACGGAACATATTGGTTTATAATTAATGTAATTTGTTGGATTATCTTTTGTGAAGGAGCGAAGGTAAACAACCTTGCAGCATTGTGGTAGTATCTTCAGAGCTTGGAGCTTCTATAGTTATGGAAGGGGAAAAAACAATGAAAAAGAAAATAAAATGCTCTTCCTGCCAGATTACAGGGAATTTTGAAACATAATTTAATTAATTCAAAGGAAAGAATTAGGTGAGAGACCCTGAAGCTAATTACAAATAGTGTGTAAAATGGGAAGCATGGGTTTCCCAATGGAGAATTTTGAGAAGCTGAATTCTCTTTTCTATTTGCTTTAATTTTATTGTAGAATAAATACGGAAATGGAAGAGAAACATTTTCCCTTGCCTCTAAACACAAAACTGGTTACAACACAAAATTCACTGATTTGCTTATTTTCCCTTTGGGAGGCACTCTGTTATTAACAGGAAATATATAATGATTTTTTTTCCTTGGAAAAATCTTTTATTCTCTTCTTCATACCTTCAGAGGTAGAGATGTTACCTTCACTTTGAATAAACTCACTTCCAAAGAAAAGGAAGTAATCACAAGCCTTTCTACACACAACCAAGCCAGGAAAGTTCAACGCCCTTTGGTGTTACCTGTTCCAGTCCTAAAAAGTTTCCTCTGAGGCACATTTATCATGAGTGACAATCTTTGAATGGCAATTTTGATATTGCACCATCTGAGTTTTCATTTGATATGTTTCTGTACATTATATGCCATTATCTAAATTGAGTCCCTTAACTTCTAATATAGAGTAGAAAGTTTGAAACTTTTTGCCAACTTTCTGTAAGAAGAGAGAAAGTAAATTTTAATTGACTGTTCATTTTTTTATATTTGATTGTTAAAATTAAGTTATTCTTTCCAAATCTCTTAACTAGAAACCTAGTTTAGGGCTTCACAGGTCCAGAATCTGGGAGTAAATTTTTTAAAAGGAAAAGAGGCAGGGGAGAGAAAATAGTTTAAAATTTTATTGAAAACAAACAATGCACATTTTAAAAAGCAATTACATAAATAATATTAGTCCTATTTGCATTGTTTGAAATAAATACTCAGATTTCATCTTAGAAATTATTTGCTCTAGAATCATTTTCATATCACCACTCCCACCAAAGAATGATTTAAGTATTCTTTTTGTGTACATTTACAATACCCAGTCCTTTCTCATGTGATATCATTTACCATTCCCTAATGGAATCGCTTGCCTATTTGTCTCCACTACTAAACTATGAGTCCTTTAAGGAAAGAATCCTTGTTTTATTTACCATTATGTTAGTGTCTGGCACTTTATTGTACTTTAAAGTAATTTGTTGAAACAATGAAAGAAATAGGATATCATTTGACCTCAAAAATCTAGAGAAGGAGGGCAATTTTTAATACATTGGCACCAGTGCTTCTTATCTTTAGCTTAGAGTATAATCACATTTATGGGAGTCCAAGGAAACCAGAGAGGTGACTAGGAATATGATATTAAATTTCTTACATACTCAGAGTTTTTCAAACCACTATTAGAAGTCTGGAGCAGGGCAAGGTGAAGGTCTCAGGTCAGTTGATTTACAAATATCTATCATCTATTGAAAACTGAGTGGTATATTAGGTGCTGAGAGGCATATGTGGTGGAATTGTGGGGTGGGGGGGATGATCCCTGCTTCGTAGTTAGAAAGATACAGCTAACATGAAACATCAGCTACTAGTAAAAGGTGGTATATAATTAAGTACTAAGTTGTATAGTATATGTCTTCCTAAATTATAGGTGGCCAGAAAAGAAGAAAAGTTTTAGGGTAAGAGTTAACAAAAAAGATGATCAGGGAGAAGATTGAACATGGATGACTTGTGTAGGTTAGTGTTAACTCTGGCCATGTCATGTGCTAGATGCTTTTACATAGATTCTCATTTAATCCTTATTGTCTCATGCTCATGCTTCATAGAAGAAAACAACAAACAAATAAATAACTTTCTCAGTGTAATACCAACAATCAAGGGTTTGGTTTCAAACCCTGATTCTTTCAGAGTACTATAAGGTAACTGATAGAATATATAGAAAGAAAGAGAGAAACTAATTAAAAATCCTCCAGTAAAAGAAAGGATAGAAGTTAGCAGATGAAAAATAACGAGTGGAGTGTCATTTCACTAAAGAAAAAGAGGTAGTGAGTTTCAAGAAGGAAATACAATAAAAAGTGTCAAAAACTGCAAAATGGTCAAGGAGACTGCATTTGTCATGTTTGACAACAAAGATAGTGATTTTTTTGAGAGCCATGAGTGAGAGGGATGAAAACAAAACTGTGCTTCAGAGGTAGGGACAGAGTGCTGATGGGGAAGCATCCCAGGGAAAGGACTGCCACACAAATAAAGCAGATAGAAATCAACCGGAAGCATGAGTGGTGCCAAGGTCAAACAAAGACCTTCCTCAAGACAGGAAGATACACATGACTGAAACTAGGGGTGGGAGAAAGGGAATGGAGAAGAAAGGAATGAATGAATGAATGAATGAATGAGAAGCAACAAAATAACTCAATCAAGGGATGAGAGTGGGGTTAGCACTTCTGAGACTCTTCTGAGACTGGGAACATTTGAAGAGATGTCTGTAGATGTAGAAGAACATAGGTTGAGTGAAGATGAGAATCAATGAGGCAAAGCCCTAATCTTTTTATTGTAAGAACAAGGTGAGCTCACCAATTGAGGAAAGGAGCAGAGAGAAAAGTGTTTGAGGCTGGGGGAGAAACAAAGTCTGTTGCAGCCGAGATAAGAATGATGGAAATTCTCCTTCCACAGGAAGGTCTACATAAACATAACTGCTCGTAAGGTATCTTCTTTCCTGATCAAATAACATGATTATTTGGCTCTTGTAAATCCCCAAAGACCTTGAGGACAATCTGGATGGCATAAAATGGCAAAGTCTTCAGTGCAAAGAAGAAAAGAAAAAAAAAAAAAGTAGACAGATTGACCAATATAGAAATTTTGGCCCTTTTCCAAAATTACAACATGTCATTGGCAAAAATTGGAAGTATGAGCCAGATCTCTCAATTCAATTCTATTTCTGCTACACTCTATTGACTATCATATAACAAAGGTTTTTAAGTACATGTTAAAATAAAGGACTGTTTTGAAAAACACCATTAAAAATGTGGTGAGAAGCATCTCTAGTATCAAGTTTACAGAAGCTTGACTAGTTTCTTTATTTTGTTTTAGGGAGTAAATAATTTGTTTTTACGGACCAAAATTTTTATCAGATGATTATTTGCAAATGTAAATAATAAAGATCTACTAACCTCTCATCTCTTCAGATGTATGTTCATTTTTATAAAGCATTGAATTCGATTCAATCTGAAACTTTAGGTTGAGAATGAAATCATAGATGATAAAAACCAAACGGTGGACAGTTTTCAGGCAAATACGTGAAGTGAACCATGTTTATTTTTGGAGATTCTCTTCTCCTGAACTTGTGCATCTCAAATAGCCAAGAACTCAATTTTATTTCTAAATTCTTAAGTCCTTGACCTTCTACCTCTCACTGCCATGTTCCCAAGGAGTCTAGATTGCAGGAAAACCCTTCAAGCAAATCATACGTCATTATTGTCTTGATTTGGGGCACCAAATCCTAATCACAATAGATTATTTTCAGAAAATGTTATAAATCTGACCTTTTTTTGCATCCAAATAATGATAAACAAAAACAAGAACACACAATAAACAAGACAAATGACAGTCTTAGGGAAAATATACATAGTAGATTTATCAAAATCTATATCTATGCTATCAACAACAAGCACTTTTAAAATCATATAAACAGGCAAAATCATATAAGCAGGCAATTAAGAAATGAGGGAAAGATAGGTCAAAACCTATGAGAGATGTTCAGCTCACTAATAATAAAATGCAAGTACAATATAGTGAATTAAGACTTTTTGAAAGGCAGGTTCTTAATTCTTAATAAAATACTGATTATTGGTAAGTTAAGAAAATCACACTTTCATACATTGCTGGTAGGAATGTTAATTAATTAAATCTAATGGTAGGCAATTTGTCAATATACATTAAAAGTGTGCATATCTTTTGGCCCAGTGATTTCTTTTCCACATATTTATTCCAAAGGAACCATCAATCATGCACAAAGATAGGTGGAAAAACATAGGCCCAAGAAAATTCATCACAGTAGACTTTATGATAAGGAAAGCTGAGAAGAATCTAATTATCCATCAAGAGGAATCATTAAGTAATTTTAGTACATCTATACAATGAAATTATCTGTATCATTTTAAAATGATGATGTATAATATTCAGTGATACGGAAATTCTTTTTGACATATTTTTTAATATAAAAAGAAGGCTTGAGAGAGACATTTCATGCTGTGCACCTTAAATTAAACAATAAAAAAGATTTGAGAGCAATATATATTAGATGGTATATTCCTACATATATAAAGTTATGTGTCAATCCTTAAGAAGTCTGAAACAACATTTACAAAATACTGACTGTGCTTTCTTATAAGTGGTGGAATTTAAAGTGTTTCATTTAATGTCGTGTATATACTTTCCACATTGGCTAAATTTCTTGAATATTTATTATCTTTAATTAGATGCTTCAAATAGAATCAATATTTAGAACTGGAAGGGAATTGATTTATCATCAATCCCATCATTTTCAATTGTAATTAAGAAAGAAGGTACAGAGATAGGAAATGTTTTGGCTAGTATTTATGAATTAGTTTCCTCACTCTCAGTACTCTTTCTTGTCTACCATACTGCCCGGACATAAGTAAAATTACACAGCAAAATAACTAATGTAGATGTTTGTACACTGATGGAGGAGAGTCTTCATTTATATGGTACTTCTTATTCCATTTAGCATATCAACTTCTCTATATTCAAAAAAGAAAGAGTAGGCCAAAGTTAACTCAAGGAAGATGTTGGAATACTGAAATGACAAAAGTTAGCAAAGGTCCTGAAAACTTTTCAACATTTATATTTGTTATTTTTAGAAAAGTTTCTTTACAGGCCATATGACACATATATATTTCACAGAATCTTGAATTAAGCTACAACAACAGCAATGGATTTTGTGACCTGAGTGCTAGGCCGAATGTCATAAATGGACTACATTTATGTTCAGAGGTATGTTTTTACAATGAGGCACATATGCAACTGCTAGAATAATAGTTCCATGTCCTAGTCACAAGAAAACTGTTCAGTCAGAGAGAATGAGAAGCTTATCGCAGATTGACGACATTCTGATATGGGATGTTCAAATTTTCATATCCTTATAAATTAAGAAATACTAGAATGAAGCGACCAGATGTTCAGCTTCCTTTCTGGAATTTCAAATATATGTGTGTGTGCATGCCTGCACAGAAACCATTCCTCTGAAGAACAGAGATTTCTCATCAGAAAACGTGCACCTTCTTATGCTGTCATCAGCCTTCATTTGTTATCCATAGTGCTTACATTTCAACACCTTTCATTTTACATTTTTTTTAATACAAGCTACACAATTTTCAGGAGACATTCTGAAAGAAAGAGAACTGTTTTTCTTCCACTGGAGCTTAGAATGAATGCCTAGAATGCTAAGTAAAATTTTGGCGAAACCAGCCCTGAAACCTCAAAGGAGTTTTAAGATAGCTAATTTTCCCACATTTGTACTCTAGAAGTCAAAGGATTCTGCCAAGTAGATGAAAGTGAGAAATTGGTGGCAAAAACTCTGCTTTAAATAGGTCAATTTCTGTCTTTTCCTTTCATGACCTTGAGACATCAGTGTTCTACAACTACATTAGTCTACCTGATTCCATAATCATTAGGAGAAAAAGAACGTTTCTCAAAAATAAATGCACAGTACAGTTCAAATAAGAATTCTAATAGCTGGTAGTAAAACACTATTGTGAGACTCTTGTGAGTCTACATGACTGTATTAGGAAATGTATGTAAGGATGATTTTGATAAAAAGCTTACAATCATTTTTTTAAGTACAGAAATAGGTTTTTTTCAAAATTAAAAAATAATACATATTATTAAGTAATAGCCATAGCAAACATTGCCTCCAAAAGCACCTTATAATAGCTATTGCTATTTTATTTCTATCCTCATTCTGATCTACAACCAAACTTTTATTTGTCAAATTTTGTCAGAAAGCAAATGAAAAACAAACTGTTTCTTGGCTGAGAATATGAATCCTAGGCAATTAGCATAATAAAAATAAATTCACCTTACATTGATTTACACTCTACCATAATAAAACTACAGACTATTTTTCTTATATTGTTATTGTCTTTTAAAATGTTTCTCTAGTAAGATGTAACGGCACATTATTTTATCTTTATTTATATAGTTATAGGATGTTTAAACTTTCTGACCCATAAAGCTGCATTCCAGAAGTAGACGTCTAGTTTAGACTGGCCTCCCTCTTAAGTTGATTTATTTGAGAATAAAGAAATATCTTCTTCGAAGACTCTCCCGAATCAGCCCCTGTTTTATGGCCAAAATTCACCTCTTACAATTTCTTAACATTTATGTTAAGACAGCAGGTTTCTGGGCATGCTCTGTCAAAATACAAAGCAAATATTCTTGGAAAAGTTAACATATAAAACTGATAGCACCTTAGAACAGATTAGAAAAGCAAATTAATCCTATGTGAAAGCTAGCTGAGAGTAAAACTCTTAAGAGTTGAGATATGAAAGAAAATTCTCATTTAAGGGTGGTAGTGAGGAATGGGAACCCAGGCACTCATTGAGAAGTAAGAAGGCATGATGGGAACCAGGGAACTAAGATCAGAGTGTGATTCTGGCAGTTTAGCTGAGGAAATACAGATCCATCTGTGATCTTTGTGTTTCTTAGTTAGGGGCTCATCCAGCCACAGTTTCTTTCAGTTCTTTGGCAGGATAGAATATTGACGTCTTCTACTGTCTGTCACCAAAGGTAGGGGAAAATAGGAAGGGAGGAGGTCCTTAGGTAGAAGCTGGGGGTGGGTAGGTCCTTAGTTGTAAACTAACCAGATGGCCACTGGCAAGGTTTCATTAAAAGATAAGACAAAATTAAAGCTTCTCCACTGTTGGGAACAGACATTTAATTACACAGTACTCTTGCTTCAGTGTGTAGGAACTTCGGCCTCTCTCTGTCCTCCACAGGGGTAAGGGCCTAACTTGCATTTGATGAGTTTAGGTGAAAGAACGGAGCTCAAGTTCTCTTGAATAGAAGATGATGAAGGTAAGGGGTTGATAAGAACAGGGTAAGAAAAAATCTTCCAAATGAGAAGAGGAAGGCTTCAGGGAAACAATACCCAGAGCAAAGAGCATAAAAGGAGAGGGAAGGAAGAAAGAGACGGGATACAGCAAGAACCAAGGGCCAGGGAAGATGGTGGACGTATTCGGGGCGTTTCACTTGCTTTAGAATGTTGTTGACATCACGTCTTTGGACATTTTTAAAAGTGACTCTTGTTTGCATTTAATCAAGTAGCATGTACAAACTAAAGAAACCAAGGAAAGAAACTTAGAAAAACTAAATTATACAAGTCAGAGCCTAGTTAGGATACATAAATCACAACAGTTATTTGGACAGAGAGAATTTGATATAAAGAATTGTTAATTAGGTATAAAGTTGTTAACTAAATAAGTGAAAGAGTAAAAAGGGAACGCTAAGTTACAGTGGGAGTAGCAACCACAGGAAGAAGCTATCACATCTAGGGCTGAGGGAATGAAGCCAGGAGGTTGGAATTATAGTAGTCCCCCCTTATTCTCGGGGGCTACGTTCCAAGACCCTCAGTTGATGCCTGAAACCTTGAATAGTACCGAATGTGATTGCTGTCGATTGTAACAGGTTTCTGTTCATGTCTCCCACCCACAAATTTAATGCCTTTTCCATCTTACTACGCACTTATCACACACTGTGGCCATAACTTTTACAGTTTGAGGTGTGACAGCAAAACTAGCACGAATTTCTTTTTCCTTCTTCACAATTTCACGGATAGAAGATTCGTTCTTACAGTAGATCTTAGCAATCTCATATACTTCTTTTTCTTTCCTTATGAAATTCAGAACTTTCACTTTTTCACTTAAAGGAAGCACTTTACGGCTTCTCTTTAGCATATCTGAATCTGCCAGCATCGCTGCTCTTGTGCTTTGGGGCCATTAAGTAAAATAAGGGTTACTTGAACACGAGCGCTGAAATACCGTCACAGTCCACCTGATCACTGACACCGATGCTAAGCGACTAAGGAGCCGGCAGCGTAGACAGCCCACGTGGGCTGGACAAAGGGAAAATTCACATCTCCAGATTCCACAGCACTACACAGAACAGTATGCAATTTAAAACTTATGAATTGTTTATTTCTGGAATTTTTCATTTAATATTTTCAGACCAAGGTTGACTGCAGGTAACTGAAACTACAGAAAGCAAAACCGTGGATAAGGGAGGACTACTGTATTAAACTTAGAAGATCGGAGGCAAGGTCCGGTGGAGTTGAAATCCAAACTCTGAGGAGGGACACTGCTGGGGCTGGTGTCTCTGAGTGTCTGATAAGGCTCATTCTGTTAGTGTTGAACAATCTGCAAATTGGATTCACTAGCTGCTGTGGGAAGGTACAGCCAAGGTGAAGAAGTGTTAATGGGGTGACGCAAGAACAGGGAGCAGTCAGGAAGGCCCTGAGAAGGTGATGCGCTCTGCCAGCAACGGGATGCGAACAGGGAGCATTTGGCCTTCCGTGCTCCGTCTCGCATCCCTGATTGGCTGAGCCTAACAGAGAACCAGCTGGCGAAGCAGAAACGGTTGGCTGCGTCCCAGCCCCGGGCTCATAGAACAGTGCAGAAGAGTGGCCTCCTCGGAGACAAGAGACAAGAGCCTAAGAACCGGCACCCAACCTTTAAACCGCTATTTTTCCAGTTGTTTTTTATTCCTTAATTTTGAAGAGAGTTTTATTGAAATCAGAAAATAAGGAAGACAAAATACCTAGTATCCTTGACTACAGTTATAACCTCCTTTAAACAGGCCAGAGTATTGAAAATCTAGATCTGTTTTTTAAAAGTAATAATCATGATTTGATTTGTAAAAAAAAAATTATTATGAGATTTTTCTCTGTTTTAAATCTCCTTTTGTTTATACTCGGCTCCAATAAATATTTATTGAATACGTAAAGTATGCCAGAAACTATTCTAGGTGTTTGCAATACACCTGGGAATAAAAGAGAGAATATCCTTGCATTCATAGAAAATGATTTTTACAGAAGTAATATTTATGTCAACATACAGAAATAATCAATTACAAATATTTTATGAAGAGTAGATCTGGTGCACCATCGGAGGTTACTAGTATTGGCAATTATTTAGAGGTGTGCGGGGATTCTGGAGCCATATTCAGGTATATCCATTTTTCCTGCCCACTCTCAGTTGTATTTGCACTGACTTCTTCCTGCATCTCTAAATAGAATTAGAGAGGTATTATATGTGATCCAAGATCCTATGAATCTTGCCTTTGAAATAACTTACACCCAGCAGCCACACCATAAAAGCAATAGAACTTTCCTCTTTTAGCATCTACTGCCCCATATGATGTAAAGATAATTTAGTGTAAGTAAGAGAAAGAGGGAAATGTGGGGTGGATTTTTGAATAATGTTTGACTAAAATGCTTCCTTCAAATAAATGTTA
This sequence comes from Lemur catta, assembly GCF_020740605.2. Classification (NCBI taxonomy): domain Eukaryota; kingdom Metazoa; phylum Chordata; class Mammalia; order Primates; family Lemuridae; genus Lemur; species Lemur catta. The sequence goes on along the minus strand of NC_059135.1, from coordinate 32,783,518 downwards.
ATATATGTATCTTTCTACCACATAGTAATGGTTTACAGGCTCAAATTTAGTTTCTAAGCCATTTAAAACTCATCTCTGTAACTTTATGCCAATTAAAGGAATTGCTCTGATTTATGCTTCGATCATGTAGTGTTTCTCAGAACCACCATGGTCACATTCAATTTATCCTCCACGTTTAGTTTTATTCAGAAAAATCTCAATAGAGCAGACTTGAATTGTGATACCCCATCACAAAAATCGAAAACCCCTTTCTCATGGACCATTCAAGAACCTAAAATGCAGGTGGCATATTACAGTTTTAACATTTTAAGAAGAGGTATGATCTTCAAGGTCTTAGGAATGGTAGATTCACTGCCATCAGAAATATCTAGACTAAAAAACACACTTTTAACATCAACCGTCCCAGAGCTTTACACAGTAGGTCCTCCATTAAGGTTTGTGGATTGCATTATTTTATTTATTTTTAATAATCAGTAAACACAGTTCTCCAGTATCCCTTAGCAATTTCTCTGTTAACGGCCCTCACATTCAAGGTGTTCTTGCTGTTCCCAAAAATTAGCCTTTCACCTTTCTGGGTCTCCCTGCACATAAGTCAGACTAATTTTTTTAATTCTTTCTCCTGTTCTTGTGTTGCTAAGACAGATCTGAAATGTTGCCCTATGGTAGGGAACAAAAAGGCCACCCACAGTCTTGTATGCCATTCTTTAACAGTGTTACCCAGGAGGGTGAATCTTAGATCTGCATTCTAAGACATACAAATGAACATGTCATCTAATTTTCTATATGATTAGATGAAATCTTAGCCTATAAATAAAAATGCCTTCATAACCTACCTCAGCATCAGGCTTGAATACTGTTTAGATCATATTTCAACATCTTCACCAGATAACTTCTGAGCTGACAAGTTACTTTTGGCTCCAGAACCACCAAAGCCCAACCTTTACCCACTTCCCTTTGCTTGGCAGTGTCACTTCAATACTGGCTGCTGATTGGAAAGTGTAGGTCAGGAAAGAGAATGTTAAAATTGGGTACATCTCCACCTGACCTGCAGGGCCATTGGAGGAATGAAGGTCACAGATTTTCTTGTAGAAAATTCTATTTCAAGACCATCAGTACTGACTGTGAGCTTCACAAGTCCTACCAAATTTCCCTTTGGCCTTCAGTGACTTTGCTTCCTCCAGCTGCCAGTCATATCCTATTAAATGCAAACAATTCTAAAATAATATTTCTCCCCACAAAACACAAAACGACAAAAGCTGGGTTTCTGAGAGAAGCATACTGCCTTAGTATAGACTCTGCCTTTGAACCATTTTAGACTTTCATAAAATGAAAGAGCATTGATCAGCTATTGTCTTTGTAAAGCATTTGATCCAATGTTGGTTTATCTTTTGTCCTTAGGACTGGGTGGGAAAGTCTTTACATTATAAAACTAATAAGAAAAGAAATGCTTCCTGAAAATATTAAGAAAATCCTGTCAAATTTGATGTTTTGTTTCTAGTCACAAGGGTGAACTGCCTATTCTAGGAGTGGCTGAAAAGTGAAAAGCAGAGAAACTTGAAAGAAAAACAGATTTCGAGTAGTGTTTAGTAGACAATATTATTAAAAATAAAATCTTTTGTAGCCTGTCATCTTGATGTTATGAAACCCAGTAGCATGTTTTTTCTTCCTTTCAAATGAATTTTGTTTTTAATAAGTTTGGCTAAAAGTATAAATGCTTTTGGCGAGGTCAACTTGAACTTGTGGTTTTTTTCTTAGCCATTGGGGTCTACACCTCAGAGAGTTTTCTGTTTTTACTGGAAGTTTAAATTTTGTTGACCAAACTGGCAGTTTCTTTGTGAGAGCACTTGAGTTCTTTAATGTTTTCTTTTTTGGTCTCTTTTGCTGTTTAAAAGAATGACTTAAGGATAAATTTGGTGCCTTGGATAGATAAATAAATCTGCCAAAATTATAAATGACTCAGTTAACTGGAGCAGGAAGGGGAAAATAATAGTGAATTAATTTAAAAAAGAAAACACACCCCTCAAGAAAATGCATGAAACCCTAACAAATACAAAAGCCACTTTGAAAAAAAAAAAGTTTAGTATTTTAAGGAAAGGAAATAGTCAATTTTTCCTAATGCTAAAAAACAACGAACCAACCATCTAAAGAGCCAAAGGAAAAAAAAAAAACACTAAAAAAAAAAATACATTAATATCTTCACCTCTAGATATATAATAGTTAACTTTGTATCTTATAAAATAATTCCCATTTTATTTATGTATCTAATATATTTTAGATTATTTATGTAATAATCAAATTTTATAGTAGTATCTTTTCATTAGAAACTTATTATGAATAAATTATCAAACTTATTTGTGCTTCTAAAAAGAATGAGTCATAGAGACTGCAATTTGATCATGAAAAAAACAGTTAACTTTACAGATTCAGACTGACAGAAAATCAGGCATGGCTGCCTAAAAATATGAAAGTTTGTCTGAAGCATGTAGCACATGGTTGGGTGCTCATAGAATAGATGTGTACTCTCAGGATGGTTGTGTCCATTGGCTGAGAGAATAAGTGATGTAGGACATACATTTTCTTGGCCTCCTTTCACACCTCCTACAGTGAGTAAAGGAGAATCTTCTAAAAAAGTAGACAAAAGTCCCTTACTTTTGTTTTACTCATAGTTTTGGCTCAGGCTGATTCATTTTTTGCAACAATTATGAGGCTTGGGGTATTCAGATTCTTCAGCATTTACTGCATGCCAGACATAGTAACCACAATAGTTTGTTCCAATTCTGCATTCTGGTTAACGAGGAGTTAGTATATATAGCATTCATGTATTATCCATTTGTAAAGAATATCTCAATAATATTTAAAGAAAGAGCATTTTCTTAATGACTCAAAAGACATTTAAGTACTTTAGAGCACAGGATAATTTTAATAGATTTTAAAACTTGTACAATATATATATATGTATGTATGTATATGTGGGAATGTATATAAAATGGAGTCAGTTAATTAGAATTTTGGGTTAACTCTAAACATTTAGATATACATAAACAAGATCTAAATTAATATGATTTTCTGACCTTTAAAGTAAGAATACTAATACTTATCCCATGAGGACTTTTGGAGATAAATTAACATAGATAAGGAGCCTAGAACAATGCCTAGTATATGGTAGGTGTTCAGAAACTATTGGTTCTTTCTCTCTCTCCCTCTTTTCTCTTTCAGGGGAGGAAGCATGTTGTAGTAGAAAGAGCATGAATTTTGTAGGGAGGGATGTAGAGGGGGGACTTAATCATGACTTGTTTGAATTGAATCTTTAACACCTGCAAGCTCTTAAACTTAGGCAAGTTCTTAACTTCCTAAAGGTTTAGTTTCCTCATCTGTAAAATAAAACAGTATTTACCTCATAGGATGTATGTGAGGATTATACAAGATAGCAGTGCCTAACACTATGCCTGAGACATAGTTGGTGATCATTTCTCTCCTCTCATAGCTTAGTCTTGAAACAAGAGTTATGAGATCAATTAAAATTAGTATTACATGCACACACAGTTGTCTGAAGCTATTCTTAACAGTCACTTAGCTATCCCATTTTCTGTTCTCAAAAATCTCTAATAAACATTACTGGACTGGTTTTGGATTTCCTGTACAGGGCTCCAGGACAACAGAATACTATGTAGTGTCAAGTTCAAACCATGATATGGCCATTCAGTGTCTTTCAGTCTTGAAGTTTTATATTATATTTCAAGTCTTTTATAGGTTACTCTTGAGGGTTTAACATGCATGCTAAAGATAAAATCTCAATTGAAAATATCAATGTACCAAATGACCCAGTGCCACACTGTAGTTGACCCTAAGGCCCTCCTTCAAAGAGGTGGGTGAAATCAGATTTAGAGCATTAAAAATTCACCACTAGTGTGGTCATTAACCTTCTAAACTGGCACCCAGTAATCGGCACCTTCTGGTATTTCTGCCCCTGTATAATCCCTTCTCTTGAATGTGTTGGCTGCAACTAGTGACTCACTTCCAATAATATAATATGGCAAAAGTGATCGATGTCACTTCTGAGTTAGGTTACAAATGTCAGTGACTTCCCTGTTGATAGCACTTTCTCTTCCTCGTTCTCCTCATTTGTTCTTCTGATGAAATAAACTGCCACATTGTAAGCCCATGCCTTGATGTAGCCTTGAGAACCATAAGGCCTAGACAAGTGTGTCTGGATTACTGTCCCAGACACACTATGAGATAATAAATGGGCTTGTTTTAAGCCATTAAATTTGTGAATATTTTGTTATGCAGCAATAGATAACTAAGATAACTAATACAGATGAGTAGAGCAGATGACTAAAATTATGGTGGAATTATATAGGTTAAAATTCAGGAGGAGAACTAATTATGTTTTGTTTTCAAATATAAATCAAGTAGACATCATTTTCCCTTCCACATAATTATTTAGCATATTATTTTAGTGTCTTTGTGCAATGTTTTTGAGCCTTCACTTTCACAACTGTTTGTTCCCAAAGGTTGTAAGTAATTTGATTAATTCCTAAACATCTCTCTAAATGGAAAATAAGAAGCCAACAAAGCCAAGTAACACACTGAAGATCGTTCAAGCTCCATGCAGTTCCTGTACCATCAGCAATAACTGCTGTACAATTGAATCCAACAGCATAAGTAGCCATCAAGACAGGCAGATATACTTTAATTAGGTAAAAGTTCATCCTTTTAATATACTTCAAAGATCTCATAAAAGACAAATAAAAGTAAAATCTAATAAAATTATTGTCAAAAACCATTTTAACTTGTCAAACAACTAAAAATTTTCAAAAACTCTTTCAAGAAATTGGTCATAATCCACTTTCCTCAGAATGAAGAGTTTTACTAATTCACACTGCAAAAAATTAAAACCAATCAGATTGCTCAATCCTGTGTATTAAAACAAAATTGCCAAGCCCTTCTCTTTGTCTGGATTAGCACTGGCAGTACTCTCTGCTCCCAATGATCCATGCAACTAGCGCCAAAAAGCTTCCTGCCTTGCAAACCACAAAGTCTGAGTAGAAGCCATCTTGCCTAGGAGAGCATCAGTCAACATCTCAGAGAGGAGATTCATCCTCTACAGGGCTCCTATCCCTGTCTTGGCCAGGCCCTAGCTCAGCCAGAGTAGCCCTCACTTAGATCAGCAGGCTTTGGAAGTGAATTTTTAAAACTTGTTTGGGCTGACACTATATTTTGTGGCATTCAAAATATATTTTAGCTATATATCTATATAAATATATTTATATAGATATCTAGATATCTATATGTACTTATATAGGTATATAGATGAGAGGGAGAGAAAAAAATTCTGAAAATTTTTCACTGTGCTATCTTTTGAGAACTATATGCTACCTAATGTTCTAGCAAGAGCAAGAATATTCCATAGCCAGAATCAAGTTGTGGGGATTCATGCTTCTCCAGCAAATATATCAACAGAGAAACTTCAAAGAAATGTATCTACTAAGACTTAGAGCTCTACTCTATATTATGCCAAAGCTTGTGTCTGAAAAATGTAAAATTACTCATTGACTTTTTTAGGTATTCTGTTGGCCAGAATACTCCACTAATTGACAGCTAAGTACTGGATTTAATATGTCCGGGATCTCATACATTCTCTGTGTTCTGTGGCCATGGGATGAATCTTTAACTTTAGCCAGATGTTTTATGAATGAGCAAGACCACAAATCTATCACTAATACTAGAAAAGCAATCCAAGCATCTGATATGCCCATAATAGTTCATAAGTATCATCGTCAAATGCAGAAAGAAAAATCTCTTCCCAGACTATTGACTGGCTTGATTTTATTTTTCATGGCACTGATTGGCTTACAGATTTAAACCATTACTTATTTGACCTTGTGTTGACAAACTTCTCACCAAAAGCCTAGTAATTCTAGCTTACATAGAAAAAAAATAATACTGTAGCTTTGTATTAATTATATAGTTATGCATTCACCATCATACAGCAAAATACAATTTCAGACTGGTAAAAATCAAATTAATTTTCACTTACCTCTATTATATTTTACAGCTATTTCTATTGTTTCATTTATTACAGTGAGAATATTAAAAACTGATATTAACTACATTCCCAGTTAGCCTATGTCAGACCTTTGTATTATACTCAGAATGTGTTGTGGAAGCAAATAAACATCTTTGGGGAATTAACATAAGGATGTTTGAAAATTATCTTCTTTTAGCGAAGAATAAAGTATCATTTTTTTAACTTTAACTCATTGAACAGAATTTTGATTACTGAAATGGAAGAATAAAAGAAACGTAATGTAAATTTTAAAACTTTTAAAAAGTAGTTTTATAATTTAACATTTACAATATTGAGAAGTATCTGATACTATCATAATCTATAATACTTACAAAAACTCACAATGATTTATTATGAAGAGAAAGCTGAGAGAAAAAGTCCTCGTTGGTGCTGAATTAAATGTTTTCACCATTTTATTCTTATATCGAGAGCCTTAACAATATGTGCACCATTCCATAAAAATTTGCACTTCTGAGGATTTATACAAAGGAACATAGTCAAAACTGGGAAGTAAGCTCCTTTACCCATATTTGTTCAATTATAAATTTATTAATCATAAAGTAAAATTATATAAATGTTCAGCAATTAATAAATGGTTAAATAAATTAAGGAATAATATGGAATTAATTTTCCCCAGCAATATTTATTTATTCCCCCTTCAGTGCCAGGTATCCTGTTTTTCTCTGGGATACAGCTGTGAACACAGCAGGTAATGTTCCTAACTCCATAAAACTTACTTTATTCAAAATGGCATTTATGAATCATTTGTACCAAAGTAAACAATGTATATAACGATGAGAAAATGTATAAATATGAAAATCATTGATATAATATGATCAAAGCTATGAACAAATTAGGTATAGGAAAAAATCAAAGAATATAAATAAAAACGTCCATTGTAATTTTCTTTGTGTGGTTGGATTTTAGTGTTTTCTTTTCATCACTCTACTTCTCTGTATTTTGCAAATGCTATATAATTAACATATATTGCTTATATATTTGGAAAATAGTATAACCTTATTTCTAAAACAAAAATAATAACTGCATTTGAGGACTAACTATTCTGTTTCTTCTACCCTTATCTCCCTAATGAAATAGCGATGAAAGCCCAAAAAGGTAGAAGAGTTTCAAGGCACAATAAGCTATAAGGGATGATCAGTTATCGGCATTGCACTCCGACCCCATCCTGCCTTCGACAAACTGAAAGGTTTTATGGCAGAACTATGCAGTTTCCACCTAGTTTGAACTACCTCCATCTCCCTTAGAAATGGGTCTCTACAAGACGAGAAGAAACAACCTCCTCCCTATAATATTCTGAGGTTCAAGGAACTTCTCGGCTTCCATTGCTTAGTATTTCTCTTTCATATCCACTTTTGAAGATAAAAGTTGGCATGTGATGGAAGATTTCATCCTGGCAGGGAAATTCAACCTTCTGAAGGGGCAGGCACGGGGGATTGTAGGAGTGGGGCCCTGTGGAACTCCATTTCTATGGTCCATCAGCCCCATGGACAGAGAGCGCTTCAGGGTGCATTAACATGCTGAGAATGAATTGTTGAAAATGAGAATGAACCCACTTTTTATAATATAGTTCACTGACTCTTGAATGTTCCAGTTGGATGTTCCTTTTATCTGTGATAAAAACCTCCAAATTCTTTTTCCTATCTCACTGGATTGCCTAAGATATCAATACAGTGTTAAAAATTAAATAGCTTTAATTTCCTCATTTGTAATATTGTTGTTTAATAACGATAATCATATCTACCATGGAGCGATGTTGAGAGAATAAATTAGATAACATGTGAGAAAATCCTTAGAGCAGTAACATACCTGCATGTGGTTCGCCCTCTGCAACAGAGATTATCACCTTCACTATTATTTTATTTATGTACCTAGAATCCTACTTTTCACCATATTAGTGATATCTTTCTAATAGATATTCTTTATCAGGGTAAGGAGATTTTCTTCTAGTCTTAGATTAATGTGAGGAATAATTTGTTCCGAGTCCTTGAATTTAATCTTGTGATCTTTCTTCTATAACCAGTTGAAGTGGCCAACTACATGTTAGATTTTCTAAACTTAAACTATCCCTACTTGGAATCCTACTTCTTTATTATGTACATACTGCTGGATTTAGCTTGTTCAGTTTTATTCTCTTAGAACTTCTCACTCTATTCATAAGTGAGATAGAGATATTTTTTCTATATTCCTTATCTAATTTTAGTGTCATGATAGTTCTGTCTTGTAGAGTGAGTTGAGAAACTTTCCATCTGTATTCAAGAGCTACAGAGTTTACATGATAGGAAAAGCTTTGGTAAGTCTTTTTTGTAGAAGTATCTATGTCTGGTACTTATTCAAGGGCAGAACTCTGGGCAGCTTTCTAATTTATTTTATGATTATTAATTTAATCTAGGTTCTTGTGTCTTTTGGAGTCTCTTGGCAATTTACATTTTCTTGGGAAATGAATTTTCTTTAAAAATCTATTTTCTATCAGTAGTTCTGCTCTATTTCTTTATTTTAATGTTGTTTTCAAAGTCTACTTTTCTTAATCAAACTTCCCAAAGATTGGTCTTTTTTACTCCTTTCAAAGAACCAGTTTTTAGTCTTATTGATCAAAGTTCAGTTTTTAAATCTGGTAGTTGGTGTTTTATTAATTTCAGCTTTTATTTTTATTAACTCCTTCCTCATATTTTCATTTTAGTTTACTTTTTTATTCCTTTTGTAAATCCTTGAGTTGAATATTTGACTCACTCAGTTTTCATCTTTCTTATTTCCTAATAAAATAATTTAAGGTCATAATTTTCTTCTCTCAGCCATCATTTTGCCCAAATCACAGAGATTTTATTTGCAATGCTCTCATCATGCTTCATTTCAAAATACTTTATTTGAATTTTTATTTTCTCTTTAACCCAAGAATTATTTATGGGTGTTTAAAAATATTTAAGTTGATTGATATTTTTATTTCTGTTTGTTCCTAATTCCTAATTTTATTACACTGTGGTCAGAAATCATGCTTGGCATGATTTCTGCTTTGGAGAATTTACATAACATTTCTTTGTAGCCTAGCAGGCTTGTGCTTAGAATGGCACCTGGCACGTAATCAATGCCATGTACTCAAGGATGATTTTTCTGTATTTGCATACACATTGAATACTTGAGAACTATCCTGAAGTCTCTTACTCTTTGAAATCCTAAAATTTTCCTTGCATTTCTCACATTTTTCTTTCTGTATTGTGAATGATGCTTTATTTGCTACATAAGAATGTATTTCACCTCATATAGCCTTCGTAGATTGTATCATTTATGGTCCATTATTTACACAGCTGTATCTACTTTCTTTTCATTAGCATTCTCTGTTTATTTTCCCACTTTCTATAGCATTGTAAATTAATTTAAATTTTTAATTAAACTTTATATTAAAATATAATAGCATTTTATTTTTTGTAATTCCCTTCCAAATTGTATACATAGATGTGTATGTGTGTGTGTGTGTATTCTCCTTTTACTCAAACTAAATACATATTAAAATTTGAATTTGATCCATTTACAATTACTGTGTTCATTGATATGTTAAGTTTATTCTTGACATCATATTACTCTTTAAACTTTTCATGCCTTCTTGATATTTCACTTTTATTGCTTTAATACCAGATTTTAAAAATCTAATTCAAGAAAATGTATTGGGTCCTGATTTATTCCTTTGGTAGTTTGAATATTTTACACACTGTCAATATTCATATGCCCCTCTTCCCATCCTTTCTAAAAGAATCTTGCTTTCATTTAAGTATTTATTCTCTCCTGCATACCCCTGTGCTTCAGGGCAGGCAGAGCCCACAGTGATTTATTGTTGGTCCAAGTCGATTATGGAAGTCTCACTCCTTTTAACCATCATCAGTTTAATCGTGGTCATGTGATGTCATTTGTGTCTACTGAGACTAAGTCTACTTGGGTAGTAATTGGGAAACATTTTCTTCACTGATAAAAATAAAAATCATAGATAAGGAGACACAGACTCCCTTTTCCCACTGTGTGTTGTCCTGACTAACCATGGTAACCCAGAAAAGTTGATGCCATCTGCCTACTCTCTTCTTACTGAATATAAGGCCGGCTCTGGGGATGGCAGAATGACAAACAGAAAGAATCTCAGTCCTCTATATGTTATGTTTAAATCACCAAATGAACCAAGCCATTTGATGTGAGAACATCCCTAAATAATTCTTTCAGATTGGTGTGGTATTCTATCTTGGTCAGGCATGAAACTTTAGTTTTATAAACATCTTACCTCATGGTTTTGAAGATATTCTCTCTCTATTGCCCTTTAACATCTTATTCAATCAAAGAAAAATGCGTTAATAGCTTTTCTCTAATTTCTTTTGTCTTTCTCCCTCCAGATTGACTTCTTCTCCTCTGGAAAAAAAAAATTGTGCATGCTTTTCTCTTCATCCTTAAAAAATTTGCTTAGAATATTCTTGATGTGGGTTTTCTTATTTTGCTTTGTTTGCTTTTTAGCTTTTGTTGTTTTTGTTTTTATTTAATCCTGCTGTAAACTTCTGTTACAAAAATGTCTTTATTCCGCTCAGAAAAGGTTTCTTCTATTATTTACATGATCATTCCTTTTGTTCCCATTCTCTTGGGTTTTTCCTGTTAGAAAGCTGTTGGAACCACTGACTCTATTCCTACTTTCTCCCATTTGCACATACTTGTCATTTTGCACTCTGTCCTAAGATGATATTTCAGCTCAATCTTACAGTTCTGTCTTCAGCCATCTCCATTTTGACATTCACCCCACAGGCAGAATTTTCTAGCAAACATATTTCAAATTTCTAAGAACTCTGTTTCTTTTTCACGGCAGTCTTCTTTTTTATAATGCATGCAATAGCTTGTTAAATCCCTAGTTAACATTAATTACAATTACTTCAAAGTTGATTTTATTCCCTCTATTAACTCTGATCACCAGGGGTATTTATTTTTCTATTTGTTGAGTTAGGTGTGTTTCTCATGTTACTTTTATTCAATCATTAAGTGTGCCGTGTTGTCTGTTCATATTTGTAGATGTGAATTCATATCAACAGTTTTGATAGATATAGTTTACTATTCAGTCCAAATGGGACTTCCTGTTTGCCTAAAAATAAATGCAGGATCTGATTACCATTGTCCACATCAAGGCATAGTACAAGGGAGGGGGCAAGTGTCAGAGGTGAATTTTTAAAAGAATTCATCCCAATCAGACATCACCCCACTTCTCAGGATCAACTTTAGGGTATCTCTTCTCAGAAATTCCATTTCGAAGATGGTATCTAAAGACATTGAAGCTTTAGAAAACTAGAAGACATTCAACCCACATTTCAGAAAGTAAGAACTTTATAGACAATAAAAAGCATATGGGAAGAGTTTGGTAAACAAAACAGCTATTTATCTTGAGGTGATTCTTGGGTTCTTTTGAGAACTAAATTACTTCTGTTAGATTTTAGAGTGGTAGCTTCTGCAGCTCTGTGGACACCTTTATGGCTTTTCAATGCTGCAAGGATTGTTATTTTTATTTTGTTTATGTGATTTATGGAGGAAGAAGCAGCATGCCATCCTATTGAGTTGCCTATTTCTTTTTTTTTTTTTTTTTTTTGAGACAGAGTCTCACTCTGTCACTCCAGGAGGAATGCAGTGGTGTCATGATAGCTCACTGCAATCTCAAACTTCTGGGCTCAAGAGATCCTCCTGCCTCGGCCTCCTGAGTAGCTGGAACTACAAGCACGCACTAACATCCATTTTTTTTTTTTTTTTAAGTAGAGACAGGGTCTCATGCTTACTCAGGCTGGTCTCGAACTCCTGAGAGCAAGAAATCCTCTTGCCTCGGCCTCCTAGAGTGGTAGGATTACAGGCATGAGCCACCAAGTCCAGCTGAGTTATCTGTTTTGAATAGGACCAGGCTAAATCAGCATTAACGTGAAGAGTGAAAAAATTCAATAAATAGTAGGCAATGTTAACAACAACAAAAATGGTATGTCTTGCTATGTTTTTAACATTTCGAGCATAAAGTAAAAAGTCTTCCAGACAGAATAAACAAGTACAAAGTGACCAAAATCAGATTATTCTCAGACTTCTCTATCACCACAAGTTCCAAGGAAAGAAAAAATAAACAGTTAAAAAAACAGCATCATGCCTACAGGCCTTATGGTATAATTTTGTGACACATGCCTAAATTTAATAGAGAAACATTATTGTATGTGCAAGTACATATGTGCAAATAAACTATGCCATATCATTTCTGAATAAGCTATTTGAAAAAGTGTATTTTGAAAGTGATATAATAAAATGTGTAACACATAAATGATGAAAATATGTTATAAAAGGATTATCAATGATCATTAAAACCCATTATATAGATAGTTTAAGAGGAAAGTGACAAAAATTATTGGTTAATGATAAAATTAATAATACTAATTTGATCTAAAATTTATAGATTATCAAAATAAAACTCAGGAAAGGGTTGGGTGGATGGGGTGGGATATCATATTAGGACAGAAGTTGTTAGATACTGTTTGATATTTTACACTGACATTCAGAAATTTCCATGTTCAAGGGGATGTGTGTGTGTGTGTGTGTGTGTGTGTGTGTGTCTGCATATGTGTGTGTGTTAAAGAAAAAACTAAGAGAATTAAAAATGGATATTCCAAATGACAAAAAGGTAAACTTTTTCTAATAGAGAGGTTACAGATTTGAGTAATTATCAAAAATTGTGTATTGGGACACAGATTAGGTGTCTACTGATTATATCTGAGCCACTACTATTGGGCTGAGACCCTCTAAAACCCACTTATCTTCATGCAATCTGGTACATCAGACACAAGAACTCCTCCTCTCTTTAATTTTACTCTAACATTCATTATAACTTATTTCAGGTTTAAGTGCCTAATTAGAATGGATAGGATTCAGTACCAGTACCCACGTATAGACTTCAACTAAACCTATTTTGTCTGGTTTTCATTATCCCCAATTGGGTATGTAGTTCACATAGTTTTTAATAAATAAAATAGTCTCTCTATGCATAAATCACATTATATGCATCACTTGCATAACATTGGATTCATGGGTTTTCACAAACTTTTAAGGCTCAAATTATCCTGTCTTGGCTGGAGGAAAACAGGTTAAATTGATTCCTTTGACTTTCCAAACATTTTTAAAAGTCATTTTTGTTTTTTGGTAATGTTAAGATAATGTAAACCTCTTCTAACACAAAACAGAGTCAGCTATTCTCTCCAGAGCCTTGGTTCTTTTAACTAAAAAATAGTACTAGAAATCAAAATGTGGACACTAGATGTATATGTTAGATTTTATATATGAGACCCAGTAGTGGATGATACCACTACTTGAACATCTAAGTAACAGTGCTAGGAAGAGTAAGAGCCTAAAGCGTATGACTTCACATTGGTGTCCCAATATAATTCCAAACTTACGTCTTTTAAAATTTGTGTTCTCATACAAAAGCTGTCAGTTTATTGACTCTCAGCTCCAAATGCACCCTTCATTGTCTGCTCTGAAAAAACAGGACTGGGACCTTTGACTGTTTTTTCTTTGCCATCTGGCATGGTGCTAAACTTTGTCAGCATAGGGCACTGGAGAAACATGGTAGGAGGAAGGAGTTTTCTTTCCTTGTTCAAGTATACTTGCTCAGTTCAGCTTTTACAGCCTGGGCAATTTCTTCAGCATCTAATTCTTGTAGTGCACAGTTGTCAGAAATCAGTGGCCATCCACTTCCCCTTGTGTCCTAACTGGGTGGTTTTGTAGTGATGTGCCTCCAGTGAGACACCATCCCCTGAACATCTTTCCCCAGCAGCTTAGAGGACTGATTTACAGCAAGTTCCACAAGTGTAGCACCACAGTTACCTCTCTACCATTCAGTGAGCTGTGACTATGCCCTCCTCAACAAGGTCTGGATCTCAGTCCTGAATGGGGCAAGGGACCATGTGTGTGTGACTCTTCATTGGGTGCTGTATCATTTAGCTAGTGATTGCTCCTTAAAGCTGATATTTCTTATTCTTTAGAATTCTCTTTAAATCTTCTTAACCAATCTTGTTACTCTAATCCCATGTGACAATTAATAATTCTTTTTTTCGATCCATTTCATTTTATTCCTTTGCATTTTATTCCGCTCCATTCTAAAAATTCAGTTATGCAATAATACATTTGAAAACATACCATGCCATAATATTCCATTCTGTTTCATTCCATTAGAATCCATTATGTGCCATTCCATTATGTTCCTTCCCATTGCATTCCCTTCTAGTTTGTGATATTTTGTTTCACGACATTCCATTTCAAAAATTCCATTCCATTTCATTTCATTATTTAACATCCCATTATTTAACATTCCATTCCATTCCATTCTATTCCATATCATTCCATTTTGACACTTTAATTCCATAGCCTTCCATTCTGGAACATTCCATTCTCTAACGTTCTATTCCATAACATTCCATTCTGCAGCATTCCTTTCACCACATTTCATTCTTAAACATTCCATTTCATCACATTCTATTACATAACCTTCCATTTTGTAATATTCGATTCCATTACATTCCATTATGTAACATTCCATTCCATTTTATTTTGTGATATTCCATGTTGTCACATTTCCTTCCATAACTGTCCATTTCATAATATTCCATTGCATAGCATACCACTCTGTAACAATGCATTCTATAATTTTTCTTTCTATAACATTTCATTCCATTCAATTTCATTCTCTAATATTCCATTCTATAACATTCCATTCTATAATACTTCACTCTTTTTTTAATTTAGAATTTTATGAGGGTACACACATTTTGGTTACATAAGTTGCCTTTGTACAGGTTGAGTCAAAGTTATAAGTTGTGCCCTTCACCCAGTTAGTTTGCATTGTACCCATTAGGTGTGAATTTACCAATCCCCTCTCCCCCTGCCACCTACTTTTTCTGCTCAATTTTCTGTGTGGTTCCTGTCTCTTGATCAGACCCTGACTAACAAAAAATCGATTCTATATACTTTCCCATCTTTCTTATCTATCAATTTATCTTCTCTCAGTTCTAAACAGTATCATTCCAATGACAAATAAACTATGCTGTTATTATTCCTCACTAAATACATCTTTTTAGGTCTTAGACCCCACGCACCAACTTCAAATTTACTCCCCCTTTCTTTTGTAATCTATTAAATATGTTACATGAACTATTGTCACTTATCAACAATGAAAATTTGTGACTACTTTGCTATATAATCCTTCATTGAATTCTAAATCTAAATAACAGTTAAAGGCTAATTATAAATGTATAGTAAAACAATGAATATCACGTTAAATTTTATGAGGTTAAATTTTCATTTATAAAATACACATTATCTTATATGCTTTTCATTTGTAAGCTCTATAGAGTAAATAAATAAACTTTTGTAATTCACAGTTCAACTTTTTGTTTTTATTAAAAACAAAATAATTCTAAGGGATTCAGGGAAAAAATGATAATAAATTTAATAACACTGGAAACAGAAAAAGTAGAATTGATAAATAAATCTACAAGTTGATTCTTTGAAGAAGACATATACTACTTGTTTCAAACTAGGTAAATAAATAAAAAAAGAAGTAATACAAATACGCAACAAAGGATGGTAGGAAGGAAGAAAGCAAGAGAGGAAAAAAGGATGGAAGGAATTGCAATAATAAACATTGGAAAATCTGAAATAGAAGGATATTTCCTTAACATGATTAAGAATGAAAGTTGAACTTCTATTTGAATATAAAATGATGAAAGAATTACCATAGAGTCACAAAACATGATAAGTTTAAAAAGGGAAAAGTTAAAAGGAGAAAACATAATATGATCTCTTTAATATGGGTCATGTTTTTAAATATAAAACTGGCTGTTTTGATAACATATTTTATTATTAATTTTAAAAATTATAATTCTGTAGAAGATTCTGTGTATTCTTTTGAATGGATTTTTGTCTACAGTTGAAAACCCAAATGCTCCAGCTATAAAACTATTAAGATCTTTCCTTAATCAAAATAGGTTCTTAATCAAATTGAAAGCATAGGAACCAGTAGGAGTTTCATTAGTTTCATTCAGACTACTCTTTCAAACACAAAACCTATAAATAAATAGTGTGGCAGAGATTTCTGGTAGTCCCCCAATCTTCATTCTCTTCTGTGAATTCACAGCTAATTCACACCTACGCAACTCCTTATAGCTAGTGTCATCATGTGACCACATTCTGGTTAATAGGATGCAAGCTGGAGTGGAAACAATTTTCTGGAAGTATCCTCAAGGAGTGGGAATATGCATTCTCCTGCCTTCTTTCACCCTTCCTACTGTCTAGAAAGCAGACGGTCCAGCTGGATAGGGAGCAGTCATCTTGAATCACAATGTGGAAGCTGGATGTTGAATGGCAGAACCACAAGACAGAACTAGCATAAATCCCCAACAAATTTGAAACTACTACATCAGTTCTAGACTGCCTACATTGTCATGAGGGGGGAGCATACTTGTATCTTTTTAAATCCACTGTTTTCTTAGGTCTTCTTTCACTCATGACCAAATCTAATCTTAACTGATAAAAATGGTAAATATCACAGCCTAGCTAATGCCTCCATACTGCCATTACGCAGATATCAGTACTGCTCTTCTCACAGTATTGAGAAGCACCTCTCAGCTTGATCATATCCACAACTGAAGTTAATTATATTCTCTCCAATACCATTCAGATTTCAAATTATCACAGAACTTGGATTTAGAAAACCTGTTGGGTACTTGCAGTATGCCCTTGGGTAAATCATGCAATGTTTTTGCCCTCATTTCTTCATTTATCAATTTCACTTATCAAGGTAGAAGAAGTCCTATACTCCTATCTTGATAATAATAACATGTACTGATGATGTTAGAATGATGCTGTGAGGTAGGAACTGTGATTGGCACTTTGCAGAGAAGCAGACAGAATTTCAGAGAAGTTAAGTAAAATTCCCAAGATTATACAGGTTAGTAACTAGAAGAACAGGAATCCAGATTCAGATAAGTCTATTCAAAATGCTATTATCCTTCAGATCGCTTTATTGTTTTCTACTTCTTGTCTTGTGAACAATAACTGAGGTAACCTGTATAGTTAGATTACCTGTCACATAGTAGATGCACATTATGTGTGAAATATGTCCCCTTCTGCTCTTTCATGCTCGTGAAACAAGAATATCTTGCTTTTATTCTCTTCTACATACAACCTTACATTAGGACAGCTTTGTGAAAGAATCAGTCTGGACGAATTCCATGTTTAAATGAAAATATCATAGAATATAATTTTACCCTTGAAGAATCCCAGGCACAGTAATTTTTCAACAGATTGAATGCATTAAGCTTTTGTATATACATAGACCAATGCTAGAAGATATACAAAGTAAATCAGAGAGTAACAATTTATGTCCTTTAAGAATTTATAACCTAAAATATGCCACAGAGATATGGGCTCAAATATACAAATTCAAACAAACATCAACACATGAATAAAGAAGAACAGTACAACCTTTCAGTCCTGTGTTGAACAGAACTGCTTTTAACATACACACACAAATTAGAATAGTATTTAAACATAAATCAGAACCTTCATGAATAGGAAGGACGGAGAGTTTTTCTAAAGGAAGAAGGCATCCTCCCAATCAACTTCATACACCAGAATTTCTCTAACAGGCACACAGTGCCAAAAAAGCAAGCTCTCAGATGCTGGGTTGCAAAGGTATGCTTGCACAAACTAACTATTCAGCAAAATGGCCCTGTTAAAGTGAAGATATTTCTTTTAAGACAAGAAAACAACTTTGAAATATTTTTTATTAAAAAAATGTTATATAGAAGCAACAAAGCAAGGATTTTCTTACAATATTTGACATTTAGAAACCCCCTACCCATTTGGTACTTACAGACTAGGAAATCCGTTTAGGAAAGGAAATAAACAATAAAGTTCACAACATTGGAAAACCAATTAGCCAAAATTTTAAATAACCATTAGTGTATAATAGTAGTGATGCAGCTAAAGTCAGTGCTTCTTAAGGGTATTTTTCACTTTGAATGAAATACTTTCTTACCTCATTTCTAGAAGGTCCCAGCTACACTTCCCTTAAGCAGTAGACTTCTGCACTGGTTAAATCAAACACCACCTCTCTCCCACTTCTCTATTGCTCAAATTCCCTTTCCCAAAGCCTGAATTTCATTTAGGAAAAAGTTCTCTCAGTAAATTTAAGTTAGGTCAACTCTGCTCCTCTTCAAAACTTAAAAGAAAGAGCAGTTTCAATTGCAGCCCCTGGCCAAATCTACCACCTGTGTATTGAGAGATTAAAAAAAATCAACATTAGAAATAAACAAAGCAAAACTCTATTCTACTCCCACTTATGAACTGTGTCTGGCAGATTAACCTGAAAATTAGAGTGAGTAAGATTCTGCAGCAATTCTAACACCGAATATAAAGACAGCCCCAAGCTGAGGGTTTTCATCTTCGCCTGATTTATTCCTTCCTCTCCTCCATCTATTTGATTCCCAAGGCAGTGACTCAATCTTTCCTTCTACTGAAGTCATTGGAGGAATAAAATATATCTTATCCACGCAAAATAATTTCATTCATCTTATTGTAGTCACATCGATTAGGAGTTTACAGGTAAAATAAAACATCAAGAACCTTCCTTTTGACCCATGAGATCTTTTCTGACCATTCCTGGTATCCTGGGACAGCTCAGTATAAACTTTTCACTGTTTATTTATTTATTTAAAAAATATTTATTGAATGCCCAGTCACTGACCATACACTGTACTAGATAGTTGTTGTTTAACACTTATTTGATATTTGGCTGGTATAGACTCGTATACTGATTGAGCTTCTTATTCATATCTCTTACCATTCAACAAAAATATAAGTCCCTTGATGAGAGTGATGGTTGGAGGAGAGGGAGACCATACCTTGCTCTTCTTTTCATTGCCTAGCAGAGAGCCCAAACAGTATTTTCTCAATAAATATCTTGTATATCAAAAACCAGGTTTAAGCTACATGTTATTATATTTCTAGTTTGAAGCCTTATAAGACTTAAACCATTGTGGCCCTTTCTCAATTAAAATTTTTGAAGTTTCTTTCTGGTCTATGGACTGTAATGGGTACAGCTCACCTCTCTACAAGTTACAAGGAAATTGAATTTCAGTCTTTGGGGATTCACCTATGTTACAGACACTGCCAGATGTGCTGGTTACACATGCCTGCTTTGTGAATACAATGAGCCCAACTTATTTTATTGACTGCATTGAAACAATGGCTAATTTTATTCCAGACTATGCACAGTGCCCCAAAACTGTAGCTACCATAATGATATTATAAGAATTTGAATACTTCAATGCAAGATCTGCCAACGGGAAACACCCCTTTAGTGATGTAGACTGGCTTGAGACTATTATTGGAAAGGTAAACATCTTTCGAGTCCTTTAGTCTTTCATTTGATATAGGTATACAATTTCTCTGTATGCTCCAAAAATATATGACCAAGGAATTTATAACATTTAATTAAAATGCCTATGTTACAAGATGTAAAAATGAGACATTGTTATCACTGTTCCCATTGAGTGCGCAACACTGAGAACAAGTGTTAAGTTGTTAAAAGCCCGTATCTTCTATGCAGTGCCAGAATATTTATGTAGAACTTACTAATATGGTAGACAAAAATTGGTTCTGTCAGCCTTATCCCGCCTTTACCTTTAGACTATGTAAAAGAAAGAGATGTGATAGACGAAGATGGTTCAGTTAATAGAATCTCTAAAGAACAAGTTGTTGGGGTATTTTGTGTTTCCACTCTTCCCCTAAAGAGGGAAAAAACTATTTGCCACCAACCTCAGACCAATTTGGGGAAACAGGAGCCTTGTGAACCTCCTGGAAAGTTTGAGATGAGTCTTACATGATTTGGATACTGGTAATTGATTCCTACATTAAAAATGTTAAAAGAACTGAGGCTGCCTCTGGTGGGATAACAAGAAAAAAGCAGTTGCAGTGTGAGAAAACATCATCTCTGTCAGTGATAGACAAAAGGAGACCCTTGGAAAGGGGCTGGGTCTGAGTCAGATTGAGTTATTAATTCCGAATGACAGAGCTAGGTCACCCCTAAAGAAGAGTGTATGGGGGTTGTACCACCGGAAAATGAGCTAAAGAGAGTTTGTAAGGAATTAGATGAGGAGGTATCTTTTGCTTCGGGGAACAGTAGAAGAAGTCCCCAGTAAGGATGGGTTTCTGAAAAGGCCACAAAATTGTCCCAGAAAAGAAGAAAGCTTTTGACCATCTTCCAAACCCAGAGAACACTAATACTACATTGCTATCTGACCAACTAAGCATCTTCTCACCTCTACCTCCCTTTCTCCCTACCTTAACCTGATCCCAAAGGCCCAGAGGCAGTATAATGAATGCAATATACTTTCTCCTTTGTTCTTTTGGTATACTTGCTTTTGAAACTGATTCACCATTTTGTGAAAAAAAGGTCCAAGCAGCCTGAGGAGAGACCTATGGATAGAGAAACCAAGTTTTGGCTGAATTCTCAACCAACAGCCATCACCTACTTGCCAGCCATATGAAAGAGTTGTCCTGAAAGTGGATCTTCCAGCCCCCAAATGACTCATCCCAGCTGACATACATGGAACAGAGATGAGCTATTCCCATCCAGCCTGCCTAACTTACAGATTGATGACAAAATAAATTTATCATTGTGATTCGAAGTCACTAACTTTTGAAGTGGTTAGTTATGCAGAAATAGTAGTCAGAACAGATTATCCAAACCCAAGGGGTGTGGGAGAAGCCCAAAATTGGAAGATATATTAAAGCTTTAACAATAGATATACTACATTTTATCATACTGGAAACTGTTAACTGAGAAAAAAAGCACTAAAAATACCCTGGAATGACTTGAGATGTTGTCCAGAGATGGGGTGGGAACCCCAGCCGTTCTTCACTAGTTTGAGAGTCAGTGGTGAGAAATACTAAAGCCAAGCTCTTTAAATTTTTTTCTGCTTATACCACATATGTCATTTCTTAAAGTAAACCAGTTACTCATAGAACAAAAGTGATGATGATCAGGCTAGAATGTTTGGAGGCGGTGGAGGGTGAGGTAGAGGGACAATTTAAGACACAAAAGTGGAATTATATATGAATATGATATGATATTTTTATATATTAGAATCATTTTTTTCTGGAAAAACCCAGAAGCTACTAGTTCAAGTTAAATGTGAAAGCCATCAGCAGAAATGTTCAAAGTGAGCATGAGATTATGAATACCTCAAGAGTGCCCATCTGCATCTCCAGCACTAGCACAATGACCAGCCAGTGTTCAAAAAATGCTCATAAACAAATAGATGAATACATAACTTCTTTGTCAGAAAATTGACCTGTATTCATGGTGAAAATAACAATACCAAACTAGAGAACTATTTCCATTCTTGATTTTGTCTTGGCTTTCAACTCCTTGGCTCACAATACAATGGGTTACCCTCCCCAGATAGGCTTTTCCTGATTTTACCACTGGTTAGGTTCATAGAAAATCCTCAAAGAAGTCAAAAGAAATAGCATATTTTATCAGAGTCTCTCAACAGCAGAATTGATCATGCAGAAGAAAGAGTGAGTGAGCTTGAAGAAAGGCTATTTCAAAATACACAGTCAGAAGAGACAAAATAATGAAAAAGAATTAAGCATGCTTACAAGATTGAGAAAATAGCCTCAAAAAGGGAAAATCTAAGATCATTGGCTTTAAAAAGGAGGTAGAGAGAAAGATTGGGGCATAATGTTTATTCAAAGAAATTATAAAAGAAAACTTTCCAAACCTAGAGAAAGATATCAGTATTCAGGTACAAGAAGGCTATAGAACATCAAGAAGATTTAACTCAAATAAGGCTACCTCAAAGCATTTAATAATAAACCTCCCAGTGGTCACAGATAAAGAAAATGTCCTAAACAAAGGAAGAAAAAAAGAAAAAAATAATAACAAATGAAGACACTGTAATACATCTGGCTGCAGACTTCTCAGGCCAGGAGAGAGTTCTGAAGGAAAAAAATCTTAACCCTAGAATTTTATATGCTTCAAAAATATCCTTCAAACATGAAGAAGAAATAAAGACTTTCCCAGACAAACAGAAGTTAAGGCATATCTATAAGAAATTCCTATAAGAAATGCTAAAGGAGTTCTTGAATGTGAAAGAGAAGGATGTTAATGAACAATAAGAAATCATCTGAAGGTATACAACTCACTGGTAACAGTAAATAAAGAATACAGAATATTCTATTGTTATAATTGTGTAATTGTGGCATATAAATCACTTATACCTTGAGCAGGAAGACTAAAAGACAAACCTATCAGAAATAATAACTACAAAAACTTTTTGAGAGATGTACAGTATAAAAAGATATAAATAGAAACAACAAAACATTAAAAAGCAGGGGGTATGGAGTTAAATGTAGAATTTCTTTTATATTTATCTTTGCTTATTTATTTGTTGGCAAACAGAAATAAGTTGTAATATGTTTAAAATAATTGGTGATAAAATGTTTTTTTGCAAACCTCATGGGAACCTCAAATCAAAAAACCTACAACACATACACAAAAAAATAAAAAGCAAGAAATTATTAATAAAACAGTCTACCAGAGAAAATCATTTTCAACAACAAGAAGACAAAAAAGAAGGAAGAAAGAAACACAAGACCACAAAACAACCAGAAATCAAATAACAACATGGCAGTAGTAAGTTCTTACATGTCAATAATAGCATTGAATGTGAACAGACTAAACTCTCCAATCAAAAGACATAGAGTGGGTGAATGTATAAAAAAGCAGTAGTCAACTACATGTTGTCTGCAAGAAACACACTTCACCTATAAAGACACACATAGACTGAAAATAAAAGAGTGGAAAAAGACATTCCATGCAAATAGAAACCAAAAAAGAGCAGCAGTAGCTATTCTTATATCAGATAAAATAGATTTCAAGACAAAAACTGTAAAAAGAGACCAAAAGGTCACTATACAAAGATAAAGGGGTCAATTCAGCAAGAGGTTATAACAACTATAAGTATAAATGCACCCAACACTGGAGTACCCAGATATATAAAGCAAATATTATCAGAGCTAAAGAGAGAGATAGACACTGATAAAATAATTTTTGGAGATTCAACACTCCACTTTCAGGATTGGACAGATCACCCAGACAGAAAATCAACAAAAAAATTGGATTTAATCCACACTGTAGACCAAATGGACCCAATGTATATTTACAGAGCATTTCATCCAACAGTTACAGAATACACATTGTTCTCCTCAGGTCATTGATCATTCTCAAGGATAGACCATACCTTAGGCCACAAAACTAGTCTTAAAAATTCAAAAAAATTGGAATGATATCAAGTATTTTCTCTAACCACAATAGAATAAAACTAGAAATTAATAACAAGAGGAACATTGGAAACTATACAAACACATGGAAATTAAACTATATGCTCCTGAATGATCAGTGGGGAGATTAAGAAGGAAATAAAAAAATTTCTCAAACCAAGTGAAAGTGAAAACATCACATATCAAAACTTATGGGATACAGTAAAAGTAGAACTAAGAGGAAAGTTGATAGCCATAAGTGCCTTCATCAAAAAAGTAGAAAAGCTTCAAATAAACAACCTAATGATGCATAGTAAAAAACTAGAAAAACAATAGCAAACCAAACACAAAATTAGTAGAACAAAATAAATAATAAATATCAGAGAAGAAATAAATAAAATGAAACAAAATAAATATGAAGGATCAATGAAATGAAAAGTTAGTTTTTCAAAAAGTTAAAATTAATACACCTTTAGCCAGACTAAGAATAAAGAGAGAATACCCATGTAAATAAAATCAGAGATGAAAAAGGAGACATTGCAACTGACACTGCAGAAATTAGAATGATCATTAGAGACTACCATGAGCAACTACATGCCAAGAAACTGGAAAACCTAGAAGAAATGGATAAATTCCTAGACACATACAACCTACCAAGATTGAACCAGGAAGAAATCCAAAACCTAAATAAACTAATAACCAGTAACATGATAGAAGCAGTAATAAAAAGTCCACCATCAAAAAAAAAAATACCAATACCTGATGGCTTCACTGATGAGTTCTACCAAACATTCAAAGAAGAACTAAAACAAATCCTACTTAAACTATTCCAAAAAACCAAGGAGGGTGGAATACTCTCAATCTCATTTTATGAGTCCTGTATCACCCTGATACCAAACCAAAGACACAACAAAAAAGAAAAAAAAAGGCCAACATCTCTGATGAACATAGATGCAAAAATCCTTGACAAAATTCTAGAAAACAAAATTCAACAACACATTAAAAATATCATTCATCATGTTCAAGTGACATTCATCCCAGGTATACAAGAATGTTTCAACATATACAAATCAACCAATGTGATACATCATATCAACAGAATGAAGAACGAAAACCATAAGATCATTTCAACTGATGCTGAAAAACCACTTGATAAAATTCAATATCCCTTTATGATAAAAATTCTCAAAAAACTGGGTATAGAAGGAACATACCTCAACATGATAAAAGCCATATATGACAGACACACAGCTAGTATAATACTGAATAGGGAAAAACCGAAAGCCTTTCCTCTATGATCTGTAATAAGACGAGGATGCCCTCTTTAATCACTGTTATTCAACATGGTACTAGAAGTTCTAGCTAGAGAGCAATCAGACAAGAGAAAGAAATAAAGGGCATCCAAATTTGAAAGGAAGAAGTCAAATTATCTTTGTTTACAGATGATATGATCTTATATCTAGAGAAACCTAAGGACTCCACAAAAAAATCCATTAGAATTGATAAACAAATTCAGTAAAGTTGCAGGATACAAAATCAACGTACAAAAGTCAATAGCATTTCCATATGTCAAAAGTAAATAGTTCAAAAAAAGAAACCAAGAGAGTAAACCCATTTATAATAGCTACAAATAAAATAAAATACCAAGAATAAACTTAACCAAAGAAGTGAAAGATCTCTATAATGAAAACTATAAAACATTGGTGAAAGAAATTGAAAATGACACAAAGAAATGGATAGATATTCCATGCTCATGGATTGGAAGAATCAATATTGTTAAAATGTCCATACTGCTCAAAGCAATCTATAGATTTAATGCAATCCTCATCAAAATACCAATGACATTCTTCACAGAAATAGAAAAAATAAACCTAAAACTTATATGGAACCACAAAAGATGCAAAATAGCCAAAACTATCCTGAGCAAAAAGAACAAAACTGGAGGAATCACATTACCTAACTTCATATTATACTATAAAGCTGCAGTAACAAAAACACCATGATACTGACATAAAACCAGAGACACAGATTAATGGAACAGAATAGGGAACCCAGAAATAAATCCATACATCTGTAGTGAACTTATATTCAACAAAGTTACCAAGAACATACAATGGGAAAAGGACACTCTCTTCAGTAAATGGTGCTGGGAAAACTGGATATCCATATGCAGAGGAATGAAACTAGACCCTTATCTCTTGCCATATACAAAAATCAAATCAAAATGGATTGAAGACTTAAATCTAAGACCTGAAAGTATGAAACTACTAAAAGAAAATGGGAAAACACTTCAGGACATTGGTCTGGGCATGGACTTCTCAAATAATACCCTCCAAGAACAGTCAATCAAAGCAAAATTGGACAAATGGGATCACATCATGCTAAAAAGCTTCTGCACAGCAACGGAAACAGTAAACAAAGTGAAGAGAGAGTCCAAAGAATGCGAGAAAATATTTGCAAACTACCCATCTGACAAGGAATTAATAACTAGAATATATAACGAGCTCCAACAACTTACTAGGAAAAAATAAAATAATCCAATTAAAAATGGGTAAAGAATCTGAATAGACATTTCTCAGAAGAAGTCATATGAATGACCAACAGGCATATGAAAAAATGCTCAACATCATTAGTTATCAGAGAAATGCATATTAAAACTACAATGAGAGATCATCTCACCCCAGTTAAAATGGCTATCAAAAAGACAGGTAATAACAAATGCTGGCAAGGATGTCGAGAAAGCCAAGCACAGAGAGACATATCTCACATGTTCTCACTTATATGGGAGAGCTAAATAATAAAACAATTGAGCTCACGAAGACAGAGTAGAATGATGGTTACAAGAGGCTGGGAAGGGTAGCGGGGAAGAGGGGATAAAGTGGGGATGGTTAATAGGTACAAAAATATAGTTAGATAGTTAGATAGCAATATTTGATAGCACAACAAAGTGATGATAATCAACAATGTTAGGTCATACTTTAAAATAACTAAAAGAGTGAAATTGGGATGTTCCTAACACAAAGAAATGATAAATTCCTAAGGTCAGGGATACCCCAATTACACTGATTTGATTAATATACATTCTGTGCCTGTATCAAAATGTCACATGTACCTAATAAATATACACAAATATTTTGCACCCATCATAATTAAAAATAAAAAAATAAGAAAAGAAACAGCCTTTTGCTATCTACACACCAGACAGGAAAGAATTAGACTGAGGCAGCTAGCTAGTAAGCTTTGTAATATTATACCAATACTACAAATTCTTTAAAAATAGAGTAGTACTTATTGGAGATGTCATTATTGAAAGTTTCTTACTGTTAAAAAATAAAATGTTCAAATGCATGTGTTGGCTGTTTAATAACATTATTTGATAAAGTTGTTTTTAAATTTATTTACATTATCTAATCATTTCTGTCATTTTAAGAGTTCAGTATATTAAAATTAATGTCACTACACATAGAACCATAAAGTTCATGAGCCAGAAGCGATCTCAAAGATCATCTAATCTAATCCACTAATTTTATGATTGAGGAAACTGAATCCTAGAAATAAGAAGTCACTTATCCAAGATCATACTTCTTAAAAGGGCAGAAAAAGACAAAACCATATATTTCTTCAGTCCTAGTCTAGGACCCTTTATACCACCCTGTCTAATATTTATAAAACATAGAACTTCAATAAATATAAAATTTTCTAGACATATTACATAAACTAATAAATATTTATAAATAATGTTAAATATATAAACATGTTTAAATGAGATAGCATTGTCAGATAATAGAGCACAATTTGAAATTTCTCTATAGTCCATATGTTTTCAATGAAGAACAATTTTAAATCATCTGAGAATATTAACTTAGAGTTATAATAGCATAGTTTTTTATATCTAAATAGCACATTTCATAAATGTTCATTCATTCCATAAACAACAATTGGATATCTGACATATGCCAAATACACAGGGAAAGACATAGATCCCTGAATAAGTGGTAAGGTCTGGAATTTAGAATCTAGAAGAAAATAGAGATGCTATAAAATATAATCACAAGTATGATGAGTGTTACAGGGGAACTCACCTTGCATAAATTGGATAATCTATCCAAACCTCCATTTATCATCTGCAAAATGAGGATAATCATAATAATTTTCTCTCATAGTTTCTGTGTGGATTAAATGAGGTAAATACACTGGAATATTATGATTCTTCAATAAATGTTAGCTCTGACCATTCTTAGTATGATTATAGGGTGACAAGGGACTGTGTAGCAGGGGCATTCATATTGGTTTTAAGGGTATGGGAAGACCTCTCTAAGGATGTGATACTATGGAAAAGTAAGGATTAGCTTGACAAAATAGAAAGAGGTCTTTTAGACAGAGAGAATAATACATTCACAAGTTTGAAGGGCTGGAAATGAGAAATTTGAGGATCTAAAGTCATACTGTCCAATACAATAACCTCTAGCTACGTGTGACTAAGTTTAAATGTAAAGGAACTGTAATCAAATAAGCCTAAAAATTCAATTCTTTAGTCATTCCAGGCACATCTCAAATCCTCAATAGTAACATACGGCTAGTGGTTACCACATTGGAGAGCATAGACACAGAACATTTCTGTCATTTCGGTAAGTTCTGTTGGACAGCACTGAACTACAATTTAGAATGGCTTGAATTGAGAGAACCCAGGAGACAATGGGGTCTCCTGAGGCAGGAAAAGCCAACAGGGTCAGAGATTATAGTGGACATTGTGATGTAAATGATTTGGGATTTTATTTTGGAGGCAATGGAAATCCTTTCTTAATAAATCATCTATTTTATAAAGTAAATTAAAATTAGACTACTTTTACCCTAAACACCTTACATAAATTGTGTAATGCCTGTCTTTACTGTACACCTTCACAATGTCGGTCCTCACCGTGGAGAATTTGAAGCAGTGAGAATTACATATACATTTTTTGCACTGCAATTCTATGACTTGCCCTAAACCGAGGAGCAGTTAATCAAAGTTTAAACTAGAATCCATTCTCCTACCTTTTGCCCAAAGGGGTCTGTGACTAATACAACCAGATTATATATTTTTCTTATTTGCAGAGAAATGTGTATAAAATATATTGATATTGTTGTAATAAATTTAATTTAAAAAATAAATACTGATGCCATAAGAATGTTGAAAACATACTTTTGGAAGAAAAGAATTTTTTGTAAGTATACTGTCCACAAACAGCCTATAATTTTGCCTCTGTATTATCCTATCCAAGGCAAGTTAGAGATATGTCTACATGGTAAATCCTGTAACCCTGAGAAGAGTAAATTGTTGGCACAGTTGTTAAGAGTGGCACTGAGAGCAGTGTGGAAGACATGAAAAATCCAACTAACACTCAGATTGTCCTTGTATGTTGGGCACCACCACAGCTGTTAAAATTATGATGCAGTCCTTTATTAATGAATTTTGCAATATTAAAATTGCTGCTATTCTGTTAGCAATGTTCATTCCTTGCATTATTAATCTCTCTAACCCCTTCATGCCCTATCTAGCTATAAAAACACTTGAACAAATAATAGTGCCCAATAAAATCATTCATTGCAGAATCTAAGAAGAATGCTACCTGAGGTCCAAGACAAGAATAAAAACATTTCTTATATTCTGAGGAAAACAACATTCAGATTAAAGCCAATTTATAGTGGGGTGGTTTTATAAGGCTTTGTTTTACTTCAACTTGGCCTTCTCAAGAGCTTGTGAAGGTTATAATGTTTATTCACAAGAGACTCTTATTATAAATGGAGAAATATGTCAGGACCAACAAAGCAGTTTGCAAATTATTAGGCATTATATTCAGCCACGTAGTTATAATGTACAGCCCTCAGAAATGTTGAGGATGGATGGTGTATTCAAATGAATTGATTAAATAAATCACTTACTAGCTGAACTCTGGTTTTACAGTATATTTATTTCTTCAACTTAAAGTTTCTCAACTCTATGAAAACCTCCAAAATGTAGAGCCTGGCCGTAAACAATGACCACATTCATTCAATTAAAATCAAATATATTTAAATGTATTTATTAAACTTTTACAAGGTCTATTATTTCTCATCTAGTGTATTTATTGTTCTAGACTGTGGTTACCGATATCTATTCCAACTTTCTAAATAAGGCTGGTCAATTTTAAAACGAAGGCTAAAAAACAGATGAGTCAAAACACTCACTTTGCACTATTCAGCAGATAAATTCCACATCATAATCAATTCTCCACAAAATGAGTCCTTCTTATAATCATGCATCCATGGAAATAGCCTAAAACATTGGCAACCAGAAAGAACTTTCCAGCAGCTGCCAATGAGTGAACCCAGAAGTCACCAATATCACTCCAAAACTGAATATTTGCACTTGAAATTTGTTTGCCTGAAGCCATCAGTTAAAATAGGGAATAGTTTTAAAACTTCACATTAAAAAGTTTCATCGGAGCTAATTACATTGTCTGATACATAAAATCAGGGAATTCAGAGATCACAAACTGAGGTATTACAAAGCAATTAGATCTATTTTGTCAAGAGAGTGTTGAGGGTTAAGTAGAATTGCCTCTCCATGAGCATCATAGCACAAATCTAACCTCCATATATTTTCAAGTCAATTTACCATAAATGTGCAAATCCAAGGTTGTTTCTGAAAGTCATGAAATATTCCATGGAGTTGAGTCCAGAAAAAAGGTTTTTATTCATTCATTTAAAAATATTATTCACTTGGTGTCTACCATGTCACGTATTGTCTGGGCTACAAGGAGGTTGAGAGAACCAGACAGACAAGTTTTCTGCTCTCATAAGCCTAGAGTTCGTAAGGAAATGAAGTATGGCTTACAAATGACTTTGTATTTGATTTTCCACCCCACGGAGTAGGCAGAATAGTTATCTCTAATACTTGTTTACTGATTAGGAAACCAAAGCCCTGGGAATAAGAACCAGGAGTTGTCCTCCAACTCCATTACTATGTGGAACTACTTGTACCTGAGCAAAATTCATCCACCTCTGAGTTCAAAACTATTGTATATGTCTCCATAGCTTACCAAACTTAAAACTAGATGGTTTGTAATTGTGCTTACTGATCAAAGCATCCACGGAATTTTTATTGTACATATTTGTGGGGTGGATTGTGATATTTTGATATATGTATACATAGTGGAATGATTCAATCAATCTAATTAATATATCCATCATCTCACCTACTCATCTCTTTTTTCGTAGTGAGAACACTTGAAATCTACTCTTTCAGCAATTCAAGCAATGTTTTAAATGTACTCTTTTAGCTAAACTCTTTAAGAGAAAATATCTTAGCAATTAGAAATATACAATACATTATTATTAACTATAGTCACCATACTAAGCAATAGATCAGTAATACTTTTTCCTCCTGTCTAACTGAAACTTTGTATCTTTTGACCACCATCTCCCTTTTCTCCATCCCTGCTAAGTGAATGGGATGAGGTTGCCTGAAATAGAGTATAAACACAGAGCTTGAGGCATAATATTAAAACTGGGCCAACAACACCAGAAGCTGCAGTATTATTTCTTTCATTGTGTTTTAATTATGCAATCTCAGAAAGAACCTAGAATTTAAGAGCTAAAAAGGAATTTACTTACAGAATATTTCTGTTAGTTTATACATGAGGAAACTGAGGACCAAGAATCTAATCAAATCACATAGCTATTTGGAAACAAATTAGGATGTAAAGCAAGGATTCCAAAATACATTAGTTATCTTTCCAGAATACTACATTGTACCCCAAGATGTACAAAGTTTCATGTTTCCATAGCATAACCACAATGTTATCTAGGACCTCAAGATATCATCAATATCCTCTCTAGAGAAGAGTATTGCTTTTCATAAAATAGCCTGAAATCTCCTTTGAAAAGCAGGTGAAAATAAAATTAAACCTACATTAAAAAGAAGTAATGTGTTTCCTTAGCTAAAAAAATAACAATGGAAAAAATCATTTCACATGCATTGAGAGAAATAAAATATTACTCAAGTTGCAATTATCTGTGAAGAACAGTCATTCCCTAGCCAGCACCTTTGGGGAAATTGATTGTTTCTTTATGCCTTTTGCTTACACATTTTTCTTAGACTTAATGGCTGACAAGTGACCATTTCATTATCATAAGATGCCTCTCTCTTTTCCAGAGTTGATTCTTCTTTTTCTTGTGCTTACTAGTAGCAATAGTGTTCATAATTAGATGCACCTTCATTTTCAATGTCAAAGTGACTTTGTGGATGGTTTCATGACAGCATCCCAGTTTTGCAAACACTTTACTGATGTAAGAGACCATGTACCTTTGCTGAAATACACATCACATATTTTTGTCCTGTTATCTCCCAGAGGTAAATGAAACATGTGTCTGTTTTCCCAAGCCAAAAAGAAGAGAGGAGAGTCAAGGGTATGTATACCTCAAATTTATGATCCAAGGAATTTTCACTTACATGGTATTTAGTATTTTGGTTTGGTGAAGGCCCTTGTTCATATCTCCTCCTTCTGCCTGGACCTATGCCAATTTGTGTAGATATTAATCCACCTAATGCACAGAATAGAAGAAACTCAGGAACTTTTTAAATGTCAATATTGTTAAGAATATGGGTGCGGAAACAGACAACCTGAGTCTGAATCCTACCCTATGTAACCTTGGGTGAAGTATTTTATTTTGTGTATTTCAGTTAACATCATCTTTAAAAATCTAAATATTCTTAACTAATACCTTTTGTAACAACCTGGATGGAACGGGAGACCATTCTTAAGTGAAGTATCACAAGAATGGAAAAACAAATACATGTATTCACTATTAAATTAGAACTAATTGATCAACACTCATGTGCACATATGGAAGTAAAACTCAATGGAAATCAAGAGATGGGGGGTGGGTAAATTCACACCTAACAGGTACAATGTACAGTATCTGGGTGGAGGGCACACTTATAACTTTGACTCAAACTGTGAAAAGGCAATTCATGTAACCAAAACATTTGTACCTCCTTAATATTCTGAAATTTAAAAAAAATTTTTAATATAGATATTAATTGTTCCTACATCATTGGCTTCTTGTACTTAAATGAAACTGTTTAAATAAATTAAAGATATTTTTATGCTTAGAACAGTGTATATCACATAGTAAGAACACAAAGCCAGTTGGCTATTAGCATTGGTTGTTATCTTTTCATCTGAAATGTATTGACATTCATGGGCTTTCTTTTACTGCTGTCTTTTCACTGTGTTCTTAGATCGTGAAAAAGAATGAAAGAGATGTCTTGGGTCTCCTTACACAGGGGAACTAATCAGCTCCCAAAGGACCCATCTCCTAATGCCATCATGTTGGAGGTTAGGATTTCATGATACAAGTTGAACATCTCAAGTCTGAAAATATGAAATCCAAAATGCTCCAAAATTTAAGACTTTTTTATTTTTATTTTTTATTTCGGCATATTATGAGGGTACAAAAGTTTAGGTTACGTATGTTGCCCTTGCCCCCACCCCCCGAGTCAGAGCTTCAAGTGTGTCCATCCCCTAGATGGTGCGCATCGCACTCATTATGTATGTATACACCCAACCCCTCCCCCACCCATATCTGCCTGACACCCGATCAATGTTATTCCTAAATGTGCTCTTAGGTGATGATCAGTGAAATCAATTTGATGGTGAGTACATGTGGTGCTTGTTTTTCCATTCTTGGGATACTTCACTTAGTAGAATGGGTTCAAGCTCTATCCAGGAAAATAAAAGAGGTGCTATATCACCATTGTTTCTTATAGCTGAGTAGTACTCCATGGCCTTTATCAAAAAGTCCCAAAACAATAAATGTTGGGGTGGATGCAGAGAGATACAAATACTCATACACTTCTGGTGGGACTGCAAACTAGTGTAACCTCTGTGGAAAGACTTTTTTAATTTCAAAATATTAAAGGGGTACAAATGCTTTTGTTAGATGGATACCTTTTATAATGCTTAAGTCAAGGCTTTTAGTGTGTTCATCACTTGGAAGTGTTCATTGTACCTGACAGGTAGGTTTTTACTCCTCCCCTTCTCCCCACTTCTTGACTTCCTAGGACCTTTACATCTCTTTGTGCCCGTGTGTGCTCATTGATTAGCCCCCAATTATTAGAGAGTACATGTGGTGTTTGTTTTTACATTCCTGAGATACTTCACTTAGGATAATGGTCTCCAATTCCATCTAAGTTGCTGCCAAAAGATATTATTTCATTCCTTTATATGGTTTAATAGTACTCCATGGTGTATGTATATGTATGTGTGTGTGTGTGTGTGCGTATCACATTTTCTTAATCCACTCATGAATTGATGGGCACTTAATTTGAATCCACATTTTTGCCACTGTGAATTGTGATGCAACAAACATTCAAGTACAGGTGTCTTTTTGATAAAATTATTTCTTTTACTTTGGGTATATACCTAGTAGTGAGATTGCTGGGTCAAATGGTAAGTCTACATTTATTTTTCTGAGGAATATCCTCACTGTTTTCCATACAGATTGCACTAATTTGCAGTCCCATCAACGGTGTATAAGCATTCCTTTCTCTCTGCATCCACACTAGCATCTATCATTTTTTGACTTTTTCATAATGGCCAGGGGTAAGGCAATATCTCATTATGGTTTTAATTTACATTTCCCTGATGATTAGTCATGTTAAACATTTCTTCATATGTTTGTGGGCCACTTGTCTATCATCTTTTGAAAAACTTCTGTTCATTTCTTTTGCCTACTTTTTAATGGGCTTGTTTGTTTTTTTCTTGCTGATTTTTTGAGCTCTTTGTAGATTCTAGATATTAGCCCTGTATCGGATGTATAGTGTGTGAATGTTTTCTTCCAATCTGTAGGTTGTCTATTTACTCTGTTGATTATTTTCTTTGCTGTGCAGAAGCTTTTAATTTAATCAAGTTCCATTTATTTATTTTTGTTATTGCTGTGTTTGCCTTTGGGTTCTTAGTCATAAATTCTTTGCCTAGGCAGATGTCTAGAAGAGTTTTTCCTATATTTTCTTCTAGAATTTGTATGGTTTCATGCCTTACATAGATGGCTAGCTAGATTAGCTAGAAATAGAAGAGAAAGGATGCAAATAAGTTCAATCAGAAATGAAAAAGGAGCTATTACAACTTGTACCTCAAAAATACAAAATATCATCCATAGATTATTATGAAAATCTCAATGCACATAAATTAGAAAATGTAGAGGAAACGTATAAATTTTTGGAAACACACAATCTCCTAAGACTCAGTCAGGAAGAAATAGAAATCCTGAACAGACCAATAATGAGCAGCAAGATTGAAGCAGTAATAAAAAAAATCTATCAACAAAATATAGCCCTAGACCAGACAGATTCACAGCCCAATTCCATCATACCTACAAAGAACTGATACCTATCCTATAGAAATTATTCCACAGCATGCAGAAGGAGGGATCTACCCTAATTCATTCTATAAAGCCAGTATCACCTTGAAATCAAAGCCATAACAAAAAAAGAAACTATAGACCAATATTCCTTATGAATATAAATGCAAAAATCCTCAACAAAATACTAGCAAAAGAAATTCAATGACAAGCCAAAAAGAAAAAAAAAGAAAGAAAAACATTCACCATGATCAAGTGGTTTTTCATCCTAGGGATGCAAGGATGGTTCAACATAAGCAAATCAATAAATGTGATTCACTGTATAAACAGAAGCAAAAACAAAGACCATATGATCATCTCAATAGATACAGAGGAAACATTTCATAAAATTTAGTACCCTTTTATGATAAAACCTTCAACAAACTAGGCATAAAAGGAATATACCTCAAAATTATAAAAGCCATATATGACAAACCCACAGCCAACATCATAATGAATGGGGAAAAGTTGAAAGCATTCTCACTCAGATCTGGAACAAGACAGAGTGCCCACTGTCACCACTTCTATTCAACATACTACTGGAGGTCCTAGCCAGTGCAATCAGGCAAGAGAAAGAAATCAAGTCTATACAAATGAGAAAAGAGTAGGTCAAACTATCACTTTTTGCTGACAATATGATCTTGTATCTAGACAACCCCAAGGCCTCCATCAAAAGACTCCTAGAATTGATAAATAAATTTACCAAAGTCTCAGGTTACAAAATCAATGTACACAAATCAGTAGTATTTCTGTATAGTAACAACAGGCAAGTTAATCCAAGACTCAATATCATTCATAATAGCTACAAATAAAACAAAATACTTAGGAATATACTTAACCAAGGAGATGAAAAATCTGTACAAGTGTGAAACATTGATGTAAGAAATTGTAGATGATACAAACACATGGAAAAACATCTCATGCTCATGGATTGGTAGAATCAACATTGTTAAAATGTTCATACTGCCCAAAGTTATTTACAGATTCAATGCAACTGCCATCAAAATACCGATGTCATATTTCACAGATCTACAAAAAAAGTCACTTTAAGCTTCATTTGGAACCAAAAAAGATCCCAAATAGCTAAAGCAATCCTAAGCAAAAATAACAGATCTGTGGGCATCACATTACCAGTCTTCAAATTATGCTACAAGGTGGGAAAATGGTGGTACCCAGACAGCAATGCACCACAGTGTTTTTAGGCTACAGACCCCTTAAAATGGTGGCTGCCCACCCACAGAGAGCCAGCACTGGAGGCAACTGCTCAGGGGCAGCAGATGCTGGGTTTGGCAGGCTGTCTCAATGAGCTGCTGGCTGTCTCCACTACTTATCTGACACATTGACTCACATCTGTTCAGTAGGAGGGATCTGTACTCTGTCCCACCCTGGCCAGCAGAATCTTCGGCAATTTCCAAGGGCAGAGCCTCCCTTTCCACATTCACCTCCCTTGTTCCAGTCCTGGCAGCCACCAGAGGCAAGATGCCTGTCTCCAAACTCCCTCCTGTGGAACCAGGAATTGTTTACTTGGACCAGTCTTTTGACTTCAGTAAAGTCTTAGGGACACAAAATCAATACACACAAATCAGAGGCATTCATGTATGCCAATAACAGTCAAGCCGAAATTCAAACAAAAAGTACAATACCTTTCACAATAGCCTCAAAGAAAATTAAATAGGAATATATTTAACAAAAGAGGTGAGAGACATATACAGGGAGAACTATGAAAAACTAAGAAAAGAAATTGTAGAAGATGTAAACAGATGAGGCTGGGCGCGGTGGCTCATGCCTGTAATCCTAGCACTCTGGGAGGCTGAGGCGGGTGGATTGCTCAAGGTCAGGTGTTCGAGACCAGCCTGAGCAAGAGTGAGACCCCGTCTCTACTAAAAAAATAGAAAGAAATTATTTGGCCAACTAAAATGTATATAGCAAAAATTAGCCGGGCATGGTGGCACATGCCTGTAGTCCCAGCTACCCGGGAGGCTGAGGCAGTAGGATTGCTAAAGCCCAGGAGTTTGAGGTTGCTGTGAGCTAGGCTGATGCCACGGCACTCACTCTAGCCCGAGCAACAAAGCGAGACTCTGTCTCAAAAAAAAAAAAAAAAAAAAGAAGATGTAAACAGATGGAAAAATCTACCTTGCTCATGGATTGGCAGAGTCAACATTGTCAAAATGTTCATACTACCTAAAGTGATATAAAGAATTAATGGAATCCCTATCAAACTACCATCATCATTCTTTACAGATCTAGAAAAAATAATTCTACACTTGTATGGAACCAGAGAAGACCTCATATAGCAAAGCAAACTTAAGCAAAAAGAACAAACTGGGAGGTATCAGTCTACCAGACTTCAAGCTGGACTACAAGGCTATACTAACTAAAACAGTGTAGTACTGGCACAAGAACAGAAATATAGACCTTTGCAACAGGACTGAGAATCCAGAGATGAAACCATCCGCCTATGGTAATCTAATCTTCGACAAAGCAGACAAAAATATACACTGGGGAAACGAATCTCTTTTCAATAAATGGTGCTGGGAAAACTGGATAACTACATGCAGAAGATTGAAACTGGATCCCCACTTCTCACCTCTTACAAAAGTCAATTCACGATGGATAACAGACTTAAACCTAAGGCATGAAACCTTAAGAATCCTAGAAGAACGTGTAGGGAAGACCCTTTCAGACATGGGCTTAGGCAAATAATTTTTTAAGAAGACCCCCAAAGCAATCACAGAAGCAACAAAAATAAATAAATGGGACCTGATCAAATTAAAAAGCTTTTGCACACCCGAGGAAATTATCATCAGAGCAAATAGACAGCCTACAGCATGGGAGAAAATATTTGCTCTCTACACATCTGATAAAGGCCTGATAACAAGAATCTATCTGGAACTGAAAAAAATCAATAAGAAAAAATAACCCCATCAATAAATGGGCAAAGGACATGAACAGAAACTTTGCAAAAAAAGACAGAATAATGACCAGCAAACATATTAAAAAAAATGCTCAACATCTCTAATCAGTAGAGAAATGCAAATCAAAACCACAATGCGATATCAACTAACCCCAGTGAGACTGGCCTCTATCAAAAAATCCCAAAACAACAAATGCTGACAAGAATGTGGAGAGATAGGAACACTCTTACACTACTGGTGGGACTGCAAATTAGTGCAACCTCTGTGGAAAAGAATTTGGAGATACCTCAAAGATCTAAAAATAGAAATACCATTTGATCTAATAATACCACTATTAGACATCTACCCAAAAGAACAAAAGACATTCTATAATAAAGACATCTGCACCCAAATGTTTATGGCAGCACAATTCACTATTGCAAGTATGTGGAAACAACCCAAGTGCCCGTCAATTCATGAGTGGATTAATAAAATTTGGTATATGTATACAATGGAATATTACTCAATTATAAGAAAAGATGGTGATCTAGCACCTCTTATATTTTCCTGGATAGAGCTTGAGCCCATCCTCTGAAGTGAGATATCAAGAATGGAAGAATAGGCTCCATATATACTCGCCAGCAAATTGGCACTAACTGATCAACACTATGGTGCTCACACGGTAGTAATATTCTTCAGGGATTGGGGGTTACGGGTGTGTAAACTCACAACTAATGGATGCAGTGAGCAT
Source organism: Lemur catta (assembly GCF_020740605.2). NCBI lineage: Eukaryota > Metazoa > Chordata > Mammalia > Primates > Lemuridae > Lemur > Lemur catta. Next base: position 32,744,997 of record NC_059135.1, on the reverse strand, counting down.
TGTAGGGGGGAAAAGGCACTCCTCAAATCATGGTTTGGGCGTAGCAAAGTCATAATATATAACCAAAATGTTTGTACCACCATAATATCCTGCAATAAATAAATATATATATATATGTACATATATATATATATATGTATATGTATATATATGGTACAAGGCTACATTAACCAAAACAGCATGGTATAGAAACAGAGACATAGATCAATGGAACAGAATAGAGAACCCACATATAAAACCATCTACCTATAACCAACTGATGTTTTACAAAGAAGACAACAACGTACACTGGGGAAAGAAAGCCCTATTCAATAAATGGTGCTGGGGAAACTGGATAGCCTCATGCAGAAGAATGAAATAGGGCCCATATCTCTTGTCATATGCAAAAATTAATTCCAGATGGACAAAATTCAAGACTTTTTGAATACCAACATGAGACTCAAAGGAAATACTCATTGGAGCATTTTGGATTTTGGATTTTTTATATTTGGGATACTTAACAGGTGTTTTGAGGGACACAAACATTCAATCTATTGCTGCTCTTATAACACACCTACATTATCTAACAACATGTTTGTGTGAGTCCAGATTTTCTACCTACACTTCAAACAAAACAACATTTCAACAAAGTGAATACAGAAGCAGATATAAGAATCCAGCTGTCTTCTCTTAAGCCAGACATTAAAGAGATTTTCAAAAATGTCAAATAATGTCACTATTATTAAACTTAAACTTTTTTTGCTTGGAAAACATTTGGTTTTCATTTAAAAATGTTACTTATGTTAATATATAATAGCATAATTATTATTTTATTTTTTTCCTTTTTTAATTTCAGTATATTATGTTGAGGTTACATATATTGCCTTTGCCCCACCCGAGTCAGAGCTTCAAGCATGTTCATAGCCCAATATTTCAATTTTTAATCTATTATAATAAATATTGATAGGTATAATTCACATAAATAAAATCTCTTAAAGTCTTCTATAATTTTTAAGAGTTTTAAGGGGCACTAACACATAAAAGTTTGAGAACTTCTTGTCTAGACAATTTGCTTCCCACTTTCACTATGAGGGAGTGAGGAAGGAACAAAATGTATAATTCTTAGAGAAATTATTGAATCCTTTCCATTAAAAGTCTGCTTAAACCCTGTGGCAGATTGCATTTTCCAAAAATGGTCACATCAGTAATCTTGGTCCCACAAAATTCTTCCAGAATGTTGACACTCCTGTGTGAATGTGACATCTAGTCCCCTCTCCTAATTCGGCCCAGGCTTAGTGGTTCACTTTCAATTAATGGTATGCTGCAGGGTTTCTGAGGATGAGTCAGAAAAGCAATACAACTTATACCTGGTGCTTTCTCTGTCTGTGAGTATATATGCTTTGGGATACTAGAGCCCACAGAGAAGTCCAGGTCCCTCAAAGCTGCCATGCTGGATAGACTATTTGGAGGGACCACATAAAGGTGAAAAGAGTTCCTTAGAATCATTACCTGTTGCATATTCCAACTATTGCATTTCTCTCAGCATCAACCTCTAGACATAGGAGTAACTAGCCTTCAGATGATCCCAGCCTTCATCCTTCAAGCCACCCCAACTGACCCAAGATTGAGCAGAGAGGAGCTATCCTCACCAAGTCTTAGCCAAATTCTAGATTCATGAGCAGAATAAATGTTGCCATTGTTTTAAGACACTAAAGTTTGGAGTTATTTGTTATACAGCCATAGTATCTGGAACAAACACTCTTTTGGGTGCAATAGAATTTGTATCAGGGAAGATGGGATGTATAATACCCACAACAGGTAATGAATGGGTGTTCACTTCTCCCATGATCATCCTCATTAAACAGGAAGGAATTTAAGCCCAGAGACAACACACAAGGGTAGAAAGAATGAGATCTAGTTCCCACCTGACACATCTCGAGAAGATCACTGGAAGCATATCATATGAAATAAATAAAGGAAGGAACATATCAAGTTTAGTTACAGAACCAATTAAGATTATTTGATGGAAGAAAAGGAGAAAGGTAACAATTAGGGAGAATAATCATTTTATGGGCTTACTCTAATAAACATTATACCAGTTATGTATATTACTTTATATATTATATTATTTATATTAAATTTTATATATTTTGTGTATGTTAATAGCCAACCATATTAGGAAGATATTATTATTCCTCTTTTAGAGATAAGAGAGTGTATGATGCTCAGAGCTGTTTAGCCATTCGTCTAAAGTCACACAGCTACAGATCAAACTCAGGTCGATCAGAGTCCAAGCGTAATAGGAAGCTGTTTTCCTCCATTTGGAATTCTGGATTTTGCTGCTACATTAAAATAAATACATTTCTCTCTCCCCAGTATAATAGAGCTGCTGTAACTTTTCATGTTCTAACCTAAGATACAGGGAGAGAAAATACAGCAAACTTTAAAGATAATATTTCTGCTTTTCTCTCGGGAGAGAACTGTCTTTGCAGTACCATGTGAAGCCCTGGCTAATGGCAGGTGGCATTAGGGGCAGGATGGAATAGGGAGAACATTAACAATTTACTATAAATGATTTTTCAATTGAAGAAAAACAGGAAACGTGCCAGAAGGCTGTGGATCAGAGGTCAACACCTGCTCCTCCCTGTGCGTGTCCACAGACTCTGACATCTTATCTGCTGGGAAATCAGATGCACTGAGATGCCAGCCAAGCTAGGGAGCACCAGGGCCTTTCTGCCAATGACTGCCAGGTCTTAGCTTCCCGAATGCCACTCAGTGGCATTGTGCTCCTTGAAAGGCTCACACAACCCCCTTACACTGTGGCAAAATGAAGGCCAAATGTGACTTTTCTTGGGGAGCAGATGCCTTGATGTCTCACTGGTAAGTGTCATAAGTGACATATGTATTGGTCCTTTGCAAATGTGCGTTCATAGGAGTGTTTAGGAATGGAGGAGAGGAGTGTCCCTTGTAAAATGATTAAATATTCAGCAAATTTTGAGTACTTGCTATGTCTAGGATCTGTTATTTGTTGAGGGAAATTGGCTTAGGGTTCTAGTTTCTAGTAGGTGATTTTTTTTATCCAAAGTCCTGGATGAACAACAATCTTTCTGACTGCCTCCATAAGCCTACAGTGGAAAGTTTTCTAGTCCCACATTCATTGATAGAAAATTCTTCCTAATTCCAGCCTTATATTGGTAGCTCAAGGGTTTATGTCCTATATGACTCTTCCTAAACAGAAATTAAAACCTAAGACCACAAATTTAAGACCTATATCTGTTCTTTATACTCCTGTAAATTGTTCAACCCTCTTACTTTGAGGTAAGTATTTCTTGCTACAGTGGATTGCCCCATCATAATTTTGAGCTTAATCAATTTATTTTTAATTTTTAATCATTTAATATTTTACTATTTAATAATGATTTAGATATTTTTGTAAGCATTTGAAAATAGACTTTCTACATTAGCTCAGTTTGCCTCAAGAAGGAGGGTATATGGAAATACTTTGTACTATTTTTTTGCAACTTTTCTATAAATATAAAATTATTTCAAAACTAAAAGTTAAAAGCATTTAAATTGCCTTCCTTCTAGATTTCATAAGTTATAAAGAAAAATCATAGGCTTTGGGAATCTAGCAGTCTCAAGCCTGGTTCCATCCCTTACTAGTCATAGGACTTTGAGCAAGTCACTTAACCTAATGAAGGCCCAATTTTCTCTATTGAATAGACAACCTGCTTCATGGGTCCATCACAAGTTTAAAGTAGGCAAGATATAATAGAGTTCATTTATTACTTCTTTCACCTCTGTCCCTTATTCAAGAAAGTTGATAAATTAAAAATTGCTGCTTTCATGTATTCTTAACTGGCATATTCTCTTATAATCAATAGTTGTTTATTGAGCTCAGAAAAATACATTATCAGACTATGCAATCTAAAGCAATCAAGCAATATTTACGAAAATGCTGTTCAGTTGGTTATCAGACAATTCTGAAGCCAGGTATTGCACATGATCTTTAACTTGGAGCTATCTGATCCTTTGCCATATAATTCATTGTCAAGCCAATTTCACCAACTTAACATATATATATATATGCTTATTCACAAAGCAAACCAAGTGTAAGAAAGTAGTGATTATCAACATTAATGGGAAAACATCAGTACTAAACCAAGGGCACACAGTGCATTTTTAATAATCCTGTTTTAGATTTAAACCCTCCAATGATCAGAACTTATTGGGACTGTTTCACATACGGCATATCTTTTAAGTTCATTGTTCATTTGTCCAGTGGCAACCAGGAAGATATGGGGCCACGAAGGCTTGAAACTGAAGGTAAAAAGAATCAGTTCAGGAAAAAAGTTAATGGCTTGAATTTTACTTTATTATCTAAGATAGTGGTTCTCAAACTTGAACATGTATCACAATCACCTAGAGGGCTTGTTAAAACACATTGTTGGGCCCTATCCCCAGAGCTTACGATTCAGTAGGCAGAGTGGCTTAAAACATGCATCTAACAACTTTTCAGACGATGCTGATGCTGCTGGTCTGAGGACCACACTTTGGGAAGCACTAATCTAAGAGATTAGGTCATGGAACAGTCAAAATTATTACTGAGGAGTCATAAGTTAAAGTGAAATACTGAGCCAAAGCTCAAAAAGGAAGCAAGAAGTCAGAACAATAAGTGAGAGGCTGGACAGGAAGGATTGTCACCAGGGCCATCATACTAACTCTGAACATGCTGATTCCTCATAGGAAACATCTCAGAGGTGCTACAGAGCACTGGGCTCTGATTACATAGAGGTCACCCTATTGAGCCATTTAAATGCATAGGATAGCACATTAAATGCATTTTATTTACTGTTTGTGAAAGCAGTCCATGATTTCTTTTGTACTTATTTACAGCATTGCATAAAGAAAATTTTGAAATATATTATATTCATTTCTATTACTGCTATGACAGATAATCATAACTTAATGACTTAAAACAACACAAATGTATTATTTTATAGTTCTATAGCCCAGATATATGAGAAAAGTCTCACTGGGCTAAAACCAAGGTTTCAGCAGGGCTGTACTTCTACCTGGACGCTCTAAGAAAGAATCTATTTGTTCGCCTTTTCCAGCTTCTAGAGGCCACCCACATTCCTCAGCTTGTGACCCCCTCTCTCCAGCTTCAAAACCATGAATATCATATCTCTCTCACTCTTCTTTTGTCATCACATCTCTCTCTATCCCAGCCAAGGAAGTTCTCTGCTTTTATGGTCTCATGTGATTAGAGAGGGCCCACGTAGATAATCCACGATAATGTCCCAGTAAGGTCCACACCCTTATTCATATCTGCAGAATCCCTTGTGCCATATTAGGTGACATATTCACCGGTTCTGGGGATTAGAACATGGATATCTTAGAGGGTCATTATTCTGTCTACCAAACATAGTGACCAACATAATTTGCTTTTATTATGGAGAAGCTTAAAATTTTTGTACCTCTACAAAATATTCTATTAAAAAACAAACAACAACAAAAACCCCAATAGTGCAGAGTTCCACTTCTGGCATGACAGCATGAGCAGCTCCATGAAAAGCTCTATGGACCCACACTCCAGCAAAAGTGGTAGAAATTATAAAGGCACAAACAACTCAAAGTCTCTGGAAATGGTATTGGGTCATGTAGCAAATTAAGAAACATTTACTCAAGAAAATCTACTAGAGCTCTTTAAGAAAGGTAAGAGTCTGTTGTCTTTGAACCAGGACCTACTCCCTCCCTCCAACCTCCCAGCTTAACCACACAGAAGATTCATTCCAGTCAGGTGCAGCCAAGAGCACAGGCTCTCTGTACCAGCCACTCCCAGTGTGAGGGCTATCCTCCCGAGTGAGGCAGGACATCAGCGTTTCTTATCCTGCCCCCAGCTAGCTACTGCTAAAGCTAAGTTCCAAGCAAGTGGGGTCAAGAGTTTGGGCTCTTCCTCTGCCCAGCCTCCAATTGGCAAGGAAGAGTATACCTTGGGCACTGTGCCACTGAGAATACTGGGGCCCCAATTACCATTGTTTTGGCCTATAAGGATGGCAGTTCTACAGCAGGAGAGGCAAGTTAAAGACTTGAGGCATTGCCCCACCCTCCACTGAGTGCTCAGCTCCTACAGAGGGGATATCACTTAAAAAGGATATCCTCATTCCCACCCCCAGCTTCTGGCTGGGAGATTCTAGCCTGGGGATAGAAACAATCCTTAAAGGTAGATAGCTCCTAATTTCTTCCCAGAGAAACTGTCTTCATTTGAAATGGAATGTGTAGAAGTTCAAGCATTAGTGTGCTCTCAAAAACTGTGGCGGGTCTCAGCTCAGTGAGATGGAAACTCCACTCCATATTGGTGCAGTCAAGAATACTCCCCTCCCCTCAGCTACCAGTCAGAGACCTATCTTCCTGGGAGGAGCTGGATTTCAGTATTTCTCACCCTGCTCTCAGCTATGTATTGGTGAGGCTAAGTGCCAGCAAGCAAGACTGAGAGATGGGAGTGCCCTTGCTTTTTCTTTTTTTTTTAATTCATTTTTATTTCAGGATATCATGAGAGTACAAACATTTTGGTTACATTTTATATCTTTGCCTCACCCAAGCAAGGATTAGAAGCATGCACTTCCCCTCTACAGTGCTCACCATGTCCATTAGTTGTGAGTTTACCCCCAACCCCCTAATTCCTGAAGAATATTACTACCATGTGAGCACCATAGTTTTGATCAGTTAGTGCCAATTTGATGGCTAGTACATGTGGAACCTATTCCTTCGATCTTGTAATACCTCACTTTGGATAATGGGCTTAAGCTCACTGCCCTTCCTTTTTCTACCCAGCCCCCACTGGTGAGATAGAAGCTCTATCTTGGACATGGTGCCACTGACAATACTGGGGGCCTGGGTCATAAGACAGTGATTCTACATGAGAAGAGGCAAGCCAAGAAGACTCAAAGCTACTGCCTACACTCTCACTGAGCATCAGCTACTAAAGTGGGGGTGTCACTTAAATAGAAGCACACCCTGTCTCCAACTCCACCTCCAGAGCTGTGGCTCAGAGATTTTTCTGTGGAATAGGGGATGAAATAGAGAGCTTGACAAAGAGAAAGCTAGAAGGAATTCACCTGGGATTTTTGTGTGGAATAGGGGATGAAATAGAGAGCTTGACAAAGAGAAAGCTAGAAGGAATTCACCTGGGGTTAGACATAAATAAATTTCAAACACTGGCCTCTGGAACTACTCCTTTTAGGCAGCCCAAATTTGATTGGATTAGTATGTAGAGGAACTTGAGCCCCTGAATATTCTTGGAAAAAATACATCAGTTAGCTGGCAATTAATAGAGCTTAACAGCTGCGTATAGTCAGGAAAAGAAACAAACAGAATAGTGCTAAAGGGCCATGATCTAGGGTATCTGTGGTACATCCAGGACTGTACCCTGCTGAGGAGCAACATCAGATGCTTAAAACTACTGGAGAAATAAACTTCACTAAAATAATCCAGCCAGTCATGAAACAAATAAACAAGCAAATAACAAGCCTTACATGGGAGAGGGGACCAGTACTCAGAGTTGCTACAGTATATTATCTAAATGTCTAATTTTAACAAAAAACTATGGGACATGAAAAAAAAAAACAGGAAAAAATGATCCATACACAGGAAAAAAATCAGGCAAAATAAATTGCCTGTTAAAGCAACCATATGGCAGACTTAACAAAGATTTCAAAATAGCCAATATAAATATGTTCAAAGAACTAAAGCAAACATAATTAAAGAAGTAAAAATATATATTGTAACAATGTCAGGCCAAATAAAGAATATCAATAAAGAAACAGAAATTATAAAAAATAGTAAATAGAAAGTCTGGAGTTGAAAAATGCAAAAACTGAAATGAAAAATTCATTAGAAGTTTCCAATAGTAGAGTTGAACTGGCAGAAGAAAGAATTAATGAACCTAAAGATGGATCAATAGAGAGTGTGCAAGCTGAAAAACAGAGAGGCAAAACAATAAAGAAAATTAAACAGAGTCTCAGAGAAATGAGGGATACCAATAAGGGCACCAGCGTACACACAGTGGGAATCCCAGAAGGAGAGAACAAGGGAAAAGGAGCAGAAAAAATATTCCAAGAAAATATGCAAAACTTCCCAAATTTACTGAAAAACAATATTCTGTACTTCCAGGAAGCTTACTGAATTTCAAGTAAGATAAATGCAAAGATATCCACAAACAAACAGAGGGACAAAAGGACAAAAGTAAAATCCTAAACCCCATAACTGGCTGAATGGACCCATTCTTGGCAAAGGAGACCCCAGAGAAGACTTAAAAACTCAGTTCCCAGCCATGACAGAACAGGAGGTCAGATATGCCTTGTTATACCCATTCCCTCAGTAACCACCATTAGGCTTTCTTTCCTAAGAGTTAAACAGAAACCCAGCCTTTTGGAAGACTTTTTCTACTGCTTATACAACTGAACAGCATTTCTTCCTCAGAAGAGCCCACTGACCATGGACTGGTTCTGGCTGGTTTACAGAGGTTGCACACAGGATGCCTCTGTGTCCTGTTTCACCTTATGATGTATAGAGCCTAATTCTAATGCATTTATGTGTTAAGTCTCCACCCAAAGTGAACATGAGACTATGTAACATGGATGTTTGCTTACTATATATGCACATACCACACTTTGTGAATATTCATAGCTCCTCCTATAAGCTATTGAATGTATGTACTTAGGCAACCCATTCAGCATAAATTCCTTTTCACCCTTCCTTCCCTTAAAGTTCTTGCTTTCAGTTTCTGCCAGAAGCTACACTGCCCAGCCTGTAAGATGGCCAGCCTCCAGGCTGCAAACCTTTATAAGAAATAAAGCTCTCCTCTTCAAATTTATGAACATTGTGAGTCTTCAGCTGCCAGTAAAAAAGCTTAAAGCCAAAGACAAGAAGAAAATCTTGAAAGCAACAAGAAAAACAATACTCGTCAATTATAAGGGAACCCCAATAAAATTAACAGCTGACATCTCAGCTGAAACAATGGATACTAGAACATAGTATGATAACATACTCAAAGTGTTCAGAGAAAAAAACTATCAGGTAGAATCCCATATACAGCAAAGCTATCTTTCAAGAATGAAGGTGAAATGAAGACATTCCCAGATGCACAAAAACGAGAGAAATTGTTTCTAGATGGCCTATCTTACAAGAAATCATAAAGGAAGTTCTTTGGGCTGAAAATCAATGACCCCAGACAATAATTCAAACACACACACACACACACACACACACATACACACACACACACACACACACACACAAAACACTGGTGAGGATAATTATGTAATTACAAAAGACAGTACACATGCATAATTTTCTCCTTCCTACTCTTAAATTATTTAAAAATAACTGCATAAAACAATATGTTTTTAAACAATCCCACTTTTAAATGGGATTGTTTGATTTGTTTTTTCTGATTTCCTTGATTTCTCTGTAGATTATGGTTATTAGCCCTTTATCAGACATATAGCATGTGAACATTTCCCCCATTCTGTAGGTTGTCTATTTGCTTTGTTGATTGTTTCCTTGGCTGTGCAGAAGCTTTTTAATTTAATCAAGTCCGATTTATTTATTTTTGTTGTTGCCATGATTGCCTTTGGGGTCTTCTTCATAAATTCTTTGCCTAGGCCAGTATCTAGAAGAGTTTTTCCAACATTTTCTTCTAGAATTCTTATAGTTTCATGCCTTAAGTTCAAGACTTTTATCCATAATAAATCAGTTTTTATGAGTGGTGAGAGGTGCAGATCCTGTTTTAGTCTTCAACATGTGGCTATCTAATTTTCCCAGCACCATTTATTGGTGCCAGGGAAAGACATGAACAGAAGCTTCTCATAAGAAGATAGACTAATGGCCAATAAACATTTGAAAAAATTTGCAACATCACTAATAATCAGGGAAATGCAAATCAAAACCACAATGAGATATTACCTAACTCCAGTGAGAATGGCTTTTATCAAAAAGTCCCAAAGCAATAGATTCTGGTGTGAATGTGGAGAGAAAGGAACACTTATACACTTTTGGTGGGACTGCAAACTAGTACAATCTCTAAGGAAATCAGTATGGTGATGCCTCAAAGAACTAAAAGTTGACCTTCCATTTGATCCAGCAATTCCACTATTGGGCATTTACCCAAGGGGAAAAAGTCATTTTATCAAAAGGATATTTGCACTTGAATGTTTATTGTAGCATGATTGCAAAGATGTGGGATCAACCCAAGTGCCCATCAATTCGTGAGTGGATTAATAAAATGTGGTATATGTATATCATGGAGTACTACTTAGCCATGAAAAGTGAATTATTACCTTTTGCAACAATCTGAATTGAACTGGAGACCATTCTCCTAAGTGAAATATTTAAAGCATGGAAAAACGAGCACCACATATAGTCACTATTAAACTGAAACTAACTGATTAGAACTCATGTGCACGGATGGAAGTAAAACTCAATGGAAATCGTGTGGGTGGGAGGAAGGAGGAGGAGATGGGTGAAATCACACCTAACAGGTACTATGTACACTATCTGGGTGATGGGCACACTTATAACTTTGACTCAAGCAGTACAAAAGTAATCTATGTAACCAAAACATTTGTACCCCTGTAATATTCTGAAATACAAAAAATTAAAATTATTATGGGTATATAATGGTTATATTTTTATAGGGTACATGTGATGTTTTGATTACAGGCATACACTGTGAATTAATCAAATCAGGGTAATTGGGGTATCCAGCACCGCAACCATTTATCATTTCTTTGTGTTAAAAAAAAAAAACTTTGGTGCATCAAAAATCATCTGAACCATCTTTTCAGAAAGGCTGATTCTCAAAAAAAAGTAAAGGTTAACATACACACATACACTCTCATTCACACTCCCTAAGGTGATTTAAGTGAAGCTCTGAGAAATGTCAGTAGAGCAACAGTGAATATGCATGCAGAGAGAAGCTCCAGAGTGAACCATGCACATGCTGCATGGTTGACCCTGGGCCAGTACATCATGGCCAGCTGAGTTTAACAACTGAGGCTCTTGGTGAAATTAGAAAGCCATATTTTCCCTGAGAGTCAGTTTCACTCCCCAGCACCCAGCCTTTTGGGAACTTTTCCTTTTAACTGATTGCCAGGAAATCCCTACAAAAGTGTTAACTGACAATTTAGGCATGAGTCTTTGTAGGAGGTTTGGCAGAAGGAGTTGTTCTTTGAATTTTTTACAAGAATCTTCTGGGAAAATTATTGGTTAGCAAGAAAGAGGTGGAATTTTGAGAAGGGGGCTACTCCAATCAGCAGGGGGAAGTGTTCCAGAGGCCTTGGTGCCTGAGTGCTCAAGCAGCTGCTGCTCCCACAGGGAGTCCCCACAAGTCACTCTTTGTCCCACAGGCTCTGCTGAGCCATCACCCTTGCATATAGCCATGCAGTAGAACAGACATCCTTCTCCTTCCCCACCCCAACATGCACACAGAAAGGTATCTGCCATATTCACCCAAATGAGAGAGAATGAAAAATGAAATCTTAGCACATTGTTTCTGAAAGGTGGTTAATGTTCACCTAACATTATAACAAAATACTAAGGAAACATTCATAGGCAAAGCATTTCTAAAGTTGGAATGTTATCTAAGTAATGGAGAAAACATTTAGGATAATTTGATCCTCTTATAGAAGATTATATAAAGAGCACACAAAGTTAAATTGCAGTATGTTCATAAGTGTGGACAAATACACAAATTTATATAACGCTATCAAGGACATCATCAATCTGTTATATTAAAACATTATCTATGTTGACAGACTACAGACACTCTGACAACATTCAGATGCCATGAAATGTACTGAATGTTGTCCCATTCTCATCCTAAAGAAGGACTCTACCTTTATTACATCCCACTAAAAGTAACTGCAGTGCCACAAGGCCTTAGAACATGTTAAGATTTGGTAAGGAATTAAAGAGAAATCTGTATCTCATATCATTTAGCAGAACTTCATAACAAAATACATGCAATATAAAAGTCCCTAAGAGATCTGCCTGTCCCCAAACCCCTCAAGATGCCCTTTAGCTGTTGCCCACCTCCCCTCTCCCCACCCTCCCACCACATGGGCTCCAGCCTCTCCATTCCCGAAGGTCTTACCTAGGTGCTGCTTTCTCACATAGAACCGTTTGGCTGTCTCTGAAAACTTCTCCCAACCTGTGTCCTCACAGCCATGATTCAGCTCAGAAAAATGAACATGCAAACACCATCACCACCACCAAAACAAACAAAGAAATCATGGACTCTTATCTAGCCTTCTTAGAAGGGGTTTGGGGGGAAAAGGGGTAAGATTTTAAATTATTGTATAATACACAGGTTTTTTCTTTCACAAATTATATCACCTTCCCTGTCACATGACACATTCCTACATTTCACAGACATATATTGAATGCCCCTTTGGAGGCAGGCCCCATGCTAGGACTCTTCCAGCCTTTAGGGCTTTCTTACCCCAGTCTACAGTCCACTATCCATCATTTTAGCCACCCTCTTACCAGTATTCTCAGCTGCCTTGCACATGTGAGTTCATCTGAGAAAACTTCAAATCTAGAAGAATTAAATTTTTCCCCACTCTCTGCACCCACACCTAGGCTGCTAATCCCAAAAGAGAAAAAGGAATCACTCAACCCTTGCAGTTTGTAGCCAGCACAAATTCATTCAGTCACCCATTTATTTATCCCACAAATATAATTTATAAGGCCTATTATGTTCCAGAGACTAGGGATAGAACAGTGAATAATGATAGCTAACACTATGCAGCCAAGTTTGTTTTATATACATGAATTTAATTAATTCTCACAATAATCCTGCATAAGAGGTGCTCATGTTGTTTACATTTTCCAGATGAAGAGAGTTAAGCAGAGAAATATTATATAACTTATCCAAGTCTTAGTGCTGGGAAAACCCCAAAAGGGATTTGAACCTAGGAGGGATGAGTCTTAAGCCTTAACCTCTCTGCTATTCTTCCTCTGATTTCTACACACAGGGAGCATAAAACCTATCAAGGAAGAAAGATATTATGCAAATAATATATGAGAAAACTATTACTACAAAGAAAGTATTGAGTGTTTGGAAACATATACGCAGTAGTGATTAACTTAATTGAGGGTATTCACTGAAACTATACCCTGCCTGAAGATCCTAACAGATTTTTGTTATCTCTCTCTCCTGACCTCCACAATGGCTATTTCAAACATTTGCTCACCTGAGTCAAAGCACTGTTCTCTTCTCCTACACACTAGGTTTATGACTTCTCACTTGAAAGATCCCTCAACTTACTAACCTTCAACCTACATACTTTCTATGTCTAAAACTGATGTTCAGCCAGTAGATTCTTGGTTCAGACATCCAATTATTAGAATACAGGAATACTTCTACTCCAAGTAATATCTACTCCTTGCCTGGAATCCACCCATGTGACCTCCAGCCCTGGTCCACATTCCCACCACCAGGGGTCCCCAGAACTACTCATCTTGCAGCTACTAAAACATCTCCTTCCTTCATATTGTGATGAATGAGATGTTTTCTCCCTCGGAGAAGCCTTTGTGGGCTTTTCTTTTTTGTTTCTTAAATGTTGACATACCTCATAATTCTAACTATTGATCTCCTCAATTTATACTCTACACTCTCTCCCTGAATGATATTACCTACATTCACAGCTGTAATTGCAATCTTCAAACTAATGATGACCAAATCAATGTCTCTAACTCAGACCATCCCTCCAAGTGTCAGACCTTTATGTCCAACTGGCAACGGAGTGTCTCAGCTTTGGTGCTTCATGGGAACTCCAACTTTTCATATGATCCTCACCCACACTGGTCTCCCAAAATTCCTGCCCCTTTCATGTTCTCTATGTCAATGAGTGGTCTTAACCACACTCAGTTGTCCAAGCCAAGGATCCTTCTTGAACATTTTCTCTTATGTATTCTCAATTTCAGTAAATTTTCCTTTTTAAATCTCTCTTAACTCTGATGCTCTTTCCATCATACCAAAATCACCATGGTCCAAGCCATTGCTATCAAAATTTTCCCTTGACTGCTTCAAAAATCTCATAACAAAAAACCTGTCATCTTGCTCTGCAACAATCTGTTATTGTCCGTAAAGCAAGAGTAACTGATCTTGTTTCTTTTGGCTTAAAATCCTTCATTGACAACCTATTGCTTGTAGGATATTTTCCTCAGTCTACAAGGTCCTTCATAATCTAGCTCCATTTTATGTTCTAGCCACTTTGAACTTCTTTTTATTCTTCACCAAAATATAAAGCGAAACTTGGACTTTTCTTTATAAATCTATTCCTTTGCCTGGAATACTCTTAACCTTTCTATATCTCTTTGCCAAACTAACTCAATTTCACTATTCAGAACTCAAGTGTCACTTACTCCAGTCAGCCTTTCATGAATACCCCATATACTGAAATAGGTATCCCCAACATGTTCTTGTAAAATCTTATAGCTCTCTGTGATTTTACTAATCCACATAATTGTAATTTCTGTTTTCATTGTCAGTCTTTTCTCCTCAATTTTAAGCATTAGGAGAAAAGACATTATATCTATTTTGTTCACTGTATCCCCAGTGACTAGCACAGCGTTTGGCACATAGTAAGTGTTCAATAAATAGTTCTTGAAACAATAAATGAATGATGAATTAAGAAAAAATCACAGTCCCTAGGTACCTCATATTACAGTGTAGAGAAAAATACTTAAATCAACAAACTCAATACCACGTAATATATTTTATTATGGAGGTATTAATCAACCAGTCTGAAAATATGGGGATTGAGAAATAAATTCCCCTAGAATAAATACTTCTGCTGTTTTAGTTCTTTGAGATCACAGAATCTTATACATTTTGGTAGGACTCATAACCTGCTATGCATGATATTACAGGTAGGAGGTATGATATGAGATGGAGTATTCGGAGTAAATGATTATTTACTCCAAATAATCATTCAAGGACCCACACTGAAGGGGACTCTACCATCTTTCACATGTTAACTCCAAGTTTACACCACTCTAGCTCATGGATTAGCATTCATAGATTACTTCAATTTATATTCCATTGAAGAAACAGTCACAAGGCTATATCTAACTTCAAGAAGACTAAGAAAAGTACTATATCAGAGAAATCATAGCCCAGTAGTACTTCTGTTATCACAGAAGGGGAGAATATATTAGATATACTAGATATATAGCGGATTTATACACACTTGGATTAACAACTAGGTCCTACCAAAAATTATCTATGTGACAGTATATAAGATTGTGTGGCTCTTATGACAATTAAACTTTCACATATGAGTGTTTATTATTATTGATGTTCTACCTGCAGCTGACATGGATGACTTTATAGAAAAGTACCTCCTTACCTAAATGTATGTTGATATGTGGCTGCATATTTATTTAGTTTTTTGAATTTTTGTCCCATTTATTAAGAGGTTCCCAGTCCTTCTATCCCTTATTTTTCAGAGTTGTAGAGGAGGAGATCCTCACAGCCTCTGTCAACTGCAGAGTCCTTTCTACACTGAAAGCTACATGACAGTGTCATGTTACACCAAGTGGACACTCTGGAGCTGGACTCATCCTTGCGATGGGGCTCCCAGCTGTACTAGTGCCAGTGCTGAACACTGTCTGCCGTCTCCTGTGACTGTGTCCTAAACTAATTCTATACCAACCCTGACTTTTGATATAGTTGAGAATGTTTGCCCACTTTTTGGTAACACTCAATTACACTGTCCTGAAAAAATCCTAAAGTAGCAGAAAGTTGTGGGGAAAAGTTCAGTAGAGGAGAGAGCTATGTAAAATGGAGCTCCCAAAATCTACATAAGGGTAGCTTTGAGTGTCTGAAGAATGTTAATACATGCATACATGGGGTAAAACTCCATGAGACCAGGAAAAGTATAATTGGGGAACTAATAACTGATAATTTCCAAAGCTCACACACAATGGGGAGATGTTCAATTAACTATGAGCCACAGTAGAGTCTCCATAAAACTAGCCAGGGCATTTAGTAAAGATTCCATTAGGGTCATGCTTTATTAATAGGGCTAAACTGTCTTTTGAGTAAATGCTGTTTTAGAGCAACCCTACTTAATCTTCAAAATAAGCCTTGAAAGAATCAAGCTAAACTACAAGTAATATAACAGGCCATCAGAACAAGATGCAACATTCTTTAAAGGAATAAAACTAAATACATGTCAAATAATAATGTTTAGATGCTAGATATTAGGATTATTAAGTTAATGAATATGGTAAGGAATAGGAAAATGCAATCTTAACAAGGAGAAGAAATTATCAATAGAAAATGGCCAGGAAATAATGGAGAAGGTGAAATCACAGACAGAGACTTTAGGACCACTACTATAAACATGCCCATTATACTCAAGGAATTAAGGAATCAGGAGAGAAATTATGGGTCCAAAAAAGAATCAAATTGTTAGAGACAACATATAAAACTTTTGAAATAAAAAAAACCCCACTGGTTAGTATGAATAGCAGATTAGATACTGTCAGTGGACATGACATAGCAATAGAATCTATCCAAACTAAGGCACAGAGACAGAGAACCAATGACAAAGAAATGAACAAAGCCTAATGAGACAATTATCAAGCACTCAACTGGAGTTCCAGAAAGATGGCATAGGAGGACTTAGAGGGGATAAAGAGAAGGGTAAAACTATTTAAAAACATATAGCTGAAAATGTTCCAAATTTCAAGATTATACTAAATAGACCCAAGAAGCTAAACAAATCCCAAGCAGGATAAACACAAAAATTAACTACATCAAGTGATAAAAAGAAACATTTAAAAGTAGGCAAAGAATATTATTATAGGCCAAATAAAATTTGGGGGTTATATTGATAATACTTATGAGCAAGACTGTTCAATTACCTTTAATCTTCCTTTAAGTACCATTTACAGAATTAATTTGTTAATTATAAATAATTTCTTCTGTTTTCTAATAAAGCTTTTTCTAACTGTTCATCTGAGTAATTACGTGTTACTGAATGTCAAAAAACAAAGGTGCTTTCTGATATCACTACAAAATGTAGGCAGAGAAAACAAGAAACATTACAGGTAGAAGAACTGATATAAGAATAATCCAGACTTCTTATAAAAACTATGCATTTGGGGTTTTCTTCATAAATTCTTTCCCTAGGTCAATATCTATAAGAGGTTTTTGAGCATTTTCTTCTAGAATTCTTATAGTTTCATGCCTTAGGTTTAAGTCTGTTGTCCACCGTGAGCTGATTTTTGTAAAGGTATGAATGCAACGGCATGTGTGAAACTCAAAATCACTACGTTGAGTAAAAGAAACCAGACGCAATAAACTACATGCTATGATTCCATTTATACGAAATTCTTGAAAAAGTGAAGCCATAGTGATAGAAAGCAGATCAGTAGACTACATCTGACGTATTAAAATGATGAGCTCTTTCCACTGTATAGCATACTCTCCATGTGAAGGCAACTATCACAAATAGAAGTAAATGGGGTAGTATCCTCTAGTCACATGATCTATAAATGTCTATTGGTATTATATATATCCTAATGCCAATATCAAAGAAATGCAGATGCTGAATTTTCTTAATTTTAATTTTGCAAATAGAGGCACAGAGATAATAAATATGCTACAGATACCTTTCATTCATACACCATTAATATTTAAATTATCAAGTGACTGACAACAGATGAGTAAAGTATAATATGAACAAATCAGCGTTACTAGGAGAGCTTTAAGGTTTTACTTTCATTCTTCTTCATTTAATTTTCAATCAAAACGTTACTTCAACATAGGTTTCTGTAACTAATGTGCTAAAACATATATTTGGAGGTAAAACGCATGTCAACCTTGATTTTTCTCACTCCATGACACGGTCTGAATCTTAAGACCTCACAAAGTGCAGCTAGATACACTTCTGTAAAACTTCCACCCATGATGCCAATGGCACCATTTCCATGGTAACTTTAATGCTTGCAAAGGAAAAAAACCAGAAGGAGTCTTAAGAAAATTGCACGAAGTGAACAAAATAAATTATTAGATTGAACATATGTGGCATAAACAAAATATGGGTACAGTTATTAAAAATGAATTGCCTTTTTAAAAACTGAGAACAAGCATAACTCAAGCATGGAACTTAAACTTCTGGGAAATGTGGTCATCCTAAACCCATAACAGTAAAATTATCCCAGTGTGTCTGATGCCATAAAATTGGGACCTCAGTGTATTCAATCATACTTCTATTGTGGAGGCTCAAACTTCCATGTGGTTTTTACATTATTAATGAATTACAAAAACCAAAATAGATGTGTGGTCACTAGATTTATACCAATACTAAAAAATATCTACCACATATTTGTGCTGTACTAGCACAAAATATATTTTAATATTATTACATAAATTGTTTTCTGCCCTCCAAATAGAAACATAATGTCAATTTTATACCAAGAGTTACATTTTAAAAAATATTTTCATTCCTGTGTCTCATTTTCATTAAGTATCTCATTGAAGTTTCTAGATAAGTCACTGACACTGGACAGATCACAGTGAATTAAACAAACTAGTAACAACTATTAAACTAAGAACACAATACATTTTATAGTTAAGTGAAATATTTTATTCTTATATGTTTGAATCATCTAAACCAAAATCAAGGCATGTTTACTTTTCAAAGACATTTATTTGCTCATAGAAGAGCATCTTAGATTTCATTAAATCTTATTAACTCTATTTCATTAAATCCTTAAAACCCAGTTCTGGCTTTTTCAATGTCTATCTTCCTGTTTCTATCAATTCTGAACATGTAGGTGAATGAATGACATACTCCACACATCTTTGGAAAGAGCAGCCATGTAGAATCACTGAAGACTCACTTAGCCTTCATCATTTTGCCTTACATTGGCTCTAATAATATCAATGCCCTAAACTGAAAACTAAAATTTGATTTTCAATTGTTCAAGGCCTCTAATCAAATAGAACCATGTGATGTCTTCAGAATTATGAACTAAAATTTGATTTCCAATTGTTATATTACTCAACTGATGAATGTATTGAATGCCTACTATGTGAGAGGTGCTGTCCTTGGCATTAGAGACACAAATACAAGTCCAGCATGGCATAATTCACAGGAGCTGAAATTTTAATGAAAGTGAGAGAAAAAATACTAATAATGGCTTACAGTATGATAAAAGTGAAAGAGGATTCCCCAGGGTGCTAGCATCACTAATATATATATATATATTATATTATATATATCACTTATATATATATATACATATATATATAAGAACTAAAAGAACTATTAAAAATCATCTACTGCTACTCCTTTCTTTTATATCTAAAGAAACTGATTATCACAAAATATGTGTGCCTGTGTATGTTTTTCCAGGGTTGTATAAAAATATAAAGGGGAATTATGCAAAGCAGGATCTCACTGAATTACCTATACATACACATATAACCATATATAGTATGGGATGGTATACGGGAAGGTGCACTTGACCTGAAATCTGAAGGAGGTCTGTATTTGCACATTGCTAATTTTTAGGTATATGGCATGGGCAAGCTGTTCAGCAGTTTTTTCACTGATATTATAAGTTCAGTTAAATCTCCATTGCTTAATTCTTCAGGTTGTTGTGAGGACTGAATGCAGTAATGGATATAAAAGTGCTTTGTAAAATTTAAAGCATAATAAAATGTAACATTTGATAGTCACATAATAAATCTGGTTATATAAAGAAGATGATTAATTTCATTGTGGAAAATTAACTGGATTAACAGAATAAAATACATAGTTATTTGTGAATTAAAAGAGAAAATGAAGATTATTTAATTCTTATCCATTCATCATTTGTTGTCATCCTTGAGATATACAAATACTCAAATCAACAGAGAGGAAAAAGCAATTAGCAAATATAAGAAGTGCATATCTATGTCTCTTTTCATTCCTGAGATAGCGTATGGGGCTTCCATTCTGATTAGAACCATTGGTATATGAAAGTTCACATGCTGACAGACCAGCGCTAATACCTGCTGCACTCACAGATCCTTCCAAGGAAAGATACCCTACCGGTTGGAATTAATGAGGAGAAAGCTGTAAATAGGCAGGTTTGATCCCACATCTCCTCTTCCCCTGGCTACCCCGGCTTACTGGAAAATGGTAAGTGCCAGAGCCAAATGCAGCCAGCCATTGGCTATCAAGGCAGGTAAGACATGGCCTGGAATAAAGTCTCTGAAAAATTTTAGCATTGAGATATTGGTAGAATGAGGCATTTAACAGTGCAGCCTGAAGGTGCATGATGTGTAAAGATAAACCATGACAAAGAGTCAGGGCTGTAAGAGCTAGTGGCAAGTTGAAGTCATAAGGAAGCAAAGTCCACAGGCGAGCAAAAATCTATAGGAGGATAGGTGTGCATGGCGAGGGGTGTGGAAAGAACAATCAGAGACAGAGAGCAGGCAGTCTCTAAAATTGCTTTTGTTCATAAGGGATATATCTATTTTTATATATCAAATTCCTCAGTGTGGACTGAGTTCCTAAAACAGCCTGAATACCTAAGAAGGAAAATTTAGGATTTATTAAATGTGGCAGTCCAGTGGTGGTGGTTAGAGGTGATGACAACAACAACAGTATCTATTGCTGGTGTTACGTGGAATAGGTCATACAGTAAGCTGACATCTGGGGATTTCACTGATTTTATTACCTACATCCTCAGCAGGAGGAAGCTAGCCTTGTGGAATAGTCAAATGGCCTATTGGAGACCCAGTTACAGCATTTTTGGGAGACAGCACTTTATGAAATTAGGATGCTTACCTTGAAAGACATGAGCAATGCGTCACATTGGACATTTCTTATGCAACATTTCAGAGCCATCCTCTCAGTTATGCCATTTATTCCAGCCATGGCTGCAAATACCACTTTCATCCAGAGTCAGGCAGCTGCAGCCAGACAACACCTCATCTTGGAGCAATATTGATAATCTGCTTACTGTTTCAGTAATTCCCTGTCATCCTGGCATGGAATGTCCACTGGAATCTACAGAGTCCAGCACATGCCCAAAAGCCATGCCTGACTAACAGAAAATGGGAGCCAAAGGGGTTCCCATACTTCCCTGAGATAGACAGTTTTCAAGTTTTTGTCATAAAACTCAGAAGCTTTCACAAGATCAAACACCAATAGACTGTGGCAACAGGCAATCCAATAATTCATCCTGGTGTGGGCTTTCCCTTCTTCCATGTTTCATATCCCTAGACTATACTTCTGTTTGCTGGGATAACATTGAGAAATAAATTACTTCCATGTAACCTGTTATTTAGGCTTTGCTTTCAGAGATAGATACTCAGGCTAAGATCATTTATGCAAAAAGCAAATCCTCAGAATGTGAATTTGAAACTGAACCACTACTGAATGGCCAGAAGGCAGTAAAGACCCCACTGATGGTGATTAATGGAATTCTGATAGGTCACGATAAAATAAGACTCTCTTGTCAGTCGAATGAGGTACAGACTGAAGGTGAAACACAGGGTTATGCCGTCATTGTGGCACTGCTCAAGTATGGAGGAAAGGATAATAATATGGATTGTGAATCCAACTGACTTGTGTTAACTGCTCTGGAAGCCTTGAGAAAAGAAAATGTGAGGATCAGAGTGCTTCCCTTATCTCCTGAAGTTTCAGGGAAAAATGTGATGAAAATCAGGGCCAGCAGTGCAAGGATGCCGGAGGGGCAAATATAAATGTATAACATTGACAGGTCCTTTATGCCAAAGTAATGCCCTGATAGGGAAAGGATGGGGTCATTTGAGGGACATCTGAGTATAGAAGCATGGTATCTTGAACCCCTAAATTTCATTGAATTTTCCATGCTCTTATTTTATTTGAGGAGTCCATTCTCCTAACTGAGGTATCGCAAGGATGGAAAAACAAACACCCCATGTACTCACTGTTAAATTGGACCTAACCTATGAGCACACAAGTGCACAGAGGGAAGTAAAACTCAGTGGAAAGGAACTGGAGGGAGGGAACTATGAATACTATTTGGGTGATGGGCACACCTATAGCCAGGACTCGAGCATTACAAAAATGATCCATGTAACTTAAAACATTTGTGCACCCTTAATATTTTGAAATAAAATTTTTAAAATGGCAAAAAACACCATCATAACATTACATTTACCATTTTAACCATTTTCAAGTATATAGTTTAGTGGCATTAAGTACATTCACATTGTTGTGCAATTCTATCACCATCCTCCAGCAAAAGAACTCTTTTCATCTTGCAAGATTGAAACTTCATACCCATTAAACAATACCTCTCAATAACCCATAACCCCCCCAGCCCCTAATAATCACCATTATACTTTGGCATCTATGAATTTTACTACTCTAGGTAGCTCATATAAGTGGGATGATGCAGTATTTGTCCTTTTGTAGCTGGTTTATTTCACTCAGCATAATGTCCTCAAGATTAATCCATGCTGTAGCAGGCATCAGAATTGCCTCCATTTGTAAAGCTAAATATTATTCCACTGTACATATATAGCACATTTTTTGATGCATTCATACATTGATGTTTGCTTTGACCTTTTGGCTCTGGTGAGCAATGCTGTTATGAACATGGGTGTACAAATATCTCTTTGAGTCCCTGGTTTCAACACTTCTGGGTTACACACATACACTTTCATGGCATCTTGTATTCTATAAAAGAGCAAAGTCCACCATTATTGCAGGAACTGGTGTGTGTCATTCTATATAAATTCCAAAAAGAGTAAACACCCACTGGAGTTACAAACTAATTTCCAATTTCATAATTACTACTATCTTGATTGGAGGGGCAAATTGGACTCTTCACAGTATAATATATTACATAATATTTCATATGAGCTAAACTCTCAGGCTTATGCTCTACATGAGCTGTTGATCATTAGCTGCTATGTGTTTACACACACACACACACACACACACACACACACACACACTCTCACTGACTGCATTCCTGCCACATTCTACCAATTTCACATTTGGCAAAAAAAATCCCTTTAAATTCAAGGATATGAGTTGTGATGAAAACCAACTCGTCACCTCTGCTCTTATTCCTGGTCCTGCTTGTTCCTCTAAAGCCTTGCTCTGCCAATTATGCCCCTTCAGCTTGCTGTCTGCCTTCAGCCTCCCCCTCTTTGAGGCACCTCTATTTCAGGTGATGAGCAATCTAAGTCTCTTCTGTTTTCACAGTAAAACCATTCTCATGATTGTATACCCTTCCCTTACTATTTTCTCACTTTCCTTCACTTATCATAAACATTTCTCATAATAGGAATCTATCTTCCCCTTTTTTATACTCTCTTCAATCTGACTTCAAATTGGAATATTTTCTCTGAGGCATCACTGTTCTCTTAATTACCAAACCCGTTGGATATTTTTAAGGTCTTCTATTATTTATGTTCCTGTGGTATTTGATACAGTTGACTATGTTCCCCTACTTGAAACTGTTCCAGAATGTGGTTTCTATGATGTCATAACCTCCTGGTTCTCCCTCTATTTATTTATCATTTTCTCAGTTCTCTTCAGATAATTTTTTTTCAGAATTTTCCAGACATCCATCCTTGATTATCTTTTCTTCTCAGTTTAAGTGCCACCCCTAACTGGTATGATCTACTCCCATGCTTTTACCACTGACACATTTATAATTCTAAAGTCTATGCCTTAAGTACCTTGTGCAATGAAGTACCTTTTGAGTTTTCTCAAGAACTACACACTCAATATACTCAAAATGAAAACCTTACTGTGATGACTAATTTTATGTGTCAACTCGACTAAGCCACAGAATGCTCAGATATCTGGTAAAATCTTATTTCTGAGTATGTCTATGAGGATGTTTCTGGAAGGGATTAGCAGGTGAGTTATTGGAGCTACCTGAGCTTGTGAAGATATCCTGACTCTTATCAGGAAACATGAAGAAGAGCATTTTAAGGAAAGGTAACTATATTAGGGTCCTCCAGAGAAACAGAATCATAAGATATGTTCTGTATTTCTTATAACAAATCTTGACAATGGCTACATTATGTAAAATTTGTTACAAGGCATTGGCTCACACATTTATGGAAGTTGAGAAGGAAGTTCCGTGATCTGTCTGCAAGCTGGAGACCCAGGAAAGCTGGTGTACATTCCAGTCCAATTCTGAAGGCCTGAGAACCAAGAGTGCTGATGGTGGAAGTCCTAGCTCAAGGGCAAGAGAAGACTGATGTCTTAGCTCAAGCAGTCGAGGAGCGAAAGCCAATTCAAATTTCCTCTACCTTTTTGTTCTCCTCAGAGCCCCAATGGATTAGATGGTACCCACATGCACTGGGGAGGGAGATCTCTACTCAGTCCACCAACTCCCGGAGCCAGTTTTGATATCTTCATTTACCTCATCTGCTATATTTAATTAATTAACAAATCTTACTAATTTTATCTCCAAAGTTCTCTTCATCTCAATATACATCTTTTAGTCTAAGTCCTTATATCCTCTTGTAAGAATCACTACAATAGATGCCTAACTGATCTCCCAGCTTCCAATCTTACCTCAAATCTGTGTACCATACTATTACCAAAAGTTTCCACCTAATGAAAACCAGGCCATGTCTTCCTCCTGATTAAAACCTGTAGATGATTTTCAGCATGAATTTCCAGCACATTGGCATGGACTGTAATGTCCTCCATGATCTGGTTCCTGTTTCTTTTTCCAGGTTTCCCACCTACTGCCAACCCATAGTTTCAACTTCAGGCTCCTGCAGCACTGAATTACTTGTAAAGTTCTGGATACTCCACTTGAAGCCTTTGCTGGTGGTCCCACCTCTTCATTCCCTGATCGTCTCCCACCATCTGATAAATCCCATTCATCTTTTGCCACCTTTCCAAGCATCAGCTTCTGCCTGGTGCCCCCCAATAAGGCCCCTGACAGTTAGTTAATCACTTCCTAATCTATGGTGTCTCTATCTTGTATATACTTTTACCATTGCATTATTGCTTTCTACTATAATTATTTCTCTGTAGATTTGATCTCCCTCCAATGAAGTTTAAGTATCTCAATAGCTGGAACCACGTGATATTCATCCTTTTATCTCCAGCATCTAGCAAAATTATCTCTACTGCCTTGGCATTCAGAAAATGTTTGTAGACTTGAAATGAAGGAAATTCATGGTTCTCGGAGTGTACTTTATTTTCTTTATAAAAATAATAAATTTAAAATTATGTCATAGGGCTTCTAGTTTGAGCTCATATGTTTATTTCTCCTCCTTTTTGAAACTCAAAAGGCATGACAATGTAAAGTGGGGATGAATTAAGGACTAAATAAAGACTAGAAGGAAGAATTCTGAGAAATCTAGATATTTTGACTAATTTTTTTTAGCTACTGAAAATAGAAGAGATCTATTGGAAAATAAACCAGAAAAGGAGCTGCATATGGAACACAAGTAAGGACTTTTTTTTCCTACTGAAGGTAGCATCATACACAGTCAACACAGAGCAGTTTAGGATATAAGGCAAAAATCCAGGGATTATTTATTAGATTCCTACAAAACAGTTTATTAACTACCTCCAATATGCCAAGGCAAAAAACCACCACAAAATTTATGAAATGGGAGTGTGTGCCTGGGAAGGAATATGGTGTATTTTAGAGTTAGTGGCACTCCAAAAGGAAGACCTCCTTATTTGGGCTGTGGCTAGTTGAAGTGCATTCAACTTAGCTGCCTGCCTGATTCCTACCAACTCTTCACCCACTCATGTTAAAGAAGTTTGCCTGTCAACACACATTGCAACAACCAAAAGCTCACAATCAGCCTTTTAATACAGGGGGAAAGAATTGCTAAGAAACAGAAATTTATTAAGTGTCTTCATCCATTTTGTATTGCTACAGAAGAATACCACAGACTGAGTAATTTATAAACAATAGAAGTTTATTTAGCTCAGGGTTCTGGAGGCTGGGAAGTCCAAGATATGGGGGCCAAATCTGGTGAGGGACTTCTTGCTGTGTTATAACATGACAAAAGGCATCATGTGAAGAGAGAACATGCAAGAGCAAGAGCAAAAGAGGGCTGAATTCACTTTTATCAGGAATCTACTCCCTTAACAATGGCATTAATCCATTCATAAAGGTGGACCCCTCATGGCCTAATCCCTTCTCAACAATTGTACCTCTTAATATTATCACAATAGCAATTAAATTTCATCAAGAGTTTTGGAGGGGACATTCAAATCATAGCAACAAGACAGAAAAAACCTAAGCTAGCTTCCTATATTTAGCACCTTATTTCTTTATTCATATTGATTAACACATAACTAAAAATCACCATATATTTAAGAAAAAGTCATAACAGAAGAAAAAGTACCAAGAGAAAAAAATAAAACTAATCAAATTTTAAAAATAAAATTTGAAAGAATGTTACAGAACAAACTTGGAGATATTTGATGATTCTTATTCACAAAGCAAAAGCATACTGTATACCTAGTAATTCCCACAGAATAAGAAAGCTAAAAGTTTAAAATAATGCAAGTTAAACATTAAATAACTGAAAAAAATAATAGAAAGATTAGAAGACAAATGCAGTTGTCCCAGAAAGTAGATCATATCCACAAATAGATAAAAATAAAATAAGAAATAGTAAATGAGGAGGTTCAACATTTAACTAAGAATATCTGAAGAGAAAAAGAAAATACATCTTGAGGAAATACAAGGCAATCTCTCTAAGCTAAAAAGAGATAAAAATCATATAATTTAAGAGCATCCAAAGTACTAAATTGGATAAGTGAAAAATATTAACATCTACAGACATCTTGTAAAATTTCAAAATATGAAATTGAAGAGAAGTTTCATGAAACTTCTAGAGAAAAAGAATTTAGAAGAAGGAGATTAGTAGTAGATGCTAGAAGGAAAAAGAGCAATATCTTCAAAATTCTGAAGGAAAATGATGTTGAACTTGCAATTCTATAACAAAGTAACCAATTAACAACTTACATAATAGAAAGTCAAGAAATACAGCCTAAAGTTGATAAGTCAAGCTATAGAAGTTTAGATATAGGTACAGGACAAGTTAAATTGAATTTATCATATTTTAGTACAAATTATTAATAAATAAACTTTAAATTTGATGGGTGAAGATAGAGATGCATACAAGCTAAAAACAAACAGAGAGGTTTACTCTGGGAACTGAAACTAAAAGCGAGGAATAGAAGGAAAGAAGGGCTTAATTCTCTCTCTCAGTCTCTCTCTCTTTTTCTCTCACCTGCAAAAATGTTTGAATTTTATTAACGTGTGCTTGTATCCTGAGTATCATTGTATTAGCATTTCTGAAAATATGGCCACCATTAAGTTCTTCCCTCCCTGTATATGCAGGTCATTCCTCCATCAAGAGGTGGAATGTATTCATTCACCCACCCCACCCCCTTGGATCTGAGCTAACTCTGTCTGCTTTGATCAATAGAACATGGTAGGAAAGATGCTGTGACAGTTCCGGGCCTTGCCTTTAAGAAAACTGGCAGTTTCCACTTCTCGTTTCCTGCAGCTCAGAGCTGCATATAAGTCTATTCTGTTGTAGAAAGAAGCCACATGTAGCACTGTGAGGTGCCAGACATACAAATGAAGAAGCCACCTTGGATGCCTAGCCCAGTGAGCTTTCAGATTATTCTGCCGCAACTGTGTGTGACTCAAAAAACAACCAACCAACCAACAACAACAACAACAAAAACCAGTTGCATGCAGTTGACTCACAGAATCATAAGAAGTAAAAGTTAATATTTGTTTTAAGTTACTAAGTTTTGGGGTGGTTTGTTATGCAGCAATGGATAACAAAGATTGATATGATAGTGGATATCTGTCACAGTTTTTATTATCGAGGTACCAAGATGACACACTAAACCCATGCATATGATGTCAACTCTTTCTCAGTTTTTTGTTGAAATAGCCCCCAAATATGACACAGAATGTCAGTGACATTTTGGATAATAGGAACGAGTCCTACTTTTTGTTTCTGAAGTATTAACGGGCTTTAACAAGAAACAGTGCCTGTGAAAATTATGCTAATGGAAGGAACTTCATTGTATCCACTACACTCAATGGGAAACCTAAGAGAGTGCAGTGCCGGGCTGGGGGCTAACTGAGGACCATGCTGAGTCTCTGACTGTTTGCTCAGAATTGACATTTCACTAAGATAAACAAATTCTTCACACATAAGCCAGAAATCTAGAGCAGACGATCCTCCTGACAGAGCCCATATTGGCTACAAAGATTGAACTATTTCAACACTGCAGATGAAAAGAAAGAAAAAAAAATCACTAGACATAGTAAAGGAAAGAGACAAGTGTGGGAATGCAGAACAAAGAGCTCCTAGTTTTTAAAAAAATGATAGAAAAGAGATGAAGTATTTTTTAAGGAAAAAAACAAATATCAAATTTGAATTCTCAGTGAGAATTGAGATGGCACAGTGTAGAGCAGGCTGTCATGAAACAATAAAAACAATAAGGAAAAGAAAGTAGTCTTTAAGTTTCAAAACATGTTAATTAAGAATAAAAAATAAATTTGAAAAAGGCAAAAAAAAAAAAAAAAAAACCCACCCATGATTGCCTAATAACACAGTGAACAACAGGGTAAATTCTTTAGGAAGTTCAATTACTGAACGGAACACAGATGGCTCCTGACTTACAATGGTTTGACTTATGATTTTTTAAAAAATTTTTATTTTTAATTATCATAGGTACATAATAGGTGTATATCTTTATAGGGTTCATGAGATGTTTTGATACAGGTAAACAATGTGAATTAATCACTTATGATTTTTTTACTTTAACATGATGCGAAAGCTATAAGCATTCAGTACACTCTTCGACTTAGAATGGAGTTGTATCCATAAGTTGAAAAGTTGGACATAACCCCCTCATAAGTCAGGGGGCATCTGTACTAGCATGAGGAGCTTCTTCAGGATCCTAAAGAAAATAAAACTAAAACAAAAAAATGGGGCAAAAGATCAGTGATGTGGCTCGTATGTCCCATCAATTGTTTCTGTATATAGAGTTCTATATTGAAAAACTAGGAAGAACAAAAGGGAAACCACAATCAATGAAATAATTGAAGGAAATTTTCATAGCAAAATGTTCTTTGAAGGTTCAGAAAAATAGCCTATAATTAGATACATCCTAAGGAATTTTTGAACTGGGAGTGTTTTTTTCTAAATGTGTAAGCATATTCTTAGTGGTGTATGTGTGGGATAATTTACCTACTAGAAAAGGAAACATTGTATATACAAAACAAACTAATAGATTTCAGAGTGAAAATTTCACTCCTATACCCAGCCAAATTATCTTTTATGTATAAGGGAAAAATAAAAATATTATCAAACAAACTAGGATTTAGAAGTATGCCATCACATTATCTTTCAGAAAAGAAAAGTCTTGAGACAATATTCTAGCCATATTAAAAACGAATCATAATGAAAATTTTGGAAAGAAAAAGAAACAATATTGATTGTGTACAATGTGCACTGTCTGGGTGATGGGTATACTAAAAGCCCAGACTTTGCCAGTTCATCCATGTAACCAAAAACCACTTGCACCCCTAAATCTATTGAAATAAAAAACAAATGAAAACACCTTTTCTACTTATTGTCCATTTGGATATTATACTCTTTTCTAAAAAGCCTATTCAAGGCTTTTATCTATTTTTTAATTGGATTATATGTCTTTTCAGTTATTTATAGGATACACACACATATACTTAAATACTCATCATTTGTGTGCTTTTGCAACTTGTTGCTTGCCTTTTCAGTATTTTCATTATTTTAATGGTGTTTTTAATAAACAGAAGTTCTTAATTTTAATAAAGTCCAATTTTTCACATTTTGCTTTTTAAAAAAAGGCAATGATAACAGCGAAATTAGTAAAATATTCAGTTATATCTAAATGAATGTTGTTAAAGTGGTTTCTTCAAATATATGGTTTATTAAGTTAAAATATCAAAAAATTATGTAGAAATAAGATTCCAGATTACTTCAATAACATCTATGTGGTGAGGGAGGGCAATAGTTAAAATATGTAAAAATTCTCATTTTGTTTGAGAAAAAATTATAAAGTTTCATTCTTAATATTCACAGAGAAAAAAGTTTTAAATTTTAAATCATAAAAATAGAACCAGGATCTACAACTCTTAAGACATTGGAAGGAATAAAAAGAATAAAGAATAGCCAATAAATACCGCAAAATATAGGAAACAGAAATAAAGAACCATAAGCATAAAAATAAAATAATTTGATTAAAAATAAAGCCAAATATAGTAATGTACATTCCAAATATTCATGAATTAATTTCCCTGTTACAAGAGAGAAGGAATAGTATGCAACAATTGTAATGAATTTTATAAAACTATATTTAATAATATGGCAAGGTTAGCTAGATCTGTTTTTGAGTGAAAAAAATGAAGGTTACAAATAACATATAAAATGTAGTCTCACTTGATTATAATTAAGTATCTGTTTGTATACATATACACAAGAGAATGATTTGTCAGGAAAGCTATTATTTTTATTTCTAGGGATGAAATTGTGAAAAAATTTTGCTTTCTTCTTGTATTGTTGATTTACTATTGAACAATGAGTATGTATTATTTTTATAATAAATTAAATAAAATTAATTTCATTTTTAAAGCAAATATACTTTTTAGAAGGCCACTAGATTCAAATAAAATATTCAGTGATGTACTAGTTATGAGACAATATAATAAAACAACCAAAATTATTGAAAATAAAGGGATGGGCCAAACTGTTTCAGGCAAATTTAATTATTAATAAAATGCTTAAAGCATTAAGAGTGGCCAGAAAGTAAACAAAAAGGAAAAGAAAGTTGAAGAAAGAAATTAATATGAGAAAGGGTTTTAAGCAGGCAAAGTGATAAATGAAACCCAAACATTTGGCAATTCTGGAGGGAGGGAGAGACAGAGAAAGAGGGAGAGACAAAGAGAGAGAGAAAAAAAAAAAATGCCCTCCAGCCCTGAGAGAGCTGGAGCCCTGCCTGCCTTGGTGACAGTTGTGTCCTGAAGTCTAGAACAATGCCTGGCATGCAGACAGGACCCATTTTTATCCGAGGAACGGGAATAAAGCCTGATTTGGGGGTGATTTAAGAAGCAATAAAAAACATACAAAGCAAGCAAATAACTTTGAAAGACTGAATGAAATGAACATAAAAATTATCAAACTCCACTTAATAAAAGAATAAAAATAAAAAAATAAATAAAGATAGAAAGATTTTTAAAGTTGTTAAATAACTCTCAGAAAACATGTCAGTCCCTGTTGATTTTTTGGGCAAGTTCCATTAAAACATCAAGAGAAAAATTGTCTGTTTAAGCTATTTCAGAACTTAAGAAAGTTTCCTGTTTCATTTTATAAGCCTAACATAATGCTCACAAAAACATTGCACACCACTACAAAATAGAAAATGATACTCATGAATATGGATGCATAAATTCTAAATACAATATTAGCAAATTGAACAAAGCAGTATATTAAAAGAATATACCATGACTGAGTGTATTCATTCCAGAATGCAAGAAAGATTTAACAGTAGACATTCTATTAATATGTATTAAAGAAGAACCATGTATTATATTAATAAATGCCAAAAAACTTTTTGATAAAATTCAACCTGAAATCCTATAAAAAGTAAAAGAACAGAAGGATACTGCTTTAAGTATATAAAAAAAGAACTAGAAATCAACCATAAAATTCACACTGAATCATGGAAAATTAGAGGTACCTCCTTAGAAAGAGGAAGAAATAAAAAAGATGGGTTCAACCTCGTTCCCTGGTTAAGACAATAAAGGAAAATGAGGTTTTTGTGTAACAGTACAGAAAAGCAAACTTAAATGGGTTTAGATAATAAAGACTTTATGGTCTTCGATAACAGAGAAGTCCAACGAAGGTGGATGGTGAAATTTGAGAAATCTTAGCATCAGAATCGAGGAATGTTGTGTTACCGGCCTGTGTTAGATGGAGGAGGTTCTGGTGTGAGACAGTACCACTGCCTGCTTCCACCAGGGGAGGGAGGGAGACATGGCAAGTGGGCATATTAGGTTAAAAGGACTGCAAGCTCCATTCTTTGCACTCACCTGAACGCTAATCTCACCTCCAACTGCTATCACCCAAATAAACTCTGCCTTCTGTTGACCTCTGTGTCCAGCTTACTACTCCTTGAAGGTGGCATAGCCCAGATTTTGTAGCAGAAGGCCTGAGTTCAAATCATGACTCTGTTACTTACTAGTTGTGTGATCTTGGGCAAATTACCAGAACTAAAGCTTCAGCGTCTGCAGGTGTTAAGATCAACTGTACATAACTCTCATGGACTGTTATAAAACATCAGTGAACTATCCTTGTGCTTGGCATTTAGTAAAAACAACTAGCATAGAAAATATTGTTCACCGGGATTCTAGGGTCTGGGATGCTAACTCTTTACAGGAAAAAATATGTGAGGGAAAGGTAAACTAACATGACCAGGTATCAGGTGCAGCAACTGGGGATATTCCATGCAGGAACTTGGCACACAATCAGTACAGAAGCCCAGCAAAAGAGAAAGTCAATGGTGTAGGGGCCATTTGAATGTGAAATGCTTTTGGAAGCAGTAATCAATTAAAAATTCTGGTTTAAGAGAGATACTTAATGCCTCCTATGATTCATGATATGCTAAACCCCAGAATTCTCAGTTCAGGGAAATCTACAGTAAAGGTACATGCTCCTCATCAAAGCTTCTGGAGTTAGACTGCAAATTTCTTTAAAATCAGACACAATTTGCAGGTTGAATCATATGGGACCCTGGGATTTTGGGGGAGGTAGGGTTAAAGTAAGCTTTCATAGTTTAAAACTATTAGAATTGTTATTTTTATACTAATTGTCATGAATACACACAAAGATATGTATGAATGTATTCAAGATGTGTGTGTGCGTATAAAATATACATATAGACATAGGTATGTGTACTTATAGATTCACCAAACCCTATTAGGAAGTTCCCTCTTCCATGTTTGTATCTTCAGCTTTTCCTGACTGCCCTCCCCAAACCCCAGCCTGCTCCAATACTGTCTGTTTGCATCTGAAGTTAACCTCCCTTGTAAGCAAAGCTGCACAGGGCCATGTAGTCACAACATCTAGAACTCAGATGGAATGACTCTGGGTAATCTGACCTTACAGCTGCAAACCTCTAACAGGAATAAGAGAAGAAAGCAGAAACACGTCCACATCAAAGTTGTAAAATGCCGATGGTATTGGAAATTATTGGAACAGTAGGAGATAAAGTATTCTTTGGTGGCCAGGAAATAAGAGGCAAGAACTACAGGGGAGATGATGGGAGAGGCAAAGTGACATCTACATATTAAAGAAAATAAGCAAGAAGTAAATGAGGCTATGATTCCACCCTGGGGGTTCTGGTGACAAACCACTCAGATTCTGACTTCATGGTACATGTCACCGCCAGCACCCCTCAGTGGAATTATAGCCTTGCATTACAGGGTTGCTCATCTGTTATTATGCTCAAAAGAGTTTAGAAAATAGGCCCAGTGTTGTTGAAATGAGAAGTGGAGGCAGCCAGGCATAGCTTGCAATCAAGTTCTTCCTGAAAATGTTCCAGGAGAGCTTTGAAGGGCTGAAGTGGCTGCCACATGGCCTTGTTGGTAGCTATTTTCAAAGAAGTTCATCCTCCATCAGGTTTCTTCTATTCCTCACTGGGCCCTGCAATTGTAATAGCCCCTAGCTCCCTGCTACTAAGCCATGGGGCATTAATGACCCACCCCATGGTAGTGACAGCAATCCTAGAAGCAAACTAAGTTATTAGGCTTGAATCCAAAGAGCTTACAGAATGCCCATTAGAAAAGTGCCACATACTTTGAGAATTATGCCTTTTTGAATAGAGCAAAGGTGAGTGATGGGAGCATTGTGGGGAAGCAAGGAGATTAAGGCTAAAACACATATGGATCAAATTTATGGGTCTTTTAGGAAGATTATCTAAGGGCCCTTGGCATGGAAATTTCTACCATCCTGAATGTTCTCTTGTCTAGACTCACCTAAGAATGAAAAGAGATTAACTACAATCATAGGTCTCTTTTTTACTTAATTTCAGTGAGCATTCATTTAGAGCAGTAAATGATGGTAACCCTCTACATATTATCCAGTAGAATGTGTCACCAAATAAATTTTGACTGTCTACAAGTGAAGAGTATAAGACCATGGACAATTCTCATCAAATTAAAACCCAAATTGGTATATTATTCATCATTATTCCTCTCCCCCTCCCAAACTCTTAGCCCAGTATTCTAAATGTAGTAGTTACTGCAGAAATTAAAGGACATTTGAATGAATTCTTTATCTGTATGCATGTATAGGTGGATGGATGAATGAACGGATACACAGATGTTTCCAGTTTATAACCAGAATCATCAAGGAGGATAGGACAGTGGTGGCCCACCTCATAATCAAGGTTTTAATGCCTGTCCAGCCCCATATCCTCGCCCGTGGCAGATATTTTATAGCTGACAGCGTTCTTTGACTGAGTGGCTTGGAATCTTCTGAATAAAGCCCTCTAATCATAGAAGGGCACTTGAGATAAATTCTAGAATTACTAACCTCGTTAAGCAACATTTTGTCCCCTATACAAGTCGTGCTGCAGTAGTTCAGTTTAGAAATGACAGGGTGCTGAGATTCTCAGCTTTCAGGATGAGGATAGAGTTTCCTTTCTCCACAGAGAAGCCTGGATGTTTTTTTCCCAACTAAGACTGCCTGTGAAGAAAGGGCTCATGTCGTGAGTGGCAACACATAGGGCAACTCAACTGCTCTTCGTGCAGAATCGACATCAGGTCTGGGAGTACCTGAGAAGTGATTCACGCAGAGCTGGCATGATGCAAACCACCCTAACATCCTACCAAAAACCCCACTGTACCTTTCAAGAAGCCTCTGAACCCAGTACCAAAATAATTTCCTTTTTTTAATCCATTACTTGTGCCAATTTGCTTTAACACAGTGATGGATATCAAAGAATAAATAGGTAAGTAGGGAGTGGCATTAGGCAAAGAGGAAGCAAATAATTTGGTATCATTTGCAAAACAGAAAACAAAGCAATTCAGAGAAACTCAAACACCTCTTCTTAAAGATCCTTTTATGTATTACGGAACCATTCCAGAATAATTGTAAACACTATAAAAGTCCACAATTAGTATTTTAAAATATATTTTCAAAGACGGTTTTCTGTGACACCAGGTTCCAATCATTAAAACAGAGCTCTTTAATTACTTTAGTACTCATGGTAGAACAAAAAAGACCAGCAGAGCTTTGGGTCCTTGGGCCTCTCTTCAGCCTCTGAAGAGTCAAGAGCATCACCTCTAGAGCCAGACACAAGTCTGAAGCCCAGCTACACATCCTTCATTTGTGATTCTTATTGGCTTGATATCTATTTCATATTTTACACTGTGTATTAAACAGAAAGATTTTTTGCATTGTATTTCATGACTACTTTTTATTGGAATATAAGAAAGCTCTTGATTTTGTTTAGTAATCACCTTACTCTTATGATAAAGGTTTTTCACGTGATTCAAATTTTCTAAGTGGATGATTATTTCACCTACAAATAGCAAGTTTGGCTTTTCCATTCCAATAATTATACCTCTTTCTTCCCTTTCTTGTCTTAATTGTATTGCCTAAGACATCAAATACTGTGTTGAAAAGTAGTGATTCCTTCCCAGCTGTGTGACTTCAGGAAAATTGCTTAACACATTTATGTCTCAGTTTCCTTACCTGTATTATTTACCTAATAGAGTTAGTATAAATCATAAAGCCTTAGGAAAATACCTGTAATTATTTTATCCATATCAAAGTACATATTAGCAATTTCTAAATTGTCTTGTAGTGTTCACAATTATCTTCCTAATGGATTTATAATATACAACTGTGTTGGGAGTTTCCATTTTTATTTATTGCCTGCCTATTTCTGCAAAGTACTTGAGGTGTTCAGATAATGCGATATACATGGCATTCAAAATATGAGTTCTGAGATGCTGATGATCTTGCCTAATTTTTCTTTCAACTGACTTTCATAAAGAATAGTTTGAGAATCTGTTTTCATTGGGTTTATACTTAGGAATAAAGTGGTCACTTTTGGAAAAAATATAATTATTTTCTGTTGTCTGTTTATGTCAGTGACAAATTCTGGCATTGGCATATCCCAAAGCAATTTTGTATATTGCATTATCATAGTTTCATCACAAATTTCACAAAACTTGAAGGAACTATTATGTGTTTAAGTTTCTCCATCTGTAAACTAAGAAGATTGGACTATGTTTATTGCATGAAATGCCTTCTGGGTCCAAAATTCATATTATATTAATTTCCTTTATTATATTTTTACAACTGTGTTGGTGAGTTTCCATTTTTATTGATTGGCTGCCTATTTCCGCAAAGTATTTGAGGTGTTCAGATAATGCACTGATCTAGGATGGCTTCACTTACTTGTCAAGTAGTTGACTATTGGCTGGGGTGTTGGTGTGACTGGGCCAGATGTCTGCCGTCATCCGCAGGTCAGCCCAGGCTTGTTCTCAGGGCAGTGCCAGGGGTTTCAAGACAGTGAGCAGAAGCACACAAGGCCCCTTGAGGAACTAGTTGGAACAAGTATCCATCATTCCCACCACATTCTATTGGCCAAGCAAGTCACAAAACCATCCCAGAAACAAAGCATGGCAAAATAGACTCTGCTTCTTGATAGGAGATGCAAATTCACATTGTGAAGGGTAAAAATACATAAAGGTTGAAGAATTAAAGACATCTGTCACTCAATCTACCTCATATATACTTGCAATATGTTTGAAATACTTACTTTGAATTAGGAGGCTCTTAAAACCATGTAAGCCTCCTTACCTTCCTTTATACTCTTTTCTTGGTTCCTATGATCCAGCCATACTTGCCTTCTAGTTGCCTACTGCACATGCCAAGCTTATTACCATCTCTGAGTCCTTGTACCTGCTCTTCTCCTATTTGGAACATTCTATCTCTGTG